>NC_045626.1:38980000-43780000 GCF_009829155.1 Mustela erminea
TCTGCACGAATCTCTGTCAGACAAAACCTTAGAGAAGGGTCTGTCTTCTTGTTCCACATTATACTACATTCGTGGTGTGGATTATGTAAAACATTCTGACATTTTGGCAGAAAGACAACAACTTGTTCAGTGGGGGGGGGGGCAGGATGAATCACTCTGTATAAATCACTGATTCTGTGTTATACTATTAGATAATCCTTAGAGTTTCATGTCCGCTTTAAGGGAATTAAACTTGAGATAACTAGAAGTGCTATGAGGCAGTTATTTGTAGAACATACATACTTCCAGGGGAATCCTTAGATATGATTTTTGTCTGTACCCATGACTTACCAAGATTAATACATACAATTAAAAAATGTAAGAAAAGATAAGTTAAAATTGTTTAAACACTAGACAGAAGGAAAACAGATTTTTCTGTTTTTTAAATTTTGATTATTTAATCAAATAGATCAAGGAGTGAAGTCAGTACAAAAGACATCCATGGAGTCTTAAATATTTGCAAGTAATGACTACGGATTAGGCTCTGAGCTTTCTAGTAGCCCAGATGAAGAGGCAACCGTTATAATAGTTTGGTCATTTCAAGTTCATAACCCTGAACATGACTATTTAGGGGAATATACAGAATTTTATTTCAGTGAACATTCAATTATAATTGCTTCCAGTTCAACTCTGTATACCCAGTGTTAGGCTTACACTCTATCCCTGACAGATGAAGAGGAGCTTAAGCATTCATTGCATGAAAGGAGGAATACATATCTTAGGTCAAAATTTAGCAGTAATGGAAGAAGTAACCTCCTTATTTCTCCTTGAGACTCTTTAGTAGTGTTAACTTACAGTCACACTGAAGATCTTTGACTTTCAGCTATGTGTGGTCATAACCAGCTCAGAATGGTTCCCATCTAGGCCTTTGCAGACCTTCTTTATTGGTTTGCTAAATGTGATTGTTTGTACTCAGTTTAATGTGAAGGATTCAGAATGATTTCATTGGTATTTTATAAGTAACTACATGAGGCTGAAATTCCCCAAATCTTATTGTTCAATTATAAATTTTATTGCATTTTATTATATTATTATATGTTACAGTACCTATTTGGCAGATGTTTATTTTTAAGGTTTAGTCCTCATAAGCAGAAGATTACAGGTGTAAAAAAAAAATGCAGTACAACACCATTTATAGCATGTGTGTGTGTGCATTTATCTCTTGGAGTCATAAATTCAAAGTCTCATTCACATGTAAAATCCATATGGTTAAGATAAAAATTACAGCATGGAAGAGGGGGAAATAGGTCAGAAATAATGAGAAGGGGAAGAAAAATTTAAAAAGAAATGTATTGGTTAAGCCATTTAGAGTAATATTTTGTTTCCGATTATCAAAAGCACAAAGTAGTTTATGAAGATGAGCAAATTGTATGTGCCTCTTTATTTGTAATAATTTTATTTTGGCATTTCAAATTGAATCACCCATTAAAATTTTATTTTAGTTGCTGAATGTATTAAATCATTTGAATCAAATCATGTCAGGGGATAAGCATGCTTCCTAAGAAATCTGAGTAAGACAAGTATACTTCATTTTAACAAGGCATTCACAAGTCCACTGCTGGATTCCAAAACATTTCTACTGTGATGCATTCACACAAATTGTCTATAAATGTACCAACTTATTTCTGACACATCAAGCATAAATTTGTGTTTGAAAGTCTCCCCTGACTGAACTTTACAGGTGTCCATATTGTTCTAGGATAAAAGGTGACATTTGGGCCATTGTGGATAAACTTGTTCTGTATCTTAAAAATGTTCACAATTTCCTTTTGTTCTGGCTCAGTTTTGGTGTCTAGATCATCTTTCATCTATTAACACATTCGTTTTACCATCATGCTGGCACAGTGGTATATTTTATAGACAGTATTTCCTGGACATATTTCACTCAGGCTCTGCATATTATGCCCAACCAACATTAGACCTGGCTTAGAGGTCACCTTTAGAACCTGTGAGGAAAGTCAAACACAGGAGCTCAGTAGCACACACATCACTGATCAGCCATGGTCCTCTTCTCTGATAAAGAATGCAGCTTAAGAAAGAGCATATGCTGAGTATTTTAAGAGAAAAGAGAAAAACTTCCTAACTAGCCAGATCAGCCAAATAAACTCTGGTTATTACTAGAACTGGGATGATTATGATCATAAAAGAGGTCTATACTAACAACTACACTGGGAAAACAAGCATAAACCACGACTGTCCTGGGAAAACTAGAATGTATGATGCCACTAGATAACACTAACCCAATTTATCCCTTCAAAAAGTTCAAATCTTAATGTAAGAAGCCCTGACAAATAAATGTACAGTCCCTATAAATCTGTAAACCATGAGAAATATATGTTTAGGACGGCACTAGGGACCATGAAAGTCAGTATGATTAGTATTATTTGGCAAAATAGTTTTAGATGCCTATAATTGAAGAGTGAATTAATTTAGAATCAGAAACTCTTATCAGCTCAGATGAAGGTAGCCTGAGAGGTAAACAAAGTGAAAGTAAATAATGTTCTTACTTATTCCTTTTGGGGTATATGTGGTATTAACTCCTTCTGGCCACTAGGGGACCACTTAGTACTTTGCACATTGCCTTGAACCTCTAAATACTGTTCTGCACATAGACTAAAGAAAAACAAGATGCTAATTACATCAGGGTCCGGTAACATCTCTTGCCTATACAGCACATGCTAGTAATTGATTATATGATACTGTTGTCTAGTTGCTTCAAGTGTCTTAGTTTGTTTTTTTCCAACTCATGGACTTCTCAGAGGTGTCTGAAATCTTTGGCTCACACAACCAAATGCCTGGGCAGAGCTGCAGTCTCAGAATTAGGTCTACATCTTTTTCTTTCCTTTTTTTTCTGGATTTGAATAACAGCCCTATCTAGAAGGTCCCCTTGTCCTTCCCTAAGTGTTGAACTCTAATCTCTAGTAATAGTTTGAGCCCTGGAAATAACAAAAATAATAATAATTATTATTATTAAAATTATTACATACCTAGTAGGTGCCAAGTGCTACTTATTTATATATAAACATTTTTTTTTCTGTTGCTACAATGTCTTTCAAGCAAGTTATTTTTTCTCATATTAGAGATGAAAAAAACTGAGACTTTGGTTGAATTTCTCAACCAAGGTCCAAGATTATATAGATGGGGCAAAGGTGAAATTTCAATCGCTGTCCAAAGTTCGTATGATTTCCCCTGTCCCACAACAGGTAAGGAACAAAGGCAACTAATCACCTGGCTCTTGTCATGATGTCCATGAACCCTAGTTTCCAACAGAAACACACAGAATCCTCTCTCTGAGAATCTGCTATGGACTTTGTACAAAAAACCCAACCCTGTGATGTCTGCCTCATGAGCTCACATATGTCCTCCATTGTCACCTAATGGTGATGGGAATTCTGAATGGGGAATGGGGGAGTCATCCTGGAGAGTAGCTCTGTGCTGCCTTAGGCACAAAGGTACCAAGGCATATGTGGGATGCTAAGGCATCAGCACCCTCAAAAATCTCACTGCCTGACATTATTTGATGTGGAGAATAGACATTTTATTTTATTATTTTTAATTTTATTGATTTTATTATGATTTTATATGCTTTTATCTAAAGTGCTATGGATGGATGACTAGATGATAAATAGACAGACAGACAGATAGATTGTGCCTCATGACTACCACTAGGTCACTTGACGTGAAAACTCTGAAGCAAGCACACCAACCCACCTCAAATATTACACTATGATCGCAGACACATTGTGACTTAAAATTCTGACATAAAGCTGTGAAGGACAAGGTCATATCTTACTCATCTTGGAATTCCCAGTCCTCAGCGTGCTTCTTGCTACATACTTCCTGACACACTGATTAAAAAAGAGACAAAAAGGTGCCATTCACCTATCTCCCGAATGCTAGTTTCATTTCCAGTGGAAAATCCAGGGCCTTCCCTGAACTTGCCGACAAGGCCTCTCGCTACGAGTTCTTGAAAATACTTGCCTACAACAACTTATGTGCCTGCATGGGGCAGCTGCTCGTATACCTCTGCCCTGAGATTGGCTCAGTAGCCTTTCCCCAGGAAGATTTTCTATCCTAGCAACACCAACATAAACAATTAAAACGGAGTATTAGACATCCCCGGCCGGAACAACACTTCAGTGATGGCGCCATGTCTCTCTGTTATCTGTTCTGTCTTGTCTACTCGGTTCTCTCCCTCCTAAGTTTCTGTCCATTTCTAGCAGAAAGCATTTGACTTATTTCTTTTATTTCCTTCTCTCTAGTTATTCCAGGTGCTAACGTATCACCTGCGGTCCCAAGGGAGGTATAGAAGTATTTTCAGAAATTAGAGTCTTTGCTGACTCTTAAGATAAAATATAGATTTTTAAAGATTTATTTATTGATTTTTGAGAGAGCGTGTGTGTATGAGCAGGGGGAAGGGCAGAGGGAGACAGAATACCAAGCAGACTCCCTGCTGAGCTCACAGCCTGACACCTGCTCCCCTTCTCCCTGAGATCATGACCTGAGCCAAAATCAAGAGTTAGCTGCTTAACAGACTGAGCCATCCAGGCACCCCAAGATAAAATATAATTTTTAATCTCATAATGCAGGGAAGGAAAGAAGGAAAGAAGGGAGTGGGAGGAGAAAAGGGAAAAACTGAGGAGAGCAGAGAGGGAGAGGAGTCTAGAAGCCCTCCCAGCCCATGTCTGTTGTGTTAAGTATGAAGGGAAATTGTGTTTCAGTCTCAAAATATGATCAGCCTCTTACTAAATCACATAACTTACTTAGCACAGTCTTTCTTTCCTTCTCTACCAGCCTCCTGCTCCTGTCTCTTTAGTGGCATGTAATGAACATAAATAGCACATGTTTAAAGTATACAATTGGATGTTTGGACATACTCATACATCCGTGAAACTGTCATCACCATCAACAGAATGAACATATCCACATCCCAACCCTTTCTCAGCCCCAGTGTAAACCCATTAGACCTTCCTCATCTCCTACCAGCAATCCTGTTCTCAAGAAATCACTCATCTGCTTTCTATCACTTTAAATTTCTTAGCATTCTCTAGAATTTTATATCAGTGAGATCATAGAGCATTCACTCTTTTTTCAGTCAATGTAATTATTTTGAGATCCTTCATGCTTTCTATATATTAGTAGTTCATTATTTTTCTTTCTTGCAGAATTTCCTTGTATTGCATATATCAAAAATTGCTTATCTTTTCTTCTTTTCATAAATACTGAGGTTATTTCCAGTTTGGCTATTACAAATAAGACTAGGGGTGCCCAGGTGCCTCGGTTAAGTGTCAGATGGTTGATTTCAGCTCAGGTCATGATCTCAGGGTTGTGTGAAATGAAGCCTGCTTAAGATTTTC
This sequence comes from Mustela erminea, assembly GCF_009829155.1. Lineage (NCBI taxonomy): Eukaryota > Metazoa > Chordata > Mammalia > Carnivora > Mustelidae > Mustela > Mustela erminea. Next base: position 38,985,397 of record NC_045626.1, read on the forward strand.
TCTCCCTCTGCCCCTCTCTCCCAAAAGAAAACAAGTAAGACCCATAAGGATATTCATATACAAGTCTGATATATTTTCATTTCTCCTGGGTAAATATCTAAAAGTAGAATGAATGGCTAGATAGTATGAGAGGTATGCATTTACATTTTAAGAAACCACCATCTTGTTTTCCAAAATGACTGTACCATTTGAGGTACCCACCAGCACTGTACGAGAGTTCTAGTTTCTCTGCATCCTTCTCTACATTAAGTATGATCAGACTTTGACATTTTAGCCATTCTAACAGTTGTGTAATGGCATCTTGTGGTGCTTTTGTCTTGTAGTCCCTTAATGCCTAATGTTGTTCAGCATCTTTTCACATGTTTATACACCCTCCACATATCTTCTTTGGTGAACTGTCTCTTCAGATCTTTGCCCATTTTTAATTGGTGTGTTGTTTTCTTATTATTGGATTTTAAAGTTCTTTATCCTACACAAAATTCTTTAACAGATAAAAGCTTTGCAAATACTTTCCCCCAGTCTATGGCTAGTTTTTTCATTTACTTAACAATGTCATTTAAAGGGTGGATGTTTTTAATTTTAAAAAACTGTAAATTATCAGTTTATTCTTTTATGAATCCTCCTTTTTACCTACACCAAGATCACAAAAAACTGTAAATTATCAGTTTATTCTTTTATGAATCCTCCTCTTTACCTACACCAAGATCACAAAATTTTCACCTTTGTTTTTTTCTAGAAGTTGTATTATTTTAGATTTTATGGTTTGTTTTATCATCCATTTGACTTCCTTTTTTTTAAAATGTGAGAAGGATAAGTCAAAATTCATCTTTTTGTGTATGGGTCAAAGTTCGTCTTATTGTTTATGGATATCCAGTCCATTTGTTGACAAGAGTATTTTTTTTTTCATTGAATTAACCTTATACCTTTGTCAAAAATGAATTGTCCATAGACTCTCTAATCTGTTTCATTGTTCTGTTGTGTATCTTGATATTAATTCTCTTCATTTCAGTACCTTTATAAGTCTTCATTTTGAAAGTGTTAGCCCACCAATGGTGTTCTTCTTTTTTCCATAAGTATTAAAATCAGCTTGTCAATATCTACCCAAAAAAAAAAAAAAAAGCCTGCTAAGATTTTGATTGGAATTGCATCAGATTTATAGATCAATTTTGGGAGGACTAAGCTCTAAACAATATTAACTCTTTCAACCCATGCAAAATACATCTTTTCAATTACTTATATCTCCCTTAATTTCTCCCAACAGTATTTTATAATTTTTAGTGCACAGGTCTTTCATGTATTTTGTCAGATTTATCCCTAAGTATTTTACATTTTTTCACACTGTACTATAATATATGAGATATTTAAATTTTAAGTTGTAAGAGTGTACAGTTGGTATATTCAAATACATTTGCTTATAGATCTAATATCCAAAAATCTTGTAAAACACTTATTATTTAGATTTCTTGTAGATTCATGTGATTTTTTACACACACAATCATGTAAAGATGCAAATAAAAGTTTTATTTCTTCCTTAGCTGGGTAACTTTTCTTTCTTTTTCTTGATTGACTGTGCTGGCTTGAATCTCCAAATGCCTTATTGAATAGCAGTGGTGAGACTGAGCATCCTTGTCTTGTTCCTAGTTCTAGGAGGAAAGCATTCAGTCTTTCATCATTAAATGTGTTAGCTACTTTCAGTGGATTGAGTAAATTCTTTTCTAATCCTGATTTCCTGAGAGGTTTTCTCTTTTCCTTAATGGGGAATGATTGTTGGATTTTGTCAAACACTTTTTCTAGTGGGATGATTGTAAGGATTTCCTTTTCTTTCCTTTTCTTTTCTTTTCTTTTTTTTAAGATTCTATTTATTTATTTGACAGAGAGAGAGAGTTCACAAGTAGGCAGAGACACAGGCAGAGAGAGAGAGGGGGAAGCAGGCTCCCCGCCAAGCAGAGAGCCTGATGAGCTCGATCCCAGAACTCTGAGATCATGACCTGAGCCAAAAGCAGAGGCTTTAACCCACTGAGCCACCCAGGTGCTCCGTAAGGATTTTCATTTTTAGACTTGCCCTATGTGGTCAGGATGTATTACCATTATCCCTCACGTATATAGTTGGATTTAATTTGTTAAAGTGTTATTTAGAATTTTTGCATCTGTGCTCATGAAGAATATTGGTCTTTGATTTTCTTTTCCTGCAATGTCTTTGACAAGATGCCATATCAGGCTAATTCCAACTTCATAAAATGAGATGGGAAGTAATCTCTGCATTTCAGAGGAAAAAATGCACACCCACAGTATTCCGATTTTTGGAACTATAGAAAATAAATCCAGCCCTCCATGTTTAAAAACAGTTGTTTTGTGATCTCCTTTTCTTTTACATACCTCCAATATGATATGATGTCCAGACCTGGACTTTATGCTCCTCATCTTGAACAGTGACAAATTTCTACTCTCTTTCTTAAAATAGGACTCTGAGAAGAACACAGCCTAGTCTTATTTTCCTATCACTTTACTGAAGATTAGGGCTTTCACATCCTTTAGTCTTATCACTTATCACTTAGTCTTAACTTTTATTAATGCAGCCAAAGATGGTTTTACTACAAACTAAACTCTTTTCATCATCACTGCCATGAAACCATGTTATTGTTTCACAACCGGAGCCAAAGAAAGCCAGTGAAAGGGTGTTCTTCCTCTATCCTTGAGAATAAACTTCAGTATATCTTTATCCAAAATGAGAAGGATTGTTCTTCAACCACATACACAAGACAGTTCTAAGGAGTGCAAACCTCTTACCCTTTAGCTGGTGACTACAAGACTACAACCAAATATATGTATATTGCCTTTTGTTGAGAAGTTCTTCAACGTTGCCTTTATAAGTAGGCTTAGACAGCAAGTTATTGGCCAAAGACTAGATGTAGGCATCATGAAAAAATTGGAAGCTAAGCATGATTGGACAACTTTAGTTATTGGCACCAACAGAATGGCTCTTATCACTTGTTTATATGAGTCTTTTGATTTAAAACAGTATTTGTGAGGCACCTTCATGGTTGGTTAAACCTCTGACTCTTAACTTCATGGTCATGATATTGGGGTTGTAGGATGGAGCTCCACAGGGGACATGGGGCTCTGTGTTGAGTATGGATCCTGCTTAAGATTCTCTCTTTCCCCTTCTCTCTGTCCCTCTACCCCCACTTGTACTCTCCCTCACCTTCTCTCAAGAAAAAAAATATATATATATTTAAAAAATTAGAACAGTAATATTTGTTACTTGCACTTTGATCTAAGTAAATCAAAAAAAGACTGACTTGATATGAAAAGAGGGTCTTATTCAGTGTCACAAGAGTAGCAAACATTGTCTTGAGATGACTTGTCATACCTGTCTACTAATTACAGACTTTTTGCCAATAGGACATGGAGCAACTAAGATAAGAAATTCTTGAGTTAACTTTATCTAAAGTTTACTGACTTTTTAGTAGAGAATGAGCTCTAAAGAAAGTCAGCAGAATATTTGATAAATAATAGAAAATGTATAAATGTTTGCTACATAAATGAGTAAGTAAATAACAACAACAACAAAATGACAGAATGAATGAATCATCCAGAATAAAGGAACAAAGAAACAGATGCAGATACCATCAAATTAAGATAATTCAAGGATGGTTTCTATACAAAGTACTGATTACAGACCTGAGTAAGCTCTAAAGGATCCATAAATGATGGCGCAGAAATCCTAGACTAACAGAAGGGGAACTCTTACCACTTCTAGACCTAAAGGATAAGAAGGGAGAGGAGCATGGAAGCCTGTTGATGTAATCTGTACAGCACAGCCTACCAAAGCAGGCAATGGGGAAGACAAGGTGAAGAGTAGATCTCGAGGAATAAGCAGAGGGTACCAGGCCTAAGAGCCGTCAACTCTGGAAAAGGCATAGCTACTAATGCAGCAGGTTGAACTGCAAGCTGTGGAAGGAGTATCTGAATTAAAGTTGATATTAACAGGTTTAACAGAAATTGTCCTCAAATGGCGTCTGTAGCACAAGTACACCAAAATGTTAATGATAATCCCCCCCCCCACCTCCAAAAAAAAGTGTCTTAACTTACCAGTTTTCAAGCAGGTCAACAATAGGGATTTGATACCCTTTCCTTGATAGCAACCAGGAGGTGGTAGAGACCAATGAAAGGAACTTCAAAAATGACCCTGAGTTGTTATACTGTTAATCATGTTGATATACTGTTGATTATTTTTAAACTAAAACAGAATAAATTCTTTTTAAAACTTAATTTCTTAAACCTAATGTCAAAGTAGGAATTCTGAACTAAAAAAGAATATGAGTCTACTGTAGTAGAATACAAAATCGAAGTCTCCTCCAGGCAAATTTACTATTATGATTTAATATCAGAAAGGCAGTGGCCTCTAATCTCTCAGCTCATGCCTTTCCCCTTTTACTCATGTTAGTCCAGTGATAAATGATGTAGAATTTCTGAGAGAGAGAGAAAATTATGCCCAATATAAAAAGTGGTTGAAAAAGCTGATTACAGAGTCATTAGCCCCTGTGGGCTCATTTTATTGCTATAAAGTCATCATTCAAGTAGACATATATTTAGCTTCTGTGGCCTTCGTTTGTGGTAAGCAAAATAACCTCAGACAAAAAAGGGAGCCTAAGTTCAAACTTCCTATTTTTAGTGATGTGACAACCAATTTGCTAAATTAGAAAATCCCAGAGCAGAGGCTGAGGAATGTCATCAGCTTGTGTTCCTCGAACTGTGTGCCACTCAGAGCACATCTAGGCACGGGTTTACTCCTCTATGACATATTCTAGGAGGGACATGTGGAATCCAACATGAGGCCAGAGAAGGGTACCAAGGATGGCAAGGAACTTAAACACACCTTGATACTAAGAAATAGTTGAAGGAACTGGACTTACTTAGCTTGCAAAACAGAAGCCTACATAGAACAAAAAGTCTTTTTATTTAATTTTCGAGCTGATTGTGGAAAACAGATTGATTTATTTTCCAGCGAGTTCAAATAATTTGTGGACAAACACAATTCAAAGTGAAACAGTCTTTCATTCATTCATTCATTCATTCATTCATTCATTCAATATTTATTGACCAAATATGATCTTTTGTTATTGTGGTTCTAAAAAAGGAGAATTTATTAGCAAACACTGATTTTAAAAACTGTGGACTCCCTATCACTTGTGGGTTTGTAATCAAACACTATCTGTAAGTGGTAATATAGAAAGAATTTTGCGTTCCTTATTTTCACGTGCACATAAATCACCTAGGAGTCTTACCAAGTTGCAGGTTCTAATGCAGTAGATCTGGGATGGAGCCTGAGATTTCACATGTCCAACAAGTTCCCAGGTGATTCAGATGCTGCTGGTCTGAGGGCCATCCTTTGATTTAGCACAACATTAAGGTCACTGTCTCTCTGATATTTTCTGATTTTAATAAGAATCAGCAGATCTATTTTGTATCATCTCAGATGGGATGTCTCACCTTTCAGATAAAGAAACAAAATTAGAAGACATCTATCTCTAGAAGAGTGAGCCCTGACTTGGAGCTTGGCTCTGCCTCCCACCTTGCCACTGCACCTGATTAAGCTGTTTGTCCATCCTGTTAACATAAATCGTAAATAAACCATGTGAAAAAAATACCAATATACAATCTTCATTTCAAAATCTTAGTTCTGACTTACTATCCTTGACCTTTCCTCACACTTAACCCTGGCCTGTTGTAGCCCATTTTATGTTCTAATTCCCTAGTACTGATACTTTGCCCTTCAGAACTGACATGTAGGGCTCTTTTTTTTTTTCTTTTTTTTTAGGTTCAACCTTGAAATAGTTCCAACAATGATCTTGGTATCTTCCCTATTACTTTTACCCACTGTGAAGACCCAGGCTCCTTAATAAACATCCTTGCTCCTTTAGCTCATAATCAGCCTCCCTGAAACTTTCTGCCACCGGATTCTTCCTGTCCTGAGGGGGAATTGAATAAATCAAGGCTACAGAGATCAACTTGCCATCTCAGGTCATCTACAATAATTTTAGATTTCCAGAAATTATTAGAAAGGCAGAGTTTATCCAATATAATTTCCAAACATAGTGTATTTTTTTTTTCTGTAAGTAAAAGCTTGAGGAGAATACTGATAAAACTGACAGCAGAGATAAGCTAAGTAATGATAGTCACAATCTTTGGGAAAAAAGTGGAATGATTCCTCAGAAGGTAAACTAAGAGTTTACAAGTGTATTAATGTATTCCATTTTACAGACAAGATCTCCAAATAACCTCCTGTTATCAAAAACCCATCCTTAGATGTTTCCATATGTTTTTCATAAATTAGACTACTAAATTGAATAAGTTGAAAAAAGACACTAGGAAAACATATATTCGTTGAGAGGAACTGGAGCTATTTGAATAAGAATGAGCTAATTGTTTGGTTTTTTTTTTTTAATTTTATTTATTTATTTGAGAGAGCGAATGGGAAGAGCAGAGGGGGAGGGAGAGGAACAAGAACGCTCCACACTGAGCACAGAGCCTGATGCAGGGCTTGATTTCAGGACCCCGAGATCATGACCTGAGCCAAAACCAAGAGTCGGGCACTCAACCAACAGAGCCACCCAGGTGTTCCAAGAATGAGCTAATTCTTAATCAGTCTAAACAATATCCCTCCATTTTTGCAGGATATTTTCAAATATAGCAACACAGAGAGATGGTCATTCCATTTCATATTTATGGTCACCATCTATGAACTCGAATTCTGTGAACAGAATTTCACGTCAGAAGACCCCCTTCCTGCTAATAACTTGTATTCTGTTTATTGGCTATGATTCCCTCCCCTACAAAAAGTTATAAACTCTTATAGGTAAAGACTGTGTTTGATTCTTCCTTTGCATCTTCCTCAGCACTGGGCACCCAATAAGGACTAAAAGAATGCTTATTGTTTGATTATTGAAGATGCTAAGATTTTATTTTACCTGCAAGAGATACTATACCTGCTTTCTATTTGGTAAGAAGTGAGTCACTTGTAACTGGTGCTCAGGAGGCAGAAAACTGTAAACACGGCAGAGACCTTTTAGACTACTGTTTTGAATTCTAGAAAGAAGGCAGAGCAGAAGTTCTCTGGGATTAATGTGTGCAGCCTCTTGCTTGCGCACTAGAGTGGGTTAGAGGAAAGAGACTGGGCAGGGTCTTTACTGTCATTTCACCATATTGCCTGTGAGGTCCACTGCTTTAGAACTACTATGACCCCTACCTCCCCTTGAGAACAAAAGGATGTAAGGACATTTTGTTACTAAGCCATTCAAGAAGAAAGACAGGCATGTGTTATACGTACCATGTTTGCGTGATGATCATTTGAAATACTTCAGAATCTGTGAGGAATTAGTAGCCATATTCTTTCTTGTTTTTCTCTTCAACACAAAGTTGTGTCATTCTCCTTCCCCATCTTTTTCTTCCCTGGTTCTTCATCCTGTACCTTTATGTGAGCCTTGGGCTCTGTGATGTATCTGTGTCAGTTTGGCTGGGCCACCATATGCAGATATTTGGCCAAACATTATTTTGGTTGTTTCTGTGGGAATGTTTTTGGATGAGATTTAAGTTAGTGGACCTTGAGTAAAGCAGATTACCTTTCATAGTGTGGGTGGGTCTCAATCAATCAGTTGAAAATCTGATTAGAATAAAAGACTGACCTTCACCAAGCAAGAGAGAATTCTACAGCAGAAGTCTTCGAACTTAAACTGTAATATCAACTTTTCCTGGTTTTCCAGCCTGATGAGCCATTCTGCTGATTTTAAACTTTGCAGCCTCCATAATCACCTGAGCCAATTCCTTAAAATCTCTCTCTCTTTTTCTACACAAGCACACACACATGCACACACACACACACATACACACACCCTATTGGGTTCTGTTTCTCTCGAAACCCTGAGGAATACAGGCTCCTTTCTCTGTGACATTTGGAAGTTTATCCTTTCTCACAGAGCCACAATGGCCGCAAAACATTAAAAGAAACTCAAACAATCAAATGAAGGAGATACCGACATAAAAGCAGCCTGTCCTCAGTTTCCAAACAGACTTCAGCACAGTGTAAATGAAGGAAGCAGCTGGATAAACTGGAAATGATTCCAGTATTTTCTCCACTCTGCAGAAAACATCTCAAGCAAGGTTCTGTAGTACCTGAGTTAAACTTTCACTTCATCTGTCTGTTGGGACATAAAGACTGTTCTGTTGAACTTGGTGATAAATGCATGATTGAAGGGGGAAAGCTGCTCAGTTAATAAGGGTGTAATGGAAAACCAGGGCCCTGGAGCTTTTAAAATGAAGAATATGGAAAAAGTGAGCAACAGTAATCAAATGTAAGAAGATCCTAACTGGTACTTTAAGACAGAAGCTGCAGCATTTTGCAAAGGCAAGAAGGAAATTAATTGGTGAACCCCACCTATGGCAATCTGCTCGAGTTTCTTTAACTTGATTCCTGTTAAACACTAGAAAGCAAGTGCGATATTTGTTCATGTTTACAGGCTATAAGACGCAATCATTTTTCTAGTTACCCACTGTCTAATAACAATTTTTTCTCAGACAAAGATCATTATTGGCTATAAAAATTCAGCAACAGAGAAAAGAATAAATTTCAAACAGTCCTACTTTTAGGTGAGTCACATATAGAAAGATTTCCTCTATAAAAAAGGAGGTTTCCCCATAATTTCAGGTGGATCTTGGACAGTTTGTCAGCAAGTGTATTTTATTTCTTCAGTTTCAAAAAACCATGAAATCCTTACTCTTCCAACTGCTGACTTTGAATTTGTCTGTTCAACACATCTGTGATTATCTGTGGACAAGAAAAACAATAAAAGAAGTGAACCCACTGAAAATTCCATTTATACTCCCAAGTGCCCTTACAACTTGTCCTAATACCTCTCCCTTCCCCATCCTTTTTTTTTTTTTTTTTTTTTAGTTTGTCTCCCAAAGAGTGATAAGCCCAAGGTTACATATTATCTACAGTTTTCAAATCAATATTACCTTATATCACCATTGCTGCACAGTTTAGGGCTTTGCGGCTAGCTACCATGACAATAGATGCACAGCCTGGAACCAGTTTTAGTTAATTAGAGTCAATCAATCCAAACTTTGCTAACTTACTCATGTGAAACAATAGTATAATGAACCAAAGTCGGCAAGATGATTGGGAAACACAAATTATTGCACCCTGATAAATTAAATGTGACTATTACAAAACCTTCTTTCTAAATGAATACTCAGGGAAGGAATATGAGTCTTTAATATAATTAAGAATACAAGGAAAATAAACCTAAAAGAGCTATTAAAAGCCCACCTTTTTTTTTTTTTAAGGAAGAAAAATAGAGGTTGTATTATGGGAAGATCTTGTGACATTTTTACGAGTATTAATTTGGGAAAATAACTTCCTGTTGTTTCTGTTCATTGGATGGATTAGGCAGAAAAGCAGGACATGCATACCTGGGCGTGCCAGGACCATGGCAGGGTAGTGAAGGAGCAAAAGGGGAGAGACAGATGGGCCTAGACTGTCCGTGTCTATGTGTACACAGCATCAAGAGCGTGGGTTTATGTGACCCACCATCAATTCTTCTGATAATGTGTGAAATTGAATGAAAGCCTTTCCCTAGAACTCTGGTAAATCTGATGTGCCAGCATTGGTGTTTGTGACATGCATACTGAGTTCAAGGCCCGTGATAGAATAAATAAAATATACAGCCCTTTTACCTCTATAATTGATAAAATTTTAAAAACCCAAGATTCAACCTCCCATCCACCAAACCTTTCTGTTCCTTTATCCCAAGGTAGCCTGTAAATCCTAACAGAACTTTTACTTGGGTTAAAAAACCATGTTGATGACAAAGAGTTAAATGTTAGAGAACATTTGCAATGCAAATTGATACAAGGGTACTAGAAGTCCCATTAGTAAACAAGACAGGGGAAGCAAAAAGGAGCCAGAAAGCAGGTTGCGGAGGGTAGAGAAAGGGAAAAAAAATGTTAAAGGATGATTTTTAAAACAAGATTCTTCTCCCTCAACCGAGACTAAAATTGGTCCTCTTACTAGCTGTTGGCAGTGAAACATCTCCCATAAAAACTTTGTTACGAGACAGAGTGCAAAGAGCTTTGGCTTGGAGTTTGGAGACCTGGATGGGAGTGGGGGTGGGGGTGGGGTCCTCTCCCAGTTAGATGATCTCTTTGGCCTCCGTTTCCTTATCTGCAAAATAGGGTCTAAAGGTAGATCATCACTGAGGAAGCTTCCAACTCAAAATATCCCAACTCCAGGTACAATTTCAAGAACAGTTTTTAATAACTTAATATAGCAACACATGTTAACAACTGCTATATACTGAATATCTCCCAAATTTGATAGTTGAAAATTAACCCCCAAGGTAATGATATTAAGAGGTGAAGCTTTGGGGGGATGATTAGGTTATGAGGGGAGAGAACTCATTAAAGAGATTAGTGCCCAAATAGAAGAGGCCCTGACGAACTCTCTCATCCATTCCACTATGTGAGGGCACAGCAAAAAGGCAGGCCCTCATAAACCAGGGAGAGGATTCTTACCAGATACCCAATCTGTCAGCACCTGGATCTTGAACTTCCGAGTCTCCAGAACTGTGAGAAATAACTGTTTGTTGTTTAAGCACCCCAGCCTGTGGTATTTCTGTGACAGCCGCCCAAATATACCAAGACAACTGCTGTGTTACTTTGTTACTTCTGTCACGTGATCAGGCCAATCAAGACAAACACCAAAGATGTTTACAGTTTGGTTCATAAAGGCGTCATAGGTTATGGTGGATTTTATTGTTTTATATTGAGTTCTCATCTATTTTCTCATAATCTACATCACAGCTAATTTACAGTCTTTATATACTCTAAGCCCATATGCATTTTGTCATCATTTATCAGGTACATAAACAGAGCTTGTCTTAAAAGGGACTTAAAGGTTGGCCCTGCCTCTATGGCAAGACTTGGTATCTGTGTCTTGGTGAGACCTGGATGGGAGACAGCATTTGTTTCATTTTCCTTATTGTTTAAAGATGACGGCTGCAACGGTAGGGTGGCTCACTCCTCTTCTTGTCAGAAATGAATTATCAAATGATTTGAAGCTTCTGGAAGACAGGAGATAGGAGTTAATATTGGTTTCGGTGTCCTATCATGTCTAACACAGTGTATCAGCTATAGACAGGCTTAATCAATACCTGTTAGATGATGGACAGATGCATAGATGAAAGAATAGGCTACAGATGGGTGGGGAAATAAATTTATGAGTAAGTGGAAAGTCAATATAAACACAGTGGCATATAGTTTATATTTCTTTGCATTTGGAAAACTTAACGTTTTTATATAGAGAGACTTCTTTTGGGAGATGGCAAAATGTTAGCTAATAGGAACACATCATAAAATAAAACATATTTATACTCATTGAACTACTAATAAAAATGTAACTAAAAGGTAAAGTTTTTAAGAAGATTGCAAAATAATTTTTAACATCTCAAAGATGTGTCGTGTGGCTAATTTCCCACCAACCACATCTCAGATTCAAATCCTATCATTAGCAATGAAATGAATTCAAGCCAAGGGTTTAGTTTCCACATATATAATTTATGTCTATAACTTAAACCTCACAAAACCAGTTGCTTCTCCCCAAACCACATAAAAACCACAAAGTATTTCACTGGCCATGACACCGCCAATTGGTGATGAAAAATTTGCTTGTGCTTTTGACATTTCTGTGTAAAACAACAGCTGCTTCACTCACTTGGAAGCAGCCTTTTTCCCCCACTGGGGATTCTTATCCCCAGTGGAGGTGGGTGGGCATCTTGCTGGCAATGTTGCATGCATACAGAGATTCTTAGATACTCCATAGCTGACAGCTAAAATGAACTCATTCTGTGAGGGATATGTTTTCCAGTGGAAGACGGCCAGACCTGCTTTCCTTTGGGGAATGGAGTATGAGGGGTACCATGGCCCTGTTCTCATCATAGTGAGTCTGACACCCACAGTCACATGGGGCCAACCATGTACATTGTAGAAACCAAAGGCTAATACTTTAAATGCATCTAAACTACCAGAAGGAAAATTCTAGGTCAAAAAATGAGCAGACGATTTAAAACAGAAACATATCTGTGAATGCACTGGGTCCTCCTCTTTCTCTATCATCATCACCATAAATATTATATTATTGTTCTTTCATTTCTTAGATTTCTAAGTTCCTGGAACTTGAATATTGTTTGTTCCCTTCCCCTCTGGTCTCCCTTCTTTTCCTGTTAAGTACCTTAAATCATACTCTCAATGAACACTCATTCCTTGTGCTTTTAAAATTCAACCCCAGGGAAGAAATGAGACGAGTTTCATTTAGGCACATACCCTCAAAAAGTTGAGCCCTTAGAAGTTGGCTGTCGTTCTAATGTATTCCATACTAATTATTTTGGCCCAGATCCTGCTGACTACATTTCCACTGTCATCTCAATGCACCTTGTGAATGGCAGCCCTTACTCATCAGTTCCAAACCCATCTTGCAGAGTTCCAGTGCAAATCCAAGGCTAGCTCCACATGAACTCAGGATACTCATAGAGTGGGATACAAGTAGGAGTCAGAAGACTCCACTTTATGTATTGCTGCCACTGTGGAATGGATCTGTTAATCTCATAGAGTTGTAATAAAGATGGACATGGGGCACCTGGGGGGTTCAACCAGTTGAGCTTCGGCCTTGGGCTCGGGGCATGTCCAGCTCCCTGTTCAGTGGGGAGTCTGCTGCTTTCTCTGCCCTTCCCTCTTGCTCTGCTCTCTCTCTCTCTCTCAAGTAAATAAATAAAATCTTTAAAAAAATAAAAGGATGAACGTACTTAGTAAAGGGGACAGGGACTTGTTAATATTAGCTATGATGACTCAGAGCTGTACAGTAGAAAGAACTCTCAGCGTGGAGATTTCAAGTCTGCCTTCAGCCATTTGTTAACTACATGACATCATTTAACCTCTCTGAACTTCATTATCAGTATCTATAAAATGATGATATATTATTTTAGTGAAATAAATGTGTGGTGTGTGTGTGTATGCATATATATACACATGCACATATATATGCATACACACATACACACACACACACACACACACACATAGAAATACATATCTCACATATATGTATATCTAGATCTGACACTTCTCAACTTTTCTAAATGGCTATTTTGGAAAGCCACTGGAAATGGCTAAGTACCCGACACAGGTCCTCAGGGAACCAAAGTTTAAGGAAACAGGTGTTACCACCCCAGAAGAGTTTGTGGCAGCTGCAGATCACTTAGTCTATATCTATCCAACATGGCAATGGGCTACAGGGTAAGAAATGAAAGTGAAGGCATACCTACCAATGGGAAACAATTTTTGGTCACCAAAAATGTGCCATGCAAAAGTGGTGCATACAGATGAATTGGAAGCTACCATTGAAGACGATGGTGATGGGGGATGGGTAGATAGTTACCATAACACAGGCATTGCAGGAATAACTGAAGCAGTTAAGGAGATTACATTGGAAAGCAAGGACAATATAATACTTCAAGATTGCTCAGCAGTATGTGAGGAGGAGGAAGAGGAAGAGGAAGGAGAAGCTGCTGATATGGAAGTATATGGAGAGAGTGGATTTTTAGAAACAGATGAGGCTACCCTGGACACAAGGGAACTAGTAGAAGCTTGTAAAGCTAAAACTGATGCCGGTGGTGAGGATGCTATTTCCCAAATTAGAACTTACAACATTTATATCACTTATGATAAATATTACCAGACACCAGGACTACAGCTGTTCAGCTATGATGAGTAAAGGTACCCTTCACCAGTTGAACACATGTGTGAAAACATCAGTCAAGATCATGTGAAGAAAACAGGGACCAATGAAAATCATCCACATCTCCCTCCACCTCCTCTGTGTTCAGCTTACCCATGCAGGCATGCCCAGGTGATGAAGAAAATAATTGAGACCGTTGCAAAAGGAGGGGGATCTTGGTGTTCCTATGTATCTTCTAATTTTCTTAAAATTTGTACAAGCTGTCCTTCCAACAATACAATAGGATTACACCAGACACTTCACAATGTAATGAAGAGAGCATAAAATCTATCCTGATTATTGGCTTTGATTTTTATTTTTTTTATTTTTTTTTTAGATTTATTTATTTATTTGAGAGAGAGCGAGAGCGTGCATGTGTGCATGATCAAGAAGAGGCAGAGGGAGAGGGAAAAAGAGAGAAACAGAGAAGCAGACTCCCCACTGAGCAGGGAACCCATGTGGGACCTAATCTCAGGACCCTGAGACCATGACCTGAGCCCAAATCAAGAATTGGGCACACAACCAACTGAGCCACCCAAGCGCCCCTTGTTCTGATTTTTAAAGAATTAACCCATAGATATGACCATTGACGATATTCACCAGTATGTACAATTTCTCTAATAAAGGGACTTTCATGATTTGCATTAAATTTTAAGTAAGTTCCATTAAATGGCTATTTCACTGACACTCTGTTAAACAATTCAAGAATATCTCTGATGGCTTTCTAATAATTTCTGTACTGCTAGTCTCCAGAGGAACGGAGTAGTAACTAGCAAGTAACTAGTACTTTCTAGTACTAGTACAATGCAAAACACATAGTAACTATCATTAAAACTCAGCCAACAATAGATAGCAAAAAGCCAAAACATGTTACTACCAAAAAATCAGCAATAAATTTATGATAACGTATACAACAACAAGAAAAAAAAAAGCCCTTCTTTTATCACTTTTGGAGAATATCTAATATTGTTCTTTCTCCACCATGATCTATATTATGACCCAAAGAAACTCTTTATTACTCTAATTTTTATCAATACTCCACATTTCCTCTATAAGCCCATGATCCCCAAATTTTTGTTTCCATGTTGATTTCTCTTCTGATTCTCCTCTTCATATCTCTATCTGGATGTTTCACAGTTTCATTGAACACCACAGTTCCAAAATCTGAATTTACCATCTTTCCTTCCTATCTTTCCTTCCTCCTCAAGTGTTTCTACTGCAGCAATTGGCCAATTATCCACTCGCATTGGGAAATAACAGAAATCGTACAATCATTCTTGATAACTCCCTTTCCCTTACACCCCATGTTTGTTGATAACTCTTTTAAAATATATCTCTGATTTATCAATTTCCCTCTACTCATTTCTGCTATCAATGACTCCAGTGCCATTAATAAACCATCCTTGCCCCTTCATTTTCTTTCTACACTGACTTTTGCCCTTTTCCAACCTGTTCAAACCCAACTTTGAATGTTATTTCTCGTTTTAAAAGCCCCATGAATACTACTCTTTTTAGGATAAACCATCATATTACTAACACCTCAGAGTTTTTTATATACAAGGGTACATTGGAAGGAGTGGGCTGGCTATCTAGTTGGAAGGAAGAAGTGAGGGGCCTTCCCTTGGATCTGCATTTCGGTGGGAAGCATGTTACCCCTGGCCTCATCCACTGTTAATTCCCCTTTGATCCTTTGAAGGCACTGATTCCTGCCCAACTTCCTGTCTCACCTATGTTTTGCTTCCCCTCACTCACTGTACTGGGGCCTCAATTGCCTAGCCCCACCTTGCCTTCTCCAAATGTACCAGGTTCAGAGGCACATTTGCTGGTTTTCCCTCTGCCAGATCACTCTTCACCACACTTTCCTAAATCCCCGTCCTCCAGACCCTCACCATCTTTCTAGTTTCTGTTTAATTATCACTTCTCCAGTGAAGGTGTCCTCTCCCTAGGTCAGATTCTCCTTTTGAATGCTGTTAAGTACCTGAATTTGCCAGTTATACTTATCACAGTTGTAGGGACATGGCCTTTAGGAGGTCTTTTGTCTGAAGTCCACCTATCTCGCTCATGTTCTACACCCAGAAGGGCAGGAACCAAGTTGGTTTGGTTCATCTCTGAACCCTCAGTACCTAACATAGAGCTGGGCAAATACCAGGAGCTCTACACGAATCTGCTGAATAAAGGAATTGCTAAGTCTATCTAGATCACTCTTTTCAAACTACCTATCAGTGCTCAAAAACGACCAATTATTTTAATCGCATGTGGATATTCTCTTAAGGACAGTAAATGAAAGCTTTTCTTTCCAAAGTCTAATTTGTTGATTGTCTATTAGATTGAGAAAGGGACCTGTTCCTCAGATCTGATATTATACAATTTTTGAATTTAAAAAAAGATATTTATTTTTAAATATGTTTTTTAAATTTAAATGCTTCTAATTACTTAGGAATCCTTTAAATCTGTGTAAGTGACCAATAGCCCAAACTTACTAAATTGTTGATATCATTTTCTAACTTTTTTTCTGGAAGTTGATTCTACTTAAATCTTTTTGTAATTATTCATCCCTGAACACTTATTAGATACCTATTACAATGTGCTGTGAATGGAAAAGAACATTTACTGAGGAGCTTATACTCTAGTAGAATAAACCAATAAATACATATATTTACACACACACACACACACACACACACACGCTTACAGGATAACTAATGAGAGATACTAAGTTAACTGTGTATATGGTGCTGTAGTCGCGTAAAAGACAATTAACTGAAGATTAGGGAGAGTCACAAAGAAGGGCAGCACTGGAGCTGCTCTTGAGGATAAATGGAAGATGACTGAAAGACAGTGACCTCCTCCAGTCCTTCAGGAGGAAACAAAATAAAACAAAACAAAAAGTAAGCCACAAGGAATAAAGGCTAGGGGATGGTTCACACATTTAATTACTGTCTTGCATGATTCAGACCCCTTAATAAACAGCCCTGCCTCTTGTATGAAATATCCCTCTATATCCATTGTGAGCAAGGAGTCTCCTGAAATATAACATCAGTTCATTTGGTTCTCAAACTAATTGATCTGATGAACAACCAGTCCCAATTTCTTTCTGGACAACTATCAATGTGTGCAACTTCCCAGCAGTCAAAAAATATAGATGCCTCCTCCTGTAGAGATATACTTAATAATTCTTCAGTGACTGTACTGTAACTCATTCATAAAACCCCGAAGCATTCAAAGCTCCATCTTCATTATTGCCAGATGTCTTACAGGCACCTAAGTCAACACTTCAGAATGACTCCCTGCAAGTTTGCAAGACCAGGTATATCTTTAGGGTCATCTAAGAATACATTTCCTGAAAGGACTCTATTGGAAGCTGACTAACGATACTGTAGAAATGACTTTTAACATTAAGGACTCTGGGGGCAGCTGGGTGGCTCCGTTGGTGAAGTGTCTGACTTGTTTTCAGGTCAGGTTGGGATCTCAGGGTCCTGAAATTGAGCCACACTTCAACCTCCATGCTCAACAGGGAGTCTGCTTGAGGTTTTCTCTCTCTCTCCCTCTATCCTCCGCCCCCTGCTTGCATGCTCTCCCTTCCTCTCTCTCTCTCTGAAATAAATAAGTCTTTAAAAAAAGTATTAAGGACCCAGTGTTACTTATATTCTGCCATGATCACCCTGGAAATAAAAATGTTTCCAAAAGACTTAGTTTGAAAAGGAGAGAATCAGTTTCTTCCAAAGATTGTAGCAATTTCAAGAACTTCCAAGATCTCTCTCTCTCTCTCTCCCTCTCTGGGTGGATATATGGAAGAATGATAGATGAATAGATGGATATCGTGGTATATACAGTGATAGAAATGTAAAAAGAGGCAGACATCACCCCTCAGAAAGCTGACTTTTTTTCATCAGCGAATAAAATGCAGAAAAAATTTGGTTTAGACATCAAAGGAAATAATTTTTAAACACATTTATTTCCTTATAAAATTAAAATGCCGTAAAAAATTAACTGCCAGAATTGAATCCATGAAACATTTAAGAACAGCAAGCACACGGTCTGAGAGGAGCCTCTGCACGTGCGCCCGTCATGGGGTCCCAGGTGACAGAAAGGGGAGACCGTCTGAGTCCCAGCTACACAGCGATCCTGACAAATCCCAGCCACGGACTTTTCAGCTAACTTGATTCCAATGTCCCCAAAGAAAAGTATTCCCTTTTAAAAAACCATTGAAATTGTGTATTTAAGGGGCACCTGGGTGGCTCAGGGGGTTAAGCCTCTGCCTTCAGCTCAGGTCATGATCTCAGGGTCCTGGGATGGAGGCTCATATCTGCTCTCTGCTCAGCGGGGAGCCTGCTTTTCCCTCTCCCTATGCCTGCTGCTCTGCCTACTTGTGATCTCTTTCCCTCTCTGGGTCAAATAAATAAATAAAACCTTTTTTTAAAAATTGTATATTTAAGACTGTTAGAGATACGCTTTTGTCAGAAATGCTGCTGAGGAAAAACAAACAAACAAACAACAAGAACAACAAAAAACTCTTTTGAGACTGCAAGTTTCCTGCAGCTTGAGCTGGCAACACGGAACACGGATTCAGCAGCGACAGTGGACCAGAGAATCCTGGACTTGAATCGATGCCTTCATTCCAACAGGGCCCTAAGTGACGAATCACGTTTCTACGTTCCCAAACACCAATTTCTCCCATTCCGAAGTCATCACTGGGCTCCCTGTCTTTCTCTCTGGTATGTTTTACCTTTAAAGCATTGCATTTGCAAACAGTTTATTTTTTCGTCAGCTGTAATCAGTTTTTGAATTCTGTTGTGTTTTATTATTTTTTTTTTAATCCAAGTATGGTTCTCATGGTGTAGTAAATGACATTAGGCTTTTGTAAATTCTTGCAGAATATAACAGATCATTGGTTTTATAACACAGTCGCTGCTTTTGCATTCTGATGAGATTATTAGTAGCAGCCTAGAATACAACATCCTTGCATACTGTTAGTTAAAAAAAATAAAAGTTTACTAAATGGTCTCTTGTCAACTGTATCTGAAAATCATTATAGTTTCTGTGTTTCCTCTACATGAAGGGGCTCTTCAGCAAACTGGTGGGTTATGTCAACAAGAGGTTACAAAATTATTATCCCGGCTCTGTTTGTTTCCGTGGGGCTTATGCCATGCATTAGCATTCCTATTGTAAATCTCAGGGGCTTAGGTATTTGTACATCAGGTGTGGAACCATTCCAGTGTTCAAACAGAGGATGCTCAAAGCCAATCGGCCTAGTGGTAGCTTTCATTGGGAACGATTTCTGGGGGGTGGAAAACACACTGGGGCTTTTCTGATTTGCCATCTCTCCATAACACAGATTAGCCCTTTGGGGTGTTCTGTGGCCTCCTGTAGAGAGATTTAAAATCCATTCTATTAATAAAATTAAGTGTTTCTCCCTCTTGGGTCCATAGTCTATGATGCAAATGAGCTACGTGTGATATTTAAGGGGCAAATGGTCCTCCATGCGCTGCAGCGTGGCGGCGGTGCGGAATCGAGCAGCGCGAGACTTGCAGGCGGAAGTGCCTGCACAGACCGGGGAGCAGAACATTCCCTTCGGTGTGTGCGTTCTGTTTTTAGGGCTGAAACAATGACATTTGAAAATTGCCTATTGCATGTGCACCTTACCTTTCTCTCCATACCACTTTACACACGCGTATCTGCTATCTGCATTAAGATCATGACATTCTGGTCTTCAAATTGATACAATGCCAAATAAAAAGCTATCCCGTGAGCTGTAATGGTTCTCTAGAAGTCACGGCATTCAACATAGTCAATAATATGAATTTTTAAATGTGTAAATGCATACTAAAATGAGAGATCTGATTTGCTTCAATAGTTCTGGCCTATGAGAGATGCGTAATACAGTGTTTTAAAAAACTGCTTGCATCTAGTTTGCATTTTACCTGAAAATGGGAATAATGAGAATGATGAATTTTGTAAAAACTTCATATTCTGTTTTGAAATTCGCCCCATGACAGTTTCAGAGGTGAATACATTTCTCAGTCTTCTTTTGCTTTTTATTTTCTTTTTCCTTGGTTTCTGGGGATAGCTGTGTTTTATTGACATCTTAATACAGAATAAGGTTTAAAATTAAGACATTTAATGATTCTCTTTGGAATTGTAAGCATACTCTTCCTATTCTTTTGATTTAGCCATTGTTAACTAGTGACATTCCGCATCAGGTTTCTTTATTGTTCATATTTAGGAATGCAAATTCTTCTTGACAATGCAAGCTCTTTGTAAAAATAGTTACTTTTAAATGACTATAATTTTTTTTTACTAAACTAGTTCGTCTAAATGGAAGACCATCAGATTAAAAAAAAAACAACTTCCATGGATCAGGGTTTCAGGGCAAGGTCCAAACCTCTGCCTTCAGCTGAGCTACAGAACATGTACTAAGTACTAGGTAGGGCTAAGGAGACCAATTTGAGGAACTGAAGCTGGTTGCAATATAATGGGCAAGTTAAAGAAAAAAAAAAAATTACAGCACAATATATTTAATGCTCTATGGTGTATAATCGGAGAATATACTGTCCCTGAAGATGAGTAGGATCCAGAAAACCATTGTGTACTGTTTGACTTCCCAGGCAGAAGCAGCTGCCTTTCCCAGAGATTGGGCTTCTTTGCAAATCAATGGGATAAGGAAGCTGGAGCTCCAAATGTACATGGATAAGGGTTTACACCCACCTCCCACACTTGCTGTGTGATCTAGAGCAAAACAATCATCTTCTCTTAATGTCCTGTTATCTTCTCTGAAAATGGAGCCCTGTTCATAACTACCTGGTTGGACATATGGTTTTAAGTGAGAAAATGCATGTGATCAGTTTAATGCAGTGCCTGGCACATAGCAGGTGCTTATGAAATGCTATCTGGAAGTAAGTTCATTGTTACTCATAGAACCCATGTGTTTATGCACATGTGTGCCTCCAGGAGTCAGCTTTTGACCAGGGAAGTCAAATTCTCTTTGCTGAAGATTGTGCTTCTTTCCCCTAATTCAAACAGTATGTGCTCAAATGCTTCTATAAACTTCTCACCCATGTGGCTTCATCCCACCTTCTATTCTGGTCTGGTAAAGGTGTTCTTTTAGTCCATTTTGCTCTCTCCTTATTGGTGACATTAAATAACAGATTATGAGGACGGTGAATTTGATCAGAAGCACTCACATGTATGTGTACATGTGGAAGTAGACATTTGCTCCATTTACTGAATGTGATGTGGCTTCAGTCACATCATGGGATTGCTTTGAAGATCTGTGCTCTGTGTTACCTTGGAGCTGTGGTCTCTTTTTTCCTACGTGAATGAGTACATCATGCTGTTTTCCTAGGCACCAGTTAGTATGGACGTACTTGAATTGTCTCTGGCAAATTGCCAGGGGTGTGAGTCAAGGCCTCTGATCTCTGCGTTGGTCCCGGCTTCATGAATCAGTCTTGGGCTGGGATCCTCTCAGTGGATCTGACTTCCTGTAACCCTGATTCCAAGCCTACCTCTTCTGTTTCTGTGTTTTCTTCTTGTCTTAGTCCATTTAGGCTGCTATAACAGTATCACAGACTAGGGGGCTTATAAACAACATTGATTTCTCACAGTTTTAGAGGCTGGAAGTCCAAAATCAAGGTGCCAGCAGATTCCGAGTCTTGGGAGGACCTGCGTTCTGCTCCATAAATGGCATTTTCTACTGTGTCCTCATGTGGCAGAAGGAGAGAGGGAGTTCTCTGGGGCTTCTTTTATAAGAGCACTAACCCCATTCATAAGGGCTCCACCCTCATGACCTAATCACTTCCTGAAGACCCCACCTCCTAATGCTATCTCTTGGGGATTCAGTTTCAACATGTGAATTTGGAAGGAAAGCAAACATATAGTCAATAGCACTTCCTTTATTTTTTCAATTTTTTATTTAAATTTTAATTAGTGAACACAATATTGGTTTCAGGAATAAAACTTAGTGACTCGTCACTTACATATAACACCCAGTGCTCAACACAACTAGAGCCCTCCTTAATCCCGACCACCCATTTCGCCCATCCCCCACCCAGTAGCACTTTATCTTTTTTATTTTTTTAACTTCAATTAGCCAATATATTGTACCTCATTAGTTTTTGATGTCATGTTCAATGATTCATTAGTTGCATATAACACCCAGTGCTTTAAATTAACCATTATAACACATACATATACCACATACCACATGCCACACAGCACATACCCACATTCAGCTCTTCTCACCATAATTCTTTAGAGACATTGATTCAACAAATATGTTTTAAGTGCCTCTACATGCCAAGCACTGTACTAAGCAACATGCATAAAAATTAAACAAGAACGAACCTGGCCTTGAAAACACTGACTTGATTCTACACAACAGAAGACAGAGAGGTGACAAATAAGTGAATAGATAACCAAAATATTTTAAGACTATGATCAGTACTCTGAAGGAAATAAATGGGGTGATGTACAAGAAGGTAACCTCCAGCGAAGGTCCTCCAATGATGTAACCACAGAAGGCCTTTCTGAGGAAAATATTCAAGGCAAAACTTAAAAAATGAGAAGAAACCAAGCAAGTGAAGAGATAGAGGGAAAATCTTTTCAGGCTGGAGGCAGATCCAGTACAAAATCTTGAGTAGGAAGAAGGAACCACAAAAGTTTCATGAGCAGCCCCAAAATTCATTGTAGCAAGCTGGAACCTATTGGAGACAGGTACTCAGGACTCAGAACACACAGGTTTTTGCAGACGCTGGAGGCTTAGGGGGAGAATTGTGTCATGTTTTAAACACAAAAGCCAAATGCAGGTTGTTCAGCATCATACAGAACTTCTCCAATGCATCATATAAGAACTCTACAGTTGGAGCAAAAAAGGGAACAGGAAAGAATCAGACATACAGCAGGGAGTGCAGTTTAGACATTATAGAAACTTTCCAAAAACTAGGATGTGAGCTCTAGATGGGGCAGGAGGTGCAAGTAAGGTGGCAAAGTTTGAGTTGATCAGGATAAATGGAAGTAGAACCAAACACTTAATGCCAAATTCGGGGGAAGGGAAAGATGAAGGAAATGAAGGCATTCCTGAGGACTCCAGATTGCTGGACTGAACCCCTGAGTAGACAACATATCATTTACTAAGATGAGGGACACTGGAGGGGGGACAGTTTCAGGAGATACTAAAGGTAAGCCTGTGAAGTTTGAGATGCCTGTGAGAATTCATGTGACGATATCAAGAAGGCCTTACCCACTGGGGTTCTGTGTGTTCCACTTGCCTGTTCACCAATATGTCAATACTGATGACTTTAGAAAACTTAACATAACCATCACCATTTGCTAGGTGACAACTTGATCCCTTAGGTGCGTAACATCTCCCTGGTGTGTTGGCTAAACATGATTTTCAAATGTCAGGATTGCTTATTACTATCAGGGCCAATACACAAAATCCACTGTTTTAAATGCTTATCTCAGAGCTCAGGATGAAAAATGTCTAGCTGAGCGATTGTTGCAAATGGCTAAAGGATGTTAGTACCAAATCTGTAGATCATTGAGGAGGTTGCATGACCTAGAATCTGAAAAATGGAGGTGGACCAACAGGAACATAGCCCCCTGGAAAGATGTTACACAGTCAATGTCTAGTATGCCTTGGTAAATACACTAAAATGTTCCCACCAAATTCCAGAAATGGCAGACCAAAGATATTTTCCCTGAAATACAAATCAAATGGTGCTGCACAGGGGAAAATATTTAGGGGGAGGGAGAAGATGGGAGAAAAATTCACAATCACATCCTTGATTCTTATAAGAGAAGAGCATTACAACATGCAAATTTTATCAAGGAAAACTATAAAAATGTTGCAGAACCATTCCTTTCAAATGAATATAAGATGCTAATTGGTAATGTATGTAGTCCCAGAGATGCTTGACATGCAAAGAGTGAGTGAAGTACAACAAAGCATTTGTGTGGGCCATCTGGAAGGGCATACCACACTCCTGCATCTGATGAGAAAGTGGAATTAAACAGAAACTTTAGAAGGCAAGGTCTAAATATGCCTGGCTATGGGTGCCTACATCTTTTTCACGGATCAAGGCCCTGACAAGAAACCCCTCTATCCACCTAGAGATCATGGTAACCAAATGAAATAGAACCAGACTCTCCCCTGCACAGCGACGATTTTCACCACCCCTTCTGCAATATGGACATCTCTACGGCTTTACCAAGCATCGCACATTGTGTTCCTCATGTACTTTACATGTGAAACTTAAAGTTTTGCCCTGGCTAACCCCCAGAAGCACGGATTTGATCTCGTGTATAACAAACAGACACAGTATTTAGATTTCTAAGACAAAGATGCTGGTACATGCACTTACACACACAAATATTTTCCACAAACACTAAAAAGCATTTACAAAATGGACATATTTGTCTCAGCTCCATAACTGCATGAGAGAATTGCTTTTAAAATATTCACCAAAAGGAAAGAGTAAAAAGCTTGAGGTATGTTTTGATCCACTTCAGCTTATAAATTGGATTTTCAAAAATTAAACTTAAGGGTGATATCTACTTAGGACCAAAGTTTTCTTAACTTCTGTACAAATAAATGTCTCACGGTATAAGGAGAACTAGTCAAATTTTTAAACACTGTTTGATAGGAAAGAACTGGCTTAATCCTTGAAAATGGACCATAAAATTCAGTGATCCATTTTTAAATTAATGATTGGGTTTTCAGTGAGGAAACACAGGATGGTGCATTGTTGAGAGAAACAGAAAGGGGAGAGCTATTTGAGAGCATGGAGGTGCCCCGAACTGGGCTGTTGAGACGCTCAGCCCTGTGTTCTGCACTTCAGGGCTTGTGTTTTCTTCTGAACTCTAGTCATTTACGTCCTTGTTCTGAAGAAAAGTTTCAAGATTTCTTTAGCCTACAGCTGGTTAAAAGACAAACGAACCCAAAGCACAAATACAAACACCTGGGAAATTGCATCTCTGCGATCCATCTACCTCTTCTTAAATACATTTTGTTTGTTTGCCTATCTGAGTGTGAGCCCCAAGGCAAGAGCTGTGTCTTTTTAATGTCTTCTGCGGCACCAAGCATATTGTAAAAGCTGAGGCAATGATAAACAATAATAATAATGCCATTCAAAGGGGTTGCTGACTCAAATATCATGAGTTTAAGCCTAATGGTTTAGACACTTGGAGTTGAGAAAAGATATGGCACTCGAGTCAATTTATATAATCCAAATGTGTTTCCAAAATCTGCACCATTCTCTTCTCTGTCTGGGTTGCCCATTTTTAAAACTGTGAGAGTGAAGCAGCCTTTGCCTGCCCACTCTCCCTCAAAACAACAACAAAACTATGCTAGAGTATAGATGTATCCACCAAGTACTTAGTGAGCACCAACTGTATTCATAATATAGTAGGCATTAAAGACACAAAGGTGAACAAAACAATTTCCCACTCTCTCAGATCTCATCATTTCCGGGTAGATCATGAAAGAGTTAAGACAAGGGGGAACTAGATTTTTTGAAATGCATTTGTGAAAAACCATGCCCTGTAGATCATAATGAAATGTACTCATTTGAAATGGATGGTCTGTTCCTAAGAATGTAGCTGCATGGGTCAGCTCTTTGGAGGAAGACGCAAGACTGATTTTCTACGCTCAGGGAGTAGGGACTGCCTGAAGAACGTGCTGAAGGCCTTCTTCACTCACCCGCCTCAGGCAGTGCAGGGTTCACAGACGATGAAGTTCCTACCAGGGAAGTGTCCACCTCCTCTGGGTAAGGGCTTTGAGTTGGCAGAAGGCATCTCATTAAGACAAATAGAAGATGGGCTCTAGCTTCAAAATACTCATCTGCTACCTGCACCCTTCTCTGAACCTTTTATCGGATGAGCTAGTTGTCATTTTTCCAGAATAAGCACCGGAAAGAGTAAGATAGGATGCAGAGGTTTGATGGAGCAAAGAGGGGGATGTGGGAACTTCAGTGTGAAGCACTTTGTGAGAACGACGCTGAAAAGAAGCAAAGAGATGCTTTAAGAATGGGATTTAGGGATGGAGTAGGGAGAACAGGGGAAAATTTGCCTAAAAGTCATCCAAATTTTCTAGTTCGAAACTTGAGAAAGGTTACTTCAAGATGGATTAGGCACAGCTCAATATTCTAAAACTAAATTTGTCTAAATTTTACATAATGAGTTTCAATTTACTGACCCTACTCTTCTGACTGAAATCCTTTTGGCCACTGGTGGATTTTTTGTGACTCAGAACATTTGAGAAAATTTGAAACTGCAGAATCCTAAGGAGTCAAAAGGTAGGATGTGTTGCCGAGACCTTTTCATGCTCTGAATGAATGCTATGGATTGGATTGTGGTCTCCAAACCCCCAAGTTCATACATTGAAGCCCCAAACATTGATGTAATTATGTTTGGAGATAGGGCCCTTTGAAAGGTAATTAAGGTTAAATGAGGTCATAAGGGTGGAAGCCTAATTCAATATGACTGTTGTCCTTACAGGAAGAAGAGACAGTAGGGATTCCTGCACAGAGGAGAGGTCATGTGAGGGCACAATAAAACACAACCATCTGCAAGGTAAGGAGAGAACCTTCAAGAGAAACCAAACCTGCCAACACCTTGATCTTGGACTTCCAGCCTCCAGAACTGTGAGAATGAATTTCTGTTGTTTAAGCCTCCCCATCTGTGGCAGTTTGTTACGGCAACCCTAGCAGACTAATACAGTGAACTTTAGGGATTACCAAGTAGGAAAATTGCTCTTCATAAAAGAGGAGATATTACAAAAATGCTAGGAGGGGAAAGAAGGGTAATCACAGAGAAAGTAACATAGAAACACAAGCAGTAATGTTTCGGTAGGGTGGGGGATGGCGAGTACAAGGACAACATGTACAAAATCTACTTCTTACTTCCCTTCTCTCAGAGACATAATTCTGATGACAATTCATCCTAAGACAGCATGAATATAGTGAAAATTCTCCTAAATGATGATAATACATGAGCACCCTTTCTCTCTGACCCCTCCATACCTTGGTTCAGACATTCATCAGCAAACTGGTCGATATTTAGGAACCTTAACTGCCTCGGTGGTGATTGTTCCAGCAGCTTGCTGGTTAGCAGAAGGCCGACCAAGAGCCTTAGCTTGTGCAAACATAGAGTTGTCTTTATCTCCTTTTCCATCCATAATGTCAGAACAGGATCAGAGGCAACAGGACACAACCAGAAACAAGAAATGTCTTCCCATGAGAAGAAATTGTTTACATGTCCAGAGCAAACATCTCACGTAATAGATGAAACAGAGCTTCACCTATCTTTGGAGATGAGAACACTAACTAAATTACTGGCCCACAAAGAAAATAAAGGCTCTTGTTCATTTAGGCACTGCCTTTTTTTTTTCCTTACTTAGCAGAGACCCAGAGATCTCATCCATATGTGAGTTCTCTTCTACTTCCTGGACATTCCATTAGGCTACATTTTCCAGTCTCTGTTCCAGTAGGTGTAGCCTTATCACTAACAGACCTCACCAAAGGATATGCGTGGAAGGAACATGAGTTACTTACAGGCCCACCAAAGAGTCTTTTTATTTTTTTCATTTATTTATTTTCAGCATAACAGTATCATTATTTTTTCACCACACCCAGTGCTCCATGCAATCCATGCCCTCTATAATACCCACCACCTGGTACCCTGACCTCCCACCCCCCCGCCACTTCAAACCCCTCAGATTGTTTTTCAGAGTCCATAGTCTCTCATGATTCACCTCCCCTTCTAATTTACCCCAACCCCCTTCTCTCTAACTCCCCATGTCCTCCATGCTTTTTGTTATGCTCCACAAATAAGTGAAACCATATGATAATTGACTCTCCCACCAAAGAGTCTTATTTCTTTTCCTTGTCCATTAGCTAAAGAGAAAGAATACTCAGAGGACCTGAATGGAGGTGAATCTCATGATGAGAAAAGCCTGGATCCTTGGAGGATTTACACAGACAAGCAACCCACCAGCCCCCCAGATCCAATGGACTGACATGAGTAAGAAACAACCTTTCATTATATCAAGCCATTTATATTGTGGAGTTACTTACTAGAGTAACAGACTGACTCTAACAACACATATTTAACTTAGAAGCAGCAGAGTCCTGTTCTTTCTTGTCAATGAGTTTCAGGATTTTTCATGCTAAGGAATGATAATCAAGCTAAACAATTTCATACTCACACTGATCTTTCTGTAGCTCTGAGTCAATGCCCACGCAAGGCTAAAGGGTAACTAAGCTGATGGACCTAACAGTTTTTTGATGGAATGTAAAGCAAGGGTCATGGTGATCTTTCACAGTTGAGTGATGTCTTTCTCCAAAGAGGTGTGCGTGTTGGATTGATTCCATAAGAGTCACTCTCCCTTATGGGTCTTGCCACTCTCCCTTATAATTCTACTTTCTTTGGAATGGAAGAACCCAGGCAGGGCTCTATAAGCAATTACTAGATATCACTTGACGATTATATAATCATACATATTTGAGTGTGACAGGGCTATACTCTGAACTATGGCAGTACAGGGTAATTATGGCCTGGATATGTTTGTGGGATAGTAGCAAAGACACCTCATGTGTGTGGGCTTCCTGAAAGTCTCTTGGGAGAGCAGTTCTGCAGAGTGCATTTGATTAATCTCTCAATTGTAATCTCCTGCCTCCCAACCTGTAGGAAGAATAGAGGGAAGAACTGAATATTCTCCAATCCCTTTGCCTGTTCCCATCTGGGTTTTTCATGTGCTCAATGGAATAAAGAAATCTGGGAGCAATGAGAGGGTGTGTAGATCTCTGGTGTGTGTGTGTGTGTGTGTGTGTGTGTGTGTGTTAACTGGGTTGGTAGCTAGATAGCAGTCCTGGGAGAGATGAAAAGTAGGGAGGGAAGTAACAGTGAGTGTATGAATATTCTACTCAACCTTGGGCCTTTTGCAAACAAATGACTGGTATAACCCTGCACAATAGTACCACAGGTATTATTAATTAGAATGAGCCATATTATTTGATAAACTTTTACTATACAAAAGAACATGTGAATTTTTTCACTATTGATAACTAATAACATTTGTTTAGAACCTGATGGTCCACACAGCATTTGCATAAACATTATCTCAAAGAAGGCATTTTTTTGTGACCTACATCACATCCCCTTGGCCTAGGTCTGATTTCAGAGCAACTGTGATGGGCACTTCTGGCTCAAATCCAAGCAGCAACTTCTCTCCTTTTATTTTATGCCTCAGAACTTTCTCTAAAGCCATACAGCCCAGTCACAGCCAGGAAGTGTGGTCATGGGGTAAGGGAATAACATTTCTGGGGCAGGGTAGAACCCTTAAATGATGAGACATAGCCATCAGTGGATAAATGTCCCAGCATCCCATGTTCTGGAGAGACATTTTTGAGGTGTACCCTCTATACAATTCTCAGAAAGCCCTAGCTGGAGATTAAGACCTAGCTGCCCACAGCAAGAGCCAATCAATAGTGCATATATATGATATTTCCTACCTTTCTGTCTCCTTCCTGCTCTATCAAGGCTGCTTCCAAAGACCTCCTCCCAGTAAACTACCTGTATCTAAATCCTTAACCCAGGATCTGCCTCAGGGTAACATAACTAAGGTTCTAGCTTAGTCTTTTCTACTAGATAGAAGCCCCAAACATGATGCCATGTACTAGTTACATCTGTAGTAAAGAGAAAGAAGCTAACAGTGTATTGGGGCAGCCCAGGCTCCAACTGCTGGGTGGTTAGGAGCTGCCAGTTACAGGATGGGCAGACGTATACCTCTTGTCTGGGACAGAAATGCACCATGCTGAGCTGAAGCAGCAATATCTCCTAAGAGTCCGGCTGTACAGCTCAGCATTACCGCACTGTCTCTCCCAACCACTTTCCATTGGCCAAACGAAATCAAATGGCCAAGACCAACATCACTAGGGTAGCACAGGAGGATGTAGGATAGAGGGAGAGGAGAAGAGTTAGAAACAATGATATAATCTACCACTACCACAACTGCTAATTACCATGAACAATCATGCATTCAGCATGATTACAACTGGACCTCATACAGTAGGGGTCCAGCTGTAACCAAGACAGACATGATTTCTACCTTTATGGAGGTTATAGGTGTGTGTGCGCCCCCCCAAAATTATATTATTCAATATTATTCATAATTTTCAGCCTTTGTTGATTTTGAAGTATACTTGATGTGTCTTAGTGGTCTCCATTTTAAACAGGTTTTTATTGTATTGTATTTAGGTGATATAGGAAATGAAATTTAATATACAGTAATTCCAGGATATCCTTTTTAAGGTTCAGTTTTGACTAAGTCCCCAATTCCTTGCCATTTTCCTTCATACAGCAATGAAACCCCTTTTAAAATTCCAGTTATTTTTAGTTCTACGTGTATTTAAATTCCAGGTAAATGTGAGTTCATTTAAAATATATATATATTTTCTTAAATGAGGTGAGCAGAAGTTGAAATTAGAGAATCCATATAATGAAGGAAGAGGCATGAGTTTATAGATGAGATAAGCGAAGGGGATATCATTCTCATTCTTTGCCAAATCTGATGTTTTCAGCCCATGATATCACTGTCATTTCCTCAGTGACTAGCACAAGTACTGAAATATTATAAGGGCTAAGTGGACACTTATTGAATCAGTGCAAGAATTAATACATGGCTCAGTCAGTAAACCAATCACTGAAAAGAGAGAGAAACCTAATGATTCCCTGCTAATGTCCATGGACTGCCATAGGCTTCTGTAGTATAAGATGGCTTGATGTTCAGGGCACACATTTCTTTGAAGATGGGTTGGGTGACCACTGATGACACTCACAAGGGCCAAAGGGCAGCTCTCCAGTGAACTCTCTGTCTTGGTATATTATAGGTGAGATATCCTCTTAATGTTATGAGACAGGTCACCACCTAGAAGGCTTACCACAATGTCCCTGAAGCTGCATCTCCTGGATTTCCCCAGCAGCTCTCTCCTCCCCATCCATACTGAGCCGCTGTAGTTTCCAAAACTTGCCATGATCTCTTCCATTTTATCAACATCTATGACTTCTTTTCTCTATTTCTTGTCTATCTTTCCCTTCCTTGCCCTCCTGGAAAGGCTTCCATTTCTCCAATGAGAATGTATCTTGTTTACAAAGTCTTCCCCGAACTTTCAAAGCAAACAATCACTCGCCCCTCCAGGTTCTCAGAGAAACTTCCATGCATGGTGCTCTGACTCTTCTGACATTACACTGCATGTACTAGCTCTTACAGAGTTCTTAAGTAGGTACTCAAATACCTGGTAAAAAATAAGTAAGTTTACCTAACTGATTAAAGAATCCTTAGCCAATGATTTAATATAAGTTTATGAAGTCACACATACAAAATGCTATTTTGGAGAGCAGAGACTTTCTCAGGCCTTCTTAAGCCCTTTCCCTGAATCCCACAATAAATACCCATCTCATCAGGCATTCTGACCTCATTTTATCAACAAGCATTTTTGAAAATCTGGGAAACAACAGCAAAACAAACAGATGAGCATATTAGCATGAAATATGCAAAATTCTGTGTTCTTGTTTGAAGGGTCACATTTATTGCCCTTAATCCAGTTTACAAATTGCAGGAGTTTAGAATGCTCATTGATGTTTGTGTTTGATTAAGACACGACCATATATTTAAGAGCTGGCAAGACTATCGAGCCAGGCTGTGATTGCAGTGGTAATTAGGCATTTTAACACATATTAGTGTAAATAGCTGTGTAAAATCCATATCAATGTTAGAAACACAAGTGATATGGTTCAATTAAAATATTACAAGGTTGATTTTTGAAGGTGGCTAAAGAATGCTGAGGAGTACCTGGGAAAATTAATTGTTCCCACACAACCACCTAGGCTAACAGAAGCGAATTTAAAGGAACTGCCTTCCAGGCATTCTAATGGGCCGGTGATGGAGCAAGCAGGAGACTCGAGGGCCAGGATTCACTTCCTAACTTCCCCAGGCTTGCTGTGCAAAGAGCACGTCCTGAGATGTTCTATGTCTTGGTGGAAAGGATCTCCGTATTGCTCACCAGAACTGGAAGATCTCAATAAAAGCACATGGGGCAGGAGCGTCTGGGTGGTTCGGTGGGTTGAGCGTCAGGTTCTTGGTTTTGGGTCATGATCTCAGCGGTGTGAGGTAGAGCCCCTCGTGGGGTTCCGTGCTCAGCGGGGAGTCTGCTTGAGGACTCTCTCCCTCTCTTCCCCCTTCCTCTCCACCCCTCCCTCCACCTTGTGCGTGCACATTCTCTCAAATAAATAAATAAATAAGTGAACTGGGCAAGGCTACAAATGTTACATCACAAAGCTAGTTACCATATTAACTAAGCCACAACTAAAGCCCGGCATCCCTTATGGATTAGCAACTATTAATGCTTAGCTCCTACACTAGGAAAGCTTCGTGCATAGAAAGCAAGCTTGGACTTTGGAATAAGCACACTTGATTTCAAATCTCTGGCTTCCTCCCTACCAGCTGAGGGATAGTGGGCACGTTCTTTCACCTGGCTAGATCTCAGTTTTCTCATTTGTACAATAGGCAAAATATCTGCCTCGTAGAGTATTGTGTTAAAAATTCAATGAGTATCTATCTATCTATCTATCTATCCATCTATCTACCTATCTATACCTCCTAAGAGGGCAGTTTAAGACTCATATTGCCATGGGTGATATCCCAAGAAGAATATCATAAGCAAAAATCAAGAGATATTAAACTATTATTCTACCTCTCTGTATTTTACATTATACTTAAAGAATTCAGTCCTCCATTGCTTCCACAGACTCAGTATGCTGCCAGTGAGGGTCAAGCCTCAGGGCTACCTCAGTCCATCAACTCTTTCTTTCTTTCTTCTTCTTTTTTTTTTTTTTTTAAGATTTTATTTATTCATTTGGCAGAGAGAGAGAACACAAGCAGGCAGAGCAGCAGAGGGAGAGGGAGAAGCAGGCTCCCCACTGATCAGGGAGCTTGATGCGGGGCTCCATCCCAGGACTTTGGGATCATGACCTGAGCTGAAGGCAGTTGCCTAACCAACTGAGCCCCTCTTCAGGTCTTTCTGGCAGCACAGAATCCCTGGGGTCAGAAACGGAACTTGGAGACCTGCATCCCAGCTCTCCTAAGGCCAACACCAGACACCAGGCCGTCAAATGGTTTGGATAAATTCCTGTTGTGCTTGGTGGGAGAGAGACAGACAAGACACAGTGTAACCCTGCCATCTGTTGACCTAGCAGCATATTGTGGCACTTCTGATATGACTTGAGATCGTGCCACTCTCCAAGCCCGAAAGGAGGGCAAAAGATCAGTATTTACAAGAAAGGAATTGCGAACTTTATTCTGAAAACTCTAGCTATACTTCTGCACTTTAAATATGATATGCAAGCTGGTGGAACCAGAGATTCCACGTACAATATTCCTGCAAGTCCTTTCAGTTCTATCCCACTCCATTCCACCCGAATACCAATATGATTATTAAAACAGCTCTCTGCACTTCTCTTGGGGCACATTCAATAGATTTTTGAAGGTAAATCATATGAACAAAGAAGAATAACTCCAATATATGTCACTAGAAATAAAGGGCTCCCTACAGGGCATGTGGCATTTTTAGCTGTGTATGCCAGGTCTGTTATCAAACATGTAATATTGATCAAAAATTAAAATACTGTCTTCAGCGGAAACTGCAGCTTTGGTTCTAAAATATCTGCCATGAAGGTATTAATAACCAAGCCTCCTAAAGTGAAGATAAATTGACCTCTGATTAGAATAGAGCTGAAGCTATGTTTCTCGAGAAAAAGGAGAAATCAAGGAATCATCTTTCACCTATTTCTAAACAGGATTACATAAATGATTTTCAGATCGATTCTTGTCTGTCCGAATTTTAAAGATCCCCAAAGATTCCAGCCTCACTCCCCTTGGTTAGCCTACCACAGTAGCATGTCCACCATTAGGACCAGCATGGTTTATACAAAAGCTTCAAGCTCCTTTACTGTTTTCCTGTCCCCAGTGAGGGCTGGCATTGGTTCATCAACCCTCTCCCAGGAGAGCTCTTTAAATCTTTAAGACAAGTATTCGACTTGACATTCATGCTCTTGTTACTGAGGATTTTGTTTTGTCATGCTATGTCGTTTCTTGCTGGTTTATTTTTGAGAGACTGTTGTTTTCATTCCATTGAAGCAATGGAAAGATTATTTATAAGGTGCCTACTAAACAAAGAGCAAAATGCTAAGTAATGAGAATACCAGTATAGTGGGTCGGCTATGTCACAGCAAATATGCAGGTGTGCAAAATGAGGGGCTTTCTCTTTTTCCTTTCTTTCTTTTTTTTTTTTTTTAAACTCTGTAGCCATATAATATCCATTTTAGTTCCACATTTCACCTAATTAAGGAAATCTGCTTTAGTTCCATTCAGGTCGTCTTAGGGCTTATTTTCAGACACCTCAAGGTTGTCTCTGTCTCCTGAGGACAAGCTCAGTACATTTATAGGGCTAGCAATATTGTTGAAGTATTGAGGGTTTATGAGAATTTGAGGTATTTTCTATTCCCTGCAAATTCTCAGTGAGAAGTGGCTCTTTTTTCTTTTCTTCGGTCATTTTGCACTAATAGCCCCCCCTTGGAGATATTTTGGGTCCCCACATGGCCACTGCTTCTCAGGTTCTCACGGTCTCCTTGTGTCCCCACATTTTGATCCAAGGCTCCTTGGCTTTCACCAGCTCTCTTGGTGGCATTCCTCACCCCTTGGGGAAGCACAGAAACTTTGAAGCTCTCCTATACTTCTTAGAGTAACTCTAGGAAGAAGGAGAAATGCTGGTTCAGGGCATCCTTAAAAGACGTGGCAGATCTTGCTTTGTTTCCATAACTCTTGCCTGGGGCCAAGGAGGACTTCCCAAAGAGTTTCCACCAGGGCTGCTGTGTGTCAAGCCCTTTCTGCTCCCCACCCCCCACCTCAGGCTTCCCCTGCAGCAATGGAAGAGTCCTTGCATAGGAACCGTGCCTACACACTCATCTTGGAGACAAGCGAAGCCCTCACAAGCTTACACACTCATCTTGGAGACAAGCAAAGCCCTCACAAGCAGCTCTTCCCAAACTGAAAAATTTTTTCTCTACCCTAAGGGTCTGAAAAATCAAGAGCCCTACTGTTCTTTTGTGTTAATTTTACAAATTTTATTCCATCATTCAGCCCAAAGAGTAATAAAGCAGTTTCTCACAGGAGCACCACACCATTAGTGAGATCTCTGATTGGACCAGCCTGCAAATTATCTGAAGGTAATGTATACTAGGTAAAATCCTTTGTCATATCTTTATAACTACACATCAGTTTCCTGGAACTTCTCCTGTCTCTACCTCATTCTCATTCTCATATGTATAATTTCCGTTATTTAAAATTTCCAGGCATGCTCCACACGTACACTGACCAAGAATTTGGTTCTCCTTAAATAATGAGGTCAATAATAGCATTGCACCTACTTCCATGAACTGTCATCTACCTCAGTCCTTAGAAAATGTTTTCAGATGGAGACAGAGGGAAATTAAGTACACACTTTTTAAAAACTCCATTCTAATGGATTGGAAGAAAAAGAACTAAGACATGTTCTGACAATTGTATTTCAGGGAAAGTTAAAAAGACTTGATCAACCACAAAGCAATTCACTTCTCCCCATACTCAGACACTGTAATGAAGTATTTCAGAGAGTTAAAAAGGGTATAGAAAGCCCAGCTTTTCTAGTGCTCTGAAAATCCCCAAACAATCATCAACTTGCAGTATATTTTTGTCTACTTTTCAGAAAAAAAAATGCTATATAATAAGTTTACAGAGTATCTTTGTTTAATTAAGTTGGAAGAGCCTAAATGGGTCTCGATCACAGCATCTTGGTGAGTTAAAGGGAGCAGACATGATCACCCTCTTTGAAAGGCAAGGATGGTGCCAGATAAGAATCTTGAATCTCTATACCTTTGCCCTCCAGTTTAGGTGAGCTTATGTCCCAGTGTGATTATTGACTTTTATTTTTCCCCTCAAAATTTCTTGTTTGAACAATAAAATAATATGGTCACCCTTCCCAGAGCCTAGTGCAGTTTGATTACTAAGGGTTTCCTCCCATGCAACTCTAAAAACTGCTGACAGCCAAGTCCCCTGATGTCATGGAGACATCCACCCCCCTCATCAGAGGCCCTCTTCCCTTCAGGACTATTCCCCTGCTTAACAAATGCACATTATTACCCCTAATAAATTGCCTGCGATTTGCCAGCGTTTATGGAGTGATAAACCCTTGCTTTGAAACACCTACCTTGCTTTTTAGTTAGGAGCAAAAGAAAACATGTTCCCCTAGTCAACGTATCACCCATCTATGGCGAGTGAGAAATTGCCCCATTTCCGCCTCCCCCACCGACGTTTTTCCCCCATGCTGCATTTAGAAAACTCTGTCCAAGAATATTACTCTATAAAAAAAAATAAAAAACATCATCTCAAAATTATTAAAATCTCTGTGGGAATTCATGATTAATTTTAAGGCCTGGCAGATTAAAATACATTATTATGTACACTCTAGTGCATCCTTTCAGATATTTTCAGAATCTGATTTTGCTCTCTTGATACACACCAATGACTCTACATGTATCTAGTAGATTGCAAGGAATAGATTAGCATTAAAGAGGCAGTATTGTGTTGTTAGGTTGTTATATGTAACTTGTGCTCATACATTAAGAAAAATGTACCTGGCATTCCCCCGGACATGACCAGGCCTCTTAAAAAAAGAAAGCGAGTGAGAGAGTCATTAATACTTGGTGACAATACAGTTGTGGCAGCTGTTCTGAAATTCTGACCTTTGAGGTATTCACTGACGTTTTCATCGAGTTCCCAGACAGAAGACGAACCACAGTAGCCTGCTAGAAAATGGAATACAGACATTTATTTTCAGAAGCTGTCAAACTTCCCACTTCCTAATCAGAAAAGAATTATCCTTTTGGCTTTTCCTTGGGAGGTCACATTTGCAGGGGTGGAGAGAAGGATAAACCTTCAGCTTCCCTCTCTTTGTTAAGGACAAAGAGTGAAATCTATGAAAAACAAACAAATATACACAAACCTTATCCTATTTCACTTTCAGAATATTCAAATGCACTGACAGGGAAATTAGCTTGTCTCTTCTTCCTGGATATGACACATCCGCTTTTCATTATCTTCCTCATTGCATGACTTTGAACAAGTAACGACGTTCTTGGTATCTAGGTTATCTGTCACTTACGGGTCAAGCTGCTCACCAGCAGAATATACCCAAGATATTCTGTGAGATGTATGTTATCATTAACAAATAGTATCTCACACACACACACACACACACACACACACACACACATACACACAGTTTCACAAACAAAAATATAAGATTCTGACTCAGGTGAAGACTTCATAGGGCTTTTGACATAGCAATTACAGTGGATATGAGTGTTTTTTGATCCCAACACTACTATGCAACAATAAATTATGTAGGGCCATTTGCATTTTTTAAAAGACACAACCAAAGTTACACACAAAGTTGACCTTAAACTAACAGGTGAAGTGTCCGTGTTGGACCCCATCTCTTTCTCTTCCCTGCACTCCTTTTCCCTTGCCAGATGCTTGCTCTAATCACCTTCCTTCCCCACTGTCAGTTTATAAAATATTTCCGATCTTAAGCATCCCTGATGTGTGGGTTTGGTCGCAACATTTTAACTTGTACTAGTTACTCTCAGATGAATCCTACTTCATTAAGAACCGCCTCCTCTTCTCTCATCTGAGCCGCTTCTACCTGCAGCTCCCCACCCTTGCTCACCCTCCACCATGAACGCCGCCGCCATATGCCTGCTTCCGTTGCTGTCTTGCTCAGCCCTTTTCTTCACTGGTCCATTTTCTTCTCCCTCTTCATTTTTCTCGTCTGTTTAGATAATCTATGAGTGAGAGGGACAAAAGAAGGAAATATTATTAGAGAAGTATACTACTGCAGAGGCTCTGCTTGACTTTACTGCTGGTTATATTGTGATACTTGTCTAACTGGCTTTTCCAATTTTAATGACATTTCAGAAAGTTGTGTGTAGGGGCTGGGAGCCAGTGTTTCTAAGACTATGGCAACCAAGCACAGCCATGACACTTTTGAAATTATCTTCATGTGTACTTACACTCACACGCTCACACGCAACAAACATTTTTGATCACTATTCTGAGACCCATTTCATGGTAGTTATGTGTTCATTCTAGTATTTTTGGAAGTTTATGGTTTGAAAGAACCTGCGATAATGAGTGATCCCCAATTAAATGCCCACTTCCAAACATCAGATCTGACCTTCCTTACTCAGGACTTCAGGTAGCTCTAAGAGACCCAAAATGTCTCCTGAGTTTCTGTCCTGCACTTTGATATTTCACATTCATGTACAATCCTCCCAAATAACATATTAATATAGTTCTGTGTACATTTTTAATAACTTTTCAACTGTATTTAAAAGAAAAGCTACCACCTTAGGACTTCAGGTAGCTCTAAGAGACCCAAAATGTCTCCTGAGTTTCTGTCCTGCACTTTGATATTTCACATTCATGTACAATCCTCCCAAATAACATATTAATATAGTTCTGTGTACATTTTTAATAACTTTTCAACTGTATTTAAAAGAAAAGCTACCACCTTAAGCAACTAAGATAAGTGACTCCAGTAGAAGGAATGGTCCCTTGGCAGACTTGTGATTGAATTCTCTGGATAGGTAGGTCCTTGAACAAGCACCTCTTAAAATTTAACCAATAAGAAAATTGGCAGAAATAACTAACCTCGGGGGAGAAGGATTTTAACATTCATCAGCTCATCTCAGTTCTACAAATCAGTTGAGATTAGAACCATCTCTCAATTCTGAAACAGAACTTCAGTGAAAGTTTGTGTCGGGGAGTTTGTGTTGCTGAGTACAGAAGTGATCTTCCCTGACTGGCCCTTGCAGGAACACGGGCTATGATAGAAGAGCCGTCAAGGAAACAATGCCCCGCCTAGGGCCAGCCTGGCTAAAGAGCTAAGCCAGAAAGCACCTGTGAAAGTGAGGCTTCGCCAGATGCTGGCCCTACTCCATGCTGGTTGTGGACTATCCCAAGGCAA
Source organism: Mustela erminea (assembly GCF_009829155.1). Lineage (NCBI taxonomy): Eukaryota > Metazoa > Chordata > Mammalia > Carnivora > Mustelidae > Mustela > Mustela erminea. The sequence continues at coordinate 39,024,340 of NC_045626.1, forward strand.
GGATCAAGTTTCTACGTTTCTGTCACAATGAAAACAGTGAAGAGGAAGCTTTTTGCTAGCTTCAGATGAAGTAAATTCTCAGTAAATAGTAGATGACATCTAATAAGTATACATATATACGTATATATGTAGATAACAGAAAAGGTTGGGGTGGAGGAGACAGAGAAAATACTCTGTACATGGTGGTATCACTCTTTTCCATCTCATTCTTAATCTCACCTCCAGGAGAATGGTATAAAAACTTTATGGGGGCACCTGGGTGGCTCAGTGGGTTTAAGCCTCTGCCTTCGGCTCAGGTCATGATCCCAGAGTCCTGGGATCAGCCCTGCATCGGGCTCTCTGCTCAGCGGGGAGCCTGCTTCCTCCTCTCTCTCTGCCTGCCTCTCTACCTGCTTGTGATCTCTGTCCGTCAAATTAAAAAAAATATATTAAGAAAACTTTATGTAAAATTAAAATATACTACATTAAAATTTTAAACAACACTATTTTCTAAAAATAATGAAACAATGTGATATAATGGAAGAAACAAACACAGGCTATGGAAGTTAAACAGACTCAAGTTTAAATTCTATCTTTACTATTTAACTTACTGTGTGTCCTTGAGAAAGTCACTCAGCATCTCTGAGATCTGGTTTCTGCCTTTGATAAAGTATAATAAAACTTATTTTACATGGTTACTGTGAAATTCAAACACATACCAAGTGTCGGCACACTGATTTTCAATATAATTTAGTTGGCTTCCATTTTCCTCAGTGTTGATAGCATAAAGCACAAAAGAGAGTCCTTTGAGTTCAGACAGGGAGATAACATTGTCTCTCCAAGAGCAAGGAGCAAGGACAGAGCTCCAACTGCAGAACTGAAATAAGTCCAGAGCTAGAAGGGCTAATCTTGGAATCCACAGGCAGGGGAAAATTAAGACATAAACCCTGGAAATAACAAGAGTTCTACCAGCCACAGGACTAGAGTTAGTCTGAGGTAAGCAACACGGATTGCTGGATCCAGTTTCCAGCCCAAACACAACTGAGCCAAAAAGGGCTTGTGCCCAGGAACTAGGAGTGAAGGCGTCAATCTACAGCCTTGGTGATATGTATTTGGATAAATCCTTAATGTAATCATGTGGTCTGGAGAGAATATTGATGTATAAAGGATTTTCAGCTATGGTTCTCTCTTAGAAGGAATTATTTGTTTATTATTTGTTTGAATGAGTTGTTCTACTCCTGAGTAGGAAAGAGAAGACAGCGGGGAAATAGGCTAGTTTATACATTCACAAGGGTGTGGCCTGGAAAAAGAAGGATTTGTGTAGGGAAGAAGATAGAGCCAGGGCATGGAAAAAAGAGACTTCTGAAGATTTGGAAGAGAAAGAGGGGCCGCTGGCTGTCTTGTGCTCTCTGGTTTGGGAGTTTTATGAGGAAGTTATATAACGTGTACAAGGCAATTCCCTCTTTACCCTACAAGTGACTTCAGTGGTAACAAGAACAATATTAATGATAGCTACCAGGTATTACATGTTTATTCTATACACTGTTCCAAGCTTTCCGAATAAGTTACTCCTCACCACACACCAGGGAAAGAGGTGCAGTCTTTGCCTTCATTTTATGGATGAGGAGATTAAATATAAATTTGCCTGAAGTTATCCACCCAGTAAGTTAAGGAGCCGGAATTCAAACCCAAGTAGCCTGGTTTCAGAATCTGTGCTCTAAACCATTAAGGAGTAGTTCTGAATTCTGGACTCGGGCGTGTGTTTATTTTTAAGGAGGCAACACGTGAAGAAGAGAAAAAGATAACCCAAGTTTATTCTAACCGGTTAATAGGACAAATAGTAATAGTGATAGCGGCCACTTCACTTTTCTTGAAACGTGCAAGAGACCAAGGCTGAGCACTTTACACATTACTTACTGAGCACTTTACACATTACTTAACCCTCTAAACAATGCACACGGTAGTCACTGTCACCATCCAGTTAATGTCAGTGAGGAAACTGAGCTCATAAAGATGAAGTGACTTGTGTCAACACTAAATGAGATGTATCTATGCATTTATAGTTCCTGGTTTTGAGTTGTTTCAGCTTCTGAATCAAAACAGATGGTGTGTTGGTGGCAGACCCCATTCTGGAGAGCCAAGAGAGCACTGGGGAAACTAAGGGGACGAAATCACTGGGGACAGCCGTGATTGCTAAACTCTTGCTTCAGATGGCCTACTCATTAACAGGAGCCCCTCAACTCATATAACAAAGTGTCTATGAGATAGATTAAGCCACTTGTCTAATCTAATCTGTCTAATCTCTGCAGCCACACACACGCACACACACACACCCTCGCTATATCCTCTTTCTTGACTCCATGAAGGTCGGACTAAAGAGGAAGGCAAAAATTCAGGCCCTCATTTGCTCTAGAGTTTCAATGTTCACAGCCCTCTTAGACAATGACTCATAGAATAGGCCCTGACCATGATGAGTTTAAATCCAGAAATTTATATTTCCATTAACTATCAGGGTTGAAGCCCTGCCTTGATTTCCTAAAACATAACAGTGGAGCGGGTGCTGAATTCTAAATGTCCTTACAATATTAATTCCCTTTTGTATTTGAGGCGGCTTAGCCAGCAGCTTTGGGCAGACCTGCGAGTAGGAAAAAGAAGCAAGAGAAAGGAAAAGGGGTGATCACTGGCGCATGAACTGAGGCAACTCAGCCACTGACAAAAGGATTCCATAGTCATCATGTAAAAGGGGTTCTTTGTAAATTCCTCGCTGATTTTTATTCTTTTCTTGCTGCAAGATTTTTATTTCAAACGGAAGGGAAGCTATAGGAAAGAAGAATCAAAACCAAGAAGAAAGTAAATAAGGGGAAAACAGTAAGTCTAGCCATTACCTAAAGAATTGGAAGTAAACTATTTGTAATCCCAATACCCTCTGCCGGAAAATTCATTAATTCATCATTGTTTTAGTCAACAAATATTTACTAAGACATAAAGCCAGGAAGGGGAGATACAGTATAAACAAAAAAGATGACATCATTGCTTTTACGGAGTTCATATTCCACTAATAGGAAAAAAAAATGAGTGAACAAGTACATGTTCAGATAAACTTATATTCATAAAAATTATGAAAGAAAGCAACAGAAATACAAATAACAGGAGTGGAAATGGTACTTTGGAGCTATATTAAAGTGCATAGCTGGAATAGAAAACAGACCAAATCACATTAAAAAAAAAAATTCCCACTCAGTTAAACACTTTTTTTTCAACAAACATTCAACACTATGCTAAGCATGGTACATTCTTGTTTTTGATTGCAACACCATCTAGATGGGGAAATAGGAAGAAAGATGGATATATCATTACAATACTCTGAGACAGCGGCTCCAGTGGAGGTATCCATGGTATGGTATGGAAGAGAATCGAAGGGCTGCGTAGAGTAATCAGAGAAGTCTCCCAAAGAAGAGACTTAAGCTGGGCCTTCAAAGATGAGCAAGAACTCAAGAAATGGTAATGAACCTAGAAAGATACCCAGAATGTTTTTGGAATAATCTTATAATGAAGAGATGCATGTCTGCTAAAGAAATTGCACTTTATCCTTTCGACAATGGGGAGCTACTGAGACGTGTAAGCAAGGAGATTCCATCACATTAATGTTTGAGAAAAAAAATGATGGAAGTGCAAGGAATAAGTTAGATCAGTCAGAGACAAAGCCAGGAAGACTAGCTTAGAAGTAATAAGGCCACAGGAGAGAGGCCCTTCAGCCATGTTCTCCACTACTGGTAGCCACAGTGAGGATTATGGAAGGATATAGTCTGGAGAAGAAGACATAGCCATGCACAGCCCTTGCTCAGAGGTCAATGGACCATCTCTCAAGGCACGTAGACATGTTCTCCCAAGCTGGGAGCTGTGAAAACTGTGCAAAGAAGGCTAGGGGTGGGAACAACCCCTTACCTGAAAGACTGAGCCTACAGTCGCAAATCACTGTGTATCTCCACCTTGTGCAAAGGTAAGCCTAAAGAAGTGCCTTGCCTGCAGCTCTGTATGTGTTTCAGCACTTATTGGATGGAATAAAGAATGCAACTTGTCACGCTTCGGTAACATACATGTGCCATTAAGAATCAAATGCTCTAGAGTGTATTATGTGAAGTGAGGTAAGTCCACCACAGAAAGACAAATACCGTAAGATTTCACTCCTATATGGAACTTAAGAAACAAAACAGATGAACATAGAGGAAAGGGAAAAAGAAAAAAAGACAGAGGGAGGCAAACTATAAGGGACTCATAACAATAGAGAACAAACTGAGGGTTGATTAGGGGGCTAAATGGGGGATGGGCATTAAGGAGGGCACTTGTGATGAGCACTGGGTGTTATATGTGAGTGATAAATCACTAAATTCTACTCCTGAAACTACTATTACACCATATGTTAACTAACTAGAATTTAAATAAAAAATCAAAATATAAAAAAAGAATCAAATGTGGATGGATTCCTCTAGATCCACATCTATCTAGACCTCCAAATATTGAATTGCATTTAGAACAAATAAATCTACTCTATTTATGTCTAAGTAGAAAGTAAAAATGTCATCAGCATTATAGATCTCATTGATCATCTTCGTAATTGTTCAGAAGCCATGGTCCCAATTTTAGTATATTTATTTCAAATATATTTATCTTTTTTAAAGCTGTATTTGGAAAGAGTGTCGTGGTCAAACTTGCAGGTGTCTTCAATCTGGTTTTTTGTCATTTCCTATTTGAAAACTTGAGGTGTTGCTTTCAACCCTTGCTGCTCTTGTCCATCACTGATGATTTGTCACACTGATCTATCAAGCAGGACTTTGCAACTAGAAGCCATGTAGACCAGTACCCAGAAAGTGCAAGATACATTTTTAATATGTAAAGGCGACATGGAAAAAAAATAAGGCTACCCTAATCCAATGATAGAATAAAATCCACTACCTTTTTCTCATTCTAATTCTTGACATTTTCGTCTTGTCTCTAAAGGTATTTCCTACATAGCTCAAGTCCCAATGCCCTTCATAATGCCCAACATAAAAACTATCTTGTTTTTCTGGTAAGAATCTTGTACTGTAACACAGAGAACAACCAACCCACTTACCACAAATCCAGAGGACACAATTCTCTTTCTCTCTTAGCTTTACTCACAGCTCCTTAGAAGTTTGGGCAGTGTTTAGATCATACGAATTGGACAAAAACCACCTCCTTGAAAAGCCAAAAGCCTGAAATACCTCCCTAGAACATCCTGATCTTTGAGACTTTCACACTTACCCCTGCCACATGAATTATGATTTTTTTCTCTTATCTAATTATTTTTCTATAATAGTTTTTCTGCTTTCTAGTTCTATGCTTGTCTCCTTCCTCTACCTCGGAGAGGATGTTCCCAGATCGATCCCACATGAATGAGAAAGAGTCACCCCATCCTCCAGACTCCAGTCAGGGAGAGAGGATCGAGTAAGGGATAGAAAATGAGTTTTGTTTCTTGGTTTTAACGGAGAGCTATTGGTGGCCCCTGACGTGGGATACAGTGACCCAAGTCCCAATTCCATCTCATGGAAGACACTCCAGTTTACCCATTCTCTGAGGTGATCCACCCAAGGGCAAGGAAGAACAAGTAATAAGGTGTTCTTGTCATGCAGCTCAAGATTTTTAAAACACATTAACTGTAATTTTTAGATAGTCAGAATTTAGTGAACCATTAAAAGTGACCCAGTTCACTGACCCAGACTGAGCCGAACAGATGGAATTCCACCCTGGCCATGCTCGAGTGACTCAGAGAACAATGCAGAGTCCTCCTTTAAATCCCTCCTCGGAGCTGCTTACCTCATTTATGCAAACATGTGGGGGATGCTTCTTTGGTCATTTTTACGTTTGTCTGTTCTCTTATTACAACTGGAAGCTGGAGGCTGGTGCACAGAATGTGCTGAGTTGATGAGACCAATATTGTGCTTTCCAGGGGCTGTTTATATGTGGCCATTTTTTCTGAATTGTGAGGCTTGATGATGTCCTGATTTTTTTTTTTTTTTTCTGTTTCAGAACCTGTGTCACATCCAGCCCTCTTCACTTTACCTCATAGTCTCTATTTTTCTTCCCACAAGCATAAAACACACGCTGGAGGTGAGGTCCTCCCGCATCCTTCCTCTGTGCTCCGCAGCCTTCCAGGCACGATGGTTATGGAGACTTGGAAAATCAAACATCTACTCTTCAACCTCTCCTGTGAAAAAGTGGAGCTGATAGAAACTTTCTCCTGAATCGGAGAACACACATCCCTGTGTATCAGAATCCTCAGCAACAATGACAATGCATCTCCCGTAATTTAAAAAAAAAAAATCCCAAATATTCTGAAGAATGGTATAATGCAACTGTTGGAAAATGAAAACGAAAGGCCTCTCAGAGCCTCCAGGCAGTGAGGAAACAGTGAGAATATCTCACAGAAAGAGATACATAAAAGGTTAAAATTGTGGCAAAATAAGAATAAAACCCAGAGACCAAAACAGAGCCATCTGTATCTACACAGACTTTAGAAAAATAGAGATTAGAGGGGTTTCATTATGCCGGCTCTCACGTGAGCGGGGAAGCTGTAAAACAAACTGTGTTACGGGCTCGGGATGAGGTCTTGGAAGTGGAACCAGAATGGGTGCGCATTTGTTTATTTTCGTCTGTATCAGCTCTAAGTGTTAATTACCATAGTGCACTGCATTAGCTCTGTGTCTGTGGAGCAGAGAGAGGACCCGCGCTGTCCCCACCCCATTCCCCACAGAGCTTCTGTGCACCGAGTCCGTCTGGCCTTCTGGCCTCAGTGTAGGGCAGGGAGAGGCGAACATTAAATCCAAATCAGAGCTGGGCTCCAAATTTGGGAAATGACCAGTCAATTAACCTCTGCATGTCAGCTCACTCTTCTGCAGGAAGGGAATGTTAGTACCGCTCAGTATGACCCTGAGGAAGCTCACGGCTCAATTCTGGTTGGAAACTAGGTCAGCAGCCACCAAAGCGAAGGTTGGCGTTCGAGTTTCCTTATCCCCGGTTTCCTATCCTTCACAAACTTCAAGCTTCAGTCTCTCTAGGCTTCTTCATCAGCTGCACTCATGCATGCAGATAATAAAGAAAAGTGGCCACCAATGCCTGTGTGCAGCCTGACTCCATCTTCTTCTGTGTGGCTGTTCTGACATCACGGCCAGAGGGGCCTGAGGCAATATAACAACATTGTTCTCACTGATCAGCTAAATGTTATTTGTATGCATCTAGTCTTATCCTTAGTAACATCCAAGTATTTCATTTGTTTATTCAACATTTTTGAGCCCCTGCTATGTACAGATTCTATGGGGACAGAAAGATGAATAGGTGTTCATGTCTTAAGTGATGTCTAGGGGTTTTCGGACACCCATGACAATGACAATATAACAATGACACAGTGGGCATCTACAATGGCTTGCAGTGTTCGGTATCAGTGCAACTCAAAACAAAGTAAGGAAAGAAAGAAAATGAAAGAAAGGAAGGAAGGAAAAGGAAAGGAAAGAAAAGAAAAGAGAACACCCTACCAAACTACCGAAGTTAAATAACAAACATGTTTTGTGTATCTGTTACCTTTGAAAAGTGTCTCGGACACCCTCAGCAAAAACGTTCCTGAGTGAGAAGAGTGAGGGGGTTCTTTTTTCAATTATCTTTGTGTCCTTGCCTTAAAATGGTCACGACTACAGCATCACTGATGTCATCTGGAATTTCTTCATCATTCTCAAGCTTCAAGATGAGAGCGAGGAGCCATAGTGTGCGTTTTCCTCAGCCGATTTGAAGATTTCAGCAGGGATTCCATCAGCTCCAGATGCCTTGTTGTTTTTCATCTGCTTGATGGCTTTCCTCACCTCATAAAAAGTTGGAGGGATTTGAAGATTGCCACTGATTGGGAGTTGTGGGATGGAGTTGAAAACACTCCCACTGATAAAATAATTTCCACCCAAGACCTTGAAATGCTCTTTTCATTGTGTGTTGACATTTTCTCTCTCACTGAGCAGTTTTTAAGTACCCTTATCTTCCTGATAGCTCTTACAGAGCTTCAGTAGCATCGAACCTAATCCATGTGGAGGTCGCATCGACTTTACCATGACATCTCACCATCTGCCCTGCATGTTGGAGGGCTCCTTCAATCTCTACCTTGACTTACAGATGTAGCAATGTCTTCCTTTAGGATCAACAACAATGCCAAATGCCAAAAGATTCAGGGGAAGAGAATTGTGGCAGACTTAGGTTCAAGATTGTTGTAGGATTTCCAATTTGCATCTACCAAATAATGTTTAGGAGAGTTATGGCCTACGAAGTTGGGGGCAGGGTGAGGGGGTAGGCCTTAGAGAGAAACTGGCATATTGTGGCCCTTGGAATATTTATGTTAGGTCAGAAGTTGTTCATGGATTCACATGGGAATCCATTGTTTTGATTTAAAAGTCTGTTCTCAATAGCAAATTGAGTTCAGAGTATTCTAATCTTACAGGAAATAGTTCTGAGAAATTGGCTTTCCCTGTTCTCTGAATAGATGCGCCTGTCCTATTTACAGGAACTTATTTGGATTATAGCTTCAATTTTAGCATGAGAGTGTTATACCCCCAGTACTGCTTTAGGGCTCTTATATTGTACTCTCTAGGATCAGGCGACATCATTCGGCATAGTGACCTAATGCAGTTTTCTGCCCCTTTTATTTAATACAGAACAAGCATTACATGTATTGAGTTATAATTATCTTCATCATAAATTGTTAGAACTGGGAAGGGGCCAATAATCTAATTTTATTAGATTAGTGAGGAAATAGAACAAGAGAAATGAAGCAATAATTGTCCCAAAGTTGCACTGGATGGTGATAGAAACTGTTCTAGAACTCAGTGCTTCCAGGACAGGGTCCTTCCAGCCATGATACCCTTTCTCTCTAGACAGTATTACCTCTAATAAGGAATAAAATCCAAATCCTTTATCCTTTCTAATTTCTCTTGTAAAAAATACCCAGGAAACAAGAGCTCACTATTATTAGTCTTCATATAATTTGTCAGAGCTCTCAATCTGTATCTATTAAACATAATCAAACCACAAATCTTTAGTATATTTAGTCACTCAACAGCGTGAAGCACTGCAATTGCTAAATATTGTAGCACTGGCACTAATAGTACTCCTTGAAAATCTCAATGTGTTGGGTACCAGACGTGTGTGTGTGTGTGTGTGTGTGTGTACACAGATTATTTCATTTTTTTTTTAGATTTTATTTATTTGACAGAAATCACAAGTAGGTAGAGAGGCAGGCAGAGAGAGAGGAAAGGAAGCAGGCTCCCCAGTGAGCAGGGAGCCCGATGTGGGGCTCGATCGCAGGACCCTGAGATCATGATCTGAGCTGAAGGCAGAGGCTTTAACCCACTGAGCCACCCAGGCACCCCGAGATTATTTCATTTTGAAGGGAAGAGCCATCACAAGGACCATAAATGTTTCTAACAATGAGGAAAGAATCGTGGGAATTCTATAAATACAGACCATAAGATGTATGACCCATAAGACGACTCCAAGCTACAGAAAGATGATTAAAATGTAATGTATGTAATGTAAATAATGTAATAATGTAAAGTGTAATGAATCCCTCTATAGACATGGGCATATACTATTAAAGGGTTTACAAACCAAACTCGGGCCTTAGAAAACATGATGTCAAATCTGAAACTTTGCACATTTGATAGGTTTCTAAGAACAAAGAGAATTCTTGAGAATAACAACCAGGAACCAGATAAAAAAGTCCTAGTTATGTTGACCTTACAAGGTTGAGTTTTTTATTGGGGGGAGGGGAGAGTGTGTGCAATGAAGTAAGATTCTTCTTGTTACTCTCTTAACATCATTAAATAGAGACCAGATGAACTAAACAATCCATCGCCACAGTATTTTACTGTTATCAGTTGCGTGCAGGTTATCAGAGAAATGTTCAGATTTTTTACGGTCTAAAAAAAGAGTTCATTTTTAAGAGCTAATATTCTGTGGCAATCTACATACAGTTCACCTTAGCTTCTGTATCTCTTTATCTTCCTCACCAGCTTCCCAATTATGCAAGGACTATCTGCCCAGTTATGCACCTCTTGGTCCTACCCCTGCATGGACACCAATTCTCAGACTGGTGCTCTTAGGTTCCCTCATCCTCTCTTCCACTTCACAGATGAAAGAGGGAAAGAAAGAGAAGTGATCCTTTCGTCTGGCCCCAAACACATTAGAAAGCCCATAGGACCTCCCTGAGAGTCATCATGCTACAAAAGATGCTCTGCTCCTCTCTCTGCTGACAATTGCTTCAGTAGAGACACCATTCTGTTATTGGTGTAGGTTGGCCCTAAAAGGGTGTGGACAGGTCATGCTCTAAGAATATGCTTATGGTGTATTCACACATTCACAGGAGGGAAGTGCCCCCTAGGTTGCTGCATTTTGGAAGGTGGTGTGCCCCAGAGCGGGGGTAAAGGGAAGCTAAGAATAACGCAGAAAGACATTCTAGCGCAGAGAGTCCTGGTGTTTGGAATGGCTGTGATCAGATTTGTATTTGAGACCTTGGTGACCTTGCAGGGAATAGCTAGAAGGCAGTATGACTGCCTTCATTACACTTCCAGTATGACTGGAAGGTAGGAGAATACTTGAGGCCTGTATTGGTTTTCTATTGCTGCTGGAACAAATTACCAAAAATTCAGTGACTTAAAACAACATAAATATATTCTCTTTTAATTCTGAAATTCAGAAAACTGAAACAGGTCAGCAGGGCTGTATTCTTTCCTTCTGGAGGTTCCAGGGGGAGAATCCATTTCTTGGCCTTTTTCAGCTTCTAGAGCCTTGGTGCGTACCTTGGTTCGTGACCTCACATCACTCCTGCCTCCATCACCACACCTGTATCTCTCTCTGGCCCTCCTGCTTCCCTTTTATAAAGACTCGTGATTATATTGTGCCTACTGACATAACCCGAGATAAACCTCTCCATTTCAGAATCCTTAAGTACATTGCAAAGTCCCTTTTGCCACGTAAGGTAACACATTCACAGATTCCGGAGGTTAGAATGTGGACGTCTTTCTGGGCGGGCATTATTTGGCCTACCATAAGGCCTTTGAAATGTCCAGGTAGGTGGGTTTGAGAGACATTCAAAGAGTAGAATTAGGATTTGGTTACTGCCTGGTTGTGGACATGGCGTAATGGAGAGGAAAGTCCAATAAAGCCCCACCTTCGTAACTTGATCAGTTGGAAGGGACAGTGACATTTTCCTGAGATAGAATATGGAAAAACAGATTTGGGGGAAGTGGGGAGAATAATGAGGGCAATTTTTGTCAGTTGACACATGAATATGTAGGTCTGCACCTCAGGAAAGGAACCGTAAACTAAAAGATGGATATTTGAACATCATGAGGAGGGAAAAAAAACAAGATAATTGAACGATTTAAAGTAAATGAAATCTGTCAGAAAGTATATGAAAATGAGAAGAGCTAAGGCCTAGGGACAGAGGAATACCAGTATTTTAAGATCTGGCAAATCTTCGAAGATTCTAGAATGACAGAAAAAGTATGGTGAACCTATTTCCTCCTACTAGTTCCCATTCTTTCTCTCTCTTTTCTCGCCTTGTCTCTGCCCAGTGCTGTGGACTTAGTACCTACTCAGTCTTTAAGGAAGCACCAATTCTATATTACCCCCAGTAAATGCTCCCACCAGCCCTCCTGTTGAGAGAGTACGTGGCATGGCTTAGGAGACAGAAAGATGGGAACAAAACAACAAATGTCTGGAATAATGTATAACAGGGTGAATGCAGACTAGGTGGTCGAGAAGCCTTTCCTCTTCCTGGCTCTTGCCATTACCTCAACACCTTCCTCTCTAGAGCAGCCGTCAAAATAATAAAAAAATGAGGAGAGAGGTCAGGTAAAATGTTCTCCAGTCCCTATTTTCAGAAAGGTGAGGCCCTCTGGGAGCCACGCTGGGCCACCCTCTTCCTCCCGCAGGGCTATGACAGATTAGGAATAGACAAGACTTCCATATGCAGGAGGGTGTTAACGAGAGAGAGGTGGCTTCTGCACGTTTGAGTATCAGTTCATCGTCCTCTGTGTTGAGTTGCTCTGAGAGATTAGCCACGTAAGCTGGAGGATTTGGGGGCCCAGGAGGTGCAGGTGATGGAAGGTGCCTGTAAAGACACTGTCTCTGAGGCAGCAGGAACGAAGACAGAACAGTTCCCATGGTTTCAGTGGACCCGAAAAATCTGAAATCAGATTCAGATCTCGCCTTAGACTGACATCCAGTGTGTCTGCCTTTATTTTATGCCCAGTTACAAATCACATTTCCATCCAGAGCAGACCTCCCAAAGCATCACAGCATGAGAGGGGAAAACAGACTTCTAGGCTTTCTTCCATAGCTATGCGCTCCCCAGACCCACGGGACTGCTGGGCAGAGTGGGGAAGTGCGCCAGCAGTGCCTGCTCTGGATAAGCAAAGCTGGGGGCTGTCACAAGGGTTCCTCAGCACTAAATTTTCCTCAGACAGTTTTCTTAATTCCCCTGCTAGGTCTCCAGCATGGTGTCTCAGTGGTTCTCAACCCTGAATTCATAGAAGACACAGGGGAGCTTACCAAAAAAAAAAAAAAAGCAGATGACTGCATCCAATGCAGACCAGTTGTGTTGGGTGGGATCCCTGGGATCCAGGCATTATGGTTTTTTCCTAAAATGCCTCCCAGGTGATTTTAACACACAGCCAGTTTTGAGAACCTTAAGAAAGTATCCTGTGGTACAACTGCTGGTGAATGAGGGTCAGCTCAAGAGCTGACTGATTTCTATTTTGACAGCGACTGGAAATAACTGGCTGCCACCTCCCTCAGCTGATAGAAAACTCTGTGGTAGCAAACTACCACAGCCAGTAACTCCTCTCAGAACATGGGATAGCTGCTGCCTAGGCCACCTCTGGCCCTGAAAGAAGCAAGGACAAGGCTTCTGGAGTGCAGAGGTAGTAAAGGAATGCTCTCACTCTGAAACAAAAGAATGAATGTACTCTTGAGGATTCTTTCTGATTTTTTTCATGGCGAAATCATAAGTCAATTAACGTAATTCTTTTTTTTTTTTTTTTTAAGATTTTGTTTATTTATCAGAGAGAGAGGTGGGGAGAGAGTAAGCACAGGCAGACGGAGTGGCAGGCAGAGGCAGAGGGAGAAGCAGGCTCCCTGCTGAGCAAGGAGCCCGACGTGGGACTCGATCCCAGGACGCTGGGATCATGACCCGAACCGAAGGCAGCTGCTTAACCAACTGAGCCACCCAGGCGTCCCTCAATTAACTTAATTCTTATATGGCATGTTTATCATCTAAGGAAGGGCTTTGTCATCAGTCAGAATTCAAATCTCTCCTCCACCACTTACCCTGTGCCACAGACAGGAGGCAGTGTCTCCGAGTCCATTTCCTGGCCTCACCTACAGATATATGAAGTGCCTGGCACAAACATGGACCCTTCCCCTACTCCGGGAAGGAAATACAAGATACAGAGGTCCAGACCCTGTTCAAGAAAACTCCAGGGTGCCTGGTTGGCTCAGTTGGCTGAGCGGTGGTTTCAGCTCAGGTCATGATCTCATTGGTTGTGAGATGGAGCCCCACATGGAGCCCCACGCCAAGCCCTGAGTCAGGCTCTGCACTCAGTGGGGAGTCTGCTTGAAGATTCGCTCCCTCTGCCCTTCCTCATGCTTGCACTCTTTCTCTCTCAAAATAAATAAACAAATTTAGAAAGGAAAAAAAAAAAACCTCCAATTTAAATAGAAAATTAAGACGAAAAGTTATGAAATGTCCAAGCCCACTAAAACATTACTGACTCTCACCTCAAGGCAGAAGATGGTTAATTGCCAAAATGGTTGCAGAGAAAAAACTTGGTGAATTCAGAGGAAAAAGAACACAACACATTACGCATTACTCATTTGGGTAATGAGTAACAATGAGGAAACATTTACAAAGTATGGATCTGCTCTGAGTTTTAAAGGACGGACAGGATTTGGATTAGCTGAGGAGGGGGAGAAGGGCTTTACTGATAAAGGAACTCTGAGAATCAATGCAAAGGGCCTTTATTGAGTAAAAGACCTGTTTCTCTGTTAATTATTCTCTGATACATCATTTGGAAACAGCCTTCCAGGAGCCACACATCTTCCCCATTCAACAAATCAGATAGGTTTTTCACATGCCTGTAGTAGGGGTTTTTTTTTTAATTGTCCTACTAGGGTCACTGCTGAAGAGAGCCGGGGTGGGGCGGGAGGGGGGGCTCTGTCTGTGGCGGTGGTTTGTGAGGGAAGACCTCAGATCCGGTTGTTCTTTTGACCCTGAAGTGTGGTAGAAGGTAGGTCTTCGGGGAGAAGGCCTCACGCCAGCGCTTCGGTACTCCAGACCGACGCCTCAGCACAGAGGATCTCAGCCCTCTGTCACTCCCTCTGTCGACTGCGTGGCAGCAGCAAGCTGCCTCACAAAACAGTGATAGTGATCCATTTCTTGAATTTGTAATCCCTCTATGTTTTGTCACTGATTGTGAAGAGCTTTGTGATGCAAAATACACAATATAAAATGATGTGGGATGAATACGGCTTCCCCCTCACCTGAGGGTGTCGTTCCTTCTAGCCCTTTCCCCGTGTCCCCATTTGATATAAACGAGAAATCGAAAAGCTAGGCAAGACCTGCCCTTCTTTGTACTCTATCATGTGAGAATTCGGCAAAGCAAATGAAACTCACCTCTTAGGCCAAATGTAGAAACTCCCTTCCCAAGGTTTGGGGGGTAATGAAACCCAAGGTGCGCTTTGCCGAGCCAAGCACTTTTCTCCTTGAGCCGTCAACCCCTGCGCACAGCAAGGGAATTTTAGCCCATTATGTTTCTGATTCATTTGCACTTAACTCATCAAGATATTGTTTTGTATGAGCTGTTTGATGTCCGAAGCACCTTATGAGCCTTTTTATGACCCTTTTATCTGAGAAGCTGGGAATTATGCCTAGCCAAGAATAAACAGAACTCAAAGGTTCGAGCTCAGTTCAAAACGTGGAACCCCTATTTAGGCAAAGGCTAAACAGTCTGTCCTTTCTGAATTTTACCGGGTTTAATTAGAAAGAGACCGAGGAGCATATAAGACCGGAGAAAAAAGGACCCCGATCCGAAACTGCTTTACTTCAGTCGTGGGGAGGGTTGGCATTAATTAGCATAGAAAAATATATCCTCTTTCATATCCAGCCTATTTTTGAAGTGAGGTATAGTGATAAGCAGATTTCATTTTGTTGTTGTTTCCTAAGCAGCGGTTCTTAATCAGATGAATGAACTTGTTTGTACTAGTTAACTTTGCTGGAGTTTAGGAGTTGTATTTAAAACAGATTTTATCCTACAGTGATATTAATTTGATAGGATCCATGATCTGTAAACCATTGGTTATCTTGGTCTCTCCTGATAAGGAAAAAAAGTGCCGAGGATTTCCAGTTGGTGAGCACATTTGGGCAGAATCTTTCACACGTCACAAATTGCAGATGGGAGGCAGTGATCTCGAACATGCAGTCACATTGCGTGACCATCTGACACCTTCCATTTAGAAAAATAATACTTTCCTCCCAGCATACGCTCCCTGCTGCAACCAGCACCAAAAATTATGCCTGGGAGAGCCGTTCCTCCTAGACCAGGGTCTTAAATATTTCTTAGGCGGCTTTTAAAAGATTCATACTGCGGCAGCACCTAGCTCACACCCTAGTCACCCTTAGAAAAATCCTGAGAAGACGACTTCAGAAAGATGCAGCTGATAACAAAAACATCCACCAAGAACAAAAGGGGTGGGGGGTGGGGAAACTAGAAGGAGGAGGAGAAAATTACACCAGACACATTTGTAAGGTGATTTATTCTTGTCTTCTGTGTGATTCAAGCATATTCACGTTAAAGTCAATGGACTTCTTTGTCGGCTCATTTCTAAGCCGCTTCACAGTGGCATAGAATTCGCAGTCCCCAGGAGGGGGACCGGAGTTTCTGGGATTGTATATAACTTGCTCATCTGCCAGTGTTCTGCCCTAACCCTTGCTCATTTAAGACAAGGAAGAGCATCTCTGCCTGGCCTCCTTCCCCGTACATTTAATGACCCCTGGCAATAGGAACGGCAGTGATTTCCGACAGACATGTTCAAGCAGAGAGATTTCTAGCCAGAAATTCAGAATTCTGATAGAATGTCCAAATGGGCACAGTTTATTTGCTGATAAACAAAGGCCATGGCAAATTCCATATCCAGTCTCTGTATACACACACACACACACAGAGCATAAGTGTCTGTCCCTTCTTCGTTCCCACAATGAAAGCAAACATGCTTTTACAACCAGCTAGATCGCCAAAACCAATTTTGTAAGAATGGAGAAGGCCTGAGTAGCTGCTGGCCCATGAGAACTGGCCCTAACCCACTTTCTTAGCATCCTGTGAGGAGATGGGGTGGGGGGAAGGGGAAGGGGTATTCTCTCCACGATCACAGAACAAAGGTGGCCGAAACAACCACCTGCTTTAAAAAAATATATATTACCTTCTTCCCATTTTCACGCTGCCCTAGGTTTCGGGGGATTTCCCAGCAGCAGATGAATGGTTTTAAGGTTGAACATATCAGGATTTAGCCAAAATGTTTAAAAAGAGAGAAACTTTTTTTTTTTAATTAAAACCAAATAGTACTTGCAAGATGAATACCCGACTCTCTTTTCTTATAGGAAAGGGGAGCAGATAGCCCAGTAATTATGTGTAAAAATAACACCACCTTTCAGTTTTATAATGAGGGGAAAGTGCTTGAAAAGTTGCTTCATCAGAAAGGTAGACAGGTGGGTTTGTGCTCAGGAAAGCCCTCCTGTCAGCTGCAGAGGATGTGACTTATTTTCCTATGGCTCTCAAACACAGAAGCAACACTCATTTGTAAAATCAGCTCCACTTCTGTTTCCGAGGACAAGAACAGCAAGTAGAGGACTTTAAAAAGGGAAAAAATAATGAACAGGAGAATGCCGTTTTGATCAGGACTGCCTCTTAAAAAACCCATCGTTCCATAAGTTCTGCACAAATATTTCAGCCTGCTGTGGTTTTTGCCAGGTCTTTAACTGTTAAAGGCTCGAATAATAATACTCTTCGCCTTACAGTCCACCTCTCAGTATCCCTCTCCTTGTTTCCACTTGTCTGTGGCTATTCAAATGTACATGCGTGCTTGTGCACAGGCATGAAATTTACTCAGGTATCGTGTGAAATACCAATGAAATAAAACTCCCTCCTCAGACACTCCGTCCAAAGGGTCTACCCATACCTCGCTTGGTAGCAGTGCTGAACCGTGTTTACTGCCTGATGGTTTCATTAGGTACCAGTTATAGACGTAACCCCCACCCGTGTGTCTACCAGATACCTATTGGTCCTTACACCATAACTTTAACCTCATCACTAATTCAGTTGACAAGGTACATTGTAGTACTTGGATAAACTAAACAAATGAAATACCTAAATCCTTAAAAATTCCAGATAATAGAAGAAGTAATAATTTGGGCCTGAACTCTGGTCTGTCTATATTGTCTAGATAACACCCAATTCTTTTTTTTTTTTTTTTTAAGATTTGATTTATTTGACAAAGAGAGAGAGATCACAAGTAGACAGAGAGGCAGGCAGAGAGAGAGGGGGAAGCAGGCTCCCTGCTGAGCAGAGATCCTGATGCGGGGTTCGATCCCAGGACCCTGAGATCATGACTTTAACCCACTAAGCCACCCACATGCCCCGATGATACCAATTCTTGATTAGATACTGAACTTGGGAGATCTTTCATAACTGAGAGAGAATAATGAGAGCTCACATTCATTGAGCATTTACCATATGCCTGCCATGCATAGTTTTAAACACTCCCTATGTATTTAAACAAGGCCCTCTTACCTTTCTTTACAAATAAGGAAACTTAGGCACAGACAAGTTAATTACTCAAGATAACATGGATAGTGAGTAGATAGATCCAGGTCCAATAGTTGAACACTGGCAGTCTAAATCTACCACACATGCTCTGCACCTCTCTGTAAGCTGCCTCCTGGTGAATTCTGCTCTGGGGATGCTCATTTATTAGTACTTGGACGGTCTCTCTAGATGAACTCTAATTAGGAGGAAACTACATGGGACGGAAGAAATTTCTTACATTGGTTGAAAGGAAGTTGTAGTTAGTATACTTGGCAGGTTTGAATCTATTATCTTAATGAGAAAAGCATTTTGTGCTGAGAATGGTCGAGCAGAAAGATGGAAGAAATCTTGGTTCTAATGATATCACCGATCCAATCCCGAGGGCTTGTCTCAATCTTTGGACTTGCTAGTATGGGACATAAGTATCCTTATTTTTGTTATATTGCATTACTAAACTGTTGAATTTAAGGCTATATAGCCCACTGAGTATAGAAAAACCATATTAACATCTTTGATTCAATAGTTGTTAATACCCCATAAAGGGGTGTCACTGTTTTTGTCTAATATTTATTTAACCATCATACATGTTAACTGGTAAAAGAAATTACACATCAGAGGCTTAAGCCATAACAAGAAAAAATGAAACACTTAATGAACATTAATAGAGACTTTTTTTTTTAAATATTAGAAAAGTTAGTGCTGGGGCGCCTGGGTGGCTCAGTCAGTTAGGTGTCTGCCTTTTGTTCAGGTTATGATCCTAGGGTTCTGGGATCAAGCCTCACATTGGGCTTCCTGCACAGCAGAGAGCCTACTTCTCCCTCTCCTTCTGCTGCTCCCCCTGCTTGTTTTCCCTCTCTCTCTCTCTCTCTGTGTCAAATAAATAAACTATTTAAAAAAGAAAGATTAGTGCTATGGTTAGATTCAGTATTCTGTATGTGTCTTAAAAAATTGCTTTACATGTATCAGTATACATCTAAAAGGATCATCCATAGAGAAGAGTCACATTTGTGTAATGATTACTGTTAGAAGCATTTGTCAAGACTGAACTGAAGTGTCCTACCCAGTTTGTAATGTCATTCTCAAAACTGAAAAAATAAATGTGATGTAAAGTAAAAAAAAAAAAAAAATAATAATAATAATAATAATAATAATGTAGACTAATCACTTGTCAACTTTATTTTTAATTAAAGCCATTTTGTTGTAGCTTTTATAAGGAAAGATTCACCTTTCCCTTCAATTTCTTCAAACAAGTAAACAAATTTCTTAATATTAAATTGAGTAGATGCCAAACAAACTTTGGGTGATACTTCAACTGCCTCTTCTTGATAAAAAGGGGTCTGGGCAATTCACCATCATTCATCCAACAAATATGTACAAAGTGCCTATTACGAAGCCGGCACTGTAGTAGGAGCATAACACTAAATAAAACAGACAAAAATGGCAAGTGCAAAGGCCCTGAGTCAGTAGCAGGCATGGCATTTTTGTGAACCAGCAAGGAGGTCACTAGAGCAGAGTAAGCAAAGGAGAGGGGGGATGTAGCCGAATGTAAGATCCTTGAGATAACAGGGACAGCCTGCAGAGGGAGACCCTTGAAAGTTTTTGAGATGATCTTGGCTTAAAATACTGTCATGGAACTAGGGTTTGGAAAAGCAAAAAAACAAAAAACAAAAACCCTATGGCCATCCTTTGGTTATAATGTACCTATTTCCTCTATTTCTTATGTGGCCAGGATCTGTTAAATACAGCCAGGAAAATAAGACTGTTGACATATGTATCAGATTAAAAGGACATGGTCAGCTTAAAAAGACATCAGTCTGATCTGTTATTTTTTTTCTTCTCCATAATTCTATGTAGGCTTGTAAATTAAATTTTTAATAATCCTTAGGGATTATTATGAATTTTAATCCAATAAGAATACTAAATGAAGTTTAATGAGGACTTGCTGCCCCCCTCCACTTCTCCTTAAAAACAATCATCTTCCCTTTGCCTGTTTATTTTGGCTTTTACTTCCATGTTTATAAGTAATTTTCTTAGCTTGCTGTGTCTTTGTCTAATACTTCTCACTTTCTGATGCCTGCCAATTCTTCCCATTTCAACATAATTAAAACAAAAAAATTAAATAAAAAATCAGTGTTCACATTACTGTGTACAATAGATTTAAATAATTGCTATGATTTTATTTTATTTCATACACAATTGCCCCTTTCTGGAATTTATTTTTGCCTTTATCTTTTACTTGCATAGATTTTGAGAAGCAAATTCTTACTTTTTCCAACTACTCCTTTAAATCTAGATATGTATTTTTTTCAAATGTTCAAACATAAGTGAAACTAGCAATCCCTTTTTCATCTGCCCCACTTTTTGTTTCTGGAAAATTTCTTCCCAGTAACTTGTTTTCCTTCTTCATTTCAAAACTGGTATGTCTTTAGGCCTGTGACAAAGAAAGCATCCTGGGATTTCCCTTCCCAGTCTGCATTAAATGAACGTTTTGTGTGTGTGTGTGTGTGTGTGTGTGTCTGGACCCTAATCTTCCTTTTCTTCATTTCTTGATTCTGCCACTGCATATCCTCTAGTAATATGTGTTTGTTTAAAACTAATAAATTAATTAATATTTAAACAAGATACATAGGAGATGCACAAGAAATGGCTTTGTTCCATTTCAAGCTTTTGATTGATAGTATGATTAGGTAGAGAATTCTTGATTGAAAATGATGTTGTGCAAAGAATTTGAAGTCTTCTACCCCTGGAGGTCTGCCATTCCCAATGCTTTGCTAAATATGGTCATTTCAGTTCAGTTCATTGTACTGAGTGCTCTGAATCTCAATCTCATGCTCTTCAGGAAAGAAAAATTTTCTGTTCATGAATCAATTACTTCATTCTGTTTTGTCTGCCATTTTTTTCTAGAAGTCATATTGATAAGGTATTGATCTTTTGAATTGATCCTTGATATAGAAAGATGTTTTTCTCATATTTTCCCATTCTTGATTTTTTTCTTAAAGATTTAATTTATTTATTTGAAAGAGAGACCACATACAAGCAGGGGGAGGAGCAGAGGAAGAGGGACAAGCAGACTCCACGCCAAGCATGGAGCTGGACATGGGGTTCCATCCCATGTCCTGAGATCATGACCTGAGCCGAAATCAAGGGTCCAGATGCTTAACCAACTGAGCCACCCAGGTGCTCCCCATTCTTGATCTTTTTATCCTACCTTTGAAGATACTTTAATCATTTTATCTTTAACTCTTCTTCTGAATAATCTCCTCTCATTTTATAGATACTTCTTGTCCTCCTTTTTATGTCTGATGATATTTATTGGATAGTTTGGTTTTGGTTTGGTTTGATTTTGTTTTGTGATGATGGTGGTGTTGGTAGTGATGGAGTTTAATTGGTTAGTTGGTTGATTTTTAGGATTTTCTTCTGTTCCCAGTGTTATCTCTGTTGCTTTCAAATTCATTTTTTGATTTATTTTAAAAATTTCTCTTTTAAAACTTTGACCAAAAATAGGGTTACCCTTGTCTCCCTTTCTGTTTATACTTAAGATTCAGGTTAGTAAAGTGTGTTTGAATATTCTGTGTCATTAGACAAGGCTGTTGATTGGTAAGCAATGTTTCTGAATCCTGAAGCCCCACCTCCCAGTTTATTCAAAGAGTAGTTCAAAGTCTTCCAGCTGGTCCTAATGAAGATGAAGAAAACTGATGCTACTAGGTAAGAAGGGACTCCTGGAACGTGACATTGTATTTTGTGTGCGTGTGTGTGTATGTGTGTGTGTGTGTGTGTGTGTGTGTGTGTGTCCACGTTAATGTATTTCTAACCATCCCTAATTTTCAATGCTATCTTCAATCCTGCCCTGCACTAGACTGAGAATTCCAAATGCCAAGTAATTAGAGTTTTGCAGGTGTAAACCAGCTCACTTTTGTTACTATCCACCATTGCAAGACCTTTAGATTTTAACTTTTTCCATACTTATGACCCCATCAAATGTCATTTTCCGAAATATATTAAAATCCCTCATCTGCTACTATTTTCTGTCCTTTTATCTTTGTTCTTAGATGTCTATTTTATCCCTTTATTATCTTTTTAGCAGTGACCCAGAGGGAGAGGAAATGGTATGGTCACACAACTTTCTCTGATTTATACCTGTAATTTTTATTTTTAACATTTAAAAAACATTTTTAAGACTTTCTTGCTGACAAATAACAAATCAGAGAATATGCCATTTTGATTTGGTTTCAGTTTAAATAATGTTTAACAGAGCAGTTGCTTATAAATGTTTATTTGCATGTAGTGAGTATAATGAAAGTATTCTGTAATTTAATGATAACAATGTAAGTTATTGATCCATCAATTACTGAATTAGAGCCAACTCAGGGAAATAGTTTACTTGGTCTATATGTACATAAGTACAAGTCTTGCACTTCTTCTATATGAAGAACTCTCCTCTTCTTTCTATAAAGTAATAGAGCTTTTTTTCTTGTGGAGTAGTGCTTTTAGTTAATGTGTTAGCCTCATTAATATTAATCTCCTTAGTTTTAAAAAGGCATGTTAAAATAAGTTAAATAAACATTCTCATAGGAAACTGCTTTGAGTTTTCTAGCTGAATGACCCTGTATGGGCTCAGGACTAGTTACCACCAGATTATACCATACTGTATGATATCAGTCCCCCATGAATCCTATTTCCTGCTTTGGTCAGCCTAGCCTATGTTTCCTGAAGTTCAGGATACCGAGGGTCCATGTTAAGATCTTCCCATCAAAAGAAAGATTTCCTCCTAGATTTTTTTTTCCTCTGACCACAGATTGTTTAAAAAAAAAAAAAAACCACTAATATGGTAAATCTCAGCATGCCCTTAGATCTGTGATTAAGCAGGATAAGCAATAACACTGACAGGTTGCCTTGATAAATTTCAGAAGCCAAATGAAACTGTTGGCTCTTGGGAATGAATTCACTGGAGGATGTTACACTACTCTTAAGGAGTAGTCACTGGAGATTTCCCCAGGACTCTGCAGACTGAACAAAAGCTCTCAGAAAAAATAAAATAGAAGGACAAAGGCAAAAATAAAGGAAAGCTTATGACCAGTTTGTGTTTTTAATTTTATATCAGCTTTATTGAGAAATAAATCACATAAAATAAAATTCACCCTATTAAAGTATACAGTTTGGGGGGTTTAGTATATTCAGAGTGGTGTAGCCAATATCACTCTACTTTTAGGACATTTTTATCATCTCAGAAAGAAAACCATACCCCACAGCAGTCACTCTCCTTTTTCCCTTCCCCCAGCTGCTGGCAACCACTAATCTACTTCCTGTCTCTATGCATTTGCCTACTCTGGACATTTCATATAAATGGAATCATACAATACTTGGTCTTTTGTGTCCGACCTCTCTCATTTAGCATAATGTTTTCACGGTTTATCCATATTATAGTGTGGATCAATACCTCATTCCTCTTTGTCACCAGCAATATTCCACTATATGGTTATATTAAACAAATATATCTCTTTTTCTTTATTCCTCACTTGAAGAACATTTGGATTCCTTCAACTTGTGGGCTATTATAAGTGCTCTTATGAACATTCATGTACAGGTATTTTTGTAGACAGAAGTTTTCATTTTTCTGAGGTATATTCCAAAGAGTGAAATAGCAAGTCAGAATTTTAAACTATTGAGAAAATGCCAAATAGTTTTTTGAAACAGCTGTACAATACTATCAGTGTATTCAGGCTCTAGTTTCTCCATATCCTTACCAACCCGTTTTATTATCCTGTGTTTGAGCTATCCTAGTAGATGTGAATTATTATGATTTTTATTTGCATTTCCCTAATAAATAGTTACGTTGAGCATCTCTTCATGTGCTTACTGGTCATTTGTATATCTCTTTTGAAGAAATCTCTACACTGATCTTTTTTTATAAATCAGGATATTTCTTGGCTTTCAATTCTGTTCCATTAATCTCCATGTCTATCCTTATACCAATACCAAACTATCTTGGTTACTCTATCTTTGCACTAACTTCTAAAATTAAGAAGTGTGAGTCCTCTAACTTTGTTCTTGATTTTCAAGATTGATTTTTTTTCTATTTTGAATCCCTTGTGTTGTCACATGAATGTTAAGATCCACTTGTCAAATTCTGCCCAAAAAGACAGCTTGGATTTTGATAGGAATTGTACTGAGTATGTCAATCAATTTGGGGAGTACTGCCATGTTAACAATATTGTCTTCTAATCCATGAATTGGGGATGTCTTTTCATTCATTTGCCATGTTAACAATATTGTCTCCTAATCCATGAATTGGGGATGTCTTTTCATTCATTTAGGTCTGCTTTTATTTATTTTAACAATATTTTTCAGTTTCCAGGGTACAAGTCTTGCACTTCTTTTGTTAAATTTATTCCTAAATATTTTATTATTTATTATATCATTATAAGAAGAATTATTTCTTAATTGCACTTTCATATAGTTCTACAATTGATTTTTGCATAGTGATCTTTTGTCCTGCAATTATGCCAAACATTTATTGTAATATTTTTGATGTGGATTCCTTGGGATTTTTTCTGAGATTATGTCATCTATGTACAAAGATAACTTTACTTCTTCCTTTAAAACAAAAAACCTTTGTGCCTTTAATTCTTGTTTTTGCTTTATTGCCCAACATCCAGTACAATGTTGAAGGGGTAAGAGTAGATAGTGTGATCTTTTTCTGGATTTTAAGGGAAAGAATATTCTCAGTCACCGGAAGTATAGCATTAGCAGTGGGTTTTTCCTAGATACCTTTTATCAGGTTGAGGAAGGTCCTTTTAACTGTTAGTTAGTTCAGTGCCTGTATCATGAAAGGTTGTTGGATTTGTCAAATGCTTTTCCTGCATCTATTGAGATAATCATGTAGGTTTTTTCTCCACACTACCACTAAGATGTATTACACTCCTTGATTTTCAGGGTGGTAAGCCAACCTTGCATTCCTGGGATAAACCTCATTTGGCCATAGCCTATAAACCTTTCTGCTGACTGCCAGTTTGGATTTTAGTTGTGATCAAATATTTTGCACATTATTGAGAATGTGGTGACTTTTTTTTTTTTTTAAAGGATTTTTTTTTTTTTAAGATTTTATTTATTTATCAGAGAGAGAGAGCACAGGCAGACAGAATGGCAGGCAGAGGCAGAGGGAGAAGCAGGCTCCCCGCTGAGCAAGGAGCCCGATGTGGGACTCGATCCCAGAACGCTGGGATCATGACCTGAGCCGAAGGCAGCTGCTTAACCAACTGAGCCACCCAGGCATCCCGAGAATGTGGTGACTTAATGTGAAAAACTAAGAAACTAAGTATTAACAACAATAATAATATGCCTGTCTGGCTCTGTGCTAGACATTTTTACATCCATTGGCTCATTTAGTCCTTATACTGATGCAATGAATTAGATTCTAATATTACCCTAATTCTACAGATTATAAACCTGATTATCAGCGAAGTTTGTCCAAGGTTACAGTATTAGTGAATGGACATGCTGATTTCCTAAACCAGACAATCTGACTCCCTTACTGTGTTTTTAACTACCACATTCGGGGAGTATATGTTGTAGTATGGATATTCTTGTCTAAATAAAAACTGTATCTTCTTTTCATATTTTTGCTTCCATCTATCTGTCATTTTCAGGGTTTGGGCTATAAAGATGAATAAACAGTGCTGACTGACAGAGTTGTTTTTTGGACAGATGTATGTAAGTTTATTTAATTTATATTCTGTTTGGCACTCACACACTCTAATCTATAAAAAGGAAAGCATTTAGGATGACTGATAATAGATCACAAATACACCCTAATTAAACTACAAAATGTTACAAATTCATTCACTAAAATGCAAACTTACAATATCTAATTCTCTGTTTTTAGCATTTGTAGGATTATTTGTTCCAGATATTTAGAAAGACTTCCCTAAGGTTGTCTTACCAGATCTGTTTGGGTCCCTCAAGTAATGCATATATTAAGGCTAAGGAGTTCATAGAGGAACAAAGTCTTAAAGAGAACATGCAAAACTTAAATAGTCTTAAAAAGAAATGGAAATAATATTTGGATTGATGGAATGTTGTTTTCTTTTTTCCAAAATACTCTTTAGTATGATCATATTGTTTTACAGTTCAATGTTGGAGAAATATTGAGTAATTGGAGAAATACTGAGTAATATTGAGTAAATAAGTCTATTTTGAAGGAAAAAACATTATAACTTTATAGTCTAATATCATTTTGAATCTTTTTCCTATTTTCTAACTTATATTTCTCATGCCCTTTAAATTTCTTATAATTAATAATCTCCTGGGGTTTTTTCAGGAAGTACACAGAAATCTCAGCTGCAAAAGATGAAGAGCACTTTGAAAAGATCTACCCCCCAAAATAATGTTCTACAGAAAATTACATTCAAATTAAATATGACCTAAAATGAATTAAAATCTGCCATTTTTTTTTTTTCCCTGATGAAAAAGTCTCAGTCCTCACCAGGAGCCAATAGATCATGTATCAGAGAATTTATGCGTTCAGAATCCATGGTCCCAAAAGTACCTCCCACTCCAAATCTGAAATTCAGGGGCTAATATTTAAGTAGCAATTCATCAATTCTACTCGTACGAATAGAATTTCAGAGGAGCCCTTACCTTTATCATTAAGAAGAGCTGGAAGAAAGGAGCCCAGCTCCACTACCCCTGCCCTAAATTCTTGTGATTCTGGGCCCGGCTTTCTCACAAAGCAGCCCTGTATGAAGTGTCAGCTCTGCACTCTCCCCCACTGCCCGTCTGTAGCACTGCATGGCTTTGCGTTGCTTAAGGATAAACAGGTTGGAGTTGCATATGGTTAACATTTTTTTGTTTGAGCTGGTGCAGGGAGAGATTGTTTAGCATCTGCAGGTCTCACATGGTGTCACGGGCAGTAAAGGAATGACTGAAGTAGTTGCAGACAGCATGGAGTCTACATTCCTCTCTTTGCCTAAGAAATCATGATAATTAAATTAACATGGATTGAATACAAAGCATGAGAGCATAGACATTAGAACAGAAACCCCCCCGTCTCAATGTGTGATCACCATATTTACCTGTATTATATGAGGCAATAAAAACCAGAGGAGAAAAGTAATAAAAAACAAAACAGTAATAAAAACTTATATTTACATAATTTCTTTCAAGCCCCAGGATTCCAAAGCACTTAATGAAAATCATATAGGAAAACCTGTCATGGGACATGGGACTTTTAACTGGCAGAAGAGCTCATTAACAATTATAGGGTAAAAGGAACTAGAAACGAATTTTTTTTTTTTTTTTTTTTTTTTTTTACAAAATGCATTTTTGAAAGAGAACCCTGTTGTAGGTCTTCTGATTCATCCTGTTACTTTTAAGACTGTAAATCAGAGTAATCAATTTCTAACATACTCCCACTTAACAATTTGAAAGTAGTAAGAATCATTAAAAGGGCAGAAATTTGCCAAATTATATCAACCTAGAATGGTGAAATTCATGCTTACTTAGGGCACTGTCAAGTGCACACTTGCTTTCTTTTTAGCCTCTCTTCATCAGAGCTTCCCAACGTGGAGATAAATGACTAGGCCTTCGTCTTATGTGCTCAGCATTGTCGAGTTTCCCAATCTCTCCCATACATGAGTTGAAATTCATACTGTGGTATGAAATCAGGCTGGTTTTGTTATGACTTTGAAAGATTTGTAAGGCACAGATGTTAGCTCCAGCTGTTTTTATCTGTGATCTGCAGGCTAAGGTAGTCCTTTGTAAGTTGTGCTCTTACGAATGCCATTAGAGTGTGTTCTACTAACACTCACATATTGAGAATCCCCACATAAAAATAGATTCAAGGGATAAATTGTGCTTGAAGTCAAGAGGATTTTTTTAAAGATTAGACAGTAATAAAATGGCTACTTTCACATAACATGAGGACTTCCCAGGCAAATCCATTGCTTTTCAACTCAACAAAATCTCGTATACATCAGGCAGATGCCAGTATTGATATTATTACTACTACTACTCATAATAATAATACTGAATGCACACTGTGTGTGTTCTGTAATGTCTTAAACATGTTATCTCATGTAAGCCTCAATGATACAATGAGGTGGGTACTACACTTATCCCCATGTAAGGTTAGGAAAACCAAAGTTCGGGTTGGTTAAATTACCTGCTGATGTCACATAGCCATTTGCAAAGTGCCATTGATTCTCAAATGAAGTCACCATAAAATTATTCTTTACTCTTACTTTTTTCTCAGATTCTTACCTCTAGATAGATCCAAGAAATAAAAGAAAGTAAACATGCTGCAATCTGTTGTGGGTTTTATTTTTTTAAGATTTTATTTATTTATTTGACAGAGATCACAAGTAGGCAGAGAGGCAGGCAGAGAGAGAGGGGGAAGCAGGCTCCCTGCTGAGCAGAAAGCCTGATGCAGGGGTCAATCCAGGACCCTGAGACCTCAACTTGAGCTGAAGGCAGAGGCTTAACTCACTGAGCCACCCAGGCACCCCTGCAATCTGTTTAATTGAGAGAAAATTAAGGAGTAAAATCTCATAAAGTCAGAGATGAAACAAATACAAAACCAATCCTATATCCTATGTTGATATATCTTTATTTTTTTTATCAATTTTCTTAACAAAGACTATCTATACTTTTCCTTGTTGTAGTCAAGATTGCAGCTAATCTGTTAAATTATGACCTTAGAAAAATAAAGCACAGCACTCTCTTGCAAAGGATTTTTATGTTCTTCTTGATATGACTTCATGAGACAAGATGTAATAAATGCTGTATCTACTTGTCAGCTTCTGCAACTCACTTAGTCACCCTATACACTCTGAATCTCAGTTTCCCCTTAAAATCCTTCCATCTCTAAAATTCAACGATTCTATCATTTTAAATCCCACCAATTTTTTGAAAGTATGCTTCTTCTTCATTCGTTATTCTTCTGATGTCTTTCAGAATGTAAGACAGTTGTTATTAGCCAAGTATTCTTAAATAGTCTCACACACTTTGGATGTTCATTATAGCAAATTGGACTCCGACAAACCTTCATGAATCAACCTTTTATAAAACAGAGCATGCCAGTAAGGGAAATAAGTACTATCACCTGCTACAGCTTCCCAAAACATTCTTCATAAATGATGTTTTATGCTACGTGATTAGAAAGCAGGGCCATCTTGCTGAAGATTAAACCTGTGGTGACTAGGTAGGTAAGAAATAAAAACCTCTGCGTAGTGTTGTACTCATATCATTTATGAAGCCAAAGTAAAGTGTTACAGAGAATGAAAAAATGTTCATAAGAACTAAGAATCATGGCTGATATTTCATGAGCATTTGCTCTGTCCAACACTTTGTAGACATTAACTCGTTTAAATTAAATACATTCAGGGGTGCCTGGGTGGCTCAGTGGGTTAAAGCCTCTGCCTTCGGCTCGGGTCATGATCCCACGGTCCTGGGATCGAGCCCCATATCGGGCTCTCTGCTCCGCGGGAAGCTTGCTTCCCCCATCTCTCCCTGTGCCTGCCTCTCTGCCTACTTGCAATCTCTTTCTCTGTCAAATAAATAAAATCTTTTTAAATTTTTATTTATTTATTAAATATAGTCATAATAACTAACAATCGTGGCTAAGGTTTCTTGAGTATTCCCTTATTTAAGACTCATGATAACCCTACGAAGTAAGGAAGTAAATAAATAATATTTTACTCAATGTATTATTATTTAGAATCTTCACATTTTATTTGAATTGTGAGTCCAATATTCTCCCCATTAATAGCAGAGATCAGTGTACCATCTAATATCTACTCTGCCCCTCTTCCTTTACTAAGGCAGCCTTCATTGTGTGGAGGGTGCTCACGTGCCAATTTAAAAATCTACATTTCCAGCCTCTCCTCTAGTGAGAGGTGTTCCCCTTACACACTTGGCCAGTAATATTTAAACAGAAATTTGTGGGTTGGGATTCTGGATAAGCCTTTTTAAATAAGACAGTCTTGGCTGACTTGTTCCCTTTGCAATTTTTCCCTTTATTCTTCCCTTTCTTCCTGTCTCGAGTGTTTGTGAGCCAGGTGTCTTTTTCAAGGATGAAAATAAAGCCACCCCATGAGGATGGTAGAGTAGCAATTCAGAAGTTTTTGGCCCCTGATAATATGTGGAGGCCCTTACCAGCACTGGACTGCCACCTCTGGAATTCTCATTATCTGAAGGAAAATAAACCCTCAGATTTTACTTATTTATTTGTCAGAGAGAGCGCACAAACAGGGGGGAACGGCAGGCAGAGGGATAAGCAGACTCCCCAGTGATCAGGGACCCTGATGAGGTTCCATCCCAGGGATCATGACCTGAGGCAAAGGTTAAGGACCCTTAACCGACTGAGCCACCCAGGCGTCGCATAAAGCCCATAACTTATTTAAACCACTGTTTATTGTTTTTTTTTCCCATTATATACAGCAAAATTCAATCTCTAATTGAAGTGTAATACCACACTTTAGGCATCTTTGCAGAAATAAAGAGGTTGCTTGTTCATTTAAAATCAGTCATGACAGTTTAGAATGATAATCTCCCTCCAACTTCCTAAGAGTAAACCTGATGAGTGCTTCCATTCAACTTCTGTCTGCTATTCAAATGTCTAAAATCCCATAAAGCTCCCTAAAAACCCAGTCTTCCCTTAAACATTTCCCCAAATTAAAACCAACATCGACCTTATATTTGCCTGATGGCCTAGAACACTTAATGTCCGTACACTACCTTTTGCTTCTCACATTACTGATTTCCTGTACTGTTCCACTGATTTGTGTTCGTTGGCTTGAATTTTTACTAAACAATAACGGGAGATTTTTGCAAGGAGAAGCAGTTTGTGTGTGCATGTGTTTTTGTTTTTTGTCTTGTTTTGTTTTTTTAAAGATTTTATTTATTTATTTGACAGACAGAGATCGCAAGTAGGCAGAGGGGCAGGCAGAGAGAGGCGGGGGGGAAGGGTTCGTGACCTGAGCTGAAGGCAGAGGCTTTAACCCACTGAGCCACCCAGGTGCCCTTGTGTAGGCATGTGTTTTAAATGCTTTCCACAAATAGACTGTAAACTCCCGTATACACTTGCTGGTTGATTATGGGACTAAACACTTGTCCTACTTTAACTTTCGATTATCAAATGACAGTGTAGGACACTGGATCTCTTTCAAATCCTGGCACATGTCCCTCTGTATAACGGCCTAATCATGTGGTTCATGTTCACTACCAAACACAGTTCTAGGCACGTAGCAGAAAATAAATACTTGAGCAAAAATTGTAATTGAATAGAATTTTACCACTTACTTGGATTTCTATGTCCAGATGGTCTCCTATTGCTTTTTTAAAGCACAGATTCTGATTCACTCCCTTCTTTTAGCTTATAATGCCTCTCTGAACTCTTTTTAATCCAATTTCCCCATCTGCAAACTGCTAGTCGGTAGTGAACCAAAATCATAGTAGTAAAGAAAAATGACATATTAATCATAAAGCATATAAAATAATATTTGATATAGTAAATATCCAATAATTATTTGTTTTTTTATTACTATTATTTTCCTCTGACCTCTTCCATTTGGCTTAAGGTGATATGCTCATCTTTGCTCATTTAGAGGTTGAGATGATGCACTGAAATTATATCACCGTCTCAATTATAATGTTATATTTTAAAAATAAATAAATAGCATACTGTTTTAATAGCCACTGATTTCCATCATTATAATGGAGCAGACGTCAAAGATTAATTAATAAAACATGACTACAGGTATTAAAACAACACAATTCCTTCATGTACCGTTTTTTATATGTTTCAATGAAAACGGTGCCTACCACATTTCAGGCATTGAAGACACACTCAGGTTCTTGCCTGAGGAAATGTTTAAGGGGGACACACACTACAAACAAATGGTCCAGGGTTGATTTTACCCTGGTGCAGAGACATCTTGTTTTTCTTTTCATACCACTCCGCCCCTCTAGGGATGAGGTACCTTCCTCTTTTCCAAAAAGAAAAGAATACCTTTGAAAAGTGTGGCCTTCACACTCAGTTTGGATGCAACTCAGCAAAATCTGGGGTGTATGAGATGATCCTAAAAGAAATGTTGCTGATGGACAACATCCATATACTGAACCTCAGTCAGGGAAACAGTCAAAGCAGTGCTCTCCCCACCCTTCCTTGGCACTTCCTGTCTAGGTGCTGATGACATTTCTCCCCATCTGACTCCACGAGGTGAGTCTCTAACTTGACCTTCTCTAAAGTCATGTCCCTTCACCAACAAACCCAACCTACCAGCCTTGATCCTCTTGAGAAATGGGCAGTGGTAAAGGGAATTCCTGCCTCTCTCCCTCTGTTACCTTTCCAATCTATTATTAGTTCCTGCACTCTTTTAAGTAATGCAAACCTGAATTTTTTAAAAAATCATAAAAATACTAGAAACTGTGTAACAGCTGAAAATGTATATAATATTAAGGTTGAAATTCATTGACAACTATGACATCAAAGACACTTCAAAAGAAAATATAAACTCCACGCATTTTTTGACTGTCTAAAACAAATTGAAAGACCTTTTTCAAAAAAGGCTTAAAAAAAGTATAACATGTAAGACATTAAATTTTTACTATCTTCAATATATAGTGTGTTCTTACAAATTACTTTTTTAAAAAGAACATGTTTTCCAATAAACAAATGAGCAAAGAGCATGAACAGGCAATAAAATACACACACACACACACACACACACACACACACACACACATACACATATACAGCGAAAGATACACCAGGAAAAATATTTAGTTCTATTTTTTCAGCTAGTGAAATAAATGCTGATGCAATCAATAAATCAATGAGTTTTTACCTAGCAAATTTACTTTAAAATTGATAATACTTGGGGATGGTAAGGAAATAGTAATACAGGAACCGTCAGTACTCTTAATGAGTGTAAATTGGTATGACTATGCAGGATGAAACTTTGGAAAAATATATCCATTCTTGTAATCTTAAAACTGTGTACAAGCTATGACCCAATAATCCTTCTTTTAAGAAGTCACCCTAAGAAAATGATTACAAATATGGCAAAGATTTATTTATCAAGGTTGTTTATCATAGGCTTATTTAAAATAGCCAAAAACATGGAAATATCCTCAAGCCCAAGAGGGAAATGGTTGAATAGACTGTGTATATCCTTATAATGGGAAATTATAAAACCATTACGAATAAGATTGAAAAATAATATCTAGGATGATAGAAATATATTCATTTTATATTGTGGGGAAAGATTACAAAATAGTTGATACAGCATGATTCATTATTGTAATATTTGTAAATAAGAATATCCATGGAAATAAAGAAAAACTATACACCACAACAGTGGTTATTTCTGGTTGATGATATTGTAGTGTTTCTTATTTTCTCCTTTTCCCTTATCTAATTGTATAAGTCTTCTACAATGAACACCACTTGTTGTTGTAAGAGATTATTATTTCAAAATATTAAAGTTAATGGCAAATAATCAGGTAATTAAGTAGTCAAGTAATGAATTTTGATGCGATATGAGAAAGTTGGCTTGACATATGAAAGAGGGGAGTATCAGAGCATTTACATCCCAATGTGGGAATGAGGAGAGCGATTGTGGAATGGAAAGAATGAAATCAAATGAAACAAGGGTAGAAAGGAAGACAAGCTGAGATTTGAAACCAATACAGAGGAAAAATATGGTATCTGACTATTTGATCAGGTTAGAAAGTAAAGGAGCAAGCTTCTAGTGGATGTGAATATTAAAAATGAACTTCCTAACATACCAAATAATAATGTGTTTTATTTGGTGCAAATGTGGTAATGGCCAAATTACTTACTCTAAAATGCAGACATCTTAAAGGGGAGCTAGTAGAGCACTAGAAGCAGTTAATTGATCTCCAGCATCACTGGGATTTTCAGGCTGGTGTTAAGTTTAACAATCTTGAAAGGTGTTTTGGAGTTCAAATGCAAAATAAGTCCCTCCCTTGGAGGGAATTCTGTGAATTAGTTGGAGACACAGGCATTCACAGCTCACAGCTTTCCTCATTTGCTGGAGGGTATCGTTATCTTTATAGTTCTATATATAAAATAGGCAAGTGTCCTAGGTCATGCCTCTTCCCATGAAAAATTGATCATGTGCTGTGGGGTGACGGGAAGCCCAAAAGTGTCTGCCAATGGACGGAGAAACAGAATACATGAACAAACACAAAGGCACATCAGTTTAGAAAATGGGTGCCTGTAAAGAAATTGTCTTCTTAGGGGGAAAATTGTTGTTTCTGAGGACCACTCATGAACGCTCCCAGAATTTTTCTACTCTCCAGAAAAACCACTACATTGAAATTTCTACCATCCTAGTACTCACGTTTCCTAGCACATAGATATTTCTACATCTAGAACCAGGCTAGGTTACAGCAATCGGCTACAAAATGTACCAAAGGCTTTATAGATAATGAAACCCACTTGTCTTGTTCGAAGCAGGTATGCTTGGATTTACTATTGAGCTTATTTTCCTTATGTGCAAAAAAATGAGATAACAACACCTCAGTTGCAGGTTTTTTAGAAGACAAAAGTAAATAATACACATAAACTCCCAATCCATAATAAACAATAGCTATCCTTAAGACACAGATTTTTTTAGGGTGAAGTTGGGGAGGGCTTGTAAAAATATATAAGAAAAGACATATAGAACTTAAACTGAAATACATCATTGCAGTAGCAATGTTTTAACTTGACAACTTAATTGAAATGCCACAAAAATCAAAAGCAAAATTCAAATGTTTATATTTACAACAGAGTTTGAAATTTACTTCAAGTTCATACTTTTCATAAGGGGTGGCCAGCATTTTAACAATTATTTTGATTTTTAGCTCCATTCACATTCTCAGAGGCAAAGTATGCACATATGTACCATTTTTAGGCAATTCTGTAAATTTAGCATATTATATGTAAGCTAATGTGCTTATATCAATGTCAAAAGACTGGTGAGATTGTTTTCCTCATCCCAATAACACATTTATGTCTTTCCTAAATAAAGAATAAGAAAGTGATTAAGACATTGTTAGGCTACTCTCAGTTCAAGGATTTTTTTTTTCTTACCGCAACAAAATAGACTGTTTTGCCTTATTCATGTAAAATAGGGAAAACCCTTTTCAGATGTAATAGTTTTCAAAGGAAATATCTTATGCAAGCTTATTTTAGCTTGTTCTTAAAAAGCAAACTTTCTGAGCCATTGATTGCATCCTATAACCATTACAATATGGTGACATAAATGACAATGACATGGTCAATCAATCAGCAATACATTAATTTTAGTTTAACAAAATTGGAGTCAAGTGCATTAGATCTAGAAAAAGACTTCAGCCTCATCATCCTTTCAGAGAGGGCAAGCTATTTGGCTAAGGATTCAAAGCCAGTTAACAAAAAAACCCTGTTTAAACCCCATGAACAAACAAACAAAACAGAAACAGACTCATAAATACTAAGAACAAACTCCTGGTTTCCAGAGGGTTGTCAGGGGAGAATGGGCAAAAGAGGGAGAGGAGATTAAGATCTATAAACTTCCATTAATAAGTCACAGGGATGGCAAGTACCACATAGGAAATAGAGTCAATAGTAACTGTAACCGTATCCATGTTGCAAGGTGACTGATGGGGATGATACTTACCATGGTGAGTGTTGTAGAATGTATGCAATGTCCAATCACTAGGTTGTATACCTGAAACTAATATAACATTGAATGTCAATTATACTTCACCAATAAAAATAAAAATAAAAATAAAAAAACTCGGGCATCCACCTTCAAGGGTCAGGAAAGGATTTAACAATAATTTAATAATCAGCTTTTAACACAATATTGCAAAGCATACCATATACATGATTCTTCTTAGTTGGATGATTTTTTTCTTGTAATTTCCAAGGTTTTGAGTAGAACGGCATTTTAGAGTAGGACAATGACTGAATCTCTGCTCTGACATTTAATCTGCCCCTAACTCCTTAACATGAACTTCTCCATCTACGAAATGGGAATAATAGCACCTACCTCACAGGGTGTTAAGAAAACGAAATGAGAGTGATCACAGAAGTAAAATCAATTCGTAAACTATTTAAAAAAATGTAAAAATGCAAGAGAATGATATTATCATTATCAATCAGCTTACAAAAATCCTGGCTCCTTTTGATTGCAGGGGTCTCCTGGGCTATTTTAGCAACAAAGCTCTTAGATTTAAGATCTAGAGGGGTTTTTTTTTTACCAGTGGGATTTTTGCTATGCAATAAGAAAATATAAGTAATTATCTAAAATAAGACCATCTAATTATATCAGGGGGTTCTGATAACAGCATAAACCATGAAAGTGGAACCTAAGTGCTTTATTATCAGAATCATAAAACAGAAATATAGTCTGTTATTGCATTATTGCAAATTCTTTATTTTTACAATACAGATTTGAGAGTGCTTCCCAAATTATCATTTTTATACTCAATATGTTCCTGTTAATTTTTCATATTGATATTAATATTATTTCATAATATCATGCCATTTTACTAATGGATTTTTTTGTAAATATACTATAGTTTATACATAAAAACTATGATGAAGTTGAGGTCTCTGCCATAGTCATTAATTCTCCCATGTTATACACCAATTAGGCCTGTTTCTTATCTGCAAAAATATACATTGGGCCATTTGCACATAATTCATGCCCATACCTAATGATAACCTCATAAACTATTTTCCCACCATTGAAGCACACATATGTTTAACTTTGAAATGCATTGCCAGAAGAATGCCTTTGAAAAAAATCCACTGCTGATGAAGTCTCATCAATTGCGGCTTTTTTTCTACTGTATACTTTATGAATTGCCTCATCATAATTAACTCCAACCACTGGAATTAATTACTCCAGATGATTTG
This sequence comes from Mustela erminea, assembly GCF_009829155.1. NCBI lineage: Eukaryota > Metazoa > Chordata > Mammalia > Carnivora > Mustelidae > Mustela > Mustela erminea. The sequence goes on from NC_045626.1 coordinate 39,061,144, forward strand.
GAAATTGGTCTTCTCAATCCCTCTAAATTTGTTGAGATCATCCCACAAAGCAGGGGAAGGGGTTTGCTTATGGCAAACAAATGTATTTAAAAAAAAAAGAAAAAAAAAAAACATGTTTTAGCCTTTTGTTTTTTAAAGAAGAAGAGGGATGCCTGGGTGGCTCAGTGGGTTAAAGCCTCTGCCTTCCACTCAGGTCATGATCTCAGGGTTCTGGGATAGAGCCCTGCGTCGGGCTCTATGCTTTTCAGGGATCCTGCTTCCCCCTCTCTCCCTCTCTGCCTGCCTCTCTGCCTACTTGTGATCTCTGTCTGTCAAACAAATAAAATCTTTAAAAAATAATAAGAAGAAAGAAAGAAAGAAGAAGAAGTAGTGCAAGAAGATGATTTTAGGTGCATTTTATTCCTTTTAATTAATAAAGTTCTAGGCAGTAAGAGCTGAAAGTGATCATAAGTGAGTTGTGGTTTCAGCCCCTCATCCATGCATGTGGAAAGGGAACCTCTATAAGCCTCGAAAAGGTGATTTGGCCCATGTCGCACATGGAGTTAGGCTGAACCAGAGTAAGAAACCAGGCCTTGCCTCCACAGTGCAGCATTCTTACTTCGCCTGTGTCCACTGAAGTTATGGGCTCATGATCCAAAACCCACCACACGGTTCTGTTCAACAGTAAAATAAGGCAGAAAGATAATTGATCTTACAGGCTTTCCCATACAGAAATCATTAAAGCATTAAGGGGTTAAGGATGGTAAGGATGCCTCAAAAACAAGTACTCTACTCAAAAAACCCTGGGATGCTTATTTGAGGTCATTCCACCCCAACTTTGTTTCAGTTGTTTTCAGATTTGCCAGCACAGCCTTTCCTCCCTAAGTCTGTTAGAGTTAGAGAATAAGCATTTATATTTGGTAGGGACCAATTCCGTCTCAGAAAACTCCAAAGAAGATTGGGAAATGCTGGTAAAATTTTACAACTTCTTAGTTGTCAGAGGGAAATTTAAATGATGTACACTTTTTTAATGTCGTTTTCCCAAAATGTTTCTGTTCTTTCTGAAAATGCTAAATATTCCCTCAGAAAGAGTCCATGCGGTCTAACCAACACAGAAACTTGAAAACCAGGGATTGGAGACAAGGACTGTCTCAGAGTTCATCAAATATTGGCATAAACAGGGAAAATGTGAACAAATACAAAGTTATAAAAGTAGGTTTCTTATTTTCCCGTATCTTCTCTGTGAGCTTCCCAGTACAACCAAGTGAAGATGAATGTGGTGTGTCCACAAATCTTTCCAGGAGCAGATGCCCAGACAGAGCTAAGAATGCAAGATATCAGTTGGGGATCGTGCCAAGGGGAAGAGAAAAGAGAAGAGGAAGAAGAGCACTTAGGGGAGGCTTTCCAACTCCGATATGGGGCTGACACCTGTGAAAGTGTTAGGGAAGGATGAGTTGGGCAGGAAAGGTTCCATCAGCCAGTGAGGAGCTGGTGCATAACGAGCTCCCACAGAGTGGTCTGCTGCTGTCCAGTCACAGGCGCTTGTACAGCGGCTTGGCTTAGTTGTCCATGAGGGCAGATCCCTAAGCCACCAACAGTCCGAGGCAGTTGGCTCCATGCACTCCTTGGAGCAAGTTTTCCCTTGGGTGGAACGCGGGATGGTGCACCATCATGGTTTCCCCTCGCATGGCTCCATGGGCTGAAATTTACCACAGCCAACCAGTCATGATGTCAGTGCTGCCAAGTGACGTCTGCACAAATACTCTTTCCAAGTGACTTACCCAATGACTTTCATAAGGAAATTTCTTTGCAAAACATTTCCGCAACTTATCAAGTCAAAAATGTATCATGAACATCTGAAACTCTCTCAGATCGTGGACTGTTTATCCTTGGAGATGCCCCATGCCCCCGACCCTGTTTAAAGCACTAAATGAAAGTGACTTCGCGTTTTAGGAAACAACTTATTCTGAAGAACTCCCTTCTTATTTTGGAAAACTTACCCTCTCCCTGGAGCATCCATAGGACGTTTACTCAACCTTGATTCTCCTCATTGATTTTGTCTCCCCACAGAAAAGCAACTTCATTTTTTGTCCTGCTGATTTGTTTTAATCAAATTGCTCAGTGATATAAAACACAAAATAAAGGAAGATGAGTTTTGCTTGTTTACTCTGGGTGTGTTCTGGAACAGTCTGGATGTCTGCCTCCCTCTTCCCCTGTTGGGTTTCTGGGTGCAACATCCATTGCTGTTGGCTTGCCAGTGCCCTCACTGGATGGCCCCACACAGGCCAAAGCTGCGAGTTGGCCTTGCTTCTAGGCACTGCAGGGTACGTGATGGTGTTTAAGGCAAACTGACTCAGAACAAAACTCATTTCTCAGGTCAAAACTAAAATCCATGTTATTTCCATAGTTCTGAATTATGAGTGTAATGTTTTCATCTAACAGTTGGAGGATAATGCATTTCTAAATTTAATTCTGAGCTCTAACATTTTCCCTGAATTCCAAAATTGTGTATTCAGATTATTAACTTGACGTTTCCATCTGATGATGATTTATAGGAAAAGACATCTTAGACTTAACATGTCCCAAGCAGAACTCTTGATTCGCCCTCCCCCAACATGCTCCTCCTCCAGTCTTCCCCCTCTTGGCAAATACCACCACCCTCTGGTTGCTCCAGCCAAATGCTCTGGACTCACCCTTGACTTCTCTTCTTCCCACCTTGATATCTGATCCAGGAATGGATCCGCTCCCCTCTTCCTAGAACATTTCTAACCACTCTCCCTGTTACAAGCCTAGTCCAGGCCACCATTAACTCTCACCTGGATTATTTCAGCAGCCATCTAAGTAGTCTTCCTTCTCTTTTTATCTCTGTAGTCTATGTTCCTTTTTACTGTTACAGTGGTTCCTATTAAGCATAAGATATATCATCTCATCCCTTTCCCAAAACTCTTCAAAGATATGTCATCTCATTCAGGATAAAATCTGAATTCCTTGCCATGGTCTATGGGCTTCACATGATCTGTCCTTTGACTATTGTCTGACCCCATCTCCTGTCATGGTCTCCTTATCCTTTCTTCTCTGGCCCTAGGACCTCCTTGATCTTCATTGATTCAGTCAAGCAGACTCTTACCTTGGGGTCTTTGCATGTACTACCCATTCTGCCTGAAGTAATGTTCACATGGCTGTTCTGAGAAGGACAATTGCAGCTTCTGGAAGAGAAGGAAGGGCACAAAGGAAAGTTAGGGGAAGCTTGGGAGGCTTAGAGCCAGCAATGACCTACAGATACATAGACATCCCAGAAAGTGATTTTGGGGTTTGAGTTGATTTTCCCTAAGCCTCAAAGCACAGGGAAGCTCTAGCTGGTAGCTGTGCTATCCTAAAAAAAATGGCAAACAAACCTCCCACTCTCTACTTTTCCAAGGAAATATTTACTGGCATCTATCCTAAAGCAGGCACTTTACATATGTTATTCCTGTAAATCCCCACAATAGTATGGAATACATGTGATTATTATTATTACTGTTGCATATAGAACAGAGGATAGTATGACTCATATATGGTGAGGTTTCACATCACACTGCCAGGCAATAAAGACCCAAGATTGAATCACAGGTCGAGCTTACTCTCAAGCTCGTATTTTTTTTCTTCATGTCATGTAGGCTCTCAATGAAACAAGATAGATGCTTAATGTGCAACAGACCATTTGCTGTAATCCCCACAACTTCCCACATTCCTGCTTCTGATACTCCTTTGGAATATCCTCTCAAACTCCCAATTATGTTTTAAATTCTGATTCATATTTCTAGGACTGTCTCAAAATCACCTGGCTTTCCTTCACCACACTCCTACCCACCTCAAGGAAGAATCAGAGACTCGGTCCTCCTCTTACCCTCACGGTGTGTGGACATGATTTGTGCCTCTATCCTGGCATTCCTATTGTTGTTAAGTGTATGCAAGTCTAATGCCAGCCCATCAGTTCTAAGCGTCTTAAGGTCAAAACCATATTTTCATCTTATTTTTACTCTTCGACACATAGGATAGTGTTTTGCACATGTTAGATGCACAGAGGCTTGTGCAGCTGAAGAGAATTGAATGGAAATAATACTACAAAGTCTTAGTTTGCTAGTCGTCAGTAGTAATTATGCCTTTCACTGATCACTTACCAGGTGCCAAGAGCTTGCTAATCCTTTACATGATATATTTCAATTTATTCCTCACAATAACCCTATGACCTGGGTAATGTTATTTTTCACATTTAACATGGGACAAAACTGAATAACAGAGAAGTTAACCAACTTTACTGGAGGCTTCAGAGGTACGAAATGGCAAGGTCTGAACCTGGGCATTGAGATACCCCATGACTAAACTGCAACGTTATCCAAACTTGAATTATGTGACTTCAGTAAACACCGTGATGATTGCCTCTTCTATTCCAATCTTGTCCACAACTGGCCACATCACACTGTATTGCCTGTGCATGTGTCCATTTGAAGCTGTGTTTCCAGGCAGGATCGAGAAGCAGAGATTCATTCTCGTCGGGAGACGAATGCCCTCTGTGCGTGTAGTGGCTGGGCGTGCTGCATCCCAAGCCCATCTCAGAATTTGGAATTCCTACTGGACGTCTTCACTGCATCCAAGAAATACTATTGCCAACTAAGAATCAGTTGAACCAAACTTACTCAGTATAAAAGTAAAGAATTATATATTTTTTAATGCTGAGGTTGTGTAGACACTCAGGGACCAGTTAATATCTTACAGTGATGGTGGTTTTGATGCAATATCCATTAGCCCGGACAAAAATGGTGGACACAGTGATTAAACCATGGGCATAAGACCAACCCCAGGGTACATACTGTCCATGACCTCGCAGCCTTTAAATCACCTACCAGACAGTGGACTTTACTGCTGAGACCATGGGGACCCTGACTGAGCTCTTTAAAACTCTGACTTACAGAGGATATTAAAATCTTAAAGATCTTCTAACATAATTGCTAAGAAGTTAACTAAAATTTGAGACTGATTTGAACATTTGAAACTAGATTTTTTTTTCCACTTGGATTTCTATTTTACCTACGTCTCAAAAAGGAAGACTATCTTTCTCTTAACAATAATAAATAAACAAACTTTTAAAACTGTGCAAGATAGATAACTGCTTAACTTGCAAGTGAAAATTAATGTCTTCAACTGAATGGATTTCAGTATTGATTCTAGAACAACTTACAAAATTCTCACAATCTTCAAGTTGGTGACAATGTTGAACATTCGTCCTTAACAGAGGGAACTATGTTCCCTCTACTTGGAAGGATGGGTTTAAGAACAGTAGCATATACCTACCCACAGGTAAAGGAGAGAATGGGAGGGGGAAGCCAATGATTTGTTTGTCATTTGAGATGTAGCAGAGGGGAGGATTTGTATTGTTTAATTTGAGTCAAGTAGCAGAAAGTCTGAATTTAAATGCAGCTCATTTGATTTTATTACCAAGTACACTTGGAAATTATTAGATCTGTCTCTTTCTGCCCATGCCTGCTGCCCTCTTTTTGGTCATTAGATGATTTGATTTGACACCCAGCACAGAAAAAGGTTGTTCCTTCTGCTCTATCAGGGCTGATATGAGGAATGGAGGAGGAAGAAAAATTGCACAGCTGGTAGTACAGTGAACCCAAAAATATACAGAAATGTACCAGAGGGAATAGTCATCAACACGAAGTGAACAAGCACCCAGACTATTGATTACATGCTGCTCACAGAACACCAGGCGTTTCTGCCAATGCCTTCCAACTCATACACTGAACTGCAGACAGCATGTTGTACCTTGCATCATCAGTTTTGATGAATAATGCACTGATAAGCACTGCAGCCAGTATTCCGGGGGAGCTGGGAAGCCAGATGTCATCTGGACCACCAATAGTCTGAACCCTGGGTCTCTGACAGACACGGATAAAAATACAAGGCGCACGCCGCAGAGTGGGCCAGGCCACCCCTCATGACGCTGGTGAGTACGGAAGATGAATGAGAACCAACTTTGTCACTAGCAGGAGTGAGGGGCCGGTGTTGAAACAGCCTTAGTCACGGCGCGGTAACATTGGCTAGGTGAACTTTGATCTGAGATGGGAAATCTCACACAAGCACGCACAAAGAGAGGGCTTCTGAGGGAAATCATTTTTAAAAGGGCTTACATCCACATGGCTGCAAATGGGCCATTGTGACAAACAGATGGAATGAGGTCCCTCCACGACAGCCTTCAGAGGGTGGTTATGACAGATCTGAGTGTCGCCTTAGTGGGGGGGTGCACACGATCCGACTGGCCCCCCGTGCACCGCACGCTTGAAGCATTCCAGCAGGAGTGCTGCACAGATCATGTTTTAATTCCATCATTACAGGTAAATGCTCAAAAGGATCAATTAGACACAAGGTTTCCGCTACTCGGTAACTGCAGACCTACCCCACGTTGTTTTATGAGTGAAACCTGGAGTTGGAGCAACAATTGTCTTTGCTCTATTTAATTCTTCATCGACACAACAGATTTTTCTGACCCTAAATTCAACAATGGTCTCTGGCTCCATCCTCCATTAGAATCGCCCTTCCTTCTCTGCTCCCTTCCAGCCCCTGGTCTCTGACATCCAGGTCTCCTCGCTGCTGGGTCCCCCCTCTCCCTCTGTCACACTTTTGTCTGGCAGGCTTGCCCCTTCCATGGGCTTCTCAGCCTCTCCAGCCCAAACTGTGGGTGTCAAGCACTGATATCTAGCAAATCGACTCTCAGAGCTGGAAGGAGGCAACATGACATCTTCAACGTGGAAGATTTAAGCTACAAGCACCGCAAAGCTCAAGCTACTATTTGAAACTGTCTCATTTTGGGAAAGATGAATCGTGATACACAATCACCCAACTTGGAGGCTGCCCTTATTCACACACTCTAACCCACGGCACCAGATGGAACCATTTGGGCCGAGCACCGGTGGGAACCCAGGGTTGCCGTTGCCTGAAATGTAGAGAGGAAAACTTGCCAGCTCCGGTGCCATTCCTAAACACCTCATTAAAACAGACACCCCCGTCTCGGTTCTAACAACATCACAACAGGCAAACATCAGATGATGTCAAAGCCGTTTTTCAAAATACTAAAATAGCCTATGGAGTGTAATATAAACAGTTTTTGTCTATACAAACGTATAACGGTCAATGCACACGTATTCCCATATAAAAACCGTTCTGTGATAGAGTTTCTCTTGATGTGGCATGAGACTCACCCCATGGAAAGATCACACTCTCACGTTCTCCTCACTCTTTGCCTATGCTCTGAGTGGAGGTAGACTCACCTGCACTGGGTTGGCTGTTTTGTTTTGTTTTTTAACTCGTTTTTAAAAATTCAAACACAGAAGAGTACAAAGAATAGTATATACTGAACATTCATATACATTTACTCAGTTGGGAAAATGTTACCGTAGACATTTTGTTTTACGTTTTGGGGGGAAGACTGAAATTACAAAATAATTACAGGAAGTATATTTCACCTGAAAAACTTAGAAGTACCTCTTTTAAAAGAAGGCATTTTCTTTCATGGCCCAATAGAGTGATCCCCTAACAGAATTTGTAACTTCTTCATATCATCTAATAACCAGTCCCACATTCAAATTGCCTGTAGGATTCCTCAGAATATCTTTTGTAGCTAGTTGAGTCAGCTTGAATCCAATGAAGTAGCATGCCCTGTGCTTTCTTTTCCCTGCACTATTTAAATAGGTAGCCTCTCTTTCATTCATATTAACTGCATTAAGTAAATAAACTTCATTAAGTTAAAATGTGCAAAAGCAATTTGTTTTAATTAATTATAATTTTTTAAAACATCATCTATTTCTTAATAAAACATAGTATTAAAAAGCTTCATAAGTGGGACACCTGGATGGCTCAGTCAGTTAAGCGTCTGCCTTCGGCTCAGGTCATGATCCCAGGGGCCTGGGATCGAGTCCTTCATCGGGCTCCCTGCTTAGTGCGGATCCTGCTTCTCCCGCTACCGGTTGCTCCCCCTGCTTGTGCTCTTTCTCTGTCTCTGTCTGACAAATAAATAAATAAAATTTTAAACACACACGCCCACACACAGCTTTATAATATAATAATGACTAAAACAAATATACTTTTGGTGATTCAAAAAATATGTACACAAATTCTTTGATTCATCTCCTTTCAGTAGATGAAGGTTAATTCCCTGCCTTTTGAAGTATGGGTTGGATTTAGTGACACATTCCTAATGAATAGAATCTGACAAATGGGATGGGGTGTGCTGTTGACAGATTGCATGTTCTATCTTGAATACAGTCTCTCCCTCTCCCTCTCTCTCTCTCCTGCCATTTCTTTTTCAGGAACCATGGCCTGTGAACAGTCCTATGGAAATCTCATCATGTGTGCTTCAACTCCAGACTTAGACCCTTCCTAGCTGTCACATCATGACTTAGACTCACCCAAATCCTACAAACTATTCTGACCAATAGACAGAGAATACTTAGTTTCATAATTTCAAAGGTTGGCAACTGTTACTTCTCTGCTGTCATATCATGGTTCCAGTTGAGAAACAAAAAAGCAGCCCTCAATATTCAGGAACTGGTCTGACAAGGCCAGGACTCAGCGTTGTTCGGAGCGGGGCTGGTGTACACAGCTAGGCCACGGACATTCTTCTGTTACACCTAAGTAATCTCACAGAGCCCCAACATCAGACAAGATCACTTAGATCAAACAAGACCACTTCATAGTTTCATCTAAATACAAACACAAGGTCACTGTGCCACCCACCAAAAACCAAACATCCCCCTCTAGAGGCTAATGTGAATGAGTGTTACTTCCTTTTTTTTTTTTAATATTTTATTTATTTATTTGACAGAGAGAGAGAGATCACAAGCAGGCAGAGAGGCAGGCAGAGACAGAGGAGGAAGCAGGCTCTCTGCTGAGCAAGGAGTCCCATGCAGGGCTCGATTTCAGGACCCTGAGGCCATGACCGGAGCCGAAGGCAGAGGCTCAACCCACTGAGCCTCCCAGGTGCCCCTGAGTGCTACTTCTTTACCGTTATGCTTTACCCTGGTTTACCTTTCCTGTAGATAATATTAACTGAGACACCCAATCACAGAATTATTCCTTCTTCCTAACCAATCCAGAGTAAACCCCCCGTTCCTTAGACCCCTCCCCTAATCACTCAACCAAACCCCAAATCTTATAACAGGTTCTGTCTAATACCCTCTGAGATGCTACATCTTTCCACATTGTATGCATTCTCCCTCCCCGGCAATGAGTAAACCTAAAAGCCAACCACAGGTGTGTTCGAGACTGGAGTGTTTCTGACTGGAAAGAGCCAGGTGTGTTTCTGACTGGAAAGCATTGACACAGCAATAATTATCTTTTTTTTCCTTTTCCAGTAGGGACATAGACCTAGGTTTTTATAATAACCTCTACATTAGCTGTATGACTTTGGCTAAGAAACAAATTCTCAGTGCCTCACTTTCTTCATCTTTAAGATGGGACAGTATTGTAACTAGTCAGGCAATTATAGGAATTAAATGAGATAATATCTAGCAATCTCTAATTTTACTGCCTTGCACATAGAAGATGCTCAATATATGGGTTTCCTTCTTATTTCAGTGAGGATTTTTTAAAGCATTTTTAGGGGTGCCTGGGTGGCTCGGTTGGTTAGGCATCTACCTTGGGCTCAGGTCATGAACCCAGGGTCCTGGGATTGAGCCCCACATCAGGCTCCCTGCTCAGCAGGAGGGCTGCTTCTCCCTCTTCCACTCCTTCTCTTATGTTCCCTCCCTCACTGCCTCTCTGTCAAATAAATAAATAAAATCTTTAAAAAAATTTTTTTTTAGAAAAACCAGAAAATTATTTCAAGCTTTGCTTAAATTTAAAATATCCCAAGGTATCTTATATTTGACACTCATCTAAATAAGTGAAACTAATCTTGAATATAAACACTTATTTACCTTCCCAGGATGAGAAATTATTTCTGCTTGGTGAACTCTGATACGATTTTTTAAAGCTTTGACTTCTGCAAGGGATGGCATATTGGTTAAAATTATTTTAGCCTTCCAAGCTTCTTGGGGTTGTTTTAAGGCTGACCTGTGACACCAGATTCATTAAATGAGTCTAGTTTTATCAGTGTTCGGGTGTCAGGTCGATATTTTCTCTAGTTAGGCAGTGTCCCCACTTACAGAGGTTCAAATGAAAGCATCCTTTCCAGGGAAGTGTATCTTTGCCTCCAAGACCAACCCCTTTAGGCACATTTACTGGTGTGTTGACCTGCCACCAGCCTTGCCTACTGCAAAATTCCACCTCATCTTTGTGCTAGAGACGATCTAACTTAGGAATGCTAACAGACTCACTTGTAAATTCAGCATTTTTATTTTTATTTTAAAAGGAGAAGTTTAACTGCTGAGGAAAACTTTAAGAAAACAAGCGTATATTTTCCCTAGAGACAAACTTCCAGCAAACATCAAATCGTGAAAGCATCAGAATGAAATCAAAATAAGGAAGTTCTATGATTCTGATGTTTAATAGCATTGGTTCTGATAGGGGGTTGCTGCTGGCTGTTCAATGCTGAGACAAAAGAACTACTTAGCTGAAGAGTACATCTCACCTGGGGTGCCCTCACTAAAGTCACCCTTCTAACAATCCTTTCTCTGTCCTTCCATTGCTGGAAAAACATTACTTCTCTTTGCCATATTTCTTCCTTGTATAATATAGAAATTTGGAAACAAGTGAAAAACCAAGAAATTTGGAAATCTAACAATATTACACTATTTTACATTTGTCTTGTTGGATTGTGAGGCTAAACCACAAACCAATATGTCAGAACGGGTTGTCACGTGAAAGGCATGGATGACTCTTTTGTTATTCATCCTAAGATGAGTCCAATATGCTGCCATAGAAATGAGCACGAAGGAGGAGAGCCCTTGAATGGAGGCTAGAGAACAACTGTGTAAAACAGGATTGCTTGAGCCCCACTACAAGGTCTGGAAAGGTTTGGAGCAACTCTTAGGGGTGGTGGAGGGGACAAAGTAAGCTCCTTTCTGTGGATGGCTATGAGACAACAGACAAAATATATATATTGGCCTTTGCACCCAGCGGAGCTCCTAAAACCCTTGTAATTTCCTAAGTGATAAGAACACTAGGACCATCTTTTGTTCTAAGGAGGTGACTCTGGTGGGCTCCTGGATGAGGGCTGGTCACCAGAAAGGCCAAGCCATGATTGGTCCCCACCTCCATCCTCCAGGGAGGGAAGAGACACTAAAATTGAGCTAGTAATTGATCATGGCCTCATAACATACAAACATAGAAGGAGGCCCAGAGAGCCTTCAGGTTAGTAAGCACAACCTCGTACTGGGAAGGTGGCATACACTAACTCCACTGGGAAAGAAGTTTCTGCTCTCGGGATCCTCCCAGACTTTTCCCTATGGATGTCTTCATCTGGTTCTTCATCGATATTCTTTAGTGTGTCCTCTTATAAGCTAATAGATATAAGAAGTGTTTCCCTGAGTTCTGTGAGCTGCTCCAGCAAATTAACGAAACCTGAGGAGGGAGTCTCTGATGTAGAGCCAAGGACAGAAGTTGTGGGTGACCTGGGGACCTACGACTTGAGATTAGCACTAGAAGTCGGGTGGGAGCAGAACTATGGGACCAAGCTCTTAAGCCCTGGGATATGACACTATCTCCAGGTAGACAGTGTCAGAACTGAGTTAAACTGTAGGATGTCCAGCTGATGTGGAGAATTGCTTTGTGGGAGGCAAAAACCCTACGCATTTAGTGACCAGAAGTGAAGTTCTGTAAGAGTAAAGGAGACGCACAGGAAAAAATAACACAGTAGGAAAAAAACACACAGTGGGGGAAGAACTGGGTTTCCCCTTCTATGCTCAAGAGAGAGATCAGGAGGGAAAACAGGTTTTCCAATACAATGGCACATGCTGTCTAGAAGACAGGATGAGAGTGAGGCACAGGGCAGTGAACCACAAGACTCTAGGGTTGGTCTAAGTTTAGAAACACAGTCTATTCTCCATGTTGATCTTCTGTTTGACTTTTCTCTAAGACATCAGTGAAGCCCCATTTTAAAAAGTACAGTCTGGGGATATGGGGAAAGATGCTAGAGCAAAGGCATCCACCAAAAACTACTGAAACACAAAAACTACTAAGTAATTCAAAGAGAGAAATTAATCTCCACTGGAACAAGGAAATAGTCACAGTGCCAAAATGCAATATATGAAATGTCCCTGCCACATACTGTGTCAAAATAGTTTCATTTAATTAATTAATTATTTAATTAATATAATCACATCCCTAAATGCTAATCAAGTGGGTATTTGAAAAGAGAGCTATGATCTAGGAGAACCAGGGTACACCGCATAGCTGTGTCATGGAACAATAGGAATCCCATACTAAAGGAAGAATTATCTTTGTCATCATTTTTATTGTCTATAACCTGGACCCCCATCCACAAGATAGGGTGAGATAAGACATGATGAGCCATGCTCAAAATCAGAAGAGAGACCTGCCACCAAGAAAAGGATATAACTGATTTCCTGAATGGTTATGTGTATGAGGAAATCCAGGCAAAAGTGCTGAATCTCACCTCTTGCTCCCCTGCCACCTTACCTTTATCCCATTCCATGAATATTGTATAGCAAATATTAGGCTCCATTAAAATATAAGCCAATTATGACACAGAGACACAATGGAACATATGCATGGAAACAGCAAAAAGGAAAGAAGGGACAGAATATAAGCAAAAGGCACACACACACACGAAATAACTCAAACAACAAATCTGTCAAGGAGATGGAGGAGCTAAAATGCTGCAGTCTAAATAAAACTAGAGATAGCATTATATCTCTTAATAAAAAAGAAAAAAAAGAGTCAAAGAAAAGTTGTTAAGTATTCAAATAAGAGATTATAAACTAAGAGGAAGAGGGGTGCCTGGGTAGCTCAGTCAGTTAAGCATCTGACCCTGATCTCAGATTAGATCTTGATCTCAGGGTCATGAGTTCAAGACCCATGTCAGGCTCCATGCTGAGCTTACTTTAAAAATAAAATAAACTAACTAAGAAAGAAATATACTAAAACTGAGCTGGCAAACGAATGAGAAATAGAAATGAAAATTAAAAATATAGAGAGACGAAAGTTCATTAAAGCAGCAAACGTAAAATAAACATGACTGGAAACTGACAGGAGAAAAATAGACACATTTGTGAAAATAACGTTACAATGTGTTGAAAATGTTATCCTGCAACTTTCCAGGAAGGATCTAGAAAGAACGGTGTGTGAAAGGTGGTTGTTTTTAAGCCCTGTCTTTTTAAACTTGGGATTTCTCAAAAATGCAGAAGAAAGGATTGTGCTAGAAGTGTCTGAGTGTTGGATGTCAAGGTAGGTTTGAGGTCAGGGTACTGACTGAGCCAGCCAGTAGGGAGACGGGTCAGCCGAGAGTGGAAATCATAAAGTTCCAGAAGGTGAGAACGTTCTCTGGGAAGTCTGCTTTAGCACAAAGGGAAGAAGCGTTTGAGCGCTGGCCAGGGGAATACCGCGGGGAAGCTGCGAGAACAACAGCTCTCACAAACAGAGCAGGCAACCAGGTAATACGGAATCCTAGCAAGCATTTTGTCATTGACGTTCTCAACACTGATAATCATTTGGTTATAATGACAAATGTCTGAGGCCCTTAACAAACATTTTACTGAATTCAAAATACAGCAGCTGTCCAAGAAAAACATTTTTCCATAATTATACTACTAATCTAAACAAAAATCATTTGCCCACATACGTTAGCATGTTCAAATCATATATATTTTCCAGAACATTCTGTATAAAATTTTATATTTTCCATTCAAATTATACCATATAATTTTTTTAATAAATTTTACAAAACTTCACTTAACTATGTTAACAATTTTTTTTAAGATTTTATTTATTTATTTTTAACAGACAGAGATCACAAGTAGGCAGAGAAGCAGGTAGAGAGAGAGGGAGGAAGCAGGCTTCCTGCTGAGCAGAAAGCCCGATGTGGAGCTCGATCCCAGGACCCTGGGATCATGACCTGAGCTGAAGGCAGAGGCTTAACCCACCGAGCCACCCAGGCACCCCACTATGGTAACAATTTTATATCCCTCCTTTCACTGTTACTTTTCCACACTAAACTCTTGGTGTAGGCATTTAGACTTTGGGGCATTTTGAAGTTGCCTCTAGAGATAACAATTTCTGGAAACTTGAGACTCTGGAAGCCAGATAATTTACCACCTAGCAGAGAGCAGCAGGAGAAATGGTCTCAAGCCTGCACTGGATGTGGAAACCTGTTAAGGCAGAAGAAAGAGGAGCCCCCTTAGGCAGAGGAAGGCCACTGCTACCCCACAGAAGGCATTTCAGTCAAAGTTGCAGCTTCCACTTCAAGAATAACCTTCTAGATTCTTCCAACTATTCTAATACAGAAAGAGGAATGGAGGGATTCAGGGCTCAATCAGTAGAAGAAGGAGTTTAGAATATCTGAGATAACCACAGAGAACAAACATCCAAAACATAAGAATGTAATACCAAACCATGGCCCTGAGTGTTGGTAGAGAAAGGGGATTAAAAAGGAAATTTACCCACTAAAGTAATTAGATGATGTGAGATGATGCATACACACACACACACACACACACACACACACACACACACACACAATTACAAAGGGTTCATGTGAGCACAAAGACTGCTGTCGAGAAGGAAGCCCATTGGTAACATTCCTGAGATTAAAGATGGACCAGGAACTTATCTATCCTGAACATATAACCTCTAACCTTTGTTGCCGGGGGCTTAGTGTGGCAATCCTAATGAGATGAATGCTGTACTCCGGCTCTGGATACAGGGTTAGAAGTGGCCTTAATTTTAAAGTTAGTCTACAGTCAAAAACTAAGCCATTTTCTTAATAAGATTTTAATGGGCTACAATTGTAATGTTTGGGTGGAGGAAACTACATTTATCTTAGATAAGTGATTTTAAAGCTGGAACTTTCTTAAAGGCTGAAAGAGTTGAAGAAGAGATGGATATCGTGGTTAGCCGGTGCCTGGCAGAGGGTAGGCACAAAGAGGTTGGATTGCTGGCGATAAATTCCAGCATCTTTAAAGGAATGAGCTTATGCTGCAGACATAACATCCAGACATTCTTCGTACCATATCTTAGGGGTGGAAGTTTACCGGAAGATAGAGATGGGCAAGAAACAAATATTTCACCATATCCCATCCTAGTCTCTTTGCTCAGATTAAGAGAGTTGTGCTATCTGAATAGAAGAGAAACTTAGGAGGAAAACCCAAAACAAGACAACTTTTTTCTTCCTAAGTGAATGTGAATTCTGCTCCGTTCAGACAACTTAAAACAAGAGAAGCAAGAACCATGACCCCTGAGAGGGCTTCTCGAACTTTGATAGGCATACAAATCTCCTGCAAAATTTATTAGAACATAGATTTTAATTCTGGAAGTTGTAGGTAGGGCCTAAGAATCTGCATTTTGAACAAACTCCCAGCTGACACGAGGACTGCTGCTGCGGTGGTCACACTCAAGTAAGGCTTGGATCTTGGCTTCATCTTAGATGAACAGTTTACAAAACTATCTCAAAAATCAGTAAGCCGAACACTGGGATTAAAATTCACTTCGCCACTTGCTAAAGAAGGCAGAAATTTCAGGGCTGAATTTAAAGAATATGTATTATCAAATCCTAATCCAAAAGAAGACAAAGAAATGATAGCTGTCATCCGATCTATAGTCAGTTAGAAAGTATGTCCTCAATGATCTCAGGGGGCCCCACTAACTTACAGTGGGTTATCTGGAAATGCTAGCTAATTTAGATGATAGAATCAGACTTGTCGAGTCTCCACAGGACAGTAAACAAGGACTAAATGCTTTTTTTAAAATTCACACAATATTTATTGAAAACCCACTACGTCTTAGGCCAAAGATGCAACTAGAATAAAGACAGACACATTTCTTTCTTTTTTTATATAAGATTTATTTATTTATTAGAGAGAGAGAGAAAGCGCATGTGTGCGCACTCACACATGTGTGCGGGGGAGGGGGGGCGGGCAGAAAGAATCCCAAGCAGACTCTACATTCAGTGCTGAGTCACACCTGGGGCTCAAGCTCACAACCCTGAGATCATGACCTGAGCCGAAATCAAGACTTAGACACTTCACTGACTGGGCCACACAGGTGCTCCAAGAGAGACGCGTTTCATTTTTTTTTTTTTTTTGAGATTTTTAATTTTTTATTTTTATAAACATATGTTTTTATCCCCAGGGGTACAGGTCTGTGAATCACCAGGTTTACACACTTCACAGCACTCACCAAAGCACAGACCCTCCCCAATGTCCATAATCCCACCCCCTTCTCCCAAACCCCCTCCCCCCAGCAACCCTTAGTTTGTTTTGTGATATTAAGAGTCACTTATGGTTTGTCTCCCTCCCAATCCCATCTTGTTTCATTTATTCTTCTCCTACCCACTTAAGCCCCCATGTTGCATCACCACTTCCTCATATCAGGGAGATCATATGATAGTTGTCTTTCTCTGCTTGACTTATTTCGCTAAGCATGATACGCTCTAGTTCCATCCATGTTGTCGCAAATGGCAAGATTTCATTTCTTTTGATGGCTGCATAGTATTCCATTGTGTATATATACCACATCTTCTTGATCCATTCATCTGTTGATGGACATCTAGGTTCTTTCCATAGTTTGGCTATTGTGGACATTGCTGCTATAAACATTCGGGTGCACGTGCCCCTTTGGATCACTACGTTTGTATCTTTAGGGTAAATACCTCAATGTGCGAAAGGAATCCATCAAAATCTTTGAGGAGAACACAGGCAGCAACCTCTTCGACCTCAGCCGCAGCAATATCTTCCTAGGAACATCACCAAAGGCAAGGGAAGCAAGGGCAAAAATGAACTATTGGGATTTCATCAAGAGACGCGTTTCTTTATACAGAGGGCCTTAGAAGGGATGGGAGAAAACAACGGTCTCTCTCTGGAGCTAGAGCCAACTCCTATAACGTCAGGAGCATGAAGACGTCTGAGAGTGAGGGTAGATGGACACGAACCATCCTGGCACACCGTGGGACCCTGGGAGAGCAGAGGGGGCCAGACCTAAACTTTCCTCGAGCGTCTGGGCTTCGGAACGCATCATGACTTCTCCGTATTCCACACCCATGACCTTATACCCAAACCGTAAGTAAAACCTTGTTAAACGTACAGCACAGTATCTGTGAAGGCCAAGCTATGTGTAGTTGGGGCAGGGCCTGTGCAACCGTGGTAGAGAAAGAGCAGTGGTCCTCCCCTGAGCGTGGGCTAAGGATGGCTGCTGTAGCCGCCACCAAGAAACTGGATAGTCGGTCGTGCATCCACGATCTCGGGAAGGATCACCGAGTAAGAGGTACCTGCGTGGCAGTGCGCAGAAGGATAGAGTACAAGAATCTGGCAGAGAAGATGTCAAGCGGCCTCTGGGACGCGGGTGTGGACCTGAGAACCGGTCTCGTGCAGGTGATGGCAGGCGCTTCCCACCTGGGGCACCCAGTGTGCTCTGACTTCCCTGATCCCCGAGTTCTTCCACAGATTCGGAGTACACACTTAAATAATATTTCTTTAGGATCCTTCAGCAATTAAAGTTCAGGCATCAGGAGAGCCAGGAGTTACAGAAAGGGTGCACTGTTGTCTCTAGCTGAGGGAGGGAAGGAGAAAGGTTGTCTAACTCAGCCCTATACTCATAAAATAAAAAAACCAGCACAAACACAAAATACAATTAGGGAAACCTGGTAAGAGAGAAAGACCTAGCAGTTTGTGCCAACTTATTTTATAAGGGTATTTGAGAAAACTTGTTATATAATTCTCTACTATTTTATACACAAAACTTAGGGTCAGAAATATCTATCTTTGAAATGCTAGTATGCATTTTAATAAGTATATTTTGTTTATTTTTGCATCAATTTCCCTATCTCACTGTTACACATTTTTCCCCCAAATAAACATTTTTATCAGTACCCGTGTAAGAAAAGTATACAGATCATGAGTGTGTAGCCCAATTAATTTTTGTGCAGTGAATACACATATAATCAACCAGATAGAGAAATAAATGTCATTGTAACCCAGAGGCTCTCCATGGACCCTCTCTATCTCTTCTTCCCCAAAGGTGACACTCTCCTGACTTGTAATACCATAGATTAGTTGTGCCTGATTTTTAACTTTATGTAAATGAAATGATATAGTATGTAACCTTTTGTGTCTGACTTCTTTCATTCATTATTTATGAGATTTATTCATGGGATTGCATATAGCAATAGTTTATTAATTTTCATGGCTGTGAGGAATTCCATTGTGTGAATATACTAGAATGTATCCATTCCATTGATAATAAACAATTGGGTTGCTACCGTTTTTGAATGGTTATGAGCTGTAATGATTACTGCTGCTATGAACACACACATATATGTATGTATGTTCATACACACACACATCTTTTGGTGAGTATATGTATGTATTTCTGATGGAGTGAAATTGCTAAGTCACAGGGGTATGTTCTAAAGATTTTTTTCTGTAATTGTTTAAAAGAATTTACTGATAAAGCCGTCTTATCCTTTCAGTTTGTGTGTGTGTGAGATATTTTTTGTATATTTATTAGCTTTAATATATATAGGACTTTTTGGTTTTTCTATTTCTTCTTATATAAGATGTATTCAGTTGTATTTCTCAAAGGGATTTGTCCATATTATCTGTATCTTAAAATTCACAGGTGTTTAAATTGTTCTTAATATATTTTTATTATCTGTTTATAATGTCTGAAGGATCTGGAGTAATATCTGAATTGTCAATTTTATATTCTGTGTTCATCCTCCTTTTCGTCTTTTGATTAGTCTTGCTAGGATTGTATGAAGTTATTAATATTCCAAGTACCCAAGTTTTTGCTTCTTTGATTTTCTCTCTATATTTGTTTTCTGTCTGTCACCTTTATCCTCTCTGTATTATTTTTCGTGCTTTATTTGTCAGGCTTTTCTAAACTTCTTGAAATAAGTGCTCAAATCATTAATTTGTAATCTTTTCTCTTTTTTATAAAATACATTTAAGACTAAAAATGTCTCTCTCATCTATAGCTTCAGCTATAATCCACAGTTTTGAAATATCATATTTTTATTATCAAGTTAAAAATATTTTTAATTTCCACTTTAAGCACTTCCTTATGAATTATACAAAAGACTTTCTTAATTTCCAGACAATTGGAAATTTTCTTTTTTATGCAACTTTGTTGAGTTATACTTGATATACAAAAGAAATGGTCACATTTCTTTTGTAAGATATACAAAAGAAATGGTCACATTTCTTTTGTAATGTAAACAATTTAATGTAAACAATGTAATGAGTTCAGATATGTGTATCCATGTGTGAAACCATCACCACAGTCAAGATTATAAACATATCCATCACCTCCAAAAGTTTCCTGCTGCCCTTTGTTTTTTGTTTTTATGGTAGAACACTTAACATAAGAGCTACACTTTCACCAAATATTTGTGTATAACACTGAAGTGTTAACTCTGGAATTTATTCTGTATGTTTTCAAACCCTTCAGTTAAATTGCGGTTTGCTTTATGGCCCAACATATATATCGTTTTGGGATATGTCCTACATGCACTTAAAAGGATGTATATTCTGGGGTTGCTTTGAGCAATGCTCTATGTAAGTCAGTCAGGTTAAGAGCATTCTTATGTTACATTATGCAAACTCTCTACATCTTCACTAAGTTTTCTTTATGCTTGCTCTCAGTTATTAAAAGAAATGTGTTTGAACCTATCACTATGATTCTGGACATGTCAGTTTCTCCATTTAACTCGGTCAAATGGGCTTTATGTAGTCTGAGGCTTTGCTATCTGGTGCATACAGATTTCCAACTTATTTATTTATTTATTTATTTGACAGAGAGAGAGAGAGATCACAAGTAGGCAGAGGCAGGCAGAGAGAGAGATGGAAGCAGGCTCCCTGCCAAGCAGAGAGTCTGATGTGTGGCTCGATCCCAGGACTCTGGGATCATGACCTGAGCCGAAGGCAGAGGCCTTAACCCACTGAGCCACCCAGATGCCCCCAGATTTCCAACTCTTACTTCTTCCTGGTGAATTGACCCTCTGATCATGAGGTCTCCCTCTAACCTTTAGCTTAAAGTCCACTTTGTCTCGTATAAGTAAAGCAACTCCCACTTTTTGTTCTTTGTCTAAACACTGGCACACTGTTATAAGCACAGTTATTTTATTTATTTTTTTAAAGATTTTATTTATTTGACAGAGAGAAATCACAAGTAGGCAGAGAGGCAGGCAGAGAGAAAGGAGGAAGCAGGCCCCCGCTGAACAGAGAGCCCGATTAGGGGCTCCATCCCAGGACCCTGGGATCATGACCTGAGCCAAAGGCAGAGGCTTAACCCACTGAGCCACCCAGGTGTCCCAGCACAGTTATTTTTAAGTCCATGTCCCATCTTTCCTTTATCTGACTCACCAGTCAGTCTTCTTTGTTTATTGTTTTCTCTTGGCTTCCTGCAATTGGGTGTTCTCTCCTGGTATTTTCCTCCCTGGTAATTTGTTATTGTTGTTGTTGTTGAATACCAGACATTGTACATAAGAGTTTGGAGCTCTGAATGATGTTGTCCTCCTGGAGAGATTAATCATTTTTGCTTCTAGCAAACAGGAAGAATAGGGGTAGTCTACACTAACCCAAGTATGGATGTAATTAAATTGAAGCTGAATTTCCATTTTTGTGACAGCTGATTTTTGTCCACCTCTACTGGTCAAGTATAGACTTCTGGAGTCTCAACTGAAAAATGGCCATGTTTCCTAGGTCCTGCTTCCCTGATGGGCCCTGAACTTTAATTTGTTTCTCCAGGACCACAAGACCAATCAAAGCCAAAGATGGCTTCCCCATCTTCTTAGCTGACAGCTTCATCTTGCCTTTTCCACCTCTTAGTCTAGGATGCTTATAAATTAGCAAATTTGTAGGACTTTGACTCCTGAAATTTTGGCTGCCCTCATAGCCCTACACTCCAGTTTTTACCTACACTTGTAAAACTGCCAAAAACTCTGCTTGGTTTCTCAGCGCTCAAGCCTGCCCACCTAGGAATTAGCATATGCCTTGAAGTGATGTGTGGCACAAAATGTTGGGAAAATGTCAATGCACTTCCTCCTCCCTGAATTCAGGGCCCCTTGTGTATTCACAGTCTTAGTAGCTAGCCCTAATACTAACATTAACTCCAACAATCAGAGGGATATTGCCAGTAACCAGGGATTCCTAAAACTTCTTCCAGCTTTTCTCCTTGTACTCCAGAGAAGAGTTATTTTAACACAAGTAGTCTGTCATAACCAGAGGTAGAAATGTCACTCACATGCTACTGAAATAACATTCCCTTAGAATATTCCAATCTCGGGGCACCTGGGTGGCTCAGTGGGTTAAAGCCTCTGCCTTCGGCTCAGGTCATGATCCCAGTGTCCTAGGATCGAGCCCCACATCAGTGTCCTTTTTCAGTGGGGAGCCTGCTTCCTCCTCTCTCTCTCTCTCTGCCTGCCTCTCTGCCTACTTGTGATCTCTGTCTGTCAAATTTAAAAAAAAAAAAAAAAAAAAAAAGCATATTCCAATCTCTCTTAACTGTGCTAAGGTGAATGGAAGATACAAAAAGATTTTTTTTTTCTCTAATAGTATTTCAGAATATTCCCAAGACTGACTAAGGTGATGAAAAATTTTGTCCAAGAGAGAAAACCCTAAAAGGAAAGAAACTGTTATAGGAAACTTGAGTGTCAATATTCTAGCCATCCCTTTCCATCTGAAGATTGTCCTTCTAGAAGGTAATAATGAGAATTAGAGAACATATGCTATCACAGAATTCTTCTAACTGTACAGGGATCATTGCTGAGGAATGAAACAGGTGATGCTGTGGGTAATCCACTCCAGGCAGACCTCATACGTTACATCAGCCGTGATTGGGAGGTAGGCAGATGTGGCATTGTGAGGGTGCTAGACAATGATACTTTGCACCAAAGAAAAAAATTTTGTGATCTCAAGGTTGGTTCTTCAATTTACTCTTGTCCAGGCTTTGCCTTGAGATGCTTAGGGAATAAAATTATGACCATTACCGCTATTTCTGCTTCTGTACCTTCACTTGCTAACCCATGAGGAGATGGAAAAATACCAGCAGACTTTCTATAGGCACTCTGTAACCACACAACCCCCGCCCAGAATTGAACCTGGCAGAGTGGCCGCTCTCGGACCCCCACCCAGCTCTGGGCCGAGAGATAACAGACATCTGGTGCCAGAGAAACCCCCATCCAGAATTGGACATGACAAAATGACTGCTCCCGGACCCCCACCCAGCTCTCGGTGCAAGAGATAATAACCATCTGGCGCCCTGCGGCTTGACAGGGAGACCCCGGCCAATCCTGAGGTGACACATATTCTAGTGGTGCCAAACAAGCAGTTTGAAGAATGACAGCCCTTTGACCTAACCAATAATCTGTTCCCAGCCTTTTCCCGCTCTGTAGCGCGTCAGTCATATTATAGAGTTGCTTTATGATTTTCCCGCGGTATGTGGCGACTTGTTACAAGATACTATGATGTATGCTAAGTCCCTGCCTCCCCAAAAATAGTGTATAAAAGGTGTTGTGATCCCGAGCTCCGGACCTCTTAGCGTCACTGGCAACGAGTGCGCGGAGGTCCGGGTTCGAACTCATAATAAACGACCCTTGCTGTTTGGCTTTGACTCTGGACTCTGGTGGTTGTCTTTGGGGGGGTCTCAGAATTTGGGCATAACAGCCTCTGCCTAGAAGAGTCTTTTCACATCAACATGACAGTGGAATCTATCTGCCCTGTTGCAAGTTCCTGCTCAAATGGAAAGGCTCATGACTCTTGGCTTCTCCAAATATGTCCTATGATGCTTCTATGGAATTTCTGTCTGTCTTGCTAACGTTGTATTTATGAATACAATGAATGCCTTCTCCCACTCAGAATTAAATCTCATTTGCAGCAGAGACTAAAATGTTTTCATTGTTTCCCCTGAAGTATTTTGTATTTGTAAATAGTTGTTGGCAAAATTTTGTATTTGTAAATAGTTGTTGAGAAGCCTAGCTTTAATGAAGGGCTATATGGTATTCAATGTAAATAGAAGTGCAAGAAAATTCTCTCCACTTGTAGTTGTACATAGTACAATATACCAAAATCTGAAAGACATATAATAATAATTAAGGTAAAGTATAATCACACTATAATTGTGTGTGAGTGCATACGCATGTGTATGAGTCTGTATGAATGTGTGTGTGTTTGCGTGTGTTGGTGGAAATGTTATCTTTTCCAGCTAACAATGGACAGCCAATTGTTTTTTGTTAATTCCAAAAAATTCATGCTTCATTTGTAATTAGTTATGTTTATTTGTGTAACAATAATTCAGAAAAATCAACAAACATCTTGTTTGAGTTCCTACAATCCAAAACACTGTGTTGTGCATTCTGAGAATCACAAAGAAGTGTAATATGTTAACCCTGCCCTCAATAGGGAACATTTTGAGAAGTTAAGACCGTAATACATTAAAAATGGAAAATATCGATGAAGAATTTAAAAAATCAAATTGAAGGGATGTCACCAAGCAATACATGATTAATTGCCTAATGAATTATAGAGGCAATCATTGCACTAGGAATTGGATGCAGTGTGAATGCTTCCTGGGGTGGCGGTGGACAGGGCTGCCACAGGCAGAATGTATGTGTTCTACACAAAAAGCTCTCCCGGCAAGGAGGGGGAGGGGGTTAGGAGTGGGGCAGCTGAAATTTAGCCCCACTTCCACTCACACTCTTTCCCCAGATACAGCCAACTTCAGACAAGGTACGATGGGCCTTTTATTAATTCACACAAAGGCATCATATATGTCAGGAGACTGAGGAATTTTATGAAAAATACAAGAGTTGGACAAGGTGTTGGAGAACTAGTGCCATTTTCCATAATTACAGCAGGTGAAAAGTAGGTTTAGGAGCCAATACTGTGGAGAGAATAAAGTGTAGGGTGGGTGTATTTGCAGATAAGGAAACATACAGGGAAGACATTATACAAACATTTGTATACATCAATAGCCTGGCACTCTAGGCTGAAGAGTACAGGATTTATTTACTATATATTTAGAGACAATAAATGTTTTGAACCGGTTACAAGTGGTTGTTTTTGTGGTAATGTTTGTCTAATGCAATATATTAAATAACAGACAAGAGTCAGGGCATCTCCTTGGAGGGCTATTGTATTGTCCAGGCATGATCTGGTCTAGGGTGATGGCAACTGTCATCAAAAGTAAAATGTAAGAGAAAAGCAAGATAATTGAAATACTAAGAGAATTGGGAAATTCTGGAAGAGAAGGAGTTTTATTTTATAATAAAGATATTTTAGTTATTAAAAACAATATTTCTTTTTAAAATAAGTTTAATATTCCTTTTCCAATCCCAAGTTAATGTGTTCAGTGGTCTTCCTTAACAGAATTTCACCAGTCTCAAAGTTCTTCAAAAGATCATCTTTTAAGATTTTACTTAAATCTTGAGACAAAAGTAATGAGGTTGCAGTGTTTTAAGATGGCTAGAAGCATGTCCGCTGGGACTAGTCTTCCTGAGTTCCTTCGACATTCAGGAGTTCTATTGTCTCTGGTACATGACCCAGTTTCTCAGGACCTCAGCTTCACCATCTGCAAAATGGGGGCAGGAGTAGGACCATGTGGCAGTATCGTGAGGAATGAGACAGCACCTAGCACTCAGTATCGACTGTTGTTTAGGTCATTCTTTTCCTTATCATTTCCTGCGTTACCTGGGCCATGTCAGTCTAGGGCTAAGAAAATGGTCCTAAGGGCTACAAAACAGCATTTCTCCAATTTCTCCATCAACGCACTTTGCAGGAATTTCAATCTGTCTCCAGTTTCTCCACAGTTTCCACTGCTGCCCATCAGAAGCTCTGTCATCGTTGATGCCTGTGTACACCAGCAATGCCTCCAATAGTCGATTTTGAGGCCTCCAAAAACATGCCACAGACATACCATGATCAGTGCCCCCACTGTCTACCCCACCTGGATAACCATCTTCCAGGACAGCATAAGGCCATCCACACCTAGCTCCTGATATCAACGCCACTTATACCTTGTGTTCATACTATCCCTCAGGGATAGAGAAATTGTTCATTTCATTTTTACTTGATCTGCTTTTTTCATGTGCCTCACCCTAAGGACCCAAGTTTATGTATATCCTATAATTAGACTACTGGACCCTTCACGTGACAAGCATCATGCCATACTTAGAATCTCTCCTCCAACTTTAAGTTTACCTTTTGCTTTTGAACTTCCTTAGGACGGGTCTTTCTGAAGAGGTTACTTGATCCTAGAGGGTAATAGCCTGACTTCTAGAGGCGCTACCTCTAGGGGCATGTCTTGGTGAATGCAACATGGGCTCAAACTGGGAATCCCTATCTACTTGGGTGGGGGAAAAAAAAAAAGCCAAGCTACATAGAAAGACCACATTTCTGAAAAGGATGAAATTCATAAAAACAAATATTAATGTGAAGAGGTATGTTTTTCTATAACAGAAAGCTAAGCAATGAACAGGAAAAAAAAATGTGAAGGCATTAGAGAAATAAAAGTAGTCAACGTGATGCAATTTCAATCCCCTGACAATGACTGATAGATCACAGGAATGGAGTCCAATGGATGCTTGTCTCTGAGTGCATTACAAAAATGTTCCCTCACACAGCTTGTGAAGCAATCAACAGGACCAGGGGCTATTCTGGACTTAGTCCAAGGAAATGAAAGTAGGTGAAATGAATACTGTAACATGGAAGCTAATAAACCCCTAGGGGAAAGTTATAATATCACCAGATTGGAACACACTTCTGAGAATATTTGTGAATGGTAATAGAAGTATAAAAATATTGGAAATGTGGAATGAGTTAAAAAAAAGTTGATTGGAATCAACTGTTGTGCCCTATAATGGAAAGGTATACAGTGCTAAGAACATATGACATTTGCTATCCTGAAATTCAATTCTAATAAAAGAAGTCAATGTAGTCTCATAAAAATGTAGTAATGGAAATCAAAAACAATTTCCTTATTTAAAAATACTATCAGCTTTGATATGGGATTAGATTCTGGAAATTAAAAAGGACGAGAGAAGTCACAAGCGAGCTTCAAAATGTATTTAAAGCGTAGTTTCAGAGGAAGCTGTATGGAATTGCAGAAAGAGCAGGGATTTGGGAATCTGACTGGCCTGAACTCATGAGGCTCCGCAAGTCACTTCTCTCATTTCCTCTTCTACACAGAGGGTGTAGGAATACCAACTTTAAAAGAGCTCTTGTTCATGGAAGAATGTCAGAGCAGTCCTGTGAAAGCACTCCCGGGGTGCGTGGCATTGGATAGCTGCTCAATAAACATCACCCCCACTCCCTTCTTCCCCCTTCATTCCTTGTGTTTCCATGGCAAGAGTGTACCAGTCATTAGCTCTCCTTTTTCATTTTCTTCTTTTTTTTTTCTTTGATATGCTAAGGTTTTTTTTTTAATTTTTTATTTTTTTATAAACATGTATTTTTATCCCCAGGGGTACAGGTCTGTGAATCAGCACTCACGAAAGCACATACCCTCCCCAATGTCCATAACCCCACCCCCCCTTCTCCCATCCCCCCTTCTCCCAACCCCCCTCCCCCCAGCAACCCTCAGTTTGTTTTGTGAGATTAAGAGTCACTTATGGTTTGTCTCCCTCCCAATCCCATCTTGTTTCATTTATTCTTCTCCTACCCACTTAAGCCCCCATATTGCATCACCACTTCCTCATATCAGGGAGATCATATGATAGTTGTCTTTCTCTGCTTGACTTATTTCGCTAAGCATGATACGCTCTAGTTCCATCCATGTTGTCGCAAATGGCAAGATTTCATTTCTTTTGATGGCTGCATAGTATTCCATTGTGTATATATACCACATCTTCTTGATCCATTCATCTGTTGATGGACATCTAGGTTCTTTCCATAATTTGGCTATTGTGGACATTGCTGCTATAAACATTCAGGTGCACCTGCCCCTTTGGATCACTACGTTTGTATCTTTAGGGTAAATACCCAGTAGTGCAATTGCATAGGGCAGTTCTATTTTCAACATTTTGAGAAACCTCCATGCTGTTTTCCAGAGTGGTTGCACCAGCTTGCATTCCCACCAACAGTATAGGAGGGTTCCCCTTTTTCCACATCCTTGCCAGCATCTGTCATTTCCTGACTTGTTGATTTTAGCCATAACCTCTTCGACCTCAACCGCAGCAACATTTTCATTTTCTTCTGACTTCCACCAAGGTAGTCGTAATCCCCATTTCCAAGCCAACTCTAAGTCTGATGGGCCCGTGGGAAAGATGTAAGTGCAGAAATGGCCTTGAGAGATCTTGAGAGATAACCTGTAGATAAACCACGTTGTAGGAAGTAGGAAAGTAGGAAATAGGAAAGTAGGAGGTAGGAAATATATCTGCTTTTTTGGCCAAGATCAGTTTATGAGATGTACTCAAAACGTAATTTTATCCTGGTGTCTCCTCCTTCTTCAAAATATACTCAGAAGAAGGTTTTCCCTTGCCATGAAGAAACTCCTTCAATGGGTTCCTTTAATTCCATGTTTATTGTTTACTAATAAATGGTTCCAGATTCACTTTAGGTTCAAAACAGTGTCACATCAATAGTCACATGCCCATTGCCAGCAATTATGAAAATTCTGAACTCGGTTTACTGTTCACTCCTCTCCTGTCTACCGGCTGGGCCAGTTTCAAGAGAGCTAGCTGCCTGTCACCTGGAAGGCAGGACATGCATCTTCTCTGTCCTAATTCTTCTACTTTTTCCACCCGACTCATTAGCTATAGTCTTTAACCCCTCCTGGGTTGAAACCCAGGGAGCTATCTGGAAGCAGAAAGGCAGGCAGGGAATTTTCTCATATAAATTGCTATTGTTCTAAGCTGATTTTATGGTACCTGGGCAGAGAAGACTGTTTAAGCTGACTCTATTCTCATGGAGGTTTTAGTAGCGAAATTTGGAAGGCCCTCGCTGGTCCCCTCCAACCACACCTCTAGCCTCTGCTTATCCTTCTGCTGGCCCACCTATCTCTTCAGCCTCTGGTTCTTAAGTAGCCCGTTCTGTGGAGACTTTTCTCTGCTGGAGTCCCATTGCCTCTCTAGGCCAGCTTCTCTGCCTGGATGAAAAGTAGCTTCAAGCCATTCCTACTTTGGATCTCTCCCTGGTACCTGGGTTTTGCGTCTCTGAAACCGGCAAGAGAGAGGAGTTACTTTCTGGATATGGTGGTGACTCACCTCAGAGCTGTCAAACCAGCTCTTCAACACGTCTTCTGCTCTTTGATTTCCTGAGCCGAAGTCAGTCTCCCTTCACTCTGGTCTCAAAGCCAGAGGAGGAATAACTAGCTCTCTCAACAATTGTTGAAGTTCTTCCTTCTTCCGTTTGACAGAAGGCTGGGGTGTCTCCAGTCCTCCTCCCTTTGGGAAAAAAGAAGCTCTCGGTGCAGCTTTCCCTGTGCAATGGTCCTCAGATGCTTTCCCCTTTCCTTTCTTAACATTTTTACATCCTCCATTTGGGTCAGTGTTCCCCTAGTGTCAAGCTCCAAATTTGTGAAACCAGCTCTTAACCTTTTGCTTTAAAATATGCGCATTTTGATTCAGGGCCTTACTTTGGTGTGCAATATCTAGCGTATGCTGAAATCTTTCTCAAAACTTAAATTTTAGCATGCTAATACATACACACAGACACATTTTTAAAGCATTAGATAAAGGAAAACATCCAGCATTTTCGTGTGAGGGAAACATAGCACCGAAGTACAGGAGGCTATTCAATGACACCTGAAACTTGGGCCTCCACGGACTCGTTCATTCATTCATTTCATTCTAATTGAAAAGGCATCATATGCAGGCACTGTGCTTAGCTCTGAAAGCACAATAGTGAACCAAAAAAGGCACGGTCCCTGCTAATGGACTATACCGTCTACAAGGAAGACATCTATCCCCATTTTTATTTGCCCTTTTTATTTTTCAGATAGAGACTTTATTAAACCCTTGTACTCTTGGTTCAATATCAGAAGTGCTCCCCTTTTGTCAATGTCAGCCCGTACGAGGCAATTAAATCAACGTATATATGAGACAGCTGGTTCTTGCCAAAAAGTAGCTGGAATATATGATATGAGGTTGTTACCTAAAGTCCTTGCCAAGGTTTTGTGTTATTGAAACCTGAAAGTGCGCTTAATCAGAAGTACTTCTTGGTTAGAGCACCATGGGTCAGTAGGTGAAGCAATGGCACGGAAAGGACTCTGGGAACATGAATTTTAATTTGGTTCTGCCACTGACTGCGACCTTGATCAAGTCCCCACACTTGTGTCTCAGTTTCCCTGCTGGAAGAGCAGGAGGGGGCTTGTAATAAAATTGGCTGAGTGTTGTTGTGCTCTGTTTTCTTTACATCTGGAGAAGGCAAGTTAGCACTACAATATCTGTTTTGTGGATATTGCAACTGAGCTCCAAAAAAAAAAAAAAAAAAAATCCAAAGATATTTCTGTATTCACATAGTAAATGAGAAGTCATGTAAAAGTTGGAACTAGGGATCTGTAACTCCCCAATCTTTTATCTTGGCAGTGTTCTTCACAATGTTAAATATGAACTCGGTTTTCAGTGGTTCAGCTTCTGTTTCCTTTTCACCATCTTTCAAGGAGAGGCTCTATACTGACTCCTTTCTAACCTGTAGTGAAAGAAATATATAAGCTGACTCTTGAAGCTGTATTTTTTTTTTTTTTACTCTGGGGTTTAATGAGGACATGAGCTAAATGAAACAAAGCAGGTACCAAGGCCCCACTCTGAGCCGGACAATGATATGTACCGAGCAGACTAGACAATGTGGTTAATCAGAGCTCATAGTTGTTGAGCGCTTACTTCCTGCCAAGTGATTTCTGTGGATTTTTCTTTTAGTTATCAAAGCAAACCCTGTGGGGCAACAAACAGCCCTTTTCTAGATGATTAAACTGAGGCTCAGCGTGGTCGAACGTCCTTTCCAAGATCACACAGCTAGTAAGTGGAGGAAACAATAGTTTGACCCAAACCTTCTAACTCCAGAGTCCATATTTTTACCCACTAACTTACTCTGCCTTCCAAAGATGAATAAGATTAGATAGAACCTCTTGTGAAGAAGGTCACGGATGAATGGAGGAGAAAGATTTATAAATAACTGCTATGGAAGTACAGAAAAATGTGCAGTGACATCTGTTTGCGGATGGAGCAAACGAGTGTGTGAGGAAGTGTTGCAAAGGAGACAACATATGAACTTGAAGGAAGCAAATGAGAGATGGAGATAGGCATTTCCAAGCAAGAGCGTGGGGCTAAGGCACTGGAAATCTATAAGATGTCCCCGGGAAGGAACTCTGAGTAGCTGAGTATGGCTTGAGCATAATACAGTTGGCTCCTTTCTTTCTAGATGTCCATCCTCTCTCAGGCTTTTCAGTGGGTTCACAGAATCTGAATGTAGGCATGAGACTTCTCACTATTCTGTCCTCCTGCCCAAAGCCCAGGGGACAGGGAGAATCCACAACTGCAAAGATATTGCCAACGTCTTACCAAACACTGAGAAAAAGTTCAAGTGACTAGTTTTATTCCCCAAGGGAAAGCATACAGTTCTGAGATACCCTTTGATGCGGGAAACAGAGGCAGAAGAAAAATTATTAAATTCCTTTACCCACTGACAAGCCCTTAAAACAGGCAGAGTGTCATTCCTCTAGGGACTACCTCCACCTTAAGGCTTTGTGAAGGGCAAAGGTCAATCCTAGCGGGACCGACCCCTTCCCCCAACCAGGATCCTGTAAGTCTACTTTAACAATTCCTTTGGAAACTTCCTCTATCTCTAAACCCTCCAAGTAGTGTTGACAATCATTCCCAAGCATAAGGACCACTGGTAAGGAGTCTCACAACAAAGGTTTTATTACTGGAAATGAATAACATTTTTCCCAAAAACATCTAGCCCTTCAAGGTCTTGGAAGCCCTGCTTCCGAAATTCCTTAGGGATTTACGCCATCCCTGAACCCCTCCAACTTACAAGTATATAATGGACCACTCCTCACAACCCTGGGGCAGCAGTTCTTTCTGCCCACGGGTCCTGTCCCCTGTCCCCGTTCTTTAATAAACCACCATTTTGCACCAAAAACATCTTAAGAATTCATTCTTGGTCACTGGCTGACTTCCCCTCTGAACTTATATTCTAAGACTTCATCACCTTAATCTATGGATGAGTGAGTTTTTTCTGATTGTGAAGTCAGCCGCAGACTGATGGTAGCTTTTATGTCAATGGCCTCCTTGTCCCCAACATCCAAGTTGATCCCATACTCCACGTGACACCAAAATTTAGGCAACACAAATAAGTTAAGTTTTGGAAATGGATGTGAATAACGTTATTGAAAATAAGGCAATGCGGGCGCCTGGGTGGCTCAGTTGGTTGAGAGACTGCCTTTGGCTCAGGTCATGATCCTGGACTTCCAGGATTGAGTCCCGCATTGGGCTCCCAGCTCCTTGGGGACCCTGCTTCTCCCTCTGACCTTCTTCTCTCTCATGCTCTCTCTCACTCATTCTCTCTCAAATAAATAAATAAAATCTTAAAAAAAAAAAATAAGGCAATGGGAGGGCATGAGTTGAGATAATTCCCATTCCCATTCCAAGAATGCCTATTCCAAGAAACAGGCATCATGAAGAAAGAGAAAATTCCATTCCAAAACATTTCTGAAGAGCTTATGGTACTCCAGGCTTGTTCTAGCCTAGAAAATGAGGCTCTTGCCCTTTATTTGATGTTATTTTAATATTTTAAATAAAGTACTATGGAAGCTCAGTGTGAAGGGAAGAAAAGTTTTTTTCTTTGTAATGTCATCCATCAGTTTCTGCCTCAAGAGTCTTCCATTTATGGCTGTTTGTCTTGTTTTGTTTTTTCCCATGACAATTCATGAAAAGTAGTTAAAATAGCATTTCAATTAAAACACATTCTGGACTATTCCACAGTCAAGTATCAACGGATGCTTAAGTGCTGGTTTAAGGATTGACCACACCCACAGCAGAAAGCCTTATTAACTAGGTTTCTTTGTAGGAAATTCAAAGAATCACATGGGAACTCATTTTTGTATGGTTTTGGAGTAGTGACCATGTAAAATATTTGCTTTGTGAGAACAAGATAGAGAAGGATTTATATTTGCTCTTCTCAGGCTTTCAGTCCCTCTCCTGGTGTTTCAATCCATGCTACTAGATGGTCATCTCTGGATAGAAGCTTGGAAACCATTTTGTGGGGAGGGCGGTGTTGAACTGTATTTCCTCATAAGCTTTTGTTATTTCTGCTTATCGGGACTAATAAAACAATAAACAGAGAGTTTTTGAGAGAAGATTGAGTCACTGGGTTAAAAAAAAAAAATCAGTGAGAATTGCCAAACTATTAATTTTATAGAGTACAGTACTTGTATTCTGAAAAGGAAAAGGATAGAATTCCTGAATAAAAAAATCCAGATTTGTAATAATGAGGGCTATGATAATAATCACATTTACATCTAATAATTTTACATCTATTATTTTTAAATATTGAGATTATTTGGCACTCTTGGATAGGTGTCATTTTCATTTTACTCTTGAAGAAATCCTGTCTTTGAGAGGTTAAGTATCTTACATGAGTTCATATAGCTAATAAGTAGGATGACGTGGACATGGACTTGAACTAATATCTACAATGCTCAAGACCGAACTTCAGTGCTGTTTTACTGCCTAAATTAAACGGCATATTTAATCCTTAAAGAATATGTAAACTCAGAAATCCAGGTTCACAAACAGCTTCTAAATGTTCTATTTTAATGCTCTCACAACACGCTTAATTCTTTGCCCTATTCTTCATTTAATCGAAAAATTGCCTGCTTGTGCACCCTCCCCCTGTAAACAGCTTCCGCCCAAGTTCAAAAGCCACATCTAAGCACTGAGAAAAACGCAGGATCACTCAATTGATGCTTTCTGTTTACATCCTATGCCTCTTACTCAGACCTTTTGAACAGCTCCTAATCTCTTGTGGTTGAGAGATTTTGACCTGGACCCATGACTCATGTTGCCAAAAACTTCTTTTTCACCCCCTGACCCTGTGTGTTCCGGAATCCTAACCTCAGTATCTGATCCCTAATGCCGGTCTCCCTGGATTCTCGTCCTCTTACTTGCTAATCTCTCCCTGAGCTGACCTCTCTGGAATTAATCAATGATCCACCTGCCAGTACCTTTTGTGCCTAACCAAATTCCCAGTCCTGACCCTCTGGCCTTCTCTCAGTCCATTGTCTCCCAAGCCCTGTTAGAACGTGCTTTGAGGGAATAGTCTGATATACAAAGAAGCAAAATTAGTTTGAAGATTTACAAAACATAAGCCTTGAAAATAAACATATCTCCAGAGACCCAAAATGGGCGGTATGGACGTGTAGATCACACGTCCACAGAGCATGGCACCAGTCAGGAGTCAAAAGAGGAAGGATAGGGTGCCTGGGTGGCTCAGTGGGTTAAGCCGCTGTCTTCAGCTCAGGTCATGATCTCAGGGTCTGGGGATCGAGTCCCACATCGGGCTCTCTGCTCAGCAGGGAGCCTGCTTCCTCCTCTCTCTCTCTGCCTGCCTCTCTGCCTACTTGTGATCTCTCTCTGTCAAATAAATAAATAAAATCTTTAAAAAAAAAAAAAAAGAGGAAGGATAGCAGGAGGGAGTGTAGAAATCAAGGAACTACTGAAATGGTGTGAATTTTCAAATGTACAATTATTTATGTCTAGCTCATCTCTTCTAACTTACAGTCTCTTTGAAAGCAGAGATCTGAGTTTCACTTCATTGTAGCTCTCACACAGTGTTCGGTATAATACCTGGGCCTAGTTAGCCCTTATAGAGATATATTGAATTAATAAACTGACTAACACTTAATGCGTTAACTAGAAATGCTCCTTTGATCCCTTGGTCCTCTAAGACTATCTTTAGCACCTCTATACACAAGTAAACAGCGCATGTCTATAACTCTGTTTATCAGTTTACTTTCCCTACTAGATGAGGATTTTAGGATTTAAGAAAGGACTGAAATTGTCTGTGTTGTGGTCTGGCATTCATCTGCATTTTCCGAAAAGAAAGAAAATGTAAATAGGGGAGCCTGGGTGACTCAGTGGGTTAAAACCTCTGCCTTCAGCTCAGGTTATGATCTCAGGGTCCTGGGTTCAAACCCCATCTCAAATCTGGCTCTCCGCTCAGCAGGGAGCCTGCTTTCCCCTCTCTCTCTGCCTGCCTCTCTGCCTACTTGTGATCTCTGTCTGTCAAATAAATAAATAAAATCTTAAAGAAAGAAAGAAAGAAAGAAAGAAAGAAAGAAAGAAAGAAAGAAAGAAAATGTAAATAAATAAACCGAAGACACGGACAAAAAGAATAACAGGAGTCCATGCTGTTCAGCCTCCTTTACAAGAAAATAAAGATATTCCAAGAAATAATTCAAGGTACATCTGTACCTGGACAGATTAGAGTAAGTTACAACCCGGGGCAAAATGAAAAGAGAACCAAACGTCCTACTCCGAACATATATTTGAGAACAAATGGAAAATAACACTGGGACTTTGAAAATACAAGGGCTGGCCCTGAGGATTTCAACCGAACTGCCTTGCCTTCTGCTCGAACAACCGAACAAAGAGCTGAGGGGCCATGTTCCGGCCTGAGAGCTCCCCACGTGTTTGCATTAGTGAGGTAAGCAACTGCAAGGAGGGGACTTAAAAGAAGACTTTGTATTGTTCATGGAGCCTTTCAAGCATGGCCAGGGTGGAATTCCATCTGTTCAGCTCAGTCTGGTTCAGTGAGCCGGTTCACTTTTAATGGTTCACTGACTTGTGACACCTAGTAGAAATTACAACCAATGTTTTAAAAAAAAAAAAAAAAAAAACAAAAAAAAAAAAACCTTTACATGATCATTTTTGAAACTGTGTGGCATTTATGAAAGTTTATTTTGAAGTTTTCGGCTCCGTGTGTTTCTGATCTGTTTCCACAACGTCTTTCTCCGGTGGGGAGAAAAAAAAGAAAAAAAAGCATTAAAAAATGCCGCTGAAAAAGAGGACTACATTTGTTGAGCTCTGTTTTGCACACTGGCTTAATTTGTGCTTGATTTCAGACAAACACAGGAAGTTACAGAGCTCTCACTCACCTAACCGTGAGCTCTTTATACGTAGAAAGAGCTATAAATGCCTACCAGTCTGCAGCAGCTTACCAGATTCTCTACCTTGAGGAACAGGTAGAATTCCACTCTCCTCGCTTGAATGACTCACTGAACAATACCAAGTTATTGAGTTTTTCAGGAGCGAGAAGGTGATGGGGGAGGGTGCTCCATCTGATACGTGCTCAGTGGCGTCTTACAAAAAGCCTGTGTGCTTGCATGGACCTTTGCAGGAGGCCAGGTGCTGATCAGCGATTGTGATCAGTTAGATCATCATTTGCACTTACCTAGAGGAGAAGCAATCAAGTGGTGCAGGGCTCTGATGATGTCAAGTGATGAATGGTTATTTGCCATGTATTTTGCAAATAGCACATTGGGCATGATGAAGGAGAACCCTTGTAAGAAGTTCAACAAATAACACAAGGCATTCCCACTACACTTTAAGAAACCCGCCTCAAAGCTGCCAGATCTATTTCTCACAAGGTGAAGGAAGCATGCAATCTACCAGGAGAGAAAAAAAAAAAAAAAACAAAATAGAGAGAGGAATGCTTAAGGAGGATTTCCACTGCATGCACTGGAGATCCGAAAAGAATGAAAGCAAATCTCTAAAACAGAAATGTAAGGTAGAAGGAAATGCAAGGAGGCAGACCACATCAGGCACCAAGTCTGGCTGATTATGCCTTCATCACTGAACGCCACTGATGGTTTTGGCTTATCT
Organism: Mustela erminea; assembly: GCF_009829155.1. Taxonomy (NCBI): domain Eukaryota; kingdom Metazoa; phylum Chordata; class Mammalia; order Carnivora; family Mustelidae; genus Mustela; species Mustela erminea. The sequence continues at coordinate 39,097,091 of NC_045626.1, forward strand.
AACACACATCGTACGCTTCAGTTGACTCCAAAAAGTAGCTCCAACATTTTCATCTGATCGTTGCTGAGTACAGGAGGGAACTGTAACACAAAACGGACAGGCTATCCCTGGGTGTCAACACTAAAGAGTTTCCTGTTGGTAGTAACACTTCATCAAGTAAAAGGATCCTGATTTGTCTGTCATCAATGAAAAGGACGCCATTTAAAGTATCTCCTTTAAAATGAAGCTTTTGCCATTTTTTGTTTCCTCTACATCTCTGACATTACTTCATTTTTTTTTGAGATTAGCTTACCATTTTACTCATTCCAAGACTGTCCCTTTAAACTGGGTTCTTGCTTTTCTTCACAGTCACCTCCGGGATTGTCATTGCCAAGTCAAAGCAGGTGGGGCAGAGGAAAGTTTGCTGCAAAGGAAGCATCTGAAGCAAGCTTGCTTCTCTGAGGTCTACTCATATCTCTGATGAGATCCTTCCCTCTAGACTTTCAGGCTGTTAGTTGCTGGATGTTCCTGTCTTGGCTCTGTCCCTTTGCATTTGTCTCAGACTTCAACTTCTGAACAGTTCTCATCATCTTCCATCAGAGTGAGTGGATGGCTCATTTCCGGCCTGTTTAAGACGGGTCGACAACATGCTATTAATACACAGAGCACTTGCTATTCTTGGTTTCAACCCTTTTTAGCCTAGTTTCTCTATACTAATCTTCCTTTCCAAAGCTGCTCATTTTGAACAGCAAATTCTATTGGTCAAATTAGTCTTTATTTGATTATTTTTCAAATTATTTGAATTATTTTTATTTTACTAGGTGGTCGAGGAAGCATCTAGTAGATCAACTCTGTCCACTTTACAGATCCATTTTTCTTCTTTTTAAAAGAAAAAAAAATGCTATAAAGTGGTTTGCATGTTCATCCTCCCCCAAAAAAGTAAGCACACATACAACACACGAAACTATAATTGGACCTGAGTTTTTACTAACATTTATAGCAAAAGGAAATGCTTCTCCCTAGAAATGAATATGAAAATAAAGGGAGGAAACTGACAAATATACTACCAAAAAAAAAAAAAAAAGATGTTTCTGAGTACTCTCTGGAAAGTGCAAATCAGCTACTTGTGTGTCTGTGGGTTAAACCTTTCTTTGGAACTATTTCAGGGGCTAACCTGGGTGGCATTTAGAAAATCACAGCATGATTAAAGATTGCTGGCATGCTTTACAAAAAGAAAAGAAGAAAAAGAGGAAGGTCAGGCCTCACTAACTTCTTGGAATTTCTGGAAGACACAGCTGACCATGGAGACAGAGAGAATAGAATGAACACCCTATTCTTTGCTTTTTTTTTTTTTATAAAGAAAGCTTTTGATACTGGTTGTGTGAGATACTATGAGAAGTTTTAAAACAGGTGAAATCATCAGGACACGGGGAAGAAGTAAAAATACGTAGAGTTGTACCCTGGAAAATGGGTTCATCTGCCCATTCAAAAGGTAACAAATACCAAAATGTGTGTGAAAAGTTCTAAAACAGAAACAGAAAATAGACACTTATTGGACACCTACAGTGTCCGAGGCATGTCACAAGCTTGCTCTCAGTGGATCTTTGCTCAGCCATGCTAGGTAGATATGGCTGTCTTCCTTTACCACATGAGGAAACTGACTAAGTAGATAGTCTCAAGTGACCTGGCTGGTGACTGAGTGGGGGAACAGGTATTCAAACTCAGGTGTAGCTGGCACCAACCCTTAAGGTCTTGTCACTACGCTGCATGGCCTCCTGGGGAGACTGATGTTGGCATCTCTGGAGCCCAAACCCTTCAGCCTTCTTTTTCCCCGGGAGGGCTCTCTGCTAGCCTCTTCTTCCAGATCCCCATTAAACAGATCCTGGATTTCTCCATCCACAGTAAGGTACAACAATGACGGTATTTGGATTTCCCATGTTTTTAGCCTTAAACGAAAGGGATTTTGTTCTAAGAGGAAATTCTAGCATTTGGGGAATGACAGGAGGGGAGGCTTCCCATCTCCTTGTGCCCTGCTCCTGGCTCTGCAGAAGTTCTCCCCTGCTCATGTATACCTTTAAATATGAGTGTGTGCAATGCACCGTGCAGAGTTCAGCAACATCTTTTGGCTAACTAGCTGACATTTTGGTGCTTAATAAAAATGGACAGAGCCTGGGGGAGTCAATTACAATGAGGGTACTGAGCTAGAACCTCGCTGGAAAGGAAGAGGAAAAACAAAAGAATAAAGTGGCTAGAATTGAAGAAAAAGTTTAACAGGTGAACTTCGATAATGGTTACATTAGTTCATATCACGAACTTTGTCCCCATAACTTTAGGATGTCTTTTAATGTTCTAGTGTCCATACCTCTCAGCTAGTAAATATTAGACACTATGTATAGTACATACACACACTAAACACATACATATTTACACATATATATATTTACACACAGATACACACACATACATATATATACACATGCACACACATATCTCAAAAAAGCAATCATAAGTTCAATATTTATAAGGCTTTTGAAAATTAAAGCAAATTACAATTATTAGACACAGTTTTTTTTTTCTATAATCATCCCTCGAGATTATTTTTTACATCCTGGGGTATCACAAAATCAAAGTACCTTATGCTCCAGTGCTAGAAGTATTTTGGCCTTCAGAGAATAAATGCCCTGAGGAGCTTACCAGAGGGACTTGCTTGTAAGGGAGAGTCACTTCCTGTGTTTCTTCCGGAAGTCCATTAATGATCCACCCCCCACAGGAATCCCCCACAATAGGTAACATAGCAATTTTAACGTCGTCCTTTCATGCTCACATGTGGCATTTGGCCAAGATTGTTGAGAGCCTCCAAAGAGAGTATGATTAAGAAATCAAAATCTTACCAAAAGTTTTTTGTTGTTGTTTTCTCATAATCCACACTAGTGATTCTCACACCCCTTGTTTTAGGAATCCTTTACACTCTTAAAAAATATTCGGTACTCAAAAGAGATTTTAATTACATGGATTATACCTATTGACATTTACCTTGCTAGAAATGAAAAAGCAGACATTTCAAATATATATTTATTAATTCATTTAAAATGACAAACCTATTACATGTTACAGTTGATCACAATTTTGTGAAAAGTACATATATTGTTCAAAACAACCCAAAATTAGGGAACTGTCTGGCATTTAAAAAATATGTTTACAAATCACTTCAGTGTCTGGCCTATTAGATGACAATTGGATTCTTATGTCTGCTTCTGCATTCAATTTGTTATGTTGCTTTGGGAGAAGCATATGAAGAAAATCCAGACTCACACAGATCTATAGGTAGAAAAGGGAGTGCACTTTTGTAATCATTTCAGCTAATTATGGATATCTTTTTTTGATACTACACCAATACTTGACAGGCAGCAGTTTCCTTTCGATCAGTTGCAATGTGAACTATGAGATTATAATAATTAACTTTCTATACTCTGTTAAATTGAATCCATTGTTTTATCTTGCATGTTTTTCATGAATCCTTTGCCCATGTATGATTTTGCATGCCAAGTATCAATATTTGGAAAATATGGTTTCATCAAATTATGTTAAACTTCTAAGTGTTGACACATATCATTGTACAATATTTTAAAAAATTATCTGTTAATTGTAGTACCACCAATTTCATAAGATAAATGTTTAAGTCAATTTCATGGTGGTGAATGTAGTTTTCCAAAATTCTATTTTTCATTAGAAAGCTCAAATTTTATCCTTGGCAGTAAGTATTGTCAATTGTTTTTCTTGAAATGACAGGGTTCACTTTGTTTGTTGTCAAGAGAATTTCAGCCATATATCCATGTCTGAAAATACTTCTCATTCTTTCAAATCCTGTCACACGAAAATTTTTTAAAAAGGTTAGTTTAGCTTGCAACTCAAACAGTTGTATAAGAAGTTTTCCTTAAGACAACCATTACACTTTGGTATACTGGAACAATCCCCATTTTGTCACACAGAACATTAAAAAATACATATTCAAAATTAGGATGTAACAAAATTAAAATTTTATTTATTTATCAAAGGCATTCTTAAGTGAAATTGACAATTTTTTAAAACCAAAAGTACGTAGCATTTAAGAACACAATGATGCTTGTTTTGTTTGGTACTGCTGCCTTGAATCGTCCTAAGGCACCAGAAATTTTACCACCATTGTTTTTCCACTGTCAGTAAAAAGTCAAAGTGGTAAAAAGTTCAGATAACATCTTTATTATTGAAATAGTTTTGGCTTTATGCAAAAGATTTCAGGCACCTCCAAGAGGTCTATGAACCACACTTTAAGAACTATTGCTCTATATAAATAATCTCTTGTGCTTATAACTACAAAAACTTGAGCATCCTAGAGCTATTAGAAGCTCTGCATCCTTGCCTTTAGGCTTTTTCTGACTGGTTATCTGTGGTATTGTTGATAAAGTGTGGGTAACTATGTATGTGTTGTCATGAAATTTCCTCAAGGTGAGTGGGTTTCAGTTAGTGCTTTGTCTGCTGGCTGTTTTCACTTGCCTGATTTTAGCCCCGTATTCAATAATTACTCAGATTTTTTAGATATCTGGCCTTTTTTTCATGTTCTGCAGAGCTGAACGGCTGAACTCTTTCAGAGCAGATATTGTATCTCTTCCATTTCTGAATTTGTACCACATGACACTTGGTAAGTGCTTGGGAAAGGTTGAGGTTCGGTGAATTAGAAGATGACAGGGTAGTTGTCTTGCTGGGGGATATTGTTCACCCTTATTTTATTACTGTTTATTTAGGGTAAGTGGTAGATGGTGATATGAAAATTACCTAAGAATGTAAGGCAGGATCATTTTTGGATACTGTCACTCACTTGATCATCTTTATTTTTGTCCTTGAAAATTCAGTGCCACATTCATGTTACTAAAGAAGCTTGCAGGCTATCTGAATGTGCCTATCTAGTTCCTTGTCACACCAGAATTCCAGAGCAGCTTGCTTTTGAATTAGTAGGGAATCGTGCATTATTTTCCCTCATACAAATTGATAGAAGACTTTGCTGTTTCCTCAGATTTTGTGTGTCTTTGGTGCACTCACTGAAGAAAGTCATGAAATCAAACAGGCTTGAATTTGCCAAGTGTGTATTTAGAAATAGTGATTCCCCATTTCTAAATGTTTCACTTTGTTTCTGCAAAAATTAATATATGAAACCAAAATGTATGCATCCTTTTACATTTTATGATTTATTTCATGTACATTCACATTGTTATTTCACATAAAAAGAGCTATTGTACATCGAAGATTGTCTTTTTGCCGATCTCTAGACTGGAATCTAGAGTCTCTAGATCTCTAGAGAATCTAGAGATCTAAACTGCTGATCTCTAGACACAGTTCTGGTTGATGCTCACAAAAATTCTGTGAGGCAAATATTTTTACCAGTCCCAATTTATAGATGAGGAAACTGAGGCTCAGTGAGATAACTAACTTGGACTTAGATCTAGCAAGTTACAGAGGTGGAAATCTAGCCCAGTTCTCTAACTCTAATGCTCGAATCTTTTCCACTAAAGCACACTCCTGGAAGTTTAATTTTGTTATTCTTATTGAAAATACTCCAAATTCTTTATCAGAAATTTGCTTCGAAACACTGTGGTTTGGGATTTACTGTTTTTGGAAAGCTTACGAAAAGATTAAGAGTCTTAGGATTGATATTATTTTTAAAAGTCTCGAAGCTAAGAGAGAATATTATCAAACCCTGAAATATTTGGTTAGGATGACAGTCTGGAATATTAGTAAAAGTACTAGGTTAATGCCTTTAATAAACTTAGTGCTTAGCTGAATGTTGAGTTTTATTTTGTTTTTTAAAAGTTATTTGCTTTATTATAGCCCATTTTCAAAGACAATTCTTAATTTTTATCTTTAATATAATTTTTTTAAATACTATTTAACCAAATTTAGTAAACTAATAGAGAACAATTTTCCAATTTAGGTTACAGATATAATAAAAATGGATTTAAGAACCATTTCAGGGGCATCTGGGTGGCTCAGTGGGTTAAGCCTTTGCCTTTGGCTTAGGTCATGATTTCGGGGTCCTGGGATGGAGCCCATCATCCAGCTTTCTGCTCAGCAGGGTACCTGCTTCCCCCCACCCCGCCTGTCTCTTTGCCTACTTGTGATCTCTCTCTCTGACAAATAAATAAATAAAATCTTTTTTAAAAACAATGATTTCAATCATTTCCTAAATATTATATTTATGTTCTTGAAAAAATTATATTATCCCATCTAATAGTATTTAATAATAATACAGAAAGAATATTGGCCTCATGAGTGTGACCCAAGAGCTATTTTGAACTTGTGCTTTCCGTTGAAATTGAGACAATAAGTTAATTTCTACAGGGCATCTGTAAGTCAATGAGTATTAACCTTTGTCAAATGTCTTAGTGTCAAATATACAGTTACAAAATTGAAATGCTCTCCATAAAGTTCTCTCTCCTTCCAAATAGATCTGATATAAAACTCCATGGATTTTCCCCCTCATCCACTAGCAAATATTATTCAAATAGTACTGTTGAACATTATTCATTTAGATGACCATTCATTAAATAACATTTATTTTACCAAGTGCTGTTTCTAATGCAGGAAAATCAGCAATATAGGGACAAAGAAAAGAATAAAACATGGTCCTGTAATGGTTTGTTTTTGTTATTTTTTCCAACAATTAAATTGCATTAACTCAGATGGTACATTTGAATCTGGTGCATAATCAAGTGAAATTTTAAATGTGTCAGCACCTGGAAGACTGAAAAAATACTCTACATTGTTAACTGTTATTATTATTTGTGCTATTTTAGCACAAATTGAATCATCTTATTGCCTGGTCCAGTTATCTGTAGACTGAAGATAGATGAAATAAAAGTTACATAATTAAATGCTTCATTCCAACTTATAGGAGTCTAAGATTTCACTTTTGTGGAAACATTAAGGAATAGACATTCAAGTATTCTTGGTGGGTTGGTTTGACGACATGACTAGGCTCATTCTGGAACACTGGTTCTCAAACTTAAACAGGCATCAGAATCTTCTAGAAGGCTTATAAAAACACAAATTGCTAGGCCCTGCCTCCAGAGTTTCTGATTCAGTGGATCTAGGGCGGTGGGGTTCAAGCATTTGCATTTCTAACAACTTCTCAGGTGATGCCCTTGGGGCTGGCTGGTCCAGGGACCACACTTTGACAGTCCCTCTTCCAACATAACTAGAGTCACACCAGATGTCAGAATGTGATTTCTAATAATGAATTATTTGTGTGAGTGAATCTATAGCCATTCCATTAACATATCAATAAAGATAATCATGTTAAAGGTTGTAACTGCATTTGTGGTGGAAAAAAGAGAGAAAAGAAAAAAAGGGGAAAAGCCTCTAATAAATGACTTCAGTAACTGAGCCAGCATCAGTGAAGGAAATAGAGAATCTTACTTTGCTTGCTGTATCTGCACATTATCTTTAAAGTCATGACAGTAAGTGTTGGAAGTGCTATCCCGACACAAAGATCATGACTCGATAGCATCAGATTTGGGAACAGAAGAAATAAAAATATTAATGGGAGAAAAGAAATACAATCTTTTCCTCCTCAAGGTAAAAGGAACACTTTAAGTAAGCTTCTAATGTCTTTAAGACACTGCATTTCATCCATATGTAACAGGTCTAGCCTTAAGTCTGGTAAAGGTTAACTTCATGGAGCATGGAGGGCACCACTAAGTGATCAATTGCTTTAGCAAGCAATCTAGATTCCTGCATGCACGTCTGTCCTTGGGGCTGCTGCCCTCCCTAGAACCCCCGTGGCCAACTTGCCACTGCAAACCCATCACCTTTCTGTGGACAACACCTAGAAGCACACAGACCTTTCTGAAATTCTAAGCAAGACCTGGAGTACCTCCCTGAATCCTGAGCACACAGAAATGTAACAAAGTGACTATTATTCAGATACTCTCTCACTGTCACAGACAATAATAATGCTTGGGAAACGTTGGGGTCATCCAAAGAGGGAGAATTTTGTCTGAAGTGAACCCATTATCCTGAAGGGATCTGCACCAGTAACTCACCACATTCAACTCTGAGCTATAGTGAATCCCACCCCCAGGAAGGGATTAAACACACAGGCTTTATTCAGTAATGGTAGGTAGCCCAGGACCAGTGGGGAGGTTTCATGAAATCATCAGGGACCCAAGTCCCTTCAAGTTCTCTGACCCACCAATCTAAGATGTCAGTCATGTCCCCATGATTCAGGATGAGCTGCTGAGGTTCCCATTAATATGGGCTAAGCACACTAAAGAAAAGGAAGAGAAAAGGCATGGCCCAACCCTTGAAGGAAGACATTTTACAAATCCCACACAGAAGCCTCTCTTACATCGGTCAGGAAGGTTGAAAAATGATAATTGGACAACAAGGAGCTCAGATGAAAATTAAGTTTGCCTTATTAAAAAGAAAGAAAAATACGGATACTGAGTAACCTAAAAGTAATTTCAGCCATCAGGTCCCAGAAAATCAAAATTCTTACTTCCTTCCCATAGAAAGGGGTAAAGGGGGAAACATACCAACATTATGACTGAGTGTCCCACACTCTGGGGGCATAAAAGCTCCTTGGAGTCCTTGCTGAAGTTCAGAATGCTGGTGCCCAGGAGATGCTAAGTTGACCTTCTCATTCAGTCATTGTGATCCTGGAGGTATCCAGGGCCACACTTTGAGAAATACTGCTTTGCAGCTTCATTACCATTTGTCAGCCTTTCACCTACTGCTGCCTGGAATGCTCTTGGTCATCCCTTGATAACAAAATGTTTTGTTCCTTTTTAACTCTCTTATTCTCTATAATTAGATCATACAAATGGGTTGGACATACTCCTCAGAATATTAGTTCTGTTAACATGGCAAAGTTGGAAGGGTAATGACAGATGGGTTTGGGCGTTGCAAGAAGCCCCTCCTTGCAGACAGGCAGGCAGGAAAAGTCTTCCCCAGGAGGAGCTAACCCGGGTCCCAGAGTGGAGAGTCAGGGCCAGGCCTTTTGGTGACTCTGATGGCCGGAAGCAGCCAGATCAAGCACGGCAGTCAATCTAACAGTGAGTGATTAATAGCCAAGCAGGATCTCTGGAGCTTTATTCCCCAGTCCCTGCTCCGCTTCCTCTTTAACACTCAGGTAAATGTCAAAAGTGGACCTAGGGATTATAGCTGACAAGGGGTAAATGCCTTCATGTTGTCCTCCAAAGGTTAAGGTTTCCCACACTCAGTTGGAAGCCCCAATCTCCAATAACCATTAATCCACTCTACACTGGTAGGAGTGAGCATATTTATGACTGCAGTCACTAAAGGGTGAAATAAAGATTAGTTTTTAGTTAGGAACGCAAAGCTTTTGAGATCAATACAAACTCACTGCTGAAATCAATCTAAAGTTTGGAATTTTTAAGTAAAGATTTACTGGGCTTCCCTGTACAGTTAATTTTCCAAAGGGAAAATAAACTCAGAAATGTAACATAGTAATCAAATTGAGTAAACACCAGTTTGTAAACTGACCTTGGTTATGTGCATAGCAAATAAGTGTGCAAAGCAATAAAAATGCCCATAATGTGGATTGTAAATTTGCCAATAAACAGGTAAAACCAAAATACACATATAGATTTACATGATAAAAATACTAGCAGCACACTTGCTTATTTGAAAACATAAATAATCAATAGACATTAATAATGAAGTTATTCGTGCATTTCCCCATTACTGTGCATATTAAGTGTCTCAATTATTTATACTTAGTTTGATAGATAAATGTATGGCTGTATTTTGTAAAAAGCCTTCGGAAGGGATATAGAATTGTTCTTGAAAACAAAAGCTACTGCTTGAATGTGAGAACAAGCAGACTGGAAATACATAGCTTGTTATACTCCTCTGCTGTTCATGTTTGATGCATGTATACAATTTATTATGCAATTTCTTGAGATTTGACAAAGTAATTGTCTGGCAAACCATAGGTTTAATGATTTTTTGTTTCTGTTTCATATGCAAAGGCTAGGTATTTTAGGAAAATGGTTTAATAGATCAGTGCCTATAAGCACGCCTTTGCTTGTTATATATCTGTAGGTTGTGGAGACCCAGAGATATTTTAGGAGAAGTGTGATTCCATGTAGTAAATTCATTTTCTTCAGCAGAGTAAGTGCATGAAAGCTTACAGTAAGCTATAACTTCAGAAATTATTTAAGCTACCCGTGGGCCCTCATAGTGGAACTGCATATCTTCTCCGTTGGTGTGGGGGGAGCAAACAGGAGAGCGTCTCCAACGCGAAGGGGGTCCTGGAAGACAGGCACAGCCTCCAGTTAATTTCTGACAGGGATATTGTAATCACAGGTTGGTGTTTTCTGCAGATAGTGGAGGGTAAAATGACCAGCTTCACTCTAAATGATCTATAGCTCAGACTCATCGGTCACCATCTGCTGCCTGGATGCCAGAAATGGGCTCAGAAAGCCCTTCACCTGGAGCATATTCCTTCCATTTACTCCATATCATGGGGCAGAGCTGTAGAAAAATTTAGGTTCTGAGTACTGATGTACTCTTTGAAATAGTTAGAGAGTAGAGTGAAATTTTTTTAGTTGCTTAACATTGGCATCTGCCACCTGGTGCCCCACTCTGGGGAAATACACAAAGCCACTGAGCAAATGTGTATATATTCTCAAATAGCAGAATCCACGTGGGTCATAGGAGACAGGTAATATTTCTTACTCCATTAAAGCTATTACATTGGTCCTAAAACAGTATCTTAATAAGTCATACCCTCTAAAGATGGGTAAAGCAATTTTTAAGCTTTACAAAGTGCACATATACAGTAAATAAGTACACTATGTATATCTATGTGGGTGTAGATGTGTATGTATGGGAAAATATAATTCATGTGTGCACTCACATACATATCTGTGTGCTCCCGTGTTTATGTACAAGAATGGGATATAAACATGCATGCAAAATTATCATATTTATCCTGGTAGAGAAAAGTTGACTATTTATATTGTTTTCAGATGTTTTGATCAACAGTACTTTATTTTCCCAAATAATGTTGTGGTTTTTAAGTTACTTTAATAAATTACATTTTTATTAAGAAATTTATTTAGTTAGCACAAATACACCCTCAGATTTCTGACACGTGCCATTAGAATAAAGCAATCTGGGGTGAAGGTTGGGGAACCACCATCGTGTATGTGTATGAGTTCAAGAAAAGTCAGATTAGGAGTTATGAAACCAGAAGAGTTTTTAGTCTCTGCAGATTTCAGAAGCATATTAAGTGACAGGGTGCTTAGATGGTCCTAGAGCGCCAGTTCTTCCATTGCACAGACCTCAAAGCATTTGTTCTAAGAAACAACATGTGAGGACAAAAGTCCTCTCACACACAGCATTAGGTATTTTGTTGAATGAATGAATACACGCACACATACATACATTAGTGAGACCCACCTGCATACACAAGGGAGACAAGTCCAACTCTTCCAGGCCCAGTGGTGACGAGTTAATGGCTTAAGTGGCTCCAGGCAGCAAGTTGGGCCCTTGGGAGCCACAGGATTCTTCCAAGTCAGCAGGGAAGGAGGCCATACAAACAGAAGGAAGCTCTTAGAGCCTCAACTCTTCATGTCACAGGAATTCCTGAAATAGAAGGCTCTAAAAGGAAATCTATATTCAGCTCTGTATCTTTGTGCATCACAGAAATCCATCTACCTCCACAGCTACTTGTTACAGACTTAGCAGAATTCTTAAAGAAGAATACATGGTGTAGATAACACACTCTCTGGTGCCTAAAATTACAAATTTCAAAAAACTAGCACTACCACAAACCTTGCAAAGTCCACAAAATAACGTAATTTTAGCTAACTAACATATACCTCTATAATGCTCCTTTCCATGAAATTTTGACTTATAAAGTCTTATAAAGACTTATAAAGACCTATAAGTCTTCAAAATGTACGATGGCAAAACAAACAAACAAACAAATCTTGTAATACAGTTTTCTAGAGGACAAATAAGAGATCAGTGTTTCTAGTCTTTCTTCTGCCATGATTGATCAAAATTTGTTTTTTTAATTTTTGATAGCTTAGAAAATTTTTTTCAGCTTCCCAACATGTATGATAAATTTCTTTCATACACTTTCATACACTAACTATATGATTTCAATTTTCTTGTGCAGGGAATCATCTTAAATACCCCCATATTTTTCAAGGACTATTTCAAGAGTACATATTCATATCACAATAGAACTCCAATCTAATTTTTTTCCTTGACAGTGTGTGAGTCAGCACAGTGGAAAGCCAGAATATTCCTAGTAGTCATTCTTTCATTGGGGCAGCTAATAATAACCTAACTCTATGTGAAAGTAATTGTGAGCACATAAATTACATCCTAATATATCTTACTCGGTTCACATTACATTCTCTGTTCAACTTCTGTTTCACCAGTGTCTCAAAAATGTTTAGGGCTCCTTCTCCAACACCATCTGACATGAAAGAAAGTTCAAGTGGAAATAGAGAGAAATTTTAATTGGTTACAATTAAAATGTCTTATTTTTGAAATTTTACACATTGCTGGGACCCCTCCCAGAGCCTTGCAAGTGAAGAAGCCTTCCAGGGTACAGCTTTCCCTGATCACTGAATTCAGGCATAATTTATCTGAGGCCCCTCATAGCTTGCTTGGGTGGCCCAATCCTCCTGCTTCCCAAATTCAAGAGAATTTACCCAAACTCTGTGTTATGATTTGGGAGCCTATATTCAGTGCTTCAGTCAACATTTCAAGGAAATAGAGATTCAGACCTGGAGATTTAGAGCTAAAAAGGAAATTACTCCTCTCTACTCCATAAGTGATTAAACTGAAATCTAAATGAATCCAGTTCTACCTACAAAAAAACCCTGATTCTTTGAGAAATTAGGTATCTTGCCTAATTTTACACAGTTGGGAAATTGTGTAGTTGAGATTCTAACCCAGTCTCTTTCCAAAATCAACATTCTTGATCACCATGTTATATCATCCTCAGCTACTTACATGGACATATCTCCTCCTATAATATTTTTTGCATTGTTTTTATCAATTCAAAAATTATTTTCACATTTGTTTGCTTTCTTGACTGTTATATTGCCCTTAAAATATAAATGGTACAAAATTATTATTATCCCCTTTTACAAATGAGAAAATTGAGGTTAGAGGCATTAGGATGTTTATGTTACCAATGAATGATAGAGGAGATCTTCAAATACTTTTCTTTCAATTCTAAATCCTGTGATCTTTTCTCCTGTTCCCCCTGGGCTTATGAACTATTGGATCAACTGTAGCTACAACAGTCCTATTATGGAATTTCCAGTGTTCATCAGGACCGATAGAAACAAGATCAGGCTAGGTCTGAGATGCTTTTCCTTATAGCTTTTTCTCAATAGGCCTGTGTTTGAGTTTTCCTCTGTAGTTATAGAACTCTGACATCTTTCCTACTGAAAAGATACTGAAAAAATATTGGACTTCAGTGGCAAAGTATTCATTTTCTGCATGTTACACATTTGAAGTATAACCCTATTAAATAATAAATCTGAAGACCATTACTCAATGGCTTGTTCCTCCATAATAGCACTTGTTTATATCCTACAAAAGCTCAGTGTACTCTCTGGTCTCATCAACCCCAAAGTAAGGACACTATTTTGCCTGTTCTTCCTCCTTTCATGTTTTTCACATGTAAACCATTTAAGTTGAAATCAAGTTGGTTGGTGATGGATGAAAGTTGGAGACATCAGTATGAACTCATGGTTAGTTTATATGGATGCAGATGGTTCTCTATATAAACATGTATAGATATGTGTACATACAGGATTACTATACATACATATATTTCCTTGTCTTGCCTGCTGTCAGGTCTAAAGGAAACATCCCAGGAGCAACTAGCACACTCAAGGCTCACATCTTCGTTTCTTTCTTTTTTTTTTTTTTTTAATTTTTTTTCAGCTCTTCATTTTTAATACCATCTCCAATAAAAAGAAGCAAAATTCTTAGAGAAATGGTTGATCCTAAGACTAAAGCATGAATTATACAAAGTGAACATGCACTATCTTGCCATGCCAGGAAGGAAGAAAAGAAGGGAGGGAGGAAGGGAGAGAGAAAGGAAGGAAGGATGGAAATGGGGAGGGAGAAAAAGAGGGAGGGAGGAAAGGAGGGAAGGGGTCAAGAGGGCTGGGAAGAAGCAAAAAAGGACAGTAATGATAGGGAATATATCGAGGGATACAGGAGCCAGTTGAAAGACCTCCCAATGGCTGAAGCTGAAACAGTTCAAACAACAGAATAAACTAGTACTGGATTATAACCCAAAGAACAAAAATAAATATCCATGGATCCAAACTGATGTAAAAAAAAAAAAAAGATTAAATAAATAAATAAATGGGGAAGAATAGATCAAATATCCTTTGCGGACAAGTTCCAGATATTTTATGTAGATACTTCAACCTCAGGGAGTTGGAGCATAACTCTTCCATTCCTTAAGTATGAGCTGTGAATAACAACTTCTTTCCAAGGAGTAAAATTTAAGGAAAAAAGTGGGGGGGGGCGCTACCCTCAATGTGTAGAAACCTAGCAAATACTACTTCAGCCAGGTGATCAAGTTTAACATCCACATTGATAAGCCATGTTGCTCACATGTACCCTTGATATTATGAGATTAAAATGTCACCTTGTTTACCTTTGTGGTCCTCCTCCTAAAAACCCATAAACCCAGTCTCATCATGAGAAAAACATCAGACAATTCTCAATTGGGAGATATTTTTAAATTATCAAATCAGTATCTCTAAAAACTCAAGGTCATTAGAAACAAGGAAAGTGTGAGAAACTGGACAGTTAAAAGGAACCTAAGGAAATACAACAACCAAATGTAATCTGATATTCTGGGTGGGATTCTGAATAAAGAAATTAGGTTAAAAATCAAGTAAATTTTAATAAACTATGGACTTTAGTTAATAATAGTAATGTATCAATATTGTTTATTAATTGTAACAAATACACCATACTAACATAAGATGTTAATAATAGGGGACACGGAATGCTAGGTATATGGGAACTCTGTACTATCCTTTCAATTTTTCTGTAAATCTAAATCTATTCTAAAATTTAAAAATTATTTTAAAAATACCTCTATAGCTTAGGGGAACAAAACAAAACAAAATATCATATTAATAATAGTTTCAAAAAAAAATAGACTTGGCAAGTACTAACAACTACCCATGCTGAGGAATAATAACTTTGGAGAACAACAGCAAATATACACACACATTTTTACCTTCAAAATTAAACACTGTACTCATTACCTAAATTCATTATATTTGAGCTTTTCCCAACCATCGATAGCACATATTCATTAAATAGGCAAATAAGCATTTACATATGAGATTCAACTGACAACTTTTACCCACTTCAGAGATGCCATAGAATTTTGGGTCAAGAGTACATGCATTTTTACATTTATGGGATATTACAATTGAAAGCCTTTCTTGAAGATAAGAACTGCAAAGAGTTCCATCTTACACTCACAAAGGAGTGTTCCTGACATTTCTTTTGAAGCGTTTGGTTTCTTTTGACTACTGTTAGAAAGCCAAGGAAATTAATATACATAAAACAAGATAAAGCTGGACAAAATGTTCTTGCCAGTGAGATTCAAGTGCCTACAGGGAACTTAAACCAATCCTTATCTCAACCCATGTTACTTTAATGTTGAGCTCAATAATATGTAATGTCAAAATGAAAAGGGTCCAGTCCAGATTTACCATGCTGTCTTAGCAGCGACTGTATGTTACCATCAACTTTTGAGAAAATACATCCTTTAGTTAGTTGGTTGTCTTTTAAAAAATAGAATGAAATGAAATACCCAACAGAATTCTTGAATTGTATGTCACCTCAGCCAACCAACTCCCAAAATGTATCCAAACTGTCAAACAAAACTTCAACAGTGTAGCGACATCAAGCCATTGACTTTGAGCAATTCAAACTTTCTGAAGTATTGTGAAATATATTAAAAAAAAAAAATAAAAAAATAAATTAAATATTATATTTCAAACAAACATAATAGAAGTAGAAATAGGATTGGGTGTACTAGAGTGGGGTGCAGAAGTGGTAGGCTATGGTGAAAAAATAAGAGAGAAACAAAGATTATTCTGAAAATGGACAATTGGACAAATTTGCACTAATATCAAAGAAACTGAGAGCAGAAATAAATAGATATTTTAAGGTATAAACAGCTCATCTGTAAGGGAAATTGGACCTTACTCAAGATGGTATGTCCTTGTAAATACAATAATATTTATTGATTAAGCATATAGATACTTGACTAAAAATCTTACATCACTGTCTCTTGATTATGAAAAATTCAATGGTCTGGTGAATATTCCAACACAGCAATACATATCTTCATTTTTAAGAATTGGTAAGAGAAAGAAAAAAATTGCCACAAATAAAAGAAACATTTGAAGGGCGCCTGGGTGGCTTAGTCTGCTAAGCAGCCAACTCTTGATTTCAACTCAGGTCATGATCCCAGGGATCCAGCCTGTGGGCTCCACACTCAGTTGGGAGTCTGCGTGAGATTCTCTCTCTCCTTCTCCCTCCGCCCCTCCCCCAATCTCTCTTTCTTTCTCTCTCTAAAAAATAAATAAATAAATTGGAAAGAAAAAGATAGGAAGGAAGGAAGGGAAGGAGGGAAAGAAAGGAAAGAAGGAAGATAGGAAGGAAGAGAGAGAAAGAAAAGAAAATTTTGAGGGTGGGAAAGGTGATTAGGATAATTTGCAAATTTAGGTGACAATTCTTTGTGATAAAGCTGCACTGTCTTGCTCATAGGGAACCATTTCCATACCTTCCTTTATTCAACATTCAGAATATGGCATTTCTACAGTAAAACAAGTACTTTTCCATAAACCCCAACTCTTGGAAATCTTTGATGCATATAAAATGGTTTATTTGTGAGTGCACATAATTTCTGTTAATACACTCAAAATGCTTCCAATTGTTTATTTGGTTGTATATGACTATTTCCCCAAAGATGACTTGGTAAATACTCTGGCCTCAAGCTTCTGGGCAGTTTTCAGGGGTAGGATTGTTTTCTTCTTGTATTACTGAAACCTTCATCTTATTCCTAAGTCATGAAGAAAAGTTCCCAACTGTTCTCTGAGGCGCATTCACTTTAGTTTTATCTCAATGCAGCCCCACACGAGTTCAGTGAAGGAAATGCTCTTTCCAAATATGGGAAAACTGAGACCTGGAGAATAAAAGTGATTTGTCCAGGGTCACAGATAATGTCAAAGACAGGGGCGAAAGCCCAACGACCTCTTCTCTCATCTCAGTCATTGGCATGAAGGCCTATTGCCAAAAAGCCACTTTTCAGAGTCAGGCATATATTCGACAACCTATCATCAAACTATTACTAATAATAAATGACCTTACATTTTTAGAATCTCAATTCCTTAAGACATGTACATAGAACACCAATGTTCCCAAAGATAAAAGAATGGTGATTTTTAAAACTATAGGAAAACAAACTAAAACATAAAACATTGAAAGAATAAAGTAAAAAATAATGGTTCTTCTTTTGTTAAAGTAACCCATTTTTCTGGAATAGAATTATGAATTATTGCAAACCTGAGAAAAGCAGATGTCTTTATTCCTTCTATCCTGTATTTGTTGGGTTCTGGGCCTAGTGTGCAGAAAAGAAAGAATAAAAGGAACACTAAGAAGTCTTTAGCTACATCGGTGTATTTTTTTATTTAACAAACATTCACATGGCTCTGCCATGTGTCTGGAAATGTTATAAACACTTTGAGAAATATTGACAAAATTTAAGCATTATGAAATCCTAGAAGGCAGGTACGATAATTATCCTCATTCTTGAATGTGGAAACTGGGCAGAGAAATGTTATTTACCTAAAGTTGCAAAGATGGAAAATGGCAAAGCTAGGATTCAAATGTAAGTGGTCTGCTTCCTGAATGCAGGCTTAGAAACACAACTTTGTGCTACCTTGGTTTAGTAGTTGAATCAGTATTTCCATAAAAGTAACTATTCCCTTCAAATTTTTAGAGCACTTTGCTGAGTGATGATTGCCATAGGTGAAGGATTTGAGGGAAACTCTCATGAGGTCCTATCAGACTCTTATCAATGAGCTATGAAATAAATGTTTATTTCACAATGTTAAAAAGATATTTTTTAATTTTTAGACAGTAGATCAGTAAAATCAAGAGACTGAGTAAGGTCACATGGTTGAATGCCCAACACAGTCCCTGATTATGAAATACTACCTTGTTCGTTCTGATGTTACCCTGAAAAATCTGAAAATTCATCTTTCATCATCCGTCAATATATTTATTGAGTAATTGCTTTGAGCAAGGTACAGAGCTGTGGACCATGGGAGATTTTATCAGATACCAGGTTTTTTCTCCTCCAGAAGCTTATAATCTAGCTGAGATCAAAAATATATTGACCTAAATAAGAAACAAACATACAAAACAACATAGAAAGTGGTAAACAATAAATGTCAAAAGAGTATTACAGGTAATAAGTACTATAAGGAAATTAGAAGCCTGTTCTTTCCACTCCAGTAGTTCATTACACATACTCTTATTAGAGCAATTATCACACTGTAATTATTCACATGCTGTGTCTAATTTACCTGCCTGTCTCCTCCATTAGAATGTTAGCCCCTTGAGGGCAAGAATGCAGTTTTACTCATCATCATATCTTCCACGTTTAGCACGTTGTCTGGGATGTAATGATACCTTACATATGCTTGATGAATAAATGAATGAAGTTCACAGAAGGCAGGCACTTCTTTTGTCGCTAGTGTAGCCGAATGGTTCATCTCTGGAGTCAAGTTGTATTAGTCTGGATCTTAGCTCTATCTTGGAAAAGCTGTGTGGCCCAGAAAATTTTACCTGATTTCTCTGCACTTCATTTTGCTTGTTGGTAAGATTAGAATAATGGTACCTTTCTTTATTGGCTAATTTCGGGGGAACAAGTCACCCCCAAGATTGATGGCTCGAAACAACAGCCATTTATTTCACTACGAGCTCTGCGCGTTGGTAAATTTGAGCTATGTTGGTTCTTCTGTCCCAGCCGGGCCCATTCCTACATCCTAGGTCAGCTGGGATCATGTGGTATCTGATCTGTCACCAGGCTAACCTGGGCTTTTTCATATGGATGTGGACAGGACTCAAAGAGGGGAAGCTGAGGCATACAAGGCCTTTTAAGGCTCAGACCTGGAACTGGCACAAAGTTACTTCTGGCACATTCCATTGATAAACAAGGGACAAGGCCAGCTCACTTTCAAAGGGTGGGGAGGTAGACTCCGCTCTTACAGGGAGAACAGCAGAGCCTCTTTATAATGGGGTATTTATACCAGGAAGTATAGAAAATTGGCTCCATTTTTACAATCTACCATACTCTCTCACAGGATTAGCAAAAGGATTAAGAAAACAAACATCTAAAGGATTTAGGCTAGTGTCCACCAAACAAGTAATGAGTTCAGTAAGAATTAGCTATGGTTATTCTGTCCCTAGTTGCCAAGAAGAGTTTCAAAGTGGAAAGAAATCTGAGTTTAGGCTGAGATTAGGTGGGATTTCTCTAGGTCGAAAACCAAGGCCTCTCCTAAGGATACAACATACAGATGTGCTATGAGAGTGGGGTGTATTTCAGAAAGCAGACAACAACGGACTTCCCAGAAGAGCTATAACAGTACCTGGGGTACTGGCCAAGGACTTTGATTTGACCCTGGGACAAGAGTAAACCATTGACTTTGACTAGATGCTAGCCAATTGTACCATTTCTTATCTTTTACTCTTATTTCAGACTTTTTGTTCTTCCAGAAGCTTCCTGAAGCTGCTGGTTTTGCGATATTTCTGGCCATGTCTACCCAAGTAGAAAACCTATCATTTTTCTCTCGGTTTTGCCACTCCCTGGCTTGGGGGATTTAAGGGGTCCTTCTTTGCTCAATTTTATTGTAAAATGGAAGAATTCCTCCCTTCATCCATTTTACAAAGGTAACCATCATGAAGGTCAGCCCACAGGAAGTAGTATTTACTGACCAAGAGCAACACGGGACAGGTCGGGCATTGGTGTTTCTATAATTTGGTGGTCACTCCTAAATCTTAAAGCAGAAAAGTCAAGAATGAGGAAAATAAAGTTTCGGTGTGGCTGCCCCTTCACGGGAAGCAGCAAAAACCCTTCTGGAACCGTTCTGAAGATAATCTGAAGTTCATCCAGTCCGGTGAGGTGGTCCCGAGATATCAAAGCCACTGATCCCCCCTGGGTCCCTGCCACAGGGGAGGGCTGACCAGACAAGCTTTGAGCCAAAGCTGGAGTAGAATGCTCAGCGGCAGCAGTTCCAGAATCTCTCCACTGTATATAGTTTAAATGCAGATTCACTGATGAATAATTTTGATAATCCTGTCGAAGTATGAAGACTGCTTGAATTAGACGACTACAGGATCCTATTTAGCTTTTTTTCTAAGACAATTCGGGCTTCTCTTATGCCATGTGCAATCCGTCCTGCTCAGTGCTCTTCACTAGTCACGTCCTTCCTGCCATTTTAAAAACAATAGTGGCAGAGATGCAAGCTGCTGATAGTGCTCAGCAGGACAGATCAAACACACAGATGCAATTTCTGTACGTAGAACAGTGAAGTAGGGTAAAATTCAAATACTTACAATCGCTTAGTAGCTAACATCTGATTGCTGCAAATTGAATCTTTCATAACGGGATTTATTGTAAATAGTGTCATATCATTTGTGAGTTCTGCAATAATTTCAGTCAAAGCCAGTGCAAGATATTGGAGGTGTGAGGCTTACATGATTTATACACCGGTTTGCACATAGATTATGAAGGGATTTTTAATCATCAATGTTATTTTTAGTTGCTTACAAAACAGCCGTAATTGTCATTTTTTCTCTGAAATCTTAAACATTCTCATGTAGTGTAACTTTAAAATCCAGAAGAAACAGCCTAGCCACTTCCTTTCAACAGCTGTTTTAGAATTGCAAGACCCCAACCCAACCCTTCTCTTCCCCTTCCACTCTCATTGTTAAATAAGCATCAAAATTATAGTTAAAATTCTTAAAATGTGCATTTCATGTTGTTTGGGAGCAACAAAGATCCTTGTAGTCGTAATCAGTGATCAATATAGCTTATTAGTAAAAAAAAAAAAATAGAAATTCAAAATCAAGTTATTTTGAGATCTCAAAACACATCTTACTTCCTTTATGAGAACTTGGAAAGATGGCAGTAGTTTAAGAGATCAATACTCTTATTCATCTTTGGATTTAGTTCCAAATACTTCACTGGAAGCTCATAATAGGTAAACATCAAAGGCATATTATACAAATTATACAGTTAGTGTACGAGAATTTGGTGATATTGCATGTATTTGATAGCTTTCATTGCTAATGCACAGAACCCCTTCAAAAGACCCTATGTCACAATTACACAATCTTCCTGTTCAAGACCTAAATAAGAAAGGAAAATTCAAAGAAGGAAAAATTCAAAACAAATAGTAGGGCCAGAAGATTTGGATAATCTGTTCCCTTTCTTTTCCCTGCTCTAAAAATAAATAAATAAATAAATAAATAATAAATCCTTTTCTATTATTTTACCATGTATTTGAGCTTTGTGTTATAAATATGAAATGTGAAATGCAGCATCTCTGCAAGATCTGAATAAAGTATCTTACTCTCAGATAACCTAGGACCTTGATAGAGAAGGGCCTTTGTGAAGAGTAAATGTTTCAGTTCAATCCTTCTTCATTTATTTAAGAGCAAATATCCCACATGCATGTTAATGTTTATTATTCTAAGTGGGGAATTCCCTATTTCTAAACCAAAGAATTTTCAGTTTTCTGCCCCTCTCTTAAGCAGGTGTCTTTCCATATCTCACAAATCAAAAGGGAAGATGAGAAGACAGCCTTTCAGTGGTGTCCTGATGTGTATATTAATAAATTTACTGATCAGAGCACATATAAATTGAAATGAATCATATTCATATATTTAATAGCAAAGAAAACTCAATTTAACTCATGTCCAGGTTTCTTTCATGTTCATTTTATTCAAGGGCATGTCTTCCTTTTTTTGCTTTATTTCTTGCTTTCTTTCTTGGACACCTCCAACCCCCATTGACAACCGAAATGTAGGGCTATAAATGTAAGGGCGCAATACATCATGAGATAAGTCCAGAGAACATGTCCTCTACCAAAATGCACATGAATCTCTGGTACAGTGAAAATTCCAGAATCGTTTGGGGGGTCATTTTGCATGCTAAGCAGGGTCAAAAACGTGAGCTTTATGTGGTCATCCTTATATATCAGATGAAGTCCAAAGTTTAAAGGTGACATTTGTGAAATTGCAGCTGGATTTCCTAGCACTTGATTCTAGCTCCTGCAAATCAAAGACTCTTAATTGAAAGACAAAGCTAACAATATGATCATCTTTCAATTAAATAAAAATATGACTTCTGAACCCTTATCTGTTGAAGAGCTGACATAGAAGTTTGGAGATGGTTGTTTAACCAGACAAAATGATAGAGAAAATATATTTTCCAACAAGATCATAAGGCTTGAGTAGTGCAGGGAAACAAATGTAAAGCAAAGGGCTGTCCTCTGTTCCCTCTACCAGCTCTAATTCCCCCACCCCCAGTTTGTACACTCAGCCACTCACCTTTTAGGCAAGGGCTAGTGTCTTCCAAATTAGACTCAAACCCCAAATACCAAGACACTAGAAAGTGGCATCTTGGCATACTTTGAGATCAGGCGTTTTCTGCATTTCATGGTGTGGGGGGAGGAAGCAGCATACCAATGTAGTGAAATCTGGAAACAACAGCATATATACAGACACAAAAAAAAAGTTTGCATATTGCACAGAGCGCTTGAAGATCATAAATCTATGCATGAGAAAGATGTAGTGGAAATTTTGGGGGGGATTAGAGTTTATTTTTGTCATCTCTGTGAGACAGCTACTCATTCATCCAGATCACAGCTAAGAAAAAAGCTGGTCACAGAAATTAGCAGTTTCAGCTCAGCAGCGAAGTCGCCAGCCTGTGAAGGCAGAGAGAAATTGACTAATTAGCAATGCGCACTAAAACTTGACGGTTCTTTATAGAGAGAGAGAAGAGAGAGGGAGAGAGAGGGAGAGGGAGGGAGGGGGGGCTCGCTTTTTCCCCTTCTTTCTTCCAAAGATGTTTGAAATCGCAGTCATTTACGCTCGACAATTTTTACAATAGCCTTGAGCCATAATTTTGCGAGTCTCTCCAGCATCCATCCCCCTGTATGGTCTCTCTCTACTGGCCAAGCACGACCGTTTCTCTCCCCAACCGTGGATTTCCTATTACTCTCGTTACGACTCACTGAGCCCCAGGCCCAAGGATAATGATGTGTTGTTTCTTGGTAGCATAATTTGTCACACGTACATTTTTTCTTCTTCTTCTCTTGCAGAAAGCTCTGCTCCCTCTCTCTCTCTCCCTCTCTCTCCCTCTCTCTCCCTCTCTCTTTCTCTCTTTTCTCCCTCTCCTACATTTTCTTGCTGTTGCTAATTCATGGTGATCAAATGATGTACGACAAAATAAATTGTAAAGAGTGACTGCCTGGAGTTGGGAACCAGAAGGTGTTTTCCCCCCCTCCCAAGGAGAGAGCAAACCTTTAAAAAGGAAGGACAATTGATTTTTGGGGGGGAGCTTAAGTGAGCCTTGACTTTGCAGCTGGTTGAAAGCAGGTAAGTTTCTGGCCTTGTGTCTGCCTTGCGTGTATTTTGTTCTGTCTTTTGGGTTGTTGGCGGGGGGGAAGGGATGGGGAGGGAGTCTTTGGGGGGGGGCGGTTAGTTGCCTGGCAAACGCTCATAAAGAATAAAACTCCTATTGCAAGAAATAAGCAGATAAGGGGGAAAGGCAAAGGAGGAGAACAAGAAGGAAGGGGAACAGGAAAGGATGGGGGGGCGGGAGCGAGACAACGAAGCGGGGAAAGCGAGAGAGAGGTATGACCGGGTCCACTTAAAGGGAGAGACTCTGGGAGATGTTCAGGAAACCCAGATCTTTGGGGGCCGGTGGGGGAGGGGGTCCTGCCGGGGGAGGGAGCTCGAGGGAGGTTAGGGTCCACCTGGAACAGGATGGTAAAGTGAGTCGAGAGGAGCCCAGTGTGGTATAAATAGGAAACCGGCGATCCAGGACTGGCGCCAGGCAGGGCAGAGTGAGCCGCAGTGGAAGGGGCAGGTCCGGCGGGATCCCTTGGAGCCGAGCGGCGGCGGCGGCGGCGGCGGCGGCGGTGGCTCTCCCCGGCGGGCGGGCGCGCGGGCGGGATGTGGGCAGAGGGTCCCTCTCTGCTCGGCCCTGGAAGGTGCAATTACAGGTTAAGGACCTGGCGTATCGATTTCGCCTTGCCTCCCCCCCATCCTGCCGTCCTCCGCCTAGATGCGGGCGGTTCAGACTTTTTTTACAGAAGTAGTTCCAGGGCCAGGGGAATGGGGGTGCCCGAGTGGGGGGTCGCTGGGGGTTTTACCGAGGGGCTCGTGGGGAAGCTGAGGCTTCACGCGGAGATGCTGGGTGGGATGCAGAGACCCTGCACGGAACCTACCCCCCCTCCATTGGACAGCCCCCCACCCCCTCCCCCAACACCTGCCAGTTAACTTGAACTTCTCACAGTTACTGGAGTTAAAGCCACTGTTCCTGATGCCTTGGAGACAGAACCTTTCACGTGAATCCCTCCGGGCCTCTGGGGTCCTGCTCTAAATCCACCCCAGTGGCCCCACTTCCTCCCTCCTCGTCTCCCCGGTGCCGCCCCGCGAGAGAAGGGGAGATACACGTCTGAACTTCCGCGCTTTGAAATGCGGGGGGCGGGAGAGAGGGGGTCGGGGGTGGGGGGCCGAAAGGATTCTCCTGCCAGGTTTAAAGGCGTCTCTGGAAAATTAGCAAAACTGAGTGGTGACGGGGAAGCCAACAGTTTGCGAAGCAGGCAAGCAGGCAGGGCCGGGGTGAGGGAAATGAGCTAGAATTGATAAGGACAGCTCCCGCCTCTGCCGAGTCCACTGAGCTGGTCCTCACCGCGCTCCACTGCACTTTCCCGGGAGAAGAAAGGGCTTTATCTGCTACCTCAGACTATTAGCCTAGGAGTTTCTCGGGGCAGCACGGATAATCGAAGGGGTTCCCAGCTTTTGGAGAGCTAAGAATCGCCCACCCGCACGCTTGTCGGGTCCCCTTTCCTACCCCCCAAACTGGATCAACTGCGAAAAGCAAAGCTGCAGGCACACGTTGACCTGGAACCTCTGCCGACGGTCGCCTCTGCGCTCTCCGGGAACCCCCGGCTCCCCACTCCCTGGCCTTTCCCTTTCTCAGGCCCGGCATGGACACAAGCCCACGAGGTGTCTCGGCCTCCGCCGCCACTTTGCCGTCGCTGCTGCCACCCCTGTCGCTGCCAAGAGCCGAGCCAGGGTGGTTTTAGGAAAGTGAGGGACGAAGTGTGTGGGCGGTGGCGAGAGGAGTAGCAGGGAGCTGAACCGGCGCCCCGACCCCAGACAGGGTTCTTTTGGTGGCGCTCACGGATTCAGCGCCTTCAGACCTTACTCCTGGGGTCGGGGTCCTGGGGCGCGCTGGGCAGGAGCCAAGCTGAACACTGATTGTTGTTCTTCGCCCTCCCCTCCCCTCCACACCCTTCCCCACCCCGACCACACCCCACCCCCTCCACTACCCTTCACCCCTCCCTCCCATCCCCCACCCCTGTCTGCCAGGTTGGAGGAGGGTTTAAAGCCAGGTGCGCCGAGTCAGCTCGCCATGTCCAGATCCGGGGACAGGACCTCCACCTTCGACCCCAGCCACAGCGACAACCTGCTGCACGGCCTCAACCTGCTGTGGAGGAAGCAGCTGTTTTGCGACGTGACCCTGACAGCCCAGGGCCAGCAGTTCCACTGCCACAAGGCCGTGCTGGCCTCCTGCTCGCAGTACTTCCGATCGCTCTTCTCCAGCCACCCCCCTCTCGGGGGAGGGGTCGGCGGCCAGGACGGCCTGGGGGCCCCCAAGGACCAGCAGCAGCAGCAGCCGCAGCAGCAGCCGCCACAGCAGCAGCAGCAGCCGCCGCAGGAGGAGCCCGGGACTCCTTCCTCCTCCCCCGACGACAAGCTGCTGACCAGTCCTCGGGCCATCAACAACCTAGTGCTGCAGGGCTGCTCGTCCATCGGGCTGCGCCTGGTGCTCGAGTACCTCTACACGGCCAACGTGACCCTCTCCCTGGACACGGTGGAGGAGGTGCTGTCGGTCAGCAAGATCTTGCACATCCCCCAAGTCACCAAGCTCTGCGTGCAGTTCCTCAACGACCAGATCTCGGTACAGAACTACAAGCAGGTGTGCAAGATCGCTGCGCTGCACGGCCTGGAGGAGACCAAGAAGCTGGCCAACAAGTACCTGGTGGAGGATGTGCTGCTGCTCAACTTCGAAGAGATGCGCGCCCTGCTGGACTCGCTGCCGCCCCCCGTGGAGTCGGAGCTGGCGCTCTTCCAGATGTCCGTGCTGTGGCTGGAGCACGACCGCGAGACCCGCATGCAGTACGCGCCCGACCTCATGAAGCGCCTCCGCTTCGCGCTCATCCCGGCCCCGGAGCTGGTGGAGCGGGTGCAGTCAGTGGATTTCATGCGCACCGACCCGGTCTGCCAAAAGCTGCTGCTGGACGCCATGAACTACCACCTGATGCCCTTCAGGCAGCACTGCAGGCAGAGCCTGGCCAGCAGGTAGGAGACAACAAAGAGGAGGGCGGGGGGTGGAGGGGAGCAAGAAAGGCCTGAGGGAGGGGAGGGGGGCAGAGAGGAGTGGGGAGAGGGGTGGGCTGCGCGGGAGGCTCTGGCGAGCTGAAAACAAATGCAAACAAACAATTCAGACTGTGTGGGGAAAGTTGATTTCGGAGTCTCCAAAAGGTCAACAGGAAAGTGGCCTAACAGCATCCCTGAGCGCTGGAAAGCCCACGTTCCCAACATCCCCAGAGAGAGAAATGCGGGACTTGGGGGCTGAAACTGACAGGCAGGTGGGGCCAAAGGCCGGGCAGTTCCCAGTGCCGCTCGGGGACCCTTTCTAAGCAGTCCTCCCTCCAAATCTCAAAATGAGCTTCCTCGAGGAAGAGGATTCTGCAATGACAAGTCCCCACCCCACTCCACCTCTTTCCTGCCGTGGGTGAGCAGGAACGCCCTGGCCACGCTCCACGAGGAGAGCTTTCATTCTTTCTGTCAGACACTCAAGGTCTGTTGTTGCTGTGTTGTTGTTGTTGTTGTTGTTGTTGGGTTTAGTGACTGAGTCTACTGCTCCCTTTGGAAGTTAGAGCTCCCAACCCTTTTGTCTATTAGGGCCACTATCGGAAATTCTGGCATCACAGATCCAGGCAAACTTTCTGTCTTGTGGAAAGCCTTTCTTTTTCACTTTTAAAAGGGAGCAAAGCAAGAGGTTTCAGGGTGTCAGAGTGAATCGTGCCTAGCAGCTCCCAGTTCTAAGGGGAGCGCTGCTGAAAACTGGGAGGAGGGGAGTCTTCCTTCCTTTCCAGTTAGGTCCTTGTGCCGGCTCTGAAGTCACAAAGAAGTTGGGGACTTGCTGTCGCTCTCTGGAATGTGCCTGTGTGTGCTGCAAATAGGGTTTCATGTCAGAGGGGAGAGGGAAATGACTTTTTAAAATGTGACAGTTGTTGGGTTTTCTTTTTAGCTTTGGAATCGACAGTCCTGTTTTATTGTCTCCAATCTTAAAACCCCTTTTAATGAGCCCTAGCAGAGCATTTCTTTCTCTTTTTAAAAAAGAGAAGCAGTATCTTCTCAGTGTCTCATGATAAAACATCACGATTTCAGATGCCAGACCACCACAGCCTAATCCACTGGAGCGTTACATGGTCTAAAAATCCATCATGGTATTTTCCCATTCAAAAGGATGTCTAAAGTGGGGAAGGGGGGCTATTTCATGCACCTTTGTGGAATTAAATATTTATTTTTTAGTCATGATGTTTCTACTAGACCCAGGTAGAAATGTAAGAAAAGGAAGATATTCTGTACAGCACTGGTGTTCAGGTGAGGCCCACAGAGTTATGGGAAACCTTAGACTTAGAAACCTTCTAAGTTGATTTTCTACTCTTATGTGAGAGATGAGTTAATGAATTGTGTCCATAAATGACAGTAGGACAATAGCACAAGCAAGAATTCAATCCCTTGTGTGCTTGAATAGTGAGCACAGGAGTCCAGGTGTGAAGAAGAACATGGAATGTACTTTTATTTTGTAAGAGTTTTTCATTTGCCTAAAGATCGAAACTTAGTGTAGTGGGCAAATGTCACCACGTCAATGGGCACTGATGATTAATATTCTGTTCTTAACTTTTATCACTTTCAAATAACTTACAAGTATATTTAACTTAGCATATATTATACATATTCAGGAATATATATACATATTCAGGAACTCAAACAACACAGTTATAGTCCTGAACATACATTTATTTGTATTTTTAAAAACATGTAAAATCTAGTAGAAACTCAGAAACCCAGAGGGATAATAAGATTAAGGCTTAACTTGTTTTAAGAGTGATTTTGGGATACAAGCATTACAAATTTGATCTCATAAAGAATTTCTGAAGCCCTCAATGTACTTGTACTTAATAAGTATTTTCTAGGGCTCAGTATTAGAACACAATATTAGAATGCAATATTAGAATGCAAAATCCATTTTCCACCTTCGTCTGGATTCAGCATACCAGCTGGGGCCTGCTGGTTCTGTCCTGGTGGATGGCTGAGATACCAGGCTGCCTGGCTCGGTGATGACACCTTCCAGCTTCACTGGGCCATATCATTTGAAGGATATGTAGTGGCGTCTGACCACTAAATGCTTACAAGTGTCATGGATGCTGCAGGAATCTGATACTTCTGCGGTAGGAAGAAACCTGTATTTTTCTTTAAAAGCAGAAGATACACGGAAGAAAACAGTTCGTGTGAACCTGTTGTTGATCTCAAAGTAATATAATTTAGCTTTTGTTCCATTATTGGTAGCTGTGGCATTTTAATTTGGGGGGGACTAATTACATTACTCCAATCTTAATTTGCAGAAAAAATGTAAGACTAACCATCAAGATCTTAACTTTACTGTAGACAAAAATGCTGGAAGTTGTAACCAATAGTATCATGTTGGTCCATTTATTACAGCATCAGCAGAATATAAAAGTGTTCTCTCAGACTTACATGTAGTTTAACAGAAGGATTAATGTGCTAAACAATAGCTTATGCAAATGCACCACTTTTACTGAAGACAACTGAATGGAGAGTCATTGTATATATTACTTTTTATCCACCTATAGTGTTAAAGTCTAAACATGAAAGGAGTCCTCAAATTTAGGCAAGGAGTTGAAAAATTAAAATTGATTAATCTGTTGGAAAAAGTACAAAATATAAGGAAATAGAATCACTTCAAAAAGAATTTATTTGTTTAAGAATACATGTTCATCTGTAGAAAGTAGGGCTTTAATGTAATAACAATATTTTAAACATTTTTGAAGATTATTAAGTAATTTTGAATTTTTATTACATCTAGAAAAATAAAGCAACCCAAGCCTGAAGACTTTATAAATACCCAAATTAATATTTAATTTTTGCTCTAGTTGGCTTAGTCTTTCTGAGTATGCCATTTATGCTTAGATTCATGTTTTATTTTAGCAAATTAAGTATAAGAACAATAAATTAAAAATAAAAGACCTACTATCTTATATTCAAATATATGCACAACTAATTTAAGAGAAAAGGACTTAAAATTAAGACATCCAAAGTCTTATTTCTTATTTTCTTTTTGATTTATTGCAAGAAATATAAAACTTAAGAAATAAGTTTTATATGCACAACTAATTTAAGAGAAAAGGACTTAAAATTAAGACATCCGAAGTCTTATTTCTTATTTTCTTTTTGATTTATTGCAAGAAATATAAAACTTAAGAAATAAGTTCTTCAAAAGTTTCTGGAAGAGTCATTTTTAAAGGCTTCTAGAGCATGAAAATTTGATTTAGTAAGTGACATCACATGCAATGTTTAGTACATTAATAAGTAAATATCAGAAGACATACAGTCTAAGTTTAGCCTAATCAACCCCAGAAGTTTCTTTTTTATTTCTATTTTTAAAACTTTAGTGCATAATTTAGTAGTTGTTCAAATAAGTCAATTTGGCCTGGATTCATTAACTTCTTTTTTACATTTTCATTGCATCTCACATAACATAACAGTTAAATAAATGCTTATTGAAAGTTGAAAGCATTGAGATTATAAAATAAGAAAGCTTCAGTGTTGCACTTCACCAATATGCTCCTCGATTGCACATAACAAAAATCCACGGAAGCTTCTACAGGAACACACCTGTAATAGGAAAGCATTGGTGAAAATAATCATATTTTTAAAAACATTTAACCACCAGCTATTACAGTTCCATGTATAGTCCTATACTGAAGTGTAGTTTTCCAGAGATTATATTTTACAGAAGAAAGCAAGCTACCTTATAAAGATTTCACTCTCTAAAAGAGTCTATTTAAAGATTTCATATAAATTAATTTAAAAATCTACTTAAACATCAGGAGCACAATTATCTATTGGCTAAAATGACTTGTAATGATTAAAAAGCTATTAAATTTCCTAATACACAGTTTTGATTCCTGGCTTTGGTGCTTAGAAAGCGTTTCTTTAAATGTAGGACTGTATTTTCTATCAGTTCTCTTCCTAAGGCCTGAATAACAACCTTAGCAAAGCAAACTAATCTTGTATCCATGTATTCTCTAAATTGTTACTTCCCTTTATGTCAATTTGATACCCTCAGATTAGAAGTTGTTAGGTAGTTAGATTTTTGTATCAGAAGTTACCCAACCATTCAGAATACAATTTGTTTATTATGTGAAACAGGACCATTGATTACAAAATTATATCACAGGTATGGGAGCCAAATAGTTATATCCTACAATCAAAAGGCAATTAGAGCAGATATTAATGTGTTGTATTGGCTTAGAGGATTTACTGACAAAAGTAGACATGTTCAAATTTTAAGGACTGAGCCACTCAGGCGCCCCTGACATGTTCAAATTTTAATTCATATCTTATATTTTTTCCGTATTTATGAACATGTTGAGGTTCACTCATTACCTTAGCCAATTTCCAAGTGTCTCTATTTTCTTAACTTAAAAATGCAGTAAAAATACATCACTTTATTTACAACAGCTACTTTATACCAGAGGATCTTCTAAGCATTTTACAAATATTAACTTATTTAATGGTCAAAACAGGCCTAATGGATGAGTGCCAGCATTAGCCTCATTCCATAGATGGAAAAACTGGTACACAGAGAAGTTAAGCATGTTTCCTACAGTTGCACAGCTGCTTAGGGTTAGAACCAAAGTCTGAGCTTGGGCATTGTGGCTCTGGAGTTTGTGTTCTCATCCACAGTTTTCTGCTTCTTGCTATGAGCCTCTCTGTGCTAGGATATGATCTAGTGATCGTCCTTCGTATTATATATAGACTTTAAGGCTATCCTTTTGGAAAGAAACTTGTGAGGGTTAAATATTAATGTGTCTGACTTTAAAAGAAGTTAAGGAAGGGTATTTGTTCTAGGCCTGGAGTCAGACTTTTTTTTCCTGTAAAATACCAAATAGTAATTCTTTTTGGCTTTAGGAGTCACACAATATTTGTTAAAACTACTCCAGTCTTCCCTTGTGGCACAAAAACAGGACAATACATAAATGAATGGGCATGGCTGTGTTATAACAGGACATCACTTATGAGCACTGAAATTTTGTATAATTCTCACATGTCATGAAATATTCTTCTCCTTTTGATTTTTTCCCCCACTTTTTGAAAACATAAAAACCATCCGGAGGGAGGGCATATACATAAACAGGAGGCATCCCAGATTTGTTCTGTGAGTCCTAGTTTGCCAACCCCGGTCCTAGGCACTTGGGATATATCAATGAGCAACACAAAATTTTGTGGGAAGAATTTCTGCCTGTGCTTGGAAAGAATGTAAGTCTCAATAATTCTACCAACTCCAAATTAGAATCTCAACTTTACATTATAAGGCTTAAGAATTTAAATAGCTATCTCAGGAAAGTAAAGAGTAATTAATTTAAAAAGTGAACGAGCTGCTCATTTTTTTCAAGTGTACGATAAAGAGAACCAGCTAACACAGATTGGTCATTATTCAGAAGAGGTTTAAATATCACTTGTATGATATTTTAATGATTTCTACTACGAAATTAGTCAGGTATATTTAACACATTGCTAAGATTGACAGACACATGTCCAGCAGACTAGTCAAAACACATAAATGAACACATGAACAATTATTTTTCTAAATGCCATCCCATATCTCCAGCTGCTTTAATCAGGGTACGTGTTGTCAGGACTCCTGACTTCCAAGTGAGTTAGCTGGACTGAGTACATCTGTAGTACCTCCCTGCCTTCTCCAAAATGAGTAACCTTTGGAGGAACACTCCTGCTGTTGTAGGTTTGGTTTAGGTGTCCGTCTCCCTCAGTAGATCAGGTACCTGACCTTGATTTAGAAATGTGAATTCAGTTTGAATTAATATTGCTCTTAAGTATAATTGGGGTGGACACTTAGGATTTGGTCAGTTAAGTGTGAATTGACAAAGCCAATGTTGAAATAAAAATGGAGGTTATTTTAAAGATGATCGACACACATACAGTGTTGTTTACCAACCACAATAGTAACTGTCACTGTTGAGTGACTTCTATGAGCTTGACATAAGCTTACTTACATATTCTAGTCCTTGTAACATTATTCTCTTCTTTTTAAATATTAGAAAATTGAGGCTCAGGGAAGATAAATAATTTGTCTAATTCTATAGATGGGATTGAGTTGGGAGTCTGTCATCATCATCTGAAGAATACTCCCTGGTTGTGAGTGTATTTAATAGATATGGCTTATACAGAAAGCATACTCAAATCTACAACTTCCATATCTTTGTTTTACCACATCACAGAAGAGATTAAAAGTTACAACTTCCTAGTGCTTCTTCAAACCCACCGGAACAAAAGGAGTGAGAGGAATATTTTGGAAAGCCAAAATTCTTTGCCATTGGTCTACCATACTTAATTATTAGTTCTGAGATTCAGAGGCTATATAATGGGGTTGCTGAGATTTCTTTCGCTACAAAATTAACTTACTAAAAATATGTTGAGCCAATATATTTTAAATAAATCAATAAAAACAAGAACTCTCAATTTAACTATGGAAAATAATTGTGAAAATAAAAAAACAAACAAAAAAAACAAACAAAAAAGCCTAGAAGCTTGAATTTAAACCAAGAGATTTTTTCCCCCTAGATTTCTGTGCACTGGTGGAATACTAGAGTGGTATCAGCTTTGTTTATGGGAGGACAATAGAAAGCTCTTCATGTTGGTGAAACTTACAGGTGATAAATACAACAGGTAGAAGCCGAAATTATAAAAATACCTGTATACTCTCATAACATAAAATAAGGTTACTCTAATTGGAAATTTATTATTTATATTTTGTTTCAAGAAAATTATTTTAACAATTGTTATGCCATAAATGTTTATACCTTCTGTCATTCACTTAGAATTTCAGAAAATATATTCACTGTTCTGTCCTTTCCATTAACTTCCAAGATAATTCATCATGCACGAATTACTAATGATGATTTCTTTTAAAAAAGAATACCTCACACACAACACTATTATGATATGGGCAGGAGAACGAGTTAACCAGAGGAAGAACCCTCAGTTGTAGCATAGAAGAAACAGTGAATATATCTATTTCACTGTAAATATTAAAACGGCCTATCTAGCCACAAATAATATTAATGAAAATACGGTTAGAACTGTTGGCAACATTAGAATTAAAGCAGAAAGGCACTAGAAAAAGCCTACAATCGTGAGGAAATAAAAATAGTGAATGTTTATGATGCAAAGAGAGAAAATAAATCATAGGGAAGTGAAAAAAGAAGAAAAAGCAGCAGTAAGGAAATACAAGGAAATATGGGAACTCAAAGAAATTATTAAAAATAAAACCATCTGAAAAAGAAAGAAAAAGAGGACTAACAGTACAGGAAGATGGGCAAGGAAATTTTAGAGCCTGGAGAGTAGGTGTTCAATTATCTGTTGTACAAAGAAGTACAAATTTAGAAGCATTTAAGCCAGTACATACCCAACTAATATAGTTTACAAGGTTATCGATGGTGTTCCATTGAAAAGAGAAAAGCTAGCCCTTAAAAGAAACAAAAAAGAATGTTTCCCCAAGGAAAAGAAAAAGGCCAATCATGGTATCTTCACTCCTATAATTCAATTCAGTTCAGCAGTTACATATTTGTAATCTGAGTTAATTAAGATGTTTTATTAAAAACTCTGTCCTTAAGCTAGATAATGCAGGAGTTTCAGAAGTGTCAGAGTTCGAAGGGGACAGTCTGCTGTTCCAATAGGAGGAGATGAAAATATAGCTGCATTCCTTGTAAAATCATCTTAATTTTCAATATAATTGGAACTGGCAGTGAACCTGAGAAGCAAGGCGGGCTCTTCTGAATCCATGCCTATGACCGCACACTCCCCCCCGCCACAGTGGGCACTCCGGACAATGCGTGGCAGTATACAGCCACAAGAAGTCCTGCTATGAGCTATCCCCCACGTTTGTACTGAACATAAACCCATCATCCACCAAGCCCTGAGCTAGGTTCTGAGATGCAGAGTTAAACAGGACAGAACGCATTGCTGACTTTGTGTGGTTTACAGTGTAAGGATAAAGAATAAAGAATTGCACAAATCAATCAGACTGGTAATACATGCTGCGGATTAGCAAACTTCTGTGAGATAAGTATCCCAGAGTCTTGCAACCGCCCTGGGGAGACCAAAGAAGAGTTTCTCTACAAAGCAGTCTTGAAAGATGAGCTATCTATCCAGAGTGATGGATCTGCAGGAAAGCCAGGCGGATGCCCAGGGAAAACACGAGGTGCGGTAGAGCGTGCCCATGGGCACCAGGTAGAGAAGAGTTTGGTACCTTCCAGAAACTGAAGGAAAGTGTGTGTGGCCAGGGATTGGGTGGGAAGGGTTGTTGAAATCAATCAGGAAGTTGTAGGCCCTGCTAAGGATTATCCACTACATGGCTGAATTCCACAGTGGAAAAATGAGGTGGTTTTTGTTTTTTGTTTTTTGTTTTAATTTGAACTGAGAAAATAAGCAATAGTATGGTAGAAACACTGCCTTTCAAATCATAAACCTAACTAGGTGTCCCAAATTCACTTTCGCTGAGCCCCACATCAGTAAAATGGGTTAATAATTAGAGTTCTACTTGCCAGGATTTGGGTAAGGACCGGCTGAGACAGTGAAGAAAACCATATACATAGAGAATGCTATTTAGAACTGACTTATTAATTTTCAAAGATACAATAAGTCAAGTTTACCTGAATACATTTTTGCCTATCGAGAAAACTCGAGTTATATATGTGATTTCACTGGAGCACAGAATTAGTCAGAGAGTTTTCAGACCAGATGAACCAAGTTGGAGGAACCCGAAGGTGAACACAAGGGCATTAGAAGAAAGTGAGATAATAAGACTTTCTGATTGCTCTCAGTAATTTATATATAATTCTTCAAAGGGAAGATGATGGCCTTTTTAGATGTAAAAGCCTTCCGTTTCTTCCATTCGTAGAGGAGACCCCCTCTTCTTTTTAATCTCACGAACTCCAGCTTTGAGGCTTCCTTTTTCAGGGTCCCCGAGCCCCTCACGTACATACATCAGGTCCTGGGGCTCCCAGCGCTCCCGTGAGCGGGGTGGTAAATGACACCTGCGCAGGGACTCTCCGAGCTTCGCCACAGCTCAGCTGGGGCCACCGTATGGAGACTGGCTCACCGGAGGCTGCAGACAAGTGAACTGAAGAATTACAGTCGGTTTCACTTCCCTGCCTTATGTGCCTTCAGGTGCCTCTGAAGACAGGCGAGGCCTGTGAAATGGAGAGGAGGAAGAGAGACAGCACCAATGTTAGAGAAGAAAGAGTCCTTGTGAATGTGGGGGCCCTGTAGGAACACGTGGCTGGGTGGCTGTGTGTACATGTCTGCATGTGTATATCCACAGACCCAGTGCGTCATGTTCAGTGCCCGCTTTGAGTTTTCTGTACAGTGATTTCTGAGATGTGTTTTTAGCAGCCAAAGATCTGTTTTGTATGTGGGAATGGGAGCGGGACGGTCAACAGTTCCCAGTCTGGCACTGAGTAAGGAATTATTGCATTGGGAGGGTCAGTTTTTCGCCTGCAAGAAAATAATGGCATTGGTAAATCTCACTTAGAACAAAGCAGCAGACCACTGTCTGGCCCGGATTTTTAGCCCCGCCTCGAAACCAACCGTATCAGACCATCCAGGGCAAATGGAAAGGATGAGAAGCGAGAATGTAAAATCTGTGCGTCTGAGACAGAAACTTTGAAGGAAAAACTTTAACGTTTTAATATGCACACGAGGACTTTCTCATATGTGTCAACAGGGGTTCATTGATACTGTGAAGGATCCCAGACAATATTGGTGTATTACATGAAGGCAGAAGTGTGTACCTCGTAGCAGAGACCAATTGGGTGGATTGGTTACTATGACAACTGGACCACTACGGTCAGTGGCAATCCCTGTCATCTTTCTGTTTCAAGGTTTTCACAAGCATTCCCTCCAAAATGACATTTATAGGTAGGAACTACAGAGTAAAGCTAGGAAATATACACATATGAATAAGAAGAATTGGGGAGGTACCAACAAAGCAGTTACGTTATAATGCAAAAGTCTTAAACAGTTCTATGGCAGAGTAATTAAGACCTAAAGGTCACACTGATGTGGGTCAGATCCCACCCTGACCACTTACAAGCTGGCTGTCTTTGGGTGATTTACTTAACTTCATTTTCAGATTGCTTATCTACAAACTGTACATAATAATACCCACTTCATTCGGCCGTTGTGAATGTTGGAAGGATGTACATACAACACTTCACATAGTTCCTGGCTGTGAATACTATATAATGGGTAGCATTTATTTTTACGGGAATAGTTCTATTTATATCTAATAGGCTTTTCTGTTCCCTTATTAGGACTTCTAATTCCACACAATACGTTCTTTCTAGAGCTGGATTATCAGCATGAATCCCAAGTGCTGCTCCGATAGTGGTAATGTCCCTGCTGAAATTTTCCATTTTCTACACTTTTGAGTGGACGACATTGCTTAGGCAATGTCACTTCCATCCTCTTGGTCTAGCCGTGTCAGCAGTTGGAAAAGTTAGAAAAATCATGGTGGATTCACGTTGAATGGCTTTATTGAGATATAATTTATGTAATATACAATTCCTTTTACGGTGTAAAATCCAGTCATTTTAGTATATTCACAGCTGTACAGCCATCAGCACAATTAACTTTAAAACATTTTTATCACCCCCTTCCCAAAACACCTTGTATCTGTTAGCAGTTAGACCCCATCCTGTCTTAGCTCATCCCCCCAGGCCTAGGCAACCCCTCATCTACTTCCTGTCTCCAGAGACCCATAGTATTGTTTGTTCTGGGCATTTCAGACAAATCGGATCCTGCAATATGTGGTCTTTTTTCTGGCTTCTTTCATATAGCATCAGGCTTTCAAAGCTCATCCATGTTGAAGGAATGAAGTAATAGTACTTCATTCCTTCTTATGGCTAAATAGTTTTCCATCGTATAGATAGGCCACAT
Source organism: Mustela erminea (assembly GCF_009829155.1). Lineage (NCBI taxonomy): Eukaryota > Metazoa > Chordata > Mammalia > Carnivora > Mustelidae > Mustela > Mustela erminea. The sequence goes on from NC_045626.1 coordinate 39,134,789, forward strand.
TTTATTTATGCATGAACTGATGGACATTTAGGTTGTTTCCACTTTTCACTATTATGAATAATGCTGTTATAAGCAATTTCTCTACAAGTTTGAGTATGGACTTATGTTTCTGTTTCTTTCGGGGGATACACCTGGGAGTGGAAGTGCCGGGTCATAGGGTAATCAGTGGACAATGAACAAATGTTTCACCTTTTGAGGAACTGTCAGATTGTTTTCCAAAGCAGCTGCACCGCTTTGCATTCTCACCAGCAGTGTATAAAGGTTCCACTTTCTCCACTTCCCCACCAAGGCCTGGTGTTTGTTTTTTGACCACATCATGGCCATGATGTGCTAGTTCACTGTGGTTTGCATTTTACTAATGGCTAACGAGGTCTTTTCATGTGCTTATTGGCCACTTGTTTCGTTTGTTGGTTTTGTTTTGAAAAATACCTAGTCAAATCCTTTGGCCATCCCTTAAGTGGGTTATTTGTCTTTTTCTTACTGAATTATAAGTCTTTGAAGGATTTTTAGTAGTGTTTCCTATGGCTCCTAGATCACAGCCAGGGCCCATCTTCTGCAGAAATTGGCTGTTGTAGCTGATAAAAATGAAAAGAAAATGCATGCAGATTGTACAGGGGAAAACTCCAAGATACTTTTGAATGACATCTATGTCTATTACTAAAACTCTTCAGTGTTGGATGTGACAGACCATCCAGGGCAAATGGATGTGGTTGATATCTGTGGTCGATTTTGTTGTTGTTTTCTTCTCCATGTGATTATTCTGGCTTTATGTTCACTTAGGCATTATATTTCTCAACTGATAGTTGAGACTCGGCTTAGCAAAACTTTTATTTAAAAAAAATCAATGACTTAAATAATTTATTTAAATTTTCTTAGAGGTATATAAGACATTTCTATTCAAATTGTGTTTATACAATATTTATTTTAGGGAAAGGAGGTAAAATTCTTTGGTTGCCAAGAGTATGGAATGAGGTGACATTTTTTGGTGTCAAGACAATGATAACTCATAATGGCCACTGCAGAAGAAGAAATATGTAAAAAGAAAACAAGACTGCAAAAACAGTTGCTCTCAATTGGAAGGGCCTGCAAAAGTGTTTTTTATAGGGATCAGCAGGGAACAGTACAGCCCAGGATTTTCAGTCATGACTGGGTTTCAGCTAAAGGCTTCACAACACATATCACCAACGCAGTTTCTGCCACAGTAAAGCTAAATTTGACATGAGAATAACTTGCCCACTTTCATCCTCCTTTGCTACAGTCTCCTGGCATTTTTCCTCAGGGATTAAAAAAAATACCTGCTACTCTTGACAAGAAATTACCCTTATGACTCATAGTAGGTTACATATTATTATTTCACTAACTGTTCTTTTGAGTGTATGGATATGGAAGAACATTAAGCAAATCCCTTCCTGAACTTAATGTTTATGCTTTTGGATGGACAATTTCTAATCTGATTATGAATCTCTTTGAACAATCAAATGTTTGCTTTCTCTTAAGGTTTACAATCTCCCTTGCATAACAAAGGCAATGCCAGATCTACGACTCCATCATAGATCTGGGTGCAAAGTGGTAAGGATCTTAACGTGGATTTCTTTATCTAGATACAAAGTGTTATCAAAGGTATATGATAATTTTATAATTTCTACTATGCACTGCCAACAGATTCCAACACAGCAGGTAACCTCTCTAAATTAGTCATTGGTGTAATGTTTAAAAGGCAGGCATCTTCTTCCCTCTGTGGAAGTCGTACTCACATAGAGAAGGTACTAATTCTAGACAGTCACTTCAGTATTTCTGGAAGCTAACAAATTTCCACTGTCCCTCAGACATTCTTATATTCAAAACTCGGAAAGAGAGAAAGCAGACAAAGCAAAACTGAAATATGTAAACATCACTCTAATGCACTAAAAAAATTCAAGGTTTGTGATTTCTCCAGACATAGAAATCAGCAAACTAAACCAGCAGCAAGTAGTCTAAGTAAAACTCTGTTCCTAGGAAGGGGCACCCCCTGTCCAGAGAGGAGCCCCTCAAGCCTGCCATCAGCCTAGTCAAACTGAGAGCCCAAGTTCCAGAAAACGATAGTCTTTTTGACCTAGAAAGAATAATTCTCTCAATTGGAAGGGGCTTCAAAAGTGTTTCTTATATCAGAAAGATGTGTCTGGAAAATGCTTTACATTTTTTTATGGAAGGAGACTGTAGAGTCTCGGAGCAAAAGAAACATTGAAAATTTGTGAAAGCACAAAGAAATTCACGTCTGTGGCTTTTATAGACACTAATTAGAGTCTGCCACAAAAGCGGATGTGAATCACTTCTCTCAATTAGCTGTGTCTGTTATTATCCCTCCTGGTAGCCCTTCCTCCCCTGGAACATCATTATCCATTACACTTACTCCAGACGTACAGGATTCGAACACCAAGCAGAGGAGGCAATAAGGAGCCTCCCTCCCCACATTCCAAATTCTCTGTATAGAGTGTAGATGGCAGGCTACTATAAAGGAGAGTTATTCTGTGGTAAAATTAGGAAAACCCTTTCTCAAGGTAGTTACGCATGTTTCACCGTAGAGGGCTCCTTCTCAAGTGTCAGTTCTGGAAAGTGAGCGTGGGATTCATCGGTCTCTTTCTGCTCTGTGTTCCTTTTGGCTGGACAGTTGTAAGGAAGGCTGTATTCATCAGCTTGAGCTGCCATAGTAAAATAACACAGACTGGATGGCTTAAGTAACAGGAATTTGTTTCCTCAGTTCTGGAAGTTTCCTCAGGCTGGAAGTCCAAGGTCAAGTTGCCAGCAGGGTTGGTTTCTGGCGATGCCTCATTTCCTGGTTTACAGACAACAGCCTTCTGTGTCCTCACATGGCCCTTCCTGTGTTTGCAGAGACAGAGATTTCTGGTGTCTCATTCTTTTCTGATAAGGACCACAGTCCTATCGATGAGTGCCCCACCCTGATGACCTCATTTAACCTTAATTACCTCCTAAAGACTTCAAGTATAGTCACAGTGTGTGGGGGTGGGTTTAAGACTTCAACATATGAATTTGGGGGCAACACGATTCAGTTTATAACAAGAGCTGATAATAGGATCCAGGAATTAGAAAACAGGTTAGGGAAGCTAACTGAATTGTTACTTTTCGACTAGCTCTGTAGGGCAAAGTTATATAGACAGCTGAGCAATGATCCACGTCAGCAATATATTAATAGCTATTCCAGTAATATAAAGCTCGAAGAGAAAAATGTCCTCTTTCCTCGGCCTCACAAAGTCTTGCCTAAATCGGTAGTTCTCTTAAGAATCAACAATAGAGATTTTTAATAAAATAGATCTTCCCTAGCCCTACCTTAGAGATTCTAGGTAAGTTGATCTGGAACGTGGACCCAAGAACCTGCATATGTAGCCACATTCCACGTAGTCTTGCTGCTACTGGTGTTTTGGGTCCACACTTTGAAAATCGTGAGATTAAAACAAAAAATTGCTTCTGCTTTCCAATCTGCTACGTATTGGTAGAAGATGGGAGAACATGCTAACAGTAATTTACTGAAAGACAAGTTTGAGGGACACATGTTGCAAAATTAAAAGAAATCTGATAAACTGACACGGGGAAGGGGGGGGAAATGAGTCACAGGGAAAGTTACTGGAATTACCAGACTCTAAGGGATTTATTTCCTGATTATGGAATTGGGGTACCTACCGCACTAGAGAATTTTCAGAATAATGCAAGCCGCGCAGAAGAGTGTCCCCAGTTCAGCCTCGGAGAATGTGGTCAATTTCCCCAGCATAATTTGTTACTGCCTGACCAAGATCTGATGATTGAAACCGATATTGTCATGGATTGGTTGACTGGGGGGGGGGGGGATCTGGGAGGCTTCCACACAGACAGACGCCCTTCCCAGGGGGAAGGAACGCTGGGGAGCCTCTCAGCCTCCCAAAGCCCTGGAGTTAGGGTTTACTTAAGTATTAGCCCCTCCAGGGTTGGTGAAGCAGCAAAGAACAGAAAGAACAGGCTCCCCACAGGGAGGGAGAGGAAAAGAGGAGGAGAATCCGAGATTCCTGTTTCACCCAGAGCAGCAGGGTGTCCCTAAGCTGGATCCCACAAGCCACACCTCATTGTCTCCACAGCACACACACCCCTGGCCTGCCTCAGTCCCTTGCTGCTTATCTGTCCAAAAGTAAGGGTAACCTTCTTCATTTATCTTAGCCCCAGGATGATTTCATAGGCTTGTTCTTCCCCTCAAATGCAATTCTGGGCCCTTTCAGAAGGTATCAGCTGCAACTCCCTTTGCTTGAATTGAAGATGGACACTAATTTATTGCCATGAATATTCCAAGAGCAGCCTGGAATGATATATTCAGTTACTAACTAACTTTTCTCACTGTCTTCCCGCATGGCCACTCCTGCAGTGACTCTCCAACTGGAAACAGCCTGCTTGGCAGGAGGCTGGCTCCGGTTCCTCAGAACGAGCTTTCTAGTTTCCCCACGAGAAATCTCTCCCTGGAGTTCAGAGTAATGGATAAAACCAGGCTCTAGATCAGGAGGTAGGATCTGGCCATGGTCCCCCTCAGTGTCATCCAGAATGGCTGGACTTTCTTTGGGATGCTGATTCTGCTAATAGATTGATTTGGACTGTTATGTCCTAGACCCTCAGCGACAAGTCATGGTAGCGTAGTATGTGATATCCTGAACTTGAATGTTCAATGTTATTCTGTGATCTCTTGTCTTTCTGCACTTTTTCTTGTGCAGCAGGTATCAGTCTCCCCAGGTCAGGAAGTCACTCTTATCTTTTCGAAAAGCCGGCCAGATGGGCGCTCGGAGAGAGAAAGGGAGAGAGAGAAGTCTCCATAATGAGATTAGTTCTCAGGGGGCAGCGTAGTCTAATAATTGAGCTTTATTAGGAGTTCAAAGACGGGCATTACTTATGAGTCCGTCACTAAGGCGGGAGTGCTGCTTTATCTCCTTTTGACACCAAGCTGCACAGAGCTTCAGTGGCTCCTTTGTGACAGGCTGCGTAGAACCACTTCTCTCTTGAACTAGGAGAAGAGCTTTCTCCTATCGCGCAAACGTTGGTTGTCCCTGCCAGCCCGTTCGGTAGCAAGCATCTGTGCTAGTGAGCGGTGAGATCCCGTGTCCCACTTGCAGGCATGAGGATTAGTCCAGGAGGTAATACTTGCCACTCAACTTCCTCACAGGGATGCAGGGAGGATTAATGAGATGCTATTTCCGTTGCAATTTATGCTCTCCAGAAGAAAGGCACTAAGTACTAGGTATTAGAATTAAGGATTATATAGGTAATCAAGCAAAGAAGATATTCAACTGCTTCTAGTTACTAAAGGAAGCTTTAATCTGGGTGGTGTGGAAGGAGGGGGGGAAAGGCAGTGAGTATAAACTTGGCCGGGAGCCATGGTCCCCCAGGAAGCAGAGGACCACGGATGGAGTGTGAAGTGCTCTGTACAGTATAAACATGGCCCTTTTGTGGCCCTGAAGGCTTTTGATCCAAAGGAGAGGCCTACGTTTCTTGGATTCAGATGAAAGCTTTCTTGTCACTTCTACCTCTCCCATCATGAGCCAGTCTACCGCTTTGGTCCCAGGAGAGAGTGGCAAAAGCAGCGGCAGACTGCCCCAGCCACATACAGGAAGACACAGCCACATTTCCTAAGCGCCTGGAATTCGTACATACCAGGGAGAAATCACGAAAGACCCCGGCATGCTACAGGGGCTCAGGCAAGGAGTGAGGGGACAGGAAGATACTTAGAATTGTGGTGTGCAAAGGTGTGGTCCAGAAAGAGTGGACGTCCTCACGGCCGGACGTAAGCGATAGCAGAGGTGGAACGCAAGATGGTTTTCAGAGGTTCAGATCTTAAAGTCCAGGCTTCTTCTGCTTGTTATAGTGTGTCCTCAACTATGTTTGCCTTCCTCGGGCAGGATGGGAGACAATTTCAGATAGCACACAAAAAACCATTTTTAAATTTATTGTAATAATTAAGTTAGGTATTAGATTCAGTTTGAGCATGTATTAGAAATAAACAATTAACCTGTGAAGTCCTTAAGTCATAAATATGATTGCTTAGAGCAGTAATTCTCAATATTGCCTGCACAGTGGAATCGCATGGAAAGCTTACAAGGAAACAAACAAAAAAGAGCAAAAAAACAGCACTGGGCCCCACTCTCAGTCATTAAACCAGAGTTTCTGAGAGCTTGTCCCATCCTAGATACTTTGTAAAAGCTTTCCCAAGGGATCCCAAAGAGCATCACAGCACTGGGAACCACTAAGACAAAATGGGGTTCATTTTTTTAAGTGAGCAGTTTTAAACAAAATATTAAATAATATCATAGTGTGTGGTAAACTTTCTATCTTGGGTAGCTCCCATTCTGTGAGACAATAATAATCCTGAAGAGCAAAGAGAAAAACAGGGATATCCAATAAAAATCATGAATGTGGTGGTGGGACAACAGCTAGCCTGATTATTTGTACCTGCTCAAGGGGGCATAAAAGACAAAAGCATTGGGGTGGGGCAGAGTAAAGGTGGCAGATTAGATTTGGTGTTTTGTTTTGTTTTTTTAAAGATTTTTTTTATTTATTTGACAGACAGAGATCACAAGTAGGCAGAGAGGCAGGCAGAGAGAGAGGAGGAAGCAGGCTCCCTGCTGAGCGGAGAGCCCAATGCGGGGCTCGATCCCAGGACTCTGGGATCATGACCTGAGCCGAAAGCAGAGGCTTTAACCCACTGAGCCACCCAGGCGCCCCTAGATTTGGTGTTTGTCAATAAGACAGTTGCCCAAAATATTACCCTCTGACTCTGCTGCCTTACAGTTCAGAAACTATGGCTTTTCCTCTTCCACTTATGCCTTCTGGTGTCCTCACCACCACACTCACTAACTGAACCTTAAAACAAATGAGCCAAAACAAACAAAAAGGATGACAAAGAGTCAGTAATGATCTTTTGAAGGTGGGGTTACCAATGACTCTTTTCACCCATTCATTCTTTTATCACGTTTTCATTCATACAAGAAGCATTTATTGACCACCTACTGTATACTAAGTCCTTTCTGCTTTTCAGTCTAGTCAGAATTTTTCTCATTGAGCATGAATTGTCTTTACGATATGATCCAGACAAACCATCAAGTTACTTGCATCTTACAAAAATTGAATATTGTATATGACTGACCATTCTCCGGTCACCGCATAGCCAGGTTTGTGGTGGTAGGATTAGAAGCTAAGGCATTTCCAATTATTCCTGACTCTGAGAATCACAGAAAGGGGGTGCGAGAAAACCCTAGAGACATTTCCTTCGTGAGATAGAGGAAATAAAACCCATCCTGAGGCACTGGAAAAGAGGCCCAAGCCCTTTTTCCTCTATTCTTTCATCTGTTAAATGGGGATAATGATACTTTGTGTTTACCTACCTCAGAGAGGCATTATCAGGTCTATTTAAAGGCTCTTCCAATGAAGGCTGCTGTGTAATTACCAAGAACAGCTATGATAAAGAAACCTAAATACAACAGCATATCAGCTGGAACAAATTCTCAAGGGAGTTTACTTCTCTGGAAAAATTTAAGAAAAGGGTAGCAGCTCTCCTCTGGGGACTTTTGGGTACCATTCTAGGTGGAAGTTTAGGAAAGGCTAGCTGATTTTCAAAGTCTCCTCCTGGCCAACCATTCAGGATCTTCCTCTGCTTACTTTTCCCCATGGTCTAAGCAGTTTCCATCTGAAATTCCTCTTTCAAGTTTTTTCAGACCTTAACTCAAACTCTTTTATCCCTGAAAAGAACTGCAAGCAAGGCATTTACCTGTGAGAGAGACAGAGTGAGAAAATGGAAGTTATAATGTGGGGAGAATGTGCACCTCATAAATGATAGGTAACAAGAGGGACTCTTTGATAGTTTTTAAAAAGAGGACTGAAGTTGATCAGTAATGCCAGACTTTGCTAAAACTCATTTGAAAAAGTTATGGAGGGTAGAGTCAAGGGAAGCAGAAGCACAAAAAACAGGGACGCCACTCCTCCATCAGCTCAGGAGAGAGCCAACCTGGCAGATTCAGGATATTAGCAGTTTGACTGGAATATAGAGATAAGCTAAGGAAACATTACGGCTCTAGAATCCTATGGGAATTAGCAAAACATTGAAGATAGCAAGAAAATGGAAGAAGAATCAAGATTATCGTAAAACTTGGTGACTTTGATGAGGTTTGGCGACATCCTTAGCAGAGAGAGATTGCAGCCCAGGGAATGGGCAGGTTGAAATTACTAATGAGATCTGAGTCCATACCATCGTAGGAAACCCAATGGTTTTATATTTTTGTGAAACTTACTCATGCGGTAAAGATTCTGACTATTTATAAATATAACCTATAGTTTCTGAAAGCCTTCTAAGCAATATCAGAAAAGGCCAAATTCCAATGAGTGATTTTCACATGAATGATTGGTAAGGTTAATAATTATGCATAATAATAATAATAGTTACTATTTATTGATTGATTACCATGGGAACTACATAAATCTTTTCCATATGCAACCCAAGTGTCTGCTGGTGGTCTTCCCAGATCTGGTAAAACTGTTCCAAACCCCACCAATCTCATGGTCTATGGAAATCCAAAACCCATCATCACATCTGCGAATCCCTAGGAGTTTGTGTCTCCCTGGCTTTTCCGCCCTCCCAGACTGGATGTGAAATTGCCCATTCACTCACTGCTTGTGTAAAATGCCAAGCCATCATAGGCTTTGTGAAGTCCATTGAAATCGGAAAATGATGGGAGTGAGTCATAACGCCTTCCGATCTTCTCCAGCCTCTCTGCAATGGATTATGTCGGAGGTACCCGGTGTTCTCTCCTTTCACTGAGCAGAGGCACTCATTTCCAAGGAGGCAGCAGCAGCACGAAGTACTTTCCATTTGTTAAAGCGACTGGCTCTGGAAGGTGGTTTTATTCACAAGTAGCAACCATTCATTTTTCCATTGCACGGAACCCTCACAACATCCCCACTTTACAGATGAAACAACTAAGACTTAAAGAGACGGAATATCAGCCCAAGGATATAAACCTATGAAGTGGCAGAAAGAAAATTTAAATCCAGGCCTGGCTGACTCTTACATTAAAATTAACTTGGTGTTTAGAGGAAGGGACAATGATTATCTACTACAGTTTACTTTGTCACTTCAAAACTGCTTAGTTTTTCCATCAAATATCTATATTAAAAAAAAAAAAAGACAATATATTCTTAAAGACCGTATATGAGAAGCTCTAAAGTAAAAACCCCAAGGAGTCAGTATTGTTTCAGAGAGAACAAGTTAGGATAATTAAAATATGTAAACAATGGCAATGTGGCACTATTATTTTTAAGTAATAAAACTGAGATAGGGATATAGGCCACTAGCTTGTCAAACCTGCAAATTACACAAAGAAATAGCTGACACTAATAATGGCAATGAGGAGGAGGATGGTAATGATAGCACTAACCTAGCAATACTATGAATGCTTTGCAATATTATTTAATTTAATGAAAAAAAAAAAAAAAACCTGTGCCTTGACTCCATCATTATCCCTGTTTTATAAATAAGGTTTAAAAGGAAAAAGAGCCTAGCCCAAGGTGATTCATCTCAAAAGAGCTAAAGCCAGGAGCATCTGGTGGCTCAGTCCTTTGAGTATGGGCTGAGTTTGGGCTCAGGTCGTAACCTCAGGGTTGTGGGTTGAGTCCCACGTTGGGCTCTGTGCTGAACAGAGAGCCTGCTTAGGATTCCCTCTCCCTCTCCCTCTGCCCCTCTCACTGCTCACTTGCTCACTCTCTTAAAAAAAAAAAAAAAAAAGCTGAAGCCAGGGGTCTTCCCCAAGTTGTTGGAATTACTCCCTTAACAACTTAAACCTTAATGACTTAACACCCTATACAACTTAATTGCTTCTAGACTCATGTTTCCAGTAGATGTCCCCTCTAGATTGGAAGTGCGTGCCATGAGGAACAAGGAATTTATACCTCTTGTTCCCACCGTTGACTCTAGTGTTTAGAACTGTACCTGGAACATAGTAGGAACTCAGTTAATAACTGCTAAATTATAAGTGAAAGAAACAAAATATCTAAATCAGTAGAGGATATAAAAACATTTAAAAATAGTCACATGTTGATGTTTAAAATATTTAACCAGAAGAAATGTAGGAAGGAAAAACCTGGCTTGAAAACATTTGTTTTTGTTTTTTTTTAAAATCTGTATTCATAGTCCTCTGGAAGCTGAAGAGGAACCCGACCCTGCACTATAACAGCTAAAAGACTACTGTAATTTTAAAAAGCCTTAAAATATAGATTTTATAGATATACACTTATATATATACACATATACATTCTATTACATATCATATTTGTTATTTTGTGCACAATTCTTTTTTTTTTTTAAAGATTTTATTTATTTATTTGTCAGAGAGAGATTACAAGTAGGCAGAGAGGCAGGCAGAGAGAGAGAGAGGAGGAAGCAGGCTCCCTGCTGAGCAGAGAGCCCGATGCGGGACTCGATCCCAGGACCCTGAGATCATGACCTGAGCCGAAGGCAGCGGCTTAACCCACTGAGCCACCCAGGCGCCCCTATTTTGTGCACAATTCTGATCACGTCTTAAAAAGGGGACAGTGAAAGTCTAGAGATTCTCAAAGGAAGTGAGTATGACGGTAGGGAAAATGGAAACTTTCTCAGAAAGAAATGAGGATTTTCGACAAAGAAGACATACGGTAACTATCTTGCGATATTTAAGGTGCTGCCGTGACTCAGAGATAGGCACTTGCTCTTTTTTTTCCTAGAAAACTTAGGCAGATTTTTCAGCTCAGAGTAAAGAGAAAAAATATATTTAACACGACTGTCCAACATCTTTCAACCATATTTCAAATGGATTTGAAAAACCAAGGTCCGTTTTGTTATAAATTGCCAAAATTATAAGAATAATTACCTGTGGAAAAAAATACTAAAAAGATCTCTACATTATGGAGAGGGACCAAGTCAGTTAACACAAACCTGGCTATATGCTAATTAGAATCAACTGGAAAACTGTGAAACCGTGTTAATTTTTAAGGCATCGTCCCAACTGAATCATAATCTCTGGGAGTGGGGACCCAAGAATCTGTATCAAAAATCTGAATTGTGTAATCCCCTCAGATGATCCTGGTCACTCGCCAGGCTTGGGGGTCACTGAACTAGATTACTTCAAAGTTCTTTTCTAACTCGCTGATTTAATGATTCTTATAAGATCGCAGAATTATTTCCTTAATAAATAAATGAAAAAGATATGTGATCTGTAAAATGGAAGTAGGTCGCTCTAAAGTGCCAGCAGACCACCTGATTCCTTCAACAGGTTAAAATTCTCCTTGCAATCTAGTTAGTGAAAACTTTTCCCATGTATCATAGAAAGGTAAATTTTATCTGGCCTGTTTCCCAATTATTAAAGTTCCAAACCACTGAAATATAAATAAATGAGACTTTACTGTACTTAGAACACCAGTATGATGAAAAATTTGTTTACACCGGGAGGTTTTAGGTCATCCTTCAGTCATTCATCCCGGGAACCAAAGTACCTATGCATGCGCGAGCACACAGGCATACACGCACGTACGCATGCACACGCGCATGTGAGCGCACGCGCGCGCACACACACGCACAAATGTGACACATGGTAAATGTTGGGCAGTTACTGAGATGGAACAAAGGAGACCTTCAAATTCCATTGCCTTTTTAACCTTATATTTTTCTAGGCAAGAATCTGAGAAGCCAAATCAAAGGCATCTAAATAACGTTATTAATCATGACATACTAAGCTCTTTGTCTCTAATTCCTTGTCTTTTAAATACGTTATTTTGGAGAAAAAAATGACTTTGGTCTACATGGTGCTAAGTTGAAGAGTAAAAAGGAGTATTTTAAAGTATTAACAGATTTGAAGAGATCATATTCACCTTGGCTAAATCGGTTCCCTATGTAAAGAGCTTCTAAAACGTATACCGGGTAGCCATTTGAAGGAACTCTAATTATTGCAAAAGAACTACACCTGTAGATTTTTTTCCTAATCTAAAATTAAACCTGTAAAGCTCTGCTGGAATCATTTAGGAAAGAATAATTGAAACCCCCTTCAGCAAGTTAATTCAGAATCTCCTAATTTTACTTTTCTGGTTCACAGGGTATCTTTTTTATCATGGTGTTTTCAAATTGAAGCTCACACACATCAAATAAATAGCATGATAATCAGAGGTTCCAATATCCAATACACATTCGTTATTATCTGTCATTATTGTCAGTGTCACTATTATAATTGCACATGGTAAAAAGAATGGAAGCTTTTCCACAGGAATTATTCACGTGTATTACTTTCTAGGAGTAATTGAATAGTTGACATTGCATTTATATCCAAGTAAAATATGTGATGGTTTTCTCATTTGTTTTATTCTTAAGAAATAAGAAATATAGAGTAATCTCTATTAGTCCCCTTTATTTGGATCCAGAAAGGTTCAGTTTTATGTAATGTCTAAATGTGTATTTTCTTATAATAAGGCTTCAAAGATATCCAATATGATTAAAGTGATAATTTTCTAAGAACATATAAGATAACAACTGGGTAGCGAAGTCCTCTTAATTAGCTTGTATTTATATACATGAACTCAACAAGAATCTCAGTAGAAAAGATTACTTTTCTTTTTTAACTATTTCATCAGGTTTGGTATGTTTAAACGAAGCCCACATTGTTTTGCCAATATCTACAGATTAATAATAATTTCCCTTAGAGTTTACATAGAACTTTCACTTTATCATTTTATGTAATCCTCATGACAACCCCTTGAAGAGGCAAGTCAGATACTATCAATCTATTTAAAGATGAGAAAACAGAGGCTCCAAAAAGCCAAGTAATTTATACAAAATTACTCTGCTGAATAGAAAACTGGTCCTAGAAGGGCTCTCCTGGGTGACTCAGTCAGCTGAGCATCTGACTTCAGCTCAGGTCATGATCATGATCGTGGGCGGGGGTGGGGTGGGGGGTGGAGGTGGGGTGTGGGGGGAATGGTGTAAAGGGGGTGTGGGGGGGGTTGTAGGGGATTAAGCCCCATGGTGGGCTCCACTCAGCAGGGAGTCAGCTTCTTCCTCTCTCTGCCCCTCCTCCTGCTGGTTTCTCTCTCTCTCTCAAATAAACAAAATCTTAATTTAAAAAAAAAAAAAAAAGGAAAAAAAAATTAACCCTGGAATCCTGGTCATCTGGATCTTTTTTTTTTCCCCCATCTGGACTTAATTAGTTGTTATGGTGAAATAAAAATTTAAAAAATAAACATGACTTGTAGAAAGATCATAGGCCTGGTAGCACGAAGAGGCCAGAGTCTGAACACTCTTTATGCCATTTTATTTTACTAGGGGAGCCTTCTAACGTCCCTTTAAAATGGAGTTATTTCTGTAGCTTTAAGGCTGTTTTGACAGTCAATGGAGGAAATGAGGAGAAAGACACACGTGTTCCGTGAGTCTGTGCGTTCTCTCTCTCTTCTGTCCTCTACTCCTTCTCACATGCTTTTTCCTATTTTTGGTTTCTATGTGATTCACCTTCACAAAGTCATTTTAAACTTTACTTAGACTTAAGTAATGTTGATACAGAGTTAGAAAATTGAGTGACACCAGCTTTAGAAACAAAATAATCTAAGGGAACTGCCGTACTAAGTTGAATGAATGATAATACGAATATAGGAATGCAAGATTTAAAATGTGTTTTCGTTCACTCCAAGGCCATACATCATGACCTTAAAACACGGTTCCTCCACAGAAAACACACAACCGATGAGGAAGGGAGGTAGAGTTTCCTTTCCTTCCATGGGATTCTTCATCACATTCCCTGAGGAGGCTGGATGGTTTAGAGATTTATCTTAGTTTATGTGGAGGCTTTCGTGGCTGCTATGCTAGCTAGCCCTCTGAATCCTCTCACTGTTGGCAGGGGTGAAGGTTGTTTCCGTTTGCCAACTGTTCAGTGGTTTAGGTATCGGGAGTCTCCGGCCAGTTCTTAGAGGACAGATGGCAGCGAGTGGCTATTTGGGCAGAGAGAACAAAGACTCTAGCTTCTGTCCTCATCTCCAGAGATGGTCCATCTCCTTTGCCGTTGAAAATCACCCATGTGGGGGCGCCTGGGTGGCTCAGTGGGTTAAGCCTCTGCCTTTGGCTCTCAGGTCATGATCTCAGGGTCCTGGGATCGAGCCCCGCGTCGGGCTCTCTGCTCAGCGGGGAACCTGCTTCCCCCTTTCTCTCTGCCTGCCTCTCTGCCTACTTGTGATCTCTCTCTCTCTCTCTCTCTGTGTCAAATAAATAAATAAATAAATAAATCTTAAAAAAAAAAAAAAATCACCCATGTGGATTTGTCCCGGGAAGCTGGCCTTATCAATTAATGAAACAACCTTACCAGCATCATGAAGTCACTCATGCCTCTCCATCTGTCATTCATGAAACACGTTTTAAAAGCAGTACCTTTATTTAAATGTCAAAACAGAGATTGAATTAGATTGCTTCGGTCCCACTATCACTGCCCTGAGTCCTTTCCTCTCCCGTCTAACCATAGGTATTGGCCTGGCCTGTATGCGGCCTCCGCAGTCTGGCAGCAGGTAGAGGTGTCACGGCAAGACAGCCACCCAGTGGCACCTTCTCTCTGAACAGGAGAAGTCTCCACAGGGTACCCAGTAGCAGCGGCCTGAAAAAGAGTACTTGCTCTCATCTTGACTTGTCTTAGACTCACCGAGTGGTTGATTATTTGGATTAAAATGACAACAATAAAATAGTCCTCCATCAGTCCTGTAACCGCGCATTTAGGAAATGCCCAAGAACATCAATGACGTATGCTCTCATTTCAAATTAATAGAAAGCTACTTACGACACCGAGTTTCCATCACCGCTCTTAGCAAACCACCCCAATCACCAAAATCCTCAAAGTATGGAGCGCTCTGCCGTTGGATTCCGGTTTTGTTTCCCAACCACTGATCTGTAAGGCATATGGGTACAGTTCCAAAGCATATGGGTACAGTTCCAAAGCACCTTAAATTCAAAGAGGCAAGGGGGCTTTTTGTGCATGACAAAATCGATATTGCAAACTGATATTACATTAGGCATCCTTCTGGAAGTCCAGCTCCCCCTCTCCATAATTCCCTGATAGGAGTTTCTCCAGAAGGCATTTTTTCTACTGAGGCATAGACAATGCATTCACTGGCACCAGAGTTTCATTAAAGGAATTCTCCTGTTCCCTTCCTTCACATGGAAATGTCATTAACTGTATTAAGTTAACTCTCCGAATGTTAGGTTCTTAACCAACAAACAGTGCTTCTCCACAAGGGCATACTTTGCCAAGCGTCCTGGAATCTGAACGAGGGGCTGAATGTGTCCTAACAGAGTCAGAGCTCCCACCGGGGGTCGCGATCGTATTTAAGAGGGACCTTTTTGTATTTATTGAGTTTTTTCCTTCCGTCATGGTCTTTCCCTTTCTTCCACCACCACCTTCAGCCTTTCAGGTAAATGAAAAGTTCAATTATATGTAAAGCGACCGTTAAATCAGCAGGCCCCTCGTGGGGGTCTGGGCCTCCCGTCCCCGCGCCAATCGCAAGTGTGCTCAATCCATTAGCCTTCCCGAGGATCGCACATCCATCAGGTCGAGTGTGCCGGCCAGGGTGCATCTTACAGCTTTTACTGCATATGAGACGTTGCAGGCCTGTTCTCAGGAGCTGCCAGGCAGACTGGGAATCACAGTCACGGTTAATAGCAGCGAATTGCCAGCTCTTGATGGGTGGGTAGTCACTCCTTTCAGTGGTTGCCCCCTGGGGGAGAAGGTAGAAAAACAGAGGGAGGGAATTAGAGTGACTTTGCACAGTTGAGCAGGTTCATGCCGCTGGATCAGTGGCAAGCATTGGCAGGGCTCCACTCTGGGGAGGCTCAAAACAACCTCACAGTCTCATTTTTACCAATTGGTGCTGCTGTGTCGCCAGTGGTGCCCAGGGATGGGGGCGTGGGGGTGGTGCTGGGGCAGGAAAGGGAGGGGGCGCTGGAAAGGAGATGAAGGCAGAAGTCTCAGCTAAATTAAACAAACAAAAAGTCTCCCTGATACTGGTTAACCTACCCCAGTTAGCCCTGTGCTAACTAATTGTACCAAACTGGTATTCGAAGTTCCCTGGGTGATTAAAGAGTTGGCTCACAAACTCTCTGCATAACCTTAATTTTTTCAAGGTTCTTTGAGTGGAGAATGGCTTATAATAATGATTTTGACTAATACGATTTTTGACATGCAACTTTAATGCTTAACCTTAGTACAACTCCAGAGCATTTCATGTGTACTCAGCTGTAAAGAGTGATGATTTAAAGGGATAATATAAGAAAAAGGTCGTTCTAGAATGAACCTCTAACAAATTGCATAAAGGGAGCTTATTATTCCATGAGTATGGGGATATGCTGCTCTTCTGATCATTTTTCTGCTTGGTTCAAAAAAATTGTTGAGACATGAATGGGAGAAGAAACAGGAAAAAATGAAATAGAAATCTGCAAGCAAGGAACATTCTTTTGATGGTTATGATTTCGTCGCCACTAAAAAGGCTCTACAATAATGTGGTTATTCATCTCCTCTTTTGTTTTGGGTGAAGAATTCGCTCTAACAAGAAAATGCTGTTACTGGTCGGAGGCTTGCCTCCCGGGCCGGACCGGCTCCCCAGCAACTTGGTTCAGTACTACGATGATGAAAAGAAGACATGGAAAATACTCACAAGTGAGTGGCCTTCTCTCTTTATTTACCCACCTATTTATTTCTGCTTATAGCTGTCTCCATGAATTTGAAAACATGGCTAATCAAATTAGACATTTTATTGATTTGTTACCCTTTGGAGGTCTGTTTATGTATCACAGGGGATTTGGAGTAAAAGACTAAATTAACATTGCAGAGGTGGCCCATTTGGTAGACAAACGGGCCTAAATGAAACTGGCCTCAAAGCCCTGCCAGAGTTTATGTCTCTGTGACACAGAGTGGGTGGGTCAAAGAGATGTTCCAAAAGAAATGCCTCCGTTCTTTTTTTTTTGCTTATCAAAAGTGGAACGTTGGTGAATAGCCCCAGTAAATTTTCTCACATCATAAGGGGTGTTTCATTCATTGTCTTTGTAACTAACATTCATGTTGCCTTTTAGACATTTTCTGCTCATTCGCCTGTAGTCTGTGGGACTGGGTCTTAGAGAAACCCGACCCTCGATAGAGCGGTAGCAACAGCCACACAGTGTGGATGGACAGACATCCGCGGCCTGTGCCAGCTTCATTCCACTGTGCTTGCGAACTTCCACCCAATGGTCTCTTCTGCCCCCCCTGAAAGGGTGATTGTGTTTTACAGCAAACCTCTTGCCTTGGGCGGTGAGATTTGGAACTTATTGTTACATCGGTTATGATTCCCAATCTGACTCAGTCATGGAATCAAAAATCATCATTTCTTGAGTGCAGCAGGCTGTGTGCTCCGGTCCCCTCGTGGGCACAGTGGCTGCACTGGTCAATAAAACTAAATTTTAACTGTCAAAATTGCCCAGAGCTGTATAGATAAAATAATAAATGAGTAATTTTGATCCATAAATCAAAGCCATACATTTAAAACCGACAAAAGAGGAAGTTAGATTTTCTTCTGGCATGTCTCTTTTAAGCGGTTATACGTTTTATCAGATTTTTTAAAAATCATTTCCTTTCCTCGTACTAAAAGCCCTTTAAAATAATACGACTAGGACAACAGTTTGCCCATAAGAGCAGAAGAGACGCAAAGACATGTGAGGTGGTGCTTGAAATAATGCATTTCGGAGCTGGCTTACCCCGGTGAGACCGCCGGTAGCATCGTCCAGGATCTGTGACGAGGAAGCTCCCCAGACACCCGTACACTGTGGAAGAAGTGGGGGATAGTAGCGGGAAGCTTAAGGAGAAGGAGGGAGGAAAAATAAGTTACAGATCCTTAAAATGGTTTTCACTCTCTTTTTTGACAAAAGGACCATTCATAGAGATTTGAACATCTGAATGAGTGACCAAGCTGTATTTTTAAAGTAAACCCAAAGAATCTGTAGGCTAGAGAAAGCCTACATAGAATAAGACACGGATGCTAGGAGGAGAGAAGAAAAAGGAAAGACAAAGATTCCTGAAGAGAGAGGACAGAGGCATAGAAGCAAAAGAAGTGATAGGCATTCACAAACCCATCTGTTGTCCCACATACACCAGGCGAGGCCCAGTTTGCTACTGGTTTGAAGTCCTTCGTTAAAGGCAAAAGGATTAACTAAAACATTATGAATACTCTGAGAATTTCATTTGAAAGCTTGTTTGGGGACAGAGTGATCATTTAGTCTCCAAACGGGGACACTTCAGAGCATGACATGGGGACCTACTGATTATGCTGGGACAACAGGGATAGACGGGAACGTAGGGTCACCCTGCTCAAATTTTTTACCTTAACTTAGAAGGATGTGGTAAGAAGACATAAACTTGAAACAGTCAGACCTGAGTTCCAACCCATGTCTTTGACCTTGATCCAGACATGTTAGTTTCCCAAGTCGTGGCTTCTTCATTTTGTCAGCACCATTGGAGTATTTTTCTAAATAAAATTGTGTTTATAAGTCATCTAGCACATAGCGTGAGCTCAACCAACTGCAGGTGTCATGGCCATTATTATCACACCACCACCATTCTGAGGACGAGGACTGTGTGGACCTTTACACCCTAGAGGTGTCAGTTAACTCACACTCTCCATGCAGAGGGGAGACCAGGTACAGGGCAATAGATACAGCACTCTGACCTGAGGTCCCGGAGCCAGGAACCTAGTTTCCGTAGTTTTCCTACGTTGCATGTGGTAATCTACAGACTCAGCAGGAGAGAGAAATGACGGTCAGTTGACTCCATTCACAGGTTTGAAATGGAAGAAAATAAAGACATGAATGTATAGAAAAGTTCTTATAATGGGAGCATACTCAAAGATCTCGAACCTCTTTTCTATAGTCAGGCATGCTTACAGCTTTGAAATAAATGTCTACTCCACTTACACTCTTGATTTCCCTGGGACCTGTACTTTAAAAAATAGAGTTTATTACCTGCTGGGCTGTGACTACATGGCCCCAAGTGAAGGCATATTTTCCAGGTTTGTTGGAGAGAGATAGAGAGTTTATCTGGATGATTTCTGCTGTGGTGTGTATTTTTTAATTAAGGCATCTTATTTGGCTAATAAATAGGACCGGTCATGGACAGATTTCCATGCTATTCGGGCCATCTAACAATAAAGGAAGAAATGTTTCTTACTGAAATAGAAAAAAAAAAATCCAAATTCTCCCTAAATCAGGGCCACGCTTGGGATCTGCTTAATGATTAAATGGCTATCCCCGTACGAACTGACAAATAAACTAACTCGCAAAAACCTAAAACCCGACTCAGCTAGAGCCTCTGACTCTTAGAATCCTTTGCCCATGTGGCTTGAACACAGATGTCTCAGCCTGTTTCATAAACACGCTCCTTCGAGAAAGATGGCATTCCACAGGCAGGCGCACAGAAACCCAGTTACGGGAACCACATGGCTGACACGAATCGGACAACAAAGAATGCAAAGGAAAGGCAGTCGTGACTCTCTTTGGATCTTACCCTATTATGTGATATTTTAGAGTCACAGTGTAAGGCGTACACAAATAATAATAAATTGAATGGAGAAGGGTGAGGAGAAGAGAGAACGTGGATCAACAGGACCTAAAAGAAAACAAAATCCAACCGCCAGCCGGTCAGGGGTCAGGTCTACCCGAACGGCAAACGGAACAATTACTCCCACTGAAAAGACTGTATTGGTAACGTGCTGACACAGATTGCATTTTTATCTGCCTCTTTGGAAAAATCATTTAATATAACATTGTATAATTAATGTTGAGAATAGGGACGGAGCTCCGTGGTCTCGCACAGAAAAAGTATTGGGAAATAACACGTAAAAATGACTGTGAAGTCCTCTCGTCAGTGTAAAATGTTAAGTAGTAACAATAAAATTGGCATTGTTTTTCTCTCGACTGTTGATAATAGAAGGGAAGTTGGGATGCACTTTCGTTCATTTTTATTTTACAGTACTGCTTCCCCTGCCTTTCTCACTCCTGCACGCAGTCTCCCGTTTCATTCTTAACTTATTAGGAAGCAGTACAGGAGACATGAATACTAAAATGGCCAGTGTAAAAAACGTGCCTCCTGCACTTTGCAGGCCCTACATCCTTGGTGCAGAGATCAAACGAAACAATTCCCATGACTGCTTTAGACATTTTTATATCATTTTATAACACAAAGTTTTTATGAAGTCCACGTGTAGAAGACCTTTGTGTTCCCGACCCCCCCCCCCCCCGCCACCAAGAGACAGCACGGAAGGAGCCATGTACTTTCCTCATGCTCACCACTGGCCGAGTCCTTCACTGGTGGGGAGAGGCGTCTCCTGGGGACGGACTTCCTTCCTCCTACATTTCAGATGAGACACTCTGCTCGTTAGCGGCTTGTTACTACTTTCCGTGAGTGATGAGGGGGGACAGGACTTCAAAACAAAGATCTGTCCTTCCATGTGCCCATGACGACTTCCCTTGAATAACGTCAGGATGAAAACTAGAAGAACTAACTTAGAAAGGCATCTTCCTTCTTCTGGCCACCTTCAGTCCCTCTGTCAGAGGTGGGGGGAAATGCCTTCTTTCCTCTCTTCCTTTCAGTTGACTTGTGGCTCTGTTCTCTTCCTGTTAGTGCAGTTGGGGGCCGTGTATTTTTCGGTGGCGGGACAGAAAGGAAACCACTGTGTGGAGATGACCTGGACAGACTCCTCTGATCCCTGGAGGACATTGAATTTGTTCCCACCCACACAGGAGGGTTCCGGGGTCTGGGTGTCAGTGATTTCTTTTAGGAGAATCACAAAGATCAGAAGCTGATGGACTCTTCTTCTTCTTCTTCTTCTTCTTTTTTTTTTTTTTTTTTTAAGAGTGGGGAATGGTTGAGGGCAAGAGAGATTGAGAATCCCAAGCAGGCTCCAAGCCCAGTGTATAGCCCTGCCAAGGGGCTTGATCTCACAAGCAGGCTCCAAGCCCAGTGTATAGCCCTGCCAAGGGGCTTGATCTCACATCCCCTAAATCATTACCTGAACCGAATCACTTGCTCAAACCAGGTGCCCCTTCGTTCTTTTTTTAAAATATACTTTCTGGAAACGCCTGGGTGGCTCAGTCAGTTTAATCATCTGCCTTTGGTTATGGTCGTGATCCCGGGGTCCTGGGATCGAGCTCCGCATCAGGCTCCCTGCTCCGTGGGGAGCCTGCTTCTCCTTCTGTCTGCTGCTCCCCCTGCTTATGCATGTGCTCTTTCTGTCTCTCTCTCTGACAAATAAATAAAATCTTTAAAACAAATAAAATAAAATATACTTTCCTTAAATGTTAAAGGAATAGTACCAAGAAAGCAAATCCTATAGAAGACCGTGAAACTCAGTTCCGAAAGATAAACACAGGTTTGATGATACCCGATACCTAATAAGTGCTGATTATTCAGGAAGTAATAAGTCTGCACACTGATCCTTTCACTGGGACTTCTTTCCTTGGCCCCTCTGTTTTTTTGACTTCAGTTTATTTCTTTGAGGATATATGTTGGAGGGAAAGTCAATTTAGTCAAAGCTAATAATTATTTCTTTTGATTATTTATTTAGAAAGAATTAAAAAGTAAATCAATTGAGGGTTTTTTGGCTGTGGGTTTCCTTTATTTATATTATCTTTAGACCTAAACCCCACAAATTAATTTTATTTAATTTCGTTTCTAGACAGGGATGCAGATTCCATACATAGTGCATTTCTCATTGCAGGGGAACCTCAGAAACAATTAGGTGCTTCCAGAATGATTCTGAAACTGCCTGGGAAGAATTTAGACTTATTTACAGACTTCATTCCTTCATGTAACAAGCAATTACTGAATACCCACCCTGTTCTGGGTGTGGGAGGTTAGAATGCGCATAAGATCATTTACCCTCTGAGGAACCTAAGGAAGCAATTACAATATGGAGTGTTAAGGAATAGAGCTCAGGGTGCTTGGGGGAGGGGTGCAGAGAAAAAAGACCCCAAATATGAAAGGTTAGGGAAACTTTCCTCAAAGTGACCTTCTGTAAAGTTGAAAAAATGGATAGGAAGTATCAAGGCAAAGAAGCGGATGAAAAAGTATTTTAGTAAGAAGGTCTAGTACTGGAAATGCCAAAAGGCAAGACAGAGTTGGTGCCTTCTAGAAACTGAAATGAATTTGTGTATCTGTAGGAGAGTCTGAGGCTAGGAAAGTAGGTGGTGTGGCTGGAGGAGTCAGCAAGAACCATATTATATGGGACTAATTCACGAAATTGTTAAGATCGATTGAAGAAGTAAGAGCTGAGTGGGGCGCCGGGGTGGCTCAGTCGGTCAAATATATGACTCTTGATTTTGAATCAGGTCATGTGTTCAGGGTCTTGATCTCAGGACTGTGAGATCAAGCCCCATGTCAAGTGCCACACTGGGCTCTGCTGAGTATGGAGCCTGCTGAAGATTTTCTTTCTCCCTCTCCCTCTGCCCCTTCCCTCTAAAAAAAAAGAGAAAGAAAGAAAGAAAGAAAGAACTGAAAGAACTGAGAGGTGTTAGTGAAAACATAGTGATCTAAAAACTTTATGCAATAGCAGGACAGTTGTCCTTTCTTAGCCTGGAACTTTTTATTTCAGTTCACAGAGTGATTGTTTCCATGACTTTGGACAAAGAAGAAGGAGAGAGAATTGTGTTTGGACTTTTTAAATATGTTAGCATCTAATTTTACCTTCAATGAGCTCAATTCTAATTTGAGATCCATGGCTGCACATTGCTATATATCTTGAATTATTTGCTACTGTGTATTCACGCACCAGTGCATTACTGGATTTTTCATAGATTTTTTAAAAAAAAATATGTGTGGTGGTCACTTCCAAAATACTGTATTTCAAGGTAGTTGGGTGCCTGGAAAAACTAGGTGGCTTCCTTTCTGGTTTATACCTCCCTTGAATATAGAAGTTGCTTTTTCCTCCAGACAACGGCATGTGTACAAATAATTCTGAGGCTTTCATTGCATACAAGCTGTGGTACTTGCTACTGAGTCTAGTACACAGGGGGAATGAGTCATATTTGCTACTTAAATGTGCTCTGTGTCATTCCTAGGCAAATGCAGACTAAGTCTGGCCAAGCCAATGAATGTGAATACTAGAAGATTAGATGATCTCTTTGCCCAGCCCTCTCATTTTACACATTAATTTCATTTATTCAGTAAATGTAATTGATATCTTCTGGGTAGCGACCGTTGTTCTCAATGCAGAGAAAACGAGGCCGACTCAAAGCAAATATTATCATGCCTTCACCAGTGTTTGAGCTGGGGGGAGGACCAACATTAATAAACAATCCCAGGTAGCAATATATAATAACAAAATGTGATAGTTATATGAAGGAAGAGCAGAAAGGTGTAAAAGGTATGTATGTAAGATCTTGTAACAGAGAGACCCGATCTAGTTTAGCCTTCTTGGAGGATGCCATCCAAGAGGTATTTGAGCTGAGAACTGAATGATGAGACAGCTAGCCAAGTAAAGATGTGAAAAGAAGATTGTTTCAGTTAGTTAATAATGAGTACAAAGACCCTGTGGAAAGAAGATGCGTGGCCAAAATCAAAGAGCTGGGATTCTGAAGAAAGAGAGGACATGGGACGGAAGACATTCGCAGAAACCGGACCATGCAGGCTCTTCTATGGCAGGTTCACAAATTTGGCTTTTACTTTAAGTGACTGAAAGAAGGTGTCATACCCAGAGCCACACGATGATTTAGTGGCAGGATGAGGAACAGAACACTGGTCTCTGTATTTCCATCAAGCAGTGCTGCCTCATGGACCACACCAATCTGTCTCACCAGCAAGTGCCATTAGTCAAGAATCCAAGCAGATGAATGGGTTGTAATCTGTGCTGACCCATTTCACTCATGAAAATCTAAATGGATCCAAAATACTTGTCATAGTACCACATTCAGAGAATAAAACTAGTATAGGTTAATTAAATGAATATCCTAATCCTAGAGATTAAGAATATTATCTTGGTTTATGGACTAAACTGCAAGTTATGATATGTAAGTGATAAAATTTGCATTTAATATTATTGACTAGCCATAATTTAATACAGATTTCTTGACATTTTTAACTTTGAGGCAGTGTCAAAAATGGAACAACAAAACCCACCCCCTACACACACACACACACACACACACACACAGAGCCTCATCTTTCAGGATGGAAAGATCTAAATTGTAATTCACCCCCAGGCACTGGCTGACTGAGACCTTGGTATGCTTTTTTCACCCTGAGCCTTCTCACCTGCAAAGCAAATGTAATTCTACCCATTTCTTAGAGTTATTGTGAGAATTAAATCAAATAATACCCATAAGGTTGTGTAGGCTCAGTATTGGGAAGATTGTTGTTCCTTAAAAAATTTTTATTCTACTTTAGTCTATTTTGCATATAACCAGAGCAAAGCAAAAGATTAAATCTTGCCTTCTGCTCTTATCACCAGGAGTTTGGGAAAGAAGACACACCTTTGATTCAGAATGAAATTTCTATCTATTTCTAGCATGAAGCCATGGGTATCAGTCAGGTTGGGCTAGATTATGCTGTGGTAAGAAACAACTCCAAAATCTCAGGGTCTTAAACCAAAAAAAAAAAAATTATTTCTCATTCATGCTACATGTCCAGTGCGAGTTGGCAGAGAACACCTGTTCATCAGAGGCAGGCAGGGATCCAAGCATGTGGGGCTGCATCTTAACACGGATCTCTACCATCAACGCAATGGGGGGAGCATATGTTGGTGGTGTCTTGTACTGGCACTTAAAAGAGACATTAAGCATTTATGCTCGGTCACAAGACCACACCCCATTTTAAGGGGACAGGGAAGCGCAATCTTCCACGGGTTCAGGAAGAAGAGAATCAAAGTATCTGGTGAGCAGCGCAGTGTGCCTACTATAATCTGCCCTCCTGGACATTAAATATTCCATGTACTCTCCTGGCCATGCTCAAAGTACCCTTGCTCCTCCGCACAAGGGAGAGCACCACAAATCATCAAGTTCAGTGATGATCTCTGAGTGATGGACAGTCATTCCAGTATCGGGCTCATTTGTTCTTTATCTTGATCTGGAAACAAACTAAATAATCAAATAAATTACCTAGTTTCCTCCCACATCTTGCAGAGTGATGGATTAGGGACAGGATGAGCACGAGAAGCATTTTCATCTGGAAAGAGCATAGCACTTTTGCAGGCCCACCAAACAGACATGCTGAAGGGTGCCTATCCAAGGTTGTGTTCCTTGATCTGGGCCCTCCCTAGTTCTGATCATTGTCCTTTGTTCTCCGTGGCCCCTGGCTCCACATTATAGGAGACGCTTCTTTTTCCATTATCTTCTTTGGACATATCTGAAGAAAACTTGAGACTATGCTCTTCCTGGGGGCAGAAGAGTTTTTATTTTTATTTTTTTTAATTTTTATTTATTTATTTGACAGAGATCACAAGTAGGCAGAGAGGCAGGCAGAAAGAGAGAGGAAGAAGCAGGCTCCCCGAGGAGCAGAGCGCCCGATGTGGGGCTCGATCCCAAGACCCTGGGATCATGACCTGAGCTGAAGGCAGAGGTCTTAACCCACTGAGCCACCCAGGTGCCCCTGGAGGAGTTTTTAAGTACCTTTCATGTCTGTAGATATTTAAATCTCTAATTTTCATAGCCTGTTTTAATCCAGACTGGGGGTCTTTTGGCAGTTAACTCCCTAGAAAGTGTAGCTGTCTTCTCATGTTATATCCACTCCATGGCCACTAACCACATCCACAGTTCTTTTCCGATATACTTCTTAGATTGCTTTTTCCTTCTTTTTTTTTTTAAATTTCCCCCCCCCCCCTCACACACACACACACACACACACACACCCCTTTTTACTCTTTTCCTGAGTTAGAAGATTTACTGGGTATCTCATCCTTTGATGAAACTTTCCTCCAAGATACTCTAATCTGGTAAAATTACTGTGAAAGCCATATCTTTAATTTTGTCTTTGTCAGCTGAGTTGTAATTAAGCTATTTTGCTTAAAATGTGCCTCATTTTGTGTATGATGCACAAAACCGAAATCTTTTACCAGGTGAGATTCAAAAAAGTTATTTATTCCAGTACTGCACACTCCTGAATTTCTGGACTCCCATTTTTTTTCACTTCTGCTTATAAATGGGCCAACTTTATTTGTGAGATCATCTCTTTTTCTGTAGCTCTTGCCGGATGCTACCAACAGCGACCAAGGCACATTGTCAAAATTCTGTCTTCCAACCTTGGAGTGGAAGATTATGAGAGAAGCGATCTGCTGAGTAAGAGCAAGTCGCCTTTCCCAAGTGGTGTTCCGTGCCATAACACGCATTTCCACCCTTCCACCCTCGGGTCTCAGCTCTCTTGTCATCAGCCACTCTGGGCCTTCTTGATACCAAAGCCTAATATCAGTCAGAAGAGGGGAGGCTAGGCTAAGGGGTCATAACAGCAATCCCCCAATTTTTTTTAAAGATTTTACTTTATTTATTTGTCAGAGAGACTGAGAGAAAGAGAGAGTGAGCACAAGCAAGGGGGAGCAGCAGGCAGAGGGAGAGGCAGACTCCCCACAGAGCAGGGAGAATGCAGGACTCTCTGCTACCATGACCTAAGCCTAAGGCAGATGCTTAACCCACTGAGCCACCCAGGTGTCCCAACAATCCCAAATATTACTGGCTTATTTCTCTTCATGTCACCTGTCTACAGTAGGTTGGCTGGGATCACTGTTCAAGTTCTTATACCAATCCTCAGGTTCATGACAGTTCCACGATTTGACTTGTCACTCTTGCCGTGGCAAGGGAGAGGACAGTTTTGCTAGGACTCTTTAAGCTCCTACTCTGAATTTAGCACATTTTATTGGCAAAATAAATCACCTAGACACACCTAACTTCAAAGTGGGCGGAAAAGTGCAATCCTCCCAAGCTCTCAGAAGGATTACCAAAATATTTCAAGAGCATTAATGATTACAGCCCATGCACCCTTAAGTTCAACGAATAATTTGGTGCACCCTTCTTATCACATGCAAAATATCCTCGCACATCTTATGAACAGTTATGAGTTAGAACAGATAGCTCGCTTCTCTGTGCATCTCTCTCTGTTCCTGTCTCGGTGTGACCTCATTGGCAGGAGCGATATTTATCCACAGAAGACTGGATGCCTCGATATTAGAGGAAATGTTTAAAAGTACATTCCAATTTATAATACATTAGGGGTGGAATTTTAAAAATTTTGCTTCTCCTCAAATAGTTTAATTATCTCTGACTTTATGTGATTTTCACTGTTTCTACTGCTTATTATATATACGTAAACTACTACACATCTACAATAGAGATATGCAAACATGTATATAGACAAAAATTGCATCGATACACATAATTCCCATAGAACAAAATGGTTTTTATCATTTAAGGAGAACTCATTAAAAGAAGAATTGAAATGACTTTCAAAATTACAACCAAAAAATGGAAAGATAATTGGGGTGAGTGATTATTGTATGCGAATATCTCCATCGAAATAAAGGAGTAATTAAGGCAAAGTGCAAATAAGCAAACTCTTCCTTTTCAGATCCCTGAGATCACTTTGCATTGGCGTTGGGAAGTAAATCTGCATTTCTTGATTCTCTGGCCAGTTAGAAACTGGTGTTACATATCATACACAAGACGACCTCCCAGACTGGGGAACCATCACTCTGATCACACCTTTGTATTTATTAATTATACTGATTTTGATGGTACCTTTCGTGGAAGGTACCCTAAGAGCCTGGCCACATTCGGCAGGCTTCAACAATGGTTTTGTTGAAAGGGGTATGCTGAGCAGACACTTTTTTTACCTCTGTGTCTTGATGCCAAGGCAAACTATTGCTCCTTAAAGCGTGTGCTAATTATTAATCCTAACCGGCATGCCTTGTTTGGTCATTAAGTCTTAATTTCTTTAAAAAAAAAAATTAAGATTGAACTCCTGCTATTTGGCTAGAACAATAATCATTGTGAGTTTCAAAGACCAAAATCTTCCCACATTTTTATGTCCCGAGAACCGCAAAGTGCTTTCAGAAAACCCTACTGCTAAGGCAATGATGTATCGCTTTCGCTTTCATTATATGTTTTTAATCAGAGCATGACTTCACACTAGACAAAGCGATGCTTTATGCATGGTCTCACTTGTTTTTGCTAAAATCTTTTGACATGATTAATTTTACTTTAATGCTTTTGTCTTGTTGTAATGGTAAGGATGATGGGTATAAACCAAGCAAAAATACATGCTTTTCTATTATAATGCCTCTGAGCATTAAAAATATCTTAGATGAAAAGGGGAAAAAAAAATCACAGGAGACTGGTCCGACTGGAATTAAATTTCTTGCTACCTGAACACAGAGTACAGGAGATTAAAAAAAAATGATTCAGTCATTGTTTTTAGTTTTATTTTTGGTATTTTTTATAGCAATTTATTCATCTGTATGATTGGATCTGAAGAGGAGGAAAGAGATTGTGGCTCACAGATTTTTTGATCTCATTTGTCGCCTTGTAGCATTTACTACCCTCTCAGTATTAAGGGACCAAAATATTAACCAATTTCATACGAAGTGTGCCTCCACCTGATGAGGGGGAAGCCTGCCATCCTTTTCCATGGTGAAGCCCTGGATAGAGATGCATTTTCAGCTATACTAATTTTTGGTCTAAAAGAATTAATACAGTATCCTTTGTCCAAATTACAGAAAAGCAGTGATGTAAATGATTTTATGAAGAAAACAGTAGGCTCTTCAGCAAGTGAGACTTGTCTTATGAGCAGCTGTCCAAGTATAAATTCCACCATAGTCACTTTTTCTTTTTTCGTTAATAAATGATGGAATTATTATTCATATTACAAGAGTATGACTCTTTTCCTTT
The DNA here is from genome assembly GCF_009829155.1 of Mustela erminea. Lineage (NCBI taxonomy): Eukaryota > Metazoa > Chordata > Mammalia > Carnivora > Mustelidae > Mustela > Mustela erminea. The sequence goes on from NC_045626.1 coordinate 39,163,722, forward strand.
TTCCTATACAACCTGTCCGCTTGTTCTACTTGCCTCCCAAATAAATCTTATCAACGATAAAAATATCATCCAGCATTGTCCAATAGAATTTTATGCAATGATGGAAATGTTCTTTCAAACATCAAAGCCCAGTACAGCAGCCACTAGCCACATGTGGCTATTAAGCCCTGGAAACATGGCTACAGCAGAGAAGCTGAGTTTCGGGTTTTACTTAATTTTAATAAATTTCCACTTACAGTCACCTCCTGTTTTAAGTGGCTTCTGTATCAATGGCACAGCTCCAGGTGACAGAAAGCTCTGTGATGCTCGCATTTACCCTGGAGAGCTGACTGCCACCCAGCTTTGCTGGTCAAACTTACTGCCCTCCATACCAAGAAAAAAATGGGTAGCCCTATGAAATAACTAGATTCAAAGAACAGGTGATGAACCACATGCAAGCCCTCTTTTAGGTACTGAGTTTCATCTTTTAATGTCTCATTCTCTTCTTCCACAAGTCCCCACTTTCTCATCTAGTTTACTGGTGTATTCATTTCTTGGAGCTGCCATAACAAAATACCGAAAACTAGATGACTTAAAACAACAAAACGTATCATCTCTCGTTGCTGGAGATTGGAAGTCTGAAGTCAAAGTGTCCCCAGAGCCACGGGCCACGGGCCACCACTCTCTTGTCTAGCTCTCCCCTGGAAGAGGTCCTAATTGTAGGATCTGTGTGCCAAGACGTGATTTGCTAAAGAGGGAAAAACTGCGCATGTCCGCTTCCATGCTTGTCTGTTTCATCTTGTACTAATGACGCGGGTGGCCTCCTTTGTCTGAAGAGTGTTGGTAAATCTTAGATCTCCATTTCCTGTCCGGTCATAAATTTGTTTGAGGTGTTTCATCACTAAGTTTACCAAGTACCAGTAGCTGCTCTTGTGTGCGCATAAACATTTCCTAGGATTAAATTACTTCTTCCACGTTAGAGCTTTCATTATATTAAAAAAAAAAAAAAAGATAAAGCTTCCTTTTTTGTCTTTCTTCTTGTCAAAAACCCAAGTCCTTTTTTCCTGACCTGAGTGATAATCAAAAGATCTAGGTGCTGATGAATTAAGAATTGTAATGGTTATGTGCCTTCAATGTTATTAAATTTGCAATGTCTGATATCTTACATTGTGTTTGTCACAAATACATGTAAATGGGTTTCTAGATCCAGTCCAGAAAATAACTCAGAATGGTTCTCCTATTTCGTGGACGTGTTTCTTTGATGTGCAGTTCCTATGCTAACCTCCGCGTCAGGGTTTCATCACCATCTGGTCTCCGCCCTAAACTGAAAAGCTTAGTAGAGATGAGTCCAGGATGAAGCCAAAAGGGGGCACTACCAAGAGCTTTCACTACACAGAATAACCCTTCTTGACCTTTGGAAACTGTTAAGTTTCCCATACTGTTTTCAAAAAGAAAACAGAAACGTGAAATACGTATCTTTTTAAGAAGCAACTTTTGTTCTCTTATCCAAGTTTAGTCACTCACAAATATGAGAGCCAATGCCTGATTATACCATGATCTGAGGAAAGCAAAAGATAAGGGTTCCATTCCCTCTACAGCTCCACTGGCTCTATATGGAGAGGATGCTTTTTCCAAGCCAGGGGCTGTGCCCTACAGCTTCGTATAGGCATCTGTCACTGTTGGTAACACAAGCCCACTGAAAGAGAGGATGGAACGGTGTGAATCCATTAACACGCTGGAAAATACCAGGACGCTGATTCTGCTGAAAGCTGGTTAGTGGCATCATCTCGTGCATGTTGCTTCCTTTAGAAGAACTGGTGGGGGCTGGGAGGGCATAAAGCAGTACCGTCTGAGGTCATCTGAATTTCACTTGTTTGCAGTGTATGTCACTTGACAGAATGCAGACACGTGAATATAACACATTTCCCAGAATAAAGAATATCTACCACAACTTTTCCTTTTGAGAAAAAATGTGCTAGTAGTAGCTGTCTATCCAGGGGTCAATGCACTTTTTCTGGTCTCTGTCACCACTACTCAACTTTGCCACTATAGCATCAAAGTAGCCATAGGTGACACAGGAACGAATATGCATGGCTCTGTTCCAGGAAAGCTTTATTTATAAAATAGGTGGAGAACTGGATTTGACCTACAACCTGTAGCTTACTGACCTTTGCACTCTAATCTAAGGACATAACTATTTTATTCATAAATCATACTTCTTGGTAGTGCAACAATACTTAGGGTCTCATAACTAACGTTTTTTAGACTAAGCCCTTTACCTGCATTAGCTCATTCAATCTTCACAACAATCCCATGGCACAAGATCCACTATCACTTCCATTTTATAGGGGAGGAACCAAGGCATTAAGAGGTAAAATAGGGGTGCCTGGATGGCTCAGTCAGTTGGGCATCTGCCTTCAGCTCAGGTCATGATCTTGGGGTCCTGGGATCAGTTGAGCCCCAAGTCTGGCTCCCTGGATAGCATGCTTCTCTCTCTCCCTGCTGCTCCCCGCTGCTTATGTGCTCGCACCCTCTCTCTGTGTCAAATAAATAAATAAAATCTTAAAAAAAAAAAAAAGAGGTAAAATAATTGTCCAATGCCCTGAGTAAGAAGCAAAGCCAAGGGGCCCCTTTTTGGTGCAGTTGGTTTGGTGTTCGACTCTCAGTTTCAGCTCAGGTCATGACCTCAGGGCCTTGAGATCAAGCCCCACGTTGGGTTCCATGCCCAGTGCAGAATCTGCTAAAGTGTCTTCCTCCCCTCCCCTCCCCTTACTTCTCCTCCCCCTCACTTGCTTGCTTTCTCTTTAAAATGAATAAATCAATCTTAAAAAAAAAAAAAAAAAAGGAGAAGAAGAAGAAGAAGCGAAGCCAAGATTCAAACTCAGGTAGTCTCGCTCCAGAGATCACACTCTTAAATCACAAACTATACTGACTCTCAGGGAATATTTTGTGAACTTCCCTTTTAACTTTGGAGATAGACTTTGCTCTGAGCATAAATGAAATACTTCCTCTGCCAGCACCAGGAAAGCAGACACTCTGTCTACCTTGTTGACTCACTCCACTCCCCTGCTGGCTCACAGGACACAGCCCACAGACAGTGAGCAAAGGCTGAATAGGGGGATTGCCTCTCACTCTTGCCAGCGCCACAGGCCGGCCCCCAAAGTAGCTAAACATTGGCTCAACAGCCATTTGGGTCCCCCAGGAGGTTCTCTGCTGCTTGTGCTGAGACAATGTCCGCCTTTCAAAGATAAGTCCAGCCCTTAAATGTATGCAGTTACATTTTCTGGTTGTCTTAATTCTGTCTTTGAACTTGCAAGTATCTTCTATGTAAACCAGCCTCTTTTCAGACTATATATGCAAAAGCAATAAAGGATAAAAAAATAAGGAAGGGAGTTTTAATTTTAGCAACACCAAAATGAGCACAAACAATTTAATTGAGCATTTATTCTGTGGCCAGCATTGTGCCAAACAGATTGCATACATCTTCTTATTTAGATCTCATTTTAAGGCAGATATAACTACCCTGGTAAGGATTTAAAAACTAAAGCTTAGGATGGCTAAATAACTTGTCGAAAATTACAGTTAATATGCCAAGGCATGAGTTTTCTTTCTTTTTTTTTTTTTAAAGATTGTATTTGTTTGACAGAGAGAGATCACAAGTAGAGAGAGAGAGAGAGAGAAGAGGAAGCAGGCTCACTGTCTAGCAGAGAGCCCGATGTGGGACTCGATCCCAGGACCCTGAGATCATGACCTGAGCTGAAGGCAGAGGCTTAACCCACTGAGCCACCCAGACAGCCCCAAGGCACGAGTTTTCTTACACCCAAACCCGGATGCTTAACTACCATATGACACTGTCTTCAATGAGATGCTCTCTCTCAACCTCCATGACTTAAGGCTAACTAGGTGGCGAACTTATTTTTGTAAGACATTGTGCTGCATGGGGTACTCAGCATGACAGTTTGAGCTTGGTATCATTATTTTTCCATTTATTAATAGGAAACCAAGGTCAAGGAGTGTTTCCCAGATAGTTTGGTGGAGCCAGAATATGGAACTAACCAGTTGTCTTCTACTTCTTCAACTCAATGTTGTACTGCTTTTATCTTATTAGTATAATTTTAAGCATCAGAGTAGGCATGTACAGAGGGCTTTCCAGGATAATGGAACTTTACATGTATTTACTGGATATATTTTATCCTCATAACAACCCTGGGTGATACCCCTATCCAGTCCTCACATTTGGAAAGCACGTCCAAGTCTATCATTCATTGAGTCGCCCAGAATAACCCTTTGAGATCAACAGGTCAGGCATTATTACCACTGTCTGACATATGAGGAAACTAAAGTTCAGAGTGGTTAAGTGACTTGTCAAGGTCATGCAATAATTGATGAATTTGTGACTCAAACCTGTGGCTTCTGACCTAATTTAATTTAGTGTTCTTTCTATTAGGCCGTGTTCTATGAAAGCTTGTTAGGAGTTCTTTGACCTGTAACTGACATTATTTGATCTCTTCCTAACATGGTATTTTTTTTTCCAACTGGATTATTTAGAAAAGTATATATCAGAATCTTTTAATTCACTGGAGCCATTTTGAATGGAAAGTAATTAGCTCCTTGTTGCAAATTATGCAGACATGAGAGCTCACAAGGTGCCATAGGAAAGTTGAAGCATGCTTGATGAATTACACAGAATTCCAGCAGGAAGCAGACATTAAGAGCTGCCCACCTCATGGAGTGGTGCACCCTGCTTTCCAATGCCCCCATACAAATGGTGGGGCACTGAGTGGGGGAAATTAGCAGAACCAGGGACAGAGGGGCAGTGTTGAGGAGCTAAACAGGACCTTCATTCAAACCAAAGACGTAGCCCACACTGACCCAGAAGAAGGAAGCCAGGGAAGCATATACCCTGACCCGCCTTTTCTCCTCCCCACAGTCTTCTGAAACCAAATCCAGTCAGTTAAGTATCTGCCTTTAACTCAGGTCATGAGCTCAGGGTCCTGGGATCGAGCCCCATGTCAGGCTCCCTGTTCGGCAAGGAGTCGGCTTCTCCCTCCCCTTCTGCCCCTCCCTACCTCATGCTCGCTTGTTCTCTCTCAAATAAATTAATAAAATCTTTTAAAAAATGAAGTAAAAATTAGTGGTCTGATTCACCTTTTCCAGAAAACTCTATTGGTGTCTTGTAGCAAGAACTAAGACCGCTGTCATCCGTAGTGTGGCTCACTGTTGGGCTCTGTGAGTTCCTTATTCACAGAACACCGCTCTGCTCCTGTATTCTCTCCTCTCCATTTTCCCCACGTCCCTCTTGGTTACATTTTCCTCTCGCATTTTTGTCATGGTTGTTCCTACCATGTTAGACTTGAGGCTCTGTTTGTGATAAAGCAAAGGCACCCTGTATCTGAGAGATGTCATAGGTTTGAGCTGAGGCTTCCTGCCTGTCACTAAATGTAGAAGGAAAAGCCATTACCGGGAGGGTCCTACGGGAGAGTCATCCTGTCTCTTTTTCAAGGTCAGATGGGTAACTGCGGATCGAAATGGTGAGTCAGGCAAGTGTGTTCCCTTTGCTTGTGCTCTGAGACAGACTATTAGAGAAGGCTTCCCAAAACTTGTGTGAGAATTAAGTGTTCTAACATTCTTCACCACATAAAGATTTTTAGATTGGTAACTGAGGAAGGCCAGCCATGTGAAAAAGAAGAGCTTGATTAATTAGCCATTTAAAACAAATGTGTCAAGGTTGGGGGAGAGGAGGCCTTCCCTCGAGTGAACAAAAAACAGGTAAAAATGTAAATTTTATGGGAATCAAGCCTGAACAAATGCTCAGTGAATGTAGATGTCAATAACGAATCCTTCTTAATGAGTATTATTAACTTCAATAAAAATCTAGTTTGAAAGTCATTCTTTTCCTTTCTTTTATCCCTTAAATAGATGGTTCTCATTAGGAGGAGCTTACCTCTTACCTTTTGCCTCTGCCCGGTCTTTACCTCTGCTGGCAGACGCCTGCCGCACCCCCATGTCTCTCCAAGACCACCCAGAAGTGTGCACCCCTCTGCAGACTCCCAAGAAATGCCCAGGGTTTCTGTTGGCGGGATTTTCAATATGGACTTTGCCACTTTCATTGTCCCCTGTCAACTAATGTTACCTACGTGTCCAGAGGCATGGAACTGAGTGTAAAACTGTTAGAGTGGCTTAAAATTCACCAGCCTCAGAGCACTAGCTTGCTGCTGGCCAACATGGGGGCGCGGGGGAGCCTTCTCTTCAGAGAACACACTTTGTTCTCTGCAACTCTACTTGTCACCTGGCCACTGTGCCATAACCATTCTCCCACATTTCCATTTAATAAAACCAACGTGAAGATCATCTTAAAATACATCTGTTACCAAAGGAGAAAAATAACTTGAGGAAGAGGAGAGGAAGGGCAATTTTTAAATTGTTAATATGTGAGGCATCCTGGTGGGTGTGGCATTGAACTCATGAAGAACAAGGAGGGTTTTGCTGGGCGGTGAGTTCAATCCAGGGAGCATCCATTCCATACTCCTAGCACTTTGGTTTTTTTTTTTTCTTTTCAGTGTAGCAGAATTCATTGTTTCTGCACCACACCCAGTGCTCCATGCAATCCGTGCCCTCTATAATACCCACCACCTGGCTTCCCCAACCTCCCACCCCCCCACCCCTTCAAAACCCTCAGATTGTTTTTCAGAGTCCATAGCCTCTCATGGTTCATCTCCCCTCCCAATTTCCCTCAACTCCCTTCTCCACTCCTAGCACTTCTGATACAGCTTTCATATCAATGAAAGCTGCATCTATCTGGTGAAGTCATCTTCTTACTCTGAAAAAGGAGCTTTGGGAAAAATGTGCTTTCGCAGATGCCTTCCTGGCCGCCGCTTTCCGAGTTACTCTTCAGGTACTAGTGTTTGGCAAAACATCATGCCTGCCCTCTTCTCATCCCAAACACCCTTCCTGCATTGTGGCATCTGTGGTGGTTGGTGACAGACCACCAGTCTACGTTTCCTTCCCAGACCTCTCTCGTGATAACGACTACTGGATTTCCAACTGCCTTCACACCCATTGTCTTTATTCTGTATTCTGTATTCGTTTTCATCTCCCCAACCTGAAAACTTAAGTTTCACCCCTGACTTGTCCTTCTCCTCTGACCCCTTCTCCATTCTGCCAACAAGTGTTACCTTTATTATCTTCTGTTTTAATCCATATCTTCATCTCCACTCCCATTGCCTGTCCCTTTAGTATAAAATCTTTGACACATCCCCAGAACACACAAGGTGAAATTCACCTCCTCGGCATGGCTGCTTCAGAAGTTGCTTCAGAACATTGCTGCTTCCTCTGGGGTGGCACAGAGCACTGCCCACACCTACCTGAGAAAGTTTATTGTTTTGTGTGGTAGTTGTTTAAATGCCTGCCTTCCTAGACTGCAAGCAAGAATCTTGTGTCTTATTTATCTGACAGCCACTGTGTCAAGCACATGTAGTCATTATTGAAGAAAGAGCAGCTTAGCAACCCTGGCAATCAGTAAAACCACAGGCACCAAGGCCACTTTACCTTCACATCGTATTGATACACTGATCAGTGTGGATGAATGTTACATCAATTTGTTTGAGGTTTAGATAGATAGATTGATTGATTTAGATATAGACATAAATATATATATATACACACATATACATGCATACATATGTACATAATAGTGTTATATACATATATAATGTATATACATTATATACACACATATACATGCATACATATGTACATAATAGTGTTATATACATATATAATGTCATATAGGGAGGCCCCAAAGTGCTTATAGTTGTTAATGATGAGAGAAATATCCCATTTATCCAGATCTTTGAATAGTGGACTTAAGGGATATTAACATATTTATAGTTCAAGTTCAAAAATTGTGGGCAAGCTCTGAAAATGTATTCTTTCCTATGGACTGTGTACTAATTTCCCATCATAGTTGCACAAAACAGATACTAGCCAAATATTTGTTGAAATAGTGTGCTTCCATCAAATTGTAGCACAGTGTATTATACATTTTGATGAAATTGGCAGGTGCTGTTTTTACGAAGTATTCATGAAAGCTCAACTGTAGCAATACTGTTGAGTATAACTATGTCACTATAAAAATACACGAGGATTAAAACTAGAGTGGAGCATAGGGCGTCTGGGTGACACAGTCAGTTAAACCTCCAACTTATGATTTTAGCTCAGGTCATGATCTCAGGGTTGTGAGATTGAGCCCCACACTGGGCTCTGTGCAGGGTGTGGAGCCTCCTTCAGATTCTCTCTCTCTCTTTCCCTCTGTCCAACCCCCATGTCTCTTAAAAAAAAAAAAAAAAAGAGTATGAGCTTATTACAGTGACTATAAAATACTGAATTTTTTAAAACTCTGATTAGTCTAATAAATCCAATTTAAGAATTGGCTTTCTAATGTAAAAAAGGCTTCTGGATAGAATATATGACACCAAATACTGATAGGAGCCTATATTCCAATTTCATTTCATTCACTAAAAATGCTACACCTCACTCTAATCTGTGCTTTGGTGCTAGTGCCTATTGGCGTTTGTATCTGCCCTCTCCTGCTAATCATAAAATCCTCGGTAACCCATTTATGTGTTCATAGCCTCGCTTCCTTCCATTTTAAACTCTAGAAAATAATCCCTGCCTACCTCACAGAAGGTGCATGGGAAAGTCCCTTGTAAACTGGCAAGTGACATACAATCATGATGAGTTGTTATTCTGGCCGGAGAGAGAACAACATGAACAAAAGCTGAACGTGACATTGCGTTTTAAATTGAGGAAACCACAAAGAGTTGGGAACTGCTGATAGGTGGGTTGAGAACAGATGGAAAGGGTCAAGTGAAAACCATTTAGATCGTATTCTACGGTCGGTCCGTGGGGAGTCACCAAAAAAATCGTTGAGGGAAATAACATAATTAAACCGGTATTTTAAAAGCTAATTTAGGGTGGGGCGTCTGGGTGGCTCAGTGGGTTAAAGCCTCTGCCTTCGGCTCCGGTCTTGATCTCAGGGTCCTGGGATCGAGTCCTGCATCGGGCTCTCTGCTCAGCGGGGGGCCTGCTTCCTCCTCTCTCTGCCTGCCCCTCTGCCTACTTGTGATCTGTCTCTGTCAAAGAAATAAATAAAATTTTTTAAAAAAAAAAAGCTAATTTAGGGTGAATTGGAAAAGGAGAGATGGGAGACAAGCTACCCTTTGATTGCGTAACCCAGGCAGGAGATGATAAGGGCCTGATTTACAGCAATGGCTATGAAAACAATGAAAGAATGGCCAAATTAGAACTCATTTTATAGAGTTAGACTTCATATGGTAATGCTGGGCAGTAGGAGATAAGAGACGGTCTGGCTTGGCCAAATTGAGCTGATGTCTTTCCTCAGAAGAGGAAACTAAGAAGATACGACTATAGGAGAGAATAGATTTAATCTTAAACATTTGTGTTGCCGCTTCTCTATGCATCACATCCAGATTTGTGCCTGGTACATTGTTGGTGACTATTTGGTGAGCATACAAATGAAGTATGGAAGATCTAAAGACTGAGAGATATTAAAGGGACTGTATCCAGAGAGGACAAGAATTGGTCTATATGGAGGAGGAGAAAATGCTAGAAATACAAATTGTGAAGTTACCATTAAGCGAATAGTGTCATTGACATCTGCAAGGGCAGAGATGGGGTCAAAGGAAATTAATGGCTCAACTCTAAGAAAATAAGATTATGTCATATAGACCTTCTCCCTTCCATAATATTTTCTTTCCAGTTACTTAAATCTATCATCCAATTGCAGTTATTCTAGATTGTTCTTTCCTGAAGACTGCCCATTACACCACAGCAACAGGAACTTTGCTAACACTTTTTCATGCAGCCATAGTGGGCCAAATACAACCAAAATATTCAGTCCACTCACTTCAGTAACTGTGACCCAAATATACAACATGATGCATAAAACGTTTTAGAGCTATTGGTCCAATACCTTGACCACCACTGGGAAGGCCAATTTGAAGAGTGAGGATATTTCAATCACAACATGAGTTGATTTTGCTTGTATGAGCCCAGCCTAGACAGGCAGATGAGGACAGAAGGACAAATAATATGTAAAAAATAAATTAAACCCAAAGCCTTCAGGAGTTACATTGTAAAAGATTCATATCTATGGAAGTAATATTTAAAAAATTAAATTATAAACTAGATCTAAAATGATATAAAAACAATTTTAAATATTAATTATACAAAGTAAAAGACTAAAATTGATTGTTAAAAGTTAAGCAATCTAAAAACTTCACCATTTATAGAAATCAAATCACCTTATCGTCCTAGTCTTTCATCACACATGCCTGCCCAAAAAGCAAAGATTTTTCATGGCTGATACATGATCAATTTGTTCACATTTACCACTGCTCTTTGGCTTTACCCACTCTCTGAAGGATTAAATAACCAAAGGACAGGCTGAAAGGAGGTAACAGAAGAAATAATAATACTGGAATAATATATGAACCAGACCACTGGTCATTGAATAATCATGAGTTGACTATATTTCTAAAATTATAGTCATCATTTATCATTATAGTCCAAGAAATCTCATCTCTCAGCTAATAAAAAAATTTTCCTTAAAATTACTTCTAAATGTCAGATGAATGTAATTCAAAAAATGAGAACATAAAATTAGTGTCTGTTTTCAGAAACACCATTAGGGCCTTCTAGTAATTTCACTGACTTTTTAGATTTTCCAACTGAAGATCCACCTAGAGATGTTTTTTTCGTCTCATTATTGTGTCAAGGAAATGAACTTTGAGCAGTCCTTGAGAGCTCTGAGGCCCTGTTGGTTTGAAGATGATTTTCCCCACAAAGGATGATCTTATCCATTTGCTACAGTCATCTTTGACTATTAAAGATTCAGAAAACTAACCCCTACTTGAAATGAGGATCTATGATTCATATAGGACTTAGGTTAATATGACAAGAAAGAGTAGGAGATATGTTGGAACTACTTAATCATAAAAAGATCATCCATAGTTTAAATGCATGTATTATTTTTAAAAATTGGAAAGTAATTTAAGGTAAAGGGAAGGACTATTTTTTATTCTTCTTTTTTTTTTAACTTTCAAGTTTTTATTTAAACTTCAGTTAGTTAACATAGGGTGTAATAGTAGTTTCAGGAATAGAATTTAATGATTTGTCACTTACATGCAACACCCAGTGCTCATCACAGCAAGTGCCCTCCTTAATGCCCATCCCCCATCTAGCCCATCCCCCACCCACCCCCTTTTCAGCACCCCTCAGTTTGTTTTCTTAACTAAAATGTTTGCTTCTTAACAGAAAGCAGGTTACTTTTTTTTTTTAATTAATTCAATAAAGAGTAAAAGGTATGTTGAGGCTACTTAAAAAAAAAGAAGTCATCTACAGCTCAGTGCCTTTACATATGTAAAACCCCAAGAAAGAACTTTAAGGAAAAGGTGTTTATTCCTTCAACTTCTCTAAAACGTTTGCTTCTTAAAGCAATTTATTTACCATTTAAAAATGTTGTGTGAATTACTCCCTAAAAAGCAAAGAAAACCCAATCATTTTCCCAACCATGTACACACTCTATAGAGAAATACAAATTTATATTGATGCATGGATCAAAGTTGCTTGTAGACAGAAGGGCAGCTCTGGATTCTAATTCATTACACCTCTGCCACAAAACACCACAGGACCTACCTGCAGATCTTTCAATTATTGGAAAACCTGGCCTACTTTAAATACCCCTCCCTTTAATACTATTAGCATAGGATAGCCCTGCTAAGTATTTGTCCATATGAGTTTTTGTTTTGTTTTTTAAAGATTTATTAACTTATTTGACAGACAGAGGTCACAAGTAGGCAGAGAGGCAGGCAGAGAGAGAGAGAGAAGCAGGGAGCCCAATGCAACTCCGGGCTTAATCCTGGGACTCTGGGATCACGACCCCAGTTGAAGGCAGAAGCTTTAACCCACTGAGCCACCCAGGCGCCCCTGTCCATATGAGTTTCTAAAAGAGAAAATAAATGATATTGCTTTCAGCACTAAAGGGTGAAGTTTAAAGATAGGTTACTATGAACAGCAAGAGAATCAAAGTGAGATTCTGGTCCATCTCATGTGTTTGGAATTACTTGAGAAAAATGAAGTGAAGAAAATAATACTGATCTTATTCTCCAGCTTGGAGTGATCATCTGCATCAAAAAAAAAAAAAAAGGAACACTAGGTTTTTTAAAAGATCCCCTTAATTTTTGTCTTACTGTTGTACTTCTCCTCTTTGTTTTTGCTGGCCTCACTTACAGCCCCATCTCTGAGCATAGTTCTTGACGCTTTTTTCCGGGGGGCAAGCAAAGAACAGCGTACACCATCTAGTGGCTCAGTTCAAAATTGCAGCAGTCCAGGGAAGGCGAGTTTGAGCAGGAGGCCGTCATGGCCGTCTGCAGCCCTGGCAATGAACAGACAGTTCTTCCTTCAGCCTTTCTCCGCCCGCCTGAAGAGCGCTGAAGTGGTTGCCATGAATTCCAGGGGGAAGCCCTCAGTGCACATAAAAAGATTCAATCTCGGAAGTTAATTTAAATAGCCCACAGTTAAAATCCTACTTTATTCCGATATGTATCTATAATTACTCTGCTTTAATGAGAACTTTTTACTTGCCTGCTTAGTGCCGGAATTAATATTACTACTGTAACACTTTGTTATATCGTGAAGTGAGCAACTTGGATGAAAGAGGAAATGGGTTCCATGAGTGATCATATGCTAAGTGAACTGCGTGTCTAAATCATCATCAACCAAAGCTGTGGCTGGCAGTCTGTGAACTCTGGAGAGCCACGGGGTCATTGCCAAGGTCCTTGAATCTACGCTTGCAAGGCTCGTCCTTCTCTGTAAGAAGAATATGTGATGTCTTCTGTATACACTGAATTCAAAACTGCCATTGAAATGTAATTAGTCAAGGAGCATTACTAAATTATCAGTAGTTTACTTATTATGTCATTTTCATCAATAAATATTGGTATATCACTCTCACCTAGGAATCTTGAAAAAAATATTTATTTATATTTATGTAATTCATTACTAAAAAAGATAGATTTTCAAGAAATATAATGCTCCTGGGAATGCCTGGGTGGCTCAGTCAGTTAAGCCTGTGACTCTTGATTTTGGCTCAGGTCATGACCTCAGGATCCTAGAACTGAGACCTTCATCAGGCTCTGTATCAGTACAGAGTCTGCTTGTCCCTCCCCTTCTCCCTCTGCTCCTGTCCCCCACTCATGCTCTCTCTCTGTCTCTCTCTCTCCCCTTCTCTCAAATAAATAAAATCTTTAAAAAAAAATTCTCCCTCCCTCTCCCCCTGCACTTCCCCTCCTCTAAAAAAAAAAAAAAAAAAAAAAGTATAATGGTCCTGATTTCAGCAGCCCTAATTCTAGGAATTAGTTCTAAAGAAATAATCCTATGTTTGGGCGCTTGGGTAGCTCAGTGGGCTAGGCAGCTGCCTTTGGTGCAGGTCGTGATCTCAGGGTCCTGGGATTGAGTCCCACATTGGGCTCTCTGCTCAGCAGGGAGCCTGCTTCCTTCTCTCTCTCTCTCTCTCGCTTTCTGCCTCTCTGCCCACTTGTGATCTCTCTCTGTCAAATAAATAAATAAAATCTTTTAAAAAATAAATAAATAAAATGCTTAAAAAAATAATAATAATCCTATGTTCAAAGACATAAATTTCAGTGTTATCACAGCAATGAATTGAACTCCTACTTGTGTTTGATAGTTAGGGATTATTGGATACATTTTAGTTTATCCATAGAAAATAGCTTATTACTATTAAAAACTATAAATGAAGATCTATAATTATTGAAATGAAAATAGTTTACCATATAGTCACAGTGGAAAAGAGCAGATTAGAAAAGCGTATCTATCATAATCCATTTTTATCTCTTTGTGAGGAGGCCAAGAAAAAGAGTAAAAGGATATCTTTAATCCCAAGAGGAATAAATATTGTATTTTATCAAACATAGCATGAGAGAAAGAAGTCAAAGATGCCCCCTCAATTTTTTGTCCTAAACAAGTGGAAGGACAGGGTTGACACTGACTTGGTTGGAAGCGGGAGTCATTGAAGGGGAAAGCCAAGGGTTGATTTGGCGCATGTTACATTGGAGAGCCCATCTCATACCCAAGGGTAGCTGTAAAGTCATGTGGCTGGAGGTAGTGAGGACTGATAGAGGTGGGAAGAGATTTAAAGGGCAGGCTCTCAGGACATGCCAAGGTTTACAGACAGGAGATGGGAAGGAAGCGGCAAGGAGTGGGACCAAGAAACAGCCAATCGGGGAGAATGGTCATCCAGAGGGACACAGGTGGAGGAGAGAGTGATCTCCTATGTCAGATGCTACAGATCCTGTGAGACAGGCTCTGAGAAGAAACCTCAGATTCAGCAACATGGATATTAATGTAACAACAGCTGTTTCAGTGGAAGGATGAAGCTAAAAGCCTAACCAGAAAGGGTTTAAGTGGAATTGAAAGGGAAAAAATTGGAAACTTTGAGTAAAGACAACTCTTTTCAAGGACTGTTTATGCAAAGAGAAACAGAGAATTGAGATAGGAAGTGGAGGATATTGATCCAAGGAAATTTTTTTAAAGATTTATTTATTTATTTGAGAAAGTGAGAGAGGAAGAGAGAAAGAGAGAGATGGGGGAGGGGCAGAAGAAGAGAGAGAATCTCAAGCAGACTCCCTGCTGAGCGCTGAGTGCATGGGTTGGGGCTTGATCTGAGGACCCTGAGATCATGACCTGAGCTGAAATCAAGAGTTGGACACTTAACTGACTGAGCCACCCAGGTGCCCCGATCCAAGGAACTATTTTTTTTTTTCAAAGATTTTATTTATTTATTTGACCGAGAGAGACAGAGAGGCAGGCAGAGAGAGAGGGGGAAGCAGGCTCCCTCCTGAGCAGAGAGCCCGATGTGGGGCTCCATCCCAGGACCCTGAGATCGTGACCTGAGCTGAAGGCAGAGTCTTACCCCATTGCGCCCCCCAGGCACCGCCAAGGAACTTTTTTAAGGTAGCAATTTAACAGCATTTTTCTCTGCAAATAGGAGAGATCTGATAAAGAGGGGGGGAAAAAAACTGATGATGCGAGACATGATAACATTGCTGGGAAAATACCCTTCAGTAATTGAGAGAGAATGGAACCTAGTACATGAAGGGAGGACTTGGCTTTAGAAAGGAGCAGGGACAGCCCATCTATCCTTAATAAGAAAAGGAAGCAAAAGCAAAGACAGAGTATAGGTATAATGATGTACGTAATTTGGTACATATGATGCTGGGAGCCTGTGGGAGTTTTTTTCCAAATGTTTCTGTTTTCTTAGTGAAACAGAAAACAAGGTTATCAGCTAAAAGTAAGTCAAGGAGCAGATGTTAAAGAGTTAGAGAGAGAAGATGTGAAATTATCATTTAGGACAGAAGTTTTCATTTAGGACAGAAAACATTTTCTGTAAAGGGCAAGATAGTAAATATTTTATCATTTGCAGGCCATTAGGTATCTGTCGCAACTATTCAACTCTGCCATTATCACATGAAAGCAGCCATGGACAATATATAAACTGATCGGTGTGACTGTGTTTTAGTAAAATTGTATTTACAATAACAGGTGGTTGGCGGGATTGGTCCCATGGGCCACAGCTTGTGAACCCTTAATGTAAAAGGATAGAATAAGGAATGGCCTAGAGAAACATGGTAATTCATTTCAGGCAACAATATCATGAATTTAAAATGAGGCCTGTTCTAAACCAGGAGCAAAACCAGCCACTTCCCCATTACACATGGTGCCTTTGGCCTGTTGGTCCCAAATCTACAGTCCAGCCGCCCTCCTACCCCAAACAGCGTGCACTGCTTGCCACCTGCTCAACACCAAGTCCACACCCCTGCACCCCAGATCAATAGGGACTCAATCTGAGACTTCCCCCCTCAAATTCCAGCGCCTGTACTCAAATTTGTGTAGAGAAGTAGACACACCGGCAGAATGAAGCCATCCAAATGGTGACACTGATTCTGAGGAAATTGTAATGGATAAAAGGATTGTGCTGGTTAGGGAACATCTTCAAAGAGCCCATCAAAGAATACATACAGCATGATTCTTGTTCCAAAAAGAAACAAACCCAAACTTGGCCTTTTACATATAAGTTTGAAAATGGATGGTAGGAGGGGCTGGTCAGGACACCAGCCTCTGGGGAGGGGCGGGACGGGGGAAAGGTGAAGGAAGCTTTTCCTTGTACACATCCTTCCTGTATATCTTTTTAAGTTTCTAAGACCAAAGGTAAACTAAGCAAACAAACAAAAATCAATTAGTTAAAAAAAATAAAATAAAACAAGGCCTGTTCCCATGATGGTATGAGGGTCTCCAGCCACATTCAGTTGTTTGGGTACCGACATAGGACTGGATATAACCAAGATTTGATTTTGCACTGCAAGTATGAAAAATAGAGACAGGAACAAGAGAATAGATTATGTATACCAGAAAATTATTATGAAGATGGGCAATGAAATCTAAGCTGAGTCAGCGGGGAGATGAAGACACAAAGGGTAGAGCACTGACGGACAGTGAGAAGGAGGCGGGTTTTAATGGATGGGGCCTTTCTATTAGCCTTTGATGCTCAGATACTCTTCCTGAGGAAAGAGGGCACTTCATTAGCTATTTTATTGAGCTAAATAATGACTCAAACTTTCTTGGCTCACAGTGCATACAGTAGTCATCATTCTGTGGGGTAGATATAAAATTACTCCCCATTTTATCACCGTGAGAAGAAAGAGAATCCAAATCCACTTTGGAAGTCATGTTTAAATGACAGCTCTGCTTACAATTATGTCTAGTTTCTTAGGGACTAGGACTATTCCCTCTTTTCTTCGTCTTTATTATATAAAAATTTTCTTGTCCATTCTCGCGCCACAAATAATGCTTATACCTATGGATATAATTTCATCAGTGGTCTTTCTTTTTTTCTTTTGATGTCTCACCCTCCCATTTTCTTGGCCTCTTAGCCTTTACATGTGGTTGTATTTTACATTTTCGAGTGGACTCTTGAAAGTGTTCATACTTTTCATGTTTTTTTCCCTAAAGAACTTTCTCTCTTTCACTAGAGTTATGAGCTTTAAGATGACAGCTCTCTTTATTTTAGCAGAAACACACCCAGGTAAGGAAAGAAAGTTAGCAAGATCTAAGGACAGGATCTACCCCCTGTTCACACAGTTCATGCCTTACTCACCTCCCAAAACCTTCCATTCCTCTCTACTAAGAGTTGTAGACTCTTTGGTATTTGAGGACCTCTGTGACCTTGTCTCACACTACTCTTCCAACTTCATATCCCATTGCTCCTCAAACTTTACTTTACACTTCCGCCCCACAGAACTGCCTAACAGTTCCCCAGCCACTATGTGTCTGTGCACACAGATGGCATGGACTGGAATTCCCTGAGCCCCTCTGCATTGGTTCCTTTCCAACTCTTTCCTTCCCAGACCCAACACACATCCACCTGTAGCTATTATTTTACAGGACAACCAAAAAATTTACTCTTCATTTGCCTTGTCTTTGTTTGAACTTTGGACATCTATCATATCATTAGCTGTAGTCAGCTTTGCATTAAATGTACGTACGTACTTTTGTAAATATTTTCTCTCTGGTATGTAATCAGGGGCTATGCTTGTGTTCTCTGTTTCACACACAGCACACTGTGGGTATGTAATAGATGTTACAGAAAAGCCAAATGAAATCTTTTATACTCAAGCGGTGTGTTTTTAGGAAGTGAGTTTAAACCCCTTTAAGTGTGGGGGACCCATGCCTCTTCATCCTATCAACATACTCAGATGTGATCTTCTGGGAACTACACATTCCTACTCCAATACATCAAAACTCTATTTTAAGTCCATTCTCTATCAAATCCTTGCTTTAACAATTTTGTGCTTTTATTAAGTAGTTAATATCACAAGTATTGGAACTTTGCTTGTCTGGAAATATTTTGCCTTTTGGAACATGAAACAATGTAAAAATATTTGGTGGAAGAACCAAGGAAAAGGGACAATAAAAGAACTAACTTTTATAGCTTGTCTGTAATGAGCCTGTGCTTTACATACGTTCATCCAACTTAATGGATGAATCCTCACAATAGCCCTGTAATCCACATTTTTCCGATGAGGAAAATCGAGATGCCTAAATTCATACAGTTAAAGGATATAAAACCTAGATCCATATGGCACTGTACCGTCGTCCATCTTAAAAGGCAGATCGCCCATAAGTCTCCATATTGAACCAAACAGCTGAAGTCTCACGCTTAGTGAATTACTATTTCACCTTAACCAAATCGCTTTCCTTTTCCATCCAAAACGTAGACATATTGGTTGCAAGTTACAGAAATCCAGTTCAGTATAACTTAAACTAATTTGTCACTAACAAATATTTATTGGGCGCCTACTATGTGCAAGACATTGTTCTGGGCACTAGAGATTTGGTGGCGGGCATGATAGTTGTGCACTCTGCAGCTAGTTTGTTGCCCATTTGTTAGTATAGAAGTCGTTTGTAAACAAAAACCCTGTATAATGCTGGGCATTATCGAGTGCCCCAGGAACATTAAAGCAGAGTGAACAAGTGGTGAATGACAAGAGAGGCCTTTTGTAATGGGATAGTCAGAGAAGGTCTCTCTATCTAGCAGACACTTGGGTGAAGGTATGGAGTGAGCCATGAGAACACAAAGGAAGAACATAGGAGACAGAGAGACCAGCAAGTGCAACGTTCCTCAAAGAGGAATGTGTTCGTTGTGTTGGGGAGACCCCAGGGAAGCCACGATGACTGGAGCACCACTGGTGAGAGGAAAATGGTAGAAAAGAAGATTAGCAAGGTGGTCAGCAGCCAGAGCATATGGTCTTTCTGGCCATTCTGAAACCGTGAACGTTTATTCTAAGGATGGCAAGAAGTAAGGAAAAGACTGAGTAGAAGTGTCGTCATCTGACTTGACTCAGAAGAAGGATCGTTGTGAGTGTTCTGTGAAGACTAACCCAGAAAGGAACAACAATGAAATCAACGATGCAGGGGGATATTGGGAAGGTCCCGGGGAGAAGGAGAACTATGGGACCACCTCGGCGGGAGGGCAGGGCTGCACTGTCCTCACATGGGACTCTGAAACAAAATTTTCAAATCCTATCAGGATTCTTTGTGAGTCTCTTCTCTCCCCGCTACACAAGCTCCTTTGTTCAGACAAAAGTTTAGACCTCCTTTCCCATTGCCACAAGCAGCTCCAGGATCTGTGGTCGGAAAGAAAAGATTGCTTCTTTTCAGCTCCAGTATGAAAATCCCTCCAAAGGGACTGGCTGGGTCATGGGACCATCTCTAGAGCAATCATTTACCGTGTCCAGCACTGTGCTTGTGAGCCCAGCTTTGTGGCCCAGAGAGTGGGGTTCTCTAAGGATAGCTGGAAGGACCCTCAAGATGAAAGAAGTTTGCATTCTCTAGTTTTTTAAAAGCCAAGGCAGAGCCCCCATGAGGATGTGATGGCTGGAGAGAGATGGAAGGTAGCACACTACTACCTAAGCCAAGGCCCAGGGACTCCTTCCTCCTTTAGATTTCTTTGGCTCGATGCTCCTACACCACTGTGTTACTCCTTCCAAATGGTCTCAAATATGTCTATTTAGTATTTCAACTAAGCTGTACATTTTCTGAGGAAATTAACAAGGGCTGTAGTGTTAATTTCTTTGACAAATCCTCTGGCACCTCTGATAGGACAGAGTTAGCCATTAGTAGATTCTCAGGAGAGATTTACACTTTGATTCCAACCAGAGGAACCCATGCCTCTCCAGCTAAAAGAGTTCCTTAGGAGTCCAGAAGCAGTTTTGTCATAAACACAGGCATCCAAAATCAGTTTCTTGAAAGAGCTTCCCACATACCAGGCCAACTAAAAACAACTTGGATTTTTCCAACCACTGATTTTTCAAAACCTCTCTGTTGGATGTTGCATCTCTCCCTGAGGCTATACCTCAGGATGTCCTTGAAGCAGCCTCCGTTACACTGAGATGTTAAATCAAAACCTTATTCTCTCAATATACTTGCAGAGTCTCTGTCTCCTCTTGTGTCAGAGATTTCCAAGACCACCCTTAGGTTCAGTGACTCACTAGAAGAACTAACAGGGTCAACATACAGTTATACTCACAGTTAATACTTATTATGGTGAAAACGTATAAAACAAAATCAGCAGAGAGAAAAGGCACATGAGGCAAAGTCTGGAGGAAACCAGGTGCAAGCTTCCATGAGTCCTTTCCAGTAGAGTCCCCCAGGACAAATTCATTTCCTCCAGCCTCAAATTACCGCAACACCTGTGAAATGTTGTCGGCCAGTGAAGCTCGTTGGAGACTCAGGGCTCCAAGTTTTCATTTGCGACTGGTCAGGTAAGCCTCCAAAATTCCGTATTCCCAGAAGACAGGTGTTCAGCATAAACCACATTGTTTTTCAATTTGGGCACAAATAGCTACTCTTGGTTAAGGTAGTGGGAACTGTCCTGAAATCTAAATTCCCTGGCATAAGCCAAAGGCCAGTCTTTCTAAGAAAGGCCAGGCCTTTCTATGGATAACGGTCTTGGGCCTGGTGTTAGCCCTTTCCTACACTCATGCTGATGTGAGAGTGAGAAAGGCTGGCCCGCCCTGGAGGAAAAATCAGCCATCCTGGGTCATGAGGCTCCACCAGGCTCCACCAGGGATAGACTGGGAGAGGAAGGCACAGAGAGAAAAGTTCTTATTTACCTAGTGTTTTTTGAACTTGGCTTTTAGGAGACAAATGCTTTAAAGCTGACTTTGTTTTTGATGAACTGTCTTCACAGGTTCTATTCTAAACCTCTTTTTAAAGACTGCACATTAAGGGCACCTGAATGGCTCAGTCAGTTAAGCATCCGCCTTTGGTTCAGGTCATGATCCCAGAGTCCTGGGATCGAGCCCTGCATCAGGCTCCCTGCTCAGCAGGAAACCTGCTTCTCCCTCTCCCACTCCCCCTGCTTGTGTACTGTCTCTCACCCTCTTTCTCCCTGTGTCAAATAAATAAATAAAATCTTAAAAAAAAAAAAAGACATCACATTTTACCATGAGCTATCCATCACATAGCTTCTATCAGGGTCACCTTGACCTAGCAGTAGGGTGGAGAGTTGTCTTGTGACTGTCCCATTCAAGCAAGCTCCCCACACATCAGCTCAGCCTGCAGGAAGGTACTGGGTACCATTGCCCCACCAAATCCAGAAATGCAGGCCCCTTCTGCCCCAGCTCTCTCCTTCCACGCTCCTATCCCAGCAGGCTCCAACCAGCTTCTTGCCTTCACACTTCTCCTTGCGCCTGCCAAGCCCCAAGAGACGCAGAAACATCTGGCCCAAGACTCTTCCACCAGTTTCTGTCTTTGGGGTGAAGATGGGAGGAGTGTTCTGTTCTCCTGCAGATGGAAAATGCCCGAGGCTCCAACAAATTCCCAAAACACTTTCTTAAGGAAAATTCCCACTCCCTAATAGTCTTCCACGTCATTGTATATACAGGCTAAATAGGCGTGTGCTTATGGATGCACACACGTGTGCGTGTTTGTGTGTGTGCACGTGTACACGTAAAACCAGAAGGAACAAGTTTAGGGGCCACCTTTAGCTAGTCCAGCATAGATGGCCCGGCATGTATCTTTAGATTAGCTTCAGCCTCAGGGTCTCAGCCTAGATTCCAAGACAGGAAAAGTGCCAAATATTCGTGCACATTCATAAATATATTTATAAGTAAATGTCACTCAGCATTCAATGACTGTCTAGTTTTGCCAGTAAAAAAAATGGTGCCAAAAAACCAAGAAGAGGCAACTTCAGTATTCATCATATTTCCCTATAAGCTTCTCTCTTTAGATCTGCACAGCCACAGTTCTCCGCTTTTCCCCAGCAATACGGGTTTCAGAACTTTCTCAAGATGGCTATAGCTTTTTGCCTTTCCATGACAAGTACCACCCGCTGTGGGCTCCTCTCCAAAGATCGTGGGCTGCGCTTTCATTTCTTCTATGTGTCATAAGCTGTTGACTTCGTATACTTGTCACTGCTAGGCTCAACTGCCCTGGTATTTCCCAGATTTGACACACACACGAGTTTGTGTGAGTGGGCCCAGGCCCACACCATGAAATGGTCATGGGAGGAATATACAACAAATCCTTCTGAATCTTGGCAGTGACAGATCCTTTGAAGTCAGATAACTACAATAGCATAATAACACACGGAAGCAACAAGAGCACATGTGGGGAGATGTGGCCTGAAAGGAACAGAAGTATTGCGCACAGTTCTGATAATCCTACCAACTGCTTCTAGAAATATCAGGTGACTCCAAATGTTGGAAGAGATTTATTTAGAACGGAGACCATTATTGCTGGATTGTCTAAGGAGAGAGTGCTCCAGAGGGAATCTGAGATGGGCAATAGGACAGCTGCCTAAAAAGACAGTCTAGATAATGGTCCATCCCTTTTATTCGTTCCCACATTCCCAAACACATTTCCTCTGGCCTCAACGAAAACAATTAATATTGCAGTATTATGATTGTAATATTTAGAACATTTTGGAAATTAATTTTAACAATCAATTTTTATTAAGTAACCTAACAAAAACAAAAATAGTATCACTAGTGCTTAGTCCAAGTTCCAGAACATAGTAGGAGCGCACTTAAATATTGGTAGAATCCATGTTCCTTTTGCTGATAATGACTTCTGCTGCTGTGACAACCTGGAAAATGGCCTTTTTAGCCCTTATGATTTAGCTTATGCCCCTCTGTTTCCTCCCTGAAACAGGGAAGCACCTCCCTGGTGCTTCTGTTGCTTTTCTCCTCAAGCAGTATCTGTATATTGTACAGTACAATAACTGTGGATCCTGTTTCACTGTTTATATGTTCTCTTTCACTGTGAGCTCTGGAAAACAGAAACGGTGTTCCAGAGGGGTACCTGGGTGGCTCAGTTGGTGAAGTGTCTGCATTTAGCTCCAGTCATGATCCCAGGGTTCCCCCGCCCCCGCAATGTCTGGCTCTCTGCTCAGCAGGGAGCCTGCTTCTCCCTCTTCCTCCGCTGCTCCCCCTACCTGTGCTCGCTCTCTGTCAAATAAATAAATAAAATTTAAAAGAAAAAAAAAATGGCGTCCCAGAGTAGTAGTCCCAATCACTACTAGTTCCTCAATACATGTTTATAAAAGAAATGAATGAACAAATGAGCTGATAGACAAAGAATTCTTAAATGTACCTTTTGCTATCTCATGGGTTTTAATGTGAACCACTAGTGTTCACTGTCCAATATTGAGTTTATGGGATCTACATCAAAAAAACTCTGTGTAAATCCTCATTCTATAGACCATACCCATTTCCTTTTCCCTGCCCTCAATGATCTGGGACAACTAGGGGGCCATCATCTAAGAGACTTTAAACTATTTAAGGAACATATTTGCTACCTTGTTGCTGGACCATCCAATGTGTAAACAGTCCAGCTCCCTTGACCTTTACCAAAGGTCGTATTTTCACAGCTTTAAATAATATGTGCCACTCTGCTACTTCAATTCATTTGAAGAGTTTACTGTTTTTTTAGTGAGGCTTTGTAGGTGCAGAATGAAAGGGGCCATTTCTCACTGCTCCAGAAAGATAAGATCAGGAAGCTAACAAGGAAGGAAGGGGTTTGTAGGAAGGGGCAAACATCAAAGCACCAGCACATTTCATCAACCTGTCCCTGCAAACACAACAGTTTATTAAACAGAAAACAAAACAAAACACAGAACTAATCATTGGAAGAGATTGTAGCTTTTATTCCCAAAGGCCTTTTACTTTCCAAAAGTGAAAATCAAACCATATTTAACTTCAAACTAACATGCCAGGAAGTCTCCAAAATTAAATAGTTAATATTATAATAACATCATCATAACTTAGGGACATATTAGTGAAAATAATCTAATTAAAATAAAATAAGACTTTGAAAGTCAGTTTTGTTTAAATAGGTAACAGAAGTCGTATTTTAAGTCCCCTTAGGTTTGCTGGTTGTTAGTGCTTCCCTAAGTAAAGTGCTCAGAGCTAAAACTGTAAATCAGCAAGGATTTAATGAAAGCCTTTGACCTTGGCCCAATTAGGTCTATAATAGTTCCTAAAGAAATATGTCACAGTCTTTGAGGAACTTTCAAACCTCCTTCGTTTAAAACATATGTATTGCTTATAGGGTGATATCTCTCCTAGAAGTCATAGAATCTGATCTAAGGCACAACTCCCCTTTCTTTATTTATTTTTTTAAAAGATTTTATTTATTTATTTGACAGAGAGAGAGACAGCAAGAGAGGGAACATAAGCAGGGAGAGGGGGAGATGGAGAAACAGGCTTCCCTCGGAGCAGAATCCCAGGATCCCAGGACCCTGGGATCATGACCTGAGCCGAAGGCAGAAGCTAAATGACTGAGCCACCCAGGTGCCCCTCAACTTCCCTTTCTTCCTTCAGTCCCTCCCTTCTTCAGATCTCCTGGGACCCCTCCTATCTTGCACACCTTCCAAAAAGTAAACTCCACAGTCTCTCTTAGCTATCATCCACTCATTCATGCTACTAACATTTATTGATTCACTAATATCTTTTTAGATTTTATTTATTTATTTGAGAGAGACAATGCGTGAGCAGAGGGAGAAGCAGAGAGGGAGGGAGAAGTAGACTCCCTGCTGAGCAGAGAGCCCAATGTGGGGTTTGATCCCAGGACCTGGAGATCATGGCCTGAACCAGAGGCAGATGCTTGACCAACTGAGCCCCCCAGCTGCTCCAATTCACTAATATTTCTAATTAATGTATTAGGTATAAAAGCTCAAGCTAATGCCTGAGTCTGACCCAGGACTCTGTATTGGGCACCGGGCTAGGCATAAAACTATAAAGATGACATAGTCCAGCCTCAAGGAGCTCACAGATCTCTTACTGGTAACAAACATAAGGCAGGCAACTTTAATATACTGTCACAATTTGGCAAGTGTACAATAAAGGCATGAATTTAGTACCATAGTTACACGAGAGAGGAAGTATCAAAGCCATACTCATTGTCAGGAAATCTCTCCCATAGATACAGTTTTGAACTATAAGAGAGAATCAGGCTATCTTGGTTCATGCACAGTATCCAACACCTAATACACTGCCCTCTTTTCAGATTTATGTATCGTGAACTCACTTCAATAATTTTGTCTCCAGTGGGACTATGGGAACCTGGCTCCATGAGCTCAGAACAAGTTGGGGATGAGGGAGAAAGTGTTGGTAACCTTTGGTTAATTCAGAACTTCAGCCAACTCATCACTGGACTCGGACCATGTAAATTTCTTACAGGACTTAATTTTCCAGACTAATTGTCCTTAGTGATCAAGTCATCCCCAAATATACAAACTACTACTGGTAGTTTGCAGAGATTGTACAATCCAAATATGACAAAGAAAAGTAGAACCTTTTCTTTGAATTATTTATTCAACAGTATCTATCAAGCCCCTGCCTCATGGTTTTATTATGCATCTGTTTCTATCGTCAGGGAATCATTCGCCAAGTTGATAGGTCTTTGCAGAAAGAATAAAGGGTACTATTAAACTAACTAGTAAATTTTTAATTATTTATTTTCTCAATTACACTTGCTATAAAGTTGACTAAATTGTTTTAAAAAATTCCTCTATGGAAAAAAAAAATGCCTCTATGCTCCTATGGCAAGGAATATTCATTCAATATTATTAAAGTGGGGCATCTTTCCTTCAGGTTATATTTGTTTTCAACAACATGTAAATGCTATTTGAATTTGCTTCAATGAGTAAATATTTCACAAATATACATTCTAACAATATCATGCTTACAAAATGACATTTTGATTTTGCCAGTCTAGATAATGTCATAGAAAAGAACACTTCAAAAACAGAAATCACATAATTATATGTAACACAAATTCTGATATCATGAAATTGAAAACCCCACAGAAAAAATATATAAAAGACAGATTTCGGCGCACGTGACTGGCTCAGTCACTACAACATGAGACTTTTGATCTCAGGGTTGTAAGTTCAAGCCCCACATAGGGTGTAGAGATTGCTTAAAAATAAACTCTTTCAATAAAAAGATAGATCTGAAATTTATGAAAAGATGCTCAACCTTTAGCCTAATTCAATATGGGCCCATTTGTATTTTAACTTGATCCCAATTGCTCACCTACCAAAGATATCACTATAAAAAGGGATGCAGTGTAACAATATCCAACGAAATCTAAAAATGCAGCCATCCTTTGGCCCAGAAATTTCCCTTAGAGGAATCAGTCCTACAGATGAACTCCCATGTGTGCACGCTGCTTGCCTCCAAGGACACAGCAGAGCACCACTGGTAGCAACAAGCTTCCACATATGTCCCTTCTGTCCATCCCTATAGCTTTGCTTCCTGATCAGGCACCCGTCACCTCCCACCCCAGCCACAGGAGGGGTGCTCGACCTAGTCTCCCTCTCTCACCTTTCTCCCTCCCCCATCTACAGGAGCCAGAGTAATGGTTTTAAAACAGAGATCGGATTACATCATTTGGCTTAAAACCCCACCAGGGCCTTTCCATCATGCCAAGAATGGAATCCATTGCACTTACCTATGGCCTCTGAGGACCCATCTACCCCGCCTCAGCCTCCTGCCTCCTGCCTTCATCCCGCGACTCTTTGGCCTTACTTACCTTCAGAGTCCCAGACACAGAGACCTCTCTGGGCTTCCCAGACACAGAGACCTCTCCGGGCTTCCCAGGCACCCCCGGTTCCCTTACGCTTCAGGCTTTCTTGGCGTGGACTCCTTGCCCTCATTTTATAACGGTGCCTCCCTCTAGCCCTTCAAGCTCTATGCTAAACGCCATTCCTTGGGCACCCCGGCTAGAGCGATAACCAGGCGCGCACTGTGTATACACAGCATCCCATTTTCTTCCTCCTTACATCATCTGTTTTCATTTGGCTGTGTTCCTGTTCATTATGTATTTGTTTACATACTTCCCTCCCCTGTCATGTAAGCTCTATGAGAGCTTAGTTCCCTGCCGCATTATCAGCAACCAGAAAAGTGTCTGCCCATAATGAGTGTTGAATAAATGCTTGTTGAATGAATGAAGAATGGAATACATTATACCATCCCCATCAAACAGAACACTGTGCAGCCGTTAAAAAAAAAAAAAAAAATGCAGGGATGGACATTCCGAGTGTTGTCTTCTGACCGAGCCTGCACTCTCGCACCTGCCCTGCCCTTGGCCTCCCACCTAGACCTCATCTCAGATGTCTCTGTTCCAGTCTTCGTGCCATTCTCGATTCATGCCACGCCTGTGCCTCAAGGCCTTGGTGCTTGTTACTCGCACACCTCTCCCCTGCATGGTTCCCTGGCTCAGCCAGCTGGGGAGGACTCAGAAGTCTACTCACAAACACCTTCCCTAACCACTAGCGACATCCCCCACGCCCATCACTCTCTGTCTTCTGACCCTGCTGTACTTTTCTTCACTGCTCCTGTCATTTGAAACAAAAGTGCCTACTTACTTGTGGACATGTGGACATGCGCACTACATGCTTCCCCTGACTGGAACGTTCCTTGATGCTCTTTTCTGCCATAACCTCCCCAGCATAGAGTAGCAGCTGAACAAATATTGGATTGGTGGAGAAAGAGGAAGTGAATGCATTCTTGAGTGCAAAAAAGCAAGGTATGCCCAGAGTATGCCGCTGCCATTTGTATTAAATAAAGGTAATGATTCCTATATATAAACCCTCTAAAGGGAAATCCAAGATCAAGCTAACAGTGATCGCCTGTATGGTTGGAACTGAAAGGCTGAGGGGCAGGGATAGAAGGAAAACATACGGTCCTGCATATCTTGACTTTGAGTAAGATTTCATTTTTACCATGGGTATTAATTTTTTTGAAAAAAATTTAAGAACTGGGTGTCTGGGTGGCTCAGTGGGTTAAGCCTCTACCTTCAGCGTAGGCCATGATCCCAGGGTCCTGGGATTGAGCCCCGCATTGGGCTCTCTGCTCAGCAGGGAGCCTGCTTCCTTCTCTCTCTCTGCCTGGCTCTTTGCCTAGTTGTGACCTGCCTATCAAATAAATAAACTCTTTTTAAAAAATTTTTAAGAATTGTCTCATACTGGACAGTTTTGCAAGGTTAAGTGTTTGAAGCCAATAGAAAATCAAGGCCCCTCATAGCGTTACAGCCAAATGATAAGCTTTCAACAACCATTTATCTAGCAGTCCTGTAAATTACCTCCGCCCTATTCAGTCTCTTCTTTGGATGTTGATGAAAATGTATTGTTAGGAAGGATACTTATACTTTCTGCTGGAAGAGATATATATTCCTTAAGACAAATATGGGAGGAAACAGGGTCGTGTGGGTCTTTAACAGGATAAAACCCACATAAATACAACACGCCTCTGCACATTTCATATGTCAGGAAAAGTGCCTCTATACCCAAGATACTTTGAATCTGCTTACAAGGTCAAAATATGACCTCAGTGTTTTTTGGTTTTTGTTTTTTTAAATAAAAACTCTCCACCAATGGACTCTACCTATCCTTAACTGGCTGATTTTTTTAGTGTTTTTCTGACCATCGGTTTCGTCAAACAACCGTATCTTACTTTGAGAAAACCAACTCTTTGAGTATCTGGATTTATTAAAAATATATATATATAGGAGTGTCCCCTTGCTCTAGTTAAGGATTCTTTTCATTATGAAAATAGTAAACTTTTAAAATATGGTTCAATACAAAAAATTACACAGAAATTTCAAGAGCACCATCATTGAACACACAGGTACTCAGTAATTACTTGCTGGTTGGATGAACACACCTATTGAAAATCAGTAGAGTGAAATGGACAAGAGTGTGGGTTGGGATCCAGTCATCCCCGTGTTCAGATTCTCTCTCTGCCGTTCATTAGCTGAGTATGACCTTCAACAAGTGACTTAACCTCTCAATATTCCTTACAGAGATAAAACAAGTGAATAATGCCTCCTTTGAAGTTAGTTGTATTAAATGAAAGATGTGGGTAAATAAAACCTTGATATATTTTATCACATATTGCGTTTTATCGTGTATTATAATATCAGATATGATTTCATTTACTTAATTCCTGCTTGCCTGAATGGAAGCAAATGAATGGCAAGAAAAAAACAAAACTGTTGTTATATTTTTGGAAATACAATACAGAAAACTATACATGAATATAATTACCTATTTAATTTCTTCCTATGTATCTATAGCACCGGAACGGTGTCTGGCACATGGTATATGTTCGGTAAATGGTGATTAGCAGAATGAGAAGGAACACAAAATACTCGGAGGGTTTGACTCTCCTTTGTCATATCCACGAAGACCCATTTTGTGCATAACATTCTCTAGGACACTTCATTGCACTGGTACAGGGAGGAGTAAAAGACTTTGTGTAATTGAGATTTTTTTTTTATGGCCTTAAGTTTAGGAGAAAACAATGAACAGGTATGTAAGTAAATTATGGCCGCTTGTAATAGTTGCTAACATCTCTTGAGTGTGTGATGATTAGTCATTCTGCTGAGTAAATACTATGACTTAATATCTTGTCCAAGTTATTTTCATAGTGTTACTTGCTTCCCACTTTCTTAATTAAAAATACTAAATGTAAATGCTTTATTTAATGTCCCAGACTAGGATAGTATATCGGGTGTTTGGAGCAGGAAAGGGAAACATGGTACAAATTGCTTCCGATTCAGAGACTAAACAAATGTGTTCCCTCAGGTGACGAAAGGTTTTTTTTTTCCTTTTAATTTTTTGGCTTTTCCCCCCTGCTTTTCCTTCTGGCACTTTCGGTTTGTTTAGTAAAGTTTAGAATTCTCACAAAGGGCCTTATAAACACGTGTTATGAGATTTTAAATCTGATTTGAAAGTGCCTCTCTCCTACTCCCTCTGAGTAAAGTGACCTTTTTAAATGGAGGGAAGTGGGTTTAGATGACAGTCATGATAAATGCGGTCATGTTCACTCAATAAAATAAGGCCCAGTGCATTTGAGGATAAATCAGTGAAATGTACAGCCCCACCTGTCTGTCTCCATCATTCATTTCCACTGTCACTTTCACAGTGGCTGATGGATCACAGTTGCTGTAAAATTAGACAGCCTTTAATCTCATTTCATCCTGATTAGCTTCTCTTTACCCTTTCCCTCTAACTCACTGACTGACACGCTAAAAACTCGCACCGGGCTGTATATGAACATGAGTACAAACTTCTCCTCCAATACCCGCCTGTGAGGGCAAGGCAGGCACCCACCTCTCGAGAAATCTGGAAAGGGTCAGGCCTGGATTCCTTGTTATTTAAAAGGGTAATCAATACGTGCAGGGCCCAGTGCCATTTTAAACAGATGTTTGCTCTCGCTCACTGCCCTATTTGTTTTGTTTTGCTTCAGGTTTAATCAGAAGTCAAATTAGGTCTTTTGCAAAACTCGAACATTGATTTAATATAGATTTTTTCTAATAAATTTGGAATGTTACACACTCAGATTGATTTCAAAGAGTTATTTGTGTGTATTTATAGCCTCCTGATTCGTGGCAATAATTTAGAAAAGACAATAATTCAGGAATGAGAATACTAAAATACTCAGCCAAGATATACAGCGTTTAAGGTTTAAAAACAAGAGCAAAAAATGGGAATGCCTTCAAGTAGCTTTTATATGAGGACTTCAAAAAGCTTCTCTCTTATTTTGAAGTTTCCATGGTTTAGTGCAATAGTTGTCCTTTGTTTGCATAAAGCATAACAATAGGGGTAATCAAATGAAAAAGAGGCTTAAGAATAAATCATGTATTATTTCCTTCACTTAATTTCTGCCTGCCTGAGTGGGAGCAAATAAACGGCAAGAATAAAACGCAAGTGTTGTTATATTTTCAGAGATCGCGCTCTATTATCGAACTGGACTTCTAGTTAAAAATGGTAATACAGGTTTTCCTTATTTATAAAGTTTGGGCACTGAACTGACCAAAAATTCAAATATCACAAGAGTGGCAATCATAACAGAAGTTGGTTATAGCCCATGCCTCCTACCTGCGTCCCGTGTGAATAGATGCCTGCGGATGGCAAACATGCTGGGAGTCTACACTGCCCAGATGATACGACCAAGAACTGGAGTGGCACCAAGCTGTTCCCAATGGACACAGCATCGAGCACATATGAGTAGCCTAGTTTTCTGTTGGCTCTTTGGGAACTGGCATCATCATCTAAACAATGATGATTTTTTTTTTTTTTTTATGTTCGAAACCCATTCCATTTTTGTTGGTCTGCAAACTCAACGCACATTCTGCCCCACTGGATTCTGAGAAACTAGATGGTATCCCTGCAGAGCTGTATGGTTAAAAGCATTTTCCATAGAGATACCTTAGGGTAGAGGGACAAAAGGACATTCCCAAGATGACTCCCCAAGTCAGTGACCTAATTAATGGACCATACAAATCCACACCTAGTTTTCCACATTATCACAGAAATCAGGGGCTTCTGTACCAAGGCCTTCTAGCATTATAGACATAAGTTCAAAAACAATGAATATTCATAATAAAAAATAAATAACTAATAAAATAACCCAAACTCCTAAAATCCTTTAGTAAGAAGCTTAAATGATCTCATTTGCTCTTTCGGAAGCTGTGTTACAGATTTCAAAGCTATGCCTGTTCCTTATTCGTGGTATTTACATATCTTAGCCAGCATAAGTGCGTTCTGAGAAAAATAAAAGGTAGGGAAAACAAAATGAAATGAGAGATATATATCATCCAAAATAAGTTGGCTATAAGCTAGGCTCTCTGTCTTTCAGCACTGGCAAAAGAGCACAAAGTAAGAGCTGGCCCTGACTCATATTGATTTCCCACTGCACTGGTTTCTTAAGTGCTCTGTTGATCCGTGTCAAGCAATAAGTTCCCTGCCTGAACATGCACATCACCTCCCCATTTGTCCTCACCTAGATTTAAGGTGCCCATATGATGAGCTGAACAAGGACATCATTTTTCCTACTGGTGTCACTGGGTCCAAACCACCGCATGTGATATGATAACTAATTCCGCGTAAGTTTACATTTGCCATAGGAGACGATAAGAGCAGAGGCCAGCGCTGTGTGGCACACGGGCTGACCGGGCTGTCCTGGCCTCCCTGTGCATGTCCCTGAAAGAGAATGTAAATGAGAACAGACAAATGCAGAGAAACCTGGCTTGGGTGGGTTTCTGAAGAACAGGCCCTCCTTGCCGCCACCACACTGGGGCTCGGGAGGGCCGGGAGGGGGGGTGGGGGGGGAGGGCGAGACCAAGGGAATGGATATTTGTGATATTCCTGACAGTTTTTATCTTTGTTCCAGAAGAGCTCCTAAGCAGATAGATAGAAAATGTGTGATTGTGCTGCTAATGACATTGTACAGGAGATTAAGCGTATACATTTGGAGAAGGCATTAAATCAGCAGGACCTTAATTTAAAAACTTAAAACTGTATGGAAATTCAGCTTGCTCATTGCTGTGGAATAGAAAGCTCCCGAGCACCCTGAGTCTGTTTCTGGAAAGATTGCCAGCAAACCAAGTCTGGGCAGAGCATCTTCATGGCTCCAAGTGTATGCGGGGTTATTTCCTCCAAGAAATAACCCCCAGCTCTGACCGCTTGGGAGGATCGGTCGTTGTTTTAGAATGCAATCCCCATCATCAGGCAGGTGAGGAGAACTTCAGAATCGAAAGCAGCATGACAGGTTGTCCTTGACTAATTTGCCGAATAACATTATGTAAAATTAGTCAAAAGGGGTTGGGTTTGAAATTGCCGGGAACACACACACACACACACACACACACGGCTGAGCCCCTGTGGATGGGTGAGTTCCCCGCTCTGCTGCTTATGCTCTGGTCTTCCTTCCGACTCACTCTCACATTCTGTGCCCTTTGGTGGAAGCAAATAACTAGGGCGCCAAGGTATCAAGTCCTAAGATGGAGAATTTCATGCGTCTTTTTCTCCCCCCCTCCCTCCCCAATTCCAGTTATGCCGTACAACAGTGCCCACCACTGCGTTGTGGAGGTAGAAAACTTCTTGTTTGTGCTGGGTGGAGAGGACCAGTGGAACCCCAACGGTAACTATTGAACTCAACAAGTATGTGTGTTGTGGAAGACGCCGGTAGCAGCCCGTTTCGCAATTACTGTGGAAAATATATTTCTGTGCGCAGGGACAAATGCAACAGTCGGTAAATTGGGCTGACAATTGGAGGGAGGGTCAACCATTGAGCCGGCAGAGGACACACGCAGCAGAGCATTCGCTCATTGACTGTCTGGGGATTTGGCTTCGCAGTGACGCCCCGGCCCCTCTCCTTATCCATCCCCTGAGGAACGCCACGAGCATTAAGCACAGACTCCCCAGAGGCAGGTAGCAAGCTGCAGCTATTAAGAATTCTCACCACCTTCTCCACCACTTTTCTCCCGTTTTATCAGTACAGTAAGGCAGTTTCCACAAATTAGCTTTATCTGCGGTCATAATGCCTAACCCCAGCTCAAGTTCTTTGGCCTTGGGGTGGCTGCGCCTGGTGCGAGGGCTCCTTTCGAAGACCATCCGTCCTCCTCCCCGTTCATGGGATTACTTCGTAAATGCATCACAAAGAGAAACTGAACATATTAACACCCTTCCCAAGCCAACACAGGGAGAGCACTGTGCCTTGCAGAATACACGAAATTATCGAGGTATTTTTGGAACGCTTGCGCGTGAAGGAGGAGTCGCGGTTGTAGCCTTCTGTGTAACAGAGATCATTATGACCGAGAAACCATAAAACAGCTTGCAGGTACACATTTTTACTCTAAAACCCCCAGAACATCCAAGCGAAATTACATATACTGCATATATTTTATTGTGAATGCTCTCTTTCAGCATCTGCACCAAGGCAAATTATAGAAAATTGTTACATCTGTTCACTCTAGAAAATCTTCAAGGGAAACAACCCAGGCCACCCTCTAGGAACATTTCTTTGACGAGAGCAGGACGTTCTTTTTCAAAACCTGCAGCTGTGTTGGTTCCTCTCTTCAGCGTTCCAAAGGGGACGATTCCTGAGCTTTGTGAGAAACAGGTTTAGAACAGGAACAAAAGAGATATTTAATATCTCTCCTCTAACTTATCTTTGCAGTGACAGACTTGACGTGTCCCCCGAAAACGCTGGCAGATGTGCAATCTGCTGTAAACTCCCCATTTACTGTTTAACCTGTTCTCCCTTCCTCAGATCGCTGAAGGGATCTGAATTGAATAGAGCCTTCGTAAGTGAACAGTGCACAGCCGTCAGGTTTATCTAAGCAACAAATCTGCCGAAAAATCTTCCTAAAGGCCAGCTTAAAACTAACACGTGACAAGAGAAGGCTGCCAAGTCCTATTTCTGGGGAACGATGCCCTCTTAGCCGGCCTCCTGTCCCAGGTGGAGCAGGTCTCTGTTAAAATGTCCGTATCGGTGCGACCACTTGGTGTTCACAAAACACTATGAACTTCCCATTCCTCTGAGACAGATCTTTTCAGCGGCACAGAAAACCTGATCCCGGGGTTATGCCCCCTCCTCCTCAAAAGAACCTATATCTGCTTACTGTCCCGCGTCTTCTCTACCAGAGCTGAGAGATTGAGTGGGGTAGGGTGGGTAGGGGAGAGCGTAATGGACATATTCCTTCCTCTGGTCTAGAGAGTCTAGGTTTTAGCTCCAGACTAATTCAGACTCCCATAAAACTATGCCATCAGACCTCACCCATCTGCCTTTCTCCACTCCTGAGAGGAACAGGAATTCCGTTGAAAGCCCTCAATGAATATGCTGCAACATAAGACTGTAGAAAATAGTGTTGCCTTCACGGCAGGGACACCTGTCACTGTCACTACGCAGTGTGCCCTGTGTGAAGAGCTATGTGACAAGTTCTTGCCAGACTGTAGCACTGAGGCATTGTGTGCTTTGGACAGTTGCCACTAATGCATTCGTGTGATTTAACGTGTCTCTCTTCTTTCGCTTTAGCCACTAGGAGGCTCAGAATTGAATTTTTAGTAAAACTTCAATTTTACGTTTACTCTCAATCTGGGGCTGGCCGCTAACTCTTTTTCTGTTAGACCCCCTCGTGGAGCTGTGGGAGTCCTACCTGCAAAGCTGAGTCATTCTATCCGTCCCTGATGTGTCTGGCACATGAAGTCATATGCATGGATGTGGGCAAATGCTGAGGAACCACTGATTTGGCTCTCCTAAACAGAGGAGAACTGGTCACGTCAGGAAGCAAGCAGGCCAGTCTTCTGTCATTGGCTGAGGCCTTCCTCCAGGTCAGGGGGAGGGTGAGCAGAGATATGGCCTGTACAGCTGAGAGTGATTCCCCAGAAAGGGAGCAGCTATAACAATGAGCGACCTGGGGAGCACAGCATCAGTCTGGTAGAGGTATTGGGGCTTGGTACCAAACACACCTCTACCACCATCTTTTAGACATTTTTCTTGTAGCTTCATATTCCAACCATCTGGGCAGCCATTACACACACACACACACACACACACACACACACACACACACATTTTTCTTTTTTACTGTGAACAATAGTTACTGAACACTATTTCCCAGGAATTTGCTAAGCACTCACCTGCATATTTTACTTAAGCCTCCCAACCATCCTGGGAGGCCTGTGGCATGATTGTTCTAGCTTTGCTATGAGGAGTCTGAGCCTGAAGAGGTGACAGAACTTGCCAGGGCACACAACTTGTACCAAGATGGGCTGATTTCGAACTGGGTCTGTCTGCCGACATCTTCAACCATTGTATAACATTTCCCTCTCAGGCAGACATAATGTACTTTGCTAGATACTAAATAACAGTCATGTTTTTGCCTTTGATGTTGTGAAATTAAGTCAGTATTGTATCACAGTGGAAAGTGGCTCTTATTCCCAAAGAACTCCTCATCACTTCTCATTTAGAAAACCATGCAGGGACTCAGTCATCTCAAAAATACGGGATTTTCTTATTATAATACCTTATGCAATTAAAAAGTAAGCAGCTAATACCAAAACTTATAAAGAACAGCAATCCTATGATAATATATAACTTTAATTTCATTGCTACCAGGGAGGAAAAATTTAAAAATCCGTGAATTCAAATGCTTTGGATATGTCAGTTCCAAAGACAAAAATCTTAAACTTCAGTTCTTAGAAAATGATGCCTAAGATGCATGTCTTTGAATGAAATACAATATTGTAAATTTCAATACATGCTCATAAACCATGCATGTACTCATAAAATACAAATATAATCTCAGTTATCAATTATCTTGATTATAAAACCAAAATTTGAAATCACAAAACATATTACTTATTGAAAATGTAAACAGGATACACTGTTTTTCTAGTCAGCTATAGATATTAAATCCTATTAACTCCCTTCATGTCATTAGTCTTAGGAAGGCATTATAATTTTCTAATACATATGCATATATTCCGTCAGTGCCCCAGCTTATAGAAAACCAGTTTACATTTGTGTAAACATTTACTGATGGTGATGAGGGACTCCCCAAAACACTGCTCGGGGGAGACTTCCTCCCCTTCCTCTTTCTTTTCTTTCACCACTGACTGAAAACTGCCACCCCATGCTCCACTTACCCATCAGCTGAGGGACCGTCAACAGCGGTGTCTGGTGATAGGGCATCACACAAAGAGGAGACATTGGGGAAGGGTTAGGAAAGAAATGGAAAAGATCAGAAGAAATGAAAGGAGTGGAGTTCCCGGACTCCACCAACACTCAGCTCTTCTGATGTCCGTTATCTCCTCCACACAGCCTTTGCCAGCTCCAGAACGCCTCCCTTCTTTTGTTCTCCCCAGTCCTCCATCTTCACCCCTCTTTCATACCACTGATCCTGCCCCCTGGAAATTCTTTCTTCGTCTTCTATCCCTATCACACCAGGCCCTGCTTAGCCTTTTCTCTGAGTGAAAGCCACGACCAATACAACCAAAGCAAACATTGCTCATTTCTACCAGAAGGCACTCTGCCCCATTCCTGAAAGGAGGCATATGTCTTCCTCCACAGGGAAATTCTAAACCAGACTTCACAGAGAAACACTTGCATATCTGGCGGGTATGCTCTACATTCCTATGAACAACATTTATCTTCCAGTGCTTTCGGGAATTAACCTTGGAGCTTATCGAGAATTTTTTTTTTTTTCCTAGAGTGAAATGATTGCACATTCTACAAAAACTCCCTTATAAACCAACTCTAGATGGAATCCTTCCTTAAGCTTGAGGCTACCTTTGTGGAATCCAAGTCTTTTGGGTCATTCTCACTCTTGGAACTCTTAAACCCCCAAATGAAATGTAACTTACCACCCAATCACACCATGCAGACCTTTTCACAAGGTCCTTGGAACTCATGATATCACATCCACAGAATCCCCAGAATCCTTGAACTCTCTTCTGAATGGTCACGTCCATTCTCTTCTAGTCAAAACCTGGCAATCTTCTGAGAGTACTGTTTTCCCAGCCACTCCCTCTAACAGGCACTGGGTTCTACCCCCCACATCTGACACAAAACTTCTTATTATTGGAGGCAGGTAGCTTTGCACTAGCTCTTTATTGTCACTCCCACAACCTTAAGACCCACCACTTTAAAGGATGTCTTCAGGTTTTACCATCCACTGCCCCTTCACATGGCAGCTACTACTCAGCCTGGACATGACACTTCCTTCACTCTACCCTACCACTTTCTTACTGTCCATCGTCCTCTGATGTCCTTCCTTCCTTCCTCACTAGCTTTATGTTCCTCACCCACAATCACATTAGCACCAATACCTGCAGCCCTCGGCATCCATCTCTCCTTCCACAATGCCTGCCTGGTAAAGCCCTGGCCAGGACTTAAACCCAAAACTCTACACACCCTCTCCCTGTACCTGAGTGACTGAATGTGGATGGAGAAAACTGCACAGTTGTACTGGCTTACTGATGAACCATACTGGCTACTAGCCAATGACACTGAATTTCCCTGGTCAGTATACTCTCCCGCCCTCTAAGTTAGCCATCTCATGTTTTCTTTCTCCCCAAATGCCTCTTTCTCCAAAACCTCCCTCCTCACTCTCAGCTGATGGCCTTGCTTCATAGTTCGTTGAGAATAGAAGCAATAAGAAGATAAAATCTTCATCTTGCCATGACTGAGTCCAATGCCAGTTATCTCCTTTGCTACCCATGTATTTTCTCTTCCCTCCTATTATTGTTTCTGCTCCAATCTAAGTCCTATGTATCATTCCCTCTGGCCTGATCAAGGACTTTCCAGTACTTCTGGACTAAAAAACACAGCCAAACTACCCAACAAAACCTTCTCTTGATGCTGCATCCTTCAACTATCATCTTCTCCTTTTTACGACCAAAGTCCTAAGAAGTGTTGCCTTCCTTTTGCATCTGTTTTCTTAGATCTTAGTCTCTATTGAGGGGTATCCTAGGTGTCCACTGAATCAACACTTATCAAGGCCACCACCAGCCTCCATGTTGCCAAATCCTATGATCAATTTTCAGTTGTCCATTCGTCTTTTTGAAGCACTCTTCGACATGTCTTCCAAAATATACTTTTCCTCCTATCTCTGACAATTCCTTTCCTTTGCTGGTTTTTCTTTTTGTATTCTAGGGCTCAATCCCAGGACCCATTATCTTCCATGCCCATACCTTCTGCTTAAAGGGTTTCCTTTTGTTCTATGATTTTAAATACTATCTCTAGACCAATGACTCTAAAGTTTGTATCGGCAGCCTCACCTAGCCAGTGGCCTACCACACTTCCACTTTGAGATCCTGTTGGCCTCTCAAGGTTAAGTCCAAAACAGAACTAATGGTTTCTCTTCCCAACCCACACACTGCTCTTGCCTGATCTTCCCTACCTAAGTAAATTTCATGACCTTCCATCTGGTTACTCAGGCTAAAAATCTGGCAGCCATCCTTAATTATTTACTTTTTCTTATACCAATATTTGGAATATTGGAAATGGAATACGGAATTTGGAATATTGGATATTGGCTGTGCCCATATAATAGATCCCAAACTTGGCCATATCTGAAGCCTCCACCTACATTCAAGCCACCATCAGCTCTTGCCTTGACTATTATAATGGCTTTCTGACAGCTCCCCTGCTCCCAGAGTGGCCCCTCTATAGTCTGTTCTTCACATAACAGCCAGAGTGATCTTTCTAAGAGAGAAATTAGGCCATGGTCCTCATTAGCTCAAAACCTTCCAGTGGCTTCCTACTGTTCTTATAACAGAAGGCACAACCCTATACAAGTCCTCGAGGTACACTGTATTTGGACCTTGTTATGCCTCTGACATCTGTCCAAGTCACCCCCGCATTTTGCTGGTTTTAAACTCATGGCCAACCCCAGGGACTTTCTACTCACCTGGCCCCCTGTGTGAGAGACTCTTTCTGCAGATACCTGCATGGCTGGCAGAAGACATCTGTAGGCAAGGAATGATTCTTTTTAAACTAGCCTCTCCCCATCAATCCCTGCTTTTCTTTATAGCATTCATCTCTGCTTGAAAATATGTATTTCTTTATTCATTTACAAGAACAGGGACTTTTCCTTTCTTATTAACCAATATATTCTCAGAACCTAGAACACATAACACATATAATAAATACTCAGTATATTTATGTAATTAGTAATTATGTTGGATATACATGCCTGTGTGAGCATGTACACACACACACACACACACACACACACACTCTTATCTGTTTATTCCTGTGGTGGAGTTTGGTACCTGTATTTCCATGTGGATTTACACATGTAAGAACAAAAGCAGACTTTCAGAGGTAAAACTTCAAGTGCTTTAGATGACTGTCATCTCAGGTGCTACACAGAAAATGGAAGGCACTCTTTTGCTTCCATTTCTTGCTTTGGTGTCAATCTGTGTGAAAAATAAGATTCATTTTAATGCCTTGGAGGCATCACCATGCTTCCAAGGCTCAACAGAGGGGATAAGCTGGTTCACCAGCTCTGGGGACTCCTGTTTCCCATTTCACACGTGTACCTGCAACTGTGCTTCCCTCAAACTCACGTGACTTGCACAGGCTAAACCTGATTTCCTTCAGCAAACTCTTATTACGCTGATCGCTATTATTTCCATGGGGAAGAGAGCTGACTCAACCACTGCTAGGTTCTTGGATCATTAAAAAAAAGCGGGGGGGACTCTCACCAGAGAGAGCGCACAAAGTAGTCTCTGGGACTGATTATTTACAGACAACAACTTCATGTTTTTAAAGCCAAAAAATACCAAACCCAGAAATTTGTCCCCTAACTTTGTGGTAAGATTGGTTTGATAAACATACTTGCTTTTATTCTCATGGTTGATTTAGTTTTATTCTGACTCCTTCCAAAAGAGGAACGGAAGGAAGGAAGGAAGGAGGAAAGGAAAGGAAAGGAAAAATGGAGAGCAAGAGAAGAAAAAAAGGAAAAATAGTTGAGGGGCACATTTATTTTTCCACTGACATACTGCTTCTCAGACTGTGTTAGATAGTCCCGCTAAGTCTTCTGGGTGTGCCACCTGAGAACAGAGACATCTTATAAACACTCTTAAATGTGCAAAACAACAAAGGAATCTGTTTTAAATGTCTCAAATATATTTTTACAGGAAAACACAGTACAAATTTTGTCAGCCGATATGATCCTCGATTTAATAGCTGGATACAACTTCCACCCATGCAAGAAAGGTAAGTGTTTATTTCTTATGTCTGAAACATTTGTGGCTGCTTTACAGGAAGCATGGATGTCGAATGGGTTTCTTTGGTAAATTATGGTAAACAGAGCCAATGAAAGACATCTGAGTCAAAATGCAAATTTTGGCCTGGCCAATTTAGAATAACTACTTTGTTAACTCAATGGAGAAAAAAACAATCAAATAAGTCAATCATTGGTTAAAATGGAGGGAGAAAAAAATTGTATGGCTTGTCTTCCATTACTACATTGCTTTGGATTTTTGGCAAGTGGAGCTAAAATTGTCTCCTCTCCCACTTTACTCAGTGATAATATACTTAATTCTATAAATGAAATCTAGAACGCCATTCTTACAATGGTATCCATTTTCATGCAGAAATTGCAGTATGAAATTTTCTGGTCTCACTAACTCAAATCCTGGACATCTGCCTTCTCAACTCTCCTCCCATCGTACATTCAAGAACAGGTCCTTTGTTAGCTTAACAACAACAAAAAAAAAAAACCACAGTTTTGCAAGCTGTCTTTTTTTTTTTTTTCCCCTGATGTATTTTGTGTTTATCTCACCCCAGTCTCCTGGCTGCCAAGGGACAAGTGGCTACTGCCTTCATGCAGTTTGCCTCTCCAGCTGTTACCTACATGCAACTTCATCTTAACATGCACATGCAAACTCCCATGCTACCTTTTGTGCACTCAGGGCGCCCAGATGGCTCAGTCAGTTAAGCATCTGCCTTTGGCTCAGGTCATGACCCCAGGGTCCTGGAATCAAGTGCCGCATTGGGCTCCCTAAGCAGGGATTTCCCTCCTTCTCCCTCTCCCCATTCCCCCCCCACCCCCGTCCCCCACAAACCCCCGCTTGTGCTCTCTGGCGCCCTCTGTCTGTCAAATAAATAAAATCTTTAAAAAATAATAAATTTTGAGCATTCGATTCTTTTCAGATAATACTTCAGCATCCTCTTTAGCAACATATCCAACATAATAGCCATAAGCTACAACCTATTTCTTCTTCTCAAATGAATTATTTAAGAAATAATATTCTTTCCTGTTTCCCTCATGACTCTTCATCTTTAACATCATTTTTATAATCATTCAGTTAGATTACGCTAAGATCAACTTAGAGCCTTAATATTAAATTCCAGTGAACAGGAAGTTTTCAGGTAATAGCATTTATTCAAAAACGTGCATCATTGCAGGAAGACAGTATGTGTCAATGCTAGGAGAAAACTCTGTATATTAAAGCCATCTTTTGGGAGACTAAAAACTATACATAGGAGATGATGAGGCACAAGATAAGGACCACACTTTTAGGAACGTGTCGTTCAAAGGTACCTCAAGAAATGATACAAAGTCAGTTAATATCCTGACAAACTTCTCCGCCCCTCTCTTGTGCATACATGCATGCGTGGAAGCCTCCTGATGTGTTTCTCCAGGGTGCCTTGTTTCTCTCCCTTTCAGCTTACTTCATGGCTCGGATTGTGGCTGCATCACTTTACCCTTAAATCAAAATCTTTCCGAGAAGTTTTATTTTAAAAAAAATTTAAAAAATAAATATCCGTAATATGTTTGAAATGGCAGCATCTCCTCACCATGGTCCCCTTTGCTGGGGGCTGCGCACCACGATAATTAACCTTCACGCCTTGGGTTTGGGAGGCATAACTCACGTCGCGGTCAATTATCTCACTGTAGAGCCCCTAAGGATGAGAAGTATTGCTGCAAAACCTAATTAGTAATTTTTTTAAATGTGTATTGTTTACTTGATATTCTATAATGACTTCCTCTGAGGCACTATGGCCTATCATGGCAGGGTCCTACTTAGACGATTTTTAGCAGCTCATTGACCTGATAGAAAGACCTGCCATGGTCTGTCGGCGCCCGGCAGCCACTGTTGACAGGATGGACTGTTTAACGTTTCTTTCTAAGTCATTATGGTATATCATGTCAGGTCCCTAGTAAGAGAAGTTTTTTTTTAGATCTCGAACAATCAACCCGATAGACCAAATAAAGAGCTCCTTATAGAGCTGAGTGGGGAAAGGCAGATTTCACAAATGCCCAGTCAATCTTCTAACTCCAGTTCTCCTATGGGCTGATTGATTTAAGCAGCAATCCATAACTTCAAAGGAAAATTTTCTGTCATTGCCAAGCCTCCATTCTAAGTACCAAACACGATCAGTGACTGGCGTGGCTTAATTAGTGATTAAACAAAAAAAAAAAAAAAAAGAGAGAGAAGAAAATACATGAGATACCCTTTAGATTTAAAAAAAAAGTTTCTTGAAACATTCAAATGAGTTAATTCTGCATTGTATTGATCATGAATCAGGTTCACCAGATGCGCCGCCACCTCCCTCCTTCCTTTGGTTGCTACCAAATGGCTGAGAAGTAGTTATGCTGAGAAATTACCAAACTGAGAATAATAGAAACATGTTGAAAACCGCCTCTGGGGTAACCTACTCTTAGAACTGCCTGGACAGACTCTTAGGATAGCTCACCTAATCAGAGCTTCCCAAAAAATGCTGTAATAAAATTGCAGAATATGCCCCTCCCACTGAGTTCAGCCAGGAAATGGGCACACTGCCTCTAGGTTTACTCAGTGAACTCACAAACTGCATCCCTGCTACATATGAAATGATTGC
Organism: Mustela erminea; assembly: GCF_009829155.1. Classification (NCBI taxonomy): domain Eukaryota; kingdom Metazoa; phylum Chordata; class Mammalia; order Carnivora; family Mustelidae; genus Mustela; species Mustela erminea. Next base: position 39,207,011 of record NC_045626.1, read on the forward strand.
AGGAAAATATACGTTTAAATGTAATGCTACTGAGTTGTTTCGGTCTCAGATGTAGGATTTGATTCTTCCCTGAAAAGAGGTTAAATGTTGAGACTAGGATCAATGGAAATGCTCTAGCAACTTTTTTTCCAGTAAAAATAGACATTTTAGGTATCAGTCATATGGACACCATATCTCCTAGCTAGTGCAGGGAAAAAAAAAAAAAAGAAAAGAAAAAAGAAGAAGAAAAAGAAAAAGCACCTTGGAGAGCACCAACAACAAAGTTTATATTTCATAGAGTAAGAGGAAAGCTAGAAGCAAATACATAAAACATTGTTTCCAAATTTAAATATTTTGTTTCTAGAAGCCTTACAACAACAACATGAGACAATATTTTGTTTGAAAAATGTGTTGCCCTCTTTTAAACCTGATGGTGAAAGTCAAGAATTCAAGCTGAGCTGAGCTAAGGTTATAGTAATTCAGCCTCATGCTTTAGGATATAAACTGACCACCCTAAGGGGTCAGAAAGAACTAGCAAAGACCTCAACAATATGCAAGGTTCAAAGTATGTTTGTAGAAGATGCTGGGAGGTTGCTGTCTCTTTTAACTTATCACAATGCACTGAGTTTTGCCTCTGGTGTTGGGGAAGGAGGAGCTGGAGGAGAGAGAGATGAACAATTTGAAATACACATAGTATAATCCCATTTAAAAATCTTCAGTAATCTGGAGTTTACTTAAAAAAAAAATATATACCCTAATCCTGTGTTCTTCATGTGGGGAGGAGGGTCAGGGAGCACTCCCAAGAGAGACCTGGTATGGTAAAATTTTAGCCTGGAGCAAATGTTTGCAGTTGCTGACAGACCATGAACTATCCAGGGCTCCTATAATGCATTTCATGAATTTTCACTTTGGGCATGCAAGGGAGTAAGTTAGAGACTCAGAATCTTCACCATTGGAATGTCTACATAAAAATGCACTTTTAGTCAGGAAGTGAAACCTACTGATTTTTTTTTTTTTTTTCCCATTTAGATCCTAATAGTGACACTGTGTGGATAAAGTTAGGAGTACACACCAAGCATCAAATTAAGAAAATCTTGCTAAAAAGAGAGCAAGTTCTGACAGGCTCACTCAGTATCACTGAGGAAGGAAGGAACCAGGACAAAGTGAGAGAACAGAAATTTAGACTGGATGGAAATTTAAACTCTACCACGAAGAGATCTTGCTCTTATTCTCCATTATCTAAACTTCTTTAATGGAGGGTTTTCACGCTTGTCATGACTAACAGGCATTTTCTCTTCTAGACCAGTATATGGCACATAGAAGAACCCAACACCTTACAGCCCACATAGTCCAAATTATTTAAAGGTGGTAAAATTATTAGTAGTAAAATTATTTCAGTAAAAATATTTCAGAGGCTCTAAGACTTGTTAGAGAACCCTCATATGGAAGAGGAATACTGACATACTGTTGTGTCCACGACGCAAAGAAATATCTGTGTTCCTTCAGTCTATTCCTGTAGACAGGTCAGTCTTTCCAAAGAAACATTTTAACTGAGAAGGTAAAAGCACGTGTAGGACAGTTGTGACCTAACATATTCAATGAGAGCACAACACAAGTCTAGTCAGAGAAATAGAAAGAAGCAATGGACATCCGTGGGCACTTACCTTTGCAACTGTTTTGAACCTAATATTATATTTAACCTAATATTATATTTAAATGGGTTTTTACTTTTCTGTAGTAGGAAGTCTCAGAATTTTTAAGTCAACGGTTGCTCTGATAGTCCAATTAAAAACTTCCTCCAAATACCTTTCTCCAGACTTAATATGTGGAATCTTAAAAAAAAAAAAAAAAAAAAAAAAAGTCAGAATTACGGAAACAGAATGAATGGTCGTTGCTAGGGGCTAGGGAATGAGGAAAATGAGGAGAGGTTGGTCAAAAAGTACATACTCTCAGTTATAAGATTAAAAAGTTCCAAGTATCTAATGTATAGCATGATGATTATAGTTGCTATTGTAGTGTATACTTGAAATTTGCTGAGAGAGTAGATCTTAAGTGTTCTCACAAAAAAAAAAAAAAAGTAGCTATGTGACGTGGTGGAGGTGATGGCGGATGCATTAATTCACTTAATGGTGGGAACCCTTCCACAATGTATGCATAGATCCAATCACTGCAGTGTAACTTTAAACACGTTACAATTTTGTCAATGATCCCTCAGTCAAGCTGGAAAAAATAAAACAAAACTGAATCCGTCACCCTCTATAACATATACCATTACCTATATAGTAATAAACTACCTAAACAAACATAAAAGAATTGAATAAATGTCATTAGGAAACGTTCCCTTGCAAACATCTTGATGGCTGATTTTTTTTTTTTTTTTTGAGGGCTGATTTTTAAAAAACCTTTTTATCTGGGTAATGTTAACTGATGGTTCCAAAGCATAAACACAATGCGGGATCCTATGACGGCACTTTACATATGGATTTGCCAATAACCCTGTATGGAAAGTATCGTTAACAGCCCCCTGTTACAGAGCAGCAATCTGAGGCCGAGAGGGGCTGAGTCACATGTCAAGGGTTACCCATCCCATAAATCACGTAGCCAGGCAACCTCTTCCAGAGACTAAATTGTTAATCGAGATGCTGTTTACTGCTTCCCAGAGGCTTTGGCACTTTGTAAACACAAGTTAGAGAATCTCCCGATAGAAACCTCTAGGACTCTTGATCTTACTACTCCCATTGCCCAAGAGTCTTGGCACTAATTTTTATGAAGACTATACATTCATCAAACAAGTTATATTCTCTGAGGGGCTTGGCACTTAAACACTGTACTTATTCAGTATTGGATCTCATGTTATCCCCATAAAGTATATTATTCCAGTAGCAGCAATGAGATAAAAGGAGCAAAGGGTCCAGGACTTGCTCAACATATCAACCTAGTCATCCTAACTCCAAATTTTTTAGTCCCCTGTGAACACATGTTCTCCCTCAGCTCTTATGTCTTACTAGTTGCCAAGTCTTAGATCTTCCTTTAATAGATCTATAGCCTCAGCTCTTGTAGGTCTTCCGTAAAACTCTCATTCAGGTCCTCAACATCTCAACCCTCTCTTATGGTCTACCTCAGAACTGATCTCCCTGTTTTCAGTCCTTTCAACACAGCTGGTGCCTTTGGCCTTTGAAGGCATCATGGGAAAATTTAATAAATTGCCACTCTTGAAAAGATACTAGAAAATATCCTGTAGCTTTGTAAGAAGGAACACCAAAAGGCATATCACTAAACTTCCTACAAGAGGCTATGTAAGAGCAAAATTTCAACACTAAATTCAGTTCACAAAAGTTTCTCTATTTGCAGTAGTACTGGGAAGGAAAAAAATGATAATTGAAGAAAAATTTTGATGATGTAGTTCTCTTATAAATTGGGAACAATGACCCTTGAAGGACCATGAAAAAAGTGAATGTCAAGATAATTTATTATTGTTACATTATCTACCTCATTTTTCACTTTGTCTTACTGAGCTGTGATACCAAATATCCCAAACATTAGTGAACACTCTTTACAGTGTATAAAAAAGCAAGATAAAAGGATCTGAAACAGAGTCGGTGAATTTCTCCTCCACTCTTACTTTAATACCAAAATGTTAACCAGAGGGGGCAAGGCATATGATTACTGTCAAGGTCTCAGATTTGGAGGAGGCTGTATGTGCAATTTCCAAGTTCCTGCCACCCTTTCTAAAGCAGGATTTACCTCCTTTGCCTGACTGAGCTCCTTTTGTGATTTACGGTGGGTTGTTGTTTTCGTTGTAGAAGAGCCAGTTTCTATGCATGTCGGCTGGACAAACATTTATATGTTATTGGTGGAAGGAACGAAACCGGCTATTTGTCCAGCGTGGAGTGCTATAACCTAGAAACAAACGAATGGCGGTATGTGTCCTCCCTACCACAGCCTCTGGCAGCTCACGCGGGAGCAGTGCACAATGGGAAAATATACATTTCAGGCAAGTCATTCCTCCGCTTTCTGTTACCAAGTTCAGTTCCAAGGCTCTTTCTTGACTTGTATGTATATGTTTAATTCACAGGGGGTGTACACAATGGAGAATATGTCCCATGGCTATATTGCTATGACCCTGTAATGGATGTCTGGGCTCGAAAACAAGATATGAACACAAAACGCGCCATCCACACTTTGGCTGTAATGAATGATCGCTTGTATGCAATTGGAGGAAATCATTTGAAAGGTCTTTTTTCTTTTTTTTTTTTTTTAATCACAATATCATTTGCATCTTATGTTTCTTGCTAAGGGGGTTTCTCGTTAGATAATCATAGTTAACCAAGTAAAAAACATGTTGACCAAATAAAAGAAACTCTGTGTAAATTAGCTGTACCCTTGGGCAAGCATTTATTTTGGCTCCTCTGCAGATAGGATTATTTTTAAGTTACTGCACACATTAAAGAAATGAATAATGATGTCAACAGAAAGTAAAAAACGAGAGCATTAATAACTGAAAAGCACAAACAATTTGTTGTAACAATGAATTCAGTAAAATAAATTATTCCTTATCACCAAAGTTATAGTAATAAATTTTTTCCAGAAAATTGTTTTTTGTAGTAATCATAAAGAACTTCAGTCATAGATGCACAAAGAAGCTAATACGTGATTTTTCTTAAGGAAAACATTTCATAGAATTTCATGTCTAAATTTAGAATTATTTCTTTGAAGAGTTGGATTCCAAACGTTCTATGACTCTCAAATTCTTTGTTTTATTAATAAAAAAATATTTAAAACATGGTATTCTTAGAGTTTCGTCTGGGCTCCTTTCCTTCTCCATACATGTGTATGACTACAACTTTCTGTAGTTTGTGAGCGCGTGATGTTATGCACGTGCACAGCACACTGGGCAAAACAGGAAAGCTAAGAGAGCTCTGGTGTTGAGAAGAGTCCCTGAACTACTTCGGGCCCTGGTCTCCTCACCTGAAAATGAAGAAACTGGTCTAGCTGATCTCTAAAATCTCCTCCAGCTCTGACCTTCCATGATCCTTGAAACTGACCCAAACGAGAAACAGGCCATCCACGTGTGGTAGCTGAGGATTTATTTTTCCATAGTACACCCATCTCAAAAAACAGGGTTAGATATAGACATTCCTTCTGGATTTCCTAATACATATGTACCCCTAATGTAATTAAAGACCACACAGGCTTAATGTTTATGTAAATATTTCCAAGTTCCTACTCAATCCTAAACGTCAATATCCTGGTCCGTGCTGCTCTCCTCTGTGCTCAGTGGGAGATTATCTTTGCCGCTATAACTCTTCCTTTTTTATTCTTTTTTCTCTCTCACTGCTGCTCCTTCATTTCAATCCATACACCATTCCTTTCCATCAAAATACTTGTATATAGTATTACTTTTGTAGCTTTCTATACTAAAATGTGAATGCTGCTCATATCTTTTGCATAATAATGATGAAACATTCTAGGAACTCTTGAATTTTGAGGTTATACTTGAACAGAAAGATTTGGGGAATGACAACCTAAATGAGAAATAACACACACACATCAAATTAGGTTGGCTCGGGGCACCTGGGGGGCTCAGTGGGTTAAGCCTCTGCCCTTGGCTTAGGTCATGATTTCAGGGTCCTGGGATCAAGCTCCACATCGGGCATCTGCTCAGCAGGGAACATGCTTCTCTCTCTCTCTCTCTCTCTCTGCCTGACTACTTGTGATCTCTCAGTGTCTGTGTCAAATAAATAAATAAAATCTTTAAAAAAAAATAATTAGGTTGACTCAGGGAGTCATTACGGCTTAGAGGGAAAGGTGTGGGTCTGGGTCCCAGTTATGTACTTGGAGTTGTGTGATCTCACTCAAGACCCTCAACCTCACGTCTATAAAAGAGGGATAATTATCCTTTCCTTGGTAGTTTTTGTGAGGCTTACAGTCAACATATGTAATACATGTACTGGGCACAGTGCCTTCTGTGATGCCACTAGAACTTCAGCCCTGGGAATTTGCTCCAATCTTCAGTAATGTATATTATCGTCGATAATCTTAATGGTAAAGGAGAGGAATACACCCCAGAATTCCAGTAAGCCCTTTGTTCTACTGCTCCCAAAGCTATCTGATTTATTTTACATAAGAAGTTACGTAAGAAGTTCAGTGGCCTGAAATAATTTGTCCACCTCTTCCAGAATGAAAATGACTCTACTTTTTGGTCTATCTTCTCAATTACTTTGAAGAGTCCAGTAAGTTGACTAATTTAGTGTATGCATTGTAATTGTCAGCTAGCAAATATCCATTGCATGCATTTAAATAGAGGAAAATTTTACTTAGGATTTGGTCTGCTCGATGAAGCTCTCCCTCTACAGATTTTTGACTTCCTAAATTAAAAAGCAGGGCTCCAGTAGAGTCCCAAGATCTTAAGTTGTTCTCTACAACGTGCTTACTGACCAGTCACTGAGAAACTTCATCAGAGTAAAAGAAGCCCTCAGCAGAAGTAGCCCCTGACTCTACCTTAATCCTTAGTAGATATTGGAAACCACTCATACCATCATAATTATTTATAAACATAAACTACTGGGGCAGCTGGGTGGCTCAGTCGTTAAGCGTCTGCCTTTGGCTCAGGTTATGATCCCAGAGTTCTGGGATTGAGCCCTGCATCGAGCCCTGCTTTGAGCACCACATTGGGCTCCACGCTCGGCAGGAAACCTGTTTCTCCCTCTCCCACTCCCCCTAATTGTGTTACCTCTCTTGCTGTGTCTCTCGCTGTCAAATAAATAAGTAAAAAATTTTAAAATAAATAATTAAGTAAATAAATAAACTGTTAAAAAGGTAAAAGTTGCTAAACATCATGTTTCTAGTAAATTAAAACATATTGAGAGAGTTAAATATTCGTTTAGGAAAAATGATACAGTTTAGTCTGTAAGAATATGAGCTTTGAAGCCCCTTTGTCTGAGTTTAAGCCTCAACCTGTCTACTTGCTGGCTGTGTGACTTATTCAAGTCATTACCTCTCTCTATCCCTCAGTTTTCTCATCTGTAAAATGGACATAATGTTTAACTATCTCAGAGATAGGATGAAGGGAATTAAGTGAATTCATCTACATAAAGCATTTGGCAGACAACTAGGTTATTACAAGCACTTTATAAAATGTTTGCTTTTAATTATTTTAAACCTTTTTAATCCAAGGTTTTAATAAACATTTTAAAATAAGATCTACCCCATATAAAATATATATACCCCCATATACCAATGACATCGAGTCAGACATTCTTGCTTTGAATTAATTGGAAATACCCAGAGTTTGTTTGTTTGCTTGTTTGTTTTAGGTCTCTGTAACATGTCTCCTAATTTCACTAGTAAATTTATGCTTTTGTCTCTTTAGAGATACAATTAGCTATTTCTTGGCTCTAGAGCTTTTTAAAAAAGAAGCCCTAGCCTTGAATCAGGACCCTGAGAGTTCATTCTTATGTGCTTCCGTTTTGCTATGTCCCATAGGTTTCTCCCACCTTGACGTAATGCTCGTGGAATGCTATGACCCAAAAGGTGACCAGTGGAATATTCTCCAAACTCCCATTTTAGAGGGTCGAAGTGGCCCTGGCTGTGCAGTGCTCGATGACAGCATCTACCTTGTGGGAGGCTACAGCTGGAGTATGGTATGTGTCCACAGTTACCTCACCCTCCTCCTCTCTGTTTTGTTCTTGCTTTGTGTTTCCCTCCATGTGTGTTACCATCCACGCAGAAACCTTTGAAGAGTATCATGTTTGGGGCCCCTGGGTGGATCCGTTGATTAAGCATCTGTCTGCCTTTAGCTTGGGTTGTGATCTTGGGGTCCTGGGATCGAGTCCCTCATCGGGTTCCCTGCTCGGCGGGGAGCCTGCTTCTCACTCCACTCTGCGGCTCCCCGCTCTGCTTGTGCTCTCCCTCTCTCTCTCAAATAAATTCATTTAATTAAATCTCAAGAAAAAAGTGTGAGTATCACGCTTGTATGCAGGCTGTAAGTCACTTCAAGTAATAAAAAACAATCAGTGAATTGTGGTCGAGCTGGCTTGCTCTCTCATCCATTGTTCCTGAAATGTGTGGTTGGTTCTCCGCCTCTATCCTATGTGCCTGCCTTTGTGATTCTGGCTTTCCAACTGAAAGTGAGACACAAGTGGTTTTACAAACTTTCTGTTGAAATTGTTTGCAGAGTTCGTTGAATTGTTTGAATTGTCTGGAAAGTTTCTGACCAGGGAGGCATAAAAACTAGAAATTGTTAAATATCCACAAAGTCTCTTTAGGATATATAATTTGCCATTGCTTTTGACTTTGGCCGGTCTTTATCATGAAAGTTTCCAAGCTCACACACACAAAAAATGAGAGTACAGTGGACTCTTGTAAACCCAGCCTCTGGCTTCAATAGCTGTCAAGATTTTGCTCTACTTTATCTGTCCTCCGTTTTAAACATTTTGACTGAAGCAATCTGAAGCAAATTCTAGACATCATATTATTTCACCCTAAATGATTCGGTACTTATCCTTTTAAAAAATTATTCATGTGTTTAAACATACCATCAACACACCCAACAAAATTAACAATAATTCCTTCATATCTAATCTATATTCAAATATTTCCTATGGAAATATATATTCCAAGTTGATATGTTCAAGTCAGGATCCTATAGTCTCACTTGCATTTGGTTATTATATCTCATCCATCTCTTGCAATCTGGAAAATTACCCCACTCCACTTCTTCTTCTTACCATTAACCTGTAGAGAAAACAAAGCAAAACAAAAACCAGGGTCAGTTATCATAGAGAAGAGCTGGTGTTCTGGAATGGGCGAATGACGGCCTTGCAAGGTCATTTAAGACAGTCTCTGTCTCTGTTTGGACTATAAAACAGACACTTAGGCATAAGGACTTAATAATTAAGATCAGCTTTTTTCTGTTTAAAATTTCCTCTGTTCTTTTTTTTTTTTCTTTTTTTGCCAAGAACACCTGAGGAGGTAGCCACGTAGTTGGAATTATATCACATGAGGAGACTTATAGGGCCCTGTGGTCAACATATTCATTTTTAAAATGATGACCATCTTCATATTTTCTTAGTTATAGATTGGTGTTACAAGATTAACTGGGGGTTTATTTGTTTTGGATCAAACAAGGTTGTTAGATAAAGTTGTTTTTTTGTTTTTTTTTAAGATTTTATTTATTTATTTGACAGAGAGATCACAAGTAGGCAGAGAGGCAAGCAGAGAGAGAGAGGGGGAAGCAGGCTCCCCGCTGAGCAGACAGCCTGACGCGGATTCCAGGACCATGGGATCATGACCTGAGCCTAAAGCAGAGGCTTTAATTCACTGAGCAACCCAGGTGCCCCTGTTAGATAAAGTTTTGGGGGAGTTTTCAGTGGATATTAGTTATATGGAGGCAGATATATATTGATATATAGTAACTAGATATTCAGACCTGTGCTTGATTGCCGGGACACATGAGTAAGCTCTAAAAGCGTACGCAGTTGGAACCAGACACCAGCAGTCCACTTTCAAAAACTAATGACTAGGCTGGTTAGAATTTTTGGGTTTTGCCTATGATAAAAACCAAATGGGTAAAAAAAAAAAAAAAATAGGATCTGGTTTTAGAAGGGAAACATTAGACAAGCACTACCCCTAGACATTAACAAAGGAAACAAGATTAAAGACATTTTTTATTTCTCATGTAGCCACTTGAAAATCAATCAATCAATCAATCAATGTGCAAAGAAGTTGGCAAGCCCACTATTCCCGTTTATTTTAAGCTAGTTTTGAATGCCAGCTCTGATTCTCTATAGTAGTAAAATAAAAATGGAAGAGTGATGTAACTATCTCAAATCCATTGTATTGAAACTATTTGAAAAATTAAAGATGGGCTTGTGGGGTGCCTGGGTGGCTCAGTGGGTTAAAGCCTTTGCCTTCGGCTCAGGTCATGATCCCAAAATTCTGGGATCGAGCCCTGCATCGGCTCTCTGCTCAGCGGGAGCCTGCTTCCTACTTTCTCTCTGCGGGCCTCTCTGCCTACTTGTGATCTCTGTCTGTCAAATAAATAAATAAAATCTTTAAAGATGAGTTTGTTTGTTTATTTGTTTTTAACTTAAACCAGCTGGACAAATTCAAGTTTTTGGTCAATTATTTTAAAGGATTTGCTGATCATCTAGGTGTTGTAGGCACTTGACTGTTATTATTAATTACACACACACATACACACACACACACAGATTTTGAAATCTTTCGACTCTCAAATTTCCTCTTCGAATAAAACAGTTTAAAATCCGCTGCTTTCAGGGAGAGGGTGGTGGGGTTATGCACATTGGGGAGGGTACGTGCTATGGTGAGTGCTGTGAAGTGTGTAAACTGGCAATTCACAGACCTGTACCCCTGGGGCTAATAAAACATTATATGTTTATTTAAAAAAATTTAAATTTATAAAAAAATTAAAAAAAAAATAAAATCCACTGCTTTCATTTGGAACTTTTTAGCAAGAGCAGAGAATTGATGTTTTCTTTCCAAAGCAAATGTGATAAATAAGATTGTTGTCACACGTCTGTGAACATTCTTCCTTAAATGCCCCCTGCTCTGCCATTACAGGGGGCCTACAAGTCATCTACAATATGCTATTGTCCGGAAAAAGGCACCTGGACAGAACTGGAAGGAGATGTAGCAGAACCACTGGCAGGCCCAGCCTGTGCAACGGTTATCCTGCCCGCGTGCGTCCCTTACAACAAATAACACCAGCAAGCCCTGGAATGGACAGTATCACATTCTAGGAGACGGTGACAGGTGACATCGCGATCATACTAGGAACAGTGCATTCTAATGGTATAACTGCCGGAATCCACCCTTGGTTTCTAACAATATTTCCAAGTAACTACAAAAGAAAAAGACCTGCTCTTGAACAGATAACCGTGTCTGGAACTCGGATCACACCAAACGTGCTGTGATGACAGATGCTTCCATTTCAGACGGGTTTTAATTCGTCCCAGCTTTCCAAAAACTCCTCACATGGATTTTAATGTTCAAAAGGAGAAAGATAATAATATGGAAGAGTGCCCCCAGAGAGACCTAAGATCAGTATTGTGCATTGTAGTCTACCTGCATGTGATCTATGTTGAAGTTTTGGGGATATTGTGTTCATGAATGATTCAGAATTTGACCCACTAAAATACTTACTGCATCACAGGAATTGCCACTTGATTTTATATTCCTAATCTGTGGCTACTTCACAGACTCCACAGGCAACACAATTGTAGAGAATCATATGAGATTGAAGAGGAACATGTTTGTTTCTATAGATCTTCATTTCATTTACCTTCTGCCCCTCACAGCGCCCCATGGGATCAGAGAAGAGAAAGATGTTGGTTCTTGTAGCAATTGCTTCCTGCCCTATAGGTTCTAGGCCAGCCAGTCATAACCTGTGTCCTCAATTTTATATGAAAGATTAAAGCAAAATATATTATGTCACTGTTCATTCCACAGAGGCTCAAGTTTTTCTCATTTTTTACAGTATATAAAAAAGTAGTGAACACACCTGTCATTTCCTCCAAAAAGTAGGACTGAAAAAATTGCTCGTCCAATATTGAAGAGATTCTTGTTGGTTAATACATCTGACCCAAACTTAAACCATAATAAAACTGGGAGATGCCTTTCAGGAATTCAGGAATAATTTCTTTTAAGTACAATCCCAGTTGTCTCTCTGTCCTGAAGACACACAACTTAAAAGAGCCATGAGAGTGAATCATCTTTCTTAACAAATATTTCTCCCTCTTCCTCACCTTTGGCTCTAGAAATGGCTCTAGATTTGACTCTAGAAAAGCACATGACTCACCCTGATTATTCTCCAACTCATCATACTCGTTTTTTATCACCAAAGATGCCTGAGCTCAGTTAGGTGAGCAATTGCTAGTTGTCTTTAGGAGCAAGAGGAAATTAGGAGCAGAAGGTCAGGAGAGCATAAGATGGTTTTCGGTGTGGCCAGTCAACAGAGCAAGACTGGAAAGAACATAAATTTAATTTTCAAGCTCTTCGGAGCTGGAACAAAAACAGTTAGGAATAAATACTAGCCTAAAATATTTCCCCATCACCCAGGGGTGTTGTTGAATCCCTTAACAAATGTGTCATTCAAAACAACAACGTGGGGAAGCCACAGATTAAAAATGCTTTGGTGATAAGCTTTCACCGTGGAGCATGTCAAGATAGATGGGCGTACTGGCATCTAATGCCTTTTCTGCAGTAAAGTGCAATCTTTGTTGTTTTTGTATTTATTTGTATGTTCAGATCCAAAGGATCCGTTGTAAAAATATATATATAAATATATATATATACATATATATATATCTCCAGTGCAATCAACTTGCATTTCTTTTTCCTTGAAAACATACAATACAGAGAAGGAAAGAAAAGTTACAGTACTTTGCAGGGAAGATCGTAGCTGGCGTGCTGAAGAGAACAAGGTCGGCTTCAGAAACTTTGATTGTCAACCACTACCATTTCTTCTGAAAGTCACAGTTTATACGAGGATATTCGCCTTCCTTAGACTTGTTCTTCACTTATTTTTTATTTCTAGCCAAAATAAATAAGAGCATTTATGAGAACTGTAAGTAAAGCTTTCTGTATTTCAGAAAGGCACAAACTATTAGAAGTGAAAAGTGAGTACTTACGTCACAGAGATTGTAAATTTTGTACAGTATTAGAATGTGTAAATGAAGCTTGCTTGGAAGGGGAAAACTTTAAATAAAAACTTTATGTACTAACTCAACTGTCTCATATTCCTACCTATAAGGCATACATATAAATCTCTATGGTGAATTGTTTAAAGGTTTACAATATGGAAGTGCCTAAACATTGTTATTCTGCTGATGTGCTTTGCAAGTTTATTTAGCTTCCTGGCAACATGTAAATGTATATGGTATGGACGGTGCAAAAAATGGTGGAATGCTTCTGGAAAAAATGTTGTGAGTTCAAAATTATGACTAGAGGGGTGCCTGGCTGGCTCAGTCGGTATAGCATGTGACTACTGATCTTGGGGATGTGAGTTCAAGCCCCAAGATGGGAGAAGAGCGGACTTAAAAAAATGAATTTTTTAAAAACCATGAGTAGCATCTGATTTATCCACTGCAAGAGTGCTGTGATGAGACATAAGTTATCTAAGATCTAATAATTAAATACTTATGTAGATTATAAGAAGCACCATAGGTATTAAACAGCACTTGCAAAAAAAAAAAAAAAAAACAGTACTTGCACACTTTCTAAAGAATAAGTGAATCACTCACTAAATTAGATCAATTATCTTAAAACATAGTACTTAAGTGTATTTTCTTTTTAAAAAATCTGAAAAGGAAGTGCAGGGGAAGAAAGAGGCTGTGGGAGACAGTAGTGGAAACTGAGGTATGTAGCTGCAGATAGAAGTTGGGCAACTTCTAGGCAAAGAGCTATGAATGGTTGGAAACGATTTCCTGAAGCCTGCAGGCTGGAAAGAATTTACTTTAATTTTTCCCAGCTACATGGACCTTTACTGATAACTAAACTCACAATTAAAGGATCATTTGATCCCTCCTGATATTCCATGAAAGCAAGAGTAGTGGGGTTTCTCTGTTCTTCTGCTGGCTCTCCAGCTTTCCGTGCTTGCTGTCTGTGGTGGCCTCTGGTACCGTCTTCTCCTGAGCCAACTGACTAGTTGATGCAGGGCTTCTTCCAAATGCCCTGAATCCCCCAAAGCTCTAGTACTGACCAGATACCATGGGCAGTTAAGCAAAAACATCTCTTTTTCCTAATCCCAAGAAACCACCTATTTTAAGTCTGTAACTAGACTGGCAAAAACTGGGAGAATGAGCATGGGGACCAGGTTTTTTAATTAATTAAGCTGTGTTTGTAGGTTTAAAATTACTACCTGTGTTAGTGCACCCCATTAGGGCCAAATTTATATTTTTCCCAACTGTTTGATATTTACATCACCTAACAAATTGTCATCATTATCAACATTAAAAGTATCAAGTACTTTTTTTTTCTAAGATTTTATTTATTTACTCAATAGACAGAGATTACAAGCAGTCAGAGAGGCTGGCAGGGAGAGAGGAGGAAGCAGGCTCCCCGCTGAGCAGAGAGCCCGACATGGGGCTTGATCCCAGGACCCTGAGACCATGACCCGAGCCAAAGGCAGAGGCTTTAACCCACTAAGCCACCCAGGTGCGCCAAAAGTATCAAGTACTTATTTATTGAACATACCCCAAAAGGCATCACTTATAAATGCCAGAGTTCTCATTAAACTTGGTTCTCTAGGTCAAAGTATTTTTTAAATGAAATAGCAAGTGAGCTAAAATAAGGTTGGTAAAACATCCCAAAGCCAATTAAAACACACTTGCAGGTAACGTGAAAGACTGATCTCCTACAGATGAGGTAGCAGGAATATCAAGACTGATCCAGCCTGACTTCCAAGAAGCACCTGACCTAGAGGATGTTGAAACTGTGAGAGGAAATAAAATGGCAGGGCACCTGAGTGGCGTGGTCAGTTAAGCATCAGACTCCTGCTTTCAGCTCAGGTCATGATCTCATCGTCATGAGATTGAGCCCTGTGTAGGGCTCCATGCTCAGTGTGGAGTCTGCTTCAGAGTCTCTCCTTCTACCCCTCCTTCCACTCACACTCATGCTCTCTCTCTCTCTAAAATAAATAAATCTTTTAAAAAAAAGAAAATAGCAATGAGAAGAAATAGAAAGGTCAATATAAAAAGATATCTAAGTAGTATGTCTTTTTTGTGTGCTTGCACTGTATAGAGCTACTCTGGTTAGTACAGTAAATACCGGCCAAGTAGTGGATGGGTTTTTGGGTTTTTTTTTAAGATTTTATTTATTTATTTGACAGAAAGAGTTCACAAGTAGGCAGAGAGGCAGGCAGAGAGAGGAGGAAGCAGGCTCCCTGCTGAGCAGAGAGCCCAATGTGGGACTTCATCCTAGGACCCTGAGATCATGACCTGAGCTGAAGGCAGAGGCTTAACCCACTGAGCCACCAAGGTGCCCCAGTGGATGGGGTTCTTAATGGAGATATTCTACATGTTGAGCTTATGGCTTGGCACAGTAGCAAAATGTTCAGTTCTACAGATGAGTATGAAAAATACCCTTCAAGAATGCAACACAATGGGGGGCGCCTGGGTGGCTCAGTAGGTTAAGCCTCTGCCTTCAGCTCGGGTCATGATCTCAGGGTCCTGGGATCAAGCCCTGCATCGGGCTCTCTGCTCAGCGGGGAGCCTGCTTCCTCCTCTCTCTCTGCCTACCTCTCTGCCTACTTGTGATCTCTCTCTGTCAAATAAATAAATAAAAATCTTTAAAAAAAAAAAAAGAATGCAACACAATGGTATAAGAATAAGAAAAAAGTCTACAAATTGAAGTTTGAGTGGCTTATTATATTCTAGGTTATTGTCTGGCATATATTAAGGACTCAGTAAATGTCGGTTATTAACATTAGCATGATTAATATTAACCCTAGTAGTAATAGGTAATCTAGCTCACTAATGATGCTAAAAACAGGATGATTGAAGTGAGTTAACATGTAGAACTGTTGACTCCTCAGGCTAAGAAGAAATATATAACTTCAGATAATGTGACTCCTGATTCTAACCTCCCCTTCTGTTCTTTATTTATTAGGTTAACTCTTCCTCTGTGGCCTTTCAAATCCCCCATGTAAAACAAAATGATACATGGGCTGGGGAGGTAAACATTGAGCTGCAGGATGAAGTCATCCTACAGTTAGAGAGATGGAGGGCTTCTTGCTTCCAGACAAGTCACTCAGATCCAGGACATTTGAGGGAGACACCTGGGGTGGGGGGGGGGGCGCTCTGTTGGTTAAGTGTCTGCCTTCGGCTCAGGTCATGATCACATGGGTCATGGGATGGAATCCCATATAGAGCAGCCTGCTTCTCCCCCTCCCTGTGTCCCTCTCCTCCCCGATTCATGTCCTTTTGCCTGCTCTTTCAGATAAATAAATAAAATCTTTAAAAAGGAACACTTGAAAATTGAACTAAATTAGGAAAAGAGGAGTAAGAGAAATAGGGTTTGGTTGTTAATTCAAAGTTATTATGTCAACAATATTATAATAACATAACACTTCCACTGATTGAAAGTTTATTATGGATTAGGTATTATGCTGGCATTTTATACACGTTTTCTCATTTACTCCTCTGAAGAGTTCCATGAGGTAGATATTATTCATAGATTAGAGGTCAGGACAATTAGGCTCAAAAAGGGTAAACTGTGTGATAAGGTTAAAGAGCTGATTCGTTGTAGAGCTAGGAGTGGAACCAAGACTTTAAACTTAAGTCATCCTCTGACCACCATCTTCTTCCAACAAAGAGACTTCCTAAGTCAACCATTTGAAGTCATGTAGGAACTCTTGATGAATTTGTCCTAGATGAAGAAGATGCGCTGGAAGGGAGCGTGAACAATTAATGATGACGCATCATGGCAAATGCTATCTATTGCTGGTGTAAATTAATTACAGGGAAGTGCAAGACTGGGCAAAGGGAACTTGATCTGTGACCCTGGGAAGTCATTGAGCTTCTCCAACTTGAGTTCTGTCATCTGTATAGGGAGTGATAATCTCTTATGCAGAACATTATCATGAAAATCACAAGTAAAGAATCTGAAAACTCTTTGCAGCCGGTAAACTCGAAAGTGAAATACGCAGATCAGCTATTGGGACACAGTGACACAGTCTAACTTTTCCCTTGGGACACAAGATACATGAAAACCTGGCTTCTGCCTCACTTCTGGTTCAGTGTTCTTTACTACTGTGTTCACTGAGCAAGGTGAATCCTTGCTTTTCCACAAACACGGCTATGCTTTTCCATCTTTGCCCTTTTGCTTGTGTGTTTTCTCCACCGAGAATGCCATTTCATGCTCAACACTATCTATTAAAATCATGTCCTTCAAGGTCCCGTTCAAACTCCACTGCTTTCATTAAGCCTTCATGATCACAACAGTCTTGTGTGATATTTTTCATCTGACTTACTATGGCTTTCTAACTTTATCTATTCCATACTGTTTGTGAGATTTTATGTCTTACCCTTTTACTAGATTCAGGGTTCCTTGAGGGTAGAGAGAATATATGATGTGCCTTTGAAAGAAAAACAAATGCCATAAAATATTCATTGAATAAAAGTACTATTTTTTTTAATTATCAATAAAATATAACCAAATTATGGGCACATGGGGAAAAAAGAAAAATGCCTTTAGTCCACCGTTAGCCCAGTAACTTTTCTCTTTGGGGTCTGATCTTACCCATATTTTTCATTTGACATTTTGCATTCTACACAACTGAATTTATATCTTGATGTCTTAAATTTTTTGCATTTCACAAATATGTTTCCATGTGACTAGGTGGTCTTTATAGTAATTTTTAATAATTTCATAGTGTGCTGAATGAACACTCAAGCATTAGCAAATTTTGATTTATGTACTGGTGTCACAGAGTCCTCAAATGGCACTTGTATGTGTTCTTTTGGATTCCCTCCCACTGATCTCACTTTACAGTTCATGTTCCACCCACTGCTAATATTGCTTCACTATAACAAACACTTTGAAATACATAAAAGCTCGGTTCTCCAGAGATATTGCTCATTCGGTTCATCTCCAGTCCTTTTCGTCACTTAACATTGCTGATGAGAAATGCTACAGCTGCCCTCACCTCCAGGCTCTTCCTGAATAGTTGTGGTAACTTGTACTCTCCTTGTGAATGGACTTAGACCACCAACACCCCACTTCAGGCCAGATGGCATTCATACAGTTTGGCAGGAAGTCCTTTACTTGTCTACAAGTTTTTCTTAAAAGCAATCCAGACTATTAAAACCAGCTAGGATAGGACACCATATTAAATATATTCATTTGTTTTCCAACATGATTGGCCATGTTAATCCAACTCACAGGAAAGAAAAAAGAAAGAAAGGGAGGAAAAGAGAACTTTAAAATCAAAGGCCTTTGAGGCTATGTGTCTGATGAGAAAATATCATTCAAATCTCTGACTAGACCCTACCTAGGGTAGTCATCATTTTCTTTAAATCCTTAAAATATTTACACCTATGCTGGTTATATAACATCAGTAATATATTTTATTATATTGATAGCATTATATGACATACTTATTACATGTTTTAACTCATCCCTTTGATGTAGATGATATAATGCCTGAAATGTGTTTTTTCCCACAGTGCCTTTCCCATAGTTGTGTTTAATAAATGAGAAGAAATTTGATTTTTGAGGTGTTAGAACCTGTGAAGTAGCAAAGTCACTTCTGACTCAGAAATTTTATGCTCATAATCTTGAAAATGCATGCTTAACATGGGTTTTCCCAAAAACAATTCTGACTGCTGTCAATATGACAAACTCTACAATAGCCTCTGTCTGTAAGTGTGGGCAAGCTAATTGTCTTTGTCATATTAACCATGTTTCCTCTATTTAATGACTGTGAAAGGCAAATTTTAATGCAAAAACCTTTGTTCAGTTGTATTAAAACCTTACTATCATGAAAGTCTTTGCCCCAGTACCCAAATGAGATAGTCCTGGTATAATTCTGGACTCTAGCTCTGAAAACATTCACAAATATTTCTTCTCAAGGGAATCTCTTCACAAATAATGATGAATAGGTAATAACTCTTTTAGTATCCCAAAGAGTATCTCCAATATTATGCTGTCAATTTTTTGCTCATTTATTCCTTTCATTATGGACAAAGCTCTATGATGTGCCTGATAAAGAATATAAATGTAAGTAACTATAATGCAAGGTATGTGTGCAATACAGATATATGAATAAAGTGATGTGGGAGTTTCTAGAAGGAAGAGTTTATGTCCAACCAGTGGTATCAGGGAAAGCTAGTGCAGAGGGAATATATAAAATCAATCTTAAAGAACAGGTGGAAAATAAATAGAATTTTTTCTCTTCAGTTAATGTTTGTAAGGTAATTCTTGAAAATACAGTAACTAAGTTTCATATGGAAAACTGCTAGATGAATGATACTATAATCATCTCCAGAGCAGAGTACAGAATGGTGGTATAAATGATGATGAAAATAAAGAAGTGTGAAGACAAGAACTTTTCATGTTTAGATTGAATGAAATAATCCACAGCTGGCCAAGATATTTGCCATGGCAAATAACAAAAAGAGAGTAAGTTAATATTTTGAAATATTTTGCAAGGCATCAGTGAGAACTGAAAGCAATTGGGACTAAATGAACCAAAGTTCCAAAGAATGGAACAGTGTTTTGAAGTGAGCCAATGATGACCGGTAATTTTTTTCTCTGGGGACATTTTCAAGTCCGGCCACAAGTTGATCAGCCTTGGCCCAGGCAGAGAATCTGTGCTGTGGGAAAGAAAAACCAGCAAACTTTTATCTTTCATACAGAACTGGAGTGACAAAATGAAAACTTGAGGAATCCTAAATACACAACCAGTTTTCCCTGAAGGGAAACATTTGGAATTCTTGTGTTGGTCAGGAGAATGGGGAACTAGACCAAAAACTTCTAGAACGCAGAAAAAAATTCCCACAATCTTACCGTGCTCAGGAATTAAAGATTTGCCAGGTGAAGAGTACTGTTTGAAATATATGATTCCTCATTCCCTTAAGACATTTGTGTATTTTAAAGCTATACAAGTTAGGAAGATAAAAAAAATTAAGCTGAAAACCACAGGAGGGAAGAGCTGGATCTTCTTTTAGACTTCAGGCTGAAGATACAAAGACCAGACTCTCAGCCAAGAGCCTGGGAGAGACTGCCCTAAGAATAGAACCAAGAGTAGACTAACAAATCCTGAAATGAGCCCCAGCAAAGCTCAAATTGAGATAATCACCTCCTTACTCTATCGGAATAACAGAGTTAGGAGGAAATTTCCCTAATGGAAGATAAAACTATATTGAGTCACTACAGTTCTTTTATACATAAAACCACACATTCAGTCAAAAATGACTAGACAGGAGGAAAAAAATAAAAGACCATGTGACCTATAATCAAGGGAAGAAAAAGAAAAAACAAATAAACCCACGACTGATCCAGATTTTTGAGTTAGCAAATACCTATGATCAATATATTAAATAAAATGTAAGAAAAGTAGACAAAATAAATAAAAAGATGGAAAATTCTCTGAAGAATTAGAATCTGAATTTTAAAAGAATAAATTACCTATTCTAAAACTAAAAAGAAAAAAATACATATCTTAAATTAACTCAATGGAGTTAACAACAAATTAGATACAGCAGAACACAAGATGGGTAAACTGAAAGAAAGATTAATAGAAAATATCCAAATGAAGCACAGAGAGAAAAAAAGAATAGGAAAAAGTATATGTGTGTGTGTGTGTGTGTATAAATATTATATATATTCATATATATGTATACATAAATATATGAAAGGAAAATATGTGGGAAACTATACATGAATAATGACCATATAAAATAATTGCAAATAGTTGTGAAATTTAAAATATGTAGATAACTAGGGGCACCTGGGTGGCTCAGTGGGTTAAAGCCTCTGCCTTCAGCTCAGGTCATGATCCCAGGGTCCTGGGATTGAGCCCCGTATCAGGCTCTCTGCTCAGCAGGGAGCCTGCTTCCCTTCCTCTCTCTCTGCCTGCCTCTCTGCCTACTTGTGATCTTTGTCTGTCAAATAAATAAATAAAATCTTTTTAAAAAGTAGTAAAATATGTAGATAACTAAATTCTATAATGAGAATAATTCAAAAGACAAGAAGGAGTGGTAAATAGAGTTCAAATGTTCTAAATTTCTAGCAGTATTAGGAAAGAAGTAAAATAATAATTTGTAATAAGTGAAGGAGACATGTTGTGGTCTCTGGGTTAACCATCAAAAGAATAATAAAAAATGTAAAATTAAGAAATGAATAGGAGAAAAATGGTATAATGAAAATAATTAAATCAAGAAAAAACAAGAAAGGAGATTAAAGAGGATACAAAGCAGATTAAATAAAAAGCAAATAATAAGATGGGAGATATAAAACCAAATAGATCAATAATTTCATTAAAGATAAATGGACTAAATATTCTAAGTAAAAGAAAAAGATTGTCAGACTGGTTTCTAAAAACTCATTATATGATGTTTATAGGAGAAAAAATTTAAATGTAAGAATATGCCAAAAGAAAGCTGATGTAGCTGTAATACCACTAGGTACACTATAAACATAAGTAGAATTTTAGAAGTTCAAAATGGGCAAGCTTAGCACTCCTGGGTTGGTGATATTTGGCATAATAGATGGTGTTTTACATATTACGAATCAGTTGTAACTAATCGGTGTTTTAAGAAATGATTTCATACAAAAAATATTTAATATGAAAGAAAAAGAAAAGAAAGAAAGAGACAGAAAAAAATAGATGATAGATAAATAGAGAGAGAGTGTGTGTGTATGTAAGGTGATCTTGGATATTTATTGTAAGGTCTCCCAGAATTTATATTTGTGGCTCAAATTTCTAACATGACTCTTAGATCTTCAGGCCATCCTCACAGTATTGTTTCTTTAAACATGGTTCCTAGTCTCCAGCAGGTCTCCACTGCGTGTCCCCCAACATGTACCCACACAAAAACACAGCCATCTCGGTAATGTTTAGGAGAAAAAGGATACTATGTCATCCCAAAATCATAAAACTGGGAGTGGAGATGGAGGGCATAAAATAATGATAAAGGCAGGATGACATATTCTGAGAATAAAAAGAATCTTGTTTTGTAGGAAAGAAATATATAAAGAAGTATTATTTATCCCCAGATGAAAACAAAACAAAATCAAAAAAAGCTCTGTTTGGTGGTAAACTGTCAAGGAATATGTCTGATATATATTACCTCAGATATCAGTTAGATTCTTAAATTGAGGTTTAACTCCAAAATGCCAGAAGAGGCAGACCAAATGAATTTTGTGAAAAGTGAGTAGTTAATGGAAGAGGCAGATAGTGTTAATAAATTCCAAAGGGCTTGTTCCTTCAAGAAAGATTCCATTAATCTGCAGGAGCCTAACTCATAGGACCTCATAAGACACATTCTGTTAGTGTCAGTGTTCCACACCAATTACAGATTTCTGAAGGGCCATCAGAGCAAAACTACTCCCTTAATATGTAAGCCGGCACTGCTGTAACTAAGATTGCAATTGGACTGGGACAAATCTCTATGATCTTGATATATGAAAATCCAAATAGATGGTTTCCACAGAAATGAATAAAAACATTTCCAAATTACTTATTCAGAATTAATCCACTGCAGCTCTGCAAAGCAAATACATTTGATGAGGCTCAGTAAAGCAGCCAATGAAAAATAAACCAAAATCACCCAATAAGGTAGTGCTATTCACTAACATGAAATCCATGCACAGTTAAAATAAGAATTTAGACAAAGTGTTATCTTTTAATTTCAAGTATACAAATCCATAAAGTTAATAATTGGAAATACCTTAAAAATCACTGGATACAATTTTTAACTAGATGAAAAGAGCAAAGGCTGTAGCTACTGACCCTCCTCTCCAAATCTTGATTCTGTTGTTTCCTATCTAGGTTAACATGAACAAGTTAAATTCTTGTGTCCCAGGCTTAGTTTTGTCATCTGAAAAATGGGAGTAAAAATACTTTTTTCTTGGGTGTAATGAACTAATTTTACATTTTCAGATGAAGGAAGCATAATACAGAAAGATGAAGGGTTGTATTCAGGACCATCTTTAGTTAAGAGAAAGAGAAATTTAAGACTCACAAAACTCGCCTCAGAATCCCAAATCAATCCTCTTCTATTTCTGTTTGTTTTCTTTATGGTTGAGTTTCCATTTATACAAGCAAACTGAGCTAGAGACCTGGGGAATTATCCCAGGAATCTATACTAAAGTGATTTTTCTTCAAATATTCTGTTGATCCAAATCTACCCCCCCCCCAAAAAAAAAGGTTTGAGTTTCAGATACCTGGCATTAAATCAAATATTCTAAAGTTTGAACCCATGGCATATATAGCACAATATGAAGTGGACTTTTTTTTGTTGTTTCAAATGAAAGTTTGGGCTAAGTCCTCAGAACTGAAGACAGTAGGTATTAAGGGCAAGTATGTGTTAGTTTAGTTTCTCTAAGAATCAAACACCAAGACGTGTAGACGTGAGAGAGACATATTGAGGAAAGTGCCCATGAGGAAAAGGAGGGGACACCAATAGAGACAGGAATCTTGAGAATGCTATTCAGGTCTGAGCCCAGTGAAGGAGAGAGAGAAGAAAGGAAAGTTGGGCAGGGAGATTCTCAGCCTACAGCAAAGATCTAAGGTTTGCAGAAGGCCAATTAGAAGCTCTGGAGGCAAAAATCAGTCTTCAGAAGAATTCTCCATTTGGTGGGAACAAGCCTGTCTTAGCATCCCTGACTTACTCAGTCACTGGCTGGAAGCAATCTGTGGGAAGTGTGGATTTGGCATAAACGCAGTGACAGATTCTGAGCACAGCAGCTGGGACTGTCAGTCAAGTATGTTCCCTACAGCCGAGGCTCTGAGTGGCTCATTTTTATGGCCACTGCATCACATTTTCTATATGTGACTATCATATCCCCAGAGGACTTGCTCAGAAGGAGGCTTACTGATCCAGTGACTATAACCTTCCAACACTTCTGAAAGCAAAGACTGTAAATTAATTAGAGGGAGATCTTCAAAGGGAATTTGTAGGCAAGAGGGTGCTGAGACATTTCATCTCCCCTCAGACATTCATGGGAATTGAAGTCCTCTGATTGAGTAGAAACTGAGATCCCTACCTCCTCCTGCAAGCTGCCATTCCTACTAAAAAGCACCGCTTCCAGAGCGGAAAGCAGGAGCATCCTTGGGAGATCATTGAGTTAGGGACCACAGAGTAATCAATATCTTCCCTTAACCCTGGCGAAGCCTGAAGGTGGGATTCTTGGAGAGCCCCTGGTATGTATGTATTAGACACATCCTCTTCACATCAGATCTCTCTGTTATTTGAGAGAAAGCTTTATATAGCCTCAGAAGGGGCAAAGGCAATGCAACTGCACAGTTCATTGCCTCGTCACTTATTTCGACTTGAAGTACATTATTTTACTCTTCTGAACCTCAATTTCTTCATCTATAAAAGAAATGTAATTTCTACTCCAAAAGTCTGCTGTCAGAATTAAATGAGATAATGTATGTGATAGCCTGAGAAACCTCCACAAAAAGCAACTCTGTTCCCAAGCAAACAAGTAAATTTAGTGCTCTGTAATCCTGGCCGATTGTACAGTTTTAGAAAACACAGATTTTGTCATTTAAATAGCACCTTTAATGAATTTGCTGCCCTAAAAGGAATTTATTGAACACCTCAGAGCTACTTAGGACAGTTCAAGACTCAGAGCTACTTAGGACAGTTCAAGAACTTCTTTCAGTACTCTTACTGTTTGAGGATGATATTTTCAAGGGTCCCAGTGTTTTATTATTTAATGGCTGTAAATTACTGTGCAGATTGCTTGAGTTAATGATGTGACAGGGTGACCAACCGTCCCAGTTGCCCTGGGATCTTTACAGTTTTACCACTGCAAGCATAGCAAGCAAACCATGACATTGGGTCAACTCCTTGTTAAGCTCCTAAAGCACTGCCTAGAATATATTAAGCATTCAGTGAAAGTTAACATTTGTTGTTGTTTTTGTTTATTGAAATTTGATCTTTAACACACCTTTACGTATAATAACCCAGTTCTAGAAATAGCCAAAATGTCTCACAGGAGGTAAAGTTAAGGAAACAGCCATATATCCATGACATGGAATCCATAGAAGGATCTACTGATACGTGGGATTACCTCAGTAAATCTCCAGTGGATGAGGCTGGGGATCTCAAAAGATCACCAGCTGTGAGGACTTTTTATACAACATTCTTAAATGACAAAAATTAGAGAATAGATGAACGGTTGTCAGGGGTTAAGAAAGAGGTGGGGGTAAAAGGGAAGGGGACACCGGACACCGTGAGAGTTCCTTGCGGTGAGAAACATTCTGCATCCTGACTCTATCATCGTCACTATCCCGGTTGTGATATTGTTCCCTACTTGCCAGATGTCACCATTGGCGGGAAACTGGGGAAAGGGTACAGGGGATCTCTCTGCATTATTTCTTACAACTCCACATAAGTCTACAAGGTTGTCACCCTGAAACATCTAAATGACAAGAATCTGAAAGTGTAAGAACACCAGGGTGTCAGGTCAGCCTGGAGTTTATTAGATTGCTTTTTTTTTTGGACCATGTGATAGAATAAAAAGTGGAAAGTTTCAGATGAGTGGTTGCAAAAGTCAATTGAAGCTTAAAAAAAGAAAGAAAAATACAAAAACACCTTAAAGATTCTATCGTGACTTAAAATACACACATGCCCGTTTGTTTGATAACCTGTTGTCCTAGTGCCACAGTCTGTTCTTTGAGTTTGAAGCCCGGGCAGAGCTCCCGGTGTGGCTGCGCTGATCACCATCGCTAAGTCACTTCTTTAAAGCAAAAAAAAGCTTAAAGAATTTGGAACACAATCCACGTGCTCCATTTCTAGGTTTTTCATAGTTTTTTGTTTTGTTTTTTTTTCTCCTTTTAAAGGTATTTTCTGGTTATCTCCCACATGGGTCCGATTCAACACTTTTTCAAAGCAACTTTCTGATTCTCTCCAAAGAAACCATAAAAATAAAATTACCATACTAGCCATCCCTCCACTGGGATAACTACTGTTAATACGTGGTACAAACCCTTCACTGAAGATCTAATTCCAATGTATTTTTAACTGAGGTGCATTTTTAGATGTGCTTATTTGTATTTCTTTTCTATATGGTATGTGCTGCTTTTGTAATAAAAGATAAATTGTTGAAAAATAAGTTAACATTCCTAGGATTTAGAAATCAGATAAATAAGTTCATGTTTTGTAATTAAAAAAAAAAAAAAGCTATCAATGTTCCCATAGTCCTCCCCCGTACCCTTCCCATCATCACAAAAAGAGGAAATTTCTGTCACAGACAAGTTTTGTATCCAACCCATTTTCCCATTACACTCACTACCATCTTGGACCACCTTCCTCCAGTTTCAGGAAATATAAGCTAATTTTCACACCCACAAAAATAAAGTATGACTAGAATAGGACATATGCATTATAGGTGTCACATTCTAAACCTGAATGTAAGTGGTCTGAGAGAATTGTTGGCTCTGTTACGTTGCTGCATTATTAAGCCGATAGAAAGAATTCATTAATGAAATAACTAATCTGCAAAGATGAAAACATACAAGGTATTCTCACTTGGGGAGTTAGCCTAATAGTTGAATAATTGCAGTCACTCCTTTGTAATAGTAATGGGTTGCCCATGTTTTGAAAGTCATGTTTAGGATCACCTGGGACGTTTGGCCTTCCTTGCCTAATTCAGTCAAGCTATACAGAGAAGCCTGGTAACAGATGTGTGTGTGTGTGTGTGTGTATGTGTGTGTATGAAGAAATCAGAAAGGCAAACATGTGTACAGCTTGAAGTAATGGACTATGTGCATCTGTATATAAAATATTGTCGTCCATGTGTGGGTGCATCCTTGCACCTGTGGAGAAGCCTAAAGCTTTTGATTATACATTGAGTATACATTATAGACCACATGATGTACTGGAAAAAACACAGGAGGAGAATTTGGGAGACCACCCACAAGCCCCATCTTTGACAATCCAATTTCTACGCTTGACTTTGACTTCCTGCTTCAAGCGCCAATGGCCCTGCAAGCAAACTACCTGAAGACAGTGATTTCTCAGAGGACGCCCAACAGGAAAGAGGAGAAATTGACTGAAAGAGAAACAAGTGCACTCAGGATGAACCCCACCAGGGAAAACTGAATCTCAAGGTTTAGAATTTAATTTTTCTGGTAATGATGTGATTCTGCTCTCCAGTGAATCGCTCTTTACTCCACTTTATTTTGCACATATTATCTTGAAGTCACAACTTTTAATCTCTAATTATCTTACACGTAATTCAGACCTTTTATATAGCAGTAAGATATGTCTTACATAAACTAGTCTGGTGCTAAACTGTTTTGCCGGGGTACGTCTTATCCTACCCATTTTTTAAATATATCTCTTTGTTCAGAGCCCAACTTGGTGAAGCAATGCAATGGTGTAACCTGCATGACAATGGTTGTGAAAAATATTAAAACAAGCCTCCAACAAGCTGCTAAGTCAAAATGTGGGAAACGTTGTTCAGAAAGCATGCTTCTTTCTGCCTAGAGAAATTTAACACCTCTCATCCTACCTCCGAAGAAGCTAAGAGATTTAGAGAGCATGAAAGTGGATGTCAGGCAGAGCTGCATCAGGAGGAAAGAGGAGGGAAGGGCAGGAGAGAAACAAGGAGTACTAAGTGCAGAAAACAGACAGAACTGGAAAGAAGAAAGTGTAAGCAGAATCAGGACAAAGAGCATTCTTTCAGAGCGCCTGGGTGGCTCAATGGGTTAAGCCTCTGCCTTCGGCTCAGGTCATTATCCCCGGGTCTTGGGATCAAGTCCTGCCTTGGGCTCTCTGCTCAGTGGGGAGCCTGCTTCCTCTTCCTCTCTCTCTCTGTCTGCCTCTCTGCCTACTCGTTCTCTCTCTCTCTGTCAAATAAATAAATAAATAAATAAAATCTTTAAAAAAAAAAAAAAAGAGCATTCTTTCAGTCATCATGACTATGAGATAAAACCAATTTCTTCAGCATTTGGTAATTTCAACATTAACTTCCTCTGTTTCCTGTAGAGCATAGCATTGTGCTTACTCACAAGACATGTGCAAGAAATGAAGGAAGGAAGGAAGGAAGGGGAGGAGGAGGAAGGAAGAAAGGAAGAGTTGCTTAATGACCAATCTTTTCTGTGTTTGGTGGGAGAGGAGCTCTTCTACAGGAAAAATATTAAAAATCTTCTATTCTCCTTCTCCAGGACTCCAAACAAAAACACCCAGAAAGACTCTGCTCCTCTTACTCGTTGTAAATTACATAATAAACAGAATCTCATTGGAAATTTTTGCTCATGTTTTGGGTCAGACTCTCATCTTCGTCAGCCAATCTACTGATGATGTAGATTAATCTGAATTTTTATTTAAGTGCTTTTCCTTAGCATGTGAATACTTTGGGAAAATAAACTGACAGTAGATTCTAAGCAATAAACCGATGCAAATCTGCAAGTTTGGGTCCAACCTTTTACCATCCAAAAGGTCTAACACTGAATTTCCATCTGTAGTGAATTGTGTGTGGGTTTTTTTTTTTTTTTAAGATTCTATTTATTTATTTGAGAAAGAGTGAGCATGAAGCGAGGAGAGGCTGAGGGAAAAGGAGAAGTGGGCTTGCCACTGAGCAGCAGCCCAACATGGGCTCCATCCCAGGACCCCAAAATCATGACCTGAGCCAAAAGCAGCTGCTTAACCAACTGAGCTACCGAGGTGCCCCTGCAGTGAACTGTATTAATGCATATTTTACATAATGCAGATTGTAAGGTCTAGCAATGTAATGGAAACATTCGCTTTAAAAAGAAAAATAAGGGGTCACCTGGTTGGCTTACTCAATTAAACATCTGCCTCTTGGTTTCGGCTGAGGTCATGAACTTGGGTTGTGAGATTGAGACCTGAGTAGTTCTCCCTGCTCAACACGGTGTCTGCACAAGATGCTCGTGCTCTCTCCCGCTGCCCCTCCCACTCTGCTCGCTTTCTCTCTCTCTCTCTCAAATAAATAAATCTTTAAAAAAAAAAATAAGATGTTTGGTGCCTGTAATTATATTTAAAGTATATCCTTGAGATGTGGTAGATACTCAAAACGCATCACCATCACCATCCCAGCGCCAAGCACTTCCCACTTACTCATTTACATAGCAGTCTCATTCGCAAGACTTGGAGATCCCATGCTCCTGCCCCATTCTTGTTTGAGGACACTCCTACTCCGGGTCACTCTGCTGCCAGATGGCTCCAACCGGCCTTGACCACTGACGTGGACTTGAGTGCTTCATCGCCTGTGCCTCCCAGTGTTTCCAGGTGCCCACTGCTTCACTGACCTCAAGACTTCTGTATATTGGCTTCCTACCAGAGTTGTGCTTAAACTGTTTCAGTATGCATAAACACTAATCCTTCCCATAACACACACACACACACACATATTAGTAAAAGATTTCATTTGCAGTGAATATCGATACCAGGACATTACAACAGATAAATTAAGGAAGAAAATATTCCAAAAAATGGTGGCTCTCAACACCCATGTATGTTACTAAAGTGCTTTCTCCTCCCTCTTATTCCAGACAATCTTTTCTCCTACCTCTTGTTGCAGGTAACCTTATCTCCAACACCCCATAGAACGGTCACACGGTGTGGACGGCTCCATTTCAAATTGTGTTTGTCCAACAGCTTCCCACATTTATTTCCCAATAACCTCACAAAGCTCATTCACTTATTCAGACAGCTGAAATAATTCCATCATTAGGAGTTATAATTTAGATTTATAGAATAGTTAATACACATATGCTGTCCTCTATGTGTATTATTTCATTTAATCAGCAATATAGCATTTTAAAGGTCCTCTTTTAAAATCCGTATGAAAATCAGTGCATCACAGGATAAATAACCAGTACCCACTATATTTTGATCATAGGATCACATAAATTAGTACATTGTTATTACGTCCAGTTGTATATGCTTATTAACTTTCCTTCTGAAAACAGTTTGCATGGAAATACTCTATACATCTGGTTTTCCCAAGAATAACTCCCAGCTTCTCTGGGTGTCACAGTGTCTTCTCCCTGTAGGGTAAAAACTCTGATCTTCTCATCAGTGTCAGCCATGAATAATTTTATAACCTTCCAGTAGGTTATGTGCTTTGGAATTTTTCATTGGCCTGTGAAACATTTATTACATTCTGAGAACTTATTAAGCATGGTATAAAACATGGAAAAGATATAGTCCCTATCCAGTACCCTCTTCATCTAAATAACACAAGCAACCAAATAAAAATAGTGTGTCGCAAAGATTGGTTTCAATTTCCTTCATTTCTTTTTAGGATTATGATGTCATTTTTCAAAGACCATGTCCGGGAGCTTCGGTCTAAGGAGAGCCTGTGGTCATATGAGATTAGAGGCTGGTTCACCAAAGAAATGAGTTTTGAACAAGACCCACTGAAGCAGAATTTGGGCCATACATCAGAAGAAACACTGAAATGGAGCTTAGCATAAAAGAACTGAAACACCAGCTTTTTTTTTTTTTTTCCTTTTGCAGAAACATCTACTAGATAAAATTCTGAATTTGGAGTAAAGAAATGTTTCAATGCTTGGTCCTTGCTCTTAGCAATGATGAAGTCCATGACCTCAGGAAAACAATTTTACCTCTTTCTACTTCTGTGTCCCCAGGTATGAAAAGGGGATACATTTTTGATCCTGTGCTATTTGCAGAGATGACAGAAGTACGTAGAATAGATACGCAGCGAGCATTTGAGACCTTGGTTGTCAGGGCCTGAGGACTTTGGTTGCTAACACTGGTTTCTCTCCTCCCATTTATAAGGGGCAGATTGGGAGAGAAGTCAGAAGCCTGCACAGGTCCAGTCTCAAGCTTGTGTGCAGGACCCGGAGGAGAGCACTTCTCCCATTGCTTCTCCCCTAGACCTTCTCCCTAGCACAGGGGGAGTGCTACCATCCCCTCAGTCATTGCACTGCACCTGCCTGGGATGGGCTGAGGTCTGTGGACACCAGCAGATGGGGAGCTACTCTGTCTGGGACCATACATACCACTCCAAATTATGTTCACTAGCATTTACACAAAGCTTGATCATTTATCAACACTAATTTATTTCACTAGGCTACCATAAGAACCCCAAGTGCTATCATCCAAGAGCCACAGAGTACCAGGAAACCAGGCAGGTAGTCCTAGGTTAGCATTCCAGCTTAGCCATTCACCAAGTATGTGACCCTGTGCAAAGTTCTCAGCTTCTATAAATCCCAAATTTCTGTCTACAATGTCAGGATCACAAAAAGGGATCTAAGAGGGCTCTGTGAGTATGAAGTACGAATTCAGGTAAAGCGTTTCATGTAGTGCCTATTTCATTGTAAGCACTCCATAAATGCTGGCTATGTTTGTTTGTCTTTTATTCAAAGTTTATTTTTCAGAGCGGTTTTAGATTCACAGGAAAATTCAGGGGAAGGCACATAAATTTCCTACATAACCCCTACCCTCACCCAACCCCCCCCTTAACAAACGCACATTACCGCCCATTACCAATGCCCCTTACCAGAGCGGTACATTTGTTACAACTGATGAACCCACATTGACACATCATCATCACTCAAAGTCCATAGCTTCGTTATGGTTCCCCCATAGTGTAGTATAGTCTGTGAGCCTGGACAAATGACATGGACCCATCATGTCATCATACAGAGTATTTTAATTGCCCTAAAAATCCTCTCTCCTCCACCTATTCTTTTCTCGGGTCACCCCAACCCTAATAACCATGGATCTTTTTACTGGCTCCATAGTTTTGCCTTTTCCAGGATGTCATATAGTTGGAATCCTACGATATTCAGCCTTTCCAGATTGGCCTCTTTCACTTAGTAATGTGCATGTACTTTTCCTCCATGTTTTTTCATGGATCGATAGCTTGTTTCTTTTCAGTGCTGAATAATATTCCGTAGCCTAGATGTGCCACCTGGCTGTATTTGCAATGGCCCTGTAAAACAGACACTGAGAAGTAATAATGTGCCCAAGAACAATTACAGCCAGTAAACAAGTCAGGACTTGAACCCATGATTCCCTCGTCAGCACTCCAGCAGTCCCATGTAGCTGGCAAATACAGTTAGACATGAAAACTGTAGCCCCATTTCCAGGGAATGGTCAGTAGACTGTGCATTTCTGTTGTTGGAGAGAAATTCTCATTCCCCTTGCTTAGAAAGACAACCATTACTGGGGAGAACACAGAGTGTTCTCCAGAGGTGCCCACTCTTTCTCTCAGCCAGTCTGCTAAATCAGGGCAAAATTTTGTCTTCCTAACAAAATTCCAAGTGACACCATGCTGCTGGTCCATCGACCAGACTTTGTGAAGAAGGAGGCTAGCCTATCATGCTCTGAGAAAGAAAATGTCAATGGTTCAATAATACATCCAACAATTCTTTATGAGTGTCTATTACAGGCTAAATACTAGAAATCCAATGAAGAGGGAGGGAAAACCTGATATCTTGGGCATTCTCTAGGCGAGGACAATTAAACAAACACATAAAAGAATAACAAATGCTATAAAGGAGGAAAAAAAAAAAAACAGGGCGGATAAAACAACAAAATAAACAAAAACAAAAAACCAGAGACAGACAGTGAAATGAGGATGTTCCTTAGCCTGGTTAGAGAAGACCTCTCTAAGAAGGTGTCATTTAAGCTGAGACTTGAAGGAGAAGAAGCTAGCTCTGCCAACAGCAGAAGGGGAACACCCTGGGCTAAAGCATTTGTGATGTCCCTGAAATGGCAAGAGAGGAGGAGAGGAATTCTGAATTGCATTTTAATGCATCCATTCTATCTGCTGGGTGAAGAATGGGCTGTAGGGGGGCAAAAATGGCAGCAAGGAAACTGGCCAGAGGCCACTGCAGAGGTTCGGAAAAGAAATGATGGAATTCCAGGCATGTGGGGCTGAAATAAAGCATCAAAGATGGCCTGGCAGAAGAAGAGGCTTACGTGAGGGCAAACATCCCAGACTCTTCCATCTTTGTGCCCAGCATCAAGTCAGTCTACTACTAAGACAACAACAAAGGGATGACAAAGAGAGAAACTACTCAGGATACAGAAGGGCTGGCCCCATGGAGAGGACACATACCTCTTTGGTAGGAAGACTCTCTACGTAGTAACAACGATGATGCAATTAGGGCAACAGCCCAAAGTTCTAACGCTACACTATCCAGCTCCGTACCCACCAGCGACACGTGGCTATTTAAATTCAAATGAAATAGCACTAAGATTGTAATGAAAATGTAATAAGATTGAAGTTCAGGTTCTCAGGCTCACTAGTTTTGAACAGTAGAGATTCACAGAACATTTCGATCACCACAGGAAGTTCTAGTGGACTGTGCTGCTCTAGATGGGTAGGATGTGAGTTAAAATAAAGGAATGATGACAGCCCATAAGCTATTCCCTGAAGGAATGTTTGTTATTTTCTGGCATATGGACTAGACCCAGGTAGTGTGCCCTGGGGTCTATTTGCTATGAAAGTAAACAGGGAAAAAAAAAAATGTGTAGTGGGGCTTTCATGGGATGAAGATTGGAAAAGCAGGTACCCTTTAAAGACAGGTGGGTAGGGAATTAAATGTGCTGATACGAGAATCATCCTTCCATGGGCCAATCCAAAGGACCTAGGCCAGGCAGAAACTTAACTAAAGCCAAATGAAAACAAATAGATTTTGAGAACTGAGTGTGTGAAAGAAATGTGAGATCCGGATGTTGGTCAGGAATGAATTCAGCCAGTGAATGGAGCGGGAGAAGAGAAGGTGGAAAGTGAAATCAGATAAGGAAATTTCATGATCTGAAAGCTTGAGGAAGAACTAGTCCAACACGTGGTCTTGCCCATGGTGGTGATGTGGAAATAAAGATCATATTCAGGACCTGTAAGACCGGAGGGTCATCAACATGGGTTATCTTAACTTTTTCTTATGAAAAATCTCCAGCTTATGTAAAAGTAGAAAAATGGTATAATAAGCCCCAATATACCCTTAATCTAGCACCAACAGTTAGTTAACTCACAGTTAGTCTGATCAACATGGATTTTAATGTCACCAAGACATTGGGAGGTTGTGGTGGAGAGAAAGGAAAGCGGAAGCAGGCGGCAGGAACAGATAAAGGATGGGAAGTCCTCCTCCCCGTGGGCAACTGTGGCAACCCAACAGAAGAGGTGAAATTCAAAGCAAGAACAGGGCTAATGCAGGAATGATGGGAAGCAGGCAGCACAACATCTGGTGGTTCGTAGAGACTCGATCAATAAGAAGGCCGAGAGGAACAGACAAGCGGGGGGCAGGGGGTGGCCTATTCCCATCTCCCGGTATCTGTGGGGGATTTACTCGGCAGGAGACGGACACGGGGAAAGAACAAACCCAATGGAAAAACTTCAAACTTTCAGAAAATCTAGGTTGCGGGAATAGGCACAGCCTCCATAGATTATGATAATCTGGCCAAGCCACATTAAAGCCATAAAATGTTGAGCAAAAACAACACAGCAGAGACGTTTGCTCCCTGCTGATACTTGAAAATAAAGCTCAGCAACAAAGATCTGTCTCCATGAACGGGAGACTCAGCTGACTCTCCATCGCCCTCAGCTCTGTCCTGATGAAGATCAGTGTCACCTCTACAATGCATCCTTAAGAAGCACAAAAACTCTCCCTGAGCCAGGGAGTTACTCTTTTAGGGTCAGTGTGATAGGCACAGCTGCCCATGCACAGGCCTTTGGTGCCTCAAAAAGCTTCAATGCTTTTCTGTATTTCTCTCAATTCTAACAGAACCTGTGAGTGAAGTCCACAGTTGCACCAAATCTTCCTCCACAGTTTGCCTCCTGGAGCCTTCAGAGTCCTCAAACTCTAGACGCAACAAGCAAAAGGCACAACAGGAGCATTCCTGTGTGCTTAAAGCAAGACTCTAAATTTGTCTTCCCTCTCTTAGAGGAAAACACGCCACAGTCTCCCAACCCCAGAGAAGTTGATGGCTTGCTTTCCTTAGCCACTTTCCAGTTCAGTTTGGGTCTGGAAGTGCACTGAGCTGGGAGGGAAGGTACCGCTAATACATGTGGTTTACATTAATGCTATTCATGATGTTTATCCGAACTCCACAGGAAGCGGCTCACCATATGGTATTCACGTTTGTGCATCACTAAAATACATCCAGAATTCCCATCTTAAAGAAGAATTCATCAGCTGCACCGTAAATAAAACACATGCCTCTGCATTTGTTCCTGCAAAGGCCACGGTCAACCAGAGAAACACTGCAACAACACACGGAGAACACCACGTCAAAATCACAGGTCTACCCAAGCCTGCATTGTGACCTGGGGATCAGTTGATAGCTACAAAACAAAAGAGATGCTTAGAGGGGAATTTCAAGCGAGTAAGAGTTTGGTGGCTTCGAGGAGGAGAGCCAGCGATTCAGTGCAAAAAGGGTAAATTTCCTCAGCACCTTCCTAACTGAGGACATTGTGCTCATCTCAGGCGGGTACTAAGTGGTGCAGTAAAGCAGCAAATTAGAAGAATGTAAATTCTTTAGTAGGAATTGCACGCCGGGGAAAAATGCCTCCTAATGCTTATATTTGTTTTCATGTAAATAATGTACACTCTTCCTAAAATCAGACTGGCACAGACCTAAGTAAGATGTCAAAATCGCCCAAAGATAATATGCTGGGCTCCAAAAGGGCAGAGAAGCAGCTACCTTCCGTCTTGGGTGCCATTCTCGCTGCAAACGAGGGAGAGCTCCCCAACGTTGAAACCCAGCAGTTTCGGTCTTTTGCTTCCTCTCTTACTCTTGGTAGGCACCAGTGTTCTTGCTCTCATTCTCTCTCTTTCTCCCTCTCTCCGATTTCTTATTACGCTAAATTGTATGCTAATTGGTTGAGTGATCCCAGCTGATATCATTTCTATTTTAATTGGTGTAACTGCTATTGTCATTCCTCCCTCATCCCTCTGTTTGTCGCCCTTGCACAGATCTGCGGAGGCCCGGAGCTCTCTCGGAGGTCAGAACCCCACAATCCCACACGGACTGGTCCCCAGGAGCCCAGTGGGTGAATCCCAATCTCTTAGGACCAGGAGACTCAGGGCAGGGGCTCGGATCCCCATCTCTAAAATGTCTTTCATTGGCTTTCTATCAGCCTCACCGTCTTCATTTTTCTGTCCCTAACTGTTCATGACACGTACAGACTATCTCAAAACAGAGCATCCAACTGTAATGTGCCTGTGTTGTCCACTGGGGACATTATTCTCTCGTAGGTTAACCTTATCGTCCTCCCAAGAAAACTTCTCAAGGTCACACGTTGCCGAGCACAGGACGCTGCCTGCTGCCTTCTGCTCTGTCCTGTCCTTTAAGAAGGTCCAGCCCTGGCTCTCAGGGAGGTCCTGAACTAGAGCCCCAGACAAAGGAGTTAACAGAGGAATTACAAATAAGGGCGTTCAGTTAGCAGAGGGTGTGAAGAAGCCCTAGGAGGAAATGTGGGATATCTGGGAAGCCCAGAGCTCCTTGTAATAATAGGATGATATCTCAGATTTCATAGATAGAATTAGCAGGATGACTAGCAGTTAGCGGGGAAAGGATTGAGTTGGAGCCATCTCAGGCAGAGAACAAAGGTCAGTGTCTATGGGGAGATGTGCGTGGGGAGTTCGAGATCTCAGCAAAAGTGGAGGGGAAAAAAAAAGAAAACCAGGGAGATGAATCATATGAGATTACCAACCTTCAACCAGAAATTTCTGACCTAACAATACATCATTTTCATACATTATGAAATTTGTACTCTTATCTTTCTTTGTATTTGCCAGTTATGCTACCTGTGATTTACTTTTACTTTAAAATATTTTCCATAAACAGGTTTATTAGGTGGTCTCTATCTAGCTGCAAGGAGGGAGACCAGGACCCTGACTGAGAATACTGGTGGTGGCCGGAATTTGAAAGACTCGAATGGAAACTTCACCTTCCCCATGAGGCTCTAGGCTGATCGGCTCCAGAGACTTTCTTTGTTAGAGTAATGGATATGAGAAATGATTTCTCATTGGTGAAATGAGTGGTGATCAAGATGTGTGTATCGACCGAAATATTGTACAGGCATTCCCACTCATGCGTGAACGGGGCGTGAGAATCCAGCGAGCCCAATAGCCTGTGCAATTAGGAGCGGCGCCTGAGGCTCGATTCAGAAATTGTCCTGGGTTCAGCTGCTGACTCAGAGGATTCTCCTTGTCTGAATCTGGCTGGAATGTTAGCTGAATCCTGCTGCTGAATTACTGCCTCTTCGCCTCTAGTGAGCCGTCCATGCAAGCAGCCGTTGCCGCACTCAGAGGGACCTAGAGCTGGGACTTTATCAAGCTCGGAGTATAGGGTATATGACTCTTTTTCGTGTCTCCTGGCTAAAAATAAAAAAATAAAAGCTAGTATGTGCAGCAGAATTCGATCTGAGCCCTGCAGTCATTAAAACCTGATGTCCTGGTTGTCCCAATCTAAGAGATCTTAACCCTCCAAACTTTCTGCTGTCGAAGGCTACACTATCGTCCCCAAAAGGCTTACTGGGGATGATCATATTGGCATAAGTCAGCTCACAGCGCCTCTCCAGCATCGCGCCCAGCACCACAACAGGCATGCTGCAGAAAGACTGTCAAATCATTAATTAAATTAGGGTTTTGGCACAAGGTAAGACAAAGGATTATAGTTGCATTTAGCCTAATAAGAGCAAGTTAGAGATTTGGGGAAGGAGGTTACTTCCATTCCCTCAAACAACAGCCACGTTCTCCTCCAAGAGGTTTTTTGGAGCCATAATAAGGATGAATCCCAGCCCTGCCTGTCGAAGGCAGGCCCCTGGCCAGGGCGGCCTCTGCCATTAAAAGATGGCGCCTGGCGAGTTGCCAAGAAAAGTTGCCTCATGAGACTAAGCGGAACGCCCAAAGAGGAGGTAAACAGCATTGGTTGCTAGCAAAGTTGTTCGTTTAGGTGTGCAGCCTGATACGCTCCCTCCTGTACCCTGCTCGCTGATTGGTCATGTAAGCGTATATAAGTGTGTAGACTTGCGGAAATAAAGAGAGAGAAGATACATCTGAACTGGGGCTTCTTGTCGTCCTTGCGGGTCAAGGGCGATACTGCCCAGATGTGGCACCATGGAATTAGACTCTGGCCTTCACATCTTTATGAAGACCTTCATTTCATGAAGAACGTTTCATTAACATATCAGTGGGTACTCATGATGAAAACGTTTGCATAAAGACGATAACACTTCAGAGATGAGCCCTTCCAGCCCCTCAGTTAAAAGAGAAGCAGAGACCCCACGGTTTCACTGATAATCCATGACATCCTCACTACAACCCAGGTTGTTGGAGTCTTAGTAAGCTGTCCCTGTCACCAGACGGTGGCCCTCAAACTTGTGCCTACATCACAATCCCTGATTAAAACACAGATCCTGAGGCTCCTGGAGGTTCCGTCCATTAAGCAGCTGACTTTGGATTTCAGCTCAGGTCATGATCTCAGGGTTGGGACACTGAGCTCCGTGCTGGGCGTGGAGCCTACTTAAAATTCTCTCTCTCCCTCTCCCTCTGCCCCCACTCCTCTCTCTATCTCTCCCCCCTCCAAAAACAAACCAACCAACCCCACAGATTTCCAGGTGCACCCCCTAAATGCCTGATTCAGTGGGGCCGGGATCAGGCCCAAGAATCTTCATGTCTAACAACTTTCCAGGTGACGCTGATGTTGTGGGCTCAAGAACCACACTTGGAGAACCCTGGTACTACACCAGACTCCTTTCTTGCTTTTTCACCATCCCACACTCCCCCGGCCTCATCCAAATATACCTGTCTCTGTACAATCTGGGTCAGCTCCACTGAAATGACCTCCATCGACAAACAGAACCAAACACCTTCAAAATAGCGCCCCCATCTTCCCATGCTACATTCTTACCATGGGCTTAGCAAATGATCCACCTTCAGGGAACTACAAGGACATGTTTTGTTTTCTTCTCTTTTCCGAAACAGAAGGATGTCTAAGAGGAAGTGATGCAAATGGACCTTGGAAAACAGGGTTCAGGACACACTGGGTCTGGAATATCAGGTTAAGGCATAGGGTGACCAACATGGCCCGGTTTTAGCACTAACAGTTCCATAGCCTGAGAAACCCCATCGCTCTGGGCACACCAGAATAGTTATTCATCTTATAAAGTATGGAGCTTGATTTGCTGTTGTAGACAACAGAACCCAGCCATTCCTTCACTGGCCCTGTGCTACCAGGCTCCCTCCTCAGCCCTCCGTCAGGCCCAGGGAGACAAAACAACACACCACTCCAGATCCTCACGGTCTACTGAAGGGGAAAGATGGGCAGACAACACAGTATCTTATTATACGCTTTGCACTTTAATGGTGTTTCTGCTCCAGAGTTAGAGAGATAGGATTGTGCTTTAGAAGTATTAGGAATTCAATCCAAGGGAGGGAGACTGAGAGAAAAAGAGAAACATGTCAGTTTCAAGACAATGTTTTGTTGTCGTTGTTTATAGTAGGGAATGCTAAAGTTGCTCACAGGCAAGAGGGTAGAGAATGCATGCAGAGGGTTGAGAATCGTTCATGGCTGGGAAGGGGAGACGCAGCAGGGATGGTCGAATCACCTAGAGAAGTTTTGGCTTTGCTTTAATGACACATCTCGTGCTCCTCGCTGACCCTCCATGTGGAGAGTGAACTGCGTTGGGGACACTGTGAAGCAGGAGAGACTGAAGGCGTAAAAGAGAGACGGAATGCTTGGGAGAGCCGGTCCCAGAAGAGGCAGGAGGAAGCAGAATCAGAGCAAAACTGGAGGGGTTGGCTTTGAATCAGGGCAGAGCTCCCTCCTTCTTGGACACCCAGAAGGAAGAGTCTCTGGGATGTCCCAGTTCCCTCCGTTCAAAACCCGTTAGCTCCAGGTGCCCACTGCTCTTTCTCTCTGAATCCCACATACCCCAACCCTGCGGACTAAACCTCAGGAAATCATCTAACCTCCCTGAGCCACAGTTTGCCTATTTATAAAGTAGAGATAGTAATGCCTCCCTCAGCGAGACTCACAGGAGTCAAGTGAGAGAAGATAAGTCAGAGTCTCAGAGACAAGTGTCTATTTTACAGTATCTGCTCATGAAACAACTTCATTTCTTTCATTCGTGTCTTTCTCTCCAACCCCATGCAAAATCCTATTTGTAGATCTTCTTTCTCTTCCCTGTGATTATGTAGTATCTTGTGAGTTGAAAACCCCCCTCCCAGAAAGTGCTTATCAATTTTGCATACAATTTCAGGACACTGATTGACCATTTTTGGAGCCCATCCATAGGATTTTCCCAGTTTTAGAGCAGGAACCTATGAAGCTGGATTATTTTGTTTAAAGGCATATAATTTATATACATTTATGCCTTCATTGTTATTTGTGTGTTAGCATAACATATAATGTTGGTACTATAGTATACGTATATTTTAAGGTAAAGACATACATATTTGGGGGCCTTCTACAAATTCACTTAGAAGCACTCTAAAATTACAACCCCCTCGGAGGAAATGCACATTTTAAATAACTACGGTTTCAGTAATAAAAGAAATCACTAGAATTTCACAGTGACGGGTACCTGAGGAGCACTAGCAGACAGGCCTCTTAGGCCTTCCTGGAGGTCTTCGTGGTACCCTTGAAATCACCCCCACCAGGCTGCAGTCTGCTTCTTTACTGCCGAGGCAGAGTCCCGAGGGGAAGGAAGAAGAGGGTGATTGGTATTAGCCTAGCCCACAAAGACAAAGAGAGAGGAGTTATTGCTGCTCAACACTTCAGACCTCCGTAGCCTGCTATCATCCATCCCCCCTTAAACAAATGCCGGTTGTCCCAGAAATGATGATTATTACTGTGCAGGCCAGATCCTCTGATGAATCAAAGCTGATGAAACACTCCTCTCAAGTGAAGAGACTAAACTATTCCCAGGTGGCCTGATTTATTCCCTGGAAGTTGTGGTTTTCCAAGCGGAACCCTGATCGCCGAAAAGCATTCCCTCCTGGCGTTAGGATGGAACGTTAACCTGAAGAGTTCGCATCTCTGGAGCAGGAGCGCAGGGGCGGCACGGGCGCCGGCGCAGGCGGCCAGAGAAGAACGCGGCAGCTCCCCCAGGAGCATCTCACGACCCCGTCCACACACTGGAATGTGCATGAGAACCTACTGGCGGGCACGTGAGAAATCTCCTGGACCCCATCCCCAGAGATTCAGATTACCATAGAACAGGCAGGGCCCAGGAACAGCTCCGCTGCTGGGGCGGCCTTCACCCTTTGGGTACAGACAGGCGTGGGGCAGAGACCCCTGACCCATGTGACACTGACTCCCTCCCCCATGGGTACCACCTCTCCCCTGCCTCCGCCGAGCACCTTGCTGCGGCTTTATTACTCTGCTGGTTGCTAGAATGATCTTTCTAAAATCAGAGTATATCACTCCCTTATTCAAAATAATGTTGGCTTCAAACCCTAGTGAACTCAATGGCAAAAGCCAAATGGCTTAACATAGCAAAAGGAAATACATAGTACAGCAGCCAAATTTGTTTTGTTCTGTTTTGTTTTGTTTTCAGCCTCCAGTTGCATTCTGGCGGGATGCATGTGCGTCCTCTGTCCAGGCCTTCGTCTTCCTTCTATCAGAGGAAACTTGTGGATGCTCCGTCTTGCAGTTGCCACACGAGGTCCTGTCAGGAGGTCAGGGAAGTGACACTCACCGACCACGCTCTGTGTCCTGGGTTCACCTTCCGTAAGACGCCCTCCTGCAGCGCATGCTGCTATCTTGCTCTCATCAAAACACATCCCAGCTCCATGGTTTTTTTTCTTAACTTGCTTTTTTTTTTTTTAAATTTATTTTCAGCATAACAGTATTCATTGTTTTTGTACAACACCCAGTGCTCCATGCAATCCATGCCCTCTCTAATACCCACCACCTGGTTCTCCCAACCTCCCACCCCCCCCCACAACCACTTAAAACCCCTCAGATTGTTTTTCAGAGTCCATAGTCTCTCATGGTTCACCTCCCCTTCCAATTTCCCCCAACACCCTTCTCCTAACTCCCCATGTCCACCATGCTATTTGTTATGCTCCACAAATAAGTGCTTGCTTATTTTGATAAAATGCAAGCGTTTCCTTTCCCAGGAGGGTTCCAGAGATACGGAGGTCACCCCCAGCAAATACATTGTTGCTTGTCAGTACACAGGGAGGATTTAGAACACTCGCTCGCTTGGTTGTCCTTTCAAAGCTCTACTCTCACAAGTTCTCCTGTGTACCTCTTTTTTCCAGTAAGGAGGCATCAGCAGCTCTGCATTGGTGATCCTGTTAACGCTCCCACCTCGTGGGGAGTAGGAGAAACTGAAACAGAGGCCTGGCTGTGGAGAACAAACACTAACTACATCAGGGTTGCC
The DNA here is from genome assembly GCF_009829155.1 of Mustela erminea. Taxonomy (NCBI): domain Eukaryota; kingdom Metazoa; phylum Chordata; class Mammalia; order Carnivora; family Mustelidae; genus Mustela; species Mustela erminea. Next base: position 39,249,029 of record NC_045626.1, read on the forward strand.
CATCAAACACCTCCAAAAGGAATTCTAGCCGGAGACCTTTTGTTTGAGTAACCACTGAAGCACCCGAGAGAAGTTGGGGGAGAGCTTTAAAAATGGGATTACATAGTTTGGATTCTGCTGAAGGTGGTCTAGGAAATCCTTGCTAACAGGACATTCCCAAGAAAGTGTGGCCAAGCCCTAAAATTCCTGTATCTGAGACCCAGCCCTGCATCAGAACCTGCTTCCATCCTTCTGGTCCCTCTGCTGAAAATCCCAAACCCACAATTTTCTAGGAAAATCGTTCAATTCTTAAGTTTTAGAATTTCTAGTTAAAATAAAAATTGTGAATATGCTTTCCTTAAAGAACAAATGGATCTGATTAAATATCTTTGAAACCTAGGCTTATTGCCGGATTTATTTAAATGCTTGTTACCTAAGAAAACTGGCCCCCCATTCATATGTACATTAATGTACACAGGTGTATAGATATAGATGCAAAAGCACACACAACATGCCAGGGACTTAATTCACTTGCTATGTTAACAGCCTCATTGGTACTCTCTTATCTTTCAAGAATGGTACGGTTGGCTGCCTTTATGGCCTCATTTAGCATCTCAAAATGGGCACTTCTTTTTTGAGAAGGGTTACTGTATGACTCAGCCACTTAGTTAATCTGACTAATTAGCATTCTGTCACCCATTAACAGCATTAAAAACAACAACTAGGGCTCTGGATACTTCTCAGATTTCCAAACAGACCTTTTCAGTGTCAAGGACATTTGTTGCTCCCTGACCTTGGGGAACTTTTGGCCTAGTTAATACCCCAGAAGGAGACCTCCTACTCTCCCTAAAAGAAAAGGCATCATTTTAAATGGCCTCCCAAATTGTCAGCCTCCTAAATTGTACCACCTTTCCAGAAATACAATTCCAAATTAAAATTCTGCGTCAGGAGGAAAACATTAACCAAATTGCAACCGTTCTTATGAGCCTCATTTAACTCAGGTGCATGAAGTTGAGAAAGCAAATTTACATAAAGCTTGTTTTGAGCTTTGATGTTTCTTTTTTGGGCATGGGTCGGGGTGGGGGGGGGATTTATATATTCATAACTATGAACGGTCTAAAGCTAAAATTTAGATATAACATCACAAAATTAAAATTCAGCCTTTGCTCCAGAGCAGTGGGGAGAAAGAAAGGGAAAGCTAGCTAAATACTGAGGAAGCATAACTGTGTGGATTGTGTGCCGTGCAAATGTATCAGGTTTTCCCTGATAAACTCAACAGGGGAAACTTAAAACAGCAACTTTGAAGAATTAAAAACAGATTCAAAGTACCCAAGAGTCAAAGCAGTTTTTAGCCAGTAAAACTTCTCAAAAACAGTAGTCTTTGGAATTCAAACCAAAGGGATATCATAAACATCCGATTAGACACAGATAGCTTCTAATCACCCCTAAATTTTTGCACATTTTTATAAGGAAACATGCCCTACCTAGGAGCCATTGCTATACTGTTTGAAATAGTGAAAAACTAAAATCAATAGGAAGTGTATGAAATATAATGATAACATTTTTACAATGGAATACTATTCAGAAGTTAAAATAAATGAACCAGATTTACATGTATAAATTTGTACAGATGTTTGATACATTATAGTAGTGAAAAATGTAAGTTACAAAAAAGATGAAGTATTATGCCATTTACATAAATTTCTAAACCTCAGAATATGACGCTCAGCAGTTTGCTCATTTATCTATGTTGAAAATACGTACACATGGATCGGAATGGTATGCGCCAGCTGTAGAATGTTCCTTACCCTACGAGAGGAGGGGTAGCGAATGGGAGAGTGGGATTGTAAGAGCTTCAACTGTGTCAATAATTCTGTATCTAAAATAGAATGTTTTGGGGTGCCTGGGTGGCTCAGTGGGTTAACCCTCTGCCTTCAGCTCAGGTCATGATCTCAGGGTCCTGGGGTGGAGTCCCGCACCGGGCTCTCTGCTCGACAGGGAGCCTGCTTCCTCCTCTCTCTCTGTCTGCTTGCATCTCTGCCTACTTGTGATCTCTCTCTGTCAAATAAATAAATAAAATCTTTTAAAAAAATAAAATAAAGTAGAATATTTTAGCTGAAGCAAAGATAGCACCCATACACCAGAACTTACTTTCAGATCCGCAGATGGGTCGGGTTCTTTTTTTTTTTCCCCTGTCCTGTGCCTTTGCCTCAGCCAGGGTCCAACCAGAAAAGGAAAACCGATAGAATACATCTGCTCTATTGACCATATGACCCAGCAATTTCATTCCTACATATATACCCAAAGGAACTGAAAGGAGGGAGTCAGGCGGAGAGCTGTATGCCGATGTCCATTGTCACGTTATGTGCAATAGCAATGAGATGGGGACAACCTGTGTCTGTCCCCAGATGACTGGGCAGACACAACATGCTGTAGCCACATGATGGAACAGTATTCAGCCATGAAAGGGAATGAAGGGCTGGTAAGTGCTACAATGTGGGTGAACTTCGAAACTTTATGCTGAATGAAATAAACCAGACACAAAAGGACTATAGGGTTGGACAGAACCTAAAAGTACTACAGAAGCATTATGAAAAATATGAAAAATTTTAGTGTGTGATATAAAAATTATTAGTATAATTACCCAGTGGTTTTTAATATCACCTGACAAAAGATGTGAATTAATGTGTTTTAAAATGTTCACCATAAATTCTGTGTTTACCCTTTAAAAAAAAGTCTGTGGGGGTGCCTGGGGGGCTCAGTCAGTTGAGAGTCCAACTCTCAATTTGGGCTCAGATCGTGATCTCAGGGTGGTGAGATCCAGCGCCACCCTGGGCTCCGTGCTGATCTCCACGCTGAGATTCCTTCTCCCTCTGCCCCTCCTTGCTTGTGCACTCTTTCTCTCAAGAAAAACAAATAGTCTCTGTACCAAGTTTAGAGCTTATATTGATGATATTAATATCAATAAGGCACAAGACTAGGCCTCAGGGAGTTTATTCCTATTTACCTAACAATCAAACACAATTTTTTTTAAATTTTTTATTTAATTTTTTCCCCCAGACACTAGAGGCTGGACTCCACTGACTGGGTCTGCCCTAGTCCTCGGCTTCAGAACCTTAGGCATCAGGCTATGCCAGTTGGAAAATTTAACAGTAAGAGATGGAAACACCTCCTACACTTTCAGAGCGATTACAGCCATTGCTTCCTGGTATAATTTTTTAAAAAGATTTTATTTATTAATTTGACAGACAGAGATCAGAGGTAGGCAGAGAGGCAGGCAGAGAGAGAGGGAGGCAGCCTCCCTGCTGAGCAGAGAGCCCGATGCGGGGCTCGATCCCAGGACCCTGAGATCATAACCTGAGCCGAAGGCAGAGACTTAACCTACTGAGCCACCCAGACGCCCCTATAATTTATTTTAATATCTTATTTATTTATTTATTTGTCAGAGAGAGAAAGAGAACACAAGCAGAGGGAGAGGCAGGCTGCCCGCTGAGCCTGGAGCCCAATGTGAGACTCCATCCTAGGATACTGGGATCATGACCTGACATGATGCTAAACCAGCTGAGCCACCCAGGAACCCCTGGTATTATTCTTTTCATGAAAAGCTTCCCAAGTCAGAACGCCTTCAAAGAAGCAGAAGCTAGATATCTGTTTCTCACTGAGATCTCAGAAAACAATGGTCCTGGCACCTGAGGGAACTGAGGATACCTACCTATTTATCTCCTCAGCTACTTTTCATTCCTGCCCCCATGTGCTTGCTCCTGTCTTTCTTTGCCCTCGGATGCCTCTCTTTTCCTCTTCTCCTGCCCTTTCATGCCTTGGGGCCGCTTATCTTCCTGTGGCCAACGCTAAGCCCCCAGGTCACACTCCTTGTTAAAGAAAATGCCACAGTCATTCTCTAACCCAAAGGGTCATGGGATGAAAAAAAAAAAAACAAAGCAAAGAAAAACTGTTCAAGACACGGGAAGCCTTAAAATTCAGTTGTTTGATGGCGTCAGTTTTTAGGGATGTTCCATAACTATTCATGTGATTGTAATAACAGACCACCAATGTCTTCATTCTTTTTTTTTAAAGATTTTATTTATTGATTTGACAGAGAAAGAGATCACAAGTAGGCAGAGAAGCAGCCAGAGAGAGGGAGAAAGCAGGCTCCCTGCTGAGCAGAGAGCCCAACACGGGACTCGATCCCAGGACCTCGGGATCAAGACCTGAGCTGAAGGCAGAGTCTTTAACCCACTCAGCCACCCAGGCGGCCCCCCAATGTCTTCATTCTTTAAAGAAACTTCATGAAAAGACAACCCCTCCTCCAACGTTGCAGCATATTCTTTTTTAAAGCTCGGTTCTTTTTCTCCATTTTTGCCGCCTTTAATTATTGATTGCCTTTGAAAAAATCAATAATTTGCAAACTGAAACTGTACAGTCTCCACCCTTATTGAGCATCAGGCAGCATGCGATCATGCGTGTAAACTTAATTGTGAACAAATAATTCAGAATTCTATTAAAATTAATTTAATTACACTCTCAATGTTCTTGCATGGATAGAATGTGCATCTAAGTCCTTTAGGATAATAACAGCGGTTGAGAAATCTAAGTCAGAGGAGCAAAGAGTTCTTGGTTGTTCTGTTGAAATCGTTCCATTTTTTAGCCCTGTCGGAAGCCATTTTGTCCAAGTGAGCAGTTTCCTCGCCATGTGAGAGGATAAACTGAGGCAAATGGACTATCAGTCCAGGAGCTGTGTACCCACTGTGACAACATCGCCCCGTATCATTTGCCTTCTATGCTTTGAAATATCAGGGCAATGTTGTGTGCTGTTAGGCAACGCAGAATCCCAGCGCTGCATATTCTCTGACATTTTAGTTGAACAAATACCCACAGGACCCTCCCAGGTGGATGTAACTTGGCTCTGGGCAATTAGTGTCCAAAGCCACATTAATGTTGTCTTCCTGAGTCTGCAGCTTGACAGTCTGATAAACAATAGCACTGAGAGAGGTGTGAACTTCCACTATTTATCTCAATGGGCTGTTAACTTTGAAACCTAATTATGATCACTTAAATGCCAACACTGTTAATCATTTCACTGCTGATCACTGTACCAGAAACATCCAGCCACAGCAATGTGCTTCTTCCTGGGGCTGCTGGACTCAATTGCCATGTCCTGATGTGCTTTTTCAGAATGTCCTCTTGTTAGTAGTGTCAACCTTCGACTGTTTAAATGGGTATATTCAGTGCTTGAGCTCTTGGGTAAGGAAAGCACCTATGACTCTGGTTAACACAAAGAAAAGAAGTGGATATCTGCTGTCCTTTCATTTTGTTTGTTGGTTTTTAAATGCTGGGGGAGATGGTTTTTCCTGATGGTAATCTCTTAAATCCCATGAGTCCGTATGGAAATCCAAATCCTTTGGAATATGGGTCATCACTGGGAATAACATCAAAAAGGAACAGAGAGGGTGATTTTCCAAAAGTCACTGGGGCGAATTCACAGTATAACTGAATTTGAGGAACTTCTGATATCATAGACTCCAACCTCCCATATAAAGTGGGAATCATTTGAATACTTTTTGGGTTAGGCAGCTCACTGCCTCACAGAAAAACCCATTAGGTTGCTCGCCGGGATTTGCTTCTTAGAAGGTTCTTCCCTGAATTTAGTGTAATTCCCCTTCGTATACTACTTAGCATTTGGTCCTGATTCACTTATCGCACAGAAAATGTTCATCCCCTCATCCATCTTCAAATACTTTAGTTTCCCAGGGGAATTTCTGGTCCTTCCTTAGATACTATCTATTCTAGAGAAATCATTAGCTCTCTCTGTCCCATAAAAGGAGGACATACACTGTTTGCATTCTGAAGGATGTGTAGAGTGGGTCGGGGATGCATGTCCTAGCAAGAATAGAAGCCAGGTATGAGACAAAGGCAAAAAAAAAAAAAAAAAAAAGCTTTTACTCTCTCGTGGGGTTCCCTTCAGTTTCCCTGTCTTAGGGTCTTGGCCTTAAAGTTTATGCAATTTGTTGATGTATAACACTCAGAAATTCAATAGGTAAAATCTAAGAGCCAAAGGAAACTGGTTCCTTCCCACGCCAGAGGAGGTCTGCATCACATACACTATTTTGTCCAGGAAAATTGCCTAAAAATTAGTGGGTATTGCTTCGCATTTGAAAGGAAAAAGAAATGATACAAGAGTAACGGGGAGGAAGGCCTGGCCCTGAGTTCACTACCAGCTAAGGCGGGGCCACACTTTAACTGATGTAAAATAGGAATACAGAAAAAAACAAAAATCAGAAGGAATTGGAAGGAGGGTCCCCTGGGAAACAAAAGTTGTTCTCTTCCTAAGGCCAAGATGGAAAATAGCCTAAATATTTACCTCTCTAACAAGCTCTCCCTCCCAGCCCAGAGGCCCTGCTTAAAATCCCACAGAACAGATCTAGGGCGGTGAATCTTGAAGTCTGGTGATCTGACCGGCAGTATCAGCGTTATTTGGAAACTTCTTAGAAATGCAGATCCTCAGGGCACCTGGGTGGCTCAGTGGGTTAAAGCCTCTGCTTTTGGCTGGGGTCATAATCCCAGAGTCCTGGAATCGAGCCCCACATCAGGCTCTCTGCTCAGCGGAGAGTCTGCTTCCTCCTCTCTCTGCCTACTTGTGATCTCCATCTGTCAAATAAATAAAATCTTTAAAAAAAAAAAAAACAAGGAAAGAAAAGAAATGCAGATCCTCAGTCCCTCCCCAGACCAAATGAATCTGACACTGTCCCCAGCGCTCCTGGGACTGAGAGAGCTAGCTCCGCACGGGGTGCAGATGTTCACCAAAGTCTGAGAACCACTAGTCTATGGAAATCTGTAGTAAAATGCCGCGACTGCCCCAGCCAGGATTGCTCTTATTTGAAGCCAGTGACCTTGTTCTCTGCATCCATTAACCATTAATCCAATTGCAAAATTAAAAAGAAGGAAATCCATGCGTCCATATTTGAAATCTGTCCTCTAATGCGCCACTGACTAGACCCTGCCGGGGAGCCTGCATATTTTGGCTACTTTTTCACATAGAGTCCTGAGTAAGCCCTGTGCCTGAGCTGCTAAGCAGAAAATTTAGGGAGAGATGAGATATGTGCCTAAAATTTTAAATAGTTTGACTAAAACCTTTGGGTTCACCCTTTCAAGGACATGCCTCATGCATGCAATTTAGGTAAACATCCCTAAAATCTCCTTCTGGAAAACCCAAATTCTTTCTCTCCAAACTCTGAAAATGCATAGTAACCAGAAATCATTTTATTTAAGTAAAATTATTACCATTCTCCAATCATCACTTTACCTGAATAAACGAAAAAGCATAGTTTCTCCAATAAGCTTCTAAGAGTTTCCCAAGCAAGTGTCATTTATTCCAGAATAGCTCTTCTTCTAAAATCCTGTACCTCTTGACATTAGGTAGATTCTGCTGTTGATGGATACATGTCAAACTCTAAATTAAGGGCAAACCCGGCCTGAATGATCTTCCCCTGTGTTTATTTTAGCCGCTAAAATGAGTCTATATCCCTTAAGGGCACCAAGCAAGGCAACCCAGCCGTGTGCCCTTCTATTTCGCAAACTTAAATTAGAAGCCCTGCTTCAAGATATTCTTAACCGGAACTACGTTTCTAGACTGTCCACAGAGAGTCAAATTCTCATTTATACATTTTATTTGCCATCTAACAGAGACACACCACACCTAAGGTTACTCACTATATAAACCTCTGGAAAAAATACTTCAGAACCAGGCAGTCAGTCGCTCTGCTCACAAAACGAAGGGAAATGCGAGAGAGCCTTGGAGGAGTCTCTCCTAGTCATGGCGAGCGCCACAGGCAGTGAAAGAGATCGTCTTTCTGGGCTCAAACCTCAGCTCATAAGTACATCACTTACTTTTTCGCCTGTTTCTTCAACCATAAAATAGAGATAATGATAGGAAGCATTTCAGAGGGTTGCTGTACAAAATAAGTGAGATAATACCTAATACATGTAAAGCCTTTTTTACAATGCCTGATTTAGAGTAAGCATTTAAATGTGGTTATTACATTTCTGTTATTACCATGGCCAGGAGTATTGAGGTGAATATCCTCAGATGTCACAGAATTCCCCATTATAGCAGGCCCCTAAATTTTCCAAACCCTAAAGAAAATGAAACTATAGAAACTATGATACGTGATACTACGTGAATTATAAAAAAACTCTTTTCTTGGGGTGTCTGGGTGGCTCAGTCCATTAAGTCTTCAGCTCTTGATTTCAGCTCAGGTGGTGAACTCAGGGTAGTGAAATCAGGCCCTGCATTGGGCTCCACGCTCAGCAGGGAATCTCTTTGGGATCTTCTTTCCCTCTCCCTCTACCCCTTCCCAACCTCAAATAATCAAATAATTTTTATTTGAATAAATAAAATAAGTAATTAAATAATAAATGAATATTAATAAATAAGAATAAATAAAATAAGAATAATAAATAAAAATAAAATTTTTTAAAACCACATTTCCACTTATTGTAATGTTTAAGGGTCATATATATTTCTTATCAAAAAGGAACCAACAGGGTGCTTCAGTGGCTGGTGAACCTGGGTGGCTCAGTGGGTTAAAGCCTCTGCCTTCAGCTCGGGTAATGATCTCAGGGTCCTGGGATCAAGTCCTGCATTGGGCTCTCTGCTCAGCAGGGAGCCTGTTTCTTTCTCTCTCTGCCTGCCTCTATGCCTACTTGTGATCTCTCTCTCTGTCAAATCAATAAATAAAATCTTTTTAAAAAAAAAAAGGAACCAACAAAAAACAAGTACCGTCTTGTGAAATATCAAACCCTATCACTTCAGACTATCCTCTTCCTCCTCCTTTGTCAGCACACCTAAAACTATCTTAGTCCCAATAAGACTGAGAGAAACTCAGGTAGTGTGTTTGAATTTCAGCCAATTATTTAGTAAGGCCTGTCCTGGTGTCCTTAGGCAAGATGCAGAAATCTGGTCTAGAAAGATATCTGGGCTAGAAGCAAAGGCAGGTTGGTAGATTTGTAGGAAGCTGACCATTCAAGTAAAGAACTTCAAGTAATCAGAGGCAATTTAATTACTGGTAAGAGCATGGAGTTAGACAGATGTAGAATCAAAAATCAAGTCCAGCACTTGCTAGCTGTGTTCCCATTATGAAAGGTTGAATGAGGTAATATAAGCAAAGAATCATTTGTAATGGCAGGTACCTGGTAGATGTTCCTTCTGTTTCCCCCATTAAGTGATCCATGTCAACCCACAGGAAATGCTTCAAGGCTCAAGGGCTTTGTCTTCAACCCTGTCTTCTCCATATTTTCAATCAATTATGTGGATGAAAGTATCAGTGGCACAAAGCTGGGAGAAACAGGTAATACTGGATGGTTAAAACAGTATTCAAGAACTCCGAACAGCTTTGGAAATATGGCCTAGTTCAAAAAAACAAGATAACATTAAATAGAGATGACTATAAAGTCCTCTACTTGGTTCCAGGTTCCAAAAGCCTAACTACAAATTACAGGATAGATAAACTCAGACATGTGTTCCAAAAAAAAAAATAAAATAAAAGGTAGAATATGACTCAAAGTTGAATATGATTCTGTGTTTGTGCAAAAAGTAAATTGTGGAGGTCTTTAAATACCAGGCTATGGCACTGTGACAGTCCAGTCTGTTATCCAGATGCCAACTTTGCTTAAATCCTAGAATTTTGTGTGCAGAGCAACCATATCTAATGCTATTGGATCGCTGCCTATTTTGATGCACTTTACATTTCCTAGGTGGCATGTGGCATGCAGTGCCCTTGCATTCAGCTGGGGGAGCTGGAAACAGAAGGCCTTCCAAAGGGATTCCAGTGGCATCAACCAGTCACTCTGGAGAAACGGAAGGCACCTTCCTTCCCCTCTAAGGCTGAGTGCTCCCCCTTGCCCTCAGCACCCTCCCCTGATGCTGCTGCTCCAAAGCTATTCTTATATTCTCCAATTATTAAACAATTTCATTAAAGAAATTAAATTACATTTAAATTATTGACATTTAAAAAGTCTTCATGTTAATAATATCAAATAGGAGAGAGGGAAAAGGACATACTTAAAAACCAATTATCTTGACTGAATTCAATCTTACAATTTCCCTGCAATTCATAAAACGATTTCCAGCTGTGTTTCTTTTGGTTTTTGCTGCTAGGAGTACTTTAGTGAACAGTCCCAGACCTATACTATGTCTTTCTTGATTCCCCTTGGGAATCTTTAGAGCAAAATCTCCAGTTTTTCCTCTCTGAAACTTCAGAGTGATCACATGATAAACTCAAAAGACTGTAGCGCTATTGTTAGAGATACAAAGGGCAATGGGCCTGAATCTCCCCTCTGATTTTAGAAGTGCTGACTTCAGATTCCAGAGCCTGGAGGCAAGAGGAGCTGCCTCGCATCCCTTACCCAACCATAAATTTTTCCTTCTGGTTATGCTCTTCCTGATTCCCAGGTCCCCCGCATCTTGCCCGCTGTATCACTGAGCTCTCTTGTCCGATGTTTGCTGGTTCAGATATGCCCTGGACTCTGGAGACCACCTTATCTTCATTCTGGGGATTTGGGGCATTTTATGACAATACTGAAATTCTTCAGCATTAGAGCAGCCTAACTCCCACTCTTCCCAGCACCTTGTACCCCAGTAACTTGCCTTCTGATTCCAAAAATCCCACACTCTGCTAGAGTCTGTTTGGTTCCCCTGTGTCTGAATCCCTTTCCTCACAGCCTGACCACCTCCTCCCAGTCCCTCTTGACTGGGATTGTCTATCATTCCATAGCTCTTCTCTCCCACCCACTCCCCCAAAGCCACTGCTGTTCTACCTTGAACTCATCAAAGTCATGAGCGCTTGCTGCTGCCTTCTGAGTTCACCACACCACCCAGTGGTCCCATTCTTTGTTTTCTCCTAAGGTAATTGGTGACTTCCTAACTCCCAAACTCAATAGATAATCCTTAGTTCTCATTTCCTTCCATCTTTTTTTTTTTTCAGTATCTAACGTTACTGAACACCCTTCTTTTGTGCTCCTCCCTCCTGACAAAGACAATCCACTGTCTTTCCAGCTCCCAAATGTATATTTCATTTTGCAATTCTAGTAACACCATCCTCTTAAACATCCATTAAAAATCTAAGTCTTCCAAAAATTTTTTGCATCCACTCCATCCCCATATTAACCTGTCACAAATCCTGTTGGTTTTACCTCCTAAGGGCCTGCCCCTTCTCTTGATCATCTGCTCCACTGCCTTAGTTCAGTTCTCAGTGACTCCTACCAGCCTCTTCCCCTCCCTCCCATCCAGCATCTCATTGTCAGAGTCATAAGTCATAGGTCATGCCGGGGAAGATCCAAGTTTTGTGAAGGCTGAAGATTATCCAATTTAGAGTTGGATAAAATAAAGTAAAATAAAGTATTTCTTTTTCAAACGTGGCAAAAACAAATGGACTTGGGCACATTGCTCAGGATCTTCCAAGGGTCTTGAAAAGGTCCATGAAGATGAGGAGCTCTGAAAATTTAACATCATTACTTTCATGGTAAATACATGCCCAGCAAATGCCAGTCCTATGATGAAACCATTCAGTGGCTATCTCCCCACCAGCTAAGGGATAGTATTCAAAGTATTTTGTAAACACCTATCTGGTTATCACTACAGTTGTATTATCTTTTCACTTTCCCTGACATATCCTGCATTCCAGTCCTTTAAAAGTGTTGCCATTCTTGGGACGCCTGGGTGGCTCAGTTGGTTAAGCAGCTGCCTTCGGCTCAGGTCATGATCCCAGCATCCTGGGATCGAGTCCCACATTGGGCTCCTTGCTCCGCAGGGAGCCTGCTTCTCCCTCTGACTCTGCCTTCCACTCTGTCTGCCTGTGCTTGCTCTCGCTCACTCTCTCTCTGACAAATAAATAAATAAAATCTTTTAAAAAAATAAATAAATAAAAATTAAAAAAAAATAAATGTGTTGCCATTCTCTAAATACAAGATGGCCTTTCATCCCTCAATACTTTTTTGCAAGCTGTTCCTAAATCTGTAATGTTTTGCCTTCTTCTTAACCTGGCCTTAACCTTTCAAGGAACAGGCAACTTTTACCTCATTTACCTTACTTGTGAAGGTTTCCCGATATGATTTGGTCTTTTTTTTTTTCCGCCTGCTAGATATATAAAACCTTTCCTTTACCTATATTCTAATACAGCCCATTATATTGTAATTGTTCAGATTTTTTGCTTCCATCATGGTATTGTGAGGAAGAGGCCATGGTTTATTCATTTTTATTCATAACACATAATATAGTGTTATTCCATAGAAGGCACTTAATTAATGCTTAATGAATGAGTAAATAAATGATTCTAGGTCTGATGCCTCCTGTTTTGGAACTCATGGACATCATGCTCTCTTCAGCTTATTTATGACCCCTTTCTGAACCACTCTGACAGATACCAACTTCTAGAACTGGGTACATGATGGGTACATGATGCCCATTAAATTCCCTGAATAACTTTATCACCTGCCTGGATTTCCTGCTCTCAACTACTGAATCCATTTTTCCATTTCCCAAGCACAAGCTCTAGCCTGATAAAGACGTCTTTTTAGATGTGTGTCTCAGACATTATACTAAGGGCTGTTTTCTCTCCGTTCATTATTCACAGCACATAATGTCACAACATAAAAGAGAGCGAGATGACTTACACAACTCTGAGAATAATCTGTGGTAGTCATCATAATGTGACTGTAATAGGAAGAAGTGTGAGGGTAATGCGGGAATTGACTCCATCCTGCCTGGAATGTATTCGCTTGTTCACTTTGGAAAAGTTTTCTAGTTAGAAAAAGATGGAAGAGAGTCACCTCTGCTTTTTGTCTATGGGCTTTTTCATAAACTTGGTCATTTTACTGGCCTCTTCTCCCGTCCTTGGTCAGTGAATTGAGTTAAATGACATATTGACTGAGATCAGGTCTCTCACAGCTTGCTTCTTGGAACCAGCTATCTTTACATTAAAACATTTTTGGAGAAACAATTTTCCTTCGAACTCCGTAATGGTAATGAACATGCATAGTAGAGAATGGCCTTTCTAAAGAATATGTCAGTTTCACCTGTCTGGGACTCTCAGGGAGTTGTCTGCAGGCCTTTGAAATCTCAGTGCAGCCTCTTATGAGCTGTGTCAATATGTGTTCAACTTCCTTTTTTTTTTTTAAGATTTTGTTTATTTATTTGACAGACAGAGATCACAAGTAGGCAGAGAGGCAGGCAGAGAGAGAGGAGGAAGCAGGGTCCCCGCAGAGCAAAGAGGCCAATGCGGGGCTCGATCCCAGGACCCTGGGGGACCATGGCCTGAGCTGAAGGCAGAGGCTTTAACCCACTGAGCCACCCAGGCGCCCCACATGTTCGACTTCTTGCACAAGTCATCTCCCCTCTCTGAGCCTCCTTGCTCATCTAAGGATAAATCTGTGATTATATAAGATGATTATAAAACACTTAATGCAGAGTTTAGTAAATGTTGATTTTATTATTATTAACCTCTATGCTTTTGGCTAAATACACACACACACAAACACACACACCACTGCTTTATAGGTTGACTTAAATGCCTATCAAATAAATATCTTTATTCTGACTGCAATTGGACAAATTTGCACAACTTAAATTTTAGGTACAAAATGTATGCAAAACCAAACTCTACTAGCAAAGTTAAGGATCAAAGTGTAAAATCCTAGGAAAAAAACACATAAAATAAATAGAAGTTTGTATTGACCATCAATCTAAAATAACGAGTGGCAAAATTGTTCCTAATTGCAATTATTAAACCACTACATGTATTTGTTTCTGAACATCCACTCAAAGGAAGTTTCCAGCATTGTGTTTGGACTACATGAGCAAAATGGAATCCTCATGTTACATAAATGGCAAGGTCTGGTGACTGACCAAGTGATGTTCAAGATAGAAAAACATTCCTGATTTTTACTATCTTTTTATTTATTTATTTATTTATTTATAAAGATTCTATTTGTTTATTTGACAGAGAGACATCACAAGGAAGCAGAGAGGCAGGCAGAGAGAGAAGGGGGAAGCAGGCTCCCTGCCGAGCAGAGATCCTGATGCGGGGCTCGATCCCACAACCCTGAGATCATGAGGAGCCAAAGGCAGAGGCTTCAACCCACTGAGCTACCCAGCCTCCCCTTTACTATCTTTTTAAAAGGTTTGTGTTTATCTGGCTAAATTTAATTAAAGATGTTATCTTAGAAATTTGGGTACATTTTTTTGTTTTGTACAAGGGTTTTTTGTTGTTGTTGTTTTTAAAGATTTTATTTATTTATTTGACACAGGGAGATCACAAGTAGGTAGAGAGGCAGGCAGAGAGAGAGGAAGGGAAGCAGACTCCCCGCCGAGCAGAGAGCCCAATGCGGGACTCAATCCTAGGACCCTGAGATCACGACCTGAGCCAAAGGCAGCGGCTTAATCCACTGAGCCACCCAGGCGCCCTGTACAAGAGTTTTTGAAAGCAACCATGATCTATTAGTACACTCCTATTAATTGACGCATACTCGACCAGTTGGATAACTGGTAAGATCCGGTTCTTATGTTTTAAAACCTGAAGAAAAGCAAGCACATCCGAAACAGATTCTATTCAAGTTATACCCATGACTTTTTTAACCACTCCAGCTGTGAGTGGTATCCAATTTTCCCAGCAGATCTGCTATGCCGAGAGGTTTTTGTGAAGCAATTCGCCCTGCAGAGTCCCCAGAGCAGGAAAGCCAGCCGTGAGAAGTGTTTTGAGATCAGCCTGGAGTTTGCAATGAGAGGGAAGATTTCGCGCCCAAAGATGCAAGCTAAACACAAGCTAAAAACTATCCGTAACAGGCTGAAAGCTATTTTCATGAATTTGCCTGAACCTTTTGGAAAAAAAAAAAAGGAGAAATAAAAACCTAGGATCTTTAACAATGATGAAACCCAAATTGTGTACAACTCATTTGCCTTAAAATGAAAGCTTTTATCAGCCAAGGATGCTCCATAGCGTAGGAGACACTACCTTTCCCTTAAAATTTATCCCATAGTGGTTACTGCCTTAAAATATTCATGAAATAGAGCAGAGAATAAGCCGTGTACCTCAAAGTTCCAATGAAGGATGTTTAGATTTCATCCTTCTGTATTATTACTATTATCGACTTAAGTCCCTGAGTGATAATATTCAATCAGATTTCAATCATCAAATATTTATTAAGAATGTATCTTTTCAGGGGCGCCTGCATGGCTCAGTCAATCGTCCGGCTCTTGGTTTCAGTTCAGGTTGTGATCTCAGGGTCCTGAGACTGAACCCCACACCACACTCTGTGCCCAGCTTGGAGCCTGCTTGGGGGATTCTTTTCCTCTTCCTCTCCCTCCCTCTCTGCCCCTTTGACCTCCCACTCCCCCAACCCCCTCTCCAGCATGCTCTCTCTCAAATAAATTAAAAAATAAATAAAATCTTTAAAAATATAGATTTGTATATATTTTCTCTCTCTCTCTAAAAATATTTTATTTATTTATTTGAGAGAGACAGTGAGCAAGAGAGAGAACACAAGCAGGGGAAAAGCAGGCAGAAGAAGAGGGAGAAGCAGACTCCCCACCGAGCAGGAAGCCTAATTTGGGCTCAATCCCAGGACCCCAGGATCATGACCTGAGCTGAAGGCAGACATGTAACTGACTGAGCCACCCAGATGCCCCAAGCATACATCTTAAAAAAAAAAAAATAGAAGAAAAAAAAAATATATATATATATATTTTTTTCTATGAGTTGATACAGAATGATTTTTTAGGATATATATATCTTTTTTAAGATTTTTATTTATTTATTTGACAGAGATCACAAGTAGGCAGAGAGGCAGGCAGAGAGAGAGGAGGAAGCAGACTCCCTACGGAGCAGAGAGCCCGATGCGGGGCTCGATCCCAGGACCCCGGGATCATGACCTGAGCTGAAGGCAGAGGCTTTAACCCACTGAGCCACCCAGGCGCCCCTTCAGGATACATTTTTAAGTTTAAAAGACGAGACACAAAAGAATGTATATAGTATGTTACCTTTTGTGTTATTAAAAAAGAGAAAATAAGAATATATAATTTTTTTGCCAAAAAGAAACACAGAAATTAAAAAACAGAAACTAATAAATTTTATGATCTATAATAAGGATGAGGGATAGGATGTGTGAGAGGAAGAGATTGGAATGAAACTTCACTGAGTAAACCTTTTTACATTATTTTGAATTTTCAATTGTGTAAGTATTTTACATATTCAAAAACTAAAATAAAAAAGGATGAAAAAGTACATGCTAAATTGGAATATAAGCAAAAACAAAGAAACTAAATGTTTATCAAATTGATTAATAAACACACAAAGAAAAGAATCAATTCAAGTAACTTCTTTTTTCAGATTTTATTTATTTATTTGAGAGAGAGAGCACAGGGGAGTGGGAGAGGGAGAAGCAGGCTCCCCGCTGAACAGAGAGCCTGATGCAGGGCTCCATCCCAAGAACCTGAGATCATAACCTGAGCTAAAGTCAGATGCTTAAATGACAGAGCCACCGAGGCACCCCTCAAATAACTTTTGAACATAGTATTCTGACCATAAATTTTTGTGGGATATACTGTAAAGACAAAGAAGTGCAAAATAACCTTATGCTTTACTTGTGGATATAGAATAGTATTAGTATTATAATCTTCTAATTGTTTTATGTATATTGTAAGATAAAACAAATAAGGAAATCCATTAATAGGAAATACAGAATTTTACTGTACAAATATGAAATAAAAGGTGGTAAAGAATATGATACTGTGGGTTAAATTTGAACTAGAGATTTCAGAAGGAAATTCTAACTTACTTCCCCTGAAATGGTCTAGAATACTGTTTCAGAGTGAGCTCTGTGGTCTCCCTGAGTCAGAACCATAAATGGTATTTTTTTTGGAAATCTAGTCTCTTAAGCTCCTTGACAGACTTACTTAGGCAGAATCTCTGAGAGCAGGATCTATAAATACAAATTTTTAATTAACCTTTCTATATTGAGATCATTGTATATTCTACATGCAATTTTAAGGAATAACAGAAATCCCATGTATGCTTTACCCAATGGTAACATCTATCAAAGCTATAGTACATTGTCACTACCAGGACATTGACACTGATTCAGTCAAAATACAGAATTTTTTTTTTAATTTTTTTTTTTAAGATTTTATTTATTTATTTGACAGAGAGAAACCACAAGTAGACGGAGAGGCAGGCAGAGAGAGAGAGAGAAGCAGGCTCCCTGCTGAGCAGAGAGCCCCATGCGGGACTCGATCCCAGGACCCTGAGATCATGACCTGAGCCGAAGGCAGCGGCTTAACCCACTGAGCCACCCAGGCGCCCCAAAATACAGAATATTTATATCATTTCCAGGATTTCTCATAGCCACACCCACTTCCCTCCTGTCCTCTTCCCCTCATCCCTACCTCTACCCCTGGCAACTCCTAGTCTGCTCTATAATTTTGTCACTTCGAGAATGTTATATAAACAAATTCATACAGTATTGTGCAGGTATACGTTGTTATTTCTTAGGATAAATGCCCAAGAGTGCAATTTTTGGGTCCTATGAATGTTACATATTTAGTTTAAAAAAAAAATGGTGGAACTATTTCCAGAGGGGCTGTATTTACGTTCCCACCAACAATGTATGTGATCCAGTATCTCCACACCCTGTGAGCACTAAAAAAACAGTGACTATTTTGTAACGACAACACCCTACTGATAGGTGGGTAGTAAGCTGTCCTTATGGTTTTAATCTGTGTATCCTTAACAGCTAATGATGTCGAATATCTTTTCATATACTTTCTTACCATCTGTATATCCCCTTTGGTGAAAGGTCTCTTCATGTATTTTCCCATTTTATGATATTGGGGTTTTTAAAAAATCATATTTCACTTAATTGTTGAGTTTTGAGCATTCTTCATATACTCCAGATACTAGTTCTTTGTCAGAAATGTGGTTTGCAAATACCTTCTCCCAGTCTGTATCTTTCTTTTTCCTTCTCTTGGTGCTGTCTTTTGCAGAGCAAAGGGTTCTAGTTTGGGTAAAGTCCAGTTTATCAATTTTTCCTTTTCTAGGTTCTGCTTTTAATGTCAAGTCTAACAACTCTTTTCCCAAAGATGCTGAAAATATTCTTAAAGATTTTTCCAAAAGCTTTAAGGTTTTATGTTTTACATTTAAGTCAGTTATACACAGTAAGTTAGTTCTTAGATAAGGTGTGAGATTTATGCCAATTTTTTTTTCTTTTTTTTTTGCCTACAGATGTACAGCTGCATCAGTACCATGGAATCGCTTTTGTACCTTTGTCAAAACCCAGATGAGAGTATTTGTGTGGGTCTATTTCTGAATCCTCTATTCTGTTCCATTGGTCTATGTGTCTTTCCCTCTACCAATATAGTCTTTATTCCTATAGCCTTATAGTAAGTCTTGAAATTGTAAAGAATGAATCCTCCCACTTCATTCTTCTTTTTCAAAATTGTTTTAGCTTTCCATGTAAAAAAATTAGAATAATCTTGTTTATATCTCCCAAAAAAAATCTTGCTGGATTTTTAATACAAAGTACATCAAACATGTGTAACAGTTTAGGGAGAACTGACCTCTTTACTCAGTTGAGTCTTCCAATCGATGAACATAATAACTCTATTTCTCCATTTATTTAGATCTACTTTGATATTTTTATTAGCATTTTGCAGTTTTCAGGAAACAAATCATTTGGATGTTTTAAAAGACTAACACCCAAATATTTCATGGATGGTTTTTTTGAGTGATTGCAAATGGTGTCGTATTTTAATTTACATGTCCATAAGTCCGTTGCTAATATTTAGAAGTGCAACCGACTTTCATGTGTTTATCTTGTGTCCCATGACCCATTTATAGCTATTTTTTAGATTCCTTGGGATTTTCTACTGATAGAATCATGTCATGTGCAAATCCAGTTGTATTTCTTCCTTTCTGACCTAAATGTCTTTTATTTCCTTTTCTCAATTTACTGAATTAAAGCGAATGTCCAGTGTTATGTTGAGTAAGGGTTGTAAAAGCAAACATCCTTGCTTTGTTCCAAAGTTAAAGAGAATACATTGAGTCTTTCACCATTAAGTTATAATAGTCCCTGTAGGGTTTTTTGTAGATGCTCTTTACGTAAAAGTTCCATTATTCCTATTTTTCTGAGAGTTTTTATCATGAATGGGCATTGAATTTTGTCAAGTGCTTTTTCTGCATCCATGTATGATTGTGTGGTTTTTACTCTTTAGCTTACTAACAGAGTGTACTACACTGACTGATTTTTGAATATTAGACCAAGCTGGTGTCCTTGAAATAACCCCCATTTGTTTATGGTATATAATCTATTTTACACTATGGAATTGGCTGATATTTTAAGGATTTTTGTGTCTATATTCATGAGGGATATTGTTCTCTTTTTTTTTTTTATTATCTTCAACTGGCTTCAAGAATACCAGCTTCTTAAAATGAAAAGAAGATTGTATAGAGAGAGATTGTTGAGAATTGGGGTTAATTCTTCTTCAAATATTTTATAAAATTCTCCAGTGAAATCATCTGGGCCTATAGATTTCTTTTTCAGGAATTTTCAAATCACAAATTCAATTGATTCGGTAGTTATAGGGTGACTCAAATTATCTATTTCATTATTGGGTGAGTTGTGATAGTTCGTGCTTTTAAGGAAATAGTAGTCCATTTCCTTTAAGTTGGTAAGTTTAGGTGTGTTGTGCTGTTTGTGATATTACCCTATTATTCTTTTGATATCTTCTGGGTCTGTAATGGTATCCATTCTTTTCTTCCTGATACTAATAATGAGTGTCTTCTCTCTTGGTTGGTTTTGATTTTGTTTTGTGGTCAACTTTGTTGCAGATTTTTTATTTTATTGATCTTTCAGAAAACCATAATTTTGTTCCACTGATTTTTCTCTAACACTTCTGTTTTCAATTTCACGGATTTTTTTCTTAAACTTCTATCTCTATTACTTCCTTCTTTCTATTTGCTTTGAGATAAGTCTGCCCTCCTTTTCTAAATTCTTAAACTGGAACCTAGGTTATCAGTTTGAATCTTTTCCTTTTTCCCAAGGCATGCATTCAATGCATTTAATTTCCATTTTAGCATTGTTTTCTGGAATCTATATTCCACAAAGTTTGGTATGTTGTATTTTCATTTTCATTCAGTTAAATTAATTTTTTACTTCCCTACAGACGTCCTCCTTGACTCATGGATTATTTAGAAGTGACTTGTTTAGTTTTCAAGTGTTTGGAGCATTTCCTTTTATCTTTCTGTTAGTGATTTCCAGTCTGGTTCCATTATTATTGGAGAATTGATCATCTGTATGATTTCAGTTATTTTAAACTTGTTGAGGCTTGTTTTACAACACCGCTTTTTTTTATTCAGTTTTTTTTTTTTTACTTTCTGATGCTTCAAGCTTCTTTTATTATTTCCTTTTGCTTAGAGAATTTCCTTTAAGCCATTCTTTTAAGATAGATCTGTTGGTGATAGATTCTCTTACTTTCCTTTCATCTAGGTTGACAGCTCTTTTCTTTCAGCACTTGAAAATGCCACTTTTTTTCCTGACCTCCATAAATTTAGAGGAGAAGGACACTTGTTCAAATTATTCCCCCTAAAAAAAATGCCAATAATAAATGTAAAATGAATGACTGAATTTTTTAAAATCACCATTTTGCAAACAACTAATATAATAATTATTCTGATAAGCATCATTAATAAGTGATAAAAATTAATGAGTGAACAGTATATACACATCTCATTATATTACCCCATAAATTTCTAACTAATTACAGAAAACAAAGGTGCTTTTACAATGGAACAACTTGATGGTCACCACCTTCACCACATGGTCAAAGTTAGCATTGCTATAGAGGAACACTGACAATATGTGCCTCCTAACAGAATGTGATACAGTAAGAAGTGTGGACCCTCACCTATGCACTACTGTGACAAAAGTCAATCAATCAATCAATCAAATCATGAAAATTGAAAGCAGGCACTCAACCAGATATTTGTAGACCAAAGTTCATGGCAGCGTATTCAAAATAACCAAAGGGTAAAAACAGCCCAAATGTCCATCAGTGGAGGAAGGGATAAACAGAATGCGATACATACACACAATGGAATATTACTTTACCTTATAAAAGAATGAGATTCTGACACATTGCATCAACATGTATGAATCTTGAAGCCATTGTCTATGTGAAATAAGTCAAACACCAAAGGATAAATATTGTGTGTTTCCACTTATACAACGTGGCTAGAATAATCACATTCATAGAGACACAAAGTAAAATGGTGGCTAGCAAGGCCTGCACTGGGGCAGAATGAGGAGTTACTGTTTAATGAATACACAGCTTCCGTTAAAATGAGGAGAAAGTTCTGGAGAAAGTGGCGATGGTTGCACGGCGATGCAGACGTGGTTAATGCTCTAAAGTCACAGTGGTAAACTCCTGAGTGGTTAAAATGATAACTTTTATCTTATATGCTTATTCTAGGATGATTTTAAAAATCTCATCATGAAAATCAAGCCAGGAAATTTCAGAATGTGGGATATTTTACAACATAGAGGGCCTAGACCGTTCAAAAAAAGCAGGGTCATGAAAAATACAAAAAGATGGAGGGGAGGTTGTACAGACTTAGCTAGACCAGTTGCACCAAGTGTGAATAATTTAACTGAATCATAAATTTCCTCTTGAGAAAGCTATAAAGTATATTTCTGTGATAATTGGGGATATTAGATCTGTTGTATATAAGAATACATAGAATTATTGTCAAGTTTGTGGTAATAATATTGTGGTTATCAAGTAGATAAATGCTGAAGTATTTATGAATTATGATGTGCTCTCTACAACTTACTTTCTTTTTTTTATTTTTTTTTAAGATTTTATTTATTTATTTGACAGACAGAGATCACAAGTAGGCAGAGAGGCAGGCAGAGAGAGAGAAGGAAGCGGGCTCCCTGCTGAGCAGAGAGCCTGATGTGGGGCTCGATCCCAGGACCGTGGGATCATCACCCAAGCCGAAGGCAGAGGCTTTAACCCACTGAACCACCCAGACGCCCCTACAACTTACTTTCAAATATAGACAGAGAAGAAATGTGGCCAACATGTTAGTAATTGGCAAATATGGGTGAAGGGGTAGATGGGTAGTCACTCGACCAATTTGTTCAACTATTTTGAAAGTTTGATATTTTTCAAAATTAACAACTTGGGTTGAGAAATACCATTTGCTGACTTGTTCATTACGGCAAATGGAGCAGGAGCAGGGAGCCCTTCCAGTCCCTATTCTAAATATAGAAAAATTCTGGATGAATGTTTTTTCCTTAATACATGGCTAGACTTGAAAGGAAGAAAAAGGAAGCTCAAGTTCCAGAAATGAACAGAAGTGAAAGGCAAATTGTTGACTGGAAGCTGAACTGAACAACAGCCCAAGAGCATCCAAACCAGGAATAGATGTTGGAGGCTAAAGGGAATGAGGTCCCCACTCCTGTGAAGAGAGTAGCCAGGCTTAGCTTCCAGGACCCCGGAAGGTGGGAATTTTTTAAATTTAAAAAAAAAAAAAAAAAAAAAAACTTCACCCTCCCAGAATCTATATGGCTGCCAGCTAGCTATCTGTCTAGAGATGGGAGTGGGAAAAGAGGGGAAGAAATATGAAAGCCAGCCCAGCCCCCTGAGTGGCTAGGAGCCATGTCCCCATTAGTCCAGAATCTATAAAATCCCAGCAAAAGTGAATGGAATGATCCCCACAGGAGCACCTTCGTCACCGATGCAACAATACAAACCAGGCCAAGGCAGAAACAAGGGAATTTATTATTACTTTATTGGGCTTTGCTTTAAAAAAAAACAAAAACAAAAACACAGAACTCTCAGCTCCCAGTAGAATGTTCTAGAATTTCCCTTGCCTCTTTGCAGGAACTAGAGGGGAGAAGACACCCAAGTGAAGGTCGCTGTGGCCTCTCCTCCCTAACCCAGCCTCTGAAAATACCAACAAGCATCAAATTTTTCTGCATGGTCCCAGTGTTCCTGATTTTTAAACAATCATCTTTACTTAGAAGGGGCAATGTCAGTTTGTTTTTCATTTATCAGCAAAGGGATGCAGTTTGCTTTCTAATAAAGATCCTATTCTCTGGATCTTTCAGTCCTTTATGGAGATGCACCCTCTCTTCCTACCTTGGTTAGGCGTTTCTGAAAGTGACTTCTTCCCTGAGACCTGTCTTTTATGTTCTGATGATTTACTGAAGAATGTTTCCTTCCAGTTCAATGATCTTTCCTTATCTCTTAGCATTTTCTTCCTCACTGTTCTATAATCTACTAAGTGCTGCTTGTGGCATCTAACACGTGACAGCTTGCAAGGATAAAGGACACTGATGCACACATACCTATTTTTTTTTAAAGATTTTATTTATTTATTTGACAGAGATCACAAGTAGGCAGAGAGGCAGACAGAGAGAGAAGGGGAAGCAGGCTCTCCACTGAGCAGAGAGCCCGATGCGGGGCTCAATCCCAGGACCCTGAAATCATGACCTGAGCTGAAAGCAGAGGCCTTAAGCCACTGAGCCACCCAGGCGCCCCCACACATACCTATTTAAAACAGCACTGCTTAAAAAAAAAAAAAAAAAAAAAAAAAGTTTTATTTGTTTATTTATTTATTTGTCAGAGAGAAAGCACAAGCAGAGGGAGCAGAAGGAGAAGCAGGCTCCCCACTGAAAAAGGACTCTGATGTGGGACTCGATCCCAGGACCCTGGGATCATGACCCGAGGGGAAGGCAGATGCTTAACCAAATGAGCCACCCAGACATCCCAAATACAGCACTGCTTTTTACTTTTTCTTTCCTTTTCTTTTTTTTAAGTAGGCTCCCTGTCCATTGTGGGGCTTGGACTCACCACCCTGAGATCAAGAATTGCTTTTTACTTCATCTAAAGCGCTAGATATTGGCCTGATTGAAATCCCATTTTGGGTATGAGAGAATGGAGATTGATTTTAGGGAATGATCAATAATGACGGTAACTGTGTTTGGCTTTTTTTCCTATTCTTTCATCCGTCACTGCTCACCCCAGCACAGTGACCTCCCCTCGGGACCTGTATTCTTCTCCCAGGTCTGTCTAAATCATGGTCTTCCTTTAGAACCTTCAATGATGGATGCTCGTTGGCAAGTCTGTTCTCTTGTTAGATGATTATAATTATCCAGAAATGTGTTTTGAAGGTGATCTGAAAACTGTTCTATCATTTCCACCCGTCGATCCTAACTCTGCCCCAGAGGTAAAGCAGATCCTTATGATTTGAGGATTCATATTTGCAAATTCACCTACAAGCTAAAATTTTTCTCTATCCCCACAATCAGGACTCCCAACACTTTTGTGGTCATTTGCAGGCATGTGCAGAAGGGTGAACATTTCGAGGAAGCCTCCCAAATGAGGTCAAACAAAGGGACACTACGCCTTCTTGCTGCAGCTGTCACATTACATAGAAACGTCCCTTTTGCCATCTATTAATGCCATATTTTACATTTGTATGTGCTTTTTGTTGGTGGTCTCACTGCTTCAGATGGCCCCTGAGCAGAATGCTGTCCGAGTGCAAGAAGGCTGTCCTATGACTTACAGAGAAAACATGTGTGTTAGAGAAACTTTGTTCACGAATGAGTTAAAGCACTACTGGACATGAGTTCAATGTTAATAAACCAACAAGATGTATTTAAAATGTTGTCTAACAAAAACACACATAAAATGAGGTTATGTGTTGCTTGGTTGATAAATATGTTGTGACCAGAAGCTCCTAGAAGCCTAACCCTATATTTCCTCCCAGGAGCGATGGTTCAGTATTCATTAATTCATTGTTCTTGGTAACTTTACAGAACATCTCTCTCGTGAGTAATGGGAATTAACTGTCCTTCTTCATGCTGGGGCATAGTTCACCTGTTATCAGAGAAAATGACTCATGTGGGTTTCACTTTTCTAGAAATGGGATGAAAGGGAAAAGGAATAGATATTAGTGAGGCAGACTGGGAGGAAATTATGGTTCTAAAGCAGCTTTGAATTTTTCCAAGTTCTTATTAGGAATATAGAGTATTGCTCTCAGGGCACGATGAGAGTCAGGAAGAATTAAGAGCATTCCAATAATAGTCATCTTAACAACCACCCCACTTGTGGTGCACTTTGCATTTTATGAACTATTTCCACGGGCATTATTTCATTTTCTTTGCATTTACAGCCATACTATGAGGTAAGGGGTGGGATTATTCCTATTCCTGATGAGGAACTGAGAGCCTTTGAGCGGAAGCAGATCGATCAGGCTTCTCAGCTTATCCATGGCACAACAGGGGTCTGAACCAGACCCGTGGATGTAGTTTGCTCTTGCTAACAGCTTTCCAGGCAAGCCGTGCTTCTCCTACCTCTGTTTGCTCTTCCCCTTTATTAGTGCATCATTCTTGACCCTCAATTTCGTAATCCATTAAACTAAACCCCTGTTAAAAAACCAAGCCCTAAACCTAAAATGTGTGTGTCTTAGTCGCACACACAGCAACTTAGGAACCCGATGTTGTTCAATGTGCAACTATTAAGGGCAGGTTGTAAGCCCAACTCCAGACAATGTGGATAGGAAAGTCGAGAAAATTTTATCAGGGAAAACAAAATGAACATACATAAAACACTGACATTAGTGACTTTGGTGTGCAAACCAACAATCACAACTTCAGTCATTTTACCTAGGGCATCCTGGTCATGCAATCTGGAGACAGCAGTGATTTGTTTGTTGACAAAGGAAAAGCAAGCTTGCAGTTTGGAGGTCATGGGCACCTCAACACATGGTGCAGCCAGAACACCATATAGTGCTGAAATGCGCTCCAGAAAATGGGTGGGGTAAGAGAATCCACGAGACCTTCTGGAGAACTAGTCCCCATATCATTTCTGTTGCCAGTGACCACAACCTACAATCACTACTCAACCAGGGTTCTATTGGCTGACATTTCGAGATCTCAGGAGGCCTCAGAAATGTTCTAGTGGGGTACCTCAAGAGGTCAAGAGGACCAAGGTACCTTGAGCAGACGCAAGACCACATTTACCTGACCAATGATTGCGTATAGCCCGTCAAACTTGCATTTGAACTTGCAGTCCCTACTTGAGCCTTTAAAGCAACCCCATTTTTATTTGCCCTTTGTGAAACCATCGAATTGCTTGCTGTGAATTAAGAGATGATCATACGAAAATAGCTATTAATAACAAACAAGAGAGCCCCTGTGGAATAAACAAAGACAAAAACAGCCCCAAATGAGGTGACTTTAAGAAGATAAGGCTTTACTAGACATGGGGATTTAAAAAGCCCCGAGGTCAGCCTACCCAGCAATTTGCTGCTCAGAATGGCCCTGTAGTACACATACCCCTTCAAAACAGTACATTTCAAATTCTGCAGAAGGCACTGTACACTTTGGGAAAGTATCCCCAGGTTACATTTTTTTGCTTGCGGGGCAGGGGATGCAATGTCTAAGAAAAATGTAAAAGAAAAATAAAAGAAAAAAAAATCCCAAATCTGATATAATAGATCACATTGCCCATATTCTCCTTCTTTAAACTGGGAGCACAGTGGAAAGTTGGGCAAAAAGTGGAGCCCTTTACTACATAATTCCCCACTGAGGGTAGTGGACTCAAGAGACCATCTCAGTATACCCACAGCATATAGGTATTTTTATTGGCTAAAAATTTCCATCCAATGGAGCTAGGACTCAGAGGCATGAGAAGAGAAAGTCTTCTAAGTCCTGAAGGAGAAATTTCTAAGAAAAAATTAGGTGCTAGTAAAGTTGGAAAGAAGAAGACATCAAGCATTTTTACTGTTTTAATAATTTGGAAATAGTAAGATATGTATTCTGTTCAGAATTCCATGCCAGTTTAAAAGGCAGGCCAGTAGGAGAGCTCTGCCTCTCTGCTCCTCATCCTACCTGGGCAAATGAGGAGAGAGAAGCCAATTTCTCTGAACAGAAGATGTTTGCTGTTGCTGCAATTATTATTATTATGAACAATCTACTTCCTGCACACGGGAAATGTATTAACTTACTCACCCTGATCAAGATCATTTTGAATGTCTGAAAGAGGGGCACCTGGGTGGCTCAGTTGGTTAGGCAACTGCCTTGGGCTCAGGTCATGATCCCCGAGTCCTGGAATCAAGCCCCACATCGGGCCCCCCTGCTCAGTGGGGAGTCGGATTCTCCCTCTCTCTCTGTCCCTCTCCCCACTCACCCATTCTCTCTCTCTCTCTCTCTCCCAAATAAATAAAATCTTAAAGAAAAAAAAAAACATTTTGGATGTCCGAAAGCCATTAGGAAATAATTAGGGGGAAATGCCCCACTGCATTTACAATGCTTTCCTTAATGTAACCAAGAGACTTCAGTTTAGTATGTCACGTAGGAATGAGACAGGGATTCCGGGTCTCCCCCTCGTGAGCGGGGAAAGGAGAGGCGGGAGGGTGAGCGCCAGGTCACTCGGTTTTGCCTTTCTGACAGAACGTGACATTTATCCTTACCACTCTGTCAGATGCCTGAAATTCTCATGTCTTTACAAAATATTTTTCTATTTAGTTGAATCAGGCAGCACAACTACAATATGTCTTCTCTCTGTGACTGCCTTTCACAGCCTTTGCCTTCACGAGACTTAGATGAGGTTTGGGTGATTCATGGCGCTTAAACTTCTCCAGAGCACTTTTTCAATTGGAAAATTCTCCTAAACTGAATGCATCATCAGCACGGTTGTCCATGCATAAAAGAACTAGAAGCAAAACAATGAGCACCATTTTTTAAAACCTACGCTTAAGCCAAGAAAAACAGTTATATCACAAAATGTTAAAAGACCTTATTTTTCAGTTTCCAGGAATCTTTCATGGAGAACATGGCCTATCTTTGTCTTAGAGCCCTTTATACTAGGCTTTGGAAATTACAAATAAAAGAAATAGTTTATATTCAGTTTAGCTTATCTTCAGGTTATTAACATGATATATAACAACACGAGTAATACCACCTGCTATATTTATGGAGAACTGATCGCCCCTCAACCACATTAATTTTTTCCTTCATTCTTTGGGAAGATGCTCAGGAATTGTTTGTATTTTAGTTGATTTTCTCATTATTATTGCTGTATTATTTATTAAATAAGATCATTCTTTTAAGTGCTTTAATGTAAAAGATAGTTTTTTGTGAAAATAGAAGTTATGCTAAAAGACCCAAATTTTTACCTGGAGCTTCCAATTAAAGTACTTGCCTATCTTTTTGATCCATAAGTAAGCACTGGACGATGGAGAGAGTATCCCAGGAGGAGTCAAGAGTTGCAGACTCTAGTCCTCTCAATACCGACTCAGCTTGTCCAAATGTAAAGTGGGCATCGTAAAAGTTTCCCATCCCAATGTCACAGCTATGTATTCTTTCACTTAACTTGCTTTCACTTAGTTTGCTAAGTACAATTATAAATCTGAAGAAGTAGGGCAGGGCACTGGGTGAGACAGATTGTATAGGTTTGAATCCAACTCCTCCACTTACATGTTATGAACTTGAGTACACTTCTCCATCTGTAAAATGGTACCCACCTCCTAAGTTTGCTGTGAGGATTAAGTGAGTCAAACATGAATCTGTAGCTGGCACACGCAGTAAGCACTCAACAAGTGTTAGGCTCTATCGATATTGTTTTTACTGGTTGCTAGAGATACGAGATAAAAATATACAGCCCCTATCCTCACAAAGCTTATTGTCTAATGTGAGGAGGATACGTGAACAGAGGAAATCAATCACATAATTCCTACAATAGAAAGCTATTTAAGAATGGAGAAGAGAAGAATCTTTCACTTGCCAGGACCAGCTGGAAAAACTGAAGCTATTTTGTTCTCCCCAAGTTATATCTGAATCCACAGCTAAACATGTGCCATTGCATTGGGTCTTCTTGCAAAACCGAAATATTTTCACACCAGTAGAAAGGGTAGAAATGTTTATAATAGAACTTGAGATCATATACATGATGTGTAAGTTGGAACTCTTCTTTTACATGGAAGAGAAACTCAAATTCAAATCAAAAAGAGGATCCATTGCCTTATGTAACTGAAAAACTGAAGAGTTCAGCTTACCTTAACAAGGTCAACATCTCTTTCTCTTTCCTCCCTAAGTGGCTCCCTCTTTATTCACAGTTAAACCCATCTTCCCCATGGGCTGGCATCAGGGACCTCCAGGCTTATGCTCAGTCCATCGAGTAGCCCCAGCATGCAGAGAACTCCTCTTCCCCACTAGCTCCAGAAGAAGCCAAATCTGCCTCTCATTGGTCAGGCAGCTGTTAGGAGGATATAATACCCAGACTAGCTAGATTTTGGCCATAAACCCACCTTTGCAATCCATCAGAACAACATGAAGTGAGAATGGGAAGTGGGTAGTTCCCACAAGAAGAAGGTTGGTGAGTTCTATAAACAGAAAGAGGGTTCAACACCAGGCTGTAACTTTAGTAGCTGTGTAAGCTTGGGAAGGTGCCAGAACCTTCCGGAATTTTAGCTCCAACATCAAGAAAGCATGAGTATCAAACTACATTGAACTACTTCTATTACCATTGTACCATTAAACTTCTTGAATTCTATTGTCCTATTTTTCTAGGAAAATGGTATATAGAATGTTTAAAGACATCTGTTTCTTAGAAATAAATTATTCTAGAAGAAGCAGCTTTTATGAATTTCCCAAAATGGAGCTCTGGCATAGAAGATTAAAGATGAAATGGAGTCAGATTGAGTTCTCAGGGCACAACTTCCTCTTGGGGATATCTTAGACACTACTAAAATATGACTCGATTCATTTTATATTACCGCTTCCTTTCAAAGATCCACCTCAAACAACACTGTTGGAATAATTATTCAATCAATTTTCACAAATTTTTCCCGAGGAAGACAGAGGAATCCAGTACAGTTATTTATCAATCCCATTTCACACAAAGAGAAACTGAGATAGTTTAAGTTGTATTCCAAATTGATATAACAAGCTTAATCAGTTAATGGAGCTAAAATTAATCCAAAAGTCACCAACAGGCAACATAGCAGAAAAAGCGACAAGGTGAGATAACACAAAAACTCAGGTTACTAAATCAGGCTCACACGTAGGAAATATATTTAACCTACAATATCAAACTTTTCTAATAATCTTAAGAACATAAGTGAGACTCAGATGAAGCAGAGACATGTTCAGCGCATCAGTTCAGTTTCCCGGATTATATTTTTTGCCACACTGGGTGACCTCTAGACTCAGATCTACCAAGTGATGTCTCTAATCTTCTCTACACCTATCATGGGACTCGAACTCACAAGCCTAAGATCAAGAATCACATGGTGCACAGACTGAGCCAGTCAGGCGCCTCCCAGAAGTCATTTTGATCATAAAGCATTCCTACATAATCTTCAGTTAGTTACATTGTTTTCATAACATTTTCCAGGAACCATGCCCCCAAATCCACAGATTCTAGGTTGGTTTGTCACAAGGAATCCCAGATAACCAGGTTCACTCTGCTCAAAGCATTCTACAGTTTAGGGCTCTCCTGGGGGTAAATACCACTATTTCGATAGCAGGAAGTCTGTCATTAGACCAAGTCACCTTATTTCTTCCCAAGTCCATCTCCTCAAAGGGGCTCAATAGTAGGGGAATGAAAGGCCTGGGAAATACCCCTATCCCATTCAAGCTGATCTGAGTTGCTGGAAAGATTCTCATATTCAATGACCATTTAAATGATTCGGTCTTGACCAACTTAATCCAGGACCTTCTGAGCCACACTGGAATCAATCCCAATATAGTCAATTCTATGTAGTCCCCAAGTATTCCAGCTTTCAGGAAGCTCTGCAGTTGATGACCCACCTTGGCTTAGCCCTGATTTTAGTGAAGTGTTTATCCCTACAAAGGGTTTGTCTTCTGTATACTCAGGAT
This sequence comes from Mustela erminea, assembly GCF_009829155.1. NCBI lineage: Eukaryota > Metazoa > Chordata > Mammalia > Carnivora > Mustelidae > Mustela > Mustela erminea. Next base: position 39,279,941 of record NC_045626.1, read on the forward strand.
AGACTCTCACTTACATGTTATAAATTCAATGACAACAAAGAATTTCAGGACCCCAAAACATCATTGCCTATCAAAGCAAGTGCTTGAAAATCTACTTTCTACTTTTGTGAGATTTATTCCTCTGAACTAAGCATTAGCCTTTCTATGCAATCATCCTTAAAGTACCTCAAAAGTGATACTTGAGTGGCTCAGTTGGTTGAGTGTCTACCTTTGGCTCTGACTGTGATCCTGGGTCCTAGAATGGAGTCCCCCATTGGGCTCCTTGCTCAGCCGGAAACCTACTTCTCTCTTGCCTGCTCTGCTGGCTGCTCTCCCTGCTTGTGCTCGCTCTTGCTCTCTTTCTCTCTCTCTGACAAATAAATAAGTAAATAAAACCTTAAAAAAAAAAAACCTCAAAAAGTGAAATAGACTGGGTCATTTACACCCATAATAAACAAATAAACCACAGCATCATCCTTAGAAATAGGACATCCCATAGTTACCTGAGAATATCAATTATCTTTAGTCCTTAGAAATGGGTTGGGGGATAGTGAAGAATAGCAAAGGGAATATGAAGGGAAAAGGCAAATTCTGAAGATAAATTTTAAATCGGTTTTCTTTATATAAATAATCATCATCTACACATCTAACTCTGACACAAAATATGTTTAGCTACAGCATGGTAAAATTTTTCTGGTTTAGTGAGATACATCAAGGGCCAAATATAAGATTGGCTAGCTATATATAATTTTTTTCAGATTTTTTTTTGTCCTCTATTTACTATTTACTTTATTTACTATAGTAGGTGGGTAGTTGCTCTATCTTTTCACATTACTCATAGCTGGTTGTACACAGATAAGGTAATATCCAACATCTAGCGAAATCTAGCCACCATTTTATTTTACTTGCCCGGGGACTATTTGGTTTTAAACAGGCTCTAGAGATAGACTTTCACGTTCGAAGATTTTCCTATCATTCCCCCTTTGATGGTAGACATAGCTTAAGAGTATTCCCAGGAGAATTAAAATCATAATATCTTTGACATTTTTAGAATAATCAGGAAAAGAGGCGACACTTGATTTCTGGAAGATGCCACCATCAAGACAGCCAGATAGCCAAAGCAACCACTTCTTAAATCACCCATGACAACCATGTACTTCTGCATGAAGCTACAGTTAAACTATGAAAATCTGACTAGGTCTCTTAACCTATTTGTGTCCAGGTTCCCACTGCGAAACAGGGCTAATAACAACACTTAGGCCCTAGAGTTGTAGCAAGAAGCCAGTGTGGTGATCTATGTAAGGAAAGCCCTAGGAAAAACATAACTTGTTGTGCAATTATTCAGTCATTAAATAGGTATTGAGTATTGAGTGCCTACTGTCTACCAGGCACTATACGGTCCACCGAAAGATCAATGTAAATAAGGCACAGTCCCTACTGTAACAGGCTTTCAGTTTAATAAGGGAAAGAAACAAATGGCTTGTGGCAGTGGATTAAGTGCTGTAGGGAAGGAATTGCACGGAGTTCTTTGTGGGGCAGCTGTAGGCATGAAAACTAACCCATTTTGAAGAGATGGGCAGTGCAGGAAAAGATCTTCGAGGACTGGTGTAGAGGGGAAATGGGTATTATAGACAGAGAAGATGCAAGGTCCTGAGACAAGAAAAAGCCCCACAAATATGCAGGATGGAAGAGTGGAGTAATGAGACAAAAATCTGCAGGGGGCTGGGTCATGATGATTGTTTATGCTCCTCTCGTACATCTACAAGTCTCCTTGTAGACTTTCAAGTGTTCTAAAGAAAAATTGTAAACGAAGACATAGAGGCAAGACTTAAGTACTTGAGAAATATTGAGACAGAAAAGATAGGACTTGCTCATTCAACAAAGATTTATGGAACTTTTTAAATTAAAATGATGTAACTTCTCTTAATACACAAATACATGAATAAAGGAGAAAGAAAGAAAAAAGAAAGAATTTTTTTTCAGGTGTGTTTGTAAGAAAGTTAATTTTTTTTCTTGGTATCCTCAGCAATTAAATGTTTAAATTACAGTTTATAAGTTTACCTGGGTTCCCAAAATACAAGTATCAGAATCAATATTCCTCATGACATGTAATTTCGGGGCATTTGTAATACTATCTTTTCCTCCTACAGCTAGCAACATCCCTAAAGCTTTCAGAAGGTAGCCTTAGGACTCAAGGCCAAAATAACTCTTTGGAAACTGCCATTCCAGATTAAGTTTCATTGGACTTTCTTTCTTTCTTTCTTTCTTTCTTTCTTTCTTTCTTTCTTTCTTTTTTTTAAGATTCTATTTATTTGTTTGAGAGAGAGCATGAGAGGGGAGAAGGTCAGAGGGAGAAGCAGACTCCCCGTGGAGCTGGGAGCCTGATGCAGGACTCGATCCCTGCACTCTGGGATCACGACCTGAGCCGAAAGCAGTTGCTTAACCAACTGAGCCACCCAGGCATCCTTAATTGGATTTTCTACTCTTTCCTGTTTGAGCTTAGATATCACTTCTTCCAGGAAGCTTTCCTTAAGCTCCCTCCTGTCCCCATCTCAGTTAAGAGACTTTCGCAAGTGTGTGTACAGCATCTGCCCTTCCTCCTCCATAGCTCTCGCCTCACCATATGAGTATTGCCTACCACTCATCCGTCTCACCCACCAGAATGTTGATCCCTAAGGGTCATAACCACGTCTACCATGTTTATTACTACCCCCTAAATGCTTGGTACAACAGCTGTCGCATAGTGAGCACGCAACATTCATTGCCTGAATATCCAAATAAGCAAACGAAGAAATAGGTAGGAATTGAAAGAACAGTTGTTAATCAATTGCCACTCTACAATCTGTAAGTACATATAGAGCATCTACTGTATGCCAGGAATAATGACACCTTCGAATTCACTATGTAAAGGACAATGACGATAATCATGTTTTTGCTGTTTTTCTTTGACCCAAATGAAATGGCATGATAATACACATGCTCTGATCACTGAAAATGCTATTTTTTAATAGTTAGTAGATAGGAAGCAGATTCAGTTCTCCCAAGATGGTCATCTTTGGAATGCTGAAAACAAAGCAATTTGGAAAACAGATTAAAATAAGGTACAGTAACCCCACGAAGGCGAGGCTACCCACAGATACCAGGTAGAGAACAGAAAGAAGGCACAAACCAAATGAGCTCAATTTTTTTTTTTATTCTTGCAAATGATGCCACCATTAAAACTTCTTGGTGTTTGTTGAAGACTCTATTTCCAGCTTCAGTCACATAGTTCATATGTGTTACATCTATTATAAGGATATTACGAAGATTACTTAGGCACCGATCTAAATCTTGGATAATTAGAGACAATAAGAATAAAACAATGAATGACTGACTCGAGGAGCGGCAGTGAGGACGTGTGAATGAGTTCACAGAAGAAAACAGAGCACCGGCCAGCTAGGAATTAGGGAGGATATTAAGGGTGGGGGAGGGGCAGTATTTTAAAATTACTTGATACCTGAGCATATTTAAGGCAGCAAAGAAAGATGTTGCTGAAAAGGGAATGATGGAAAATACATAGCGGGGAGAAAGTCTGGGGCATGTCCCAAGGCTAATGGGACAGGAGGAGGACGCATGTAGACAGCCATCTACACTCAGAAAGCCCGAGGAGTCTTGGCAATGATAGGCTGATACTTCTGGCCCAAGGTTCACAGAGCCTGGGGTCATTCCAAAGGGTCCAGGAATCCAGGGGTTAAGCAAGCTGATTGACTCAATAACTTCTCCCTCTTATATCATTGTTTTAAGCCCATAGATGCTGTCATAAATATTTAAATACAAATTCATTTGAAAGGGTGGTGAAATGATTCTAAAAATACCATGTGGCTGTTCCTTTTTTTTTTTACATTAAAAGGAATCTTTATTACTCTGAAAAATTGAAAATTTGGGTCTAGATAATGTGGCAGAGCTACTGTTAGGTTATAATGGGATGACTGCAAAGGTTTGGGGACGATTAATCTGCCAGGAGTGGAACAGGTAAATGACAGGGAGAGAACAGAGGCAGGAGAGATTCCTACACATCAACCCTCGAAGCCCTGACCAACTTTTCTCAAGCATCTCACAAGGCCACACATCGCCGAGACATAGGGTTTTTCCTGAAATTTCCTCTCTACGCCTCAAAGAAAACCGTGTTCCCAAGTACCCAGCATCATTTCAAATAGCAAATCTGTTTGTTTGTTTGTTTGTTTCTATGTCTCCTCTTTTTCTGACCATTATCACGGGCTGCAGCACAGAACAAAGGGATCTGTAGCCCAGGATGGCCACAGCGATACTCATCTTTTCTCAGGCGTGTGTCAGTCTTAACTTTCTGGAACTGCGGGCGAGCAGGCTACGGCTGCTCAGACTAGGGCACTGGTGGCCCTCTAGTGGGGCTACAAGACTTCCAAGTCGCATTGGCTGAGACCAAATGCAGACATAATAAACCTTTACAGTGTTTGGTTTTGTTTTTTTCTATTTCACCTATTCATCTTATAAGTGAAAATAAGAATGCCTTGAGATGTAATGAAATATTTTCTGTAAAGAGTCCGTCACACAGAAAACATAGAAACAGCAACAATAACCGAAGCTCAGACAACGAGGCTGAATACAGAGAAACTGACCATGGAGACAGTAGGCAATAAAATGGAATTAAAATTAAATAAAACACAACATAAAGATCAGAAGAACACCATCAAAGTGGCCATCCGGTCTCAGGATTGCTGACCGGACTGCCAGCATTAACAAGGAAATGGTGGTCCTTCCCAAAGGGCTGGGACAACCTGGAATACGGAGGGTCACAGCTTTCCAGGTCCTCCTGGTCAGCCCAGCGTTTTCTCTGTGGAGTCACCCTATCAGATGCTCTGCTTGGTTCATCTGGGAGTGGCTGTTTTGTTTTATGAGCCCCCAGCTTGATCACTTTGAGAACGTTACCGTCTTTCTAGAACTATCCTGGCTTTTCAGCCACAAGCTAAAAACTAACTAACGAAGGAAATTGTGATGTTTAAACTTGTCCTAGTCTGTGTGCTAATTAATGCTTTCCTTAACCACCGGGTTGGGCCCGAATGCAAAGCACACTGATAGTTGTAACTCCCGGCCAGCCACCAAGCTTGCTATACATTTCCTAGGTGCATGAACTCCGTGAAACAAGAAACAAATCAGCAAGTTACACAAGAGAGCCTTGGGCCAGTGGTAATCTCCTCACAGCTCTCCCTACCCCACCCTCCCCGCCCCGTGCTTCCATACCCCCTAGAAACCTGGTCTTCAGGCTCCTACTCACCCAGAGAGAGAGAAATCTATCCTGCCGGCATGTCCCATTCTCTCTTGTTAATTCACATCAATAAATAATTCTCACAGTCTGGAAAGCCTTTCTTATCTCTAACCTAAATCAAGAGAATTTTTTTTTCCAGTTTATTTCCTATAATTCTATCGTCAGGGAAGATAATTTAAAGCTGGCCATTGTCTTTTGTTTAAGAGCCCTCAGTGTCAAAGGAAAATTAAGTTTGTTCCTGATCTTAGAGAAGCATCAAATGTACAGCTGGAAGTAATACTAGAAATCATCTCAAGCAACGACCTTCCCATTGTCACACCCCTTCCCCATCACCGCAACTTAAAATAGCAAGGAACTGAATCCCACAGAGTTGAGGTGACTCGCCCAAGGACACACAGTTGAGCTAATCAAGGCTTACCACCGCACCGCCTATTTCCTTGGTTCCTCTAACATTTCATCATGTAGGTTTCAATTACAGATCAACTCTGAAGTTCTCTTCTAGGGAACAACCTTTACCCAGGTGATGGCAAACCCTAAGGAACAAAGAGCCTCCCAGCCATGAGCAAAGTCAGCCCAATGAGTCATGGCGGCCATGACTGTGCCAGGTCTAAAACGGACAACCCTGTCGGGTGGTAAGTACCATCCCCAGCTTTCAAATCAAGAAACGAAGAATCAAATGGCTAAAATGGCTTGTCTGTGGACTTTCGGGAAGGGAGCACCACTGACAGATTCTGAATCCAGCTCAGTGTCCAAAGCCTGCATGGCTTGTCATTAAAAGAACCGGAGCTGGGGCGTCTGGGTGGCTCAGTGGGTTAAGCCTCTGCCTTCGGCTCAGGTCATGATCCCAGGGTCCTGGGATCAAGCCCCAAATCGGGCTCTCTGCTCAGCAGGGAGCCTGCTTCCTCTTCTCTCTCTGCCTGTCTCTCTGCCTACTTGTGATGTCTGTCTGTCAAATAAATAAATAAAATCTTAAAAAAAAAAAAAACAGGAGCTGTTGAAAGTGCTTTTAAAAGTTAATAGAACAATTTTTTCTAAAGTATTCCAATACTTTATTTGTAATTAAGCTTCTGCATTAAATGTTTTAATTATTCTTTATGTAGAAGCTAATCTAAACACTGTGTCTTCTAGACTCTAAGACGACGGAAAGCAGAAATCATGTGTTTTAGAAGGGTGCCACAGGCAAATATGTACTGACTCCATTTTATTGGTTTGAATTTGACAATGCTAAGTTAAAAAGGAACATTCTCTCCACTGTCAATATGTTCTGTTTGTGCTTAACACTGAGCTAACTGTATTTTGAAACCACCGAGCTACACGGCTGGCCCAGATCCAGGCTTCATTCCACTCCTGCCCATTCTGCCATATTTCACATAGCCTGGCTTTGCCTTCCTGAAGTTTTTTAAAAGGTTGTTTTTATTTCTCCTGCAGATTGACACTGCCTTTCATTGTCCACATTTCCAATCTCTCCTCAAAATTAATAGGGTCGCTATGGATTCTGATTCTACTCCCCAAGGATCTAGAATCTTGATGAGTCTGTTCTGCCAAGCTTTAGAAAGCGTCCTCTCATTAGTCGATGTATTTTAGTCAAGGCTCTTTTCGTTACATGGAACATAAATTCTCTCATGCTGGATCGAGAAAGTAAGAGGAGCTTATTCAGAGAATGTGAGGAAATCTCACACTCCCTAAGGACAGCAAGTAAAATAGAATATTATTTCCAATGTATTATTATGCTTTATCTGTACTTATCCTTGAGCATTTAATGCCTCAGTCTTCCATACAAGACAGCTCAACTGAGTGCTGTTTCTTCTATCTTATAAGCTTCTAGAGAGCAGAGATTGTATTTATTTGAGGTGGGTGCCAAAGTCAAAAATGTGTCTCATGAGGACAGAAGATGGGAACTGAAATGGGGAAGCACAAAAGTGATACTGGGAAGTCTTTTCTTCTCTCTGTTTTTGTTTTTTGCTTTCATTTCTGTCTCTTTCTCCGGTAGTATCTCTGCATCTTCTTTTCCATCTCTTAGCAACATGATAGTCTCTTTGTCTTTTTTTAGGATCCTCATCTTCTCTCTCCAAGCTGGTTTCCTATCCTTGCGGATGGATGGACTCAGTCCCTGAATCTAGGTGAACTCTAGGCTCCAGGGTTCAGAACCAGCCACCACCAACAGTCTCTCTTTTTATTAATTCCCGGTTCTCAGGAGGGAGGCTCAATGGTGACTGGACAGCCAAAGGATTGACTCAACAGGTCTTGGCTGAAAGCCCAACCCTGGTTTAGTTAGCCCCAATGGAGAATAGGTGAAGTAAGTCGCATGTTTTAGGGGTGTGACTCCAAGCAACAGCTGTGAGCACAGTAGCTTCACTAGAAATGGCCAAAGCAAGGTGGTCAATCACACATATGTGACACATTCGCTTGCCCTAGAATATGCAATCCTCAAAAGCGTGTATGCATACCTACACGTTCTGAGTATCCCTATTAAAGCCATAATCACATTTATTTCCACCCATCAGGAACAATCCAAAGACATATCTAGCCACTGTATCCTGAGGTGATGCCATGGAGGTATTTTCTCCAGATAAAGTCTCTTCCTCTCTAGCTCCATCTCATAATCTTGCAACCTATGGACTAAATGGTAGTCACCACCTCCAAATATATATTAAGAGGAAATATAGGACATGGGGGGGAATGAAAAATGAAAACGAAAAATGTCTACAAGATGACACCAGTTTCAAGCATGTACATCGGGGGTGTATTAGAAACTCTGCCCCATTTTCCAATCCACCCCAGACTTGTATACACACATCTTGAAGCATTGGGGCCTGTTGCCAACTTTGAAAGTGAGATGATCACCTTAAGGTAGGTTATGGGACTGGCTCAGCAAACCCCAACTACATCAGCTTATGGATACTTCCTTAGCAAGCTAATGAGCTACTTTAAGCTTGATAGAAGAGAAAGACTGCCCACTGGGAGGATTTCCCTTCTCCAGTGTCCAGTGAGAAGGACACTGGCACGGATTTCCACTTCTTCAACATAGTAGCAGTTGTCTTGATAGATATGATATATTCTAGAGATTTGATTCAGACTTGGAAATACCTTGACACGTGAACCTCCCTGAAGTGAAGTCTGAGTTTGAGTTGAAGGCCCTTGTCTTAGCTCTTCGGTGAGATTCCCCACAAGCAGAGCCTGAAATGGGGAATTCTTGCTCAAGGGATTTATCGGGGGAATGCTCTCAGGAGAAGGGCAGGGGACTAATGTGTGGGAAGTTAGTGTGTAGACCCCAGAAAAGGCAGCTCTTATTTATCTGAAGCAATTCCCTGATAGATACCAACAGCATTCACTCAACGCCTTAGTTCAAACTTGCAAGAAAGAATCTGAATGTTTGTTGACTAGGACAATAATCACATGGCACTTAGCCTTGACTTTTCCAGGTGGGGCAAGTTTTCTAGAAGTTCTGGGCAGAGTAAGCAATGAAATAGGCAACTATATAACATAAATAAATTAAGGAATAGTTATTTTACATCTGTATGTGTGTGTGTGTGTCTGTGCATAACACTGTAATGGAAACAAAAATAGCACCGAGTTTCTGCCTTTGAAGAGGTTTTAACCTAACTGGAAACAAGATACCTTCACTTAAAAAAATAACAACACGTGACAAGAAATTAGAGGTGTCATGGGGCACCTGGATGGTTCAGTCAATTTAGCATCTGACTCTTGATCTCAACTAAGGTCCTGATCTCAGGGTCATGAGTTCAAGACACATATTGGGCTCCACGCTGGGCATGGAATCTACTTTTAAAAAAAAAAAAGCATAGAAGAGTCAGATGAGTTTATCAGGGAAAAAAAAAAAAAACACACTACAGGAGTTCAGAAGAATGATCACTTTAGTCTCAGAGGAAGTAAGATGTATGCTGAACTAAGTGCAGGAATCAGCATGTGTTTTTCTGTAAGAGCCAGATAGTAAATACTTCAGGCTCTGTGAGTCATATTGTCTCTATTGCAATTACTCTCCATTGCAAATTATACTTTGCCGATACAGTGTGAAAGTAGCCAAAATAATACATAAACTAATGAGCATGGCTATGTTTTAATAAAACTTTATTTACAAAAACTGGAAGTACCCCAAATCTGAAATGTACAAATTAGTCATATTTCTGTTCCTGAAAGATGCGTAAATCTTGAGGGGCTTTACAGTAATTTCTACCAATTAAAAAAAATAATCCACATAGTATTTATTTATTTTTTTTAAAGATTTTATTTATTCTTTTGATAGACAGAGATCACAAGCAGGCAGAGAGGCAGGCAGAGAGAGAGGAAGGGAAGCAGGCTCCCCGCCAAGCAGAGAGCCCGACGTCGGGCTCGATCCCAGGACCCTGGGATCATGACCCGAGCCGAAGGCAGAGGCTTCAACCCACTGAGCCACCCAGGCGCCCCGAATCCACATAGTATTTAAATTGTTCCAAAGAGTAGAAAATTATGGGAAGTTTTCTAATCTCACTTGCTGAGGACAGCATAATTTTTTTGTTGTTGTTGTTGTTTTAAAATATTTATTTATTTATTTATTTATTTATTTATTTATTTATTTGAGAGAGAGAATAAGTGGGGGGAGAAGCAGAGGGAGAGGGAGAAGCAGACACAGAGCACAGAGCAGGGAGCACCATGTGGGGCTCAATCCCAGGACCCTGAGATCATGATCCAAACTGAAGGCAGATGCATTTTAAAAAAAAAAAAAGATTTTATTTATTTATTTGCCAGAGAGATAGAGAGAGAGCACAAGCAAGCAGAGTGGCAGGCAGAGGGAAAGAAAGAAGCAGGCTCCCCACCAAGCAGGGAGCCCAACATGTGGCTCAACCCCAGGACCCTGGAATCATAACCCAAGCTGAAGGCAGCTGCCAAACCAACTGAGCCACCCAGGCATCCCAAGGACAGAATAAATTCTGATGCCAATTCCAGGTGAAGAGAATACTGAAAATCTTGTTGATCAAAACAACTTATTGGGGCGCCTGGGTGGCTCAGTGGGTTAAAGCCTCTGCTTTCAGCTCAGGTCATGATCTCGGGGTCCTGGGATCGAGTTCCACATCGGGCTCTCTGCTCAGCAGGGAACCTGCTTCCCTTCCTCTCTCTCTGCCTGCCTCTCTGCCTACTTGTGATCTCCGTCTGTCAAATAAATAAATAAAATCTTAAAAAAAAAAAAACTTATGAAAAGCCTAATAAAAACTTTAGCAAGTTAACTCTTACAGTATATGAAGGTATACTATATATGATTCAACTATGTTTAATTAAAGTATAGAAAAATAATTTTGTATTAGGAAATGCATTCATGTAATTTACTATAATATATTACAAATGATAGGCACCTGGGTGGCTCAGTAGGTTGGGCATCCAACTCTTGATTTCAGCTCAGGTCATGATCTCAGGGTCATGGGCTTGAGCCCCAAGACAAGTTCTATGCTCAGCACAGAATCTGTTTGCCCCCCACCTCCACCCCCATTTGCACTCTCTCTAAAATAAATAAATAAATAAAATCTTTTTAAAAGATTAAACAATATAAAATGATCTTGCTAAATTCCAAAACACTTTGTAAATCAGGGCTGTTATTCCTGATTAAAACTTATTTAGTACTGGAAATAGGAGAAACTTACTACAATTGACAAAGGAGATGATATAGATATACATCACAAATGCCTTACTTAAAAGTGAAACATTAGAACGGTTCACATTAAAATTATGAGCTGAAAAATACTAGTAAGACTTCTATCTCACACTATTTGCTGTACCTCCATATTCCAAAATTTATTCATAAAGAGACAATAGAATCATTATGCAGATGATGTAAGTACCTATCTAAAAATATCTTAGAATAATTAAGTGAGCAACTATTAGAACTAATAAATATAATTTAATAACATACTAGATTTAAGTCATAAATCCATAGCTTTCCTATATGAAGGCAATAATCAGTTAAAAGCAGGAATAGAAAAAAAATTGCCATTCACAATTGCATACAAAGAAAAAACATTCCTAGAAAGAAATTATCTTTAAAGCATACAAGAAATATGGACAGGAAATAATACCCTACTGGAGGACATTTTTTAAAGGAACTGAGCAAAAAGAGTAGAATGTCATCATCCTGAGTGAAAAATTTTCATATTCTAATGGCGCCAATTTCCTTAAGGCAATTAAGTCAGTAAAATCCCAAATAAAATCCCATTGAGATCTGTTTGTGATATCTGACCAAATTATAAAATTCATCTGGAAAATAAAATACACCAGGGCCAAAATATTTGGGGAAAAGTATAACGAAGTGAAATATAAAAGAATAATTAAATGGCATTTGACCTACAAGTTATCAAAGTTTACTACACAAAAATAGTATGAAGTTATAGTAATACAGTGTGATAATAAAGCAGGCATATTAAAAAGCTAAATAAGCCAGAGTAGAGATTCAGAATCACAGCCTTATATATATGAATATTTAACATATGATAAACATGGCATTTCAAAATAATGGGAAAGGACATAACGCTCAAGTGATCTTAAGACAAATAGTAGCTACTCAATTGGAAATTGAAATTTATGTATTGTTTCAGCCACAATAATATAATTCCAAAAATATTAGAAGCCTAAAATTGTTTATGAATTATGAAATATCTGTGTCATAAAGAATAAACTTCACTGAGAGAGAGAAATCTGGTCTTTGCCCTAGCTCCACGGAGATAACCTCTAAACTCTTAGAATTCTCCAGTGATTAGAGTGGCCTTGTTATTCGTGGTGAGCCCCTCTGGCCACAGTTGATAATTTTTTCAATGAAATATTATTCTTCTGGCAGAAAATAAATATCCAGTATCAACAAGAAATATGATCAAAAGAAGAACCTTCCGAACTATTCATAGGAGAATACTTTGATACAATATTTTTACCATTGCAATTTGACCATATCTCACAAAATTTTGATTTCTAGGAATCTACACCATAAAATCGCTCACACATGAGCACCAGGATGTAGGTCCAAGTATGTCACTGCATACTTGTTCCAACAAAAACTAGAAACAATCTATATGCACATGCCAGGTCCTGTTTAACAGTAATGAGTTACAGACACACGTACTGATGAAAAAAGAGCTCTAAAACACATTTGGTGGGGGGGCAACACAAGTCAAAGTACAATATGCTAAACAGACTTTTGTATATAAATTACATACTACAATATAATGTGGGGGAAACTGTATGAGGATACCTCTGAAACTGTTATCCACTGTGTCAAAGGGACTGCAGACCAGACCCCTTTGGGTAGGAGAGGTTGGAAAGACAAAAACCACTAGGGTTCTGCCTACGAATGAGGCTCAGCCTATTAGAAGGATTTATATGAGATTTAGGAGTGCAATTTCCCCGTCTGTCTCGGCTGTTTCCCCTGGCAAGCGAGGTTGTAGAAACACATTCCCACTTCCGGGTATTGATATGCAGTTGTGGGGGAAGCTGCCACTGTGGTGGATTCTTGACTCTGGCTTTCTGATCCATGGCTCACAGCTACATATGTCCACCTTCCAGCTTGCTGGGTGTCAAGAGTCCTTTACAGAAGTGACCCTGGTAGTAGCAGAAACTTCCTGAACAGGGGTCACACCTACAGCAATGAGTTGTTGACTCCTATCTCCCATAGCAGCCTCAAAGGCAGCAGATCCCCTAGAGGGTCATTCTGGACCACTCTGGGGTCCCAGCCTATAGCTTAACTGGATTCCTCTCTCAATTATTTGTAAGTACTTAACTCCCTGTATTAAATGTCTTCATGTTGAAAATGCCTCCAGAGGTTTCTGTTTCCTGCATTTATTAGGTAATAACAGTACGATTGGTGAAGGGGCCCAGGAGATGAATGGATATGTGTTTCAACCAAATTCCATTTTGAGAAGCAATGCTCTAGGAAGCGTGTGCTTGTCTCTGATCACCTAAATAGCATCTGTAACAAAATTGGGTTGTCTTTTCCTAAATACCTCAAGACTCAGGCATCTCCTTAGAGGCTTACAACAAAGATGCCCCTACTAGGGGCACCTGGGCGGCTCAGTGGGTTAAGCTTCTGCCTTCAGCTCAGGTCATGAACCCAGGGTCCTGGGATCGAGCCCCGCATCAGGCTCTCTGCTCAGTGGGGAGCCTGCTTCCCTTCCTCTCTCTTTGCTGACCTCTCTGCCTACTTGTGATCTCTGTCTGTCAAATAAATAAAGAAAATCTTTTAATTAAAAAATACATTAAAAAAAAAAGATGCCCCTACTGTGTAACAGAGCCTCTAATTAGCTAGGTGAGAGCTCTGAGTTTATGGAACAGATATCAACAGAGAATTGCTGACCATACTTTGTGGAAAAGATTGCAATAAGCTGTCACCTAGACGCTTGATCCAAAATGTGAAGGGACTTGATTTGGGGTGATGGACCTAAAGAGCATTTACAGAAGAAGGATGGACGAGAAGGACAGGAATCGGTGCAGCTAAAATATCTTTCTCAGGAGGTTGGGTGCAAGAGAGGAGCGAGTTTGAAAAGTAAAGTAATGAATGATGTTTGGGAAGTCATGAATTGGAGGTGTTAGAAATCCAGCAAGTCCAGAAGACAAAGATCAGTAACTAAAAAGAAGATGAGTTTGTAACAATCACAGATGCAAGAAATACTGAGATAACATAAAACCTGAGTTAAAAATCTTAATTGCAGATTGTGTAATCTGCCTGAGCTTGATTTTCCTCGTGTGTAAAATGGAAACAATACCCCGTTCTTAGGTGGTTGAAAGAACAGTATGAGGCCACCTGTGGACCAAAGCCATAGTGCATGTCCCCGCCCTGGGATGGGCCCTAAGTAAATGCTGGGTCCTTTGCCTCTTCCTACTGGCTCTTGTTGCCTGAGATTTTACTACCAACCTCTATGGCCATAGAAGGAAGATAAGGACCCAGTGCTGTTTGATGTCCCTACTGTCTGCTATATGTGGGAGAAAGTACAGTGTAGCAATCAAGAGTAAGGCTACACATCAAAAGAAATGAAATCTTGCCATTTACAACGACTTGGATGGAACTAGAGTGTATTATGCTGAGCGAAATAAGTCAATCAGAGAAAGACAATTGTCATATGATCTCCCTGATATGAGGAATTTGAGAGGCAGGGGGGCAGTTGTAGGGGGTAGGGAAGGGAAAAATGAAACAAGATGGGATCTGGAGGGAGACAAACAAGAAGAGACTCTTAACCTCGCAAAATAAACTGAGGATCGCTGGGGGGTGGGGGGGTAGGGAGAGGGCGCTAGGGAGAGGGTGACTGGTTGATGGACATTGAGGAGGGTATGTGCTATGGTGAGTGCTGTGAAGTGTGTAAGCCTGATGATTCACAGACCTGTACCCCTGGGGCAAATAATACATTATATATTAATAAAAATAATTAAAATAAAAAAGAGTAAAGCTATAGCCCAGCCATTTAATCACAAAGACCACAGCAATCTCATCTATGAGTCCTTTACATTCTCATAAACACACTGTATCCTTGACATAGCTGTATAGATTAGATTTATTCTGAAGGCAAAAAGGTGAAGAATTATGGTATATTCCTGTATGTGGCTGTAGAGAGCACTGACTACTGGTAAACCACCCTGTCTTCTGGCACATTGAACTGCAGTTTTTGTAGTCCCACCAATGAGCTCTCCACTCTTGTAATTAGCTAATTTATTAAGTATTGTATTGACTATCTACCGGGAGTAGATTCTTCAGGGAAGAAATATTAACAGCTGACTGATACTTCGAATTTTCATGATGTTACATAATGTTTGGTTTCATATTAAGAAACAAGTTGCAGATGTTGGGGATTTTTTTCAGAATAGTAATCAATGTCAGTTTCTGATGCTTATGGGGTTTTTTTGGCTTTTTTTTTTTAGAACATGGAAGATTTTATCTGAAATCAGTGAGCTGTCTTCATGTTTCTTGTTTTTTACATTTTCCTGAACAGTTACGAAAATTGCTTGAAATGTCACATAAAGACAAAGAATTTAGGCATGCAGTAGATATTGACTAGAATATTTTCACTAACATTTGCTGACCTTTTGGGTCAATATGTTTTGAAATTTACTTAACAAGCCACTTTAACTTACTTCAGTTTAGATTTACATTGTTTTAAATTGCCAGAATTTTCCCTTTTTTTATAAATACAAAACTACTGCCCCACTATATTAACATACATGTTTTAAAAAAACAAAAAACAAAAAAATACTTTCTTTGGGAATCAGAAGTGTCCTGCATCTTATAGGTTGTTTTTGTTGGTTTTTTTTTTCCTTTTTCAGAATAATAGAAGCATATTTAAAATGACCCTTTGTCTTTCCCTCCATCTCATGTGCCCTTATTTCCTTTAAAGAGCTATAATGTCTAGAAAGCTGTACAAACAATTAAGCTAAATCATTTTGTAAGCGGTTCTATGAAATGCAAGAGTGATTTTTTTCTTAAAGTCCAAATGTGTAACTCGGCTTACATGAGCATATAAGCATATTTTGCTTAAATTACATTTCCATCTGACAATATTAATTTCATCAAGGAAGCTTAGTATAAAATTAATTATAGCTATCATTTACGTTATTTCATCTTCCCCTTCCATTGAAGCTTCAATGAGAATTCATCAACTGAAGGGCATGATTCACATTTTAACAACAATAATAAAGAAAATAACCAAAACCACTTTTTTTTTCCCCTCCTACTAGAACTCCGTGACTAAAGACTTATCTCTAATGTCATCCAAAATGTAATAATATATTTTGAGGATCAGAGGAAACGCTTCCAATGGATATAATGAGAGCACATCTAGTTCTATTCTCTTGCTGACAAAGAACATTTCAGTTTCATTGACTTTGGTGAATAACCTCCTGTGATTGTTTGAGAAACAAGTTCTAAGAAAGAATCTGAGCAAGTATTCAAATACCACACGGTTGAGCATGAAGACAAGGAAGTCTGTTTATCCTCTCACCAATCCCAGAACACAGAAGTTTGTCAAGAAAATAACCTCCACACTTCACAGATTTTCTCCCCAGCCCAGATCCCCATGAAAGCTCATGCTGGCAGCGCAATAAATCTCTCTATGTATCAGACCGAGGATTTTATCCAGGAAGCAACAGCAAAGCAGGGAGTAACATCACATACCTCAGATATCCACGAAGATGAGACACTCCTTGGAAAAGACAGACTTTCCCAGGTGTACACGGATGTGGATAGTTGTAAGGAATTCAATTTCCATATCCTCAACTTCCATTTGTGTTTTTTCCCTAAAGCTGGTCTGCCTGAGAACCTACAGAAGGATTATCCTGGTCTCCTCTGCTCCCCCATTTCACAGAGACCCAACTGGGCCCCCACTTCAGGAACGAAAGACCTACCTCTCATCCACTGTGAACTCAACTATGGTGTAGAGATGTCCAGAACGCCAAAGAACAGGGAAATTTCAAATATCATTATGAGCGAGGCCTCCTTTGATTATAATACTGATTATATGGTAGAATGGGGAGGCAGGAGTGGAGACAACGTTCTTTTAACCTTCTCACCTCTTCTGCCCCGTACATGAGTGTCAAAGGATGCAGCACTTCTGAGGGAGGGTCGTGGAAAGGCAAAGAAAAGGGTGTGGGGAAAAGCTGATGGAGTGCCACCTTATGCCACCCGGGTGACAACACCAGAGCAAGATCCCAGGTCTTATCTTAGAATTATATTTGTAAAACCAAACCAAGCAAAGTGGAGAGCATGCTGGGAAACCAATCTGCTGCAAATCCAGCCTGCCTGTGTTTTCCCCATTCTAGTGATAACTGTATTTGGTGTCAAGATGTCAGTCCGACTTCTTGTGCCCCATCTGCCCTCCTCCGTGCTCTCTGGCCAACACACGGCGCACACTGGTGTCGCCTCAGTGGTACCCCAGGTCTCTCACGGTCTACCCAGCTCCTCCACTGCTGCCACAAGTGACAACCAACACCTGCACAAAACAGGAAGGGAGATAGTCAATATTCCGTAAGATGGCCCTTGACCAATAGAGTAAGAGCCAGACGGTGACTACTTTTTATGGTTGGATTATTTTCAGGCATTTCACATGATACCTCAAAGAGTCCTTAGCAGGACTGACCTGCAGTTGCCCACAGTGGTGATTCAGCCCAACTTGACATTCTTGGATTGGCTTTTCCTCCTTCCCCTTCATTCCTCCCTATCTCCTATCCTTCTATTCCTTGAGATCGCGTCTTAAAACAAGCCACCTGCTTGCAAGTCCTTGTCTTGGGCTCTGCTCAGGGAGGGAACCCAGGTCAGAGTGTCTCACTGCTTATTTTGCAACCTTTATGATTCCAGAAGAAGAAGTAAAAATTTCCATGATTACTTCTGTAGAATGACAGTATATCTTGAAGTGAAAGTAGTATTTATGGGTTCTAGGCAAGTTAATGTCTTACATTTTCTCACAGTATTCACATCGACAGAAGAAACATTTTCATTAACCTTCCCCAAAAGAATAGATTCTGTACTTAGAAATTCATTTTTACTGTGAGCACAACTCTCTCACATGCCTGCATTTCTCAACTACTTCTGTGTCCATTTATTTTGGGGCTTACTATTAAAGAGATTATGTTAGAATTTTCTACCACAACTCATATACTTAGCAGTAATATTAATTCATCTCTTAGCCTGATGCATCTTTCAATTTAATATGTTTATATGCCCTAGAATTAATAGCGGCCGTAGAGTTTGGTTTTGGGGTTTTTTTTTTTTTTGAAGGTTTTATTTATTTATTTGACAGAGAGAGATCACAAGTAGGCAGAGAGGCAGGTTTCCTGCTGAGCAGAGAGCCTGATGCGGGACTCGATCCCAGGACCCTCGGATAAGGACCTGAGCTGAAGGCAGAGGCTTAACAACACTGAGCCACCCAGGCACCCGGCCATAGAGTTTTTAATGTCAATTTTTATAAAAACATAAGCCTGCATTTTTAAAAACAGACTGTCCTCTTATATGCAGATGTGAGACAAAATGTTTCTAAAGTGCATTCTGGGATCTATTATCTTAACTTCTAGAAAAACCAGCATCATTTAATTAGAATTGGTTCCTCTTTTACAGATTCAATTCTACCAAATGTATAGTTTAAAAAATCATTTTTGCATGAAATAAAATTAGAATCTATTTATATGTAATAATTCTCAAGTATTATAACTTTTAAAGACTTTGAGGTGACTTCCATGAGAACTTAAACTTTGCATTAATATATAAATCTGTGTTCAAAAGTGAAAAGTGATTATGGGTAAATTCCTAAAGCATGAAAGTCCAATTATACAGGGTTATTTTTCTTACCCCAGTTTTATGTAATTTTAGCACCACAAACAAGGGACCTCTAAGTTAAAGACTAATTGAATAATAACTAATAAATTATATTACTCTTTTTAATACACTTCACAGATATTGAGAAATTAAATTATTT
This sequence comes from Mustela erminea, assembly GCF_009829155.1. Taxonomy (NCBI): domain Eukaryota; kingdom Metazoa; phylum Chordata; class Mammalia; order Carnivora; family Mustelidae; genus Mustela; species Mustela erminea. The sequence goes on from NC_045626.1 coordinate 39,298,625, forward strand.
TAATGGCTGGGTAGCAAATCCTTTTGCAAATCAGATGATTTCCAATTCTTGCCTTTTACCAAATTAAATGGTCATTATGAGGTCATCCACTGCTAAATAATCAAAAAAATACTTTATAGATTATTACATTCTTTTGGCATCCATCTCAAAAGAACTTCAAACAACGAAATGGTATCCCTACATCAAAATTCCTTCCATTCCAGACTTCTGCCAGCAAGTTTCCTGAGTCCTACATCTGCTTAAGAAAGGAAAGAAAGGGGGTACTTGAGTGATTCAGTTTGTTGAACGATGGACTCTTGATTTTGGCTTGGGTCATGGTGGGATCCAGCCCCAAGATGGGCTCTGCAGTCAGCAGGGAATCTGCTTGAGATTCTCTCTCTCTCTCTCTCTCTCTCTCTCTCTCTCCCTCTTCTCCCTCCCCCTGCTCCTACAAGCTCTCTCTTCCTCTCTCTCAAATAAATAAATAATTTTTTTAAAAAAAGAAAGGGAGAGGGAGGAAGAGCATGGAGGAGAAGGGAAGGAAGGAGAGGAGAGACAACCAGAGAAAGAGAAACTTGAAGTTGAACTCTATCACCTTCTAATAATAACATTCATCTCTAGGTTCATAAAGGGGTAAAAGCCAGCTCCATCCATCTCAATAGCAGATGCATTTTCAATAGACTTTGCATTTTATATTTAATAGTCATCCAATTTTAGAATATATTTATATGCCTTTGACCAATTTAACACAATAATTTTATAGATAATTTAATGCATAAAAAATTGTTAGCATTTACAGACTTATCATCAAGGATAATGAAAGCCCTTCAGATTTATGGGCATACTTTTATTGTCATAGCAGAGTGCCTCCAGGAAGTGATTTTAGCGTTCCAGGCAGGAGATAACTAGGTGTCCGGCTGGCGTGGCTTTAGACTTAGAAGAGACAAAGCTCAGATATTTCTGAAAAGAACCTGAAGGCACAACAATTTACAAGACATGAGAGATGAGATTGAGGAACTTATTTTAAAAAGACTGAAATTTTGAGTCTGGTACCTGGCAGAACAGTGATTTGGGTGACATGATTATTGTTAGTCCATTGCTTTTAGGAGGCTAATCTCATAAGGAAGGTCAAGACGAGTAAGCTTTAGCATGCGACTCTTGCGGTTGTGAGTTCGAGCCCCACGATGGGTGAAGACATTACTTAAAAAGAAAATCTTTAAAAAAGAAAAAAAGACCAATGAGTGTTCCACACAGTCTTAAGGGTGCGGAAGATGGGGTGGGAGGGAGCTGGCAGTCAAGGAGTGAAGGCAGGACATTCATATCGCCTGGTGCTGTATGTTCTTTCTCCACACGCATTAGCAATCTTGAACCAGCCTAGCCACTAGGCTCTACCTACACATCATAACCATCTCTGCATTAGGATTATTAATAGCCTTGACGTCATTTTAATTTGAAAGATCACTATGATTTTTTTTCACAACACTCATTGACTAAAGCATACGTGTCAACCGTGCCCAGTTTTCCCAGAAATCCTGCAGCTTCTCTCCTCTAAAGAGAAGGTGCCAATTTTGCTAAATCTGTGGGGCTATTTTGAGTAAAGCCCTTCCCCAAGAGTTAAAATGCTAAGTCACAAGCATTTCCCTGCTTTCAGAAGTGACTCATTCTTCAACTCCAGACCTGAGAGGTTGATGCTTTTTACAAAATGAGATGCTTTTCCAAATGTATTTTTTCTTAGATGTGTACATTTCTCTGGATAATGGTATACTATGTGGCTCAAGTTTGTGACGCATTTTTTTTCTTCTTCCCGGTGACATCTACTTTTAACCAACTTGTGACCATTGTTTTGGTGTCATTTCCTTTTCAGTGACACAACCGCATTTTGACTATACTCCAAAAAGATCTGTTAAAGCTAAAGCAGGGCTGGGTACCTGGGTGGCTCGGTGGGTTGGGCCTCTGCCTTCGGCTGGGGTCATGATCTCAGGGTCCTGGGATCGAGTCCCACTTCGGGCTCTCTGCTCGGCGGGGAGCCTGCTTCCTCCTCTCTCTCTGCCTACTTGTGATCTCTCTCTCTGTCAAATAAATAAATAGATAATATTTAAAAAAAAAAAAAAAGCTAAAGCAGGTCAGGTACAATGGGGTTATTTCAGCTGCTATACTTTTGTGCTATTGTGGTTGGTTTTTTTTTTTTTAAGATTTTATTTATTTATTTGACAGACAGAGATCACAAGTAGGCAGAGAGAGAGAGAGAGAGGAGGAAGCAGGCTCCCTGCTGAGCAGAGAGCCCAATGCTAGGCTTGATCCCAGGACCCTGGGATCATGACCTGAGCCAAAAGCAGAGGCTTTAACCCACTGAACCACCCAGGCACCCTGCTGTTGTGGTTTTTAGGAAAACTACATCTCACGGAACTTGTAATGGTCCATATTTGCATCTGCTTTTAATAGCCGACTTTTCCACATCCCAGGGTCTGCTTCACCAATCTGTCTGCTTGACCGCAAATAAGGCTCCAACCAGAATGTGTACTGGCCTTGACTCACTTGATGTTGAACAACAAAGCTGTGCTAAGCTCTGCCTCCAGGAGCTCCAAATCCTAGAATTCTTTAAGCACATGACAACTAGAAAAAAAAAATCATTTTTGCTCTTCCCTTTTAAATTCCTCAAAAATGTCACATTTTTTTATCCTTTGTTATGATTATCTCAAACATTTTCTTTCCCCTCCCCCGCCCTCTAATCATTCTGTGCTTTGACATAGTTATTCCATTTAACTCATTTAGTTAATTGAACCTCCACCTACATTTCTTCTAATGTGTGGTGTGACTTCATTCCTCTCCAATTACTATATATATTTCATTTATCAGTTATCCACCTCAAGGAGAGAAGTGGGGGGGGGGTGTAGGAAGGAGGGGAAGGTAGACACGGATGGGAAGAGGGAGAAAGAGAGGGAGAGGCAGAAGACAGAGAGGAAGAGAAGGAGAAAGAGGGAGAGGGATAAAAGGAGGGGGGCCATCTACAACGAACACTGACAGTTATGAATTCCTCTCCATCCGTGGGCCACTCAAAGGCCCATTCAGATGTATGCCCTTCAAATCAATTGTGCCTTATTTAGCCAAAGGCATTTACTGATGACATCCGTCTATACACGTATTTCCCTCTTATTGTTACAGACGTGAGTTATGCCTTCCTGTGCATTAGACTAGAACTAATAGAAGGTGATATTAAAAATTATTACTTTTACCCTAAGCAAGTCCATCTTTCATGGGGTTGAGAGTAAGCTGAAGTTCTACATAGAAAGAACAAAGCTTTGCAAGGCTTGGCCAACACTACAAAAGGGTTTCTTGAGGTCTCAAAATTATTTTAGGGACCTGGAAGCAATCGAGCTGCAATATCTTAAATTCCATTACTTACATACACAGCTGACTTAAATATTGTTCTGAACAACCATGACTTCAAAGGTAGCTTCCATGGAGATTATTAAATGCAAGAATCTGAATTTAGCTTTTGACAAAGGAAAAAAGTGATGTCACTTTAATTATACATTACATTTCTAATATCTTTAAAGTTAATTTTAATTATAAAATTTTAAATTTCGCTCCTTGACATGTCATTCTAATATAACATTTTAACAGTGACAGTTTTTGAAAGGATTAAATTTATTCTCTATTCCCATACTATTTTTTACAGTAAGAATCATAACGGTTTAAACACTCTTGCTAACTCATTCTATTTGTTTCTTTTTGGGGACTAGGAGAATTGATTTGTCGAGAAGCCAAGGACATTCAATAGAACTGATGAATTTTCAGTGACGCATACACAAAGGCCAATCCAGTAAAATTATGAAATGTTCAAACTTTATCTTTACCGCCTTAGCCTCTTAGTTTTGAACATTTTGTCTAACTTTAAAATGATCCCTCCTTCCCCTGTCAAGTGCCCACTAACTTCTTGCTTGCTCCCTGTTATAACTGCCTCTTGGAACACAGTTTGGGACTAATTAACATTAGAGTGAAATGGATTGTTTTCAAGGTGTGGGGGCAGGGACTGTTCTAGTTGAACTGAAAGTTAATTTTTAGGCTAAAAGATTGTATTTTCTACGTAAGAATTTCACGGATGTACGTGGAAAAAGATGTTTGGACGTAGAGTACTTTCCCATCGTTAAAGTCAGCCTACATTTTCTAGGCCATTCATTAGCCATGGTGCCGGCTAGTCTGCCCCGCATAGGATCCTCCCACTTCTCGGGAAGATCCCAGCCTTCAGACTGTAGGGGCCAAGGGCAGGCCGCCTTAAGATGGATCACTTTTAGGGGCGCCTGAGTGGCTCAGATGGTCAAGCATCTGCCTTCGGCTCAGGTCATGATCTCTAGGTCCTGGGATTGAGCCCCGTGTCCATCTCCCAGCTCAGCAGGGAGCTCACTTCTCCCTCTCCCTCTGCCTCTCCCCCTGCCTATGCTCTCTCTGCCTCTCTCTCTTTCTCAAATGAATAGATAAAATCTTTAAACAAAAAAAAAAAAATGGGTCACTTTTGCATGATGACTATTTTGAGTTAAAAAGCTATCAAACCCCAGAAAACTCAGGAAAAGTTCTCTACCACCCCTACAACTGCCTAAAAAGAATTTAGATAGAGGACCTGCTCCAGAGAAGAGCTACTTCCCCAGAGAACTACATTATACTCTGAACTAGGTATGGTAGATAAGAAGGAATCTAGCAAGGCCTGTTTGATCAAAGTCCTCTATGTCCCATTGTTTCCTAGTGGCCCAGTAAATATTTGTTTCCTAAACATTTATTCTTTTTCATCTTCCTGTGAATTGCATTCTTTGCCTTTGGAGAACTAGACCCCTACCCTCTCGTCCTTAGTTAATTGACAAATACATCTCATCTTGCCTGTCTTTGGAATTTTCATGTCTGTTTGGATTCCCCATGCATACGAAATTAAATTGGACATTCTCTTGTTATTCTATTCCATGTTGATTTGATTCTTAGTCCAGCTAGAAAGACCTTGAAGGAGATAGGACATTTTTGCTCCCCAACCTAACCTTGTTCCTTTGAATAAAACTGCGGGCATTTGCCATCACTTGAAGATTTGGGGTTGCAAAGGAATAGACATAAGATTTTCTTTTCTTTTTGTCATTTGTTCGTTCACTCCAGAACAAATTTACTGATGACCCACTGTGTGCCCAGATGGACACTAAGTGATACCAACAGAACTGTGAACAAGAAGTAGACCCTTAAAGAAGATAACTCTAATGTGGAAGCTAGGGAACAGCTAAATTGCCATACAGCAAGATGAAAGCTTTGTCAAGGAGACAGCAGTATCCTCTAGAAACACAGAAGAACGCCTAACCCCAGGAGGGCTTCCTGGAGGAGGCTATAGCTCCACAGAGCTCCCAAAGACCAGTTAGGATTCGCCAGACAAATAGAAGGAAGAATAATATACTGAGAAGAGTGAACAGGTAAAGGCTAAAGGGTCACAAGTGATCATGTTTCACTTAGAAAACTACTACTGGGGCGCCTGGGTGGTTCAGTCGTTAAGCATCTGCCTTCGGCTCAGGACATGATCCTGAGGTCCTGGGATCAGGCCCCGCATGGGGTTCCCTACTCGGCGGGAAGCCTGCTTCCCTCTCTCTACTCCCCCCGCTTGTGTTCCCTCTCTCACTGTGTCTCTGTCATATAAATAAATAAAATCTTAAAAAAAAAAAAAAAGAAAGAAAGAAAGAAAGGAAGGAAGGAAGGAAGGAAGGAAGGAAACTACTTCCAAAACAGAGAGTGAATAGCAGAGCAAAAGGTGAAGGGAACTAAGAGTAAAATCAAGGCCCAGGTGTTGGAGGGCTCTGTAAGCCACTATAAAGGATGTAGGGGGGCTTGGGTGACTCAGTGGGTTAAGCTTCCACGTCTTGGTTTCAGCTCAGGTCATAACCTCAGGTTGGTGAGATGGATCCCGTACAGCTCCGCGCTCAGCAGGGAGTCTGCTTGAGATTCTTTCCCTCTCTTTCTGCCCCCTGCCCCAGCTTGCACAAGCACGTGCTCACGTACACTCTCTCTTTCTCTCTCTCTCTCTCTCTAATAAATAAATAAATAAATCTGATTAATTAATTAATTAATTAAAAAATAAATAAATGAAAAGAATGTAAACTTAACCTGGAGGCAATGGGAAACAACTGTAAGGACTTCAACAGAAAACTGACATGATCAAATTTATTTTCTAGAAAGTTCATTCTGGCAACAGTGTGGAGATAAAATTAAAGATGGACAGACTTTAATTCAGACAGGTCAGTTAGAAGACTGTAGCAGAATGCAGGTCATCGATACTCGAGGCCTGAATTAAGTGGGCTTAGATAAGAAAATGGTCACAAGCATTATGAGGTAGTAGGATCCCCGATACGTGGTAACTGAGCAGACAGACTGGTGGTCAGGAAGGACAACGACAAAGGAAATGTAGAAAGTAACCCTCTTTGATATGAGAATCCAGGAGAACACGTCGTTTTCAGAGGGGTAATAATGAGTTGAGTTTGGCTCATGTTATTTTGGGCATTCCTAAAGAAAGCCTAGTGCATATGACCACGTGTACTACACGACATGGTGGGGGGCGGGGGGTGCGGTTGCCAATTGCAGGGACTATTATGAGAATGACCTCCCATGGAAGGGAGTGCCCAAACTGTTTAAATGTGTATGGTGGCCCTGACTGGGGTTCAGGAGAGAGACCTCCACTGAAAAGAAAGACTGCAGGGTTATCAGAGTGTACACAGTATTTGAAGCTCAAGAACAGAGGAATCCCACCACCACCAATGAAAGTGTGTAAAATAAGGGGGCTGATCACCTAAAGAAGCCTTGATATTTACTGAACAGGCAAAAGAAGAGAAAGCCACAAAAGAAATCAAGAGGAATCATTAAAAAAACAGAAACACCAAGACCAAGCGAGAAGTACTTGCAGTTTAGGTAAATTGCCACCAGGTGGAGTGTGGTCTCTACTCAGAATTTGAAATTCCTGCAGGTGTGTTAAGCCGGCAAACTTCAAGTAGAGTATGCATAGGTCATTTGGTTCACAACTCTTTCCACACCTGTAGACAGTGGAGGAACAGGAGTTCCACACTATGATGCAAACAAAAAAGCATTGATAGAGAAGAAAGGAAATGAGTTTCTAGTCCCACTTTTTTGACTCTCTAGTAAAAAGACCTCAGGCAAATCTTCAGCTCTTTGTCCTCAGTTTTACATACACGATTTAAGGAAGTGAGGCAAGGTATTTTAAATTTCTTCCAACTGTAACGTTATAGTAAAAGACAATAACAATAACAAACATGTATACAGCACAAATCTGGGATGGTGAAATAAAACAAAACAAAAAATTCAGTCCCTGTCTTTGCAGGCCTAACACGTTAGGTGTTCGATACACTTGCAAACTAATAGTCATAGTCACGTGGCAAGTGCTATAATGGACATACGCCCTGCTATGGAAGCACAGAGAAGACACTGTTTTCCAGTCCTCATGAAGGAGGTGACTCCTGAATAAACTTTACAGCATAAGCAGGAGTCTTTAAGAGATCATAGCAAAAGGAATCTTATGCAGATGGTATAGAATGTGCAAAGACCTGGAGATATATAACGGCATCGAATTTTGGTTCAATTTGGCTGAATTTTTTTTTTACGATTTTATTTATTTATTTGAGAGAGAGAGAGAGTGAAAGAGCATGAAAGGGGAGGTCAGAGGGAGAAGCAGACTCCCCATGGAGCTGGGAGCCTGATGCGGGACTTGATCCCAGGACATTGGGATCATGACCTGAGCCAAAGGTAGTCACCTAACCAACTGAGCCACCCAGTTGCAAGTGCACAAAGGGAAATAAATGCAATGGAAAAGGAACACAGACCAGAGAACTCACGGCAGGTCTTAGATACTATACTCCTATCGTCAAACCTTATTGAGTTAACAAACACTTCTTTAGAAATTGATGTGTACCAGCTACAGTTTGAAGTGATTATTTGTTTAATCCTTACACCAAACCCTATGCAATAAATGCTACCATCACCCTCCCCTCCCCATCTTACAGTGAGAAAATTGACACAGAGATTGAATAAGTTGCCCTTGTATAAAGCTTAAGCCTGTGAGGGATGAGGTTGGGGTTCCCACTGAAGCACACTGGCTCCCAAGTTCCTACTCTTACCCACACCTACACCATAAGAGGGGTGAGTCAACTAAACTATTCAACTGGAACTAATAACATCGAATTTGTACTTCCGAAGGGCCCTGTGTGGAGGCAGAAAGGCTGAGTCGGAGGCAGGGTGGGGAAGGACATTGGAGGAGGGAATGCTGTCGCAGTATTCCAGGTAAAAGGTAACGTGCGCTCAGATTAAAAAGTGGGAATTTTGAACAGGGAGAGATGCGAGATCTTTAACAAGTATCATTTCTAGATCCGGTGACCAGCTCAATGTCAAGTAAAAGAGCAAGAGAAATCTGAAATGATGCCTGGATTTCTGGCTTAAAGAGCAGGGTGAATGGGAGTGACTTCAACTGAAATTGAGAATGAAAGAATTTTGAGCATGTTGAGTAAGAAATATGAGAGGCCATTGGATATGTAGGGTGTGGAACTCGGGAAGAAAGTCTGGGCTTCAGTTTGAGGATTATTACAGTGGATGGTGATTAAAGCAATGGGAATAAGCAATGGGTGATTAAAGCAAGAGGGAAAAATAGGTAAAAAGAGAAAAGAGCTAAAATCAGAACCTGAATGTTACTAAGAGGAAGAAAAAAATAGAAAGTGAGGGGTCTCTAGAGTAGGAGGAAGGCCAAGTAAGAGTGGTATCACTTTTTAATTAATACTGTGTTTTGTTTCCAAGAGATTGGAGTTGTGTGCCAAAATAAAGGTATAAAAATGTGATGTTACCTGTCTATAACTAGTCCCCTGCAGGCAGGAATCATAGCCAATTCATGTGTGTTTCATCATGCTTGGTATAACACAATTAACTTCAGTTAATACTTGGTAACTTAGTCTTAATTTGTAGACATGTTTTAATAGACTTAACTTTCTCTTATTTCTCTTGTGTATCCAGACCACCTTCGCAAAAGATCTCATCCAGTTTTCCAAAAGAGAAGACCAACAATATCTTGATCTTGTTTGCTAAAATACTACTTGTTAAATGTTCCCTGAATGAACACATTAACTGTAGGTCTAAATTCTAGATCACTCCTTTAAAAAAGAAAAAAAAATCACAAAGCATCTCACTACCCTTTGTTGCGCAAAATTCAGACAGAAAGCATTAGAAAAGCATACTCCCTGCAGTCAGGCAAATGTGATTTCAACCCGCAGGTCCAGCAGGCCTGGCTCTCTGACCCTGAGCAAGTCGCTTCATCTTGCTATGCCTCAGCTTCCTCTCTGAAAAATGGTGATCATACACCGTATAGAGGGCTGGACGGGATGACATACCCAGAGCCCTGCAGTATTTGCTGTCATAAAATAGATGCTCAGGAAATACTACATCCTTGGCAGTATTGCAACCCTGGCAGTCATTGTCTCCGTGAGAATTTGCATTTGCAAGAAGTGATCCCCAGAAGAAGTTCAAGGCTTCCTCTGAGCCCGGTGGACCTGCAACGTCATCAAGGGCCACCAGGTGGTGGTGGTGCCTCTTAGGGGACCCTAGGTCAGGGGTTCCTCACATCAGAGAAGATAATGAACTTCCCTGGGCTAAGCATCAAGTTGTTTCCTGTATGCTGCTTCCCACAGCATTATTCTCTTACTAAAATAACAGTCTTTACAGATTAAACAGAAAAGACTCCATGCGTGTCTCTAACAATAATATCTATTATATATACCTATATATGTACTTATTAAGTCTTGTTTCAAATAATATATATTTGAAATATATATATTATACTATATTATATATATATAACATATTATTTGAAACAAGACTTCATGAAATCACATAACTTCCTGAATCCCTTACACTACTTTTAATCGTTTCTTAACTTAATCTAACCTTGGTTTTAAGTCCCTCACATTGATTTCGATCCGTCGTTAATATTGGCATAAAGCTAATAGCCTCTGAGCTGTGCTTAACCTTAGAATCTGGCAAAGCACTGCGTGGAAAAAGCCCTCGGTCCTTTTCACCTGCTGGGGGATTAAATCCCCTAATTAAGAGGCTTAATTGAGCCCTCCAGCCAGTACTTACAAGAAAATCTTGGCCTCTGGCTGCCATTTCAGAGTTTGGCCCTATCCCTGCTGCCTGTCTTTGTCCACACGGAACTAGAGAATACTTCCTGAGTTCCCCACACCCTGTGACCCTTGACTTCTAACCAAACCCTGGTTACCAGAGTTACCCAGGGTTCTGTGCTGGCTCCCTGGTTCTCTGTGCTTGCTCCCAGCGCTGCTGTCTGGGGGAGTCCCCACTGCCTGATGAGTGCTCACATAGGCTCGAGCTTGGGGTGCTGTGTGTTCCGCAGTTCCTGGCATCCAGCACCCATGCAGGCCTTCTGTTTATAGATGCACCTTCTTTTTACCTTTAATAACATTTTGAATGCTGAGTACAAAAAACGTTAAAAAAAATTTTTTTTTAATGGCAGCATTGTGTTTAGGGCAGTGAAACTACTCTGTATAGAGATCCTATAGTGGTACCTACATGCCATACATTTGTCCAACCCACAGAGTGACCCCTAAAGTAAACGATGAACTTCGGGTGATAATGACGCGGCAGCATAGGTGCATTGATCTTAAAGCCATAGCACCCTGATGTAGGAGGTTGATAGAGAGTGAGGTTTGCCAGTGTGCAGACAAGGGATATGGGAACAGTATACTTTCCACTCCGTTTTACTCTCCACCTAAGCCTGCTCTAAAAAGTAGAGTCTTTTTAAACTGTCATTGTGACTATTTTCTGCTCTGTAATGTAGGTTCTCAGGCGTAGGTGAAGAAGGAAACAGGGCGCATGCTCCTTTGCATACGCTTATAAGGTCATTAAGAAACACTGATTTGGGGCGGGAGGCTGTGCTAGAGGAGCACAGGTGAACCAGATAGACCAAGCCAGCTCCTGACCTCAGGAATCCTGCAGTTGGAAAAAAGGAAGAAAACTAAACTAAGTCAAGTAAGTACTTAATTTCACTGAAGCAAATGCAAAAAAAGGTGCCACGAGAGTCTCCCAGGCAGCAGCTGAGAAGGACTGCTTCTCTGTCCTTGACATTGTTCTCATTGTTTCTTCGACATTAGCGTGCTAAGGAGTTAGCGATGCAGTTGAGACACCTAGCTAGGGGAGTGGTAGCCGCCCCTCGCCCCCTCCTCCGATCACCCCTCAACCATGTCACTGACCATTATGCCCTAGAAAGCTGAAGTGTTACTACTGTGAACATCTCCAGTCCAACAGTTGTGCTGACCTCAGCTGCGCCTCTCTGAGAAAGCGCTGCCGTTCAAGAAGCTTCCCAAAGCACCTCACACCTGTGAGGATGACTCCTGTCGAAAACATAGAAAGTTACAAGCATTACAAGGATGTGGAGAAATTAGAACCCTTGAGGACTGTTAGTGGGAATGGAAAAGTCACAGCCACTATGGAAGACAATATGGCCGTTCCTCAAAAGAAAGCAAAAATCGATTTACCAAATGTTCCAGCAATTCCATCTCTGGGTATACACTTGAAAGGACTGAAGAGGGGTCTCAAAGAGATATTTGTAAACCATGTTCAGAGCAGCATTATTCAGCACAGCTGAAATGTGGAAGAAATCCAACTGTCCATCAATAGATGAATGGAGAAGCAAAATGTGGTATCCAACCTTAAAAAGGAAGGAAATGCTGACATATGCTGTTGCATGGATGAACCTTGAGGACATCATGCTAAGTGAAATAAGCCAGTCATACGCACACACACCAAATACTGTATGATCCCATTCATATGAAGTATCTAGAATAGTCAAGGTCAGAGAAATGAAAAGAAGAACAGTAGTTATCAAGGGTTGGAGGAGGGGGAAATGGGTCTTGTACCATGTGTATAGAGTTTAATTTTATCAGAACAAAAGTTCTGGAGATGCATGGTGGTGACTGTTTTACAATATTAATATACTTAATACCTCTGAGCTCTATGTTTAAAACTAGTTAAGAGAGTAATACACATTGATGTGTATTTTACCACAATAAACATATTTTATTTTTAAAAAAGGCATCTAGATGGCAAGACATTACAACTTCCTTTAGATGCCCTCAAGCTTCTAATCTACTTACCCAGGAATGGCAAACTGCAAAACCAAGCGAAAGTGACCAGACCCTTTCTTCACCTTTCTCCTCTATTTGTTCTCTGCTTCTCCCGCAAATAATTTTGTCACTTGGTGTGTAACAGAGAAAGGGTAAATAGGGATATACCAAATAATAGGAAATTGTGTCTTGACATGGTTTCCATCAGACTCAGCAATCCCCACTTTTTGAGAAGACGCAGGTGTGGGGAAACCGGCAGTCTCACGCATTGCTAGTGGTAGATACACCGACGGGACTTTTTCAGAGAGCGATCTGCCACCTTCCAACAAAATAAAATCCCCCATAACTTTTAACCAAGCCACTTTACTTCTGGAATGTTTCTTTTAAAAATGTACATAGGCAGGGGCACCTGGGTGGCTCAGTGGGTTAAGCTGCTGCCTTCAGCTCAAGTTATGATCCCGGGGTCCTGGGATCGAGTCCCGCATGGGGGGAGGTGGGGGGGGTGGTCTCTGCTCAGCGGGGAGCCTGCTTCTCCCCCCCCTTTCTGCCTGCCTCTCTGCCTACTTGTGATCTCTGTCAAATAAATAAAATCTTTTTTTAAAAATGTACATAGGCAAAAATATCCATAAGGTTGTCGATTGCAGCACTACTTAATATCACAAAAAAGAAATTGATAACCCAAATGTCAATTAATCAGAGGATGGTCATGATGTGGGAATAGAAGCTGGCTGAAGCCAAAACAGGAGTTGACACCCCGCAACCCCCCACCCCCACCCCCCCCACCCCCCGTGGGACATATGTGACATTCTTCCGGGAAGCTCTCAACTATCTTAATGTTAATACCTTGCCAGAGGGGAAAACAGCCTTAACTTGACAATGGCAAGGCCTCAGGTATCTTGTAGATATCTTGCAGGTAGGTCCTCTTTAGCATATGAAAGTTCTTTTGAAACCTCCCTTTTCCTTACTTCTGTACCACACTGCCTCGCCTTGTTGGGCTGCCTCGCTTTCTACCCAGGAGTCTTCTCCCTGTGCTTTAACAAACTGCCATTTTGCACCAAAGATGTCTCAAGAATTCTTTCTTGGTTGTGGGCTCTGACCTCACCCCACCAAACCTCATCTATATCTCAAACCCACACCAGTCACATAAATTATGCCTCTTCCATATGGTGGAGTACTACGCACTTGTCAAAAGAGTATGAGGTGTTGGGTCCATGGTCAAAAGAACAAGACTGATACAAAGCAAAGGTCAAGCAAAGCTTTATTTCACACCAAGCATCGAGAGTCAAACTGACTGGCCAGGGCCATCTCTTACAAAGAGGTGACCCCTCCCAGCCTCATAGACTATTATAGAGTAAAGACCATGTGGTTGAGCCTGGCCACACACAGGTGGCCAATTGAATTACAATTCACCCTATAGTAGCTATTTGAACTAGCCCATCACTCTGGTCAGGACTGGCGCCCAGAAGGCAAGGCCCACATTCTTTGGTGGTTAGGGAGGTGCTTTCCTGATTAGATGTCTCTACCTGGCTTGACTCATCCTTGCATTCTGGGCTCTGTTATCCCTCGCTGACCTGACACATCGTGGTATATGGGCTCTGTTATCAGGGGCTGGTCAGCCATATTTTACTGGTTTCCCAGATTTGTTTTTAAGTATGTTCCTCTGGGGGGAGCAGGGTCAATCTAAGTTTACTGCATAAGCAACAAAATGGCTCACTCTGGCTAAGTAGGCCCTTACAGAGGTAGAACTATACAAACCAAGTGGAAAGAAGTCTTTGATATCCAAAGTAAGAACCTTAAGTTGCATGAATGATCTCAGAGTATTTAAGAATAAAATGTTCACATGGCTGTTTTTAAGGGGATTTTTAGAAGTCTGGAAGGCTGTGCAGATGACTAAAGGAAGTTGCTCCTAGGGAGTGAATTTTAAAGAAAGAAGCTTGCGTTCTCTATATGACATTTGCATTTAGATTAACTATTGAGCATGTATTATTAAGGAGGAAAAAATTCAATAAGGCTACTTTTTAAAAAAATGTTAGCTGCTATGGACCAGGCTAGTAATAATAGACTCATCCTTAATATCCCTGTGCTTTATAACAGATTACACTGTTTGCTTTGAAACAACCCCTTCCTTTTCAGACCTCCTTTTCCCCCTATATTTGGCATCCTGTAAAATCAAGTGTCTGGGGATCATAAAGATGGAAATGTAGAAAAGAATGCATGGAAGGAGACGGGGTACAAGAGGACATTAAGGATTCATCCAAATAAAAAGTGGTCATCAAGATTATGTTTTGGAGAATTTATAATACGGTGAAATGTACATATAAAAAATACACAACTCAAAGGTGTATAATTAATGTAATCCTAACTAGAAAAAGAAAGAAAGAAATGGCTTCCCCTTGCCTCCAAAAGGATCCTGGAGGAACATAAACCAAAATGTGAACAAAGATTGACTGAATAATAAGGCTTTAGATGTTTCATTTCCTCGCACTCTTGAATTTTTGAAAATGAGTTGGTCACCTCTATCATGTAACACTTACACTTTCATTTAAGTTATGTCTATCACTTTCCAACATTTAGCCCCCCCAATAATACCACCACAAATACAGATCAGAGATCAAAGTATAGATATGTGTCATTCTACACTCATGTTCAAACCCTGTGTGTGTGTGTGTCCTGATTCTGAGCAGCCCATCAAGTTGGGAGCCTTCCCTTCTCTTTGCAATAGAGCAACTTGGAGGTTCCATCATTTTTGTTAGGAACACTGTATAAGGAAGTAAGTATCAGTGGGTTGCTTGGTCTTTGACACTGAAAATAATTACTACATAATGGTAATTAAAAGTACAATTGATCCTTGAATAATGCAGAAGCTAGGGGTGCTAAGCTCCTGTGCAGTTAACTTTTTTTAAGCCCCTGTGCAAATAACTTTTACTCTCCCCAAATGTAACTACTAATAGTCTACTGGAAGCCCTACCAATACCACAAACAGCTAATTAATACATATTTTGTATGTTACATGTATTACATAATGTATTCTTACATAAAATAAGCTAGAGAAAAGTAAACATTAGGAAAACCATAAGAAAAAAAAATACATTTGTAATACTATACTGTATTTATTGAAAAAAATCTATAAATAAGTGAACTTCTGCAGTTCAAACCCATATCCAGGGATGGGTGGTATTTCGAACCTCAGGGTGAGAACTGAGGACACAATGTAGACAGTCTTTGTTGCTTACATTTTATTCATAAAGTCAAAGTGAGGAACCCAAAGAGTTGAACAGAATTCATCTCATTTCCTCATATCCCTTGCTTTACTGAATTCGTTCTGGCCAAAGGGCCCTCACACCCTCTGTTTTCTGGTGCGAATTTATGTTGGCCTGCTTTTCTTGGTTTGCTTTGTTTGCTAACAGTCACCAGCTGTGCAGGCTCCCTCTATAATTTCTTGCAACATTTTTTTTTTTTTTTAAAGAATAGGGCCTCAAATGCAAGGTTTCACTATAAGGTCTCAAGTTCCACATAAAATGGAAAATTTTCAGTACCAAGGCATGCCAAGAAAGGGTGGGGCTGCTTGACTCCATTGGACCATTTATAAGCCTGGAAAGATGTCATTCTGTCCTTGTAAGTCAGGTTTCCCTGAAACTGTCACACACCCAAGGGAAGATGGGCTAGTTGTTTTCTATCTTGAAATCTGCCTGAGGCAAGCCAGCATTTCTCCCTCCCTGGATTCTTCCTGAAAACTGATCAGAATGGGATTTTCAATTCCTAATTATATCCTTGAATATTCACCCACTGCGTTTTATAAACAATCCTCTCTACCTACCGTAGATCTGAAGACCACTGGCATATGATTTGGTTGATGTTCTTTATATGATTTGGTTGATGTTCTTATCTGAGATACGAAGTACTACTAATCCTTTTTATTACACTTTCCCCTCCTATCAAAATGCAAAACATTGTTGCTACTGCTGTTTGTTTTGCTTTGCTTTATTTTTTTTAAACAATTTTATCTACTGATTTGAGAGTGAGAAAGAGAGCGCCAGGGGGTGGGGGCAGAAGCAGGTTCCGCAGGACTCGATCCCAAGCCCCTGGAATCATACCTGAGTGGAAGGCAGATGTCTAACTGACTGAGCCACCCAGGTTTCCTGCTTTGCTTTATTTTTTTTAAATACTTGACTGCTAGTAGCCCAAAGGAAGGAGAGGAGACATTTATTGACTATAAAGCAATGAGCTTTCTATAAATAGAGTATGTTTTATTTTTCATTTGATTTTCATAGCAATCTGATAATGTTATAGATGAGAAACTGAAGCTCAAAAAAAAAAAAAGGTAATTTGTCCAAGTTGAGGCCATGATGCTGTTAAATTATAGAGTCAAGTTTCAAATCAATTTCTATCCAAAGTTCATGCTTTTCAGTAGTTCTACCAGGTTGTTTCCAGCAATTAATGTGAAAGAAAACTAATAGTTATTAAGCACCTATAATATGCCAGATTTATCATAAATATTAACTCATATAATTCTTAACCGAAATCTGTTCCAGGAGGAATAGTTATCCCTACCCTTACGAAAAAACTGAGGCTCAGAGAGGTTAAATATTTGTCTAACCTCACATTGGGTGCTGAAGACCCAGGATTCAAGGATTGGTTACTGGAATTTCTGGCTCATCCACAAATACAAGGTACGCTTTATTAATTGATAATTGCGGAACTGTTTACTAGCACATCTCATCCCTCTTATCTGTTGCACCAGTGAAACCTCGCAGCTTCAGAGAAGAAGGAGGAGGGTTCTGGAGTTGTATAAATCAGGAAAGTGCGCACCGAACCGTGTGGGTGGTGCTATGGCTTTTAAGTATTCAGGCTTTTTGAATCTTAGGAGGAGCTTACTCATTCTCAGTGTTCTGGGTCAGGGGAGAGCTGTGCCCAATGAAGGAATAAGCCATCCTTCATACGTGAGGCCGGGGCCACTGACCCACCATCAGGAGGGCACGACATTGGAATTGCTAGTTGAGTAATGGTGATGAATTTGCATTCATCTCTGTGTGCACTCACGGGCTCCTCTGGCCCATTGCGAGCCATGACAAGTACCTCTGAGGGCACCAGGATTCAAGGGGCGTCGTTGTTATGATATATGAGATTAGCAACAACCTTAGCTACCCTGGAGCCTGAGACAAAGAAAAAGAGCGCGTTCCCATGTAAACTTAAACCCTGTAAATGTGTGACCCAATTTCTCTCTGGCTTTGTCTGTGCAATTAAGGGAAGAGATAAGAAACTATTATAGGAAGCTGTGTTTTTAATGTCAGCAACAGTTCCTGTTTCCAGGAATAGGATAAAACAGAGAGCTCAAGCAGAGTGCCCTGAGTCTAGTTGGAGACAAGTTCTTTTTATGGCTATGTGTTAGATTTATATCCCTCCAACTTCTGTGCTTTATAACAAGGCCATCCAGCCCTTATAGTGAGACAGATGCAATATTTCCTTCTGGTGGGAGGTGAGGAGGCAGAAGAAGGGAGAGACAGCCTTATTATGCAAAGAAGCTATAATAAAGGCTGCTTTTCACCACTGCAAGTGGCCCTTTGAGAAGATGAGTGGTAAAGGAGAGAGAGCATGCAAAGGACTAGATGCCTATTTATCTAATAAAAGCTGATTACAAGCAACAGGTGCACTAGCATATAAACTACCTTAGAGTCATCAAGACATTCTAAAGAAAGCTGCATCAACTTGCAAATGATATGACTTTCATCTAATGATAGATATTAATTATACAGGGAAGATTGCAATAGGCCCATAAAATGGGTGTTTGCATCCTCATTATTCAGTATTTCATGCCATGATGATAAAGCAATAATGACAGAATAATAAACAAGCCTCTTATTTATTTATTTCCCTTGTTGAAAACTAGACTTTGAAAGTCAAATCACAAAGTTTGTAAGAAGTAGGTAAAAGACTCTAAAAACAACTATAAAGGGAGAGTAGAGATGTCATGGTGAGAAGAATAAAAAAGAGATCAACCAACAGAGAGATTAAAAAACATCAACTTGGGGCCGCCTGGGTGGCTCAGTGGGTTAAGCGTTTGCCTTCGGCTCAGGTCATGATCTCAGGGTCCTGGGATCGAGCCCCGCATCGGGCTCTCTGCTCAGGGAGGAGCCTGCTCCCTCCCTCTCTCTGCCTGCTTGTGATCTCTGTCTGTCAAATAAATAAACAACAACAACACGTTTTTCTCTATGACTAACAGACTCCTAAAACTGTGTAAGAATTAAGAAGGTTGGGGCCGCTGGATGGCTCATTCAGTTAATTTCACTCAGGTCATGATTTCAGCTCAGGTCATGATCTCCACATCATGAGATGGAGCCCTGTGTCAGTCTCCACGCTCAGCCAGAAGTCTGCTTGAAATTCTTTCTCTCCCTCTCCCTCAGCCTCTCCCCCACCTGCACCCACACACATGCTCTCACTCACACTGTCTCGAGATCTCTAAAAATAATAATAATAATAATAATAATAAATCATCTTTTTTTTTTAATAGAATTAAGATGGCAGTTTTCCCCTACTGGTGATAGCAGCATTTTCTTATATGTTTCTTATATGTTTAAAAATGCCCAAACTCAGGTGCCTGGGTAGCTCAATGGGTTAGAGCCTCTGCCTTCAGCTCAGGTCATGATCCCAGGGTCCTGGGATCAAGACCCACATGGGCTGCTTCCTCCTCTCTCTCTCTCTGCCTGCCTGCCTCTCTGCCTACTTGTGATCTCTGTCAAATAAATAAATAAAATCTTTAAAAAAAAAAAAAAAGCCCAAACTCTTTGAAAGAACAGTTCCTTAATGTGATATGGGAGGGTTGGGGCAAGGGAGGGGAACACATGAGATCTAATGTCATGTACACTGCAGCACCTGTCCCATCAATGACCACTAAAGGTTCTACTCATTCCTGAGGGCATCGTGGAGCGCAGAGCCAGGCTGTGGGAGATGAAAGTGGGTGGGAAGAGAGTTGGAAAGAAGATTTCCAGCTGAGAAGGGAGGGCAGGAAGTGGTGGGCGGGGAGGAGGGAGTGGTCCAGGAAAAGTGCAGGGAGCAAACAAACCCACAAGCCTATGTGTGCAGGCTGACGGCGAAGGTCCTTATGACGACAATTTATTAAATGGTACCTTATAAAAATTAAGGGCACTTGGGAAGAGGCTGTGGTGAACTGGAGAGAGAGCAGTAGCAAAGATTGATTCACCTAGAATCCAAAAATAACTCTCTCAGAAGAAACGCTGCCCCAAGGACCCTGTTTGGTTGAACACAACATAAATCTTGCTATCCAACCAGCCTCCTGCCTTGCCTGCCTCTGAGCATTTCTCAGTGCTTCGAACCCTACTCATTTTAATGTTTTGATAGATGTATTTTTCAAAACATTGGAAAGTCTTGATTGCTATGACTCAACTTTTTTTTTTTCCTGATCTTAATGGAGAGGATGAAGTAAATATTCTCTTCTATTTCAAATAAAGTAAATTAATGATCTGATTATTTGCCCACTCTCCATTTTTCTTTGAATATTGCCTCTGGAGACAAAGGAGTCCTATTAGGTGTTTATAAATTGTATTACTTGTGTCCAGATCCAATCTCATCTAGTTCATCTGGTTCGTGATAGGAGCATATGGAAAACCAGACTGGAAGAGAGAGATGGTAGATGAATGCGGAAAACCCTTTAAATCAGGTCCCACTAATTCAGAAATTGTGATAAATCTAACCTTGAGAAAATTTTCCTTTCATTTATTTTTTTAAATGGCAGTCCAATTAATAATGTAAGAAAGGATTGAAGAGACACTGTTTGATCTACCGCAGCAAACAATATCTCACCCTACTCAGATACCACAACTATACATGTCTAAGTTTCAAATGGGCAAAATGTAGCCTATTTTTCAGGAACACAGTCATGAAAGGAGCCAGTGGTAGACTATTTTTCTTCTTTAAAATTTGGACCATCTATCTTTTATTTACATAAAGCAAAATAAAAGTCAGCGGAGACAGAATTCTTTGTTATTTTTTAAAAGCATACTCTCCATTTGTATATAATATGTGTGTCGCTATGTTCTGAGATTAAATTTGCATTTAGCTTCTACTTAAATCCCAAGGAACACAGTCACTTTATTGAGGAGACTCTCAAATCCCCTGACCTTCAGGTAGATGACTGCAGATCAAAAGACCTAACCAGCCTCCGGAACACTAGTTTCTACATTCACATGAAATACTTTCACAAAAACAGGTGTCAAGATGATTCAGGGTGATTACATCCCCTGAGTAGGAGGAGGGACAGCCAACAAAACCGAGGCGAGACACTGTGACATACTTGCTCCATCCCCACCCCTTAAATATCCAAACAGCAAAAATCCTCCATATCATGGATACAATGTGCAACTCACTCTTTATCTAAATTGCCTAGTTACCCACTGACCTATCTAGATTCTGGAAGATAGGTGAGTTAGCGAAAAATTCCCTCAAGCTATCCCATATATAAGAATTCAAGAAGGGAAGCAGAGGTCCTATCTTTCCACAAAGTTATGCCTTGACTCATTCACCCCCATTCACTGATTGGTTTGTTCTATGAATATTTACTGGATGCCATTACAAACATAGTACTTGGAGAATCCAAGCTTTAGACTCCATACCCTGTAAGGCATATGTAGTCTGGAGGATCTGTGTTTGGGATGGCAATTGAAACAAGATCCGAACGAAGCAAACATAACATGACGGTATATTAAATACATAGAAAAACAGACATGCCTATTTTCTATCTTTATGGGGAAGTGAAATCAGTGGGAGAAGGAGAAAAATTACTTCTCTTGGGGGATAAGTGAGAAAATCTATAGAGGATACGGTAGCTGAGATGGATCTGCAGAATTGTTTTCATTTGGAAATAAAGGGGAGCTCTCTCTCCAAGTGAACGAGGAAAATGACATGGGAAGCTGGGAATATGGGCTGACGTTCCGCCAGTGCTTTGAGATTTAGGTACATGAAGGGAAATATTAGCAGATGAGTTTGGAAAAGTAGACTAGACTATTCATTGGTCAAGAATCTGTTATGTATCGGGAACTCTGCTAGGTACTGCAGATAAGACTTTTGTATAAAGACTTTTTTACCCAAAGTGGTACCTCCCAGGCTGGCAGCATTGGCATCACTTGGGGTTTTTTAAGAAATTAATAATTTCAGACCCCACTCCACACCTAAAGAGTCAAACACGCATTTTAATGAAATCCCATGTGATTCTTAAACACCATTCATATTTAAGGAGTCTACGTTTTGGGTTTTTTTTTTAAGATTTTATTTATTTGTTTGACAGACAGAGATCACAAGGAGGCAGAGAGGCAGGCAGAGAGAGAGGAGGAAGCAGGCTCCCTGCTGAGCAGAGAGCCCGATGCAGAGCTCAATCCCAGGACCCTGAGATCATGACCTGAGCCGAAGGCAGAGGCTTAACCCACTGAGCCACCCAGGCGCCCGAGAAGCCTACGTTTTATTGGAGGAGACAAACAAGCAATGTGGTGCAGTATGAGAAATGCCGTGAGAGAGAAGGGCAGGGAGCACACTGAGGTAAGTAAATCAGATCAGGTGGAAATGTCAAGGAGGAGGAAGAAGTAGTTGCGCTTAAATAAACCACAGGGTACTGTGACTATTGAAGACATTTACCCATAAATGGAAGGAACGTTAATGTTTCTTGATTGCCCTTGTGTCCCGATATCTGTGAAATCAATTACTTTATTTAAACCTTCACCACTGCATCTGTAGTACCAGCAACCCTCATCTCTTGCCTGGACTAAGCGGCAGCCTCCCAGCTGGCTGTTAAGCCCCATCTGTTCCGCCCCTCCTCAGGGTATGAGGCCGCAACCAGAGCAACCTTTTCAAAACATGAATCTGATATTGGCATCCCCCTACTTAAAATTCCTCAGTGGATTCCTACTGCTTCACTCTTGAACACGGGGACTCAGCTCCTGTGACATCTCCCTGCCGGCACCCACAGAGGCACCCCTGGTGCTCTCCACTCCAACCAACAGGTCTTCTTTTCAGTCCCTTGTACACTTCACACGTCCTCCTACAATACAGAGTGGACCGTGCGCATCCCCCCGCCCCTCGCATAAACACTCTGCCATCTTTCCTTCGTCTGGTTAACTCCTGCACACCCTTCAGATCCCAGCTTAAATGACCTTCCGCCAGAGCTACCTTGCATTTCCTCTCTGACCCTTGTCACATCTCCCCCTTGGAGAATTCCTTGGTAGGCCGTTTTACAGCTGCGATGTTATATCACTTGTTGATCGATTAACTGTCTTGCTCCCCCGTTCAACTTTCACCTCCATCATGGTAAAGGACCTAATCTGCTCTTGCTCCGGGATGGTGCTGGTCTGTAGTAACCACTTGAATGTTTGTTTAATCAATCAGCTAATTAATATAGAGAGCATTTCTAGGTAGAAATGCTGATTGTTATATTTTGGCAAAAAGCATGAAATGCTTCAGAGAGGTTTAGTGGATTGAGAGCTAAGAAATTCTACTGTATTTTGTGATTAGGAGATCATGGATGGTGATCAGGGAGCAGTTTCAGGACAGTGATGTCACCAGACTGGACATGTTGAGGGGTGAAGAAATGGAGGCCGGAATGTAGATGACCTGATTAACAATGAAGGTGGAAAAAAATTAAGAGCAAAGGTTGAGGGTGCCTGGCTGGCTCAGTCAGTAGACCATGCAACTCTCAACTTCAGGGTTGTGAGTTCAAGCCCTATATTGGGCATGGGACCTACCAAAATTTAAAAAAAAAAAAAATAAATAAGAGCAAAACTCAAAGGAGGTAACATGGACAATTAAAGGGCTAACTGTCAACTAAGAAAGCCTTGGGCATATTCATTGAAAGGAGAAGGATCAAGAAGAGAAAGATCAACGTGGAACAAAGAAGCGTGTGATCATTGGGACAAGAAGACAGGAGAGAATAAGATGACACCACACGTGAGAAATTGCTCTTGAAAAAGCAGTGCATTTTCCTTCCATATAAGAAGGAAGGAGAGGGGGCGCCTGGGTGGCTCAGTGGGTTAAGCCGCTGCCTTCGGCTCAGGTCATGATCTCAGGGTCCTGGGATCGAGTCCCGCATTGGGTTCTCTGCTCAGCGGGGAGCCTGCTTCCTCCTCTCTCTCTCTCTCTCTCTGCCTGCCTCTCTGCCTACTTGTGATCTCTCTCTGTCAAATAAATAAAAATAAAAAAATATCTTTAAAAAAAAAAAAAAAAGAAGGAAGGAGAGGAAGGGAAGTAAAAACAGAAATTTTGGTTTTGAGAAGATGGAGGACCTTGAACAGTCTCTCTCATGATGCCTCCATTACTCTCCTTCCAGGGTAGGTTCTTAGGGAAGGAAAGATCCTTCTTATAAATGTTTCCTCTGCCTCTCTTCTTTTAAAGCCCCTTCTCTCTACTTATTACCTTTGTCACTACTGCTAACGAACACACAGCCCTGGCTCCGTGGATTTGATCATCCGTGATAATGATCCTTTCATCACTGTAGTCTAAACTCGTAAGACTAAAACCTTACTGAAGTTGCTCATAATTCATTTCTGTAGAGTAAACAAATCTTCGTTAGACACTTACTCTGCTCCAGGCTTTGTGCTCGGATTTAGAAATTCGAAGATGAATAAAATACGGCCCTTGCTTTCGATGAGCTTACAGGAGGGCATACAAGAGTGAGTCAAGTGGTAAAGAGATGTTGGTAATATAAAGGAAGTGTGTAAACCAAGGAGGTCTTAGCATACTTCACTAAGAAAGTGGCAAAAGCTGTATTTAGTCCCAATGACTTGAGGGCGGAAGTTGGGGTCATCCCATTTTTCAGTTTAGCCATTAGGAGTCTACGACCTGAGGATACAGTGAGGGCTCCCCAAGAAGGATCAGAATTCATTCATTCAATAAATATTGATTGAGCTCTTAGTGTTTGGCAGCCACAGCCTCTGAAATCTATCATCAACAACAAAGGAAAGGAAAGCAATAGTATTCCCGTTTATCTTCCTCAAAAGGGACTAGATTTATTAAAATATAATAATAATAATGAAGATAACACACTAATAAGTGCAGCTAGCATTTACTGAACAATTCACTGTGTCCCAAGCTTTGGGGTAAGTGTTTCAGATGTTTTATGTCTTCTAGTACACACAAAAACTTTAAGATGTAAAAATAACTAACTGGATTTTACAGAAAAGAAAATTAAGCCTCATACTGCTAGTAAATAGGGCCCCACACTTTCCTGTTTGTGGCTGTCCTCCTTCCGGGCAATCAATCAAATCTGTTTTAACTGAATTTCCCATATAAATTATGTTGAAGCAAAGAATTGGGTCAGGCCTTAATTAGAAATGGCCCTCTCTAGGCGTTTCTCCATTTTAAAGAAAAACATGTCCAGGTAAAGAGCTCAATAATGTAGTTGTAGAGGTATTTTAGAGTAGAGGGGTCATCCCATCACCCTCATATAATTGCAGCTATGGTCTCCGAGAAGTGGGACTGCCCATTCCTTCTCTCCACAGAACTGAGAGACCCACGCTGTAGTTTCAGTCACCATAAATACAACAGGTCTAAGAATCTATCTCTTTTATCACTGACCACACAAAATGTTTCATTTCTAATGGATTTTTAATAGGTCTTCAAGACTTTCCTTTTGTCTAGTTCTCTGTAATTGCTGCTTTTTGTTACTCCTCAAGCAACTGTTTTGACATTCTGAAGTTATCATTTTGAAGACATGAGTTGCTTGGTATTTTATTCACTTCGGGAATGTTATGGTAGCTAAAATAATGGTCCCCCAAAGACGCACACATTCTAATCCCTGGAACGTGTGACTACGCTACTTTGATTAGCAAGATGGGCTTTGTAGATGTGATTACATTAAGAACACAGGATCCTGGATTAGCTGGGTGGGCTGGAAGCGGTCACAAGGGGCTTTAAGGGGCTTTAGAACTGAAAGAACTGAAGGAACTGTAAGAGTCAGAGAGCCGTTGGCTTTGAAAACGAAGGGAAGGGCTGCAAGCCAAGAAACACAGACAACGTCTATAGCCTAGAAAAGTCAGGGCTCCCTTGAGCCTCCGAAAGAAACACAACTCTGCTGACATCTTGCTTTTGGCCCAGGGAAACTTATTTTGGAGTTCTGACTTCCAGAACGGTAAGATAATAAATTTGTGGTGTTTTGATACAATAGTAATAAGACATTAATTTAAATACCCTTTTTTTCTTTTCCTGTTCTTGCTACCTTGTTAGTAGAAACGCTATCTGCCCATAAGTGAATTGAGCCATGGAGCTACTGGTGGATCAGTGTCCTCTCATTTCTTTCTCCAAAGTACTTACCCGAGAGCTTTCGAATTCAGTCCTCTATTAGCTATTCCCAAAACTGAATGTATCAAATCATCTGGAGGTTTTGTTAAAATACAGATGGAGTCCTAACCCCAGAGTTTCTAATTTTGATGCTCTAGGATGAGATCTGCAATGTATTTTTTAACATTTCTTCATACTGCAGATCGGGGGACCAGAGCTTAAGAAGCACTGTTCTAGTCTTGGCCGGAATGCTTTGTTACGGGACAGAACTACAGCCGTAACAGACACGTGCATCCTACAGGTGAATAAAGGCAGTAGGACCTAGAGTGGGGAGGGATGAGACCAGGCTCTTAACTCTGAGAGCAGGAGGTGAATTCTGTTATTCAATATCTGTCTTAGCACTAAGCTCAGAACACAGCACTCAGTCAGTAGTCCTTTTTTTACTATTATTTTTACTAAGAGATAATAGGCATGTAACATTTTATTTGTTTTAGGTGTGCAATATAATGGATAGTTTCTGAATAAAAGGGACAGCAGTTCGTCATTCATTCAGTTACTATTTCTTGACCGCCTCCTTTATTGCATTGTCTGCACCATTTGAAGGGTCTTTGGGTAGGTACAATAGTGAATCAAACAAACAGAAATCTATCTGCTCATGGTGCACTGAGGGCAATAAAAATAAACCAGATCTGTAAATGATTTGGAATGTTAGAAAGTGATCATTGCTGTGGCGGGGGGAAATAAAGCAGGGAGGAGTATCAGAGCTGGGAGCAGGGTACAGATTTAAAGAGTGTGGGCAGAGGGGTCCTTTCTGGACTCCCATCATGCCCTACTCACTTGTCGGAAGAGACTACTTCCCCCGATTTTCCGCCTGCAGTCCTTCAGCGTGGACACCAGGATATTACAAACAGCGAAGAAACACGCGGCTCATGTCCTCCAGCTCCAGACTGAAAATGACTTAGTTTTCCAAAACAAGTGGATAGACATGGTAGAGATCATCAGGGCACCCTGAGGGAGGACGTTGAGATTATCTAAGGCGAAATGTAAATTTTTAATGTGTTTTTTTTTAAAGATTTTATTTATTTATTTGACAGACAGAGATCAGAAGTAGGCAGAGAGGCAGGCAGAGAGTAGGGGGAAGCAGGTTCCCTGCCGAACAGAGAACCCAATGCGGGGCTTGATCCCAGGACCCTGGGATCATGACCTGAGCCGAAGGCAGAGGCTTTAACCCACTGAGCCACCCAGGTGCCACTAAATTTTTAATGTTTCAATAAAATAAGGATGCAGCTAACTAAACTCTTCTGTTCTTTATCATGAAGATGTTTTTCATCTTCTCTTGGGAAGCTGTGCCCCCTCCCTCTTGAGGCAGCCTCAAGATTGAGCTTAGAAGGGGCATCTGGCTGGCTCAGGTGGTAGACCATGTGACTCAGTCTCAGGGTTGGGAGTTTGAGCCCCACATTGGGCATAGAGCTTATTTGAAAAAGAAAAAATACTGCAGCTTCCTAGATATATTGGTACAGTATAACCACCACAATACCTAGAAAGGTTCTTCTTGAGGTCAAAATGAATTAGTTTATCCATTTTTTAAAATTCATCTCGATTTTCAATATTTGTTCTTTTCCCTAAACTACTTCTAAAATATTAGTTCTCAAACTTTAGTGCATATCAGAATCACCTTGAAGGTTGATTAAAACCAATTGCAGGGCTTCATCTGCAGAATTTCTGACACAGTAGGTTGGGGTGGGCCTTGAGAGTTTGCGTTTCTCACAGACACCCAGGCGATGCTGATGCTCCTGGTGTGAGGACCGTACTTTAAGACCTTCTGTTCTAAATAAAATTGAGGTGACTAATAGAAATCGCTCTTGTCAACCATTATAATAACCAATATACCTGAAAAGAGTAATAAGTAAACATTTAGTTTCTCCTCCAGGAAAAATCCAATCAA
Organism: Mustela erminea; assembly: GCF_009829155.1. Taxonomy (NCBI): domain Eukaryota; kingdom Metazoa; phylum Chordata; class Mammalia; order Carnivora; family Mustelidae; genus Mustela; species Mustela erminea. The sequence goes on from NC_045626.1 coordinate 39,325,970, forward strand.
ATTTAATCTTTCAATTGTGATCCTTTTCATCAATGTGCAGCTTTCCCCTAAATTATGTAGGTAAAAAAAATCATCCTAAAAATAAATTAAAATTGGACACCATATGTTAATAAGGACCTAATAGAAAGTGAATTAAGTAGAAATAATCTTTTCCAGCTCTTGCAAATAATTCACTAATTTTAAAATATCCAAGTATCATATTAGCTTTTTTTTTTTTTTTTCATATTAGCTTTTTAAATTAAAGCCAGTATTGCTTAGGAAAGACCTCACTAGGCTACTTACTTTGTCAAGCAAAAAACTTATTGTTCAGATTTTGTTTCTTTAATAAATACAGAGAGATAGGTGAATAATCAACTTTCCCTTTAATATTTTATATTAGAACAGTTAACTTTTAAAATCCATCTTCTCAAACCGCATTTTAGAATAAGGGCTAAAAATTGCACAAAAGGAAAGCAAATTTATTTTTTAACTGATAAACTAAAATGAAGCAGGACTCCTACAGCAACTAATAAAGCATGTCTTTTAACATTTGTAAATTCAGTAATGCCACTTTAATACAATGTAGCAGTGTATATTGGTCCTCAGTTCATTAGTTTTAGTATGCCCTGTTAAAATATCTTACTTGCATTTTTGTATCTGCCAAGATGTCAGTTCTGACATGACTCTCTTCAGGCGAAATGTAGTTGGCCTTTCCTCATTTTTCGCTGACACAGAAAATGAACAATTTCTTAACATCATTTAGGATAATGCTATCTGAATCATACCAAGTTCAAGTATAAATGAGGTGCACATGTTAAGTCATCTGCAGAAAGGTACAATTTTACAACTGGCTGAATTAGTTCAGGGCATGAAAATTTAGCAGCCAGACTAACCAATTCTAGAAGTATATCTGACTTTAGAAAAATGTCCAGATACATAGAGACGACCAGCCTTTAATGTCCTCATTTCCACTTGCATATAACATTTGACTTTAATCTAATGTATATGCAAGTTGCTTCCTGCAATATTAAGCATTAACTATAACGCACCCCTATCTAGAATACATTTGATGGTTTGGGTTGGCCATTAAAATATTTAAATCGAGCACTTAAGTACAGTTTAGAAAATTATATTCTCTACATTTGAAATAACCGTAAATAAAACTCTCTTTAAATTATTATGGAAGAATAATGCTAAGTGAAAAAAGCAGAATACAAAATTGAATCTACACTGTAATTGCAACTGTATAAAATTGGTTATGCATGCAAACAAGATGGAAAAAAACGTGGAAATATAAGTGATTTGTTAAGGAGGCAGACTGGAGGAGTATCTTTTTAAAAAATTCCTATACTTTTTTTTTTAAAGATTTTATTTATTTATTTGACAGAGAGAGATTACAAGTAGGCAGAGAGGCAGAGAGAGAGAGGAGGAAGCAGGCTCCCTGCTGAGCAGAGAGCCCGATGCGGGACTCGATCCCAGGACCCTGAGATCATGACCTGAGCCGAAGGCAGCGGCTTAACCCACTGAGCCACCCAGGCGCCCTCCTATACTTTTTTTAAAGTAAGTTCTACACCCAATATGGGACTTGAACTCATGACCCTGAGATCAAGAGTCACATGCCATACCAACTGAGCCGGCCAGGTGCCCCTATTCTTCTACTTCTTATGACATCTCTAAAATTTTTTAAATATTAAAATTATTTGGGGGAAGAAACTGGTTTTTTTCTCTTGGACTGCATGTTTTCTTATCTCTGACAGTAATTTAAATTATCAAAACAGGGGAACCTGGGTGGCTCAGTTGGTTAAGCATCTGCTATCGGCTCAGGTTATGATCTTGGGGTCCCGGGATCAAGCCCTGCATCAGCCTAGGGAGTAGGGAGTCGCTTCTCCTTCTGCCTTTGCCCCCTACTCATGCGCTGTCTCTCTCTCGCAAGTAAATAAATAAAATCTTTTAAAAAATAAATAAATAATCAAAACATAGGAAAGATAGGTTGAGTGTTAAGGAAACAGTTGCTGTCTTCTTTCCTTCGAAGAAATTTATTTTTAAAGCCCATCATGTTATTGTAGATATACTAATGCATATTTCCTTACACAGAAATTATTGTTGCCATTCATCACTAATATTACAATTATCAAAAATACTAGTCTTCCAACCAGAAATAATCATGGAATCATAATAAAGACAAATGAACTAAATTACGGATGAAGTTGAAAGTTGCAGTATTTTGATTAAACAGCCAGCAGGAATTGTCAGTCTAATTAACTCAGGGTCAAGCTACTGCTGAACCAAATGCCAGAACTATCAAAATCCAATACAGGCTATGCCCCGTTACTCCACTAAGACTACGTATTTGTACTTAAGAGTAATGATCTGATATGTTAAGAAAGTTCAGCTCAGTAAAATAACTGCTGTTGAAAACTATTTGTGCCAGGGCTGCTGTCAGCAAATCAGTCAAGTTCTGATAGTCCAGCTAGATCTCAGTTCTAAAGTTAGAGAAGCCTAGCATCTTTCTTTCTTTCTTTTTTTCTTTTTCCTTTTTTTTTTTTTTAAGAGAGATTTGTACCCACTGTGGGCCTTGAACTCATGACCCTGAGGATCAAGAGTTGCATGCTCTACTAACTGAGCCACCAGGCATCTCAATGCCTAGCATCTTTTTAGGAATGCACAAGTGGGACTGGGGAGGGTTGGCAAAGTTCATACCCCTGAGCATAGTTATACAGGGTGGGAAGTGGAATGACCTGAGGGCACCAGGAATACAGGAACATCCTTTTAAGAACTCAAGATTAAGCTGATAAAATATGGCCAGTGGCGTAAGGGGGAGGGAATGGCCAAAGGACTGAGCTCTTTTTCCTCAATTCCTTCATCCCCTATAAGCTCCAACTTCTGTCCCTAAAGATGACAAGCATTGAAACCATTCTGGCCTAATTTGTCTCCTTCCTTTCTTGCTTTCTTTCATTGCTTCCATTCCCTGTACTAAAACGTTAGTCCTTCGCACAGAGAGTTAGCCAGCTTGAAGTACTGGCCCCATTCGCTAGGTATTAGTACAATTTCTTAAGCTCTTTGAGTAAGCTGTTAACCTCCCAATCCCTCTCTTCAAAAAACTAATAAACAACTGAAGTAGATTTACTTGCTTCAACGTAAGTGGGAGGTGGGATTGACTGGGACAGCAGATCAGTACTGCACACACTGAAATGGATCAGATGTGATGGGTCCGTGACGTTCAAGCATACATTAGTGGTTCTCAACTGCAGCCATGTTGTCCAGCTGTCATAAAGAGCAGGGGCAGTCATGTAGGATGCTGCTGAGCAGAGATGCTGCTAAAATAGCCCACGAATGCACAGGACAACCCCCTACAATGAAAAATATATATATATATTCAGCCCAGAGTGTCAGTATTGCCAAAGTTGAGAAACCCCGAGGGTACATACATTCATGACAGCTTTTAATCAAACCTAAATCTAAATTATGTTGGCTTAACGAAATAATCATATTCTCTTTTAACAGATTCCCCAGTTTTAATTTTTTGTTTATTTTTTAAAAGATTTTCTTTATTTATTTGGGAAGGAATGAGACCACAAGCAGAGGGAGAGGGAGAAGCAGACTCCCCCGCTGATCAGGGAGCCTGATGTGGGGCTCCATTCCAGGACCCTGAGATCATGACCTGAGCTAAAGGCAGAGACTTAACAGACTGAGTCACCCAGACACCAGATTCTCTAGTTTTAAAACAACCCAAAGAAAAATTTAGAACATAGAATTTGAGCAGCCTTGTAGAAGTGCCTCCATGGCCCATGCTCTAACCAGTGGCTACAACCTCCACCAGTAAGGTTCACACTGGAGATTTAACTAATTTCTTAAAACATGAATGTATTGATGAGGAAATAGCTTCTCTCACAGCACTTATTACAAGGTTTCCTGTGGTATTTCCATCTGTTTCCTCCTTACGACTGTGAATTTCTTAGGAACATGAACCATGCCTTATTCATCCCAGGCTTGCATTGTAGGTGGATACATGGGCTGAACACACAGATGGGTGGGTGGATGGAACACAGAGGAATGATGCTAACTCAGCCTGCAAGTTGACATTTAAATAAGTGAGTTTAGGGGCGCCTGAGTGGCTCAGATGGTTGAGCGTCTGCCTTCCGCTCAGGTTGTGATCGCTGGTAACTGGGATCGAGCCCCCATGTTCGCCCTCTCCCTCTGCATCTCCCCCTCCTCCCCGTCTTTCTCTCTCTGTATCTCTCTATCTCAAATTTTTAAAAAATCTAAAAAAAAAAAAAAAGAAAAGAAAAGAAAAATAAATAAATAATTGAGTTTATTGGTCACGTCTCTGAAAAAAAAAAGTCATTAGTTTTAACAGTTCCCAATGACAGTATTTTTACTGTCATAGTTAAGTTTTTAAATACATCACGATTTTCAAAATCAAGATGGTTTTATGGTTGAACTATGTCACCCCAAAAAGATGTACGGAAGTCCTAACCCCCAGTACCTCAGAATGTGACCTTACTTGGAAATAGAGTCTTTGCAGATATAATTGATTAAGATGAAGTCATTAAGATGAGCACTAATTCAATATGACAAGTATCCTTATAATAAAGGGAAATGTAGTGGCACCTATGTGGCCAGTCAGTTAACTGGCTAACTCTTGATTTGGGCTCAGGTCATGATCTCAGGATCCTGGGATCAATCCCTGCATTGGGCTCCATGTTCAGCAAGGAGTCTGCTTGAGGACTTTCTCTCCCTCTCCCTCTGTCCCTCTGTCTGCTCATATGGGGGTCTCTCTTTCTCTAAAGTAAATAAATAAATATTTAAAAAAGAAAAGGGGGGAAATTTGGACACATACACACACATACATACACCTAGAATGTCATGTGAAGATCCAGGAAGAGAACAGAGTGATACTTCTACATGCCAAGGAAACTGAAGATTGTCAATAAACCCCTAGAAGTTAAAAAGGCATGGAACAGATCCTTCTTCACAGCCCTCAAAGGAACCTCCCTATTGACCCCTTGATCTTGGACTTCTAGCCTACAGAACTATTTCTTTGTTTAAGCCACTCAGTTTGTGGTACTTTGTGATGGTAGGGTTAGCAAACTAACATACCCAGGACATAGCATACACTCATTAGACAAAGTGAGTCAACAAATGGATACTAGTGTCTTTCAGATACTCTTCCATGTTTGTGCCATAAGAATATTTTTTTCTTCTAAAGTTCACACTTTCCATTACACTGTTCTCTAACATTTTTAAACATATCTTATTTACATATTCGAGAGAGAGAGCACAAGCAGAGAGGAGGGAGAGGGAGAAGCAGACTCTCCACTGAGCAGGGAGCCCAGTTGCGGGATGCAGTCCCAGGATCCCAGGATCATGACCTGAGCCGAAGGCAGATTTTTAACAAACTCAGCCACTCAGGCACCCCTGTAACATTTCTTAGCACTCTCACCAGATTATTCTAACAATCTTTTGAGGACTTTGGTAATTAGAACTTAGATATCATCTCCACCCTAGCTCCTATATCAGGGGAACCCATTCATCATCTTGATGTGATAGAGCTTCTTGACCTTCTCACCTCCATGACCTTTACTTCTCCTTCACTTAATCACATAATCACACATCCACTCCATAGATGGACCTTGTCACTATGCAAACAGCAAGATCTCTTCTACCCTCTTTCTGGCTCCCCAAATGAACAAAGACCTCGCTAATCCTCCTAGGAGTAAAGGAGGGAATTTTTTTTGTTTCTTTCAAGAGTGTTTGGAACACAGGATGGGGAAATAAGACCCTGCTATACATTCATTATTACTAGTGAGGTCCCAACACTCTTGGTGCTGATCTTGGCCACACCATACTGGAGAATCAGTTTGCTCATCTCTGTTTGGTCTAGATTAAAAGCAAGAGGTTTTTTGTTTGTGTGTTTGTTTTAAGAATTTTATTTTTAGTAATCTACACCCAACATGGGGCTCAAACTTACAACTCCAAAACCAAAAGTCACATGCTCCACTGACTGACCCAGCCAGGTGGCCTAAAATAAATTATTTATTTATTTTTAAAGATTTTTTTCTATTTATTTAACAGAGAGATAGCAAGAGAGGGGATACAAACAGGGGGAGTGGGAGAGGGAGAATCAGGTTTCCTGCTGAGCAGGGACTCTGATGCGGGGCTTGATCCTAGAACCCTGAGATCATGACCTGAGCCCAAGTCAGATGTTTAACAACTGAGCCACCCAGATGCCCCTAAAGGCAAGTTTAAACAGATTACTTCACCCTTTTTTTCCTTAACCCCCTACATTCCTTAAATGTAGGTTGCTACATTTGGGGGAGATGTTTCGCCTGAGCGCTCCTTACTGTACCAGAAGCATGAGAGAATTACCAGGATGATGACAGGAAACAGCAGAAAGCAACCACCAGAAGAAGACAATCCAAAAGAAAAACAGTCCAGAAAAGGAGCTATCCATATCGAAGACGAGCATTCCAGGGGAATCTTTAATCTGGATGTAGCTATGGCTTCTACATAGGGTAGGATACGTAGCCCCATGCCCCCAAAGGGTTCAGGTATATAATTAACACCTCCTTTGAATACTGTTCCTTTTTCCATGACCCCAGTGGATTAGCAGCCAGCTCTAAGGTCAACTGCAGGTGTTGAGGTCCCTCTCAAAGGTGAAGAATAGCAGAGAGGAAAGTAAGCCCTGTCTATCCCTTTCTTGTCATTACCTTTGCATTTCCATCCTGGACCAATAAAAAGGACTTTCAACCTTCTCAAGGATCCTCACGGGCCCTCTCATCTCTGGGCGGTCCCTCCCCAGTCCTCCATGATGCTTCTTCTCCTGCTTACCTCTCTGTGCCTTTACTCTTGCTTTCTCTATGCCAACACTGCCTTTCCTCCCTGTTCCCCTCATCAGTTGGTATGAATTCCTTGGATACTCAGTAGGGAATAGTTTATTTTTGAAGCCATCCTTGACCCCCTGAATTTGGGTTAAGTAGCCCCAGGTTTTTGTTCCCAGAGTATTTATGCAAGTCACTCTTATTCTTACTATCATAGGATATCGAAAATATCTGCTTAGAAGAAGTAGGTCTCCTCTTCTGGACTCTGGTTATTTGAAGACAAACACATCTTACTAATTTTTCAATTCCTTACACTGTTCCTGGCACAAAGAATGTACACAATATACAACACGTGTATAACTGAATGAATGGACAACAGTATCTGAAGAGAAACTTCAGTGCATGTTCTGTTCCAAACACTAGATATATATTTACCAAGTCCCTACCAAGTGCTAAGTATATGCAAATCTACTCAACATACCCTTCATTCTCCATGGAAGGGCCTTTTCTGTGTAAAAATTTTGACCTTTGCAAATATTTAGCACAAGACTATTGTATTGCAGTTAAAATAAAACTTCAAATATTCCCCTACAATCAGCTGTGCATTAGCATGCACTAGCCTAATTAAAAAGCAAGAACTGTAGCAGGAGAAAGGAGATGGGCCATACACGCATTGCAAAGAAATAAAAAGAACTAAGTCATACAATAAAGAAGAGACATTCTACATTATAGAGGTCAAGTGTAAATAATCAGACTAGCTTTTCCACCTGGGCTTCTGGTTGCAGAATTGGAAACATAGTATTTTAAAAACCATACATAAATATATTATTCTTTTTGTATTAAAAAAAATCATTTTAAGGGGGCACCTGGGTGGCTCAGTGTCTGTGTTTGGCTCACACAGGTTACGATCTGAGGTCCTGGGATGGAGCCCCGCATCGGGCTCCCTACTCAATGGGGAGTCTGCTTCTCTCTCCCTCCCTCTGTGCCCTCTATCTCAAATAGATATATAAAACCTTTTTTTTCCTAAGATTTTATTTATTTGACAGACAGAGATCACAAGTTGGCAGAGAGGCAGGCAGAGAGAGAAAGAGGAGGAAGCAGGCTCCCTGCTGAGCAGAGAGCCAGACATGGGGATCAATCCCAGGACCCTGGGATCATGACCTGAGCTGAAGGCAGAGGCTTTAACCCACTGAGCCACCCAGGTGCGCCTGTAAAACCTTTTTAAAAAATCCTTTCAAATAATTAAAAACAGAATTTTTTTTCAAATTGTAGCTTTCAAATAGCCTAGACCACAAATGTCTTATCCCTTCAGGTGTCTTTGGTACCTATTCTAGGTACCTCAGTACTCAGTACCTGCAATAGGCTTGTCCAAATACCCTTGTTCAGACTTGTTCTGCCATTTTCTTATTTACAGATTACATTGTTTAAAGAGGATAAGGAGGGCGCCTAGGTGGCTCAGTGGGTTAAGCCACTGCCTTCGGCTCAGGTCATGATCTCGGGGTCCTGGGATCGAGTCCCACATTGGGCTCTCTGCTCAGCAGGGAGCCTGCTTCCCTCTCTCTCTCTCTCTGTCTGCCTCTCCATCTACTTGTGATTTCTCTCTGTCAATAAATAAATAAAATCTTTAAAAAAAAAAAAAAAAAAAAAAAAAGAGGATAAGGAGACTGGAGCCTACTTTTTAGTCAGATAAGGAAAAAAGTGAGTGTCCCAGGGCAAACATCTTCCTTTGAGGATAGAACCAGAGCGTATGAAGAGGCCTAAGACTTCATTTTGGGATTCAAAAATTAAATCAATATGAAACTGTGAATCTATTTATGCTAAGAATCATGGCTTTGGGCACCTGGGTGGCTCAGTCATTTAAACATCTGCCTTGGGCTCAGGTCATAATCCCAGGGTCCTGGGATCGAGTCCCGCATTGGGCTCCCGGATCAGAGGGGAGTCTGCTTCTCCCTCTACCTTTCCTGCCTGCTTATGATCTCACTCTATCTCTGTATCTTTGTCTGTCTCACTCAAATCATAAAAAGAAAAAGAATCATGACTTTCATCTTCATATTTTTTTAAAAAAATACAGTACCTAGTGCAGAATAAAAGCTAAATTACTATATGTTTAATTATCTTTCTTTTTTAAATTTAAAAATATTTTAATTTTCAATTTTAATTCCAGTATAGTTAACATAATATTACATTCGTTTCAGGTACACAATATAGTGATTCTGCTTGTGTCTTTTCATATTAAAAGCACAGTCTTTGGGAATCTCGAGAAGGAAAAGTTTGCTATTCTACCCTTGGAAAGCACAGCAAAAACCTTTAATCTACTATTTTTATGAAAAAATGGCTTATTTCTGATGTACAGGTATATGGCAGGGATAGTTGGGTAGGAAAGTATTCAAAGTTACACTATTATTTTATTTTATTTCATTTTATTTCATTTTATTTTCAGTGTTCCAACATTCATTGTTTATGCACTATACCCAGTGCTTCATGCAATACGTGCCCTCCACAATACCCACCACCAGGCTCATCCAACCCCCACCCACCTCCCCTCCAAAACCCTCAGTTTGTTTCTCAAAGTCCGCAGTCTCTCATGGTTTGTCTCCCCCTCCGATTTCCCCCAACTCACTTCTCCACTATGATTATTCCACAAATTCTCTCCCACCACCAGAATAAATCTACTTATGATCCATCTCAGAAGTGGGCCAAGGCCCTGTTTCAAATAGAATAATAAAGTCTCTCTCTGAAAACTATGGATGAAAGTTGTCTCGTGGCTTACATGGGCACTACTTTCTGAAATGATATCTCATAAATGTGTCCCAGAAAAGCAAGATTATTGCCTGATTATCACATCTCTATTTTACCATCCATTTGTCACCACTTAATGTGTTCCATATCACTGTCTTAGGTGCTATTGAGAGTTATAAGGAATTGCAAGAATATACTTTTCTGCCACTGAAGAGCTTATGATCCAATCAGATATACAGAACAACCAAAAATTTTGCCACAAATAATGGAAACTAGCGAGTCTCGAACTATTTGGTCTCAGAACCACTTTACACCATTGACATTATCAGGGATCACAAAAGCTCTTGTTTGTAGGTTATATCTATATCTGTATCATCCAACAGTCTGGTAGAAGAATTAAAACAGAAAAATTTAATACACAAGCATACATTCTACTAGTAATAATATCATCACACAACATGTAGCCTCTGAAAAGAATGAGAATGAAAAGACCAACAGCATCTTCAAATTATTACAAAAATTGTTTGATCCCAGAGACGCTCTGAAAAGATTGAGAGTCCCCAGACCTCACCCTGAGAATTTCTGCACACAAACACATCCATCATCAGAAAGAGTGATGGAAGATGATGTGAATTTCACAAACAGAAAAAAAATAAAGAGATCTGAGGGGGTAGAACCAAATATCAGAAGTGCACATAGTAAATGCCATTTGCAGTAATTAGCAGGCTCATGAATATTACAATCTCTCTACTGGTTACATCACATTCCTTGGAAATTCTCCCAGAGAAATGAAAATTTATGTCCACGCAAATCCTGTACACTAATGTTCATAGCAGCTTTATTTGTAACTTTTCAAAACAGGAAACAACCAAAATGTCCCTCAATCCTAAATGCGTAAACAAATCATAGGCCATCCACACAATGGAATATTACACAGGAATAAAAAAGGATGAATGACTTAGATGGATCTCCGAGTGAAAAAAAGTCAAGTTTCAAAAAGTCTAGTCAGGTACAATTCTGTTCACATGACATTTCCTAAACAACATAATTATAAAAATGAAAAGCAATACATGGTTGCCAGTGATTGGGGATCATGTGAGGAAGAGGGCAGGGTAAGGAGTGTGACTATAAAGGTAGCAGGAGGTAGATCTTTGTGTTGATGGAATGGTCTGTGTCTTGACTGGGTGGTGGTTCCACGAATCAACACTTGTGGTAAAGGAAGTCCAACTACAACACCCATTTTACCAATGCCAATTTTTAAATTTTGAAATACTATATATTTATATTTTAAATACTATACTATGGTTATCTAAAATATAACCATTAGGAGAAACTGGATGAAATCAGAAACTAGACCTCTCTGTACTATTTCTGCAATTACCTGTGAATTTTTTTTTTAATTTTATTTGTTTATTTGACAGACAGAGATCACAAGTAGGCAGAGAGGCAGGCAGAGAGAGTGGAGGAAGCAGGCTCCCTGCTGAGCAGAGAGCCAGATGTGGGGCTCGATCCCAGGACCCTGGGATCATGACCTGAGCTGAAGGCAGAGGCCTTAACCCACTGAGCCACCCAGGCGCCCCTACCTGTGAATTTATAATTCTTTTAATATTAAAAGTTTTCTTTAAGAGTTCCTTGAGTTCGAGGCATCAGTATGGACTCCTTTTTTTTTTTTTTTTAACAGTTTAAGATAGATAGAGATGGCTACATAAAAAGTATTTACAGCGGCACCTGGGTGGCTCAGTGGGTTAAGGCCTCTGCCTTCAGCTCAGGTCATAATCCCATGGTCCTGGGATCAAGTCCGGCTCAACAGGGAGCCTGCTTCTCCGTCTCTCTCTGCTTGCCTCTCTACTTGTGATCTTTGTCTGTCAAATAAATAAATAAAATCTTTTAAAACACTTTTAAAAAAGTATTTCCGATATGTGTATGGCTATGGGCTGATTTACGTTCTTCCAAAATTCATATGTTGAAATCCTAATCCTCAATACCTCAGAATGCGACTGTATTTGGGGACAGGGCCTTTAAAGAGATAATTAAGGTAAAGTGAGGTCATTATGGGTGGAACCTAAACCAAGATTCGTGTCCTTATATGGAGATTAAGACATAGACAGACAAAGAGGGAGACCATGTAAGACACAATATTAGAAGGCATTTCCTTAAAAAACTCACATCCTCTAAAACTGTAGGTAGAAGCTAGACCTGAGAGCCATGGAAGGAATGCCCAGAGGCAGAGTCCCAAGTTCCTGAAGGGGAACAGTAGAGACTGGAGCTGGAGGGAAGGATGATGACAAATAAGCTACAGATTAAAATCCCGGTGGAGGGGGAGGATGGCACAGCATCCTGACCTTGAGGCTTCCAAGACCCAGGGTTGACCAATCAAGGGCCACAGGCGCAGACCATGCGTTCTCCTCTTCCACCTGTGCCCCAAGGTAAACCTAGACTCCTTATAATTCATTTGCATTGAAGTATATTCCCCCCATGCCACCCCACTGAGAAAGGCTGAACTGATGGTTCCAGCTTGTAAGGTCAAAAACTGCCCCCAACCTATGGGAGGAGTTTCCCCAAATGATTGGAAGCTGCCTCCATTAGAGGGCACTGGAGCCAATCAATTGGTTGGATGGTTGCCTTAGGCTTGGGTCATGATCTCTGGGTCTTGGGATGGAGCCCCGAGTCACTCCTGCTACCCCTGCTTATGCTCTCTTGCTCTCTGTCAAATAAATAAATAAAATCTTAAAAAAAAAAATTAGAGACCACCTCACTATACAAGGCAGCTCCTCCCAGCCCAGAGAAACCCAGCAATATTCAGTCCCAAAACAACCTAGAGGCCAGTCCCACTCTGTGGAACCTACCTGATCTCCCACCTGGAGAGGTACTTTCTTTTAATAAGAACTGCTTTGTGCTTGGTGCTTTCCTTCTGCTGTTTTCATTCAAGGGCCGGTACCCCACATAAATCTTCTCATGGAGAATCAAAGGACCGAGACCTCCATTCATACAATGCAGAGTCAGTCACAAAACAGCGTACTAAATGTAACAAGGTATATGGGGGAAATGGCATTAGGAGCAAAAACCTTAAAACTTGGTAGTCTGGAAAATAATTGTATCAACAACAATATTTTAAAAACACTGCACAGTTGAAAAGACATGCAATTTTTAACAAAATAATGCTACAGAATACATAGGACGTTACATAAGAATAAATGATAGTAGCTTGAAGATCATGGGTACGAGAAAGGGTTGAGGCTGAGATAAATAGTGGAGACAAGGTAAACTGCATGAAGACTGGAAAGACTCGCTCTCTTTTTTTTTTTTTTTAATTAACATATAATGTATTATTAGCCCCAGGGGTACAGGTCTGTGAATCGCCAGGTTTACACACTTCACAGCACTCACCATAACACATACCTTCCCCAGTGTCCATAACCTCTCCTCCCTCTCCCTAGTCCCCTCTCTCCAGCAACCCTCCATTTGTTTTGTGAAATTAAGAGCCTCTTATGGTTTGTCTCCCTCCCAATCCCATCTTGTTTCATTTATTCCTTTCTTACCCTCCAAACCTCCAACATTGCATCTCAACTTCCTCAAATCAGGGAGATCATATGATAATTGTCTTTCTCTGTTTGACTTATTTCACTAAGCATAATACCCTCTAGTTCCATTCATGTCATCACATATGGCAAGATTTCATTTCTTTTGATGGCTGCATGGTATTCCATTGTATATAAATATATATACCACTTCTTTTTTATCCATTCATCTGTTGATGGACAGCTAGGTTCTTTCCATAGTTTTGCTATTGTGGACATCGCTGCTATGAACATTTGGGTGCACGTGCCCCTTCAGATCACTACATTTGTATCTTTAGGGTAAATACCCTGTAGTGCAATTGCTGGGTCATAGGGTAGCTCTATTTTCAACTTTTTGAGGAACCTCCATGCTGTTTTCCACAGTGGTTGCACCAGCTTGCATTCCCACCAACAGTGTAGGAGGGTTCCCCTTTCTCCGCATCCTCGCCAGCATCTGTAATTTCCTGACTTGTTAATTTTAGCCATTCTGACTGGTGTGAGGTGATATTTCATTGCGGTTTTGATCTGTATTTCCCTGATGCCGAGTGATGTGGAGCATTTTCTCATGTGTCTGTTGGCCACCTGGATGTCTTCTTTGCAGAACTGTCTGTTCATGTCCTCTGCCCATTTCATGATTGGATTATTTGTTCTTTGGGTGTTGAGTTTGATAAGTTCTTTATAGATTTTGGATACTAGCGAAAGACTCACTCTTACAAAGCACTTGCAAGACAGAGCATACAAATGAGCAAGAGGAAAACTTGGTATGAAATTGCAAAACTGGGCTCGCCCATGGCTTGCTGCTCTCAACCCTCTTACTTCATGTTAAACTGCTGTTAATTGAGGGTACAAAGCATTAATACGCTCAGAAAAGCCATAAATCATGGAGACCTCAGTACTTTGCTGACACCATTCCCCTATTTATGCATCCCAGATGAGCTAATTTTGTTAATTCTCATTTCAGAGACACACATTATAGCAAACAAACCGGACTTGAAGAGATTTCTCTTTGTTCCCTTATTATCTCTATACTTGTGAATAATCATCCAGCCATAGTAACTATTTATTAAATTTAAATCATTTTCAATATCTAAACAAAGTTTCACACCTTATTATATGGGACCATAGTTCATTTCAGCCACAACATACAACATTTAGGGTTAAGTTTAGGAGAACAAGATGGCCATTAGACTTTCCCACCTTCTCTATGTGTTTTCTTGTGCTATTGAGGTTTTCTGTTTTAATATTTGAAAAATATTCAGACACAGATATGCCCCATTCTCATCCATAATTTCAGGTTTATCCAAGTAACTTTCAAGCCCTTACTAAAGTGAGTTTGAAACGAAAGGCTTTAACATTTCATTAATTTTGTTATATGCTCCAAAAGATAACAACTTTTGTCCTACCTAATATAAAATTTTGCACAAAAAATAAAATTGCTATCCAAGTATTTTTAGCTTTTCATACCTATTATTTAATCAGAAGTAACTATGCTCTAGAGGGTCTGAAAAATACAAACCAAATCTAGTTCTGCCACAACTTCCCTAATAATTAGTCCTTGGCTCCTCAACGTGAAAATTATTTTTTCAATGAAAAGTATTTCTTATGGCAGCATCTTACTTCAGTAAGTCCATTCGCGGCTCACTGCTTTCATCTTCTAGTACTTCAGGAATCCAAATGTTACCTTTATGAGCTTCTTTTCTAAGTTTCTTGACCTTTTAAAGCTGTTTGTTTTTTAATCCCCAGAGAGTATACTTCCTTTCCAGACTTTCATCTCTCCTTCTCCAGAAATCTACTTCTCTGCTTCATTAAGCCTCTCTGTAATATCCAGAATTAAATCGCATACCTCATTTATTGTTGTGCCGGTGGATTGCTTTTTTTCCCCCCTTCTTTTTAATGCAGCACTGGAAATGACTTTGAAAGAAATGACCTAAAGTTTTCACCATTCAATTTATTTTAATTTTTACTTCTAGATAATTGTGAAATAAGAAGGTGTTTGACCTAAAAAAAGGAGGAAGTCGTCAAAAGCGCTGGGGTCGGGGAAGGCCATGGGCAATGATGGTCACCTGCCAATAATTGAAGGGCTTTGTCATGAGAGGGAGGAATGATATTATTCCATAGAATTTTCAAGATAGACCCGGGACATGACAAAATAAGCTACCAGAACATATTTCTACTCAGGCTGTTTTAGAAGCAGTGAGTTATTCCCTTCCGAGAGTACTTCCTTGAGAGATTTCCTGAAATGAATGAGATATCTTACTGAATGGGCTTAGACATCTGTATCCATATTAAAACTTCTGGGAGGCTTTGACCGAAGGTCTGTCCCAGCAACACAGAATCATGTGGTGGGTTAGAACAAAGACCAGGAGGACAAAGAACCCAGGTTTAAGTCCCAGCTGTACAAGAGGCAAAGTTGTGTGATGTTCGCAAGTTTTGTTTACCCTCTCCTTGCCTCATTTCCTCACCTATAAAATGAGAATGAAAGTCATGTCATAGGGCTTTTGTGAAGGTTAAATTAATTGATATGTGTAAAGTGTGCTGACAACTTGTATTATGTGTCCTTTTATATGGATTTCTTCTGTGTTCTTTTAAGTTTTTTAGAAATAAGGAATAAAATTTGGGGTAGGTTATGATTCTGAAAACTGAACTCTTCCGTTGTCCATGTGTACCGAACATAATTCCATGAAAATGCACAAGATCCACAAGGGTAAGGACCTTTTATTTGTTCATCGATGATTCCCAAGCGTTAGAAACAGCTAGTCTATCGTAGATGTTCAATAAATTAAAAAATTAAAATGTCCAATTGTCTCACATTTTGATGAACAAATAGCTGTACATAGAATGATTCTTGTTTGTAATTATATCATTAATGATAATTGATTGTGGGATCATGGTAATTCTATTCAGTCTTAAATAAAGGCTTTCTTGGTCATAACCAGAACACTTAAAGTACAAGTTCTGGAAGTCAAGAAATAGGTCCAAATTTCTTTCTCTTGCTTTTTTAAACATCTGTGCTGGAGTGTGAAAGGAGACAAGGTTAGCACTCCCCTGACAGCGAAGGAAGAAGACCTCAGGCCTGACAACGCACATACCCGTAAGGCATTGCCACCTACTCTGTGGCGTCTAACCATTTTTTAAGAAACAAAAGAAATGAGGGCCCCTGGGTGGCGCAGTCGGTTAAGTAGTAAGAGAGTGTGAGAGAATCCAAGCAGAGGGAGGGGCAAAAGGAGAGGGAGAAGCAGGCTCCCTGGTGAGCAAGGAGCCCGATGCAGGTCTTAATCCCAGGATCCCAGGATCACACCTAACAGACTGAGTCACACAGGCCCTCCACTCTTGCCATTTTAAACATGGGGCTGATTCATTTGGTAGAGTGTAAACATTATGGGCCACAATCCAGATGTAGAGCTAGCTTACAGTAAAAAGGCTTAAGAATTTTTATTTGAATAGTAATAAAAGAAATCAGTATATAATCTGAACACTATAAACCATGTATCAGTTATCAAATGGTCAAGGAGTAACCTTGCATCAGTGTTTTGGTAGATCCTGGCATAGGTTTACAATGTGTGGTTTTCTACTATGATTCCATGACTGAAATCTATCCCAACTGGATTATGGCTGTTCCCCGATCCCTCCTAGTTCTTGATGAATTCTATTTCACCCCACCCACAATGCCAAGGGAATTATGTGTTTCCAAGTAAAATTAAATAATAAGTTTGAAAAATCAGAAGTTAAATGTATAAATTGTATGGAACTTTTCCCATGGAACCTTTGAAAATTCTCATATAATACCACAAATTAACATTTCACAGTTGCCTGAACAATCATCTTAATGTAGTTAACACAGAGATGTTTGTCCCTGAGCAAGGGTCAAGGTACAGACTGGGACATCTTTGGAAATATAAGGAAGCCGCTCAAAAATATTTCTAATTCTTTGACTCAACTCTGTGGGTTTCTGTAGGAACCCATCATTATTCAGGCATTTAGCATAATGGTTACAAGAACAAGCTTTGGAATAAAAAAAGATCTAGGTTTACTTTTTCTTTTTTTTAAGATTTTATTTATTTATTTGACAGACAGAGATCACAAGTAGGCAGAGAGGCAGGCAGAGAGAGAGAGGAGGAGGAAGCAGGCTCCCTGCTGAGCAGAGAGCCTGTCACGGGGCTGGATCCCAGGACCCTGAGACCACGACCTGAGCCGAAAGCAGAGGCTTTAACCCACTGAGCCACCCAGGTGCCCCTAGGTTTACTTTTTCATTTAATGTTGCTTGAACCAATTATTTATACTCTCTAGAATTCACTCTACCTATCTGCAAAAGATGTTAATCCCACTTTGTAGAGCTACTGTAAGGGTTAAATGAGATAATGTATTTAAAAAACATGTTATTATTAATAATCACACCTGACCACTCATCCTATGTATCAGTTTATCCAAAAAATATTTAAGGAGGACCAAATATGTGCAAGGTACTGAGTTCTATCCTAGTGATGCCAACAGGGATTCCTCTGACTGTAGAAGGAAATGAACTTTTAAGGAAATGGCACAATCATGTATGTCAGGTAGTTTGATGTAAGCCTACCATGTATTCAAGGAGAGCACAAAACTTCAATTCTATCCCAGGAGCTGGGATCATAAAGACGCTAACTCTATCAGTGTTCCAGCAGGGGAGAGATGGCACACTCCAAGGTATCAATGAGAAGAATTTACTGTAAAGACTGTTTACAGAGGTTGGGGTGCCTGGGTGGCTCAGTGTGTTAAAGCCTCTGCCTTCGGCTCAGGTCACGATCCCAGGGTTCTGGAATCGAGCCCCACATCGGGCTGTCTGCTCAGCGGGGAGTCTGCTTCCCTTCCTCTCTCTCTGCCTGCCTCTCTGCCTACTTGTGATCTCTGTCAAATAAATAAATAATTTTTTTTAAAAAAAGACTATTTACAGAGGTATGGGCAGGGTTAAGAGAATCAACAAGGATGACGAAGGTCTCCAGGATGAGCAAGAGTGGGAGGAAGCATTAAACCCGTAGACCGGTTTCGTTTCCAGTATTCAAGTGAGTGCGAGCCGTGGCGGTGGGAAGCACGGCATGGGGAGAAGAGCAAAGCCACTACCAAACCACAGACCAGCAGGGATGAAAGCATGCAAAAGCGGAGGGAATAAATATCCAGACCTCTCCTCCTGCCCTCTAATCTTCCAGTCCACGGGGTCTCCCACCGGCCAACTTCAAGGGCAGGCTGGAGCTCCGAGGAGCTCGGCGAGGGAGGAGACGTCCCCCATCAGCCCTGGGACAGAAAGCTGGGTGGGAAAGGCCGAGGAGCAGAACTGGAGCCGCCGATAGACGAGAACCAGCACATTCACAGCTGATAGGAGCCTGGAAACGGGAGCAGGTGTGGCTGAGTTAGGAGGGCATGTCAACAGAGAGCGCAACAAAAACAAAAACACAAACGTGTGAAAGGACGGAACAAAACACGGCACGTCAGTGGAATCGGAGGGCGGACTGCAAGGCCAGAGATGAAGGAGAAGTCAAATCTTGGAGGCCCTGGTACATCTTGCCAAGGCACTTAGACCATATTCTTCTACAGGACAAATAACAGCCTGTGTCTCCCGAAGGACAAAAGGAATCTACTGCTAGTTAAGTCCATGTCTGTGTGTGCATATATGCTTGTGTGTATGATGAGAACAGATCATACTGAGAATTTTTGTCTATTTCCTTCTTTGAGACTCTTGTGAACCAACTGCTAATACAACTACATATGTTACAGAGGACACCGTATCATTCCTAATTGTTTTACGGTAATATATTTAGTTACACACTAAATTAACACTAATTGAAGTTGGAAGAGATTCAGAAAGCAATTAAATATTATTTGGAATCGAATGGTAGGGCAGGATATGTTGTTCTCTCAATACAGAACTCGTGTTGAATGATTGCACTGAGTTAAACTGACATTTTTCCCCCTGAATTCCAGCAAGTAATTCAGTCCCCTTCACCTTTTCCAAATCACATGGTAAGAAAAGAAAAGATGCTAATGTAAGTATGTTTCCTTATTTAGATTTGACCTTGCATTAGCTATTTAAACTAAAAGCCAAATTAATCTTACGGTGAAGCCTACAAACTCCAAATCACATATAATGAATCATCTGTTTTGCTCTTTTCCTAATCTCGTCTGTGGAAATACAAGAGAAGTACTCAGAAGCTTGTTCGAAGAGCAAATTAAAAAATAGTTTTTCAAATGAGCTCTTATACACTGTACCTATTTTTTTTTCAATCCTGTTTATGTCTTTTGTGTAAAAAGAGAGATAGAAAAATACACTAATTTTCCTTGCATCTAAATACACGTTACAATTCGGAGCAGATACTTTTGGAATTTTTGTTTACTGTTGGGACTCACCGTCTGGGGCCACAGAGTTCTGGGCCACAGAGCAACATTTAACCCTTAACTTCAGCTCCACTGGCTACTAAAACCTGAACTAAAAATCAAACTGATTTCTGGATGTTTCTGTAAGTATGTTGTATGTTATAATTTAGGAGATTATCAAATTAAAACCAACTACCTGACTTATTTTGGCCTAAGTCGATTATTATTTTTTGAGGTTTTAAAGGCAGTAGACTAGCTTAATTCATAGGAAATATGTGATGGTATACAAAATTCTGTTTACCTTAGACAGATGCTGGAATTGAATATAATTAGGTCTTAATTAATTTGTTGCATATTAAAATAAGTGTGTGGCTTAGAACTCCAACCTGGTAATTTATCTATTCAAAGATTTCTTGAGGGTTTGGCAGGAATCAGAGAAATAATTAAGTTACTACAGGTCTCTAGTGTACAATGAGAATTTCAGAGGAAGATTTGCTCCCTCTCATGAGGGAGACTTTCTGGAGGGAAAAGAACTAAGGATTATAACTCAGAGGAAATGACTGCCTCAGAGGCGAAAAGGGAAGATTTTACTTCAAAAGGAAGATGGTTTAGAAAAAGACCAGCTTCTCTGAAGCCTAAAAGAAGAAGCAGACCACAGACATTGGAACTTGTAGCTCATTTATTTATTCGAGAGAGAGAGAGAATGCGCCCAAGTGCGGGAGAGGGGCAGGGGGAGAGGGAGAAGCAGACTCCCTGCTGAGCAGGGAGCCCCATGCGGGGCTCCATCCCAGGGTCTCCATCCCAGGACCCAGGATCATGACCTGAGAGGAATGCAGCTGCTTAACCACTTAACTGATGAGCCACCCAGGCGCCCCACAGAGCTCATTTTTTAAATATTAAAGTATTTAATCCAACAGTTACAAAATACTTAATTACATTTTAGACAGAGGGATACTTCTATCCCTTGAAGACTATTAAGTCTATTGAGAGGGGTCAAATCGTTTTAAAAAGAAGTGTGAAACTTTAAAATTTTACTCATACTGTGGGAAAAAAGCGGAGTGTGCTGGAGTGCTGGAAGGAAGTTTGCAGGGAAGAGATGACTCTTGAGCTGAGTCTTGAAAGAGGAGAAATGGCTTGCAGAGCAGAGAGGAGTCAGCTACTTACGCTGGGAATTTTCAGTGGGAGAACCGTGAATTCAGTGTGCTGGGAAGGTAGAGTGAGTCAGGGAAAACCATGTCAGAACAGGCTGGAGAATGGTCCTGATGCAGCCTGCCAAAGAATGTCAACATCATTTCATCCACGCAGGTGGGTCACTGGGGATTTTAGGGAGAACGGGGATTTACAACAATTTGCCTATTTATCCAGAAATAGCTTCTGGAGCCATGTGGTCACTTAATTAAAGGGAGTAAGTCAGGAAGGATCTTAGTAAATGATGCACAGTCGTCATAAATGATATCAACTTGGAATATTCACAATTAATTGATCATTATTAAGGAATAACTCTTCTCTCAAATAAATAAATGAGCTATGAGTTCCCATGTCTGTGGTCTGCTTCTTCCGTAGGCTTCAGAGACAGTGGGAGGCAGCCAGTTATATAGCCTGAGTATAATTGCTGGTTGTGTGTGTGTGTGTGTGTGTGTGTGTGTGCACGGACACACACAAAAGGTCTAAGCTGGTAACACTAACACTCTTCTTCCACTGCCCATTCCATATTCCTCTTACTCTCTGCCAGCATCTCAGTCTGACGGCCATCTTAACCCGGTAGGGTGACCCAAACCTTCATTTCTTCAAAGGATATGAGCCTTTGGTGTCTTGCCTTTCTCAGTTATCTCAGTTTTCCACTGTAAGGCTATTGGAAAATGGAATATTAAGCCAAAGGGAGCGTGCACCCCCTAAAGTAAATGCTCTGGATTCCAGACACAGTCCTGTTCCATGGTGCAGCAGCAACCAATTTTCTCTAGCAGTCAATTCCCCAGACAGTACAGGGTCAAAATCCTATGTGTCATCTTTGAGGCCGGACCAGAGACAATTGCAAAGATGTTCTCCGGCAGACCTGTGGGCTGAAGAACTACTCTTGCCCACCAGGGGTGGGGCACAGCCTCTGGAGGGAGTTGCAGTCAGGACTCAGAGGCTCCTCCTCCACAGCCACCCCTCAGCGGGGCCCAAGAAGCTCTTCCATGTATCTGTATTCCTAGCCCAGAAGCCTCCAGCTGGATGCCTCCCTACTGGGTCAGGTCTCAGCTGAGAAATTGTTCAGGTGCCTCTGCCAAGACCTCTTTCTTAGGGGGCCCTGAACACTTTTCTCCCCTCAGACCCAGTATTCAATCCTTTCCCACCTCGAGCCTTTCCCCCCTCCTCCCCACCATACCCCCGAAAATAGCGCACTTGAGAATTGTCACCCTTTCCTGTTTAGATTCTTGCTTATACTATCACAATAAATGAATAAAGTTTTATTTATTTTCAATTTGGCTCATTGTCTTTATCGACAACCTTGACATCAGGCAGCCCTCTCTGACAATAATAATAACCTGCTCCCCTATCAGCTCTGTGACATGAGGAGGCTAAAAAGATCAAGGGAAAGTCTCTGTGTCCAATTTATTTCCTTACTTCTACCGACACAGTAACCTAAAAATCATGACACGTCCTGGGGAGGATGGAGAAAATAGTTCAGCTGTTACACTCCCATTTATTTTATCAGTTTGAGTCTTGGAAAAAATGGGCAGATCATGGTAAGTAATAGTGGTTTACCACAACCTGAACCAAGGGGGATCTCCAGTGTCGGCTTCCAGTATTGAATACACTAGAGAATGAAGCTCTTTTAGGATCCATAGGAGGACAATCAGAAGAAGTTGAAATTTAACTGAGATGGATAACCAGTTATACTCACGGTCTTGTCCTACAGAAATCCTGCCCTTTCATCATGATAGGATCTAAGAGGACCTGGACCACCTGAATATTCTGGAGGATGTCAAATCGGTCCCCTACGTTGGTGACATCATGTTAATCAAACCTGATGAGCAAGAAGCTGTAAGTTTTGTATAATAGGTAATTTTATGTGTCCACTTAACTGGACTAAAGGATGCCCAGGAAGCCAGTCAAACATTATTTCTGGGTGTGTCTGTGAGGGAGTTTCTGAAAGAGATTAGCATTTAAATTGGTGAACTAAGTAAAGCAGATGGCTGTCCCCAATGTTCGTTGGCCATCAGACAATCCATTAAGGGCAAGAAGGACAAAAAGGTGGAGGAAGAAGGGAAAATTTGCTCTATTTGCCGAGAGTTGAGACATCCACCTCCTCCTGTCTTGTTCTGTTTGATTATTTTGTATCAAAGAACACTTTTTCACCAAGAAGGTAGGTCAGTGAGCACACAACCATGGACTCCATGGCTCTTATCACATATCCAGCCTGATAAAACATTAGAGTGGTCTCTCAAAGGTGAAGCTAAGGTACCAACTTAGAGATGACATTCTTTCAGGATACAATGTTCTTCAGGATACACTAGGTACCTTAAACCAATGCCATTGTATCATTCTGTCTCCGGTAAAATATATGGGTCAGAGAATCAGGAAGAAAAAAACAGGAGTGGCCCTGTCTACCATCACTCCTAATAATTCATTTGGAGAATGCATGCTTTCCATCTCTGCAATGTTAGGCCCTGCTATGGTGTAAATGTTTGTGTCCCTTCCCTGCCCCAATTAATATGTTCAAATCCTAATGCCCAATGTGGTAGTGAGGCCTTTGGGAGATGATTAAGTCATGAGAGAACCCTTATGAATGAGATTAATGCTTTTATAAAAGAGACTCCAGAGGGCTTCCTTGCCTGTTTTCTGCCATGCAAGGACACAAGAAGCCTGCAACCTGGAACGCGCTCTCACCCAAACATGGCACCATGATCTTGAACTTCCAGCTTCTAGAACTGTGAAAAATAAATCTCTGTTGTTTATAAGCCAGTCTGTGGCATTCTGTTATAGCAGCACATACAGATTAAGAAAGACCTGTGTATCTACACATTTGATTCTCAAAGGGAATGTGATTTCACACTTTAAGAGTCCTATTAAACTTAAAGCTACTGCTGGCACGCAGTTACTTTGGGGGTTTTGTGCCAGTAGATCAGTAGGCACGAAAAGAGTTAACATACTGGAAGAGACACTTGACTCTAATCATTATAAAGGACCTGGGGTTGCTACTATATAATCTGGCATGGAAGAATATGTTTATCACTCAAGTGATCCACTGTGGCATCTCCTGCTAATCCCTTTCTATTTTTAACTATTAATAGACAAATATAGTAACCATAATCTGATAAGCTGTGCACCAGTCTGCAAATAGTGCTAGTCAGATCAATTTCGATAAAGTTAGACAAAGTTGGTGAGCCTGTAGCTACCATCCCTGCTGCTACTGCCCGTGAAACACACACTGGGCTGTCTGGAGAAAGACGCTAACTGACATTGATGGAATGAATCATCTTGTCTACCTCTTCCACCATGAATGATGGAACATTTACATGGGACAGAAATATTTTCATGCCTTTCCATTCCAAGAAATTCATCCACATACTTCTCCCCACTTTCACATTGGGACCAATATCTCAATACCTTTCTTTCAGAGTTCTTGAGTCAGTATAGAACTACTTCTCAGGCCATTTTTCCTTCCACAGAAAGTAAGCAACATAGGTATTGGTCAGGGCTGAACTGCTAGGCAGTGGGATTGTTATGCAGGAGCCATGCAGGAGTCTTTCTGTTGCAGGATACCATGAGACCCATTCACATGCTGAGCCCATATCTTCTTTCCTGTTTGTGCATTATAGAAAGGACTGAAGGAGAAAAGGAAAACCAGGAAGCAGGCACCAAGAGAGCCTGGGTCGCTGGGTCTGCTTGGGCAGTTTGTAGTGCCTTCTGGACCTACTTGGTTCTAGTTTCATATATACTAGGCATTGGCAAACAACTGCCCATGGCCCAAATCCAGCCTACCATTTGTTTTGTAGCATGCATCTTTGCAAGCTGAGAACGGTTTATACATTTTCAAATGCTTGGGGGAAATCGCAATAAGAATAATATATCTTGACATTTAAAATGAAGCAAAATTCAAATCCCAGTGTCAATAAATAAAGTTTTATTGGAACCCAGCCACAGCCATGCATTTACATATCGTTTATGGCCACTTTTGAGCTACAGCAGCAGAATGGAACAGTCGCAACAGAAACCGTATGGCCTGCAAAGCCTAAAATATTTACTATCTGGCCCTTTATAGATAAAATTTGCTGACCCCTGATATATGTTACTTCTATTTTATAATAGAATGCACTGTGCACATCCAATTTTATGGTTCAGTGAATCAGAAAGCACAAGTTTGGCAATTTGGATATCCTATGGTCAAGCATCCAATCTGTTCCAAGACCAACAGCCAGTCAAGGATCTTCTTTTCTAATGAATAGTTGTTGGCAGAATAGAATACAGCCTTATTCCAAAGCTCTAGGGTATCTGTTGTGATTCTGCTGGTGGGGCTTGCCAGATGTCATATAGCATCTCTATCTGCCACCAGCAGACAGAGCAGACCATTGGTTTTGTTTGGCCACAGGGTCCACACGGAAAGACTGCCTGAATTGCAACTGAACTATTTCAGAGCTCTTTCCTATTTCCGGTCCTACTAGAAACTCATCTTATGAGGTTACGCAAGAAATGGCCTGGTACAGCATCCCTAACTGTAGTTTATGTTGCCTCAAAAATCCAAAGAGAACCACAAAGCATGAGTGATAAAAGGTACAGCAGCCTCTCTACAAAGCAAACTCATCACCGGAGGATTCACAGCAATTTTTCCTTTCCTAATACACATTATTGATAAAACAAATCAGCTCTATAATGTTTACTTCAAAAATATTAACACTAGTGTGACCTATCTTTTGTGGTCCTAATTGTGTAATTCTACACCCAGAGTTGAATTATTGGTAGAATGACAATACCATTGTACTGCGGGGCAGGAGGGAAAACCGTTGACTCTGCTCCAGAAGAGAACTAAGATTCCTCTTTGGAATTTCCCCCAAACTTTCTTGGTGACTATAATGTCCGAGTGGATGACCAAGAGAAAAGGCAAGAATACTGCCCAAGCAGTTCCTGTTTGATAGGGCACCTGCAAAACACGGGGTTCCTCTCTACTGAAGGGATTTTCCTTCTATAACGAACAGGGAGGTTGCTAATTCAGAGTTTACTCTTATTTTTACCCTAAGACTTATAGAAGCTGTTCCACCATTTTACCACCTGATATCTGGTGTGTGTAACTTACAAATTTCCATTTCTGTCATTTAAGCAACTAGCCCATTCCATTTCTTTTAGTACTTTTTTCTACAGGACTAAAGGTTCAGAAGGAACTTTTATAAGAAGAAACTTATAAAGGAAATTTGCAAAGGACAATGTAGCCAGGCATGTGACTTAAAGGTTACCTTGAAAATATTTGTCTTCGTTCGTCTCTTGAAAGACCATATTTCCTTAACTTTCTCTCATGCTCTTTCCCCCACTCACTAAATTTGGTCTGAGTCTGTATTAAGGGCTACATTATTGTCTGCTGACTTCCAGAGAAACTGCTAAGCACCAAGAATGAAAGCACTTAGCTGCTTTTAGTCATGATCAACAGTTTGCTCATAAGAGCCTAAAAGGATCAGAAGGGGGTGGAGGAAGGATACAGAAAACCTCTAATAGATCACCACAGGACTTCTGAGCTTGTTTATAGAGAGAACACCAGTAATAGTGACTGACAAGTAATGCTCATAATTGATGTTGCTGTAATTCTAGATGGGGTGTAATAGTATGTATATTTAATGTACAATATCTTTATAAAATTTATGTCACATCCTACTCTAATGCCCCTATAAACTGCTGTACAGGAATAGAAGGAAATGATACTTGTGTTCTCTTCAATCTCTGTCTGGGCCATTAACCTCTGTCTGGGGAGCTTCTCTACTCATTTGTCTCTGCATTGGTTTGGGAGTAGCCCTGAGACCACTAGGCAGTATTAAGTAAATAGATAGTAGTTAGACATTTAACCCATTCACCCAAACTTAACTTGCTCATTGTTTTTGGACAACATGCTTTTCCAAGGGGGGGGGAGTTAATAATAACAGCAATGGCTCCCACCATTTGTAGGACGGGCATGATCTTATATAACCCTTGAGGCAGGTATCTTTATCCTTGTTTAATAGTTGAGGAAATTATGGCCTGGATAGCTAAAGTAACTTGCCCAAGAGCATTCAGCTAGAAAAGAATTAGAACAAAGATTCAAGCAAGGCATATCTGACCATAAAGCCAAAAAAGTGGAGAAAATTCTTTATCATTATCATCAAGTACATCAACATTCACTATCAGACTTGAAATTTCCCTCAATTCTCTCATAGATTGTAAGCAACTACAGGACAGATCTCTAGCTCAAGTACTGCATCAGGGAATGCTCTGGACAACTGACTGGGTTGTAGTAAAACAGGCATAAAACCTCCTTTCCAGGTATTTGGATCCTAGGAGGGATATTTGTTTTTAGAGGTGAACATGTCTCAACTGAAAACAATAGTGTACGTTCTGAGGTAAACAGTATGATCCAAAAAGACTCCAGTGACAAAATCTCCAGGTGTAGGTTTCATTACGAGCTCAGTTTTGTTCTAGGAGTAAGCTGGGGGTAGCATGGTCAGGTAAAAGGAACTTGTGGGTTAATCCCACCTTCCTCACTTACTGAACACCTGGTTTAGGATTAAGGCCTAGGCCTTAACTCAGTGGCTGTTTTAACCTTTCTGTCCTTAATAATAACAGGTATTTCATAGGATTATTATGAGAACCAAAGGGAAAACAACTTTAAATTTTCTTGCACAGGGTTTAAAACTTAGTAGACGTTCAACAAGTATTTACACTTAAATTTTACTCTTTTAAACTCTAATTTAAGAAAGATTTGCTGACACTTCTATTATATATCATGCAGCAACTACACAGTAGACTTTTGAAGTAATTAAGAAACAACTCCCCATAAGCTAGAATGGGGACAGATGTGCAAATAGCTACCTGTAATGTGATTTAAAAAAAAAAAAAAAGGGCTGTCTCAACATAATGGACAAAGTGGAAACACAAAGAAAAGAACAATTAATTCTTCCTTTGGGATGCCAGAAAGCTTGTGCGGAAATGAAAGAATTTCAACCTGCATTTGAAGGTAAAGAAAGAAATGATATGAATTTACAAATTTTTCAGTACAGGTGTGGTCATGTGATGTTGATTTGCATGACCTCCATCGATCTATTCATTCAAACAATTATTGAAAGCCTACTATGTGCCAGGCATGGTTACAACATAGTAGGGTCACAAAAATTAGAAGGCATAGTACTCCTTTTGAGGAGCTAACAAAACAATTGAAACAGAGGGATACTTTATATATTCAGAAATTTCCTGTCATTTATCCTTCTATGAAGTATTAAATATACAGTTGGGCATATTTGTAAAAATGGTCACTGGAGCCATAACTAGGATCAGTAACAAAATACAAAATACAGTGAAAATTCTAGCAACATTCCCATTCTTTCATGAAAATTTATGTCTTGAAGAAAAAATTACCTTGTACATTTCCATTGTTGGTTTTTTTTCTTCTTCTTCTTCCCTCCATAAAATCAAGAGTTCAGTTTAGGTCAACCCTTGAGCTTCAATTGTACACATTAGATAGACAAAACGTATAAGATATGTCTGCCTTGGAAGAGTTCACAATTTAGTGAGGGTATGAAATCATCTATCTGTGTAGATTATGGCGAAAATTCCTTCCCAAGATTTATTGTCTATGAAAACTAAAGGGGAAAATAATAGAAAGCAAAGTAGAATTTATTAAATTGTTCTTTTAGTGTACCTGCAGAATCGTTTCTCCCTTAATTTCTGCAGGCACACAAGAAAACCAAATTAAATGCTGGATTTATTGTCTGCTTGGGGCATCTTGACATACTACTGTATAAACTTAAGTCTCTGTTTCCTTGGAACTGTTGGACAGAGCATCTTGTATTTCTCACTAAGAAATTTTACACCAAAGACACAATGGAGATTAAGGCTACAAACAAATTGGAATGGCTTAAGTAAACCTTGCACTTTTCCATAATAATAGAGCTCTCTCTTATTTCTCAGGTCAGATAGCAATTTTGAAAAATCCAGCTATATATTGTGTTTAAGAGACACCCCTAAAACATGATAGCACAGAATTATATACAGAAAAATGGTGGAAAAGATATATTAGCCAAATACTGCCCAAATGTGTGTGTGTTTGTGTGTATATATATATCCTTCACTAGATTTATATTTATATATATATATGTATATATATACATATATATATATATATCAGAGAAAATAGAGTCAGACAGATGGAGATAAGATGGAAAAAAGGATAGTAAAAGGAATAAGCCACCAAAAAGATATGACAATCATAAATTTTTATGGGCCCAACACCAAAACAAAAGCTGCAAAATGCAAAAAATGGAATTGCAAGTAGGAATTGATAAATCCAAAATCATAGTAGGCAATTTTAACAAATCTCTATCAGAAAGTCTTATCAAACAAAAAAAAAGTGAGAAGGATGGAAAATATTCCAATAATGAGTTAATAAGCTTGCACAAAGGAATGGGTATAGTACTCTGCACTGACAAACAGAATATAATACATGGAACATACAGAGGAACTGATCACAAGTGGGTCACAAAGAAGCCCAATACATTTTTTTAAGATGCTTTTTTGTTGTTGTTTTTTAAAAAAGGCAAAAGATTTATGCGATCTGAAGAGAAACTAGGGTATTTTTGTTGTTGTTTTTAAGAGAGAGCCTATGTGCCTTAGCTGGGGTAGGGGTGAAGAGGATAGAAGTAGGGAAGGTGGGACTGGCAGAGGGAGAGGGAGAGAGAGAATCTTAAGCAGGTTCCTCACCCAGCCCAGAGCCTGACCTGAGGCTTGATCTCAAAACCCTGAGATCACAACCTGAGCCGAAATCAAGAGTCAGAATCTCCTTGGGGCACCTAACTGGCTCAGTCAGTAAAGCATGCAATGTCTGATCCTGAGGTCATGAGTTTGAGCTCCATTTTGGGGGTAGAGATTACTTTAAAAAATTAATGAAATGTTAAATAAATAATGAAATATTTAAAAAACAAAAACCTCCAGATATTTAGAAAGCTTTAAGTATATTCTTTTATTTTTATTTTATTTATTTGAGAGAAAGAGCAAGCGAGGGAGAGGGAGCACAAGCTGGGTGAAGGGCAGAGGGAGAAGAAGACTCCCCAGTGAGCAGGGAGACTGATGTGGGAACCAATCCCGGGACTCTTGGATAATGACCCAAGCTGAAGGCAGACACTTAACTGACTGAGCCACCCAGGTGCCCCTAGAAAGCTTTACACATATTCTTAATAAGCCATCTGTTAGAGACCCACAATAGAACTTACAAAATATTTAGAACCAAATGATTAAGTACGTATGTTAAAATTTATGGGATGAAGTCAAAGTTGATCTTAGTGTGAAATTTTGAACCTCTAGATTTATTTGATATTAAAAAAAAAAAAAGGATTGAAACCAAATGAGTTACGAAATCAACTCAAGAGAAAAAGAACAGAGTAAACCTGAAGAGAGTAAAAGGTAAAGCAAATATCAGAAATTTATGAAATCAAAAATTAGTTCAACCAAACCAAAGAAACTGGTTCTTTCAAACAACATCAGCAACTCACAAATTCATAATTCTTTAGCAAGATTTACCAAGAACAAAAGAGAAAAAGATGACTGACTTATGTTAGCAATCAAAAAGAGGACAAAAGCCTTGATAGAATATATATTTAATATAAGGAGACAATAACAGTCACCATAAAGTGTGAAACAACTTAAAATGTCTATCAATGGAGAATTCTGGACTCTTCATGCAATGAAATGTATAACAGAAGATTAGAGATTAATGATCAGCATGCATAAATCCTAAAAACAAGGTTAGCCAAAAGAGCAAGCTGTGCATATGTATAAATACATCATTTATATAAATGTTAAAAATATGTGAAGCAGGGTGCCTGGGTGGCTCAGTGGGTTAAAGCCTCTGCCTTCAGCTCAGGTCATGATTCCTGGGTCCTGGGATCGAGCCCCACATCGAGCCTCACATCGGGCTCTCTGTTCAGCAGGGGGCCTGCTTCTCTTCCTCTCTCTCTCTGGCCTGCCTCTCTGCCTAATTGTGATCTCTGTCTGTCAAATAAATAAATAAATCTTTAAAAAAATATGTGAAGCATCATTTATATAAATATTAAAAATATGCAAACTTTTAAAAAAAGTTATATTATTTATGGGCACATACCACATGTAGTAAAAATATGGAAACATTCATGGGGATAACAGAAACCCAAAACAGGGTGAAGATTACCACAAGCAGAAAAGGGAACAAGGGATAGTAAATGGAGAAGCACCGGGGTGGCTCCGTCTGTTAAGTGTCTGCCTTTGGCTCAGGTCAGGATCCCAGAGTCCTGGCAGAGTCCCACACCGGGCTCCCTGCTCTGGGGAGCCTGCAGGGGGGAGAGAAGATGAAATCTGGGAGGGAGCTTTGTAACAGTACTATTTTTTCTTTAAACACATCTGGAGTAAATGAAGCAAAAAGTTAATATATATTTACACTGGGTTGTGGGGATACAGGTTGTCATATAATTCTCCATATGCTTCTATTATTTGAAACATTTCATAATAAAATTTTAAAAATAAAAAATCAATTCAATTATTTAATCTTTTGCTCCTTTTATATCCTCTTTCCTATCTTTTTCCTCTCCTGCCCCATTCCTATAATATAGAGGTCCAACGTGTCATCAGCTTATGCAGCTATGAAGTTACAAAAATGTCAATATATTTCACCTCCATCTGAATATCTGAAAGATCTCAAATCGTCTTCAGGTTTCTCAGGAAATTCCCAGGGCTATTTTGTCTCCTTTATTAGAGTCATGTAAGTTTTTTGAGGGAAGTTTAGCCAGAACACCCAGTTCTATAAGGTAACAGAGGTTGACCAGAAAGCCCCAAAGTACCTTAAGTGGGAAGTAATTTCAGATTATGATGAGTAAATGATGATCACAGGTATCTCTCATGTCAATTACCAACACAGCCTCCAATGGATAAACTCCTATTTCTCTTAAACCACCCTACTGGAGGCAAGGTACAGGCAAATTCCTCTGGGATCATTGCCACTGATTCTGCTTCCACTCAGTCTGGTCCCTGAGCCACACTGACCCACAGCCTGTGGCTCCTCAGCCCAACCAACCCACACCCTACTCAGCCTTGCAGATAAGCGAGGAAGATGCAAGATACTCTTTCCCCCCCATAGCCCATGTGAAACAGGTTTCTCTTCTGAGAAAAATGTGGATTTGTCTTCAATCCAACTGGAAGCAAGTCATCTAAAATATGACAGAATCTAGTATTTAATAATTCTTTGAAAGTACTTCAGATAAAATCCTTGGACTTCTTAAAATGGTCATAAATTATTCAAGGTGAGAATTAAAGTTACTTTACACTGCCTTTATACTAAGGTACTTAACAGCTGTATAAATACACTTAATGACAAAAACTTTTCTATATTAATTGCTGACTACCTTTCATTCCTTCCTTGAATCTATGCTAACACATAAAAAAAGCAAAAAATGAGAGTGAGGGCTCTATCCTTAAAGCTATTATAAAAAATTTGCTCTTTATAACTCTTTTAAGGTAATACCATGGTGTCTCTTTAGGGCACAGTGCAGACCCAAAGGTACGTATAGACTGGTGGGTAGGAATATTACATGGATACGAAAGGACTACTTTAGCTCAAGTGGATCAAAATGGTGGCTGTTCAGCATTTTGCTTTATCAGACTCTAAATAAATTGTATTTCTGAAATTTCACATGTTAAAAAAAAAAAGCTAGAAGAACAACCAATTTTAAAATGACTTTTACAGTAATCCAGGAAAATCTCAGTAATATTTCATAATAAAATACTCACTCAATCTTTCCCAGTATTGTCAGGTGGTATATAATATAGCCCATGTTGTTGGACCAGTAAACGTTTCTGTTTGATATCAAAGGGAAAATGTGAAATGTTTGTACTTCAGTAATTAGCATGGAATATTTATTGGCTTAAATTATCTTCTCTATATGTTTGAAGCAATATTGCCACTTTATGTAATAAAGCAATATTGCCAATTACGGATTAAAATAAATTTGGCAGAGGGTCTCAGAAACCAATAATGGATTTCTCAGGACATAGGAAAATTTTACATTCCTGGACCCACTTCCATGCCAGGAAAAGAAAAGAAAACTTATTAGCACAAATTTGATTTGATGTAATGATTTCTCTTCCCCTCTTTCCTCCCCCCGCCCCTGCTCCCTCTCACAAAGCCCCCTTCCTCATCATCTCAAGGGTTTCTACTCACTCTTCACTATTGTCATACCCCCAGGGACACAGTTTCTTTCTGAGTCATAGCTCAGTCACCTCCAGTAGGCTTTTTCCTCAGACATCCCGAGGTTCTCTATCTCTTTGGCTCCGCCTGGACCTTCCCTCTCCATGTTCCCATTTTCAGGTTTTCTCTCAACCCCTACCCTGTCTTTTACCTTCTCTATCACTTTTGTCAGAAAAGTAATATGATATTCTCCTCTCCTTCCTGGAGAGCCTAAAATGGATTCATCCCAAAAGATAGTAATCCTATCATTTTCCTTTTCTACATCGACCACAGAAATGTATAAAGAGAGTAGGAAAAACCCAGAGTGGCCAACTGCACTCCTATGTTTCTTTAATCCTGAGAAAGGTGGTATAGAAGATGCTGGCTGGCTCAATCGGTGGAGCACCAGACTCTTGATCTTGGGGTTGTAAGTTCGATCCTCAAATTAGGTGTAGACATTACTTAAAAATAAAAATCATTTTTTAAAAAAATTCTGAGAAAGGTGGTATAAACTGCTCACTGAGTGTGTGTGTGTGTGTGTGTGTGTGTCGGGGAGGGGTGTTCCCAGAAAATCGGACTCCAAAACTCACACTTATACCCATGAGACCCAAAAATGCATAATAAAGGCAACTTAAATAAACCAGTGAATATCTTGGCATCAATGAGATTTACTAATAAAAAGAACTCTGTTAACTCTTTTTCTGGATAGAATTATGACTCATATGAAAAGGTCAAATGCTTTATTAAATTACTTCCATCTTCCCTCCAGATGTGTGATTTGCTTTTTTGACATTGCACAAACCTAGTAGCAACACTTAATTTAATGAAATCCTGAAAGTACTAAATAGACTTCATCAGGATTTTATATTTTTACATGAAATAAACCTTAAGTAAGTATTCTTGTCCTCTGCCTACTGCTTCCTGATTAGACATGAACTGGTGACACTTCGGGGGGCAGAATAACAGGTCATAAATTGATAAGATCCCATTTGATTTCTTCAATGTCTTTGAGTAAATACAAGCAATACTGGAGGAGTCTATATTCTTTTAACTAAATTCTACCCCCGACGTGGGGCTCAAACTCACAACCTCGAGATCGAGAGTGGTAGGCTCTCCTGGCTAAGCCACCCAGGCACCCCAGGATAATGCCATATTAAAACAAAGTTTTAAAAGCAACTTTCTAGACTGAAACAATTTTGAAGCCAATACCTTCCCCCACTATTAGAAATGTAAAATGTTTAATATTGAACATGTATCCCCAGAGTTCAATTCCTTCCCTGTAGCTGAGTATCACTGTATTAAGAGAATCAACCCCCAAATATGAGAAGCAATTGAAAACCACATTACCAGGGTGCGTGGGAGGCTCAGTGGGTTAAAGCCTCGGTCTTCAGCTCAGGTCATGATCCCAGGGTCCTGGGATCGAGCCCCGCATCAGGCTCTCTGCTCAGCGGGGAGCCCGCTTCCTCCTCTCTCTCTGCCTACCTCTCCGCCTACTTGTGATATCTGTCTGTCAAATAAATAAAGAAAATCTTTAAAAAAAAAAAAAAGAAAGAAAGAAAAAGAAAAAAACCACATTACCTTTCCTTATAGAGAAGTACAGATTATAAAACCCAGACCAAATGAAATGGAAAGACCTTGGGAAAGACACATGGCACCAACATTTAAATTATCTAGGAATGGGGTTAATTTATTCTTCTTAAAGATCTCCAAGGAGGAAAACTTGGCAGTGTCTATTCATGGTCTAAACAGAGATTCACACGTCAGGGCAGGAACTCCTTCTTCAGCTGAATAAGAATTTCCAAATTTTATGCTATCATAAACAAAGTTTGGGGGTTGGCTATATTTATACATAAAAGTTCTTTTCGGTAGTTAAGTTAATTTAATCAGGGCGGTTTTCTGAAAATTAAATTGCAGGGTAGGCATTTAAAGCCTCATTGGAAATAGCCTAATGTATGAATAAAGACCAGTTTACATGTTCACCAACAGGTATGAGAAAGTCCATTTCATCCTATCTTGGACATCCAGACTTCCCCTGAGATAAGGAAAACAAAACAAGACAAAACAAACAAATAAACAAAAAACTTTGCATAGAATTACTGTACGGAGTTACTAGCATTTAGCAGGAATTGGTGTTTTCATCTTCCTTTCTTCAGATGGTTTGAGGAGTATAAAAACTGCTAGTGCTGTTACCAAGGAGTAGCAAAAGAGCTAAAAAAAGGGCAAACAGCCTACTTTGAATTCTGCCTCATTTGCAACTGTGTTATGGTCCACATTTTTCAATTTATTTAACAAATCTTTGTTTCTCTATTACTATGTTTTAAGCTCTGTTTTAGACTCTAGGAAGCAAAAAACAATACACTCTGTGGTTCTCAAGAAGGTTACAGTTCTAAATGAACTGTTTATGTAAATATATGGTGGAAGTTAAAGGCAACCTTTGTACTGGTCCATGGTAAATAATTCTGGGGAAACATCTTGTAAACTATTTCTATTGTTGACGTGATTTCTAAATCACTATTTCAGCAAATAATTATTAGCACCTGTCATACGCAAGGCACTAACTTGGGAGATGCAAGGGGTATGGAAAAATATAGAAGACATTGAGTGTGCCTACAGGGAGACAAATCTCCTTGGGTCTCCAAAGTTTCTGCATGTCTTGTGAGCAGAGGCATTGAGAGATTTTATTTTGGATCATCTTTTCAAGGATGTTTATAGAGTCAACAGCCTTGGAAGATAAAGATAATGTCTCCTTTTAGAGCAGAAGGCAGTTTCTGTAATGTCTAGTATAATAAAAAAGAACATCTCCCTCTGGAGAAAAGGAAGGCCAGGTTTGTTTGTCAAAGATTTGCTTCCCTAATCTCAGGATTTTTTTTTTTTTTTTGCTATACTGGAAACCTACTGTCTATGTAGTATTCACCTGGGGCATTTGGGAGTCACTGCATGGGACTTGGAACAAGGAGAACTGAAGTTTATGCTGCCTGATATACTAAGAATAATTCTTTGTTTCTGATCCAGGAGTCTCCTGTCTACTGCCCATATCCATGAAGCTGTGGCAGACTAACTTGTTAGCCTGTAAGGAGG
Organism: Mustela erminea; assembly: GCF_009829155.1. Taxonomy (NCBI): domain Eukaryota; kingdom Metazoa; phylum Chordata; class Mammalia; order Carnivora; family Mustelidae; genus Mustela; species Mustela erminea. The sequence goes on from NC_045626.1 coordinate 39,361,894, forward strand.
TAATTCTTAAACCTTCACAGTTCTTACAGTGCCAACAAAAATGTACTATTTAATAAAAATGTAAGAAAGCACACAGATGACCATACTCTGTTATTATTGTGGAAACAGTTACCCAATATACTATAGAAAAGAACAAAATTGATTTTGTCTAAAATTGATTCTGTCCAAGAGAATCCTACCCTTTCCTAGAGGAAGTGAAGAGAAGGAACTCATATAGGAAAAGGAAGCATAAATTATCCTTCTATTCCTATTTCTCTGACTATTCTTTCTCAGTATCTTCTATGGGTTCCTCTTCTGTTGGAGTTACCCAACATTCTGTCATTGTCCTCCTTCTCTTTGTAATATATGTTCTTTCTCGGGAAATTCTATCCATTCGTATGAGTTCAGCTACCAAATATGCATGCCTGTCTCTAATTTCTTTCCAAGCTCCAGCTCTCTGTTTCCAACTGCCTACTGGATATTTTACAGGTGACTCAAACTTAACATGCTCAAAATTCTTTCTTTCCCTGATGTACTCAATTGTTTCTTCCTCCTGATAACTGTTAATGGGATAACCATTCCCAGGGCCTCACGTAAGAAATCCTCAAAGAATTCTCATTGCTAGGGAGGCATGCCATCAGAGCAAAGAAAAGCTAGTTTAATAGCATCGGTCTAAAATAAACTATGCTGCTGAAACCCATTACATGTTGATACTCTCAATAAAAACTTTTGACCTGGGAGTTAGTTGTCCTGTGCCTTCAAAGAGAAGGGCTTTATTTCCATTCCAATCTATTACTGGTTGACTTGATAGTTCAATCTTCTTCTTCTTTCTTTCTTTCTTTCTTTTTCTTTTTCTTTTTTTTTTTAAGATTTTACTTATTTATTTGACAGAGAGCACAAGCAGGGGGAAGGGCAGAGGGAGAGAGAGAAGCAGGCTCCCCACTGAGCAGGGAGCCCAACAAGGGGCTCGATCCCAGAACTCTGGGAACATGACCTAAGCCGAGGGCAGACACTTAATCAACTGAGCTACCCAGGTGCCCCCAGTATTATCATTCTTATTTCAAAGTTCTTGTTGGCCCCAGCGTCCAATGGAATCATCATCACTTTTGGAGAATTGCTTCACTCCATGAAGTGAATTCATAAACAAGTTCTGAGAATAGCAAGTATCTTCTATCTGTTCCCCTTTTTCCATCTCTGGGAATACATTATCCTGGTTCAACGCTTTAATCACCTACTACCAGCTTCTACTGCTTCCTACGTGTTCTCTGTCTCTTCACTCTTAATCTCTTCAAATCTAGCTTGTATACTCTTTCCATTCAAATTTTCTTTTCAAAATTGAAACTTGACTACAAATCCCCTGCTTAAGACCCCCCGCCCCCATTCCCAGTCGCTCCCATCACTAACACTGCAGATAATTTATTATGGGTCCTTCAAGATAAAGTTCAAGATTCTTCATAGGATGGACAAACCTCTCCATGATCTGAATCCTAACTTTCTAGCCTCATCCTCGCCACTTCTTACTTTAAATCTCAAGATACAGCAAAATGAAAATGATTAAGTTCCTCTCATGTAACATGCTTCTTCTCCTCTCCACGCCATTTCCCACACTGTTCCTTTTCCCTAGTGTTCACTTCCTAGTCCTCTCCCCATGCTCTGTCTTGACTTGGAGATGGTCTATTGCATGTCTCTCTAGTTGGTCATCTCTTCAAAGGAGTCCATGGTGTTCTCCTCCAAATCCTTCCCATGTAAGAGGATCCTGCTTGCACTCTCAAAACACCACTACCAAACTCTAACACTTAACACACTGGATTGTAATTGCATGTATTTACTGTGTTTCTGGCTCCTCCACAAGAGTAAGATACTTGAGAGCAAGAACTCATCTTTCCATTCCTATTGGTTTGAATAGTATCTGGCACATAAATATTCAATAAATATTTACTGAATAAATGGGTAGATGAGTGGATGGATGAATAAAGAGTGGGATGTGAGCTATGAATATTTATACAGAAATTTAATCAAAGTACATTTAAAATTTTAATGAATGGAAAAGTGGACAGTCTACAGTACGGTGCTCCACTGAAAGGGCATTAGTTACTATGATAAACATATCAACAATAGGATAGATCTGGCTGCTGTTCCAGTAATTATTATAAATATTTTCTTCTTCTCCTGCTAATCTCTCCATTTTTTAATTGTTTTTAATTTTTATTTTATTTATTTATTTTTTAAGATTTTATTTATTTATTTGACAGACAGAGATCACAAGTAGGCAGAGAGGCAGGCAGAAAGAGAGGAGGAAGCAGGCTCCCTGCTGAGCAGAGAGCCCGATGCAGGGCTCGATCCCAGGACCCTGGAGTCATGACCTAAGCTGAAGGCAGAGGCTTTAACCCACTGAGCCCACCCAGGTGCCCCATCTCTCCATTTTTTTAAAGTGAACTCTACCTCAGTGTGGGGCTCGAACTCAAGACCAAGAGATTAAGGATTGTATGATCTACCAACTGAGCTAGCCAGAGACCCTAAGCTCCTGATAAATTAGAAATATATAATGGATAAAGTAGGACATAGTTATTATTTTCAAATTGGTATTTTTAGCCTCTTTTAAAATAATATATGTGAAGCATTTATAATTCTCAAGTATATAATGAACAGAGGCTATATGAATATTGTATATGTTGTGCTCCTTTTTCTTCTCTTTCTCCTTATGAATTAATTCCCATTTATATCAATTGAACGAAAATATAATAAATGATTTGTGTCCTTGGAAAAGACTGATGGGGGCGCCTGCGTGGCTCAGCGGGTTGAGGCTTCTGTCTTTGGCTCAGGTCATGATCCCGGGGTTTGGGGATCGAGCCCCCAATCGGGCTCTCTGTTCCGTGGGGAGCCTGCTTCCTCCTCTCTCTCTGCCTGCTTCTCTGCCTACTTGTATCTCTGTCTGTCAAATAAATAAATAAAATCTTTAAAAAAAAAAAAAAAGGAAAAGACTGATGGTACTAAGTTCAGGTGTGACTACGAAGAATGTGATAGGGAAGGAAAAAGAAAGTACAGAGTACAGATGATACATACTGATAAAATATTTGGAAAAGAGTATATAGGACTGTAAGTTGTTACAGAAGTAGTGAAAACAATGAAGATATTTTAATCATCTGAGATAAAATGAATTTAAATGAATTTCAAAATAGAATGTGAAGGGGAGCTTGGGAAGAAAAACAGAGATATTGTTCACACGTACTGAAACAGACCCTTTGATGACACGTAGAGTTTCCACAGTCATCTAAAGGTACCTTTTCCCACCACATTAGCTTAAATAGTGTAGAGCAAAGTGGAACTTGGCTTCTGTCTTCTCTATGACTCCCGAGCACTTACTTGTATTGTGTGATTTCGACGGTAGATCAACTTAAGCTAGATATGTTTTATCTTTTATATTATTAATCCACAAATGTAGATCTGAAACAGAAGCATAACCTTTACATAGCATTTTAATCTAAGTACATATAAATTTTTTTTAAAAGATTTTATTTATTTGCCAGAGAGAGAGAAAGAGAGTACACACAAGCAGGCAGAGAGTCAGGCAGAGGCAGCAAGAGAAGCAGGCTCCCTGCCAAGCAAGGAGCCCGATTCGGGACTTGATCCCAGGACTCTGGGATCATGACCTGAGCCGAAGGCAGTGGCTTAACCAACTGAGCCACCCAGGCATCTCTCAAAGTACATCTACATTTTTAATAGATAGTTATACACATAAATAGTCTCCTCCTGCTTCTTTTCTTTTTTCTTCTTTTAAGATTTTACTTATTTATTTGAGAGAGAACACAAGAGTGGGAAGGGTCAGAGGGAGAAGCAGACTCCCCACTGAGTAGGGAGCCCTATGGGGGACTCCTGCCTGGGACTCTGGGATCATGACTTGAATCACAGGCAGATGCCCAACTGAGTGAACACTCAGGTGCCCCTCTCCTCCTATTTCTTGACATCGATAGTCTCCTACTGTACCCCAGTACCTTATCTGAGAATTTTCTCTTTAAATTTGGCCTCCCCAAATAGTTCCAAAATTTTTCCTATTCTGTTAATAAGCATTCTTACTGAATTTAGGAAGAATATGTTATCCAGGTTCATGCATCTCATTTTTTTTTTAATTTAAAAAAAATTTTAGAATATTTTATTTATTTATTTGACACAGAGAGAGAGAGATCACAAGGAGGCAGAGACACAGGTGGGGGGTGGGGTGGGGAGCAGGCTCCCCGCTGAGCAGAGAGCCCGAGGCAGGACTCAATCCCGAGACCCTGAGATCACGACCCAAGCCAAAGGCAGAGGCTTAATCCACTGAGCAACCCAGGCGCCCCTCATGTATTTCTTATTAAATACTCTTCTCCTTGCACAGACTTGTATGGACTAATTGCTAACTACACTCAATTTTTGTCACTTCATATTACTTGTTTAAGTGTTTTTAAAGCTTTTGCCTAATGATGTAAAAGGACAAGATAACATAGCAGTTTTAGTTTTAAAGCAATGGAAGTGAAAATTCGTACATTTTTGGAAAGTAAATTGGAAGTATGTGTAAAAACACTTAAAAAGTTCATACTTTTTTTTTTCAAAATTTTATTTACTTTTTTGACAGACAGAGATCACAAGTAGGCAGAGGCAGGCAGAGAGAGGGAAGCAGGCTCTCTGCTGAGCAGAGGATCCCTATGCGGGGCATGATCCCAGGACCCTGAGATCATGACCTGAGCCAAAGGGAGACACTTAATGACTGAGCCACCCAGGTGCCCCCAAAAGTTCATACTTTTAAATACAGCAATTCCCCATGTGGGAATTATATTAAGAAAAAAAGTCACAGGTATGCCCAAAGATTAATTTAGAAGGATAGTCATGGAGGCATTATTAATAACAGAAAAAATATAAACCATAAATGCCAAATCATGAAAAGTTGGATAAATTATGTTATGTTCATATGATGGGAAATGAACGAATGAATCCAGTCATTTAAAAGTCACAATTTGAGGGGCGCGTGGGTGGCTCAGTGGGTTAAGCCGCTGCCTTCGGCTCAGGTCATGATCCTGGGATCGAGTCCCACTTCGGGCTCTCTGCTCAGCAGGGAGCCTGCTTCCTCCTCTCTCTCAGCCTGCCTCTCTGCCTACTTCTGATCTCTCTCTGTCAAAAAAAAAAAATCTTTAAAAAAAAGTCACAATTTGAAAAAAAAAAGTCACATTTTGGAATACTTACTGACATGGAAAAACATTCACAATATATTGTTAAGTGAGAAAGGTAGATTACAAAATTATAGGTTGATCCCAATTAAAAAGACACACACACGTATACATGTATACTGTAAGTAGAAGAGTATACACCAGATATGGAGACTGATAAATAGTTAAACTGAGGGTGGTGGGATTATTGGTCATATTTTTCCTTCATGGCATTTTTCTATATTTAAAACATTTTATAAAAAAGATTTAAAAAACAATTTTTAAAGATTGTATTTATTTATTTGACAGAGAGACACAGTGAGAAAGGGAGCACGTACAGGGGGAGTGGCATAGGGAGAAGCAGACTCCGCGCTGAGCAGGGAGCCCCATGCCATGCCTGGATGCTGGGGCTCAATCCCTGGAACCTGGGATCATGACCTAAGCCAAAGGCAGACGCTTAATGACTGAGCCACCCAGGTGCCCCTAAAAGAGATGTTTTTAAACATCATTTGGGGGAGTTTTTAAATCTGTTTCTGAGATGAAAAACAAATTCTTTAAGAAGTAGGTTTAAAAGTGAATAGAATATAGCTTTAAGAGTGATCTTAAGCAATTCTAAATAAACTACAGTAACATGCTCTAGCCTTCACAACCAGGATCCTAAATGCTGGGAACTATTAAGGAGGAAAAACACATCCAGCTTGGATCAGGGTAGTCACGTAATAGGAGAGGTGCCCAGCATAATCACAATTTTCCTGTCTTTCTTTTTTCACTGCTTACCAAAAAAGAGGAATGGAAACCTCTATGTTGGCCTTTCTTTAGAGGACTTATCAGCAGGGATCTAAAATCTCATTATCTTTCTAGAGAGAGGCTCAAAAACAGAAGCTATCTATAACAGCCTCTGACATTAAAACTCATCTGAAGCTTCAAATCACCAGAATGCCAACCACAAACTTACATATATACCTTGCAAAGATTCTCGCACTAGGAAATATTTGGTAATACGAATTAATTTCGGCACTAATTAGTTAGTTATAATTGTGCTTTATTTTGATAAAGGATTTCTTGAAACTGCAGAGTTGTATCACTAACCTATGAATTACTTACTTTGGAAAGTCTTGCTAAAAATTTACAAAACCACACCAGACCCAGGACCACTACTCATTACCACCAGCTTCTCAGACTGAGGTCTTGTGCTTTCTTGGGAGGAAAAACACCACATCCAAAGAGCTAGCTTCCATAAACACAAACATATAACCTGTAAAACTATACACATACACACATACCCCCCCATGATGATTTTGGTAAATTGAATGATTAACTTACCATTTGCCTTTTCATTTCTGATTATTCTAGAATTTTCAAAGTTCCTGCTACTTCAGTCATCATGTTCCCTCTCTTGGTGAACCATAAACACCTAATGCACAAGAAGAACTATTATTTAAAATCGCTTCTTGGCCTTTTGGCTAAGATCAAGCATAAATAGTGGTTTTAATCCTATAGCTTGCATTAAAGACTGCTAAACAAAATTAGTGTGTCGTGACTAATATTTAAAAAATTAAACATAAAAGAATAGATTACAGGATGCAGTACACATTAAAAGTACAAAAAAGTGTTATTTTGTAAAACTAATTTCAGTTATATAGGAATGTGTGTACTGGCTTACAATGTGGTATGTGTGCTTTTAAAAGATTTTATTTATTTATTTATCAGAGAGAGAGAGAGAGGGAGAGAGAGCATGCACAAGCAGAGGGAGCTGCAGTTTAGAGGAAGACGCAGGCTCTCCACTGAGCAAGAAGCCTAATGTGGGACTCGATATCAGGACCCCAGGACCATGACCTGAGCAGAAGGCAGACGCTTAACCAACTGAGCCACTCAGGCATCCCAAGTGTATGTTTAAATGGGGATACAGTATGTTGTGTGTTGTTTTGAAAAGCAAATGCCCCATGATACCCAATTTGTAACTAGGGATATTTTGGATATTTGGATATTTGGAATATCCCTATAATATCTGTATTATTTGATTATCTCTTTAAGAAAGGCATGTCCTGGGATGCCTGGGGGGTTCAGTTGGTTAAGCCACTGCCTCTGGCTCAGGTCATGATCCTGGAGTTGCAGGATCTCCCAGCTCTGCAGGGAGTCTGTTTCTCCCTCTGACCTTCTCCCCTCTTATGCTCTCTCTCAAATAAGTAAATAAAATCTTTTTTTTTTTAAGGCATATCCTATATCAAAAGCAAGAAAGGAACAGATGGCAAAGTAAATTTCTGAATATGTTTATAAATCCTTCCTGAAAGTACCCATATGGAATATGTTTCTTCATGGTACTTCACTTATCCATTTTCTCAATAAGCTAGATTAGATAGACAGATAGATAGATTAAAGAAAGAAATATCTATCTATCTATCTACCCATCTATCTGTCTATCTCATCTATTGAGAGAGTGTCCCTACTGATTGCCAGGTGCTAGGCTGCAGACAATAAAGCAAACCCCTCTGAGGGTAAAGTCTCTGCAAGGGAGACTACAAATTAACAAACAATAAGCTAATAACATGCTAACAGTTTTAGTAAATGTTGTAACTGATAGTCTAGAGCTACCTCTCCAGTTCAGGGGCAAAAGTGTACATCATGAACTCAATGAAATTCGAATTTTCAGGTGAATGAACAAAATCCGGTGCCAATCTGGTAGTAAACATTGTTGTTTTCTAGACTCGATAAATGAATAATAATTGTTTATAATACCAAGATGCAGTGACCTATTAAGTAATTTAGAGTGAGAGGATGACTCATGACTCAGCTTGTTAGTCAAGTTGACAAACATTAATTGAGTACTTTCCATGTGCCAGGCTGGGAGGCAGGAGGCAGAGAAACAAAGGTGAATAAAATACACTTTCAGCGGCCAAGGTTAATTGCTGTCTAGGAGCGAAAGGTAACATAAAAACAGATAATAAACCATAGCGCAATTAGTACAATTAAAAAGGGGTATTGCCAGGTACAGTGGTGATACAGGAAAAGAACTGGTCAGCATCGCGGAGGATGTCCCTTCTGGTTCACAGAGGATTCTCCCAAGACGCCAGTCGGTGTCTGAAAACCAGGGGCAGTGCCAGACCCTCGAGCACTGTGGGATATGTTTTTTTCCTATACATACACACCTACAACAACGTTTAATTTATAAATTAGGCACCACAAGAAAGTAACAACAACTCTAATAAAATAGAACAATTATAAAAATGTCCTACAATAAGCTATGTAAGTGTAGTCTGTCTCTCAAAGTATCTCTGATTGTACTGTACTCACTTTTCTTCTTGTGATGATGTGAGACACTAAAAAGTCTTTGTGAGATGAATGGAGGTGAGCCTTGCAGGGTTGAGACACAGGGACAGGCTGCGACTGACCTTCCCACCACTGGTCGGAAGGAGGATCATCGGCTTCCAGACTGCAGTTGATCGGGACACAAATCACGGAAAGCGAAACCACGGATAAAGGGGGAATTACTGTAGGCGGAACCGGACTAGGAGTTTCACAAGAAGAGAAAGGGAGAAAGGCATATCATGGGGACAGAATGACCTCTTCAAGGGTGTGCCTTCGCATGGCACCTTTGGGCAACTCCAGGAAGATACTGCTGCTAGATCCTAGGGTGTCAGAAGGTGGTCAACACAAATGAAGTTGGGAGGCAGACTGTCACATAGGGGAAGAACTTCTTTTATCATGCAGAAGGTTTTATATTATATTCCACAGACAAGGAGGATACAGATATGGTACAGGATTTTGGTCAGGGAGTAACTTTTAAGTCAATTCTGGCAATGGTGTGGAAATTAATTGAAAGGGAAAAGAGTTGAGAGACCTAGAAAACCACTGGGGCTGTGAACTTTGATATCACACTTGACTGCTAGCATATGATGTGCCCCAGGACACGTCGATATGAGGAAAACCAACATGTAATAATTTTATCTTTCAAAGCTGATAATACAGGGAATTAACAAGTTATGTATGTATAAACAGTAGTTTCACAGTTGGGAAGCTGTGAAGCGTCCCTCAGACAGAATCCTATAGTATTGTATGCCTGATTCAGCCTTGGGTTTATCAACATCATTAGATCAGCATCTGAAGAGCCATCAAGGTCACTGCCTGGATCTGCTATGTAGCAGGGCTGGTTCACTGTGGAAGAGGTTAACCCCACAGACTCTTGATTTGGGGAGTGAGGTCTCACAGCTTAGAGCAGCCACCTCCGTTTCCCATCTGAGGAATGTTCCTCTAGTCCTTGTTCATATAAATTGTTCTTCCGTTTGTCTCTTCATCTTTTCTTTAAAATTTGCCCCCATTCAAAGCCACTACTTCTTTTCCTAAGAACAGTAGTTACTTGCATAGCACTTCCTACGTGTCAGGCACTATTCTGAATGCTCCACATATATTAAGTGATAAAATTCTCATATCAACCCGATGAGACATTATTATTATTATCTTACTCTGTTCAAGCTGCTGTTAATAACAGAATACCACAGACTGGGCGGCTTAAAAGCAACAGAAATTCATTTGTCATGGTTCTGGGGGCTGCAAAGTCTAAGATCAAGGTGCTGGAAGATTCCATGTCTAAAGAGAGTCTCTTCCTGGTTCATACCTCTAGTCCCCTCCCAAAGGCCCCACCTCCAAATACCATCACTTTGGGGATTAGATTTTATCATAAGAATGCGGGGTGGGGGGGGCACAAACATTCAAATCTATAGCAATTACCCTCATTTTTTAGAGAAGGAAATAGCTAGTTACCCAGGATCCCACACAGGAACAGAGGCACTAATCATATTCATGCCATCAGGCTCTGAAGTTGGTATTTTTAATCGCCATAATATGTTGCCTCTCACAAGTCTCAATTTTATAAGTACCTCGTAGGAGAAAAGGGACCGGCACATGGAATTTTGCCTTATAGAAAGCTTTTCTTAGATACTCCCTTCTTAATAACCTACAGATCCTTTAAGTTTTGTCCCTGCACCCAGTTGTTATGCCTTTATCTACATGGCTTGTATTGTTCCAACAATCTTAAGAAACATAATTCCTCATACCATGTGTGGAAGTGCAGTTCAGCTAGGCGGAAAAATTACCTTTCTTAAATGATTTTCCTTACAGCTTAACCAAAACTCTCTCCATATCACACATAAGATCTTTCTGTAAGCATTCTACTAGGACAGGAAGACTCATGTAAGAATTTGTGGCTCATTAAAGTGTCTTCCCTCTAATACTCAAGATTACAATGAAACCTTTTTCTGCGAGGTCAGCAATAAGAGCAAATCTAATGTAAGTCTTTTATTGATTAAAAAAAGTTGACTGCATTAATCTTTTTACTTTTTATCTTGTCTTTAGGTCATAAGTCACCAATCCTGGTATGAGAGGTAATTATGGGAATTTTATTCCTTGAAGCTTTTAAAGAGGATATCATAACAGGAGAAAACTATTTTTTTTTTTTAAAGAAGTCTTTCTGTCATATAAGTTTTCAGGATTTACCTAATTGAAGGACCTCCACCCTGCCCATTCTTAAATGTTTCCTATTTCATTTTTGGAATCTGAACTCTATTTCCAAAAATAATTATTTAGATCATGATAAGCACGGGGTGATGTATGGAATTGTTTGAATCACTGTATTTTACACCTGAAACTAATACTGCACTATATGTTAACCAACTGGAATTAAAACAAACACTTAAATAATAATACTTTTTTAAAACATAATTTGGATAGAAGAAAATTAGCTGGCACTTAGCTCCTTATTTTTTAAAATTATTATTATTATTGTTAAGTAAACCCTATACCCAATGTGGGGCTGAAACTCATGATACCTAGGTCAAGAGTTATATGCTCTACCCACGGAGCCAGCCAGGCACCCCTCATTTCTTGAGTTTTCTTCAAAATTCTTCTTTCTATGAGCAAAACCTTATAACTTAAATTGGCCTGTGATTCTGCGTAAAATAATATATTAAGATATTTCTCACTTTTCCCTAAGACTTTTTCAAAAAATTGATGTGCGTGACACAGAGGTCAAAACTTTCAGCAAAAAAATTTTGTGAAAACTGTGGCCAATGCCTCCAAGTGAGAGGGCAAGGAAGGTGGGTGTAGAAGATTCTCGGTGTTGTTCTTCAGTTGCTAATGGAAGGGCTTGTTCATTGGCATAGACTTAAGTCAGCCCACTGAAAGGCAGCTGGGTGTTTTCAAATTCCCTTGGGTTGGAGAAGCAGGCTCTTGTTCTGTGTCATACACGAAACACTGGATACGTGTTGGAAAAACAGAAAGAGTTGATATGCAACCGTTTCACCTGGTAATCACTCACCTCTGCTACTGTAAAATAATGCTAAAAAAAAAAAAAAAAAAAAAGATGAGCACACAAAGGTCAGGACCTGCTTAAAGAGGACCTCGACAGTACCTTTCCTTTCTGAGCTGCGTCTGCAGAGAGCAGGCCATACTGCAATACTGGGGGAAACAACGATTTACCACGGAAAGTAAGCTGTGGATTTGAATCCTAGCACTGCTGTGTACAAGCTGTGTCATCTTGTCGAAGTACCTAAAGTCTTGGTATGCGTATCTAGAAAAAGGGAATTATCCCGACCTTAAAGACTGGAAGAGAACTGAGAAAATTATGTGAAAACAGCTGGCCCCAGTAGGCTCCCGGTAGTTTGCTCTTTCCCTGGACGTGTTTATGGGGGTTGGTGACCTCCTACCCCGCGGTCTCCAGCATCTCAGTTCATACAACGAAGGTCCTGAACCCAACGGTCACCTTCCCTTCTGTAGACACTGTTCACTCATCATCCCCCTTCTCCATCTCGGTGCTTTGGCGCTGTCCGGGCTGCCCAGCAAAGTCTAGACTGGCAGGATTAACTTCCAGCCCCAGTGGTAGAGTTGTGGGGTTGGGGGAGAAACGCCAAGGAGTGTTCCACGCCTGCCTTTCCCTCCCGGTGTCTCTGTGACACTCTCAAGAGGTGGACACCAAAGAGGTCTCTCCTGTGGCCCGTATTAGCCACTCCAGCGGCAGGGTGGGGGGTAGCACGGGACAGTGCCCGACGCCACGACTAGGAGAAGGACTCAGAGCTCGTTCCGGTCGTGCTGGGCTCCCGGAAGGGCCCTGGGCGAGGAAGGAGCCTGGGCGCGCGGTGACGCCCGGGAGGCTGCAGGGCGCGGGAACCGTCGGACGGGGGAGCGAGAGCTAAAGCTTGGAGAGCGCGCCGAGCCGCAGGCGTCGGCGGCCGCGGCCCGGAGGCTGACGCCCAGCCGAGCCCGCCGGGCCGCGGGAGGCGGAGCGGGCGGCGCCGGGGAGGCGGAGGCGGAGGCGGCGTCTCCCCGAGCTGCGCAGGCGTTGCTCGCACCTTGTTGGTCAGTGCTGGGAGCGCTGCTATGGCGTTTCTCAGACCCGCGGCTCCTCCTCACGAGCTCGAGGCGGAGGGAAGGAGGGGTAAGAGGAGGAGGCGCGCGGACGGCCGCCGCAGCTGCACACTCGGGGCCAGAGAAGGAGGCGGAGCGGGAGCCGCCGCAGCCACCCCGGCCGCCGCCGCCGCCCGCAGCCGCGGGGCTGCTGCGAGTCCTCTCCGGGCTTGAGGGCACGCGGGGCGCCCCGGCCATGCCCCGCATTGGTAGCTGAGCCGGGCGCGGGCCCCCTCCCTCCCGGCCGCGTCAGCCGCGGTGCCCCCGGACTGCCCGCGGCCGGAGTGCCCGGCGCCTCCCGCGCGCCCCAGACCGCGAGCGCGAGCAGTCGCGGCCGCCGAGGCGCGGGTGGTGCCGGCGGCGGCGGCGGCGGGAGCGCGGGGCAGGAGGAGGCGGGGAAGATGGACCCGGCGCCCTCGCTGGGCTGCAGCCTCAAGGATGTGAAGTGGAGCTCGGTGGCCGTTCCGCTCGACCTGCTGGTCAGCACTTACCGGCTGCCCCAGATCGCGCGGCTGGACAGCGGTGAGTCCCGGCCCGGCCTCCAGCTTAGGGCAGACCGGCCCGGACCGCAGTCTCGGCGCGGGTGTGCGCGCGGGTGCTGGGGTGGGTGGGATCGGGTGGGGAGTGGGCTGCCCGCCCCTCCGGCGTTGGAGTTGGCCCGAGCGGCTGCCGCAGCCCTAGCGCGTTGCTCTCAGCTATCCCCAGCAGCAGCTAGAGATGTGAAAATCAGAGCCCTTGCAGTAAAATTAAAAAGGACGTCTTAAAAAAAAAAAAAATCAACATTGGGGAAACCTCTGCAGATAGTAATTTTGGAGGCGAGCTGTCCCTCCTCACCCGCCTGCAAGAATTACTCAACCTGGGAAATCCTGAAGAGTTATCTTAGGCAACTTTCTTACAAAATCATTGTGCTCTGGGTGGCATCATTATTTTGGATGGCCCCCCCTTCCCCCAGAAGCAGCAGATTTAAGAGGAAAAGCTCCTGGGTGACCAATGAAAGGGATCACATTTCTCAGAGACCTTTTATTACAGCTTGTCTGTTTTGTTTAACCGAACTGAAAGTAATTTGGGGCTGAGTGTAGATGTTTTTAGCAGAAGTGATGGTATGCTTAAGGTCGTTATTAACACATCTCGAGCCTGGAAAACATTGAAGTCTCCAAAATCTATATTGATTGGGAACTTGAGCTCAGAACTAAGAATGCTTATATTTCCTGAAACTGACCACCAGAAACCAACCCCCCCCCCCCAGGTGTTTGCTCTGCAGTGTGACATCTGCAAACAAGTGCATACTGTCAAGCAAGTAGACCCCTTTCAGTTTGAATTGTAACCCGTAAGGTGGCAATTTAGGTGTGTCTTGTCTTGTGTTTTCACAGTAACTTCAGATGATTAGGGCTTCATGTAATTTCAGGCTGTTTTCAGGAACATGCTTCGCGGTGGGGCTGCTGGAAGCCCTTGGGCCCAGGCTGGCAGGCAAGCAGATAGAGCTGTGGTCACACAGGCCAAGTCAAAAGGAGGAGCACTGAGCAGAAAGATGTCATTTCAAGTCACATGGATTTGGGTTACTCCTTTTCTGGAGTACAGGAGTGTGTAACATGAGAAGTGTAAATGTCCAAAGGCATTTTCTTTTTCTTATCTGTGGGGTTCAATGAGACATTTGAAGTACTGATGTGAGAAGTAACTGCAAGAAAGTTCATGAAAGAAATTTTGGCCATGCTTTCTAGCCTTGTTTGGTTGGACATGGTAGTGGTGGGAATAAACTAGGAGTTTTCCAACTGCTAATAAGTACAGATGAACCCAGGAAGGAAAGGTGGTGTGTGTTGAAGCATTTCCGCATGCAGCGGGGTGGGAAAGTGTTCCGTGCTTTAACTATGTATATGCAGGTCTGACTCTGTGTGTGTGTGTGTGTGTGTGTGTGTGTGTGTGTGTGTGTGTATTCATATTCACAGTGTTTCATTTCCTCTTCCACTGTGCAAAATTGTGTATATTGGAAGGTTTTGAGTCGTCACCTTTTCCGACCTTCTCTCATCACTGCACACTGCCCAAACTTCTTACCTAGGCAGAGATCATTGATGCATGTGGTATAAAAGTCACCCAAAAGCTTCATTAAATTCAAAGTTTAAAGAGCCTGAATGTCAATTGCAGATAGAACTTTTAGCTTTATTATCTGGCTTCCTATCCCTGCCATTCATAAGAAGGATCTGAATCAGCAGTGTACTCATCCCACACTTCTTTTTAAAATTAGGACGTGGGTTGCAAGTCTTCAACACTGTGTCCTTTCAAGCTGTGGAATGGATTTTGATCATGTGTAATTCCCATTCTTGATGGTAAATTTTCTCTTATTACGCCTTGAGAATCAACAGTGGCACATACAATTTCGGAATCATAGCCAAATACAGCTTTATACCTTGTTCCTTAACAGTCCCATCTTATTTAAAATTTTCTTGTTTTTAATAGCTGCATACTATTCCAGGGGATGGCTGTACTGTATAATCAAGTTCCTATGGTGGACATCAGTGGCTTTTTTTTTTTTTTTTAAAGATTTTTTTTTTTTCAATTTATGTGTGAGAGAGAGAGAATGAGAGAGGGAGAGAATGAGTGGAGAAAGGTCAGTGGGAGAAGAAGACTCTTCGCTGAGCAGGGAGCCCGATGTGGGACTCGATCCCGGGACTCCAGGATCATGACCTGAGCCGAAGGCAGTCACCCAACCAACTGAGCCACCCAGGTGCCCCATGGCTTCGTTTTTTATTTTTTATTTTTTTTACTGTTACAAGTTGTGATGTAACGAAGGCCCTGACCCATAAATCTGTTTGGGTGGGAATATATTCCTGCCTTTCTGAATAGGTATGTGAATCTTTTTGAGTCCTGCAGATCCACTGTCAAATTGTTTCAGGGTCTAAAGGTGATACTCATTTCAACTACTACGAGAATTGTGGGAGTGCCACTCTCCCCCACAGCCTTACAATATTAGTTATCCTTAAACAAACAAACAAACAAACAAAAACTTTGCTAATGCTATGAGAAGAAAGTGTTAGCCTACCAATTAAATTTGGATAGCCTTTCAAAGAGTTGATCATTGATTCCATGCTTACTTTTAATCACATTTCACAGCAATGCTTGCAACATATTCAGGGTACGTCGCTGTACCTGGAGATTTCAGCTGTAGCTGAAATCTCAGGTTTTGTGTTGTCCTCATTCTGTGTCCTTTTGCCAGTTTTAGCACTACAGGTACATTTTACACACAACACACACACACACACACCCCATACTTAGACATGAAAGGTAGTCATTTTCCAAATCACTTACTTTATTTTATTTTTCAAATCACTTATTTTAAAAGAGGCTAGAAGGAAACTGAAAAACATGCCACTCGCTGACGTGATGCCAAGAGGGAACTATTGGCTAATTATAAGCAGTCATTAAAGAACATTAAACATCTAACTTAATAACTATTGATTATTGAGTGCCAACTACGTGCTGTACGTTTCCAGGTCCTTGACACATATTTGTCTCAAATCCTCAGCACCCCATTTTAAGGACTTTGGGAACCTGAGATTCAGAGAAATTGAGTAACATAATGTGCGGAGTGGGATTTTCAGCAAACTTTCTGACTCTAAAGAAAGACCTTTTCTCTCAAACTTTACCTCTTCACACTAAATGGGAGTAGGTTTAAAGTAGGTCTAATGTCTACTCTAAATAGCCCCACTATCTCTCTGAGAGCTTGAGGACCGGAAAGTCAATATTTTTCAAACAGTGTAGACACCGAATTAAGTGCTGGCCTCATCCATCATATTTAGACTACCTTCTGCTTCCCAAAGGAGCGGCTGACAAGACGGAAAGGGCAGTGGGGAAGAAGAGAGTACGGAATCAGAGAAAGAAGGAAAGACACGGTATCTGAGGGCTTGGGTACGTAGCCGTGCCTGTTGGGATTCCTCCTCAGTACATTTGCCATGCTTAAAACATCAACTACACAGGAAAGAACTCTCCAGTTCTTTGCATAATGCATGTTAACACCTGAACTGCCAGTCAGATAGATACATTCAATATTGCATCCCCAGCAGTGAAATTTGTCATCTTATGATAAGAGAAATACAAAATAGAGAGCTTTCCTCGTCTTGCCTTATGAATTTTTCTGGAAAACAAAGAAGAGTACTCAAGAAGTAGCCATTCTCCTTAGGAAGTAAGATAAAAGCTTGTCAGCCAAGGGCTATAACCCCATCAGCAATGCAGTTGAGATTAGTTATTTAACCTGGTCCTCGGGCTTACAAACTGTTGGCTGTAGAACCATGTTCAACAGCTGGACAGGAAGAGGGTGGAGAGAATGCTAATGCCCTCCCCATCTCCCACCCACCCTAGCTCACGACTAGGTAGGTGGGAAATTGTTCATTCTTTGTCTTTTCAGTTATTTCGTCTTGGAACATCTCCAAAGGTTAGTCCATAGAAGTGTTCTTCCACTTTTTTTGTTCCTGTAGCTCCAAACAAATCCTGTAGAAGTCTGTACCCTAGGCACATTTTTAACGTGATTGCTAAAACTTTTCATCTTAAGTTTAAACAGTTGCAAAGGATGACATTTTTCAGCATCTTATAAATCTTGACCTTTTAAATTGTTACATCATTAAAATACTTTAGTAGGTCTATAATGGATTCCCAGTATCATTCGTTTTTAAAAAATGCATGAATAAGTTCTTCTTAAACAGTTAAAATCTTTATACCCTTTTTCCTTTTTAAATTCATATTTTTATTTTCCTTCCCTTACAGAATTCTACCCCAATCTAATGTATTTTTATGCTTAAAAGTGTTTTATCTATCAGTCATACTTTCTTTCTGTAACAAAAATATATATAAATTGAAACCTAGTATGGTATTTTCCTTTTGACCTTAGGGCTCTTTCTAGTTGAATATTTCAGGTCATTTGAAATGAAGAATTGCAGATTACCTGATTTAGAAAAGGCATTGCAGCCCAGGTGCTGAAGACACCTTCCTCTACAGCATTAGCTTTTTTATTTGTTTCTTTGTTACTCACCCTGAGGTCTTTACACCCTGGGGTAATGCAGTTTAGAAAGATCTAAAGATACATTGTTTCTGTAAAATAGTGTGAAGGATCTTTGTGATGGGGAGGTAGGTGTTGGAGGACAGCTTCCTTTCATCCTGGGATGGATGTCCCATGATAGCCTTGATCCCAGACTAATCAATTTTTAGCCAAAAGAATATTGGGAGGTTGGGGCGCTGGAAATTGACACCCTTACAGCTGTGATGGGAAGTGTTGGCTTTGCATCAAACATGTAGCCCTGTTTGAGAATGCTGGCCTCCATCAATGAAAAATGAGTTCATGGCCCTGTTTGCTGAAAGTAAGAGGACTACCAAGTCCTGGAATGACTGGGAGGGAGAAGACCACGGTAGGATTTGGAGGCAGCTGCAATGATGGATCAGGACCAGCCTCTCCTTTCCAGCTGTGCAGAGCAATCACAGCCGGTGCTCAGCCCCAGGTGTGTTGGTGCTGGGGAGCTTGGTCCTTGCTTTGTGCCGAAGTCCTTCTCTAACTAGCATGTACGTGCCTGGAAGGCTGAAGGAACAGAGGCATGGATGCTCTGAACCAGGCGAAGCTCCATGTGGCCGTTAGCAGATGTCAAAGGTGTTTCTGTTCTCAAAATCTCCATGACTTGTGTGTGTGTGTGTGTGTGTGCGCGTGAGTGCATGCATGTATAATTTCTTTTTCTAAATTAACTTAGTCTTTTTTTTTTCAAAGATTTTATTTATTTATTGACAGACAGAGATCACAAGTAGGCAGAGGGGCAGGCAGAGAGGAAGAGGAGGAAGCAGGCTCCCTGCTGAGCAGAGAGCCCCATGTGGGTCTCAATCCCAGGATCCTGGGATCATGACCAGAGCTGAAGGCAGAGGCTTTAACCTGCTGAGCCACCCAGGCGCCCCTAGTGTCATCTTATTCCTGGAAGATCTGCTTCTCCATGGCTTCATTACCCCTGACATTCTGTGTTGTAAGAGGGTACATATGCCCTGGGTTGGAGAGACAGTAGTTGAAAGAATGCTGGATTTGGAGCCTAGAAACCTCGCCACTCAGGTTCACAAACTGACATTTCATAGTTATGAACCTTAGTGATACCCCTTTGATTTGTAGAAATCTCATGCAGAAGAAGATGTACATTACCCTAGTCCATGTATCTCATAGTTACTGGTTAATTTGTTTCTTCAGTCAGCTCATATTTAGTAGTAGCCCCTGCTATGTGTCAAGCCGTTGTTATAAGTTTGGGGTCGGTAAACCTGAACAAATCAGAAATCTCTGTCCTCATGCATCCAGCATTCTTGGGTATCTGCTTAGTATGAGAGTTAAATGCAATAATATATGTGAAATACGCATGTATTGCAAAGCAGCACCCATAAGATTGGAGTAGTGGAGGTGTAGACCGGTTGAGAGGGAGGCTTCAGATGTGTCAGAAAGGCACTGAGTAATTCTTTATTATTTTTGTACAGCTAAAGATACCAAGGGAGATGCTCAGGGTGACATCACTCTGTTTCCTTCTGAGTATTTCAGATCTGGTCTTCGACCAGTTATAAAAAGGTGGGGTTAAGGTCTTTATCAGAGAGAAAGTGTTAGGAGCTAACTAACCCAAGATTGGGTTTGGGAGAGACCAGAGAAGTTAGGAAAGAAACTTTTCACATCATCCAGCATCACATGTAGTAAGTCTGACCAAATGCTACCAAGACCCTTGAACCTATTTCTAGTAGATATGTTTCTAGTAGATACTCATTGCTACTTTTCATGTCGTGATGGTTTTCTGAGTACTTACATGACTGTTAGCAGGAAGGGAGTGCCTTGAATAATGTCATATACCAAGTGGGTGCCAAAGAAAATCTCTCGAATATTCTTTCATGTACCAAAGTCTTTGACTTTCCTCTAATTGGCCATGCCTATGGATTAATGAAAAAAGAACGGGAAGGGATATTTTGGGGGGCGGTGGGCAGGGGTATGCATTCAGACCCACAAGACAAGATTTGGACATTGCTCCTTCAGCCTCTTGTTTTTCAAGTGAGGTGGCTGTTTTGAAAACCCTAACACACTCTGGCTGTCTGTGAAAGGAAACTGGTTTGACCATTGTGATCGACTGTGTCATAGTTTAAAGAGCATATTTGAGTCTCTTTTGCTCTTTTGGCTGCCTTACTGAAATAGCAAGTCCTAGTAGGCCAGCTTGTAAACTCATTATTTTTGAGATTCCTGAGGTATCTGTCTTGGTACTTACTGAGCTGCAGTTCTAGGCAGACTCTTAAACTCCCTCTGGTCTTCTGCGGGACCATCAGTCTTAAGAACATCAGCTATTATGTGTAACTTGAAAAATAACTTTTATTGCTGGCTTATGTATTATTTTGTCATATTTGACAAAGTAGGAAATACCTGTTAAAATATTTTAAATGCAAGCCGTTTAGAAGATATTTCCACAAGAAGATGCTCCCCCACACTTCAGCACCCAGCCCTGCTCCTTAGTGGCACAAAAATGTTTCCTTGAGTTTCAGGTTAAAGGTATCTATAATTATTTTTGCTATTTCCCAGCTCCTAGCACAATGCCTGGCATATGAGAGAGATTTCATAAGCAGTTAATTACATGAATGAGCAAACCTCAGAACTAAACATTTCAGGTCCCAAATGTCTGTATTACTAAAGCATCTATGACTTCTGCATGTTTGAAGTAGAATTTCACTTTTGTTTCAGCTGTGATAGACATATTCGTAAATACATAAATTGAACTAAGATGGTGGGTCCCCAAATTAGCAGTAGGGAAAATAAAGATTTAGTGGACTGTCATGATAAAATAGTGATTCTTAGGATCATTAGCTATTAATATCTAAAAAAAATTATTTCTGGAAATTACAACACTTTTTTAGTTTCTTTGCTCTCTCACTTGTTCTTTCGTTCCAAAATTAAAATGCCTCCTTTACATATTACATGTAGCTGTGTCACTGAATGTTTAATTTTGTATGGACTGGAATACCATCAGTCTTTGGAATCAGTCAACTCTTACAGTATAATAAAGAATAGGACTGATCAGATACTCAGCTAACCATTTAACTCTCCAATGTTTCATCTTCTCAGGGTACCAGGGATTTTACTTCTAAGCAAAGTAAGCCACTTGGTTATAAAACTACAACTGCTAATTTGGTACAGTTGTCATCTTCCTAGAATAGCCGCAAGATTGACTTGAGACCTTAGCGTCTTAATCCCAGACAATGAGTTTCCTTTTATGCCCTTGTGGAAGTATTACATGGTGGTAAAAGAGGGAAAAAACAATGTTCCCAAGGCTTTTTCCAGTTTTGTGGATGAATTACTTTGTTATTAAAGGGCAAGTCATTTTAATTGATTCTGCTAATTCTTAAACCTAGTTTGAAATATTTAAATACCACTTGGGCTTTGATGACTTAATGGTTGTTTAATAAATACCAAGTTATTGAATTTAAAATGCAATAGGAAGTCCTATAGCAATGAAGATATTTGTTATTTAGGTTAATATTTAACATCTTCAGTAAGTTGTTAGGATTAGGAGGGACTGTGAACAGTGCTTAAAGATGTATCCCTCTGAATATCTAAAATAAGTTATATTCTGTTGTTTTTCTCCACTCAGTAGAAGAAAACTTCCTTGGTCAGACATTTTATTTTTCAAATATGATGGCTTTCTCAATACCAGAGTTTATGATGTTAGAAATGAGGATTTGCTCTTGATAATTAGTTCAGGTAATTAGTTCACATTGAGGGTGTTTTCCTTGTGGCAGGGAACGGATTCAGATATCTGAAAGTGACCAAAAAGGGGTAAACGTTTACTTTTCTATTTTAA
The DNA here is from genome assembly GCF_009829155.1 of Mustela erminea. Taxonomy (NCBI): domain Eukaryota; kingdom Metazoa; phylum Chordata; class Mammalia; order Carnivora; family Mustelidae; genus Mustela; species Mustela erminea. Next base: position 39,383,276 of record NC_045626.1, read on the forward strand.
TATTTTGCTATGTTGTAGGTAATTAGGAAGCACTGATTATAACAGTCTGTCATGCATTCAAAAATGGATTAGTGAAATGCCTCAGGAAACACATCCATCTGTACACGTCTACTCACGATTGACACTCACTTTGAATGGCCTCTCTATCAGCAACGTGTGAGCAAAAGATGGTTGGAATCAAAGAACTAGCATCCATTCCATTGTCATTAGTAGTCCTCAGGGAGCTTATGCTTGAGATCTTTAAGTTTGGTCTGTTTCAGGTTAACAGTTGAAATAATGCAAGATCCCTTTTTACCTTGAAACGTACTGACCTACGAAATCAATCACCAGAGGCACTTAAAAACAGTTCAGTTAGTCATGTCTAAAGAGAGAGAGCTCTAGAAGATGCAGATTACCTACTTAAACATAAGAAAGAAACAGGAGGCTTTTTACAGATATTCTGTTAACCTTTTTTTGTTCCCCCTGTTTATTTTGGTCCCAGCTTTTGCAAGAAACAGAGAGCCACTGATAATAGAGAGGATCAGAAGAAATTTTCACAAGTTCATCATGGCCAGGTTATATCAGTTAAGGTTGATTCTAGTAGTGCATAATAGGAGAAAAAATAGTGATTTGTACAACATGGAGATTTCTTTCTTTTCATATAAAAGGAGTCTGAAGGCATATATTCCAGGATAGATATGGCAGGTCGGGAGTGAAGGACCAAGGCTCCTCGTGTTTTTCTGCTCTTCATGCTCAGGAGGTGGTTTTCACTTCATGGTCCTTAATGGCTGCTGGAACTCTAGCCATCACGTGTACATCTCATACAGCAGGAACCTAACATAGCACTTCACTTACATCTCATTGGTCAGGACTTACTCCACTATAGGCAGGCATATAAGGAACTGATGTCTTAACTGGATACAGTACTCATGAGTTCTTACCACAGGAAGGGGAGCAAGGGACACAGGGTGCTGTTTAGCAGTCTCTGCCATTTAGATTTGTGCTTAGATGCTTTTTCTTCACCTTTTTTCCCCTACACAAAATGTTAGCAAAACAGCTGTACATTCGGCCCGGATTCCTTAACATCTTCTTGTACAGGTTTTTTCTTTAGCTCAGATAGTTTGAACCTCTTGCCCCAGCCTTTCTCTTTTCATCCTTGAGCCTGAGCCTGAGCTGAAATCTTAAAGCAGTTCCATTGAAAGGCCCTCTATTAGACATGAAAGCACTTTATAAGTAAGCCATGAATAGTTGTATACTTGTAAAAAAAATATTGTTATAGGACACTCCTCACATTCTTTTTTGGCTTGCATATTTTTCGGGTTTTTCTCTCTGATCTGATGCACACAATGGAAATAGTTGTCCAGTTGTTTAAAGATGCTTTTCTTCCCCCTCTTGCTTTCTTTTGCCAGAGAGGCTTGGTGGTGGTGTTTTTAAGAAGGTATTTGCTATTTTCTTCCAGATATCGTTATTATTGAGAGTTTGGAAACTATAGACCAAAAAATGACAAAAATGAATATCAGTTTTAATTCCAGAAGTTATATAACTTGTTATGTAACCACTATTAACATTTTCCTGTTATGCAGGCATGGCATGTAAACGGAGACTATAAAAGTGGGGGGAAAAAATGTCAGACCAAATCGTATAAAACTGCATTTTTGATTTCACAATAGATTGTGAGCGTTTTCCTTCATTATTAGTATCTCTTAAAAATAAAATTGTTAGGACTGAATGGGATTCCGTTACTAGCAATAAACCACCATTTGGTGGTTTTTTAGTTGTTAGACATTTTTTTAGTTGTTAGACCATTTTTTAGTTGTTAGACATTTGGTTGTTTTGAGTATCATGTTTTCGAGGATATCCATGTAATTGAATTGGTCAGTTATATATTATTTCATTATTTGGGGTTCCTGGAAATGGGATTATTATTTAGAATTTATTATTTTTAAATTGTTGATGTGTGTTGCCAGATTGTACCCAGGAAAGTTTGTACCATTAGGAGTGAATGGGTAAGTTTATCACTTTGTACATCATTGAATATCATGGCTATTTCTTAGTCTTTGCCAATTTAGATAATTTAAATACTGGCACTTTTTCTCATTTGTGTTTCTTTGATTACTACTAGAATATCACCATTAATTTTATCATATTTTGTGAATTTTATGAGCCCTTTGTTCCATTTGTTTGGTAGAGTTTTTCGAAGCTATACTTCTCCTTATCAACCTGGATATTGGTTTTAAGTGTTATGTTCTTTGTTGCATTTGTGGCCAGTCCTCTGGACAAAGGAATCCTCTTCCGCTGTATAAAATAAAATAATCTCATGAAAGTCTTGGTAAAACCATGCTGTGTATTCACAACATGAATTCAAGTCATGGAGAGGAGAGGACCCCACGGATACTTTTTTGTTGATAATTCCTCTGCATTGCATGAAATTTAAGCTAACCAATAAGGTTCATCCGTATTTGGTTTTCAGGGCTAAGAATAAGTTGACAAGTTTACTACATTTGGGGCAGTTTGTGTTTCCTGTTCTCTCTTTCACAAAAGGTAGACCGGGAGAGCCTGTTGAAGCTTAGAGCCCGAGTGCCAGTGTGAGAGAATAAATAACAGATTCACAGACAGCTTCCAGACACCAGGGAGAAAAGCAAACGAGATCGTTTGAGTGTCATTTCATTTCTTCTGTTGAATGTCTGTGTCAGTGTCCGCTTCAGTGTGACGTCTAAGAAGAAAGGGAACCACAGACAAGGAGCAAAAGCCTAGTTTAATTCTTTTTGTATAGGCAGTGATCGATGGGGAATAAAATGTGTATCTGTTTACCCACTTGGCACAGAAGACTCTTTGAATAGTTCTCTTTATCAGTGGGTTGAGGTGACAGTTGCTCAAAGTGAAGTACAAGATGACTTTAAGATTATTTTGCCAGGGGCGCCTGGGGGGGCTCAGTGGGTTAAAAAAACCTCTGCCTTCGGCTCGGGTCATGATCCCGGGGTCCTGGGATCAGGCCCCACGTCGGGCTCTCTGCTCCCCAGAGAGCCTGCTTCCTCCTCTCTCTCTGTCTGCCTCTCTGCCTACTTGTGATCTCTGTCCGTCAAATAAATAATAAAATCTTAAAAAAAAAGATTATTTTGCCAAAGAAATTTCAGATTAACGTTACAGTAGATCAGGTAGTTTATGAATTGTTCTACCCTCCCTCTAGTCTTCTCTCTCTCTTTCTCTCCATCCTTCTCTTCCTCTTTCTCCCTCCTCTCCCCCTCACTCTCACTCAGTCACTCTTTTTTCTTTTTCTTTTAAGGTGTACTTATGTGAGAGAGAGAGAGAAAATGCCGGGGTGGGGGTGGGTGGGCGAGGGGCAGAGGAAAAGGGAGAGAGAGAATCCCAAGCAGACTCCCCACTGAGTGCGGAGTCCCACAGGGGGCTCCATCCCATGACCTCAAGATTGTAACCTAAGCGGAAACTAAGGAGTTGGATGCTTAACCCCTGGGCTGCCAAGATACCCTGCTCACTCTCCTTTTCTTGAGTCAGTTGGGAAGATGCAACTTTGAGTAGACTCTGCAGTTGAATACTGTGATACAGGGGACTGGGGCGGGGTGGGGGGCGGTGGCTCAGACAGTTAAGCCTCTGCCTTCATCTCAGGGCATGATCCCAGGGTCCTGGGATCAAGTCCCCCATTGGGATTGCTGTTCAGCGGGGAGTCCTGCTTCTCCCTCTACCCCCTCCCTGCTGCTGCTGCTGCTAGTGCTGTCTTTCCCTCAAATTAAAAAAAAAAAAGAGAAGACAATACTTACTGCACTTATTATGCTAATAACTGGAGACCAGAGAGAAGGGAAGGAGGAAAATATATGAACTAAGCGTAAATATCTAGTTTCTAAGTTGTCATAATGAAACAAAACTTCATTTCCCTTGATGGTAAACATAGTATATTCATTATGAAGAATTTGAATACATAAAAATATTTAAAATATTTAAAAACTAAAGATAAACTGAGCTCCTACCACCTTGAAATAACCACCATCAACATTCTAGTGACTGTCCTCATGTGTCCTCTCTTCACACTACACAGACACACACACACTTACAGTTTTACACGAACAAAGCATTTTAGGGTGTTTTTTTTCTTCCTCCCTTCACATCAACCCCCATTCCTCCAACCCAACCCTGCCTACCCACCAACCCACTTTAATAATCCAGTACATACTGTTCTTTTCTCCATCCTCATACAATCCCATGTTGACATTAGATACACATACAAAGGTACATATTGGAAGAGAAATGTGTCATTGCTTTATAAAACTGGGATTATTTTTTTACAGTTTTTTTTGTTTTTGTTTTTTTCTTACATCACTCATGAGAATTTTTCGGAAATACAAAGTCATTCTTTCTTCATAGCTGCATAATATTCCACAGTGTGGAAATACTCCTGTTGATTTGGTGATCAGTTTGTTTCTAATTGTTAGCCTCTGAATAATACTTCACTAAACCTCCATATGCCTAATTCATTCATTTGCTCATTGTTTTTATAGAAGTCTGTGATTTCTATCTCATTTTTTATTTCCTCTCCTAAAACATCCTTGATAGCACTGTCTTACTGATTTTCTTAATCGTACATGCAGAGATCAAAATTAAATCTTTTTAGAAAAAATATAGGGGGAAGTGGGTTTTCCATCCCAGTACCACAATTCACAGAAGTTGATTTGATTTAAATCAATTCACAGGAATTGATTTAATAGATGTTGCCAAAATGCTGTCCAAAAAGTCCATAACGATTCTCATTTCCATCACGGATGTAGGAGAATAACAGTTCTCCAAGTCCATGTCATCATTAGCTGTTATAAAGTTTTTTTTTTTTTAAAGATTTTATTTATTTATTTGACAAACAGAGATTACAAGTAGACAGAGAGGCAGGCAGAGAGAGGAAGAAGCAGGCTACCCGCCAAGCAGAGAGCCTGATGCGGGACTTGATCCCAGGACCCTGAGATCATGACCTGATCCGAAGGCAGAGGCTTAACCTACTGAGCCAGCTAGGTGCCCCTGTTACAAAGTTTTTAAAAACGATTTGCCAGCCTCATGGATACAAAATGAGATGTTATTGCTATGTTAATTTGCATTTCCCTGGCCCTTAGGATTTTGTGCCCTTTTTATATGATTGTTTACCACTTAGAATGCTCTTCTGCAAATTGAAATCATACTTTTTGCTGGTTTCTCTGTTGTTGACTCCTTCTTTCCAATTTCTAGATGCTATTTATATGTTACAGAGAGAGTTTTCCTTACTTATATTTATCTTTTGACTATGTTATATTTATCCATTTCAGAGTTTTAAATTTTTATATGGACAGACAAGTCTCTTGTGTTTTCACTCTTGGCTAAGAAGGATCTTCCCAACCCGTGGAATATATGTGTAGTTTCTTAGCTATTCCAGGAGGATTTAAAAAGTTTTTTTATTTAAGTCATTAATCTGTCTGGAATTAATTTTTGCATATGATGTAAGATTTTTATTTTCTTCCAGACTTGTTATGCCAGCCCATTTACTCAAAAGTTTGCTTAACTACTGAATTGAACTATCTTTGTCAAATTTATTTTGCTCTTTAAAAGCAGAAGAATATATTTCAGCTGCACCTGTCTTTTGGGGAATGCACTGGGCTGTGATCTAAGAATACTTGTAGTTAATGAAATCTGAAAACAGTCCTTTATTCCTCAAAGAGAAGTGGCTAGGGCCACCCCAGTCTTGACTTACTCTTCTTTTCCAGTGGCTGTGGGAGGCCTGAGATTTGTTTTTCTAAAGAAAATTTTAATTCATTTTAAAGCCAGCACTACCCTGGTGAGTCTGGGAAATGATAGTAACTTGTTAAATGCCTTCTGGAATATAGTCCAGATGCTTTGGCAATAAGTTTTCTCCAGGGAAGAATCTGTTTTAAAATGATACTTTACTAAGCTGCTGTTCGTGCGTGCGTGCGTGTGTGTGTGTGTGTGTGTGTGTGTGTGTGTTTGTGTGTGAGAGAGAGAGAAAGAGCAGAGCAGAGAATGGGCCTTTCAGAATTTAAGAAGCAGTTGCAGTTTGCACTCTTTAGACTACTTAATTAATTGAAAGTGTAGTTCCTCCATTTGTTTTTGGATTGGGGCACACTTTCATTATTTTATTTTTTATTTTTATTTCATTTTATATTCAAGTAATCTCTACACCCAGCTGGGTGCTTGAACCCACAACACTGAAGTCAGGAGTCACATGCTCCACCAACTGAGTCAGCAAGGTGCCCCTTTCACACGCCTTTCCTTTTTTTTTTTTTTTTTTAAGATTTTATTTGGGGTGCCTGGGTGGCTCAGTGGGTAAAGCCTCTGCCTTCGGCTCAGGTCACGATCTCAGGGTCCTGGGATCCAGCCCCACATCGGGCTTTCTGCTCAGCAGGGAGCCTGCTTCCCCTTCTCTCTCTCTGCCTGCCTCTCTGCCTACTTGTGATCTCTGTCAAATAAATAAATAAAAACTTAAAAAAAAAAAAAGACTTTATTTATTCATGTGACAGAGAGAGCATAAGCAGAGGGTGCAGGAGGCCAGTGAGGGAGAGCAGACTCCTTGCTGAGCTGGGAGCCCAATGGCCGGCTGGATCCCAGGACCCTGGGATCATAACCTGAGCTAAGGTAGACACTTAACCAAATGAGCCACCCAGCTGCCCCTCACACACCATTCTTAATGGTGTTTAAAAATTTCGTGTGTTTATGTGTGTTTAAAAATTTCATTATGGCCCACATCTGTTCATTTTTAAAGACTTAAAGTAAATTTCTCTTACATATTCCTTACTTCCCGCAGAATCTTTGATGCATTGTCTTCTTGAGTGTCTTAATTTCATATGCAAGGACCAAGAGTAACTCTTCTTAGGAAAAACAGAGGGCAACGTGGGCCTTTTCAATGTCAAAACCCGGACTGCATAAATAAAGGAGAAAATAAGTAGTATGAGAAGAGACTCAACAAATTATTCTCTGAAACCTTTTCTCCTGCATGACCTCTGCATAAAACTACAACAAAATCTCAATCCTGCATTCCATGAGGAACTTTAGTAGGTCGGAGTCAGGCATAGGTAGAAGTTTTATCACTGCTCTTTTTAGATCTGTCTTTCTAAGCCATCTGAGAGCAGGCGTCCTGTCTTCTCATTGTACATTTCACAGGGTGTAGTAGGACTCTGGCACAGGGTTTTGGGGATACCCCAGCTTATCCATAAAGCATTTGCAAGCCCAGCCCCACTACACACACAGGTTTCTGCACTCTGTTCTTCACCTTGTGACCTGTTAGCAAGTTCTGGGCAAGGAAGGAATGATAATTCCAGCAGCCGGCCACTCCTTCCTGCTTTTCAGTTCAAGGGTTTCAGAGTTCTTTCCCAATCTCTGACTTCTCAAATTATCTCAACCTTAGAAGAGACTCAGTGTATGAGGTTATGTCTTATTTTAGGACTTACTGAATTATATTTACATATATTAACCTCATGGAAAGAAGGTGAAAAATATTCTGAGTCTGGGTGAAGTGAACTCAGCATTAAAATTTTGCTGGAAGAACCTTGAGATTTGGTGATACTATTTAATCATAAGCTGTTTGTCCTGATGTGTTGTGAGAATGTATTTGAAAATGGAAACGGACATATTTCACCATTTCCAAAGTATGCATTTTAATAGCCCTGAAATTGGGATGCATCTTATAATTAATGGTATGTCGTAGTTTAATCAGCCATGTTTATTCTTTCTTGATTGTTGTGAAGTAATGACTGTATTACGAGGGATAGCATCTTTAGTTATACGAGTTGTGGTAGTTCCGTAGAGTATCTTTGCGTCAGATAATTTTTTTGAGTCAGAAACTCAGACTTCTAGTGGATGTTCCAACACAGGGTAAGCTAAGCTGAAAATCAGGAATGTTCTCTGAACTAGCCATCTCTAATGAAGAAAATATCAGGGTTCCATTTAACAGGGAAGGCAAGGTTCCCTGTTCTGTACAACCATGGTGTAATTTTCCCTCCTACTACATTTTTAAACTTAAAAAAAATAACTTGATTTCTTTTTTAAAAAAAATTTATTTATTTGAGAGAGAGAGAGGAAGAGAGAGAAAGCGCGAGCAGGGAGAGGGAGAAGCTGACTCCCTGTGAAGCAGGGAGCCCAGCGTGGGGCACTATCCCAGGACCCAGAGATTGTGACCTGACCTGAAGGCAGACACATATCCGACTTAGACACCTAGGCGCCCCCAAAATAACTTGATTTCTCTATTCCCTACACTACTCTCTCCTCCATGGAGGCAGGCACTGACTTTCGTGTTCATCATGGTGTTCCCAGCACCCAGAAGTTTCCAGATTGTCACCTTGGCAACATGTACACGTGCAGTCAAGCCTGGTTTGAGGACTGTTCTTTGGCACAGTCTACAACACACACACACACCTACACACTCATAGTGTAGTGGGTTGAATGGTGGCTCCATGTGTCCACGTCCAAAGCTGTAAGTCATTGGTTGTTTTATTTGGAAAACGAGTCTTTGCAGGTGTAATTGGAGTCTTGAGATGAGATCATCCCGGATTACCTGAGTGGGCTCCAAATCCAATAACAAGTGCCATTCCAACAGGAGAGAGGCAGAGGGAGACTTGAGACGGAAGAGGAGGTGGCAGAGGCTGGAGTGAAGGAGCCACAAACCAAGATTGCCTGAACCCACAAGACGCTGAAGAGAGGCAGGGAACAGAATCTCCCTCAGGGCCTTTCAAGGAAGTACAGCCCTTGCCAACAGCTTGATTTTGTACTTCAGGCATCCAGAACTGTGAGAGTATAAATTTCTGTTGTTGTAAGTCCCTCACTTTGGGAAAATTTATTACGGCAGCCAAAGGAAACTAGTACGCATACAGAAACACACACGCACGGAAGCACACGCATATGTAAATACACAATTTTTGCTAGCCTGTTGTTTCAAAAAATGACAGATGATTTTTCAGAGTTAGACGTTATAAATACATAACCACCTTTTCTAGGTTTGCAAAGTAATAGTTGGCCCTAGCACCCATCAGTAGGCTGATGCCTATGTGGGATTATGGAATGTGGTTTTCATAATGGTGTTCATTTAACAACGATGGATCCCATGCCTGCTGCTGTCTTCTAAGCATAGTACTAAGTTCTGGGAACACGAAGGGGCATAAGTGTAGTCCTGATACTGGAGTTCAGAGCCCCGCTGGGAGCATAGTTATTGACTGTTTTTTGACTTAGCATCTTGTCTATTCTTCCACAACTAATAACATGTAATAAGCATCAAAATGCTCCCTTTGAAAGGTCAGCTTACTATTGCCCAGAGCTCTTGAGGAAAGTTGCACAGAAAATGTTAATTGACTACTGAGCTAGTCCCTGAAGAGGGGTAGAGTTTGGGTGGGTTAGGAAGAGGGGGAGTGCTGTTTCTCACAGAGGTTAGGAACATCCAGAACAGAGGCAGCTGATGGAGGGTGATAGGAGATAAGGCCCCGAAGGCAAGTTGGAAGCAGATTTTGAAGAGCTGTAACATGTGGGAGTTTGACCTTTATCTTGTGGCTAACCTGGTGGCTCTTAGCCTTTGGCCTCTTTTCCAGGACACAGATAACAGAGGGTGTTTGAACAGAATATAGGCGTAGCTTGGTGATACATCAGGTTTGGTTCCAGACCACCGCAGTAAAGCAAGTATCACCATCCAGCACGTCAAGTGAATGTGTTTGGTTTCTCATCTTATATAAATGTTATTATTTAAACTGTACTGGAGTCCGTTAAGTGTTGTGTCTAAAGCAACAATGTATATACCTTAATTATAAATTATTAAAAAAATGTTTCCCATCACCTGAGCTTTCAGAGAGTCATAATCACTGATCACAAATCACCATGAGAAATACAATAATGAAAAAGTTTGACATGGTGAAAATTGCCAAAACGTGACACAGAGACATGAAGTGAGCATATGCTGTTGGAAAAATGGTGTGGTTAGTGCAGAGTTGCCCCAGACCTTCAATTGGTAAAAATGCAGTATTTTCAAAGCACAATAAAGCAAAATGCAATAAAATTAGCTTTGCCTGTAAACTGCCACAGAATCCACTCGGGTCTGAAATTTTGATGAGCTCCAGCATAAAAATTAGTACGTAATGAACAACAACGATAACGTACTCTGATAACGTGTAAGCTACTCATGTCAGTAGCAGTCTCCAGAGAGGCTCACTGTAGAATCTTGGGCTTTGTGCACATCCTTGCCCTGCTAAACCCCATCCCTTTTTGTTTCTCTCAAGAAAACATTTTAGAATTTGAGAGTCAGGGTATGTGGGTGGCTCAGGCAGTTGAGCGTCCAGCTCCTTGATTGCAGCTCAGATCATTATCTCAGGGTTTTGAGATCGAGTCCCACACTGGGCTCCATGCTGCGTGTGGAGCCTGCTTGGAATTCTCTCCCTGCCCCCGTCCCCCCCCCCCCCCCATGTTCTGTCTTTTAAAAAAAAAGAATTTGAGTGAGGCAAGTTTTCACCGAGTAACTGGAGTGCACTCTAGTTTTTATTTCAAGAATAAATTAGGGGCGCCTGGGTGGCTCAGTCGGTTAAGCTTTGGACTCTTGGTTTTAGCTCAGGTCATGATCTCAGGGTGGTGGGATGGAAACACTCGTTCCCCCACCCCCCATGCACTCCGAAGTCCGCTTCTCCTCTCCCCCTCCCCCCACTCACATGCACACATACACTCTCTCCCTCTCCCAAATAAATCTCTTTTTAAAAGAATAAGTTATCTGAGAAACTTTAATATTTTACTAAATACTAGTATTGAGCAATTCATCCCACAACTAGCCGTGTCACCGTATCTTAGTCCGAAGATCAGTGTCAAGCAAATGACTCATCCTTGTTCCCAGAGTACCAAGCACAGTGCTTGTTTACAGAAGTGCTCCTCAAGTGTTTGTTAATAGGAGCAGTGGGAAAATGTTGAAGGGCTTTTGGTATGGGAAGCATTCCATCATATGTAGTTTCTAGAAGGATCGTTGTGGTGTCCTTTCAGAAGATTGTTTAGGGCAGGAAAAGTTCCGCGTACCCGAATGATAATATTCGGAAGCTGTAGGGTTGTAATCAAGGAGAAAGATGGCCTCTTGCCAAAACTTGTTCAGTGGGAATATAGAGGAGGGGGTGAATTGGAAATATTTCAAAGGTGAGATTTCCAGGACTTACGTTGGGATAGGGGGGCTGTGAGGAAGAGGGAAGCATTCAACAGTCCCGAGTTAACTGGCTTGGGTGCTGATGCCCTCATCAGAGAAACGCTGAGATGGCACTTGTTTAAAACAGCAGCGGTTATTTCTCTCTCGTGCCACGTGTTTATGACAGTTTGGGAGGGGGCTCTGCTCTGTTCTCACTGCAGAACCTAGAAGTCCTTGTGCATGCTTCCATGCTTGTCGGGGCACGAGAGAGAATACAGCAGGTCATGTGTTGATCTCTTAACGCTTCTACCCAGAAGTGATGTCCTTCATGCCCCTCTCACCCTTCACTGTTAGTGGCAGTTCTCACAGCTACACATAACTTTCCAGAGGGTAGAGATGTGCAGTCTTTCCCTATACCGGGAATGTGACTCCAGTGGTCCTTGCGAGGGGAGGTGTGGAAAGGCAGTATGCTAATTTGTGGACTTGTTAAACTTGAGGTATTTAGTTCAGGAAAATTTAGTTCAAAAGGATGTAGAAATCTGGGCTTGCATCTTGGCAGTTCAGGGCTGGAGAAATAGTATTGGAAGATTTCAATGTAAAGGTCATAGAACAAGCCACAGGAGTGAATGACATTGATCAGGAGGGAATAGAAGCTGAGCTAATGATGGTAGAAGATCAAGGTTAATAAGCTTGTGGTTATGAATATTGCAGCCCTAAGCAGTATTTTTTTTAGCAGTTTGTTATAACTTTTAAATAATTTTAAGTAACTGTTGGCATAGGAATTGAATTAATCACTTAAACGGAATTTAGCTTTCTCAGACTTCAAAATTGCTGACTTGCATTTAGTAATTTAAAAGGTGCTTTTAGATTTTGCAGTAGGATTTCAGCCAGTTTTCTGACCCAGCAGGGAAGAAAAAGTATTGCAAAAGATAGTTGTTGTAGGTTGATCTGAAGAACAGTTATAAGTTGATTGATACTAAGATTGCTGAGTACTCAGAAAATTAGAATCCTTATAAAATTTCTGACTGTGTGTGCTCAGACAGAATTTATGGGCTTACCCTTGCTGTAATGATGCTCTTTTTATAGCTCCAATTACCGGCAAAGGGAGGTAGTTAAATAGCACTTTTCCCTGTTGGCCAGTGTATCTACATAAGGAGACATGCTTTTTCTGTTCTCATTCTCTTAAAAGGTTCTTGTGCTTTTGCCTGCCCAGCTGATTACCCCAAATCCCATTCAGGATTATGCACTCCTCAGGAAAATGAAAAGACAAACCTGGTTTAATGCATGTCACCGTTATTTCTTTGAAGGAGATTTTGCAGAATTACCATAGTAATGATGGTAAAGTGGTAATTCTGGTCTTTGTACCCGACGTGAACAAGTAGTCATAGAACTTCCACTTTCTGTGCTCCACGTCACTCAGCATCAGGGAAATACAAATGAGATGCTACCTCACACCAGTCAGAATGGCTAAAATTAACAAGTCAGGAAATGACAGATGCTAGTGAGGATGTGGAGAAAGGGGAACCCTCCTACACTGTTGGTGGGAATGCAAGCTGGTGCAGCCACTTCGGGAAACAGCATGGAGGTTCCTCAAAGAGTTGAAAATAGAGCTACCCTATGACCCAGCAATTGCACTACTGGGTGTTTACCCTAAAGATACAAACGTGGTGATCTGAAGGGGCACCTGCATCTGAATGTTCATAGCAGCAGTGTCCACAATAGCCAATCTATGGAGAGAACCTAGATGTCCATCAACAGATGAATGGATGAAGAAGATGTGGTATGTATCTACAATGGAATACTATACAGCCATCAAAAGAAATGAAATCTTACCATTTGCGACAACATGGATGGAACTAAAGGGTAGTATGCTTAGTGAAATAAGTCAGTCGGAGAAAGACCACTGTCATATGATCTCCCTGATGTGAGGAAGTGGAGATGCAACATGAGGGGTTTGGGGGGTAGGAAAAGAATAAATGAAACAAGATTGGATCGGGAGGGGAAAAAAAAGATTGGATCAGGAGGGAGACAAACCATAAGAGACTCTTAATCTCACAAAACAAACTAAGGGGGGCCGGGGGGGGGGGATAGGGAGAGGGTGGTGGGATTATGAACATTGGGGAGGGTATGTGCTATGATGAGTGCTGTGAAGTGTGTAAGTCTGGCAATTCACAGACCTGTACCCCTGGGGCTAAAAATACATTACATGTTTATTTAAAAAATTATATAAAAAAAAAAAAGAACTACTTTTTGATAGCACTAAACTGTGAAGGATTAAAAGAAGAGGAAGAAAGTTACAGCTTTTATCTTCATGACAATAGGCATATAAAACTTTTACCTTCTTGGCAGTGGGCACATAAAACTATTAAAAGTAACTGTTCCGTATTCCCCAAACAAGGCACACCATTGGTGTTTACTCCTGGATGATGATTATAATTAACATTTATTGAGGACTGATTATGGTGTTAGCTATTGTACAGTGCATTATGTACATTATCTCATTTAATTTTCACAAGTACTCTTGGATATAAGGTTAACCTACAAGGGACGGGGGCTGAGAGAAAGGCAGTAATTAGCTACTGCTGGAAAGTGAAGCCAGCAGCTAGTCAGTTCTAACTTTTAATGGTTCTTCTAGCTTGCCTCTCCCAATTCTCAGGCCAACAGGAGTCTCTTCCCACTCATATTGCACATTATAGAATGAGAAACCCTTTTGTCAGTCATCTTTATTGGACTTGAACCACTAATAGGCAAGGTACCCAGGATGGGCCTGGTTGTACTAATTGAAGTCATGAAAGCCACAAGAGCCCCACAGAACTGTTAATAGACAATGGGAACCAAGTTGGACACTGGGATTTACTGAGGTGGGTTTTTTTATTTGATTTTTTAAAATATATATTTATGTATTTATTATTTGAGAAAAAGAGAGAGACTGAGAGACCCGCATGGAAAGAGGGGCAGAGAGAGAAGCAGACTCCCTGTGGAGCAGGCAGCCGGGTGCAGGTCTCGATCCCAGGACCCTGGGATCATGACCTGAGACTAAGGCAGGCGGACTGAGCCACCCAGGCAGCCAGGTTTTCCATTTTTAAATGTTGGATGTCTTCCTCTCGCACCCTCCCCCACAAGAAAGACTGGGGGTGGAATGTGACAGGTAAAACATGGCTCTCTAATCGTCTCCATTTGTACATTCATATATATGTGATTTTTCTATACGTAAACTCCTAAGTGTCGTCAAAGTCTTCCCTTACCTTGAGCTGAGACTTGGCAGAACTCCAGCCTTCTTCCCGAGAGGCTCTGCTTCTGATGTGCGTCAGTCACAGAGCCCACACCTGGAGTCAGGTCCTTATCCTGAAACTGGAGAGTCCTGTCTTTTATAATTACGAAGTGAAATAGCAAATGCTATGGAATCCAAGCAAATACTGTGGAAACCAAGATGGGCTGGTGCCATCAGAAGGGTGTGGTCAGGGCGTGTGCACACACACTTAGGCTCCAACACTTGCAGTCGATCCCCTTCCCCGAAATTTCCTCTCCACTGGACCGTATTTTTTGCATAGTGTATTGATTAGAACAACTTTAGCAGGGATGCTTGCTTAACGTTTTGGAGATCTGATGAAAGCTGCAAATAGACACATGTATAAACACAGAGGTTGTCACAGAACTTCAAAGGGTTTCTTGCCCGCCCCACCTCTTTCCCGAAGCCAAGGACTTGGAACCCCAAGCAACTCTGTTCCAGTCACTGCACAGTGTGTGGTTGCCCGCTTGCCGTGGGGCACGTGAGCGTGCAGCACGGTTCAGCCACCGATGCCACTAGGAATGGAAAGACACACCTCATCATAGTATTTTATCATTTTATCCTAAAATCTTCAGTTTACTGGTAGCTTTTCCGGATGGCGTTTTACCCGGGTGGGCGAGGAGGAGGTGCCCCAGAGTGGGAAGTAGTAGGGAAGGCTTCTGAAAATGGAAACATGCACTTTGCGCACAAATCTGATTTTGCTCTACTTGAGCCCCCCGCTTTCCCCTTCTGCCCACCAAATACTAGTGAGTTTACCTAAGGCGCGGCCACATCTGGCCCGCTGCCTGTTGAAGCAAGTGAAGTTTTACCAGAAGACAGCCACACCCCTGTCATCAGATAGTGTCAATGAATTGTATGTCATGAGTACTTAGGACACAGATCATATAGCTCACAAAGGCTAAAATTGTTATTCTCTGGCACTTGACAGAAAACAGCTTGCCAACCCTTATCCTAAGGCATCTGCTCTTACTCAGTTTTCTTTGAGACTAGTATTACTTATTTACGGAGATGAAAGTAGAGATGTATGTACGGCTGGAGAAACTCAGGTGGGCACAGACCAGTCTCTTGTGCGCTGGTTTAGTGGTGGGTTTATCTCTTTGACAATGGGGCCGGAGAGATCCCAAAATAAACCCCATTAGCAACACAGCATACAATTCTTTATTGGTTATATCCTGACTTAATTTGTCAAACAGCCTAATTTTCATCCTAGGCCTGGTTCTCCAGTGCCCTCTCCGAGTCTGCTTTGCCAATACGAACTAAATTATTTAGTATAACACTACATCGCATAGACTCAGGAAAGCAAAACCACCTCAGTAATTACACATAATGAATTTCAGCAACATAAATGCTAAATTGTATGGTTTCCTGCTTTATCCAGAGTGCCTCTTTTCATTAATGTCACTAAGAACTGTCTAGAAATAGAAGTGGCAGTCTTGGGAACGTGCCTGTGATGTGCAAAGCAGATGGGAGGCACAACCAAGTCCAAGTACCCCATCCTCAATAAACTTAAGATTTAGTACTTTATTTTTTAGTGCCAGCATTCTATCATTTTTTTTTATAGCTAGTACAGTAGGTTTGCAAGATTTAAGAAAGGGAACTGAATCTTTACCAATCCTGAAATGTAATTGAAGCATTCATTGATTCCTGTAAAACAAATGTAGTTACCTAGACTTTACCACCACATCGATAGAATAAAAAAGGAAAAGTTGCATTAATGTGTGTATATTTCCTCTTTTAAAAAGTTTACTTCTCAGGGCACCTGGGTGGCTCAGTTGGTTAAGTGTCTGGCTTGGGCTGAGGTTGTGATCTCTGGGTTCTTGCGTTGAGCCCCTGGCTGATCTTTGCTCGGCAGGGAGTATGCTTGTTCCTCTCTCCCTCTACCCCTGCCCCTCCCAACCTGTGTGCACTTTCTTCTTCTCTCCCTCTCTCTCAAATAAATAAAATCTTTCTAAAAAATATTCTAGGGACGGCTGGGTGGCTCAGTTGGTTGAGCCACTGCCTTCGGCTTAGGTCATGATCCCAGCGTCCTGGGATCGAGTCCCACATCGGGCTCCTTGCTCAGCAGGAGCCTGCTACTCCGTCTGCCTTTGCCTGCCACTCTGTCTGCCTGTGCTCACTCTGACAAATAAATAAATAATCTTAAAAAAAAAATTCTAAAATTTTACTTTTCTGTAAAGCCAAGAAAAGATTTTTATGGTATAGAGAGGAGTATATATCATAATATCAGTTGGACTACGACTTAGAAATTTATATGATGAATGGTTTTGTTTAATAAGATTTTAAATATACATAACTAAAATTTCAAAATAAAGAATGTAGTTGGATGTTTTGACATAGCCAAATGAACTGTTTTCTTATTAGAGCAATATGTACCAAAGTCTGACCAGAAAAAAAAAAACTGTCTTAAATTTGGTAATACATATTTCAGGGGTTCTTTGGCTTAAAACACGGAGGAATAATTTGTGTAGGAAATGTAAATGAATATGGGAAACCCACTCACAGCTTCCTACTGAATGTAAATGAGATGGTAACAGATACTGTTAATCTGTGTGAAGCAGTTGTGAGTGGTGTTTGTTCATGCTTGTGGTTCGAACAGCCTATATAGCTGTGAAGGCAGCAAAGTTGCATGTACTTAGTGCTCTCTGTGTATACAGCACAATTAGAGCCATTGATGTCTTGGGGCAGTTGAGCCTCCTGGGAAGATATATACAGTAAACGTCCCTTAATAAGATACTGCTACTCTGTAACTTTTGGAAGATTATGCTTGGTAACAGGGTGAGTGTTCTGCACTTCATAGTGTTTCTTCCTCCTAGTGTCTCAAAAATTTAAGTTCCATGTGTAGTTTTTTAGTATAATTATAGGAATTGCAAGGGGATTTGAGCAAGTATTAGTGGAAACAATAATAACTCAAGAAGCCTGTGTAAGTCATATTGCGGAGCTCACGATTATAGCAATATATGGAACTCAGGCCCTGGTACTACATGAGTTGCCTTCCTCCTGATTTTTGTTCTGTTTTGGAAATCGTTAATTGTTTTGGACCGCAGTCAGACATGGGTTTCAATCTCAATTCCCTCTGGACTCTGTGTGTAAATTTGGGAAATTAACGAACTTTTCAATGTGTTTCCTTGTATGGATGATCTTGGTTGTTTAGGATAGTTCAGTTTGTACTTCCTGCCCCCAACAGAACTCTTTTTTGTTTGTTTGTTTGTTTCATTTTGTTTTAATAAATAAATGTGCGTGTGTGTGTGTGTGTGTGTGTGTGTGTATTTAAGATTTTATTTATTTATTTGATAGAGAGAGATTACAATTAGGCAGAGAGGCAGGTTGGGGGGGTGGGGGTGGGGAGGCAGGCTCCCTGCTGAACAGAGAGCCTGATGTGGGGCTTGATCCCAGGACCCTGAGATCATGACCTGAGCCGAAGGCAGAGGCTTAACCCACTGAGCCACCCAGGTGCCCCTGTTTTGTTTTGTTTTGTTTTGTTTTTTTAAAGAGATTATGTATTTATTTATTTATTGGAGACAGAGAGCATGAGTTGAGGGGTGGGGCAGAGTGAGAGATAGAAGCAGACTCTCCCACAAGTAGGGAGCCCTGGGGGGGGGCTCCATCCCAAGATCCCAGGATCATGACCTGAGCCGAAGGCTGACACTTCACTGACCTAGACACCCAGCCTCCCCTCAGCATGACTCTTGATAGCACTTCTTTCACTCTCTGAAGTGCCTTGTTTGGACAGCACATTATATGGACAACCAGTTCATAGGTGAAGTGATGTAATACCCCCCTCCTAGTCTTGTTGTGATGTGTGATGATGATAGGAAAGGAAGTGAAAATGAAGGGCATGGTTCTGCTGGTTTACAAAAATAAAACTTTGTTACAGTAGAAAATCATGAATTCTGTAGTATAGCTGATTGATTTCAGTGTGTGTGTGTATAAAACATACATCCTGTGGGGAAGTTGCTGTCTGAGAAATGGAAAGAATATTTGGGTAACCTTTTACTGTGTTTGGGTAATCATTCGGTATAATTGGAATAATTGCTACTATATTTTAAAAAATAGGAATTTCTACTGCACAGCTCTGTGTATCAGTGTTTCAATCATTGTTTCAGTATCCCGGTCTGTTACAGAACTAATTTGAAGGCTGTGGTAACTTTGTGGCAAAGTGTCACTTAAAAGCAGTTCTAAGCAGTTCTACCTCAACAATACGTTTCCTGGGATAACATGGTTTTTCTATTGAAATGATCATTTGTGAGAGTAATTTCTGGCATGTGACCATTGCCTTATATTTTTGCTAGAAAAATGAATCTAGTTCCATCTATATGATTTGATTCTGGGATTATCATATATGCTAATTAAATGGGATTTACTGTAGATTTTAAACATGTTTAGGAGGTGGAAATCATTTGTTATGCTATAGTAAGATGACTGTGCATTAAATCCTACAAAATAAACTAAATTATATTTACACATAGAACTTCAGTGATTTTTTAAAAATTTTTTAAATTTTATTTATTTATCGCCCGGGGGGAGAGCGAGCACAGGCAGACAGAAGGCAGAGGCAGAGGGAGAAGCAGGCTCCCTGCTGAGCAAGGAGCCCGATGTCGGACTCCATCCCAGGACGCTGGGATCATGACCTAAGCCGAATGCAGCTGCTTAACCAACTGAGCCACCCAGGCGTCCCAACTTCAGTGATTTTTAACTAGGAGTCTTTATCTCAGTCATTCATCTTGAAATAGTCATAGGTCATCGGAAGATTTCTGGTTTAGATTTAGAGGCAAGAAATGATTGATTCATGAAATCTGAATATTACCATAGACAATAATTCTGACAAAACTTTTTATTTCTACCATTCTTTTTTCTTTTCTTTCTTGTTTTTCAAGTAACAATGTGAACGGTACACTAGGGGAATATATACTATTTGCCCTGGAACAGCACAGGTTTGAACTGCTTGGGTACCGCCCCCCCCCCCTTTTTTTTTTTTTTTTTTTACAAATACAGTGCAGTAGTGCAGTACTATAAATGTATTTTCTCTTAATATTTTCTAGTAACATTTTCTTTTCCGTAGCCTACTTTATTAAAGAATACAGTAGGACATACACAAAATATGTGTTAACTGATTATGTTATCGGTAAGGCTCTCCGTCAGTAGTAGGCTATTAGTAATTAAGTGTCCAGAGAGTCTCCTTACAGGGGCGTGAGCACTTCTAACCCCTGTGTTGTTCCAGGACCAACTGTAACTCCTTTGGAGGAACAGACTGAAGTTAAGTATTTCTGATGAATTGTTTTACACATAAATAGTAGGTATGCTATTTTTTAATATATTCTCTTTTGTTCCTGAAAGATGCTCAGGAAAATCTGTAATAGTTCTTTGACCTTTTCATGTGTGTGATCCTGAATGAAAGCTATATTATCTTTTCAAAAAATTCTATCATACATCCTTTTTACTAATGTGTATAGATTTCTCCATCTGCATTCATTAATCTGCATAGATGGTGATGCCATTCTCCAAAATGAAAAATAAGAAAACAGCCTTGGGGTAGGTAGTGGAGAGATCGGGTGATGTTAGGGTTGGACATGGTAAGCCTGAGTTGGTGGGAAGTCCAGGTGGAGATATCCTCCAGACTGTTGCTTGCTCCCATCTGTGGTGTTCTAAAATGGCATAAAAGCAGGAATTGAGAAAGGGGGTTGGGGTATGCTGCCAGAGGACTTGTTCCCTGTGCTGAGTCTTGAAAGACAGAAAGCAATTAGCTAGCCTAAGAGGGCCGGTTTGTGTTCTTCTGTGTCTTGAATATCTCTTACCTGGATGTGGTCTTGTATTAACCTTTGAAAGTTATGCCCTTTTAAATGCTTGTGCCATAAGTACATATACATTCAGTATAGGTCTTTTTGAACCAGTCCATATCCCTTTAGGAAAAGGGATACAGAGAATTTTTTCCTTGCCAGTCATCTTTTCACTCTGTTATCAGGGCAGGTTGGAAAGAGCTGGGGTATTGTCTGGCACTGTGGGGTGGTTGGGTTTTCCAGCAGTGACTTGGTTCATCTGGTTTTACTGTTTCTTTTTTGATCTTTTTCATTTTTGGAAGTATTAATTCTTTTGACAGTTAAACCTCTTGTGATGACTGGACTTTAATTAGGATAGAATGTGAACTCTCTAGTGACTCCCAAATAGCCAGTGGGATTGTTGCTATGTTTTGAGATCTGGCATGATCAATGAATCACCTCATTGAAGCTGGGGAGGGCCTCCTTTCCTAGAGCATGGGTCAAGCAGTTGATACAGAAACAGACTCAAAGAGCCACTAGCATTGAGCAAGCGTGGGGACATACACAGAACAGGACTTGAGACCTCCTACCTCTGATCCCCATGCTATTTGCACAGAGTAGGTGATTTTTTAAAGAAAATTTACTAACAGCTTTATTGAGGAATAATTCACAAACCATAAAGCTCACTCTTTTAAAGTGTACAATTCAGTGGTTTTTAGTATGCTCATGGAGTTAAATAACCATCAGCACTGTCTAATTCCAGGATATTTTTATTGCTACCCGAAGAAACTTTGTGCCGGTTAGTGGTCACCTCTCACCTTCCTCTCCCTAGCCTCTGGGAACTATCCATCTACTTTCTGTATGTATGGCTTTGCCTGTCCTAGACATTTTGTATAAATGGAATCATACAACAGGCGGTCTTTTGTGACTGGCTTCTTTCACATAGCATCATGTTTTCAAGGTTCATTCATATTGTCCCCTGTGTTAGTACTTCGTTCTTTTCGTGCCTGAATAATCATCCCCTGTATGGCTCTGTCTCAGGATCCATTCATCAGTTGACAGATGTTTGTGTTATTTCTACTTTTGGCCTTACAAATACTGCGGATACGAATATTTGTGTACAACTTTTTATGTTCATGTTTTCATTTCTCTTACATATATGCCTAGGAGTAGACTTGCTGGGTTGTGTGGTAACATTATGTTGAATCATGTAAGGAACTGCTAGACTCATTCCTAAAATGTCTGTGCCATTTTACATCCCCACCAACCATGTATGAAGGTTCTAGTTTCTGCACATTCTTACTGTCTGTCTTTTTTATTATAGCCATAGTCTAGAGTGTGGAGTGGTATCTCATTGTGGTTTCGATTTGCATTTCCCTCATCACTGATGATGTTGAGCATCCTTTACATGTGCTCATTGGCCATTTGTGCATATTCTTATAATATTATATATAACATTATAATATAATATTATATATAATAATTCTGAAATGTGTATTTAGATTATTTACCCATTTTTAATTGAATTATATTTGCCTTTATATTGTTAAATTGTAGAAGTTCCTTGTGTATTGTAAATATGTGCTCTTTTCAGATACATTTTGAAAATATTTTCTTCCTGGGATGCCTGGGTGGCTCAGTTGGTTGAATGGCTGCCTTCGGCTCAGGTCATGATCCCAGGGTCCTGGGATTGAGTCCCACATTGGGCGCTTTACTCAGTGGGGATTCTGCTTCTCTCTCTGTCTGCCTCTCCCTGAGCTTAGCATGCTCTCTCTCTCTCTGACAAATAAACAAATAAAAATATTTTTAAATAAATAAATAAATAAATAAATAAATAAAAAGAAAATCTTTTCTTCCACATGTGAGTCATCTTTCCACTTTCTTGATGCATCCTTTCAAACATAAAATTTTAGGTTTTGGTGATTTCTAGTTTATCTGTTCTTTATTTTGTCACTTATGCTTTTAGTATCATATTTTAGTATTGTATTTAAAAAAAAACAAAATTATTGCTTACTTCAGGGTTATAACAATTTACTTTTACATGTTGTTCTAAGAGTTTTATAGTGTTAACTCTTAGGTTCGGGTCTGTCCATTTTGAGTTGATTTTTGTATGGATTACTTTTAAATAATGGCTTATCCATCTTTTCCAGCTGTTTTATCTTGAAAATATTTCTGGTGTTTCAGTCCACGAGAAATTACATGAGAAGTTTTAAGAAAAACTCCACTTTCCACTCTTCTGTGTCTTCCGTTGGTCATTTGGGGGATTCAGCTTACTGACATACAGTGATTAATTTCCATTTTTTTAAGCCAATGCTATTGTGAGCTGAAGAATACACATGTTCTCTTTTACAGTAGCCAATATAAGACAGTGTAGTACTGAAGACTCTCGCTCTGTTAACCTGAACAGTTGGTCTCTGTTCTAGAACAATATCTTCATTTTCTGGGAACATTTGTTTGGGATCTTTTAATGAAAGCATCTCTCTTCCCATCAGCCTCTTATCTACACAATGAACAAAGCTACTGAGTAGAGGGCAAAAGCTTAAGACATGCAGGTGACTTGGAAACTGCCACATCCCATATGTTCTGTGTGTGAAAAATTTGCATCCATACCAAAGTTGAGTTTGGGAAACTTCACTGTTCTGTTCTGTTCCTCACATAATATGCTACAAAACTTTCTTAGCAAAGCCCTCTGTTATTTTTATTTTTGATTACATCAGGATGTTTTTTAGTTCTTTGATATGCTTTGTTCAGCTTCAGTGATACTGCTCTTTTTGTAAAGAGCATGTTTTAAATTTCAGGGTGTCAGTATCTCTTAAAATGTACCTATATTTCAAAGAGCTTCAGTTTCCCTGAAATGTCACCCATTGAATAAGAAGCTGAGACGGAATCTTTGCACTGAATTCACATTAATTGGTTTGTATTCTTTCGTTATTATCTTGGTATACTTAGCTTTTCAGGTTGTAAAAAAAGTTGTGTTGTTGTACATAGCTTAGTTTCACACTTTACGGCCATGAATGAAAAAATTGAAAGTTAGCTGACCCTGTCATACTTGCCATATCAAAGGTAATGGGTGCTATACTAAACCGTAAAATGATTTTACTTAGCAGTATGACATAGAACAACAGATTTTCAATACTGATTTTTATTTTAAATGATGGATCAATAATGATTTTCTTGTAGCAGTTCAGTAATTTAGTTTACTTTTTGGCAGAGCTGCTCAAGCCACTTTGGAGGGATCTCTTCTGTGGAGAGAAACTGCCGTTTGCACCTGCCTAGAGATTGGGCGGAGGCAGCAGCGTTCAGCCGCTGAGGTTGTGCTCCCGGGCTTGTTGTGAATTGCTTCCAGTGCTATTACCATGACCTTTCCAAGGAACTTGGTAGGCTGCACCAGGGACAGGAAGTTTGCTGTATTTTGGAATGCAAGCAAAAATATTGGCACATTGTCTCTCCAGATGACTTTAAGAGTACTTTTCTTTCTGTATGGGGTTGGGGGGGTGGGCTGTGCATGGAGAGGTTTGCCATGTGGGTTGGCTTGTGTCCGAAGAAGGAACCCTTTCAGATTTGGATGTGATTACAGAAGCAGAGAAATAAAACTGCAGTGGGGTCTGCTTTTTGTTTGGGATCTAAGGGAAGGCTCTGTCTAAGAATTGCTTGTGTCTGGGTGAGTAGTCATTAAATAGAGAACATGATCACAGAAGAATTTGAAGTCATGTGCTTGGGTGTAACAGGTAGCAGCTTTCCTTATCTGCTCCTTCTTTTTGTTTTTTGGTTTTTTTTTTTTTGGAAGAGCTTCATTTTCTCAATTGGTGGCTCCTAGTAGCAGCTAACTTTGATTCAGTGTTTATCTGTACTGCATGGTAATGTTTTCCTTGGGTGGCTTATTTGATTCCCACAGCTGCAGCACCAAGTGGACTGACATCCCCATCTTCCAGGGGAGAGTGGGGAAGGAAGGGTGTCTATGGAGTTGGGGTGCCGGAGCCCAAATTCTTTGGTGAACTTCGGGGAAATTTTTTTTCGGTATTCCTATTTACAATAGATACTGCTTCCCATATATTGACTCCTATTATCTGAGAATTTGCATCTGTACCTCTGGGTTTCCTCAGAGGATTTTTTTTCCCCCTCTCAAAGTAGAGGACTGGCATCTTGATGTTCTTACATCTCTGAGATACCTTTGGCTAATTATGATGATAATTTCTGTAGTTTATTAAATCTTACATAAGCATCAATTGTAAGAGGTGCTATTATTTTACATATAGCTAAGAAAGAAAGACAACAGATACCCAATAAACTCCAGCAGTGCTTTTTATCAGCTAAAATTTTGTTTTATATTTGAATAAGCTTTTTGTGGCTTGCTTAAATGTAGATGAAAATTCTTGGGCCATATAAACAAGAAAACGCAGATGAAATAAATTACGGTGTTTCTAAGTCTTCTTTACCTTTCAAGTTGATCTCTTCTGCATTATTTTTGCACTTGGCCGTAGATGTCCATGTTGTTCAAATATTATGGTCTTCTGTGATAGCAAGAGCATCATTGAGAGTGAGACAGCATTTCTTACGAATGCTCTACCATCGTCTCCAGGCTTTTCTTCCAAACTGCAAGTTCTAGCAGATATGCATGGGAAATGATACATCGTGAGATGTAGTGATTGGAGATTCATTGTAAAATCAGAATGTAGTATGGCAATATCAGAGGAAGACGTAAAATCAAAAGCTCAGATTTCTTTTTCTTTTTTAAATTTTTTTATTTTAGATTTTTATTATTTATTTATTATATTTATTATTAAGTAGTCATAAGTGTTCGTTATTAAGGCAAATATTAAGCATGGTGACTAGGAATTTGAACTGGGATCTGAAACTAAAATATCATGATGTAGAGAGTTGCCAGAAGCCCATTATAGTCAAGCAGAAGCTGTGTTTATCTTAATGAAGTTACTTCTCTGTGCCCCATTTTTTCATCTAAAAAAGGCCCATAAGGATTATGATTTCCACCTCAGGGTTTTTTGATTTCTGTAGCGCCTTAAAACATTGCTTTATACCTTGATGTACTATTTATGTTATGTATATTAATAAACAAACAAATAAATGACTGATACCACCAGGAAGTAGGGGGAACCGGGTATAAACAGAGGCCAGCCAACAGAGAGGAGAATGGAGCAGACGAGCAGAACCTGTAGGAGAAGGCCCGTGAGGGCCATGAGGGCCTCCTTCCCTGCTGAAGGAGCCTAACAATGGGCATCCCATGGCACGGTTGGGGGCTAGGGAGTGGGAGGCAGGGCTTACAACTTAGTCTACACAGCAGTTTCCCCAAGTGTAGATAAAGGTCACATGTATGCCAGGAATAGAGGTTGGTGGCTGGTGGGCACTGTAAGGAGCAGTGGAAACACCCACCATTGCTTGCTTTCAACCACGGACTGGGAGTATTGTTGTCAAAAATAACCCCAGCTAGTACAGTTTTGTTTTGCTTTTTAATTAGAGATAGCTTGGCCATTCTGTGACTTTGCAACCAAAGCATTTTAACTGTTTCTTCAATATCTTTTGGTCCAGAAATGACCCAGGATAAGAGCCAACCCCACAGGTTTGTATATCTGTGGAGCCCTCTTCAGTTGGAGAAACCCAAAGCATCGCGGTATCAGAAGTCAGTTTACCTGAGCAGTCATGGAATTTCTGCTTGCACAGACAGTTCTCCTGCTTCGGTCGAGTTCTTGATCTGTGAGCCAATTCCATGTTTTATCAGACTTCAGCCTAGGGCAGAACCAAGGCTCTTATTTCATATAATTCTTTCTTCTTCTGTGTTCTTTTGGGAGAAGAATGCAACTTTCACTTCTCTGCGACTCCTCCTGTTCAGTAACAGAAGTTGTCACCATAGTGCAAAGTCAGTGGGCTTTAGAATTCTACAGAACTGCCTTTCCGTGCTTGGCAGTCTTCGAGTCCGTTCGGTCGTCTCTCAAGAAGGAATACTGGCCTTTACTTCAGAGAGCTATGGGAAGGTGCTCTGAAATCTTGTAGCTTAAGCTCTTTGTCTTGCCAATACTAGTGCCTGTTCCATTCAGTTGCTAAGCTAGGTCACACTTGGATATCCCACCTCTGTCTAAGGCAGGGGTCATGGTGGAACTAGGGATGAGCCGAGGGCTTTTCCCAAACAATAAATATTCGCCACCCCCAGCCCATCAAGAGTCCTTACTGTAATGAACCGCTACTACCCATGGGAATGGCTGGCAGGGGGAGGGGCGGGTACAAAAGTCAAATCTGTGCCCCTTCTCTTTCCATACTCCAACCCTGAAACTCCAGCTTGGGGTACCCTATGCCTCCGGATTGGTCACTTTGAGAAACTTAACACTTATTTTAGTGATAATCACTTTAGAATTCCTAGTGATAGCCATAGAGATCTTGAAAGCAGCCTTGGAAGGTGCTACTCCTAAACGTTTTTCATTTTACAGATCAGAAACCCGAGATTCAGCACTTAGGTAATTGCCTAAAGAGGAAAGATAAGTTCCATTATCAACTTAGAAATCCTTCAAAGTCCGTTCCCTGTTGTCGTGTTTCAGTGTCATTTATCGGGATGAGGATTTGACATGCTTTTGTTCTTGACCCTCTTTTGTTCCGGGGTCAGTAAAGAATGGAGGGCTGTCCTTGTTTCTGACCATCTCTCTCAGCTGAAGGTCAGGTTGATGGTGATTCACAGCTCCCTGAGGGGAAGAGTCTGTTTGTTAAGGGGTTCTCTGGCCCTAGAGCAAATGGGGCCACATGGTGGAGCACTAGCCAGGCAGGGGGCCAACGGGAGGGAAGTGTGAGGGCTTAGCAGGACCCGTGGAAGGAAGTTCACAGATTGGGGTCTTAAATCCACAGGGCTGGTGGCCATCCTGAGCCTGCTAGCTTGCACGTGAGCCTGGGTTTAGTTAGACCAGAGCAAACAGACTTTCTCTGCCAGATAAAGCGTGTTTATTTTTGCCTCTTATTTAGTTATATATTATAGGACTTCTCCCTTATTTTTTCCTGAGAGTAGAAATGGCAGCTGAAGTTCATTCCTTTCCAAGTGAGAAAGAAAGAATAAAGAAATGGGGGAAGGGAGGGATCTGTACATGTTTAGTTCCTCACATTTTTGGTAGGAGCAGTAGTCTGTTCGATAAACAGTTTTTATTCTAGGCTCCTGAGTGCTGGATTTGGGTGGTTTTGATCTATTGGACTTTAGTTTACTATTTTATTTTATTGATTTTAAAAAGATTTCTTTCCTTATTAGAGGAAGAGAGGGAGCACGAGGGAGAGGGGCTGAGGCAGAAGGAGAGAGAATCTGAAGCAGACTCCACACCGAGTGCGGAGCCCGCCAGGGGGCTCGATTTCATGATCCTGAGATCACGACCTCAGCTGGAACCAAGAGTTGGCTGCTCAACCGACCGGCCAACCAGGCGCCCCTGGTTTACTATTTTAAAGAGATCAGTCCAGCTGTTTTTAGATGAAACATGGTGGTAATAAACACAGCGTAAAAGTAAGGCCAGTTTGCTTAGTTTAAGAGTGTGAAGAGCACTGGAACTAAATAAAAGCTTCCAAATTTAAAACTGAAGCATTCTTTAAAACATCTGATTATTTGGGGGTGCCTGGGTGGCTCAGTGGGTTAAGCCGCTGCCTTCGGTTCATGATCTCAGGGTCCTGGGATCAAGTTCCGCATCGGGCTCTCTGCTCAGCAGGGAGTCTGCTTCCTCCTCTCTCTCTCTCTCTCTGCCTGCCTCTCTGCCTACTTGTGATTTCTCTCTGTCAAATAAATAAAATCTTAAAAAAAAATTAAAAAAAAAAACATCTGATTATTTGTATTGAATTTTTAAGATGGAAGCAGATACAGCAACTTAGGTATCATTCTTTTCCCCATTTTTGTATGTAAACCACTCCCTCCTAGTTTGAGGTCTGGCTGTAGGTAAATCTGTCATCACGGAGGTGGGATGTCCTTGACTTTCCAGGAACATTCTGCCTGGCAGTCTGTTGCAAGGTGCGATCAACATCCTTGACGCGCATCATCCCCGATGCTCACTCTCTCCTTGGCCTATAACCACGGGAGACTGTTTGAACACACCAGCATCTCTGACTGTAGAGTTTGAGACCCAGAGACACACCTGTGGAATGCGGGCTGATGGGCAGGGTACTTCCTCCTCCTCCCTTTCCTTGTAGAACTCCCGTCAGTTTTTCTCCCTCCACACTTTCCCAGGCCCCCCAGTACAGTAGAGCATGATGGGTGGTCTGGACTTTGGTGCTAGAAGGAAGCACCAGGACAGGCCCACCCTGTCCCCTTCGTATGACGAAGGAGGCAAGTGCAAGGGATTGCGTCCTCGCCTCGAGGTCACCGGCTGTGCAACAGTCGAATCTAACTAAAGCCCATGTCTCCGGGCTCTGTCTGGTGCTATTTTAACCAGAACAGATTGCTTTGGTCGGTTGGACTTGTTTGTTGCCCAGCTGTCACTTTTGTCATTTGAATGATTGCATATCGCTTCTCAGCCTTTCGGCTAAGATCAAGTGTGAATGATTACGCATCATTATAATGGCTTACGGCCCATGTGGGAAGAACCATGTGGTACGGTTACTTTCTTTCAACTCCTCTGTGAAAGGCTTGCTGCACGCGGATACAGGGTTGAGAGATACACGAGGTATTTCTCGGTGATTCCATGATAACCTTTAAAGTAGGTTTTCACCTCTGTGGGCTCTAAAGACATCTTGCGTAAAGGCCCACAGCGGATCAGTGAGGGAGCTAGGATTTGAAACTGTTTCCCTGTCTTCAAAGTCTCTGCCCCTTCAGTACCCCAGTCACATGTTCAGAATAAGAAGAACCCTCACACTTGAGATTTTATCAATTTTTAAACTGAAAATGTCTAACCAGAGTAATGGGTTTTTCCTTACACTGTTATATTCCAGCTTTGCTTATTTAAAATAAAAATTCAAAGGAAACTGTTGGAATGAGTGAGGTGATGCATGTAAACAGTCCTAATAATGAAGCTGTTTGAAGTTCCAGAAATGACATCTGACTTTAGCTGCTTCATCGAGTTAATTAGTTGGATAAGAAATGACATCAATATTTGGCTTAAAAAAAAAAAAAGAGAGACCTTGTTTTAATTTTGTAAACCTTACTCAGATTGATGTTCAGCTGTTAAACTGAAGTGTTAGGTTAGAAAGATGTAAATAAAGATATGTCCTCTTCTAATTGTGATTTAAAACATTGGAAGTCACATACACAACACACACACACACACACACACACACACACACACACAGCCCCCTCACCCCCAAATGAATAGTCAGACAGAGCAACAGGACCTGCAAGAATGTAACTGTGCTGTACCAGCTCTGTGTTCTGTGTTGCTCCTTCCTTGACCTTCAGGGGTTCTCTAGAGGACAGCCCTTCTGCCTGCTTGTTCTGGGCTGCCTCTGTAACATCCCTTCCCCTCAACCCTGTAGCTTTTGTGTGCTTAGCCTCAAACCTCTTCTGCCAGCATCTTTCTTTTACCTTTTCACACTTAACTCCTTCTTGTTGATTCTCTCATGATTGTCAGCCCCTTCAATGCCTTTTCCTTCTCAGCTTCTGACAACATGTTGTTTATCTTGGAGACTCACTCTCCGTTTTCGTTCGATGCAGTACATGCAGAGAAAGAGGCATTGAAATGAGTCAGACCTGGGACTCAAACTTGGTTCTCCTATTTAATTAGTCATGAGATCTCAGTGGCAATTTTTTTTTTTTTTGAAATGTGTGAAACAGGGCTAACAATCCCTCCTTCACAAGGTAATCAGAAAGATGAGCTGAGATCATGCATTACAAGCACCTAAAACTGTGCTTGGCACACTAGGAATTCAGGCGTGAGTACTCCTCACCTTTGTCTTTTGTCTCCTTCCCAGTTCCATTATGAAGTTGGACACATTAAAACCTTCAGCGATTTCATGAAATTTTACATCTGTAGCAACATCTGTCTCCTTAAATGTACTTTATATAGCTTTTCTTTATGTAGCAACATGTTAAACAGGTTTTTATTCTGTGTCACCATTATCTTCAATTACTAGCATTATAACTATATTGACTTCTCCTGGTACATTAAAAGAATTCCATTATTGGTTAAATAGACTTTGTGGGATATCCTATAAACCTGACCATCAATTATAATGTTTCTTTTTCTTTTTTTTTTTTTTTAAAGATTTTATTTGTTTGAGAGAGAGAATGAGCAGTGGGGAGGGGCAGCGAAAGAGAGAGAAAGAGAGAGAGAAGCAGATTCCCTCTGAGCACAGAGCCTGATGTGGGGCTTGATCCCAGGACCCTGAGATCGTGACTGGAGCTGAAGGCAGATGCTTAACCAGCTGAGCCACCCAGCTGCCCCCAAGTGTAAAGTTTTTACAGACAAAAATGAGCCAGTATTCAGACAGCCAGTTTAATAACAAATGTTAGAAAGAAAACTTCTGCTTTGTTTTTTTTTTAACTTTGTATTTTGAAATAATTTTAGATTCACATGAGTTATAAAAATAGTATAACAGGTTCCCAGATACCCTTAACCCATCTTCCTCTTATAATTATAGTACCATCATCAAAACTGCCAAATTAACATTGGTCTGATACTATTAATTAAGCCATAGGCTTCATTTGGATTTCACAAGTTTCCCCCCCTTCATCCTTTTTCTGTTTCAGGATTTAATCTAGGATCCCACATTACATTCAGTCATTCTGTCCCCTTGGGCTTCTCTAATTTGTGAACAGTTTCTTGGTCTCTCCTTGTCTTTCATGACCCTTAACACTTTTGAAGACTACCGGTCCTTTATTTTGTAGACTGCTCCTCAGTTGGAGCTTGTGGGATGTTTTCACTGCATTAAATCATGGCTGTGAGTCCTGCAGAGATGCTGTTCTCTTTTCAACGTGCTGTCAGGGTTCATGATGTCATTCTCGCTTCTTACAGGTGATGCCAACCTTGATCACTTGGGTGAGGTGGTCTCCCCCAGATTTCTCCATTGTGAAGTTACTGTTATTCCCTTGGCTGTGAATAAATATTTGGGGGGACACTCTGAGACTGTGCATATATCTTCTTTCTCTTTTTGCCTATTCATGTTACTTAATTGCAGTATAGTTCACCATGTTGTTGGTTAGTTCGAGGCATATAGCATAGTGATTCAACAGTTCTGTGCATTACTCTGTGCTCACTGCAGTAAGTATACTTATCATCTGTCACCATATTACACTATTAAAATAGTATTGATTATATTCCCTGTGTTGTACTTTTCATCTCTGTAACTTTGTAAGTGGAAGTTCGTACCTCTTAATCCCCTTCACCTGTTTTGCCCATGCCCCCACC
Source organism: Mustela erminea (assembly GCF_009829155.1). Classification (NCBI taxonomy): domain Eukaryota; kingdom Metazoa; phylum Chordata; class Mammalia; order Carnivora; family Mustelidae; genus Mustela; species Mustela erminea. The sequence continues at coordinate 39,414,722 of NC_045626.1, forward strand.
CACCTTCTCTTTAGCAGTTACAGTTTGGTTCTGTGTGTTTAAGAGTCTGTTTGTTCATTTGTATGTTTTTTAGATTCCAACTGTAAGTGAAATCATATAGTATTTGTCTTTTTCTGTCTGACATTTCACGTATTATAATACCCTTTAGGTCCATCCATGTTGTTGCAAATGGCAAGCTTTCATTCTGTTTTATAGCTAATAGTCCATGAAGTATATATTTTAGTGTATGTATACATTATATATAATATGTTGGTATACATAATATGTATATATACATATACATATAATATGTATATAATATATAGTATATATAATGCATATATACTAATGTATATATAATGTATATATTGTATATATAATGCATATATACTAATGTGTATATGATGTGTATATATAGTATGTATATACATACATTATATTATATATATTATATTATATATACATTATATATATACATATGTATATATACATTATATCCACACCATGGATTATTACTATGTACACAGATATAGTATTTAATACTCATGGTAAATATAGTATTACTGTATTACTATATACTATATATTACTATATATATGACTATATACTGTATTACTATATACTATGTATGTGATATATGTATTATACACACACACACACACACACACACACACGCACATACCATACCTTCTTTATCCATTCATCTATTGATGGATACTTGGGTTGCTTCCGTATAATGGCCACTGTAAATAATACTGCAGTGAACATAGGGGTGCTTGTATCTTTTGAATTAGTGTTTTCATTTTGTTTGGGTAAACATCCATTAGCGGAATTACTGGGTTATAGGACATCTTTATTTTGAATTTTTTTAGAAATTTCCCTATTATTTTCCACAGTGGTTGTACAAGTTTACATTTCCACCACAGTGCAAGAGGGTTCCATTTTCTCCACATTTCCCACTCATTTTATTTTGATTTTTTTTATTTTGTATTTTTGTAAGGATTTTATTTATTTATTTGGGAGAGAGAGAGCAGGAGCAGGGGGAGGGGCAGAGACAGAGGGAGAAGCAGAATCCATGCTGAGCAGGGATCCCTATATGGGGCTCGATCACAGGACCCTGGGATTATGATCCAAGCTGAAGGCAGATGCTTAACCCACTGAGCCATGCAGGAGCCCCTTGCCACTCATTTTAGATCTGCGGATCTAGCCTACAGCAATGTTAACAGCAGTGGTTTAACGGTGGTTTCCTCTTTCCCTCATCACTACTGCATTTATGAATTGGAATTCTTCTATAAGGAAGATAGATCTTCTCATTTATTCATTTATATATTATCATTAGTTTATTTTGGCATGGACTAATGGATATGTATTTTATCCTTTGTGTTATAATCCAGTATTATTGCTGCTTGCTTTGTTGCCCAGATTGTTCCAGCTTTGCCTACAAGGAGTTCTCATGTTGGCTTCTCTTTCCTTCAGTGTGCTTCCATTTTTTTTTTTTGAAGAATTTATTTATTTATTTGACAGACAGAGATCACAAATAGGCAGAGAAGCAGGCAGAGAGAGAGAAGGGGGGAAGCAGGCTTCCTGCTGAGCAGAGAGCCCAATGCGGGACTCAATCCCAGGACCCTAAGATCATGACCTGAGCCGAAGGCAGCGACCCAACCCACTGAGCCACCCAGGTGCCCCATTTCGTTTTATTTTAAAGCACTTTCTGATCCTACAAGGTGTTCCGGGCTCATTTTGTATTTTCTCTGTGTCAGCCTTGGAATCAGCTCTTCACCAAGGAGCCTTAGTTTCTTTTAATGAAAATATGTTTATTGCTACTGGAAGGGTCATTTTAATGCCTCTCAGCAGGTAGAGTTAGGAAGTATTCGCATGGAAACTAACAAATGTGTGCACATACACATCTGTGCATGTTTCCATATCTATCTGTATATGATCTTGGGGTGGGGGTTCTGTATGTATAACCTCCCATTGATTTCTAGCACAGGGTTCATTTTAACCGTCCTCTGTGCTTATTTGTGACTTCTTTTTCCGACATCCGGAAACTGTCTCTCATTATTCAAAAACCGGTTGATCGTGTCTGGATCTATTTTTGGATTATCTGTTCTGTTCCACTCATCTTTGTATCTGTGCATTCACCAGTACTACAATGTTGATTTATTATAAGTCTGTTATTAGGTAGTGTGAGTCCCTGTGTGTTTTTTTACTCAAAATTGTTTTGTCTGTTCTACTTCCTTTCCCTTTCCCTGTAAATATTAGAATCAGCTTGTCTATATTTACCAAAAACAAAGTAAAACACAAACTTTTGCCAGGACTTTGATTGTAATTGCATTAAGTCTGTAAATCATTTTGGGGAGAATTGATATTTTTAACTATAATGAGTCTTCCAGTCCATGAACCCTGCTATCTCTCCATTAATTGACATCATTTTATTTCCTGCAAAGGTTTTATAGTTTCCAACATCGAGATTCTGTACATATTTTATTAGATTTATACTTAAGTAAGTGTTTTTTGGAGGAGAGCTATTGTGAGTGATAAATTATATTTTTAAAATTTCTGTTTCCAGTATGCCCATTGCTACAATACAGAAATGTGATTGACTTTTGTGGTTAACTTAATATTCCTCAACCTTTCTTATTCTAAGAATTTTGTGGATTCTTTATCTCTGTAAAAATTCATATTCTCTGTAAATAGAAGCAATTTCATTACTTCCTTTCCAGTCATATGCTTCTTTATTTTTTCCCTTTAATTGCAGTGGCTAGGATTTCTGATATTATGTTTAAAAACTTAGGTTTATGTTTAAAAAAGTAGGGAGAATAAAGGTTCTCACCTTGTTCTCAATGGATCTTAAAGGGGAGAGCACTCTTTTACCATGATGTATATTAGCTCTGGATTTTCTTTATAGATGCCCTTTATCAGGTTAGTTTGCTGAAAGTTTTTATCATGAATGAGTGTTGAATTTTGTGAAATGCTTTTCCATTTCAACTGAATGATCCTGTGTGGGTTTTTTTTTTTTTTTTAACAGTCTATTCATGTGCTGAAATTACATTAGTTGACTTCAAATATTAATGTAGCCCTGAATTCCCAGCATAAACTCCAGTTGGAAGTGGTATATTTCTGTTAATGTTAATATTTTATTGAGGATTTTTAATTGTGGGGTAGATGAAGGATATTGGTATAAATCTCTTCTCCTGTACCATCTTTGTCTGGTTGTGGTGTCATGGTAATTCTGCCCCCATAGAATGAGTTAAGAAGTATGCTTTCTCTTATGTTTTCTTTTTCTAAAAAATACTTTATTATTTATTTATTTATTTGACAGACAGATCACAAATAGGCAGAGAGGCAGGGAAGGGGGGGTGGGAAGCAGACTCCCTGCTGAGCAGAGAGCCCAAGACAGGGCTCAATCCCTGGACCCTGGGATCTTGACCTGAGCTGAACGCAGAAGCTTTAACCCACTGAGCCACCCAGGTGCCCATCTCTTATGATAGTTTTCTTAAAGGGATTGTAGGATTGATATTATGTCCTCATTAAATGTTTGGTAGAATTTGCCAATCAAACTATCCAGGCCTTGGGATTTATATTTTGGAAAGGTTTTTCTAAATATAAATTTAATTTCTTTAATAGAAGATTAATCAGATTATCTTTTTTTCCTTCAGTGTGTTTTGGTAGTTTGTGATTTTTGAGAAATTAGTCCATTTTATCTAAATTGTTGGATCTGCTTGAGCAGAATTGTTCTTAAGTTTTACTTTTTCCTTTTCATGCCTGCTAGATCTTATTGATAACCCCTCTTTTCTGCTTCTGATAATTTTTGTCTCTCTTTTCTGGTCAGTCTGGCTAGAGATTTATCAATTTTATTGATCTTTTCAGAGAAGTAGGTTTAGATTTGATTGATTCCCCCATTTTCTGTTTTTAATTCCATTGATTTCTGCTCTCATTTCCTTCCTGTCTTTAACATTTTAAACATTTCTATTATTTCCTTCCTTCCGATTGCTTAGGGTTTATCTCACTCTGCTTTTTTTTGTTTGTTTGCTTGAGGGAGAGAATGAGAAAGAAAGAGAGACTGTGTGTGATTGTGTGGTGAGAGTCGGAGGGAGGGAGAGAGAATCCAAAGCATGTTCCACGCTTATTGTGGAGTAAAACAACCCTGAGATCATGATCGGAGCCAAAATCAGGAGTTGTATATTTAACCAACTGAGCCACCCAGGCACCCCTCTCTCCTTCTGCTTTTTATTTTTTAATATTTGTTTTATTTGACAGAGCACAAACAAGGGGAACAACAGGCAGAGAGAAAGGAAGAAGCAGGATCCCTATTGAGCAGAGAGCTGGACATGGGACTCAATCCCAGGACCACCGGAGCCGAAGGCAGATGCTTAACCGACTGAGCCACAGAGGCACCCTTCACTCTGCTTTTTTTTTTTTTCTTCTTCACTGTGCTTTTTAATTACCCTTCTAATTATTGCTATCGTAGCAGCCCACATACACTGAAAATTTCAAATTTTTGCTTATTTAACCATCATACATATCTTACAGAAATGAAGGGAGAGCTGTTGTATACTTACCCAGATAATCACCATTTTGGTTGCTCTCCCTCATTCCCAATGTTGCGCATTTCCTTCTGGTACCATTTCCCTTCTGTTCAAGGGACTTTCTTGACCACTTTTTCTAGAGCAAATCTGCTGGCAACAAATTTTCTCTTAGTTTTTCTTCCCCTGAGAATGGCTTTATTTTATCTTTATTTGTCGAGAGTATTTTCCCTGGATATAGAATTCACTGGATGACAAATTTTTTTCTTTGAGAACTTGAAAAATGTTGCTGTTTCTTTCCGGTCTCCATGATTTCTGATGAAGTCAGTAATCATTTCAGCCATGGTTTTTCTCGGTAGTGTGTCATTATAAGCGGTCTGCTTTCAGGATTTCTGCCTTTGTTTTCAGTGTTCAGCAGTTTGTGTGTGTTAGGGCATGGGTTTCTTAGAGCTTATTCTGTGCAGTATTTGCTGAAATTTTGTAATCTGTAAATTTATATCCACAACTTTTTAAAGTTTTCAGCCATTGTTCAGACATTTTTTGAGCTCTTCTCTCTTCTGAGACTGATGACAAAAATTATTAGACACTTTGGTATGGAGAACATGTTCGGGCTTTTTTCCAATCATTTTTTTCTTTTCTGTTGGATAATTTCTATTGGTTTATCTACAAGCTCCCTAGATTTATCCTTTGTCATCTCCATTCTGTATAGAATCTAACAGTTAATACTTTATTTTAGTTACTGTGTTTTTCAGTCCAGTGTTTCCATTTGCTCCTTATTTTTTTTTTTTTTAGGGGAAGGTAGAGATGTTTTATCTATTTATTCTGTGAGTTTCACAGTACTTCTTTTTTTTTTTTTAAGATTTTATTTATTTATTGGACAGACAGAGATCACAAGTAGGCAGAGAGGCAGGCAGAAAGAGAGGAAGGGAAGCAGATTCCCTGCTGAGCAGAGAGCCAGATGAGGGGCTTGATCCCAGGATTCTGGGATCATGACCTGAGCCGAAGGCAGAGGCTTTAACCCACTGAGCCACCCGGGCGCCTTGGCACAGTACTTCTTAAACTATAGTTTTAATAGCTGCTTTGAAGTCTTTATCTTGTAATTCCAATATTTGGGTCACTGTCTGTCTCCTCCCTTGCAAGTTGAAATACTCCTAGTTTTTTGTATGCCAAATAATTTTGGTTTTAATCTGGACATGTCGAATGTTCTGTTATGAAATTCAGGGTCTTGTTTAAATTTTAAGCAGAAAACTGATGTTTGTTTTCCTGTGTGTTAGCAGGCAGTCAACAGGTTAGGTTCAGATTACAGGTTTCAACCTGCTTTCATGGGCTGTGGTTCAAATGTCAGTTCAGTTTTCACTGCCTTGGCTGTGATCATTGGATCTGACCTCTCCTGCCCCACCCCTTAACCAGTGTGTATTTCATTTCTCAAGGCATGGGTAGTTCGTTGAAATTCAGATCACCCCCAGCTTGGAGGTGAGCCCACAAGTTCTTTATGACTTGATGGGATTGCTCTCTTGAGCTCCCTTCTCTCTGTCGTATCACTGCCACGTACTCGCTCCTTGGCATACTCTTCCCAGTCCTCTAGGCAAAAAGTGCAAGCTTTAGTTTTTCCTGTCTTCCCTGCACTTCTCAGGATTGCATCTGTGTCCAGGGCCATGTTGCAAGAGGATGGAGAAACGAAAAAGCAGCAATGATTTGTCCATCTTCCTGGGACCACCACTCATTTGGTCAGTGAGAATTCCCCTCCCCCGAGTTTCAGGGACCTGCCCTGCTCTTGCCCCCATGGCCACTACCATCAGTCTGCATGAAGCCTCTGGTGTTATGCCATGTTCTTGTCCCCTTCTCCAATCAGCCTGTTGATCACTTATTTTTCAAAGTCCTCAGAATCCTGATCTATGCATCCTGTCCACAGTTTGTAATTGCATTCAGTAGAGAGACAGAGTGGTGTTTCTTACTCTATCTTATCTGGAATCTTGAAAGAATCTAGGAAGGCTGTGGTTCTTCTGAGAGTCCCAGCCAGGCTGTCTGTCCCCTTTACTTTCAGTATATTTGCTTTCTTGTTTAACCTGTGTGTGAGAGTGTGTGTGTGTGTATAGAGAGAGAGAGAGAAAGAGAGGAGTTTGTGAACCCACACCCCAATGAGAAACAAATTTTGCAGTTAGAGTGCAGTATTTGCATATTTTAAATTTAACATTATAATACCAACTGAAAAACACTGCATCTAAAGCTGCTAACTAGGGTCAGCTCCCTTCAGCCAGCCCTTCAGTGTACTTAAGTACACATTCATTTATGAGATAGATTCATTTGGTAAGACAACATTTTAAAGGTTGGATCTCACATTTTTTAGATCCCCTCAAACACCAGGTCCCTCTAACATGACTGTCTTTGGTCTGTTTGCTGGGTGTGGGGGCATGCAAAGTTGTACTTCTCTCTAAGTTGTTTCTGCTCTGACTTTGGACCTCCCTCAGCACAACTGTTGTCCATTCGGATGGCAGTACTGTAGTACTGGTATGTACACAGTATCTAGGACTTGATTGCTGATTATGCCACACATTTGACCTACAGTGTTTCTGCCAACAGAAGAGGATTGGGCTTTTTAAAAAATTCCTAGGACATCTGTTGTGTTTCTGACTTCAAATGAAGTTACACTGTGCCATGATGTCTGAAACAAAATTCCTGCTGTATTGTGTTCCTTAGTTTGATGTTACTGGATTATCCATGACAAACCTTGAGTCTGGGTCTTTTTTGAACATGTTACCCAGTCCTTGTATGCAAAAGTGGCCAGATAATTATCTGGGGTTCTTTTTCCCCCCTTGCTTTTTTACATGCATACTCTAGGCCAACAGCAATAAAAAATTAAAGAATGTCCTTTTTCCCCTGCCCCAGGGAAGGATGAACTGGAAAGTCTGTTCATTTGGAATTGGAGTTGACCTCTGTTTGGATCAGTGCTTTTCATTAAAGATGTAATGTGTCCTTTATCAGCATACATTAAAATGTTATCAAGAACCCACACCGGAAACACAGCTGGCGAGCTGAAGTGCTCTCTGGCTTCTCTCAACAGCCTGTCTTTACAGCTTGAATTCACTTTTAGAATTTGACAGTACTGTGTCCCGAGGTTCAAGCATATCATGACAGCCCCAGAATTCAGAAGGGCCTCTCCCTTAGAGGTGACTACAGCTACCTTTGATGAAAGGATTTGTTTTGTTGGGAACAAAGGCTTAGACTTGGTTATTGAGTACTAGAAACAGTGATTCTGGGTGTGGGGGTGAATATTTTTACCTAGAATGCTGAAGTTCTTATTTATATAATGATTCTCATGATAGAAACAATCCTAGGTGGTAGATCATTGGTGTCAAAGTTACTGAATGATTTAGAATATCACTGAGGAGGTCCAAGAGGAATACATTTCTAATAGCTAGTGTAGAATGATACATAGTTTTAGTTAACTTGATTGTTACCGGTGTATATAAAGCTTAATGGTCAATACAGATTTGAACTGGGGCATTTCTCTTTATTCTTTCATGGAGACTGTACATGGTAATGTGGGCACTGGATTCAGGATCCCCAAACTTGACCTTGCCCTGTTTTTCCCCACTAATAAAAGGAAGCGATCATTTCAGACTTCATTTTTTGAGAGTTATTTTTTTTTAGGGGAGGGGACAAGGGAAGGGCAGTACAAGAGACAAAATTTATTGTATAAATGCTTTTGAAAATGGAAACTTCCACACTTTTGCTGCGGCATTGCAAGTGATAAAAACAAATTCAAGCTGCTTGATCAGAAAAGAATACAAGAGTCTCGGTGGAATCCAAGGGCATGATGGAGCAAAGGACTGAACTGAAAAGATGGGAAATGGTCTGATTGGCTCATCTTGGGTGATGTGTCCACCCTTGAGCCAATCAGCTGTGTCTGGGAAATTGGACATGAAGTCCACATGTTGCCATCAGGGGCTCTTCCTATCTGTGGGAAGAGTGACATTTAAGGGTGATGGGTTAAACTAGACAACCCCCCAACATGATCTCTTGCAAAAACCATGTTTAAATTTGCCAGCTGATTGTAATTAAAGCCTCTAATGGTGTGTGACCTTTAGGAATGTTACAAAATTTATCAAACTTCAGCCATTTTCATTCACAAGTTATACTGTGCTAACAGTTTTTCTCCTTGGTGACTACTCTGTATCTCAAAGATCACTGCATTTCTAATGGTATTATATTATATTATATTATATTATATTATATTATATTATATTATATTTTCACTTGAGAAGGAGAGAAAGAGAGAGTGAGTACACGCAGGGGCCAGGGGCAGAGGGAGAGGGAGGGAGAGTCCTAAGCAAACTCTGTGCTGAGCACAGACCTCAGTGCAGTGCTTGATCCCATAACCCTGAGATCACGACTTGAGCGGAAACCAAGAGTCAGGTGCTCAACCACCTGTGCCATCCAGGTGCCCCAAGTGGTATTATATGTTTTAAAGGGATGATTTCTCTTTCCTCTTACAGAATCCATCACCATTTTCAGAATTCTCTATAGTACTCTTTCCCGCCATATATAGTCCTATTCTTTCATGTAATTTTCCTTAAATTGCACTGGACTCCTTCCCTTGTCTTTCCTCATGCTGTTGTGTGTTGGAATTTTTTTTAAGACCAAAGAAATTTAACTTTCAAATTTAGAAAATATAGCTTTAATGTATCAGTAAATGATGTAGCATTTTTGAAAGGTCACAGTTTTTATGGTTGGAAGGAAAATCGGAAATATTTGTGAGTCATTTTAGTTGTCTGAGTTTAATGCCAGTTTTTCTGTAAGGTTAGTTGCTTAATTTAAATGCAGAGTATCACTTACTTCCATATGCCTGACTTTAATTTTTGCAACATGACCGAGTATAATAATACAGTCCTTTGGAGTAGAAATTTTCATGTGTGGTTGTGGGTGATAAGCTGTGGATACTTCTGATGGTCGTGATGTTACCCGCAGACCACAGCTACCTTACATACAACACCATTGTCACCAGTTGAGATCGAGCTGTTGATTCCACAGCCACCTGTGGAAGGCAGGCGTTATGGGTTCTCTCTCCAGCTCTGTCATTTATGAACAAGGTGACCCTGGGCTAGTTATGTCACCTGAGCTGCTGATCTTTAAAAACAATACTTAACATAGTTCCTGGGAAATAATCATTGCTCACAACGTGGTAATTACTATTAGTAAATGATGTGTTTCTTGCAAAATGTAACTTTGTCAACAGAATGTCCCTTCCTACTATATTTGCTGTCTGTATTGTTGCTTTGTAGAGGTCTCACTAAAACTTGGAGCTCCCAGGGGCTGTCCTGGGAAATTGTGGCAGTGAGGAGTGAGGCACTCCTGCAGATTTAGGAGTGGACGGATGGAGTAAGTGGCAAGATCCATAGCTATTCAGGTAATATGGAATCGATTGAATTGGTTCAATTTCGAAAGCACTAAGAATTAAAAGACAAATTCCAATAAAATAAAGACAGTGGTGGGAGTGCATTTAAACTCAGATTCATATACATGAAGTGGAAGAAGGAAGCCAAGAGAACAAAGTAGAAGTTGACGTGAGAATTGCTGTTGCGTGTATTTTACCTTAGATCCTGGGACTCCTCTTTTTTTTTTTTTTTTTAAGATTTTATTTATTTATTTGACAGAGAGAGATCACAAGTAGGCAGAGAGACAGACAGAGAGAGAGGGAAAGCAGGCTCCCTGCCGAGCAGAGAGCCTGAGCGGGGCTCGATCCCAGGACCCTGGGACCATGACCTGAGCCGAAGGCAGAGGCTTTAACCCACTGAGCCACCCAGGCGCCCCTGGGACTCCTCTTTTAATATCAATAAAAGAATACATTTTTTAAAAAATTATTTTTAAGAATAGTAAAATAATCCTGCTTTGCCTCTTGCTGGCCCGGCCATTAGTAAGACATTTTATTTTCTCTTTTGGACTCTAGAATTAAAGAAAGAAAGCTGGAAAGGATCCAGAGAAGAGCAGTGGAAGGAGCCAAAGGATTATTAAAAATAAGACCCATGAGGAAAGGGTAAAGGAGTTGTGAATCTTTAGTTTGAAGAGACGTTCAAGAGGCCACTTAATAACTATCTTCAAATATGTGAGGGGTTGGGAGGAGGGTGCCGAGCAGTTGTTCCTTTCTCACTAAGAACTGAAGGGAAATGGTTCACAGAGACTTTGGTTAGATAAAAAGAAGTACTGCTTGGAAAGGGGAGAGTGAGGCGTGAACTCTGTGGTCATGCTAGCTGTTCTGCGCATCTTTGACGGGACGAGACAGCCCTGGTCCTTGGCTGGCTGTGGTGTGTCCCTGTGAGGTCGGCCGTGTGCCTGGACAGAACATCTGTATAAACTTAAAATCTCATCCCTGAAAGTATCACTTTATGTGGTACTGTCTTGTATTTCTTGGTTCTTTCATGGATGTTAGTCCCTCTCTTTTGCTTCCTCAACTCCCTTCTTTCTTCAAATCGTACAGAACACAGAATGAATTCTTGTACCCACCGAAAGACACTCAGCAATTATCAGACTGTGGAGGCAGATTCCCCCGCCCCAAGGTTGAATCAGCATAGTTGGAATCACCATCACCTCCAACAGAAGAAAATTCCATTTGAAAGTAGAAATTCCTTTCTGAGGGAGATTTTCACAGTTGTTAATGGGGAAAGACTCCAGATAAAATTTTGTGCCCCCGTAGAGTAGACTGGATAAGTAACTATATTTCCTATCACGAAATATGGGAAAGGTTCTTTTTTCAAAAGGGAGGAGCTGCTGAGTTGGTAGAGTTTAAAAGCGAAGTAGTTTGAAACTCCTAAGCACATTTATAGTGGAATATATAAGTGAGTGGTAACTAATTAACATATGCCAACCTAGGGGGGTAAAAATGGTGGAAGGGAGGAGCCGAGTGGTCATTTGGTTGACACTTCACTCAATCACAAACACTAAATTGGGACTGGTACAGAATTTTAAGTGCCTTTTTCTTGGGCCTTGCTGTTGTGATCTTTCTTTAGAACAGTTCTGATATACCCTTTGGAAGGCTGGCCTGTGTGGACGTTGTCTGTGCCAAATTACAACACAGAACAAGGGACTGTTCTGTTTCATTTACTGAGAATAGTGCTTAATAAGTACTATTTGACAACATGCTGAATTAAGGGAATGTTGTAAGGATGTTTCACAAAGGAAAGTGGGTAAAACATCTGATGTTTTGAAGTTCTATTTATATGTAACTTGATAGCAGTATAAAGCCTTGCTTAAAACTTTATTTTTAAAATTTTATTCAATACATATGAATATGTACGCTGAGAGAAAATGATGTTATCTGGTCCCAGATATATACCACATCTTGATATAGTTGATGCTATTTCAGAATCCAATTTTTTGCCTTGTTGGTTTGAAATGTATCAGGCCCTAGTAATTTGATTTATATTAACCAGATTCATGCAATACTGATTTGTAACATGGGACACATTCACGATTATATCCTTTTCTCAAATTTGACTTTGAGCTTATCCTAGTATCTTATCTTCGTTTATAATCTTCAGTAACTGTGGTTTTTTTTCCCCCTAAAAATGGAATCCCAAGTGGAAATTATACTGTTTAAAGGTTTACATATCTACATGTAGACGAATATAATAAAGGTCAGTGAGAGTTAATGTCAGAAGGGAAAAATAACTGTCAAAATTTTTTATAGTACTTCTATTTATATTTCAACGTCACAAGCTAAGTATTTAGCTCAAGTTTAATTTATTATAGATTTTAGCATATGAGAGTACTACCGTGCAACATTCAGACATTGTTCTACTTACAAATAAACATCTATAGTCAGTTACAACCTATGAAATCATTAACATGTACAATAGTGTAATTTGTAGCTTTTTTTCCTAGTTGTGCTTTTCACTTAAATACGCTTTAAAGAAAAGATTGGGTTTAGGAGAGCCTGGGTGGCTCAGTCAGTTTAGTGTCTGCCTTTGGCTCAGGTCATGATCTCAGGGTCCTGGGATCCAGCCCCATATCAGGCTCCCTGCCCAGCAGGGAGTCTCCCTCTCCTACTCCCCTTTGCTCCTGCTCTTTCTCTCTGTCTCTCAAAGAAATACATAAAGGTTTTTTTTTTAAATTCTGTCAAAAGAAAAGATAGGGATTAGATGATTCCCTAATGCCTTTTGCATTGAAGCCTTGAAGATTCTAGTCTTCACTGAAGTCGAGCTTGTGTGAGACCTATAATCTGTGTGAAGATATGGGTAAGAAGCAATTTGTGTTAGATGGTTTTGGGTGATTATACCTGTAACCTTATGTTATTTTATTTATTTTATTTTTTTCTTAAAAAATTTATATATTTATTTATTAGAGAGCTCAAGAGGGTATACACATGAGCAAGGGAAGGGGCAGAGGGAGAAGCAGACTCACCACTGAGCATGGAACCTGTCTCAAGGCTTAATCCCACGACCCCGGCCCCGAGATCATGACCTGAGCCAAAGTCAGTTGCTCAACCTATTGAGCCACCCAGGTGCCCCACTTGTGACCTTATTTTAAAAAGAGATTTATGTTTTGTCACTGGCAGGAGAACCCCAGGAAAAACCCGAATTTTTGCATATTCAGTTAATACCTGGCTTTCCTTTCTTTTACATACTTAGGAGCTAGTATAGTTCTAATGAGCAGAGCAAGTGCCAGAGTAAAAAAGGAAAGAGAGAAGGGTGTAAGGTGTAAGGATAAGCAATAATTAACTAGTCTGAAGAGCTTCAATGCTAAAAAAAAGAGATGCAGTGTAAATTAGTACCTTACCTTTCCTTTTATTAATATATAGCAATCGTGTGGCATTTATGATTTATAGAATGCATTCATTGATGTTCTAATTCTGTCCTCACAACAATCTATGAAACAGGCACCATTCTTTGCATTTCCATTTGAAAACCACCTTCAGCGTAATTGTGAGTTAACGAGGATCACATAGCTAGTGTGCCAGGACTCAGACTCTGTTTTCAGACTTCCAGACCAGTTATCTGTCTTTCTGTTGTTTCACAGGGTTTATCTAAACTGGATTTGGTTTAAAACTACACTGAGATACACAGTGTAGGTGAACTATGGATGTGCTTGTGTGAACTCTGAGCATCACGTTTGTGAAATAGGCAATGTGGTTTTCCTTCACATGGGGCATGATGGGATAGAGTGGTTGAAGATGAAATGAGCAAGTGGGCTGCTAGTCTTCAGTTGCCACCTGCTGACTGCGGACTTTGTGTACATTTCCTCAATTAGAAAGTGAAGGCAGGGGTACCTGGGTGGCTTAGTTGGTTAAGCAACTGCCTTTGGCTCAGGTTGTGATCCCGGAGTCCAAGGATCCAGTCTCGCATCGGGCTCCCGGCTCGGCAGGGAGTCTACGCCTCCCTCTGACTCTTCCCCTCTCATGCTCTCTCTCTCAGTCAAATAAGTAAATAAAATCTTTTTAAGAAAAGAGAAGAAAAGAAAGGCAGTTGGCAACTAGGTTCTCCAGACTCCTTTCTAGTTCTAAAATTCTCTAATTCCAAATTTAATGATTACTCTTCCATTCAGAATTGTTTAAAAAAATTACTTGCCTCACATGATTAGCCCACACTTTTGCATTAAGTCTCTCCTAACAGTCTATGCCAGGAATTGATAAACTTTGGATTTTGGGTAGTGTAGCAGCAGTCTCTTTGTGGTGACTCTGAGAAGACTTTTCGTATACCAAATTCTGTTCTAGTGTCACATGGTGAGAACACTCATCCTGAATTTGAAGAGTGGAAAATGACAACAGAATGCTAGTTACACAGGAGCTCATTCAGCAAATGTAAATTGAGCAGAAGTACTAAGTCCTTGGGTTGCCAAGACCTTGAACTCCCAGTTTAGGAAGAAGGCAGATGCACAAATGTGAAATGTCAGTGTAATTAGAAGGACGATGGGATGCCTGGTGGCTCAGTCACCTAAGTATCTGCCTTCAGCTCAGGTCACGATCCCTGGGTCCTGGGATCAAGTCCTGCAGCAGGCTCCCGGCTCAGCACGGAGCTTTTCCCTCTCTGTCTGTCCCTCCCCCCCATTTGTGCACTGGCTTGCTTGCTCTCTAAGTAAGTAAGTAAATAAATAAATAAAATATTAAAAACAAAAAGTCCCGGGAAAGATATCTACAGAGTGGCAAAAGAGTAAAAGAAACAGTGGCATCTGTGGAGTGGAAAATAGAAGAGATGCACCAACCAAGACTTCACCAAGAAAGGGGTTTTACCAGAAAGGATCTTAGACCTATCTTAGATAAAAGGAGGCATGTGCTGAGAAGAAGCTGTACAGAGACTGTGGAGAATCTTTGGTAGTTCTGTTTGTGTCACGTGTGAGGGGAAGATGACATGCTGAAGAGGTAGTCTTAGCGAGCTTGGGAAAGTCTTAAACAGACTTGAGACTATCCTAGGAATTAAGGAGACGTTTTTAGGAAGTAAGGAAAAGTGGACTCTTACAAAGACGAGAGAGGAGGCAGTGTTAGACTCTGAAATTTCTAGTTTGCACATTGTGGGGGAAGGGCATTCTAGGCAACAAGATAAGTGTGAGGAAAAATCCATGGAGACCCAAGATAGCACATGGGCCCTTCTGTGACCCTTACATACCTCAGACTAATTGCTGTGGAAGCTCAGGAAGGGTTTCATACTATATCCCATGGAGTTTGGGTTTTTTTCTCTGAGCAGTGGAGAACCCTGAAGGGTTTCCAAGCAGAGTAATAGTGATAGTAGATTTGCTTTTGGAAGACTAATGGCAGCAGAATGGAAGCTAGATGAGAGGGCTCAGAATCTTGACAGAGACTCTACCAGTATTCCTACTGAAGGCTGTGGGAGCGTATGTGAAGCCAAGAGCAGAAGGGTTGTAGTAGATAGAGAAGGGGGTAGAGCTGAGAGAGACTCAGTTCCAGTAATGACGACAATAGCATTAGCTGAGATTTACTGAGTATACCAGATGTCTGCTTTAAGTTCTTGATAGTTACTAACTCATTTAATCCTCACAACAGCCCTGTGAAGTAGGCACTAGTACTGTTGTTATCTGCATTTTACAGATGAGAGAACTGAAGCACAGAGATACTAAATAACTTGGCAAGTTACACAGCCAGTGTGTGGCAGTTTGGGAGTGTGAGCTATGGCTGGCTGTGTCTAGAGCCCACACTTGGAGTTACTGCCTTCTCTCGCATTCTGTTACTGAATCAGTAAGCGTGTCTAAGATGTGGGGAGGAGTTAGATGTAGGTGACGAGAGGAGGAGAGTCATTGATGTGGATGCTTGATTGACAGAGAGGGTACAGATGCCACTTACAGAGATAGGACGAGCAGGGAGGGGCACTAGGAGGAATTATAATTTGGGGATCATACCAAGTTTCGAGGTTCTTTTGGGACATTCAGCTGTTGATGTCCAGAATGCAACAGGATATACCCCGACCCTTGAACGGTGTGGAGCTTCAGGGTACCGATCCCCTGTGCAGTCAGAATACCTCATACAGCATTTGACTCCTCAAAAACTTAACTACTAATAGTCCACTATTGACTGGAAGCCTTACCAATAACATAAATAGTTGACTGACACATATTTTATATGTTAAATGTATTATTTTCTGTATTTTTATAATAAAGTAACCTAAAGAAAAGCAAATGTTACTAAGAAAATCTAAGGGAAGTACATTTACACCACTCTAAGGAATCCCTATACATGTGGACCTGTACTGTTCAAACCCATGTTGTCCAAGGGTCAGCATCTGGACCGGGAACTCAGGATCGGTCTCTGCTTGGCGGTGATGTGTAACTCTAAGTACAGTTGCTATCAGGACAGACTAGTCCCACTGGCCCTGTCTCGGAAGGACTGGGTAGAACTTTATGCCCTTCCTCTGCGTGGGTACGTGCAGCACAAATGCTAGGGAGGGAACTCTGGGCATCAGCATGAGTGGGAAGAGTCTAAGGAACCCCAGGGCTGCCAGATTTTCTGTAATGAAGACAGCTCCACACCACATAACATGCATGTTTATGAAACCAGGGTGATTAAAATCTAGCAGCTCTCTTGCATCCAGCTCTGGATTCCATCTTTACAGTTAAAGGAGAAATGTTCTTTACAAGCCTTTTTCCAAGAGTGTGTGGCTTCCTGGTGGTCCTTCGAATGGATGAGCAAGTTCATGGGTTTAATCCCAGCCAGGTTGATGGGATCAGGAATATGGAATCCAAAGAGCAGAGGAATCAGTGGAAGCCAGTGTCCACGGGGAGTAGGACTCATCATTCTGGGAGGTAGAGATGCCCAGGGGTTTTCACGGAAGTACTTGTTTTCTCTCATGTGAGTGGCGAGCACTTCCTTTTAAAAAAAAAAAAAACAAAAAAACCCACAAAAAAACAAAAAACAAAACTTCCTGTTTTCTTTCCTCCTCTAATCTAAGGTTTAAAAATACAACCAAAGGAACATAGCAAAGAAATTTTGAGAACTAAGCATCATATATAGAGTAATAACTTTGAGACAATTTAAAGCGTTGACAGTTACATTCAGTTAACTTTAAAAAGCCTAGTGAAATTGTTGGAAATTACTTAAAATTCTGTTCTTAAGTATAGACTAATAGGTTTTTTGCTACATTGATTTTTCAATGATATTTATCTGATTGTAAGATTCTACTTACCATGAGTCTGAGTGAACTATATTCCTTCAGCCTCCCCGAGTTGTTACAAATAAAGCAGAATCACACTCCTCTTGGTCAAGGTAACGACTGTTTTCATACCCCAATATCTCAAAGTATAAGTTGATTTTGATTGCTTTTAGCTATAAAAATCTCTTTGGAATTTTTTAAAAAAAGATTTTGTTTATTATTTGAGAGAGAGAGAACAGAAGCAGGGTGAATGTAGAGGGAGAAGCAGACTCCTGCTGAGCAGGGAGCCTGGGCGGGGGTTGATCTCAGGACCCTGGGATCATGACCCTAGCAGAAGGCAGGCACCTCTACCCCTGATACCCTTGACTTAAGTTCTGTATGTGCTTTCTACTAGAAAAACTGGCTTCTTTTCTGTCTTACCTTCTGTGGTAGACCAGATTCTAAGATGGCCCCTTGATCTCCATGGCCTGGTGTTACCAGATTATGTCGTGGTATATGGCACAGAGCATTTTGCAGACATAATTGAGTCCCCAATCAGTGAACTTTAAGATAGATTATCCTTGGAGAACACAACGCAGTCAGACAAGTCTTTCAAAACTGAGTTTCTCGGGCGCCTGGGTGGCTCAGTGGGTTAAGCCGCTGCCTTCGGCTCAGGTCATGATCTCAGGGTCCTGGGATCGGGTCCTGGGATCGAGTCCCGCATTGGGCTCTCTGCTCAGCAGGGAGCCTGCTTCCCTCTCTCTCTCTCTCTCTGTCTGCTTCTCCATCTACTTGTGATTTCTCTCTGTCAAATAAATAAAAAATAAAATCTTTAAAAAAAAAACAAAAACAAAAAACTGAGTTTCTCTGGCCAGTTACAGAGGTGAGGTCAAACACGCTAAAAGCAGGAGAGGGATTCAAGCTGAACCAGGTTCTCCATTGCTCAGAGAAGGAGGGGGTGATCAGGTAAGGAGGACCTGCGTGTGCTCTTTAGGAATTGAAGTCAGTCTCCAGTCAATAGCCAGCAAGGAAATGACTTCAGCTTTACAACTGCAACTGAATTCTGCCAACACATGAGTGAGCTTAGATGGGGACCCTGAGCTCCAGATGAGAACCTGGACAACCAGGAGCTTGATTTCAGCCTGAACAGAGAACCTGGCCATGCGTGCCAGATGTCTGTGCTATATTTAAGCTGCTAAGTTTGTGGTAATTTGTTATGTAGCAAGAGAAAACTAATATACTGTCCCTTGCTCCATTTCTCTCTACGAATGCTGATCATTGGTCTTCAGAGTTGCGGTGTTAGTATCTCTCAGGCTTGTGGTGTATGTTTTCCATTCGTTGCCTTAGCCGCTATTGCATTGAACTAAGGGGGTTCCAGTCTTTTTTCTCCTCTTCTCTTCTAAAACCCTGAGCCCAAAGGCACTTGAGTGGCTCAGTCAGTTAAGCATCAGACTCTTGGTTTCAGCTCAGGTCATGATCTCAGGGTTGTGGGATCGAGCCCGTACATGGGGCTCCACACTCAGTGCTGAGTTCTAGTTCTGTCTCTTTCCCTCTGCCCACCGCCCCTGCTCATGTGAGTGTACTCTCTCTCTCTCTCTCTAAGATAAGTAAATTAAAAAATTTTTTTTAAGATCTTTATCTATTTGAGGGAGAGAGTGAGCAAGAAAGAGAGAGGACACAAGCAGGGGGAGCAGGAGGCAGAGGCAGAGGGAGAAGCAGGCTCCCCACTAGGCAGGGAACCTGATGCAGGGCTCGATGCTGGGACCCTGAGATCATGACCTGAGCAGAAGACAGACGCTTAACTGACTGAGCCACCCAGGCACCCCAATAAATTTTATCTTAAATAAAATAAAATAAAACCCTGAGCTCAGTCTTACTGGTTCTGTCTTACTATGGTTTTTGGTATAGGTTTCATCCTGTGGGGTTAGATAGGGAAGGTCTTAATTTCTCCATGTTGATACTGTTCAAGTGTCATCCTTAAAGATTTGATTCCTTTTCACTGTTGTGATTTAATTCTTGGTGATGTTGTATCGTACCGCAGCTGTTTCTCACATTATCCACTGGACTGGGTCTGCTGTCCCATTTCGTGGGTAGAGAACAAGCGGAAGAGTGGTACGTGGCTATCGCATCAGCAAGGTGGGATGGGGACCGAGAGCAGGAAGAGATGTGTGGGATGTGCTGGTGGGTGTTCAGAGTACCCAGCAACGAGGAACAGTTGAGCGATCGTGGACGTTGACGTCCCGCTAGGGAAATCTGTAAGCATGCCAAGAGGAAAGTATCTTAATGTGACTGTCTCACTTCAGGGGAAAAGAAGGCCTTCTGTGTGCGTAATTGTTCTATTTTCGTTTCCTTGGATTTATTTGGACCCTCTATCTAGTATTTCTCTTGGATCCAGAAAAAAACATGCTGAAATGGAAGGAGGTAGTCTCTCTTCCTACTAAGTAATGAAATAACATCCTGGACACTGGATGGTCTACTGAGAAATTTATAAAGAGATAGATTTCTTGATTTCTTAGATCTGGAGGGGAGAAGGGGATGGTGTAGAAAGCTTTTTGTCTTGGTTTTTAATGTATCCACATTATTCAGGTAAACTTCTTTAATTAGGTTTGCCCTTGTCTGGAAAAAAAATCCAATATTTTATAGATGCTTAAATAGATTGTAATTTTCAGTATATCTGGGCAAGATTAGAATACTTTGAAGCATTTGGTTATGTTCATATAGTGACTCACTATCAGACCTTGGATGGGGACACCCCCCCCCCCGACATTTATTGAGTCGGGCTGTGTTATCCCTTGTCAATGTCTGTGAAAAATTTTCAAATGTCATTTAAATTTCACCTAATTTAAGTTTTACAAATATAGAGCTTTTATCTGTAATTGCCAATGTAATTTTAGTCCGCTAAAATAGATTTTTCGTTTGTTTTGTTCAAGATTTTATTTATTTATTTGACACAGAGAGAGACATTGGGAGAGGGAACACAAGCAAGAGGGACTGGGAGAAGGAGAAGCAGGCTTCCTACCGAGCAGGGAACCCGATACGGGCTGGATCCCAGGACCCCGGAATCATAACCTGAGCCAGAGGCAGACGCTTAATGACGGAGCCACTCAGGCGCCCCTAAAATAGATTTTTTATTTTAAAAAGTATATGTATACATAATCCACTTGAGAACTCTTGAAACTGTACCTTGCCTCTGCTGAAGCCAGTTAATATTTCCATGTCTCAGATTATGCATTTAGGAGATGTTGTATACAGAGGATTCAATGTCAAGGTGGTTTTCTTTGTTACATTTTGCCTTGGAAAATTGTATTAATAATTTATCTGTAAGCAGGAGAGTTGGTTAGGAGTTGTAAGTAACCACAGTACCAATTTAATTGATGATGTCTTCCAGTCTGTAAACTACTGGTGTTATGGGTTTGGGTTTTTTTTTGATTTTTGGAAAGAACAGGTAGTTTTTTATTTTGTTTTCCAGTTCTGTTTTGAGAAGTTGTTACTTATCATACACGCTTTGCATTTCCTTTAGGCCTACTATATCTCTATAGACATGTCTATAAAATTTGCTGATATGATTTTTCTTAAGTTTTTTGTTTATTTCTGGTATTTTAGTATATGATGTTTTTTCATATTCAAGTTCTTTATTGTATGTATTTTAAAGTTATAGAGGCAAAGTGTTGTCTGGCTTTTTGCCTTTAGGGCAACCTACTTGGAAAAATTAAAAACTCAGGTGTTATTTGGTGTTTGCATTTATCTTACTAACCCTCTTTCATGTGTACAGAGAATATTAAAATTCATTGTTTTTGTGTGTTGGTACTAGAAACACGAGATTTTCAGCAGTGGTATATGTGTGAGTCTTTGTTTCTTTTTTCTCAAAATTTGGTTTTGTTTTTAAGGCTATGCAGGATTTTTAGAAATCTGCTTAATAGAAGAAAATTCTAAAAATTGTCAAATACATAATTTAAGTATTTTTCTTAAGAATATATCTTCTGGACTTCGATGGCAGTGAATCATTTGTAAATTTGATTCTTTAGTATTTTATGTTTTGTTTGTCACATAATAAAGTTCAAGGGGATCTAGATCAAAGTTGAAACTAAAAATGACAATGAAAATCCCTTAAGTTGACCTCTGGCTCAGTTTATCCTCTTGAAATAAAATTGTTGGCTTTAACATAACTTTATACCTGGTGAATATTTTCCTATTATTTTACTGAAGTAGAAGTGAAATGTAAAGTGCAAATCATTGCACATTATAGAGTATTTTCTCATTGGACACAAAAAACTCTATTATGTACCTGATTCAGTCTAAGGGAAGAGGACACTTACTGAAGAAGAAAATAAAACCAAAGTCCTGTTTTTCATGAGCCTTTAATCTACAAACTACTATCCTGAGTTCCTTATATTTATTCTCATTCAGTCATTACAACTTACTTGCAGTATTATTACTATAATTGTAAGTGTGAGAACATCCTCGCCCAAAGAAATTAAGTAATTTGCTCATGGTCGTACAGTTAAGAAGTATTAGAACCGCGATTACTTAACTCTGACTCCAGATTGTAGGTTATTTCCGACATTTCATACTGCCTCCCACCAAACTTACAGAGTCATTATATAGTTATTTGAATAAGTAGAAACAGAGAGCATGGGGGCAGGGGGTAGGGAGAGCCTAGATACGTGCCTGGTGATCTGACCTTTGCCCCTCTCTGGTAGCATGATGTCTGGGAAGAGTCTGAAAAAAGGCCTGTCTGCTTCTCTGGTTCTCTCAGTCGCTCCGGGTCTCCGAGGGCTTATGTGTGTGCCTGTCTCAGAAACAGTGTGATAAGTACATACTTCACACCAACCGAACGCATCGTCTTAAGGGCACTGCCCAACTCTGGAGGACACACTGCAAGTGTCTCACTGAGAGAGGAATGTCTGTCACTGCCCTTTATGGATTGCCAAAGAGTAGTTTTCCTGTGTCAGCTTTCCGATAATAAATTTGAGTCCCCTTCCTCACCTGCCAGAAATGTGATTCCGTGGTATTTGTCGGGTACCATGCTAGATTTCGTATTATTTTAAATGTTTGTAGAAATACTGATACTACTGTCGCTCACCTGTTTTTCCAAAAAGCACTTGGCATAGAATTCTTATCTTTTAAGTATTAGGTTCAGTTCACTATTTCAGAGCATAATATTTCAGATTTGACTTAAGTAGGCATACTTCTGTTTCGTACAGCAGGGATCTATTATTCCTGGTCAGTCTGTTGACAAAGGAGTCTTTTGTCCAAGGGTTCCTTTGAAAAGAGGTAATAATATATCCCTAATCTCTCTCTCTCTCATTTTAAGCATCTTTCTCTTTTGTTACATGCATTCTTTCTTGCTTAAATTTCACTGTGAAGGTCTTTGACGACATTACCACTTAGTACTTTGTCTAAAGTAATCTCGAGTTCCTTTTCTTCCTGTTGCGATTTCACAGTAAACCATTGAACGTAAAAATACAATACTTTCACATGCTTAGAACCCAAGACTACATAGAGTCTTGGGGCCTTTGAGTAGCATATTCATCTCAAGAAGTGATCTTAGGTAATGTGGATTTCTAGATGTTTGTTTGTTTAGGGTAGAAAGAGATCAATAGGAGATACTGGGGAAAAAAATAGCCTTTTTTAAATACTCTTGCCTCAAAGGGTTTAAATGTTAACTAAGGTCTGCTTGCTTGATGTGTACTTAGGTGGCTTTGATGTGAATGCTCACTGATTTCTACCTAAGATTGTTCATTCATCAAGCATTTATCACACACCTGGTCTGTGCCCAGCAGTCCACTGGCATGAATGCAAACATGATCTAGTTGGGGAGACAGGAAGGTTCCTAGACATTCCATGCATAGCACTCAGGTGAAGATAGGTGCCGTGGGGATTTATTTTTTTTTTTTTAAAAAGCAAGCTCTGGTCAGTTTTATTAAAGAAAAATTTTGTGTGTTTACTTCTCACTGGCATGTGTCTAATGATTACAGAATTACGTGGATCAGTGATAGTCAGTGCACATGCTCTGTAGTATTTCCCACACGCTATGCCCAATTCAGTATTATTGCCACTGCAGTGATGGCCATCATTTTGGCCAACATGGTGTAGTATTCTATTTCAGACTTCTAAAGGCTGTGCGGTTGTTGGCGAGGATGACCAGTTTCACTTTGCCATGTCTGATCATTTTCAGAGTCTGCTTGTATCCCAGCACGTATTTTCCGCTTTTTCTAAGAGTTTGCTTAGAGTTGACCCACTCCAATGACTTTTTCGTCTTCCTTGTGGCCACCATCTTCCTGCCTTAGGTTCAGGGCGGCACCAACCGAGAGCAGCCTCCGAGATGGCCGGGAGTGAGGAAGGAAAGACCCGCTGTGGGGATTTAAGGACTTCCTTACCATTTGTTTTATCACTCTAAACTTTTGATACTTTTAGTCAGTAAACGACTTGGAAACCAGTTTTAGATTAGTCAACCTGCTATGACAGCACATACTTGTTTTAACTTAATCAGACTATTTTCCAAAAATAGAAATATCCTGGAGGCTTCAAAGGAAAGAAAACATCCCTGATTGAGTTGGCATATTATTATGGATTCTGCTTCAAAGAATTAAATTGCTTTCTTTTACATTCATACACATTTTCAGAATACAGGCAGCCACGAAGCGTGGAGACTGGAATTTCTGTGCTGTAGCCAAAGTGAGATGTAAGGGGAATGGTGGGGAGTTGGTTCCTGGATCTTTATTCTTTTTTTTTTTTTTTTTTTAAGATTTAATTTATTTATTTGACAGACAGAGATCACAATTAGGCAGAGAGGCAGGCAGAGAGAGAGGAGGGGAAGCAGGCTCCTCGCTGAGCAGAGAGCCTGATGCGGGGCTCGATCCCAGGACCCTGGGATCATGACCTGAGCGGAAGGCAGAGACTTGAACCCACTGAACCACCCAGGTGCCCCTGCATCTTTATTCTTCATACGGGTCAAATGGATGCATAACTGGTAAGCTTGTGGAATGACTTCCTTTCTATGGTACCCTGCATGTGTCATCACTGAGGTACTTAATGCTGACATTAGTTCTCCTATTGACGGTAAATTCTAGGAAAGTTGTTTCATCTGTACTCCTCATAACATTTTCTGACCATTAATCTAAAAACATCATTTTCTTTCTTGATATCACCCCATCAAATCCATAAGCCTGATTTGGTTTCATAAATAATTTGGAGCCAAAGCTCATCATAGGCATCAATTTAATCATCCAGATGGGAGCTAACATATAACTCCTATCTGTAATTAGATACAAATGAAGAGTTCTGTTAAATGCATGATAATGTTTTTAGTGACTTTTGAGTAATATTCTGGTCTTTATGAAGTAAACTTGGGTTGGTAATAGAACCTCTACAATCACAGACTAGTTGGGAAGCTTGAGAGAAATTCTCAGAAGCATAATATTGAGGAATGCTATTCCTCTCAGTTCTGTGGCATTATTTTGAAGTAAAAACAAAACAAAACAAAACAAAAACCTATCAGACATTGCTCAGATTTTAAAACCAGGAGCCAGGCTTAGACAGTACTTCCTTATATAGGCACCTTTAGTACTACTGTTTTTTGTTTTTTGTTTTTTTTTCTTTTTTCTTTAAAGATTTTATTTATTTATTTGAGAGAGAGACAGTGAGAGAGAGCATGGCGAGGAGAAGGTCAGATGGAGAAGCAGACTCCCTGTGGAGCTGGGAGCCCTATGCGGGACTTGATCCCAGAACTCCAGGATCATGACCTGAGCCGAAGGCAGTCGTCCAACCAACTGAGCCACCCAGGCGTCCCTTGTTTTTTTTTTTTAAATCAAAAATTCTTTTCCTTTTTGAACCTAGTTCATATATTTTGATTGAATACGGCAGGCACTGCGATTCTTACTTTATTCTATATTCCTGTTTCATGTTAGCCTTGAGTTTGGCTGAAGTCACGGAGACCCAAAGACAAAGACCACAGGTTGGCATGTTGCCCAAGGTGGCAGAAACCAGGTTTTTTTTTTCAGTGGTTGCTATGTCATGGACTCAATTCCGGTCCTGAGTTCCCCCCAAGTCCAAGATGGTCACTACCCTTCCAGTTCCAGTAATCACATCCACACTCCATCTATCAGGAAGAATAAAGATGGAAAAGAAGGGCACACCTCTCCCAACCATCCATCTTGGTTGCCACTTATGTTCAGTGTTGTGTTGGAGACTCTAGCTGGGGGCATTAAGGCAAGAAAAACAAGCAGACAAAAAAATTTTGCATCCAGACTGGAGAGGAAGAAGTAAAACTGTTTCTATTTGTAGATGACATGAACTTGTACGTAGAAAACCCTAAGGAATCTACAAGAAAACAAGCCAAAACTGTTAAAATGACGAACGGGTTCAGTACCATTTCAGGTTATGAAAGCTCAATATACAAAAATCAGTTGTGCTTCTCTACACTAGCAATAAGCACTCCAAAAAATAAAATTTAAAAACAGTTCTATTGGTAATATCGTCAAAAGGAATAAAATGCTTAGGAATAAATTTAACAAAAGAAGTGCAAGCCATACACACTGAAAACTACAAAACTTCATTGAAATAAAGATCTAACTCAATGCAAAGACATTCCATGTTCATGGATCAGAAGAGTTAATATTGTTAAAATATCAGTCCTCCCCAGTTTGATGTATAGGTTGAACATAGTCACTGTCAATAACCTAGCTTGCTTTTGGGGGCAGGGGCAGAAATTAACAAGCTGATCCATAAAGCTCATACAGAAATTTAAGAGACCCAGAAAAACCACAACAGTCTTGAAGAACAAAGTTGGAAGGCTCACATTCCAGTTCAGAACTTAACTACAAAGTTAGAGGAATTCAGACATTGTGGTACTGGCATAAGGAGAGAACTATCCATACATGTAAGGTGAAATAAACCCTTATATTTGAAATAAACCCTTATACTTACTATGAATGGACTTTTGAATGGACAGAGACAGTTCAGCTGGTGCTCACACAGCTGGATATCCACATTCAGAGGCATGAAGCTGGACCCCTACTCACAGCATCCACAAAAATTAACTCAAAAATGGTCACAAACCTAAATGTAAGAAATAAAAACTCTAAAATGTTGACATAAATCCTTGTGACACTAGGTTAGGCAATAGGTTTTTACGTATGACACCAAAAACACGAATGACAAAAAATAAATTTGACTTCAAAATTAAAAATTTTGTGATTCGAAGGACACTATGAAGAAAGTAAAAGGACAGTCCAGTCCCTGTAATGAAAGAAAATGTTTGAAAATCATATATCTGATCAGGAACTTGTATTCAGAATATACAGAAAACTCCTGCGAAAGACAAATAACCAGATCTACGCAAAGGATCCGAATAAACATTTCTTCCAAAAAGATATAGGAATGGCCAGTAAGCACATGAAAAAGACTCGGCATCACTTAGCATTTCATAAGTACAAATCAAAACTGAAGTGAGGCATACTTCACACCCATTAAGATAACTGTAATTAAAAAGATGGGTAATAAATGTTGGAGAGGAGGTGGAAAATTGGAATCCTCATTCATTCCTGGTGGGAATGTAAAACGGTGCAGCCAATTTGGAAACCATCTGGGAGTTCTCAGAAAGTTAAACCATGTGACCTAGCAGTTCCACCCCTAGGTATATTTCCAAGAGAAATGAAAACAAATGTCCACAGAAAAACTTGTACAGCAGTATGGTATGACTACCAAACCTGTAAATAGCCCAAATGTCCATCCTCTGCTGTATGGGTAAATAAAACATGGTGTATCCATACACTCAAATGTTATTTGGCCAAAAAGGAATTAAGTGCTAATCTACACTACAACATAGATGAACCTTGAAAACATTATGCTAAGAAGCCGGACACAAAAGGTCACATATTTCATAATTCCATTTATATGAAATGTCCAGAATGGGCAAGTTTATAGATTCAGGGAGTAGATTAGTGGTTGCCTCAGGCTGGGGTGAGAAGTAGGGTGAGGACTGTTAATGGGTATGAGGTCTCTTTGGGATGATAGGAATGTTCTATAATTAGACTGTGGTGTTTGCACAACTCTGTGACTATACTAACACTGTTGAAGTGTAAATATCAATCAGTGAATTTTCTGGTATATGAAAGATGTTTTTAAAAAGTAAGTCTTGGAAGAGGCACATAATGATTTCTACTATATCCTTTTGGCTCTACGTGTGGGTAGGAGCAGTGAAGGTGGAAATAGTATTCTATATTCTGGGCATCCATGTGCTCAACTAACCTAAAGGGGACTATGACTTGAGGACAAGGAGTGAGTGAGATTCGGCTGGACATCTAGTACTTCTAGTTGAAGGTGAACCATCACAAAACTGCTGCAAGTTATTGTTGTTAAGTCAACAGTCATTTTTGAGGAAGAGCTTCCTAGTAGCTTGAAATAATACCCTCATTTTTTAAAAAAGCTTTAAATACAGAGAGGTTTGAGAAAATAGAATTGCCCTTACTCTTTATTGCAATGTTGAAGACCAAAAAAAAAAAAAAAAAAAAAAAAAAGGAACAAAACATCTGTTAGCTCAATATGTCCATTTGTTTGTGTGGACTCAGCAGTGAAAAGTGACCATGTCAGGTAATCATCAGTGATGCCTTTATTGGTACCAGCAGGGTATAGGATCCTGGTCTGGTAAGAAGATAAGAAAAGTCCCTGGTACCCAAGAATGTCACAGTCTAATTAAAGAAATACAATGTAGGGACGCCTGGATGGCTCAGTTGGTTAAGCAGCTGCCTTCGGTTCACGTCATGAGCCCAGCATCGTGGGATCGAGTCCCACATCAGGCTCCTGGCTTGGCGGGGAGCCTGCTTCTCCCTCTGACTCTGCCTGCCACTCTGTCTACCTGTGTTCATTCTCTCTCTCTCTCTCTCTGACAAATAAAATCTTGAAAAAAAAAAAAGAAATACAATGTATATGCATAAAATGTTAAATAACATAGGATAGTTTATAGTTAACTACAAAATGCAAAAAAGCAGACAATAAATGTTATGCAAGTTTACTTAGCCTGAGAAAAAACCTATAACCTGACATATCTGAGGACAGTAAGCATAAGGATACTTTTGGAGAGCTTACTGTGTGGCCAATGCTTTGTAAGCATCTGGTAAGTTTGATCTTGTCCCCTTCTCACACTAAGTGCAAGAAGAGAGTCTCCCGGTGGGTGATGTCTCTCCAGGGCCCGTGCACTTACATGCCTCAGTTGTGCTCTGAACCCAGGCTGCACAATAGGACGGGTGAGGAGATTACAGGACCCTGCTGGTTTCTAGATCTCGCTCTCAGAGATTCTGATTTCAGTGGTCTGGTGTGTGCCCTTAACCTCCCTGCCACTGGAGGTTTTTTTTTACAAGTTCCCAGAGGTTGACAGTGACTGTTGAGCCGGGTGCGAACCACTGTGTTCCTTAGTGTGGTAGGTTCCTCCCCTAACCCCTGCGAGATGATCAGCCCTTTGAAGAAGGTAAGGCAGGACTGGAGACAGCAGATACGGTCTCCTTTTAGAAGTGGTTAGAACTGGACAGCAGCTAAGCTCAAGTAATGCTGTTTTCTACTGTTCCCATCTCTGTCCCACCAGATATGTCTTAGCAGTCACAAGATGCCATTGCCTAGAAATGGACTGTCCTGTGAAGTGGATGGAGGTACAGATGCAGGGGTGCTTGTCTCCGGAGGGTCCTGCTAGTGCATAATAGCCAGAGCAGGGGACATTTAGGGGACTGTTAGGTTGCTAAAGTTACTCGTTTTGTCTGCCCAGAAGTAGAACATTCATTTTCCTTTGCATTCATGGTGTCTGTGCCAGAAGCTTTATTTTTGTTTGCTCCTTACTATGCTTTTTGAGAAGCTCTTATTAAGATGCCTTTATTTGATTGATAACCTATGTCTGATCCTTCCTCTCCAGCCTTTCCTTTCTTCTAACACTTCAACTGTTAGACTAAAAGCAGTTGCTTCTCTTCTTCCTAGAGCTTTTCTTTTCCATTGGCAAAATTTTGTTTTGTTTCGTTTTTTCAGTTTCCATTGATTGCAAAATTAGGACCTGTGCTTTTGTGGTTTCCTATAACCACATCCTCCCTGACCACTTTATAGTTCCTCTATCTTAATGAGTTAATTAGTTCCTTCTAGGATTTTCCTCCCCTTCTGTTACTTCCTTTTTAGAACACCTTACTGCTTTTTCACTGCAGACAGCATTTTAATTTCATGGTTTCATGATTGTTCTTTAACAGTCTTAGAGCACTTTGCTATGACATCATTTCTTGCCTTCCTTTACCCCCCCAACTCCCCATATCCTTTCTTTCTTTGCCATGTCATTTGGATTGTAGTTCTTTGGGATACAGAAATACTGTGGTAGTGCCATGTTGTCTTCCCACAGTAAATATTGTTTATTTGGAAGACAATAAAGTAACCAGGACCTTATTATACACTGACTACTGAGGATGGGAACTAAGTATCATTTAACTATATCCCTCAGGTCATGGGATAAAATGTAACTAAAAGATGCAGAAAGGAATTTTTAGTGGAAGCCACCTTGGCAAATTCAAGCTTGTATTTATGAAGAGTACTTTAAAGGAATAGCCTCTGTAACAAGACCTCCATGATCACTAGAGTCAGGAGGCTTTGCTGGTTTTGGAGATCATGCATATAGATGTCTTAGTTAACGGAGTCTAACTATCGAAACAAAAAAGGAAAACTACAACACATCGGTGACGTAGTATCACATCAAAGCGTAGCTCTCCATCCCAGCTCAGTGGGTCAGGAGGGCGCTGGCGGGCCGTTGGTGCCGCTGTGTATTGATTAAGGGACCCAGACTGCTGGCAGCTGTGCTCGCTTCAGCTTGTTCCAAGGTCTTCCTAGGAATCAATATTCAGCCCTTTCCTCAGAAAAGAGCAGAGAGGATGGTTTGTGGGCATTTTTCATGGTTAAGGACAGGAAGTGGGAAATGGCATTTCTGCTCACTGAAGGTATTTTTTTTTTTGAAAAAATGGAGGGAACCTGTGGGGGGAGGATTGGAAGAAGGTGGTCAAAAGGTATAAACTTACAGATAAGTAAGTACTAGGGATGTAGTGTATGACATGATGACTAACTTTGGGTAACACTTGCTATGTGAGGCACAAGGAAGTTGTTGAGACGGTAGATCCTAAGAGTTCTCATCACAAGAAGAAATCTTTTTTCTTTTTATTTTATCGGATGGAGGTTAACTAAGCATAGTGTATAGTCATTTCACACTACATGTAAATCAAACCATCATGCTGGACACCTTGAACTTACACAGTGATATGTGTCAATTATTTTTCAATAAAACTGTAAAAAAAAAGTTCAAGTTGTAAAAGAACGCAGTGGTTTGAGTATGTCACTGACTCAGTAGGGTTCCTGTCTACACAAAAAGGATTGTAAGATCAAGTAAACACATAATTAAAATTAAGCAACTCTATTAACAGGGAGGAGGTAAAATACAATGTTGTCACTTGACCAGCTCTCCTTTTAACATTCCTAGAATAAAACAATGCACACTCTTAAATTAGATTTATAATAAGTAGTAACAGAGACCATAAAACCTATTCATTTATTCATTGTTGATAGATTTAGTTACAGCGTAAGGAGCGGTTTATATCCATAACAGATAAAAACAATGCCAGGGTTAGTAAATCTGATTCTTATTACACATGTATTAACAAATCAGATTATTTCAATGGGGCCTCATTAATCAGTCAACAAATCCGTGAGGATCTACCACAGACATGGTTCTCCTAATGGGCTGAGAAGAAACCAAACTAAATGGGGATAAAGACATACTTTAAAAAGAAAGATAAGCAGGAATGTGAGTTTATATATTTGCTATGCAAATTGATAAACCAGATATTCTGGAAGTTGAAAGGATTAAGAGTGCATGCCCTCTGTAGAGATACAGCCCAAATTGTTGACCGAACCTGTTGCTCTGGTGTGAAGTGCCTATGGGAAGAACAGAAAGACACAAAAGTAGAAAATCAAAAACACTTTAATTTAGTAATTGCCAAAATCACAACATAGCTTAGAGAATTGTGTAAAAATCATGCATTTGTTCTTTATGACATGAGGATAGCCAAAAAAAAAAAAAAAAAGAAAAAAGAAAAAAAGCAAACCAATGTGGGCATGTGTCTGTGTTACCTGGGATTCAGCCCAATCTTTTTTTTTTTTTTTAAGATTTTATTTATTTATTTGACAGACAGAGATCACAAGTAGGTAGAGAGGCAGGCAGAGAGAGAGAGAGGAGGAAGCAGGCTCCCTGATGAGCAGAGAGCCCCATGCGGGGCTTGATCCCAGGATCCTGAGATCATGACCTGAGCTGAAGGCAGCGGCTTAACCCACTGAGCCACCCAGGCACCCCATTCAGCCCAATCTTAATAGAAAACTCATCAGCGGTAAGCTAGGAGTTCTAATATCAAAGCCTTATAAATTGTCATCCAAGTACATCATACTTCATATTTAAAAACAAAAAAGCACTTAATAGAGATTTGGATTCTACTGTCACAGACATACAACTATTTGAACTGATTGAGACACATCCTAAGTAACCTATAGAAAAGGCAGTATCGTTATGCACTATTTCAGTATATTCAAATGTAATAAATTTAATTACAGTTTCAGGCTAAAATAGTTACAAGCAGCATGAAAATATAAGATTCAGTGGGGGGAAAATCATCTAAATAAATGCAAACGTTATTATATTTGAATATTAAAAAGGCAAAACAAAACCGTGAGGCAGTGAGGCCAGGCAGCTCCCTTGTGTGGCTGTGGATGCTGGTAAGACAGGGTAGTTTAGAGAGGATCCTTTTTTTTCCCCCCTAAGAGTTTATTTATTTGAGAGAGAAAGAGAGAGAGTACTCTTGAGAGAGTGAGCATGGTGGTGGGAGAGGCAGAGGGAGAAGCAGGCTCCTCACTCAGCAGAGAGCCCGATGTGGGATTCCATCCCAGGACTCCAGGATCATGACCTGAACCCAAGGCAGATGGCAGAGGCTTAACTCACTGAGATACTCAGGTGCCCCAGTTTGGAGAGGATCTTACCTAACAGCATTTTTAATCCTGAATTATCTTTCTTCCTTAACTCTTATGACCATGATTCTCAAAATTGACAAATGTGTAGACCAGTTCCAGAAGGTAAAAAATGCCTGTAATTCCCACATCGTTAAATTAGTTTTATTGTCATTGAAATATACACAAACATTAAAACAGCAGTCTAAGTTCCTCCTGCTCTGAGCTCTTACAGAAATTTATATATTCAGCATAGGGTATTAGCAAAACTACAAAATTACTGTAGTCTGAATGAAAAATATTAGGATTTGTATCAGGAAGATATTTGTGAAAGTGGTGCTTTCAAGAATGAGTACGATGAGTAGTGAGTAAGTAAGGGTTGGGAGCTAAGGCTCAGGCAAAGGAACGAAAGTGAGGGGCCCGCGGGAGGGACACTGAGCCCTGTGTGTGGCACAGAAAGCAGGTCCTTTGGGCTCTCGTGTGTTGTGTGGGGATATAGGTCTTATATTCTGTGGATAGATCATGAGGGCCTTGAGTATTGAGACAAAAAGACTTAAAGCCTCGTTCTGTATGAATGAGAACCCCTGAAGACAGATGTGAGTAGAAGAATAAGACGAACCTTGTTGTATTCTTGGAAGTTTAATCTGCAGCAATATTTAAATGAGTTGACAGAGTGAAGAATGGAGGGTTGAAAACCCAGCCAAGAGGTCAGCTCCGTGAGAGCAGGGACTTGGTTCAGTACTATACTGCCAGGTTCTAGAACATAGCTGGTCCTCCGTTTATGTGTGTTGGATGAATGTAGGATGCCTGAATGAATGGTAGGGGGACATCCAGGTAGACAAGGTTAGAAGATAAAGTCTGGATGAAGAGCTCAGAATACAGATTGGTAGCTGAGAGCATGGATATGCGAGTTGTCCATAACTAAGTGAGCCCTGAGGGGTGTGTGAAATGATAAAGGAGAGAGAAATAGTGAACAGATTGAGAGTAGAACCTTGATTAACTCCTACAGTTGTTACAGCTCCTGTGTAAAAGGGGAAAACCGTGAAGGTAACAAGGAGAGACCAGAAAGGAGCATTAGGAGATGACAGTGGCCCCGCAGCCAAACCGGCTGGATCTGTGCATGTCCGGCTTAGAAATTTTCATTTTAAATTTTGAATTTGATTTTGTTTAAAGCAGACTTCCTTTGAAGGATTCATGGGTTCTAGTTTCCCCAGGATTAAAAATGATTTTGACAAGTGTGTAAGACTTAATGTTGAGGGGATCAGGGCCAAACCAGGCAAGAGAAGTATATCCCAGAAGCATTCTGGATCTGGGGAAATTTCAGAGGGATATTAACACATTTTGGAATTTAACACCCATTTCTTTTAAACTTCTTGTTACTACATCTTTGAGCTAAATATATAAGTTTTAGCATGTTACATATAGTAGTTAAGCAACAGGATAATTATTATCACACAAAAAATGTTTACTTTAGGGATTCATTTAATGTCGTGTCTCTATTAGTGGCCTACCTTAGGACATTTTAAGTGATTATATTAAATTTTATTTCCAGACAATTTTTGTGAAACTTCTTTTGCCTAAAGCAGGTACATGGTTCAGTTGTTTAAAAAAAAAAAAAAAAAAAGGCATAAGCTCAAAAACAGGCACTGGCTTCTTACTACTTTATAGCTTTGAAAATCGTCCTGAATTCTCTTGACAAGAGTGTTTACTACATCAGCTAGCCGTAGGACTTAACATTAAATTTTCATTTTGATTAACTTGACTGCAATTGTTTCTTGGCTGCCTCTTCAGAGCCCACTGTGGAATAAAATTAAAACAGTTTTATGATAGAGCAGTTTAGTTGCAGAAAATGACAGTTTTCTTTTTCCCTGAATGGTGGTTGTGTTTTTCCTCTGAGTTTCCTTAACCTACCTGCCATGGCTCTGGTTTCTCCTTGCTCCGATCCAGCATTTATAGTCCTGCCAGATTAATTCTCCTAAAGCAGAGCTTTGGCCAGTCTCTCATCCCCAAACCCTTTTCTGGCTCCTCCCATTGCCAGAGAATTAGGACCAGCCCCAAAGCTATCTATTCCTCTTGACATTTTCTTGATCTTCTCTGCCAAAGTCACCGTCTCCACTCCAGATTCTTTATTCCTCTTGCCTAGCACCAGTCATGTCCTACCTTACTTCAAAGCACATGTGAGCACATCTCACCCAGAGGATATCAGCTTCTTGAGTGCAGGGACCAAGCTCTCTTTTCATTTTCGCCCACTCCTCCAATGATTGTTGCATGAGAGATCCTCCATAAATGACTGCCAGTCTTCGACATGGACACATTAAATATGTAGATCACGTATTCCTCAATAAGGCTGTTTTCAGAAAAAGCTAAGCAAATAAGGGGATACGTGTTTGTTGGATAAATGAATTAAAGATACCTTAAAATGCCAACCTTGCAAACTACTCCTCTTATATACAGTCCTCCTGATCCTCTTACCCTTTACTTTTTCTTTTTTCCCATAGAGCTCCTTTCACTTTCTAATGCATTCATAATTTCATTACTCATTTTTGTTGCTGTTACTGTCTCTCTCCTTCCTTGAGTGAGAGTTGGAGCTCAGGATCAGTTTTTTAGATGATGGTTGGCAGTTTCTAAGGCAAAAGTCAGTGTGGTGTTGAAAGAACAGGGGAAGACATAGAGGGACCCAACAGTCCGTTCCTGCTATGTGGCCTCAGCCATGTTTCCTAACTGCCCTGAAGTTAGGGCATTTCCTCACCTGTAGGAAGATAATAGGACTTAAATTACGAAGTTTATATAAGGATGGAATTCTAGGGTGAAAAAGCGCACAGTAAATAAAATTAATAGTTGACGTTTCCTCATCCCTCCTAACATCATGTGACAGATTTGGTGAGCCACATTTCCCATCGCTGGCACAGTGCATCTTCATGGCCCCTCTGTGAAGCAGGGTGCTGTTGTTGCTCCATCTCACGGAGGGGAAAAGGTTTCTGTCCGAGACCGCATAGTGGTGGGGCACAGAGCTTTGACTAGACCAGATCTGTTGGACTTCATGGGCGGTGCTTGTAACCCCTCCTGCCTCCCGGTGGGAAGCCTCAGGGGAAACCAGAGGACTCCTCCTTTGGAGTAGTGCTTCCAGATCTTTATTTCTGCTCCAGCATGCTTGAGGGGTCAGCAGAGCACTTGTTAAGTACCAGCAGCCTCCTCGGGAGGACATTGTGAACCTTGTCTCCCAAAGTGTGAAGAGCAGGGGAGTCTGGTTTCGGAAGTTTCGCTGGGAGTAGGACCTCTCATTCCTGCTAGGGGGCCTCTTCCAGATCTGCAGCTTTTTCTCCATCCTTCTCAACCCTCCTCCCCATCTGTGTCTCCAGCGACCAAGGTGAAGTATCCTTTCATTAAGACTATTTGAAAGATTATGGCCTTACTGCATTAGAAACAGATTTGATGGCTTATGATTATGATAACCAGTTACAGCTTCCTCGACTTCTTTTGTATTGCAAAAGTACTGAAACTTTTTAGTGAACTTTGAATTCCATTCAAAACACCCAGTGAAATCCCTGACTCTTGGTTATTGTGATATAATAACCCTCAGAAATAAGAAAGGCTAACTGTTTTCTGTATAAAGAAATGAGCCTTTTCAGATATTATCTGAGCATTGAAAATGACTAAACCGGGATTAATGAGATAGATCGTTTCAGCATCTTAAAAAAAAAAAAAAAAGTCTTTTTAAGTTTCAGGGGATGAATATCTCTCTTGAAATAATTTATTTGCCATTGGTTCAGATGCTAAAAATGTACCTTAGAAAATATCAAAATGAAAAAAAATAATTTCATTTGCATGCTATAAAGTGTCATTATTTTTAATTGGGAAATTTGGTAGGGGGCCAGAAAGAACTGGCAAAACATACACAATTTCAAAGGAGATACTAGCATTTAATTTCAAGTACTGTTTCAACAGAGAAGTTTATTATATATTTTTGGTAGTCGTATTTTAGTGATTAAGAGCATGAGCCTTGGAGTCAGTCTGAGCTGGGCCTGAATCTTCGCTTTCCTTCTGATTAAATCTGTGAGCTCAGACCTATCACTTAACATTCCGAACCTTGATTCTTCCCACCTGTAAAGAAGGAACAATACCTACCTCATAATATTATTGCATCCATGTAATAATGCATGCAAAGCACCTGGGTGGTACCCAACATATTGTTGTCACTTAATAAATGTTTTATTAGCCTTGAGTTCAGTCATTTAGATAAAATGAGGTTTTCAGAATATCTTCGCAGGTAAGTGGAAACATTTTTAGGGAATCCTGTGTGCCGTTGTCCGCTTGTTGTAGAATGCCTTTTTTGTGCTCATTTGGAGGCAAGCTTATGTCAGGTTGGGATGAACTATCGATTTCTGCATTAGTGAAGTTTTAACTAAGGAAATTTTACTGCAGAGTATGAAGCAAGCAGATGCTAATTCTAAGTTTCTTATACAAAATTATGTCTTTCAGGAGAATGCATTGAAGGGCTGCGGGAAAACGAATACCTTCTGATTCATTCGTGCCGTCAGTGGACCACCATCACTGCCCACAGCCTGGAGGAGGGACACTATGTCATTGGGCCAAAGATAGAGATCCCAGTGCATTATGCAGGTACAGCTCCCTTCAAAGGGTGAGAAAGGCAGAGGAAGGGATTTGAATATGCAAATTTCCCCCTCCTGAATGAGAAAATAGGATTTGTCTATGAACTAGAGTATGATGACTTAGAAAAAGAAGAATCAAATGCATTTCTGTGGTTATTTTATCTGTCAGTGAAAGTTCAGTTTCATTTTGTCATAGGCAGTTTCTGATTAATTGCATGTAGTTATATGTGGATTCTTACTAGACATTTATTAAATGAACCCTTTACAAACACAGAGAACGTCTCTCTCGTCCTGGGATGGCATCCATATGTGAGCTGCTGTGTCTGAATAACCCTGGGCACCACTTGGGTGTTGCTTTGGGGCATGGCTTTACAGGATGCCACTTGGCAAATGAGCATTGTGGGCTGGCTTTAGGAATACTGGGGTGGAAGCTCGGATACCTGGGCATGGCCCTCTTTGCAACAAGGCATGTGGGATATAGGTAGTGAAGATGCCCTCTCTGCTTTAGTGAATAAATCAGGGTGAGAGCTGCCATTTCACCTCACTTTGAACGCCATTCAGTTCAACGATGCCATTGAACCAGCTTTACTGTGTTGTATGTGTCAGCCCTGTCCAGGAGTTCGGGATACATCTAGTGGCTTAAATATAGGTTCAGTAGTGCTGCCTTACAAATGCATTGTAAAAAACAAACAAACAAACATGTGATCCTGTATTTATCTCTGTGGCTTATAGATCATTATGTAAAGAATCTTGATTTCTTTTTCTCTGTAATTATTCAGTTTTTCAGATTCTGTAGGAGAACTCTTTGATCGATTACTTAGAAATTACGCAGCCCTAGACTGCCATTATGTTTTTGAGTGAAACCTTTATAATGCCCAGAGAGGTGCCTGCCTTTCAGGAAAAGGGACCTCACTGTGGTTCCACTGGCTAGAATGGCACAAATGTAAGTGTTTCATATGTATTGTATAAATGAATAGTTTGGCCCCCCATTTTGACCCCTAGGAGATTGAAATTGCCAGTATGACCTCAGGATCGCCCAGCTTCTCAAAACTCTTCTTAAAAAAAAAAAAAATTATAAGAAAGAATTCCTCTAGCCTGAAAGTTTGCCCCCTAGAGTTACATTTGCTGACCATAGGAGTTGCATTCATGGAAAAAGGAGGAACGTATGGCAGCAGAAAGTATTACACCGTTGGATTGGGAGCCAGGGCAGAGGGACCAGAGAACAAGAAAACCTTCTGGCCTGCCCAGTCTCTCCTGCCAGGAGGTCCCATGACAGGTGAGATCTGTGCTATTTTTAGGAAGCCCAAACTCCTGGTGCTTGTCTTTTATGGAAAACTGTAAAGGAAGGTGTAAGTCTGTGCTTGATCTCACATATGCAGCTTTACCTGATATACCCTTGCTCTTCTTGTCATAGATTGAGTTTTCTTTCAGTCTTCCTTGATCTCACTGTGAATAGCTTATCGATGCGGTCTTCCCAAAGGAATGCTTTCCTTTGGTCCTTAGCTTAAATCTCCATGGAGACTCCAAACTGCCACCGGACTTGTTGGCTTATTTCTCAAAGCCCCCTGGGGCTGGTTCTAGTCTGCTTCTCCACACTCCCCTTTTCTGCCCTGGAGAGCAAACCCCCCTCTAGTGAGCCTGATTGCCTCACTGTTAGCGGGACATACCGGCTACTTTTCCATGCATGCGATTCCCTGGCCGGAGTGGCCTTCCTCAGCCTTGTTCTTATCATCATCAGGGCCTGTCCTTGTATCAGGCGGGTGCGGGCGTCCCCACTCTGCGGGTGAGGTCTCCACGTGTATGTATGGTGTCTCAGGTTCATTTGACACAGACCCCAGTCTTCATTCAGTTACCTTTTCCTGGATACACATATAACTTCACTTGCTAGTTGGACTGTACATTCCTCAACAAGTGAGCCTGATTCTTTTTTAACTTAAAAAAATTTTAATTCCAGCATGGCTAACATACAGTGTTATGTGAGTTCCAGGTATACAATATAGTGATTCAACAATTCCATATATAGTACTTACGGCTCATCATGGTAAGTGTACGCTTTATCCCCTTCACCTGTTTCCCCATTCTTCACCCGTCTCCCCTCTGGCTATCTGCTTGTTCTCTATAGTTAAGGCAGTGAGACTCATTCTAAAAAAACCTTTGTGAATCCTTTGGATCTGTCCACAAAAGATACAATCCTTTATTGCTGTAGATACTTAAGGGCTCTTAACCTGGCTACACATGAAGTGTCCTAGAGAGCTTTAAAAATGACCAGTGCCCAGACTCCACCTCCAGAGGTTCTGCTGTAACTAGTCCTGAGTGTGGGCTGGGCATCAGGATTTTAAATTATGTAGTTAAATTATGCAGCTGAGGTTGGGACCTGCTGTTCTGGGTTGGACATTCACGGTGTCAGAAGAAAAGATTTCCCCAAGAATTTGTGTTTTATTGTCTTGAGCATTTTTTTTTTTAAATTAACAGCCATTCAGCTTCCACTAGGAAGAAAGATATGATATGTTCAACAGCTTAGTCTTTATCTGTAAGGAAGATGGTGGTTCACTTAACTCGGAAACGGGGTAGGGTGGGTAGGGGGATAGGTGGGTAGGTAGGGGGATGGGTTAAACAGGTGATGGGGATTAAGGAGGGCATTTGCCATGATGAGCACTGGGTGATGTATGGAAGTGTTGAATCATTAGATTGTATACCTGAAACTGATATAACACTGTATGTTAACTATACTGGAATTAAAATTAAGAAGAAAAGGAAATGATACTTTCTTTAGTTGAAAATTTGAGGTTGCCAAAGCTAAAAGGAAACATAGACTCTAAGATCATACTACCTCACGTGAAAGAAAATATCTTAAAGGGGAAAAAAAAACCTTGAAACAGGACTGCCTTAGTTCAGGCTGTTATAATAAGTACTGTAGATGGGGGAGATTATAAACAGTTCATCTCTCACCGTTCTGGAGACAGGAACCATCCGGGGTCTGGTGTCTGGTTTGCAGGTAGGTCGTGGTCTTCTCGCTGTGTGCTCAGTTGGTGGAGAGACTCCACCGTCTCTCTCCTGTCTCTTCGATGAGGGCACTAATCCCATTCGTGAGGATGACTTAGTGATTACTAGGATATTTGAAAGGAAAAGTGGTCCTTCTCTAAACCTCCCCAACCCTGTCCTTGTGCCGCTATTGATTTCTGTCTGATTCGGTTTTTACCATGAAGATGGGGCAGAACGGCCCATTTCTAACTAGACCCCACTGTTGATTCTTTCCTTTGTTTGTTGTCTTTGTCCTGCAAGGAGAGCTTTTCTTCTCTCCCATTTATTTATTTGCTTACTCACCTATTACAGAATTATGGATTGTTACTTCAATCATTGGGTTATAATCTATTTCTGTCCTTATTTATTTTGATGTTCAGATTGTCCCAGATTTAGCCATTTGAATCCAGCTGGCCCATATATCTCTTGGCACGCCCCCTTCATTTTTCTAAGCAGGTCCTTCTGGTAGAAGCAGCAACCATTCTTCCCCGTGGGGCCCTGCACTATCCTGCTCCAGGCAGCGCTCGTCACTTTGTGTAAATGGTTGCCCTTGGCTTTGTGTAGTGCACAGCCTGGGCAGCTGTATGCAGCTCTATTCATGTGTATTTCAGAATATGAGACAGCTCAGCATTTTTAGGAAAATCACAGTTCAGAGTGCCTTTCCCATATTCTTCATCAGAAATTTTCATGAAATTCCTCATGTGAAAAAAAAAGTTTCATAAAACTTCGAGAAAAGATAAAATATGAATTGAACTTCTTCTCAGAGCCATGCTCTGATACGATGGGACTAAGAGTCGCCTTAAACTGAATTCTAAAATTAGGAGATGTGTTTTGGAAAAAAAAAAAGACCTTCTTTCCTTCTGGGAAAACAATTTTCTCATTTTGGATAAGTAAGAGTTTTCTTGGTATAACAAACAATTGATTCCAAGAGAGGGAGCGTGTTCAGTCCGCATCGCATATTTCGCGAACAGTAGAGAAAAATTGGCATCGTGTTTAGAAAAGCAATTGCTGCTTTCACACAAGTTTTATTCACAAGGCATCACCAATAAATCGTGTCTAAACTTTCTGACTTCTCAGTGCACCCAAAAGGGCAGAGATTTCCTAAGGAACATGCAGTGCACAACTCAGAATTTTTCTGCATTCTGCAGACTCAGACCACGCAAATGACTGCTTGGCTCTCCCTCAAAGATTGCTCATTCATCCTGTATGCTTGCTTCCCCCCTGCCCGGTCTCTCCTGACATACTAAACCAAAAACCAGATTTATTTAAAAAGAAATTTTTTCAGCCATGTGCCACTTTGTTATAGCCAAGCTTTTCTAAAGATGAGTGATTTTCGCTTTACAATTCCCATTTCTGTTCCTCAGATTCCTTTGTCTCTGTAGCTCAGCGGGGTCCGTCAGGCAGACACAAGTTGGTTACCATGAAAGCTCCTACCTCGGGATTCCTTACGTATGCTGACCCCCTCTAGGGCATTAAACCAAATTTTGTACTCACAATATGACACCCCCCCCCCTTTAAAACTAATGTAAACTTCAGGCTTCCCCAAAACCTGGGTATGCGTGCCATTGCCTCTGAAATCTCATTTCCCTTCCTCAGCTCTGCATTCCCCCTCTGTGGAAAGGAGATTTACTTAGGCAATGTCATGAAGGTTCTTTGTGACCTAACTTATGTCAGCGACTCAGTGCCATGCCAGGCACATAACGAGCACTCTTCAGTGTTACCGCCTTGTTATCACCTCTCATGGAAGCCATCCCCAGATAGCTGTCTATAAAGATGACGCTTGGAGAAACCAAATGGATCAGAATGTGATGTATCTGTATGTCTCAGGTGTCCCCCCCCCCCCCCAATGCCATTTGAGTGGTAGTGGAATTCTGACTGGGTCTATGAAAATCTAAGTCATCTGATGGAACGCTTGCTGTCATCACAGGCGAACAGATTGCTATTGGAACACACGCATCAGAGAGAAACGGCAGCCACGTTTGGCTTCTATTTTTAAATTCTCATCCTCCTGCAAATCCGGTGAATCTATAACAAGCAAAAATGATCTCAGGCCTTCCTTACTAGCTACGATATGTACAGAAATAAGTAACAGTGGAGCACAAGGTTAGTGGAAGGTTTGCTTATGAAGTCTGCAGGGCTCTTACTCAGCAAGCACCTGGATTTCTGTCGGCAGTGCCTGTTTTTAAAGATGTGGGTGTGCAGTCTGTCTCTCAGGCAAAATTATAGTAATGTGGTATCTACATAACCTTGAAGTGTAATTACTGAACAAAAGGAAATGTCGAAACAAGCTAATTTTATTCTCCTGGGTTGCGAGTTTAATTAGCATGAATCATCTATTTACAAAAGTAACTACTAGCATTGAACAACACTTCGTGTACTTTCTGTATTACATGAGATAAAGCCTGGGTTTTAAAATTAAAGTAACCAAACTTTCTTTCAGAAAGGTCTATGGACTAACAGAGTATGCCAAGGAACATTATCTCAGCCAGTTTTAAATAGCCAGTGATAAATATTAGATACTGAAGAAATAACTACTTTTCGTAATTGAATCTTTAGGTCACAGTTAGCATAAACTACTCACATTTATTTAGTGCTATTACCTAAACACTTTGTTAACTCAACGTTTTACTTTTATTTATTCATGCAGGTTTCACAACAAAGCCAGGAGATGGGTTCTGTTATTACCTGCATTTTTCACAAGTACAAATTGAAGTTCAAAGATTTAGTTAAGTGTCTTATAATATTACACAGCTAGGAAGTGTGATTCGAACCCAGGATATGTGGCTCCAGAGTCTGCTTCCCTCACTGCTGTTGCCTGGAGAGTGCTAGAAGGCGACTGTCCACACCTGGGGCGTTCTAACCATTGTACAGGAGAGAGTTTTGTTAGAATTAGTAAGGTGACTTTGCCTTTCTTCGCCTTTCACACGCAGCTCAATACTTGTATTCTGACTCTAGAGGAAAATGAAGTAAATACATATTTATCTTGACCTTTCCCAGATTTATAAGTCGTCTGCAGACAGGTAACATTCCCATCTCTGAATAAATTACCAGGAAGAAACAAAGGCAGAAGAGCTTCCCAAGGAGCCCCTTGGACTTGGAGAGGGCAGTGCAATGGAGCCTGGTGAGAGCAGGGAGGTTGAGGCCTGGGGAAAGCGTGTTGTAAATGTGGATAAGGAAACTGTCTGTCTCCAGAGGGGTGCTGTCAGTGAAGGAAAGCAAGGCAGTTATATAACTAAGGGGGGTAAAAATGAGTGGAAGGTGAGAGCAAGCAAGGAGCAACCACACTTCTTAAGATATATTAAAAAGAAACCCAGAGAGAGGACGTAAGAGCCAAAAGTTTCTAATATTCACTTTTAAGAATAATGAATTCTGAAGAATCTAGGCTAGGAGGAATGATTCAGAAGGGAAAAGAAGGGGAGACTATTTGAGTATTATAATAGCCCAGTGTCTGGAAAATTGTCCTTGTCCATTTTTTTTCCTTGAAAAGCATTTTTTCTCTTTCCCTCCACTTCTTTGCTTCATGAAGTCATTGTTGTCGCTGTTAATAACATAGATTTATAGTCGGAGCTTAGGTGGATGTTATCTTTGGGACACTTGAACTCAAAGCAAGGATAAAGAAATCAGGTAAGCAGCTACCTTTGAGAAAAAGGATGGCTCAAAAAGGAAATGGACTGTCACCAACCATTGGTATAGTTTTCTAGTCTCACTTCTCAGTGCTTAAGAAAATTAACTGCAAGAAATGTGAGTAGGAATGATATTTGTGATAAGATGATATTAGGGATTATTTTGATTTAGTTAGGGGTGATACTA
Organism: Mustela erminea; assembly: GCF_009829155.1. Taxonomy (NCBI): domain Eukaryota; kingdom Metazoa; phylum Chordata; class Mammalia; order Carnivora; family Mustelidae; genus Mustela; species Mustela erminea. Next base: position 39,458,243 of record NC_045626.1, read on the forward strand.
GTTTTATAGTTATGAGGAAGATGTCTTTGTTTTTTTAGAGGTACATACTACATTACTTAGGGGGAAATGTGGTTATAATTTATAAAATACTTTGCCTGAAACAAACATAAAAATCGGTGAATATAAGATAAGCTGTTAAAATTGTTCAATTTTGATGAAGAGTAAATGGGGTGTTTATTACCCTAATTTTCTGTGTTTGAAACTTTGTAATAAAAAGGACTGTGACTTACCAACCAGTAGCAAAGTTAGTTGTGATACAAAACTCTTAAGTGGTTTTCTTACCAAAACATGCTGCCTCAATCCTTGAGTCTTATTCGTAGTCTTGGGTGATTTCTGTAGGGGTGAAAGTTCACCTTTCACTGGGTGGTTTTGTTCTGGTGTTGAGTGTTTGTGGACCGGCCTGGTAAAAGGTGAACTTGGGAAGAAGTTCCATCTTCGCAGCTTGGTAGTGCCATCCGGCTCGTGGCTTCCCGAGGAGACTTGATGGCTCTCAGCAGGGACCAATTTCCAGGGGGTGCCCAAGCTGGTGGTAGTGATTTATGTAAAACGGTTAACGGGGTATGTGTAAAGATTTGGGGGAGGAAGGAAATTTTTTTTTATTAGTTTGTTCTTAAAATGGGAGCTTTACAGGAGATAGGGAAAGGGGGAAATATGTGAGCCAATTCCATGGAGAGCTATTGGATGTCATCCGTGTGGCCTCTCCTGATCTAGAAACGCTGGTGAAATGACTTCAGTGAAACCGTGAGAATGCCTCAGTTGCTCTTTTCACATTTCAGCCTGTTTACTCTTGTAAATCATACACTGACTTTACAAGTAGAAAATCCAGGATTGGGGCACGTGGGTGGCTCAGTGGGTTAAGCCTCTGCCTTCGGCTCAGGTCATCTCAGGGTCCTGGGATCAAGCCCCACATCGGACTCTCTGCTCAGTGGGGAGCCTGTTTCCCCCCCTCTCTGCCTGCCTCTCTGCCTACTTGTGATTTCTCTCTCTGCCAAATAAATAAATAAAATCTTAAAAAAAAAAATCTAGAATTAAAAATACCAAGAAAACAACAACAGCAAAAATCTGAGGCACAAAACCAGCATGGTGTTTGGGATTTAAAACTCCTGGGCTGCTCTTTTCTAGACCTTTTCTTCTGGTATGTTAGTATTGAATGGAAAGTTGGTACTTGAATGGGAGACCTCCCGTTCAAGTATAATTTAACCTATGAGATAATGCGATTAGCATCGGGTGGAAAGTTTGAACAGGCTGCCTGAAACCACACTGTTAATGGAGTGTTTATAGCATGGGCGGGGATGGGCTTGTCTCACTTCATAATTTGATTTCCATGTTGGATTTGTACCTCTAAATGAGTGCAAATCTTTTTTTTAAAAGGTGACCTTTTAAAAGGTTCCTTTTCGGCTTTGAGGAATTGCTTTGAGGTTTTTTTGTTTGTTTGTTTGTTTTTCCTTCTTTCTTTGCAGAAAACAGACTTAATAGTATGTTCCCAAACTGATTGTAGTGCTGGTCAGACTTCCTGAAGTCACACCACCCTTGCTTAGAACTGGAATCCCTTACCTCTTTATGAGTCACTCTCTGTGAGGTGGTGTGCTGGCCTTCTGTTAAACTGCTTCCCCATCTGGGAAGTTGTCAGGTGTATTCTACACAGGAAAACAACGAGCCACGTGGATCCTGACCAGGCCGACTTTTCTGACATTTAGGGCAAGAGGAGAGATGATTCAGACCCATCCATGTGTGTTTTTAGTGAAGTATACATTACTGGGGCCTCCAGCTTGTTAGGACGGGTTTACAGATCATCCCGGGGTTTGTCCCCAAGAGTGAGTCAGACCAATGAGAGAGCATGAGACAAGCAAAATAAACACAGAGCTTTTATTTTCTAGACATTAGAAATCATTGTAGGTAAGTGAAATGCTGTGAGCACATAGACTTGTGAACTATTCCATTTCTCCCCTCCTGCCTTGGCATTCTGGGAGTTGAATACTCAGCGGTGTTATGTTCTTCTTACGGCTCTTCGTTTCATTTCCTCGTATTGGCTTTCTTACTTCTAGCAATAAAGCTGGTCACCTTGGGTGGGAATTTTAGACCTTGTCCACCCCTTTCCCCCTAAAGTAATTGTGTGTCCCATCCTCCTGATGCTGTCTCCACAGGCCCTGTCGAAATTGCTCCCCTTTCCCAACTCCCCTCACTGGGTCTCACCTGCTCCAAAGACCCAAGGGTCTCCTCTCCCCCTCCAGTCAATCTAAGCGCTATTGTTAAGTTATTTTCCCCCCATTATGGTTCTGTTACTTAACCACTGGCTTGGACTTTTCAAAGGCATCCCCACATGAGTGCAGAGTCCTATCTAACATAGAGCCTTTCAGAGCCTGGCATCCATTGGACTAAGGGCACTGCTGTCCAGTAGACCCCCCCACTGGGTGCCAACTCCCCTGGACTGTTTGTTGTTCCTCAGACCCCACCTGCCTGGCCTTACCCCTTGCTACTTCTTGTACTTGAAGGTCTCAAACATCAGAGTCACCACCCAGCTGCGAAATCCTGCTTCAAACACCACCTTCCTCAAGAAGCTTTTCAGAAATTTCCACACCATGTATAGAGAAAAGGGCCTTCCCCTTCCTTCCGCTTGGGAATCCAACAGATTGTGCCCAGCAGTGTTTCCATCTTGCCCTTCTTCTCTCTGCTAAAGGCTCCTGGAGGGCAGTCCTGTTACATCACACACCTGACAGTTTCAAGGGCTCAACTAAATGTTTCTGACCTATCTGAAATTGATGCATCTTTAAAGGACAGACTTTTTCAGCAAGTTGACAGAAGATGCCTGAGAACTGCTTGGAGAACCAGTCTGGTCTCATATTCCCTTGGAGTAGGGATACAGAGATCTGAGCCCCTCAAGGGCTATAAGAAGCCAGTAAGCAATTGCCCTAATAGGGGTGCAAACAAATGGCGATTAACTATTGAATAAGGGGAGGTCTTGCTGTCTGGGAGTGGCTGGTGGGAGCCTGCAAGTCAGCAAAGGAGGAAAGAGCATTGTAGACAGTATCATCTTGAACAAAGATTTGGATTGTAGGCAAGAGTGAAGGTAGTATCAGTGCTTTGTGGGAAGAGGAGAAAGGAGTCGTTAGGAAATAAGGTTAGAGCAAGTGGTGAAGGGATTTGAGTTCTAGGATGGGTATTGGGAACTGTCATCTCTGTTCCTGGGGAGCACTCACATAATCTTTGTTTCTAGATGATGATGACATGAGGCTGCCTCCCCCCACACTCTGTAACCTTCCCCACTGATCCAGAAAGAAGGATGAGAAGAAGGTGAGAGAAACCAGATAAAGAAGTTGTTGAAATAGACCTGATGAAAGATAATGGAGCCCTCAGCTAGGCTGGGGGAAATGCTGATGAATGAAAAGTTGATACCTAGATGTAGGGAACAAGATAAAAGGAAAAGCATAATTCTAAGAGGTTTTTTTGGTCCCATGTCTAAGGAAACAGTCTTTTTTTGTTTTTAACCTCGCAGTTTAAAGTGGTCATGCACACTTTCTCTTAAGGGTTTTAATTTACTTTCGTCATTTTCTTTTTTTGCTAAAAACACTGTCTTCCTTTAAAATACATGTTGGTAATAACAACAAAACCTCCTAAAACTAAATAGAATAGGAAAGTAAAGATTCGGGGTCTTCTAATAGAAGTGTCCCATCATCACAGGTGCTGGGTTTCCAGATTGGGAAGAATGTTCTTGTCCGTATAGTTTTCAGTTTTGTCTGTCCGTCCTTCTTCCTTTCTTTCTTTCTTTTAAGATTTTACTTGAGAGAGAAAGAGAGTGCACACCAGCTTGGTGGGGCAGGGCCTAGAGAGAGGGAGAAGCAGACTCCCCACCTAGCAGGGAGCCCAACGTGGGCCTTGACCCCAGGATCCCAAGATCACGATCCTAGCTGAAGGTAGATAGATGCTTAACCAACTGAGCCACCCAAGTGCCCCCAGTTTAGTTCTGATCCCAAGTAGATCAGATAATTCCACAGAAAAGTATGTTTGGAGTAAGAGATCAGGTGATAGGGAGAAAAGGATGTACAAAAATCTCAGCCTCGGAAGACTGATGCCTTAAAGATTTGATTGTTTTGCCTATATTTGACAATTACTTATTTCCTTCGTTCAAAAAGAGTTGGAAATATTGATGAATTGAATGAAATAGTCTGGTCACATATACTTTGTTTTTTTCTTTCTTTCTTTCTTTCTTTTTTTTTTTTTTTTAAGATTTTACTTACTTGATAGAGAGAGAGAGCACAAGTAAACAGAGAGGCAGACAGAGGGAGAGGGAGAAGCAGGCTCTCCGCTGAGCAGGGAGCCCAGTGCGGGACTTGACATGACCTGAGCCGAAGGCAATTGCTTAACCAGCTGAGCCACCCAGGCACCTCTGGTCACATATTTTGAATACTGTAATAAATTCCTCTGTGGAGGAGAATGTGTGTATTATAGGTGGACTTAAGATCAAAACATCTGGTAATGGAATTTATCACAATTTTTTAAAAAGATTTATTTTATTTGAGGGAGGAAAGCACAAGCAGGAGGGGCCGAGGGAGAGAGAATCTGAAGCAGACCTGACACTACGCCCAGAGCCCAATGCGGGTCTCGATCTCACAATCCTGAGATCAGGATCTGAGCTGAAATCAAGAGTCAGGTGCTCAGCCTCCTGAGTCACCCAGGGCCATGCAGTTTATCACAGTTCTTAATAACTCTCTTACTTCTTTAAGAAAACAGATGATTGTTTTCTTTCTATCACACAGACCCGTGGTTCTCAAGCAAGTTTCTCAACCAAGTTGAGAGTTTGCACCCACTTCTCCATCCCCGGGACATTTGGCAAGGTCTAGAGACATGTGTGGTTGTCACAGTGAGAGCAGGAGCTACTGTCATCTGTGGGCAGAAACTACGGATGCTGCCGGCCTCCTGCGAGGTGCTGGACAGCCGCCACGGGAGAGCTCTCCAGCCCGCAGTGACAGTGGTGTCGAGATAGAGATCCCAGACATTATTAGGACTAGTGTTGGTCATCAGTTTCATGCTGCGTTATCAAAAATTCAGACTTTGAGTATAGATGCTGCCAGATGGACGTCGTCTAGGAAACCAGTGTCAGAGTTAATTTCTAAAACATAACAAGCCATTGCCCAGACTTTAAAAAAAATAAAAAAGTCACTTACATGGTTTGTGACTAGACAAGACTTTCTGCATACAGTGCATGAGACTGACGGCAGACGTGGGTGTCATGGCAGAAAAATTCAGGGGGCAGCCCCTCGAGTTGCAAAGCTTTGTTTATTCTTCACGACTACCCTGGCTCTTGACTTCTAGCTTTATATTTTAAAAAAGGGTATATCTGTCAATGCCTAGCAGGAACAGATTCTAGAAAAATTAAAACAGCATCATAAAACCTGGTCTTCCTGCTCTGGCTTGCAGTGTATACGTTCACAGAATGTATGCTTCTTAAAATGCTGCTGAAATTAAGAATTTAACACAGTGTGCCTGTGTGGGGTTAAGATCGGGGGGCCCTCCTCCCAGGCCCCCTAAATGGAATTGTAGCACTGTTTTTCTTCTTTCATTGCTATATCTTCTCTCTTCCCAACATTTTAAGAGAAGTTTTTTTTGTTTTGTTTTTTTGTTTTTTTTTAAAGTTCAGGTGTCAGGGTATTCAGATCTAGAAAGAGACTGGAAGCAGACCTGCTGGTCCGGGAAGGTTTTCGGATATTGACTGAGTAATTCACCCAGCCCAGTTACTGAGCTGGGCAGTGGGGCAGAGAACGGAGAGACAGGTGGAATTAGGGAGTCTTACGTGTTGTGGCACGCGAGGCCCACAACAGTGAGCTCTCAGAGGCGCCCACTGTGTGGTCACTGGGACAGTGCATCTCATATTTAATCATACAAACTGTCCTTTCTAGAAGAGGAAACCAAGGCTTTGGGATCTTAGCCATGGTCCTACAGTCACTAGATGAAATGTAGTTTTAAACCCAGAGCCACCTGACTGGGAAGCCAGAGCACTCAGCCTGAGTCCTGCTACAGTAGGCGGATCCCAGAGTTCTCAGGAACCTTCTGGGTTTGGGTTGTGTCTTGTCAGCAGTGAGTTCACTCCTATGGTATTATATTTGTGTTTTAGAGATAACTCGGCAGCAAGTGGGGGTGGCCCTTTGTGACTCGCACATTGCATAAGGAAGGTGGAAATAGCAAATAATACATTCCATTGTTCTTGGGGACTGCGCCAGAGTCTCTCAGGGTAGGCTGGGTGAATCACGAAGAGCATATAATCTCAGGTATGAGAAAGCATTTTGATTGAGGCTGTAATTGTTCTTTGGGTGTTTTTATCTTTCCTTTACATTTAACAAAGCTGCTTGTCAGCGGTAAGACCTACATACTGTTCGGCTTATCTAGTCTCATTCTTCTGCTTGTCTAGCAGGAAAAGCTCACAAATCCGAGGGTTTTTTATTCCCCCATCTCCCTTTGGAGCACTATGTGGAAGGGTCTGTGTGTTCCCAAGGTGTAAACTGGTGAGGGAAAGAGCAGTCCTTTCATTTGAGCCAAATACCATGTCTGGATCAGTAGGGCAGACCACTGGAAACTTCAAGAATAAAAAGACACTGAAAGGAACCCACAAAATTCCTGGCATATCTAACTTCATTTTGCCTTAGTCCTGCTCTCTTTCTGAATTCACGCACATAGGTTGTTACATAGTGAGGGAGCCGTCTTTTTTATGAAGTGACAGAGGGAAAGTCAGATGATGAGATGACGCATTTTACCTGTTGCTGAAATGATTCAGAAATTGTCTTCTCTTTCATACTGTGTTCCTGGTGAGTTTCATCATTCCCACTGAGCGCGTTGCTGTGGCAGAACGATGCCCACTGCTGCGGCTCATGTCCATTCGTCCCTGGACCACTGTCTTCACGCTTGACCAGTCAGACAGTGCCACACTTGGTTTAGTAGTAATACCAGACCCTGAATGACGTGGGCTCCGATGATAAGGTGGCAGGAACCACCCTTGAATCAGTTCCGCGGTTCCTGGCAGACTCAGTTTATTGCCTCCTTCCTTGTGGCAAACAGCAGCAGCTGGAATCAGGAAGAAGATGAGGGTTCCCATGTTCATGTTTGCTGTCTCTGTGGCTGCCTTAGTCTTGTGGGGCTGTTATAACAAAATACCACACATTGTGTGGCTTCTAGACAACAGAAATTTGTTTCTCACAGTTCTGGAGGCTGAGAAGCCCAAGCTGGTCGTGCCGTCATGGTGGAAGGGACTTGGTGGAAGGGACTTATCAACCCCATGAGGTCTGATAAGAGCACTAATGCCATTCATGAGGACGCCACCCTCATGACTCAAGCACCATTCAAAGGCCCTTCCTTCTTAGACCATCACGTTGGGCTTTAGGATTTCAAAATAGGAATTTGGCAGGGCCAGGAGAACACATTGAGTTCATACCAGTGGCCTGACAACTTGAACTCCACGCCCCCCCCCCCCCCCCCCCCAGTGCATACTGTACCAAAATGACAGTGTAGAGAGGCAGTTCATGGACCTGGCTCAACTTAGAGGTTTTGTGACTTTTTATCGGTGCCTCAGTTTCATCATTTATAAAATAGGGATAATAATACCTATCTCATTTAAGTACCGCTAGGCTGAAATGAGCATATATGTAACTAATAAGGGGAGAAGAGCATCCGGCCTATCCTGACTGTAGTCTGTCTCTAAGTAGTTTCTGCTGCTGTTGCTGTTACTTTATAGGTGATACAGTCAGACAGGAAAGGAAACAAGGTTTCAAATTTTGACAAGGAAGAGGAAAGTTCCTCCTCAGAAAATCTAAGTAAATCAGCTGAACCAAAGATTATAATTAGTATCAGAATTTAGTGGTCAAGTGTAAGATGAGGTTATAAAAATCCATAATGTTTCTGATATTCTAGGAATAACCAAATAGCGAATGTCATTTTTGCAGAGTAGTGCAGAGCAGCATCCCCAGAACACACCGTTGTTTCCGTTGTACAGGATCTTTGCTTGATCTAAATGAAGATGGTTCAGCCTTGAAATGTCAACACATCCGTTACTCAGTAAGACAGTGATTCTTTGTTGGCATGTGAGAACATGTTAAATGTTATGTATGGATTTGTTTTAATAGTTAAAATGTCCCTCCTACCTTTACGTGAAGGATCTTATTTACAGATTGCCTCTAAGTACTTGTTTTGAGAGACCCTGATTATTTTCCGCCATACTTTTAATTCAGCCCTTTGGTTGAGCAGAGACAGTTTCTTATGATCATTTTCCAGATTTTTTTTTTTTCCAAATTCCTTTAAGTACACATAGACCCCTGTTAGAAGTTAAGGTTCCTGGCAGTCTACTTGTGGCTACGGAGTGGTGACTGTGGCAGTTCTTACTCTGAGATGGCCCTGTTTAGTCATTTTCAGTACAGGTACATGTAATTTGGATTGAAGAGGCAGGCGTGTGCCATTGTCTTTTTAAAATTTATTCAGTGTTGGGGCACCTGGTTGGCTTAGCCAGTTAAGCAGCTGCCTTCAGCGTAGGTCATGATCCTGGAGTCCCGGATGGAGTCCCACATTGGGCTCCGTACTCTGTGTGGAGTCTGCCTCTCCCTCTGTCCCTCAACCTGCTCTCATGCTGTCTCTTACTCTCTCTCTCTCTCCCAGATAAATAAAATATTTAAAAAGTAATAAATAAACTAAAATCTATTCAGTGTTAGACTCAATTCTCGATCACTGGATCTAACCATTGTCTTTAATGAGATGATTTCCAGTTTGCCTGCCTATAAGGATAGGCAGGGTATTGAGCATGATGATGCTGTACCTGCCTGAGACCCGTTTCAAGGAATAGATTACTCCACTTGGCAGCTTTTGAATGGATTGAGTTTCTCAAGTGATTCATGACTCACTTTAACTGCTCTGTATAAGATTAGGGAGGTTCCCCAAACTCAGACACACCTGTGAAAAAAAAAACCCATATAGTCTAAGATTTACAGTCCCACCAGTCGTAAGAATTGTACTTTCAACTATGCGGCCTCTTAGGTGGCTGAGTGGGGTGTAGTGGGTTTTAGAGTTGGAGTCAGAAGTTATAGATTCTAGTGCTTGCCTCTGCGCTTTACATTACCATCTCTGTAACTTCAAAAGGTATCTTTATCTTTCCTTAGGTTCCAAATTTTAATGAGTGATGGTAATACTTACGATATTAAATAAATTGTATGTAGAAGCTTTGCAAACTATAATGAACTATCATTTTGCCAAGCATTGCTTTTAGTAGATTGAGATTTTCCTGGTTTTTCATATACCAGGTGGGTATACCAAAAGTGGGCTCCTTTTGTGCTTAGAATGAATGGTACCTGGTCTTAAAGCCATTCTAAATCCCTCACCTCAAATGCCGTTGTTGGAAGGCCTTTTCCTTCTTGTAAGTCTCATTGCACTTGATTGAAACCATGTCTGGGACTTTAGTACTTAAAATGCCTCTTACGTGTGTCTGCTCCTTTATTATAAGCTCTTGAGTATAGTAGTTCATTTATCTTTGCATTCTTCATAGTCCCTTACTGTGTGCCAGGTACATGGTAGATGTTTAAATGGTTGGATAAATGAGCACACAAGCAAGGATCAGATTGATGTATGTCTTATTTACCATTCAGAGTTGTTCTCAAAGGCTCATATTTTCACACATTTTTATTTTTAGAATCATTCAGGCATTTTCCTTTCGCCGTTCATCCTTTTCTGTCTTCCCTTATCATCATGATATACAATTTATATATATATTTCTAGAGGTACTGCTGAAAATTAATGCTCAGTTTGCTTTTGTTGGAGATACATTGTTTTGCTTGAATGCAAGAAAGGGTCTCGCATAAGGTGCGTGTTATCAGTTCAGTTTAAGCTGGAGGTAGAACATTGTCAAACAGGCGTAGGTAAACAAGGAAAATCCTACTGGCAGGGGAAATGGAGAGTTAAGTCATTGATCCAAGAACATAAACATTTATGTTTAGAAAACCAAGCTGCAAATTAAAGGAAGCACTCTAATTACTGTACGGAGCAAGGAGTGGAGAGGTATGTAATAACTGCACACATTGTACAAAATTGGCCAATTGCCTAGAAAAGAAATTGATGATCATGTGACCTCATTTTACCTTCTAATATCTACTTGGGTATTGCTTATGTCTTTTAAGACCACGTTTAAAACATTTGCTAGGAAGTACGTTGTGTGAACGCTGGGTTCATATTCTTCAGTGGAAGTGGAGACATTTCACGTAAGAGAACTCAGACCAGTCTTACCTCCGTTACTGATGAAAGCGGCTGACATCACGTGTTTGGTATTAGCAAATTGGTGTATTGACAAAATGAAATCTGTGAACACGTTCTCCATCAATTTCGAGCCCTGTGTTTGTAGTTTATTTAGGGTGAATCCCACAGGTTTCATTTTTGGGTTCATTTTCTAGAAATTCTCATTGTAGTTTTATAAGGCCTTAAAGACTGATTTAACAGAAGCAATTATAAGAGACTTGCCATAAATGGACATGCCACTGACAGCAAATCTGAGCCACTTTAAAAGCACCTGGTGGAAAATGACCAGGTTCCCCTATCTCTGAAGGGTAAAAAATAGGACAGCTCGTAGTGACCAGCCTTGGTGATCTGGAAATACTGAGGGCAGCTGGAGCCTGTTACATGACTGCTGTCCCATGTTGGCGTCCTCTTCTAGTGGCCTTATTCTCAGGTATATACCCTGAACATGTGAAAATTCATGTTTTCAGTTTCTTGTCAAGAGTCTTCTTGGGGAAATAGGCAAGAAGAGAAAAATAATAGATGTTTTTTCTTTTCTTTTTTTTTTTTAAGATTTTATTTATTTATTTGACAGAGAGAGAGACAGTGAGAGAGGAAAAACAAGCAGGGGAGTAGGAGAGGGAGAAGCAGGCTTCCTGCTGAGCAGGGGACCCCCCCCCAATGTGGGGCTCTATCGTAAGACCCTGGGATCATGACCTGTGCCGAAGGCAGATATTTAACCACTAAGGCACCCCGGCCCCCCTTTTCTTTTTTATAATTTGACCAAACCAGATGATTTGAACAGTTGTTACCCAAGGAGAGAAAGCGTTCTTTATGTTTTACACCTTTTTCCACTTTGTCTGTGAGTGAAGGTAGATGAGGGACATGAGCACCTCTATATTCTCTTGTTCCCTGGAGAACTCAGCCAGGGAGCATAGGAAGTGACATGTTCAGCAGGAAGTGCCTGTTACCCATTGTCTCCTTCTGTTCATTCCCCCCCCCCCCCAAAAAAAAACCTCATTGCTTTGGGAGTTCTACCTAGGCTCGTCTCCTGTATCCCAGGGTGCCATTGATTTTTTTTTTTTTTTTTAAGATGTAATTTATTTATCTGAGAGAGAGAGCATGAGAGGGGAGAAGGTCAGAGGGAGAAGCAGACTCCCTGCGGGACTCGATTCTGGGACTCCAGAATCATGACCTGAGCTGAAGGCAGTTGCTTAACCAACTGAGCCACCCTGGTGCCCACCCTCCTTTTTTTTCCATTAATTTTTTTTTTAAGATTTTTATTTATTTATTTGACAGAGAGATCACAAGTAGGCAGAGAGGTAGGCAGGCAGAGAGGGAGGGGTAAGCAGGTTCCCCACTGAGCAGAAAGCCCAATGCGGGGCTCGATCCCAGGACCCTGAGATCATGACCTGAGCCGAAGGCAGAGGCTTAACCCACTGAGCCACCCAGGTGCCCCTCCATTGATTTTTTTATACCTGTGTCTGTTCCATGCTAATAGAAAGAAATCCCTGCTTCCCACAAATGGAACGTGGTTTTTACCTAGGTCGATAAAATTTCCTTTTATTAAAAGATATCCAGAAAGAGTTGAGTTTTGACATTATAAATAAATAGTATTATCTTCCAAGATGATAACAGCAGTTTTGCATGTCTCCTTCAGCTAGGCTGTTTGTTTCCTTTTTTTATCCTCTAATTAAAAATAAAAATTCAGATACTTACCTACTCTTCATGGAGATCTGTGATTAGTGTTTTTGAATCTTTCTGCTGTCTACAGACTAAGAAGAGTGGTTAATACAGAAAGCTTTATCAGACTCGTTCTTTCTGATGACTGCCAGGGGAACTTCAGGGGAGGGAAGCTGGCATTGCAGCAGTGAGCGTAGGAGTTCGAGGGAGAGCGGAGAGAGCTGGAACCAAAACGAAGCTCTCGGAGGCCGGGTCTTAAAAAACAGCACCGCACTCCGCTTTCTCCAGTAAGGACCCTTGACCTGCTTTCTTCCCTGGAAGACCTTGGGGGGTTACCTTTATTATGTTCCAGTTCTGACCTCTTGCCCCATTTCCTGGTAGAGGGAACTCAAGCCAAATCCAGTGGCTATTCAGCTTACACGGCCAGTTTAACCAGTATTCCCAGCTCTGTTGACACTGTAGCACCACAGTAGAGCGCTTTGTGTGTTGTTCTTTCTCCTCATGGTGAGACAGACAGGTGTGGAGGCTTCACAGGGTGGAACTTGTCCCTCTCTGATGACTCACTGGGTGTCACTCTTCAGGTGTATATGCTCAGTACCCTCTTGCTAGGAGGTGGTTTGCCCACAGAGGTAGAGCTCCTAGGGCTCTGTTCCTCAGATGGTATCTTCAAACCCCTGGAAACATTCCTAGTGGGTAATGGTTCTCTATCTTCAGAAAATCAATAGAATTGGGTGTGTCCGTTTCCTGTGTTTCTCAGAAGTAAGAAACACTTGCCAAACGGTACAGTGAGGCACGTAGAGGTCTTGGGTTTTGATTTAGAAGAGAGAGAGAGAGTATGTGTCCTTGTGTCTGTGTTTGTGATCCTTATAACTTGAGGGGTGGTTTAAGTGTAAAGATACAGTTTGCTTTATTAGTATCTAATAATCTTAATAAAGACTTTTTGTGTTTGCATTGCTGTGTGTATATATGAGTATGCATGTTTATATTTTACATACACGCATACACATACGTAGAAACACATAGAGGAATGTATGGAAGAATGGCCACCAAGGTGTCGACATTGGCCATCTCTAGGTGGTGAGATAGCAGTGGATTTAAAAAAGAACAAACCAACCCAGACGCTTCCTTTAACCGTATTTCTGTGTCACACATCTCCACTCTTCCCCGTTCATTTATGTCCTAACTTGCTCTGACTTTCGTTCTTACAACTTTACTGAAATGCTTTTACGAAGATCCTTAGTGCATCCTGCTTTCTACTTACTTGGGACACTTGCCAGTCCTTTCCTTGCTGGACCTTTCTACCACATTCAAGACAAGTGTTTGTTTTGCTCCTTGGAATTCTGGACCCGCTTGCGGCTCCTCCCCGAGCTCTGGCTCTTGGGGCCACCCACACTGGGTCTCTTTTTTTTAAGATTTTATTTATTTTATTTGACAGACAGAGATCACAAGTAGGCAGAGAGTCAGGCAGAGAGTCAGGCAGAGAGAGAGGGAGGAGGAAGCAGGCTCCCTGCTGAGCAGAGAGCCTGATGCGGGGCTCAATCCCAGGATGCTGGGATCATGACCTGAGCCGAAGGCAGAGGCTTTAACCCACTGAGCCAGGCGCCCCCACACCGAGTCTTATTGTCACCCAGAGTGCCATCCCTGGCCCACTCTTCTCCCTCCCTGACATTTGTCCTTAGTAGCATCTTAGTCAACCTGCCCTTCAACCTGCTCTTCTTCCTGTATCCTGTTTGGTGGCATCACACCCAAGCCAGAAATTTGGTAGTCTGCCCACAATTTCATCCCCCACATCCTGTGATTAAAAGTCTACTGATTCTATCTACTCTGCATATCAAATGTGTCCTTTAAAAAAAAGATATTCCTGCTGCCCTAATTCAAACCTTCTTCCCTTTTCATTTACAGTAGCCTTTGAACTGCCTCCAGATTTATTCCCCCCAAATTTGCTACCCACACAGTAGCCAGAAAGGTCCCTGGTACTGAAAACACACAAGGTGCCCCATGATGTGGTTTAGTTATTCAGGAAGACATTAAGAAGTCTTCATTTTGAATGATACCTGACCCACCCCCACACCCCCAATTTTTTTTTGTTTCGTTTTCAACTGAAAGTTTATTTATTAACAACCATTCACTTAACTATTCTCTCATTTTAAAAGACTATGTGGTCTTCAACTATGTACATGTATTTATTTATTATATATATATTTGGCATAACATTCGTTATGTATTATGTATGTTATATGTAACATATATGTTATGCTAAGTATTTTATTAAGCTTAATATGTATTAAGCTAAATATATATATATATATATATATACATATATATATATATATATATATATAAAGGCTGTAAACACACACACACAGAGCCTGCAACAAATAACATTGTCAACAAAGTATCTTTTCCTTTGTTAGTACTGAAAGTAGAAGGAAAGAGTTTCAGATCTGTAAGCTTTAAAAAAACTCTCTACAAGGCCAATTATAACTATCTTTTCTCCAAAGTATAAAAATATTTAAAAAGTATATATGTGAAGTATACATATATATGCTTAACATATGCATAGTTCAAGTAATTTGGATCATTACCCAAATTCATGATGTGAAAGCCATTCTAGAGCTTGTAAAGAAGCATATGGGCCCTGAAATGTGAATATACTTTGGGAATTAGTTATGCCTTTCACTCACTCGTTCTCAGGATGTCTGATAACTTGCAGCTCTGCTGGAATATCATCTCCATAAAGCTTATTTGTTGGAAAGGCAAGACAATGCAATATCGTGCAGATGCCTGTGCTGATCTGTCTTCCCTTAGAACAATGGGGTAGGTGTACCATTCAGATCAAATGCAGACTGTTCGCCCACCTTCTGTGAGGACAGTTGCTACATTTTATATTGAAGCCCCAAGCCAATTTTTCTTAATGAAAGTGCTGAGCAATCGCTTTTGTTTGTTGAATTACACTGTTATTTGTTATTGCCGGGGAATTGTGTTTCTCGGATTCCTGATCAAAATGCAGAGCCTATTTTTGAAAAGCCACATTCATATTGTGTGTGCGTATGTGGGAGAGAGGGAGGGAAGGGGAAAGAAGGGGAGATAGAAGGGGAAGAAGAGAGGACTGTGTGACAGAACGAGGAAGAGTGGCCAGGAATGAGCTAGGAAAGTAACTAGGGCTGGCTTGGGAAGGGTCTTTATGTATCCACTTCCACTCATTAAAATGAATAATTTAATCACTGTACTTAGCATTAGGGTCTGTAGAGACTTTATGACCTTAATATATAAAAGATAGTGTTCCTGTGATCTAGAGGTTATCAGTGAGGCAGTGGGAACAATGACTCAGAGTTAAAAGGAGAATGGGTGTTTTTACTAACTGAAGAAATATTGAAACCTCTCTTTCAGTTTTACTTTTTTGCCTGATAGTCCGTGAAAATTACTTGGCCAGCGATGACACACTGCCAACAGGTGTGAAATCTATAGGTTCATAGAAGTTTGGTCAAGTTTTCAAAGAGTAAATAGCTCCATTTTGATCAGTGGTCCTCATTGGCTGCAGACATTTATTTCTTTAAAAGATATTATTTATGGGGCACCTGGGTGGCTCAGTGGGTTAAGCCTCTGCCTTCGGCTCAGGTCATGATCCCAGGGTGCTGGGATCGAGCCCCGCATCGGGCTCTCTGCTCAGTGGGGAGCCTGCTTCCTCCTCTCTCTCTGCCTGCCTCTCTGCCTCCTTGTGATCTCTCTCTGTCCAATAACAAATTAAAAAAAAAATCTTAAAAAAAAAAAAAGATATTATTTATTTATTTTAGAGAGAGCAAGAACACAACCAGGGGGAGGAACGAGGGAAGCGGGACAACGCCAGGCAGACTCTGTGCTGAGTGCAGAGCCCACTGAGGGGCTCAGTCCCACAACTCTGAGACCCGGCTTGAACTGGAGGCCCAACCCAACTGAGCCACCTAGACACCCTGACTACAGACATACATTTATTTACTTATTTTCAAGGCACCTCATTAGCACAGCAGGTAGCGCGTCAGTCTCATATTTATTTATTTATTTTCAGTCTTATCTCAGAAAGGTTTTCTGATTTTTTTTTAAACATTTTGAAATTTTACTTCAGTTAATTAACATATGATATTAGTTTCAGAGATACAGATCTGTGATTCTTCAGTCTTACAGAATACCCAGTGCTCAGTACATCACGTGCCCTCCTTAATGTCCATCACCGAGTTATCCCATCCCTCCACACCCCCCCACCCCGCTTCAGTTTGTTTCTTACGATTAAGAGTCTCTTAATGGTCTGTCTCCCTCTCTGGTTTCATCTTGTTTTATTTTTTTTCCTTTCTTCCCCTATGGTCCTCTGTTTTGTTTCTTAAATTCCACATACCTGTGAGATCATATGATAATTGTCTCTGATTGACTTACTTCACTTAGCATAAAACCCTCTAGTGCCATCCACATCCTTGCAAATGGCGAGATTTCCTTTTTGATGGCTGCATAGTATTCCATTGTGTGTGTTTTTGTGTGTGTGTGTGTGTGTGTCTGTGTCTGCATCTGTGTCTGTGTGTATACAACATATTCTTTATCCATTCATCTGTTGATGGACATCTGGGCTCTTTCCAGACTTTGGTGGTGGTGGACATTGCTGCTATGAACACTGGGGAGGCTGCGGACATTTATTAAACAGTGATTTCCTGTGGAGGGCCAAGCGGTGGTGATATGAGGAAGAGGATGACAGGCTTAAAACTATACTGTATGATAATACAATGGTACATACATGTCATCCTTCATTTATCCAAACTCATAGAATATACAACACCAAGAGTGAACATTAAACTGTGGGCTGTGGGTGATTATGGTATGTCATTGTAGGTTCATTGATTATAACAGATGTGCCGTTCTGGTGGAGGTTGTTGATAATGGCGGAGGCTGTGCTTGTGGGGTGGGGGGCAGGAGATAGATGGGAACACTCTGTACTTCTCAGTTTTGCTTGTGAACTTAACACTGTTCTTAAAAAAAAAAGGGAAGCAGATGTGATTTGCCTGGAATAGGAGATTAGTGTAGATGGGAACACCTCAAACATGTCATAGTCTTTGTGACCTGACAGGAATGCCCTTCTGGCTGTGCATCCTCAAACCCCAATTAATGTCACTTCCCATGCGGAATGTTGTCTGGCTTCCCTGAGCAGTTCGTCATCCCTCCTGTAAGGGAATTCACTCTTCTTACCGCCACGTAGCCTTTCACTTCCTATGGTTATTGTATTTCATGTGTGTCTCCCTGGCTGGTTTAGGATTGGGGCAGGACTCTGTACATCATCCTTGTATCCCGGAAACCTAGGAGAGTGTCTGGCTTGCAAATGCTTAATAAACAAAGCAAAACAAAATTTGGACTTTGACAATGAGCACCTTATATTATAGATTATTCTTCTTGTGTTTTATCTTGTCAAGGAGCTAATCTCAATACTAAGTGAAGTATAAGAAATTTCTCAGAGGAGTGTATTTTCTATAAATCAATGGAATTCGGGCTAATTCTAGATATTATAAAACTGGCAGGAGAAGAAAAAGGCATAGTCTAAGTCTTAGGCTCAAAATTATAATCTTGGTCTGAAACAACCAGTTGATTGCCTCTGAATTTATAGTAAGAAAAAACACGCTTTTACCCATATCAGTTGGTATTATATGCATATACCTATCTACTAAGTAGTGTTTTTCTACCAGTCAGAAATCAGTATCTGATGTTTCTGCTGCTGGTTCATTGGTATTATCTTGATCAGTTTCATTTAAATAGAGGTTACCTTCTACTTTCTGCTTTGCAGAAAGTGAAGGGATTTACGTCAATACATTAGAAAGTGTTTACTGCTTTTATTTTGTGTCATTTTTGTTGTTGTTGTCATTGGTTTTATTTGACATGAATCCATCTGAAAATTAGAAACGGAGGTTGAGGGATGCCTGGGTGGCTCAGTAGGTTAAGGTTAAGCGGCTGCCTTTGGCTCAGGGCCTGATCTCAGGGTCCTGGGATCGACCCTCATGTCAGGCTTCCTGCTGCCCATCTCCCTGCTTGTGTTCTCTCTTCCTCTTCCTCTCTCTCTCAAATAAATAAATAAAATCTTAAAAAAAAAAACATTAACACTGCTGAGTGGCTGTAGGACTAAGAAGGCTTAGGGGAGATTAAGATGTTTAAGTAGGTTCCCAACCTTGCCCTTTCCATGTAGCCTAAATAACATCAATAACTTCTCCATTTTTTAAAAAAAATTTAAATAGAATTATTTAATAATTAATTTAAATTAATTAGCATTCAGCGTTGGGGTTTTTTTGGTTGCTGTTTTTTAAATTCAGTGTGTTGAGTGTGAGGCACATGACCCTAGTATGATGATACTTGGTTTCTCAACTTCGCATTTCACCTGTTGACAGTAAAAGCTGTATTACTGAAGACCTAAATTCCACCCACTGGTTTTTCCAGAATATTTGTAGGACTTTCTCAACACCTAAAAGCTGCCAGCCCAGTTTTGGTATGTAGACCTCCCAGCCAGGCGGAAACAAAATATAATTTAAATCACTCTTCTTTGTTGCATAGCTGCCGGTTGACTGTGGTACTTAGTTTTAGTTAATAGTTTAACCAGAGTTTATCTCATGTTTAAGATATGGTGGTTAGACTTGCTTGTAAAAATGGATCAGGAGAGTGATTAAAAGCTGCAGTGTCACAGCTTTTCTAGTCTACCAACCATTTAGGTTTTTGGATGGATGGATCTCAGTGAACAAGAATGGTTCTCTTTTATATGCAGATCTCTTCCTATAAATATATAAAACTGTGGTCTAAAGACATTGCTCTTTCCTGTCTTCTCCTGGAGTAGCTCTTGCCTAACTTAACTTCTAAGTTCATCCATGTAGCCAGTATTCATTGAGGACTCTTTTGTGACAAACACTGTTAGTCACCGAAGTACGAGGAAATCCTAAGCCTACCTGAAATACTGTTACAACATAAGGTAATAAGTAGCACTAGCGGGGCAAACAGAAGATGCTAGGACCGTCTGGAAAAGGCTCCTAGGCAAGCTAGAGTAGAATTGGTGGAATGACAGGTGGTGTTCCTGTTGGGTCACAGGGTGGGGACGGGAGAAGATTGTTACAGACAGAGATAGCAGTATATTTCAATGAAATAAAATTATATATTTGAGCCAACAGTTTGAAGGAAAAGTGGGGAGATGGGGCAGAACTGGTAAACAGGAGTCTGGTCTGGAGGACCATATGTGATTTACTAAGACTTTCAGCGACATCTAAGGCATATTATTTGCAGGGGTTCTGAAAATACTGAGCCACCTCCATGCCTTAAACCCTTTAACGGGGATTTAACTTTTCCTTGATAAGTGCATTATATCCTTAGGTTTAACTCATTCTTAAAAAAAAAAAAAAAAAAACACACTTCTTTTGCATTATTTTAATGATGTTGCTCTCCTTCCAAAATGAGTCAGAGGGAGTTAAGATTAGTGTTGAGAGGATGGCCTCTGGGTGAGGGGCTTGGTGGCATGGGGAAGTGAGAGGGGAGGCATGGGTGGATAACTAAAAGGCAATTGGAGTGTGAAGCAGGGGGAGTCTTGAAATGACACATGGGCAGGTTTTGGTCAACGCCACCTCCTCGTTTCTATTTCCCATTTCCCCATCATAATATGCAAAGGATATTTACTTGTATAACATTTATGTATAGGGTCTATTTTTTTTTAACTAAAATTTGAAACCATGATCTTATAAAAGATTTTTGTGCCACTTCCTGAAAGATATTTGGACTCTTAACTACTGGATTTACAAGAAATCTCCATGATACATTTGTACTGCGACCAGAATACTTGAAATCAAAATAGTTTCTGTTGCTTTAGTGTAACTATGGGTGTGGAATGACAGTATTTCATGATGATGTGAATGGCTAGTATTTTCTTTCCAGTTGGGTAAACTGAAATATCTATCATTGCCAGAATAGTAGAACATCAGAGTTAAAGCCAACTGAAATGATATTTATTGTTTCTCAATAAAAATTAAAATTAATTTTGTATATATAAAGGTTCTGTTTATATTTGAAATTACTGTTTTGAACCAACATTCTTCCTGAAGGCTGGGACATAAAAACAATTCCATATCACTGCCCTTTGCCTATTTTTAATTCCTATAAATGATTAAGAACACAGGTTTGAAGAAGTCTTGAGTTTGAGTTTTTGCTTTACCACTCACTATTCTGTGATTTCATTAAGTTCAGTTTCTGCTTTAATTTACTTTAAAATGATGTATATGAAGGTCTTGATGTTTTCTTGTGCTCATATGTGTCTGGCACATGGTATATTCTCTTACTGTAAAATTTTGATTTGATTGTCTTTATCTCGTGTACTTCTCTTAATGTTTTTCTGCTGCTAATATTTGTTTTATGTTTATAAGGTAGTTTTCTGTACATCAATTCCATGAGCTAAATTAGACAATTTTATAAATGTGTTTTACTGACATTAATGTGGTCATGAGATAGAATGTTTGGTAACACTAACGTACCACACTTTTTAAAAAATCCATAAATACAGTTCTTGCTTTCGATTTTGTTTTTCTGTCACATGTACTGTTTCTGTGTTGCCTGGTGTGTGTTGGGAAGGGGAGTCCTGGGATAAATGCTTATGGAAGGGAAATGTTGAAATTACTCTTTTCATGGTACCAGAATGATAGCCTTGACCAGAATACACTTTAAAGTTGGATCTGGTAAGGGCTTCTCCTTTGGTTATTACAGAAAATTCCAGGAAAAATACCTGAGCCTCTTCAAAACAGTGCCCCCTTCTTGGTGTTGATGACTGGAGATCCACCAACTGTAAGGCTTCGTCTGTTTGGAAAGTTCAGGATGGGGGCTCCTGGGTGGCTCAGTTGGTTAAGTATATGCCTTCAGCTCAGGTCATGATCTCAGGGTTCTGGGATTGAGCCCTTTGTCAGGCTCTCTGCCCACCTGCTTCTCCCTCTGCCCTTCTGCCCTGCTTATGCTCTGTCTCTTCTCTCTCACTCAAATAAATAAATAAAATCCTAAATTAAAAAAAAAGAAAGAAAGAAAGTTCAGAATGCTTCAGTATTCCTAGTGTGGGTATAGGGGCATTGAGTTAGCTCATAAGCTTTTTTTTACTTAGATTTGAAAATTTTACACATTTTCACATCTTTTATTAAAGCCTGATGTGTTAGGAATAAAGACTGAGAGCTAGGTTTTCAGTGCCTGTATCAAAAGGAATTTCCCACCAAGAATTGAAAATCGTACTAAAATCAAGGAAATTCTCAAAAAAATTATTTATTTCACTTTTACCTGCCACATATAATACATCGATGATCATTGATAATGATAACTGTGACCAAGATGGTTAACTATGCAGTTATGACACCATGTTCATTTTATAAAGAAACAATTGAAAGGTGATATCAAAAAAAAAAAAAATGGAACCATGGGTTAAAGTTAATGGTTAGGCAGTTGTTTTTAATAACTTTAAAATAATTGGTTACTTAAAGATATACTATGTCCTCAAGTAAGATTGTTTTGCCTAGAGACAGGAAAATATTTTTTCCTTTAAGAAGCATACAAAAGTTTTGTAATAATCATGAGGGAAATTGTGATATATCTAATTTTTCAGGATTATTTCCTTTTGTTGAGGCAGGCCCACCAATTTTGATTCAAAACCAAACCCTTCATATATTTTATTGACAATACTAAATACTTAGAAGCTACAGTTCCAGTTTACCTCTACAATTTAAGCAAATTTGATACACGAATCCAGATATAGAGGTGTTTAAATTAAATTAAATTATTAAATGGGATGCCTAGGTGGTTCAGTTGGTTAAGCATCTGGCTCTTGATTTTGGCTCAGCTCATGATTGAGCCCAGCATTGGGCTCCACGCTCAGTGGGGAGTCTGCTTAAGGTTCTCTGTCTCCCTCTGCTCCTCCCATTTCTGTAAAAATTATAATTAATGAGTTAAATTATTATATACTTGACATATTTGCCATACACTTGTTTGGAAGAGCAGTCTTGGCTTGTCAGTACAAAAGCAATTTAATATGGATACAGATTTACAGTTTAAAGGAGAGGTGCACAATTGGGCAACTATATAATTAGTGGGATATTACTGTTCTAAAAATGCAATCGCTACTGATAAAGATCTTATTAGAATACACTTTTGTTTTGGTAGTTAAAATATCTTGAATTTTGCTCTTTTGAAATTGAAAGCAGAAAAGGAGCTCAAAATAATGAGTAGATGGTTAGGTTGTCCCTTTGATGTTTTGCACTGTGTGTTTTATTCTAGTAAACACTAGCCTGGCCATCATTTGGTCAAACCATGTAAATTGGTTTCTTTCAGCTGTTTCAGATTTGAGTGTTTCGTGATCTCCAGTCATTTCTCTATTCTGTAATTGACCTTTATAACTGATGATGAAAAAAAGAAAATTTCACATTCAGTTTTTCCATCATTGATTAGCTGCATGTATTTATATTACAGATCTGTATTACAATTGAAGGAATATTACAATTTCAAATATTATTTGTAATTTAAAGTACATTAACCCACGAAAATTCTCCAAGAGAGAATTTAATTTCATCATCAGTTGCAAAGGGCATGAAAATCTCTTAGACTTAGAAGGTGACCGTTTCCAGAGAGAACTTTTGATTACCCTAAGGGTAAATGCACCAGAATGGAAAGGAAGTGTGAGTAGTGAATACTGATGCCAGGAGGAATGAATGAGAGAATGTGTCCTGGGATAGGAACCACAACATCTGGTGTGGGAGATACTCAAGATACAGCTACCCACTCCAAATATTGAGGATTTGCATGGTTATTGTCCCTCTCTACCTCTGCCTCTTTCCCCTTCCCTCTCCAGACCAACTGTGGTTATTTCTAGTAGCTGTGGAAGGTAGCAGCAATGGTTTTTACACTTTATTTTTGTACTGTTGCTTGAAAGTAGTCCTTGCTGAGCAATGCATGTGGATGACCACCCTTAAAATGGAGATATTTATACTGTACTCCACATCTTGGTTATTAAGATGCCTTTAAAAGAGAAATGAATGAATGGATTCAAAAAGAGAGATTCCATTCCATTTTCTGCCTGTTGATTTAACTTCTTGATGTTGAGTTGATAAGAGGTAAAACATAGTACCTTTTATAAATTCCACTAGAAAATAAAAATAGCTTATGAACTTTTCTAAATTAATTGGCTTAAACAGGATATTGGAAAACACAAAATATGGATGTAAAGTCTTTCATAAAATGTCTTGATTCCATTTCCCATTTGTTGGGGGGTGGGGGAGAGCCAAATTTTCAAACACTTTTGCTTAAAAACAATTTTCTTTCTAAAATCAGAACATAAACGAGAGTTGGCCTATATATCCAAATAAATTTGTGGTTAATCACACTATTAAAGTTTGTAAGATTCCTTTGTTCAGAGGTAGTATTTTAGTTGATTGTTCTTTTTGAATTTTATTGAAGGGAAGCTAATATCCAGAAATAATTTAATTTAATAGTATTATATTTTTGATTGATTTTTGTGACAGATTTGCCTCTCTCACCATGACTGGATGGTTCTAACATGAAAAATAGCCCAAGTCAACATGAGGAAGTAGGCCAGGTACGGGCACCTGGGTAGCTCAGTCGGTTAAGCATTTGCCTTCGGCTCAGGTCATGATCCCAGGGTCCTGGGATCGAGTCCCACGTTGCGCTCCCTGCTCCGCAGAGTCTGCGTCTCCCTCTCTCTGCTCATGCTTTCTCTCTCATGCTCTCTCTCAAATAAATAAATAAATAAGATGAGAAAAAAAAAGAAAGAAAGAAAGAAAAGAGGAAGTAGCCCGGGTGTTTGTGGTTATTATGGAGGGATGTGGGAAGTAAGGAGCCAGTCTGAGATTTGAGAATTAACTGTAGGTGATCCCCTCAAAGTAGATCATCTGCATATGAACACATTACTGTTAGGGTAGTGAAGCTGGTGGTAGTTGATGACAGGGAGGAAAGAAAAACTCCTCTGTGCAAGAGGACCTCCCAGGGCTGTGCTTTTTTTATCCTTATGGCTGCAGGGCAGGATTGAACAATTAGATTTGAAATATCAGAAGCCCGTCATCTGTGAGCATTTTAGTATTTTAAAAAGACTATTAAGTAGAAATATAGTTCCCCATAACTGGAAATGCTGCCATAATAACAGTATTTCTGAAGCGAACAGTGAAGTCTGAAGCAAAGGGAGAAATCTGTTTAAAGGTGCAGAAGGCAGCCTGGGAATTCAGTATTTGCTCTCTCCCCGAGCCCAGGAAAATGAAGTAAAGGAACACATGTGGAGCTTAGGAATAAACAGAAGAGGAGAGGAAGTAACAGAATGAAAGATACTAACAAATGTCTAGAATAAATTATGGAAATGTCACCCGTAACCTAACCAGATTTTCAGCAGAGTGGAGCCGTAGTGAGGAAAGATACCTGTACTAGAAGCAGTTCTCAGAAATCACAGCACCCACCAGTGACTCCCAGACCCCGCTGCCCCGGGCCGTTTGCTGGTCAGGTGTAAGTCCTCTAGGTGGGAGGTGGGGTTTCTTTGTTTGTTTTTGAAAGGGATCCTCAAGAAAGGGTCTGTGGATATTAACATTTGGAGGGCCTTTAATGAAATGTAGGCTGGTCAGCTGATCACCAGTCAGCAAGTCCGTTCCTTCGAACAGAACTTCTATTTGAGTGTTAGTGCTCCTCTTAAATCCGAACTGGCGGACGGGAGCTTCAGGCCTGGGAGAATGTCTGCAACAGGATGGTCCCAAGAAAAAGAATCTTGGAAGAAATGCCTTCCCGTAATCAAGAATTCCTTAACTGCCTGAAAGAGATGGGTGGGTAGAGGATGTTTATTAAGCAAAAACAGGAGGGTGTGTGTGTGTGTGTGTGTGTGTGTGTGTGTATTTTTAAGATTTTATTTATTCAAGGGAAAGCACACATAGGCTGGAGGGTGGGGGGCAGAGCTAGAGGGAGAAGCAGACTCCCTGCTAAGCAAGGAGCCAACACAGGACTTAATCGCAGGACCCTGAGATCATGACCTGAGCTAAAGGCAGACGTTTAACTGACTGAGCCAGCCAGGTGACCCCAGGAGATAGATAGATAGGTAGATAGATAGATAGATAGATAGATAGATTTTTTATTCCCCTTTCCTTTCCTTTTTTTTTTTTTTTTTTTTTTTTAAAGAAACAGTTCTGGGACACCTGGGATCGAGTCCCACATTGGGCTCCTTGCTCAGCCAGGAGCCTGTTTCCCCAACTCTGCCTGCCACTCCCTCCACTTGTGTTCTCTCTTTTTTTCTCTGACTACTGACTAACTAAACAAATAAAATCTTAGAAGCAGTCAGAATGGGGATACCTTGGGGTCCTGGGATTGAGCCCCACATTGGCTCCTTCCTCAGTGGGGGGTTTGCTTCTTTCTCTCCTTCTGTACCGCACCCCCCACCCCTGCCTGCTTATGTTTGCTTGTTTTCTTTCTCTCTCTCTCTCTCCTTAAATAAATAAATAAAATCTTGAAAAATAAAAAAAGGAGTCAGCATAAGCAAGTTCTTTTTTAGAAAATTAAAAATATTCCCTAAATAGGGGCACTGGGTTGGCTCAGTCAGTAGAGCATATGACTCTTGATCTCACAGTCATGCATTCAGGCCCCATGTTGGGCATAGAGCTTATTTAAAAAAAAAAAAGTAAAATAAAAATATTCCCCAAATGATTGGTGATGGAATGATTGGGTAGCTAAATATGAGGAATTTTCTTAGAAGGTAAAATTTTCTACAGGAGGGAAGTATAAGATAATGCGAAAAAGAATTAGAGAATGTCTTCAGGAGGCTCAGTGTTAGAACACTAGGTATTCAGAAAAGGAATGGGTGGAAATGATCTTCAGCATTCTTTTTTTGCTTTTGAAGAGAGAACCAATTGATTACCTGGTGCGTTTGCCCATATAGAGAGTTTGTATTTTGGATCAACAAGAATTATTGATAGCTACTTAAAAAGCAAAGTGAATGTAGAAATGAGACCGTCATCTCCCTAGGGGAAAAAATACACAATGTGGCACAGGAAAAGATGTGTAATCCATTTGGTTTCACCGTGAACTGAATCATTTTAAACATTGCATATTGATTATAATCCCCACACTGATGTGGCTGATTGGGGAGGGAGAGCATGGTGTGAGTAGAAGTAGTGTAATAAGCCTCCTACGTAACAGGAAATCAGTAAGTGATACATACAAGCCATACATATGTAGAATCACAAAGACAAATGTCAGAAGGAACTGGTCAGTTAAAAATGTACACCTCTAAAAAAATGAAAAACGAAACAAAACTGTACACTTCGGTGGGGAGCGGGAATCCGGTTGGGAGGAGGGGGGCACGGACTGCTGTTTTTCTTTCTCCATTATATGACATTCAGTACCCTCTGACTGGTTAAAACTATGGGCATATCTCATACTTTGCATGCAAAATTAAAGCAAGAGGCAAAGGAGGTTTTGTTTGTTTTATTGTTTTTGCAAAGCTAACCACATGGAGTTTTGAAACAGCGTATGAATGTCTCAGCAGGAGGAATGCTAACAGAATGTGCGGTGGGAAGTTTAGGGAGGGTTCTCTGGTTCTTCTCCGGTCTGGCTTCATGGGCTTGCATCCTGTATGGTGACAGGGGCCCCACATTTGGTTTAATGGTCTGCCATCACTATTTTGAAAATCTAAGCAATTTAGGGACTCAGGGCCCTACCCCTTGTTTTGCACTGTGCCTGACAAGTTGTGCAGCCAGACCTGCTTCTAATAGATACATTGTTTGAATTCTGGCCCAAATGAGGTTGCTACTACTTCCTTTGACCCTGACCTTCTAGTGGCCTGTTGTTTTCACCACCCAGAAATCACTATGGCCACAGGGAATGGAGTCAATGGACATTGCTCACAAGGGAATTTGGAAGTCGTATTTTACATGACACCCCAGAAAACTGTCCTGTCATCTTTTATTAGTTAGTTCTTTGTTCTTTTAAAGAGGATACTTAACATAGAGGGTTGTTTTTTTTTTAATAGACTTTATATTTTAGAACATTTTCAGGTTTATAGCAAAATTGAGAGGAACATACAGAGACTTTCCCTATACTCCCTGCCCGAGTGGATGCATAGCCTCCCCAACTATCCCCATCCCCCACCAGAGTGGGACATTTGATGAACTTATATCGATGCATCATTTTCAACTGGAGTCCACAGAACAAATAATAGGGCATTCATTTATTTTTTTTGTATTAGTCAGTTCTGGCTGCTTTAACAGAATACCATAGACTGAATGGCTTATAAACAACAGAAATTTATTTCTCATAGTTTTAGAGGATGGGAAGTCCAAGATCAAGGCATTGGCCTACGTCCTCACATGTCTGAAGGGGTGAGGGAACTCTCTAGGGTCCTTTTTATGTGGGCATTAATTCCATTCATGAGGGATTATGACTTCATCACTTCCCAAAGTTCCCACTTTTCAATCCATCACATTGGGGATTGGCATAGGGAGCCGCCTGGGTGGCTCAGTTGGCTAAGCGGCTGACCTCAGATCATGATCTTGTGGTCGTGGGATCAAGCCCCATGTCTCTGAGTGAAGAGCCTGCTTCAGATTCTCTCTCTTTCCTCAAATAAATAAAATCTTTTTTTAAAAAAATCTCAACATAGGAATTTGGGGGGAACACATTCAGTCTGTAGCATTCCATCTGTACAGTTCATAGGTTTAGACAACTTCGCAATGATATATACCCATCGTTATAAATCAGAGAAGTTTCACTGCCCGAAGACTCCTCTATGCTCTGTCTATCCGTCCCTCCCTGTTCCAGCCCCAGTTTTTAATTCCGAACTGTGTACTGAGTGTGGCAGTTTAATCAGCGTTGCGCAGGAGAGGAATGGAAAGCTATGCTGGCACCACTTTGGGAGAAAGTTTATGGGGACTTTGAGGTGTGAGAGGACCCCCACCAAGCAAAGAGGACTGAAATTTGGCCCCTTTGGGCCAACGCGAAGACTTCACTTGGCTTCCTATAACGAGCAGCGCCCTCAGCAGGCCATTCCCACTTGCTGGCTGGTCACTCCCTGGCGGTTTGCCTGTCCCGCCTGTGTTAAAGAGAACACCAGTTTGGGGGAAGCACACATATCTGGTGCTCTCTGAAAGGGTCTCCCCTGTCCCCTTCCTCCATGGGCTGACTGAACCTGTCAAATCTGCTGCGCATCTTTACTACGCTTCTGGCGAAAGGCCCATGCATTGGGGGGTGGGAATCATTCAGACTCAGTGGCAGATGCTAAGCGGGGTTTGTCACCTTTGCGTGGAAGGAGGAGGCAGACAGTACCAATGAAGGAATAATGACTTGTCCCCATAAAGTGAAGAGGCAGGTTTTCTTGTTTGTTTAGCAAATTGATTTTAAAGGCAGTTACCAAAGAGAAGCTTTAGAGATGTCTAGAGCAGTAAGAGTGTAACCACAGTCACTGCACATTCCCAGAATGATGCATTTCAAAGACAGCTAATTTAGAGATACGTGTTCTGCTCTAGTTCTTAAAAGAGCTTATATCTAGTTTTGTCTGATTTATTGTTAAAATTATTTAAAATTGTAATGTTCTAGAGATAGTTCTGTTTAGTATGAGGAAATGTTTGTGACCCGTGGCTTAGACAAATTAGCTCTTTCTCTCTTTACATTTTGGATAAAAGAGTTTTGCAAAGGGTGACAGCTCCCATGCCTGTTACATTAACTCAAGCATGCCTTAGGTTACTAGGTAAAGCCAGCAGAACAACCAGAGGCCTTCCTTTGTCCTAGTCTGCAGTGGCTTTTCCGGAACATCTGTTTGGTCCCATGCCTGACAGTGTGCTAGATGCTGGAGATGCAGATTGGACAGGATAAAGTCAGTCTCTGTCATGGGGGAGTTCACAGTGCAGGGAGGAAAAGATGCTAATCACTGCACATTGAGATAAAGCCTGTCAGTGAAAAGCTCAAGATGTCTTGAGAGACAAAAAGCAAGAGCTAATTTCAGGTTGAGTTCAGGAAATGACTTGTAAGCTGATAACTAAAAGGTGACTTAGGAGAAGAGTATTGCCAGCACAGGGAACAGAATGTGCAAAGGGCTTGAAACAAGTGTGGAAGAAATCCAAAGAAGGTCAGCTTCCCTAGGGCTCAGAAAGGAAGGAATAGAGTTGCACAGGATTAAACTGCAAAGGCGGGGCGTGGCCATGCAGTGAGGCCCCAAAGCCCATTAAGGTTATCATTTTAAAATTATAGGTACAACTGAAGTCATGCATACATGAGGAATAGGTAGAACTGGACCATCCCATATCCAAGGAGGGTAGAGGGGGGTAGGTTTCACACCTTACTGGAGACTTTAGGCTTTTTCAGATAAAACTTGGGTTCAAATCCTGGTTTTGCTCTTTGCCAGCTATGTGACCTCAGTTTCTTGGAAAATCGGTGTGATAATAGCAAATACAATAGTAGCGATCAAAAGACCTATATCAGGCCCATGTACATCTACATCTGATAAGCTCTCGATATCGAATGGTAATAGAAATAATAGTAGTCTTCTTTGTCGGTGTTATTATGTACTTGAGGAATTGAAACAAGTGTAAGTGGGCAGAGGAATAAATAAACTGTCCGGCCCTGAAGTAGGAAAGGGATAAATCGAAGAGTCTGTACTGAGAATCAAAGAGAGGCACCCCCAAAATTACACTCACTTCATTGTCTTTGTGATGGAAGACTCGGAAAGCCTAGTAGTAGGACTAGAATACTTTCATTCCTTTTCCTCCTGGCGTTTTTACTTTGTGGAATCACAGTTAAATAGCTTGTATGTAAGAGTTTAGAAAGCAAACATGGGGGATTAGTGTGAATGGTCATTAGAGATATTTGAAAATCCCTGAACTATAATTAACCAGTGCATTTTGCATCACTCATTTTCTCAAGGAAAAACTGTTGGAGACTATAACTTTTTTTTTTTTTTTTTTTTTGAGATAGGAAAATATTGCTAACCTGACCTGCTTCATGATGATTCAGTCTTTTCCCATTTTGCTCCTTAAAACAAACCAAGAAGCCAGATGTTTAGTTGCCTATGATGAAAGCCATTTCCTTAGAAATCCTGGATGAAAGAAAAAGTGCCTCTCTAGAATGGCAGGGTCTGTTTAAAGGTAATCATGACCTGATTCAGGCAATAGGATGTGGTGGTAAGAATGTTGCTCCTAGCAACGAAGAGCACTTATAGATATGTTCATTTTCAAAAATAAGCCTCTAGTAATAAGTGTGTGTGGAATTTTCCTGTTCACTGTACTGAGTGTTCTTTTTTTCAGCGGTTGTGTGGACCTAAGTCATACTCAGTTTGGTAGGCTTATCACCTTTCAAATGCTTTTGTTTGCTTCAAAATCCTCCATTTCTTTCCTAGAGTGGTTTTTACCTGTTAACACCCTCTTTTTTCTTTCTGTGAATTAAAATTGAACTTAAGGGTGACAAGGTACTAAGAAAGAAGTCCTCAGTTCCCCCATAGCTATAAATAGCAGGATGAAATCAGTGATTTTTAGTTGTCATTATTTGGAAAGGTAAAAATGAAATAAGAAATTTCTAATATGTTTATGTGTTGGTTGAATTTACTCCCCCTGACTATTGTTAGTAACTGAAACGTTGAGTGTAAAGCTTTGAAACATGAGGGGGAAGCTAGTAATTTTGACCATTTTTCTCTCTGTTCTTGATTTCATAAAGTAGAATGTATGAATAGTTCATACACTTTAATATTCATACGTTAAAATGTATGCATGGTTCAGAAATCCAAATAAAATAGCCGTACCTAAAATTTATCTTTTCCAAGGATGCAAAGTAAGAAATTTTTATTTACTTATTATCCAAAGATATTCTACTCATAGAATCCAAAGATTCTATGTTGTACTGTTCTCTTCTTCATCATGGGCTGCTTTTGAAATTTTTTTTTAAAGGAATTTTATGTAGATCTGTAAAATTATATAACTGATCAATAGTTTTAAAAAACACTTGGAATACCATAATTAGACATAATTAAAAAGATCCTGAGACTGTCTTCTCTTAAAATTTTTTTCTTCCATCTCTGATTCCAAATTTTCATTCTTTTAAAGGCTATAAAGACAATTTTGTTTGTGGAGTTTCCTGGAACAGAGTCTGTTGAAACAGTGATCTCTGTGGTAAATTGATCATCAGGCAAATACAGTGAATTCTTTTGTCACTCCCTCTTATCTTGCCTGTGACTTCTGGTTTCTTATGAAACATTTATTTAAATATAGTAAAAAGGAAAAACACTGGAGGGAAGTCATAAGGAGTACAGTTCTAATTACTGCTGTGCCATGTGACCTCAAGTAAATCATTTAACCTCTCTGGGCCAAGTTTGAGCAGTGAATTGAGAGAAGTAGACTTTGCTATCTCTGAGTCCATTCTGGGATGATTAGAATGTCAATCCTGATTTTGTGGAGGTTCAGAGAGAATTACAACTTGTTTCTCTCTTAGCTACAATGTGTTATTAAAGTCTTAAGTCTCCCTGGTAGGTAGAAAAAAAACAAATTTTCATGGAGAGGTAGTACTGGTGGCAATTTGAGTTAATTTTGGACTCTCCCAGATGAAAACCACAGATTTTCTAGCCATAGTGATCTTGCCTTTGTCTTAACCATTCATAATGTGCCAGACACTCTTTTAGGCACTGAAATAGAATGTATTATATAATACAGTGGTTTTAAACTTGGCACATCTCTGTATTTTAATGATTTTTTTCATACTAAGCTATTCCTATTTAGAGGTGCACACAAAATCGATGAAAACTCACATAATCCTTTGCTAATTTTGTTTTATTGTTAAATAATGTTTTCATCTCTAATGGGAATTTCAATATAGAGAACACAAAATATAAATGTGGAGGGGCCTCTGGTCCTAAACGATTCTTTCACTTTTCCTGGAACCTTACAATGCTAATGAATCTGTCAGTTTAGGTTATAAGAGGGTTTGCGCCTCATGTATGTTATCTGTGGTTCCTCTGGCATCAACAGTATTCACCAGTTTCTTAACATAGACCCATATAGGACATCTTTTTTTTGTAATCCTTCATTTCTAACTCGTCAGTTTATTAATAACAATTGTATAGGGGCATCTGGGTGGGTCAGTTGGTAGGGTGTCCAACTCTTGATTTTGGCCCAGGTCATGGTCTCAGTTTTGTGAGGTGGAGCCCTGCTTCGGATTCTCTCTCTCTCTCTCTCTCTCTTTCTCTCTCTCCCCCTCCCCTCCTTGCTCTCCCCTGCCAAACAAATAAAAAGTAATAATTTTGAAAATGAAAATTATATAATCACTCTAAGGACAGAACTTCGTTTTCTTAACTTCGGAGAGTTTTAGTTCTCCCTTCTTCCGCTCTCCTGCCCCCCCTCTCCGCTCGCTTCCCCAAGTTCCATAACTTCCCCTTCATCCCTCTGTCAGTCTCTTCCGCACCCTCTAACAGTTCTAAATCCTTAAGGTCCAGGTTCCACTGGCCAGTATTTTCACACTCTCCTAGAATAGCACAGAATTGATTGACCATCAGAAAGCACTTCCCAATCCACTTGCCAACTGTGGTGTGATTTCAGTGTACAGCGTAGTCAGATATCTCTTGGTAAACTCTGTGTTCTGTCTAATGTACTTCTGCCTAATGTAACTAAGAAGTTAAAGTGTTGCATTAAAGAAGACCCTGATGTAATCAAAGCCAAGAAATTCAATAAACTATACCAGTGAGTTGAGAACTTAACAAAGTGTGGCAGATTCTTTCAACCCTCGTGGCTGGGCCAAGGTCAAAAAAGTTGGCCATACATGAATGAAGTAGCTAGTATGTGGTTCACAAACCAGTTCACAAAGACCAGTTATGAGTTGCGATACCTCCGGTCTGGCAGTATTGTTGCTAATAAATAAAAAGTAGCACTTAGAACTTCTTTGACTCAATACTGCTGAATCCCCTACCCCGAGAAAATTCCTGACACACAGTGGGCCCACAGAAGGTATTTGTTGAAAACAATGAATCTTCTGACTTTATCAGCACCTGATTAGGATTTTTTTTGTCCATTTCTTATGTGAGGACATTTAAAAATATTCACGCATCATAAGTGGAATAAAATTCAGTGAAGAAAGATGTACCTATAGGTTCATTTCCTAAATAGAAAATGAATGTAACTTTTATTTCCATGTTAACATCTGCCTCTTCTAAGAACTCAGTACTCTGTCAAAAACAACAGATGATCTAGTTGGCATGGGGAAATGTATGGTTGAAAGATTTAGTGTGAGTTGGTCTGTTATTAATAAAAAATTCATCGAACTGCTTTGTTTTGTTATTTATATACTGATTCCCTTTGTGTTCTCCATTTATACCAGTTTCCATTCGTAGCAGCACCAGAAGGGAGGTAATGGGGACTCCTCTACGCCACGGCCACAGGTGGGGAGTGTTTGTCTTCCGAGGACCCCAGATCAGCCTGGATTTCTTTGTCCTCCCATCCCTCCAGACCCATCCTCCATGGAGATTCTTGCCTTCTCTCATAATCACAGATGTTCACAGGTCTGGTCTTTTTAATCTGATCCTGGGGAAAGAGAAGGCAGATTCACAGAAAGGTAGCGGGGGTAAACTTTGGCTCATATCCATCCTCACTAGCCTACCCCGAGACCCAGTCCCACTCCTCTCTCTATTCCCCCTTCCACTCGTCACCTCCTTACCCCTGTCCGCATACCTCCATGTTCCCATTCAACCTGTCAGCCCAACCCCTTAGTTCTGCTCCTCCTCTCCTGAAACTGTGGCCCTCTTAAAGGGCACTCCACAGCCCTGCCTTAGGGAGCCTACACCCCCGTTTCCTCCAACAATGATGGGCAGTGAGGAGGACAGGACTCCCACTGACAGACCAGTGTGGCCGCTCAAGAAGATGGGTTCCTCCCACCCCGTGTGGGATTGGCCGGGGATGCATTTTCCCAGTATCCTGTAGCACTCTTGGCCCTGCCTTAGTATTATCGGAGCTTAAATCAGGTTTCGTGTGCTGATCTGGCGACTTACTCCCCAATTGTAATCTTGTTTTTCCTGGGAAAATGATAAAGTTTTGAAGACCTGACTAATAAGTGAACTTTTGCAACACCAAAAGTTTGTAAATTGGTGCCTGCCTGTTTTCTGATAAGACGTGTCCTGCAGCTGCTGGGAAGGGCTTTGTTTGGGTTGAGGGTTGAGAGGGGAAAGGGTGTTGTTGGTTTTGTTTTTAACACTGAGAATACTTAGCTCTAAAAGCACTTTTGAATCATCTTCATTTATACTATATCTCCACTTAACTTTGAGCGTTTTAAATCTAATGCATTTGCCCGAAAAACGAAAAACATGTATTTCAGATACAGATAATTCCCTAAATCTACATATCAACAGCTGTGTACCTCCACTGAGGAAAAGATTCCTTTTCACAGGCAATTCTTTATGGCATGGAAACTAATATTTTAATCCATCTTTACAAAGAATGTGCTAAGAGTTTTAACATGGGGTGGCTGGTCAGGTTTAAACTGTGGGATCTATTAAATCATGCTGAACAAAATTTGGGGTTTTTGTGTTAGTGATGCTTTCTGTTTAAGTAAGAGGCCTGATAAAAAAGGGAAGTAGTTGCTTTAGATATACTTAATTTTCATTTTTCAAGTATTAATTAGAATATTTATTACCCAGGTTTCTAGGACATTGAATGGTTAATTAAGGTCATCCTTGAAATAACGATCTCCACACTTCCTGGTCCAACTTCGCCAAATGAAGTGTGACTCATAAACTTGGTTGAATCGTATGAAACTCGTGTCAGATGGACCCTTTGGTACACACTGTAAAGCTTTTCGTGGAAAATATCTGAACCTTTATTACTGTATCATTTATATCTGAGTCAAACTAGAGCCAAGAACTGTAATTATTGTTCTCCTGCTTGCATCATATAGTTCTATTTAGGTCTTCTCTGCTGATAAATTTGAGTCAGATTAATGAGTAATAAATCCAAAGATAACCTTTTAAAGCCATTGGAGAGCTAAGAAAGGGAATATGTAACAGTGATTAAAAAGGGTATGTGACTAAGGCACTGAAATGGTGTTCAGGTGCTTCTTTCTAGTTTAATGCAATGGAATGAAAATTACTTCCTAGTTAAATTAAAATAGCATCATTGATTACTTTCAGCGTTTTTTAAATAATGTAAGGAAATACAACAGTGCAACATAAAAATTTAAAGTTCGAATGTCAGAAGTACCAGACATTCAGCCAAAAGACTGAAAACTTAATTGAAGATACAGATACGTAGGTAAAGGTTTGTGTCAACTTCCTCACACGCTATTTTGCTAATGTTTGCTCTCTTTCCAGTGAAAAATAGGCATGCCCTTCGAAAACAGAGTACATTTATCAAAACGTAGGAACTTACCTAATAAATTGTAATTTTATTAAAAACATCATGCTTTACATTCCTGATGTGCCATAAAACTTAATGTGGAACAGAAATGTAAAACCTTCACCAGTTGGATGTCATGTGTATTTTGAAACCAGTAGGCCATTGCTTGGTTTGTTTCTACAGTATGCATTTTGATGTTTTTATAACTTATGTTGTTATCTTTTTATTGCATAAAATAGAAATGAAAACTCTTCCGTTTATAGTTTGCTAAACAATGAAGGACAGACGTCCAAATAAGAACTTTAAAAAGTGGCCCACAGCCTACAAGAGTTAACATGTAAAGCTATTTTTAAAACTGCATTTAAATACTGTTTTTAAGTTTCCTAGAGCAAAGGGGTTTTGTGTTTAGTTTGAAGCAGTATCAGCCAGAACACATCTTTAGGCAGATATACCGACATCCACAAGTTTGAATAGAAATGTTTAGCCTTCCTTAAACCTAAATTAAATGTCTTTGGATCCATTTTTTTAAATATCTTTAAAGACACTGGCTCTATTTTTAAAGGACTTGGGGCAAGAATGTTCTAATATTAGTCAAAAGTCCTCATCAGTATGGTATAAGAGTAGTTCTATTGAGGTTGGAGTGTTATGGGTTATTTTATTTCTTACTTTCCAAACTGTAAAGTGGTTATATTACTTTCATAAATAGACTTTTTTATGTCTCCATGTGTATATATATTTAGGGAGGAGAGAGACTCTGAATGACTCATTCTGAAAAAAGAGGGGGGAGGATTTTAACTTTTCAGATAGCTTTTCATTTCTTTTCATTTCTTCAGTGAATGTTGCCAGATACGGTACATAAAAAGTGTTCCCTTTCTCTTAACTATCTCTCCTTGCTGCCAAGGTGTAAATCAGAAAGTCCAAGTTTCTTTTCTCCCACTTCATAAACAAGACTTGGTTGGTTCTGCTTCAGACGCTTGGAGTCCTGCCAAAGTTGTCATGATGATGTCAGCTTACCAAGAAT
This sequence comes from Mustela erminea, assembly GCF_009829155.1. Lineage (NCBI taxonomy): Eukaryota > Metazoa > Chordata > Mammalia > Carnivora > Mustelidae > Mustela > Mustela erminea. Next base: position 39,494,516 of record NC_045626.1, read on the forward strand.
GTTCACATTTCTCATGCTGTGTTCACATTCCCTGGACTCAAGCAAATGTCCTTTTTGAGCTCATTGAAGTTTTAGGGTTGGATTTTAAAAAGCATGCATTGTTTTCAGTACTTTATGCTACCTTTTCAAAATCAAGGACCCATTTTTAACTGCATGACAGTTTGGAGGCCCACGCCACAACATTTTGTATTGGTTGGTTAAGGAAATATGAAATGACCAAACGTTTATCAGGTGGTAAAACCAGTAAGATTTGCTAATCTAATAAGTGGAATTTTGATGAATTTAGTATTCTCTCATTCAGCAAATATGTTGTCTATATTTATAATACATTTTTATAATATTTATTGATTTTTAAATTTTTATAAGGAACAGTGTCTTCTACCTATTTTTGGAAAGAGATCCTTACATGTAAAAGTTATTCAGTGTACACAATTTTCAGGTGTCTTATGATATTCCTTGGTTATTGGTTAGCTGATTGGAAACCATTGTGCTCAAGATAATTATTTTTAATTGTTCAATTAATAATTTCAGCCTGTAAGACAAAACATTAGAAAACCCTGACAGCTTTGGAAGATTTAGAGAAATGGCTACAGTTGAAGGGTGTAGTTTGACTTTGTATATACTGGTTCTAGTAAACTTAATGGACTTATCATTTATAGAGAAATTATGAAGACCATAAAGAGTTCAGTCCCTCCACCTTTTAAAATGTGTATAAGTTCACATTGGTGGACTTTCAGAGAACCAAGGTTTAAAATAAAACCGATTTTATTTTATATCTACTACATTTGATCTAGTAATCTGATATAATCCAAAGCAGTGTGTAGAATTTTAGTTCTGAAATGATCCTTGAAGAACATAGAGTCTGACTCAAATTTTATAGGTAAGTCCTGGATAACTGAATAATTCTGGGCAGATTAACTGCATGTTAGGATGTTTGGAATAAATATGATAAATTCTGTGAAGTTTATTTGTCCTCAGACATGATTCTTTGTAATTACCAAACAGATGATGTCTATATGACTTTCTTAGAGTTCATGTACGTTAATGGCCTAATTAACCTTAAAAATAAAATGCCAGTTAGTTGATATTGATATCATAAATATATTTGACTTGTCTTATATCCTCTCATTTGAGTTGGTGAGTTACATATTTACGAGGTGGGAAAGAGAAGTGTCCTTTAATATTAATGTTTAAATTGACTTTTGGTTGACTTTCTTGGCTGATGTTAGATACTAACTGTTCTTCATTTCTCTTATGGTAATGTGAGGTATAAATAGTTTTCTTCCAAGCCCCAAATTTTTAATTCATTCAAAATAATGGAACTTCTTGAGACAGATTTACTAGCCAAAACTAGGACAAATGGTGTTAATCACGGTTACAACCCTGGCTCTCTGCCCTTTGTTCTCATTGAGCAACATAACATATCCTTTTGATAATTTGTACAGCATTCTCTTGTGGCTTTTCACGAAAGTTTTAAAGCAGGTTTGAACTAGATAAATTAAAGTCTAGTTTGAATTCAGCGATTTTTAAATCTCTATTTTAAGAAATAATTGCAGATTCCAAAAGTAGTTTTCAAATTAGCAAGGAGGCCTGGACCAACGTTTCATTCCTGTCTTAGAATCACGGTCTTTGGAATTTCAAGAGTGAATTTGCAGAGCTAGAGAGGGACCTGAAGCCCAGCCATATCAAACTTCCAGATCTTACCTTCCCTGAAATTAACTCGTGGCAGTAACAGCTCAAAATTAGGGAGTACTTAAGGCGTACTTATATAATGGAATACCATAGAGGTCTTTAAGCAAATGAGATACTTACATGGCATGAAAGGTTAGGCAAGAGAAGTCTCTACACTGCACAGTTTGTTGTTAGTTACAACCATTGTCTGTGGACAAGCACTGTCTTACACACCCCATTATGCTCCTTTTTCCTACTTTGATATATTGTGCGGCATACGTAATATTTTTTTTAGTTGAGCTTGATTGGGTTTGCCTGTGATTTTGCGTTCAAGTGGTTGATTTTTTGCATCTCATGGCACTTCCTAAAGAAGAAAGATCCCTTTTCTTCTGCAAGACATCTTCCCAAATTGACACACAAACTCATTCCCTGTCACCCGATTACTACCGTTTCCTCCATTCACCTTTGAAAAGACTGGTTTTCTGAGTTTGGCTACATTTCCTATTTCTGATTTCCTTATTTCCAAAGGGGGCTCCTTCTTGACCCCATCGCGCACAAGCGGCTGATGGGAAGCTGGGAGATTCTTCTTGTTCAGCTAGGAGAGGGGGCTTCCCTTGGCCACAGAGCAATGCTTTCTGTAGACCAGAGCAACCATGTGTGTTTGTTACAATGTTCTTGTCACTAAACTTGATTCTTACATTCTCTCAGCTATCTTATGCTTCTTATCCTTAACTGTCTGAAAATCACTGTTCTTTTTTTTTTTTTTTTAATTGTATGTGCACTGCTAGCCCCTGGAGACACAATGTATGCATAGTTCCTTCAAGTAAAGGCTTCAGACCTGGCTCTCTCAGGGTGGGCTTATATTCAGACATCTCCAAATTCTGTTTCCAAACAGCAGTGTAGTGTAAACAAAGTGGAGACTGAGTTCCAATTGAATGGAGATGCTGCCTACACTGTATCTCCTCCCTCTTTAACCCTGGCACCGACCTCCTTCCCCATGGTGGGAAGTTCGTTTCAGATCTGTTGCCTTTCACAGGGCCTTTTCCCCCCTGCAGTTCACCTCTGCCTTATAAATATTCTTCTGATGTTAAGGTTGTGTTTTGGGAACCTTATTAGAAATTTTTGAATCAGATGCTATGAAGTTCTCCAAAATCAAATGAGTCCCTTCAGTATCTGAAACACAACGAGGAGTAATAAGTTGATCATTTCTCTGATTCCCGTAACATTAATGCAACAAAAAAAAATAAGCAGAACAATAAGCCATTTGTTCTCCTGTCACCAAAGGAGAGCCCAAATCCTTGCATTTTATTGGAATTTTATTTCTGTATAGAGTCTGAAACAAAAGAACCATCAACCAGGACTTGGACATTCTTCATATGGCGATATTCTAATAATATCCATCACTTTATAAGATGATTTGCTTTATATTGATGAAGCTTTGCAGACTACCTAAAGGAATTCTCATAAAAGAATGGTATTGTGAGTTTGTATTGCTAGATGTAAGCCAGTGATTTTATATTGTGTAAAAGTATCCCTTAGTGTTTGTATCTTGTTGTTAGCATTTAAAATTCTATACTTGCTTAACTTTGCTTCTTTTCCAGTTTTGTTTATAATTAAGCAATATGTTGATATTGATCTTGTCAACCTTTGATCAACATGGCAGTTTATGCGGGGACTGTCAGACTTTAACCCAAGTCAGAGTTGAAATAAAACCAGACCAGAGTGTAATATAATGTAGACCTAATATGATCTTAGTGGCAAGCACATCCAGTGTTTAGACCCCTGGGAAGATTAACCGCTGGACCACATGTAATCTGCTTTTGGCTGGCTGGACCCTTCCTCTGACTACCTAAGTCCACAGTGCCATCATCACCTGAATCTGAGACCCAGGCCACATTGTCCCCAGTGTCATTTTCATCACCTTTGCAAGTAAATCCCAGTCAGAAATTCATCACTTACTTTTCATCTTGAGAACTAAATAAGCCTTTGCTTTTTTGAGCACATTTAACCAGAAACTGTTATTTCTTATACCCATTGCAAGTTCAACCAGATTAGCATTGCCTTATCCAGGTTGTAGTGAGACTTCTTAAAGGTTTTCTTGTTTTTCAGTCTCCTGAAGAACCAAGCATAGATTAAGATGAAATTATTTGTCCTTTTTTATGTCGTGATTTTTTTGTTTTACTGGTTTGTCATTAAATGGTATTTCTAGTTATCAGTTTAAAAACTTGCCAAATTTACTATGGGTTCAGATTTGAACAATTTCATTAGATGAAGTATGATCAGTGAAAAGATTGCCCCTGCTTCGATAGTAATACTGGATACCTAACAGCGGTCTTCTAGAACATAGACATTTCACTGATTTGTTGTCATTTTCACCTTTTCACAAATGCTATGACTTCATGATTAATTTTTCTCTGGGTAATGAAGAGTTAACTGTGCATTTATTTGATTTGCTTGTACATTTTACTTGTCTGGTTTGCTTATAGACTATTATTTTATTGCAGACCATTTACTGGCTCTCTGACCTGTCACTTCATTACTACAAATTTAAGCATATGTATATGCATGTGTTTTATCATTTGGTAGTGTTTTATTTTTAAAGATTTGTTTATTTGAGAGAGAGAGACAGAACGCATGGGTGGGGGGAAGGGCAGAGGGAAAGACTCTTCAAGCGACTCCCCACTGAGCGTGGAACCGAATGTGGGACCTAAATGTGGGGCCTCCATGTCACGACCCATGAGAGCATGACCTGAGCTGAAACCAAGAGCCAGACGCTTAACTGACTGAGCCACCCAAGCACCCCTGGTAGTGTTTTATTTTTTAAATGGTTTTGTATTAGAAATCTTTAAGCTTAATTTTTTACCCATATAATTTAATTTCCCTGAAATTCTGGAAGTAATTAGGCATTTCTAGATATAGTAAATTGCTGTTTATTCAGCTTGGTGACTGCTTAACTTCTTTTTTCCATTTAACATGATTAGACATAATTATTGATAATTTCTGTGAAGAAGCCAGCAGCGCCAGCCCAGGTTTTAACAAGAATGTAGCCTTTCCAGTCTAAGTCTAGTTGTATATCTGGGTCCCAAAAGAGATCAAATCCAAAAGAAACGAAGTCTGACAGATGGGGTCTGGAGGTGGGATGGGGGAGGCAGCACAGTTGTGTGAATATAATACAGAGGTGATATTAATACCAGTTACCAGAAGGCATTTCCAAGACTTCCTCCAGGGTAGGATGTGAGAAGACCAGAACAGGATGCACACAGGCCCCTGGAGACCTGAACCTTGCCAGAAACAGAGCCGGAGATGATCCAAAGACTGCCTTTGTGCCCAGGAAGGAACTGGAGAACCCCCTGGCCCAGTGCTAGGAATGGGTGGGAACCAGGACGCGGCTTCTGTATGCAGGCATTGGGCAGAAGAGCTGGGAGTGGGAGGCACCCGTGAATATCCTGGACTGCTGCCTTCAGCAGGCCACTGGGGGCGGGGGGTGGCTTGCTGACACTGGGTGTCTTTCTAAGCTGAGATGGATCTAGACGCCACGCAAGTTGGCAACCGCCGTTTCCTCTGAAGATGATGTAAACGCATGTTAGGCAAGTGGTAATATGTTATACTAAAATATGTAATAATCTGGAACCTGTGAGATGGATTATATGAAGTGCAGGTTGGGTTTGGTTTTCTTTTAACTAGCATGATTTAAAAGTGCTCTTGTGAAAAATTCTAAAATTTGTATGGAACCACAAAGGACGATGAATAGCCAAATCAGCCTTGAGAAGGAAGAACAAAACTGGAGGTGTATCACACTTCCTGATTTCAAAGTATATTAAAAAGCCACAGTAATTAAAATAGTTTGGTACTGGCATGAGGACAGACATACAGACCAGTGGAACAGAATAGAGAGCCCAGTGGGACGCCTGGTGGCTCAGTTGGTTGAGTGGCTGCCTTCAGCTCAGGTTGTGATCCCAGCGTCCTGGGATCGAGTCCCACATTGGGCTCCTTGCTCGGCAGGGAGCGTGCTTCTACCTCTGCCTCTGCCTGCCTATGCTCGCTCTCTCTCCTTCTCTCTCTCTGATAAATAAATAAAATCTTAAAAAAAAAAAAAAAGAATAGGGAGCCCAGAAATAAAGTCATGCATACACAATCAATTGGTCTTTGACAGGGATGCCAAGAATCACAACAGAGAAAGGATCGTCTCTTCAACAAATAGTGCCGGGAGAACTAGATACACCAGCAAAAGAATGAAATTGTACCCCTACATCACACCATACACAAATAACAACTGGAAATGAATTAGAGACTTAATTTAAACACAAGACCTGAAACTGTAAAACTCTTGGAAGGAACATAGAGGCAAAGCTTCTGGATATTGATCTTAGCAGTGATTTTCATAGATATGACACCAAAAGTATAGACAACAGAGACAAAAATAGACAAGTGGGACTCAATCAAATTAAAACTTCTGCATGGCGAAGGAAGCCACAGAGTGCAAGGGCAATCTATAGAATCTATAGAATGGGAGAAAGTATTTGCACACCGAGTATTCACTGGTCTAGATAGCTTGAGTCCCTACCCAGCACTAGCTTGCAACTACATGACCTCAGGCAGGGTACTTAAACGTAACCTTTTTGTACCTTGTTACTGATGATCATGAGAGCAGGAAGGCACTTGGAAAGTGCCCAGCAGCTAGTTCGTACTATGTGTTTGTTGTTATTTTTTATTTTCCTCTCTAATGTTGAGTTGTTCAAATAACATACTTTGCCTTTACAATGCATTTAAAAAATTTTTTGTTTTTTGTTTTTAAAGAGTGGGGAGTGTAAATAGTGAGGAAGAGGGAGAGGAAGACAGTCTTTTTTGTTGTTGTTGTTGTTCCTCTGTTTTATTTGAGAGTGGGTAGGGGCAGGGGGAGAGGGAGAGAGAGAATCTCAACCAGAGTCTGTGCTGAGCATGGAGCCCAATGTGGGGTTCATTCTCAACGACCCTGAGATCAGCACCTGAGCTGAAATAACCTCAGAGCACTTTTTCTTTGCAGCATTTATCCCAGTCGTAATTACATATTTCTTTGGGCTATTGTTTATTGAATAACTGACACCGTGGGGGCACCTGAGTGGCTCAGTCAGTTAAGTTTCTGCCTTCAGCTCAGTTCGTGATCCCAGGGTCCTGGGATCCAGCTCTGCATCCAGCTGTCTGCTCTGGCGGGAACCTGCTTCTCCTCCTCCCTTGTGCTCTCTCTCTCTCTGTTACATAAATAAAATCTTTAAAAAAAAATAAGTAACTGACACCCTGTCCAACCCCATCCCTTGACGAGAACCTCGAAAGGACCAGCACTGTCTATGTGACTCACCATGCTGCCCCCAGTGCCTAGGACAGCATTTTGCCAAACTGAGAAGGAAAAGGGTGTCCCCAGAACCAAGAATGCTGGTCGGTGTGGAGAGATCTGGGCTCCATGAAGGCTTGGCAGAAGTGATGCTAGAGAGGAGGGAGCTGTTATATTTTGAAGGATAATGTCATTCCTGCCAAGGATTTTGAATTGTATGCAGATGTTTTTGAGCTGGTGAAGGATTTTAGCCAGGGCCATGACTATGGAATCAGATTGCATTTTTTTTATTTTTAATTTTTTTAAAGCTTTTATTTATTCCTTTGAGAGAGAGAGAGACACATACACACCCAGAGTAGAGCACAAGTAGGGGGAACAGCAGGTGGAGGGAGAAACAGACTCCCCACTGAGCAGGGAGTCCGATGTGGGACTCGATCCCAGGACCTGGAGATCATAACCTGAGCTGAAGGTAGATGCTTAACCATCTGAGCCCCCCAGGCCCCCCAGATTGCATTTTAGAGTGCTTGTCCCAACACCACTGTGATGGGTGGATGGGTGGGTGGGTGGAGTTCAGAATCCAAGAGATGAACATATCTCAATATATATTGAGAGTCAGAACTTAGGCAGCAGGGCTGGAGCGAAGGGAACAGCTTCAGGAAATACTCATATAAACAACTGATATTACTATGTGATGGGGTAGATGTGGCGCCATATGGTGATGATGACGTCCAGCCCTCCCTCCTGGTTTTATTACCTTATGGATTTTCACTTTCGTTTGGGAAGTTAAGAAGCAGAGGGGAAAAGTCAGATTAGAGAGAGAAATCCTATGAAATGAGATTTGTGTGTGCTCCCTGTCTGTGAGGCATCCTCAGCGACTTGTCCAGTTGAGGCTCAGGCAGGCTGGGCTGGAGAGAAGGCCTTAGGAGATACAGGTCTGTAAGGATGGAGTGGTTCCGGCAGCAGCCCTCCCCTCAGGCCTGCAGCCCAAGCCCATCATCTTCTGTGAAGAAAACTTCTGTCTCCAGGGTTTCCAGTTTCTTAAAGGCCTGCAGAAAAGACATTCCCTACAGCAGTGTTGCATCAGCCCCCCAGAGATCTCCTGGCAGTACCAGGACAAGGCTTCCACAGAACAGATGTACAGGAATCCTAGTAGGTATGCTTCTGGAGCTGTTCATCCTGGTGCATCGGACTAGCATTCACGTCAACATTCAGGACAACATGAAGTAAATCTTCATGGCTTAGTGTTAAAACTAAGGAGGGTGACACTGAATATGTTAGGCTTCTCCAAAGAAATAGCAGTAGGGTATTTGTATGTGTGTACAGAGAGGGAGAGATAGATAGCTTTCAGAGAATTTGTGAAGGCTCACAAGTCCTTCAGGGTAGGCCAGTGGGCTGAAGATACAGAGAAGAGTTGCATTTCAAGACCAGAGAGTCTGTTGGGAGAATCTCCTTCTCAAGGAACCGCCACCTTTTTCTGAATGCCTTCAACTGATTGGATGAGGCCCACCACATTATGGGGAGCAATGTGCTTTACTTATCGTCTGCTGACGTAAATGTTAATTGCATCCCCAAAAATACCTTTACAGAAATACCTACAGTAATCATTGACCAAATAACTGGGAACCATGTTTGAACCAAATTGACACAAAATTAACCATCACCCCTATTAAGCTGTCCTTGCCTGTGTCATTAGCCTGCTGCAGGAACGCTCTGGTCTACTGCTGGTCTGCATAAGATAGCCTTTGTGGGAGGTTCAGACTTCAGTGTGATCATCTAGAGCTTACATGTGAAGTACCCAAAATATCCAAAATTTTGAGATCCTTAAAGAATCAGAGGCCCTTGTTAGTTATCCTAGTTCAGGAACTTTGTTATTGCTTTGGAGGTATTTAAGCATCATAATTTCTGTGTTCTGTTTTGCAGTTGGCATTGCCTTTCAAAAGCAGAGCACACACACACTCACACACTGAAATCAGCAGTTCATGTGTTTTTCCATCTCACAGAGAAGAAAACTGAGGCTGGCAGCATTAGGTTCCATGCCCAATTAGTGGCTATTAAGTGGCTAGTTGAACCTAGGTCCTTTCACTTTAAATTGAACCATTCCTTCCCTCTGGACCCCGCCCCCAACCTTATCCCTACAGGAGAAGAAAGGTGGGTGCAGAGAATGAATACTTAGAGAACTCCTACCTGAATTCAGGATAGGAGGGAGAAAAATTTTACCAGATTATGTGCCTTTTTTGGTCCCTCGAGGTTGTGGGTATTTCAAGTTAGAGGAATTTAGGTTTGCAGTTCATTCCTTTCTAATTCTGCATTTTCGGTGACTATATTTGTGGACACATGAGGATCGAAACTTTAAAGAAACCAGCTCCTTCACTCTGGGTCCCTCTCCCTGCTGCCCCAGAGCATCTGAGCATCTTTTCACAGTCCCCAAGTTTGCCAGGTTTGGGTCTTGTGTCCTGGCTTCTTCCAGTTTGTTTGGTTAGTTAGCTAATGTGTTTTGCATTCAACCAAGGAAGTTCCAAATACTGCCTCGAAGAGAGCCAGCTAGGGTAGAAGTGCTGTCCAACTTAAGAGTGGCAGACTGGCTGAGTTCTCTGGGTGATGACTGAGCCACCCACTAATTTTAGGCTGGGAAAGCTTGGAGCACAGATGGATTTTTCAATAGAAAATAACATCCTGCTAAGACATTCTATAACCCTTGGAAATATCTTCGGACTCTCTAGCTCTTGGCTGTTTTGAAGGTTCATATCCCTACCCATTATCATATTAAGTGTGGTAAAGACTTTAGTTTGGAAAATGCAACTTTCTACCTTAGATCATCTGGATCTCAAAGGTTATAAAAGCGAGGTCTTCCTTCTTTCCTATGACTAATGTAGAGGGAAGCAATGAGCCTCAGACAACCGTCTCCCCTGTAGCTGGATAAGCTGAGTAGGAGCACACAGGCCGACAAAATTTTCTGGAGTTACCACTCCCAAGTTTGTATACCAGATACGGGGTTGTAGTGCAAAGTGTGTATTAATTGGCCATACTTAGGTTCACATTGTAAATTTTCAAAAACTTCCCTTACGTACATCATCTGCCTTGGTTTGTGGGGATGAAGTTTAAGTTTATAGCCAAAGCTGCATTTGATCTTGCCCAACAAATTGCGTATGGCTTCATCAGTCCCAATTTTGACACCTTTTGAACTTTTTGGAGCTTAAAAACAGACCATTAAAAATGTTTTCCAGGGGGACGCCTGAGTGGCTCAGTCAGTAAAGCATCTGCCTTCAGCTCAGGTCATGATCTCAGGGTCCTGGAATCGAGTCCCACATTGGCCTCCCTACTCAGTGGTAGTCGGCTTTTCCCTCTCTCTTTCCCTCTGCCTCTCCCCTAGCTCCTGCTTGCTTTCTCCCTCTCTCTCAAATAAATAAATAAAGTCTTAAAAAAAGTGTTTTCCAGGGATTGATTTCCCAAAGACAATACCAAAATGCAGTGATCTTTGCCTTGTATATGACTATATAGCTAATACTTCATAGCTTTGAACTTCTCCCTAGATTGTCTTATTGGATTTTCATGACCAATCTGTGCAGTAGGTAGAACAGCTAGTGTCATTACTCTTTTTTTTTTTTTTTAACATGAAACCTTTCTCTCTCTTTTTTTTTAAAAGGTTTTTTTTATTTATTTGACAGAGAGAAATCACAAGTAGGCAGAGGCAGCCCGGGGGGGTGGAGGGGAAGCAGGCTCCCCGCTGAGCAGAAAGCCAGAGGCAGGGCTCGATCCCAGGACCCTGAGATCATGACCTGAACTGAAGGCAGAGGCTTAACCCACTGAGCCACCCAGGCACCCCTGTCATTACTCTTTTATAAAATAAGTGGAAACAGAGGAATAGCATTCACATAAAGACCCCCTGGACTGTGTATTTTTAGCAGTTGCCATTTTGAGTCACCTGTGTTGAGTCTGGAAACTGATTCCAGCTGGCTGGATTGCACACATCTGCTATAGTATGATTTAATCCTCATAACTCCCTGTGAAGTCCCTGGTAGGGTTCTCACTTAGTAGATGAAGAAGGCAGGTTTCAGGGAAGTTCAGTCATCTGTCCAGGGTCCTGCTGCTGGTAAGTGGAGCTCAGCTGGTCTGAAGCCCATGCTTTTTCTAGTCCTCAGGCTTCACCTCATTACAGTGTTCAGATTGATGTCCTTAAGTTCTGTGACCATGTATGACCCACGTTTGATTTTTTAGTTCATTAGAGCATTCGAGTGGGAAATAGGCCAGAGCCAGTGCCTTTTGACCTGTTGCATCCTCTGATTGCTGTATGCTAACTTTAATAATGAAATGCCATAATGCATCTTTATGGCAGTCAAGGTGTCTTGGCTAAGAAGAAGGTATAACATGAGATTAAGATATTTAAATTCGGCAGGTATTTTTGGAGCACCAGTATTTGCTTGGTGCTGTGGTTGGTGCTCCCCGTCATACTATGTCATATGATCTTTATAATATTCCAGTAGGCCTCAAGTATTGCTTCTTTACAGATAAGGAAACTGAGCCTCAAAAAGAATACAGTACTTAGGGAAGAGTGCACAGCTAGTAAGCAGACCAGAATATGCCCTGAGATCCTGCCCATTACTGGTTCTCCAGTGTTCATGCTTACTGCTTGTAGCACGCCATGTCGCTCCCGTGGTCATTCCGCCATCCCTCAACCCACCATCAGCCGAACCCATTCCTTGCCATTTGCATACCCTCACTAGTGAGTTTCAGATAATTTAGGCAGCAACCCGGAGAGCATTTCCTGAGTTGTAACTGGGATTGTCTATGGGAAATCATGCATCTAAAGGAGGTACTATGTTATGCAGTCATTAGCATCTAGTTTAGGAACCTCTGTTTTTCAGAATTAATTTCACAGAAAGCAATGGAGTTATCTATCAAGCATTTCTGAGAAATAAAGACAAGAGATGGATACATGTAGTTCAAATCAGGACAACTCATTACATCTGCAATGGGTATTTAAGGAGTCCTGAGGTAATTGAACATGGTAATTGTGTTGCTATATCTGACGGGTTTCACTGACACTTGTTTTGTTTGTGTTTTGCCTGAGCCCATAATTGCAGAAATATTCTCCCATGGTGATTAGTTCCCCATTTAAAATAGACTGTTTCATTAAAGGTAACTCCATAATGAGACCAATGAGGACCCAAGCTGTGTGCTTTAATGATAGTAATTCCCTCTCTGCTTGTAGCTTGACCATGTGCACACAGAAGATGTGAGTCAAAGCCTTCATCTTAAGTCCTGCTTGAATTGCAAGAAAAGAGGAGGTCGAATTACACCGCCTTTAAGGTCCCTTCCAGCTCTCGCATTCTGTGATTCTGTGGAATAGTCACCAAATGGAAGTTCAAAAATTGATTCTGCTTTCACACTGAGAGGGAAGAATGCCCACAACTGAATAAAAGATTAGAAGCTGTGGAGAGGAAATAGTTGTCTTGAGTGAGTTCTTTTATTGGAAATCAGCCTTGTACTACTGGACAGGAAATTAAGTTCTTGCCTGGGTCATTAATCATTGTGCCAATTTGAAAATTGGCAGCGGGAGGAGGTGGTTATATTTGAGGAGGGAGGAAGGAGTGGGCGAAAAGGGCGTTCCTAAAAGCTCCCCGGTCAGAGTGGGCATTAGTGGCAAACGTAGGGTGCTCTTGGCCGCCCCTTTAGTATTTCTGTCATTCTCCTGCTAGTTCCCACACATCTCCCACCTGAACCAGTTTCCCACTTCTACTAAGGAGAGGGAAATACAGTCACGGGATTTTTCCCTGAGAAAAAGCAGAGAAGTGAGAGTCAGATGGGCGTGATAGTCTCCGAGTTAGCCCAAGAGAGATGTTCTAAAGGAAGAAGACAAGGGTATTGTTATTTTTTATCAAAGTTAACATCAATGAGAGACCAGAATACCCGTAATAGGTCATGCCGTGTCAGGACAGCCTGTGCCCTTTGAAACAACTCCATTTTTACCATTTTGCTACGTCCTCTGTTTCCCTCTTCCCAAGTGGAAACTCACTCAGGGGGATACTGTCTTCTGCCTCATGAAGTTGGAGCTCCCCTCTGCATGTATTAATCAGTCTGGAAAAATAGCAAAACCATCGTGGCTTTCACTTTTTCATTCTCCTGCAAAAATGGGACTGTTTTAGTGTATTTGCAGTTTTCTGTTTATTTTCCCTTTAAGGTGAGAAGTTTTGGTAAATAAAAACTTGGCAGCAGATTTTATTTCCACAAAAATAACCATTTTGACATCTCAGGGTGTCATCTGTCTCAAAGCTGTTCCCAGTGGAGCCTAAATATACCACTGGGCTTTCTCATCACTCATCAGAACTGCCTTGGAAATTTGCACCCCTTGGGGTCTGATTGACTAAGCCTTCTGTAAAGCTCTCTCTCAGAGATTTTTCTGATGGGAAAGGGGATAAATTGAATTGGGAATTGAAGTGTTTGGCTTGGTTACAGTTTCTGTAGGTTTTTGCTCTTTCTCCCTCTCTCCACACACCTGCTTCTTTCTAACTGTAATTTCACGATGCCCTTAACTGCTCAGTGCACCATATGACCCTGAGCATCCCTCATGAATCCTTTGCTGAATGTCCCCCCAACCCCCGCCTGCTGGCACGGCAGGGGCTGGCTGGTGTGGTGTCATGGCTTCATGCTCACGTGGAATAGAAATAGGCTAAACTCTTCGCTCTGCACATCACACACCAGCCTGCATAGAGATCTGAGTCTTTTTTCCAAACCAGTCACTGCTGCTCCCCACGTGCCTCCCTCCATTATTTACACTAATGAGGAGCACTAGAGGTAATGTCTAAAGCATAAAAAAAAAAGAAAAAGAAAAATCAACACCAGGTTAAGTGTCCTCTGCCAGGAAGAACATTTGGGGCAGCTAATGATTCAGAGGATGAGCTCTAATGCCATGATCCAACTGCCTCTTCCCAGGAAATCACATAGACTCGCTGTATTTGGGGCTCGTAGAGTGGGCTAGGTTTCCACTTCCTTGGAGTTTGTATACCTGCCTTGAGAAGTAGTGTGAGTTACTCAAGAACTCTTGAAGTTCTGACTTAGAGGATGGATCACAGCCATTCCGTAGGGGCCTTGGTCTTCTCAGTGGGTCCTTCCCCCTCAAAACCTGGTCTCAATGTCACATGACTTCCGGTTTTCAGAACCATGGTCTTTCCTGTGTCCGCTCCTTGCGTCTGCAATAGCAGACACTAGAGGGGGCTGGATATTCCTTTTGCTGTGTCTGTTTTGGTCATCGTCACTTTAGTCCATGTCTTAGACCACCACGTTGGTGACTCAATATCGTTCCATTCCAGTATTCTCAGAGACAGGCCCAAGCAGCCTTCCAGGGTACACGTGTGAGGGACCAGCATTAGGAACTTAGAATTGGTCGTTTCCATGTGTGACACGCTGAGGGCCAAGCACTGCGCTCCACTCTGCTAGGCTCATGTCATTTAGTCTGCACGGTTTCCAAGAGGAAGAACTGGGTTCTACCCAGAGAGAGGAACAGGCACCACTCTTCCCCGACTACTGTCCGGACATCACAGGACTGACTGTAGATTTTGAAATGGAAGGATGAATGGATGGTCAATTTGGTGACATAGTGGGGGCAACTCACTTGGGGATTTTGTGACTGGAGCCTCAAGTACCTTCCTTCCCTCCCTCTCTCACCCTCCCTTCTTAGGGCGGTAAGACTTGGTTTTGGTGAGCTTCCCCTGCACCATGCGCCTTTGGCTCTGCCCAAAGGAGGGTGAGAAACACAAGGCTCAGCATAGGCTTTGGCCCTGAGCTCCAAAGGAGAGCCATCGAGGGTGCCAGGAAGAGTTCACTGTGCTCTACGCAGCTCAGGTCTGCGGTCCTGCCCCTGTGCTCGCTCGTTCAGTGTGTTAAATACAGTGCGAGTCTGTGTGAGGGAATGTTCTGGAAATGTCACCCCCTGTCTCACGTAAGACTGGGAGAAATACACATTATAAAACTTCTTACATAGTTGCTTACTTAGAATGATAAGAAGTGCTGCAGAAGCACTGTGGGCCGAAGCGCTCGCCAGGGAGGGCTCTTAGCTGTCATATCTGAGGATAACAGTGGGACGAGGTGCAAAAACCCAGTGGGCAGGAGGGCTGTCCAGGGCCACAGTTTGTGTCAGTCCTCTGCTCACACCATTTCAGTAGATTGAGTTCACCCACCTGCCTTCTTCCTGTCACCATGCCCATCAGGCTGTTCCTACTGCTTGTCCTTTCCTCCCCCGGCTCTGCCTGTGCTCACATACTCTTACCTCCTCCATATTCTCTAATTGTCCAAAGCCCAGCGCGGCTTCAGGGTGTCCCTGGTGTCCCAGTTTCTCTTCTGTCCCAACCATGCCATTGTGATCTCTCTGCTCTTATGGTTAAGGCCAGTTCCGTCCTGAGCTGGTATGGAGTTCTCGGAGTGGGCACCGCCAGCAGCAGGATCACCTGGAAGTTTGTAGAAATGGAGTCTTAATCCCCACGGCGCCCCCAACTGAATCCAGGAGCGGGATCAGGCCCTGTGGTCTGTGTTCTCCGAAGCCCTCCGGGTAAATTTCATGCACACCCATTTGAGAACCAGGAGTTATGTTACTCCTTAAGAATTTAATGTTGTGTTGCTTTATTTTCTTATGGCATATAATAATATGTCATTTCCAAAATAAAATTATAAATTCATAGTTGTGTTTGTATTTTTATTTTTACAGCATTATATATAACAGTTTAATATACATTTGGATGCATCCCTAAAGCTGTAACAGTCAGTTTTTACCTACTTCCATAGGACTCATCATCTCTCATTTTGGTTAGTAATCTATGGTATATATAGGGCAGTGTTAAATTCTTTACCACCTAAGAAACCCGTTGATAGCCTCCTATTGGTATAAAAAGCAGTCTAAAACTGGAAGGGTTGTAACTCCAAATGTGAGGTTTTTAAATGTGAGGAGGAAATGTTCTTGAGGTCATTAGATTTTTGCTACCCCCAAAATGCATGAAATAGAAATGGGGGTGGCGGGCTAAAGTTTTCTATATGACATCAATTTGGTGGAAATGATAAAAACACATTTTTTGTGAACTAAAGCTCTTGGTGAGGTTGGGAGGTGTTTCCCATTCTCTTCAAAGGCAAGGGTGACTTGATATCCGAGTGTAGCCCTGTGGGGGCTGTGTGGAATTGTGAAGGCAGTGCTGGAAGGCAGCTGTTGTTTCAAGAAAGAATATTTTCATTTGTCGTTCAAACCCAATGCCTCGCCTGTAAGAAAACACAAATCTTTCCCTTCTTCCCTCCTACCTTTTAGGCTCCTTCACTTGTTTCTCTTCCCTTCCTGATCTTTTAAATAAATGTGAAAAATACTAGTGATAAGAGTTTTCTCTTTAGAGGGGCACCTGGGTGGCTCAGTGGGTTAAGCCTCTACTTTCGGCTCAGGTCATGATCCCAGGGTCCTGGGGTCGAGTCCCACATCGGGCTCTCTGCTCAGCAGGGAGCCTGCTTCCTCCTCTCTCTCTGCCTGCCTCTCTGCCTACTTGTGATCTCTGACTATCAAATAAATAAGTAAAATCTTCTAAAAAAAAAAAGTTTTCTCTTTAGAAATAAATGTGTGGGGGGGGGTAGATTTGATTTTATTCTTTCATCCCGGGTAGAATGTTACCCTCCTGCCTTCCCATATACAGCCATCTAAATGTGTTCAGTGTAACTTTTAACTGTGGGTGTATTCTTAGAAAAGTGCAAGGGTTTATGTGCAAATATTTTAAACTAACATAAACCATACTGTGTCTTCAATCTCTCATTTCTTTTTCCTTCCACGTAGCAGTGTGCTTTAGAGATACACTGCGTTTTAAAAATCCATTCTTACTGCCGTGTATTTGTGTGGTTTCCCAAAGGTGGACAGCCAGAATCGTGCCTCAGTGGGCATTCATATGGATGCCCCCATGGCCTTGGGTGCACATTTCTTTGGGATACAGACGCGGGAGTGGAACTGCTGCTGTGTCTTAGACATAAGTAGAGTTACCTTGACTAACTGATGCCATACTGCTGTCCAGGGTGGCTGCCACAACCTCAATCCCACCACAGTCCAGCAGGATTCCTGACCCCCATCAGGAATTTACAGCCTAATGGGTGTGAAGTAAGAGCTCTTGAATAGCATTTCTTTGACCATACAGCTTCTCTTCACATGCTTGCTCGTCTTTAGGCTACCTCCGTAGTAAGTTGCCCACTTAACGTTGGTCCATGCTTCTACTGGCAGTGGTGGGTGTGTGTGTGTGTGTGTGTGTGTGTGTGTGTGTGTGTGTGTGTGATGTGCAGGATCTCCTTGAATAGTATGGATGTCATCTCTTTTCACTTTTAGGCTTTGCAAGCATCATCTATTCTTCCACCGATCTGTCAATTTTTCCCATAATACACTTCACTGGACAGAAATCCTTTAATGTTGGATTGTTGCTGTCCTTCTTTGCCCAGAGATGGAGTCACATAGTGATTCATTTTTAGTTTTTTTTCTACATAGTGATCCCGTTTTACAAACACCAAAGACCGTATAGCCTTTCCCTTTTCTTTTCTTTTCCTTATTTTTGGCATATTATTTTTTCCATTTCTCTAACGCACTCTAACTTCATTCATTGCACACGCATGTTTGTATAAGTTGAAGTGACTCAGAAGGACTAAGGGAGGGAGCTGGCATTCTGTGACGAGGAAGAATAATATTCGTGAAAACAATGTCAACACACTCCATCCCAGCCTTGGAAAGTTTTCAGCTAGACCCGAGGTGGAAATCCAGTGTGATTACCAAACAAAACCTTTATTTGTTGACGTGGGCTGTTTTACGTCCCGGAGGTCCGCCGCAGCAGCCAGCCAGCCTAAATGAAGGTCCCAGTTCACTGTATCTTAACAGTGATTGAGTTTATGAACTATCCCATTATTTTGGATTCATGAATTAGTTGCGGGACATGCAAAAGAAAAAAATGCCACCTTACATCATTCACATCTTAAAAATTGAACCGGTATTGGGATATTCAAGTTTATATGTAAATGAAAGAGAAAAAACCAAACAAACAGGTTTTTAAGTATTTTTCTGCCAGATAATCTCCGAGTACCTGAAATGTCTGTAGCGCTTTTCACACTATAGTGCCCTGAACAGAGTAGTAAGTAAATAAATATGCTTGGAATTGTTAGATTATTTTGACTGATGGTTAAAACAAGGAGGGAAAATAATGCAGCCCTTGTTTTTTGTTCTGTTATTGAATCTTGATAGTATGAAACGATGGCAGTTTTCTTCCTCTTCCTCAAGTGCAAGCTGCCCTTTGAGAGCGTTGTGTATACATGGTCTTATTTGGTTTTTGCAATAATAATACATGGTCTGACTCGGTTTTTGCAATGATAAATAGGTGTTTCCATCCCAGTTTTATAGGAGAAATTGAAGCCCAGAGAGAGAGAGGTCCTTTCCCCAGAGTCCCAGATCTCCTGTGGGGGCAGGGCTGAGATTCAAACCCAGGTCTGCCTGCACTCGGGCTGGGCTCTTCTCCGCCACTCAGGGTGCCTAACATTAATGTAATAAGGGAGGCCTAAGTAGTATTTTGCTGAATGAACATGCGTCTATACTTACGCAAAAAGATTTTGACTAGCACGTTCTACATCCCAAAGCGAGCACTGCAGTTCAGACGTGAACTGTCCATCACATTGTTTGTTTCACAGGGAATTTGTAAACAAAAGCTGAAAACTTTGCTAGGCATTCTTCCCCTGCCACACATATTAGTGGGTGTCTGGTTTCTGGTATTACAAGACCTGTTTTCTTTACTGATACCTGTTTTCTCTGTTAGGAGCTATGGGCACCTTCCTAGAGTGAGTTGTTTGTATCTGCTCCTGTTTGCAAGGCTAAATACCGCCTTTTCATCACTGTTCCATGGACCAAGTATTAAGACAGCGAGAAGCCTCTGTGTCAACACATCACAGATACAAACTATTCATTTTCTCATGACTACGTATCTTATTTAATCGGTAAATTATTAGCCTTAACTTCCATTCAGCATCTCTATAGGTTCTTAAATGTTACAGATTCTTACAATAGGCTTCTCATTTCCCTGGCACTTTAAGTGGTTTTGGTTTTTATTTTTGAAAAAATAAAATTTGAGAATGAGAAAATGAAAGTCAGTCCCCTTAGTACAATTTCAGAAATCATAGTTGCTGACTCAGTCCTTACTAGGGTTGTTCCCCCTTCCCCCCGGCCCCGGTCCCTACATTAAGAACAAGAATTCTTTATCTGAAATATGTCTCTGTGCCCTGACAAAGTGACTGCTCGTGGGGTACTTTTTCTCTGCAGCCTTGTTGATCCCGTCGGACGTTACTGTCAGAAGCAGCCTGTTTACATTAACTGCCCTTGTGGGATGGACCGTTTTCCTGAGCACAGTCCTGCACTCGCTCCGCAGCCTGTATGACATGGACAGGGAGACAAAACCTGAAAGGCACCAGGGAAGGCTCAGTAAGTTAGATGTGTGGCGAATAGAAGTGGAGGCATTTGGACACAAAGAAAGTGTTGGAAGAAGGGAACTGAGCAGGAATGGGGCGTTTTGCCCACAGAGAGCAGCGAAAACACACGAAGAGAGAGTGGCTCTGACATGGGGTGGGGGAGGGGAAACCGTTCGCTGGTTCTGGAAGTGTATGTATTACTGTTGGGAAGCAGGCTCGTTTGTTAAACACTTCAACAGAAATGGAGCCGCTGGTCTCAGGGCACCAGCAAGCATGATTATTGCGTCTTCATTTTTTAAGTAAAAGGAGAAGATTTGAGAAGAATGAGGCTTCTTTGTCTCATAGGTCCTTTTCATTTTGCTGGAGTTTCCGTTCTTTACTGCAGTTTTGCTGATTTCCTGGTGAGCATGGGACTCCATCCACAGTCATGGCGGTCACAAATATATTAAAGTAATTACATCTTGGGGCACCTGGGTGGCTCAGTGGGTTAAGCCTCTGCCTTTGGCTCAGATCATGATCTCAGGGTCCTGGGATCGAGCCCCACATCGTGCTCTCTGCTCGCCAGGGAGCCTGCTTCCCCCCCCCACCCGCCCCCGTTTGCCTCTCTGCCTACTTGTGACTTCTCTGTCAAATAAATAAATAAAATCTTAAAAAAAAAAAAAAGGTAATTACATCCTCAGCATCAGGCAGCTTGTCATAGAATAGGTAGCATTTGTTATCTCTGGCTTGCTGTCTTTCCCAGAACAAGAGTCTCTTAATGGTCAGCAGCACACCCCCAAAATCCAGTTCTCTGTATTTCTCGTTCTGTCATTTCCGCATCTTTCTGATGGCCAGTTATGCCACTTCTTTAACTAGGTCCAGTTTAGAATACTTTCTTCTCCTCCTCCTCCTCCTTTTCTTCTTCTTCTTCTTTGTTTAAATGTGGACTCCACACCCAGCACAGAGCCCAACGCAGGGCTGGAACTCGAGACCCGGAGGTCAAGACCTGAGCTGAGATCAAGAGTCACATGCAGGGACACCTGGGTGGCTCAGTTGGTTAAGCGGCTGCCTTTGGTCCAGGTTATGATCCCAAGGTCCTGGCATCAAGTCCCACATTCGGCTCCTGGCTCAGCCGAGAGCCTGCTGCTTCCTCCCACTCTGCCTGCTGCTCTCCCTGCTTGTGCTCTCCCTCTCTGTTAAATGAATTAAAAATCTTAAAAAAAAGAAAAAAAAAGTCAAGGGCATAACTGACTGAACCACCCAGGTGCCCATAGGATACTTTTGAATGGCTCATCTCTGGTGGAGTTATTCCAGGAGCTAATATTGTTCTCCTAAACAAAAAGGAATTCAGAATAGTGGCATGATGACACGCCTTTCCATTTGTGACAAGTGTATCTTTGTCACATCTGATGTTCATTGAACCTTTATCATGAGCCACTTACTGTGTTAAGCCGTTTACTATGTTTTATCCCAATAACTCATACGGGTTTTATTGCCCTTGTATTGTAGAAGCAGGAGCGCCATGGAAGTATAAAAGTTATGATGTAACCAGAAGTTGCCCAGTAGGGGGGAAAGCCAGGATTTCAACTACAGAAGTTCTGGCCAGTAACTGTCCTGATGAGGAAGCTGTGGAGGCAGAGTGTCAGAGGGGGCCACCCATGTGCTGAGCCTTGAGAACAGAACGTGCCTGGCCTCGAGAGTGTTCTCCCTTAGTTCTGCTTTCTTGTATCAAATGCAAGCTTTTCAGGAGTCGCCTTGCAACTTTTTCTTTTTAAATACCATTTTTTTTTAAGATTTTATTTATTTATTTGACAGAGAGAGAATCACAAATAGGCAGAGAAGTAGGCAGAGAGAGGGGGGAGGCAGGCTCCCTGGCGAGCGGAGAGCCCAATACGGGGCTCGATCCCAAGACGCTGAGACCATGACCTCAGCCGAAGGCAGAAGCTTGACCCACTGAGCCACCCAGGTGTCCCTAAATACTGAATTTTTTAGACTAGATTTAGGTCCACAGCAAAATTGAGAAGACGGTACCCAGATATCCCACATACCTTGTACCTCTACCAAAGGGGTTGTAATTGATTAACCTACATTGATTGATACATCGTGACCACCCCAAATCTGTCATTTACGTTTGGTTTCACTCTTGGTGTTGTCCATTCTGTGTTTGGCAAGTTTATCCACAATTATAACATCATACAGAGTGCTTTTTTTCACTGCCCTAAAAGTCCTCTCTGCTCTACCTTTTAATCCTTCCCTCTCCACTGATCCCTGAAAGCCACTGATCCTTCTACTGTCTCCCTAGTTTTGCCTTCTCCAGATGTCCTGTAGTTGGAATCATACAATATGTAGCCTTTTCAGATTGGCTTCTTTCTCTTCTGTCACGTGCATTCAAGATTCCTCTGTATTGTTTTATGGCTTGATTACCTTGCTTTTTGTAGCTAAAGAATTTGGTGAAAATGTATCCCTGACCTTTATAACAACATTAGGACATGTGCGATTGGTTTTGATTCTGTGTCTCTGCTAGCTTTCCCATATCCAAATCCATGCAGTAAGTCAAGGTGGGTGTCAGGATTTGGACTGTCCTCCCCACCCTGCTTTGATAATACCGAGTACGCTCTAGGGGTGCCTGGGTGGGTCAGTCAGTTGGGTGTCTGCCTTTGGCTCAGGTCATTATCCCGGGGTCCTGGGATCGAGCCCCATGTTGGTCTCCCTGCTTGGTGGGGAGCTGCTTCTCCCTCTCCCTCTGCTGCTCTGCCTGCTTGTGCTCTCTTGCTCTCTCTGTCAAATAAATAAATAAAATTTTTAAAAAAATACTCAGTCTGCTCTACATCGTACGTTTAAGAAACCATTCGTGTTTCTGTACATGGAGTTTTAATCACTTCAGTTTTGGCCGAAAGGTTAAAAACTAAATCCCTTATAATCAAGGCACTTTTTTTCCCTAATGGAAACCACAGCTTGAGCAGCTGCTTGTATTATTGTTCCCTTCTGTGGTCCCACTGGTGTGTGGGAGTTTACTGTTAGGCTGTGGAAAAGGGAGCAAATAAGAAGCCAAGAATGGGGTCATGTTTCAATAGAGAAATAATGATGGAATGTTAAAATCCTTGAGTGTTTTCCTCCCCACACACACACTTTGGACATGCAGTTTGGCTCTCTTTTTCCTTTTTAAATACTTCCATAAGGCATGGGAAAGAAGCATATATCATAGGAAATGTAGTATTGAAAACTTCCGAGACCTCAGCTTTGACTCCATATCTGCTTCCTATCTGCCTGTAGGTCTAAACTCTGAAGCCTCTGGGCCGTGTACAGCCGTGTTTTGCCTTTCTGCATTGGGGTGCTCTTCCTTTCCTTTGTCTGGGTTAAAATTGTGTTTATCTGTGTCTAATGTTTTTTTCTTGCTTCAATTCCTACAGCCCATTTTCTTTTTAAAATCTGTTTCCCTATCTCCCTTTCTCCTCATTTCTCTTCCCTGCTTCCCATTTTCTGTATCTTCCTCACTTTTTTATACTATATAATTTTAAATTCTACAAGTAAAAATTAAAGCCTGGGCAGCTGGCTGGCTCAGTCAGTAGAGCATGCAACTCTTGATCCTGGGTTCATGAGCCCCACATTGGGTGTAGAGCATACTAAAAAAAAAAAAGAAAAGAAAAAGAAAAAGAAATTAAAGCTTTATTTTGCTATTCTTAATTTGTTATGTAGGTAAATAGATTATATTTCTCCAAAAGAATCCCACCTCAATTAAAGTTACTTTTTACTCACTGGAAGCTTGATTTTTTTTTTTTTTAAGATTTTATTTATTTATTTGACAGAGATCACAAGTAGACAGAGAGGCAGTCAGGGTGGGGGATGGGGGGTGAAGCAGGCTCCCTGCTGACCAGAGAGCCCTGATGGTGCGGGGCTCAGTCCCAGAATCCTGAGATCATGACCTGAGCAGAAGGCAGAGGCTTTAACCCACTGAGCCACCCAGGCACCCCTTGATTTTTTTTTTTTTAACCTAGGTTTTTGATCCTTAATAGAAGCAGCTGCTTCATCCCATTGACAAGTACAATGCCAGAGATTAAAAAGAGTGGCTGGGTTCTCATTCCACAAAATGGGGTGAGTTATCAGTGACACTGTTTACCTTCCATAACCTTAATTATCCTTGAGTGAGGACCTATTCTACCATTTAACCAATTGCCAAGGTCATTTGGGGGGATTAAACAAAACAATCTGAATAGCCCTCCAAACTCTATCAAAGAAGAATTCATTGCATAAATAAATAGGGCATGATCCTTCTTTCTGCTATCTTTAGGATATTTTTTCAGCAACGCACAGGGCATAGCCAGCTCCTTGCCCTGTTGACTCATCCTGGGAGCTACGGGTAGTTTGGGGAAGCAGCCAAATAAAGTCGGGCTCAGGATGACAATGCATGAGGTACCATCCTGGGTTTACTGTTGACTTGCTGTGACCAAAGGCATAGTCCTTAATCTCAGCCAGTTTCCATTTCCTCATAGGTCAAGTCTCCAGTAATCCCCACCCCCTCACGGATTGTTGAGTGAGATAACGTATGTGAGAGAGACTGGCTGGGAAGAGGCATTGTGAGATGGCTTGGGTCCCTTCTGGATTTTTCTCTTTTCTAGTTTTGTCTTTCCACCTCCTGTGTTGAGTCTCTTTCTGAAGAAGCTGGTCATTTAGGAGACATCTGGGTGGTTCAGTCAATTGAGCATCCGGCTCTTGGTTTCAGCTCAGGTCATGATCTCAGGGTCCTGGGCTCAAGCCCCACGTTGAGCCCACTTCAGGCTTGCGTGCGCTCACTCGCTCTCTTTCTCTCTTTCTGTGTCTCTCCCTCTCCCTGCCCATCCCCCTGCTCATGCTCTAAATAAACATAAAATCTTAAGAAGGAAGAAGCTGGTCATTTAGTATGTTATTGTCTCTTCTCATCGTTGCCAGGGCTGACATTTAACATACTCTGGCATTCAGAAAGCAGGCAGGACCTACCATCCTTTATTACATTTTCAGGTTGAATGTATCTGTCAGGGCAGGAGTAGGAGCTCAGGATATTTCCTAACAGGAGGCTGTCAACAGTCTAGGTCTTCCAAGAGCTTGCTCATAACCCTTGTTTGAAAGGCTGTAAACAAGAGGCCTCCCACTAAACGTCATTGTTTCAGCTTAAGGGAGAAATTAAGCATTGCAAGAGCCTAGACCTTCTACCTAAATGGCTTGAACATTTCCTGAGGGATATTGACCCACTTACAAACGACACCACCTAGATCAGTGATGTTAGAAGACCTTGCTCAAACCACAGCCATGTCTTCCTCCTCTCACAAATGTAGAGTAGTCCCTGGGTTAGATGAGATTTTTATTTGAGCCAACCATTAAAAATTGGACATGTTTCCATAAAAATTCAGATTTCCTGCCTCTGGAAATCAGCAGGTGCTAGAGCTATCAGATTACCGTCTCCACCTTTTTTATCAGTTTTACCAATTCACAAGACTTTTCTGGTCATGTAAGTGCTTGATTTTGAAACTCCAAAATATGTGTATTTCTCCTGCTCTTCAGAGCAAGCATTTATTAAGTGTCACAGGACTCCAACCTGTGCTGTCAGGAGACATATTTCTGCTATCAGGATGCTTGTTGGTCAACTAAGAAAACAGTACAAAAACAGGTGAAGTCAGTGGGAAATCACTGAGTGTTAGACTCTGGGAATAAATATGAGTGAAGATCAGCATGGGCTGAGGTCGTCAGGGGAAATTGCATGGGTGACTGGGTTTGAGCTGGTGCTTAAATTTGTTCCCTCATTCGGAAGTCATTTATTAAGTACCTGCTGTGTGTCTTGAATGGTATTGAGCACTGGGAATAAAAAAAATGGTATTAGGCACATCCCCTGTTTCTTTAGAGAGTTTACTGTTTAGTGTCCAAACATAGACATGTAAGTAAATAAGGGCAATAAAATATTTTATATGTTTGGATAAAAATCTGTTGACAGATAATGAGATCACTAAAGAGTATGGTCAACTACATACCTGAATTAAGATTTTTTTAAATAGAGTGGGTGATGAGTGAACTGATTCTGGGTAAATAGAGTAGCTAAGCCAGGGAATAGAGGAGAAGCATTCCATATACTGAATTCAGGATGAGAAGAACCATAGTTCCCCATGGATGGGTCTAGATGGGTTTTAGCCCAGTGAGAAGAAAGTGAGGGCCAGATTTTAGACAGCCTGTGTATTCATTAAGAAGTGAAGTTTACTTGGATTTCATCTAACTCAGGTATTCAGTGCTTAGATTTGAACGTGGCTGCTGAAG
The DNA here is from genome assembly GCF_009829155.1 of Mustela erminea. Lineage (NCBI taxonomy): Eukaryota > Metazoa > Chordata > Mammalia > Carnivora > Mustelidae > Mustela > Mustela erminea. The sequence goes on from NC_045626.1 coordinate 39,520,197, forward strand.
TAGATAGAGAGCCACTAAAGTCAGAGGATGGAGGGGCATACATCCCAATCCATTCTTCATTGCCTCCATCCCAGCTGTAGGGCTGAATCACCAGACTCTCCTGCTCTTTGATTTCCAGATAAGTTCAGCCAGTGGATTGCTAGCCCCAGCAAGAGATGAGCAGGAAGAGAATGAAGTCAAGGTCTTTAATTTTCTGGCTTCCTCCCTTGAAGGATCACCAGGAAACAGCCGTCTCTCCCCTTCTCAAGGCGGTCTTATTTACTCCACTTTCTCCTTCCAGTAACTAGTCCATCCCCTTGTCCCAGCGGGCCTATGGTGGGGCTTCTCTGCTGCTGTTCCTAGGTTATCACTGTGCTTCCCTGCAGCCCACCCACACCCTTAGCAATAGTCTCATTATAAATAAATCCTCTGAAAATCATCCTCACTTAAAATATGATTAGATTTTAATTTTAAGCAGTAGTGTAAGGACTAGTTTCCTAGAATGGAAGTCAGGGGGCAGAGCAGCCCACTAGAAAGCTAGCCAAAGTGAGGGATGATGCAGTTGGGAACTTAGAGTAGTAGGAAATAGAAAGGAACTGATTGATAACAGGAAGTTGAATTAACACCGGTTAGATGTACGAGATTAGGGAAAGGGAGGGGTGGAGATGACCACCCAAAGTTCTCACTTGAGTGGCTGCTTGGTTCAAGAAGTAAAAAGATGGGTTTGGTTTTGCATCCGCCGATTTTTAGAGCTTTGTGGGAGAGCTGCTGGAGATAACACAGCAGGGATAGGGTAGCATTGATGTGGAATTCGGGTGGTCTGGCTGGAGGGAAGGTTTGTGTTGTCAGTCTTTAGGTGGTCCTTGGAGCCAGGATGATAGAGGGGTTTGCCCAGGAGAGATGAGAGGGTAGGAGAAGAAGTAGAATAAAGGGGGAAGATGGTCATGCCCGGAACTTAGAATGGCACTGAAAGGACCCATACTTTTGCAGAGACCGAGAAGGAAGCTTGAACAAAAGCAGAGAGGGAGAGAATGAGTATTGATTGCACAGGTGGTGGGGGAAACCCTTGCAGAAACCAAGTGGAGTGAGTTTATGGAGAGACTTAACAACGAAGGCAGAAGAGCGTGATTGGGGCTAGAAATTGAAGGGCTGTTATACGCTTACTTATTAGCACTGAACACTTGAGTCAGATGAAATCCATTCAGGTTGTGTTTTAAGATGAGCAAAGTGGTCCTGGACGGGCGGAAATGAGAATGGGCTTGACACCTAAAGCTGTGATACCAGTAGGAAGTGATGAGGATCGAAGCCAGGAGAGTGGCAGGGAGGGCTGAGGGCAGAGTGATTGCAAGGGTCCAAAGGGTGAGTTAGGGGAGAATGAGTGTAGGAGAAGAAAGATGAAGATGACCCCAAGATTTCCACATTAACTCGTCAGCAGCCACATTCAAATTTAAGACATTTAGGGGTTCCATCATATTTATAATAATAGTGCCCCAGAAAATTTCTGGTAATTCTGAAGAAGCAACTGGCCAATTAGATACAATGAAAAATGCAGTTTTCCCATTTTCAAAAAAACAGGGAAACCATTTGCATGGTATGAAGTAGAATGATGCCATTTTGAATCCAGATCTACTTAAGTTCAGGGATGGAGTTTCAGAGTTGAACTAATGGTCTGAATACTTTGTGTTGTATAATCTTAGGAGGAAAAATAAATAAAAATACGCACAGATAATTTATGGAAAAACTCACCGTATTTTGGCTAATGATTTCTTTCTGTTCTTTGGCTTTAATTCCTATTTTCTGTATTTACATGTTGAGCCTGTGGGTTGATGTTTGTTCTTTCCTTCTCCCTCAGTTCGTTTCTACAGCCATCTCCCTAAATCATCATAATTTTAGGAACTAACTAGGAACCATGTAGGAATTGGATTTTAGAATAGGATATACTGTGTTGTAGTAGTTTGAGTTTATGGGTTTTTTTTTTTAATGATGCTCAAGATTAAGGGAAATTTCAAAAATTGGTAATAAGAGAAAAACAGAAAAATTTACAAAACATGAAATATAAATTACTTATCATAAAAATGAGATCCACCTTTATAAGAAAAATGCAATTAAAATTCCAATAAAATACCATTTTTTAGTATATGAAATAACTGGACTGAATGCTACGGTAGTTTTGCAATGAGTGGCACTGTGCATGTGGAGATTGAATCAGGTACTTCCTCTGGATGGATGGATGGACTAGAGAACAATAGCCCTGCCTCTAAGAAGAGATCTGAGGATAATATTGGGGAGGAGACTCCCTTTCCACCCGCTACCCTCTGGCACTCTGTGAATTTTTTGGCAATTGTTTATATTAAGTAATCTTTAAAACTCTTCCCCTTACTCCAGAAAGGGGAAGTGAAGTTGTTCATGAACACCAGCAGTTTTGGTGAAGGGTTTAGGTAAATGAGTTTTCCTCCATTGTTGGTGGAAGTGATCATTCGCATAAAGTTTTTAAAGGGCATGATATTGGTTGCTCATAATAAAAAGAAGTGTTTAGGACACCTGGGTGGCTCAGTGGGTTAAGCCGCTCCCTTCGGCTCAGGTCATGATCTCAGGGTCTTGGGATCGAGTTCTGCATCAGGCTCTCTGCTCAGCAGGGAGCCTGCTTTCCTCTCTCTCTCTCTCTGCCTGCCTGTCTGCCTGTCTGCCTACTTGTGATCTCTCCCTGTTGAATAAATAAATAAAATCTTTAAAAAAAAAAAAAAGTGTTTATCTTTTTTTTTTTTTTAAAGAATTTATTTATTTATTCGGCAGAGAGAGGAGGGAAGCAGGCTTCCCACTAAGCAGAGAGCCCGATGTGGGGCTTGATCCCAGGACCCTGAGATCATGACCTGAGCGAAGGCAGAGGCTTTAACCCACTGAGCCACCCAGGCACCCCAGAAGTATTTATCTTTTACCTGGCGATTCTACTTCTACATTTCAGCCCTCTGGATCCTCCAGCCCAGCCTGCATGCATAGGTATAGCCAGAAATTCAAGAGTAGATGTACTGTTAAGGTTGACCATAAGTGCAGATTCCTGCCCAGATTTATTTGCTTCCTGAAAAATGGCAACTGGTTCATTTATTTTTTTTATCATAAAAAAAGAAGTGCTCGTTTCTTTATATTTGGAAATAGCCCACTGGTTTTAAAGCCCTGTTATTTGAACCATTTAGAATATATTTCATTTGCACAGTGGATCTGAAAGCTTTTAAGGTAATGTTGGTGGCCTGGTTCTGAAAGGGGTAGAAGAAGAATGTATGCCTTCATTCATGCACTATTTAATAAGCACCTACTGTATGCCTCGTGTGGGGCAGTGCTGGGGTGCCACACCGAATAACAGACATGGTCCTGGCATTTCAGCATTCCAGGTTTCCTTTCTCTTAACCATTTCTGCTCATTTTTAGCTATTCTAAGGTTGCTTTGGTGTTCTGGTGCCATTTTTGTTGCTTTTGTTTTGTTTTCTCTTTTATCATTTTGCCCCGATTTATGCAGTGTTTTTCTGCTCCCAGAAAGAGGGAAATGCCAGTAGCGTGTTGTTGTTCTCTTGAGTTATGGGCCCACAGATGGGTATTAGAGAGGCCTCAGCTCTCATTCCATTTCATTTGATTTACACACATAAAGTTGACCACGGCACTGAAGGGGCGGTGAATAGTAACACTTGAGATATAGAAGAAGACTTATCGCAGGCCGTGCTCGTTAGCAATAAGGGGGACCCAGGAAGCACGACTCACAGGGAGCCCCATCTTCAGCAGGGTCATGGAACTTATTTCCCACTGATCATTGGCCCTAACGTCCCAGCTAGTAACAAACATGACAGACCTGAATACAGCCACCTCTGACTTTCTCTGTTATTTCTACACATCTCAGCATTATTTCTCTCTTCTTAATTACTGTGTTTCCATTTTCATTTCCTACAGCGGACCTTGTCCCTCCAAGTAAAGGAGAAGGTGTTGTAGCCTCATAGCATCCTACAGGTGCCTGAAACGTAGGTGCCTCTGGGAGGGGCCTCTTAGCTGTGCCTCACATCTCATCCCTTTTGAGGCCAATCACTGATTATTTTGAAGAACACACCATAGAAATGGATATTTTCTGGATGACAGTTACTTCTTGTCAACATATAACTATGCAGTATAGTTTTAGAAACGGATCGCGAAAATGGTGGCTAGTACCGATCTTTGCTTTTTAAATATTACTGTAAATTTAGGTAAGCTGTAATTGATGGGCATGTCATTGGTGTTGAGTTAGTTCCTGTGAGTTTCTGGGTTCTGGAGACAGAACGGTTCTCAAAATGGAGACATTTCCTGAAATCATCAAAGCTGTTGAAAAACAATGCAGTTTCCTCCCTCTCTAAGACCAGGCTTTGACAGTAACATCTCAGAACAGATGTTCGATGATCTCCAAATGTTTTTATTTGGTGGCACAAAGACTCTGTTATTCATGAAACGGTCCGTTAAAAAATTAGTTCCTTCATGGAGGGGGGGGGTTGTGGGAATATGTGCTCTGTTAATCGATTTCACATTTTGGCAGGGAACTGGCTCTTCAACCCTTTAGATTGTCTCCAGGCTTGGCCTCTGACGGGCCATAGCAGTTCCAGGGAGTATAGTAACACAAGAGCTCAGCATCTTTCCCAGAGTACTTAAAGTTGACTCATCTGCGAGCGTCATATTTCTTTTGTAAAAGAAAAGAAGCTAAGTAAAAATTCATAGAAAACTGGTCTTAATACAGTGAGAGAATGCAGCCACGCGTGTTTGGTGGTGGTTTGGACTATTCCAGTACAATCTACTTCTGCAGCTTACACTTTTTCATTATAGGCTCCTATTGAAAGGAAAAACTGCCATCCTAATATAACATGGGTCAGCTTAGGATGGTACCTCGCAAGGCATCTTCCAAGAGATGTCAGTGTAACTATTTAAGAGTGTTGGGATAGGGGCGCCTAGGTGGCTCGGTCATTAAGAGTCTGCCTTCGGCTCAGGTCATGATCCCAGGGTCCTAGGATTGAGCCCCATATCGAGCTCCCTGCTCAGCAGGAAGCCTGCTTCCCCCTCTCCCATTACCTCTGCTTACATTCCCTCTCTGCTGTCTCTGTCAAATAAATAAATGAAATCTTTATTTTAATAAAATCTTTATTTTATTAACACCCATTGGGATATAAGGGACTGGTCATTGTCAGTCTGATGTCCTGTCCTCGTGCCACTACCCTGATCCATACTTTGCAGTCCTTCCAGTGGGACAGAGGTCAGCAAAGTGTGGGGCCTGAGGTCCAGATCTGACCTGCTGTCTGTTTTTGTACGTGAAGTTTGGTTGGGACACAGCTGTCCAGTTTTGATTCCAGATTGTCTGTGGCCGGTTTCAGGAGAGGTCACCAGAGGGGTAGTTGCAACTGAAACCATTTAGCGCATGAAACCTAAAATATTTACAGAACAAGGTTGCCAACCCCATGCTGTAGAAAGTCACATATATGCCATGACCCATTGTTGAGAACATTAAGAGAGTTACATTAAGATAGTTGGTGTATTTAGGGGGTGCCTGGCTTGCTCAAGTGGTGGAACATGTGACTCTTGATCTTTGGGTTGTAAGTTTGAGCCCTACATTGGGGGTAGAGATGACTTAAAACTAAAATCTTGGGAAAAAAAATCTTTGATATATTTATATTTTGAAGGCATTTGTGGGATATAAGAAATGTAAAATATCGTTAAACATATGGCTAGGACGGTGTCTAAAGTAATAATACATGTACACAAAGAAACATATAAACCAAAATCTTCCAGGGTAGTCCGGAGGAATTGTAGGGAAAAGAGGAAAGGGATGTTAGCTGACTGTTGGCTGTCCAATGAACAATTAAAACAATGAATGAAAGGAATCTATTTTTCTGAGGTACAGTATGTTCAAACGTTAAAACATTTGGTCATAGTTGTTCCTTTCTTTTTCTTTTTCTTGCATCTGTGTGTGTTCATCGGTCTTAGAATATTTTCTTATAAGTGCTCCTAAGGTCTCCCTGTTCAGCATAGGTGGCAAATTTGCACCAATGAGACTAGAAGTTTAGAATTTATTCAGCTGAGGGGTACCTTGGGCGGCTCAGTCCCTTGATCATCCAACTCTTGGTTTCGGCTCAGGGTCGTGAGATTGAGCCGTGAGTGGGGCTCTGCACTCAGTGGGAGTCTGCTTGAGAGTCTCTCCCTCTGCCCCTCTTTCTGCTCTCTCTCTCTCTCTCTGATGTAAATAAATAAAATCTTTTTTAAAAAATTATTTAGCTGAACACTGACATGACAACCATACCAAAGATGATTATTCATTTGGTCCATAATCCCAAATATATTTGAGGCTACTGCTAGGTTAAGGTCACAAACACAATAGAAAACGAACTAAAGAATTGCTTAAATGTCAAGTCCCCAAATTGGCAGAGGAGAAAAATGGTGTTAAAGGGACAGTTACATCAGGAGTCCCAGGCTCTATTATACAAATCAGATTATCAGCAATCGTGACAAACAGGGCGAGGAAAACAAAGGATGAGAGTCCTAAAGCTCTTATTTCATGAGAGGAAGCATCGTGTTTTTTCAGGAGATACCTTTTTTCCCCAAAAGGACTGTCACCCGAGAGGGGACTTGAACAGTATCTGTGATCACAGTTTTAAGGGAATGCAGAGATGTTCTGGACCCACACTGTCTAACACGGCAACAACTGGCCGCATGGGGCTGCTGAGTTCTTGTAACACGGCTGGTGTGAGGGGAGGTGTGCCGCCGTGTAACACAGACACAGGATTTTCAAGACTTAATGTAAGAAGTAATAATAATAATAATAATAAAGACTTAATGTAAAAACAGAAGGTAAAATATCTCATTAACAGTTCTCTTATTTAGATGTATTGGTTTAAGTAAAACATTGAAATTAATTTCACCTCTTACCTTTTTTATGTAGCTGCTAGAAAATACATGATTGCATATGTGGCTCATGCTGGATGTTGGTGAAGCGGCACTGATTCTAAAGGGTCATGTCTTCTGTGATACAGGAAAGTGACTGCAGTGGCACACGGTTGCTCTATGAATGCATTTCTGAAGGGACGGGGTGGAATTGAGTACAGGCTTGTGTGCTTTCAAGTGGTATCAGCTCAGAGATCGAACATCTGCACACCACGTAATGACTATTGGACATACATGCAGATTCCCCCTGTCCTATTTCCCCCTTATTTAGAAAAATTAGAAAATTTTTCTAAAATACTGATCACAAATTTAAAGCAACGTATTTCATACCTCTGGACAGATGATATCATTGGTAGGTTTTCATAAATTATACCTGGTTTAATGATGTTTGATTATGTTCGGGTTCCAAACCAGCAATTTCTTTTTTGAGTCTTCTAACAGAAAGTACAGATTAGTACAGAAACTGGAAATGTTGGGCAAAAATTGGTGTCTCTGTCAGGTGGTTCTGGACATTCTAACCAAGTGGACCTCTAAGTTTGAATTCTCACGGAAAACTACTTTTGTGTTCCTGAGGATCACATTCCAGTGCTCAAATACTGTCTGCTTCATCCTGGAAGATAACTTCAACTGCTTATTTAATCTCATCTATTCTTCTGGTCCCTAAAAAGTGTTACTTAAGGCTCTGTGCACAATTCAGATAATGATTTTTAAGTAAACCATAGCACACCATTCCTTTCTTCCTCTGATGAATGAAAACATTCAGCTAATACTCAGAAACAGGCAAACCTTGTATATAGTCAGGCAGCTCACTTTTATTTATAATTTTGAAAACCTGCAGTTACTTACGTGTTGGTTCATTGTTTGCAAGTCCTGGGACCAGAGCAATTTTCTGTCTTTTGTTCGGTGGACATTTATTAAGGGCCTATTGTATGTGAGGTATTATGCTTTTCTGCATTGAGACATGTTGAATTTGGGGCTGATGAGACTCGCAAGTATAAATATCCAATAGACTCCTAGACATATGTCTCTGGAGGTTAAAAGAAATTTAGATGACATCAGATGTATTTATTATATGTTTATACAGCCATTTGCAGGAGAAAAATCCAACTGTTGAACGTTGCTGATCTTCAAAGAGATGCAGATTACAGGCAAGAGATGCTTTTTTAGTACCCAGTGAATTATCTAACTTAAAGCGTACTCACTGCAGGGGGCACCTGGGTGGCACAGTCATTAAGCATCTGACTCTTGCTTTCACCTCAGGGCATGAAGTCAGGCCCTGCATCAGGCACCTAGCTCAGAGAGGAGACGCCAGAGTCTCTCTCTCCCTCTCCCTTTGCGCCTCCACGCACTCACTTGTGTGTTCTCTCTCTCTCTCTCTCTCAAATAAATAAATACATCTTTAAGAAAAAAAATGGAATACTCGCTTCTGGCAAGACTGTGGCCCAACTAAGATGCACATGGTAGAAATACAAATTGGTTTAGGTATTTTGGAAAGCGGGATAGCCTGGCATGTTCAACACAAAGAATTGTGTGGCGCCCTTGGCTTTAGTAATCCAGCACTAGAAACTTTATCTCACAAAAGCAAGCCAAAAAAGGGGAAAGAAAATCGTGTGCATCTTGAGAACAGGAAAGGAAGCTGAGGGTTGCTAGATGGTTAGTTGTGCTAAATACTGAAAATCCTCGCTGTTGATCCTCGTGGAAGCCCTTTGAAGTGTCCCCATGTTGTGGGTGAGGAAACAAAGCTCAGACGGATTAACCATGTGTCAGTGGCCGAGTTGGCACTTACGTCAGTCTTACCCTAACTCAGACTCATTGTGTAAGAACAGAAAAATAGTTAAATCCCTTATGAAATGGGATGCAAGCATTCTAAGTAAGTGTAGTCATGTTGGGGGGATGTCGGAAAATGTAGAGAGGAATGGAGATGAAACTGGAGATTCGCCATAATTATTACGAATTTGTACAAGGACTGAGTAGAATAGAGACATATGAAAGTTTGATTTGTTCTCATGGCAGAATCTGTTAAAGTGGTACAGATAATTGCTATAATTTCTTAAAATTTTTAAGAATTCTGTTGTTGTTTTTTGTGAACAGGGTATAATCTAACATTTTATACTATATTTTCGAATGTTTTATTCATACTCCTCCTGGGGCGCCTGGGTGGCTCAGTGGGTTAAGCCTCTGCCTTCGGCTCAGGTCATGATCCCAAGGTTCTGGGATCGAGCCCTGCATCGGGCTCTCTGCTCAGCGGGGAGCCTGCTTCCTCCTCTCTCTCTCTGCCTGCCTCTCTGCCTCCTTGTGATCTCTCTCTCTGTCCAATAATAAATAAAATCTTTTAAAAATAAATTATTCATACTCCTCCCTATCTCTAAAGGTATATGACCTGTCGTATCTAGGTATGTTCACTACATTGTCCTCATCGCCCGCCCCGTAACTCCTGAAAACTCTCCCTTTGGAGTCTATCACCAGCGAAATCCCTATGTCCTTAAGGTGTTCTCTGACATTACTTTCATCTTGTTGAACCCTGACCTGGGTATGCCTTGAAAACACCACTTCCCTGAAGCCCTCTCTGGTGGCAGCTCCATTTTTTGCCCCAAAGTTGAGGAGCTGGGTTCTTCATTGCACCCTTGACCATTCGACCTCTCCCCTCCCTAGAAGCTCTGAGCTTTCATCTCCTGTCCTCAGACTCTCACCCGCCATCCCGCTCTTGGTCCTGTCATCTACCGCGTGTAGGTCCCTCCGTCGTTGCTCCATAATCCTCACTCCTGGCTCACTGCCTCTCTCTCCACCATTCCTTCTCCCCTCATTCTTGGGGAGTTCAGTGCATATGTATATGATCCTTTGAAAACCCCTGGCCTCGGGGCGCCTGGGTGGTTCAGTGGGTTGAGCCGCTGCCTTCGGCTCAGGTCATGATATCAGGGTCCTGGGATGGAGCCCCGCATCGGGCTCTCTGCTCAGCAGGGAGCCTGCTTCCTCCTCTTTCTCTCTCTGCTTGCCTCTCTGCCTACTTGTGATCTCTCTCTCTCTGTCAAATAAATAAATAAATAAATAAATAAATAAATAAATAAATCTCTTAAAAAAATAAATAAATAAAACCCCTGGCCTCTTAGATCCTTCAGCTTCTCATCACCTCAACCTTTACCTCCCATGGTTGCCCCCTAGACTGTGTCATCACCGACCACGACATGCTTCCATTGTCTCAAAGTGCACGCCTGTCCCTCTGACCACTCCTCTGCCTGGCTCTTGAGCTCCCTCCCTCCAGAAATCCTGCCCCATCAGAACCCACTATCCATTGATTCCATTAGTTTCCACCCTCATTCCTCCCTCCCAAGAGGTTGTGTCCAGCGCAGGTGCCACAGACAGTGATTCTGTTCTCTCTTGCATACATCCGGGCTCCTCTGCCCTTCCTCCGCGTCTCGTCCTCACTTGGCAGTTTTACAGTCCTGGCTGGACCCAAATCTCTGTCCGCTCTGTGCCAGCCCCTCTGCGTTGCCCATTGGCCGGAGGAAAACATACAATTCTACTGTTGGGTTTCGCTTCTAATTCATGACTGTAAACCTCAGGTGAGAACTTAGGGCTGTCCGGCAGTCATGATGTGTCCTTCACTCTCAGTGGACTTTTCTGTGGTCTTCTCTTTTCTCAGCCTCCCATAGCTCATCGCTCCATCTTATTCTCAACAGATGCCTTTCTTCTAGGGAGCTTCCACCACTCCCACTGAGCTCTCACAGGTGACCTCCTGCTGAGGGCCAGCCCTTCCACTCCCGTGTGCCCTCTGCCTATCCCGGGACATGCTCCGGAGAATTCCATCCTCATAGTCTTGTCCCTCCCTCGGTCATTCCCATAAGCATCCACCACATTAAAGATCCAGTCCCACGTGCTCCCGTCAGCTACCATGCCATGTCTCTTGTCCCCTTCACAGGTAAACGCCCTAAACGTCCCCTGCTGTCCATTCCTGTTACTCCCACTTCTCCCTTCTCAGCCTCCGTTAAATCCAGCTCAGTCAGGCTTGACCTCAACCATTCCACTGCTTAAGTGAAGTTGCTAAACCTGACAGTTGTTAGGCCTCATCTCTCTCGCTCCTTGAAGTGCTCAAATCGCTGGCTTCTAGAATGCACCCCTTCTGGATTTGCCTCTCACTCCCCTGGCCAGTCCTTCTTAGTCTCCTGGGACTCAAGCCTTAGACCTCTTCTCTGTCTGCACTTAAGCCCATGCCCATCATCACCAGGCGCCGTGGCTTTGAAGATCATCCATGATGACTCCTAGGCTCTCTCAGCCAGACTTCTCTCTGAGCTCCACACGTTTATGTTCCTCTACGAGCTTTGGGGATATCTCTGTTTGCCTGCCTAGCAGATGTCTCAGACTGAACTCCGGATCCTACCCCCACCCTTCCAAACCTGCTTCCTTCAGCTGCTCAGGCCAAATTCTCACCTTTTCCAGCCCCCTGCCATCTCACAGCTGGACGATTGCAGGACCGCCTCACTGCTCTCTGCCTCTACACCTTGTACCTGCACAGTGTGTTCTCAAAACAGCAGCCAGAGTGGTCCTTCTCTAACGTTGGTTAGATCACTTCCTCGTGCATACCCCACCCCCCCCCCCCCCCGCCCCGGCAGCTCTCCATCCCACTCAGATAGAGCTACAAGTCTTCAAAGCTGTACGTAATCTGAACACCTGTTATTTTTCAGACTTTATTTCTCTTCCCTCTTCCCTTGTACTCAGCCCACTCTAGCCATACTGGTAGTGTGCCAAGCAGGCAGCCACCCACCCATCCACCTGCAGCTCTTTGCCTAGATTTTGGGCTATGATTCGAATTCATAGAACACACCTCCCAGTGGTGTCACAGCTCACCTTCTCAGCCATACCACCTCTGGCCACCCTGCCCTCTGTCCCCCTTGCCCAGCCCTATTAACCACATTTCTCACCCCCGACCTATTACATACCCTAGTCATTTATCCTATTTACTATTGTCTCCTGCTACAATGTAAGATTCAGAAGGATAGAGATTTTTATCTGGCCTATTTATTGACTTCTCTCCAGCATCTAGGATAATGCCTCCACCTAACAGATGGTGAAAAAAAGTCCTGAGAATATGAATGAAAGTTTATTTCCGCCCAATGCCCCATAGACGCATGCTGAGAGATTGGCCTCATTATAGCTTTTAATTCCTTTTCAAGTTTCTCAAGTGTTAGATTGTAAGCAGCCTTCAGAAAATGACTACCAAGAAACACTGTCTTTGGCTTGAGTACATACGGTCTTTTATCCTAAGCTGTGAACAATTCCTCTAGAACGGAGCAGAAGTGTCATCAATATTGAAAGTATATAAACAGCCATAGATGCTTGAAATTTTTAGGAATATGTTCAAAGGTCTTCACAAATCCCCCAAATTATGGATACTGTGATGGTATATTCTTCTCTCATGAACTTCCCACAGAACAATAAAAAGGAAAGAAGGAAGCCACATGTGGTTCCAGATGCCACCTGGCTCGTGGCCAGCCTCACTCATCAGAAGGAGGCTCACCCCGTGGCCCAGCATCGCTCTGCTCAGGGTTTTTGTGCTTGTGCAGAGCAACACCCCACATTACAGCCGCTCACGAGCTTTCGGCGTTGCCCGCATATTGTTGAAACCAAGGCTATCAATTCTGTGAGAGCCCAAAGGTCCACTGTACTATTTTATCCTACCTGTAAGAGTTTTAAATACTCATTTTTTAAACAGTGAGCTCCCCCAGGCCACTCGGCCTTCATTTCAGAAGATCACCTGTGTGGGTGTTAATTACAGCTAAATGCCAAGGTGCTTCCTGCGAAAAACAAAATGAGCCATCATTTGTAACAGAGTAGGTTTTCGCTTTGAGACCCAAGTACAGACAGGCATCCATTCCGTTTGATTTTGGTCATGGGGTAACAAACTCTTGGTGTGAACAAAAAACGAAAAAGAAACCGTTCCTAATTGTTTTTCCATCTGTAAGCTGATTCTTCGATACATATTCTCGTTGAAGAAAACCTTCTGCCATGGTAACTTTTTCCCCCAATGATAATGTTCAGGAGTCTTTGACAAAGAAGAGTGGGAGCAAAGGAAAGGGGGGATGCTGTCGCCACGGTGACAGCTGTCTAGCGTAAACATCTCACATCTCTTCCGTTTATCGTGTGTTTTAGGGCAATTCAAGCTGCTGGAACAAGACCGAGATATAAAGGAGCCAGTGCAATATTTCAACAGTGTGGAGGAGGTGGCTAAAGCGTTTCCTGAACGTGTGTACGTCATGGAGGAAATAACATTCAACGTGAAGGTAGTTCTCGAAGAACCAAATATTTATCCTCACTGAAATAATTTAACTTTCAGGTCATTACGTGCACAGTGTGTTCCCCTCTGTGCCTCGTAGGAGAGTTCCATCCTCCTCATGGATTCGTGTCAATGGCCAAAACAGATCTTTTTAAGAACCGCATGAGCTCTAGCTGACCTGATTCTCCAACAGGTTACAATGATAACATGATCTCTGGCTTGAACAACTGTCAAGGCAGATCAAAAGATCTTTTCTTTACTTTTCTTTTCTTTTCGTTTCTTTTCTTTTCTTTTCTTTCTTTTCTCTTTTAATTTGGACTTTATTCTCTAACATGTAATGGTTGTTTGACCGGCTCTTCTGTGAGGCTGGATGCTTCACTTATGGGAACAAGCAAAAAGGCGTATGACACGACGAATAGCGAACACTTAAAGAAAAAGAGAGAAGGTTCCAGAGTACTCCCCGACGTCCACTCATATTCATTCCATCCTTTTCAGACTGTCTCTGTCGGTACACACAGGGAAGATGGATGTGTAGAGTGTGGCCTCGTAGGTATTTAATGATCTTTGTCCCTCAGAGAAAAGCTAAATAGTGTTTACTGTGCTGTATTCATTTTGCATTCTTAAAGGGACAGTTCTGTCCCTGGCTACGGAGTGCGTGAGCTCCTTTGACTAGACTCGCTGTTGAAGAGGGACTAACTGGGAAAGCGGTGTCACCGAGACCCAGCCTTTTTGCCTGTGAATCCATTGTTTTCTCCAGCAACATCCACAGTGATGCTACATCAGTCTCGAAAGTGTTCCCATCGAAACCATTTAACCTCCCTTCAGCAGGAAGTCCGACTAAGTCACATTCTCTGAACATTTCAATATTTTGGGGGCAAGATGCCTGTTTGTTAGAAATCATGCTCTATGTGAAAAACAGACTGTGGGGTATCTTAGTCCAAGAATGCAGCAGTGTCTTTGTGGATGAGTCACTCCACCCACACGCCTCAGGAAAGGGGGAAACATGCCCAAGATGGCTTCCTTACTGGAGCAGTGCTTCTGCCCATTTGATCGGCCAAGCCAAGTCGTCCTTCCAGTCAGTTCTAAAATAGAGCGGCTATCATCTACTTTATTTGGTCTTATGAATAAAATGGGTCCATTTTGTGTCCTGTCAAATTCTTTACTACCTAAATTATGCTGGTACTCAAAAATATTTATAACTTGTAAGCCCTTCAGTGACCTAGTCTGTGAGTCCTCAAGGCAACTTGAACTTACCTTGAGGATTTGTGAAAACATGTTCATTTTTAAATGTTCCAAGAGTTGTTGGTCAGAAGCTAATCAAATCCTGTTTGATTCTTGTTTTGATGATTGAAATCTTTCCTTAAAGCTTCTATTTTAAATTTCCTAAATGGAAAAAAAAAAATTGTTTGGAAAGGAAAGTCCATACTTCTTAAAAACTGTTTTTTTGAAAACCTTGCATTTGCTGGTGAATCATGAGAAAGTAATCATAAAAATTTTTTGATTTTTTTAAGATTTTGTCAAGTATTAAAATTTAAGTCTTTTGTGGCATATTGTACTTGTGAAAGATTTTTTTAAATGCCTCTAGCAGCTGTTTTGTGTGTGAATTTGTATGAACATCAGCAGCGATTGGAACAATAATCTTGAAATCAATAAGGTTTGATGGGCTTTTTTTTCTTTAATTTTTTTGTGTGTTCCAAGATTCATTGTTTATACCACAATTGACTTTATTTATTCAAACATACGTAATAGAGGTGCCATTTAAAAAATTCAGCACAGCAGTGTGAATGTATTTAACACTACCGACCTGTACACTTTAAAATGGTTAAGATGATAAATTTTATGTTATGTATATATTACCACAATTTTTCTTAAAAAGCCAAAAAAAAGTTCAAAGGCACAGACAAATGGGTATGTATGGATTACAAAGTTTACAGCATCCATAGAGCAGTCTGGACTTGGGTTGAGTTCCTGTGCTATGCATACATAAATATTTACTACTTCTTGTCTATTACTTATAAAGTTTTAAGATGCTATCACATCTGTCCGGCATTAATCATTTAAGACATCGTTCGATTATATTCAAAGAAGAATTGATCAAGGAACCTCAGGAAATTTCCACAAAGAAATACACAAAAATCTGTGCCTAGTGAATAAACACCCAAGTAAATAAATAACCAGGGAGGTTTTTTATATAAATAACTAAATAAAAGTAAATACAAGTAAATAAAAATAAAATAAAACATGTAAATAAAAAATAAATAAAATATAATAAAATAATAGTAAATAATAAAATAATAATAAAAACAAGTAAATAAAAGTAAATACAAGTAAATAAAAAACCAGGGAGGTTTATGGCAAAGATGTCTGGGTACTACCTGACCACCCCCCACCAAACACAGTGTTGGTCATGGTTTATAAGAATTGATCGTAATGTGCATGTGTGCAGTGCTTAATGAGAGAGCTAAGTGGTGTACTTGGTTAGTGCTTTGCCTGGAGAGGGAGAAAAAGAATAAGAAACAGTACAGCAAGGATGCCCGGCTGGCTCAGTTGGTAGAACATGGGACAGTTCAAGGCCTGTACTGGGCATAGAACTTACTTAAAAAAACACAACAGTACCCCATTCTCATAAATATAGCTATTATAAATAGTATTAAATATTATATAAATATAGATATTATCCAGAAAGCAATTTTTTAAGTGATAGCAGAATTCAAACCTCCTTGCAAAACTCCACCCTCTACTCTCCGTTTTAAATAGAGCTTAAATTAGACCAAGAGGATAAAAAACTAAATGACTTGCACCTAAGAGTTGGCAGCTAACAGGCGTCTTAGGAGTCAAAAGGCACAATTATTATTTGAAATAAGGAAATATATATATGAAGTTATACATACTTATAATAACAAATAGAAATGAAATGTAGTAACGGCATGGAATAGAACGGAGGTGTTGAAAGATTGGGAACTCTATAGTGATTGTTACTTTCAAGACTGTAGCAGAATTTTATCTAAAATTTAATGGATAGGATTAATATTATTCACCAATTTATTTAAAATTAAGTCATTCCTGGGGCACCTGGCTGGCTGAGTTGTGGAGTGTGTGACTCTTGATGGGGTCATGAGTTCGAGCCCCATGTTAGGTGAAAAGATTACATTTTAAAACATTAAAAATAAGCCATTCCTTTTATTTTGCAGTTAAATGTCTTTAAGAGGCCTTGATGTGTTTGAAATTATCTGCCTGATTGGCCCATCATTGATGAACTTGCATGAAGTGAATTAATATATGTTAAATGTTTAATTCTTTAACCAGCAAATACATTTTAAGCACCTCCTGTATGTCTGGCCACTGGGAATAAATAGTGAATATGCAAACACTGGAGGTTGTGTCCGTTGAAGTGGCAGACAATAAATATACAGGTACAAATACTACATCCAAATAAAGAGATCAAGGAGACAGTTGGGTGTACAAGTTTGGAGCTTGGGGCAGGGATGGGCTTATATGTTTGGGGCTCATCAGCTCCTAGATGCTATTTGAAGTCACAGAGCTAGTTGAGCTCATATACGTCTGTGGTTCTCAGTCAGGGGTGATTTTTTTTTTTTCCTCCCAGGGACATTTGACAATGTCAGGTTACAATTTTGATTGCTACAGCTTGTAGAAGGGTGAGTGCTACCGGCTTCTAGTGGGTAGAGGACAAGGATGCTGCTGAAAATCCTGTAGTACACAGGACCAGCCCCGCATCAAAGAAGGATCTGGCCAAAAATGTGAGTAGTGCCAAAGCTGAGAAACTCTGACCTGGACACTAGATAAAGAAGAGAGGAGACCAAGGACTGAGCCCCGGAACACCCCAGCATTGGGGTCCAAGAGAGATTACAGGCAGTAACAGCAAGATAGAAAGATGATGGGGCATGTTGGATAGATGTTCCAGAAGGCAAATGGCTTTAAAAAGTGTTTCAAAGAGGAATGGACAACAGTGTCAAATGCTGCTTGCTGATTAAAATAGAGGAGGACTGGAAACTAGCCATAAAGTTCAGCAGAATGGAAGCCTTGTTAGCCTCAATAGGAAGAAAATAATAATCAGCTCAGAGACCTAGAAAGTTAAGTTTACCAGGGAAGTATAATAGGATGTTCGCTGAGTTTCGTCAAGGTATGCATTTCAAGTGAGGTTACTCAGCACCAGTTTTTTTCTTCCAGCCATCTTTGGCTTCCTGGTTGGAGAGACAGAGTAAACAGAGCCTTAGGTTTAATCGGAGCTGGGACTCTACTGGGTGAGGGTAACAGAAGTGAGCAAAAGTGTGGATGGAGTGTGCCCTAGAGTGACAGATCGTGAGCCTACAGCCGTAGACTCCTCACTGAATAAAGAAGTGTGAATACAAGAATTGTAACCCCATGTAAAAACTAGGGATCTTAACGGGGTTAAGGAACTTTTGAAGTGGTGAAGAAAGTGATGTGTAAAGTGGGAGGGAGTGGTGGTAGTGCCTAAAATGCTTGAAATTGAACTTTAGGCAATAATACAGGAAATGACAGGAGTAGCTATTTTTTTTTTTTTTTTTCAAATCTAAGTATGTCCCGGGCACCTGCCTGGCTCAGTCGGGGGCAAGTGCGACTCTCGATCTCGGGGTTGTGCGTTTGAGCCCCATGTTGGGTGTAGAGATTACTTAAATAAATAAACTTTAAAAAATTTAAAAAAAATAGATGAAAACAAGTCTAAGTAGGTCCATTTGAGTGGGCAGCTAAGGTGGTAGGAACAGAAAATGGGAGATGAGATGGTCAAGGAAATGAAAGAATGTGTGGACAGCTAGCCTCCTGCTCATCATTTGTGTGCATTGGCTCCAGTCCCTTCTAAGCCAGTGGCATTCGATATTGTTAAAACAGCAATCACCTGCTTCTTTCACATTGTCTCCTTTATCCATCCAGGTTTTGGTTTCCATGGTGATAGTTCTTCTTCTTTTTTTTAACCTGCTTACTGCATTTTTTTTTTAAGATTTATTTTTTTATTTGGGGGGGAGAGAGAGCATGTGAGCAGGGAGAGGGGAAGGGCAGAGGGAGAGAGAATTTCAAGCAGACTCTCCTCTGGGCATGGACCCCCACATGGGCCTGATCTCGCAACCCTGCAAATGCAGCCTGAGCTGAAATCAAAGGTGGGACACCCGACCAGCTGAAATCAAAAGTGGATGATGTGGTGGTTGAAATCACCCAACCACCCAGGCATATTTGTTTTTAACTATAACAGGCATTTTCTTTCTTAATGATTTGTTTTAATTTTTCATCAGCCACCACTGTCATCACACTTACTTCCAGAGTCAGAAGCTGTCCTGTGTCAGTTGGCTAATCCCAACTAAAGACTCATTCCTCTACCTTTTAATAAGAAAAATATAGTCACACAAACAGTTTTCGGGCATGCACCTTCCTTTAAACAAGCTCCCGTGATCTAAAGAGCATATTAGACTGTAGTGTAGCTCAGACTCTGAATTTGGAGCTGAGGCCACACCCCAAGTCCAGGTATTGGGCTGTGACCACAGAAAGGTCACATGGCCCCTTGAGTCTGGGGGTCATCATCTGCAAAACAAGGATGATTCTATCCTCCTCAGAGACTTTTCATGAGAATTAAATGAAATAATGCACTACTGCACTTTGCAAGTGCCTAGTATAGGAGTTGGCAAACTATACCGTTGGGTAAGGCACTGTGTTGCAAATAAAGTTTTATTGGGACACAGCCACCCTATGCATGGGAATGTGCCGTGTTGGTGGCTGCTTCACAATACAATAGTAGGATTGAGTCATTGCAGCAGAGATCATATGGCACACAAACCTAAAATTATTACTGTCTGGCCCTGTAAGAAAAATTTTGCCAACCTCTGATTCAGAACATAAAATCATACTAAATTAAGTTTCACATAAAATAAAAAAATCCCACCACAGATTATTTCACTTACTCTTTATTTAGTTCTTTGTACCCTGGAACTTGATATTAAAAACTCGGTACCTAGTAACTGTTGTTGTTGCTGTTTCAAAGTACCCCTTCACCTCAGATACTTTTTTGGAAACTTATTATACTGGTACCCAGTGAATTATTTCAAACGTCTTCCAGCCTTTTGAGCTAAGCCCAATAATAATGAGAAATTTTCCCACACATCTACTTTCTGCCACCAAAATAATGACTAACAAATTATGCCCTGATTTCACTTCGGTCCTTCCTGAGACATAAGCAGAGGAAAGAAAAGATGGCCTTCAGTTTGGCATCGGCTAACCTGCCACCCTTGGTAAGCACATAAGAGGCCTTCTGACTTCACGGCTCTCACCCAAAAGCTTTCTACATTAAAATTAGTGCTCTCGAGTCACAGAGAGTCCAAATACCCTGATCTCGATGCTAGAATGTTGCTATTTTCATTCCAGCTAGTGAGGTCCAAGGTTTCAGCTGTTCCAGCATAGATTTTCCCCAGTGGCAAAATAACAAGTTTGCATTGTCTCAACTGGGGGAAATGCCTCACAGGGGAATAATGAGATTTCAGGCAGACCGGGAGTGTAGTCACCGCTTCTGCCCACAGAGACCTCTCCAGAACCACGGGCAAGAGCTGAGCCGACATTCCTGTCACCTGCATATCAGCTCGTGATTACTGGGTTTGGCACCTGTTTTTGGCAGGGGTGGCAGTGTCTAGCAGCAGAGCTATCCCAGTGGGAGAAGAATTGCAGTGTTGTCTTTTTTTAATGGAGGCGGGGGGAATCCTGTAAGATTCAGAGAACTTGAATGATAACTGACCTTCTCGATACTGGGAAACATGACCCAGAGTAAAATGAAATATTATAAATAATCCAGCCCAACAAAGGAAGTTTATAGACAAGAGTTTTTATAATCATCTCATTTTAGATCTGGAAAGGCCCTTAGACACCGCTGAGCCCTACTCCTCCTTTTGACAAATAGGAAAACTAAGAAACAGATGTTAGCTGACTTCATTGATTCACACGAAGCCACAAAACTACTTAGCAGCAAAAGCTGGGTGTCCTGATTCAGTCGGTCATCTTTGTGCTCCCTTGAATGCCATTTGTGGATTGAGCTAAGGCTCATGATTGTGATCGGAATATCCTTTCACAGTGACACTGTAGCTTGTACAGTTAATTCATTTTCTTATCTAAAAATCTAAATAAATGTGTCCTGTAATTATTACGCAGCCAAATTCTTCTGTCTTTTGTACTTTGGAAACAGCTATGGTCTCACACACAGGACTTGGCAGCTTTTATGACTGCTCTACGTATAGATTTTTAGATCTTTCCTGATGCCAGTACTTAAAAAAGAAGATCCTGCAAGTAAACTTACTATCAACATCAGTGCAGCATATGTCAAAATGACATAACAACAAAAATACCCCTGTAAAGTATGAACCCAGAATTTTTTAAGTATGAGCTGGTATTGTCATAGAAACTGGGCTTCAGGGGCGCCTGGGTGGCTCAGTGGGTTAAGCCGCTGCCTTCGGCTCAGGTCATGATCTCAGGGTCCTGGGATCGAGTCCCGCATCGGGCTCTCTGCTCAGCAGGGAGCCTGCTTCCTCCTCTCTCTCTCTGCCTGCCTCTCTGCCTGCTTGTGATCTCTCTCTGTTAAATAAATAAATAAAACCTTTAAAAAAGAAAGAAAGAAAGAAAGAAACTGGGCTTCATACAGTTGGCCCCTTGCCTTGTTGCTTGAAGCAGTGCTAAAGGTGACAACACAGCACCACGCAATAAATAAGCAAGAGTTCTAAGTTTAAGGTGAATGGCTTGTGCAACTTGATGCTGAACTTGGGATGTTTTCCAGGGCTTCCAAGTTACTGAGAATCAGCTTTTTTTTTTCTCCCCAAGTCACAGATTAGACATGTGCCTTTTATCTTAACATGTTAGTTACCCCTTTTAAAGTTGCCATCTGAAAAAGATGAAGAAATACAGCTCTTCCTCTTCTGCCAACTCGTTAGACTATATCTTATTTCCATGTATAAAGTAGTTAACAAATCAAACATATGTCCTGTTACTTTCTTTACTCCTTTTAACAGAACAGCTACATATAAGGCCTTGAGAATACATTAATGGAGAGGTTTTGGGCTGTTTGTGATTCTATTCTTGTCATAATTATTTTATTCTCTGACATCTTTTTGATCATTTTGTCTTTTAGGCAAAAACAACTTGCTATGTAGACTTTGTTCTGTGTCTGTCAGCCGTCCTGTGGTCGTCCTGTAAAGTAATACAAAACAGTGGTGTTGAAGCATTAGTGTTCTTTGAGGAATATTGTGTGTGTGTGTGTGTGTGTGTGTGTGTGTGTGGTTTTAAGAGTGTAGTTCAGGCATAACCACCATTCCTAGTTTAAAATACCATTCCTAATGTCTGTCATGACAGTTCAGAAAAAGCATCTCCTCCACGTTTTAAGATTAGAATAATCAGAGAGGTGGGTTTTTCTTACGAGATTTCAAAATGAATAGGAATCATTTGCTCTGTTATTTTCTACCCCTTCTCTGGCACCTTTAGAGCGCGAGTAATTTTAGTTAGCCAGCCTTTGGGGGAGCTGTGAATTTTATCAAAAGTTCTATCCAAAGAACTATAATTTCATTTCAGTTTCCTGAAGTGTGTAGTACTTTTCTTCCATCTTAACGAGAAGTACTTGAACAAAAGTTAAACTTCTTTCCATCTCCTGAGATGTGTTATGACTTTAGTCTTTATGTGGAGAGACCTTACACTGAGAATTGGGTGTTTTATGGTCTGATTCAAATTGTTTGTCGCCTCTTACATTAGTTAGAATAGCTGCCTTAATTAACCATCCCTGTTTCCAGTTTTAATATTCACTTTTGTTATGCTGTGGGCTGGTAACCAGGTTGGATGGAATTTTGATTGTAGGGGAGGAAGTGTGCTGAGTTATGGCCCTTAAAGGCTTTCCTATAAGCCCTAACATCAACATCACATCTTTTTTCCTGCTCAGGGGCCTTTAGCAACACTGCCTTGTTCTTGGCTGTATTCCAGAGAGATCAGAAATTATTGATTACTGTGTAGCCTGAATTTTGTCAGATGTAAGAACAAATTTCTTAAATGAAGATTGAATGGATTTGGAGATAGCCAACTTGTATTTTTACTTTCCAGTTGTTTAAAATTGCATGTTTTCTTTACCATGAGTCATGTCACTTATTTTCAGAATTCGTTCAGAATGACAAATTGGATACAGTTGTGAGGTTAATTATTTCAGTGTTTGAAGATAGCCCCGTGGGCCAGTGAGTTTTGTTTTGGTTAGTGTTTTTTGTTTTTTGGTGGGGCGGGGGGTGTCATCTGAGGTTTTGAGACCTTGTCTGAAAAACTAAGCTTGTTGCTTGAAGAAGTACTTGAAGCCCTCTGCTGTACCATCACAGATTAAATCACTGCCATCATACTTGTCATCTTTGCCCTGTTTCCTGTTGAAAAGAAAGAAAGAGATACTCAGGATTGACAAGTAACCCTTCATGCCCCTTTGTGTCTCATGTTCTGCCATTTTCCCAAAGGAAAGAATTAGAGAAATTGAACTTTTGGGGGAAATGATCTAGTATTAATCAAATATTAGCTGTTTAATCTAGCCGTCAGATCAGTCCTGATTTTTTTTTCCCCAAGGGTTGCAGTTTTAACCTCTGTTCCATGTTTGATCTTTAGAACAACTGTTCTTAGAAAACAGATTATCTGTTGCCAGAGACATCTGCGGGTGTGGGTGTGTGTAAAATTTTCTATCAGTGTTTTAAAATGTTGCTTGACCATAGGGTATTATTAATTCTGAATGGTATTACGAACAGTAAAACCTTGATAGTTTCCTGGATTAGACCTATTAGAGTTGTTTAGATAACACACTTTGAATTACTTCCTCTCAGGAAACACTGAAACTGGAAATGTTAACCAGGCACGCATACCGAAGCACTTAGACAGAACGCATTGTTTCTTTTGCTATTAAAAAAATAGAAAAGGAAAGAAATTATGCAAATAAATCACATCTGTGGAAACCAGAGGAGACTGCTGGGCTCAACTGCCAAAGGAAGGGCATTTATATATCGGATTCTTCATCTGTTGCTGACAGTGACCACAGGATCTGTCGGGATGTTAGTCTCATAATTTATGCAGAGCTAATTGCTAGCATTAATGATGACATCAGGTTTGGGAGCGTGGAATTACAGATTGTCCTCACATATGTTAGGCATTTTTACGTATGGGAGTAGGAGTAACTTCCGTTACAAGTATACACATACACAACAACACAGACAAAACCGTTGAATGTGCCCAGAGAGTGACATATAGCAAGGACAATTTTGATCTGTTTCATCTGTGCACGTAGTGGCTGATGGGTGTCTCCTGAGCAGCCTCGACATTCTCTTTCAGCTCATCTGGTATGTGGTACTCACGAGCCTATATGATTTCTTCATTTTATAAGGTGTATGTTTATAAAGGTAAATTAGGAAAAAATATATTAAGGATTGATTTAAAGAGCCGGGAAGAAACATATGCTCTGTTGTTGCTTCACATTTGAGAAGCACTGTTGGCTCCTTGTGTGTTAACTGAAAATAGTTTGTTGTATGAGTGAGTGTGTGTGTGTTTCTCAAGTCTCCTGAGAACCCCCTCTCTCAACATCTCTGTCTCCATCCTGATCCAAATGGATAAATTGCCAAGTTTTTTACAAAGTTTCACCAGAAGGGAAGTACAGCCGTGCAGCTGAATGTTTTGGAGGCTAGTCTATCTTAAAATGGTATATTTTTTTGAATCATTTCAATATGTTCACTTCCTTTGGGATATAACTGTAAGGATATTTCAGGCCCTCTTCTGACATGAAGTTTTATTCTGGGATAACACACTGAATAAAAACTTGAGCAATTCTTCAGTATAGAAGAAAGGATAATGCTTCAAGTAGTGGTTTGGGCTTGAAAACAGTAGTGGATAGAAATAGAAACCAGCATGAAAATACAGAGATGTGAAAGGCAATGAGAAACAGAATTACTAAGAATTCAAATGTTAGGGCACCTGGGTGGCTTAGTTAAGTATTCAACTCTTGATGTCAGCTCAGGTCTTGATTTCAGGGTTGTAAATTCAAGCCCAGCATGGAGCCTACCTAAAAAAAAAAAAAAAGAAGAAGAAGAAGAATTTAAATGTTTTGGGGGCACCTGGCTGGCTCAGTTGGTACAGCATGTGACTTTGGATCCAAGGGTCTTGAGTTCAAGCCCCACATTGGGCATAGAGCTTACTTGGGGAAAAAAAAACTTAAATGTTTTAATTGTTCATAAAAGTAATAACAAGAGTAATGGCCTCCATTTATTGAGAGCTTACCACTGTGGGAGTTTGTTTACATACATTGATTAAGCTTGTGAAGTACACAATCATGTTCTAATTTTATGGAGAGCGATGCTGAGGCTCAAAAAACTGAAATACTTTTTCTGAGGTCACTAATATTGAAGACAGATTCAAACTTCGCTGGTAATTAAGTTAATAGTATTGGCCCAGTTAATTTCCAAAGGCTATAGTTCTTTTCATTCATTTATACCTGGGGTCAGCAAACTTTCTATAAAGGGACAAAGAATAAATATGTTAGTTTGTGGGCCATATAGTTACCGTCACAGCTACCCAACACTGCCATAAATTATGCATAAATGAATGGACACAGCAGTGTCCTAATAAAACTTTATTTACAAAGGCAGGTGTTGGGTCAGATTTGGACTGTGCTAATAATTTGCTGAGCTCTGATCTATATTGTTATATACATAGCCAGATGCTAGCTGAAAACAAAAGCCTTAAGGATAAACTAAAATGAGAATTAATAGCAAATGAGTCATTTTAGGATTCTTGGTGACCAAAGTCAACAAAATGAAGTAACTGAAACCTCGAAGTTACAGGTCCTATAGGTAAAGAAAGTCAGCCCTCATATGGGCCAAGTACTATAATTTATCAATGATTCATTAGTTTAAAAAACAAACAAACAAACCCTAAACTATATTCTTTAAAATTCTCAAGGTCATAAAAAACAAGGAAAGACCAAGAAACTCACAAAATCAAGGACTGAATGTGGTGTCATATCCTGGTTTGATTCTGAAAGAGAAAAAGAACATTAGTGGAAAAAAATAATGAAACCCAAATAAAGAATAAAGCTTTGTGGTTAAGTTAGTCATCTTGTATTAGTGTTAATTTCTTGGTTTTGATAATGTGCCACGGTTGTACAGAATGTTAACAGGAGAAGCTAGACAAAGCTAGACAAAGGTATACAGCTTTGTAACTTTTCTGCAAATCTGGAATTATTGCAAATAAAAAGTTAAATTGTGTTTATTTATTATTAATTTATTTATTTAGATTCCTAAACGTAACTCCAATGTAGGAGCCCAAGCGAATACTGAGTCTGAAAGTAAACACAGTTAAGTGTGGTCTTATTAAAAATAATACTCATAACACTTACTCTGAATCACCTAAAATGGACTTTAAACCTCATGAGCCTGAACTACCATTAAAATAGTATTGTGCCCCCATTTAGGTACTGGTAATGCCTTGCTACAGTTGTTACTGTAGAGACAACAGAACTGTTTGTTTTTTATAGCAGTAATGTGGATTGACAAATTGCTTGTTCCAAAGTTTAAAATTATATAGAGATGACCTAGAATAGTGCGTGAGAAATTATTTACAAAGACTGCCACCTTCAAGTCTTCTATACACATACTGATGATTACTGCTCAGTAAACAACATGAACATGGCCAATCACTTTACCCAGATGCTTTTTCATTAACATAAAAGAAAAACAATCTCAGCCTTAAAGTAAGTCTGGTACTAAAACTGATAAAGATAACATAATAAAACAATAGACTAACTTCACCTGTGACTAAGATACATAAGTCAGAGATCAAATAGTATCAAAGAGTCATGCAATACACTTTTTTTTTAAAGATTTTATTTATTTATTTGACAGAGATCACAAGTAAGTGGAGAGAGAGAGGAGGAAGCAGGCTCCATGCTGAGCCTCCCGATGGGGGCTCCATTCCAGGATCCTGGGATCATGACCTGAGCTGAAGGCAGAGGCTCTAACCCCCTGAGCCACCCAGGCACCCCCATGCAATACACTTTTAAGTGCACCATGGTCATACACAGATTATTTCAGGCGTGTAGCATTGTTTTACTATTTGGGAATCTACTATTTTAATATAAAACCAGGACATCAAAATAAAAAATAAACATATGACTATCTTATTGGGTGCAGAAATTGGCACTTGATTAAAACATTATTTTAGGGCCTCTGGATGGCTCACCTCATTGAGCATCTGACTCTTGGTTTCAGCTCAGGTCATGATCTCAGGTTCATGGGATCAAGCCACATGTTGGGCTCTTTGCTCAGCCATGGAGTCTGCTTGAGATTACCTCCCCCTCTCTCCCTCTCTCTCTGCTCCTCCCCCCTGCTCGCACATGCATGCACTTTCTCTCTAAAATAAATAAGTGAAATCTTTAAGAAATAACATTTTTAAAATTTCTTCGTAGAAACTTTTAGAAAACTAGAATTGGAAACACACATTACTAACATGATAAAATCCTTCTCAAACGAATGAGTTTCTCATGTGATCAGTTTTAATAACAAATAATTCACATTAAATATGGAACACCATTCTCACCACCACACTGTTGTCGGGAGAAAGAATGAAGACTAAAAAGATGAAGGTGAATTTTGCATTGGTTACATAAGACTTAATCACTTAAGAATCCTAAGATTATCACTGGAAAAAACTTACAGTGAGGTTACTGATCTTAGAGAATAGCAACAAACCATATGTATAAACAAACAGCAATGTTCAGGGATTAATAACGAAGGCAAACTTAATTACTAAGAAGGGAAATAAAAGATCTCAGTAGATGATGAGAATTACCATGTGCCTATTTAAAAATATTTTGATGATGTCACTCCTTGCCAAAACAGCAGGTAAAAGTACTTTCAATAAAATTATCAATGGAAACCATAGACACAGTGATTGTGAAGTTCGTCTGGAAAAATAGGCAAAGATATCTAAGATTTTCCTGCTGTCATGTTTTAATTTATTCTGAAACAGTTGCAGTCCTAAAAAATTGTTACAAGATCACCAACTTTTAACATTTTGCCACATTTGTTTTCTCATCCTCCACCCCCCACATGCACATACATAGGCAGACACACAACTCACATTTTTCTGAATCATTTCAGAGTGAATTACATGCATTATGCCCTTTGCACCTTACATCAGTGTCTATTTCCCAAGAATGAGGATATTTTCTTGTGTAAAAACAGTGCATTCAGGAGCGTTAACAGTGATGTGCTACTCTTCTTTACAGTCCATCAAAGCACTTGATGGTGTTGCTTCCCTTTAGTTCAGAATCCATTCCAGGAGTACAAATTGCTTGATGTTGCATTCTGTCTTTCATTCACTTTACTCTGGAATAGTTCTTGAACCTTTCTTGTCTTTTATCCCATGCACGTTTTTCATGCATACATACCAGGTATTTTATACAGTGTTTCTCAGTTAGGGTTTGTCTGACACTTCTTCATACTGGGGTTCTCGTGATGCATTTTTAGGTAGAATGTTCTGTAACTGAAGTCCTGACCTTCTCAGGGAATCACATTCAGGGGCACACACATGAGGATGCCTCTCTGGTTATATTACACTTGAACATCTGGCCTAAGGTGTTGTCCAGTCTCTCCACTCTGTATTTACTTTTTCTCCCTTCACAATCAGGAAGCATTCTGAGCAAAGACACTTTAAGACTAAGACGATGCACATAACCTACTCCTCAGTCAAACTTACTGTCTAAATGAGCATCCATTGATGTTTGCTTGATGTACCAATCTTGGATCCCACCAGTCCTCCACATTTGTCGGCTTTTCCTCCATTCATTTTTTCCACTCATTCCTATTTTTGTTAACATATGGACTTTGATATTCCTACTTTGTTCAGTAGACTTTTTCATTGCAGTCTTAGTGTATTGTGATGCTCAAATTGTCCAGGATTTGGCCCATGGAGGCCAATTCAACCTGGCTCCTGTGTCCTTTTGACACATTGCTGTCATCTTAAGAGCATTTCTTTACTTTTTGGCACAATACAGTGTTCCACGCTCATCTTGTACCTTTCTTGCCCTACCCTTGAAGTCAGGCATTTCTTCGTCAAGGAGCCATGATATTGGGGCGCTACGTATATTTGGTGATAGCGGGAGTCATTTTTTTTTCTTTTTATTATTTTTTATTATGTTAGTCACCATACGGTACATCATTAGTTTTTGATGCAGTGTTCCATGATTCATTGTTTGCATATAACACCCAACGCTCCATGCAATCTGTGCCCTCCTTAATACCCATCACCGGGATAACCCATCCCCCCAACCCCTTCCCCTCTAAAACCCTCAGTTTGTTTCTCGGAGTCCACAGTCTTTCATGGTTCGTCTCCCCCTCTGTTCCCCCCCCCCTTCATTTTTCCCTTCTTTCTCCTAATATCCTCCATGCTATTCCTTATGTTCACAAATAAGTGAAACCATATGATAGTTGACTTTTTCTGCTTGACATATTTCACTCAGCATAACCTCCAGTCCCACCCATGTTGATACAAAAGTTGATGGCTGAGTAATATTCCATTGTGTATATGGAACACATCTTCTTTATCCATTCGTCTGTTGAAGGGCATCTTGGCTCTTTCCACTGTTTGGCTATTGTGGACTAGTCCCTTAGAAGGAACAAAGCTAAAGATGTGTGTGCGCATGTATAATTTTCTAAAGTTATAACACAATACCTCCAGTTTCTATCTTCCCTCCACAGTGAAAACTCTGATTCTCAGAACATGTTTACTCATTTGCTTATTTCTACAATATGCATAAAAGTTGTTTCAGAATCCCTGTACCCATTCTCATATGCACAACAAATCTCCCAAAAAGAACACAATATTTGTTGGTCTTTTTTCCCTACTGGCAATTTGTAGTCAAAGCATTTTGAAGTTACTTGGATGATTTCTCTGTCTCTCCCCTATGTGGCTAGTTTATTCATTTGAAATAAGATTGGATTCATCTGCTTCCATTTATGTTTAGCTTTCAGTTTTTAACTTTTTGCTGATGTAATTTTATTTTTTGAATTTGTTAGAACATTGGCGTACCTCCTAAGCATCAAAACTCTATAGCTAAGTACACTCACAGAGGTATCACTTCCTCCCTTCTACTAGTTTCCTCCCTCCTTTAAGGACCAATTTCATTGTTTTCTTTTTTTATTTTTATTTTTATTTATTTATTTGACAGAGAGAGAGAGACAGCAAGAGAGGGAGAAGCAGGCTTCCCTCTGAACAGGGACCCTGATGTGGGGCTCGATCCCAGGACTCCAGGATCATGACCTGAGCCAAAGGCAGATGTTTAACTAACTGAGCCACCCAGGCGCCCACAATTCCATTGGTTTTCTGGTTTATTTTTCTTGTATTCCTTGTTGTTATTGTTTTTTAATTTCAGAAAAAATATATACTGATTTTTCCGAGGGTGTAGTATACTGTATAAT
Organism: Mustela erminea; assembly: GCF_009829155.1. Classification (NCBI taxonomy): domain Eukaryota; kingdom Metazoa; phylum Chordata; class Mammalia; order Carnivora; family Mustelidae; genus Mustela; species Mustela erminea. The sequence goes on from NC_045626.1 coordinate 39,549,857, forward strand.
CTTTCATGCACTTTGGGTGGTTTTTTTTTTGGGGGGGGTGGTTACTTAATATCTCCTGAAAGTCATTTTCCTATTAGTTCATTGTTTTCTATTAATTCATTGAACTCATCATTCTTGTTCTTATTTGCATAATACATTTTGTGTTTGTGCCGTAGTTCATTCAGCCACTCTACTATGTTTGAGCATTTAGATTGATTCTAAGATTTTGCAAATACAAATAATGCTACAATGAATAACCTTGTGCATTTGCATTTTCACACAGTGGGAGGAATGTCTTCAGATAATTTCCTAGAAGTAGGATTGCTGAATGGAGGGATAAACATGTACATGGTTTGGTTCAGTATTGCCATATTCCCCGCCACAGGGCTTGTATCATTTGCATTTCTACCAGCTATGGTGAAGAGTGCCTGTTTTCCCTTAGCCTCACCCACTGAGTATGCTGTCAAGCTTTTGAGTATTTTTCAGTGTTCTAGGTAAGAAACAGTATCTCAGTATAATTTTCATTTACTTTCCTCTAATTATAAAAGAAGTTGAACATCATTCCGTGGATTTGAAGTCTGTTGTGCGCCTTTTTTTAGTGACTTGGTTTTTCATGACTTTCACCTGTTTTTCTGGAGGCGTTCTGGTCATGTCTTAAAAGTTGCTTATGTATTAGGGAGGTTCACTCTTGTGAAAATATTGCACATATTTCCTCTCAGACCGTTACTTGATTTTGACTTTGCTTCTCTTGTTTCTTGACTTCCAAAAACTTTTTGAGTTGGAATAACCACAAATGAGGGTTTTTGTATCAAATCTGAACATGTAGGATAAAGTTGTAGAAATTGAAACAGTATAGTTACGATGAGAAAATAGAACGGTCATTTGGATAAATGGCCTCATAGTAGATGCAAATATAAGTATACAAATGAGTGTATGTGTTTTATAAATTTAGTACATGATCAATGTAGCACTTCAAATCCATGATGAAAAGAGAGAGTTATTTCAGAAGTATACTGGACAGTCAGTTAGCTATTGAAAAAACTAAAGTTGGGGGTGCCTAGATGGCACAGTCAATTAAGCATCCTACTCTTGGTTCCCCCTCAGGTTGTGATCTCAGAGTCATGAGTTGAAGCCCCCTATTGGGCTCTGTGCTCAGTGTGGAGTCTGTTTAAGACTCTGTTGCTCTCTGCCCCTCCTCCCCCCGTAAATAAATAAATCTTTAAGAAAAAACTAAAGTTGGATCTCTACCTTTAATAGTCCATCAAAGAAATTTTAATTAAATCAGTTAAATAGTTAAAAACCATCAAAATTCTAGAAGAAAATAATCATCTCAGTTTTTCTCATCCTCAGCACTACTGAAATCTGGGCTAGATAATTCTTGGCTGTGAGAGGGTGTTCTGTTCATTGTTCCATGTTTAGCAACATACCTGGTCTGCTAGATATAAGTAGCACCCTCCCAGCCATGACAATCAAGAAATGTCTCCAGACATGGTCAAATGTCCCCAGGGGCTAGGGAAGACGGAGCAAAATCACCCCTAACTCAGAACCACTGATTTATGTCATCTCACTAGTAGAAGCATACTGCCCAAGAATGAAATTACAGAGGAAATTTTTGAAAATGTTTGCTACATAGGAAGAAAAAACTTCAGCTCTTTAAGAAGTTATAAAGTTGAAATTCATGCAGCAAATGGGAAAATATATAGAATCGCTGATATTCACATGACAAAAAGTAATCAATAAGATGACCGTCCCGATAGAAAAGAATGGGTGAAGGGCACAAACAGACATTCACAAGGAAGAGATCTAAATGGCAGATACATGAGTACCAAAATAGATCCACTTCCCTAATAATCAAATAAAATAAAATGTGAATAAATAAATGCAGGAATATGTGCTCTACCTGTAATATTGGCAGACATTAAACTCATTAAGCATGGGTATGGAGAGACCTGTAATTTCATAAAGTGGGAGAAGTGTGAGTAAATACAACATTGAGAAAGCGCAATAGGAAATGCATATTAGAGCTTCCAAATAGTCCATGCAATGCTGCTTCTGGGCCTTTATCCTAAGGAAATAGTTGAACTGTAAAAAAATTCATTGCAGTACTATTCATACTTGCTAAACATTGGGAAAACCCATCTGTCTAACAATAAGGAACTAGTCAGAAAAATTAAGGCATATGCCCAGATAATCAGATACATAAGCTCAGTATTATAACCGAAGGTGTATACCTAACAGGAGAAAATGAAAATAGTGAGAAAAAAGTAACAAAATTGTATGCATGTATTTATAAATCTCCAAGAGAGATGACGCATCTCATTTCTCTTTTTCTCTATTTATATATTTATATATGTAAATTTTTATATATAAATATATAAAATTATATATATAAATTTATATATTTTTATATATTGTTAACATAGATTATCTTCAGTGGTAAGACTATAGAATTTGTTCATCTTTGCATGTATATTTTCTAATATTTCTGCCAAAGAATATGAATAGTTTGTATAATAAAATTAAAGGACAGGGAGAAATAAAACATTTTTACATCCTCTCTCCCAATTCCAATTTTAGAAAATTTCATAAATATTTTTTAAGGATTTTACTTATTTATTTGACAGACAGAGATCACAAGGAGGCAGAGATGCAGGCAGAGAGAGAAGAGGGTGGGGGGAAGCAGGCTCCCTGCTGAGCAGAGAGCCCGATGTGGGGCTTGATCCCAGGACCCTGGGATCATGACCTGAGCTGAAGGCAGAGGCTTTAACCCACTGAGCCACCCAGGCACCCCAAATTGCATAAAATGTTAGAAGTAAAGTGGGATGCCTGGGCTGCTCAGTCAGCTGGGCGTCTGCCTTCGACTCAGGTCATGATCCCAGGGTCCAGGGATTGAGTCCTGCATCAGGCTCCCTGCTTGGCGGGGATCTTGTGTCTCCTTCTGCCTGCTTCTTCCTCTGTTTGTGCTCTCTCTCTCTCTCTCTGACAAATAAAATGAATAAAATCTTTTAAAAAAAATTTTTAACAGTTGAAAAAAAAGGAATATTCTGCAGTGGTGTTCGTGAAAGCATTTTTTTAATAGCTGGAAGAGACAGAATGATATTACTATCCCAAAATAATTATCCATACGGTAGGCTCCTCTACGTGGACAAAGAAACTGGAAGAATGTTTATCAAACCATTATAATGGTGGCTATTTCTGAATCAGGCCCGTGGGTGTTACTTTCTTCTTGTGTCTTTTCTCTGTATTTCCCAAATTTTTACTAACGAACAGATTGCTTATTTCTTCAGAACAAAGTATGTTTTTACAAGTCTAAAAGAATATCTTCTTATTACTGTTAGCCATATAAATATTTTAAGAGAAATGGAGTGGCTAAATTTAGTATGGGAACAGCATTTTCCTTTTACACGTGCTTGTGTGTCTGTCTTCATGGCAAGTTCTCTGCTTCTCTGCAGGAATGGACTGAAGTTCGGCAACTAACGTAAAACTGATTTCTCCTGTTGCAGGTTGCTTCAGGTGAATGCAATGAGGACACCGAAGTTTATAATATCACCCTTTGTACTGGGGATGAACTCACTCTCATGGGGCAGGCAGAAATCCTGTACGCAAAGACTTTCAAGGAGAAGTCACGACTCAACACGATCTTCAAAAAGATCGGCAAGCTCAACTCCATCAGCAAGCTGGGGAAGGGCAAAATGCCATGCCTGATCTGCATGAATCACCGGACCAATGAAAGCATTAGCCTGCCATTCCAGTGCAAGGGCAGATTTAGCACCCGGAGTCCCCTGGAACTTCAGATGCAGGAGGGCGAGCACACCATCCGCAACATAGTGGAGAAAACCAGGCTCCCCGTGAACGTGACGGTGCCCAGCCCTCCACCCAGGAACCCCTATGACCTCCACTTCATCCGCGAGGGGCATCGCTACAAGTTCGTGAACATCCAGACCAAGACAGTGGTGGTTTGCTGTGTGCTACGGAACAACAAGATCCTCCCCATGCACTTCCCTTTGCACTTGACGGTCCCCAAGTTCAGCCTCCCAGAACACTTGGTAAAGGGAGACGTGTGGCCCGAGACCCTGGTGCATCACTGGCTGGGTATCTGTCAAGAACAGTTCGACATCGACGAGTATTCCCGGGCTGTCCGAGATGTGAAGACCGACTGGAATGAGGACTGCAAGAGCCCCAGGAAGGGCCGGTGCTCTGGCCACAACCACGTGCCCAATTCTCTGAGCTACGCCCGCGATGAGCTCACCCAGTCCTTCCACCGGCTGTCCGTCTGCGTGTATGGCAACAATCTCCATGGCAACAGTGAGGTGAACCTCCACGGCTGCAGGGACCTGGGGGGAGAGTGGGCGCCCTTCCCTCACGACATCTTGCCCTATCAGGACCTGGGGGACAGTGGGAGCGACTACCTGTTCCCGGAAGCCGGTGAAGAATCGGCGGGCGTCCTGGGGAAGTCGGAGCTTCCTTACGAAGAGCTCTGGCTGGAGGACGGCAAGCCCAGCCATCAGCCTCTCACGCGTTCCCTGAGCGAGAAGAGCAGATGCGATCAGTCCAGAGGTTCCGTCCGGTCCAAATGTGCGACCTCTCCTCTTCCAGTGCCCGGAACTCTGGGAGCAGCCATGAAGTCTTCAGAGATCGCCCTACCTCCACCTCCAGTGCCTCCCAAATCTGAAGCCGTAAGTCATTTCTGTTCTCAGGGGATGTTGATTTTCCATCTCTCTGCAACGTCACCTGACGAGCTGGTCTTCTTTCTTAATGAGAGGGAAACTTCCCGGTGGGAAATGATTGGGAGCAGCAGATTTGCTTCATTTGGAATGAAATAGAAATACTGGCTAGTTTAGTTTTACCAGTTAGGAGTTCCAAGTTTTTAAACCTTGGGAGTTTTGAAGAAAAAGAGGTTTGAACATGCCTTTCGCTGCTGCCTGGAGAATGGATAATAGGGAGGAGGGGGCGGACGGTGGGAGACCTGAGAAGAGGCATTACGGTCGGGGGAGGTCCGAAATGACGATGCCTTGAACCGCAGCAGCGGGAAGCCATGGATGGCAGGGAGAAATGAGCTGCTTCCGAACGACCCGGCAGTACTTGCTGATAAATTGGGTGTGGGTAGTGAAGGAAAGAGGGAAATCAAGGAAAACTCTTAGAATTTTAGCCTGAGCAACAGAGTGGTTATTAGTGCCAGTTACAGTGGTGGGGCAGATTGAAGGAAGAGTAGGTTTATTTGGGGCTAGGGGTGCGGGATGGGAGGAGGAATCAAGAGACATCAGCGTCATCTGTAGCCCTTCCTACTTCCCTGAAGTTACACGGAGATCAAAGCATGGTGGGTGCGCCTGTGTCCAGAGACACACACCAGAGCAGAGCCTGAGCCACAGCGGGTTCTGTGTAACACCTTAAACGTAACTCAGTTAAGGCTCGAGGGGCTTCTGTCAAATCTTACTATAAAAAAGCTCAGTATGGGACAGGAAAAAGGGCCCTCTGTTTTGACTGGGTTCTTTGATTGACAGGCACTCTGAACCTTTGCTCCTTGTTTTTAATCATTGGATTTCATTATATCTGAACTGAGAAAGTGCTAGAGACGATGGGTATAGTTCTGTTTGTTTATTTGACAGTGGCTACTGCAGTGGGTTTTTTTTCCCCCTGTCTCTAGCAGACTCTTTAAAAAAAAAAAATAAAATCTTACACAAATCACAGTAAATAGAAGAGTTCAGACCTATCTGACTGAAGCACATTTAGGGGGAGGATGTCTCCATATGCGTCTCTTCTCTCTGCTCCCCGTGGTGGTCTTGGGACACCTCCGTGGAACCCTGCAGCTGTGCAGAACCTAGTTGCAAACCCGTAGACATCCTGGGTGGGATGCAAGAAACAGGACGTGCACTCTGGACTCTGGTATCTTTCAGGTTTATAGGGAAGTTAACAGATGAAATGCAATGACTGTCATATAAGTTAAAATGTGATAAACGATAGACGAGAGAGAGACTTCATTCAGAGGAAAATGAATGCGGAAAAAGAAACTTCTAGGTGGGTGGTGCATGAGAGAAGTCTTCGTGGAGATGATGGCATTTTAAATGAGCTGAGAGAACACACGTGAGTTGGAAGAGCAGAGAGGTGAGAAAAAAGGGCCTTCCAGACAGAAGAGCATGAGCAAAGATGCGGAAGAAAGCTGGGACAGGTGAAGGGAGAGCAGGGAGTGCTCGAGAGTCAGCAGCATAGGGTGACTAGGATGGATGAGTGGCCGTGACGGCTGAAAGGGCTGGAGCCACGTCACGGACAGCCCTGAACTTCGCTGTCCGTGTGGGGCCCTCATTGCTGCCGAGATTATTGAGGGGAGACCCCCCCCCGCCCCAGCTGTTCACTCTAGGACACAAGAACTCCCCAGAGATTGCAGATCTGGATTTTCCTTGTTCTTTGGAACATCTCCCATAGACCTCAAGACACAAGCCCAGGGATCCTAGTACCTAGTAGGGGCCATGAAAAATTTCAGGGACGTCCTTGGTATTTTTATTCATGTCAGAGGATGGTCCTCCATCCCAGCCCTGCCCCCCAAAAGCAGGTAAAAAGTAAGGGGATGGTCCTCCTGGAAAGTAAGCAGTGTTCAGTGTGTCTCAACTATATACTTGATGTTCCTGGAAACTTGGAACCCTGGTCTTCAGTAGGAGTGTGACTGTGTGAACTGTTCCTATAGGACTTTGGTCCTGGTTGGCACATAGTGGAGACTTATGTTGGCTAAATGATGGATTGACTCATCCATGATGGTCATATCCAAAGTCATTATGTAACAAAGTCTAGAAATAGGAGGCTAGCGCCACTTGTTTTTTCTGTGGCGTAATAAAAGATGAGTAAGAACATAAATATTAAGAGGCTCTATTCTTGACCTTGGTACTAAAAAATACGAGAGTTAAATTTGAAAGCAAAAGCAAACCTCAGAGGGGGAGAAAAAATGTTAGTCTCCAGTCTCAGATGTCGTGTCTTACAAGAGACTCTTTTCAGAGCATGTCCAGTGTTTATAGAATGCTATAATCTTTTTTAAAAATTTTAAAACACCTGAAATCACTTGATTTACTTAAAAAAAAAGTTGGGCATTTCAAATGAAGTCATATTTTTTATGGGCTCTTTGACCATGAAATGAGTTTTCCATTTTTAGGAACTATGTGGGATCCAAAGAAACGTCATAATTGTTAGATGTGGCTTCAGCTTGTAATTTTCAAAAGGGAGCTTTAATGGGGCATAAATTCAAGCGCTCCCACAGAATTAAATAAAACTTCTTTGGAAAGTTACACTGGGGTGAGTCCTGGGAGAAAGACATGCCATGTACCTAATAGTTATCCTGCCAATCATTAAAGATGGTGATAAGCTTTCAAGTGAGACATCCTCTGGGAAGGGGACAACTCCCACCAGGTCTTTAGGGATAAAAGGTGCCAGAACAATGGCACAGAGTTGTCTTTCATGGTAAGGGAAGCAGAGCTGGTAATTGGCAAATGCGCTCCGTTTGCCACAGTGCGTGACCCCGTTGTGTTAACGTCCAGGCTACAATGGCTCCGTTGCATGCCCACCTGTCCCTTCTCTCCTGATTCTTCTTTTCCTCCTTCACTTCCTACTTCAGTGACCGAAGTTGTAACCCACGCTTGTGCTCTGTCTCCAGCACATTTTGGTGTGCTTTGTTTCTTTCTGTAACCAGGAGAGTAAATCTTTCCCCTTCGGCGATACCACTGTGTTTCCCTCATTGTGCTGCAATTCTGGCCACATCGGGGTCATGCTGTTCAGCACTTTCCTCCCCACATCTTACTTAAGCAGAAAGCTGACTGGTGGGACCAAATTGAAAATCCTCAGTGGATTGAGTCATCGGTGTAGTCCTCATTCACTTTGTATTTGATGTGGCTGTTGAGGGCTATGTTCTGGTCTTCAGGTATCTTTGTAAAGATTGTTGAATGTAAAGATTGTTTTTGTTTTTTTAAAGCAACACTCTGCCACTTACTTCTCCAGAATAGGAGAGGCTGTTCCCCTCCCAACAGGAATAGCCCAGGGAAAAGTAAGCATAGTTCTAGTTTAAGAGGGATGCCACTTGTCTCCCTCAGAATTGTTGCAGATGAGCCCAGACTGAGGGAGCATCGCGGGCTCACTGAATGGTGACATTGTCCCTTTTTTAAATTGCACAGAGGGCCCTCAGATCAGAATGACCTGACAGTCCTTGTTAAGTGGATTATCCTTTTGGTTCATATGTTTATTCTAAACACATCCTCTATTTTGTAACATCATGGGCCTCTATCCCTAATCTTAATTTTCTGGGTACTGGCTGATCAGTCTAAAACATTTACCCAGATACACTCAACAAGTGACAATGTTGAAAAAAAAAAATGCCATTTTGGAGAGCAATAATAGAAAGCCTTTATATTGCATAAAATTCTGTACATAGAAGGGTTGAGTCCCAGACTGCTTTGGGCTGCACACTGAATTACAAGTCATTATCAAAACCACAGGATCGCCATTCTTCTGAAACTATTTATGCAGCAGTATCCAACCTGGGGACCACAGAACCCCAGGGATTAGGCTCTTCCCTCCTTGCTTGGCTGTTGACATTAGAGCAATTCCTGAGGTTCATGAAAAGAAAATCATAAAAGGAGCTAGGTCACGAACCACTGGTTTAAACCAAGTTTTACTGCCAAATTGATGAAGAATTTGTTAACCGTGGTGCCCGACAGGGGTGCCCCAGAGCCCCAGAGAAACTAGGTGCAGGGATTTGTCGTAAGACGGATTGCTGGCATACTCACTGAATAAGGCTGAAAGTCCATCATAAATAAAGCCCCTGGCACGGAGCACTCTGTGTTGTTGGTTTGGGGGAAAATAAGACTTACAGGGTGGATTTAGTCCAGTAGGTGCTTGGAAAAATGGACTGAGCTCTACAGAAGTGAGTCGGAGTATCTGGTCTGCCTCAGACAGGCTGAACAATTGATGAGAACATGTGAAGAAATGCCAGGCCTCCCAGAAGTCTTCATTTCCCCTTTTCTGTGGAATTTAACTGGAAGCGGGGAGAGAAGTGATCAGCCACACTATGTGGTAGATAATTAGAGGCATAGGACATTAGGTTAAGAGCTGTGGATTTGAGAGATGCCTGGGTGGCTCGGTTAAGCATCCAACGCTTGATCTCAAGGACATGAGTTCAAGCCCCGCATTGGGCACCATGCTGGGTGTGAAGCCTACTTTAAAAAAAAAAAAAAAGCCACAGATTTGAATCTTCCTCACTCCACCACATAGTAGCTTTGTACCTTTGGCAAAATACTTAACCTCCCTGAGTCACTTCTGTGGGGAGAATAACAACTTCTTCATCGCATCGCTGTACTGTACCAAGTACTTGGCACTGGTTTGTGGCACTTGGGAAGTGTTCAATAAATAGTAGCTGTAACTTAATATGGGGCAGATTCCAATTTAGGGTCAGATGGAAAATGATTTGGGGAGGTTTTAATGAGGGTGTGAGGCCTCTTCAAAGAGGCAAGGAGCTGGCGGAAACAGGCGCCTCTCCCTCCACAGTCAGCCCAGCACCAGGCAGGGCCCCTTGGTCCGCACATTCAAAAGCACGTGTGATAGCTTCGTGTTCCTGGTCTCTAAGGTATTACAGAAACCGACTTGGGTTTAAAAATAACAAAACAGTCTTTTCATCTGACTTTTAAAATACCCATTTGATAAGCTAGGTGTTAATGTTACAGTTACCCAGCTGTGGAGCCAGATTTGTACTCATCGAAGAGACACAGAAATGCTCAGCAGCCTGGACCCCAGTACTGTGTCATCCTTTCCTGGGGGCAGTTGGGGGTTTTGAAGAGCTGTAGAGTACCTGGGAAGAAGCCACGTGTGGCTCTAAGGCTGCAAACACATGTCAAGAAACTGGAATTCCCAGACAAACCTGTATAGAAATATTAAGACTAACAAGTTGCCAGGATGCCTGGGTGGCTCAGATGGTTAAGCGTCTGCCTTAGGCTCAGGTCACAATCCCAGAGTCCTGGGATCGACTCCCCCCATCCGGCTCCTTGCTCAGCAGGGAGCCTGCTTCTTCTGCCTGCTGCTCCCCTGTTCATGCTCTCTCTCCCTCTCTCTCTCTCTCTGACAAATTAATAATAAATAAATAAATCTTTTTAAAAAGTGGGGGAGGGGGGTACTGACAAGTTGCCTTGGCAAATTCTATTCCTCAGCGTGGCTAGGCTAGATTATGGTGTGACCAGGTGTCCTGCACCACCTGGAGGTATCCACCCAACAGAATTAGAGATGTCACATGACTACCAAAGTTGGGAAAAAGCTATCAACAGATGTTTGTTTATAAATTAAGGGAAGTGGCTATGAGAACTAATTTGACTAAGTTTTTATTTTATTTTGTCTTTGGACTTTTGCCCTGTGTCAACTGTTAACATTAGAAAAGGCATTAAAAGACAGATTTTCTTAAATAAATCTGACATATTAATATTCAGGTTTAGGTACTAAAAAGATTAATCTGGACGTGACTATTTATTTTTCAGAGTAATTGCTCTACAAAAAGATTCACTCAGGATTCCACTAATTAATGAGGTCTCCTAAGGCATTTGACATTTAATTAATTTTAATTACGACTTTTGAGGAGTACTCTGAGAACAAGCCATATCTACATTCCCATATGTTAATTGAAATAAGGACTAAATTATTACTGTGTTTTGGTAATTTTGAAACTAATTGCCTCTGGTTTCATGTAAGTTATTTGTTTTTAAGTGAAACCTTCTAAACCAAGAAATGTTTTTCTCCTGTGTCCATTTGAAAGTCTCAATGTTGAGTACGCTAATAATTACAATATTCTGTGGGGTAGCTCTTGTTGCAAATCTGCACTCTTGAGTGCCATTTGCACAAAATCACATTAATGTGAAGGTTATATACTATTTAAATATATGTATCATGTATTATATTCCTTGCTCAGAAAAGGGCTTTATTCTCTGCCCCAGTAGCATATTCCTTCTTCTGAGTCCATAGAAGCACCCTAGAATTTGAACAAGTATTCTTTTCAGGACCACTTGCCCTTCGTGAGTGGCCTCCGCCTTGCCTCCCTGGCCCGAGGCTTGGAGATTGGAGGTCGTCTCAAACCCAGGTCTGTCTTTAGGTCCTTATCGTCAGTGTGTAAAACTGGAAGGGGGAAAAAAAAAGTATTCATCTAAGAATCAGGATTTTGACTGTAAATCACATCTGCCCTTGCGTAATTAATCACATAGAGTTTCATTTATTGCCATTTTGTCATTATAAACTTTTCATTTCTGTTTGGCTGAAAATACCCTGATGGGTATGTGACAGGGTTATGAACTCTTTGTATAAAAGCCTCTTTATAAATAAGATTTCTTAAGGCTGTAATGATTTTGTTATCTGGGAGAGGGAGTGTGGGAAGCGATATAAAATCCAGGGCAGAGGGCATGCACTGAAGGCAAAGTTGCAAAGTTCAAGGAAGCGTGGTTACAAAACTCCTTTCTTTCCATTGCTGACATTATCCTGAAGTTGGCTTTTTGAGAAGAAAATTCACAGTACAGGTGAGTGCAGTTGTAGATCAAGCTCACTTAAAGAATCTGTATTTTCTGAGTTATTGTCAAAAAGAAACAAAATGATCCTTACCCTGCTTGAGTGATGCCAAAATCTCTTCAGTGACTGCCGACAATTCTAAGCAGTGTGATCTTTGAGACAGAATCTTTCCACCCACAGGCTTGTGATCGTGCGTGTGTGTTGGTTTTAGACCATAGACAAGGGAAATGGGTGGCCTTGTCAATAGGTGTCTCCAGATCCATTGCCATGGATTTAAAAGTTGAGTACACTGCGATAAAATTGATGTTTTTCCCCCAAAAGATGGCTACACAAAAGTTGTCACAGTAAGTGTTCCATTTACTTTTCTTAAGCAGTCTCTTTTGTCCAGCTAGTGAGAGGGTATAAAAAGTGTTCTTGCTTCCGTGGAAGACAAGTATAATGTTCCAAGAAATGAAAACTTCACAAGTAATATTATACCAAAACCCCCATCCCTACACTGTGCTGTTTCATAAATACTTGCTGTGTCTTTCAGTCTCTTGTATTCTTTTAGTCCCTAGAAGTGTCGGGAAAACTTAATGGTCACAGGAGAAAGAAATTAGATCATAGGTAATATATATAAAAAGCTCCAATTATGTGTACCAAATGTTACATATAATAAACATAACATATCATAAATATACATAAATATGTGTGACCTTGTTTTCCAACCAGGTACTAATGAGCTTTGTAATTGGAACAAATTCTCATGCATCACTTTTAACATGTGGCTATTTAGGGAGAAGACCCTTTTCTCCATTTTTAACAAATTATTGTTCCTTTACACTGTGCTCAGTTCCCTCCCAGCCACACAGAGTTGGAGCTGAAGGGAATGGAGAAGGGAAAGGACAGTTAAATGCTATTCCCAGAGTCAGGAAAGCAAGTTAAGCTTTGTGGACAGTATTCTGAAAACAAAGAACATCATCCCATTCTATGACACATTTGGTTTTGACCAAAGATTGGGGTTGGGTTTTGACTTGGTTGACCACCTTCGCTTTAAAAACACGAAGCTTTCCAAAGTCATTCATTCTGTTGGGTGCATCTTTGCTCTTGCTGTTAGATAGTAAGTTACCATTGATTTCTTTTCTGGCTTTACAGTGGCCAGTGATGGTACGGCCAAAGCAGAAAGCAATGGGAAAATACCTCTTCTCTCCGTCTTCTTAAATGAAGGGAAACCGTACGTTCTAGGGGTTAGTAAACCATCAGCCTCCAGGTTATTATGTGTGTGCATGTTTATATCTGGGTACATTTCTAAAGTTCTTCCAAGCTTAGGGGTGAAAAAAGCCATGCCTTCTTCAGTCCACTATCCCTTTCTAGTAACTGCCTCTTCCCCTTCCTTTCTAGTCAATATTCTTGAAAAGAGTGTTGTGCCCTCCCAACTTCATTCACCCTCACTTCCTGTTATACACTTGATTCACTGGAATCTGTCTGCCAAGTTGGTTTTTTGTTTTGTTTTGTTTTTTTTCATTGTGACTTTTGCTAAGATCCCCAGTGACCTGCGAACTCGAACATATCTTCCAGACCTTCCCTGACTCTTGACAGGCTGCCATCCTTACATGGCCCTTCTCCTGCTGTCCTCCCCTCCCTTCACTTCTTTGACACCATTTGGGCAGGTTCTGCTCTGGGAGTGCTAAGATAGAGTCACCTCTTTCCTCCTTCTCCGTCTCCTCTTCTGCCCATTCCGTAGGGGTTCAGCTTTCTTTTCTTCTCCTCTGAGATCCCAGTGCCACCGTCACACAGATTCTGTTGGTAGAACATCAAACTAAAGCTGAACTCCTTGTTTTCTCCCAAGCTTTGTTCTTCCTTCTAAGTTTCTGTCTGATAAATGGAAACAATACTTGCCTCATCGTTGAAGCCTCCAGGCCCAGGCATCACTTCAGTTGGTTTTTTTCATGCCTCTATACCTTTTGCACACTCCTATATTCCTCCTTCCTGGAGACTTTCTTGGTACAATTTCCTATGAATTTGTTCTGTCACCTTGAATAAGTTAATGGTGCTCCTACTAACCTTTCCTCTTACTTCTGTTATTACAAGGCCATTTGTGTCTTGATTATGTTTGTCTCCCTTCTTCCCAACAAATTCCATGAGCTAATAATTTCTGTATACTTAACACTATCTCAGTGAGCATGTGCTAGGCACTTATCATACCTTTGAATGTATCAGTAGCAAAATAGAATTAATGTACTGTGTAGGAAAAGGGAAAGGGATGGCCATATTCTTTAGACATGTGGGGACAGTGGAAGTAGATAGTGGCTCTGATCTCAGCTCTGAGCCCCTAGACACATTTTATAGCTTACTTCAAACCCTGACTATTAAATTGTGTCAGTGTGTTAGATGGCAGTCACAGGAATAGGCCTTCTGGACTAAAGAAGGTGACTAGAGAGTGTTCTAGAAAGAGCAGAACTCACCATTTCCACCTTCCAGTAAATGACCTTTATATTTAGCCCTGGGTTAGCAATCTGCTGCATGAATACTAAGGAGAGGTTGTCTTTATCCTGAGTGGTGGTATCTTACATTTGTTAAGAATTTAATTCTTGAGGGTGCCTGGGTGGCCCAGTCATTAAGCGACTGCCTTTGGTTCAGGTCATGATCCCCAGGACCCTGTCTTGGGGTTGAGCCCCACATTGGGCTCCCTGCTCAGTGGGAAGCCTGCTTCTCCCTCTCCCACTCCCCCTGCTTGTGTTCCCTCTCTCACTGTGTCTCTCTCTGTCAAATAAATAAATAAAATCTTAAAAAAAAAAAAAAAAAAGAATTTAATCCTTGAGCATTTTACAAAAGGGAAGAGGTAGTTGTACTGGAGGTGTAAGTGACTCTTGGAAAGAAAATATTTATTTATAGAGAGATTGTGTGCTTGCCTGTGGGCAGGGGGAGGGGCAGGGAGGGAGAGAGAGACTATCAAGCAGATTCCCTACTGAGTGCAGAGCCCAGCTCCGGCCAATCCCATGACCCTGAGATCATGACCCGAGCTGAAATCAAGAGTCGGATGTTCTACTGACTGAGCCACTGAGGTGCTCCAGAAAGAAGAGCTTAGACCCGAGAATTCATGAAGCAAGGCTCTGGAGACAGCAGAGAGCCAGCTCTCCCTGCTGCCCCCTGAATCCATGTTGTGTCATTGACCCTGTTCTAACCAGCAGGTGCCAGGAGTGTCTCTGCAAACACCCAAACTACCCATAACCAGAAATGATCAACCAGTAGCCGAGGTCATGCATAATCTGGGATAGACAGTAACACCTGCCCGCAAACAATGCCAGCACTCGCTTAGGACCAGGGCTGGAGGTTTATTCCTGAGAACCCAGGTACCCCCAACCACACCGTGCTGTCAGACATGCCACATTGGAGAGGAAGGGAAGGACTCTAGCCTGCCAGCCATGCTGTATTCTGTAATATCCCCATTTAGAAAAGTAGTTATTCGGAGGGGGGTTGACATTTCCCAGTTTAGAAATACCGTCATTGTCATTTTCACACTCCTACTATGGCAAGTGTGGTGGTGGTAGAGTTGAGGTTGGTCATATGCGCCAGGTCTGCTGGTGCATTTTTTTCTCAAGATTGACACTAATAGGAGGACACACACAAAATTAACATCCAGCCCAAGTGACTTACCAAAAACAATGCCCACATAAAAATATAAAAGGCATTCTTACATATTTTAAAATAAAAGTAGCTTTTTGTTGTATTTTTTGTGTGTGTGACATCTGTTAACCTCTGCCTAGCATTCTGTGGGACATATTTGCACCCGAGTTGATGAGTCCCCGAACTCTGTTGTCCACAGGGTATCAGTAACAACAATGCCAGTGCCTACCATTTTCACTGGCAGGCTCAGTGGCTATTCATGGGAAGTAAGTAAATACAAAGAGTGTGAGCTGGGTTCAGAAGCAGTGACATGTACTGGTGGCCCTGTGCAGTGGTCCCAGACCAAGCATGTAATGTTTGGGACTGGGCCTGGGGAAGTGGCATTTAGGAAGACAGGCAGGAAGAAGCACAGCAGAGAGGACCGGACAAGGACAGGTGTGGACAGGTGACGCTAAGTCTGCCGCTTTGGATGGACCTGCGTGTTCATACAGAGGAGTGGTGGGAGAAATAACCAGAAGGATGGAGTAAGGTGTAGTAATTTCTGTGGCTACCAGAGAGAGCTAGAAAGACTGCAAAAGGCTTCAGTGGAAAGCAGGAGAGGCTGAACTTTATCCAGCCATCAGAGAGTGTCACCGGAGATGGGAAGTAATGTGATGAAAGCCACATACTGAGACTTTTAGAAGGAATCTGCTGAAAATGTAGCACTTGAAAGTGAAATTGAATATGAGGGACCTGGAAATAGGGTGATTGGCCTTCCAGTCTTGTAAATTGCCTTTTATTGTCAGATAAAATTCCTCTCGAATAGAACTACACTCCTCTGGGCGATTCATGTCCCATGTGGAATCCAATCAAGAAGCAAAGTAGAACAATTACTGTAACGGGCGTAGGAGGTAGGAGGGAAGATGGCGCAGTGAACCCTCACTGTTTGTAACTTCTGGATCCCAAAACGCATGAAATACATGTATTTCACCAAAGCATATAGTTTTTCCCATAAACTGCATATGACTTCATTTGAAAATCTGCAGCAACAAGCTGAACGTAACAAGTTGAGGGGCTCCTGGCTGGCTCAGTGGGTAGAGCGTGCAAGCTTGGTCTTGGGATTGGGAGTTCGAACCCCACGTTGGATGTAGGGATGACTTAAAACAAAATCTTTTCAATAGAAAGAAAGGAAATAACTAGATGAAAGTAACACACAGAGGGCAGGTAGTCAGCTGTGCTCAGCCCCACTCAGTCCTAACGCACCCACTTGGAAGAGCCAAAGCCGGCCCTTTTGTGCCTCGACAAAGTAACACCTGAATTCTTGTTATGAACCAGGTCCTTTTTAATTTTTTTAAATAAGATTTTATTTATTTATTTGACTGAGACAGCGAGAGAGGGAACACAAGCTGGGGGAGTGGGAGAGGGAGAAGAAGCAGGCTTTCTGGTGAGCAGGGAGTCCAATGCGGGTCTCGACCCCAGGGCCCTGGGATCATGACCCGAGTCAAAGGCAGACGCTCAACGACTGAGCCACCCAGGCTCCCCAAACCAGGTCCTTTTAAAGTCATTTTATTTTTGTTTTCAACTACCTTTTCTTTCAGATGGTTTTCAAATCAGTCTAATTCTTTGCCGCTGAGCTCTCAATGACACCTGAACAGCCCTCTCCTCACAGTGGAAGAGAACCTTTCTCTGGCCTTCTGTGAGCATCTCTTCACTGACTGCTCCCCGTCTCCTAAGAGCAGGAACCACACACACACACACACACACACACACACACTCTCTCTCTCTCTCTCTCTCTCTCTCCCCCTCCTTTCGAGAGTCCTGTGACGACCCCAAACACTTCCTGTATCTCCACTACAGTCTGGAGTTGAGCTATACACACTCAGCCACAGCTCACCGCCCTGGGCCCTACAAGTGCTGCTTTTCACTACTTCCTCTCTGCTCCTCCTCTCACTGGGGAAACCTGTCGGAAGGCTCTTCAGGACTCCCAGTTACAGAAGTAGGTGGCAGAACCAGCTCAAAACAACCTTGACTGAGTGCCTGGGGTTAGTTTTAAGAATAGGAAGAGGGGACTTCCTATAGGTCAAATTCAAGTATAGGCGGCTGCTTTTCTGTGTTCTAAGAGCTAAGTCAGCCACTTAAAATGCATCTTGTCATGGATATCTCAGCATATCATAATTGACATCTAGGTAAGTGAGCCCTAATGAAACATCACAGTCCATGACTACTTCCAGAACTTGGAAATTTCTAAATCAAATTCAGCATTAACCATGTTTCCCCTATGCTCTTTTCTAACCCAGTATTGAAAAGGGACTGTTTATTTTAAAAACTGAAAAGTTATAAGACAGGCTCCTTATGTTTTCCCTGATTCCTATTACCGTACGTACTGTACGCATAAACAGAATCAGGCACATGTATAATAAAGCAACACCCATCCTGTAGATACTCCCTAAGAAAGAAAAGAAATGTAGCTGGCTCCTGTACGAATCGCTAACAAGACGGAAGCTGACTCACTATCTCAGTTACTTATTTTGTAACCGGTATATACTCCTGAAAGCCAGCCAGTGGGGTGATCCGGCCAGCCCTTCTCAGTGTCCTAGCTGGTTCTCAGCTCCTTAAGAAAAGGAGACCCTCCAGTGGTGCGGGAGTCCCCCCCGCCCAGCTGAGTGATCCTCTTTCTCTCTTGCTTATCCAAAGCCAGGTCTTCCCAGATTTTCCTTCTGTAGTCATCCACTATCTCCTTTTAGAAAACTTAAAAGGGAAAAGTCTGCAGGTACTGGAGAGAGAATCCGCTGCTCAGAATTACTTTGTTTCAGCCTAAAAAGCTTTTCCAGAAAACGATCACCCGTGGGTCCCAGTCACCGGGGCTGTGGGTTCTCCGGGTGGGAGCAGTGATCCTCTGCGCTAGGAAGAAATGCAACAGATGAGACTTTCTTTTTTTTTTTAAACAAAGTTGATTTTATTTTATTTTATTTATTATTATTTTTTTTTAGATTTTACTTATTTATTTGACAGAGAGAGACCACAAGCAGGCAGAGAGGCAGGCAGAGAGAGAAAGAGAGGGAAGCAGGCTCCCTGCCAAGCAGAGAGCCCGATGCGGGACTCGATCCCAGGACCCTGAGATCATGACCTGAGCCGAAGGCAGTGGCTTAACCCACTGAGCCACCCAAGCGCCCCAGATGAGACTTTTTAAATTGCTTCCATTTCACTTAGAATTGAGGTTTGCGTGGTCATGTGACTTTTTGTAACATCTGTTTTTTTTTTTCTGGCAAACTACTCAGGTCTGGGAAGCCAGTTAGAGGCCCAGTGTGCCATGTAGGTGGTAGAGGATACAAAGTCACGTGCACGTATTTTATTTGGTTTTAAGCAAACCCAGTACCAAAGCTAATGGAAGCTTTTTGTTTCATTGTCCTGATTACCCCAGAGCTGCTGGGACAGGGACAGAAAGAAATTGAAGGCAAAGGTGAAAAAATTGTTGGGAACACGACCTAAAATTAAAATCAGGCAAGGACCTTTCTGACGAAGTCAGAATTGGCTGTTTTTACCTGTGTGGCTTAGGGTGGACTAGCAGAACCAGATATAAACTGCCCCCTGCTGCCTGACACAGAGAAGTGCATTTAAAAATGTCCGCCTTTTTAAAAGGAATCCTATTCTCGAATGCCTCTGTGAACGGAAAAGAAACGGGATAACTTACAGCCTGCAGACTCACGCAAGCCATAGACATCACAGATCACCTAGTGCTCTCCAACGTGAAGCTGGAGGGAGTTAAAGGCAGCTCTCGTGAAAAGTGCCAGGTCCCGGGGCTTGGAAGTCTGCCTCAGTACCCCATCTGCAGCCTTGTTCCAGCAGCATCTATGGTACCCGGGAGCTTGTTAGAAATGCAGGTTCCCAGGGCCCCACCCTCGGTCTTCCAACTAGGACTCTGCCCATCGACAAGAACCCGGGTGATTCAC
The DNA here is from genome assembly GCF_009829155.1 of Mustela erminea. Taxonomy (NCBI): domain Eukaryota; kingdom Metazoa; phylum Chordata; class Mammalia; order Carnivora; family Mustelidae; genus Mustela; species Mustela erminea. Next base: position 39,568,882 of record NC_045626.1, read on the forward strand.
ATGCACCCTTAGGAGTGAGAAGCCCTGAGCATAATAACTTCAGAAGGAGCTTCCCCCGTGGAAAAGAGCCTCCAGGCCCCAAAGGATCACACTGAATTCAGTTTGAACAGGGGATTAACACAACCCAGTCGATGAGTTTGATCCTCTATGAAGGTCACTATTGCCTTATGTCCTTCTTTTCTTAACGCATCCCTTTTACACAGCTCACCCATCACTAGCCTTTTAACTCGCTGTAGTTCACGTTATTGGCCGTGGTTCAGCAGCCGCTGGTGTTTGCCAAGCAGTCCCCTTGAAAATCGGTCTGTCCCGGGGGTGTCTGGGTGGCTCAGTGGGTTAAAGTCTCTGCCTTGAGTTCAGGTCATGATCCCAGAGTCCTGGGATCGAGCTCCGAGAATCGGGCTCTCTGCTCATCAGGGAGCCTGCTTTCCCCACCTCTCTCTCTGCTGCCTCTCTGCCTACTTGTGATCTCTGTCTGTCAAGTAAATAAGTAAAATCTTAAAAAAAAAAAAAAAAATCGGTCTGTCCCAGCAAGTTCACGACAGGCGTAGCTCTGATCTCGGGCAGCATCTGTGTCTGTCGTCGTCCTCCCGTGCTGCGGTCTTCTCCCTCCCTCCGTACACCTGCTGCTACTGTTGTCTAAGAGTAGCAACTTGACCCGTTGTCAGTCTGTTGCTAACCCAGAGTGTTCTTTTCTGCGCCAGGTCAGGGAAGAGTGCCGGCTCCTGAACGCCCCTCCTGTTCCGCCCCGAAGCGCAAAGCCTTTGTCCACAAGCCCCTCCGTCCCTCCTCGCACAGCCAAGCCAGCGCGGCAGCAGACTCGCTCTCCCAGCCCCACCTTGTCCTACTATTCTTCAGGGCTGCACGACATGTAAGTCTTCACGCAGGGACGTGTCTTCTTGTCGGCCAGCTCACCGGGTCTTGAGAACAGTGTCAGGGTAGCCACAGCCTAGGCAGGAGGTGGGAGAGGAAATGTCCTTTGAATGCAGAGGATTTTCACTGGAAAAGCACGATGGGGCCCCTGTTGGTTTCAGGTTAGAATGGAAGAGCCAGGGTCCTAGGAAGAAAAGAAACCACAGTATATGTGAGAAACTCCATGATAAAGGCCAACTAGATTCTCTTTAAAGCAAGCCGCGGGGTGCCACCAGCCCCCTCAGACCAGCATCTTGTTCTTTCCACTCCCACTTCTGCACGAGCAGACAGACAGCACCTTCAGCGGGGACCTGCAGTAGAAAGGGTCCTGTTGGCTCTGCTCTGCCTTTCCACCCAGTATGGGAGTCCCTTCTTGACCGCGGCGGTCTGATAGCCATTCGCTTCTGTCTGGGTCCTTCCAGAGCTGTGAGCTCCTTTTGCACCGCAGTTCATTCCATGGTTGGCAAACGCCCGTGATGTTTTGGTAATCTTTCCCTATACCCAGTTGAATCTATCTCCACGTAACTTCCAACTGTTTCTTACATCTAGAAAAAAATAAATAAATAAATAGATCCTCCCTGCTTCTCTTTGTCAGCCCATGAACGATTTGAAGTCGGCTAAGATGTAAGTCTTCTCTTCTCCAAAGAGATCGCCTCAGTTCTGCCAGCTGTTTGCTGTGGCATCGCTGCCCGGTTGGTCCCCCATCAGCCTGGTCACCCCACCTCTGAGCACAGCCTGGCTTCCCTGACACTCTTACAATGTGGCACCTGAGCTGAATGCACCATTCCATATATGGTCTTCACCATTTAAAATAGCTCTCTTTTGCATTATTTTTTGTTGTTGTTCTCTGGACGTTTAAATCCTGATGCTAGTTTGACTCAGTTGAATGGAAGCCAAGGCAAGCATTGTGTTTGACGCATTTCTTCTCACTTCCGACTTTGGGATAGAAATAGAGTCCTCGGTGCTGGTGCTGTGTTCTTGTCCCCTGGCACAGGGATGACAGGCATGAGGCCCCCCTTTGTAGCTCTCACGCCACCCTGACCCGCTGGAGGCATTACTCATCATTTACATGACCTGTTGGTGTCATATGGGGGTAAGCCTCAACACGGCTTAAGAATTTTTCTCATCGTAAAGATCCAGGCACCCTACTCACCGTGATTTTCTTGTTAGTTTAAAAAAAAAAAATTATTTATTTGTCACCTCTACTATATCCTTTTAAATCATTATAATTCACAAATCTGTGTAATTACTGGTATATTTTGGTAACTTACAGACTTTTTTTTTAAAAACCCGGTGAAGTTAGCAGGTGCTTGATCGAATTCATTCTAAGTAATACTGTATTTTCCTTCCTAGCTGTCCTTTTCTGTTCAGAAGTGACATCTGGGGGATCAGGGTCGGCTCGATATTTGGCTTTTCCTTTTGACTCACCTCCCTTTCTGTGTTTGCTCTTAAGCAGCGTTCCTAAAAGCGACACAAGTCCTCCCGAAAGTGCTCCTGTGTCCTGCTACCCCTGTAACCGTGTGAAAACGGATTCCGTGGACCTCAAGTCCCCGATGGGAAGTCCCTCTGCTGACACTCTCTCCTCCAGGCTCTCGTGGCCCAACCATTACTCGGGAGCGGCGGAGAGCCAGACCAGGAGTGACTTCCTGCTGGGTCCCAGCAGGAGCTACAGTTACCCCAGACAGAAGACGCCAGGCACACCAAAGAGAAACTGCCCAGCACCCTTTGATTTGGACGGCCTCGAGCTCTCGGCCAGTCCGCCCGGCTCTATCACTTCAGAATTCAGCGGCAGCATCTCCGCCTGTCCCAAGTCAGCCAGCTACTCTGTGGAGAGCACAGACGAGAAAATTCTGGCTGCTGACATGACCAAGCAGAGTATTTCGTGCCCTGCCTTACCCCCCAGGGCTCCCAAACCCGTGGAAGAGAAAACCGCCTCGGACACTTCTCCTTTGCCTCTGAAAATTGATGGTGCTGAGGAAGACCCCAAGTCTGGGTCACCGGACCTCTCTGAGGACCAGTACTTTGTTAAAAAGGGCATGCAGGACATCTTCTCCGTCGCCTACCCTTTCGCATCTCCGCTCCACCTCCAGCTGGCCCCCAGGTCCTGTGGCGATGGCTCCCCATGGCAGCCGCCCGCGGACCTGTCGGGACTCTCCATAGAAGAAGTGGCCAAGTCGTTACGGTTTATTGGTTTGTCTGAAGATGTCATATCATTCTTCGTTACTGAGAAGATCGATGGGAATTTGCTCGTTCAGCTGACCGAAGAAATCCTCTCCGAGGATTTCAAATTGAGCAAACTGCAGGTGAAGAAAATAATGCAATTCATTAATGGCTGGAGGCCCAAAATATAGCCAAATAACCCCAGCTGGCACTGAACAAAACGAACAAATGCGTGTGCTAGAAGGGGTGGGCTGGAACACAATTCCATGTTTTTTTGCACTAGAAACCTTCTCTGTAAATAGGGATAAGAGAAACTCTTACTATGCAGATTACGTTTTTGAATGGTGAACAGGCTATTTTGTACATCAATAAAAATGCTGTACAGAACACTTAGAGGTGTGCCTTGTACATCACTCAACACTCAACAGCTGCTAAAAGACAAAAGGCATGTGCAGAGAAGTAATTCTCACTCAAGGAGGTTTATGTGAGAAGGTATGATATTTATTACAAAATAGCCAAAGCTGAAAACTGTAAGAATCAAAACAAACAAACAAAACTTAAAAAAACAAAAAATAAAAAACACTTTTTGAACAACAGTTCTCTCCTTTGGGGGAATCGACTTTAGACAATTAACTGTCCTGTGCTCTGTCGTTTGGATTGCTCAGTGCTAATCGTTTTACTCTTGTGCCTGAAAATGTTAGTGATATGAAATGACACTTTACTGTTTGTTATATGCTTGGTGGGGATCTTTTCATCAAGAGACATTTTCCAAAAGTCATGTGTTGATAGAGGATATATGAAATAATACAAATCATGACCACAATAATTTATCTATAACTACTGCTGATTTTATTGAGCAGTGGGGGAAAAAAAAACCCTGAACATATATGTGCATATATGTATACCCAATACACATGTGTGTTTTAAATATCATTAGTCTGATATTTTAGATAACATCTGTTCACTTCCAAAAATTTGGGTTTGGGGCTGTTAACTAAGTTGACTATTTTAGGAAGAGTGGACAGAATGATTCCAAAGATTCTCAGAACTCTTCCCCTCGAAGCTCAGTCTGATTCCGCTTCATCATGGAAAGCCTGGAAGAAATCAGTAGAGGGGTCTGTATTAAAGAATTAAATTTGATTGTAAGCCCAAGGGCGGTGGTTTGCTTATAATAATACTTGCATGCCGATGTCTGGGAAAATGATAGTTTCTTGTCAGGGGGTAATTCATCTCCGGTTTGAGGGTCATCTTTTTTCCTGGTGTCTAACAGTGAAAGGTCTGAAGAGTGTTTCTCAGAGCGTGTTAGGTATCCAATGCTTGGCTTCAGGAGAGCTCAGAAATCAGACTTATTAGGACCTTCATCTTTTGAGTAAATTTTTATAAAGTATCAGTAAGTACACTTGATTCGTTCATAAACCTCTTCTTCCATCTCTTCCAAAGAAAACACATTATTACCATAATTTTATTCCAAGAATTCCAGGACATGATTCTGACAGTTCTTGCCAAATGTGATTGAATAGTCCAAAATATAATGGCCTCATCATCCTTGTTGACATTTTGGAGGAATGTAAATCTTAGAAAAGTTCTAGTTCTCCAAGCCAGTCGCCAGCACTAGCCCTGCCTGCCCCACAGCCTGATTCTGGATGTGCAGACATCTGTGACTGATGTCAGCCAACCAGGGGCCACTAGGACTTGCAGGATTGGCTTCTTAGCTTCTTACCCACTCTTCCTGCTCACCAAAATAAATGCACAAGGGGAAAGACAAGACCCATGGTAACAGAACACGCAGGATGCAATATGCCTTTATTTCTTGACATTAATGATGCTCTCAGTTCTGATTTAGAATTGAGGTGAACTGACACCTCTTTTCATTTTACATCCTTAATCTTTTTTTAAGCATTCCTTCCTTCTCTTAACACATCTCCCAAAATGTAAACACTCTAGGTAAAATGTATCCCATAAAGAGAAACTGAAGCGCCCCTTCAGAAATAGCCAAAAAATCTAGACGGAAGTTTCCGGTCCTGCGCTCACGTGACATGAGACCTGCCCTCAATGACTTTCATGGTTAAGAAACATCCTTCTGTGTGAACAGCCATTTCTCTAGCAATGTTAACCTATCAGCACTTTCTTTTAAAATAAAAACAGGATGCAGTTGAAATGTTGCACTCCCCACCCCCCCCACCAAATTTTTGCTGAATCTGCTTTTAAGCACCTGACCCTTGGACACAATTCTCGAATTCAGGTGCGGGGAACACAGTGGGTTTGGGTTTACTCTGAAGGCTGCCCCCCATGAACAGTTGACTCTTTGTGTGTTTCTCTTTCCTTTTTTTTTTTTTTTTTTTTGTTTCTTCTTTGCAAAAACTTGACACAAATAGTTTCTGGTTTTCGTCCGGGCATGTTTATATCAAGTTTGTATTGGTGGCAACGCAAACACTACTTGGGGGCGGGCGCTAGGGGGCAGGCGCTAGGCCCTTTGGGTCATGTATTCAGATTTGTTGAGCACCTTTTATTGCCAGGCACTGTGCTAGTATGACTCGACAATGCTGGGGCGGGGAGGGGAGGCCCTCTTGGAGCTCATAATGTTTATATTTAAAATCACAGTTGCTGAGACTGCATATGTGTGAGTAAGAGAGACACAAAATCTTCTGGGCCGTTGGATGTATGGAGAGTTAAGTGTGTTCTGTCTTTAAAGAATCCACAGATGGAAGAAATGGCAGCCTCTGTGAAAGGGGTAAAAAAAATCAACACCATGTGATCGTGAAAACTTGGACTATGTTGGAGGCAGAAAGTATCTCGGACTCCCACTGGCTAATGTTCTCTTTTGCTGATTGGGAATGTTTAACTGTGGTAACTATCTTCTGGCATCTCTAAAGGCACAGATAGACGTAGTTGCCATTCCTGAGCTGAACACTAGTCTGTAGAGGACCTTGGCACCCTGACTAGACACGGCACACGTAGGCAGAGAGAGTCGCGGCAAGAGCCGCAGCGTGGGGGTCGGCAGGAAACGGCCTTTCCCTTCAGAGAGCTGCAGTTTCGCAGGGAGAAACGATGTTATAACGGTCCCCAGAAGCAGAATTTTTTGTAACCAACCAGGTCAAGACTGAGCATTTTCTGGCAGGTTCCCTGCAGTCAGTGTGGTGACCGTGGGGCTTGGGGGAAAGTGTGTCTAAACAGGACCCTTCTTGTGGTTTCATGGCCCCCATCAGAAGAGAAAATCAGCAGTAAGCCAAACCAAGCAGCTTAAGTGTAGAATATGAACCTGACTCACGCTGGAAGGGAGAACTCATACTCTCCCAGACCGGTTCTTTCTCAAAACCTTGTAAACGCCGGCACGTTCTCCTTGAAGTTGAGCTGCTCAACTTTATGAACTGTGAAATTTACATTTATACTCTTTTCAACCCACATGTACCATTCAAGTTTATGAAGTTGCAGCAAGCTGCCCATTCGACTAAATTGCCGTGTTTATTCTTGTCTCATGTAGAAATAAAACAATCTTACGGGAAACTGTTATGACAATCCATTCCAACTGTTTTCAGACACAGGCATAAACACCCTCTGCTCACATTCCAGAACCACCTGCCCACTATCCGTACAACTCCTTGAGAAGTTCAGGGATTGGATGTGGACGGAGAGAGGGTCCTTCATTTTCCAAACACTTTGTGTAACAAGTCACTACTCATCCTGTCTAAAGACCATAAAATTAACATTGTGAATAACCAACTGCAAAACAAAACAGTTCTCCAAAGTACCTCGTGAACCATTTAGAGGAAATTTCAACATCAGTCCCCCAGAAAAGTTAAATTTGCTGTTGGACACACAAGACTTTCAGAAACTATGACCCTTCTGTCAATGCCCACTCTTTATCTAGTAAATAAAGGAATGGGCTCCCAGGGCAAGAAGAGGGAAATGCCCAGAGTGCAAATGATGGAAAGTAAGATTTTTTATGCTGTGGGGTTGTCATGTTGTGGAATTCTCCTGGCCCCTTCTTGTCCAGTCCCACTGCAGTTTAGTCTTTAAAACTTGGTGTTTTAAAATGTATCTCGTTGTGAAAACCAGAAACAAGGGGTAAACGTGATTTCAGTTAAAACTGTGTACAAATATCTTATGTAATTTTGCTGCTCTGTCTCATTTTTAGGCTATGAATTTTGTAATGAGCTTATCAGATTACAGATTTCCTTTGTTTACAATCTCATGTAGTCGGGCTCAGATCGTTTCTTAGCTATCAGCCTCTTGTCCCATTTTCGTATTAAGTTCCATTTAAAATGCTGTTTAAGCTAAGCCTGAAACTTCAACTCAATTAATTAAAAATTAGGAGAGTGTTCCTTGATTGAAATGGAAAGGGTATATTCTTTTCGAAGAATTTTGTAACTGTCTTTATAGGTTCTTTGCTTGGAAAACCGCGGGGGTGTTAACTACGAGTTAATGGTTGTATTACTTTCCAGAGCATTATCTAATGGGCCCAATGTGTACCTCAAGAGAAACATAGTATGTTATGTCTAAAAAAAATTCATTGTTGATTTAAATGGTTCCAAAATGTCTATAAATAAAGAAAATTTAAAAGTTGCTCCTCTTGCTGTTCCTCAGTGAGTCGGACCTAGTGCATAGTTTTCTAGAACTTTGTTCCCCATCCTCATGAAGGAGATGTGAAGGCATCTGAAAGGAATTTTAATGCCACACGCCCATTCCACACTAAGAGATAGAAGACAATGGCTATCGTACAAAGAAGAAGCTGGGAACCAGGTCACCCGACGGCATTCAAAGAAAACTCAGTACCTGTGTGGTCAGGAGTTAGAACAAAAGACAAATACAGGTGAGCTTTAAGAAAAAAGAAAAAAAAAAAACCCATGTTTGTGTGGGAAAGAAACAATACACATTCCTCACTTTTGGGTTTATATATTGTTGAATTTATGTAATTACAGGCTGTGTAAGCGGTGAGAGAGATGGTGGTGGGCACTAGAGAAAGTCATGAGTCTTCATCTTGCTGCAACATCCACCAGTGAGTTTTACAGAGAAGCTGTCAAATGGCAAGTGGGGGTTGCTTAAGAGAGCTTCCATTTTACTCGAAATAGCATGAAATAGCTTCAGACCATTTTATGGAGAGGCTTTGGGGGAGGGTCAAAGGGCTGAGAGGACAGAAGGAACCCACGTCCTCAGCCTCCAACAGGAACCCCACCCCCCCGCAACAGCTTCACAATCGTGTAGTTTTCCTGACTTCTTTTACTAGACAGAGCATTCTCAACCCATCTATTCAAGCATTCAACCCTCCATCCTATTTCACAGGGATAAAGCTTGTGACTAAATCCATAGGTGACCACTTCTCTGGATTTTGGAGATATGCACTAGAAGAAAATCTAGGGTTGACCCTGTAGAATGGGGTTGGCTAAAGCATGCAAGGATCTATCTCAAGGTCCTAGGAGTACTTACATCAGATGGAAACTAGGACATATGACTCCCCCAAACTGAAAAATTGCAAAGTAAATTTGAGTTCAGAAATAAGTGGGGTTAGAGTCAAATATCAGGACGTTAGAAAAAGCCAAATCATTGAAAAGAATTATTAAGTACTGGATAAATTCACATTTCACTTGAAATGAATTTTCCCAGGTCCTCCTTGCTTAGCTTACTCAACACTAACTTCTGGATTTACCAGTACCATCCCCCAAAGCCAATGAGATTTCACTCTGTGCTGACAGCTTCCTGCGCGCATTATCTCCGTCCCTTTGTAAGCTACAAGCTCTTCATATCAGGGCTTAAGTCCCCATTGTTGTGTCTTTAAAAGTAGATGCTATTTGGAGTTCTCCTGAAGGACAGCATGAATACCATCACATTCCAGCTGGTGGCCAGGCTTTGTGCCCTCAAAATCAAAATAACAATAAAGTAAAAAAAAAAAAAAAAAAAAAGACACAAATGAAACTTGTATCAATCCTAAGACTTTTGAGTAGACTTTTTAAAAAGAGGGCAAAATATGAAGTTGTTTAAAGGTCCCAGACTGTTTGCATCATTTGCCAATGAGTTCATTTTCTTCCAACAGTTGAATTAAGCCAATGACTTCAATTCTCTCATGGATATAAAACAAACTAAAAAAGATCCGTGTGTACCCATCAACTGAGTGAAATATTGGTTCTGAAAGACACAAGCAATTGAGTAGTAGATATGGTAGAGTGACCAAGCCACGATTTTAGGACTACCGACAATGACCCGTGAAAATAAGGAGTCGGGTGCCTGGCTGGCTCAGGTGGTGAAAGTTTTGACTCTTGATCTCAGCGTTGAGGGTTCGAGCCCCATGTTGGGTCTAGAGATTACTTAAAGATGGCGTCTTTAAAAGGAAGAAGGGAAGGAAGAGAGAGGAAGGAAGGAAGAGAAGGGAGGAGGAAGGGAGGGAAGGAGGCAGAGAGAGAGGAAAGAAAAGATCACGAAAAAGAAAATAAACAGCTTCTGTGTGCTTAGAAGCCCAACAGTACAGGGCCTAGAAAATCCATGGACAGATCACAGAAGTTTAAAGTCAGAGGGAACCTTGAAAATGGTCTCCTCCAATCTCTTAACTTTATTTATTTTAAGTATCTCTACACCCAATACAGGGCTGAAACTCACGACCCCAAGATCAAGAGTTACAGGCTTTACCCCCAGCCTCTTTACTTTATAGGAATGAAGCACATGGAGGATAAATGACTTCCCCCAGACTGCATATGGTTTGTGACAGAATCAGAGCTAGAAATAAAGTCCCCTGATTCCCCATTATGTATTCGTTGTATTACAACATTGTCTCCCAATTTCCTTGACTTTTTTTTTTAAATAATATTTTTTCCCCTGGGTGGGGCACCTGGCTGTCTCAGTTGGTTGAGCATACAATAGTAGAGCACTGTCATTTTTCCAAGCCCTATGAGTTTGAGCCCCATGTTGGGCATAGAGATAAAATTGAGTTTTTTGAATGCAAAGAATTTCTTATCCTGGTCCTCCAAGCTCTGTCTTCTAAGATCTTGAACTGATGCTACACAGCCAGTGCTAGCTGGAAATCAAGAGAAACATCTCCTGCTTATAAAATGGAGGCTCTAAGCATGTCTCTTGCTTTTTGATCAGAAGGAATGACTCCATGGAGATAGTGAGACAGGTATAAAATGAAAAAATGTTAACGAACAACAACTTACACATAGTACACACACCTTTCATCCCATTGGATCTAGCCATGCCAGCCCCTTGGAAGAGTTTACAGATGGAGACACCAACGTGGAGAAGCAACGGTAGTTCTAAACATGGCCGCAGGGTGTCGGGCTTTTCCAACCAGCTAACGACAACACAAGGCTTACTCCAGTCAACTCAGATGGAGTACAACAGCGAGGCAAGGAGGAAAACTTTAAGTTCAGCCTGTGTTGGTGGTCTCCATCTTCCCCTCATTCAGTTTTCCACTTTCCTTAGCCAAACACATTGGAATCCTGAAGTCATGGAAACAGAAAGAAGTGGCTCAAAAAAGATAAGGCATTTGAAAGTGGAGCACTGTCAATTTTCCAAGCCATATGTAGGGAAGGAAAAATTCTTCCTCTCCCCCTAGTAGTCATCCAGCTGGACTAAGAATTAAATTTAAAAGATGAACAGAAGAAAGAACCAAACTTTCATGATGTGCACACAGAGGCCCAATAATGAAATTGAGACCTAAAGAAATGATCAAGGCTGGCCGTTTTTATACTTTTTAGACAAAAAGACAATAAATCTTTAAGAAATCAATTAGTAGGGAATTCTAAACAGAATTTGGACTGGGGCAGTAAGTTAGTAAAAAGTAACAGTCTTTATATTTATAGTCTTCTTAGTTCTAAATTTCTCACTCTGGTAATAAGGATGTCTCTTTCTCTCCTGGCATAAGGAGGATAGCTTTCTCATGGGAGAAATATTTCCAGCTTTCAGAGGACAGAGGAGGGTCTGGGTGTCCTTGCCCCAGCTGCCTCTTAAGTATTTAGAATATTTGTATGCTAAAGTGGCACATTTTGGCTGGCCTACCCTTGGTTCCTACACATATGTCCATGGCAGAAGAGATACAGGAATTTTCAGAGTGCAAAATTGACCTGTCAGATGCCTTGTCCCTTTCTTAGTTCTGAGTCTCTGGAATTCTGAAACAAAAGGTACTTGTGAATTTAAAAAAAAAAAAAAAAAAAAAAGCAGCTGTACTTCTTTTTTTTTTTTTTTTTTTTAATTCTGTTTGTTGGTTTTGAGCAGCAAAACCCTCAACCAGAAACAAAATCTAGCAAGTATCATTGCATTAAAGCTGACTTCCAAGATAAGATTGGAAAAGTAAATCTCTTTCAGTCCTCCTTCACCTTAGTCAAACCATGAACCCACCTAATCGGTCCCGGAAGAAAGAATAAATAAAAGATTAACAAAGGAAATGTCAAACTTCAGCTCTTGCCTAAATATGTTTATGCTTCATTCTCTGTGCTTTTTACTATTTTCAGTAGCACAGTTTTTTGACAAGGTGAAAGTCTCTCAATTTAACTTTTAAGGAGATTAATTTACAGTTTTTTATCTGAAGAAAAAAATGCTAGTTCAAAAAGATATAGGCACCCCTATGTTTTTTGCAGCATTATTCAAAATAGCCAAATTACGGAAGCAACCTATGTGTCCACTGATAGATGAATGGATAAAAAAGAAATGGCATACATGTATGTATAAATACATGTGTGTACACACACACACATATATATACACACATGCACATATATAATGGAATATTACTCAGCCATAAAAAAGAATGAGCTCTTGCAGTTTGCAACAACATGGATGGACCTTGAGGGTATTATGCTAAATGAAATAAGACAGAGAAAGATAGATACTATATGATTTCACTTATATGTGGAATCTAAAAAAACAAATGAACAAACAACAAAAAAGTAGAAAGAAATACATAAATAGAGAACAAAGTGCAGGTTGCCAGAGGGTAGATGTGTGGAGGGATGGACAACATAGGTGAAGGGGAGTGGGAGATACAGGCTTCCAGTTAGGGAATGCATAGGTCGCCGGGATGAATGGTAAAGCATAAGGAATACGGTCTATAACACTGTAACAGTGACACATGGTGACAGATGGTAGCCCTTGTCATGAGAACAGCATAACATATAGACTTAACAATCAGTATGTTGTATGCCTGAAACTATGTAACACGTATGTCAACTATACTTTAATAAAAAATAAAATAAAATTTTTGAACAGACATTTCTGCAAAGAAGACATCCAGATGGCCAACAGACACATGAAAATATGTTCCACATCACTCAGCATCAGGGAAATACAAATCAAAACCACAATGAGAAACCACCTCACACCAGTCAGAATGGCTAAAATTAACAAGTCAGGAAATGACAGATGCTGGCGAGGATGTGGAGAAAGGGGGACCCTCCAACACTGTTGGTGGGAATGCAAGCTGGTGCAACCACTCTGGACAACAGCATGGAGGTTCCTCAAATAGTTGAAAATAGAGCTACCCTATGACCCAGAAATTGCACTACTGGGTATCTACCCTAAAGATACAAACGTAGTGATCCGAAGGGGCACGTGCACCTGAATGTTTATAGCAGCAATGTCCACAATAGCCAAACTATGGAAAAAACCTAGACGTCCATCAACAGATGAATAGATAAAGAAGATGAGGTATATATATAAATATATACTATGGAATGGAATACTATGCAACCATCAAAAGAAATGAAATCTTGCCATTTGCGATGACATGGATGGAACTAGAGGGTATTATGCTGAACTAAATAAGTCAATCGGAGAAAGACAACTATCATATGATCTCTCTGATATGAGGATGTGGAGATGCAACGTGGGGGGTTTGGGGAGTAGGAAAAGAATAAATGTAACAAGATGGGCTCAGGAGGCAGAGAAACCATAAGAGATGCCAAATGTCACAAAACAAACTAAGGGCTGCTGGGGGGAGGGGGGTCGGGAGAGGGTTGTGGGGTTATGGACATTGGGGAGGTATGTGCTATGGTGAATGCTGTGAAGTATGTAAACCTGGTGATTCACAGACCTGTACCCCTGAGACTAATAATACATTATATGTTTATAAAAAAAATTAAACTAAAATAAAATTTTAAATAAATTAATGAAATACTTTCAGTTTGAGTTTAGGTTGCCATCTTGAAATAGTATCATTGTACAAGTTTTCATATAATCACACTTACCTGTTTCTATCACATGTCAGTGATTGGAGATGAAGGCGTCATGGGACAATGGCTTCGTTCTGGGAGTTGGGGCACAGGTCATAGAAACACTGTTCTTCTCATTGTAAAATGGTCCGCTCTCCTGGTTTTGTGTCTCTTTTTATATTACCCCTGGCCTACACAAAGATGCTCTCACTTTTGGTGTCTCATCTAAGTGATCATCGTAGAATGATGCCCGTACTTCACGTACATCCTAGCTGGCCCATTCGAAAGGTAAAAAAGGCAAATGTTGCAAATGCAATCCAGAGAGGTGCTCTGACTGATCTATCCTTGAGCCAGGATTACTCATGAACCTGCTCAAAGTCTGAGTCCTGGACAAGACTTTAAAGACCCTCAAACATTGTCATGATTTATTCACACATGTAGAGATCTCCAGAGGAGAAGTTCCCATTTCTACATCGTACGGTCCAGGGTTCTTCCTTTTCTGCCTCATTTTGCAACTTAAATCATCCCCTCGGTTTTGTGCTATGTAAGTTAGTGACATCACAGTTTTTTAAAAGCTGACCTATTCCTCCATGTGATTAATTTTGAGTTGGGCCATTTTCTATTACATTCTTTCTCAGGCCTGAGACTGTTCACGTAGTTCCTAGTTTCCCCATGATAAGAACAGCCCTTGACTTGTCACCAAGGCTTCAGCGCTATTGTACGCTAGTTATCTGGGGCACATCTTGAAGAAGTGAGATTTCTCTCTATGCTAATTATCCTGGATGACAGAAAGATGTGGAAATCATTTGTGCTGGAAGAAAGAAAAAGACAACCTGTAGAGATAACACTATTAGAGTAACATAAAGTACTGGAATCCATGAATTAGTTAATCATGGATAGTTTGTTATTTGGAAGGTTGAGATAACTCATTTATCTTTCACAGATAACTAACTATAAAAGAACAGTTTGAAATATGAAATGGGAAAATGAGGTACATGTTCTCCTTATTCAGTTAGCTATTAGGTGTGTCTCACCAGAATTAATGCTTGATGAAAAAAATAAATGCTAGTATTTAACCCTTGCTGGCTTCTTTGAGAGACGTGCTGTTTCTTTATATTTTTAGTCTTACCATGGTGCCAATCTTTAGAGCATTCATCTTCCATCCTTGGATTTTTGTCTCCTCCTGACTGTCCCCCCATGTCAGGGCTGGATTTTGAGGTAGGAGGATTATCAAGGGCAAAGTGGGCAGTGGTTGCTGGAGACCAGGATTCCAGACCCATGAACACGTCCAGAAGCCATGTTCCAAGCTGTGGATTCTCCCTCTGCCAGACTTGTTCATCTCCCCACCTACCTCAGCTGCTCTCCTCACTGACCACTGTGGTTCTTACTGTTCACTGAAATAAAAAGTCCCATCTACTCTGTCTTCCCCCATTCTGGGTTTCTTCTCACATACCTTTCCTGGACCTTCTTAGATCTTTAGCCAGACGTAGCCCAAATTTCACATTTCCCTGAATTCCTTTTATGCTCTCTTATTCTATCTCCATATAGCTCGTGAGTCTGCTTTAAAACATTGTCTACCTTGATTTCATAAATCTGTTCTTATCACAGCCAAAGAGGTCCACCAGGCAAACAATACTGGAGTTGGGGTTGATCTCATGGGCAAATGGAAGAAGGAAGTGCGACTGGTATGGCATTGGATGGATTCATTAATTGAAGTAATTTGGGGGAAATGCCTACTATCTTTCCCAAGCAGTAAAAATTTGCCTTTTCAATACTTGATGTATGAATGCTAAAGTCAGGTTTGAAATTACTTTTAGTATCAAAAAATTATTTATCAACCAGCCTCTGACCCTTTGGCATGCCCCTAAGACACATGCACAGTGTGTGTAGGGGAAAGTGTGTCTCATTTGCTCCCTGGTTGACCAGCACTCAATCACTGTCTGAGTCTCAGCCCGGGCCACTGCACCATGCCCCGCCAAGGCCACTGGATCTCTTCCTGCTACACATCACCTCCTGCTTAGGTGGGTACCACCTCTGCAAACAGTTGTCACTTGAGATATGCATATGGGCATTTCCTGTCCTTCTCTGGCCCTTCCTCTCCCCAGCAGCATCATAAAGGTTCAGTATATAGGCTGCTTCATCAGCATGAGTTACAGGTGTGCTTTCTTATAATCCCAGGTGTCCAGCAGGTAAATACACAAACACACACACCCACACATGCAATAGACAAATGCGCTCTCAAAGACTCACAGCCTAAACCCATAAGGAAGTAGACCCAATAACGAACAACAGACCTCTTCATGAATGCCCCCTTAGCTACCCAAATGCCCTGCGAAAGCTTTGATATACCACCCATAGAGGCATGATTATATTCTCACACATGCTTCTATCCTATATCCTAAAGAAGGGTTTCTTTTTTTTTTTTTTTTTTTTTTTTTTAAGTAGGCTCTGTGCTCAGCATAGAGCCCAGTGCAGTGCTCAAACTCATGACCTTGAGATCACGGCCTGAGCTGAGAGCAAGAGTTGGACACTTAACCAACTGAAACACCCAGGCACCCCTCTAGTGATGATCAGTTTACACCTGCGGAGTCCCCTAGTCCTGAATTTGGATCAGAGATTTGCTCCTTATTATTAGTGTGACCATTGGCCTCATTATCTTACCTACAAAATGGGAATGGGAACAGCTACCTCCTAGAGCATTTATGGAAATTAAATGAGTTAAATGAAACTTAATTCTGTTTTGAAATAGAACTAAACCCATTTAGATATGAGAAAGAAGAGGCGCCTGGGTGGCTCAGTCAGTTAAGTGTCTGCCTTCAGTTCAGGTCATGATCCCAGGGTCCTGGGATCAAGTCCTGCATTGGGCTCCCTGCTCAGTGGGGAGTCTGCTTCTCCCTCTCCCTCTGTCTGCCACTCTGTCTACTTGTGTTTTCTATATCTCTATCAAATAAATAAATAAAATCTTTTTAAAAGGAAGAGAGAAAGAAAGAAGAAAGTAAGAAAAGAAATGAGAAAGAAGGTGGTGATGGGAATAACTTAAATTCTTCTTTTGGCCATCCATTCACTTCGCAAGTGCTTTTGAGCATATATTAGGTTTTCAGTACAGACCTGAGTGCAAAAGCAACTCTAGTGAATAAGACAAATTCTCTGTCTACAAGCTGCTAATTTACAGTTAGCACAGTAATAAAATCTTTTATTGAGTACTTAATGTGTTCCACTCATTGGAACTTAGGAAATTATATGCATTATCTCATTTAATTTAAAGAGAAGCAACAATAAGTAGCTCCTACTGTTATTTCCATTTCTATAGACGAGAAAACGGAGTCTTAAAGGCTAACTCATCCAAGACATCCATCACATAGCAAGTAAATGGCCAATCCTGGGTTTAAACCCACGGCTTTCATCTGGCACCCGTGCTCTTACAAGGAGATGCATAGAAGGTGCTCTGGGAGCAAATAGGGAAGAACATCGCTGTGTCTGGTCTCAGTGTCTGAGTATAGGATAAAGAAATGGAATATTAACTTTATGACTAATGACTGCGCTCAAGCTAGAATCTTTGCTGGACCTCCTTCTGCTTGGAATGACAAAACAGGGGTCTTGTCAGGCAGCATCTCTCTTAGACAAGCTGGGTGGAGATACCCTGCTGTGTGTCCACTGATCACATGGCCTCCTCAACCATAGTGAGCCCGAGATTTCCCAAGGTCAGTGAGCTCACCAGGGGCACTAGAGACCACACTTCAGCTGGTCTAGGGCTGTGGAACAGAGGTGGTACCCAGAGCACCTTCAGGAGCTGCTGTGGGACAAAGATCACAGCTTATGGAGAGTGAGGGAGACATGGGATTGAAGATGGCATCCATGTTGTCCACCTGGGAAAGTGGGTAGAAGAGAACCTGGGGAGCAGGGTGGGAAGGAGCTGCTGCAACAGCTTTGGGTGTGCTGCATTCCAGACAGTCACCCAGTTGAGGTTGTGTTTGGCTGGACGTAAGTACAACCCAACTAGAGCAACTTTGTTGAGTAGAGGATTGCTTTTCTCAAGTAACAAGAAGGCCAAGGAAGGCAGCTTAGTTCTTGTGCAGCAACCAAAGGATCCTTCTAGTCCCTGTTCCATGGCCTTCACCTGTGGTTGTCATCCTTAAGATGATACCTCAAGATGATCCTGTACGGACAAGCATTCTTCCTGAGTTCCAAGCAGAACAAAGGCTCAAAAGTGTGAAGATTACAAGAGCCATGCCAACTGACTCCATCCCTTTTTAATCAGGAAACGTATTTCCTGGAAGCTCTGCTCCATAGATTTCCACTTGGCTAAAACCAGGTCACATGACCACCCTAATGGCAAGCGTGACATTGGCGAGTATTTCTTACCCAGAACTAATCAAGGCTCTCTGAGCAAGGGAGAAGAGCTTGGACATTGAATCAGCCACCTGCAACATCTGCACAGGCCCTTGTGCAATACAATTCACAGCCCATCACTGGCTGTAGGAATGCAGGCCATCCTGCTTGGGAGATTTTTGATACATGAGTCAGAGGTTGAGGACAGAACTCCGCTCCAGAACGAGTCAGACCACTAATGTTCTTATTCTTGCCTGTATTTGCAATGGTCTCAAACCCATCAAAAAATTTTTTTGAGAAGTGCTCCATGTTATATTTCACCTCCTGGGAATGCCTAATGCATATTAGTATATCAAAGGCTCTGAGAAGTTTGCAATAAAAACTCGTTTGGCTCTACTTAACCCAACGTTTCTCCAACACTCTCCAGATCATGATTTGGAAATGCTGACCTGAGTCAGTACCTTGAGATCACCTAGATTAGTTCTTCATGGCCATGTGGTTCACTCATAATTAAACTTGTTAGCAGGATATAAGAAATATGGGATTCCTACCCCATAGGGTTGTAGGTCCAATGCCAGTTCCTGAGCATGAAACCTGTACAATCTCCTGGGGCCTCATGTTGCATGTGTCCCACACTCAGGCCAATTCTTGGCCATTGCAGTCTTGAAATTAATTTTTGAACAAGGGGCTTTATGTTTTCATTTTGCCCAAAGCCCAGAAAGCTTTGTAGCTGATCTCGGGCAAACAGGATAAAAATCAGATATATGTGATTTATATTTTTAGCTTTTTCTTATTTCAGAAGAAGCAGTTGTTTGCTAGTGTAAGTATGTTTTCCCTTCTTACTGTCATACATAAACATATATGAAAATGCTAAAACATTAGAAGTGTTCTCTCTTTCCTATTCACATCCTTCCCTGATTCCTGTCAAGGGGGTTATGTCAAGTTTATATCAAACATAGTAAAAAAAGAAATTAGACTCATTCTGTTATCATAAATGGATATGAAGAGGAATTTAAAGCAAATTCTTTTAAAAGTAAGATAGTTGGCGTTCCTGGCTGGAACATTCAGTGGAGCATGTACATTCAGTGGAGCATGTGACTCTTAATCTTGGGGTCATGAGTTTAATCCCCACATTGGATGTAGAGTCTACTTAAAAAAATAAAAAATAAAGCAAGAAACAAAAATAACACAGAAGCTGATTTCTTTAGCCTTAGCTCCAGGCAAATCTTCAGTTTTTCATTTATTTTCGTCCTGTTCTTCCACTTCCAGTCTAAAATGTATTTATCCCAACAACCCCCATCACCATATACTCCATAAAGGGAATGCGATAAGGCAGGACAGAGAAAGAAGTGGTATCTTCCACAAAGGAGGGTTGATGGGTCAGGCTGCCTCTCAGTATAGGATAACTATGTCTAACTTGATCTGACTTCAAAAAGCCTAAACAAAGGGGCGCCTGAGTAACTCAGTCAGTTAAGCCATTGCCTTCAACTCAGGTCATGATCGTGGAGCCTCAGGATCAAGTCGCACATCGGGCTCCCAGACAGTAGGGAGTCTGCTTCTCCCTCTGACCCTCCCCCTTCTCATGCTCTCTCTCTCTTTCATTCTCTCTCTCTCAAATAAATAAAATAAAATAAAAAGCCTAAACAGAGTCTCAGGAACAATATTGAAGAAATAAAACTGACTTTAAGAAGCAAGAGCTGGACTTTCATTACCTTGAAAGAAGAAAGTTGAGCCCAAAGGAAAAACAAAAAAGCATCAAGACTTAAATATGAGGGGCGCCTGGGTGGCTCAGTGGGTTAAGCCGCTGCCTTCGGCTCAGGTCATGATCTCAGGGTCCTGGGATCGAGTCCCGCATCGGGCTCTCTGCTCAGCAGGGAGCCTGCTTCCTTCTCTCTCTCTCTGCCTGCCTCTCAGTGTACTTGTAATTTCTCTCTGTCAAATAAATAAATAAAATCTTAAAAAAAAAAAAGACTTAAATATGAGCAGAAAGGGGGAAAGGAGGCTCTTTGTCATTATTTGTCATGTAAAATGGCAAGATAATGACCCATGAGGGATTTCACTGGAAGGAAAGCGTTGGCATTTAGACTTCTTCTGAGTCAAGAAGTGGGTCTTAATATATCTTTACCCTCTCTAGAGGAACCACCGCAGCGAGTTATTGTTGGTAGTGGGTGTTCGATAGCATCACTTGGTTATTTCATGGGTGAGCAGGGTGGCTAAGGGTAGAGTTGGTTGGTGGTTTTAAATTCAACATTTCTTCTCTTTTCTTCTCCACTGTTATAGCAATTTCTTTCTCCTGGTCTCTACCCCCATGGATGCTTTCCCACGACCTTGTCCTTAATACCATATCCTTGTATTAGTACTACAATGGCCATTCTTCTCTAGAAAGTGAATTGGGGTCTAAACCTTACCATTTTGTCACGGGATTGTAGGCTTCCATGTCTTACTTATCTTAGTCCTGGTTCCCCCAAGACTTGCCCACCTGCCTGCCCCTCAGCCTGCCCCTTCTGGTCAAATGTGGTAACTATTTGTTGTTGGATCAGTTAATGGAAACAAATGAACCTTTGCAATCCACTTTTGTCAACAAACTCTTCTTTAAGTCATTTATTTTTTTAAAGCAAGATCAAAGTTTGCCAAAAATATTAAATGTCTCAAGATACCTGTGTTTAGCTGTTTACGGTATCATTTTGTTTTTATTTTATTTTATTTTTATTTTTATATTTTTTAAGATTTTTATTTATTTATTTGACAGAGATCACAAGTAGGCAGAGAGGCAGGCAGAGAGAAAGGAGTAAGCAGGCTCCCCGCTGAGCAGAGAGCCCGATGTGGGGCTCGATCCCAGGACCCTGAGATCAGGACCCAAGCCAGAGGCAGAGGCTTAAACCACTGAGCCACCCAGGCACCCCTCATTTTTGTTTTTAAAGTTGAAGCCTACATTTAGTTTTCAGTCCAGTGAAATTATCTGCCATAGCTCTAAAAAATCACAAGGCACCCAGTTTTTTGTTTGTTTCTTTGTTTTAGTAACCTCTACACTCAATATGAGGCTTGACCTCATGACCCCGAGATCAAGAGTTGCATGTTGTACCAAATGAGCCAGGCAGGCGCCCAATTTCCCTAGCTTTTTACTTTTTCTTTATCTTTTCTCATTGAAAATGGTATAAAAAAAATTCTTCAACTTAATGGATATATAATTCTCTCTAAATTATAATGTGATTTGCTTTTTATGGTAGAAAACATTTGCCTTTGTTAGATTTGCTTCTTCCCCTATGTGAACACCCAGGTGCATTGTACCAGACTTGTCTCAAGGCAGAGAGAGCATCAGTACTCACTGGAAGCATCTTGATTTCCCATAGGCCATTTCAGAGAAGATCTCTTTACTAGTTCCTTCTTTCGAAAGTTTTAAGAGAGCACAAGTCTAAAATAAATAAATAAATAAATAAAATTAACAGTATAGCATTCTGAGATTTAGAGAAGACAGGCAAAGGTTAACAAAAATAGAAAGAAAGAAATTTAACTCATTCCATTTTATTGAAAGCAATTTCCAAGTAACTTATCTGTTATGAAGATAACTTCATCCAAGCGTTTATTTAATAGTTAATTAGCAGCATCTCTTAAAAGATCTCTGCAGTCTAGAAAACACAAAGCCATAATCCCAGCTAATAATATCAAACTGATGAGCAAAGACATAGCACCTACGTTTTCAGCTGATGATGTGGCAAAGATCATGAAATTCTGCAAAACTCAATCTAAAGTGAGTTATAAATCGCACAAATACCAGCTAATGGATAATGAGATCCTATTCTAATGTTGATAATGTGCAATGTAAGTGTTTCCTGTTTCTTAAATAGGATATCTTTGACCATTTAAACAAGTCTTTAGCACCAAGCATCCACAGGCATGAGTATATTAGAAAAGCCATTTTGTGTATGCCGCTTGGAGGTAATGAGAAAGTGCTTCTCGATGGGACACGCATAAGAGGAGACATCAATGTCTTATTAATAGGTAAGAGCACGCTGAGTTAATAGTGCATTGATAACTTATTTTTATTGTCCCCTCCTCACCACGCTTGTGTGACTCGGTGATGTAATATTAGCAAGAAAACAAAAAGCCAAACTAGCACAATTATGGTGTCATCATTTTCCTGTATAAAAACGTGCTTGACTTTTATTAGAAACATTTTTTATCCTTGAGAGTATCATTTGACCTTTGTAACAAATATTCTGTGTCCAATATAGCAATCCCTTTCCCCACATTCCCCACATATTTCCTTACCTCTCCCCCTTTATCTAGTCCTAAGTTGATCTAGTCAAAAATCCAACAAACACCTAGAAAAGTGGACTATTGTCTAAATCTCCCTCTTGTCCACATTGTTCCCCATCTTTCCACTTTAGCCTTTGAGCAAAGACTCAAAAGCCAAGTGGGGTTTCGGCAAGGATTTCAAGTGTTTGGATCTAAAAACCTGCAATTGGCCAATCTTGCCCCAGCTGCTTGCCCCACGTGCCTCCAACTACTGGGCACCTGGGGAGGCAAAACACATGTGGGGGTGCCTGGCTGGCTCAGTCAGTAGAGCACACGACTCTCGATCTCGGAGTCGTGAGTTTGAGTCCCACATAGGGTGTAGAGACTACTTATATAAATGAAACACTATAAATTTAAAAAAAAATACACATGATTCATGGTCTGCCTTCCTGTCAAGCTGTGGCGATGATATGAATATAGTGACTGAATATATAATTATTAAGTACTTACTCTGTGCCAGGGAGTGGCACAGATGAAAAGTGGAAGACACAAAGCTTGGATACACATTGTAAAGGTAAGAGGAAATATAAGAGGATACATATTGTAAAGAAATCAGTGCATTCGCGTGCTCCAGGCTCCATGACAGACGTCTAAGTAGAATGCTGCGAGGGCATCCCCAGAACCTAGCAGAAAGGAGATTCAGAGAAGAAAAGTACCACACTGGTGAGAATGGTGGTGAAGTTTTCAAGAGCACTACTTTAGCTTTCAACACTTCCCTCAAATGGTCATTTAAGGACTCCTTAAATGTGCCTCCTTAAGGGCGCCTGGGTGGCTCAGTCAGTTAAGCGTCTGCCTTCAGCTTCGGTCATGATCCCAGGGTCCTGGGATCAAGTCCCACATTTGGTTCCTTGCTCGGTAGGAAGCCTGTTTCTCCCTCTGCCTGCCACTCCCCCCACTTGTGCTCGTGTTCTCTCTAGAATAAACAAATAAAATCTTAAAAAAGAAAAGAAAAGTATTCCTGAAGAATACCTATTCCAAGCATTCCTTAGTATCTCCCACATTTGATGCTGTGACATAATCAGATTTCCACTTAATTGTCACCTTCAAGAGACCGAATCAGATATCCTAAATAGGATAGCCATCCCGCCGGTCACTCACTTTCCCCTAACCTTCGCCTAGCATTTGTCAGCATCTCTTCCTTGTGGGTTTATGCGTTGCCTATAAGCTTAAAGAAAATCAGACTTTCTTTTATTGCTTAGAATCGTATGCTCAAAAATATTTTTGAATGGATGAATGGTAAATGCACAGAATTTTCTCAGATCAGCTTTGAGGCCAGGCCCCTTTTGCTTTCTCAAAATTTCATATTCCACCCATGTTTCCTGCACCTATATTAGCCCTCAATCAAACAATAGCCAGTATCGTTCCACAAGACAAAAATTTTACAGAATATTCATTCCATCCGCACTGATGCCCTCTCTGTGCTCTGACGCCTCAGATAAGGGTCATAGCCAGAGGCTAGGCCTAGGACAGCCTTGAAACCCGAGCTAATTCTACACAAATATCAAAGTATAAGAATATACTTTTTAAATAATAAAGAATACAATGTAAGAAAATAAAATGCATTCTGGATTTTAGGCAAGTGTTGTCTATTTGCTATAAGTTTATGGGGTATTTTTTAGTTCAAATATCATGAAAAATTAAAATCTGGGATGGAGTGTTTTGCTCATTTCCTAACATTTTATGTCGAATGGAAGGACTGCCAATCTGAGAAGAGGAAAAATGGCACGATTGTATGTGATAGATGAGTGAAAAAAGTACCCTAAACATTATTTATGCCTAACAAGCTAATAATAATGATCCAAATGACATATTGTTTCAACTTTAAAGCTTCTAGCTAAAAAATAATTCTTTGAAATGTGTTGTTGTCTTCTACCATGTCTTTGATTGTGCTAATCTATCTGATTCAATTTCACAAATATTGACTGTGTAGTCTTGAGAACTTGGAATGGGGTGGGGGAGGGGAGAGGGGAGGGCTAGGAACGTAAAGCTGAAGAGGAACCTCAAGGATCCTAAAACCTAGTATCCTGCCATGTGTTCCAGAATATTTTTGTGCAAGCGTGCCATATTTTTTTTTACGATTTTATTTATTTATTTGACAGAGAGAGAGATCACAAGTAGGCAGTGAGGCGGGGCGGGGGGGGGGGGGGTCGGCGGAGCAGACTCCCTGCTGAGCAGAAAGCCCAATGCAGGGCTCTATCCCAGGACCCTGAGACCACGACCTGAGCTGAAGGCAGAGGCTTTAACCCACTGAGCCACCCCGGCGCCCCAAACGTGCCATATTTTAAGAGATCATGCCTCTCTTCACTCGTGTTTTCAGTATTAAAATTGAAACAAGGTCAGAGAAAGGTGCCCCGCTGTCACAGAAGCATGCCCTGCCGGTGCGAGCTCACCCAGCTCCCCAAAACGGTCATGCTTCTAGCTTTTCTGGTTGCCTTCTCTATGGGAAAATCAACAGAGCATCTGTTGCACTGAGCTTAGAAACAAAAACTTCCTCTGCTGTGCTAGGAGATAACATCCGCAGAAGGCTGAAAATTAAAATAAAATAAACAGAGGACTGCAGATTGTTCAAATTAGCTTACATTAAAGCCAGAGGAACAGCCTGTCATCTCGCTGTTAAATTAGACTGCGGCTGCCGCTGATTTGGAAGGACAGATGACTGAATGACAAGTGTGAATGAGCCCTGGAAAAGGTGCAAAGGGACCCACGGGGAAGCAAGAAATGCAGAGCAGATGGACAATTAGATTTGAACAGAAGGAGAAACATAGAATTTTTAGGTTGAATTTTTTCAGAAGATAGCAATAACCCATATTTCCACAGACAGACGCCTTTTCTTTTTGATTTCGAAGTCCTTCTCTTTCAGTTTGCTGTCAGAAAAAAGACAGACAGGAGCGGCTGTAAAGTGATACAGGTAAGAACTCTGTGGGTAAGAATACTGGATGTTTCCGGTAAATCTCAGCAAGCATTACGTCACGTCGCAAGGTGAGTTACATAGGCATTTCGTAAGACTCTAAATTCCAATACGGGCCAATGAAATCAGTCAATCAGTCAATCAGTTAACATAGCCTATTTATAGGACGTAGAGGTCCGACAGTACTATCCATTTGCTGCCAGCTGGAAACGAGCTATCTAGGTGAGGAAGCTTGCCGTTATAAGAACCAAAGCTTTTCTTTCTTTCTTTCTTTCTTTCTTTTTTTTTTTTTTTAAAGATTTTATTTATTTGACACAGAGAGAGGTCACAAGTAGGCGGAGAGGCAGGCAGAGAGAAAGGAGGGGAAGCCGGCTCCCTACTGAGCAGAGAGCCCAATGCAGGGCTCGATCCCAGGATCCTGGGATAAGGACCTGATCAGAAGGCAGAGGATGAACCCACTGAGCCACCCAGTGGTTTTTCAATTTGAAACTCTTGGTTGAATGAATGAATGGGTGGAGGAAAGGGATTGCGCAGTTGCATTCAGTAGTAGACCTTGAAAACAGTTTCCTGTTTCCTGTTACGTGTAAACATAAGTTCCAGTGTCCTACCATCACACACAGACAAGGAAGCTGAAATGTGAGTTAGAACCACTGCTTCACTGACACAGTCCTCCTGGATGGATCTGATAACAACAGACAAGCCTAGAGGGCAGTTGGGATGGGCCAATAGGAAGACTGTCACCTACGACCACCGAGGCATTTGCTGGGAGAACATCCTAAGGGGGAAGCATCAAGCTGCATGATTGGTTTAAAAAGAAACAATACCAGGTTTCTTGGAGGCGAGGTGGTATTTTGAGTTCTGCACATTCGGAATTAAGTCCAGTATTTTTTCTCTGGGATACTCTCATAGGTTCATAGCAAAACCCTAGGAAAACGGAATTGCAAAGGACAGACCCAAAGAGTGATCCTTATATAAGATCCCTACACAACACTGGGAACACTGCCTCGCAGCCTCGCGTGGTTTCGGAGAACACAGGCCGGCTCCAGCATAACTCAGCAGCAAGCCTCCGTGAAAGGACACCTTCTTCCCAACAACCATGTCCTGCCTGGCACATGACAGGATGGGACACAGCTGCCCCGCCCCACTAGTGTCTTGGCACGAGCATTACACTACACAGGGATTTACACTTTCACTCAGTAAAGAATAACTGTGCACCGTGGGTCAGACTCTGGGCTCAACCCTGGGGGCTCAAGGACAAACAGGGCACATTTGGTGTTTGCCTTAAGAGGGCCTCGATTCCAGAAAGCACTGGTCAAGAGTCTCAGTGGCCTAGAAGTGACGTAATAAAGGACCTCAGACTGGGTGGCTGAAACAACAGAAATATATTGTCTTACAGGTCTGGAGGCTAGAATTCGAGGAGCAAGGTGCAGGTGAGGTGGTTTCCTTCTGAGAGTTATGGAAGAGAATCAATCGGTCCCATGTCTCTCCCCTAGGTGGTTTACTGCAATCTCTGGTGTTCCTCTGCATGGAGAAGCATCCCCCTGATCGGGGCCTTCATCTTCACGTGACTTTCTCCCTGTGTGTACGTCTGTATCTAAATTTCCTTTTTTTTTCTAAGGACACCAGTTGTATTGGATTCAGGGGCCCACCCTACTGTAGTATGACCTCATCCTAATGAATTACATCTACAAGGACTCTCTTTCCAAATACAGTCACATCCTTGGGAACCAGGTGTCAAGACATCAACATATAAAGGTTGGGGGACATAATCCAACCCATACAGAGAAAACACTTGTAGGAGCTGCGTGGAAAGGGTGAGTGATGGATACCATATGCAGCTGAACTCACGTGAGAAAGCCCCTGGAAATTCTCAAAAACTATCATGTTCTTAGAAGTAATGGGAGGTCCCACAGAAATAAATGGAGACAAAAGATGGAAAAATACAATTTTTTATTTTTATTTTTTTTCCAGCTTTATTGGCACATAATTGACATCATTGTGTAAGTTTAAGATATACCATGGGATAATTTCATGCATGTATATACTGCCAAACGTTTACCCCAATAAAGTTAGTTAACACCTCCATCAATTTACATAATTACCATTTTTGTGTGTGTAATGAGAACATTTAAGATCTATTCTATGAACAACCTTGAAGTATTAATAATGGAGTATTGTTAACTATAGTCACTATGCTGTACATTGTATTCCAAGGACTTACTCATCCTATAACTGGAGGTTTGTATCCTTTGGCCAACATCTCCTCTTTTCCCCCCAATTCCCAGCTCCTGGTAACCACTATTCTACTCTTTGTGTCTAGGAGTTTGTCCTTTTTATTTTTAAGAATTTATCTTGAAGTAACTTCTACACCCAATATAGGGCTCAAACCTCACACAACCCTGAGATTAAGAGTCACCTGCCCTACCACCTGCTCTACCAACTGAGCCAGTCAGGCACCCCGATTTTGGCATTTTTTTGATTCCATAAATAAGTGAGATCCTATAATGTTTGCCTTTCTCTGTCTATTTCACTTAGTATTGTGCCCTCATGGTCCATCCATGATGTTGCAAATGACGGTATTTCTCTCTTTCTTTTTCTCTCACTACTTAATAATCCATTATATATCTACAGCATATCGTCTTTCTCCATTCATTTCCATATTTTGGTGTTTCCAGATGTTGGCTATTATGAATACTGCTGCAATAATATGGGAGTGCAGATATATTTTTGAGACTCTGATTTTGTTTCCTTTGGATATATATCCAGAAATGGGATTGTTGGATCACATGGTAGTTCTGTTCTTAATTTTTTGAGGAACCCCCATACTATTTTCCATAGTGGCTGCACGGATTTACATGCCTACCAACAACACACAGGGATTTCCTTTTACTTCACATCCTTGCCAATGCTTGTTATCTCTTATCTTTTTGATAACAGCTACTCTAACAGGTGTGAGATGATATTTCCTTTGGTTTTGATTAGCATTTTCCTGATGATTAGTGATGTTGAACATCTTTTTGTGTACCTGTTGGTCATGTGCATGTCTTCTTTAGAAAGATGTCTATTTGGGCCCGCGGCCCATTTTTAATCTAATTGGTTTTGCTATCGGATTGTGATTTCCTTATATATTTTGTATATTAACCCCTTATCAGATAATTTACAAATATTTTCTCCCATTTCACAGGTTGCCTCTGCTTTTCATTGATTGTTTCTCTGATCAGAAGCTCTTTAGTTTGGTATGATCCCACTCATTTATTTTTGCCTTTGTTGTCTGTATTTGTGATACTAGATCCAAAAACTTGTTGCAACCACTTTCAAGAACACTTTTCCCCATATTTGCTACTAGGAGTTTCATAGTTTCCGCTTTTACATTTAAGTTTTTAATTCATTATCAGTTAATATTTGTGGGTGGTGTAAGGGGTTTAACTTCATCATTTTGCGTGTGATTTTCCAGTTTTCCCAGCACCATTTACTGGTGAGACTATTCTTTCCCCACTGAGTGTTCTCAACTACCACGTCAAATATTAGCCAACTGCATATGCAGGGATGTATCTCTGGGCTCTCTATCCCATGTGTCTAGGTATGCGTTTTAAAAATCTTATTTATTTTTTTGACAGACAGAGATCACAGGTAAGCAGAGAGGCAGGCAGAGAGAGAGAAGAGGAAGCAGGCTCCCTGCTGAGCAAAGAGCCCTATACGGGGCTTGATCCCAGGACCCTGAGATCATGACCTGAGCCGAAGGCAGAGGCTTTAACCCACTGAGCCACCCAGGTGCCCCTAGGTATGCATTTTAATGATCGTATCAGATTGTTTCGATTTCTGTAGCCTTACCGTGTCGCTGGAAACAGAAAGTGTGAGGCTTCCAGTTTGTTCTCCTTCCTCATGCTTGGTTTGGCAATTTGTAGTCTCTTGTGACTATACAAATTTTAGAATTTTTTTCCCTATTTCTGTAAAATATGCGACTGGAATTTTAAGAGGGATTACGTCGGCTATCGGGATGGCTTTGGGCACTATGCACATTTGAACAATTTTAGTTCTTCAGACCCATGGACACTAAATATCTTTCCATGTATCTGTGTCTTCTTCAATTTTTTAAAATCCAAGTCTTACTGTTTTCAGTATACAAATCTTCTACCTCTTCGGTTAAATTTATTCCCAAGGACTTTATTGTTTTTGATACTATTATAAATAGGATTGTTTTCTTTGTTTTTTAATTTTTCATATTTTTCCTTGTTAGTGTATAGAAACTCAACTGACTTCTGTATGTTTACCAGATTCATTTATTAGTTCTAATAGGGTTTTTTGGTGGATGGTGGAGTCTTTAGGATTTTTCATAAATAGGATCATATGATCTGCAAACAGACAATTTTACTTCTTCCTTTCTGATGTGAATGCTTTTTAGTTCTTTCTCTTGCATGATTGCTTGGGCTAGGACTTCCAGTACTATGTTGAATAGGAGAGGTGAGAATGGGCACCCTTGTCTTGCTCCTGATCTTACAGGAAACACTTTCAATCTTTCCCCATTGAGTATCATGTTAGCTGTGGGTTTGCCATATATGGACTTTATTATGTTGAAGATACTCTGAATCTGACTTCGTATTTTACTGCCCAGGCTAGGGCATGGCACGTGTTTCATCTGCTATTCTGTTTTTTTCATATATTTTTAAATGTTTAGGCCTCTGAATGGTTTCAAATTCATTGCAGTATATAGAATAGGTATACATCTAAATTAATTTTTTCCTATCCTGATATCCAGTTATCACAATAATTTTTCTTTAGTAGTGATTTGGGAAATATTTGCAGTGAGTTTCTATTGCACTATAGTCAGAAGGTCAGGAATTCTCAAAGCACCTTTATCAGCCATATCCATCCAAACCTTCCCTTCTACCACAGGTTCCCGAGGAACTCGGGACAAGAACTTAGGAACTTGGGAACGTGCTCCAAGAAAGTGCAGGTCAAGAAGTACTGCTTTGAAAGAACTGAGTTTATGTCCTATATTCCCAGCGTCTCCACATGATGAAGCTGAGCTAGAGCATACAGCTTGGCTCTCCCAACCAAAGCCTGACCCCAGAACCTAAGATAATAACCAGTTTCTGGCCAGATACCAGATATGGCAACACAATGATGTGCAGATAGAGAACAGAGGGACTTGGCAGGCCCTGAACCCACTTAGCCAAGCAAATGGCAGGAACTTAGGTGTGGAGACAGGGAGGCAGAGAAGCCCGCTGAGAGCAGAATTATCAGCCACCCCAACCCCGCAGCCTCTCTGCCCAGTTGTCATATTGCTTCTGTTTCACCATGCATTAATTTTATAATATATGAACAATGGAATAGAATCCCCTGGGCAATTTATGTTCCTTTAACCCAGCACTGTAATGTTTTGGGTTTTATTACTTTCTAAAATGTTTCAATATGACAAAACAATTGTATGTAAATAGATACATATTTTTTAATTCATATTGAGTTCTTTGGCCCTCCAGGTGACTATCAAATTGTCAAGTTCTATTTTCTATTCTGTTATAAACCTCCATTGATAATGCATCAATGATGCATAAACCTATGTATTACATTCAGTTAGGAACTGTTGTCTTCTGTATTTAAAATTCTCAACTTGGAATATTATGTATCTGTCCATCCATTCATTCTTATCTTTTTATTTTTTCTGTTACAATCTTGGGATTTTATAAATGTTGTGTGTCTTGAGTTAATTATCAATAATTCAATATTTGTACAAACAAACAAAAAAAGGAATCAGTGATACTATGAATCATAAGAAATCATCTGAATGGCCAAAATATAGTTCACATTATATTTAGTCTTTGTCCGTGATTTGTGACTCAGAACACCCAAAACTGTTGGAATCTCCTGAGCTGATAAGAGAAACAGGGATGGTTTTTGTCACAATATTTGGTCTTTGTCCTTAGTTCTTGAAATTACTTTAGAGCCATCATGGTGAAATGGATGTCTTATTTATAAGAAGTGCCTTTCCACCACAGCTGGGTTTATGCTACTGAAGTGGTGGGGGCTTCTTGTGGGGGGGAAACAATCTTGTAATTAGAGGGTTGGAACCTTCAGTCCCACCTCTCTCTCCACTTCAAAGGAAGGGCGAGGTGCTGGAATTTGAGTTCAACCACCAATGGCCAGTGATTTAATCAGCCATGCCTACTTAATGGAGCCTCCATAGAAACCCAGAATGACATGGTTTTGAGAGCTTCTGGGTTGGTGAACTTGGTACAGAGAGAGTAGCATGCCCAGAGAAGGCAGAGACACCCCACACCCCTTCCAACATACTTGCCCTTTGCATTTCTTCCATCCAGCTGTTCCTGAGTTATATTCTTTTATAATAAACCAGTAATCCAGTGGATAAAATATTTCTTTGAATTCTGTGAACCACTCTAGCAAGCTAATCAAACCTAAGACTGGAGTGGAGGTATAGGAACTTCCAGTCTATAGCCCTTCAGTGGGAAGCACAGGTATTAACCTGGGCTTACAACAGACATCTGACTTGGAGGGTGAGGGATGGTCTTGTAGGACTGTAGCCTTTAACCTGTAGAATCTGATGCTGTCTCTGGGTAGATAGTTTGAAACCGAACTGAATTCTAGAATACCAGCTGATGTCTTGAGAATTACTTATTTGTGTGTAATCCCCCATCCTTATACAGACACACACACACATACATGCACACATGCACGGATTAGAATTGGATACAGAATCCAAATTATCATTTCATTATCATTGTATATTTTAGCACTGTGGCATTCACATGTACAAATAATCTTGCATAGTTATTATATATATATAATTATAAGAACTTATTGCCTCTGATAATTTTTGATAGAGTCCTTTGCATTTTCCAACAATAGACTCATAAAATGTACAAAATTAAAATGTTCATTTCTGTATTTTCTTTATAACTTGTTTTTCCTTCTCAACTATCATCTGGGGCACCTGGGTGACTCAGCTGGTTAAGCATTTGCCTTCAGCTCAGGTTACGATCACAGGGTTCCTGGATTGAACCTTACGTTGAACTCCCTGCTCAGTAGGGAGTCTGCTTCTCCCTTTGCTCCTTCCCCTGCTTGTGCTCTCTCTCTCTCTCTCAAATAAATAAAATATTTTAAAAGAAAATATCATCAGTATTTTTGAATGGTAACTGAGGCTTGTTTTCTTTCTTTTTTTTAATTTTATTTTTATTATTTTTTTATTTATATATTTATTATTTTATATTTATTATTTTTATTATTTTGTAAAGATTTTATTTTTAAATAATCTCTACACCCAACATGGGACTCAAACTCACAACCTGGAGATCAAGAACCACATGCTCCACTGACTGAGCCAGTCAGGTGACCCCTCTTTTTCTTTTTTTGTTGTTTTTTTTTTTTTTTTTTTTTTTTTAAAGATTTTATTTATTTATTTGTCAGAGAGAGAGAGAGCGCGAGCAAGAGCGAGCACAGGCGGACAGAGTGGAAGGCAGAGGCAGAGGGAGAAGCAGGCTCCCCGCGGAGCAAGGAGCCCAATGTGGGACTCGATCCCAGGACGCTGGGATCATGACCTGAGCCGAAGGCAGCTGCTTAACCAACTGAGCCACCCAGGCGTTTTTTTGTTTTTTTAAGGCACATTTTATTGTGTGTGTGTGGTTTTCTTTTAAGTTTGTTTATTTTTTAGTAATCTCTACACCCAATGGGGCTCAAACTCACAACCCCAAGATCAAGAGTCACATGCTCTTCTGACTGAGCCAGCCAGGTGCCCCTTGTTTCCTTTTTAATAAGATTATGTCTGAGGGGCTTGTCTGGCTTAGTCCTTAGAGCATATAGCACTTGATCTCAGAGTTTTGAGTTCAAGCCCTATGTTGGGTATAGAGTTTACCTAAGGAAAAAAACAAAAAAACAAAAAAAAAATTTTATTAAAGACTATATCTTAAATTTAGCATTTTAAAAATTTCTACAGTTTTTAAGATCAAATGTAAAGAACAATATGTGATTAACTATTAGAAATTCAAATGTTGAACACAGCAGCAGTTTTTCATTTCTTTTAATAAATTAGAAAAAGATCTCTAAAGAGTAAGTATTTGGGACATACCTGTGGAATCGCCAAATTTGGGGGGCCATTAACTACTTTCTCTACCTGAAGTCTTCGAGAATAAAATAGTCTATGAATGGGGTAGATGGGAGTCCTTTTTGTGGGGTGCAAGTAGGTTGGCAGATCACATGAGTGATGAGTCATTGGCCCCCAGAGCATTATCTTCAGAAAATATTCCCATTCCGTCATTTAGGCCATCCATTCTTTTCCCTGTTCCTTCTCTTATTGTCCTTAGAAATGGCCCAAGAAGCTGTAACTTGCAGAAAGACAGATACAGAGAGGCAATGGCAGCCAAAGGAAGACACAAATTGGACAGAAGATTAAGGGTAGAAAATAGAAAGTTTCTTGGGACTGTCAGAGTTTCCAAGGAGAGACACATACTTGGCCCTTTTCTGATATTAACTTCATTTTATACAGTATCCTAGTACTGGCTCGGGAGCTTTCAGAGAGACTGAAAATTAATTCATGAAATACTGCCGAACTCAGGAAGCCAAGAATTGTCTCGTGAGGAGGGTGTGTCTGGGAGGAATGTTGACAGATAAGAAGTCATTGCCACCTTTGCTGAGAGTCCCAGGACCTTATCCGCTCACGCTTTATCTGTGCCTTCCTGACAATCCCAGTTACTCATTGCTTGAGCTAGCTTTCCGAGGCTCCAGCTGCTTTAGGGTGTACCAGGTCACCATCATTAAGGTTTATGGTGACCGAGTCATGGCCCAGGGAAGGGACATTACCCAGGAAACAGAAGTTCTTGAGGACTTGGGGATGACTTTTGTTTTGTTCTTTATGCAATCATCAGAAGATGATGACAAAAACTTAAATCTTTCTGTTGTGATCTGTAGAGTAAGAACCCAAGTAAACCCCAAAAGATCACGTCATTTTTGAAAATCCTTAGAAAAGGAAAATTTTAAAAACCCCACTAGCTAACTAACTCAACACTAGACTATACACACGTGAGGTAGTTATATGAAAGATGCACAAGTTTCCTTTTTTTAAAGCTTCTCTTTACAGTTTAGACACTCTAATGTAGTTACTAGAACACATGCAAAGAACCTCATCACATAAAAAATTAAAAAGGAGGGGCGCCTGGCTGCCTCAGTTGGTGGAATGTACGACTCTTGATCTTAGGATTTTGAGTTCAAGCGGCACGTTGGGCGTAAAGCTTACTTCAAAGAAAATTAGATAAGAAATATTGTATCTTCTCCCTGCCCATATATGCTTTTCCTAAGCCTCTGGGAGATCTGTCTGTGCTTTGTCCATGAGGGTGGCTGGAGAGGGGGTCTTCCCTTGAACATCTCAAGATAATTCTTTCAGAAGCAGCGATGGTCATCAGCTCTGGGACAAAAGGGCTTACTGAATTCAGAACCTGGAACCCAGGCCATAAGTTTTAAGGAGGTCAAGAGCGGTGAGAAGCAGAGATGACAAAGGCGTTCAGGTCCAAGGTCTTAACCTTGAGCTGGCAAGTCAAATACATTCCTTGGTAAAGCAGATTCCTCAATCTGAGGAACCTCTCTGTAGTCTCGGTCAAATTTCGAGGCAGGTGTTTTACCTCACATTTCCAAACTACTGATTCTGCTAATAAATTTTGCTATGTAGGGCATGAGGAGGATGTCCCCACACCACCAAGCAATGATTTGATATCAGCTGGGTGTCCTACCACTCAACTCAATTCTGACACTATCTACCTGGCTATAGATCAGAGGTTCCAACGACTGCGTCTTGAAGTTTGATAAATTTGTTACAGTGGCTTAAAGAACTCAAACATTTTACTTACTAGATTATCAGTTTATCATGAAAGAACATAAGTCAGGAGAAACCAGACAGAGAATCTTAAAAAAAAAAAAAAAAAGAAAGAAAAGAAATTTTCGGGGCGCCTGGGTGGCTCAGTGGGTTTGGCCGCTGCCTTCGGCTCGGGTCATGATCTCAGGGTCCTGGGATTGAGCCCCGCATCGGGCTCTCAGCTCCACAGGGAGCCTGCTTCTCTCTCTCTCTCTCTCTCTCTCTCTCTCTGCCTGCCTCTCTGCCTACTTGTGATCTCTGTCTGTCAAATAAATAAATAAAATCTTGGAAAAAAAAAAAAAAAAAGAGAGACCAGACAGAAGAGATGCATAGAGCAAGGAGTAGGGAAGGGGCCCAGAGCTTCCATGCTTCCAGTCTCCCCCCACCTCCACATGTTCACCAGCCTGTAAGCTCTCTGAACCTTGTCTTTTGGGTTTGAATGGAGGCTTCATCACATAAGCATGACTGACGAAATCAGTGGCCACCGGTGACTGATTCAACCCCCACCATGCCCAGAAACCAGAATAGGGCTGAACCTACCTAATCTTCGTTGGTTCCCCTGGCAACCAGCGCCTATCCCTATTTTTCCAAGATCACCTCGTTAGCAGAGCAAAAGACACCTTTCCTGCTTTCATCATGTAGGAAATTCTGGGGTTTTAGGAGCTCTGTGGCAGGAACCAGAGGAATACCAAATATGTATTTCTTATTACCAATCATTATATCACTACACACTTCCCAGTATAATTTCTTTTCTGTTTGTTCTAGGGCTGATTTGGTTTGACTCTACTTGATAGTTGACCCCCTCAAAGATTTTCATGCAGTTTCTCTGTTAGATACGGATCTTAAAAGATAGCTTAGATGTGCCATCAACCACTGCTGAGGTCCAATCAGCCACCCGCGCCCCCCACCACGCACACAGCAGAATGGAAGAAGCACAAAGTGAAGGCCAGTTTATCTAATTCTAGAAATGATATCTCTTCTCTGCCAAATAAGGATAGTGTGGTGTCTAAATGGGGATCTCTCAGGCACCTGGCTGGCTTAGTCGGTTCACTGTCTGTCTTCAGCTCAGGTCACCTGGGATCATGACCCACATTGGGCTCTCTGCTCAGTGGGGAGTCTGCTTCTTCCTCTTCCTCGCCCCCTCCCCTCTGCTCTCTCTCCCTCAATAAATAATCTTAAAAAAAAGTAGCTTAAACTCTAAAAAAAAAGGGGGGGGGTGTTTTGATCATATGAGGACCCCCGTATGGGATGATGACAGGTGGAAGCCAGTGGCAAAGAATTCACCTGAGGCAGAACAAAGGAGACAGAAATTGACAAGGAAGCAGCAAACAGGACCCCTGAGGAGAAGGGGTCTGCCCCAGGCAGTGGTGGGGCCGGTTTTTAAAGAACGAAGATGAGGAAGTATGAGGACGAAGATGAGGAAGTATGAGGACGTAAGGAATGTCCCTTTTTCGGTAACTGTGCCTGGTTGTGAGTAGCCCATTGTTAACTTAGGGCCTATGGAAATCTCCATGTGGGTCCCCTGATGGGCCTGTCTGGGTTCCACCCGGTGGTCGCTATGGGCCCTTTCTACATTCCACTGCTCAAGGCTGTTTGACAGAAGGTGGCCCTCACAGATAATATTACCTATC
The DNA here is from genome assembly GCF_009829155.1 of Mustela erminea. Lineage (NCBI taxonomy): Eukaryota > Metazoa > Chordata > Mammalia > Carnivora > Mustelidae > Mustela > Mustela erminea. The sequence continues at coordinate 39,605,104 of NC_045626.1, forward strand.
ACAATGGATTTTTTGAGAATTAAATATATAGAACACCTTACACAGAACCTTGAGTAAGGCCATCCCCAAAATGTTAGTTCCCTGTATCTGACCAGTTGGAAAGTCCATCCTTTTCTGATCCTGCTAATCTCTAAGATCCCAGAAGTTTATGAGCTATCCATCTCTGGCGGGCCTGTTTCTGCCTCCTGGGTTGATCTGAAATGAGCATTTATGTAGCCAACAATAGATCATATATAATATATTATATGTAATATGTAATTAATGTGTGCGCATGTGCGTGTATTAAATACAATTTGGACCTACTATAGCTACGCAGTATTGTTGGGGAGGAAGAACTTCCTCTGTCCTGTGGTCCTTCCAGCTGGACGTAGAGCCACATTGACATGAGACAGGTTACCAGGAGAAAATCAAATTTAAGAGGCAGGCTTCATTTGTTCAGGAGTCCACATGGACATTAAATTCCAAAGACACTGAGGCAACATGAAACTAAGGAAAAAGGTAGGGGCCCGCGATGAGAGGAGACATTTGGAAAAATAAGATTGTTCCATTATGCAGCTGAGTTTCTTTGGTAAGAAGGGGACCATTGTTAATAGTTCTGTTCCTGTTGCAGGCTTTCCTTTCCAGTGTAGATTTAGGCAGTTATGGGGGAGGCAGTCAGCTTTTTCTGCATCTGTGGGGTGTTCATTACTTTTAAGTCAAAATAATCTTTATGCCAAAGTGGGACAAGTTGGGGCAGTCTTCCCTGAGCCCCTACAATATTAATGAATGGCATTTTACCGAAGTGTATGTATACCTGCTTATTCCCTTGTTTTTCTGATATATTCATGTACTACATATGAATAATATGATTATACTCACATATAAGAAATGGGAAGAATTGCCTCTATTTGTCTTAGAATAAAAAAATGCAAGATGGGGGATGCCTGGGTGGTTCAGCTGGTTGAGCGTCTGCCTTTGACTCAGGTCATGATTCCAGGGTCTTCGGATCGAGTCCCACCTCCGTCTCCTTGCTCAGCAGGGGGCCTGCTTCTCCCTCTCCCTGCCACTCCCCCTGCTTGTGCACACTCTCTTTCTAATAAGTAAATAAAGTATTTTTAAAAATACGAAATGCTCAAAAATGATCTCTATCTCAATTTGGGAACCCTTGATTATGGAGCCGTCACAGCTTGCCTAGGACTTGGTGGCATCGATCAACCAAGAACCACGCTGTGGGAGGCCAGTAAAGCTTGCCACACAAATGGTCAAGATTCTGTGCAAAAACACAACAATAAAATCAACCCTTAAAGGGCTAAATTTTCTTAAGCAGGATTTTTACAAACGGCCATGAACATGGACTTTGAGGAAAGGCACATACACAACTGCCAAGCTGCTAATTAGACACTTACCAAAAAAACCTGCTCTTAACTAATCTCCTTGCTACTCCAGCCAGTTTAGGGAAAATAACCCATTATCCTCCAAGACACTTCCTCCTGCCTCCTTACCCTCTCTCTTCTTACCCTCCCTTTGTATTCCCACTTCTAACAATAGCAGCTCTTGCTCACAAAGTGCTGGTGATGTACTAGGAACTGCTCAAAGCACTTCACATACATCAGATAGTCTAATTGTTGCAACAACATTCTGAGAAAAGTATTGTTATTGCTCAGTACAGAGGTGGGGAAATTAAGGCAGAGGGAGTTGAAGTATGTGCAGGGTCATAAACGAGTATGGGGTGGGATGTGAGCCTAGACAGTCCGGCTCCTGAACTGCATCCTTACCCAGCAGCACAGGCGGAACACTGTCTCTTCTGTTGCTAAAGGGACTTCCTACAACTTTTTTATTCCAGGTTTGTCTGAGACAAGGAAAGCCTATTGTTCATAGTCATTTCTTTCTTTTTCTTTTTTTTTTTCTTTTATTTATTTTAGAGAAAGAGAATGCAAGCTGGGGGAGAGGCAGAGGGAAAAGAAGAGAGAGAATCTCAAGCAGACTCCCCATTGAGCGTGGAGCCTGCCATTGGGGCTCGATCCCACGACCCTGAGATCATGACCAGAGCCGAAACCAAGAGTTAGAGACTTAACCAACTGTGTCACCCCAGCACCCCATTTGTAGTCTTTTCTGACAGCACTCTTTACCCTCAAAAGTACCCTGCTTAGATAATAAATTTTATCGCACTTTTAATGCTATGTACTTTGCATAGCTACTGTTTGTTGAGTGCCCACTGTGCACCAATTTCCCACATAAATTTACCACCAAACGAAATGACCACATTTAAACCACATAAAAATTCCCATATGTAGTAAATGTCCCTATTTTATGGCTGAGGAAATTGAGGCTCAGAGATATTGGGAAAGTGTTCTAAAATTACTAAGTCCTATTTACTGAGCCAGGATTCCAATCCAGGTCTGTCTTTTACAAAAGTTCATGTCTTTAACCACTATCCTAACTTTGCCCCTTCTGAAAGGCAAGCAGCCAAGAAAAATCATCTAAAAGGCCACTAACCAGGGCGTCTGTGTGGCTCAGTCTGTTAAGTGTTTGCCTTCAGCTTAGTCATGATTCCAGAGTCCCGGGATCAAGCCCCATGTAGGGCTCCCTGCTCAGTGGGGAGTCTGCTTCTCCCTCTCTGTCTGCCCCTCCTTCTGCTTCTTCTTACTCGCTCTCTCTCAAATAAATAAATACAATGTTTAAAAAAATAAATAAAATAATAAACAAAATGTCACTAGCTATGAAAAGGAAAGTCTCCCATTACTCCCTGCAATTTCACTTGTGCAGCTGTTCTTTTTTTTTTTTTTAAGATTTTATTTTTTTATTTGACAGACAGAGATCACAAGTAGGCAGAGAGGCAGGCAGAGAGAGAGGAGGAAGCAGGCTCCCCGCCGAGCAGAGAGCCTGATGTGGTGCTCGATCCCAGGACCCTGGGATCATGTCTTGAGCCGAAGGCAGAGGCTTTAACCCACTGAGCCTCGCAGGTGCCCCTCGTGCAGCTATTCTTAAAGGGTGGCTCGCCAACCCCTAACAACTTCCCAAATCCTTTCATGGGGTCATGGAGATAAATATATTGTCATATTAATACTAAAATGTTATTTGCCTCTTCTATGGAGATATTTGAACTTCTGGGACAAAAGTGTTTGTGAGTCTATAATGAGATGCCACCTTACACCACTAGAACTGTTATAATTTTTTAAAATGGGAAATAGGGGCACCTGGCTGTCTCAGTCTGTAGAGCATCTGACTCTTTTTTTTTTTTTTCAGCATAACAGTATTCCTTGTTTTTGCACCACACCCAGTGCTCCATGCAATCTGTGCCCTCTATAATACCCACCACCTGGTTCCCCCAACCTCCCACCCACCGCCGCTTCAAACCCCTCAGATTGTTTTTCAGAGGAGTTGGGGGAAATTGGAAGGGGAGGTGAACCATGAGAGACTATGGACTCTGAAAAACAATCTGAGCATCTGACACTTGATCACAGGGATCATGAGTTCAAGCCCCACCTTGGGTGTAGAGATGACTTTTTAAAAAAGAACAACAACAAAAATGGAAAATAACAAATCTGGTGAGGATGTAAAGAAATTGGACCCCTCACGCATTGCTGGTGGGAATGTAAAATGGTGTGGCTGTCATGGAAAGCATATGATCATTCCTCAAAAAGTTAAGCATAAAATTGCCATATGACTCACCAGTGCTACTCCTAGATACATTCCCAAAAGAATTGAAAATAGATGTTCAGGGGCACCTGGTTGACTCAGTTTGTAGAGCGTGCAACTCTTGATCTCAGGGTCATAAGTTTGAGCCCCACACTGGACAAAGAGATTACTTAATAAAAAAATATTAAAAAATACATGTTCAAACAAAAACTTGTACACAAATGTTTGTAGCAACATTATTCACAATAGCTTAAAGGAGAAAACAACCCAAATACCCATCAGCTGATTGATGAATGGATAAAAAGTGTGGTATATTCATACAATGGAATATTATCCAGCTGTAAAAAGGAATACTGGACAATTCTAAAGACCACAGTGAAACCTTGAACATCTTATATTAAGTGAAAGAAGCCAGACACAAAGGACACATATTGTATGATTCCATTTATACAAAATGTCCAGACAAGGCAAATCCATAAAGACAGAAAGCAGATGAATGGTTGCCAGGCGCTGGGTGGGGGAAGAGAGAGAATAACTGCTTAGTGGACAATTTTCTTCTGGGGGTAATGAGAATGTTCTGGAACTAGAGAATGGTGGTGATTGTATAACATTTTAAATGTACTGTCACTTTAAAATGGTTAAACGGTGAATTTTATAGTTTTTAAAAAAATTCTATGTTTTTTTTCAAGATTTATTTATTTATTTGAGAGAGAGAGAGAGAGATGGGGGGAAGGGCCGAGGGAGAGAGACTTAAGCAGACGCCCCACTGAGCCCAGAGCTTGACTCAACTCAGGGCTCAGTCTCATGACCCTGACATCACAACCAGAACCAAAACTAAGAGTCAGATGCCTAAAACCAAGAGTCAGACCACCCAGGAGACCCTGTATTTATTTTTTATTTTTTAAAAGATTTCATTTATTTATTTGAAAGAGAGAGAGAGTGAGAGAGGGAGCACAAGAAGGTAGAGGGCAGAGGGTAAGGGAGAAGTAGACTTCTCCTGAGCAGGGAGCCCGATGCAGTACTCAACCCCAGGAACTTGAGATCATGACCTGGGCCAAAGGCAGAGACTTGACCACCACTCAGACTTAACTGAGCCACCCAGCTGCCCCTAGTTTACAAATTTCACCACAATAAAAAAATTAGGGGCAAAAATTAATCATGGGTAAAACTGGGGTATCTTAACACAAATCAAGGCAGCCGTACCAGACTGTCACTGGTAGTCATTGTAATTTTCACTGTTGTACATTCATAGTAAATAAATACAGAAATTCATAGTAAATAAATATAGAATTTTAAAGCCAGTTTTACTTAAGAATGTCCCTAATGAAACAGTAGACATTATTAACTTTATGAAAGCTTAACCATTGAGTAGACATCTTTTTTGTATATAAGTATAAATTTTATAAGTACAAATTATATATATGTTACATTTATATATACTTATACATAATTTATATAATAATATATAATAGCGTTTATATATTACATTTCTGTATAGCTAGGTATACATATTTATATCTAAATAAGTATATATTATATATAACATAAGCATTATATGTTATATTTAATATATAATTATAACCATATATATCTATATACCTTTATATATAAAAATTGTAATACCCAGAGTAAGGACTATAAAAGCTACACAAAGAGATGCACACAGAAACACTAGAGATAAATGGATAGATGGATAAAGATAGACATTCAATATCATTAGTCATTAGGGAACTGCAAATTAAAACCACAATGGGAGATCAGTACTCTCTTCTCAGAATGGCTAAAATAAAAATAGTGACAAGTGAAAGAAACCAATCTGGAAAGGCTGCACACTGTATGATTCCAACTCAGTGACATTCTGGAAAAGGCAAAACTCCAGAGGCAGTAAAAAGATGAATGGTGGTCAGGAGTTGAGTGAAGGGAAGAGGAGTAGACAGAACACAGAAGCATTTTTCAGGTGGTGAAACTATTCTGTAAGATATTATAATCAGTGAATCCATGTTACTATCCATCTGTGCAAACCCATAGACTATACCACACCAACAGTGAATCCTAATGGAAAGTATTGACAACAATGAATTTACCACTCTGCTGATGCTGACAGTGGGAGAGGCTGTGGGTGTGTTGGGGGGAAGGGGCATATGGGAACTCTGTACTTTCTGCTCAGTTTTGCTGTGAATCTAAAAGTACTCTAAAGAAATAACCTATTTAAAAAAAAAAGATACTAAAATACAAAAAGGTGGTAGATACGCAGAGAAACTGGATTACTCATATGCTGCCGCCGGAAATGTAAGAGGACAGCCCCTCTGCAAATCACTTTGGCAGTGTCTTAAAAAACTAAACATGCAATTACCATATGACCCAGCAATTGCTATTCTGGGCGTGTATCCCACAGAAATGAAGACTTATGTGTCTGTAAAACCTGTCCATGAATGTTTACAGCAGCTTTATTTGTAATAGCCCCAAGCTGGAAACAACCCAAATATCCTTCAACAATGAATGGTTACACTGTGGTGAATGCATACCAGGAACAGTACTAGGCAATAAGATGAACAAACTAGTGTATATACAATCTGGAGGACTCTAAGAGAATTATGCTGAGTTTAAATTAAAAAAAAAAAAAGCTATGCCCAAAGGTTCTATAGTGCGTGATTCTGTTCTTGTGACATTTTTTTTAAATGACAAAATGAGGGGCACCTGGGTGGCTCAGTGGGTTAAAGCCTCTGCCTTCAGCTCAGGTCATGATCCCGGGGTCCTGGAATCGAGCCCCGCATCGGGCTCTCTGCTCAGTGGGGAGCCTGCTTCCCTTCCTCTCTCTCTGCCTGCCTCTGCCTACTTGTGATCTCTGTCTGTCAAATAAATAAATAAAATCTTTTTTAAGATAAATAAATAAACAAATAAATGACAAAATGACAGAGATGGAGAACAGATTAATGGTCACCGGGCATTAAGCAGCAGGTGTGAACAATAGGCAAATGGACTGGTTATTTGAAGGCAACTTGAGGGATCCTTGTGGTAATGAAAATGTTCTGTATTTTGGTTGTAACGCCGTAGATAATCTGGCTGTGACATTGTACCATAGCATTGCGAGATGTTCCCATTGATAGAAACTTCGAGAAGGGTACAGGGATCTCTCTCTGTTGTTTTTATCTTTTTTCTTTTTTAATAACTACATGTGAATTGATAATTATCTTAAAATAAAATTTGAATTAAAAAATTGACTGAAGTGAGCCTATCACTACAAGGAAGACAGTATTTGTTGCCAATGATAAGATTTAAGCTTTCAAGCAAAAATTCAAATTTTAGAAAATTTGCTTTTGCCACCATGAATATCAACTTCCCAAGACTTAAAGACTTTTTTTTATAAGATCAGTAGTGACATTAACTAATGTCATATTTTGATACAGTATAATAAATGTGCTACAGGCTGTAAGCGAACCAGGAAGGCATTTTCTAAATGATCAATACACAATATTACAAAATCATGCATAGATGAAAGATTCATTCTGATCCTAGACAGAATACAAAAGTTTGTTGATACTGTCTTAGATTCCAGTTGCAGCTAAACTTTAAACAAAGTATTCAAAAAGACTACCCAAAATTACCTGAAAAGCTATTTAAATACACCTCCTGTTTCCAATTACATACCTATGTGAGGCTAGATTTGCTTTGTATCCTTCAATGAAAATAACGTATCACAACAGACCGAATGCAGACACATATGGGAGAATTCAACTGTTTTCTTTTTCTTTTTTTTTTTTTTTAAAGATTTTACTTATTTATTTGACGGAGAGAGATGACAAGCAGGCAGAGAGGCAGGCAGAGAGAGAGGAGGAAGCAGGCTCCCTGCTGAGCAGAGAGCCTGATGCGGGGCTCGATCCCAGGACCCTGAGATCATGACCTGAGCCAAAGGCAGCGGCTTAACCCACTGAGCCACCCAGGGCCCTCAACTGTTTTCTATTAAGCCAGACGGTAGGGATTTGCAAAAATGTATAAAACAAATCTAAATTTTCTTGTTTTGAAAAACAGTTATTTTTCTTAAAAATATTATTTATGCTAACATGTAAACATTGGGCTTATTATTTATTAATGATTAAGAAATACATAGCTTTATATTTTCCTGGTTTGAATTTCTAATAACATAAGTACTGATAAATGTGATATTCACAAGCAAAAGCGCTTTGGGTCCCTTGACCACTTTTAAGAATGTGGAGGCTCCTGAGACAGAGCTTGGGGAAGCACTGTTCTGGGAGTTAAAAGTTTTCTAGTTGATTGCAGTCGCATGTTCAAACAAATTCCAAACCCAGCTCATGTTCTGAAGAGTCTGTGTATGAAAACAAGAGAGTAGCCAGCTTTGGCCAGAGGGGCACCTGTTTCCAGAGAGAGAGGGAGCTGTCCTACTACCCCTCCTTACACTGGCATGGGACCACACGCAAATGCTGAGACAGCATATAGATCATTTCCACTGGGTATTTCCAGTGGGTGCCTAAGTGATCACTTGTGAGGCCACTGCCCTTGGCCCCCAAGGGAAGGATCAGTAATTTGGAAAGCTATCCCTAATTACTGTGCTACTTTTTATAGATGATATTATACTTCTCCAGGAGCCTGAATTGCTTCCCTTCTTTTAAAAGCAAAAACACAGGGGCACCTGGGTGGCTCAGTGGGTTAAATCCTCTGACTTCATCTCAGGTCATGATCTCAGGGTCCTGAGATCGAGCCCCGCATGGGGCTCTCTGCTCAGCAAGGAGTCTGCTTCCTCCTCTCTCTCTGCCTACTTGTGATCTCTGTCAAATAAATAAATAAATAAAAATCTTTAAAAAAAATAATAAAATAAAAGCAAAAACACACACACACAAATAAATAAATAAAATAAAAACAAAAACACAAACATTTCAGCAATTAGACTTTCACCAAAAAGTGATTTATAGTATACCCAGCTCTTTACAGAGAAGATCCATTTATAGAAGAACAAGGAAGCTGGAATAGACTCTAGGTGAAATCCATGATGAAGAATCCTTTTTAATTTCATTTGCTGGCCATGTTATTGAGTTGATCTTCAAAATGCATGTTGCTAAAAGGGGAAAGAACAATTGATGATTTAATTTCTAAATTTAAAGACTGTCATTTCAATGAATCACAGTGAAGCAGTCTCTTTTTTAAATGAGGTGCCATCAACAGGCTTCTGGCATCCCTGCCTGCTGCGGGGCTGCCCCAGCCGGGTCTCCACGAAGATGCCCTGGCCTGTCTGGCTGGCCTAATTCAGATGCTACACCATTACAACGAGCACAACACTGCAGCCTCAGAAAGAAAGGCGTTCTGATTTTTTTTTTTTAAGATTTTTATTTATTTATTTGACAGAGATCACAAGTAGGCAGAGAGGCAGGCAGAGAGAGAGGAAGGGAAACAGGCTCCCCGCTGAGCAGAGAGCCCGATGCGGGACTCGATTCCAGGACCCTGGGATCGTGACCTGAGCCGAAGGCAGAGGCTTAACCCACTGAGTCACCCAGGCGCCCCAGGTGTTCTGATTTAAGACCTAAAGTAGATCTGGAGATTCTGCTTTCTGTGAATTGACTGTAGAAATGTTTAGACTGGAGGAAATGTAAGTTGATTTCTTGCTTTTGGGAATATGGCAGTTAGAGGTGTGTGTGCTCGCGTGTTTGCGTGCACGCGTGCATGTGTGTGTGTGTGTGTGTGTGTGTGTTGTGTTACTTAAAGGCCCTACCTTGTCCCTGATACTCTAATAATTCTTCTCTTTCTTGATTTAACTTCCTTCTTTCTCTCTCTTCTCTTTATCATTTTCTTTAACTCCTTCCAATATTGGCTTCACAAGTCAGCCCTTTTAATAGCATGTATATTTTCCAATTTCCAGAAGAATAACCTGGCAGTTCTGTCTATTTACTAATGTGTCCTCTCTTCCTTAACCACTACTCCAACCCTCACGTGCACCCCTCTTGGCCCAGGGCACCATGCTTGCAGGTATGACTTTTATCAGGTTGGCCTACCAGATCATTGCCCAGTCTGTCCTTTTTACTTTGAGTCATAAAGTAAACCAGAAATACTTGTTTGTTTGAAACAAACACAATAAAACACCTATATACATTTTAAGTACTTTTCTAATAAGCTTGAGAAGTAACTGAGCCGTGCTTTGTGATTAGTTGCAAATACTTCCTGTTGTTGAAGAAATGCAACAGCAGTGCCTGCAAATAAAACTATTTGCTTTCTGCTCACTATCATTGTCCATCTTCTGACTAACTTCACAAACAAATTTAGTGCCTCAATACCACTTTTTCCACTTCAAAAAATTAGAATTGTAAAATATAGTATGTCTTGAATTGCCATTTTTCTTCAAAAAATATGTACTTGATTTAGTTAATTGCAGTATTTCTAGTTTTCGAGATACCCTCATTGGGCACATTTTTTTCTTTAGTTTTGCGAGTAGTTTTCAGAGACTCTATTTTGAATGAAATGGACCTGGAAGAATTTTATAGCTTCACTTTTAAACAATTTTCAGATTTGACACCATTTTCCTTGGGCTCTTTCGTGTGTGAGACGAGGAGTCTATGTGCCCTATTCCTGCATGTGTAGTGGGTGCTGGGGTGCACTGCTTAGTTCTACCCTTCAAAATAAAGGCTTTCTTGCTGGACATACCCTTGCCACAAGGGGCCTTCCCTCACCAAATTGTCCACTCCCTCCCAGGGGGCAACCGCAATCCAATGACTATGATGCTGGGAGTACATTGGCTTTGTCTGAGTTCCGGAGAGTATCCCAGCTCTGTAGTAGGGCCAAGGCCTCAGGTGCAACGCCGTCCCCGTGTTCCGTGTACTCTCACCCTCTGCCCTGTCCATCTTCCCATATTCCGTTACTCTGTGCTCCCAGGAGCACTCTCTCTGGGGAAGCCAGTCTCAAACAAGGTAGTTTCAAGAATCTATTGTCATTTTAGAGACCTTCTGAGACAAGACTTTAAACCCTCTACTTGAAAGTCTTGCCTTAGAGTTAGTTACTGCACATGAGCTGGATGGATTGGAACCTTTGTTAATGGAAAAGCCTTCCTACAATCCTGAGCTGCCCCACCCCCAAAAGACCTTGAGAGCAAAAACTCTTATAGTTCACCTGTCCCCTCTATCAGGAAGGTTGGGGTTAGAGGCAAAATAGCTTTTGCCCTTCAGAAGGGTCACAGACGCTCATCCTAGAAAAAGCATACAACCATACACAATTTTGGATATAATTCCAGGAGGATATGAACTCCTTCCCAAAAGCCCTCATGGACTCCAATTTAAGAACTGTTGACCTGGGTGCCTGGGTGCCTCAGTGCTTAAAGCCTCTGCCTTTGGCTCAGGTCACTGTCTCAGGGTCCTGGGATCGAGCACCACATCAGGCTGTCTGCTCAGCGGGGAGCTTGCTTCCCCCCCTCTCTCTCTGCCTGCCTCTCTGCCTACTTCTGATCTCTGTCAGATATATAAACAAATAAAATCTTTAAAAAAAAAAAAAAAAGAACTGTTGACCTACATGAAGGTAACAGGAACTCATGGTTTCAAAGCTGTTATCCAGCATAGAAAATAAAGAGGTTCTTTTTTAAGCATATAAGAAAGTCCTAATTCCTCTTCATATGATTTCATCAATAGGATTTGAATTGCCAAATATGAGACTCGACTTACATTTTCCAGAGATAAATCTGCTGTATTTGAACTTGTCCTTCTTCGATATTTCTTCCTCATGCAATAGACAGTGACAAGAGTGACTATCAGCATCAGGGCAAACATAGCAACAGTGGAAGACGCAGCAATGACAATGGTGTCCCGGGTGGAGCCTCTCTTCTCACACCTCTTCCCCAGGTACCACCAGTCTTCCCCTGACAGACACCTGCACATTGGAATGTGAGCAGAGTTATGAGTTGATATTTCAGTCAACATTCAGGTCACTGATATACAGAACTCAACTAGATGGGAATGGTTAGACCAGCTCCAGGAGACCAAGCAAGGTCAGTGGAAAAGAAATGGGATTACTGCTCAAAACAGTGGCCCTAAGGTGGGAAAGGAAGGTGATGTAGATAATGGAGAAAATTAAGTTCTCATGTGTCAGTCTCTCCACATCCCCGCTGTAGCCCTTGGCCAAGCTCATCCCAGAATGACAGAGGACGATTTCCATCTAGAAAACAAAGACAGTCCCACTTCACCACACCAGACTGTTGTGAGGACTTCATAAGACATATATCTCATGAGGACTTTTTCAAGCAATTACAACATAATGTACTATTTCTTCATAAATAATTTTACCATTCTTCTGGCTACCCAAAGTCCCAAATGGAGAGCAAAAAATAAATATCCCATGAACAGCTTTGAGATGAGAACCAACGGACCATTCGTGTATGAGATAAGTGTTTGACACTACAATACGGAAAGAATAAAATTTCTAACAAGAGAACAGGGAGATCTCGCCCAAGTGACCCCTTACCTGCACTCGGCTTTCCCATTCTGGACAATGCAGATGCCATCATTCTCGCATTTGAAGTTCATGCAAAGATCATTGATGACAGAGGTCGGGCTTGGCAGGCTTGGCGGGGTTGGTGGGCTTGGCCGGCTTGATGGGCTTGACGAGCTTGACGGGCTTGGCGGGCTAGATGGGCTTGGCGGGCTTGACGGGCTTGACGGGCTTGGCGGGCTTGATTGGTTTGGCGGGCTTGGTGAGCTTGGCTGAACTTGTGTAGAATTAAGGTGGGAAATGTCTAAGGAGGGCAGAGGGAGCGTATGGATGGAAATCAGTTTGACTTTAGCATTTGGTCTTTAAGTTTCAAAATAGATGCTTAGATTTCACAGGCAGTAAAATAATTAATAAGTCAAAATCTAAATGCAAATAGAAGCTGGGCCAGCCCATGGGGCTGTCACCTGAACTCCACGCTTGCCTGGGCCTGGGCTTGCCTGAGCTACAGGGGGCCCAACCCTTTAGAACCCACCCTCGAGGGACAGCAGTGCAAGGCGGTTGATGGATTTGCCCAAGGTCACAGGTCTCTTGCTGGAGGGAGCAGGCCAGGGGATATTCGACACAAGCCACCAGGTCCCCCCAAACAACCAGGGCTCTGTTCTTTGCAGTGAATCTTCTGCCTCTCCTCCAAACAGGGTTGAACTGAATTGATGAACATGGGACTTCTTCCCTGGTACAGAAGATGATCTTTCCCTCAACACAGTTATTCTTGAGTAACTTTTTCCAAGAAGTGTCATCTAGATTTCCTCTAATTGACATTGACATAAAAATTTCATGAGTTTTAATTGCACCACTTTTCATCACAAACAAGATGCTGATTTATTGAGATGGAAGTGGGTCTTTCATAGTAAATGAGTTATAATGGTGCCACATAAAACATGGAAACTACCAGTATTCCTGGAAAATGTATTTATCAGCTGCAATGGGTAATAAATTTTAAAAGGCAATAGATTAATACTACTACTGACAAAATATATGTGTGTGTGCTTATATAGGACACATAAAAATATACATGCGTGCTTGTGTGCTCACATATACATATATGTGTCTATATATGTATATGTATTCAAAAAACACAATAAAGACAATTCATTTCCAGTTAATTTCATGTGCTTGTCTGATTTTCCTACTTCTAGAACCCTAGAGTGTAATTTTATGGTATGATAGCTATACTTTCACTTGTTTCTAAAGATTACTGGAGTAAATTTTCCATGGCTCCGTGTGGTGGTAATTAAGTTATTTATTCTGGAATGGTCACCATTTTCATTTAAGTTATTTTCATATTGTTATTGATTCATACCAAAAAAAAAAAAAAAAAAGTCCCGCTAATGCCCATTTGCCCCATACCTAAAAGTGGAACCCAGAAGAACACAGTAAATAATGGCCACGACAACAACAAAAATATCTTATATACAACTATTTTTACTGACATACCTTCCACTGTCAGTAGGATATAAACATCATCTCCTTTTATAAAATCTCTACTTTTCAGCCTGTTGTGGGTTATAAAGGCGCTGGTTCCATAGCCTGGACCTCTTCTAAACTGAGTTCCATTAGGGAAAAAAGCCACTGCTCCCACTTTGGAAGGCCTGTCCCAAAAATAGTTTCCATTATCTGAAAAAGCAATTTGTATTAATGGATTGTGTTTAGCTTCATCATAGCTTTTGGTGGTAGGAAAGAACAGGCAATGTGAAACACAATTAGGATAGAGCTCAAAATAATTAAATGATGCTATTGACCTGTGATGTATTCCCTGGCAAGTCACTGAAGCTTGTTCATTTATACTGTCCTAAAGAAAATGAGATTGCCTGGCAGGGGAGACCACATTCTGGAATTTGTGTGGAGACATACCAAACATTTCCTAGGTAGGATATCACATACATAATCACTGGCCAGTGTAGAATCTCCCCTGCCCATTAAAATCATTCCTTAGTGACCTTGAGTCATACATAGTCCTTTTAACTAAGTTAAATCAATATGTTTCTGAGACTTTTTTTTTTCTAAAGTAATCTCTACAACATGGGGATCGAACTTACAACCACAAGATCAAGATTCACATGCTCTATCGACTGAGCCAGCCAGGTGCCTGAGAGAGTTTTTAATACTAACATAAAACAGTTCATGTCATTAGCTGAATTCTTCACCTACCAGAGCAAAGCCCTTCAGGAAAAGAAGACAAAAGCACTGCTTCTGGGGAAAGGTGATGACCCACCCAACTTTGTGCCATTTTCAATGTCATTCAGGGAAATATGTTTGGGGGAAAAAAGTGAAGAAATTCTGAGCATCAAGTCCCTACAATCCTGTTTTTGAATATTTTTTTTTCGATCAGATTCTCTTTTCCTGTGTCACTTAGGTCCATTTTTTTTCATATATAGAATTCGAATTTGGCAATAATATTCACCTTGCCATAATTTCATTTTCTATTAGGTTCCCAGAGGACAAAGGATTGCTAAAATTAGAAATGTGATCATTTTGGGGGGAGGAGCTGTTCGTTTTTGAGACTGGGAATATAGGGAATGATGTCACCATTGGCGAGTCCTCCAGAACTTTTTAATAAGAAGTTATAATCTCTTCTCAGAACCTTCCCAACACTCCAGAGCACCTACTCAACATCTTCCTTCTCATCAGGAACCATCCCCTTCTGTAAGAGCTGAATTGTGCTTGACAGCCCTGGTGGCAAGGGGATGGTTATTATTACTGCCTCAGTGTTATGGCTGAGAACACTAGGGCTTCAAAAGACTATTTGCTCAGTATTGCATAGCTAATGAGAAGCAAACCTTGGATTTGAACCCAGGCATACCAGACTCTAAAACCAACACTGCTTGAACAACTGGGAATTCAGGTATGGTCTATTGCCAGGAATAATGTCAGTGTCTTCTCTAATTTTCAGAGACATTCTCAACTCGCATTCCTGACAGTGTCCTGCCTAGGGGACTCTGCTCACAATTGCTGAAGCCCTTCTCCTCAATATCTTCTGTTCCTAAAATTTGGGGTTCAATACTCCCTATGTACCTGACCATGCAGTCTCTCATTCCCAAATCATCTGTCCCTCCTAGAGCAGTGATCATGTATTAGCAATAAAGAAAATGAGTCACAAACCAGTGGTCATAGATGGGTCTGTTGTTACACTCCGCTGATTGGACATACGCTGTCGAATGTCAGGATTTTGATCCAAGAGTGTCATCGTGGCTTGTTGCCAAGGACACGGCCATTGTAACTGATCATCATTGGCTCCAGAAATCAAGTGAAAATATATTCCTGCATTAGTTGAGTGGTTTAGATTCAAGTAAATCTGAAAGGCATAACCTTTAGAAGAATAAAATGGAGGGCTATAGAGAGTTCCACTTGAGTTGCCAATAAACTGTGTGAAATTCTTTATATGCCAGATATGATGAGGGCACTGTGTTTCCGAAAGATTGATGTCATCAAGAGACAAGCCACCCAATGATGCACCAGCGCCTCTGACCCCTCCAAACACCACTCTGAATTTGTTGGTCACTTTCAGTGTTACATGGTGAAGTTGCCAGCTCCCGAGGGGTATCTCTGCAAAAGAGACATTATTATTTCAAAGCAAAGGACTGAGAATCCGGTGCAAATCAACATTAGGCTTTTTAACCTTCATAGGACAAATGATCATCCTTGAGCTATTGACACATAGTGTGGGGTGTGATCTGCTCTCCTCTCCAGCTCAAGCCCATTCCCTTCCAGGGAGTTCTGTACTGTCCAGCTGCTCTCTGGAATATCTGGATGCTTATCTATTTGTTTCTCAGAGAGGTCACCCTTTCCCAGCAACGGGTGACCAAACAACCACATCTAACTTAGGAATATTCCATGCCCTATAAATGAGTTACCCCCCCCCCCCATTCCATGTTAGCTAAAGCCAATATCTGTGCTTATACCCAGGATTCCTATGAGACTCAGCCAAACCCTCATTTATAGTTGAATTGAAATACTTCCTTCACATGGAAAATTTTCAGTCAATGTTTTGGTAGTATTAAGCAGGAATCCACCAAACCTCAGAAGGCCCACATTCACCATTTACTCCTTAGACCATTTACTAGAGACTTAATGTTATAAATATGTTATCTAATACTTGATACCATCATCTTTCTCCCCATCCTACACTTGCCCCTTCACCATCATCCCCTCCCTTAGCTAGCAGCCCAAGCTATGCTGTCTGGTCTTACTTTCTTCTATCACATACCCAAATAAGAAGCAATATATTAAAAAAAAAAAAAAAAAAAGTTCAGGTAGAGAACAGGAATTCATGTCGAGCTAGTAGTTAGCACAATGACTTAAAACTTAAATATATCGGCACTTAATGTGAAACACAATTATGTGAGAATAAATTAGAAATATCCAAATTACAGAAAATACTAGTATCCGTGGGTAGACTCTAGAATGAACAAAACTCTTTCATGAAAGCGTCTGCTTCATTATGATCAGCACTCTCCATTTAAAATCTGGACTCCTGGGGCACCTGGGTGGCTCAGTGGATTAAAGGTTCTGCTTTCAGCTCGGGTCATGATCCCAGGGTCCTGGGATTTGAGCTCTGCAGGGAGCCTGCTTCTCACTCTCTCTCTCTGCCTGCTTCTCTGCCTACTTGTGATCTCTGTCTGTCAAATAAATCAATAAAATCTTAAAAATAAATAAATAAATAAATAAATAAATAAATGAAATCTGGACTCCTAAGGAAGCTTCTAAAATACCTTTTGTGCTACTGTTCATGGGAGGAAAATGGTATGACATATAACATAATGTAGATTGATTTTATAATAGGTTTTCACAATTCGTTCAAACCAAGTGGTCGATATGCGGAGCAGACAGTAACAGGCAGCAGGGAAATTTCTTAACCACCTGCTTTCCTAGCTGGTCAGTGTGACCCAACTCTTGGAGACCAGATTGGAATGGAGTGTTGCCCTCCCTCCACTCAGGAATTGCTCCAGAAGTTGCACTTAACCCAAATCGTTACAATTCTAATTCTACACTGGGATTTTTTTTTTTTTAAGCGAGAATTAGAGGAAGGGTCTTTTTTCCAGTTTGATGGCACATTTGATAATATGTAAGCTGGGAATTGAAATCTCCAAAGCCGCAGTTCTGTGGACAAAACCCATCTGAGATAACAAGAGAGGTCCCTGACCATGTTCAGGGATAGGTCCAGCCCTGCCTGAGGCCAGTTCCTCCTTCATCCATCCCACAGTCTCTTTACGTTGAACCAGTAACTTCCCATTTTGCCTAAACTAGTTTTCCTTATGTTTATTTATTTTTTAATTAACGTATAATGCATATTTATTTCAGGGTACAGATCTGTGTACCCTGATAATTCACAGCACTCACCATAGCACATACCCTCCTCAATGTCCATCACCCAGCCACTCCATCCCTACCCTCCCAAGCCCCAGCAACCCTCTGTTTGTTTCCTGAGATTAAGAGTCTCTTACGGTTTGTGTCCCTCCCCTGTCCCATCTTGTTTCGTTTCCCCTCTCTCCCCGCCATGAACATCCTCCCTGCCTCTCAAATTCCTCATATCAGATTTCTCTGAAAGCATATGATAATTGTCTTTCTCTGACTGACTTATTTCGCTCAGTATAATACCCTCTAGTTCCATCCATGTCATTGCAAGTGGCAAGATTTTGGTTTTTGATGGCTGCATAGTATTCCATTGTATAAATATACACCACATCTCTTTATCCATTCATCTGTTGATGAACATCTAGGTTCTTTCCATAGTCCGGCTATTGTGGACATTGCTGCTATAAACATTTGGATCACTTACATTTGTATCTTTAGGGTAAATACCCGGTAATGAGATTGGGGGGTCATGGGGTAGCTCTATTTTCAACTTTTTGAGGTAACTCCATTTCTTGTATTTTTTTAAAGGATTTTTTTTATTTATTTGAGAGAGAGCAAGTGGAGGAAGGGCTAGAGAGAAAATCTCAGCAGACTCCCCACTGCGTGTGGAGCCTGATGCAGGGCTTGATCCCATGACCCTTGAGACCATGACCTGAGCCGAAAACCAAGAGCCAGATCCTCAACTGACTTATGCCACCCAGGCGCCCCTCCCTCATATTTTTATTACTTGCCAAGAACTGACTTCCTCAGGGCCACAGACTGAAAGAGTTAAGATGACCTCACTCTGAACCAAGACAATAAGAACGTTGACATCGTACCTTTTATTTCTTTCACAAGCGTCAAAGTACCAG
Organism: Mustela erminea; assembly: GCF_009829155.1. NCBI lineage: Eukaryota > Metazoa > Chordata > Mammalia > Carnivora > Mustelidae > Mustela > Mustela erminea. The sequence continues at coordinate 39,623,403 of NC_045626.1, forward strand.
TCACATGGTCGGCAGAATACTCCCTGGTGTAGATATTCAGCTGGTCATTTTCACTTCCGCTGTTGTATAAATAAAACTGCAAGCACTGAAATCCTCTTTTAGGGTAGAGTATTCGACTTTCCAGCATGGCCGTGGCCCCCACGCTTACAGAGCTACTGTTGAAATGCATGAAGAAACCAGAACCTGTTCAGAAAACAAAAGCAGAATTGACAAAGCAGATACGAGATACAGGCATGCATGTCTTGCAGGCTCACAAGTTCTACTAAGTACCCACTGTGTGCAGAGCACTGTGCTGGGCATTTAAATACGGGTCCATGAGTCGGCAGTGATAAAAGAGAACTTAGTCCATGTTTTCCTTCCTATAGCTTTCAAAATCAGAAAAAAGCATCACCCTCTTGGTCTTGTCTCTGTCTCTCTCTCATCTTCTCCCTCCCTCCTCTCCTTCCTCCTTCCTTCTGGCCTATGGAGGACCACTATCCACTATCCAAATTTGCACTTATAACAAAAGGGTATTTTTATTGACATGTATTTGACACAGAGCATTGTGTAAATCTAACATGTACAACATGCTAATTCGATACATTTATATACTGTAATATGATTGTCGCTGTAGCAATAATTAGTAACTTCTCAACATGTCACATAATTGTCATTTCTTTTTTTTTTTTTTTTGTGGTTGGAATAATTAAGTTCTCGTCTCTCAATAAGTTTAGTGATTAGAATACAGTATTGCTATCTATATTCCCTGCACGGTACATTAGATCTCCAGGGTTTTCCTACTACTCATTGTAAGTCTGTACCCTTAACATCTGCCCTCCAGCCCCCCCAACCCCTCCAAAAAAGGAAAGTAAAAGGAAAAGCACTCATTACTGTTAGGGACCCCAACTACTGCCTAGACCAGCTGAGCTCTCATGCAATGACCCTGAGTCCTAAAGTCTAGTCTTAACATCTTTGTTGCCAGGAATGAGCAAATAAATAAAAATGAACTGTAGCCAAATAAATGATTGTTTCATTTAAAACAAAATTATGATGGAAAAGTATACTCATCTGAATAAAATCAAATTATACTTTGTCTCTTCATTTTCAGGATTTTTATAATAGGAGCGTGTAATCACAACCAGCTGAAATTCTGAAACTGATTAATTCACAGCCCTGTGCTGTTCACTGGGAAGTCTTGTATCTCGTGAGCTTTGAGAAAAAAACCGAGCTATGCTGGAGATAAGAGCCCTTCCAGGAGGTACAGTCCCTTCCTGCTGTGGGCACAGACAGAGAAAGGCCTCCCAGAGCCCAGCTCTGACTCACCGGAAGAAGAGAAAAGTCAGGAGGAAAGGCAAAGAAATGAACCATGTCCTTACGGGCACTGGACTCTTTTTAGTAGCAACCGCATGGGTTATCGCTAACAATTCTGGTAGAAATCAGAGATAAAATCCCAGTCCTTCATAGCAAAGGAAAATGCTGGGCCCACCAAATGTGAAATCCAGAAGTATCTCCCTCGTGTTACCTTTGCACTGGCCCATGCTGGAGTGATCGCTCTCTGGCCCCCTGGGAACCTGGGACACCCATTGCCAGTCAGCATTATCGTCCGAACTTTGAATCATACCACACACATTTTCCAGTTCAAAATTGCATGAGTCCATAAAGCTCAGGGAAGTGGCTACAGAAGCAAAACGACAATTATTGACACTCCTCCAACTTGATAATCCAAGTGATAAAAACAGAGTTTGTCACAGAAGTCCTGGGAATGCCAAGATGGCATTAAATACCAGGATGAGACTTCACTCATTCTGGGGGTGGAAGACCTCTTGACAGCTCCAAAACCAAGGAACTGATCAATGCTGTTTATCTGAATACTGTCTGCCCCAAGACATTTTTCTTTAACTATCGAATGTATGGGAACCTCAGTCTACATTCCTCTAATTATTCGGATTATTCAACTGCAGCGCGGATTATTTGATCCCGTCTGTATGACGTCTGCTCATTAAAAAATCGACACGGGGCACGTTACTATAGGACCCAATTTCTGTTTAGATCTGAAGGCCAGAACTTCTGAGAAGAAAAATGAGGCTTCCAAGCTGTGAATTTGGGATTTAGGTGACTTGGTTGTTTTTTTTTTTCTTTTTTAAATATCAAACTTAAACTATAAACCACCAAACAACTATCAAACCATCATTTCAGGAAAGCCAGCGATGCTCCCCCAAATGGCGCAGCGCGTCATCTTCCCTACATGCAGAGAAACACGGAAGGCATTTCAAAGAACCTGCCACATACTGCAGTTATAAAGCTGATTTAACTTCAAGAGATCAGAGTCACTGAAATCCATTCGTTGGCCGATCACATCCATGAAGTCTGAGATCCTTGTGACAATTGTTGGCTCTGTACCATTTTGGAAAGCAGTCTTGCTGTAGTGCATTACCGAGGTATAATCATAGGGAACATTCAAAGAGTCTGATATTTGGTCGTCGTAGGTGTTAAAATTGTGCTCTTTGCCTAAATGATAAATTTGAAAAGATCTTTAATTACTTTGACGCCCACAACATTTAGCTTACCTTCTACTAAGTTTCTGTTACTGCCCAACGTTGGACGTTAGCATTTAGCGTAAGACTCGAAGAACTGCTAATAGAAAGGTAGAATCTCAAAGGTGGGGTGGAGACAGAGTCAGTGGCAGGTGCTGATGGGAGGATGGGGGCACCCGACATAGATAGAGATGGAGGTTAGAGACTTTGAGAGGTGTGGTGGGGAGGCACCTGGGTATGATAGCCTAGACAGAAGACATCAGAAGGAACTGACATAGTCGGTAATTTCCTGGTTACTGGAACATGTGTGCAAGTAATACAGTAGGCAAGTACAATTAGAGAATATACCTAGCTGCTTAGCATCACACTAATGGGCAATGGATTGCAACTTGAAATGGGATCATTTCATGGACATAGTGAGGTGGATCTGATCTCCAAAGCTTACAGAAGTCAAACATCAAGACATCAGTTTTTCCATTGTTAACAGTTGGCAGGAGACAGCACATGCTTGGAAATTCAGTTTTTAACAGGAAAAAAAAATACAAGAAAACAAAAGAAATGTACCTGACTGAATTCTGTCCCACATTATCCTGACATAGTCATCCCGGTCAGAACGAGACTGCTCGTGCCAGAATCCCAGCGCATGGAGGAACTCGTGTTGGACCGTGGCGATTCTGTCGCAGTTGGCCCCGATGGAGAGTTGTTGCTTCCCCATGTGCCTGTTTCCCACTGAAGACCAGCAGCTTACAGGAGAGTTCATGGGGCAGGGAGAAAGGGTGTTCTCATGATGTATCAGGCCAGAATCCCCGGTACTCAGGGCACTCAGTTACCCACCTAGATCCTCCATTCATATATCAGGGCACTGCATTTCTCTCCTAATCCTGCCGACCTATGAGAAACCTTACAGACCAGATGACGTTCGGAGATCTGGCTCTGACACTATTACAGAGGAGCAAGTCAACCCCCAATCAACCTACTAGTCCTGATCTTGAGCTAGAAATTTCTAACTTTTTCCAGTGTCCTTGGTATATGGAAGACCGCTAATCAGGTTTTATAGGGGTAGCAACCACATGGAGTTTCTGAGCTTCGGACAAGAGACACTGTCCGTTTAACTCAAGTAGGAAGGGTAGTTAGGTGTGTGCACACATACACACAGGCACCCACACACGTGTTTTACTGGAGAGGGAAAGAAGGAGGGTATAAGCTACAAACGGCTGATGTTCCCTGACTTGTGGGATGCAATCCCAGCCTCCCTGTCTTAATATAGTTGCATGTATGAAAATACCATTTTTATAGCTAAAGACCCTAAATTCAGTCTGTCTTTTACTCTCCAGCAAACAGCTAAGGAAGCCCCCCTACCCACCTCAAGAGCAGGGCCTAGGGTAATTGCTGCGATGGGTCACAGCTGCAACGTTCTCACTTGACCCCTAGAAGACAAGCGCTCCACCTTACCCGCTGCCCTTGAACACTGATATATAGTTAGCTTCTCCAGCCCAGGGCTTGAAGTCAATGCATGTTTTTAGGCGATAGCGTTCAAATGCATTAAGGATAACTCCCTTTGCGTTCATTTCTGATGGAAGAAAACCAACAAAAAAATACACATATTAAAACTATTCACCATTAAACGATTCACCATGGAAACAGGGTGTGCAATATATTATATATCATGAGATTCATGATATATGAATGTGTAGTGTTTTATTTTACCAAATTTTGAATTCTATACAAATTAAGTATGTATCATATGCAAGTATTTTATTATTCTTCAGCTCCCTGATTTTGCCCCATTTTTATTTCTCTGGAACCTTTAGAGAGTACATTTCAGAACAACAAAAAGGACATCTCCTTATCTCAAAGAATAGATACTTTGGATCACAGGCAGCCAAAATGACCACTCACTGTCACAGGTTTCATCAGAGAAAACTATAGTATGTATTTAAAGCCCCACTGCAGATTAATTTGACGATCTTGAGATGGGAGAGTCCATGAAAATGCTGAAATTGTATGTGAAGTATCTGTATCTGTATTTATATCATCTCATCTATGTCTGTTCTGTATCTATATCATCTATATCAACTACCATCTCTATCAGTCTGTATCTACATCAGTGAGTATGTTTCCTGGGGAGACTGTTCATGAACTTCTCAAGTGTGTTCACAGCCCAAATTAGGGTTAAGAACTATTGCTTCGGGGGTGCCTGGGTGGCTCAGGTCATGATCTCAGGGTCCCAGAATCAAGCCCCACATCAGGCCCCTGAGCAGGGACCCTGCTTCTCCCTCTCCCTCTGCTCCTCTCTCTCTCTCTGTCAAATAAATAAAATATTTAAAGGGAAAAAAGAACCATTGTTTCAGAATGAAGAGGAATACTAACTGGTTGGATAGATAGAGAACTCAAAAAAGTCAGAGGCATGAAAGCAACAAAGACATTCAGGAAAAGAAGCTCAAGGGTTACCCTTTTCACGGGAGCTGCATCTAGCAGCAGGTAATACCTGAAGTGTAAGCAAAAAAACTAGAGCAGAATTTTATATGTTGATAATTCAATATGGTTAATATATTTCTGGAAAGCCAGAAATCACACCCAGTGAACCCTTCATACCTATTTACTAACCCTTCATAGGTATTTTCTCTTGCTACCTGTAAAAGGGGCCTTGCTTAGTGATTTCCTTGGAGTCATTTGGACTTGGTCTAAATTTCAGAAATGTGAGGAAATACTCTTCTCACTTGGAGCACAGAGAGCAAGTTCAGGGCCACAATATTAAACAGAGGTAAAGGACTTCCTAAGTAAAAAATAATCAAAATCATAGTATTAAAAAAACCTATAAAAATTTGAAGATTAATTATATTATAAAACTAATGCAAAATGATGCTATAATATTAAGTTAAAAAAAAAAAAGCAGATCAAAAATTTTAAACAGACACACCAGCTGGCTCAGTTGGTAGAGAATGCAACTCTTCATCTTGGGATTGTGAGTTCAGCCCCACACTGGGTGTAGAGCTTACTTTAAAACAAACAAATAAATAAATAATAAAACAAAACAACTTAAAAAAATTTAAAACACTATAGCTATACCTATGTAAAAATGAACACAGTTTGGATGGTAAGATTTGGACTGAATTTTTTTACCTAACATGTTTGATTTTTATATGTGCATCAATTTATTTTTTAATCTTTTCTTGGCTTTTTCTATCTACTCTTGGTTTTTCGTCTATGTTTCTGGCAAGTCCTACCTTCTCAATAACTTCTATTAGATCTTCCATCTATATCAATTCTAGAAAGTTGTCCTCCTGAGCTGAATTCTAATCTTGGCCATCTTTCCCCTCAATACCACCTTATTGGGCCATTCAGTAAGATCCAGTTATCTAAGGAGCACCTGTTATATGCAGGGCATTGTGCAAGGTGCTCATCCATGCCCATGGCTTCAACCATCTCTCACAGCCTAATAACACTCAGATGCTCTCTATCTTTAATGACCAGGCCATACACCAATTTATATGATCTCCCCACCACAGTGGCCCTGATACATCTCAAACCCTACATGCCAAATGCTAATTTCCACCACACTTCTCTATTCCACCCTCTTCAAGACTTATTTCCCATCTTCATAAAGGCACCATCCCCCAACTGCCTAAGACTGAATCCTGGGCACCAGGAACTCTTTATCTAGACGCACCTTCTTCTTGACCTCTTGCAATCAATCATCAAATCTAAAAATTGCTTCCTAAATCTCCTTAGACTTGTCCATTCTTGTCTATCCTCACTGAGGGAGTCTTGGTTCAGAAACTCTCAGTCTTTCCCTGAGTTTCTTCTATAATATCCTCATTGGTCTCCTTACTGTCTTTTTGCCCCACTTATGCTATATCTTATACATGGAAACTAGCATGATAACAACCTCACATCCAGGTTAAAACTGTTGGAGGCTCCACATCACCATCATTAGGCACACCAAGTTCTTTAACAAGGGAAACAATCCCCAATTCCAATCTACATTCCAGTTAAGGGTCTTCTCCTTTCCTCATGCCTTTGAGCACCCTTCCCCTGCCACTAGCTTGAATGATCACTTTCTGCAAATTGCAAAGAGGCACCTCATCTGGGCAGATGCTCCAAGTGTTGACTTGGCAGGTAGATAAGTAGCACTTTATGCAAAGTTTGAAATGTTGGTTGATAGACAAAATGCAAACTTGATTTCAGTACCACTTTACCCCCTCCCAGGCACCAATGTATTACATACAACTTGCATAATTTTCATTGCAACTCAGCTGCACAGTGTCAACTGCTTCCTGATGTATATGCCTTTATATCTAGGTTGAGTTCAATGCCCCTCCAAAGTGCTCCCTAGCTTTTGAACATATCACTAAGCAAAATGTTTATTCCATTTTATTATAATTAAATTCTGGCATATCTGAATCTCCACTGAAATGTATAAACCTTAGGGAAAGTTTTCCAAAAAAGCAGTTCCCAAAGCGATTCTGGTAACTGGCACCATAAATAAAATAAGGACCATGTTTAGAGTTCTTCATTATAATTACATTTCTTCTATAGAAAAGTTTTCTTTCATTTTGGATTGGATTCTTCTGACTTTTTAGTATTGAAATACTCTTTATTTTTTGAAAAGATGATAAAGATAATGGGTTCTTGTAGCTGTGTAAGTTCCTGACTTGGCAAAATAAAATGTTGGTAAAACAATGCCAAGTCCTAAAGTTTTGTATGTTTGTTTGATGTTTTTAACTCATGTAAAATATGAACATATGAGAAACCACTGTTTTCAAATAAAGTCTAGCTCCCTGATCTTTATGTCCCCAGAACCCAATACAGAGTATGCTCTCCATAAATGTTGGTTACATTAATCCCTTTCTTGGTCAGAATTCAGCAATTATTTCAGACAAAATCATTTAGGGTCTTTTCATTGTTCATTTTGTGTAAATTTTTATAAGAAAATGTTCATGGCCCCATAAAGCAACAAACAAACACTTCAAGACCATATGAGCGTACCCTTAAAAATACTGTGATTATAGGGCTGCTGGGTGGCTCAGTCATTTGGGCATCTGCCTTCAGCTCAGGTCATGATCCCAGGGTCCTGGGATCAAGCCCCACAACTCTCTCTCCTTCAGTCTGCCAATCTCCCTGCTTGTGCTCTCTCTCTCTCTCTCAAATGAATGGATAAAATCAGAAAGAAAGAAAGAAAGAAAGAAAGAAAGAAAGAAAGAAAGAAAGAAAGAAAGAAAGGAAGAAAGAAAGAAAGGAGAAAGGGAGGAAGAGAGAGAGAAAAATACTGTGACTATATTCTGTCAGGAACATATATCAGTTACACATACTCCAAGGTATATACTAACCCAAGCTATCTTCTAGAACATATGGAATAGTATGAGGCCATCTGTATTCTTCTCCAATGATGGAATTTCTATCTTGTGCCTGTCAAAAATAAATGTGAAGGGTTAATTCATTGAATCAGGCAAAAACTTAGGAAACAAAAAATAGTTCATCTATAAATAAATGAAATTTAAAATGTAAGAAAATAAGTTTAAAATGTAAGAAAACAAAATAATTTCATAGTAGTGAATGGTTGGTCTGATTCTGAGGTGGGAATAACACTTGTTTTATTCTAATCTGTTTTGAGGACAGTAGCCTCATGAATTAGGAAAGAAAAGAGAATAGATAAGAGAGAAGGGGAAGAGATGTAAGGACAGAGAGGAGTTAAATTACACAGGTCTTGAAGGCTGTGGGTAAATTTCGATATTATTCCAAATGCAGTAGGAAGCTGTTGAAGAGTTTTGTTGTGTGTGTGTGTGTGGTTTTTTTTTTTTCTAAGATTTTATCTATTTATTTGAGATAAATAGAGAAAGCAGGAGCAGGGGAGCAGAGGGAGAGGGAGAAGCAGTCTCCCCGCTGAGCAGGGAGCTCAATGTGGGACACGATCCCACTGAGCAGGGAGCTTAATGTGGGACACGATCCCAGGGTCCTGGGATCGTGACCTAAGCCAAAAACAAATGCTTAATCGACTGAGCCACCCTACTGAAGAGGTTCAAGACAGGAAGTGAAATGGTGTTACTGCCTGTTTAAAAGATCACTTTGTTGTGGGCGGGGCGTAGGAGGTGGGGACAGGGACAGGGTGGACAAGATTATAGGGGAGCAATATTTGAAATAGACAGATTAGGAGAAAAGTGGTTGATTCAGAGCATGTGTGGCAGACAGAAATGACAAAACTTGCTAATGTATCAAATGCTGGGGTGAAGCAAAGGTGACTCCTGGAGTTTTTACTTATTTGGGGGAGTAGGTTGATGCCTTTGCTAAAAGGGAAAATCTGGAAGGAGCAATTTGCATGAAAAATCTGAGTTCACATTAGGACACCTTACATTTGAGGCACCTCATAGGCACGGAAATGGAACTGGCAAATTGGAATTGACAAATTGGCAGCTGGATAGACCAGTCTGGAGTGCAATGGAAGGAATGGATGGGAGCCACACGCTGGAGTCATCAGCATAAAGATGACATGTCAAGCTCTGGCACAAGGTGAGCTCAAGAAGGAGTGCAGATAGAAGAGCCCAGGACCAACCATTGGATACTACAGCTCTGCTTCTTCAGTTGAAGTTCCCCGTGGGGGTTTGATTTAAACTGTCTGTAAGGTACCTATGTTCATCTGTGTGCCATGCACTCTTCATGCATAGATGTGTTTACCTGGCAACACTGTCGTTAGCTGTCAAGATAGAAATCACAAAATCTATCTTTTATGATAAAAACCTTATTCACTGATGACCTTTACAAACTCAGGTTAACTTTGTTTCAACTAGATTAAATCAGTGAGGTTCTATTTAAAAATGAAAACATCATATTGTTCCAATAATGAAAGCCCATCAGAGCAATAAGACCAAGGCACACATGGTGAGGGATGGTGGCATTGACAACACAGAAATCTGAGAAATGGCTGATGAAGGCACCATTATGGGAGTCCCTCAGAATATAACGTTTTCATTGAATACATCTGTCACTATGACGATGCACCCTTAGAGATAGCTGGGCTTAACAAAGTCCATGCTGTCTAATCATTCTCAGATACTCTGTATTTTGGTTTGCAGTAATTAACAAAAGATTCTTCCTTGCTATGTTTCAACTTACCCCATCAAGTCTAATGTCTCCCTCAAAAAGATCCAGTCCCAAATCTAAGAGGGAAGATTAAAAATTCATGTTAGCAAACTGGATTCAAACTCTCCACTTCATAAAAATGTAAAAAAAAAAATCTACAAACCTTCATTGATATCAAATATATCTTGATCGAGTCCACCATCTACATCTTTAACTAAAGGAACAAAAAAAACCCCACATTGAATATTATGCTTATGAAAAAAACAATCTTCATCAATTATCAAATTAAAAGTAAGTTTCTTTTCCCTCAGAATTTACTAGGTTCTGATTCAATGTACATTGACTGATTGATTTACTGAGAACAGGTTCTGATTCACTATACATTGATTGATTGATTAACTGAGAATCTTCCATGAGCAAGGCTTGGGGCTATAGGGCTTGTGCATATGTGCTCTTGTCCTATCCATGTCCCTTGAATTCCAGATCTCCAGGAGTAAGAAATTGGTCACTCTATATAATATTAAACTTAATTTTAAAGACTAGACTAGATGATTAGATTAAATAGGAAGCAAATGTTTAAATTAAGTCAAACCAGTCCAATCTGCCCAATATATCCCTTGCTAGTAATAAACCTTGGAACTCTCAAGCAGAATTCCTAATTTAAATTTGAATTACTCTTTTAAATTACAAAGGAGTGGATAATAAAGCCAAATCTCTAAGTGTACAATAAAACAGGATGGCCATCAGGTCTTTCTGAGTTTATACAAAATAGCAAAAGTAATAATAGCAAGCATTGATGGTATGCCTTGTGTCAGTCACAGTGTTTGCACTTTCCTATATCACCATTTATTTTCTGCTGAGTATGTGGAATCTTGGAACAGGAACAATAAAACATTTCTCAATAAATCAAAAGAAGTCAGTGTTTGATTAAAGTTCAAAGCAATTATAAAATTATGCATATGCAATTATGCATTGTGCTTCTCATTAAATGTGTCTTGAGTTTTCTGTTCTGTTGTTCTATTATCCGTATAACTTTCTTTTACTATGACTTAGAGCGAAAACTCAAAATAGACTCACCAAAGTTGTCTTGAGTTGGCTGAGAAACAAACACATAAAAAAAGGCATTATTATGACACCCATGACATAAATTACCTTCTTCCAATTTATATCTAGCAATTTGTGGAGGTTTTTTTCATTAATATTATGGATTTCTTTCTGGCTTATATCCAAGATAGTTAATTTGGAGTGTAAAATAACTTTTTGAGGAAAGGGTCATCTTATTTCATATAAAAAAATGAAACTGCCTGTGATATTAATTTGAAGGTGAAAGAGAAAAGAAACTCACTTCACAGATTGAAAAGAAGACAGAACATAAGACTCTGTCCCTCAGATAAGCTTTCACCTTAAACATGATTCTCTAGAGGTTTCATGGAGCATGTTTGAAAAACTTAATAATTTATCCCCATCATTGAAATATTTTTTTGTACTCTTTTTTTAAATTTATTTTTTATTTATTTTCAGCGTAACAGTATTCATTATTTTTGCACCACACCCAGTGTTCCATGCAATCCGTGCCCTCTATAATACCCACCACCTGGTACCCTAACCTCCCATCCCCCGCCGCTTCAAACCCCTCAGATTGTTTTTCAGAGTCCATCATTGAAATATTATTGTAATTTATAACAATACCTTCTAAAGAAATCTTATGGAAGACTTCATTAATCATGTTTTACTTTCACATTTTTCCCAAGACTCTGCTTTCAAAGACAATACCAAATGTTTAAGGAAAAAAATCAGTGGCTATACTTTGCAATTAAAAAAAAAAAAACTTAAAAAAAACTTCTGAAAATAAGTTCTACAAGTGACCACATGAAAACCCAGAATACATGCTTAGTAGAAGAACTTACGTAAACCTGAAAAATGTCTTAGTGGAGTCTAGTGAAAAAGTTCATGGCACTGGCAGGAAGTAGGTTTGGGTTATATTCCGGGTTCTGCCAACTCAGAGCAAGTCAGTTCACCCTCCCGAAACTCAGACTCTCTATAAAACAGGTTAATATGGCTTACATATTCTAACACCAGAATCCTATGGACTGTTTCGCAAGCAGTGGGAATGAACTGACTGGTTAGTTTACCCTTCTTTTTGATATTAAGAAGGGCCTTATTTGTCTCACATGTTAGTCACACATAGGCACACTCACAGAGAAACACCAATACACCTACTTGAAAAGTGTGCATAAGTGAAATTTTAATGTGTCTTAAATGGTATCTCTTGTTCTCGATGCTGTAGATGCCATTTACAGAATATCAACTCAATATAATCACTTATTTGTAAATCACAACTAAAGCTTTTCCCCTAGGCATTTGAAACTTCATTTAAAACCCTGAGTTGGTCTGTACAAACTACCTGTCACTGTAGCAAGATGGGTTGAAACTGACAAAGAAACAGAAGAGAAACCCCATGCTACAAAACCAAGTGTTTGCTTTGCCGGTGACATTCGTCATTCACTCCGAGTCTCACGTCACCATAATAACAGCAATATGCATTTCACTCAGCAGTAAAAACAGAATGGCTGTCACATTTCACATTTTCCACATTATCAAAAGAAAATTTGTTACGTAAAAATGAAACTGAAATAAATGTGTAACTTTATGTCAATATTTCTGATTCTTTCTCTCTTGGGGGGAGCTTCTCACTCCCTATGACCCTGCTTGCTCCTGCTGGCCCCAGAGAAACACTCATTTCATTACGGTTTTGAAATTCTTAAAAAACAAGAAATGAACAAGCAGGCCATTGGCCCCCAATTTTTCTAATCGCTTTCCAAACATCATTTCCTTACCAAGCCAGGAACCATGAGCAGAACAGCAGAGAGCAGAAAGCAAGGCAGGTACCATGAATCCATGTTATCACCTCCAGTCAAAGCCGCAAACTGGGAAAGTCATAATATCAGTTACTTTTTAAAAGGCAAACATCATAACTTCTAGCCTTTGATCTCAATGATCCATCTTGCAGGTCAGCTCACCGTGGTAGGAGTACCTACAATCAAAGTGTTAAAGTCCAGTATCCTGAATACAGCCCTGAGAGGAATTGGTTGGCCTTTTTTTATTTTCAGGTCAACATTCAGTATCCAAGTACTTGGCGGACACCTGATATTGAAGTAAGTTCTCTAATATATACAGACTTGCCCCCAGGATTATTAACGGCCACTCAGGCAAAAGAAAATACCAGATTAATTTTTAATCTCAATCTTTCAAATAGTAACATTTTTTAAAAATATTTCATTTATTTATTTGAGAGCGAGAAACAGACACAAGCAAGCAGGGAGGGGTGGGTGGCAAGGGCAGATGGAGAGGGAGAAGCAGGCTCGATCCCAAGGTCTTGATCCCAGGATTCAGATCACAACCTGAGCCACGCAGTTGCTCCTCAAACAGTAACGTTTGTGAAGCTCCTCCTGTTCATCAAACCCTGTGCTACTTCCATATACACAGTCGTGACCATGGCTCTTTATCATTCATTCATTTAATCAAAAATTCATTGAGTTACAAAATCCACTTATGTGCTAGAAATCCAACCTATTTGATAATTAGCTACAAAGTAGCAAAACAGCATGCCTCGCTCCTGAAAATTCCCAACAAGCAAATTCAAGGGGTTGGGTAAAAGGCTAGGAATGGCGGTCACCTGTTTCCTGATAAACAAATGTTCCCAACCTATCCCTTGATTCTTTCTCTTTTTCCTTTTTTTCTTTGGATAACTTCTCTTTAAAGACAACTTACTCTCCATGTTCCCATGATGCCCCTCCCAACTTAAGGGCGATGCAGTATTATGGTTTTGGGTCACCAGTTTTTCCCTCAGCATTTCCTTCCCCACCCTGGACTGGTCCTCGCCCTACTCTGTGCTAATAGAAAGGCTATGGAGAGATGTGCGGTATAGACCAAGGACTTGAAAGGATGCTCTTTGTGAATCCAAGCAAGTCATTCCCCCCTCCGGGGGTAGAACAAGTGTTCAAAGGGAAAGTTAAAAATGGTAGGTAGGATCAATTCCTCACTCGCTCCCTGGGATCCCGCAGATAGTTCTCTGGAATCCAAATCAAATGTTCCTGGCTAGAGCTACCAGGAGACAAGAACAAAGAACTCTACAAGGAAAGCAAGAACTCCACAAAGGAAAGCATGCCTTCTGAGAAGGAGAATAACTCCTTTGAGACAAGAGTAGCATGGAAGTATCAGAGAAGCCACCAGGTTTAAAAGGCCATGTGGATAAGAATAAGACTGTCTCCGTAGTGGGCTGCATAGAAGGACAACCATGCACTGGACAGACCGATGGATGTTTCAGAGGAAGTCTGTGAGGACAGGTGCCATCAGGACCGGATGGCGGCCTTGGCCTACTTAGCTTAGGCACAAACCCAAGGTTAAAAGATAGGAATCCTCAGTGGGCTGCAACTAAATTTCTCCCATGTATATGGATGGGGATTCAAACTAATAATTACAGTTACAGAAAAATAATGAGATTTATTATATACATCTGCTTTTGTGAGCTGTGTGTCACGGAGACATCTGACCGCAAGCTATGTGTTGGAGTAGATAGCTTATATTTGAAGTTAGGGAATTGAAAATAGGGAGGTAGGAAGCAGTCATCCCCAGGACTGCTGTAATCTGTCTTGAACTCTCCTAGTACAGCATAAGGACAGCCTCACAAGGACTCTCATGGACAGGCACAGGGGTGTGGCTGCAATCCAACTCCAGAAATGTGTTTTGACTATAATTAATGATGTCTTTTATATTTCATTCTTTCTGAAATTTTCAATAAAGCTCTTTAATGCAGAATCTACATGTGGTACGTTTAACATACCTCCAACTCCCCTCACTAGTATCCCAGGAAACTGTGTCTGCCTCTGGTTTTTTGTCCTCTTCAGGTCTTCATTTCTCTCAGGGAGTATCATGAACGGTGCTTGAGATTCTGGCCTCATGGATTGCTCTGGAACCATCAGGAAAGTACATTTCTCTCAGGAAATCGATTCTCAAAATCCCCATGGAATACAAGAAAGTTCTAGATCTGAGGGTAGCAGATCCTGAACGTAAAAAGCTTTCTGACAGGAAAAGTACAGAGGCTAAAAGACAAGATCCAAAAGACTTCCTATCTCTTCTCTTATAATGTTCATTTTCTTCACTAGTTCTTCATCCAGAAATAACAGAAGATTTTTGTACATTATTTCATGTGTTCCCCAAGGGCAGCCCTTTACAAAATCTTATCAACACATCTATAACCTATTAGGGAGGTGCGTATACTTGAATTTAAATGAAATTAAATGGATCTAGGAAAAAGAAAGAGAATGGGGAGTGTGATGACCAAAGGAGTCCCAGGCAGCTGGAAGAACACAAATTCATTAGGGGTCCAGCTAATTAAAGAGCAAAAGAGCTCATAGGACATCTGTACCCCTGCAACTGAGCAGAATAAATCACATCCTTCTAAGTCCCTCCCCAACTACCATCTCTTACCCCATTTTTCCAAACTGTGGTATGTTATTGCATTAGCCAGAGTTCTCCAGAGAAGCAGAACAAATAGCATCTGTATATAGATAGAGAAATTCATTTAAGGAATTGGCTCACATAATTTTGAAAGCTGGCAAGTCCGAGATCTATCTGCAGGGTGGGCTGGCGGGCTGGAGACCCAGAGCAAAGGTGGTGTTGCAGCTTGAGTCCAAAGGCAGTCTGCTGGCAGAATTGTGTCTTCTTCTGGAAACCTTGGTCTTTTGTCTCTTAAGGCCTGAAACTTATTAGATGAGGCCCACCCACATAAATAAAGGAAATCTGCTTTATTCAATATCATCATCTAAAAAAGATCTTAACAGTAACATTTAGACTAGTCAAATCTCTGGATACGGTAGCCTCTCCAAGTTGATACAGAAGAAGGAACCATAAGTTCCCTTTTTGCTTCTCTTTTATTTGCCAGACTCTTCACCATCACCTGTTTATGGGACAGCTATTGGTTACACTAAAGGTCGCTGTTATTGCCACTGGATACAGTTGGCTCAACTGTCAGCCACACCCTGGGCTGAAGACAAAGATGCTATGTCTTATAGTTCATGGTGAGCATGAGTAACAATACAGTAACAATACAGTCATGTCTGTGATACCCGGAAGTCGTCAGAGGACCAGGAGTGTTCCTCCTGATTTCACAAAGCCACTTAACGGAGGCAGGGAGGAGCAAACAATTCTGTTCCTACACAACATGATCCTACTTTAAACCCCTAGACTGTGTAGGGGCTTTTGCTTTGTTTTAAGTAATTTGCATACCCATTGTGGGGCTTGAACTCACAACCCTAAGATCAAGAGTTACACGCTCTACCGACTGAGCCAGCCAGGCTCCCCCATGGACAGGCTTTATCCAGGGAGCTCTGAGGCTGAGAGCTAGCCCACAGACAGTGGCTAGGGCGAGGGGGCCAGAATTGCAGCAGGATGATGAGCTAACAGCTTCCTCCCACCACCACTAAAAGATCACCAGGTGGCCTGAAAAGTTGGGCAACCTCTAGCTCAGATGGCTTAGGGTCATGAAAATTCATCCCAAGCTCGAACAGGTCTCAAATGGGCATCCACGGGCTCTGCGATGGATAGGCGACATGTGAGACTGCTCCTGAAGTCATACCTGTGTGCCTGCTTCCCTGGACTGCTCAAGAATTTTAACTCCCTCAAACTCAAATCTAGGTGTCTGCCCATAGCTCAGGACTGCAAAGGGACTCCTCACTTTTTCTATGCTGTGGTTGCACTTAAATATGGCACTCATTGCCCAGGATTATAGTTCTTTCCTTAGAAATTTGTCTCTCCTCTAAGTAGCCACCTAGATGTGGTATCACTGAACTGTGTAGTCCTCACAATGAACAGGCGCTTGGTACACGTTCATGGAAAGAAACGGACGGGACTGTTGAAAATCCGTGTCTACCTATGGATTGTTTTTATAGCCTACCTCATCACCTCTAGGCACATAAAATTTTTTTATTGGCAGAGAAGCCGATGAAATCACCCCCATGTTTTCAACCTGCATATTGCTGTCCAAGAAGAATACAGGTATCCCCCACTTTTTGAAAGTTCCCTTTACACCACTTCATTTACACAAAAGACCGACATGAGTACCTGTTTTCACTAAAGGAAAGAAGTCCGAAGAGGTCTTTGCTTTTATGAAAAGTGCTGAAAAGCCAAAATAGCATTTAGTGCTGGTCGTGCAGCAAACCTTACAAGGCAGCAGGCCCCCGGATCAGCTCGAGGGGCCCCACCAAGCTCCTTCCCCAGGAACTGACCTCGCTTCTCTGCATCCAACTGCCAGAGCTCTGAATTGTTGCCTGTGAGCATCTGTGCTTTATCTCCATTTATTTGGTGCATCCCTTAGTTAGATATGTACTAAGCATCCAGAAAAACCAAAGAGAGAAATGCCTGGGTGACTTACCAGAAAAGCCGAAGAGAGGGATGCCTGGGTGGCTCAGTCAGTTAAGTGTCTGCTTTCAGCTCAGGTCATGATCCCAGGGTCATGGGATGGAGTCCTGACATCCGGCTCCCTGCTCAGCCTGGAGCCTGCTTCTCCCTCTACCTGCTACCCCCCTTGCTTGCGCGCACGCCCTCTCTCTGATAAATAATTAAGTAAAATCTTAAAACACAATTAAAAGAAAAGCTGGAGAGAGGTTATATTTTGGGGCCTGGAAATGCTTGAAACCTTTTCCATCTAAACGAACAGTAATTACTTCTTCGCTTTACATCATTTTGGTTGATGAGAGATTTCGTAGGAATGCTCTGTTTGGGTAGTGGGGACACCTGCATCTCCCCCAGGAAGTCATGCAAGGCTTTGTCGTGATACATTATTAGGAGTTTCCCCACGTACACATCACGGCTTCACGATTTGGTTGGGCCAAGTCATACCGATATACAAAGTGACGAAGAAGTACTCCAAAGGGTCAGTTAAGAGGATTCTGTGACAGGCCTCCTATACGTAATCACCAAGATTCAATCCATCTGCTTTAACAACTCGGCGGTGGTGCCTTCTTTGTGTGTAAAACGACACAACATCCAGCTTGTTTCCCACTGCACCAGCTCTGAGTTTTGGTTCTGTTTGGTTTTACTGCGAATGCCAGCAGAGAAAAGCTACCCAGACACGTGCTAAAATGACAGATACTTTCCAAGGACTGTGTTAAGTGACACTACCTCCAGGGCAACAGAAAACGCAAAGGGAACACAGGGTCTCACAGAGAGCACATGCTGGGGCTTTGGGGGATGAACCCACAGGGGTTCCTATGGCCCAGGGTCGGGGGTGGTCAGCAGGGAAACATTCCCTGCATGTGACGGTAGGAGATTGCCTGGACAGAAGCAAAACAAAAAAAAATTTTTTTTTTAAGAGAAAGAGCCTTCTTTCTTCTTTCTGTGTTTTGGGCCCAAGCTTTTACCCTACCATAACAGTCAGCCCAGGCCACTTTAACCACAAAACTTATTGAGAAAGAAAAGATGGAATGTGTGATCGATTTCACCTTGGTCTCCTGTGAATGGGAAAGACGTCCATGCATCCCGTGGAACATGTTTCTCTCCTCTCCCTTCCGGTCATGTGTACCTTCCTTCAGGTATCACCAAACTGATTGCCTTGAAATCCCTGTTAACAGCGAAAAGTGATTGAGGACCCACAAAGAAATTTTACTATTTTATCTATCAATATGGACTTTATTAGAAATTAACACTGGAGGGCGCCTGGGTGGCTCAGTGGGTTAAACCACTGCCTTCCGCTCAGGTCGTGATCTCAGGGTCCTGGGATTGAGTCCCGCATGGGGCTCTCTGCTCGGCAGGGAGCCCGCTTCCCTCTCTCTCTGCCTGCCTCTCTGTCTACTTGTGATCTCTGTCAAATAAATAAATAAAATCTTTTTTAAAAAAAAGAAAGAAATTAACACTGGAAAAATTTTGAGGTATTTATTAATTCATTAAATAATGTTAACCCTATTATACGTTTACGTAAATAATATCTTTTAATGGAAAGTAAGAACATATTTTAAAAAATAGTGGGAAGAGTGGCATTGCTTTACATTTTGACAAATCTCTTAACGTCTGGCTTCTCAGCTGGATTCTCAGATCTTCTGCATTCAACCCATTGTGATATGTTGCCACGATTAAAGCATATGAAGAAAATTCAGCTTCAAACAGAAACGTAGTAAAAAAGAAGAGGATTTTAATAGCATTTTTAGATCATTGTGGCTGTTCTTAAATCCTGCACCCAAATTCTACAAGCTGCAGTTTCTTAAATTGCATCAGTGGGGGGCGCCTGGGTGGCTCAGGCAGCTGGGTATCCAACTCTTGATTTCAGCTCAGGTTGGGATCTTAAGGTCATGAGATCAAGCCCCATGTCAGTCTCTGCTCTCAACTTAGAGTCTGCTGGAGATGCCCTCCCCTTGCTTGTGCTAAATAAATAAATAAAATCTTTTTTAAAAAATCATATTGGTGAACTTTTCATACTCTGTTATATTAAAATCCATTGGTCTGGACTTTTTTTTAGAAGATTTTATTTATTTATTTGAATGAGAAGGAGAGAGAGAGAGAAAGAAAATGAGAGAGATCACAGAAATAGCAAAGAGGGTCAGAGAGAGAAGCAGACTCCATGCTGAGCCAGGACCCTGACATGGGACTCAATCCCAGGACCCCAGCATCATGACCTGAGACAAAGGCAGAAGCTTAACCAACTAAGCCACCCAGGTGCCCTTTTGCTCTTTGAGTGGATCATTTTCCTATGCATGATTTGTAACAGTGTTTGTCTTTTTGAAAATCTAGATCTTGCAAGTGTTAACACATTTCATATCCCTTATCAGAGAAATCTTCTGGTTAATGTCACCACCAATCTCATCAGAGAAGTTAAGTTTGTAAGTGTTTAGGAAACTATCAAAGACACAACAGCAGACATAGGTTTTCCAAAATTCTTTCTCTTGAAATCTCTGGTTTTATCATTGGCAGTAAATACTGTCAGTTGGTTTCCTTGATAGTTTCAGCTCACTCCATTCATTTTCAAGAAAATTTCTGTGAAATACTGAATAACCATAGTTTGTCTATCAGTTGTTCCTCAAGCGAATATGGTGTTCTGTGAAAAGGCGGCCGGTGCAGGTCACACCTCAAGCAATCACACAAATGCTTTCCTCAAGACAAAGAACATATTTTGGAATGCAGCAGAAGCACTCTGTGTGTATTTCCCATTTTGTCATGCAGAATATTAAAAAGATGTGCACTCGAGGGCCTAGATTTAATAAAATTAATTTTTATAGCTTCATTGGGATGTTTTAAAGTGAGCCCATGGTTGTTTTTCCTGCAAAGGCATGATACTGAACAATACAGTGGCTGCTCCTGCCCTTGCTTCTGCAATTGTCAACAGAGGGGAAAAAAAGGGGGGGGCCCAAATGTCAGTATTATTATGAAAATAGTTTTGGCCTGTGGATCCCTGTAAGAGTCTCAGGGACATTTCAGAATCCTGTTGACCACACTTGGAGAACTGTTGCCTTGGAGGGGAAGGTAGAACGAGACCCAGAAAGCCTGGTGTTTGAGCCCTTAGATAAGAAGTTCAGCACTAAGGAGCACCTGGCTGGCTGAGCGAGAAGAACATGTGACTCTTGACCCCAGGATCATGAGTTTGAGCCCCAGGTTGGGTGGAGAGATTACTAAAAAAAAAAATAAGAAGAAGAAGAAGAAGAAGAAGAAGAAGATTTTAAAAAGAAGCTCAGCAATTTAACAGCTACCTGAACATGAGTAAGTTAAACTCCCTGGGTCTTAACTTTCTTATGTGTAACAGAATTTTTTGTAAGAGGGCATGATCAGCACTTTAAGAATTATATATGTAAAGTGAGTGCCTAGAATATAGACCAAAGTAGAATATGGACCAGAGATATGTGGGAGTTCATGAACAAAGGACATCATTGGAGAAAACTCAAATATACCTTAATTAACATATGCATTCCAAAATATTTATAGAGAGCCACAACCAGCCTCTGCGTTCCGTGGACACACAGAAACAAGTGGCATGATCCCGGCTCCTAAATAGTTTATAGGGGCATTACATCAACTTGGTATTTAAATCAACTATAAGGACTCAACCTGATCAGTGTTATAAGAAAGGTATGTGCCAAGTACCAAGGTCAAGCAGTGAAATACTTGCTCATAGACTACATATGGATACAGGAAGCCAATTGAAACAGGAAGATGGACTCTAGGGCTAGTCCATGTGGAGAAGATGACAGACAGCCCGGTTTTTGGCCGGTTTACTGGTCACCAAGCCACTTGATAAGCTAACAGGGAGGGGGGAGCCCCGTCGCTCTGAACTACAGACTAGACTCTTGAATGGGGAAGACAGTCCTAGCAATAGCGTCACAAGCACAGACGGGATTTCCAGATCCCCGCCATGGTGGTGAGATTCCTCACACAGATGTTGTGGGAACCTCTGGAGATAGATAAACAGTGCTCAGCACAGCTGTGACCAGGACCTTGTGCTTTGACAGGTGCTGGTGTGAGTTCTGGGCCCTGAAGCTGTTGACTTTGCTCTCTACGGCCAGAAGGGCAAGGTGTCTATGGAGTAGGCGATACATGATTCATTGCCATTTGGGTAAGAATAAAAGGGAAAGAAAAACATCACTTCAAGAGTCATAATTCAAGTATCATAATTGAAGCCACTAGTCAGTGTTTCCATGGAGTTGGCTATCCGGATAAGAGTTCTGAGGGGTTAAGCCTCAGCCTAGAACATGAAAGAACAAAGCCTCACAGACACAGCAGATTAAGTCATTGCTGTTTTCTGACAAAGCAAACAGGAAGTACAGGCGGCTGTTCCATCTTCGTCTGAGAGAGGAGAGAGGAAAAAGAGAGATAATGTGCAATCATGGAAACGAGTGTCATTTACGTGTGGGCTGGGGGATTTCACTGCCAAGCATTAGACATTCAGGACTGAGGACCAGGAGCCAAAAATAGCCTGCATATTTCACAAATTAGGCCTAAAACCAGGCCTGCATAGTGGAGTGACTTGATTTGCTTTAATAATCCTAGAGGATGTTTCAATCGTAGGTAATACTTCCTACTAATGTAGATATTTCCCTGAATGAGGTTATGAACGAGGGAGATAAGTTACACATTCTTATCTTTACATCATGATATCATTACTAATTGTATGGTTAAATGTTTGGATGGATGGATGGATGGGTGAGTGGGAAGGTGCATTAGTGGTGGTCTGGTGTGAAATGTGAACTTGAGAGCTAAAGATGAAATAAATTCTAGGAAGAAATTAAAAACTTCTAAGGTAGGATACCTCAGGAGAGCTGTCTGGGGATCATTTACCCAAAGAAGAAAGAGTACAATTTGGAGTCCTAGCTCTGGCCTTGAACTAGAGATTAGAAATCACTTTGAACATTTCAAATACTCAAAGATATTTACCCTTTGTCTAACTGATACTACATCAAGGGAGTTAGAGACTCAGCCCCAGAATCTGTCAGGCTTAAGAGTCGTTGGGTGTCTATAATCCTCCGGCATAATAATTCGTGTTGGTAGAGAACCCTTTACCCTCCATTGATCCTACCTTGATGTCCACACTCATGGGTAGAACTCAGGAGTTCTGTGAATCTGATATGGAAATTAATGACACAAAACAATTACATCTCAAACTCATTAACTTTTCATTAAAATGTAACATTTCTCTTCATTGCAAAATAAGCAACACGCTCAAGTAGTAGTACTCGTACCTGACTGTCACCAAAAAATTAAACGAAACAAAAAATTAAACAAATATTTTCATATCAGATCATAATAAGTGCTGATCTCTCCGAATGTTGTGTGTAACTCATTGCTGCTCTGAGGGATGGTAGTTATTCGTCCCACAGCTAGGTCTTGTCATTTACTATATTAATAAACACATATATTATTATATCACAAACATTCTTTTTGTAACTATATTTCAATATAATGTGGGTTTTTTGGTAATCTTCTGTAATTTATTTTATGCATATAAAACATTATCCTGAGAAGGGATCCCTGAGCTTCATCAGACTAACAAAGGCATGTGTGGCCCAAAAATGTCAGGGGGACAACAGCATGGATGGCTCTAGAGGTGTAATGCTCAGTGAAATAGATCAGTGAGAGAAAGACAAATGCCATATGATTTCACTCATATGTGGAATTTAAGAAATAAAACCAATGAAAGAAGGAGAAAAAAAGACAAACCAAGAAGCACACTCTCAACTTCAGAGAACTGCTGGTTACCAGAGGGGAGGTGGGGGTGGGGAGAGAAACAGGTGATGGGAATTTGGGAGGGCACTTGTTGCCATGAGTACCGGGCGATACATGGAATTTTAAATCACTATATTGTATACCTAAAACGAATATAGCACTGTATGTTAATTATGTTGGAGTTAAAGTTTAAAACAATAAAAATGAAAAAAAAAAGCTAAGGTGAGAGCTGCCTCTTTCCATTGTACCTTTTCTTCCCTGGATGGACATCACACTGAATTCTCACGAAGGGATAGGCAGTGTTTTCATGACATTTCCAGGAAGCAGCTCAAACCCTCAAGCCTGAGGACTGTAAGCAAGCTGTTTTATCCATTAGGCACCATAGAAACGGGGCCTAGGGCCAATGAGCTTGAACAATGCCGTCTACAAAACCGCTTAAGACAGACCTAGGGGGAACATTTTTTGCTCTAAACTAAAAATAAAGCTACAGATGTGAAATTAATAAATGTCTAATTAAATGTACCAAATCGCGTATGTGAAATTCATCTGTCATTACATTTAATATGCATAAATATTTTTGCATTGGAAAAAATTTGCAGATCAGATTTTCTCACTTTATAAGAAACCGCAAGTAAACATGATTAGGAAGAAAAGCAATCAAAAACTGAAGTTATATAAATATTTTCAGAAGTAGAATTTTATAAATACACCCACTATTTTATAGGGGCAAAAACGATACTTGGGTAATGGAGGACGTCGGTACATTCAGTACATTTTAGTTTGTTTGAAAGGATGTGTGGTGAGGCTTCAAAAAAGAGAATGGACCCAGGCCTTCAAAGGTCTCAAAACTGCGCTGGCTTGAAATGGCCAACTTGTGTTCTTGGCCCTCAAGAAGAGCATATCGTCTCAGAACTTGGGCGTCCAGAGGACTCCGACCCTTGCCGTCTCCCAGACACAAAACTGCAAGGCTTCCCAATCCTTCCGGCACTCTTCCATGCCCCTCACTGCTGGCCTCACTACCTTTCCATGGCATTTCACCTTCTCAGAAAAGTAAGAGCGTTCCGGCCACTTGTATTTGTTTTGGTGGAGATGCCCAGGAATCCGACACAGAGCCTCATGTACATGAGCCCCAGCACTCCCGAACTCCTTCAGGGTTTTGCAAATGGCATTTCAGGTGCACTGGGACCTCAGCTGGGCTCTCCTCCGCGCAGCTCTCTGACCCTCTCACAGGGAGAGCCTGGCCCTCCACGAGTCAGAATTCTCTTGGGTCACTTATCTTGGCTTTTCCTCTTTCCATCAGAAATGCTCTGTCTGGTTTCCTGCAGAAGCACTGGACAAGCCCTTTGTCACGTGGAGGAGAAACTGTCCTCCATCTGGATGTCATCATGCACCCAGCTGTGGTAGGCGGTTGGGTTGGCTGGGCCGTCTCTAGAGATGGAAAGGAGAAAGATAATCGAGGTTGTAGACGTGTCTGCTTGTCCATGCCCAGGACGTCTGTAAGAAACACACGAGAAGATGCCAGTAAGATTCAGCTCTGAAGAAAGGAATCGAAACCTGAGGGCAATAAAAGGGCCTTTTGTGTTTAACGGTGGACCTTGTAGTCAGCTGGACTAAGCATCTGCTCAGGGCCATAAAAAAGAAGAAAAACATTTGAAAAGGACATTTGAAAATTTGCTATGTGTATTTGAAAGCACTAAAGAAGTCAAGGAAAATTCAGAACGTTAGTGTTCTTTCTTATGCTTCATTGTAAGGTGAGTGTAAACAAAAAATTGTCCCAAACCAGGACTTGGGAAAAACTTCCTCCTGGGAAGAAGTTAGCACTCCTGATAAAACGCAGAGGCCATTTGCTGATGAAGGTTAGTGGGATCAAGATCTGTCCCGGAGAATCCAGGATTCTCTACCCATCCACTGGAAAATCAGGAGTTTTTTTTTTTTAAAGACTTTACTTATTTATTTGACAGAGATCACCAGCAGGCAGAGAGAGAGGAGAAAACGGGCTCCCCGCAGAGCAGAGAGCCCGATGCGGGCCTTGATCCCAGGACCCTGGGATCATGACCTGACCAGGCTTTAACCCACTGAGCCACCCAGGTGCCCCATCAGGTGTCTTTTTACCAAAGTTTTTTTTATTGATGTATCTGATCTTATGATGGTGATAAAAATGTTCTCTTCTTCTATAAAATACCCCTACTGAGAATAAATCTTTGAATTAGCCTCCTATACACCCCTTGCTTTGACTGCAAGAATGCCATAAAACTTTGATATCTGCTCATGACTAAGTTGTCTAAAAAATCTGTCTTCAACGGTATTGTTTTTATTTTAAGATAAAGGGGCGGGCATTATGATCTTTCCCAGGTTTAAGATATTTAGGATTGTTGGCTTCTGCCGAGTTGAATTGTTTTATAGTCACAAATGACCTATGTAGATTAATTCTTCTAAAGATTGTAGGCAGAAGAATTCTGTTTTAATTATATTTCCACATAGTCTGTTAAGGCTCAATACTACTAAAGTATAATTTTCAAGAAAGTAAAAGTATGACAGCCATGTGAATATAAATGCAAACATGTCTGAGATTTTATTCACTTAATTACTAACGTACTAGTACAATTAATTACTAAGAACCAGTTTCAAGAAGAATTTGAGGGACAGTCATTTATAGAGGCAATCAGGAATGTTGAAATAAATATTGTTAATAGTTGGGAAGCTGGTTAATCTTACAAAGGAAAGGGATGTATAGTACTGGGGTTATCTTTTCTTTTTTTTTTTTAAAGATTTTATTTATTTATTTGTCAGAGAGAGAGAGAGAGAACAACCAGGGGGAGCTGCAGGGAGAGGGAGAAGCAGGCTCCCCAATGAGCAGGGAGCCCGATGCAGAACTCAGTCCCAGAACCCCGGGATCATGACCCAAGCCGAAGGCAGACAGATGCTTAATCAACTGAGCCATGCAGGCATCCCTGGGGTTCTCTTTCTATAGGGCAGAAGTCTGTTATAACTCTCCTGGACAGAAGCATTTGCACATCTATTGACAAGAAGCATGTCAATGATTTTTGCGTGACTCCCAGTTTTCTGTCACTTGAATTTTGCCTTGGTTAATAGGAGACAATCAAAGGTATACACACCCTACAAAATCAGTTAATGTTCTCTTGACTGTGCCCAGCACTCTGACAAAAGATAACCCCATAATTTTTTTTAACCAAGTCCCAAGTCTCAAATCACTTTCCCTGCCAAGAAACCATGTTATCAACAATCGCACCCTATCCAAAACCAAAGTATAGAAAAAATTAGTGAGGGGTGGGGACTATGAGAATTATAGCTGAACAATTGCTGGCTCCTCTGCTTTTCCCTCGTCCAGACTTTATCACAACCACCAAAAAATGCTTTCTAAAATGATTGATAGTTACACTACAATTTCACTCTAAATCCTGTTTTTCAAAGAGGGAGAAACTGAAAAAAAAAAATTCTTAAACTCAACTGGGAAAATAAATATCTGGAAATAATCAAGAAAAAAACGTTTTAAAGATTTTATTTATTATTTGAGAGAGAGAGAAAACACAAAAGGGGGGAGGGCAAAGGGACACACAGGCTCCCCACGTAGTAGGGAACCGGAGGGGCTCGATTGCAGGACCCCAAGATCATGACCTGAGCTGAAGGCAGAGGCTTAAGTGACTGACCCACCCAGGTGCCCCAAGAAAAATTTGAAAATTAATTGAGAGAAAGGGATGGGTGTCAGTGGTGATGCAGGAAAAAAATAGAAAGGCTTGCTTTCCCTAATGTTAGATATTAAAAGTCATTTGAAATTTATAGTAACAAAAACAGGAATAGATTAATAAAAATTTAAATCCCCAAGCCAGACCCAAGTTTAAGAATATGCTGGATGTTGGGGCGCCTGGGTGGCTCAGTGGGGTAAGCCTCTGCCTTCATCTCAGGTCTTGATCTTGGGGTCTTGGGATCGAGCCTGGCATTAGGCTCTCTGCTCAGCAGGGAGCCTGTTTCTCCCTCTCTCTCTGCCTGCCTCTCTGCCTACTTGTGATCTCTCTCTGTAAGAAAAAAAAAAAAGAATATGCTGGATGTGACATTTAAAATCAGTGGACAAATGATGGTTATCAATAGAAGATATTGAGACAAACTGATACACAGTTGCTCAAAAATTTATTTTTATTTTTATTTTTTTAAGATTTTATTTATTTATTTGACAGAGAGAGATCACAAGTAGGCAGAGAGGCAGGCAGAGAGAGAGAGAGGAGGAAGCAGGCTCCCTGCTGAGCAGAGAGCCTGATGTGGGACTCGATCCCAGGACCCTGAGATCATGACCTGAGCTAAAGGCAGTGGCTTAACCCACTGAGCCACCCAGGCACCCTAAGATTGTTTTTTTAAGTTCTCTCTATACCTGATATGGGGCTTGAACCCACAACTCCCAGATGAAGAGTTATACTCTCTATTGACTGAAAAAAAATTTTTTTTAATTACTGAAGCATCAGCCAGAATTAGCTCATTGGGGATAGGGGAGAGAGCTCTGATATTTTAGACAGAAGGCAACCAAAGCAAAGAAATTACAGTACAAACAAGGATAAAACAGTGGGTCCAGATGGAAGGCTTAATGCCCAACAGAGAGTGGTGAGCTGAGCAGAGCAGAGTGGTAGGAACCAGCCACGTCCGTGTGGAGGTGCCGTGAAAAACAGGCTTGAACTTGGTCTTCAAGTGGGTGCAAAGCCTGGACATCTTCTAAGCAGGAAATTGTCATGATCAGGCTTTCATTTTGGATAGATTACTTTGCTCTCTATTCAGAGGATAGGTTCAAAAAGGTTAAGAAAAACCATTTTGGATATCGTTGCGTAAGGAGAAGTTTCCAGAAATATCTAGGAGTGGGAGCCAGATCATAAATGTTTAAGGGAGGAATAGATGGAAAAGAAATGGAAGTCGTCAGCACAATCTTCAAGTTTGAGAATTTGGAATGTGAGAAAAAGCAGAAAGGTAGGGAGTGACTTAACAGGAGCAGCAGGTTCTAACAAAGGTTTTAAGGAAAGAGAAAGACCGTGCATGTTGGCAGCAAGTCTGGCGTAATGGTGGGAAGCGGGGCAAACCGGAAAGAGCTGGGAGAGAAGGGTCAGGGGAGCTGTGGGGGAGCCGTCTGTCCAACTATGTAGAAAAGGACGAAGCTGTTGTGCCATGTACCACACAGTCCTAGGATCAGCTCTCATGTTCTCAACTTGATCCGTTTCTGGAAATTCTTCCTTTAAAAAAAAAAAAATGCCCATAAAAAGGGCAAATCTGCTTGCTGCTCCAGAAGGCTCGTAACTATTCAGTCCACAGATTTCCTGTCCCTATTTTATACCAGTGTTATTCTCAGTGCTGGGGATCAAGCAGTGAACTAAACAGATGAAGTCCTGCTCTCATAGCACTCGTGTCCTCATGGGAGACAAGACAAGCGTCAGACATGTTGCTCTAGAACGCCATGTGAGGAAGTGGTAAGTGCCCTCGGGAAGCACAGAACTAAAGGGGAGGAGGTTTAGAACAACGAAAGGTTACCATTCACGTGAGCTGGTCAAGGGAGGAATCTCTGGCCAGATTATATTTTTCTGAAACCAGCAGGATGGAATTTAGTGAGAGATGGATAAGAAGTCAAAACTCGAGATCCTATAAAACAACACCTTTTAGGAACATGACGAAAGGAAAGTAGCCTGGTCCAGTTATCAGTCACATTGACAGTGGTATTTCCTGACTAAAAAATTGGGCTGCAAATCCACTTGCTGTGAATCCCAAATGTGACCTGTCTCATTATAAAATACCACTTAATATTTCTTTCTCCATTTTAGAGAACTGAAGGACAAAGCAGCTCTCCATTTTAGAGAACTGAAGGACAAAATGGGTATTATAACAGCCCGATTTCAGTTACGTTTCCACAGAAAATGCTAAGAGAAAATAACTCTTAGAAAAGCTGAAATAAATAGCTGGGATTTAAAATGTTAAAATCTCCTTGTAATTTCATTTTTCATCAAACACATGCTGTGTCCCTTACACATGCTAAGCACCGACCCAAGCCCCAAGGGTGCAGATTTGAACAAGAGTCCCTTCTTCGAAGAATGGCTGGCTGGAAATGCTAATTCTATCACGTAACTGCAGCAGATCATGGCCAAAGAGCTTTGGG
Source organism: Mustela erminea (assembly GCF_009829155.1). Classification (NCBI taxonomy): domain Eukaryota; kingdom Metazoa; phylum Chordata; class Mammalia; order Carnivora; family Mustelidae; genus Mustela; species Mustela erminea. The sequence continues at coordinate 39,652,338 of NC_045626.1, forward strand.
ACTGTCACCTCCAGAGAAAGGAGATACTGAGGGGGCCTTCTCAAAGAAGAGCCCTCTGCCTTTCCTAATTGCCCCATTCAGAGGGTAGTTTGCAATCACTCTTTTCCTGGTCCATTGTGCTTCCTTGGGTGACGTGGACTATTTTCTCATTTGTAAAATCCTCAACGTCCCTGGTTCCCCTGACACTGGTTTTCTCCCATTTTTCCAACTGCTCTAAATTCCCCCAGATTGGCAACCAGGCCTCACTCTCCGTCCGTGCCCCAAGAGCAAGATATCCGGCAGATGGCAGGCACCCACAAGTATTTGTTGAACTGAATCAAACCAGGTGACACCTTGGCAATGTTCTGGCTCAGGTTCTCCATCTACCACACATCCGGCTCTCTGATTGCCCCATTCGTCCTCCTACACTACATTCCTTCATTCATTCCCTTCTCCCTCCAGTAAATACATATGCACAGTGATGGAGCGCAGCACCTGTTCTGAGAGCCAAAGAGACAGCAGGCAACAAAAACCGGCAAAACCCCCTGCCCGGAAAGAGTTTACATTTCAAGGTAGGAAACAGATGACTAAAATATGTAGCAGGGTGCTGGGAGCTCCGGAAAAAAAATTTAAATAGGTCTATTTGACAAGGTGCAGTCAGAGAAGCAAAAACCACTGGGACATCCTCCCAGTGGCGCCCAGGACCTGCTTAGCACTGGCCTGAGAGTGCTCACTGCCAGCCTCTCTTCCCCAGTCCCCTCCTACCGCTATCCCATCAGTAGCTTAAAATGGTCAGAGTGGGAATATTTATACCAAGGAAATTGGCAGATGCTAGATTGCGGCTTTTTTTTTTTTTTCATAGAAGCCAGTTGTTCAACATTTCCCAGCATAAAACATCCCCATACGCACGTGCACGCACGCATACAGGCACACACGCACACCGATTTATTATAGGAATTTGACTTTATGCAACAGTGGGAACTTTTGTGGCTTCCGTGTCTGGAGCTGGTGCCTGAGGTCAGCAGGGAAGGCAGGCAGAAAGGGAAGATGAATGTGCAGTAAGGGAAGTCAGGGGAAACCAGGAGGGTGGACTCGAGTTCTCATCGCTCTCTCTTCATCTCCGAGCCTCTGTTTTCAGGGATGTGGGGAAGTCCTACGGGAGAAGCCAGCAGCCTTCATCTTGAAGCTAAACACATCCTTGACCCAGGAGTCCGAGACACTACAGGAGGCTCCAAGTGAGCGCTGTAAGAATTGGGCCAACCAGGTGAGCCAGCGGGCAAGCCACACTGGGGCTGGCTGCACCAGCATTTTGCACACCACAGTGCTCCTCTAAGTGCAAAAACGGTATGGCCATTTCTTCACTTCTGCCTTCCAAATGTCACGCAGCATGTTTCTGTGGCCATCAGCCTGAGAACTCTGTAGGGAAGACAATCGGGGAACAGTTCCAGCTCAGCCCAATGGACAATACAAACCCACCACGCTTAAGAAAGAGAATAAAGACTGTTTGTGGCAGTTTTCAATAGGATTTTCATTACAGGACCTACTGAGAAGGTGATATTTACATAGTGATCTGAAAGAAGTGAGGGAGCAAGATTTGGGGATTGTTTTGGGAAGAGAGTTCCAGGCAGAGGGGACAGCAAATGGAAGACCCTGAGTTGAAGCCACAGCTGATATGTTCAAAACACAGCAGGGATGTCAGTGTGGTGGGCGTGAGTGAGGGAGAGAGTGGAAAGAGGAGAGGTCAAGAAGGGAGTTGTGTGTGTGTGTGTGTGTGTGTGTGCGTGTGTGTGTGCGCTGAGGAGGGGGCTTGTAATGCTTTGCCAAGAGCTCGGCTTATACTCTGTGTGGTATAAACATCTACTGCATTGCTTTTTTGAGCAAGGGAATAATAACAAGATCAATTCAATCTTAGGAGGATCATTGGGGCTGCCATTTTGGGAATAGCCTGAAAGGTCAGCGAATACAGATTATTAAAAGGTTATTGCAAAAATCAACACGGAACCAATGACAGCTTTGATCAGGGAAGTACCAGTGGGGATGGAACAAAGAGGTGGGATCCTGGTCATCTTTTGAAGGCTTGAGTCAACAGAATTTGGAGTGGATATGGGATATGGGAGAAAAGGAAGAATCAAGGATGAGTCTGGGTTCTTGGGCTGAGCAATCAGAACACTAGAGATGTATTAACTAAAATTGCAAAAACTGAAAGACACCCAAGCTTGGATGAGAAGAGGGAGATCAAGAGCTCAGTTTGGACAAGTCGAGTTTGTTTTCCTTTAGACATCAAATTGAAGATGACAGTTGGATGTATGAATATAGAATTTAGGGAACAGGTATAGGCTAAAGGTAAAAACCTGAGATTAGCAACATACAGAGAGTGTTTAACACCATGAGATTGGATGAGACCACCAAGGTGTAAAGTAGAAGAGAAAAGAAGACTGTGTGCAAGGACTGTGTGCAGAGACCCTACATACTAAATGCTCAGAGAGGTGAGGAATAAGCAAGAGATGCTAAGAAGGAGGGACCAGAGAGGTAAGAGAAGATCCAAGAGACTGTGGTAGCCTCCAAAGCAAGTAACAAGAAGAGGAGGGAGTGGTGAGTTGAGGCAGACACTGCAGATAGGTCACGAACGATGAGAACTGAGAGCTGATTCTTAGCTTTAGCCAAATGGAGGTCTTTGGACACTTGCTAAGAACAATTTTGGCAGACTAGAAGCCATAAAGCTACACAGAATGCGTTCAAATAAGGATGGAATGAGAAGTTAGAGAATGCATAGAGGCAACTCTTCTGAGATGTAAAAGGAAGAATAAGAATGGAACATGAGCAAGAAAGCAGAGTCGGGGTCAAGAGAGTCTTGGTCTTTCTTTGAACTGGGAGAAAGCATTGTATGTTTGTCGGCAGGCAAGAATGATCTAGTGGACAGGGAAGTTTTTGTAATGGATGGAGAGAGGGGGAAATTGTTGAAACAGTGTTTACGGTGAGCAAGGATGAGATCTAGTACTTAAGTAGAGGGATTGCACTCTGAGAAGTGACTTGGTAGACGAATACTTGAGGCCAGCAGACCAAGGACATGAGGCAGGTAAATAGATTCAGTGGAAGTTTATAAAAGTCCGCATTATTATTCCCAATCTTTCATTTCTACATAAATGGGGTAAATATCAATTGAATGGATTTTGGGAGAATTAAATGAGTTAATACATATGAACTCCCAGAAAGTGAGTAATGAATGTAACAGCTGTTAAATATCACTACACATCAGCCTGGGTGATCTAATCTGTTCCCACGGTTTCAATGACCTCCTCTCTGCAAGCTTCAGATTCAAGATCCAACTCCTGCTGGACAGCTCTCAAAACCAACAGGCCTAGAATTCAACTCAACTTTGGTTTTCTCTGGGCAACTCCATCTTCTGCAAGCTTGTCACAGTTAAGGGATCCTTCCATGGGGGCCCATCAAGCAGAATGCTGGTTTTCTGAGTTTCTTCCTCTTCCTCATAGGCCCTCCTCAACATTTTGGAAACCCTTTCACTCCTCCCTTCTCTTCTCTATCATCCTTCCTACTGAGCCCTCTCAGACAGCTCTTTCTTCTGGACTTTGACCTCCTAACTGATCCTTCCTGTCAACATGGCCCCCTGTGAATCTCTCTTCCACATGTACAGAAATGCAAATACTATGTCACTCTCTGGAGTAAACATTTCTGTGGTCTAGTCTTACAGGATAGGGCTCCATGCTATGTTTACATCTTTAGCTACATCTCCTGCCCTTTCCAACCTGGTACTTTATATACAGTTATGCCAAGCGTTTATGGCTTCCCTGCACAATGCTCCCCCAAACTACCCCCCCTCAAACTGTTGAGTACAGCCATGCTGATGTCTGATTATCCTCCATCTTTCAGTTTTGGCACCATCTCCTCCAAGGAACTCTCTCTGATCCAGCTTGAGCCAAGGGCCATTCCTCAGGACTTTCATAATAGCAAATCCAAACAGCCAGCATATTATAGACGCGCAATGAATTGGTTGACACTATATTAGGTGAGCTACATCTAATTAATTAAAACTTACTAGATGAGGGTGCCTGGGTGGCTCAGTGGGCTAAGCCTCTGCCTTTGGCTCAGGTCACTGTCTCAGGGTCCTGGGGTGATGCCCTGCATCAGACTCTCTGCTCAGCAGGGAGCCTGCTTCCCCCTGCCTCTCTACCTGCCTTTCTGCCTACTTGAGATCTCTCTCTCTGTCAAATAAATAAATAAAATCTTTTAAAATTTTTTAAAAAATAAAACATACTACGTGATATCTTGAAATCCTTTCCAGTATTATGACACTGCAGCAGGTATTTTTCTTTTGGAGATATATATATATATATATATATATATATATATATATATTATTCCTTTATTTGAGAGAGAGGGAGAGCATATACTAGTGAAGAGAGGTGCACAGGGAGAGGGAGAGGGAGGGGGAAGAATCTCAAGCAAACTCCACGCTGGACACAGAACCCAATGTGGGGCTCAATCTCACCACCCTGAGATCATGACCTGAGTCAAAACCAAGAGTGTGACGCTTAACTGACTGAGCCACCCAGACACCCCATTTGGTCATTCTATTTTTTAATATCAGTATAATTAACATAAGTGTTATTTCACTTCAGATATATAATATAGTGATTCAACCATTCTATACATTAGCCAGTGATCATTACAGTAAGTGCACTCTGAATCCCCTTCCCCTCTTTCACCCATCCCCCAACCACCTCCCCTCTGGTAACCACCAGTGTTGTTCTCTATAGTTAAGAATCTCTTTCTCGATTTGTCTTTGTGTGTTTGTTTTGTTTCTTAAATTCCACCTATGAGTGAATTCATACGGTATTTTCTTTCTCTGGCTGATTTTTTTCACTTACCATTGTACTGTCTAGATCCATCCATGTTGTCACAAATGGCAAGAACTCATTCCTTCTTATGGCCAAGTAGTATTCTGTTGGATCTATATACCTCATTTTCTTTATCCATTCATCTATTGATGGACACTTGGGTTGCTTCCGTATCTTGACTATTGTAAATAATGCTGCAATAAACATAGGGGTACATATATCTTTTCAAATCAATGTTTTTGTATTCTTTGGGTAAACACCCAGCAGTGGAATTACTGGATCACATGGTAGTTCTATTTTTAATTTTTGAGGAACCTACAGCAATGGCTGCCGGGGTTTGCATTCCCACCTACCATGCACCTGCTGCAGGCCACAAAAGCCCAGAACTAAGATTCTAGTCTCCGGGCTCTAGGTGGGGTTTGGACGGTGGCTTCCAGATAAAGCCCCAGCCGTTGCTCCTCTTCATTCATCATCCACTCCTCAGGAACATCTGAATTTAAAAATACTGTGTTTAAAATAGCATGCGATTCTTGTTATTTGTTTTGTGATCTTGTTATAATTGTGTGATAAATCTATTGGCTTTAATACATTGGAATATTTACATACATACAATAGCCACGGATTATTTGGATCATTTTTTAAAAATAAAATAAGGGGACCTGAGTGGCCGCGTTGGTTAAGCATCTGACCCCTGGTTTTAGCTCAGGTCGTGATCTCGGGGTCCTGGGGTTGAGCTCCGATTCAGGCTGCACACTCAGGGCAGAGCCTGCTTGAGATTCTCCCCTCCCTCTCTCGTTTGGGCACATGCTGCTCTCTCTCTCAAATAATAAATAAATCTTTAACAGACAAAAAAAAAAAAAAAATAGACCACCACCTAAATCTCTCATCATACCCAAACCAGCATATACTGTATAATCTCAGAAGTTCAGCTGCACCAAGTCACTGCCCTCTTCAAAGACCTTTAGTGCCTCCAGGTTCAAGGACAGATGTTTGGCTTGGCTTCTAGGGAGTCCTCTGCTCTTCGCATCTCCCTCTCTGCCTTATCTCCTGCCACACCCTCCATGACCTTTGTTCCATCCACTCTTCTCTTTTTACTGTCCTCTGAGCACACCTTCCCGAGCCTGTTCTTGGCCCCCCGCTCTAAGAACAGACCCCTCCCTGCCCCTTATTATCTAGATGTGATTCACGTTCCAAAGTCCAGGTCAATGGCACTCTCCTGTGAATGTTTCAACATCAAAGAAGTGATCTCTCCCTGATCTGGGATTCTACAGCATTTATTTCTGCCATTCTTCATTCAGTATGGTTTTATGGACATGTCGTCTTTTCCCACTAAGTTACAAGTTTCTTGAAAGCAAGATGATACAGTAACATTTGCCCTATCTAAAGGCATTGTTCTTAGCCCAGTGTGTGTGTCTGGGGAAAGGTGATTTTGCTAAAATTTAATTTTGATTTGTTAGGTACTAAACAAAAGCTATGTTTTAAGTAGTATACAAATGGTTTACTATAACATTTCCTTTTAATTACTCCAGTAATTCCCTATTTTCATGCGGTTCAGGCTTATCTTTTGAATTCTTTTTGGGCAGGTTGGGTTTGTAATGTACCTACTCTGTGCACAGTACTGGAAATAGGAGTTCAGACGGCATGTTTGCCCTCCACAACTTTGCCTTCCGGTCATCAGTTTCATGGTATTCTTATTTTTACTAAAATTTCGCATTCCTCTTAGAACAACTGGTGTTCAAATCACTAGAAGGCCATGTGGACATGGTATCAGTTTGGATCAAAGCTGAGGAAGATGGGACACCTGGGTGGCTCAGTCAGTTAAGCCACTGCCTTCAGCTCAGGTCATGATCCCAGTGTCTTGGAATCGAGTCCCACATCAGGCTCCTTGCTCGGCAGGGAGCCTGCTTCTCTCTCTGCCTCTGCCTGCTTGTACTCTCTCTCTCGCTCTCTGACAAATAAATAATGATAAATAAAATCTTTTTTAAAATGTGCATTTCTTTAGTCAACCTTAAAACAACAACAACAACAATAACAACAAACCCTGAGGAAGAGATCCTGAGTCTCCTGGACCCTTGGATGTGGTAGGTTTGCTCTGAGAAGAGGCAGAGAAGTGGGCATTCTCTTTTCTCTTGTTGCTTTTTACCCATCTACACTATGTTGACTAGTGTGTGATTCTCCGCACCATGACCCTCTCTGACCTCTACACTGTGCTGAATTTTTGCCCTGCTGCTAAGTCTGCACCTTCTTTTCCCTGGATGCTTTAGCTATGTTTTCCTTCAGTTCAGTTTAGTAAACATACATTGAGCACCTACTGCATGCAAGGAAGGATAGAAACCACTGGTTCCCTGATTTATCAGTGTATGTTATATATTTTTATAACACATGAGACATATTTATATATAACTATATGCACATTTATGAAAGTGTATTTTCTTAAGCAGGGTAGAGTAACATAATATAAGAGGGTTAAGTTCAAAAGTAAATTCATTAGGTGAAAATCCAATAAAAGCACAATTACCTTCAGGAAATCCTTAAATAGTCTATGAAAGCGTGAGGTACATGGTAGAAAGGAAGTGAGGGCCACCTGAAGATGGCCAAGTCGGGCATGAAACATCCCAGACTCACTAAGGGGCTTCTTGAGAGTAAGGGGGACTCAATGTGCATTTGTGAGACTGCGTCTGGGTGTGTACGTGTGTGCTGGCCTGTGATTCCAGGGAAGACAAAATTATAAAGATGTACGCAGTAAGGACTACAATCTCTTTCTCTCTTCTGATTTTGAATTGCTCCACTCTACCTGCCCTCCCTTCACTCCAGAGTGCTCCGAGGCGTTGGGTCTGCGAGTTTGATCCGGAATGTCCTGGTTCTAAGCTGCCACCTTGTGGCTGTTCTGTGTCTGTGCATCCGCCGGCCTTAGCCAGCGCGCGCAATTGGATGCCGTGCCTCCTACCTCCTGCCTTTTGTCACTACAGCGAAATCCATCTGGCATTTAGGAGCAGTGTGTTACTTATGTGACAGATAAAAAGTAGAACAAAAAACATGGAGGACATGGGGAGTTAGAGAGAAGGGGGTTGGGGTAAATTGGAAGGGGAGGTGAATCATGAGAGACTATGGACTCTGAAAAACAATCTGAGGGGTTTGAAGTGGCGGTGGGGGGGGCGAGGGGGAGTGGGAGGTCGGGGTACCAGGTGGTGGGTATTAGAGAGGGCACGGATTGCATGGAGCACTAGGTATGGTGAAAAAATAATGATACGGTTATGCTGAAAATAAATAAATGGGAAAAAAAGTGCATGAGAATAAAAGTTACTAAAAGAAAAAAAAAAAAAAAAGTAGAAATATGTGCTTCCTTCCCCCCAGAGCTGCCAGTTTTCCTGTCACAGAATCATGAGCGTGTGTTACAATACTTTTATATCTTTCAGGACCACAGCTTGCCCATGACTTAGGAGTCTACACATAAGTATCATTGTCCTTATTCCCAGCTGCCCTGTTATCTTTCTTCTATAATAGTGGCATCCCACAAGCAATGACAACTTCCTTTCCCAGGCGTTGGCTGAGCGCTTCTGAGCTGCGGCCTTGCGCTCCCAGCCTTGTGAAGAGACACTCTGGGCAGGGGGACAGTCGCGGGAATGCAATCCCCTACACCCGGGGGCTGGGGAAGAGTCCTGGACTCTCTCTAAAGGGGTCAGTGATGTCTTCATAGAAGAATCTAGGCTGAGGGTAAGCCAGGAGGTCACGGAGGTGGGGAGAGGTTAGGCAGTCCAGGCCGAGGGAAGGAAGACCACCCACAGCCCATGTCTGGGACTTCAGTCCCAGAGTTTTGACTCTTGAGTGCCCGAGTAGCGCTCCAGAATCTTGCCTGTCACACGCTGGTTTAAACTTCTTAGGGAAACTGCCCCTCCTGCCTATTTTCTAACGAAATCTTACACTGAACCATAGCAGATCCTGAGATACATAGTTTGACCAACCAACTGCATTACCCAATGCTTGTTTTCTCTTTCCTTAATATAATTTTCCCGTTGCAAAATGATTGGGTGTCAAGCAACAACCACCCACCCACTGAAACTGGACTGGAAACCAGCTGAGACTAATGTCTGCAGAAAGTGGCTGCAAAATGCGCTTCTGGTACTTAGTAGGGGAGGGTAAAAGAGAGAAGAGAAAGGTCTCGCTCTCTCTTTGACCCGTCGTAGATGCCCACAAATTGGCTCAGGGAAGGAGCACCCTTTCTGGGCACCAACCCAGAAAGCCTTGGAGACTATAAGGAGGCCGCACATTGTAGCAAGTATTGCCTATATAGTCAGGAATTAATATCCCACGGAAATAGAAATACGGTTCAACTGTATGAAAGTGTTGAGAGATTCGTGCATTATAAATCCATGCAGAGTCGTTGCTGGATTAGCCGCAGTGCGTATTTCATCGGCCATAAAAATCTGCCATCCCCCGTCATGTGGGGAGGTCTGAGAAACCTTCTGAAGTTTGCAAAGAGTTTGCAATGCTGGAAAGGACTGGAAGAACTAGTGTAAATCTTTACCCTGTTTTCTTCCCCCTCCCCCAAATATTTATTTATTTGAGAGAGAGTGAGAGAGAGCATGATGGGGGGAGAAGGTCAGAGGGAGAAGCAGACTCCCCAAGGAGCTGGGAGTTGGATGCGGACTCGATCCCAGGACTCTGGGATCATGACCTGAGCAAAAGGCAGTCGCTTAACCAACTGAGCCACCCTGTTTTGAACTGGTTTCAACTGAATCTCTTCTCTGGGACATAATCAAACCCTGCGAGTTTGTGCCTTTACCCCGAAAAGCTTATCACAGTTGCAGTGCGGGACTTGCGTCAGTATTTAATGTCTGTCTCTCACCTGCTGCTCTAAAATGTCAGAGGGGCAGGACTGTGTCTTTCTACTCCCAACTGTCTGCCAGCGTGCAGGACACATCCTGGCCTATATGAGTCGCTCATTAAATATAAATTGTTCACTAAACAAGTAAGTACAATATGTTTTAAAGTCCTGAGTCTTGGTCCTGGGAGATAATTATAAAGAAGGTACGTAAAAATATATCATTTTAGGGCCTTGGTGGTTGCTAAGTCCTTGAAGGGGAGACCCAGAGTTGTAGAAGAAAGAGAATATGGACTAAATGGAGTTAAGTGTATTCCCCTAGACAATGAAACTCAAGGGACATTAATCTTTTGTGAACAGCCAGTGTGTTGGAAAGAGCATTGGATTAAGAACTAGGGACAAGATTCTAGTCCTTGCTCTACCTACCGTCAAGCTGGAATATAATCCTGGACTGTCACCCAAACTCATCTACCATGACTCAGATTCCTCATCTGTGAAGTGGGAATGATATTTGCCCTATCTGCACCATCGTTGTGAACCTCAAGCAAGACAGTGGGCCCCAAAGTACATTAAAATTGTAAGTATTTAATAAGCACAGGGGTGGTATTTTTAAACTATTTTTCTTTTTTTTTCCCATTTTATTTTATTTTTTTATTTCATTTTTTAATTTATTTTCAGTGTTCCAAAATTCATTGTTTATGCACCACACCCATGTGGTGTTCCATGCAATACCTGCCTTCCATAATGCCCACCACCAGGCTCACCCAACCCCCACCCGCCTCCCCTCCAAAACCCTCAGTTTGTTTCTCAGAGTCCACAGTCTCTCGTGGTTTGTCTTCCCCTCCGATTTTTTTAAAACTGTTTTTCTTTCATGATTCTCCTCTTCACCATCTCCTAATACATAATTTATTCTTTATCTTTCCTTTTCCAAGGTTTAACTTCAGGGTTTTTCTCAAGTCTCTTCATAAAATGCTTTCTATAGTTTTTCTGGATATCATCTTTTTAAAAAAAATCTTATTTGCATTTATTTTATGCAAGATTTATTCCCAGGCTGGAAGTTTTTGGTTCTTCAGTTTCTTCTGGGATAACTTTTTTCTTCTGTGCAACCTCCTCTTCTGGCTTAGGAACAATCTGCTCTTTTCAGGAAGGAGCAACTCAGTGTGGCAGGGAGGGCTCATGTGTGGGTTCATCCGGCCACAAGCCCTGTAAGTTCAACACCACACCTTGGGGGCTTTGTTTACCTGAATGTGCTCAATGACCAGAGTATCTTCATCTAACCCTTTTAAGTGCAGCATTACTCTCTGCATTTTTAAGCCTGTGCAGTAACAATTCAGCCCTCTTGTGGGGCCCCTGACCCTGTCTGTGTCCTGCCCCTCTGTTTGGCCTGGGGTGCACCTGTCAGCTCCACCACTACAGCAATGGCGTGGCACGTATTGTTTCTGCTAAGTGACATCCTTCAGATACTTGGTGGCTTTTCAGATATGCATACCCTGGATGGCCTTGGCAGCTTTACGTGTGTTCTTAGAGTGGCCCTGAAGATTTGAACCTCTCGCTTGCATGATTTCGCAGGGTTTTCTGAGTCAAGTGAACAGCAGACCATTTTCAGAGATTACCTCAGGGAAGAGCTGGATATTGTCTATTACATTTTTATTGATCGTGCATCTTAATCATTATCTAAAATGCATGCAAGGGGTGCCTGGGTGGCTCAGTGGGTTGAAGCCTCTGCCTTCAGCTCAGGTCATGATCCCAGGGTCCTGGGATTGAGCCCCACATGGGGCTCTCTGCTCAGCAGGGAGCCTGCTTCCCCTCCCCCCCACCTGCCTCTCTGCCTACTTGTGATCTGTCTGTCAAATGAATAAATAAAATCTTTAAAAAAATAAATAAAATAAAATGAATCCAATTTCTTAAAGTCTCCATCCATCTCAACATCTTAGTCCCTCAACAAAGGGAGAGCACATCCATTTCTCTCTACTGTCACGAAAGAGTTCAACAAACACGTATTCACTGCCCACACCGTGTGTTAGGTGTTGGCAATGCCACGTGAGGATCATAATCAAAAATTTCAGTCTAGTTTGGTGCAGTGTTTGAAGATGTACTTATTTGAGAGAGTGAGAGCACGAGCACGTGCACATGAGTGGGGGGACAGGCAGAAAATTTTAAGCAAACTCCACATGGAGCCTGACAAGGGGCTCAATCTTACGACTCTGAGATCAGAGCCTGAGCTGAAACCAGGAGTCAGATGCTTAACCAACTGCACTACCCAGCCGTCCCCAGTGCAGTGATTCTTAACCCTGGCAGTATATTAGAATCATGTGGGCCTTCCCCCAAACCAAATAAATCAAAATTTCTAGAGATGGCACCTGGAATGCTTGTTTATGCGAAGTTTTTCAGGTGATCTTATTGAGCAGGCAGTGTTAAAAAACAACTGGTCTAGTTGGGAAGGAGACTGAATACAAATTAATTGTGATGTTTTGTTAGGGGTACAAACAGATTAATTACAAATTAATCTCTAATCCAGACCTCTGATACAGTAACTTAGAAGTTAGGGTCAGCAATCTGTGTTTTAACAAGACCTCTAGGTGATTCCTATGCAGCCCAAATTGTAAGAACCGCTGAAGTAAACCTGGGCATGAGGAGGAGAGAGCTAGCATGAGCTCAAGATGCCTGCAAGAAAACTAGGAACGCTGAGCAGGTATCGGAGACATGGGTCTGGTGCTCAGAGGAGAGGGGCGGATGAAAATTCGAGACTGGTTAACAAAGATGGTACCTGAAACCTGTACAAATGTGATCACTGAGGTACAAAAATGAGATGCTTGATTAGGGATTAAGTCTGTAATGAGAGAAGAGAAGGGACAGGACTGAGCCTTTCCTGAATAAAGTAAGTACTATCTCTGAGACTGCCGTCCAGGAAATAAGGGACGTTTCAACACGAAGGTTCTCAGGATACAAATCTGACTTCCATCTTTTCTGCTAAGGAAAATATTTACCATAAACATGGTTAATAGAGAATGGAAGCTCGAGATACCGGAGTACAAGTAAACAGCTACTTCGTGTGAACTCCTCTAATTCCAGATAAACTGCACCTCGGTTTAAGAGTGACAATCCCAGGGTGCCTGGGTGGCTGAGTGGGTTAAAGCCTCTGCCTTTGGCTCAAGTCATGATCCCAGGGAACTGGGATTGAGCCCCACATCGGGCTCTCTGCTTGGCAGGAAGCTTGCTTCCCCCCTTCTCTGTGTCTGCCTCTCTGCCTACTTGTGATGGATGTCTGTTGAATAAATAAATAAATAAATCTTAAAAAAAAAAAAAAAACACAATACAGTGACAACCCCATGATAATGGTTGAGAGCCTCCCACATGAAAGCTTCACATCCAGACTCAGACAAGAATGAAAGGAGTGCCTGTGCTTAGAGGATCTCCTGATGCTAAGGTTTGCCTGAACCTAACTCACACCACAGCATACTCGTGCTTCATCACTTCTTTTCTTGCTCTGGGTCTGCTTCTATGACTAGAAGCATCTCCATACCCCAACCAGTTCATTTTAGTTTATCTCTACCCTCTTGGCTCAGTGCTTTTGACCTGGTCACCCACGAACTGACCTCTGGCTTCACCTCAAGATTTTGATTTTTGGACCTGGCTCCACAGATAACCTAAGACACACGCACAACCCAGAGGGAGAAGGTGGGCTGAATATCAGTCTATGATGGTTATGACACTAACGACTTTTAAATTTGTGATGTTATGATAGATCTATGGCAAATAATCCTTGAGCGATAATAAAGGCAAAATAAGAGACAAGTAAACCAGTAATTTCCAGGTTTATTTTCTTTTTAAAAGCAGTATCTATGCCCGACCCGGGGCTTGAACTCACTAACTCCAGATGAAGTCACATGCTTCACTGAATGGGCCAAGTGCCCCCAGTAAGTCCCAGGTTTCGAATAACAAAGACACAGCCTCCATCGATTTCATGTGCACATTTCCACCCCTGGATTAAATGATGTGATATCTTAAACCCAATTCAAACTGCTATAAAACAAATATAACTTTTGTTGTATTATAGCTTTAACAAACCCCAGATCAACTTGCCTCCTTAACATATTCGGCCATACCACATAACCACCAGCAAGGTCATTTATCAGGAATATGAAAGCAGTAAGCCTGCAGATAGAATCTTCCCTTCTATTTAAACATGCTTCCACTGAGAAGTGTTATATTCATACCACAAGCCCTCAATAAGCACCACTCAGGACCCAAGAAACCCTACCTAGATCAAACGGCTCCCAAATTTTGTGCAAGAAATACTTCTTCAGAATCAGAATGTCCTCCCTAATATTCAAGTCCTAAGTAACAAATGGAAGATACAAAAACTTCCAACTCTATTGAAATAATACACCTATGATGACTGAAGACCAAACAACATTCCACATGTAGTCCCCTTTAAGCATTCCTGATAGAATTTTCCAAAGAGAAATTGCCAGTGAGAGTTAAGTTGCTTGACAAAATTCTAGAGCAGCTAGCTTGTAAGCAATTAGAAAAGAAAATAGTAATTAAAGGACCCACTGTATATTCACTAAGTCAAATTGAACTAAATACATTTATTTCATATTTTAGCACATTTAATGGACTGGTAGATGAAGAATTGTTAGTCTTGTGAACAATATGCAAGAGCTGGAGACTAGAATGTTTAAGCGTATTCATAAGTGGCTTGATAACTGTACTCAATTAGTAATAGATGAAATCTGACTAAAGCAGTCTTTAATGATTTGCTCCTGGGCTGCTTTGGTTGTGTGCAGTAGGGTCAAGGCCTTGTTTATCCAATTTGCAAATGAGTCTTGGAGTGATAGCTAATGTGTTGAATGCCAAAATTAAAATTCAAAATACGAAAGTAGCAACAAGCCAAAACTACAAAAAGAAAAAAGAAAATTTACTAGTCATAAACGGATAGTCCTAAATTATGAAAAACATTTTAGAGGTTATAACTGATACTAATTGCTATGAATGCTCATATACTCTTGAACAGTTTTGGTGAAAATATGGTTTCTAATACAATGCATATAATAGGGGTGCCTGCGTGGCTCAGTCCATTTAGCATCCATTCAGCTCAGATGATGATCCCGGTGTCCTAGGATCAGTCCTGCATCAGCCTCGCCGCTCAGCGGGAAGTCTGTTTCTCCCTCTGACCCTCCCCCTTCTCATGCTCTTTCTCTCTCACACTCTGTCAAATAAATAGAAGTTGTTTTTTTTTTTAATTAAAGATGACAAGTTTTGGTGAGGATATGGAGAAAAGGATGCCTTTGTGCACTGTTAGTGGGAATTGCTAAAGCAGTATAGTCATTATGAAAAACATTATGGAGTTTTCTCAAAAAATTAAAAATATAACTGTCACATAATCCAGAAATTCCATTTCTGGGTATATATCCAGAGGAAATAAAATCAGGATCTCAAAAATATATCTGCACTCCCATTTCACTGGAGCATTTCTAATAGCCAAGACATGGAACAACCTAAGTGTGGAAACACACACACACACACACACACACACACACACACAGTTACTCAGCCACCAAAAATGGAAATCTTGCCATTTCCAACAACATGTATAGAAGTTGAGGGCATTACGCTAAGTGAAATAGGTCAGAGAACGACATATACTGTATGATCTTACTTCTATGTGGAATCTAAAAAACAAAAACCAAACTCATAAATTGAGAACAGACTGGTGGTTGCGAAGAGATGAGGGAGATGGGCAAAAATGGGTGAAGGTGATCTAACAGTACAAACTTCCAGTTATAAAACGAGCAAGTCATGGCAATGTAATGTACAGTATGGTGACTATAGTTAATAATACTGTGCTGTATATATGAAAGTTGCTAAAAGAATAAATCTTAAGTTCTCATCACAAGAAAAAAAATTTGCAACTATGTGATGGACGTTAACCAGACTTATTGTGGTGAACATTTCACAATATAAATATTTAATGACTATGTTGTACACTTGAAACTAATGTTATGTCAATTTTATCTCAATTAAAAAGACACAAAATCAGAAGTAGTAATTTTGTTATTTTTGATCAGATTAAAATGTAGAATTATGAAATTATTTTGTGGAGATCCCTTAGATGGGATGTCATCAGGCCAGAGCCTGAAAACATTCTGGAAAATCTCAGTAGCTCAGAAAGTGCTCCTCTTGGCTCCACAGCACTAACTTCACAGACTTAATCTTTTTTTTTTTTTTTTTTTTTGCTAAGCCATACTTTCTATTCAGCTTAATCTTCCCCATAAATTGCCAGAGTTCTGCAGCTTGCCAACTAAAGACAGCTTAAATTTCAAAAATCAGGGTGCAAAAAAGCAAAAAAAAAAAAAAAAAAAGCTTTCTTGGGAACTTTAATTTGCCTAATCTGGTATAAATTACTTGTTTTTCTGTGGTATCCCTAAAGCACCTTCTTGAAGTATCCAAACTGCAAAAAGCGCCAGCTAGTACACAAGAATGAACTTTTCCACAACAAACAGGTAGACAATGAAGCATGTTGGATTAAAAGATTTTTACTTTACATATAGTTTTTAAAAGAAACAATACAATTTGCTTAAGGATGTTACTTTAGTAAGATGTTTGTTAGAAGGGCTTTTTGGTTTTTGGTTCTTTTTTGTTTTTAAGGAATAAACTTATATTAGGAAACATCTTGATTAGATTCCAGGTGAAGGAATAGCCAGTCATAGGTGGGAAGTATGTCTGTCAGTTCTACAAGAGCATTTTCTACGACTATGTTAATACAGCCCAACTACATAAATGTTTAGAAAATTACTGTTTTCATATATTTAGGATCATATGCTATGGCAGAATTTTTTTTACACCAATAATTGGGAGTGTCATGGGGACCCGAGACCAAGAAGGCTGAGAACTGTTGGTCTAATGGACCTAAAATTACTTTATAAACAAAAAAAATGCTCTTAAGGTGCAATATATCAATTCTATCTAGAAAGAGAACAATGAAATTAGCATAAAGTAATGTCAACACTGATGAATATTTCAAAAAGTTCAGAAAAACTAAACCCTTTAAGACTACTGAATAACCAAACATATATAAGCTATTAAAGTAATTTAATAATATTACAAAATAAATTTTCTTCTAGACAGTGGTTTCTTCATGTTAATTATTGGCTAAAAACTAGGCATGTTAAAAATAAAATGGGTCATAATGCTCAAAGTGAGGACTATAAACACTGCTATACAACATCTGAAAGTTGAGAGTAAATCGCAAGTTATCATTACAAGGGGGTTAAACCCCCCATTTTTCTGTACGTATAGATAGGTGTTAACTAAACTTACTGTGGTAATCATTTCACGATACTGGCCAATCAGTAATTATGCTATACACCTTCTACAGTGTTGTATGTCAATTTTATCACAATAAAATGGGGGGGCTGAATAAATTTCTCATCAATAAATCCTGGGCATACATTACTTAGTATGATTATCCCCTGATTATTCTTCATAATGATTATTCTAAAAGACATACTGTTTTTATTTAGAAAGCCTCATTGTCTATTGAGTGTTTGTACATCTTGGAAACAAACACAATGTGTCAAATCTTCCTGCAAAAGTTGAGGATAACAAAAACTAATAACCCTTTAGGATCTATACTGGGAAAGGAGGAAAACATTACTTGACTTTCCTGGCAGGACTGATTGAGAGACCGGACAGATATAAGCATAATTGGTAGATTTGGACTGAATACACGGGAACAGTAAAGATAACAAGCACTTTGTGTGTTAGCACACTGAATCCTCACAACCCACAGAAGTGAGAGGCTAAGTAATTTGTCCAAAACCATGTTAAGTGTCAACCTGCAGGATCATCAAAAACATTCTAACCCAAGAAATTAGGCTTCTTTTGTATCCTCTGTAACCCCCCTTTAGTTTCTGTTGGTGCATTACGCAATTCCCAGGAAATAGAATGCTTTGTAAAATCCGCTGCCTACAAATGCTCTGCAAAGAGAACATCCTACATGCAGCTTCGGAAAAAGGTCAAATAAGAGCTGTGGAAGGCCACTGCCTCCTCTCTTTACCTGTCTTTCCCGTTATAGTGGGGCAGGGCGGGGCGGTGGGCCAGTTTTCAGTTTTTACCTAGATCGGCTCCTGTGAGTGCCAGCATTCATGAAAAGAACCATTTGCAATGTATCTAACAATTCACAAAAGCTACTGTTCAGCTTTTTTTTCTGGACAAAAGAAAAGTTACTGTAGGCAGCAGCTGATGTACATACGAAAACCTCAAAACAATGTTAAGCAAAAATAGCCAGATATAATTTTTACTGTCCTTCCTTATAAAAAGTATAAAAGCAGGCAAAACAACCTGTGGTATTAAAAGTTTGTGATGGTAACGAGTTATGACTGCAAGTAGAAATAAGGGGATTTACGGGATTCTAGTGATGTTTTTCTTGACCTAAGTTCTGATTACTAAGGCCACTGTTCACTTTGTGCACATTATCATGCATTATTTTGCCACACTGACAGATAATTTCTTTCATTCACCTTTCCTGTGTTTCTTCTCCCTCTCCATAGAATAGCTGTAATTCATCTGATTGGGTCTAATCCATATCCACTCCCAGGCCCTGCTCATTTTGAATTCTGTAATCATATGTCCTTGACCATTATACTCTCAAGAATTCCTATTAACATAGGAAACTGTATGGTATAGCGAATGCAAGTTTGCCAGGTAACTACATAATGGAATACACACATTTATCTTTCTCATTTCAAGGGTGGGAGTGTGGCAACGGTCACCTCAGCCCCAGGATTGGACAACTGCTGTCAGATTAGAGGGGGAATGCAGGTGGGAATACTCATTTTTAGAGGATCCTGTATTCTTTTAATTTCTTAACATTAACTCCTTCCCATTCCACGCTTTTTTCGAATTGTACTGCATAATCAGAAAATTATATTGACACTAAATGGTATCATGGAATGAGTACTTTATTCATATTTCTATCATCAGTTTTATACTACATGTATTTACATGTTCTCTGGGTCACAAAGGCTAAAATGTCATCAGCTCCTCAAAAGGTTTATTCTTTTGAGCAGCAGCCGTAACAGATTTCCATAAAAGTTATGATTCAATGAAGATTATAGTTAATACTTCTTAAGCAACCCAAAAGGTATATGACATTGTATTTGGCAAGATGTTCTTAAAACCCTGGTATCATACTTAAGGGCAACTTCTCCATATAAAAGTGTTTATTAACCAGTTAACTAGCTTTCTGCCTGGTTGCTAACAGGACTTGAAAATCTTGCGGCATAAACACTTGACAAATAACCTTATAAATTGATTAACATTTGAAATGAAGATAGAATAGGTTTATAAAGTTAAATGCAACATATAGCATCAGCATGTGGTAGCTTTCTCCTATCCACTTTTTCAAGAGCAAAATAATGAGTTATCTCCTACATGTCTTCCAGGGTGAGTTATGAGAATTAAATGCTATCGTGTTTGCCTCTAGACAAAATTTTAATTAGACACACAAGTAGGAGAAAACCACTTTTAATTGAAAAATAAAGCAATACATCTCAAATAAGACTCTGTTTAACAACATAAACTGTAACTTGCTGAGGGAAATCGCCTTCCTAGAAGTGGTATTGTGAAATTTGGGTATCAGCAATCAATAGTTTCCCTCCTTTATTTTGACTCAGCTATAGGCATATTAAAAATAAGGACTTCCTCATTAATTTAAACTGTAAATCTGTAAAGCTTGTCCCTATTCCTAACCCACTGACAAAAGGTGAGATTAAACAAACATTTCCATACTGAGGAGTTCCCAGGTAATAGCAAATAGGCAATATTTTCCTTAAGAAAAGTTTATAGGAAAGACACACAAGACTATTATTGATATTTAACTAATCCACAAACTTCCAAACACAATTTCATCAAGATGATCTCTACTACAATTTTCCTTTAAAGAAGTTCTCAAATCTCAGAATGGTTTAAAACTTGATATACTGGAAGTATTAACTTTGAAAGAAAGTAGTAAAGTTATTGCTTTAAACTGGAAAAACCTATGGTCAAAAATCTTTTTAAAAAGAGTTCATTAAACAGCTATTCTTACAATTACACTCATGTAACTGCAGAGAAAATGTTCAAGCACATAGTAAACATCACTCTTTCGAATGACAGAACAAAGGCATATGCTTATCAAGATGTATGGCTTTTTTGGTGATTGTTATTACTACCATAGTCATTGTTTGACTGAAAAAGGTTCTTACAAAACTCCACTTTCAAAATTAACATTTTTATTAAATCAAGTTAAAAAAAATGTTCACTGTAGAAAAGTCAACAAGGGTTTTAACAAAACCAAAATATACCCTTTTCATACAATATATGTATATATTAGCAGCAAACTACTTCTGAGATTTTCTTTTATGTTCTTTTAGTTATTTTAAAGAAAGCATAAACAATGCATATTAGTATGGAATGTCAGCTAATACACACTTCCTCTTTCATTCTGTGATTTAGGCCTTCTAGTACAAATTATTTTATGATTCTTATTAATAAATACTAAGAACAAACCCAGTGTTGACTAAGAAGTAGTGAAACAGAGTGGCTGGTGGCATCCATCTCATTACTTCATAGTCATGCATTATCTTTGAGAGTAACAAATGAGCACCATATAAACAAGGTAATTATGTGTGTAAATTCAACTTTAAGGTGTAACAGTAGCCAACTAAACCACTTAGCATTTGGCCATTGCTTTTTAAAAATTTGGTGATATAAAAAATTTTAATCAAATCAGATATTCAATCCCATATTGCTTGTCCATTTTTAAAATCTTAATAGAAATTCTGTATATAACCTGACAAATTGCATGCATATGTTGTGTGTGTAAATACACATAAAAAAGTATATGCATATATACATACACATCTTTAGCTTTGAATGAGTTTCTAAACTGAAATGAAACCAAACCTCTCATTTAAACATACCTGTAGAATATGATATCACCAACTGGAGTTTCTAATCAAAGTTTCATCTTAGCAAAAGAGAAATACTGGCTAGAAAATTCTGAGGACAAAGAGCCATAATTTGGCTTAATATACTTTAGGCTTACAAATTAGTCGGCCAAACAAGATTTGAAATCACCAACCTCCCACCTAAGAAATAAATTTTTCTCTTAGTACTTCCTTCTAAGGCAAAAAGAAAATACCTTTACGATGAACTTTCACTTTTTAAAGAGTTATAATTATTAAAGAAATCTCACTAGTCTTCAAAAATACTAAACATTATATAAATACAATTTTCTTATAGTTGGATTCTTCAGCTAGAATCTGTATTAAAAAAGTTTCCTTTGGATTGTTTCATTTAGCACTTCAAGTCTCCATTCTGCAACTCTGGTAACTGGCTCAGATTTAGTAGGTTTCTATCAATCACATCTTTCAGAGTGTGCTACTGTGTGTTACCTGTATACAAGAACGTCCATGGGAGGAACTGCACCAAATTCCAAAAGCAATGTAAGGAAAAATTTAAGACTGTATAATATAAAAAAAGAGAAGTATAACATGGAATCCCTTTTGTCCATTTCAATATTTTTAAAGATAATGTCCTAACTTTCATTTTTAACTTATCAAAAAGATGAAGTTTTCAGATGGCCCACCTTTATTTTTTAATTAAAAACCTAAATCAATAGACTGAATTACTTTTATTAATATACACGTCAAGTTACTGAAACGGTGACTTCATGTAGTTTTCCCCTTGAAGATGGCACTTGCAGGTACAAAGATGCAGAGATGTCTATAGCCTTCAGATGTTTACTTGAAAAGATTCTTCAACAGCAGTTTGATACTGGGTTTCCTCATCTAGCTGAAGATTCTAAAAACAATGACATTAACGTATCAATAGGAAAGATATACTCCACTACTCAATACTTTGCCCAATATATTAACACACTTAAAATGGTTTATGTTACAATATATACTATCCTTTAAAACATAAGATTTAAATGTCTGAACTTTAGTAATTAAGTTCAGTTGTAATTATTTAAATATAATTGATAAACAACAAATTAGGATCAGCAGAAAATGAAATTTGAAAGGTATAGTGCTTTAAGATGAGGTAGTTAATTAAAAGTACAGTTAAAGGTAACCCACAATTTTAAGTGATAATAAATGTGTCATCTCTAGAAAACAATGTCAAACTATCTAAAAAATTTAATTTTAAATAAGCATTTATTGAATTAAGAGAACTAAATAGCAACTTCTTAATCCTAACATGAAGCTAAAAACTATAGCTTCCTCAATCTTAGTTACACCAGCCTCCTTCACTTAATTCTACTTGCTGCTATCAGTTATGTTTTATGGGTTTGCTTTAAAATGGGCTTCCACTTGACAATCTCGAATAATTAAAATTACATACTCTTCTTTCGCAAAATAAAACTGGACAACTGATCAAAATAGATCACAATATCACAATAGATCAAAAGCGGTTTATAAAATATATTTTCATTTTTACAAATCATATTGTCCACAGTAAACTTTCTTAAAATGAGAATTTAAGAATCTGTATTTCATAAAAATGCTAAAATCATAAAAGTACACATGAATTTTACACATTTGAGGTGTTACTTTAAAACAATATAACTAAAAATGAAAATTCCACAAAATAAAAAAAAATTTATCGATAATGATATAATTTCAACACTGGAGAACAGAGAAAAAAATAAATTCTGTTCATGTCATTGTCAGAACTGCACATGCCTGTGCTTACCTAAACTGGAAAATAAGTATCAGCCATTCTTTATCAGGATTAATATTGAATTAGATATGGTTTTAATTCATTGCAGTTGAATAAAATGTAATTTCACAATAAAACAAAAAGTCATCTAATTTCTTTGAAAAATTATAATGACACATTTGGGAGGTAGAAAGTAACCCCATTTTTGCTTTAGGGATCTTTTTTATATAACTTCTCTCATGCCTGTTAAAGCTATCGTCTAAGACCAGAATCTACTCAATCTGGCTTTATTTAATAATTATGCTCCCTCATTTTTAACAAGGATGTGGGCACCTGGCTGGCTCAGTTGGTTGGGAGTCTGCATTTGACTCTGGTAATGATCCCATGGTCCCAGAGTCCTGGGATCAAGCCCCCTTTA
Source organism: Mustela erminea (assembly GCF_009829155.1). NCBI lineage: Eukaryota > Metazoa > Chordata > Mammalia > Carnivora > Mustelidae > Mustela > Mustela erminea. The sequence goes on from NC_045626.1 coordinate 39,675,124, forward strand.
AGGCTCCCTGTTCAGCAGGGAGCCTGCACCTCCCTCTCCTCCTGTCCCTCCCCGACCTTGTGATCTCTCTCGCTCTCTCAGTCACCCAATCTCTCAAATAAAATCTTTAAAAAAAATAATGTGTCTCATATGTAGATATGAAAAATCTATTATAATAAGCAACTTATACTACATGAGAACAACATTCTCCTCCCATCTGTTGCACCAGTTTCACTTCTCTAAACAGGTATAATTATCCCTTAAATCTAGACAGTTTTCACATAAATAGTCATTTTGTTCAATCTGGGGGTTTACTCATCTTACCTTAATTATCTCTCTAGTACAAGGAGGTAAACAGTAAATTTAACTTGTACCACTTCCACAAATATAGAACCAAAGTTCACCTATATTATATAAACAACCCTGGGGTGCCTGGGTGGCTCAGTCATTAGGCATCGCCTTTGGCTCAAGTCATGATCCCAGCATCTTGGGATCGAGCCCCATATGGGGTTCCCTGCTCAACAGGGAGCCTGCTTCTCCCCCTCTAGCTCTCCCATGCTTATGTTCCCTCTCTCAATATCACTCTCTGTAATAAAATCTTTTAAAATAATAATAAATAAATAAATAAATAATAAAAACAATAGCTTGTTAAAAACTCAAGTCTAGACTGAAAAAGTTAATTTAACTTGAATATTTACAGGGCATTTTCTTAAGCTTAAAGAATTTCACTTACCACAAATTCTCCATAATCAAACTGATGTCTTTGATTTAGATGACTAACGAAATTTCTAGTAATCTGGCTAGGATCTCCCCAAGGAAGAGACACACAAATAGGACATGTCTATGAGAAACAGAATGTTTTAAATATAATGAAAATATCCAAGCATACTAATTACTGGAAGTATTAAAACAACACAAGCTTATGTTACTGAAAATGTCTATATAAAAATCATTTCTGGGGTGCCTAGGTGGCTCAGTGGGTTAAGCTTCTGCCTTCAGATCAGGTCATGATCTCAGAGTCCTGGGATCGAGCCCCGCATCAGGCTCTCTGCTCAGTGGGGAGCCTGCTTCCCCCTCTCTCTCTGCTTACCTCTGCCTACCTGCGATCTCTGTCGAATAAATAAAATCTTTAAAAAAAAAATCACTTCTAAGGTCCAAATTTCAAGAAATCATCATTTCCTGACCAAAGTACCTCAGATAAAGTATAGTAATCTAACACAATAAAAAAGAGAGATACATTCTATTATTTATATCTCTGACCACAAAGATTTGTTTGAACAGAAACATCACAGTCAGCCTTTAATAATGCCACAGTTGCTATCATTAGCCAGCATGTAATCTCATTTGAACCACAAATAACTATAATCACTATTAGCTTAATTTTATTTATAAGTAAAATGAAAGTGAAGTAAACTTCAAATCATATCCTTAAGGTTTTAAATGAAGGACATGCTAAAAAGTGAATGGATGATACACTCGAATCAAGTAAGAAGAAACTTTTAACTGGACTCTAACCAAAGTTTGTGCTGTTTTGAAAATAATGCAGAACAAAAATTGGCCAATGCAATATAAAACAAATCAAGTATCTTAAATGTGAGATTTTTTTTCCTGAAGAGATCTTTGGCAATTGTATTTGTTTATTAACTGACTGTCCCCTAATGAATGAAGTAGGTGATGTGTCTCCCTTTGTGCTATGTAAGAGTTTAAGTGTAGTCTCAGTAGTTACTGAGGCATATCTTTCACAACTTTTCTAGCACTACCAACTAAATCTGCTTAGAAATACCTATAATCCTTATTTTATTTATTAAATGTTCTTTCTACTCTTATTTCTGAAGAAAATATATATCAAAATGTACAGCTGAAAAGGAAGTATCTCTTCCAGCTCAGTTTCTCCTGTACCATCCACAGCTGAAATCACTTACCTGTGTAACTCATGTTCCAAAAGAGGACTTGTAGGACCATTAACACAATGCTGGAATCCTGCAGTCCACTGTCTCCCTCATTCATCAAAAAGGTCTCCCCCTTTCTTACACAGCCTCAAAATGGCATCAAAAAGATATGTATGCATCAAAAAGAAAGTATGATTCTTTTCCTTCCGTGCTTTATGCATTCATATACTAGATTCTGCAAGGATACAATTAAAAACACCTACTGACTTCATTCTTATTTATAAATGCTTTCACCTACAACAGGTCCACCAGGCCAGATCCAGCTGCCTGAATCCTACAGATTAAGAGATTGAGAGGTCCCAGTAGAGGTTGGTTCTGCCATTCCTCAAATGAAAATCCCCAGTTCACCTTTCATGATTTCACTCTCCTCCAGCCTATTCTCTTACGTCACCCTTATAATAACCATCTCCCTTTCTATAAGTGAGTTAGTGGAATTTTAAATATCTTATTTTGCTTCTGGTCATCAATTTTTTGTTGACAAAAGTCTACCTTATTGATAATGCCCATTCCAAGTTTAAATCAACTACTTTCCCTTATACACATAAAGTAAAATGGAAGAGCATATTTAAACAGAAGACTGTCTTTAACATAGGTACTTACCACAGGAACTATCTGAAATAGGTGATTACTGTTACAATGATCCAGTAAACGCTGTCTGGTAAAATTTGATTCTTGACACAAGGGACACTTAAAAGTAGGATGCCCAGAAGAACTATAAAATAATTTTAAATGAAATGTACTTAAGGTGAAATCGTAACAAAAATGATGCTTTTCTATTCTTTGACCAATTATTTTAAGTTTCGTTTTTTAAAAGTATACTTATTATTCAAAGATTTCCTCATTTTGCAAAAACTATTTTCAGTAAATGATCTACAACAGATGTTCCCAAACAATCTCAGTTTACAGTACCCTTAAAATGTTTCAGGACATTTTTTCGTGGCGCCTTTAGCTTAAACGAAAACAAACCTAGCTGCCCGATATGTTAAGCAGTTACGTCCAAACAACTTAAATTTAGTCATTTGTGTAAGGCCAACAGATGTCTCTGTAACTCTCCTGAAAGTTGTAAACACCCTGTGGTGTCCCATATCTAGGACGTCAAAACTTTTTATTAAAAAGATTCCCATCAAGGTCAGATCCTTAGTCTATCCCAATCTTTAGGAATCTAACATCCAAAATTCATAGGAAAAGTGAAAAACAATAGTGTCAATCATCAGAACAATGAACATTTCAAAACATTTTGAGGATCATGCATCACTGAAGTTTAATACCTCAGAATTTCAGCAAGGGACAGTTTAATACTGACATCTCTACCTAAATTATGCATGGAAGAAACCGGACCACAGTAAAAGAGGAGATCTACACTATTCTAATTTAACGTGATCTGTAAAAGCATCTGTAGCATTTATTTAATTGCTAGTCTAGCATTATGCCTGATGATTTCATTTTATAAAAAAATTTTAGGGGTGCCTGGGTGGCTCAGTGGGTTAAAGCCTCTGCCTTTGGCTCATCTCAGGGTCCTGGGATTGAGCCCCACATTGGTCTCTCTGCTCAGCAGGAATCCTGCTTCCTCCTCTCACTCTGCCTGCCTCTCTGCCTACTTGTGATCTCTGTCTGTCAAGTAAATTAATTAATTAATTAATTAATTAAAAAATCTATTATAAAGTGACAGATATTATATACTAAAGTAGTAAAATTTTCAAAAGCTTACCTTGTATTCTCTTGATAAGTTTCTGTGTTATCAGATGTAGATGTTTCACTCCTATTACTTAAGAAGAATAGAGGGGGGGAAACGTTAATACCTCAAAAAAAAAAGCACATTACAGATTCACTAACTTGAATTGCTAATGAAATGACTAGTTTGAATTTTTTTAAAAGCCTGAACTTCAGGATGCCTGGGTGGCTCAGCCAGTTAAGCATCTAATTCTTGATTTTGGCTCAGGTCATGATCTCAGCATTATGAGACTGCGCCCCATATAGGTTCTGTGCTGAGCACGGACACTGCTAGAGATTCTCTCTCTCCCCCTCTTCACTCCCCCAACTCGCACATGCACACCCTCTTTTAAAAAAAAATAAAAGAAAAAAAAAAAAAGCCTGAACTTCAAATAGTTCTGAACTATGAAATAATTATAGCATTACTTTTTAAATAAATTCTGGTAAGAAAACTGCTTATTAAATCTTTACTTACATCCTTTTCAAATTAGCTTATGCAGTTACAAATATATAGAGAATATAGAATTTTGCAGAATTATCTTAAATTCCTAGCATGATAGTATTTCCCCAGGTTCTTCAGACTTTCAAAGAGACTCTTCCACCTAGACTACCTAGTTTTTTAAAGCTGAGGTAGAAGCAAGAATCTGTGAACTTTCTGACTTGTAACTAGAATGTGGTTTAAAGATGCAGCCTCCAAAGCAGAGTAGTTTTAAGAGAAGATTTAAATGTTCATTATGTTCTTATTTTCCAAAAAAGGAACTAGACTTTCCAACATTTAATATACAGAACAATTTGACATCTTCAGAGGGACCCTGTCCTGGAGCCAAATGTCATATGCAGTATTAGAGAAATCCAGAGGGATGAGTTGCTATGTTCCAAATGGGGACTGTCACTTATGCATTACAGAATATTATCAGAGTGGTCAATTTTATAGAAACAAATCCTTTTAATAGCAGAAACATTAACAGAAATGAGACAGGTAGTGGGCAAAGAACTGTACCATGCAGAAGTCTGCTTTTATATCTCAATACCAGAATTAAAAGAGTTGTTAAACCTAGAAAAATGCTTATTCATTTTTTATAAAAAACAAAACCGTTACTATACCAGCTGCCTAACAAATGTTCTTTTCTTTTTGAATTTTCCTTTTTTGATTTTTCATAATAGAGCTAATACAACAAGGTTTATTTGGTGTAGACACCCTCCCAAAGACTGTCCCTTCTATGAAAATAACCATGTTCTCTCTCCACACACATCTATCCAATGCTGAGCCAGCAAGCGAGCTTCCCAGTTTTCACACCCAAAGAGCAAACTAGTAAACCATTCTTTTCTGTACCTTTCCGGCAGATACTAATCTGTCTCTTCAGGTAAAGGTGGCATTTTAACAATGTGAAGACTAAACACCTTTTTAAAATAAACTCAAATTATGGAAACTGCATTTATTAAAGAGTTATTCTGAATTTGTCAATGAAAACAGTATGTGCCACCTATTTTTTAAAAATCTCATATCTGTATCTTTAAACTTGGTAACAGATTTTTCTAATTGTTTTTTTAAATCTTTTTAAAATCTTTCAAATAGGGGTGCCTGACTCGCTCAGTCGGTACATCATATGACTCTTAATCTCAGGGATCTGAGTTCAAGTCCCAAACTGGGCACTGAGCTTACTTAAAAAACTAAAAAATAAAAAACAAATAAAATCTTCCAAATAAATATAATCACTGGGTTTTGAATGTGTCCTTTAAAAACACTGTAACGACTTCTAGTTGGTTTATAAGAACAACTGTAACATCATTAGGGAAGATGAAAATTTCAACAAAGCTCTTTTGACATTTAATGAATGGAACTGAAAATTTTAGTAAGCTCAACCTGTGACATACTTCTTCTATTTGGATCTATAAGCTTTTGTATGGTAAATATCTTTTTCAGCCATGACAGTCAGCAAAATCAGTATCGCTGTAAAAAGAACTTAGTTTCAAATCTTTGATTATGTCATAGTGTTAAACTAAGATTTAAAAAATTTTAGGGGGCACCTGGGTGGCTTAGTCAGTTAAGCATCCAACTCTTGATTTTGGCTCAGGTCATGACTTTGGGGTAGTGAGACTGACCCCCTGCTTGAGATTCTCTCCTTTCCTCTCTTGCGTCTACCCCGCAACTCATGCACATGTGTGTGTGCTCTAAGTAAATCTTTTAAAAAAATTTCTAGAAAGTATAGTCAACAATACTAGTTTTAGTAAAAGTATTAATAAAACATTAATAAAAATATCTCATACCATTAAGCAAAATTTATTTTTAAAGTAACAATTTCATCTTTAGCTCACTTAAATTTTGCATGCTTTAAATGTACATAAAGTATTCGTACTGTAAAATACATGCATGTTTTTAATTATTTTATTTTTACTTTAAGATTTGTGTATTCATTTTAGAGTGAAAGAGAGAGGGTGAGTGAGAGTACAGGGAGAGGCAAAGGGAAAGAAGCAGTTTCCTGTTGAGCTAGGAACCTGATGCAGAGCTAGATCTCACAACCTGGAGACCATGACCTGAGCCAAAACCAAGAGTCAGACACTTAACCAGCTGAGCCACCCAGGTGCCCCAGATGCATAGTTTTAAAATAAACATACATGTACTAGGAATGCATTCTTTATTTTTTTCACTGATGGGGTATACAACCACAAAAGTGATTTAAAACATTTTAATATCAAATTTAATGCCCTTTTCAAATGCTTTCTCCCTTGCCTCTCCCATTACAGTTCTCTATTTTCCATTATAACTGTCATTATCATCACTCTAGCCCTTCCTAATCATCCTGTACCATGTCTGGGCTACTACTGGTAGCCTGTTCATTTACTCCAGAAATGCATGAATGGGTTCAACAACAGAAAATCTATTACTGGTACCATATTATCAATTAAAATTTTTAAAAGATCATTTCATTTGATGCAGAATAACCATTCAATAAGATGCAACCTCCATAATGAAAACAAAAACAAAAACAAAAAATCCTGATCGTTCACAATACTTCTAAAAATACAAATGCCTACACCTTAAGTACCAAAATATCTGGGAATTGTGTCAAATGTATATAAGTTTTAATTCCATAAAAGATTCCATTTTTTAAAAAAATTTTATTTGGGCGCCTGGGTGGCTCAGTGGGTTAAGCCGCTGCCTTCGGCTCAGGTCATGATCTCAGGGTCCTGGGATCAAGTCCCGCATCGGGCTCTCTGCTCAGCAGGGGGCCTGCTTCCCTTCCACTCTCTCTGTGATCTATTCCCTTCCTCTCTCCTACTGTGATCTCTCTCTGTCAATAAATAAATAAAATCTAAAAAATAAATAAATAAAAAATAAAAGATTTTTATTTATTTGACAGACAGAGATCACAAGTAGGCAGAGAGGCAGGCAGAGAGAGAGAGGAGGAAGCAGGCTCCCTGCTGAGCAGAGAGCCCGATGTGGGGTTCAATCCCAGGACCCTGAGATCATGACCTGAGCGGAAGGCAGAGGCTTCAACCCACTGAACCACCCAGGCGCCCCAAAAGATCCCATTTTGAACAGAACCATTTAATGGGGAAATCTTAAATTCAGAGTGATATCATTATGACACAGATAAAAAATACCTATGTTAAAAAACTACAGTAAACATAATACTTAATAATAAAATTTTAGATGCATTCCCACTTAAAATCAAGAACAAGAGAAAGGTGTCTCCTACTTAATATTGGATAGAGATCCTAGTTAATGCAATAAATTATGACATGAAGCACTAAGACATAAAATTACATTAAAAAAAAAATTTCCACATAGTAAGTCCAAGAGAATCTACAGGTAAATTATTTGGAACTATGAGAACTAATAAGTCAACAGTTGCTAATACAATCTTAACGTAAAAATCTGGACTATTCCTACGCACTAGTAATAATCACTTAGATTACAAAACAGGAAAAAACATCCATATGTATACAACAGAAGTTTTACTAGGAAAAGATACAACAAAACATATTTACACATGCTCTAAATGGAATTTTTCAGCACATTTTTTTAAAAAATGCTCTTTTAAAAAAAGAGATGGGGCACCTGGGTGGCTCAGTTGGTTAAGGGGTCTGCCTTCAGCTCAGGTCATGATCTCAGGGTCCTCAGATGGAGCTCCAGGGTGGGCTCCCTGCTTCTCCCTCTCCCTCCGTGCCACCTCCGCCCTCCACATTCCTGCCCTGTCTTTCTCAAATGAATTAAAATAAAACTTTAAAAAAAAAAAAGGGAGAGAGGGGTGCCTGGGTGACTCAGTGGGTTAAAGCCTCTGCCTTCAGCCCAGGTCACAGTCTCAGGGTCCTGGGATCCAGCCCTGAGTCAGGCTCTCTGCTCAGCAGGGAGCCTGCTTCCCCTCCTCTCTCTCTGCCTGCCTCTCTGCCTACTTGTGATCTCTCTTTCTGTCAAATAAAAAAATAAAATCTGTAAAAAAAAAAAAAAAAAAAAAGGGGGTGGTGGTGGTGGTGCCTGGGTGGCTCAGTCACTAAGCATCTGCCTTCAGCTCAGGTCATGATCCCATTGTCTGTGGATCGAGCCCCACATGGGGCTGCCTGCTCAGTGGGGAGCTTGCCTCTCCTTCTAGAGCTCCCCCACGCTTGTGTTCTTTCTCTTGCTATCTCTGTCAAATAAATAAACAAAAATCTTTTCTAAAAAATCACATTAAAAAAACTGGGGAAGACAAGCTGTTTCCCTGTTTAATGTAAACAGGGAAAGTCAGGATCATATGATGTCAGTTCCCTACAAATCTATGATTTCAATGAATTCAACCTCTATAATGCTTCTGATCAAAATCTCTACAGAGATTTTCAGGAGACTCAAAAGTCTGATTCTAAAATTTATGTGGAATATCAAGGGGACAAGAATAGTAGAAACAATTTTATAAGTAAACCAAGGAAGGAAATTTTCCTTACCTGACATTAAAACTTATTGTTGAAGCAATAATAATTAAGATAGCCTGATATCAGAGAAATAAGCAAATGAACAGAACAGAACAGAACACAGAGAGATGTGTAGGACTGAAATGGCACTGTAAATCTGTGAGGAAAAAATTGACCCACTGAATGGTACTGGACAAATGGCTAACCACATGGGGAAATTTTTTCTACCTCACATTATACATTCAAAATAAATGTGAAAAGCAGAGCTTTAAAATGTTCAAAGAAGAAAATATCTTATAACCTTGACATAGGAAAAAATTTCTCAACATGATACAAAATGCAAAAATCATTTAAAAAATTATATATATATATACATACAAATAAAAATAACACATTTTTGTTTGTCAAAAGATACTATAACAAGAGTAGCCAAAAACTGAGCAAAGACATTTGCAATCAGGAAATAAAAGCAAAAATAGACAAGTAGGACTACCTAACTTAAAAAGCTTCATCACAGCAAAGGAAACAACCGAAAGAGTGAAAAGATGACCTATGGAATGAGAGAATATATTTATAAACCACGTATCTGATAAAGGGTTAATCTTCAAAATATATAAGGAACTCCTACAACTTAACAGCAAAGAAACTACCAACCCTATTACAAAATAGGGGCTAAAAACTTGAATAATTCTCCAAAGATGAGATAGAAATGGCCAACAGGTATATAGAAAGATGCTCAAGGTCACTAATCAACAGGGAAATGCAAATCAAAATCACAACGAGCTGTCATCTCATACCTGTTATGACAGCTATTATCAAAAAAGCATATAAGACGAGTATTAGTGAGGGTGTGGGAAAAAACTGGAACCTATGTACACTGTAGGTGGGAACAAAAATGTTACCACCACTTTGGAAAACAGTAGGAAGGTTCCCCCTCAAAAAACAAACAAAACTACCATGATTCAGGATTCTTACTTGTGGGTATTTACCCAAAACAACTGAAATCAAGATCATGAAGAAATATTAGAGGGACGCCTGGGTGGCTCAGTTGGTTAAGCAGCTGCCTTCGGCTCGGGTCATGATGCCAGCGTCCTGGGATTGAGTCCCACATCGGGCTCCTTGCTCAGCAGGGAGCCTTCTTCTCCCTCTGCCTCTGCCTGCCATTCTGTCTGCCTGTGCTCGCTCTCTCCCCCTCTCTCTCTCTGATAAATAAATAAAATCTTTAAAAAAAAAAAAAAAAGAAATATTAGCATTCCCATGTTCACTGTGGGGCTATTCATAAAAGCCAGGAGGCAGAAACAATCTTGTGAATGTATAAAGACACAAAGATACGAATAGATAAAGAAAATGTGGCATATACATACAACTGATTTTTCAACCTTAAAGGAAATCCTGTAAATGAATGAATCCTGAAAATGACAACATGAATGAACCTTGAGAATGTTCTAAGTTAAATAAGCCAGTCACAGCACAAATATTCCATGATTTCACTTATATGAACTATGCAAAATAGTCAAACTCATAGAAGCAAAGAACAGAATTGTGGTTGCCAAAGACTAAGAGACAGTGAAATCAGGAGTTACTAATCAATATGTATAAAACATTAGTTATGCAAGACAGGTTCTAGAGATTTGTTGTACAACACTGTGACAATAGATAAGAACACTATATTATACACTTAAAAATCTGTTAAGAGGATAGCTAGCTAGCTCATGTTACGCATCCTTTCCAAAATTTAAAAAAAAAAAAGGAAAGGGGCCCCTGGCTGCTCAGTTGGAAGAGTGTACAAATTTTGATCTTGGGGTTGTGAGCCCCAAGTAAATAGAGATTACTTAAATAAATAAAACATTTTTAAAAAGGAAGAAAAAGAATTAAAATTATGTATGACTATGCCATTTAATGCTAAATTAAGTTGCAATATTCCTTAAAGCAAAATTTTCAAAATGCTTAAGTATCTCATTTCTAGTCTTTTAAAAATATGAAGAAAAATCCCAAAGTCTATACTTATGTGTTTTACAAAATGGCAAAAAAAAAAAATTTTTTTTTGAGGAAAAAAAAAAATTAAAAAAAATATATATATACTTGTAATACATGGAATAAAGGATTGGCATCTAAAATATATAAAGAATGTTTATAAATAAGGAAAAGTCACTTTACCTAATACTTATACCAGATTCCTTAATAAAGAGCTATTTAGCAGGGTGTCTGGAAGGCTCAGTTGGTTAAGCGTCGGAGTCTTGATTTTGGCTCAGGTCATGATCTCAGAGTCAAAAGATTGAGGCCTGCATTGGGCTCTTCACTTGACATGGAGCCTGCTTAAGATTCTTTCTCTCTCTCCCTTTCACTCTGCCCCCCTCCATGTCCCATATACATGTCCTCTCTCAAGAAAAAACAAACAAAAACGAAACCAAAGAAAGTTATTTAGCCACTTAAAATGTTCAACATCTTGGAAAGAAATCTGTTAGGAACAACCTAAGACTGCTTGTAACTTTCAGTCTTTCAGTCTCTCTGAAGGGCTGTATTGGACTAAACTATATGCACCTACTGATATCTACTGATTAATATTTTCAAAGAGTCAAAATTAGTAAGAAAAACCTACAACCAGACCAAACAATTTCCAAGGAAGATAAAATGTGTCTGGTATCTCAATGATTATATGCATCTTTCCTCCCTATCCTCCTCTTCCTCACTTCTAGTGGCTAAAGAAAACAGCATACACTCTTCTATGTTAAAACCAGAATTTTATTAGTATCAACTAGAGAGGGCCTTAAACAACCAGGACTGCTATATAATTATGACAAACTACCCCATACTAATGCAATAATTTTATTAAACATCCTCTAACATTTATTACTTTATAGTAAATAATTATACCCTGAATGATCTGACTGAAACTAGTGGGCTAGTTTATCTTGGATTATTCAACTGGAAGTTAAACTGTTTATATATAGAAAAGGGGACTGTGTTTTACTCATTCCTGTGTATTCTAGAACATGTAGAGTGTGCCCAGTAGTTTAAAAGTACAATAAATCTATGTTGAATTAATAAAACGATCAACGGATTTATTTTGAATTTTTTTTTTTTTTAAACTGCTGAGATAGGTACATGCAGACACCACTTTAAGAATTTCCACAGCCGGGCGCCTGGGTGGCTCACTGGGTTAAGCCTCTGCCTTCAGCTCAGGTCATGATCTCAGGGTTCTGGGATCAAGGCCCGCATCGGGCCCTCTGCTCAGTGGGGAGTCTGCTTCCCCCCCATCCACCGCCTGCCTCTCTGCCTACTTGTGATCTCTGTCAAATAAATAAATAAAATCTTAAAAAAAAAAAAAAAAAAGAATTTCCACAGCCATGAAGTTCAGAGTTTAAATCATCCATTTGTACTTACAAGGGAATACTGAAAACTGTATTCTGAGAAAACACCTGCTCTACTCTCTTAGGTAGTCCTTTGACTCTGCCACAAAGAGGTCTTATTAAAGCAATGAATTTTCATAAAATGCCACCAAATCCTGCTTAGCTGTTAATTACATGATTCTGTTCTTTTTTTTTTTTAAGATTTTATTTATTTATTTGACAGAGATCACAAGTAGGCAGAGAGGCTGGCAGACAGAGAGAGAGAGGGAAGCAGGCTCCCTGCTGAGCAGAGAGCCCGATGCGGAACTCGATCTCAGGACCCTGAGATCATGACCTGAGCCGAAGGCAGCGGCTTAACCCACTGAGCCACCTAGGCGCCCCATGATTCTGTTCTTAATCAGCAATATAAAATGTATCTGTTCTCCAGTAACTTGACAAAGAGTAAGACCTTAAATTCTCCAAACTGAGCTGTTTAAAAAAGCTTAGCTGCTAGCAATGATCTTCATGGAGAACTGCATGAATTTATAGATCCTCTCCATTCTACCAATACACCTAGATTAATTAATCCAGCATATCAGAGAAAAGACCCTGGAAGAAAAGTTTTAACAACAATAAGGCATTATCATATGCTACCTTGAAGGGGGCCTTTAAATTACAGCCCTATGTACCTTGTTTTGTATTTACCACAGGAAAGATGACGTTTAACCGCACAGTTTTCTTTAAGGGTGCTATAGGCAAAATCATTTCAGTATCATTTCTTTTCTTTTTTTTTTTTTTAAAGATTTTATTTATTTGACAGACAGAGATCACAAGTAGACAGAGAGGCAGGCAGAGAAAGAGGAGGAAGCAGGCTCCCTGAGGAGCAGAGAGCCCGATGCGGGGCTCGATCCCAGAACCCTGGGATCATGACCTGAGCGGAAGGCAGAGGCTTTAATCCACTGAGCCACCCCGGCATCCCTCAGTATCATTTCTTTTAGTATCAGGAATAGCTGTGTTTTTCATTAGAAACATTTTGTTTATAATATCACAGACAATGTTAATAACATAATGGATGTTTTCTTCTTTGTAGTAGCTACTTGGAGGCTATGAAACATAGTTGATAGGATATTACAATATATTTGGCTACTAACTGAAATCTTAATATGCTGGGTTATCTTCTGTCCCTCCAGATCTTCTGTCCTCCATTTTTCACCATGCTTTGTGTACTGAGAGACTAACCTGCATCAATAGGCTCCCCTCTCTGCTTTCCAGTTGGGTGCAGCCCAGCAGGCAATTGGGAGGGTAAAACAAGAGGAGAGTTAGGGTATTTATTTCCCAGACTCCTTCCTACCAAAACTGCCTCAGCTGGCTGCATTCCTCCGAGCTGCCCTCTCTATACAGCTCACTTTCTCCAAGTTCTGTTGTCTACTTCCTCCCCTCCCCTGCTTTCAGCAGACCCAGAGTACATCGCTAACTACTTGTGATTTCCAGCTGCTCACATAGTGTACCCAAACACCTTTGAAAATAGTCCCCTTACTAAATTCTCCTCAAAATACCTAATTTGAGCGCATTATCTCCCTCCTCTAGGCGGAGAGGAGATATGAAGCCTTACTCTGGCTTCATATCTTCCTACCTCCTACATTAAAAAACAAAAACAGGGCGCCTGGATGGCTCAGTGGGTTAAGCCGCTGCCTTCGGCTCAGGTCATGATCTCAGAGTCCTGGGATCGAGTCCCGCATCGGGCTCTCTGCTCAGCGGAGAGCCTGCTTCCCTCTCTCTCTCTCTCTGGCTGCCTCTCCGTCTACTTGTGATTTCTCTCTGTCAAATTAATAAATAAAATCTTTAAAAAAAAACAAAAAAAACAAACAACCTTCTTTTCCTTCCTTCACCAATTTCCTTACTAATAATTCATACACAAACCCAATTTTTCCCATTACAATTATAATTTTTCACAGGACATAAAAATGAATAAGACCAAGAAGTCCATTCTAGATTTTAAAAAGAAAGGCAGTAAACAAATAAATATATCAAGTCTTAGAGGACCTAGTTGGAGAATAAAGAAAGGGCATACCAAAAGGAAGAAATTCTAGAGGTCAGGGAAGATTTTACAGAGTGATTAACACTTGGTCTAAATCTTCAAAGAAAAGAAAAAGTCCACTGACTGGCAAAGTGTGGGTTAGGGTGGTGGGAAAAGGGACTACTACTTGTAAAAGTATGGAGGTGAGGGAATGATGAGAGTGATAATTAAAAACTACCCTTTTGGAGCACCTGGGTAGCTCCATTGGTTGGGGGACTGCCTTCAGCTCAGGTCATGATCCTGGAGTCCCAGGATCGAATCCCGCATCGGGCTCCCAGCTCCACAGTGAGTCTGCTTCTACCTCTGACCTTCTCCCCTCTCATGCTCTCTCTCATGCTCTCTCTCTCTCTCAAATGGATAAATAAAATCGTTAAAAAATAAAAAAATTAAAACTACCATTTACCAAGCAAGGTACGATTCAATATACTTTGCCTTTATTAACCTATTTAATGGCTCCCAACCCCGTAAGGTACTAATAGTATTATTACCATCCCCCCTTTTAAAACAGAGGAGAAAACTGAGATACAGTTTCTTGCCAAGATCATATAATTAGTAGACCCAGGTAGTTTGACTCCAACAGTTCATTTTTTAAAACTGCTAACTTATACTGCTTCTTAAGGATGGCGAGGAAATGGTACAAATAATTCAATGTAGCTAAGACATATGATATAATGATGGTTAGCCAAGAAAGAGAAAGGCTAAAAAATGCAAGGCAAGTTCCAGATCAGAAAGGGCTTTAGAATAAAGAATTCTGTCTGATAAAACAGTTGTTGGATCCTCTTGAGAATCTCAACATTCTTTCCCCAGAAAAACACACATACACAAAATATTTGGCAGTTTAGGTAGTTCAGAGTCCTTACTGGCCCATGCAATTCAGAATGAGAAGCACTGCTATGGAGTCACGCTATGGATTTCCAAGGTACAAGGAGTAAGGTATAAGGACAGGGAGAAAGAGATCAGAGTTGCACTTGTGAAATACCACTTTGGCAACAGCATATAGGACAGGTTAGAGGAGGACCACCAATAAAAAGACTACCGTAATAGTTCAAGTGAGAGATGATGAAGGCTCGAGCTAGGGAAGTGACAATAGTGTTAGAAGAAAAGCACAGATGAGGAATACTGCTATCAGTAATCAAACTGGATCTGAGAGGTAAAGGAGAAGGCAACAAGACTTCTGAGGAGAAACTCTGGTCCTTTAACAAGCAGTGATTACACAAATCATACATACCAGCAACTTTGCCAAGAACTGGAAATACAATGTTAAACAAGACAAACACCACCTCACACTTAAGAATAATCTATTCAGTTAATAAAAAATTGCTGAATAATTGCAATATAGCAGAGGTACAATAATAAAGAAAGCACAGGGATGAAGGAACCTGAGGAGACTTTTTTTTTTAATTACAAAACAGGAGTGACCCATTTCATCCAATGATGCTAAGTCAAGTAAAATGAGAATCTAAAAGAATTTTGCAGACTGGGCAATCAGAAAATTCCTAAAGACTAGACCAGTTTCATATGAGTAGAGAAGCCTACAGTACATAAGCCTAAGTACTTAAGAGCAGTTAATTACTGAAAATTAGCAACACATGAAATGAAATGCTACTGAAATAAAATCTTAAGATACTCTGCTTAATCCAGTCTCCTGGGAGCCTTTCCACACTACTGCCAATACTGCCTTTTCCTTACACAAAAACTATGTGTGTACTTGCTATTATTGAGTGTTTAAAAACTAAGTTAAAAATTAAGCACTTTATGTCTAGGGATACATGCATAGATGGTAATATTACAAAGAAAAGCAATGGAATGAATAACCTAAAAAGGAGGAGAGTGGCTACCTCTGGGAATATGGGATATAATATATAGGGCTATGGACTCTGAAAAACAATCTGAGAGGTATGAAGTGGCAGGGGGGTGGGAAGTTGGGGTACCAGGTGGTGGGTATTATAGAGGGCACGGATTGCATGGAGCACTGGGTGTGGTGAAAAAATAATGAATACTGTTTTTCTGAAAATAAATAAATTAATTTAATTAAAAAAAAAAGAATATGGGCTCACAAGGAGATTCTAAGACCCTAAAGAATGTTCTATTTTTCAATCTGGGTTATAGTGGTTAACTGGATATTTGTTTTAACACTATTTTAAAAATCATACATGTACATTTTGGTCACTACTCTGTGTAAAGTACATTTCATAGAAATGTTTAATACATACACATCAGAGACAATAAGATAAAGCAAACCAAGATCTAGTTTAAAAAGGGGAGGGGACTAAAATAGAACTAAGAATTTAGTAGTACCACATCTCACTTTTACATGACATCTTATTATGAGAATTAAAATTTTTAACAACTCTATTTCTCAGATAGCAAATAAAGATTTTAGTTGAAAGGGATTTTCTTTGGTTTTCAAGTAATTTCAGTTGCAAAAGAAAACAGGCTTCAACTCTGTTTTTTATTTAAAGAAATGTAGATTTTTTTCCTTAGAATTATTTTTAAATAAAACAAGCTTAAGTACATTATAAAGATGCTCTCCCAGATGCAATCTTACATGAGTTAAACAAGCTTGAAGACAAATGTTATAAATCTGTTACCTGGAAAAATACTTTAAACACACATACATACCCGCAAACAAAAAACACTTTATCATATAGTTCTCCAAACAATTCTACTTGAACTATAAAAATTCTCTTTTTATAAATAAATATTGCTTACCTGTTCCCTACTGAATCTTGAGAGATCTGAAAGTTTGGAATGATAGAGGAAACACCATATTCATCTTGATACTTCTTACAAGATTTGTAATGATGTCTCATGCGATAGAATTTAATCTGTAAATTATTGATCAAAATGTAATGTGACTTTTAATTTCAAACAGAAGTTGTAAGATTTGAGATATTGTCAACAGAAGAAAAGCAAGATAAACATAACCAACCAAATATTCCATTTAATTTAAGTAAATGATTTAATTCTTAAGAAGCTGAAAATAAGTAATAAGTTTCTGTCCATTAGATGCAGATGTGAACTCACTGCAAAAAAATATTAACAATAATTTTGTACTTGAAACTATGCTACTAATAATAGACCAAAAACGAGTAAATTAAAAGCAGTAATGGGTTTGCCTTATTGTACTGGGCATTTCTTTATTCTTTATTGCACTGAGAGAGTTAGAAAGTGCTTTTAAAAAAAAATTAGGTTCCCAGGTTAACACCTGGAACATTTTTCAGTTTCTCACAGAGAAGCAGAGCCTGAATCTCTCAAGTGTACTTTCTGGCTTCACTTCACTGCCCTGTCAGTTAACACCTCCCTCAAAGAGATGGAAAAGCAGATCTGACTTGTGTGAATGCATGAAAAAGCAACTGGTTTTGCTCACTGACTTTATTAGCTATTTGAAAAAGTGGCAGCAATAAATCCATAAATACATGGATATACTCAAAGCCTAACCACCCCTCACCACTTCTCTCCCTCTTCAAATGAACAGACTGGAGAATTAATGCCAGTTATTTGCCAACACCTGATTTTCTCACCTGTTCCTTAAAAATTAATTAGTTTTCCGCAAAATATTCTGTGATTTTTTTTTTTAGACACAAACACAAGTAAAGTGGGCAGCTAGAGAGCTCCTTGACTACATAAATCCATCTGGCCCATTTCTGTGTACAAAATTGCATTACTGATGCTGTTACCATCACAATTTGTACCAGAATGGGGTTTAAATGAGTTAAATGCCAGTTTGTTCATTTAGTTCATTTAGTAGGTAATCAATGAGCAATTACTTTGAGAAAAATACCATACTAAAAATTATGACAAATTCACAGACTGTATCTTTCAGTCTGTTCTCAATAAGTTTATGATCTATCAAGATCTATAACCAGGTTTTTTGGCCTTTCTACCCAACTTAAGTAACTTCTTTCTCTTCAAACCAGCACCTACCAAGAAAATTCAAATAGGAATTTGATTTTCAAAGTAGAGTAGAACCTTCATTTTCAAAGAAGAGCTATGTTGCATTTACTCTACCTGTTTTGCACAGCATCTGCAGCTACCAGAAAACTTCCTCATGATATTTTCAAGGTCTAAGGCCCGTTCAGGACATGCTCTCTCTCTTCTAGTCACATTTCCACGACAGAGGGGACAATGTATTCCGCTTTCTCTCATTGCAGTCAGGAAACATTTTCTACAGAAACTAAACCAAACATTTGTGACATGTTAACTACAGAAAAAAGACTTCATTTCTATGATTAAACACACTCAAGCAGTTATAGATATATATTCAAGCTAAATGAGTTAGGCTATTCATATGTACACAACCTGCGGAATTTTAAAAACTATACATGTATTTCTCGGAGTCTAAGGCTAATAATTGGGCTAAATAGGAATATAAAAGAAACTACACTCAATTATGCTTTAAACTTTTTAACATAATATATGAAAAGTAAGTATTAACATTACATAACATTATCAGAGGAAGTGTCCACAAAGGAATGACTGGCTTATCCTGTGTCATTTATTAGCAGTGTGATCTTAGGTAACACACTGAACAAAACTGGATCTCTATTTCCTCCCCTTATGAAATGAAAGAACAAACCACATCAGTTTTTGTCTCAAACTCATGTACTTTGAGATAGTCCACAAGATATGAATAGGTCTACCACCAAACAGTGCACAAAATGATTTGGGAAATTCTAGGATAAACCAGTTAAAGGTTTCTCCGCTAACGATAACATTAAGTAGTACCCAAACTTATGTTGTCAGGAAATATGAAAATTTCCCAAAACAGTGTGCAATGGAACAGAATCTGAGAAATATTTAAGGATCCTTCCAGCTCTGAATTTATGTCTAAACATTCTAATTAGAACCAAACTCACTAAAATCTTTATTTCCTCTCTCCTAACCCAATCAAATACCAAACTTGATCATTCTGCTGTTAAAAAAAAAAAAATTAGATAAATCATAGACATCTGCATTTGGGATCCAAAGTACATATAAATTTAATCCAATCCCCTATAAATGCAAATATTCAATCTTCCTCCTCTAACAAAAAGGGAAAGCTTGTAGTATAATAACAGATCATAGAAAATGAGTTTCCTAACTATGTAGCATTGAACAAGTCACATTTCCCCTCTACAATCAGCTTTCTCATTCATAATAAACCTATAGCTGAAACAGTTGTTCAAAGGATTAAAATGGGTAGTAAGTAAAATGCTTATCACAGTACTTTTGAGTTACAAAGTACTCCATAAATAGTAGCTAATATCAAACATGGCATTTGATATGATTACCAATTAAGACCAGAAGTTAAAATATTAAAAATATTCATCACAGTAAAAAAAATAATAATTCATCAAGAAAATGCAAAGTAAACATGGCTGAGATACCATCTTTCAGCTATCAAACTAAAAACTAGCTTTAAAAATAATAACCACTGTTAGAAGATATATAAAGAAATGAGTATTGTGTTTCTGGCTAACAATTTGTCAGTACTTATCAAAATCCTTAAAGAGAGGACATCCCGAAAGTCTGAGTGCCACTTTCAGCTTTAATAATTTCGGAAAGCATGAAAATTACAAAGTTACAAAACTATCATTTGTAAGTTCAATTATTAAAAATCTGAAATTTAATTGTCTATATATTTTGTAAATTTTGAATATTAAATGTTTAACTTAAATTCTTTGTTTTAGTCAGTGTTTGCATTCCATAATCAAAGGGACCGTAAAAGAGAAAAAAAAGAAAGATGAGTCAGAAAACACAAAAACAAAAAAAGCAAGACCAACTGGAGCAGTAGCCTCAACCATGAAAAGGTCTACAGTAAGGCAGGGGTAGAAGAAACCGAGGTTCTCTATTTCAGAGACACAGTTCTCAGTTTGACTGTGTATATAGGGAGCTTCCTATGTTAACAAATCCAACAGAATGTTATGACAATCGTGGGAAGATAAGAAAGATAAGCATTTCTATCCTAGAAGACTGAATAAAAGGTGACTGGATTCATCAAGTTAAGAAACATTGGAAGAGTTGGTTTGACAGAGGAAAGATGGGTGCAAGTTCAAAGTACCTACAAAAATCTCAATGCGTGATATCCAGTAAACAACTGCAAATACAGACCTTGAAATTAGGGAGAAAAATATGGAGAGCTGTTCAAGTGCCAAGAGCACTACAGAAACAATCTAGAGAAATATAAGCACTTACAGGAGTGTTCAGAGAGGAGGAGCCAAAGAAAAAGAAAGACTAAGTAATATTACAGAAGCCAAGTCTAATAAGCTATCAAAGAGAAATAACATAAAGATGAAAGTAAACTGTCACCAAACTATTAAGCTAAACTTTCTTCTTTAAATAAGGAATCAAAACCCATCAACAAAATTCACAACAGTAAAATTCATTACAAAGAAATAATCATGCATAAAAATGATGATACTTGAGTGAAAGAAATGAAGTAGAACACTATTGGAAGGTAAATTAGTCAAATACACTGGCTAATTTAACAATTAATTATAAATAAAACATAAACATAGAATATTAAAAGATCTTGAGCAACCAAGATGCACAAATGAACACTGTATTTAGACGGAAGAGATAAAATAAAGCAAAATTTCAAAGCCCACTCGCTGATTAAATAACTAAAATAGTAAAAATGTGGTAACACCACATACCAACCAGAGCTACTAAAATGAAAAAGGTAGAAAATACAAGTATTGAGAAGGATGTGAACCCACCCATTTGATCTATGATAATGCAAACTGATACAAAACCATTTGGAAACTGACAGTATCTACTATAAACCAGTAATTTCATTCTAAGTTTATACCCAACAGAACTGCATATATAATCAGAAGAAATTTCTAAGAAGTTCACAGCCACAATACCGGTAACAGCCAAAAGCTGAAAATTATACAAATGTCCATCAAAAGAAGAATGAATAAATTGTAGCATATTCATAAAATTAAAACTGTAAGATATTGTAATGAGAATGAATATGGATGAATGTAATGTTGAGTTAAAGAAGCCAGATGTTAAGGGTACAACTACATGCTTCTATTTTTATGAAGTATAAAACATGCTTAAATGTTGAATGGATTTTTACTAAAAAGTAGAAACAGTAATTTCAATTCACCACTTTCAAAATATTGGCAGTGGCTATAAAAATAAGACTTAAAGGCATAAAATATAGAAAAGCAAGAAATAAAAATTACTTTAGAAGATAAACTGTTTTGTTAGAAAATACTCAAATAGCCCCCAAAATAATAACACATAACAACTGTACAATACAAACTCTCCAAATAATAATTACATTACTAAAGATCGATAGTGTCAAAAAATGAAAAATATTCATATAAAAAACAAAAAAAATGTATTCAGTTAAAATTAGCTTTACTTTTAAATTTTTTTTAAATTTTATTTTAGGACTTTATTCAAAATGTAGACATAAATGAAGAAACAAAAATCTCTAGTGGAAACAAACAAAGTAATAAAGGCAAAGCAGGGTTTTATTAAAAAGATACTGAAACATCTTATACACTGGCAAGAATATATCTTAAAAAGCAAAAATGGGGGCACCTGGGTGGCTCAATGGGTTAAAGCCTCTGCCTTCAGCTCAGGTCATGATCTCAGGGTCCTGGGATCGAGCCCAGTGTCGGGCTCTGCTCAGGAAGGAGCTTGCTTCCCCCTCCCTCTCTGCCTGCCTCTCTGCCTACTACTTGTGATCTCTTGCTCTCTCTGTCAAATAAATAAATTCTAAAAAAGAAAGAAAAAAAGAAAAGAAAGAAAAGCAAAAATGATTGGGGTGCCTGCTGAGTCAATTCGTAGAGCACATGACTTAGTCTCAGGCTGTCAAGCCTCATGCATGGCACAGAATTTACTTAAAATTAAAAAAAAAAAACTTTAAGCAAAAATTATTAACAAAGGTGCAAAAGTGATTTAACAGAGGAAAAGACAAACTTCAATAAATGATGCTAGAGCTATTTGATGTCCATAGGCACAAAAATGAACCTCAATCTAAGTCTGCCACCTTATACAAAAATTAACTTGAAACAGGTTAGACAGCAGTAAACTGGGAAATTGGCATACAAAGATACACTCACTTTCTAATGCCCAGAAAAAGTGAGTATTACCTTATAGTACAACAGTTCTGATTAAAATTAAGGATTTGGGAATGGGGAAATTAGGTGGGATTATCCAGATGGGTTCTAAATGCCATCACAAGTATCTCTGTAAGAGAGGCAAAGGGAGATTTGACACAGACACCTGGGAGAAGGCCATGTTCAGATGAAAGGAGAGATTAGAATGGTGTGACCCCCAGGGCTTCAGAAGACCTTTGTCACACCTTGATTTGGGCCCAATGCAATTAGTTTCAGACTTCTACTCTCTAGAACTATGAGAAAATAAATTTCTGGGGACAGCTGGTTAAGCATCTGCCTTCAGCTCAGGTCATGATGCCAGGGTCCTGGGATTGAGTCCCACATCAGGCTCCTCACTCAGCCAGGAGCCTGCTTCTACCCCTGCTTAATGCTTTCCCTTTGTACTCTCCCTCTCTGGCAACTAAATAAATAAAATCTTAAAAAAAATAAAAAAAACTGAAGAAGAGAAATTTCTGTTGTTATAAGCCACCAAGGTTGTGCTTTGTTACAGCAGCCCTAGGAAACTAATACACAGAATTAAATGTAAAACATTAAACTACAAAACTTTTAGAAAAAAAAAAAAATAGAAAATATTCACAATCACAAAGTCAGATTTTCTATTTAGAATAGAAAATAGATTTTAAATAGAAAAAAATGATAAAGTAGACTTCATAAAAACTGAGAACATTTGCTAAGCAAAAGACTTTAGTAGATCACTAAAAGGATAAAAAGATAAACTATAGACTGGAAACATTTTGAACTCACCTAACAAAGGTACAGTTATCTACAATACGTAAGTAAGTCTCAAAGCTCAACAGTGAAAAAGTAAACAACCTAGGGGTGCCTGGGTGGCTCAGTCAACTGAGCTTCCTAGTCTTGATTTTGGCTCAGGTCGTGTATCTCAGGGTCCTGATATCAACCACCACAGGATGGGCTCCATGCTCAGTGGTGAGTCTGCCAGAGATTCTCTCTCCCTCCCTCTGTGCCCCTCCCCCCACTCACTGTCACTCACTCTCTCAAATGAATAAATCTTTTTTTAAAAAAGGCAATCTATGGGATGCCTGGGTGGCTCAGTCAGTTAATTATCTGTGTTTGGCCTGGGTCATGATCCCAGGGTCCTGGGTCCAAGTCCCACATCAGGCTCCCTGCTCAGTGGGGAGTCTACTTCTCCCTCTGCCTGCCACTCCCCCTGCTTGTGCACTCTCTCTCTCTCTGGCAAATAAATACGCAAAATATTTTAAAGAAATAAAAAATAAAAAGGCAAACTAATTAAAACATGGGCAAAAGATATGAGGAGACAAGATTTTACATTAAGACACTACAGATGATAAGTACACGAAAAGATGTTCAACATCATTAGCCTTTAGGGAAATACAATAAAATCATGAGTATCACTATACACCTACTGAAATGGCTAAAATTTTAAAATACAACATAAAATGCTGGTGAGGATATAAAGAAACTGGATCACTCATACAATGCTGGTGGGAGGGGCGCCTGGGTGGCTCAGTGGGTTAAAGCCTCTGCCTTCGGCTCGGGTCATGATCCCAGAGTCCTGGGATCGAGCCCTGCATCGGGCTCTCTGCTCCTCAGGGAGCCTGCTTCCCCCCTCTCTCTCTGCCTGCCTCTCTGCCTACTTGTGATCTCTGTCTGTCAAATAAATAAATAAAATCTTAAAAAAAAAAAAAAACCAATGCTGGTGGGAATGTAAAATGGTTCAGACACTATGGAAAATAGTTTGGCATTTAAAAAACAAAACAAAACAACATACAACTACCACATGACCCAATAATTGCATTCTTCAGCATTTATCCCAGAGAAACAAAGGCTTACTTTCACACAAAAACTTGTACCTGAATATTTATAGCAACTCTATTTGTAACGGTAAAAAACTGGCTATTCCAGACGTCCTTTGGTGGGTGAATGGTTAATTAAAGGTGGTACATTCATACCAGGCATACATGTATACTCAGCAAAAAGGAACAACTGATACACACAACAACCTGAATCTCCAAAAAATTATGCTGAGTGAAAAGAGAAATCCCAAAAGGTTTCATAGTATCTGATTACACTTACATAACATTACAGCACATAACATTCTTTTTTGGTAATAGCTCTATTGAGATATAATTCACGTACCATATAATCACCCATTTTGTACTAATATTTACAGACTTGTTCAATACATAAGATTCTTTTTTATTAATAAAGATTTTATTTATTTGACAAAAAGAGAGACAGTGAGAGAGGGAACGCGAGCAAGGGGAGTGGGAGAGGGAGAAGCAGGCTCCCAGCTGAGCAGGAAACCCACCATGGAGCTCCATCCCAGGATCCAGAGATCCTGACTTGAGACAAAGGCAGACGCTTAATGACCATCCAGGCACCCCAATACATAAGATTCTTGAAATGACAAAATTGTGGAAATAGAGAACACAAGAATGTTAGTGCTTGCCAAAGGTTAAGGAAGGGCGGGGCGACAGGAAGTGGGTGTAGCCCCTTTTGGCCACCCCAAAAGGGCTTTATGAAGGATCTTTGTGGTGATGGAAATGTTCAAAATCTTTACTCCACTGGAACAGATATTCTAATTATATTTATAAGATGTTACCATTGGGAGAAACTGGGTCACAGTACATAGGATTTCTGTATAATTCCTTACAACTATATGTGAACCTACAATGATTTCAAATAAATTATATAAACTTAAAATTATATAAAATTATATAAACTTAAAATTCAAATAAATTACATAAACTTAAATTATATAAACTTAAAAATTAAAAATTATATAAAAAAGAAAAATAAACCCATCCTACCAGACTTCTAAAAATTATGCCCATAGACTATAAAGCATACTACTAACTCAATAAAAATGTATTAAGTACTTACTACACAACAGACATCGGGCTTCTAATAGGCAACAGAAGTGACAAAATCCCTACCCCAAATGGTGCTTATAGCATTATGTGTACGCAGGTACTTGTAGCAGGATTTTGTGTATACACTATATCCCCCCTCAAAATGTAATAAGTAATATTAAAAACAGAAAAAATAATGAAAGGGAAAAATCTCCAATAATCAAATTATTTTAAGAATTCAAATATACTAAAGATAAATATCATATGATTTCACTCATGTGGAATTTAAGAAACAAATGAGCACTGGGGGAAAAAAAGGAGGAAACTAAGAAACAACCTTTTTTTAAAAAAGATTTTATTTATTTGACAGAGACAGACAGCAAGAGAAGGAACAGAAATAGGGGGAGTGGAGAGGGAGAAGCAGCCTTCCCGCCCAGCAGGGAGCTCGATGCAGGGGCTCGATCCCAGGACCCCGAGGGATCATAACCCGAGCCAAAGGCAGGTGCTTAATGACTAAGCCACCCAGGCACCCCAAGAAACAAACTCTTACCTACAGAGAACAACTGATAACTACTAAAGGGGAGGTTAGTGGGAGGATAGGTGATAAGGATTAAGGAGTGCACTTGTTGTGATGAGCACAGGACGTTGTATGAAGCATTGAATCACTGTAGTGTATATGTGAATCTAATATTACACTGTTACCTAAGTGGAATTTAAATAAAATCTAAACAAATAAATAAATTTTTTTTAATATATTCTTTATTTATTTGACAGACAGAGATCACAAGTAGAAGAGAGGCAGGCAGAGAGAGAGAAGGAAGCAGGCTCCCTGCTGAGCAGAAAGCCCAATCCAGGGCTTGATCCCAGGATCCTGGAATCATGACCTGAGCCGAAGGCAGAGGCAATAAATAAATTTTTAAAAAAGAATTCAAATATACTAAAAAGACTTTTTAAAACAATGGGAAAAAAATGCTTGAAGAAATACTGAAGTGAAATGAGTAAGAATGGCAAATTAAGATTCAAAGGCACACACATTAAATATTTCAGTAAACTCCAAGTAGGTACAAAATTGGAAAAAATTTTTAAGAGATTCAACAAATAAAATCGAGTATCATCATAAACTTAAAAAGAATCAACTATCTCAAATCTGAATATATAAAATATAATACACAAAAGCGAAGCATTAAATAGAAAACCATCTCCAATCTGAATGTATAAGATGATGTAATACACAAAAGGAAAGCCCTAAATAGAAAAAACAATGTAAAGCAATAAATATAAAATAATCACTAAAATATAGTCATAGAAATGATCACAATATACTTAGAGCACTCTGGGAATAGTAAAAATATAAAAACTTAATATAGAAAAATGCACAAAGCCTTGCCAGCGACCAAAAAAACAGATTTTAAAGTAACTTCTAGACACCATTTTGAGGGGTGCCTGGGTAGCTCATTTGGTTATGTGTCTGCCTTTGGCTCAGGTCATGACCCCAGGGTCCTGGGATACAGTCCCCCATCAGGCTCTCTGCTCAGCAGGAAGTCTGCTTCTCCCTCTCCCCTTCCCTCTGCTCCTGCCTGCTCTTTCCTTCTCTCTCAATAAAATCTTTTTTAAAAAACAGACACCTCGGGGCGCCTGGGTGGCTCAGTGGGTTAAAGCCTCTGCCTTCGGCTAGGGTTGTGATCCCAGGGTTCTGGGATCGAGCCCCACATCGGGCTCTCTGCTCAGCGGGGAACCTGCTTCCTCCTCTCTCTCTGCCTGCCTTTCTGCCTACTTGTGATCTCTGCCTATCAAATAAATAAATAAAGTCTTAAAAAAAAAAAGACACCATTTTGTACTTTCCTTTTTTTAAAAGATTTTATTTATTTATTTGGTACAAAGAGAGAGACAGCTCCTAGGAGAAGGGAGAAGGGACAGAGGGAGAGGGAAAAGCAGACTCTCTACTGAGCAGGGAGCCCCACAAGGGGCTCAATCTCAGGATCCTGAGATCATGAGCTGAGCAGAAGGCAAAGGCTTAACCCACTGAACCACCCAGTGCTCCTAGAAAAAAATGCTTAAAAATGCGGGGGGTGGCGGGGTGGCGGGGGGGGGGGGTGGCGCCTGGGTGGCTCAGTGGGTTAAGCCTCTGCCTTTGGCTCAGGTCATCATTTCAGGATCCTGGGGTCGAGCCCGGCATCGGGCTCTCTGCTCAGCAGGGAGGCTGCTTCCTCCTCTCTCTCTGCCTGCCTCTCCGCCTACTTGTGATCTCAGTCTGTCAAATAAATAAAATAAAATAATTTTTTTTAAAAAGTTGGCAAAGATGTCAGAATATAGATATACTTTAATCATACTAATGGCATTT
The DNA here is from genome assembly GCF_009829155.1 of Mustela erminea. NCBI lineage: Eukaryota > Metazoa > Chordata > Mammalia > Carnivora > Mustelidae > Mustela > Mustela erminea. The sequence goes on from NC_045626.1 coordinate 39,702,356, forward strand.
TGCAAGTTACCCCAATTTTGTGCAAGAATTATAATTTATACAAATAACAGTAACTATTTATTGAGTACTCAAAATGTGGTAAGCAGAATTCAAGATACTTTACATTTATTACCTTGAATTCTTTAAAAATAATACTGTAAATATTTTAAATGGTCCTTTATTTTACAGTTGAGGAAACTAAGGCTTAAAAAATGAAAGGTTAAGAAGCCTGTAAGAGGGTGAAGGCTAAAAGATACTTCTTCATTAAAATACAAGGCCCTGTGCATTCCCCTCCACTTCAGGGTCTTTGCCTAGAATGTTCCCTCTCCCCAGAATTTTTTTACACAAACATACCCCTCCACAAATTAACACCAAACATCACTTAGATCTCAGAAATGGTCTTTAATTACCTATCCATCCACCCACCAACCTCCCTAGATCTGGTCTCCTTCTTATTCTCTCTCCCTCTCAAAACCCGTGAGTTTGTAATTACAAGTTTATCTGAGTGTTTATTTGAATTAAAATATGTCTTATCAACATCAGCTTCAAGGGGAGTTATCATATCTCTCTGTTCACCACTGTATGCCCAGCACTATAACACAGCTGAGCACCTAGGAGGCATTCATTAATATTGTTAAAGCAATGAATGTCAATCTACCTTAATCCCAAAACTGTTAAATCCCTTAACTCAAAAGACAGAATCCAGTTTTCAAATCAAAACCATAAGCACCTTCCATGTACAAAACACTCCCCTAGAGTTACAATCATCCTGTGTGACATAGCTGACAAATTCCCTGTATTTATTCTTTGACCCAGCAATTTCACACTTAAGAGAATTTATCTTACAGGAAAAACTCCCTGTGAGTTTTGCTATGTGAAATGGCATTTACACAAGTTTAATCACTGCAGCATTTGAAACAGCAAAAGACTAGAGATAACCTAATATTCATCAATATGAAATTGGATAAATAAAGATACATCAAACAGGGATGCCTGGGTGGCTCAGCCAGTTAAACATCTGCCTTGGGCTCAGGTCATGATCCCAGGATCCTGGAATCAAATCCCACATCAGGCTCTCTGCTTAGTGCAGAGCCTGTTTCTCCCCTCCCTCATCTTGTGCTCACATGCTCGCTCTCTCTGACAAATAAATAAAACCTTTAAAAAAACTGACACATCAAACCATGTAATACCAGAACACTAAATATGTTCCATGAAGTCAGTGATTTTTTATCTCATTTGTTGAATATTATAGCCCTAGCATCTACAATACTACTAGCTCATAATGGCCACTCGATGTTGGTTGAATAAATGAAGAAAACTACAACCAAAATATCTATACATGTACTGATATAGAATGATCTCCAAAATGACATGAAAATAGCATGGTACAAAAGAATGCATACAGAATGCTGTTCTTTCTGTGAAAAACAAAAAAATATATTTATAATCTCGTTTATATACACATCTCTGGAAGGATATGTAAGGTAATAGTGATTGTGGGAAAGAGATGATTATTTCCTATTGTACCTTTAAAACTGTGAATTACAATATTCTCTGTTCACAATAATGCCTTTGGTATTAAATGTCTGGACCAAAAAACTTGAAACAGATTCCTTTCCACTTATGATAAATCTAGCTTTTGGTGTTAGATATTATAGTTATCAAACTAACCATAATTTTACACTTGTATAGCTTTTGAAAACTGTAAAACAAGTAACAAGATTATTATTTTTCACAAACATTACCTAATTTGGTCCTTGCAACAATCCTGTGAATATATGTTGTTTCTACCCATTTTACAGACAAGAAAATAGGCTGAAAAGAAGTTAAACAACTTGAAGTAACACAGATAATAAGCTATGGCCTCCTAAGACAAACCCATCTATTCCTCTACTCAATACAAAATGTGTATAGTAGACTCCAGTAGGAAAAAGGAGACATCTGCTGCTGCCTTTATAGAGCTAACAGTGAGAAGGACATTAGTCAAATCATCTGATTCCAAAAATGTTATGATTATAAACTGTGAAGAGTGCAAAGGAGAATTACTGAGGTCTTTTGTCTCCAATTCTAGCATTTCTTCCTCTGTACTACCAAGCACCAAGTTTCCTCAAATACAAAACTTGCTTATTTCTCATCTCCCTTTGGCTAGACTGCTTGAATTTGCTAAATAGAACCTGTTTCAAAACAAAGTAGAAGGTGCAGGAAAAAGAGGCAAATCAAAATTACCACAATTATTTTGATGTATCAAGGCTTGCATCTTTAGGATAGTGCATTAGCCAGAAACAACTTGAAAGGTTATTTTTAAGTTTCCTTCAATTTTAAAATAACAGACACCAGATGAATTTCTATTCTTACTCACTCTCCTAACAAAAGGCGGATAAACAGACATTGGAAGAGAAAAACTTTCCCATCTATCACGTTCCTGAATTTAGTACTAATTAAAAATTTAGCATTTTTTTAATAGTTAAAATTTGTAAGGACAAATATACCAGACTATCACAGGAAAAAGTTATAGGCGCCTGGGTGACTGAATCAGTTAAGTGTCCAACCAGGTCATGATCTCAGGGTTGTGAGACTGAGCCCCAGTGGGCTCACACTAAGCATGGAGCCTGCTTGGGGTTCTCTCTCTCCCTCTCCCCCTCCCTTCTCCTGCGCGTGTGCACACTCTCTCTGTTAAAAAGAAAAAAAAGAAAGAAAAAGGTCATAAAACAGTACCTGTAATATCATCCCACCTAGTCGATCAAATATTAATAGGTACATGACAGAAAAATAAAGATACATAAATCAGTTAAACTCATCAGTCAACCAGCCAACCTTTAGAAAGGATACACCACATTGCTCACAGCTTCCATCAGGATGCTGTGACTGTGAGTTTCACTTCATTCCTTACATCTTTTTGCATTATGTCACTTTTTTTTTTTTTTAAGATTTTATTTATTTATTCGACAGAGAGAGATCACAAGCAGGCAGAGAGAGAGGAGGAAGCAGGCTCGCGGCTGAGCAGAGAGCCCGATGCGGGGCTCGATCCCAGGACCCTGGGATCATGACCTGAACCGAAGGCAGCGGCTTAACCCACTGAGCCACCCAGGCGCCCCTGCATTATGTCACTTTTATAAATAGAAAAATAAAACTTCTAATTTTGGAAAGAAAAAAGTTGCAATTATCAAAGTAAGTTTTTGGTATTCTTGAGAATGGGTTTTTTGGTTTCTTATACTACTAAAGAATAGTTGACATAAAATGTTATATGGTCTTAGGTATACAACATAATGATTGGATACATTACTCAGTGCCTACCACAATAAATATAGTCACCATCTGTCTCCACACAGTATTATTACATTATTATTGACTATATTCCCTATGCTGTACTTTTCAACCCCAGGACTTATTTTCTAACTAGAAGTTGTACCTCTTAATCCTCCCTACACTTATATCGGCCATCTCGCAACGGCAACCAGTTTGTTCTCTGTATCTATGGGTCTATTATTATTTATATGTACTTTTGTCTCTTAGATTCCACATGTAAGTAAAATCATATGGTATTTGTCTTTGTCTTATTTCATTTAGCATAATACCTCTAGGTCGATCCATATAGTCACAAATGGCAAGATCTTATCCTTTTTTATGGCTGAATAATACTATTTGTGTATTTTTATATACACAAATGTCTACATATACATACCTATAATGCAGACACACACACCTTATTTAAAAATCTAGCATGTTTTATCTTCCTAATCAAACAAACTTATGAAAAAAAAATCAGTTTGTCTTTGGGGCTTAAAACTAAGTCAACCTTGTTACACAAGTTAAGTAGCACAGTTGTTTCCTAATTATGTCATTTTATAAATATTTGTTAAGCAAATTTGGATAAAGTCTTAAAACACTTAAGAAAAAAGTCTGGAGCAGCATTTATTAAATCAGCAAGAACCTATCTGTTTGACTTTAAGAATTACAAGTCCACAGGAAAGAAGAAATTTTAAAAGTACGTATTTAGAGCATGACTACTCAAACAACAAGGTATCAATAAAGTTGTTAAAATGATAAGAAATGTGGGGTACCTGGGTGGCTCCGTTGGTTCAGCCTGTGCCTTAGGCTCAGGTCATGATCCCAGGGTCCTAGGATTAAGTCCTCCATCCCTACTCCCTTCTTAGCGGGAAGCCAGCTTCTCCTTCTCCTTCTGACCCTCCCCACCCCACATTCTCTAGTGCATGCATATGTGTTCATGCGCACTCTCTCTCTCTCAAATAAATAAAATTTTTAAAAATAAATAAAATAAAATGACAAGAAATATATACTGAAAATTTAGGAGTTGGACAACCCAAAGCAGGTGGATAGAGAATCATACAGTAAGTGCCTAGTAAGAAGTGATAGCTGATTTATATAGCTCATCTCATTTTTAAAGATGCCTCCTAACAGAGATGCCCCAAAACAGATCAGAGTCCATCTTTAAGGGGTGCCTGGGTGGCTTAGCTGGTTAAGCATCTGCCTTTGGCTGAGGTCATGATCCCAGGGTCTTGGAATCCAGCCCCACTTCAAGGTCCCTGCCTCACTGGGAGCCTGCCTCATTCCTCTCCCTCTGCTCTTCCATACCCCCTTGTTCTCTTGTCTTGCTCACTCTCTCTTTCAATAAATAAATTCTTTTATTTTTTAAGATTTTATTTATTTATTTGATAGAGATCACAAATAGGCAGAGAGGCAGGCAGAGAGAGAGGAGGAAGCAGGCTTCCTGCTGAGCAGAGAGCTCCATGCAGGCCTGAGCCGAAGGCAGAGGCTTTAACCCACGGAGCCACCCTGGTGCCCCTCAATAAACAAATTCGTTAAAAAAAAAAAAAAAAAAAAAAAAGATTCCATCTGCAAGGCATCAACTTATTACATGTAATTTTCATTGTGATGGAGCTTACTTTTAACCATGTACAAAAGTTATTCCCTTAACCACTCAAAACAGGAAAGAGGAGAGGTTTGGTTCAAGGAGACTTTGAAGATTACAAATGAAAACAGAGAAAGAAATACCTTTCGACTATGCCAGTTTGTACCTTCTTCTGAAACCTTGCTTTGACTACCTGGTCAACTTTAATATTCCCCCCTTTTTTTTTTAAAGATTTTATTTATTTATTAGAGAGAGAGCACATGAGCAGCGGAGAGGGAGAAGAACATGAGCAAAGGGAGAGGGAGAAGCAGGCTCCCTGTTGAGGGACCCTGGAATCATGATCTAAGCTGAAGGTAAACAGACTGACAGCCATCCAGGCACCCCTCAAGTTTAATATTCTTACTTCATCTTTACTTGCTTTCTAAAATACTATGACTGATCCCTCTAAAGTAACTAACATTGCTTCCTTAAAATTCTTCTGTTTCCATACTGTCACCCTCTATGCTGGATTTCTTCCTATCCTGTCCATTCCTCCTCAGGCTGCATTTTTCTCCACTCCAGATTTAAATATGCGTTCTCCAGCACTTTGTCCTATCTAGGCCCTCTGCTATCTTACAACTTACAGACCTCCCTCAGTGGCTCATACTCACATACTCATCCATATTCACAGCTTTAGTTCCATGTATTCCAAATCCACATACACACACTTAACTACTGGGCATCATCAGATCTTACGTGATCTCTTTAAAATGTCCGGAATCTCTCCTCTCCATTCTCAACTATCATTACCTGGATTTAGGTTCTAACCCCCTCTTCTCTCAGACACAGCAATGAATCATCTATCCCTTCACTAGTCTCACCACTACATCAAGCTGGGGTCTTGCTAATAAAGTGAACTTTCTAAAACTGAAACATGATCGTGCTGCTCCTCTGACAAAAATTATTGAATATGTTTCTATGACTTTCAGGAAAAAGCTCAAACTGGCTTACACAGAAAGTTCCTGCCAGTATCTCTAAACTCTATCTCTACTACACTCATCCTTTGGCTTCAACCTGAAAACAGGCATCCTGTGTAACCTGCTCCGTGTGTCTGCATATGATGTAAACCCAATCAGGGTATTCCCCAACAAACCCTGAATAACTAATTCTGACCTAAAGTATTACCACATTCAGGAAATCTCCCCTTTAGTTATAGGCTGATTTAGAAGCTGCTCTCTATGCTTACATAAAATTTTCCTCCTAAGTCACTTCCGTATCAGTCACATTCATGCTTAGGTCTTCTCCATTAGACTATTAACAGTCCCCAGGGAAACAGCACTTTGTATTCTTTGTACCTGACATACAAAAACACTCAGCAATTGCTATTTGAAGGAATAAATGGGGACTATATAGAAATTTATTATTATGGTGAAGTTATTCTAATGATAATGAACTTGTTCCTTTCATTAGAATAGTCAGTGAAATCCTCTGCTGTCATTGAAAAAGCGATGAAAATTTTTCATTTTCTAACAGATCCACAGTGACCCAAAACACTTACCACCTCATTTCTTACTATCTATGAATCAAAAACTGATTTTGAAACTAAATATATTTTTAAAGGCACAAGTTTGTCCTTTGTGAAAAGGAAGAGCAAATGACATAATAAAACTAGATTATTTTAAATAATCCAAACTCCTTCCAATCAGTCAACTTCCGGTTCCTCCATGATCATCTCTTCCAAATTAAACTCCCCCCACCCTGCTTTCTTTAATTCATTGAACCTTAAAGCAACTGTGTGTGTTTGGGGCTCCCATTGATAAAGGAGGGGGATGGAGGAGGGTGATAAGGCAGTTGAGTTTCCATTCTTCTTATCAAGAAAATCTACTCTACATTTCACTTCCCCATCTACTCTAATCACATCCAAGTCCAAGGAGATGATTAGAAAAGGTCCTCAACAATCATGTCCACTCTCTTTTCCATACGGTTGATGTCAAGCCAAATTAGACTGATTTAAAATGTCCCAAAAGGGAAGTGAACTAGAGAAAACTGCATGGAATTTTAAGGAGAGCTGAAGATTACAATGAGTTCTATGAGGTCAATGACCCAAAGGGTAACTGAAAGGATTCTGTCCAGAAACACCTACTTCCTCTCACTCTGACCTCCAACCTTCCTTTTTGTCCACCTACTGCCAGCACAACCACAGGAAAGGCATCAAGTTGTAATAATGCATACTGACATTAAAGGCCAAAAAGTTATACACTGTGCACTGAACAGCTCAAAATATTTCTCTAAACAATCTGCATTTGTGGAATCAAATAACAAAGCAATTTCAGGCTGTCATTCATCTCCCATACCAGCAAAACATAACTGGCACAACTCCTATAATGAAGTCACATACTCCTAGCTCACACAACTACCGCAGAATAGGAATAAGGTAAAAAGTGCAGTCAAGATTGATGATAAGAGTGAGGAAAATGGCTATCAAACAATAAAAATCAAATACCTGATTAAGAATCCCAAATTCAATCCATTTTTTACAAAATTACAGAACCTATCTCTCAAAAAGAAAAAAAAAAAAAAAGGTCAAAGGAGATACATTTATAAACTTGTTCCACTCTTTTCAGCTATTTCCAAGCACCCAGAACTTTCCAATCTGAGTGTATTTTTTCAAATAAAGATTTCCAGGCTTCACCTGCCAGAAATTCTTTTGTAAATTTGGAATGGAGCCTGGGTATTGGTATGTTTACTTAAAAAGTTCCCCCAAGGACTCTGATCAGCAGCCAGGTTTGTCAGATGTGCTATGGATCTTTACAAGAAGGGCTCCTGCCAACCCTTACTGACATTCTAGCCGACTGTAAAATTATCGAAGTTCTTCCTATAAATATGCCAAATCCAACAGCACCATGCCACCTCACCTAATCCCTGTGTTCTCGCTCACCCCTGGAGTTACTGCCTTATCTTCTGTTCATTCCATGAAACTGCAATCTTCCTTTCCTATCTCCACCTCGTTGTAGTGACCAAGTAATAAGCAGGAGGGTAAAACAAAGGGAAACTATCACTTCAATACCCGGAAATCCTGTCAGTTCCAACATAGGAGAGAAGAAAACCCATTCTAGATCATGCCCACATGTACCCAATTTTAAAGGAAAAAGAACATTTTCAAGGGTGGTCCGTGAGGCAGGGTTGAAGGGTAAGTTAGGTAAGACTTCTTGGATCTGAAAAGAATAGCCCCAGGTTCTGAAAGAAGGGAAAACTTTAAAGCCGGGCAGGTCACAGACAGGAGGCAGTAGCGGGGAGCGGGCCCGTGCCGGCACCTTCGGCCGGTTTTGACACTCGACACCCCAGCCTTCACTCAGGTTGCTAAGAAACAAAAAGGCTCCACGTTCCCTGCAATTCCTCCCGGGCCTGGAGGAGAGAGGGGCCTCTGGGGCCTGAAGACACGACCGGGACGAGCCCGGCCACCACCCCGGGGGCGCGAAAGCAAGGGAGGGATACCCGGGGGACAGGGGGCTCGGGCAGAGGGGCCGGCCCAGGAAGCTGGCCCCGAGCTCGGGAGGAGGGCGGGTCGGAACGCGTCCTCCGCGCTGAGGGGCGCTCCGGCAGGTCCCGGTGGGCTTTGCTCCAGCCAGGCCGCAGTCGAGGGTCCCGGGCTGGATGCGGGGCCTAAACGACCACCCGGCTCCGCGCGGGGGAGGACGCGTCTACTCACACGTGCTGACAGGCCGCGGTCCTCACAGGCGTTTTGAGCACCTCCTGACAGACAGGGCAGTAGAAATCATCTTCCGTGTACGACGTGGCCGCGGAGAGTTCCTCGGCCATGGCGGGGGATGGGGGATCAAGGAGATGGCGGCAGCAGCGGCGGCGACAGCGGCCGAGCTGGCGGTGTCGGCCCGGGGCCCGACTCTACGCGAACCCGGAGGGGGAGGGGAATCGCGTCAGGAAGCGGCTCGCGCCAGGAAGGGGGCGGGGCGGGGCGGGGCGGGGCCGAACGCCGAGACGCTAGGTCCGCACGCGCCGGGCGAGGGCCGGCCCCTGGGGCTGCCCCTCCCGACGGGGGCAGGCCAGGAAGGCGGTGCCAGGCGGGAGGCGGCGGTGGAGAAACCGGCCGGTGGCTTCACTTTCGCTTCCACCCCGGCTCGGAGCCCCTCCACCCGGGAAAGAAGGCAACCGCCCAGCCGTCCCCAGCTGGCGGTCGCCCGCACGCGCCGCTCCCTTACCTGCCTCCACTAGGCGGCCGCGGTTCCGCCCTCGGCCGTCTTCTCCGCCTCGGACTCCTTTGCCCCCACCCCCACCCCGCCCCCCGGCCCCCGGCCCCAACCCCAACCCCAGCCCCAGCCCCAGCCCCAGCCCCAGCCCCAGCCGGCACAGCCCGCACAGCTGTCCCACTGCGGGCCTCTACCCACCCAGTTCGGCGACTGCCTGCCCCGCCCCACACCGCCTCCACCCCGCCCCGCCCTTCCACTCTGCTTGCGTAAAGGCTCACTTAGGTGTCCCGAAGTCGCGCCGCGGAGAGATCCGTTTTCCGGGCGCGGTTGATGGAGAAGTGGCCTTGCGCCGTCCCCGGGCTTCTTGTCCGGCCGCTGCAGCCTTCGCCGCGGAGGCCGGGAGGGGAATGGTGAGCGGGGTGGTCCGTGTTCATCGGCCCGAAAGGGGGCCGGGCCCGAGGCTCATGGTGCACCGGGATCCCACCGCCCCCTCCAGCAGCTCTCCCGCGGCATTGCGCTGCCCGCAGCCAGCCCGGGGTTGTCACCGAACACAGGAGGGCGACGAACAGGGGGACAGAGGAGTGAGGAGAGGGCGGGGTGGGGAGGGCGGCCTCCATAGCAACCGGCGCGTGGCACCCGCAGCAGGTTGTGACATAAACCGCTGGGTGCCCACCTGTACCCACCTCCCGCAGATTCCCTCCAGCGGGATTCCATTTCTCACCGCTTCTATTAAATATATTGGGGTTTTCAGGAATTTTTCCTAAAAAAATACCGTCTAATGTTAAAGGTATGGATGGATGGTCCTTACCCTATACAGAATGTATGTCAAGATGTGTTTCGAAGCCCAAGTAAAACCCGTTACGGGATTTTGATCCTTTGGGGCACAAGAACTAAAAATAAGCTCCCTTGAGAGGGTTTGAACTTTCACCCTTAACACAGTCTGAGGAGTTACAGTCTCAGATGCAGTCTTCCGCCACCAACACCTTTGCTTTTTGATAGCTTTGAAGAAAAGTGAGGTAGGAGCACGGATCTAAGCATTTCACTAATTAGTTATTCACTAATTTAAATGTTTCTATTTTTTTCAGTGGGCCCTTGGTTCCCAGATATATCCACACGAATGATAAATCGGGAACGTGGGGTCGCAACCACATGAAAGGAGCCGAGGAATATCTGGAACATCACAAAGCATCCTCAATTCGCTTCGGAAAAGAAAAAAAGATTTCAATTCCATGCTTCATTTCCACCACAGTTTCAGTGAATCATAAACAGAAGCCGTTGAATAGTTAATTCAATTCTGTCATTCATTGTCTACATTGTCCTTAGAACTGTTAGATGTTATGCTGGTGTCATGAACTTCGTTTTCAACTAGTTTACACTCTGGAGTGCCTAACGCTATAAAAGAACGAAAAATGGTATTTGCTAAAGTGTTGCTTTTCATAAACATGACAATAATGAGGACAGGAAGTGAGATGATTGCATTGCTATGGGTTTAGAGAAAATCTGATGAAGGAAATAGGTCTTCATGTGCATCTTAAAATGACAATTCCTAGAAAAATACAGAATTGTTTGTCCAATGAACAGCTAATTCCCTTTACCAAAATACAACATTTTGTATTTTTGTTCCCTTTCTTCCAAGCAAGAATAGTGGAAGCAGACCAGGAAAGCTAATTTTAGCTTCACATTTCCTGGGAGGAGAAAGAGCACTAGACAGGAGGGACACCAAATAGCAGTAGTCTAGGTACTTTTCAAATTCATTTATAAAAATGGTTCTTGGATTTCAAACTTCATCTTTTTCACCTTATGTCCAATCATATCTCACTCATTTTGACCCCTTTAGAAAAAAGTGTATTTTCTGTTCAATAGCGTGTTTCCCATTACTCACTGGGAATCCTTAACCAGAACTTAATTTTGTGACTTGAATTTTATTTGCTTCATTGTTCCTCTGGCAGCTTTACTCATGCCCTAATCCTAACATGTTTGTGTTACTTCCTTATACATTCTAAGAAGTCATTTTGGGGGTACGTGTAAGCATATAGTTGTTAGTATGTGGAAATCCATAAAAAATGTGGGTATAACGAAGATGTGGTTACCCTCTGAGTGTTAAGCTTAGACAAATAAACTGTAATGGCCAAAAGACACAATCTGCTGTCTTGGCAGCATTTCCTATGAAAAATTACTTGGTATTTTTATGGCAATGTCACAGATTTACTCAAAATCCCTTCAGCTGTGTAAATAAAATATCCTCAGCCTTTGGGTAAAAGGGGGAAAACTCTACATATTATACAACTTGACAAACTTAGTCTGTTGCAATAATTTAATCCATTCCTTTACATTTTGGTTAAAACACTTAAGCTTTTAATATGCCATCTCTCTCAGTCTGCTCCTCTCAAAATGGCATCTGGAAGGATAAGAGGGAGGACAAGGGACAGCTGACACAAACTTGAGACATTATTGGAGAATCTCAGTCCTGACATCTGCAAGGTCTCCTTTGAATTTTTGCTGGACTATTCTGCAGAGAGGTTGTTGACTCCTCTCTGAGATGCAATGTGTGCTGGCCATTCTGCTGATGGTGGTACCTGCTAGTAAAGACTACTCCTGCCTGCCTCAGCTGGGTCAAGGCCCTGGTTGATTCAGGATTCAGCTTCACCAACACTATAGAACCCTATGAATCTCTCCTGCAGTCATCTTCCAGTTCTTGGTCCTCAATATGGAAGGTCCCTCTTGCTCTGCTCTCAACACAGCTACTGTCCATGGCATCCCTTGGGGCCCTCTACACACTCACTCTGGGAGGGAAAGTCATTCCTTCTAAACATCCCGTGTCACTGAATTTGCGTGAAGTGGTGACCCCTAGTTTGGTTCTACATGACCTATAAGGCGATGTGCTTTCTGCTCCCCAGCCCTCACCACTCCCCTCAACCTATCTAATACACCTTTCCCCTATTCCACCTCTCTTTTCCAACCACAGTCCCTTGGCCTGGAAAGAATGGACCATTCTACCTTGCTGCTTCCTGCTGATTACCAGTAATGCTCCCTTGCAAAACTCTTTAGCCAAGTCGGATGGCCAGGTAATTAACATACTAAAAGAGGAGCTGGATGAATTTAGAAAATTAATTTCTTTCTTCACAAAGCCTGACTTTGTCTTACTACTACAGGGCCTCAAAAGTCTGTTTTGCTGGTAAAAGTGGTTGCTTGCCTTTAAAGAAGTGATCTGGGAAGCTGGGGATGGAGGGGGAGGGAGGCTTATGTTTCTCTGTCTATCCTTTGGTATCTTTTTTAATTGGTACCATGTGCGGTGTCGACTTTCAGCTGGTTTGCACCAGCATAGCTCTGTGAGTCCTTTTCAGCTTGCCTATTCTGGTTGGGCATTAGTCTGTCCTGGTTGGCCAGTGCCCATTTGGTTCCAGTTGTTAAATATTCTTAACGTTAATCCTGACCATGTACATAAATAATCTATTTGCTGAAGACATATAACTTAATTGTTTAAGCCTGTTTTGGAAATGTTCTTTAAAAAAATGTTTTAAAAAAACATTCTTTACATTCCTGATGAATTAATCCTAATTTCTTCTTTTCCCCACCTCACCCCAACACACACACACAGGCCGATGGATGCCTCAGGCTGAGTAGGAAGGAGGTCAAGTGAATAAAAATGTGAAAGGGAAACCATACAGGGCACAATGTTCCCATCAACAAACATTTATAAACCCTGTTCCCATCCCCCACTCTAATAAATCATGATTTTTATTCAGTTTTCTTTTCTTTTTTTTTTTTTTTTTTTTTTTTTTGGCTATGTCCTTTAGGAAGACATTCTCAGCTCAAGGGCAACTACCATGATTGAGAGGAACCAGTTTGAATGGGTCATGTCTTCTAGCCAGTAGTTTAAGCTGGGCATATGATTCAGTTATGACCAAGCATGTGTGAGGAGAATTCTTCTGAAGGCCTTCAGCAAGTGCCTTTCTTCACTGATTTAAAAAGAAACAAACAGGAATAAACACTTCCATTCTACATCTGAATGTTTTCTTGATCATCTGTGCTGGGTCTCTGGGTCTCTGCAACCGTCATGAAACCATGAAAAGAACAAGCCAAAAAATAAGCCAATATGCTGACCGTGGTGGAGTGAAAGATAGAAGGATGCACAACCTTAATGTAGTTGAACCATTCTAATAATCTAATTAACCTTGAAACTGTCCTACCTACTGTTAAGCCTTTCTACTCGAAACTGGTCCCAGTCAGCTCTTTTGCTACTTGTAGCTCAAAGTATCTGAGCCAGACATTTGGGGGATGACCATCAGATCTGTTTCCCTCCCTGTCACCTGTTCTGGCGTGTATTGCTGGAGCTAACCGTTACAGACAGCTTCCCGTTTCCCCTTGCCAACTGACTTCTGTCTATATTCAGCCAATGTCAGGTACTGGTAAGACACTGGAAGGAAGAAGCCAAGGTATTTTTCCCTCCCTCTCTCTGCTTCTGGCTGTGTCTTCATTTCTTCCATGTTTTCAACTTCTGGAAGACCACCCTTCCCTTTCAGGTCCTAGAGCCTGCTGGGCAGTCCCTGTTTTTTCTCAGCGGTTTCTGTGTTTGCCTTGCTGTCACACATGGTCTTTCAGCTTCCCTGACATCTTTGTAATTGTTTTCCATATTAAACATACTCTTTTGAACTACTTACGGAGAGCTCTGTTTCCTGATTGGACCTCAGTGGACTTTCCTAACAGAATCAACACTTTAGGAGGAGAAAGGAAGGCAAAGGAGGATGAAACACTGCACAAGTGGTTCCTCCTCCCCCAGAGACCAGGAACCAAGTTACTTGTCATTGTGAGTTTAAATCCTCTCCTCATAATTCTACAAATTAACACAAACAGAAACTCAAAAGTAAGATTAATAATATCAAGTATGGAAAATAAGGGAATTTACCCATTTTTAGTCCACCCCAGTTTGGGATGGTTACATTTCAAAATCTTTCATAGGGATTTTCATAAATCCCTATGAATATGCATTTTTCATGCTATTTAATAACATTTAATTTCCTATCAGCAGTATTTTACATACTATTGGACAGCTATCATTTTTTTTTTTTTTAGATTTTATTTATTTATTTGAGAGAGCAAGTGAAAGAGAGCATGAGAAGGTAGAAGATCAGAGGGAGAAACAGACTCCCTGCAGAGCTGGGAGCCCGCTGCAGGACTTGATCCCAGGACTCCAGGGTCATGACCTGAGCTGAAGGCAGTCGCTTAACCAACTGAGCCACCCAGGCGCCCAGACAGCTCTCATTTTTACTAATATTTCTATTCGTAACTCTAAGGGCCTTTTGATCCTACAGAACCCGGCTTCCATGATACATTTGAATAAAATAGAGGGGATATAGTACAAACATGTGCCAGTTACACTCTCTCCCAAGAAGGTAGAATTGAGATTCCTCTGTTCTAGTCAGTCTCTATTAGTGCCTTACCTTAGTAAGTATATTAACATGATAGACAGTACCCTTTTCCTTTGCCCAAGCAGAGAAAGCCGCTCAGTAGAGAAACCCAGCCAAAAACAAAACAGGTATTTTGAATGCAGCTGAAACTGTTTCATGGACTGAACTATGCTGTCCTAAGAAGCAGAGCTATGGATTAGACCAGAAATGGCAAAAGAGTCCAACAAATTAACTCACCTTTCAACTTTTGTTTGATGTTGCTGGGCTGCTGGGTTTTTTTCATCTTTGAGAGAAATTCAAAATTTTAAATTAAAACCTCTCCTTTTCTTTTCTTCTCCCCTGCCTTTTTTCTTTTTCTTACCCTTTCCTCTTTTACTTCACACCTTTATTGACATCCTTTGGGAACACAGCTTGGATAAAGGCAACTATAACAAGATTAGTTCCAGTGTAACAGTAGAGACAAAAGCCTGACACCAGTTTTAAAAAGCAAACAGCCTGATTTTTAGAGAAATAGAAGAACCCTCCAGCGGAAAGATACACCTTTATTTCTTTTTTTAAAGATTTTTATTTATTTATTTGACAGACAGAGATCACAAGTAGGCAAGGACGCAGGCAGAGAGAGGGGAAGCAGGCTCCCCGAGATGCAGGGCTTGATCCCAGAGCCCCGGGATCATGACCTGAGCCGAAATCAGAGGCTGTAACCCACTGAGCCACCCAGGCACCCTACACCTTTCTTTCTATACCTAAAGTTGAATTATTCAGTCCATTCATCCTTAATACATACACATATATTACTTCTTCAGGACACAATCTAAAGTACCATCCAGCTATGATCCTAGAGGCAATGTCATGAGACCACTGTTTTTCCAGTCCAGTGTCTCATAATTTATTTATTTATTTTTAAAGATTTCATTTTATTTATTTGACACAGAGAGAGAGCACACAAGTAGGCAGAGTGGCAGGCAGAGTGAGAGGGAGAAGACGACTCCCTGCTGAGCAGGGAGCCCAATGTGGGGCTCAATCCCAGGACCATGGGATCATGACCTCAGCGGAAAGCAGCCGCTTAACCGACTGAGCAACCCAGGCTCCCCTCATAATTTATTTTAAATAATTTATTTATTCCTTTAGTTAAGTCTTAATCTGATCCAATTGTAATACCTCATGATCCTGTCGCCTTAGACTAAATCATAAATGTAATCCCTATGAACTACCTTTTATGTACCACAATGCAGAACAAATACAACTAGTACGAAAACTTCCATTTAGAACATGGAAAGGGGAAGAAATCACAGGGTGTGTACCATTTGCTGCTGGTCAGAGTTGATGAAGTGAAGCTGAGAACCATTGAGTTTCATTGGCATCATTTAACTTGGCAGTGGTGAGAGTTCTGTTGTCACTAATACAGCTCTCTGATATTGTGTGCTAGAATCGTTCCTATCACTAAGGGATAGGAACACCTAAAAGGCCATTAGAGTAAACAACCTGTTTGGGGAAAGAGGAGGGGCATATTTCATTTGCAATTCATTTGTTAAAAGTACGGGATGGAAAAATGGCCTGAGGCCATCTAAGGAGTTTGGACATTCTGTGCCATTGATTTCAGTGCATCACAGGCCTGTTACATAGTTTGGTTTTTGCTGGTGCTACAAATTCGAATAAAACCACAGTCACCTGTCTTATCAGTTTCATTTTAGGTAAACTTCCTAAAAATTAAACACCAAAAACTTTATCAGGTCAGCATAGCTGCTCAGTGGAACAGCCAAGGCTGGGCTATAACTCACAGATTTTCTGTTCAATAGCAGCAACTTTGGGATCCACACATATACAACACACTCTGTTTGACAAACTTTATTTCAGGACAGTATGGGTGAAGAAACTGTCTGGGCTGGCAGAGAATTCTTCTTTCTCTTCTAGAATAGCACCCTGCTCCCAAACTGAATTCCAGGCCAGTGTAGTTTGCACTGGAAATGTCATCCTGTTTGTCGGGAGGGGAGCCAGGGTGAGGCCCTGTGGTGGGGCCCTGTGTATCCAGGTACCCCACATTCTCCATTAATCCCACCCCTTTGTAGTTGACAAGATCTCCCACTTTCTCAGTCAGCATTTCAGTCTTACACAGAGAAGATGAGGCAAGTCAGAGAACTTGATCTCTCTGTCCTTGGGTCTGTCTTGCTTTGGACCTCCGCCTTATTAGTTCCCAATTCCTCTTTCTTTCTGCTCACATTCAGGAAAATCTTGATGGCTGCAGGCAAATTTTTTTGTTGTACCTTATTGGAGGTACTCAGGAAAAATCAGAATAATCTGATGTATCACTCTGGGTACAATTCAGAGAGAGAAATTACACAGTAATTTGACCAGAGAAACTTTAATATAAAGTTTTTTCCCTCTAATAGGGGATTGGTATAAGGAGTAAAGAGGAACGTGAAGAATATAAGCTCGAATCCTTGCTTTAGCAGTACATGTCCCAAAATTAGAACCATACGGAGATTAGCAAGGCCCTTGCACAAGGATGACATGAAAATTCATGAAGCATTCATATTAAAAAAAAAAAAATTAAAAGAGAGTTGAAATAGAGTACCCAGAGAAGGGCCCCACCACTCTGGATGGAGATCCAGACCTTGCTGGAAAGGAGGACCCAGCTGTGGTTCACCAGATGGCAGAAATATCTCTGTGGTATCATGCTGGTAGAACTGGCTGGAAACATATCCCCTAGGATGCAAGGGAAAGCTGTTCACAGAGACATGTCTCATGGAGACATTCTGTTGCAAAACCATCCAGGGGGACTTTGGAGGAAAATGTGGTCTGGCAGATGCAGCTGGGCAGTGCACACAGCCGAAGCCGGGGTTGGCTCTGTGCGCCATGGGAAGCAAGCAAACGAGAACTGGGAAACAAAACCCTTTTCCTCCTGCAATTTCTCTCTAGTGCCCTCTGTTGGAAAAGCTGACAACTATTATTATTATTGTGCCAGCTGGCAAAGGCAAAACATTTAAGGGCCCAGATCTATTTTCACGCAGCAAGCAAAAAGTGTAAATTTAGAACTTCGAATTAACAGACCAGTAACTGGCAGACTGACCCAGTGACATTTTGCTACTAAATTTTCTAAAGCTTTAAACTTTATACCCATATGCCTTAAGCCCAAGAAACTTAAGGATATAGTGTTGGCAATTGCTTTGTTTCTACATACAAAATCTTAAATTTCTCACCTTACAATGCAGGAATCTGTACCTGCCCCAGCCCACCATGGAACCACAGCTCAGCTAGTACTGCATTTTCTCTGATGATCTGAAACAATGATCCCACTTCTGGTATTGATGTCTATATCACTCGGGACACTAAGGTTGTTAATTAGAGAATCCAACCTGAACTAGGTAATGGGGGATATACATTTTAAGAATGCAGAAATATTGCACAGAAGCCATAGGAGTCAATTTTCTTTTTGCACAGGAAATGATAGAAATCAAAGTATTAAAACGGCTTAAGCAATAAATAGAATTCTCTAGTTCACATAATTCCAGTGATAAAGCCAAGATGATATGTGTTTGAAGCCAGACACTCAAAAGATAGCATCAGGATTTAGTTTTTCACTTCCTCTTGGCTCTGCTTTTCTTGAATTCACTTTAGCCTTAGGCATACTTCCCTCATAGTGGTCCCCCAGTGCTAAATTATTTGAGCTTAACATACTCAGTGTGGGGGGGGGGGGCGGGTAACAACAGCACCAGCAACAAGAACAAAAACTGCCTTCTTAAGAGTTCCATCAACAATCCCATAATGAAGTGATATGAACCCAGATTGGTGACTCATAACAATAAATATCTAAGAGAGCGTACAACCATTGCAAATAGGGGGGAAAAGAAGCAAACAAAGCTGTCTGCCTTAAACTTTATCCCAAGTCTGGAGAGAGAGCAGTGGGTGGAAAAAATAGCAACAGGGAGGAGAGTTGTTCAGTCTCTATATTTAAATAGTTTATTTTTGAAATCTCAAGAACTTTACCAGTGTGATACTTCTTTCCTAAATTTCACTGACAATTATAATTTTCCAGACTGGGTGGCACAGAATTATATATAGACCATGGTATTTGGTTTATCCACACACTAATTTTGTTTGTTTGCTTGTTGTGGTAAAAAAAACATATAAAATTTACCATTTTAGCCATTTTCAAGTGCATAGTTTACTAGTGTTAACCATATGCACCTTGTTATGCAATGGGTCTCTAGAACCTTTTCACCTTTTCAAATTGAAGCTCTAAATCCATTGACCAATAACTCCCCCTCCCTCTTGCCCCTAACAACCACCATTCTATTTTTTTTTCAATTTTTAATTTTTTTTAAAAAGATTTTATTTATTTATTTGACAGGCAGAGATCACAAGTAGGCAGAGAGGCAGGCAGAGAGAGAGGAAGAAGCAGGCTCCCTGCTGAGCAGAGAGCCCAATGTGGGACTCGATCCCAAGACCCTGGGATCATGACCTGAGCCGAAGGCAGCAGCTTTAACCCACTGAGTCACCCAGGCACCCCAATTTTTAATTTTTTAAAAAAGATTTTATTTATTTATTTGACAGAGAGAGACAACATAAGCACAAGCATGGGGAGCAGCAGGCAGAGGGGGAAGCAGGCTCCCCACTGAGCAGGGAGCCGAACATGAGGCTCAAACCCAGGACCCTGGGCTCATGACCTGAGCTGAAGGCAGACATTTAACCGACGAAGCCACCCAGGTACCCCACCATTCTATTTTCTGTTCCTTAGAGTTTGACTAGATGATTACGATATTTTTTTAAAGATTTTATTTATTTGACAGACAGAGATCACAAGTAGGCAGAGAGGCAGGCAGAGAGAGAGGAGGAAGCAGGCTCCCTGCAGAGCAGAGAGCCCGACGTGGGGCTCGATCCCAAGACCCTGGAATCATGACCTGAGCCGAAGGCAGAGGCTTTAACCCACAGAGCCACCCAGGCGCCCCGATTACGATTTTTTATTAGAAAGTTATTGTTTCTCTCTTTAAGATAGTTTTCAAACCAGCATGCCTTAAGACTGAGTATTTAAAGAACACACTTTCGAAATACTGTCAAAGGACAGTATGGGTTTACTTGTAAGATTTTGACCTTTTTTTTTTTTAAAGATTTTTTAAATTACTCATTAAAAAGGCTAAAGGGAGAAGGTCAGAGGGAGAGGAAGAAGCAGACTCTCTGCTGAGCAGGGAGCCTGACCTAGGGCTTGATCCCAGGACCCTGGGATCATGACCTGAATCAAAGGCAGACACTTAACTGATAGAGCCACCAGGTGCCCCAGATTTTGACCTTTTTGCATACATTATTAAGAATGTATCAAAGGGACAAAAAATCAAATAACCCTTAGTATATTAAATCTTATATGTTTATGTTTAGAAACATGTTTCTGTATATGTTTATATATATATGTATGTATGTGTGTGTGTGTGTATATATAAATATATAAAATATCAAATTCCTCATGATGGGGTTCGTGCCCTTATAAGAGAATGCTCGTGCTCTGTTTCTGCCACTTGAGAGTACAGCAAGAAGGTGGCCATCTGGGGTGCCTGGGTGGCTCAGTGGGTTAAGCCGCTGCCTTCGGCTCAGGTCATGATCTCAGGGTCCTGGGATCAAGTCCCACATCGGGCTCTCTGCTCAGCAGGGAGCCTGCTTCCTCCTCTCTCTCTCTGCCTGCCTCTCTGCCTACTTGTAATCTCTCTCTGTCAAATAAATAAATAAATCTTTAAAAAAAAAAAAAAAAGAAGAAGAAGGTGGCCATCTGCAAGCCAGGAAGAGAGCTCTCACTAGAAACCAAACCCTGAGGGAACTTGATGTTGGACCTTCTAGGCTCCAGAACTACAACAAAATACCATTTCTGTTCTTTAAGCCACTCAGTATAAGGTATTTTACTACAACAGCCCTAACAGCCTAAGACATATATATTGATTAAATTTATAGTGAGGCTCTTTGGAGATAAAGATAAATGCCATTTCCTGCCCTCAAGGAATTTCAGTCTTGAGAGCATTTGGCCTATACACAAAGAAATATGATGACTGTAGCAATGAAGGTGAGGTTGAGGGACAGATAAAAAGGATAGTGTCATTGACTCTACCTGGATGGCTCAAAAGAGTCTTTACAGAGAAATCATGAAATTTATTTTACACTAAGTGGAAAAAGTATACAAAATCACCAAGGCATGAAACCATATGATGGCTTGGGGTTAGGAGAACTGGAACAATAAAATATTTCTTAAGAGCTTAGAAATGGGGCGGGCACCTGGGTGGCTCAGTGGGTTAAAGCCTCTGCCTTCGGCTCAGGTTATGATCCCAGGGTCCTGGGATCGAGTCCCGCGTCAGGCTCTCTGCTCAGCAGGGAGCCTGCTTCCCTCTCTCTCCCTCTGCCTGTCTCTCTGCCTACTTGCGATCTCTGTCTTTCAAATAAATAAATAAAAAATCTTAAAAAAGAGCTTAGAAATGGGGGTGCCTACTATTTACCCTAAAGATACAAACGTAGTGATCCAAAGGGGTACGTGCACCCGAATGTTTATAGCAGCAATGTCCACAATAGCCAAACTATGGAAAGAAACTAGATGTCCATCAACAGATGAATGGATCAAGAAGATGTGGTATATATGCACAATGGAATACTATGCAGCCATCAAAAGAAATGAAATCTTGCCATTTGTGACAACATGGATGGAACTAGAGCGTATCATGCTTAGCGAAATAAGTCAAGCAGAGAAAGACAACTATCATATGATCTCCCTGATATGAGGAAGTGGTGATGCAACATGGGGGCTTAAGTGGGTAGAAGAAGAATCAATGAAACAAGATGGAATTGGGAGGGAGACAAACCATAAGTGACTCTTAATCTCACAAAACAAACTGAGGGTTGCTGGGGGGAGGGGGTGGGATTATGGACATTGGGGAGGGTATGTGCTTTGGTGAGTGCTGTTAAGTGTGTAAACCTGGTGATTCACAGACCTGTACCCCTGGGGATAAAAATGTATGTTTATAAAAAATAAAAAATTAAAAAAAAAAAAGAAATGGGGGTGCCTGGGTGGCTTAGTGGGTTAAAGTCTCTGCCTTTGGCTCGGGTCACGATCTCAGGGTCCTGGGATTGAGCACCCCCTGGGGCTCTCTGCTCAGCAGGGAGCCTGCTTCCCTTCCTCTCTCTCTGCCTGCCTCTCTGCCTACTTGTGATCTCTGTCTGTCAAATAAATAAAATCTTTAAAAAAAAAAAAAAGCTTTTAAAAGAGCTTAGAAATGGGGCGCCTGGGTGGCTCAGTGAGTTAAGCCGCTGTCTTCGGCTCAGGTCTTGATCTCAGGGTCCTGGGATCGAGCCCCGCATCGGGCTCTCTGCTCAGCAGGGAGCCTGCTTCCTCCTCTCTCTCTCTCTCTGCCTGCCTCTCTGCCTGCTTGTGGTCTCTCTGTGTCAAATAAATAAATAAAATCTTTAAAAAAAAAAAAAAGAGCTTAGAAATAATTTAACTCTCTGGGAGTTAAAACTAATCAGAGTTGACAGGGTTTAAATGTGATAATTTAGATATAAATTCTGCCCAGGCTGACCTGACAGTAAACTGAATGATATATTAACATATTTAGTGACAGTGTCGATCAAAAGGCCACATTTTTAAAAACGATTGGCCTGGGGGTGCCTGGCTGACTCACTCAGTAGAGCACGTGACTCTTGGTCTCTGGGCTGTGAGTTCAAACCTCATGTTGGGCATAGAGATTACTTTTTAAAAAAAGCAAAATACAAAAAAAAAAAAAAAACCAAAAAAGAGGTCTTTAAAAAATAATAATAAAAATAGGGGTGTCTGGGTGGCTCAGTCATTAAAAAGTGTCTGTCTTCAGCTCAGGTCATGATCTCAGGGTCCTGGCATAGAGCTCCACATCGGGCTCTGCTCAGCGGGAAGCCTGCTTCTCCCTCTCCCACTCCCCCTGCTTGTGTTCCCTCTCTTGCTGCGTCTCTGTCAAATGAATAAATAAAAAAGAATAAAAATAATAAAAAATAAAAATATTGGACTCTTAATTTATGCACATTTTTTGTGTGAATGGCACTGCAATAAATATGATCCTGCATATAGGTTCCATTTTGGAGTAGGAGTGCCAGGAAATATTTCCAGAAGTAGAATTATTATGTCCAGAGGTAAGATACCACTACCAAATTGCTTTGGAATTTGTAAATTATACCACTAAACCACCATAGTATGCCAGCTCCACCACAGTTTTCTTGTGTGAAGAACTATCAATTGAGAAATTTTGCTGACAGACTGATTCAAAAAATATATGAGAGATCATACTATGTCAGACATTGTGTTGAGAAAAATAGTATCATTATAGTACTCAATATCTCTGCTAACCAGTAATGTTTGCATGTTTTATATATATATGCTTAACAATGTTTATTAACTATATATTTGCATTCATTGCATATTTATTGTTACAGATGAAATGTTATCTCCCAGAATTCATGTTAAAAGTCCTTACTCCTTTTAATGAAAAGGAAAAAGTGACTCAAAAGACAAAATTACTGTTTTATGTTTGAGAAACTGAAACATCTTTCATTTGGTAAAATAATCCTAAATTTTGAGTAAAGTTAAGCAAAACAATGGCAAAATGAGTATGAGTTTATGTTTCTAAAAAGGTAGTCTTTTTTCGGCATTTTGTCTCTCCTGGCTCAAATTCATGACCCCGAGATCATGCTCTACCCACTGAGCCAGTCAGGCGCCCCTCCACACGTGTTTGTAATACCCTTTCGCTGTGGACCTCCTGGTCTCTGTCAGCTCTTCCTAGCTTTCTGCTCCCATGGTCAGCATTACTATTATATCCCAATATTCAGTTCTCTTCTACCTAAGTTAGATTGCATTTCTCCCAGTGGCTTGAAATTACATCTGGCCGTGACTTGCCTTGGCAAATGAAATATGAGTGGAAATGACCTGTGTAACCAACTCTCCAGCCCACTGTGGTAAGGGGTGGTGGGGAAGCACGAGGTAGTATACAAATGCCATGAAATCAAAACAATCTGGGATTCTGAGTCTGGAAAACAGCTGTCTGGAGAATAGCCAGGAAACACAGGAAACTTTGGGTGAGCGCAGGGTTTGGGGCTGTTTGTAATCACAGGATGACCTAATCTATCTTGACCAATCTCTCACTTTTTCTGGGCTCTCATATGGCTGCTTTGCAGCAATGATTAGCCTTAATCAAGATCCATGGGTGGCCTTCTCTGAAACCATGATTAAAAAAACAGATTATTTTCCAGTAAAAAAAAAAAAAAAGTAGAAATTTAAATATTTCTTAACTTCAAGGATCTCAGGCATACATTTCCCTCTGGAAATATTTTGTCTTATCTTCAGTAAAGATAACCTAGGTGATAAAGATAAGTCTTCTTAACCCATTCTGAGTTGCCTGTACCTTTTACTTTCAGTAAACAATCATGAGAGGTCAAGTCAGTAACGTATGTGTTCTGGCCTTCACCTCTTCTTGTGAAAAATCCAAGCTCTTATATATGTTTGAACATATTCTGATCTGGGGTAAACATGATAGCTATTGCCACCCAAAATTTCATATGTATTTAGTAAGGAGTAGGATTTAGAGAGTCCATTTACATCTTACCTTTTAAATTTCAATGAAGCCCCTTGTAAACAGAACTAGTACTAAGTCCATGAGGCTCAGCATTACCGTGGCCTAAATCTGGGCTTCTAAACCTCAGCACTACTGACATTTTGGGCAGGGTAGTTCTTTGCTGTTGAGAGCTGTCCTATGCACTGGAGATGTGGGGCAGGATCTCTGGTCTCTACCCACTTCCCTGCAAATAGTACACCCCAGTTACGACAACCAAAAACGTATCTGAACATTGCACTGTCCTCTGGGACGCAAAATCACCCCTATTCGAGAATTACTGGCCTAAAATGAAGGTATATGTTTACGATAGATATTGCCAATGATGATAATTTTAAAAGCGAAGTTTGTAAACAATTATCAAATCCATACTTAAGAACAGACACAGTGGATATTTGAATGAAAGCAATGGTCCTGCCATTCTTTATTTCTAACAATACTACGTATTTACAGAAGGAAAAGAATTATACATTTTAAATTCTGATCATTACACAGATTTGTTGTTGCAACTGAATAATAAAAGAACAAATCTCTTAGTGACTTTTTAAAATAACTTCAATGTTCAAAGGTACACATGATGATATCATAAACTTTCCATAGCTGGAGTAAGCTCACTTCAAAATGAAAGACACCTAGCACCAGGAAAAGAAATGAAGCAACAAAGGATCTCTTAGGAGATCTGATCTGAAGCTCTGTTTATCATAGAGGCACTATCCAATTTTTTCAACCTACATTTTAGAAACTTGAGGAAAAAACACATGAAGAAAATCTCTGTAGGTTTTTATTGGGTTAGAAGACTTTAGCTTTTAAAGAGTAACATGTGAATCAGTTTTTCCCTTTATAAGGCCTTGAAAAAAATGCATCTTGAGGTGCTATAAAGAAAATGAGTGAAACTTTTTTGTTAGTAGTCAACAGCTTCAAATATTGGTTTTCATCCCCCTCCCCTTTATTGAGAAATAATTGACACAGATCAGTGTATAAGGTTTAAGGTGTACAGTATGATGGTTTGGTCTGTGGTTTTCCCTTTTTAAAACAATTAATTATAAATTCCTTTTTATAAAAGGTTAAAGGCACAGTGAAACAATGAATATTTGCACTTCACCATTTTAGAACTCAAAATAATTCAGAAGGCAAAATAATTCAGGTGGCCAGCACCTCATTTGTCCTGTAGGTGGCAAAATTATCCTAAGAGGAATCCAGGGAGAGGCTGCGGATTTGCTGCACTGAGGTTAATAGTGGTAGATGACTTTTTCAAGCTTTACTTAAAAGCCAGGTTTTAAAGTTTCAAAGTTTTTTCAAGTTTTACAGATTTAAGAATGCCTTTTGTGTAGCTCTGAACTAACGAAGACTTATTTTCTGGATAGTCAGTACTCAAACTCAGAAATACATTGTTTTATTTTTTAGGGATTAGATTTTCAATCTGATTATCTCTGAAAAATTCCTCTCTTTTTGCACTTGTCCAGCGGGTTTTGCTTTATTGGATAACCCATCCAAATTGCAGGACAAGAGCTTGTAAAACTAAAAATCTGTTTTTACTTGTCTGCAGCTGTGAAAAGCAAGCTTGAAACCAGTATCTAAAAGGCAGGGAATAAGGTTCTTCAGATTTCATCTGGGTTTACCTTTTTCTAAATACTTCACAGTGGATGGCAGAATAGTAATCAAGTCTTTAAAGAAGGAAAGGATAATTTATTATAAAAAATTAGGGGCACCGTGACTATGACTATATTTATGTGTAAGGAACTAAGTCCATAAATGATGACAATTAAAAAGCTAACTACGGCCAAGTATTTTATCCTCAGTTGTTATCACTAGTCTTCATAGCTTCCTTTGCTTGCTTACACTACAGAGACGTCATTCTGCATCCTGGATGTGTCATTAAAGAGCCAGACATGAGAAATAGAGCCATCAGATAATCACTAGTAGCAAGCACTGACTATACAGTTACTCGAAGAACTAAGACTAAATAGGGGTTAGAAGGGAGAGAGTATAGTATGTAATACCAGTATGTTCTGGAAATGCTGACATTGTATGACTTCTGAAAACAGAGAATGGGAAAGGCAAATGGAAAAATTTTAATTGTTTCAGTTATCAAATTGGTGGTGATTGTATTAGCATTGTTATTCTGAGGCTGCTGCATGTGTAAGGTAAGTAAAGGAAATGAGTAATTGTGGGATATTCTAACTCTATCATGCCCTATATAGATCCTTGAAAACCAGGATTCTCAGTATAGAAAATGGAAATACAGTTGTATTAGAAGCATTAAGAAAAACTGTGTAGTACTCAATTTGATTTGGAAGTTTCACAATAAACTCACGTGTTTTATTGTACTAAAAAATAGAGATTTCCTAGCACTCTCCTAGAAACAGTGGCCAATCTAACAGCAATGAGCATTCTCAGAGCCCTGATTATGGTTTTGAAATACCATTTCTTACTGAAAGTAACCAGGCTTCTTAGAGAAATGGCTCATTCCATGTCTGGGGCAGGAAACACACCAAGTTGAGCCTGGAATATCTTGTCTTCCAGATAGCAAGGAAGGTAATAAAGACAGTTAGTGTAGTGTCAAAATGACTCAGAGGCAACTTGGTAAGGCTCCCAATGGCAAAAGATGGGGACAATTTGAACTTAAATAAGGTAATATTTGAAATGGGTTGAAGCCTATCAAATACGTTTGAAGCCATGAGTTCGTAACACTGAAAAAAAAGTGATCTCTGGAAGGTAATTGGAAACAAGTTTATTATCTTGAAAATTAGTAAATGAGAGGAAAATACAAATATTTAGTTTCCCTTTCTTATACAAACTTGACCAGTGGTAAACCAAATAGTGGATGTGGGGAAACATCTCTTTATAAAAATGTTCTAACTAATAAATGAAAGAGAGATGATAGAATTAGAATATCCTCCAACTCACAATAAATCAGTGAGTGGATCTAGACACTGAGTATCAACTTCAGCAGACATCACAAATAGAGAGAACCAGACATTATGTACCCTCTGGCGAAAGAACACACCTTAACCTATAGTCTTGCCAAAAAGGACTGAACCTGAGTCTATTCAAACATCTAGATCCACGTGTCAACATCCAGAGGAAAGAGGAACATGCTGAGTAGTCAGCAAAATACAGCAAAAATACAGATTGTGGGAAACTCTATAGGTCATGAGATGAAGTTCTTCAGTAAATTCTAAGGAAAAGAAAGAAGGGAGAACCTATAGGTTAAAAAGATATAAGAGATGTAGCCAATAAAACAATTTTAAATAGATTAAGATTAAAATATAGTGTGCAAAGATACACACTTGGGTAATAATAAAGAAATGCAAGGAGGTGATTACAATGGGTATCACTGTAGTGGTTACTTCTGTGGAATTTGGGAAGATGGTTGATAAATGTGACTGGACACACAGAGGATAACCGAGTCGCTGTCAGAGTTCTAAAACAGTGTTTCCTTATAATGATGTAAAAAGCTACATTTTGTTTGGTTTTCAGTATTTATATTTTGTATTTTTTCTAAAGGAAAAGAAGTAAAAAAAATCAAAGCCCTTAGGGTTTTCCACTAAAAAGTATGGATGTGAACACTTCTACTATAAATATCAGGTTCTTAAGAAACTGCCTACCTTGTAGAAATAGTTCTAAATAATAAGCTACAAATATTTGAAAAATATAGTATTAGATTCTTACTGTGCATAGTTATAAAATTCAAAGAATTAAGTATACATTCCTAACACAAAATTTATTTTGTTACAGTATTATGTTTTACAATGTGGTTAAGTGGACTTTGTTGACTTCCAAAATTTTCCTTATCTACTCTAATATAAGGCTACTTATATTATCCTATTAGAGATTAGATGTGCACTAGAACAGATTTTGTATTTCCTTGAATGTCCACACTTGGTTTTATTCTCCATCTTTTTACAAAGAACAAAGATTAGTTATCTTGCTCAACCATGATAGCAGATATTAACATATAACATTACACACAGTATCATTCAATTTGCAAATAAAGACCTTTCACCCACATATCCTGCCTTATGTTCTCTTCCATATACTAATGGCTGATGGAGACTACTTTCTGTTAAGTTTCTAAAAAACTCAAGAATGTAAAAACAGATTTAAGCCATCAAAATGAAAGCAGTTTTAAAACGAAATATAACAAGAACCATGGACAAACGTGTAACTGTGTTGTACATTTTCACCCATCGAACATTGACAATTCCCCTCCACTTGTTCAAGCAGCATCTTAACAAATGGTGCAAGTGTATGGTCTCCTTCTCTTTCCTTTTAATAAAATTATGTGGTGTTTGAATGATTCACATATTCCAGAAGTGACCGGTCTAAGACCCTTCGGATAAGAGCTTCTTCAATTATATTAAAATCCTACAATAAAGAAAAATAATTAAAACATATAATCAGAAATGATAGTTTTCCGCAACTGGAGGATAAAGGTCAAGGCAGTGCCTCATTTGGCGGGAAAGTAGAGCCCTGAATTTAGCGACCAGTCCAAGTTTCCACAAAAACTATCATAAATACCCAGGACTTCTGTTCTGGGGCTAGTGCATTTTCTATTTAATTCTACTGCCTAATAACTAACTCGTTATTGTCATAGTAAAATAGTCTTGATGTGGAATTTAAATTAGTAATTCTAGTCAACATTATAAATCGCAGTTACAGTGCTATGTTCCAAATAAACATGTAATACAGAGTAAAGTCAAGACATTGCTGCAGAATTCACCAATCTCAGGAGTACTACTGAGTATCTATTTCTGAAAAATATGTTGAACACAAAACTCTCTTTGTCCCTGCCTCCCTATGGCCAAAATGGCTTTCAAAACTTTAAGTCAGCACATTCTGTAAATAAAACAAAAACTATTAAGAGCCCTATTCTCTGCAATCCATCTCCTCTTCTGCAATAAATCGAACAAATAGAAAAAAATAAAATCTCTTTTGGAAATCCATTCTGAAACATAAAAGTATAAAGGTAAATCAACAAAATCCAAAGGAAAGCCATAAAGCCCAGGACAGCACAAGATCTGGAGTGAATCCTGGCTTTTTCGTAGGCAAATATTAACCTTTGAGCTTAAGAGGTTTCATGCTAAGTGAGGACAGTGACACAACACTCACTTCACAGAAGCTGCTGTAAGGAATAAAATAAGACACTATACTTAAGGTGCGCAGTCTAGTACCCAGTAGCTTGGGAAACCAAAAGTCCAAACAAACAATATGGCTTCCACCTCACTGCCACATCCAAGTGGCAACCAGTTTTGAGTGGGCTAAAAGGACTCTCATCAAAGTTGCTTCCTCCTGACCAGTCCTGGATCATACTTTGGAAAATCCTGAGAAGAATGGAGAGAACATAATAGCTGGGACAGATATGAAATCAACCTGGTTTTTAGAACATCTCATGGAGCGAAGGTAGAGGAAGCCCTACGAGGTTGTAAAAAATGAGAACCTAGAGACTAGAACAAGCCTCTGCTGAGTCCATGTGTGCTTCAGGTTCCCAGAAAAGATATTGTTTGAGCATTGGAGCCTGTGTTGTGGCACCTGCTCGGCTCTTCAAGTGATCCTAGTACCTCCATTTACCTTTACCCCTTTTCCAGGTGGCCTAATGTCCTTGCCCAAATCGTGCAAATCACTTTACGTGCACTGTCACATTTAATTCTCAACAAGAGCTCTGGGGCTGGAGTGCTTTTCCTCTCCTCACTTCACACATGAACAGACAGGTTCCGTGGTTAAGTACCTTGCCCACAGTCACAGAGCTGTGACCGAGACAGAGCTGTTACTCAAACCCAGGTCAGAACCCAAGCTCCTTGTGTTCAATCTGGATACAGGGGGCAGATCAGAAAGCAAGGAGACATTTTCAAGGGACAATCTTCAACAATTATTAAATTCTATCTTGAAATTGCGTAAAAAGACAGCAGTCAAAAATCATGTGAAAATTACATGCAAAGTTAAATTTAGCTCTTAACACTTCATGTATTTAGATAGCGGTGACAATAATAATGCACTACTTCACAACATGGCTATGAGGGATTTTCCTTCCATAATAGGCAATACCACTTTGCTCAAAGGGACTCAGGAGATAACACATTACCCTCACATGGCAACACATGGAGCAAAGCAGAACAAAGGCTACATTAACTTTTCACTTGTTATTCTCATTCCTGATCATGGGAAATACAGTCATAAGTTAGAACTATTCATACTACATCTAACTTTTCTTCTATCCTAAAGAAACAAAACAAAATAAAACCTACGTTAGAGCTATTAATACTACATCTAACTTTTCCTCTATCTTAAAAAAAAAAATCTTGGGTTGGGGGAGGGAGCATGGGAGGAAAAGGCGTCAAAAGGCACAAACTTCCCCTTGTAAGTTAAATAAATATTGGGGATGTAATGTACTACATGAGGACTCTAGTTAACACTAATGTATGGCATGTTCGAAAGCTGATAAGAGAGCAAATCCTAAAAATTCTCATCACAAAGAAAAAAAATTTTTGGTATCTTTAGGAGATGATGGATGTTACATTATTGTGGTGATAATGTCACACTACGTTAAGTCAAGCCATTATACCATGTACCTTCAACTTACACAGTGCTACATGTCAATTATTTCTCAATAAAACAGAAAAATGGTTAATATAATGAGATTGGCCATTAGTTGGTAGTTATTGATGGGTAGTTACTGATACATGGGGGTCCGTGGTACTATGTTGTCTGCTTTTGTATACATTTATGATTTTTCATAATACAGTTTTTTCAGTTTAAAAACATTCAGTAGACACGAGTTTTGTGTCTCATGTAATTTAAATTAAAGATGAGGCTTGTATGTCTTACTACACTGATAATGCCGTATCTGTTTTTAGCCATTCAATGCAGTATAATAGCAAGATGCAGAACAAACTCTGAGCCATTTTGTTACTGATGTGATTTCATCTCATCTCAGCTACCTAAGTTTTCAACTTCATAAAAATTACAACTATATATAGGGACGGGCCTAGACTAGAAATTAAAACAATTTGAAAGTGAAATCTAGTACCGTATACAATCACTAATTACCCAGATCACAAAGAAAATAATTTTGTCTAAGGCAGATGATATCAATAGTCAAGTTTATAAACATTGTATTTTTATAATTACTTGCTTAATGCTAATACTTAACTTCAGGTCTATACATATTTTTTTCTGCTGTAATTTTATTCACTTGGATTTAAAAAGGTAAGCTTAACACACAACAAACAGAAACAAAATGTAAAAGTAAAATAATATACTTACTATGAAATCATCATAAAACAAAGTGTGATTGACTTGCAGATGTCTTATTAAACTGCCATTAAAGCTGCCTGGATTCTCATTAGGTAGTAAACGGCAAAGTGGACAGAACTGGAAATAAAGAAAATCAGGAGTTCAAGAAAGAATTTAAAATAATAGTGTCAGAATTAAAAAATTAAATAACCATTCAACAAAATGAAGTTTAACTTTATGAATCTACTGGCCATTTCTCAGCATAATATTTAAAAACTGCGTAAATATTAACAATATTAACCAAATAAAATTGCATTTATTTCTTCATATGCATTTCCTGTACTTAACAGTATAGCTATTTATTTCATATTCATCAATCTATTATTTAACTAATATTGCAGTTAGCAGATGTACTATAACTTACTTAATTAGTTGCCACCTTTTTTAAATACTTAATGGCGTTAAAAAACAATCTTTTTAATTTTCAAGTATTTATAAACTCAGGAGAAATTACAAAAATAATGCAAGATTTCCCATGACTCCATCATCCAGCTTCCTCAGTGCTAATACTTTGTAAGTGCAGTACTTTACTGAAACCAGGAAATTAGCAATTAACTAGACTACAAACCTTAGTTAGATCTCACCAGTTTTTGCATGAACTCCATTTTTTTGGGTGTATGTGACGAAAGACTCTGGGCACCTGGGTGGCTCAGTCGGTTAACTGTCTGCCTTTGACTCAGATCATGATATCTGGGTCCTAGGATCAAGCTCCATGTTGAGCTCCTTCCTTGGTGGGGAATCTGCTTCTCCCTCTCCCTCTGCCCCTACCTCACATGCACCTGTGCTCTCTCTCACTAATAAATAAAATCTTTAAAAAAATATATACTACTTTATTACTTTTTTTTTTTTTTTACTTCTTTATTACATTTTAACCTAGGGTTTTTAAAATTCTATTTCTTCATATTTTCCTTTTTTAGAATATGAGATGCAGCACCATTACTGACAGCCAGGTGTGTGTTAGGCATTAAATTAGGGGGTATTCTCATCTGATTCTCACAACAATCTAGTGAATTATCCTATTTCTTCCATGAGCCCAATCTCAGAAAGAAAAAAAAAATTAGCTTAAATTTATACCACCGTATATCCGAACTGGGATCTAGGCCTCCTAATAGACAATTCAACATTCTTTTCATATTGTAATAGAGCTTAATTTATCTGTCTGGATGGTAACATCTCTCTTTAAATTTAAAAGAGGCTTTCTTGTAATTCTTAATTGTTTTATAGTGGTCTCAGTTTCGGTATGCTCAGTTATCTAAACATAGTTCAACTTCCCCATCTTGCTTTACTCCATTAATCTTTGTCTTATTTTGAATAGAATCACATCATTTAAGTTACTCCTGCTTTATAGTCACTTACGATTTTCTAAAGCTCTAGCTATCTCGGTTACTTGCCAACACTGGCT
Organism: Mustela erminea; assembly: GCF_009829155.1. NCBI lineage: Eukaryota > Metazoa > Chordata > Mammalia > Carnivora > Mustelidae > Mustela > Mustela erminea. Next base: position 39,735,091 of record NC_045626.1, read on the forward strand.
ATCTCCGAGATAGCACTTAAATCTACCCTGAGATCCCCAGGTGGTAATGAGAACACAGCTGAGACCAAGAAATATTTTAACAAAAAAGCAACATCAATTTTTTTGTGATGTGACGGAAGGGACACTAGTATAGAAATTTGTTCACTCAGTACTCTTTAGGGCGCCCTCTACTATATGCTGCGCACCTGGAATATGGAAACCAGTGAAGACACAGTTGTGTTGCATGACCTGTGAAGTCAGAAAGCCTTCGAATCCCAGCACCAGCTCTTACCAGCTGTGTGACTGACTTCAGCACATGAACTTCCCTCTTGCGTCAAGTGGAGATACCACCACCTAACTTGTAGAGTCGTTAGGATGTTTAGAGAGAATGTCCTCTATGTGCCAGGTACATACTAGGCCTTTAATAAACACCATGTGTTTACTACTGTTTGATCCTTGTTTCTGAAGAGCTGGAGCTCCATGAGGGAAGAAAGCTCAAGTGTCCTGTTCACTCCTGCATTCCTAGGACCGGGAAAATAGTTTCCAATTTCATCTCTGCCTCTCACTGACTTGGTCTCGGCAAGTCCTTAATCTTAACCTGCAACAGGAGACTTAGCTCTGCTTTGCAGAGCTGTTTGTATATTTAAAAGATGCCATTTAACATTATGAAGCTCAGTGATTCTATTAGCTCAGTCCTTGGCACAAATCATAAATGGTTGCTATTGTTATCATGTAAGCAGATACTTTGAATACTGCATAGCAAGTGCTATACCCAAGATGTTACACCATATATTCAAATGTTATTCTCAAAAAGGCATTTCAAGACCTAAAAAAGGAATCATGAATTTTGCCCAGGAAATCAGGAAAGGCGTCAGCCAAGCTGCTGGTAACTGAAACGAGTCTTGCAGAATGAGCCAGCAAAGCCAGAGTGAGAAGCATCACAGGCAGAGAAACTAAAGTGGGAAAAGGACAGGCCTGCTTAGGGAATGGGAAAAGCTCTGAGAAGCTGAAGGCAGGGCATATTGGGGGAAGTGGTAGGGAACAAGTTTGGAAGGGTAAGTTGGGACCAGTTCTGCTCAACAGATATTTGAGCACCTATTACGGTTTCCGGAGGACCCACGACAAGAGTCAGAGGAACAGGGACACCTGGGTGGCTCAGTTGGTTGGACGACTGCCTTTGGCTCAGGTCATGATCCTGGAGTCCCTCATCGGGCTCCCAGCTCCACAGAGAGTCTGCTTCTCTCTCTGACCTTCTCCTCGCTCATGCTCTCTCTCACTGTCTCTCTCTCAAATAAATAAAATAAAATCTTAAAAAAAAAAAAAATAGCGGAACAGAGATGCTAAGCCCCGATCCAACTATTAAGGAGATTCCAGATCTAGATAAAGAGAAAGATACAGAAAACCTGGAACTTTAAGCCAAGTAGTTTTTGTTTTCAGTCTGATGTTGACTGGAGGTAGTGGAGACTTTGATCTTCTGCTGCACATAGTATTTAGTTGTGTAACTCAAGAGATTTCTTCCAGAAGGACACTGGAAAACAACAGGTGACTATCTGTACTACTCTAAGGATTTATTTTGTGTCCTAAATCGAGGGATCTGAACTGAGGGAGGAGTAAGAAATGGTAAGAGACTGACTAATCATCGCCAAGTACCCAAGTGTTCACCTACATTCTCCCTAACATTAGCAATTTGCTACCATCAGCTCATCCTTTATCATGTGCCTCCACTCAATGCTCCCAAGGCCATGATACTCGTATTAGCAATCAATCAGTGCACAGTGTATATTCAAAGGATGCTGACCTCACCTCAGTATGGACTTTATCTGGTGGTGAACTCCACAGGTGAGAATAGCCACCATACCAGAAGTTACCACCAACTTCAATCCTTCAGAACATTTATTACAAGGAAAACCTAGTTTTATCTATGGTTTAGATTAACCTTCACAGCAACTATCTAATGGCTAGTGCCATTTCGGGAAGAAATTCAAAATTCCTAAATCCAAAAAAAGAGAAAGATACATGCGCTAAAATAATTACAGGCAAATATGTAACCAAAATTAAGGTACCAGATTGCACATCTAATTTAGCAAGAGTCTGAAAGCAAATTTAATAAAGATTTTTCTTCCTTCCAAAACATTTATGCACATACACTCCCACAGCCTAGTCGACTCACAGATATTCTAAATACCCACAGAAATAAACCACTGTGGGACAGGTGGTTCAGGCTCTAGTCACCATAGTTTATGTTCCAAACCAATAAAAGTCCTGTCCCTTCCCTTAAGAAGTGAATCTTGGGAGCAAGGCAGAAAATAAGAGACTATTGGAACACTTGAATGTGGGTGAATGGAATTGTGTTTTTCTTCAGTATTTTCTTTTTCATTATCACTATAGCCACCCATGCGCTAGGTTCTCCACCAAGAGGTGGGCAGGCAGTGTCATTGAACAAGGAAGTTGAGTTCCATGACTTCATGTACCTGACAGCTTATAAGGAGAGACAGACATGAAATGAACACATGATTACAAATTGTGACAAATGAGAAAAAAAGAGGGGAGGAAAGCAAGAGCTGAAAGTAACTTGAACATCATGGAGGGCTTCCCTGAGAAGGAAGATTTCAGCAGAGTTCTAAAGGATGAATAGGAGCCAACCACTGAAAGAAAGAACACTCTACGGAGAGAACAGCCAGAAACAGTGGCTCTTGCTGAAACAGCTTCTCTCTCTGAAACAAAATACCAAATTTCCCTCAAAAGTGGTCTCTCAATTTAATCTGAAGCATGCTGCTTATGTCACTGGTCTCCTGTGAGTTTAATATTCCACAGACACAAATTTTCAAAAAATAAAACATGGCAGGCGTGCCTGGGTGGCTCAGTCGGTTAATGAGTTTCGGCTCAGGTCATGATCTCGGGATCCTGGGATGAAGCACCGAGTAGCCTCAGAGCTCAGGGAGGGAGCGGTCTGCTTCTCCCTCTCCCTCTGCCTGCCCCTCTATAACAACGCTCACTCCCATGAACGTTCTCTCACTCTCTAATAAACAGATGAATCTTTAAAAAAATAAAACATGATAGAAATAATTACTATGTGACAGAAAGGAGCTGTCGGTTCTTAAAGCTGCATTTAAGAAAAGTCAAAATTCATGTTCTTAACCTGTTACCCCAGTTGTGAGCAGCTCAGAAAGATTAGTTGCTCAGGGTTTGACCTCAGAATTACCTAATTTTATCTAGAAGGCAAAATCACTTGCTCAAATCTCCAACGGTCATGAAACTTCTTACACTAATTAATTCAGATGAGGTCACTGATCTTATCTGCAAGCAATCCCAACAACCCAGCCCCTCAGAGCAATAATTCCTGGCTAACTTCCGCACCAATCCAGAATTAGCCTTGGATCTAGAACTTCTCCTGGAGTGTTTTTGCCAACATATCCCTGCTGGGCATCCCAAGGCATGCGGACCCCAAATATGCCACAGTATCTACTTCCAGCCTTTTCATAATCAAAGCACATATCCTGAATTCTAGTGGTTCCAGATCCTTCAGAGTGACACGTGGCTCAAGTTTCTACTCAAGGATGAAACATTAGCAGGAAAACTGAAGGTTTTCTGTTCTAGAGACCACCTCTAGACAGCCCTCAAGTATTACAGAACCACAGATTTTGTGAACAATCTGCTCCTGCCTCAAGGCCATGACAGTATCCTGGTCTTTTGAAATTCACCATTTCACTCCCCTACCTTTCCAGCTTGGGTTCCCCAGCTGCAAGAGTACACGGCTTTTCCTCAAAATCTCTAGTCTTGGTTTTATGTAGTTGCTAAAGTGGTAGTAGCCCACCATTAACTCCTGACTCATTCACTGCTACCCTGTGAAAAGGGCATCATTATCATCCCCCCCATTCTACAAATGATGAAACAGAGGCAAAGACACTGGCATTGGTACCAAAGTTTATCCCCTCCAAAGACTAGGTTTTTGACTATTAATTCTATGGGCAAACCGATTCCACCATTCTTGGTTTATTTCTTCCCTCAGATCCACTTTCTTCAGTGTCCTCTATCACCTCTAAATCAAGGAAGACCTAGCTTTCATGGGCCACCTTCAATCTGATGGTCAAACTGAGCAGCACGGGAACTGGGATTCCTGCTGGAACAGGTGCCCAGTACCAATGGCCAGCCCAGTACCTGACCTGCCCCAGAGTGCGGTTGCCATGAAGCCCAAGACCACAGTCCCAAGCAGCTGGTGTTCTTCCAGCCAGAGCAGCACCTGGGTCCTAGTGGTTAGGGCTCAGGTTTTCTGGCTAATACCTTCTTAGGGTTGCTAGGAGACAAAGGAGCACTTAGAACTCAGTTAAGTGGTCACTATTATTATGCCATTCTAACGCTTTCTTCTAACTTCCTCTAGCTCCCCAGGGACCTGTCATAAAACAGCTCTGTAATCCAGTTCCTCCCACAGAGCAACTACAGCAGTAGAAGCCCATGATAATCTCTCTTGCTCTCCCAACCCACATCAAGCCGTTCCAAGAACCGAAACCCCTAAAACATTAGGATTAGTAACAAATTCTTTCGACTGTACCATGTGGCTTTTCTTGGGAACTTTCTAGTAGAGCACAGGGGTGTCACCATGCTTAGGGGCTAGACTACTGTGTTCAGACTGGCTCAGCTATTTTCCAGCTGTGTGAACTTATAAGACTTAATTAACTTCTCTGAGCCTCAATTTATCATTTGTAAAATGGAAGCAATCACACCTATCTTCTAGGACTGTGAGAACTATCCTTGTTGGTAAATTATCTATCTATCTAGTAGATTAACTATGTTTCACTCTCATCACTTTCCAAGAGGATTTTATAGAAAAAGAAAATCCTTAATACTCAAATTAAAAAAAAACCTCATATCTATACTAACGAAACACATACGCATATGTCTTTGTATACAGACATATACACATACATACATATATACAAATATATGCGGCATTTTTATAACAAAATTTATAACATAGAACATTTTCTATCTCCTAAGGCTTTATTTTAATTTTAAAATTAATATACCCAGTATCAGCTAGGTTAAGATGAAAGTGGTTTACTCCTAAACTACAGACACAAATATAAATTGACACAACCTTTTTGGAATGCATTTAGAAGTGTATTTCAAAAGCTATTAAAAAGTTTGCAGTTTCTTGGTCCAGAAGATAAATCTAAGGAATTTCCTCTTGGGGGAAAAAAATCCAACAGAAGGAAAAGTTCAAATGTACAAAATGATTTAAAATCCTAAAATTGGTAACAAGTGTACAAAAAATAGTAATGGTTAAGTAAATGAGGATGTACCCAGAACCACCCTGCCTTCCTTCACAACTATACAAAAATGAAAATTATCAAAGCCACACTGCAAAGTAGAACTAAAATGCCAGGCTGAAAAGAAAAAAAAAGGAAGCATCACAATGAACTAGGAAATGATGAACAGTACGTATGGGTAAATACTCAGACTATGAAATAAAACAATAAACTGAGTAAGGTGAGTAACTTTCTACTTTTCATTTCTAATAAACTGTCATGCTATCCCTATTTGTATTATTATTTTTCAAAGATTGTGTTTATTTTTTTGACAGAGATCACAGGTAGGCAGAGAGGCAGGCAGAGAGAGAAGGGGAATATATATATGTGTACATATTTATAACATAAATATGCTGAGCAGAGAGCCCGATGTGGGGCTCCATCCCAGGACCCTGGGATCATGACCTGAGCCAAAGGCAGAGGCTTTAACCCACTGAGCCACCCAGGAGGCCCCCTATTTGTATTATTAAAAAATGTTTTTTACTTAAAATGTGATCAAGGTTAGTATACTTAAGTTGGATCTAAGCTATGTATTTTGGATCTTCTTAATTGATAATGCCCGTAATTATGTGTAAGAGAGAATGTCTAAGTTCATAAATGAAAGAACGACTTCACATTAGTAATTCTTGCCACTTTCAATTCAACCCCTTCGCAAATCATTAACAGTCTCGGAATTATCACAACCTTGACATAAACTATCCTTTAGAACTATGAGTAGAAGCCTACTCAATGATTTCTAGTATATATTACACGCAGACATTACAGAAATGTCTAGTAATGGAATTCCTTACCACAGACCTCCTTTCTGATCTGTGATGAGTAATACAGTGATCCAGCAAGCTCTCTTCTTCCAACTCCCTCTGACAAAATGGACACACACACCTGGAAATCGCACAGAATACAAAACTTACTAACATTGTCAGCATTTAACTTAAAGGTAAAAAATAGAATGCACGCAGATCTAGTTCCCAGGCCTCGTACTTTCTGATTTGACATTACTTTTCCATTCTGATAATGGGCAGGTGCCCACGTTTTTTCTCGTGAGAAAAGTTAAGTATCCCCATAGGGACAGGACAGAGAAACAGTTAAATAAACTGAACATGAAGCACTTCATTCTCTTCGGAAGAGAAGCACAGACTGAGCTCCCACTGACTGAGAAACTCGGGGATCACATCACCCAGCTGTCCCTGGGTTACTTTTTCTGTTTCTTTTTTTCCCTCCCTTTCCTAATTCAGGTCACACAACTGGGTGTTACTTGTTCTCCAGCTTCACCAAGCATCTGTAACTACCGAGGTAGTTAAGGAGTATTTGTCCCTTACACTGTGCTGTCCACTACAGGAGCCTGTAGCCACGTATGTCTACTGGTACTTGAAATGTGGCTACTGAAATTGAGTTATGCTGGAAGTACAGAATGCACAATGAGTTTCAGAGGCTTAATATTAAAAAAGGAGTAAAATATCTCAATAATGTTGATATCGATTATATTTTCAAATGATTGTATTTAAGCTATCCAGTTAAATAAAAATACTAAAAATTAATTTCACTGCTTCTTTTTACTTTTTTAGTGTGGCTATGGGAAAATATGAAATTACCTATCTGTTCTATTGGACAGTGCTGCCTTAAACTCTTAGGGACATTATGGAGGCTTGGAATTTTTTGCTCACTTTCCATCATAGACACAACCTCTTGTTTCCTGACACTTGTACTCCAGATAAGCTGCCTGTGTTAAGAATTTTAAAAATTTCAATTATGTACTAATAACTTCTTTTATAAACAAAGATTTCTACCTTTGATGCAAATATTAATTTATCTTCTAAGACTGATTAATCAAAACCCCTCCTCATTTTCTGTTATTTTAATTCTTTATTATCAATTCTAATTAGCAGAAGAAATTAGGATTTAAATGAGCTCACATATATTTTTAAATCTTCATGAAGCCTATCAACCTTACAATCAAACCCACACCTTTTCGTAGCCCATTTATTATCCTTCCTTCTTACTGGTCCTAACAGAATTCATACTCTGCTTTGAGCTAAAACCCTCATTTAAATTTATAACATCACAGTATAAAACTAACCCTACAATAAAGAATACATGTGCAAAGCAATATCTAGTAAAACAAAAGGAATTATGGCCATCTTTTAGACTTTCTGGCTACGAAATTTATGCTTTGAGTGTATTTTCTTAAATAATGAAGACTAACATTTGCCTTCAGGAGAGAGAAAAAGAAAATCACACTCCTACTGAAATACCACTATTTTTAACTGAGCTTATAAGGAGATTTAATGGTTTCCAAGCCATTAGCCGATGTAGGGAAATACAAATCACTTCCTTATTTTGTTGGGAGAGAGACTCCAAACTTTGCAATTATAGGACAGGTTACGGCCTAGCAGGATAGTAATGGCCCAGATTCATTTCTCTCTCTGTCTCTTTTTTTTTTTTTTTAAGGAAAAACAAATAATCATCAATATTCTCCACTGCCCCTACTAACCACCTCCATCCTTCCTCCAGCCCCATAAAGATTACCCACCAAAAAGTACCAGATTCAGGATGCCTGGCCCAGGCCTGTTCTTCCCTGCTAGACTATATACTGAGATGTCACTTCCTACCTTCTAAAGCCAAACCAGCAATATCAGGGGAAAGGAGCGGTGGCAGTGGAAGGGTGAAAAAGAAAAGGCTCTGAACCAGGACCGACTTCAAGCCATTAGTCAGAAAGCAGAGCCTTGAGGAACTTGGACAGTTCCACATTCTATTTTTGGATCTTCCTTAATGCAAACTTGTCTGAGGAAGTTCTCCCAATCTCTCCCAGCACTCGGTTGGTTCCCCTCATGAAATGTTTTTTAAGTAGAGAAAGCAAAATTCTTTCACAATTATTGCATTTAACAAATGACTACCAACAGTAGGTGTTATGGTTCAGAGCCTAATTATTACTCCATACATATGTTCACAATAAAAAGGTTAGCCTGTCCAGCCTATTAACTTATTTACAGGCAAATCAAGTTTAACAGTCAACTACATTGTGTCAAAACAAACCTGGTTGTGGTCTCCCCAAGTTCCTGCAGCGGTCCATACTTATCTATATACTTCTCACAAGATCTTATGTGTGCTCTCATTTCGCTGAGGCAAACCTATATAAAAAGCAAATTCAAAATAAAGTCCCTGTTGAAAAGGGGCTCAATGAAGTCTTTTGTGATCCAGCTTTATTACTTTCATTATTGCAAATAAGGTCATAGCAATCGATCAGCTGATTAAAAGGATATATTCCTGACAAAAGTAAAACAAAGTTAAGGCATTATCAAGAATAACACTTTACAAATGTTTCTAGTACTTAGAAGACCCCAATGTTGAGTTCTTGAGTTTGTTCTTCTAGAAAGCATTTTTTTAATTTTATTTTTATTTTTAGAATATTTATTTATTTGAGAAAGAGAGCAAGCGCACACATGCCTCAGCAGGGAGAGCAGCAGAGGGAGAGGGAGAAAGACTCCTCAAGCTAACTCCAAGCTGAGCACAGAGCCTGATGCAGGGCTCCATCCTAGGACCTGAGATCATGACCTAAGCCAAAATCAAGAGACAGATGCTTAACGGACTGAACCACCCAGGCTACCCTAGAAAGCATATGTTTTTTAAAGTGGAAAGACAGGGCACCTGGGTGGCTCAGTCAGCTGGGCGTCTGCCCTCGGTCAGTTCATGATCCCAGGGTCCTGGCCTCAAGTCCCACACTGGCCTCCCTGCTCAGTGAGGAGCCTGCTTCTCCCTCTCCCTGTGCTTCTCCCTCTCCCTCTGCCCCTTCTTACTGCTCATGCTCTCTCTCAAATAAATAAATAAAATCTTTAACAACAACAACAAATAAAGTGGAAAGACGTATTAACTCAAATTTACTTTTTTTGGACACCATTACCTAACTTGGTGATGGTAAGAAGTGAGAAAGAGAAAGGGGAGAGGGGAAAGAGATCAAGCAAGATGGAAGGGGGGGAAAGAAGTGAGAAGAGACGGAAAGGGAAAGAGAGATAAAGAGAACCAATAGATGCATTTTAATTTTAAAGATGGCCATAGGAAGTAAAAGGAAATCCTGTGCCTCGGGGAAGGATATAAATACCACGGTTTTATACTATATCCAGCAGTACTACATGAATTCACAATACACAGTATACTTAATGACCCCATTAAGAGCAAACATAAAAGACAGCTCTTAGAGTTCATTTTTACCAAGGCAGAATAAAGAGCCCTTGTTCCTCCAGATATACATTCGGAGATCCTCACCATGAGGGATCTGTGGCTAAATAACACAGTCTACTAAATGTTTCATTAGAAACTCTGATAAGATCTTGCACTAAAGGAAGCTTTGCATAGCTGTGGTAAGGTGGTCCACCCACCCTGCTTTATTTTGCTTGAGCTACGGAAGTTAAACCTCAAACATGAAATCTACCCAGTCAAGGAAACTGTTATGATTGCTTAACAAAAGACAAAAATAAGAGCAAGTGGAAAAGTGAAATAAATCCTTGTTTTACCAATATCCACCTAGGCCGCATTGAGGTAGCTGCCTTAAACACACAGTTTTCCAAGCTTTCATATCCAGCTTTGCTCATCAATTCTCCCGCATCTCTATTACTTTTCTTAAAAGTACCTTTCTTCCTCTTTGTATTCCTTGAACAACAAAAGATAAGCAAGCATTTTTTTTTTTTAAAGCAAGCATTCTTGATACAAATTAGAAATCATGGCATGTCTAGACACAAAGTTATAGAAGACATTGTAAGAGATGGCAGAGGAAACATAAGCCACTGTGCTTGCTCTAAAGGGGCTTATCACCTAATAGAGGGGGGGAACCACACCTGGACAAGTAGAGAGGAAACTGTTTGGTACTGGGGACCAAATACTAGGAATGGAGACCTCGCCGGGACTCTGAAGAATAGAGAGAGTCTGAACATTTGATTCTAGAAGGAATGGCAATATTCCTGGAAGAGGAGTAACATAAAAAGGAAGGGACGGATATAAGAAACACTTTAAAGGAAAAATAAAAATACTTGTGAATAATCAGATATAAAGAGTGAAAAAAGGAAGGGGCTCTCTACTCAGGATAATTTGAGAGAATATCCCCGTTTCTGACAGCCACCAAAGGTGGAACGAAACACTGGATGACAGAATGCTATAGTGAGTTTGACTTTGTGCGTGTTGAATTTTATATGATGACAAAATAATACCAATGCAAAAAGTAATAATCTATTATTATGAATGTAAAAAGCTATTGATTTTGAGCATTTACCATGTTCCAGACAGTGCTACGAGCATTATATATTTTATCATTTTCCCTTATAACTATTCGCCATTGTGTGACATGAATGTTATCTTTTCCCTCCTTTTATAAAAAGATGAACAAAAACTTAGATAATAACGTCCCTACATCACAAATAATGAGGGAGGGAATTGACGTTTGATCCCAGGAAGTCTGACTCCAAAGACCGCGTATACATTCTGTGGTCAGACAGCCCTGAGTTGGTTACTAAGTCTTTGATAAATATTCAAAAACTGTATCAAGCACTAACTATGTGCCAGTCCCCGTTCAAAGGGCTGGGTTCACACCCAGTCTCCAGTAAAACAAACACAGTCCTAACCCTCATGGAACATAACTTTGGTGGGGTAACTGACGTATATAAGCTTAAAAATCACAAAAGCGTAATTCCAAATGGTGACAAATAGTACGTAAAGAAAGCGCAGGGTCCTCAGAAAGCATAATGGGCTGTGATATCGATTAACAATCAAGAAAGTTTCTTTGAAAAAATTCAGACCCTTAACACATCATCTCATTCTTGATCTCTATAGACTCCCTATGATAGTTATCTTCCCATTAGCAGTTCAAAGGTTAACATATTTAAAAATTGGTGGATTCTTCCCCAAATCTGCTTTCCGTCTCAGCACCCGTCTCACCTATACCTACACGTCAGAAACCTAGGAGGTATTTTTGACACTGTCTACTCTCATTTGGTCCACATCCAATCTGTTACCAATTTCCTTCAATTCTCTCCTAAGTGCCCCTTAAAAGAACCTCTAATTCCCTGCCCAATGCTCTCACCCTAATCCAGCTTCTTTACCTGACCCATCCCAATAGTCACTGAACTGGCTCCACCAATCCTGCTCTTGACCCTCGGAGCCATTCTCCATGCACATGAGAGAGCAGTTATCTTAAAAATAGATACCTGATCTGGGGCGCCTGGGTGGTCTTAGATGGTTAACCGTCTGCCTTCAGCTCAGGTCATGATCTCAGGATCCCGGGTTCGAGCCCCACATCAGGCTCCCTGCTCAGCAAGGGAAGTCTTCCTCTCTCTCTCTGCCCCTCCACCCCCCAGCTTGTGCTCTCTCTCTCTCAGATAAACAAATAAAATCTTGATAAAAATAGATGTATAAACCTGATTAAAAGCATATACTCTTTCTATGACTCACTAATGCATTTAGGATAAAATCTAGACTCTTTTCGACAGCCTCCCAAGACTTCACATGATCTAACCAGGCTAGTACAGCATCAAAGGAGGGAACTCGCAACCAGAGGGACAAGATCAACACAGAGAAATACTGCGAAGTCCAGAATATAGAAGGAATTATGCCGCCAGATGTAATAATAAAGCTATTCATGGATAGGCTGCAAAGGGGTAGCAGGACAGGTGGCCACATGATGGAGGGGGTGGGTTGGTCACGGGAGTGATGGGAAGGGAAGAGATGGTGGTGGTTGGTGAAAGCATTTGTTTGTAAAATGAGGAGATGGTAGGAGTCGGGTGCCAAGTTCACCACAGCCTACCCATACAAACTTGGAGAAAAGGCAGGGGAGAGGCAGAGACAATAAACCTGAGAAAGATGGGGTAGGATGAAGCCAAAGGCACAGGTGAAATGATTTGCTGGTGACAATCTTCTCAGCGGTCCAATAACCTTGTGCACAGGCAGAAGGAGGGTCACATACCGGGGTGTCACACTCAGTGCACTTCTGGTACTCGGATTTCATTCTTTTCGCTACATCAGTTGCTGGAACTCCTTCCGAAGGAAGATAGGCCCGGCAATAAGGACAGGTCCATTTGTTGTTCTTTAGACTGGTAGCAATACAGGAACGGCAGAATCTGCCCAAAACAAACCGAAAATATGTTATTTTCCTTAAAAGGTACAAGGGAGCCGGCACTATGTGTTCCTCTGTGTAAAGGGTATTTTAATGACACCTTGTACACTAGGAGCTGTGTTGTCAAGTTCACGGTGCATTTGCACCCTCAAGCCTCTTACCTTCCCAGGAAGACTGCTTTGGAGTCACACGTTCTCACTACACGCACGGCAAGCGTTTGAACAGAAGGGCACAAAGTGGTGAAAAGAGCATTCTGATATGCAGGATTAAAACTATAACCTAAAGGATAGCTAATGTGTTCTGCCTATTTTAATATTTTAATTCTAATCCTACTGTAACCCAAACGTGGTGGGGGGGGGGCTGGAAATAGGTCTTTGCACTGTGGGATTTTGTATGTTAGATAAGAAAATAGCAAGAGGCTAAGGAGGCAAAATACCATGCATGTTATCCATCTTGTTAACAATTTTCATGTCCTCCCCAGGTACAGAAATTTCTCTAATCCAAATGACCACTATTAGGAATGTCCTCTGAGTCAAGAAATTTATTCTCCGGTATATTTAAAGATGATCATTATAAAATCTTAACACAATCAACAGAGTTCACAGACAATCTGGACTTCTTTATAAGATCTGTTGAAGGCTAAGTATGCACAAATGTAAAAATGACATTTAGATAAGTTATACACATTAGAGTGATTTGAGAGCTCTTAAGATACTCACCATATACTATCTATCTGGGAGCATTACTATATGGCAAAAGTTAAGCTTTTTAAAAATTTAAATATACCGGGGCACCTGGGTAGCTCAGTTGGTTAAGCATCTGCCTTTGGATCAGGTCATAATCTCAAGGTCCTAGGATCGAGTCCCATAATGGGTTCCCTGCTCAGCAGCGAGTCTGCTTCTCCCTCTGCCTCTTCCCACCCCTTGCTTTCTCTCCCTTTCTCTCTGTGCCAAATAAGTAAATCTTTAAAAAAATTTAAATATACGATATATACTGAAATCTTCACATACCAGAGGTATATAGCTCATTGAAATTTCCTAAACTGAACTCTCAAGTGTATTAGCCATGACTGATGACACTTAAAAGAACTCTCTTCTGCATCTGTTATAAAATTCTTATATGCACACAGAAGATGCTGACATTTGCACTGTTGTTCTTGAGGCATCTGCTTGATGTTTATGTCTGTCCAGCATCCATTTCCTCTTTTTCTTGCAACAGCACCCTGATTTCACTCTGCAGGAACTGTACCTCTTATAGAAGATACAATCTGGTGGGACCTCAGTCAAGGGGCCCACAATGCTCTGCTGAAGACGAAGATCTGAGTCCTCTGCTGTCTTCCACTTCTCTGTGCTTCAAGTGATGAACAAGTTCTAAGACACAATCTGCCCTTGCAGAAGTGGCCCTCAGAGTGTAGTCTTGATGATGACAAAAAATATCAAGCAAAAATAAGTAATAATCTATTATCATGAATCTCTTGTATTACAAGCGGTTCAGATGCTCAAGTTGTAACCCTCATACAACATCTCGGGTTCTGACATGAATTACTCGTTTACATGATGTAGGGGCAAGCAGATGATACTTTGTTTTCTTGGTGAATGAAAAAGTCTTCCCCTTTCCTCACAACTTACTCGAGTTTTATACCAATACAAACAGAAGATATTGGTGTCGAGCCCTGTGGTGGGTGCTGATGGACATGATCTGGTATCACTCTCAAGAGTGATCCTAACATGCTGCTCTGCTCTCTCCTCACCTGACTGGAGGCGAACAGACGTTCAGAGATGGAAAAATTTGCCGCGTTTACACAGCCTGAAGACAGCAAGTACAGTGAACCTCGCACAGCTTCAGAAGAGACTCAAAAAGTATGAGGGGAAAGTCCCCAACTTACAATGGTTCCACTTAGGATTTTTTGACTTTATGGTGATGCAAACGATCCTCATTCATTAGAAACTGTATTTCAATTTTTGAATTTTGAGCTTCTCCTGGTTGGCAGTAAATCCTCTTCTCTCCAGGCTGGGTGGCCCCTGGCCAGCCCTGCAGATGAGCAACGGCTATGCTTGCAACCACTCTACACCCATCCAACCGTTCTGCCTTCTACTTTCACTACAGTAGTCAACACATTACACAAAATACTAGTTGCAAATCCTATAGAGCAGTCAATTAGCTGTACCCATTTTAACAAAAGTGATTATTAAATGGAGAAAACACATCAAGACTTAAGGTGTTTTGGGAAAGACTGAACTTGCTGGTTATGAGTTACATAAAAACCATGACTTTTTATTTTATTTATTTTCTTTAAAGATTTTATTTATTTATTTGACAGAGAGAGATGACAAGCAGGCAGAGAGGCAGGCAGAGAGAGAGGAGGAAGCAGGCTCCCCGCTAAGGAGAGCCCAATGCGAGGCTCAATCCCAGGACCCTGAGATCATGACCTGAGCTGAAGGCAGCAGCTTAACCCACTGAGCCACCGAGGCGCCCCCAAACCATGACTTTTTAAAGTGTTACCAATAAGGAGAGGAATGGATGCCACTGCAGCTTAAGTCTCGGTTTTTGGGGTGCAGAATGAGACTGCAGAATCACTTAGTTCAAAAAAATCTGAGGTTAAAAGTCTCCCATTAGAGGTATAGTTACCAAATTCAAGTCTTGTGAACAGGAGAATTTAACATCCTTACTCTGGTACATTAGCATACTAAGTATGTAAGTGATCAAACATTAAATGAATTGTCTAATTAGAATCAGGGCTATTCAGGTTTAGGTTGTGTGTGTGTGTGTGTGTGTGTGTGTGTGCGCGCACGTGCGCATGCATACACGCATGCTATATAACAAGGTACAAAACAAGATAACTCAAAAATAAAATCTCTTGGAAAGCAAACTGGTGCAGCCACTCCGGAAAACCGTATGGAGGTGCCTCAAAAAGTTAAAAACAGAGCTACCCAATGATCCAGCAACTGCACTACTAGGTATTTATCCAAAGGATATAAAAATAGTGATTCAAAGGGACACCTGCAGCCCGATGTTTATAGCAGCAATGTCCACAAAAGCCAAACTATGGAAAGAGTCCAGAAGTCCAGAAGTCTATCAACCAATGAATGGATAAAGAAGCCCGGGTGGCTCAGTCGGTTGAGCGTCTGCCTTTAGTTCAGGTCATGATCCTGAGGTCCTGGGATCAAGCCCCACACTGGGCTCCCCACTTGGTGGGGAACCAGCTTGTCCCTCTCCCTCTGCCTTCCACTCTGCCTACTGTGTTCTATCTCTCTGTCAAGTAAATTTTAAATTTAAAAAGATGTGGTGTGTCTATACACATACACACACACACACAGGAATATTATGCAGCCATCGAAAATGAAATTTTGTATTTGCAACGACATGGATAGAACTAGAGTATATTATGCTAAGCAAAATAAGCCAGTCAGGGAAAGACAAATACCATATGATTTTACTCCTATGTGTAATTTAAGAAACAAAACTGATGAATACAGGGGAAGGGAAGGAAAAAAAACAGGATAAAAACAAAGAGGGAGACAAACCATAAGAGACTCTTAATCTCAGGACAAACTGACAATTGCTGGAGGGGAGGTGAGTGGGGAATGGGGAAACTGGGTGATGGACATTAAGGAGGGTACTTACTGGGATGAGCTCCTGGTATTTTATGCAACTGAGGAATCACTAAATTCTAAGCCCAAATTAATCATACACTGTAAGTTAACTAATCTGAATTTAAACAAAACAAAAAGAAAACAAAGTATAGAAATATATATATATATTAAATGAGCTATTTATAGGTTTACAAATGTATAAAAACATCGAAAAAGATTTAAAAAAAAGAACATTTACCTACCTTTTGGAGAAATGAGAACTAGAAGAAGAGGTGGATATGTGATAGAAATAAAAAAGAACATTTACCCAGGTTTTTTTTTTTTTTTTTTTTTGAAAAATAGGAATGGGAAGGAAGAGGTGGGTACTGTCATTGTCAAATTTCAAGTTTGAACTCTATGGCCATATCACCTACAAAATAAATGATCCTTTAACAAGTGAATCACCAATAATCACTTGGGATAAATGGTCTGGTAGTTTTTTATAAAACAAAATATATAGGCATCCTTTGGTCTTGCAATACCAAGCCCATGTATTCATTAAATAAAAAGAAATGAAAACACATGTCTCTTTGTACAAGAATATTAATAAGGAATGTATTTACAACAGCCCCAAACTGGAAATAACCCCAGTGTCCATTAACAAGAAAATGAATTAGCAAACTGGGACAAATCCCTACAATGGAACACCACACAGCAATTAAAAAAAATAACAAATTACTAATATACACAGCAAATGGATGAACCTCAAAGACATACTGAGTGAAAGAAGCCAGACACAACCGAGCACAGTCTGTATAATGCCACTGAGACGATGTTCTTGAACAGGCAAAACTGATCTATGGTAAAGAAAAAAATCACAATGGCTCCTGTGGGGATATATGGACAGGGACTGGCTGGAAAGGGACATGAGGGAACTATCTGGGGGTAATGAAAATATTTTATATCTCATGGGCGTTATACTTAGGATGTGTTCATTTCAGTACATGTGTAATTTACCTTAAAAATAACGAAGTCTGGTTAATAATATGCAACTTTTAAAAAAGATTTTATTTATTTATTTGAGATAGATAAAGAGAGAGAGAGAGCAATTGAGAGCGAGAACATAAGCTGGGGGACAGAGGGAGACAGAGAAACTGGCTCCCTATTGAGCAGGGAGCCCAATGTGGGGCTCCACCCCAGGACCCCAGATTCATGATCTGAGCCAAAGGCACATGCTTAATCGACTGAGCCACCCAGGTGCTCCAATACTGTGTATCTTGATATAAGAAGGAAACAGAATGTGCTGATCATCGTAACCTACTCTGAAATGCATCCAAAAGAAGATGAATGGATGATGGGTAGGTATGTGATAAAATGAGAGAAAAAAGCAACATAGCAAAATTGATAATTGTAGAATCTAGGTAGTGAATATATAGTTGTTCACTGTACATTCAACTTAGCTCTACGTTTAAAATTTTTCATAATAAGATGTTAGGGGGAAAATGTTAGAAAAATTAATCACCTTACTATGACTTAAATTTTCTTTACTCCTGAGAAAAACTGTGTTGTAAAATTAGGAAGGGAAATGTTTGGAGGGTAAGAGGCCTGAAATTTTTAATGGAACATGAAGAGAAAAACATCTAAAATAATATTTTTAAGGGCATTCAAATTCAGTGTGAGGAAAAGATTACACTGTGTTTATGATTATTTAAATGAACACAAAGAACAGAACAATTTTGCATATAATAAAGGGCTGAGGAGAGAAAATATAAACCATCTAAAATTGGGTATGTGTAGCTTTTAGCAAGAACAGTTAATCCATGGTTCTAGTGAAGACTATGAGAGAATATATAAAAGTGCACAAACATCCCTAGACCCACCCAAATCAGCATTCATGCACTGGTGAAACGTTTAGCAAGAGCTTACTACTGACAGCTTACATCACGCCAGGGACGAAACTGTGGCAGTGCCTAAGGTCCCTGCTCTCTAGAGTTCTAGAATGAGGTGGGAGGCATTACGATTACAGATCAGCAAATGATAAATCCTTTGAGAAGAAAACATCTGACCATGAAAATAGAGTGAGGGGGGCAAGGGGAGCATTTAGATGGGTGGTTCCTGAGATGATATTTGCAGGCACCCCTCTAAGGAAGATCTGGGAATGGTTTTCCAAACTGAAAACAAAGGGTACAAAAGATAGGGACCATCCTGTTGAGATACAGAAAGCCAGCATGCTTGAAAGGCAAAGGGCCCCAGGGAGAGTAAATGGAGATTGTGGGAGGGGGAGTAAAGTGGACAGGAGACAGAGCATTAAGCCATAACTCAGGGTGATGGATAGGTACTTGGACGGTTTTAAATAGGAGGGTGACACAGTTTGATTTACATTACATGGATCACTCTGGTTCTTGTGTAAAGAACAGATTACAGGGGTACAAGAGCCACAGCAGTGAGCTCAGGTTTAAGCCACTGGAAGAGTCAATTCAAGAGAGGATGATGGCTTCAACCAACAAAGTGACAAGAGGAAGTGTAAGTGGTCAGACAGATTTAGGATTTATTTTGGAAGTGAGGCAAAGGGACTTACAACATACCAAATGACAACAAACACATTATACTAAGTGAGAAAAGTCAAACACAAAAAAGACTACTTATTGTATGATTCCAAAACTTAGTGACAGAAAACAGATGGGGTTGTTGGAGCCAGGGGCTTTGGGAGGGGATTGTGCACAACAGATTTGAAGGAACTTTTGGTGGTAATGGAATTAACTGTTCTAGATCTCGTGTGTGTGGAAGAAGTTATATAATTACCAAAACTCCTCGACTTACACACTTCGTATGAATTATACTATATCACCTCAATAAAACTGAAAAACAACACAACCAAACAATAATGCCCCAGTGACAACAGGCCAGAAATAACCGTTGCATGAAGCAGATCACAGAAATACACACAGCTCAGAACCATTCAGAATCTTGCTGGTCTCCCTCCTCCACCACTCCAGGCACAGAGTAGTTACTCAGTAAATTCAAATAACTGAAGCAGTTACGTGGAACAGATCAAAGGAGCATTTCCTGGATAGGACCAACATTCACATTAATAAGGAAGAGCATAAGAGTGCTGGGCCCTTCTGAAAGAACCCAAGGGATAGAAATGAACACAAACCGAGGCGCCTGGGTGGCTCATTGAGTTCAAGCCTCTGCCTTCGGCTCAGGTCATGATCTCAGGGTCCTGGGATCAAGTCCCGCATCGGGCTCTCTGCTCAGCAGAGAGCCTGCTTCCTCCTCCTCTCTTTCTGCCTGCATCTCTGTCTACTTGTGATCTCTCTCTCTGTCAAATAAATAAATAAAATCTTTAAAAAAAAAATGAACACAAACCCAATGAGATAAGAGATTCCCATTTTTCTCCCCCTTTTCCACCTTCATAAGGAGGCTGAGAATGATGAATGAGGAGAAGGAGGAGAAATTAGGTGAAAGAAGCTGAGAATAGAAGTCAATTACTTGGGTGGCTCAGTGGGTTAAGCCGCTGCTTTTGGCTCAGGTCATGATCTCAGGGTTCTGAGATCTAGTCCCGTATCAGGCTCTCTGCTCAGCAGGGAGCCTGCTTCCTCCTCTCTCTCTCTGCCTCTCTTCCTACTTGTGATCTCTCTCTGTCAAATAAATAATTAAAAAAGAAAAAGTCAATTACTTTTTTTTTTTAGACCAGTTCAATGTTTTTAAAAATTCTGAGTTGCCATTGCTTTAATATTAGATTTTGTGGGGTGTCCGGGGTCTTAGGCTTTGTGGTGGGTGTGGAGCCTGCTTAAGATTCTCTTTCCCTCTCCCTCTGTCCTATTTCACCTAAAAATTAAAAAAAAAAAAATCAGATTTTACAACTAAACTTCTGGCTTCTTTTAAAAGCTAGTCTTCTCCAACTCTGGACTCAATTCCCATGTGGTCCCATGGGCGGGCACCCCCATCCTGTGGAGGACTCATCCTCCACATTCATTTATATCACCTGGCAGTCTGCAGCTCCTGAAGACCTGAATTAGGAACTGGATAATGACTCTATGAACTTTGAAACCAGATGGAAACTTAAATACCCCACTCCCTTTGATAATTTTATTAGCCCCTTTCTGTTTCCCTAAATTAAGTGATTATCAATAAAAACCCTTCTATAATGAAGAGATCAGCAAAGCACTGTAGAAAAATGAGGAAAAGCTTGCTGAGGACACTGGGTAAAATTATGCATCCAATCTTAGGAGGTAAAACTGAACCCTAAGTATTGTAAATTGAAGGCAGGAGGGATGCATTAGGGACTCCATGGATCTAGCACTAGACAGGCAAAATACGTATTCAGACATGGTTCCCAAATACGGCTCTGCAAAAGCCACTGGCGACATGAGGTCATGTAACATTTTATTTATATTCTCAACACTAGGCTGCCTCACTAGAGGGAGGCCAATAAGAAGCTGAATGGATACGAAGCCCTCAAGAAGGGGCTTCGTGAGCTTTAAACAGAATAAGGGGGATTGTTATTGTTATTCTAAGTGATGATAAAAGTCTCACACTAAAATATTCCAGTGTAAGGCAATAAACACACACACCCACACCCACACACACACACTCTCCCTCT
Organism: Mustela erminea; assembly: GCF_009829155.1. NCBI lineage: Eukaryota > Metazoa > Chordata > Mammalia > Carnivora > Mustelidae > Mustela > Mustela erminea. The sequence continues at coordinate 39,755,650 of NC_045626.1, forward strand.
TGGCCTGCAGGTCAGCCTGGACAGCCCTGAGTGCAGCTATTCCTAGAGCAAAGCCCTCCAGCCCCCCACTGCCCCTGAGATGTCCTTTGATGTTATTTCTGCATTCAGTTAGGTTCCAGAGTCCATCCTGGGACTCATTTAGCCTTCAAACCTCGACTCTGCATATTTCTACACGGCATTATGTGTTGATTTAAAATTTAACCCCTTTGGGGACACCTGGGTGGCTCAGTTGGTTAAGCAGCTGCCTTCGGCTCAGGTCATAATCCCAGCGTCCTGGGATCGAGTCCCACATCGGGCTCCTTGCTCCGCAGGGAGCCTGCTTCTCCCTCTGCCTCTGCCTGCCATCCTGTCTGCCTGTGCTCACTCTCTCTTCCTCGCTCTCTGACAAATAAATAAATAAAATCTTTAAAAAAAAAAATTTTTTTTAAATTAAAAAAAAAATTTAATCCCTTTGAGACGATTGTATTTCCTTTAACTTAAAATCTTAGCGGGGTGCCTCTCTAGAACCTTCAAACGTGGTCCTCAACTTGCTGTATTTTACTGCCAATTAAATAGGGTTAGCTAAAGTTGCGCTTCAAAAGTGAATATAAATCACCTGAACACCCTATTAAAATGCAGATTCTGATTTAGTAGGTGGGAGATGGGGCTCAAAATTCTACAATGCTGCTGGTCCGCGGGGCCTGTAGCCAAGTTCTAAGGAAAATCTGGGCATAAAACTCCATCTGCTACATTATTTAGGTTCTGTTTGTTAGAGAATACATAATTTAATAGATCACTAATATTTAATTTGCCTGTGACAATACTAATGTTACTAAATAAACATACAGCGGTCCAACGACCAGAGGAGGTAAATTTCAGGCCAGCTTAATTACATCTTTCTGAAATTCTCAGTAATCCAAGGACAGATGAGCAACCCCATAAAAAGAATGGAGGTCAGAAACTATCATGGGACTCCTATCTATTATTCAACCACAGGGCATCCGTTGGCTGGCCCTACAGAATGGCTGTCCTCGCTTGAGGGGCATTCACCAAAGTATTCCAACTGCATGGTATTTTGGAATCACCCATTAATTCAATGGATACTGAACACCCACTGAGCACCAGGCCCTGAAGGAGTGGCAATGTAGAAAGCAGCATTCCTTTCCTAGAGCAAAGGCTCACCAGAGTTTTTGGACCTTGAGGGTACCAAAGACTGTCACCACCCCATTTTAAGTGATACTTACCCAAGCACACTAGGAGGAGGAAGCATTCTATATTACATTTGTTTTAGCATCAGAGGCCTAGATGTTCATATTTAAACGTCAAAGTTTCATCTTGAAGTCAAGTCACAGGTCAAGTAATATGTCAATGGTAAGTGGAAATCAGATGGAAACTTCCACAACATTCCACCTCTTCAATTCAACTCTCTGCATCTGTGCCGCTTTAATGCCCTACATCCCATGAAATGGATGGACCGTCCATTCTCCTGCTAAGGCCAAACCCTCTCCTGGCCCCCAACCCCTGCTGCAATTCTCAGCTCCTCTCTCCTACTCAGGGGCATTGCTCCTAGAAGTTTCTCTTCTCCTGTGCATCAGTTTGCCTCTCCCTATTGGGTCATTTCCATAACCTTACAGAATATTCCATTTTCCTTCTCTTAAAAAAAAAATTTTTTTTTAAAGAAAACTCTTTTGATCCCACTTCTCCTTTCAGCTATTACCCAAATTCTCTTCTTCGCTTTGCTTCTCAACTCCAGGAAAGGGCCTTGCACGCTCCCTGTCTGTGGCTCCTGTGATCACTCACGAACCCACTCCCCTCCCCAAGCGGTGGGGCCCACCATCCCACTGAAACTGCGCTTCTCAAGGTCCCCAAAAGCCTCCATATTATGATATCCAGTGCTCAATTCTCTTGTATAGAAATCTGACAGGATAATTTCATGTCTGTTGAGTGTAATTAGTAATATTAAAAATGAGGGCTTGTATTTTATATAACTTTGTTTTTTAATTTTGTTTTTCCACAATACATTTTTTAAATATAAAATATTTTTATATATTTATATATCTTAAAAAATAAAATACTTATATATATAAAATATACTTATATATATTTTATTTTATAAAATATAAAATATAAAATAAAATATCAGCCAGCGATGGGCTGAAAACAACAAACCAAACCAAACCACACTGGTTTTTTCAGCTGATAATTTGAGAAACACTGCTCTAAATATCTTAAAATTGCTACTCCCCCACATACTTCCTATCACACTTCCTTACTCATTTTTTTTTTTTTTATCCTTTACACCTGTCACTATATAACAAGCGACATACTCCTGACTGGAATCTTGTTTATTGTCCACCTGCCGCATGAGAATGCAAACTCCAGGAAGGCAAGAAATTGTGTCTACGTGCTCAGCACAGAACAGGGCAGATTTGCTGCATCGATAAATGACAGCACTCCATGCAACAGCAGATCTAACCAAACAACCCATAAAAAACCAAAATGATAAGGATGAAGTAAATGAACAAAGATTTTATTTCAAAGAACACTTTGCCGATTCCTACTGTCTGCTTGAGTGTAGTGTGCACATGGGTGCCTGACAGCCAGACTTCTTAGAAGAATTCTAAAGGGCCTATCAGAAAGCCTGATAATGATCTAATTTTTGTTTTTGATTAATTTAAAAACTCGGTTGGTAGATGGGATGGTTAGTCTCCTGTGTCAACTTGGCAGGATATAGGACTCCGTTATTTAATCAAACACTTATCTAGGTGTAGCTGTGCAGGTATTTTGTAGGTATGGTTAACACCTATAATGGCCTGACTTTAAGTAAAGAGACTATTATCCTCAATAACAAAGCAATTCCTTAAAATTAGTCTTTCTCACACACGTGCGTGTGCGCACGCTATTGGTTGTTTCTCAGGAGAACCCTCACTAACAAATAACATCCGAGCGGTCCATAAGTATCTGTAATGATTAAAAAAACAAGTAGCTTTATAATCTTATGTGAAAAATGAAGTCTTTGGGATTATACACCTCCTGTAAGAACGAAAGGGGCAGCAAAATGGGCAAAAGGGGGTCAAAAGGTATAAACTTCCAGTTATAAATCAGCCATGGGGCTCTGAGGTACAGAATGGTGGCTGTAGTTAAGAAGACTGTGTTGTATATTTGAAAGCTGCTAAGACAATAGATCTTAATACGTTCTTGACACAAGAAAAAAATGTGTAACTATGTATGCTGACAGCTTGCTAGACTTTCTGTGGTGTTCGTCTTCCAGTATGTACAAAGTTCAATCATGATGTTGAATACCTGAAAACTAACATATGTCAATTACACCTTGACAGCATTTAAATAAAAAATAAAATATACTAAATTTTTAAAAAAGATTGAAAGCACTGTTGTTTATTTCTGGGTCAGCTGAAAACTCATCAGGAAACTCTCGGGCCCTCCTCAGAGAAGCCCTAATTTGATGCAGCCTGTACTTGACCACAAATGGAAAGTTTTAATCTGCTTACCTCAAAGTCCTTCAGAATTATCCTCAAGAGTTTCCTTTTAAAAATTAGGAAAATTCTGTGACTTAGAGCAATTTAATCCAACTCAATTCAGTGAATATGGCTCTTTGTACCTTCAAGTATGCCCCAGTCTGTACCTATTAGGTTTGCTAGACCCATTCTCAACCTCTGGATCCTTTTAGGTAACTCCCTAAGCTCCAGCTCTGACCTTCCCGCAAACCCATTCTCCCAGTATCTTGAGGATATTTCCATTTGGGTATCTCCCTATCAGACTACTATATACCTGACCAGCTGCATCACGAGTTCTATTATCTCCGGAGCCAAACTCTGCCCCACTTTATCTCTGTCACCTGTTAGGGAGTTGCCTTCCACGCCTTTCTCCCCCTTCTATCCTACCCAACTGGTCCACGCATTTCTTTATAAATACTTATTTTAAGCGTAAATCGGATTCCCTTTCAGTTTCACTTACACAGCTTCAACTTATCAGCACCCTCCTCCCTCCCACTGATAACGGAAGAAAAGGCAGAGGTAGGAAACCTTTTCCCCAAAATGTTTTAACAACTGATAAACAGAGATATGAATAAAGTCAATTTGAAATGACAGCACATTAAAACAGAACTTCTTAAATTAAAGGCCACCAAAGGAAAAAAGAACCAAGCTAAAAGGAAGGCTATCTGGGACATCTCAGAAATGTCAGAGGTCTATCTTTTGTGGCCGAGTTTTATTCCAAAAGAAATACAGATAAGACATAATACCCATTCCTGGATTTTTGCTTTGTGAGATGACTTTAAAAGAAACAGAAATTATGTGTTGAGTCTTTATGATGGGCCACTTTTACATTTTTTTAATACTCCTATAAAAATTCCATTATTCACCATATTTTACAAATGAAGAAACAATAAAAGAGATTAAGCAACATGGTGGTCACACAGCAGATCTGTGGCAGGGCTGAATTCAAATCCTGCTCTCCCTCAAGCCCACCATTTCTACAATTTATAGAGTGCTACATACATATTCATTCAATGCATTTTTACCATTATTAATAACTTGCTTGACTTGAAATAGGTTTCAACGGAAATCAGCATCAACAAAAGAGTTCAACAAGTTTGGAAATTAGCTTCAATATGGGATAATATAGAGAGATTTCATTTGCTTTTCTTCATTTTCCAATCTAAGGTCAATGGAAGGGAGTAATTCATTTAGGAAGTACAAATGGTGTTACTAACACTCACTCTCGCCAGTGCAGAAGGAACTCTAGTTAACTTTTATAAAGTGGAGGGGGCCCAAGTAAATTTGCCAAAAGGAGGAATATGGAAATTCTGCCCACAGCCAGAACAATGGACATAGATTTGTCAAAACAAAGAACAGTAAAGTGAGGGAAGGCCATTCGTCCAGCCCTTGTTGTGCTACTCCATGACTATTTTTCCAGTTGCTGGTTTCCTATTCAAACTCTAACAAAGAAAAAGATTAAACAAAAGATTTAACTTTTTACACATTTTACTATCCTTTAGCAGAGGCAAAAACACTGCAAACAGCAAGTTACAGCCTTCAAAATCCAAACCAGGGAAAACAATCCCCAATCAGACAACAATCTCCAGTAACAAAGTCACCCACTTCAGTTCTACAAAAGGAACCTTCAAGACTTCATGTGGATCTCTGGTGCAACTTAATGCTCATACAGACTAAATTTACCCACACTTACCAGGAGGTTATTACCACCCTGAACTAATCAATAGGTTACACTGTTACACAATGGTACCCTGGCTTCCATCTTGGCCTTGGGATTTATGTCAATGAGCTACATCTGGACCAGCTGGGAAACAACATCAGTCATCAGTCAGGAGGTCAATTAGACTGGAGTTTAAAGTACATAGCTGAAACAACAGGCCTTGAAAAAAGAGCCACAAAATAAGGACTAGGGCACTCGCTATTTAAACACTGTGTGGGCTGCGTTTTTCTTCCTGGATAGCAGCCGGTTTTTCCGTGGTGCTTCTCAGTTACTAGTCTATAGGTGTCAAGGACCACCTAAGTCCTCTGAAAAACCTTTTGTGCCCTTGCATTTTTAATATGGTATTTTTTTTTCCCCTGGTAAGCCAGAAGCACTTCCTAGCCATTACAGTATTGCCCCAGTCAGCCAAAGACATCAAGAGGGCTTCCACTCCCACTCTATGCAACTCCGCCAGCCCCCCCACCTCCGCCCACACCAACATGCACACACTCGGTGGCACACCCGTGCAGCCACGGCAAGAAAGCTTCTAAGTAAATCGAGAACACGAATCCAGAGATCCAACTCCCATTTCTAGTTACTCAAGCACGCATTAAGGGCGTGCCAATTTTATACAGGGATTCTGTTTTCAAACTCTTTTTAGAAACTACTCGTTTTTATCTGTTCTTTCCATCGATTTAGGGAAGCGCTGTGTAAGGCAGACTGTAGCCTCCTGTCACTTCGTGGTTGGATTTTAAGGGCTCATTCAAGGCTTGGTGCTAACGTTCAAGTCCCCATCACACCCTGACAGGTATTCAAACTCTAACGACTACAGAGTCTCTTGGACGTTCCAATTTGAATTGATCTTTGAGGGGCTTGAGTGTTTGTATTAGAAAAGGGAGGCGGGAATGGAAGGCCAGTTTGCACAGATCTGTATTTACTCAAGAGGCTAGCCTCAGTGGGCGTTCTGGAAGCGTGCAGAGAGCCAGCAAAATAAATCCGACCTGGGTGGGGGGGCGGTGAGGGAAGCACCTCGCAATTAACTGAGCTCAGCGGGTAACTGCTGTGCAGCAGCCTACTACCTTGTGCCCAAGCAGGTGCCGGCTGTCCGGCCAAGAGCACCTTCCCCCGCTGGTGAGCCCTAGCTCCTGGCGGGTCGTTCGCCTGGGAACCCCATCCCTGGGCTCTACACCTAGGCTTCGGGAACAAGCAGCGACCGGCGGAGGGGCCGGGGGCGGGGGACGAGGGATAGGGAGGCGGGAGGCGCTGCAGGGCCCGCTTGTTGCTGTCTTCGCCTCCTGAAATCCTGGGTCACCTTCCGACCGGTCATTTTTCCCGTGGTGTGGACTGCCCAGGTCCGGGCGTCTCCCTGCAGCAGCACCATTCGGGCGCGGGCTTCTGAAATCCCACCTCGCCCTCCCCAGAAGCGGGCGCGCAAGCCGAGCTCCCCCGGCACTTACACGTGGCCACAGCGGGTCCGGACAGGCTGGTGCAACACCTCGAGGCACACAGAACAGTCGAAGGACGTGACGGGCAGCTCGGGGTCCCCCTTGCGCTCCAGGGCCCGCGGGGCGGCCGAGGCGGGGGCGGATTTGCCGCTATCGCTGCTCAGCACGGAGCCCATCGCTGCGCTTCTCGCCCAGACAGCTGCCAAGAGCTCAGTGCCTGCTGCCGGTTGTTTTGTTGTCCTGCGGTAGAGGAAGGAAGTCCCGGCCCAGCTGTGATCGCCGCCTCCCAGCGCGTCCAGCTAGAGTGCCTAGCAGCAGCCTCAGCCCCGGCGCCCAACCTCCGTCTAGGGCAGACGAGTGCGCCGCCACGCCTGGAACTGGCTTTCGCTGGCTGCCTCGGCGGAGACGTGCAGGCGGAGGCGGCAGCCGCACGGTGCGCGATGCGACAGCCCGGGCTCCTGGGAGAATTGAAACCTGAAACCTCAACTGCCGAGCCAGGGACCTGGGCCGGGCGTGAGCCTTCCGGGCGTTCGCATACATCCTCCTTACAAGTTGGAGGGAATGTGGGTCTGGTCGTGCTTTACGGGAACCAGAACCCGCTGGTAAGGTGATGATCCTGTCCGCCCTGCACTGTTGTAATCATAAAAGGCAACGAAGACCATCTATGACGGGTGCGTCTCCTAAGACTGTGCTAACCAGGACTTGAACATCGGATCAATCAATACTCCATTAATGGAGAGGTAGCATGGGGCAGTGAAAAGGGTTCTGGAGACCCAGATTCGAAGCTCAACTCCAGGACAAGGAATCTAGTGCTAAATTCTATCACCCCAGTTTCCTCAGCTCACAGTATCCTGCTGTTGCTCCGAGTGCCTGCCCCAACCTCTTTTAGACATGACCAAATATATCATTTATTAAGTCACACATTTGGGCGCCTGGGTGGCTCAGTCGGCTAAGCGTCTGCCTACTGCTTGGTCACGATCTCCGGATCCTGGGATAGAGACCCACTTAAGGCTCCCTGCTCAGCCGGGAGTCCACTTCTCCCTCTTTTGCCCCCTCCCTCTAGTTCTCCCCCTCTGCTCTCTCTCTTTCTCTCAAATAAATAAATAAATAAATAAATAAATAAATAAATAAATTTTGGGGGGGGGTCCCATAAAGCATTTAATAAGATTTCTTTAGTACCCGCTGCATTCCAGTAATGGGAGCACAGTTCCTGACAAGGAGACCAAATCCCAGTTCTCACAGAACTTACTTTAAAAAAAACAAAAGCAAAAGCATTTCTTTTGAGATACAAATTCATACACTTATCATTTATACATAACACATATAATGTAACACATGTAATTATGTAATATACATATACCTAAATATACATATACATATGTGTAATATATGGTCCACACTATACATCATGCAGTAATACATGTAATATGTAACAATCCCATAAACTTTACCCGTTTTTCCCCAGATGTTACTTTTAATGAGAAGATGAAAGTAATCAACATAAACAAATGAACAAGATCATTTCACATGGTAAGAGCCGTGAAGAAGGTAAAACAGGGACTGAGGGTGGGAATGGGGAGAATAAGAAGGTCAGAGAATACTTTTTGGATAAGGCAACATTTGAGCAGTCATGAATAATGAAAAGGAGTCAGCCATTAAGAGATGTTGGAAAAAGCTTACGAAGCACTGGGACCAGTGAGTGAGCAAGGAACAAAGAACAGAAAGAAACCACGTAGAGACACAGCACGGGACCAGTACGGTAGAATGGGATCCCTTAAGATAGGAGAATGGCCGATTATATTCGATCTCATAGGTCAGGACCAAGAGTTTGGATTTTATTTCAAAACCATGATTTCATTTACTGTGACTGTTCTGTGGTTTCAAAAAGCTAAGAACAAAATAAGAATGGAAGCAGAGAAACCAATCAGAGGCGACTGAGTTAGCCCAAGTGAGGATGGTTCGAACCAAGGGGTTATCGGGGTCGAAGGCGAGAGATGGACAGATTTGGGATACATTTATGAGAAAGATGCAAAGGGGCTTACAAATGAATTGGATGTAGAGGTGAAGGGAAAATAGCCATCCCTATTTTTAAAGATTGATTTTATTTATTTATTTATGAGAGAGGGAGAGTGCATGCATGAGTGCGGAGGGATGGAGGAACAGAGGGGAACACAGAGGGATGCCCCACCATTCCTATCTTTAAAAGAAAAACAGGGGCACCTGGGTGGCTCAGTTGCTCTAGCGTTCAACTCTTGCTTTTGGTTCAGGTCATGATCTCAGGGTAGTGAGATGGAGCCCCACGCTGGGCTCCAAGCTGTGTGTCGAGCCTGCTTAAGATTCTTTCTTCTTCCTCTGCCCCTCCCCCACATTCATGTATGCATACGCTCACACATGATCTCTTTCCCTATAAAATAAATAAAATCTTAAAAAGAAAGAAATAAAAAGAAGCCCCTCCCTTTCTTAAAAAGAAAGAAATAAAAAGAGCTGTCCCTCAGCTCTTGCCCAATGTCCTCTTGAAGACCAAATTTCTTGACCTGCTTCTCCACCATCTGTGTCTCCATCTCTTAATTATCCTCTCTTTATCTAGTCTAGCCTGGGTTCTGAACCAACCACACCACTTCCCTCTGTCTAAAAGCTGCTTCATTACCAGTGTCACCAGTGGCCTTCTTGTGGCTGAAGCCAAAGAATCTTTTTAATCTTTTTCTTCTGTGACCTTTCAACTACATTTGTTGGTATAGAGCACTTCCTCCTTGTAGAAACTCTTTGGCTTTCCTTCTTTCTTTCTGGCTGTTCTTCTCCATCTCCTTTGCTGGCCTCTTCTTCTCCATGGAAAAGCTAAGTGCTAGGGGTCCTAGGATTCTGTCTTAGGACCTTTTCTCATTCCTTGCTCCCTCCCGAATCTCAAAGCTTACATAGATTCTGTTACCATCTTGGTTCCAAAAACTCCCAAGTCTTTATCTCTTCTCTGGCCACTCAAATGCCCAACTGCTTGCTTGACATAACCACCTGGTTGCTTCAGGCACCTTCATTCAACCTGTCCAATAATGAACTCATTGTAGTAAACTCCCACCTGCTCTACTTCCAGTTGTTTATCCCTCTCTTAGTAAATGGTGCTATAATCCAGCGGGTAGCTCAATCCAGATGCCTGGGCGCCATATTGATTTCTTCCCCTTCCTCATTCACATTGAATCAGTAACAGTCACAATCACAATTCTGCCTCCAGTGTGTCTCTTGGTAGCTCTTGAATGAGTTCTCTAACCCCATGGTAACCACATACTTTAAATCATTGCATTCTCTTTGTGGCCTGTTGCAATAGTTTCTATCTGCTACACCTGCTTCCACTTCCACATGCCATTGTCCAATCTATTATGCACATTGTAACTAAAGTGATCTTTTGAAAAGCAAAATTCATCCCATACTTAAAGCTTTTAATGGTTCTCCGTAACCCTTAGAATGAAATTCCAGATCGTTAATACGATCTACAAAGTCCTGTGTGATCTCTCTTTCAATAAATATAATAAAGATGTCTTTGGTGGTAGGGAAATTCAACAAAAACTGCCTGAATCAATAAGGATATTATCGAAGGTAAATTAGTCCAGAGGTGAGCATTTCCAGAGTTGGCTCAGTAGTTCAGTGATGTCCTCAAGGGTCCAGCTTCTTGCCATCGGTGGTGTATCAGCATTGCCTTCCTCAGGGTAGAAAGACTGCAAGAGCAGTTCCAACTATCACATCTACACAAAACAATCTCCAAGACCAGAAGGGAAAGATGGGGATTCTCCTTCTACCTCTGTCCTTTTATATGGGAGGAAAATGTTTCCTAGAGGCATTCTTTTGCAGATTTTGCCTTAAATCTCACTGATCCAGATTGGGTCCCATGATCATCCTTACACCAATCACTAGCAAAAGACTGAAATTCTATCTGAACAATACAACTGGGAGTTCTTTGACCAAGAAAGATGAGGATAGGTTAATTGGATATGCTAATAATAAGGCTTCCCCAAATAACCATTTTTGGCCCCATCTGCTATCACTCTCTCCCTTATTCTCCATGGTCCTAAATTTTCCTACTTCTTCCAGTTCCTTGAGTAACTAAGTCCTCTTTGACCTCTTTGGCCTTTACACATGTTTTTTTGTTCTGCCTGAACACTTCCTGCCAATACCCACCACTTTCAACTTCCTCTAGGTCAAAATTCAGGTCTTAGTTTAGTGACTACACCACATCCACTTCATATTATCCTTGATTTTCTCATTGTCTGCTGCATTTGCCTTCCTATTTATCTTGCTGGAGATACCTCTAACTATTTCATGAGTTAGAGATAATAGGTGTAAAGTAACTTACATGTAGGAGGTGACATATACAGCTCCATGTAAGGCTCCCACTCTGGGCTCAGTGGGGAATCTGCTCTTCTCCCTCTCATTCTGTCCCTCCCCGCTGCTTACACCAATGCACTTGTGAGTTCTTTCTCTCCCTGTCTAAAATAAATGAGTAAATCTTTTTAAAAATAAAAAATAAATAAAATAAAATAAAATCCATGTGCTTTTCACTAAGGAGCTTGTGTAGAGAATAGAAGCACTAAGAATCTTAGAAAAGAATAAGACAAAATTAAATAAAATAAAGCAGAAAAATGGAATATGGGAAGCTAGGTAAAAATGAAATGTCTGATATTATTTATAAGGGTCTTAATAAACTTATGAAGGCGACAATAATAATAATGATGATGATGGCATCAATGAGAAATAAATTCACAATCCAGATTCTAAGTCCTAGAAAGCATCAGTATAAATCAGTATAAAGGAAATTTCAAAGCCTTATGATCAACATCTCTGATATTACATGGAGTGGGAAGAAAGACTTGTACTATATGATCTTTTGCACATTTTGACATTGTATTGTGTATGTCCATTGCGATAGATAAAAATTGGCAATCTATACATACATATGTCCTTTAACTCAATAAATCTACTTCTTGAACCAATGTGTGGACAAACGTGACAAGAAGGCATAATCAGGAAAGTTCTTTGTAGCATTGTCTATAATACCAAAAATTTGCAACCAACAAGGTTTCCATTCATAAAGGAATGATTGAATATATTGTAGTCCATACATGTTGTAGAAGGCAATGTAATTTTTAAAAAGAACAAGCAAAAATTTTATAGAACTTAACTCTATACTAGATATCAATCCAAGTGTTTATATGTGTTAATTATTTTGTTGATGTTGTTGTTTGTTTTGTTTTGGTGGGCAGCAGTTTATTGAGAGTACAGTAAAGTACAGATAGTACAAAGCTCCCGAAGAGGGAGGGGACCCAAGAGGGTTGCCCTGTGTTAACTAATTTAATCTTCATAATATCCTAGGACATAGGTAACTAATATCCAGATTTCCAAGAAAGAGAGGTAAAGAGAGCTTAAAAACTTGCCTTAGATCACATTTATGGTAAAAAGCAGAGTTAAGAGTCCCACCCAGGATATCTGGTTCTTCAGGTCTACAAACTTCATCCAGTACTGGCCTTCCTCTATTGTGGATAACATGGAGGTATCTCTAAGACACTGTTAATAAAAAAGGATGCTGCTGAAGAAAAGGATGTTATTAAACCAAACAAAAATCAATATAGTGTATATTTCTCATGGAGAAAAAGCATTATATACTTCTCACTGAAGGAAGGCAGCACAGTATATTTTCAAGTTCCTAGCTTTTTCTCTTGCTCTCCCTTTTCTCCTTGTGCATGCTCTACATTACTGCTTTGGTCTTAGTTCCCTCAGTTGAAAAACACAGATAATGTTTACTTGTAGAATTGTGAAAGGCTGACTGCAATAGCATTGAAACCCTCACTCATTGCCTGACAGGCAGTGTTAGTTTTCCCCCTGATGTCATTCATTCTCCAAACATCTGGCAAGAACCTACTATGTGGCAGACTCTGCTGGGGACACTGGGGGCGCAATCAGGAGCAAGACTCAGTGAGGTGAGCAGCTGTTGTTTTCCACTGCTGAGCTTCTCCTCTTCATCTGTGACAGCACCACACACTCTTTCTTTGGAAGAAGTTTCCTTCCATCATCTCACGTGACTCTGGTGGGCTTGCCCATCACACAGTCTGCTTTTTACCCCTTATGGGTAGGAGTTCCTGTTGCTGTGATCTCCAGTTTCCCTGGTGTCTGTCCTTCCCAAGTATAGTTGACACACGTCCTTTTTATCTCCAAGCTATGCTGCATCTTACCAATACCTCCCTTTGTTCTTGATTAATTTATTCAAAGTTGAGTTTTGTTGCCTGCAACCAAACTCACTAACATATGTGTCCTGTGTCCTCAAGGACTTCCATCACTTAACAGGTAAGATGAACAGAGAAACAGAATTATATTTATAATTTGGTAAAACCCATGTGTAGACAGAGAAAGAATATAACAGAGGGGAACACTGCAGATAAGGGAACCTGGAATGAAGGAAAGAAAGGCAGAGCATTCTAGAAAGAGGGGACCTGATATGCACAGACAAGGAAGAAAGAAGGAGCGTGCTCTGTTTGAAGGGGGTACAAACATTTCCTTGTTCCTGGAATTATAAGCACACAGCGGGCGATGGGGACAGAACTGGAGTTCTGGTTACAGGCGAGGTCATGAAAGCTGTATGCAGGTTAAATATTTTCAACTTGCTTTGTGGTGTGGTGGAGCCACATCAGGAACTTAAGTAGAAGAAAGACGTGTCAATACCTGCAATTTTGACAAGTCACTTTGTATATGCCAAGAGTTCTCTGACTTGGGGTGCGTGGGTGGCTCGGTCAGTTAAGCATTTGCCTTCGGCTCAAGTCATGATCCCGGTGTCCTGGGATGGAGCCCTGCATTGGGCTCCCTGCTCAGCAGGGACTCTGCTTCTCCCTCTGCCTCTGCAGCAACCCCTGCTTGTACTCTCTCTCTCTCATACAAATAAATAAATAAAATCTTTTAAAAAATAAAATACAAAAAGGAAAAGTCCTCTCACTTAATCCAGCAACAGAATCACCTGAGTAGCTTATTAAAATGGCCCCATTCCAAGATATTTTAAAATGGTGGGCTGGGGTAAGCTACAGAAGCTGCACTATTTTTAAGAGGAAGCTCCACACCCAATTTTGGGGCTTGAACTCACAACCTGGAGATCAAGAACTACATGCTCTACAGACTGAGCCAGCCCAGAAGCTGCATTTTTAACAGTCCCCCAGCTGGTTCTAATGCAGGGTCAATGGATCATTCTTGGAGAAAGAGGATTCCACACGATGGGCAGCAGATGCTTCGGGTGACTTTGGCAAGATGCAGAGATGTCAGATTGGAGGAGAGAGTCACTTACATTCATTCCTAATGTAATCTGTCCATTACCACGGCCATGCCTCCTCAATACTGGAGTCATTACACTGGTTCATACTCTGGCACTGAAATATATATACTTCTGAACTCACCGAGACCATTAAAAAACTTCTAATCCATTAATCTGTGGAGAGTAATAAAGATTTATTATATTCTACAGAAATATAAATATCCAAGGACCGACCTTGAATAGTGTTTAGAAAACCTCCACCATCTGTTGTCTGATGGTAAGATGAGGCATTCTTCTATTCTTCAAGGGAGAAAGATGTCATCATAAATGAAGTTCTATTGAATGAAAGACCCAGGAGTTCAACCAGGGGAGTCAGTCAAGTGCCTGGATCCTCTACCTTGGTTTCAGTACAATTGGTTTTTCAAAGATAAATATTGTCTTCAGTTTTCCTGCAGGCTGGTCTCACTCCTAGTTGCTGCTAGTCTTCCCAGATAGCATTTTGGCAGCCATGCCATTCTGCCCATTACAGTTTCCTGGAGTTGTGAATAGTCCCACTACAGCATGTCTTCAAAACGTGTGCATTACTCCAGGAATGACTCTCAGTGAATACTGCTGTTGACTTTTAGTGGGCAGCACAACTATGTAATTAATCATTGAACCAAGTCCACATTTGGGGTGTTTTACTTCAGTGACTGTGAAGTCATGGCATGCTTGGAACAGGAAAGGGTCACAGAAGGCATCTGACCTAGTCCTCTCATCTTGCAGATGAGTAAACATTTCCAACGAGGTGAAAGCATTTGAGTTGCATCCTTCAGCCTTTCAAATGGACACATCTGAAAGAAAAATTAAGTCACTAAGTACATGGGAAGAGCTGGCCTGTTTATAAGAGATATAAGCTATTTCTGGAGGCAAGATCACAAAAGGTGAAAATAAAAATAACCATGAATGATTTAAATAGGAGCTTATTTTGTTTCTAAGATTTTATTTATTCATTTGACAGAGAGAGAGATCACAAGTAGGCAGAGGTAGGCAGAGAGAGGGGGAAGCAGGCTCCCTGCTGAGCAGAGAGCCCGATTCGGGGCTCAATCCTAGGACCCTGAGATCATGACCTGAGCCGAAGGCAGAGGTCCAACCCATTGAGCCACCCAGGCGCCCCTGAGCTTATTTTTAATTATATATATATATATATATATATATATATATATATATTTTTTTTTTTTTTTAAAGATTTTATTTATTTACTTGACAGAGATCACAAGTAGGCAGAGAGGCAGGCAGAGAGAGAGGGGGGAAGTAGGCTCTCCACCGAGCAGAGAGCCTGATGCGGGGCTCGATCTCAGGACCCTGAGATCATGACCTGAGCTTAACCCACTGAGCCACCCAGGCACCCCAAATTATATATATACTTTTAAGTAATCTCTACACCCAATGTGGGGCTCGGACTCCTGACCCAGAGATGAAGAGTCACATGTTCTGTGGACTGAGACAGCCAGGTGCCCCTACTTAAATAGTAGCTTAAAACAAAATTAGAAGCAATATAAGAAAATAGTTGTGATTGATTGTATACAAATATAAGATCTTTTTTGTGATTTTGCACAACACTGGTAATTATATAGATAGTTTGCCATTGGACATCCTTCTATTACCCATACAACTAGCCATCTTTTATCAAAGGAGAATGTTTATTCCTAAGCTTTAATTCCAAAACATGTAATTGCTTCCCATGCTGCCATTATAAAGGTTTAGTATCCAAAATCTATAAAGAACTTAGCAAACCCAACACCCAAAGAACAAATAATTCGATCAAGAAATGGGCAGAAGACATGAACAGACATTTCTGCAAAGAAGACATCCAAAACACATAAAAAAGTGCTCAACATCACTTGGCATCAAGGAAATACAAATCAAAACCTCAATGAGATACCACCTCACACCAGTCAGAATGGATAATAATTAAAAAGTCAGCAAGTGACAGATGTTGGTGAGGATGTGGAGAAAGGGGAACTCTCTTACACTGTTGGTGGGAATGCAAGCCAGTGCAGCCACTTTGGAGAACAGTTTGGAGGTTCCTCAAAAAGTTGAAAGGAGAGCTACCATACTACCCAGCAATTGCACTACCGGGTATTTACCCCAAAGATACAAATGTCATGATCCAAAGGGGCACGTGTACCCCAATGTTTAATAGCAGCAATGTCCACAATAGCCAAACTGTGGAAAGAGTCTAGATGTCCATTGACAGGTGAATGGATAAATAAGGTGTGAGATTATATACATATATATAATGGAATATTATGCAGCCATCAAAAATTGAAATCTTGCCATTTGCAATGATGTGGATGGAACTAGAGGGTATTATGCTAAGCAAAATAAGTCAGTCAGAGAAAGACAGTTATCATATGATCTCACTTGATATGTGGAATTTGAGAAAGCAGGCAGAGAGGATCATGGGAGAAGAGAGGAAAAAATCAAATGGGATGAAACCAGAGAGGAAGACAAACCATAAGAGACTCTCAATCTCAGGAAACAAACTGAGGGTTGCTGGAGTGGAGGGCGGTGGGAGGAATGGGATGGCAGGGTGATGGATATTGGGGAGGGCATGTGCTATGGTGAGTGCTTGCTGGGAATTGTAAGACTGATGAATCACAGACCTGTGCCCCTGAAACAAATAATACATCATATGTTAATTTAAAAATAAGCAAATAATATAGATAAATGTTGTCTTTTCACTTAGGGAGGAGATAGAAATACATTTTATCAGTATATACTAGTGTATGTAAATATGTTCCTATTATGGAAGGCTTCTTTAAGCTAGCAGGTAATAAAAAAAAACAAGAAATACTATTTTGATTACTATGGGTCATGCACAATGTTTAAAGCTATATATGTATGCAGTCGTGTATGTATGTGTTGATATTATAACAATTCAATCATGTATATATACATATAAGTACATGTGCATTTATATACATATGTGTGTATAGTTTAATGTTTATGACAATAGTTTTTTCTTATCCCCTTTTCAAAATTTAAGCTCAGAGAAAAACTTGCCCAAAGCCAAACAATCTCTATATGGTAGAGCCATAATTTGAAATCTTGTTGTTTTAGCCTCCTAAAAGTCTTTGCTTCTGACCACAGTACAAACATGGTACCAATTTTTTTGATCCTACCATCAGACATATAGGTTGGACTGAGTCTGTTCTGTTTATGTTGCTTGTTTTTTTAATATGTTAGAAGTTTAATATTCTGAATTCCCAAATCCCAGAAAATAACAGGATATAGTAAAAACTGGCAGATTGGATTTTCTTAAGGCACAACGTTGGTAACTTAAACTATCTTATAATATTGAAGATGTCCCTGGAATAAAACAGATGTAAAGTTTATTATACTTATTTCATAAATGGAAAACTCACGCAAATAAAGGGGTCTAAAATACCATTTACTTCTAGCCGATGCCCTCAAAATTGGAAACATAGGTCAGCTGAAAAATAAACACACAGAAATTATGGTAGAGGAGTGGATCTGGAGTGGCAATAACAATTAGGGTAGAGATTTTATGCAGAAATTTCTGGGAAACTTGGTGGTAAGAGCTATTCTTCTGTGACTCTAACTAAAAGATCAACTTCTTTTAAAAAACAGCATCATGGTTAAGAGCTGTGGACATCATTTTCTGACATTCTATCAAAACCCATATCAGCTGTATCCTGTGAAAGAACTGTGGCATCCTCAGATGTGGAAGTCAACAGCAAATTGTCTATAAGAAAGCGTTAGAACAATTGCATTTTGTGTGCTGTGTCTTCCCCTCTCCCTGTTTCTATTTGGTCTTTTGTTTCAACAGCTGGAAAAGTGGGGCAGGGTGGAGAGACATGGCTCACATGGGAATTAGGGGGCACGGACAAAAGTAGGTGCAGACCGGTGGACCAAGTGGGATGATGACATGGAGCGAGGCAACTCTCCAGATGCCGTGCCAGGTGCACAAACTTTTCTCACACCTGGTGCCCTGCCAGGGCAGGTGGCAAAATGGCTGGACGGAGTCACTCTCTGTCCCTTTACAATGAGCAAAAGCTGTTGAAGGAACAGATGTAGTGAATCAACGGACACTGGGTGAAACTTATTAATTTTACAACTTCAACTGGGATTACTAAAAGGGTAGAATTTCTCCAAACCCGGTACAATATTCCAAAACAACATTACTGGTAATGAGTTTATTAAAAGCACAATATCCAAGATTATAGGAAAAGGTCATACAAAGAGAATTAACTTAAATTCATAAATCTTTCTTCATGGCCCTGGGCAATTGGATACAGCGTGTCAAGAATTTTCCACGATTATTTTGTAATATATGTATATACCTCTAATAAATTGTATTGGCCTCTTTTCTTCTTCTAATTGATTTCAATAGAAAACTGGCTACCTATCACTCAGCATATGAAGAGGGATGTTATTAAAATGCCAACATGTATATCGTGAACAACTTTGTGGTCAGAAATGCATTAATATAGTCTGTCACATTTGAAGCTATTAATTTTGTAATTTACATATGAATCTAATCAAAGACCAGTCCACTTAAAGAAAAGTAAGCAGCTCTAAGTTTGCTTTTTTTTTTTAACCTTTATGTATAATTGCTAACCATAATACATAAACTAACAAACTCAGGAGACTTAATGACAATATTGCTCCATTAGATTTGCTATAGAGTATTATCTGGAACTCCATGCCAAGTGAGAACGAATAGCCAGAAGGTTTGGCCAAAACCTAAAGTTATTAAGAGTGATCTGTAGAGTAGCAGTCATACAAGGACAAGAGGGCTTTCAGTGGAATGACGTTTATGTTAAAGTAATATAAAATTCACATTCGTCAAAGGTTAACTCTACCTTAAACACAAAATTGCAGGAATAAAAACGAAGCAAAATATTTAAATGGAATCACAATGTCCCTGATACCTATAAGGCCTAATTCAGAAATAACGTCCTTTCCCACAGCAGAGCAGTGCCCTCTCTCTAGCTGGTCTCTGTGTTAGCAAAGTGAATACAGAAAAATCAGCTGATTCTAGGTCAGCAGCTGCAGAGGTAAGGGAAAAAAAAAAAAATCATTGTTTGTTTTTTTTTTTTTTTAAGGCTCTGGAGAATCCCCTTACAGGAGACAGGGGAAAAATCAATGCCAGATAGCTCTCAAGGAGATGCCACTAATGGTTCTTCTACTGCAAGTCCGTTGTGAAAAAAAAATCCTTCACAGCAAATCAATAGGGCAATGCAGCGCCAGAAGCCGCCTGTCTTGTGAACCACTGATGTCCCCAGCAGAGGACGGCGCCTTCCTCAGTCTCACCCCTCCTGGCCCAGCAGAGACCATTTCTGACAGCAACAGTGATTGATGACGTGGTTCAGACAAAGCAGCAGAAAAAGTCCCCCCGTCACTTCTTGTTGTTGAAATGGTATTTTAACCTACTTAAAGAAAATTTATAAATAATATTAGATGCCATTCATAAGGCGCTTACTGTGGGCCAGTAAAGTGTGAAGAGCATTGCCCTTTTTTACTGAAGTATAATGGACATACAAATATTTATTAATTTCAGGTGGATGATATGATGATTCAACCTTTGTATATATTATGGAATGAGCACCAGAGTAAGTCTATTCTCTGTCACCACACAAAGTTACAAAAATTTCTTTTCTTGAGACAAGAACTTTTAGGATTTGATTTTTTAGTTTTCTTTTTCCCTTCCTCCCTTCCTTCTGTCCATCCTTCCTTCCTGCTTTCCTGCTTTCCGTCTTCCTTTCTTTCTTATAAGCTCTATGCCCAGTGTGGAGTTTGAATTCACAAACTTGAGATCAAGAGTCGCATGTTGTACGGACTGAGCCAGCCAGACGCCCCTCTTAGCAACTTTCAAATTTGCGATATATTATCATTGACAATAGTCCCCATGTTGTACATTACTTATTTATTTTATGACTGGAAGTTTGTACCATTTGACCCGCTTTGCCTATTTCACACTCTGCTTCCCCCAAAACAACCAATCTATTCTTTGTATCTATGGGTTTTGTTTTGTTTGTTCATTTGTTTTATTTTCGATTCCACGTAGAAGTGAAATCATGCAGTTGTTGTCTTCTCTGACTTATTTCATTTAGCACAATACCATCTAAATTCATCTATGCCGGGGCGCCTGGGTGGCTCAGTGGGTTAAGGCCTCTGCCTTCAGCTCAGGTCATGATCTCAGAGTCCTGGGATCGATCCCTGTGTTGGGCTCTCTGCTCAGCAGGGAGCCTGCTTCCTCCTCTCTCTCTGCCTGCCTCTCTGCCTCCTTGTGATCTCTGTCAAATAAATACATAAAATCTTTAAAAAAAAAACTAAATAAATTCATCTATGTTGCTGCAAATGGCAAGGTTTCTTTCTTCTTGGGCGCCTGGATGGCTCAGTGGGGTAAGCCTTTGCCTTCAGCTCAGGTCATGGTCTTGAGGTCCTGGGATCAAGTCCCGCATCGGGCTCTCTGTTCAGCAGGGAGCCTGCTTCCCTCTCTCTCTGCCTGCCTCTCTACCGACTTGTGATATCTGTCTGTCAAATAAATAAATAAAATCTTAAAAAAGAAAAGATTTCTTTCTTCTTTATGGCTGATTAGCATTGTGTGTGTTTGTGTGTGTGAGAGACCACCCTTTTTTTTTTTTTTTAAAGATTTTTATTTATTCATTTGACAGACAGAGATCACAAGTAGGCAGAGAGGCAGACAGAGAGAGAGAGGAAGGGAAGCAGGCTCCCTGCCAAGCAGAGAGCCCGATGCGGGGCTCGATCCCATGAACCTGAGATCATGGCCTGAGCCGAAGGCAGAGGCTTTAACCCAATGAGCCACCCAGGTGCCCCCCCGCTTTAAAGTAGGTTCCACACCCGAAGTATATCCCAGTTTGGGGTTTGAACTTACAACCCTGCGATCAAGACCTGGGCTGAAGAGTCAGATGCTTAGCCGACTGAGCCAGCCAGGCGCCCCAGTAACACCTCCTTGATCCATTCATCCACCAGCAGACAGACACTGTGATTGTTTCCATAGCCTGACCATTGTGAATTACGCTGCAATTGAGATAGAGGAGCATAGATCTTTTCAAATAAGTATTTTCATTTTGTTCAGATAAATACCAGAAGTAGAATTATTGAATCTTATAGTAGTTCTATTTTTAATTTTTTCAGGGACTTGCATCCTGTTTTCCATAGTGGTTGCCCTAGTCTGCATGCCCACCAACAGGACACAAAAGTTCCTTTTCCTCCACATCCTCACCAACACTTGTTATTCCTTGTCCCTTTGATAACAGCCATTCTGACAGGTGTGAGGTGATGTTTCATTGTGGTTTTGATTTGCATGTCCCTGATGACTGACGGTGAGCATTTTTCATATGCCTGCTGGCCATCTGGATGTCTCATTTGGAAAAATGTCTATTCAGATCCTCTGCCCAGTTTTTTTTTTTTTTTTAAGATTTTATTTATTTATTTGACAGACGGAAATCACAAGTAGGCAGAGAAGCAGGCAGAGAGAGAGGGAAGCAGGCTCCCTGCTGAACAGAGAGCCCAATGCAGGGCTTGATCCCAGGACCCTGAGATCATGACCTGAGACGAAGGCAGAGGCTTTAACCCACTGGGCCACCCAGGTGCCCGCTCTGCCCATTTGTTTTTTTTTTTTTAAGATTTTATTTATTTAATTGACAGAGAGAGAGAGAGAGATCACAATTAGGCAGAGAGGCAGGCGGGGGGTGGGGGAGCAGGCTCCCTGCTGAGCAGAGAGCCCAATTTGGGGCTCGATCCCAGACCCTGAGATCATGACCTGAGCCGAAGGCAGAGGCTTTATTTAACCCACAGAGCCACCCAGGAGTCCCCCTCTGCCCATTGTTAAAATTGGATTGTTTGTGTTCTTGTTATTGGAACTCCTTCATCCTCCACTCTAGAATAGGTATTATTTTCTCCATTTGAAGTGATGTAAATGGCATGAGGCCGTGCAGCCTGCATATGGCGGAGCTGGAATGTAGACACACGCCTGTATGGCCCCGGTTTCTAACCACCACACTATATATTCTGTTCTAAGATACGAAGTTGAGAAGAAGAATTTCATAAATAATCCCATAGCCCTGGGAAGACTGCTTTCATTATCTTGCATTCCCTTTCTTTGTGGTTCATATGAATATTGCTGCAAACTTCTTTTTGGTTTATTGTTGCCACACACACTTCCCTTACCCCCCACTGTCTCCTTTCCGTTTAGCAAGAGTAACCGCTTTCCTAGAAGTGACTTTGTACCCAACACACCTCCCCAGCCACCAGTCGCTGTTTATTAGTTCAAGAGTGGCTACCTGTGCCAAGCTGGGCTTGGCAGTTTGTTTGGGAGGAGTTTTGAAATTTGGGCAGAGAGATGTCAAAAGCTAGAGAAGGAGGGAGAAATGGAGGGAGGAGAGGAAATGAATCCATTTCTCGCTGCTTTAGCTAGAGCATGTAAGTGTCAGAAGCTTTGCGCAGTCCCGTTCTTCACCGTGGCCTGCAGGGATAGAGGGCAGCCTTTGCACAGTGAGAAAAAGGCAGAGCACCAGAGAGAGAAGGAGAAGGAGGACCCTTGGACTCCCCACAGTGTTTCAGGCTTTGCTTTGTTCCCAAGGCCTGGCTGTGACTCTGTCCTTGGGTTCTGTGAAATGTGTCGATTTTCCAAGAAGGTCTCTCTCTTACTTAAGACAGTTACAGTCTGCTCTTGTCACTTGCCACAGACTTTGGAACTGATTTTTCATAACAAAAATAATACTAAAAAGTGTTCTAAGCATTTGCCCAGATGTCCATCTCAGAAACATGTCAACAGGTCTGGAGGGGAGACGGTGTCACTGAAGCGCACAGATATCCCTTGGATCAGCGGGGAGCATGGACAGTCTGACTCTCACACCGACTGGATCCAGAAGGAGACTCACCGGCTGCTGCAGCTGCAGGCTCAGAGCAAAGGCAGCGTTCTGGGGTGAGTTAATCCAAAGACAGTTGCACCATTTCCTTTTGCCTTGCCTCCTCCATGCCCATCTTCTTCTTAGGCCAGTAGTAGGACAACTGCCACCTGTGACTTAAGGAGGTTTTCCTACTGTCCCCAGTGTATTTTTGTGGCCCGTAGTTCTTGCTATAATTCCTGTGGCCAGGGTGGTGGCGTGTGCTCAGGGGAGGCCCGAGTTCCTGAACCAACATCTGGAATGTTGGATGCAGGATGGAGAATATGAAGATCATGACGGTTCCTGTAGGGCAGGCGCGGAACAGATGAGGGAGTTTCTTCCACAATGTCTGCTCAAAGTCCTTTGGGTAGACCAGCATCCTTGAACATGCGCCTTCCTCTTCCCTGCTGAGAAGCAATGGCTATGAACAATATTGGCTGTGGAGACAAGACTGCCAGAGATCTTTCAGATTTCTGGCTTTTCTCTGAATCTTCTTCCTGTCTTCAGCAGCACCTGCCGCTCTCACATTCCTTGCTTAAAAAACACTGGAGTCTTTGGTCTGCACTGTGGAACCTTGACATGGGTGATGATAGCCCCTTCTGAGACAGCCAGGGAGGCCGGGGAGGAGCCAGGGAGCTCTTCGGGGCTGGTAATCCTTGTGGCCCTGCGTGAGCTGAGCCCGCTGCCGAGCTTTATCTGGGCTCATCTGCTTCTTGTGACAACTTGCTATTTTTCTTGGCCCTGAATTTCTGAGCAGTAGTACTGGGTCTGGAGATGGCTGGCACATCATAAGTACTACCCAAGTAGCTGAGAGGCAGAACAGAACTCTCAAAACAGAATGCCTAGGCTTGTATCCCAGCTTGGACACTTACCAGCTATGTGACCTTGGACAGTCCACTGAACCTCTCTGTGCCCCATTCTCTTCATCTGTAAGACAGGGTTAATGATGGGTTAAGTAAGTTAATCTATGTGAATCATTCTGAAGAGTGACAGGTACATAGTAAGCCCTAAGTATTTGCTAACATTATTGTCATTATCATTTATTATCGGAGGTTGAATTCCCAGGGAACAGAGACTCTGAGACAGGAATTTAGGTAGAGTCACGTTAACCCGCAGTACTTTGCAATCAACCCCTGGGGTGAGATTGGGATTGCGCAGAGGGAGGAGTTGAGCTGTGATGCAGCTGTCACCCAGCCCAAAGGGAGAGGTGGGCAGGGCGTTGTCCCTTGAAGATTTTGTGCCGCTCCTCACTCCACCTCCCTACCCGCTGTGAGGAATGTTGGCTGCAGGCTTTCCCTGAGGACAGGTGTGACACAGAGGCAGCACAATTTCTAGGGTGAGACCTGGCTGTGAGCCACTGGCAGACCAGACTCTGGGTATGAGTGCTTCAGTCATGGAGGGGAGATGTGGGCGGTTCCCAGCAACCACCACATCTGTCTTCCTCCGGGGCCCACTTAAGAGAGGACTCAACCCAAAGACATTGAGCTGTGGTATCAGCACCGGCTTCAGCAAGCTGGGCATTATGTTGTCTTCTTTATGGATTCCAGCTATAGCTCCTCAGGGGGCCCGTATCTGAATTATAAATCACCCCCCCACCCCGTGTACAAAGAACATGACAACTATAAAAAGTTGTACATTGGGGGGCTGGGCAGCAACACACATTTCCAAACACATATCCTCTCCTGTTGGGTGGGAATAGCAGGAGCTCCAGGCCATGCATGGGGTGAGGTCCTTTGTTAGCCACACTGGCTATGGACACTTACCAGCTATGTGACCTTACAGCTGAAGCTGTGCTCCCAAGGGGACTGCCCTTTCTATTGCCTTTGTTGAGCCCAAGTTCTGTCCTCTGGGAGGAACTCTACTATTCAGTGTCCTCTCTGGCTATATCTGGAGTGAACATCAGCACAGAAATCCTCTCCTAAAGGATATATATCTATTAAGGAACCTGTTTCTGGATGGTAGGCTTTGCAGGTCATAGAATTACTTGGAGTTTGAATGGTCCCCAAAAGCCCCACAACAAACTTCCCTTATTGGCTTGAATCAAGTCAAATCTAGACTTAAAGTAAGAATGGTCTAAATAGCTTGGGCTTGAGATCCTGAATTAATGATTGGGAAAGGGGATGGGGTTTATCAGGTTGGGTATAGCCCTATAGAGGTCATCAGTTTCTCAAGCCCTGGGCTGCTAGCCAATGGGAAAGTGAAGCAATTGATGTTGGGCAGCAATCCATCTCTTGGCCCATTAGCAATTTAACTGGATCAACTGCTTGAAGAGGCAAGATATATAAAGCACTGATGAATTTTGAGAAATTTGCAAGCTGATCTCCTCCAGTCACACTCAAGAAGCCACAACTGTACCTTTAGCCTAAAAAAATTGCTTAAGGGAGCTGATCTATTCTAGAGTAAGGCTGAGGGATTTTACCAGCAGCAGAGAGGAACAATTAGCAAATCAATTATTTGGCCTTACTTATATCACTATCATATGATGGCTCATTGTTCATTTCAGAAATCATTAATCTCAAGGGTTACCTAAAACACAATTATCAAGTGCTTTGTCTGTCTCCCAGTTAGGGACCCGATCTCATTCAACCTTACAGATAATATCTAGTGGGTCTTAAACATGGTAGAAACATGATGAGAATCTGTTAAATAGCAAGGGGAGGTTCCTTGTATCTAGTCACTCCCAACAACTCCACAGTTACTGATACTTTTAAAATGAGCTTTGCTTGGAATGCAACCTTTTCTTCTCTCATCCGTCTGTATACTTAGCACAAAATGCAGGAATACAGAGAGTTTTTGAGAAATGGAATCATAATATTAATGTCAACATACCTTTAAAGCAAATGAAGTCTTCTAAATTATTTGTGATGGAAAACGGTTTGCTTTTTCAGGTGTATGAATATGTTAGCTATGTCGTGTCCTGATAAACTGTTCCTTATGGGAAAAGTAAAAACGTGTCTAGTTTTCCAAAGCCTTACCTGTTCACAAGCACATGGAAATGTACTCACAACTTCACCGATTCTCAGACCCGCAGTCAGTGATGCGGGAGCTCTTCCACCCCTTCCTCTATGAGCATCAGGGCTTCTGGGGTCCTTCGTCAGCCACATTGGTAGCCTGAAGCTGTTTCCCACACACACTCGCAACTGAGTCTCTTGCCATGGGGGCACCGTCACTGCCGCACAGTACCTTCTTTGTCAGATTGTACCACCCTTTGCTGGCTGCTGCTGGCTGTATACCCTGGCAGGGCTGTTCTGATTCTCTAACACAGGGTGGTTTGCCTGATACCTTTACCTACTCATTCCTGAGAGAGAGAGAGAGGGAGAAAGAGTGAGTGTAGGCGGGTGGGTGGGGAGCAGAGGGAGAAGAGAGAGACTCCGAAGCAGGCTCCATGCACAGTCCCGAGCCCAATGCTGAGCTCCATCTCATGACCCTGAGAGCATGACCTGAGCCAAAATCAAGAGTCGGATGCTTAACTGACTGAGTCACCCAGGCGCTCCTTACTTACACTCTTAATAGGTACCCTTCTCTCTGTTGGTTACTATCACTGATTCCATATTAATACATATAATTATATAGAATATTTTCTCTTGCTCATATTGTTATTTATGGACACATGAGAATTTGTATAGTTTTACTGCACATTTTCATGGCATTTTATGCATGGACTGTAACTGATGTAATGAATTCCCTATGACTGGACATTTGGTTATTTTCTTGTTATTATAAATAATGCTGCACTGAATATCCTTGCAGTCAAACCTGTCCCTTTCCTTAAATTTTGCTTTAGGGTCATAATAGCTAATTTAATCTGTTTTACATGCTTCTTAAAAACAAGGAAATGATTTCATAAGTAGTTCAAGGCCTGAACAGTTTTCAGAATTTAGAAGAGCAACTGACAAAAATAGAAAACACTAACAATCCTACCATGTATACCAGCTTAATTACCAGCTACAACAATTCAAGGAAGAGCTGTCCAATGGCCTAGAGCAACGATCTTCCTGGCGACTTTGGTTTTGTGTAGAAGCTGCTTACCATCAAGTAAACAATGTGGTTTTGAAATAATTTTCAGATGTTTTATTGCTTTTGCTTTAAATCTGTAATGAGCCATTTGAATCTAAAGAAAATACAACTGAATAAGAACTAAAGGAGCTCCTCTCCTTTTTACCATTTTTTACCTGGGTAAGTAGTACAAACATTTAAACAGGAGAGTAGAGTTTATAGAAGGGCAAACTCTGGAGAGACGAATCATGGGAAATCTAGTGAGGGTAAAGAAAGGACTTCAGGAAATTTCTAAAGCAGAGCTGGCTGTTTGATTTGCTAGGACTGTAGGAAAACTAGCTGAAAAGTGGAAATTAGGAAGGAGACTATAGGTGTCACCATTTATCTTAGTTCTACTTTGTTCGTTCTGCTGGTTTCCTCACTATCAACCAGAATCTAAATCTACTTTGTAAGAGGCAAATCCTAGGTCAACTATCCATCTCTTACTCCAGGGCTCTCTCCTTTTCCATAGTGGTTCTGTGCACCATGACCCTTACTCACTGATAGGAAATTTCTCTATATCCAGGTAGATCTCCCAGTCATGACCACCACTTACAAATTAGTTGTCTGCCTAAAATAATAATAGCCATTATTTTTACGTACCACATGCTTGAATAAGGTCTTTATTTTCATTATTTGATTTTACCCTCATAATAAACCTTGGTTCAAGCCTGCTTAAACAGTAAGAAATTGTACTGGTTTGTATTTTAAAAAATGCAAAAGTGGTATTGGCTTCGGCAAGGTTTTATCAGGGTTCTGTTTCCATTCTTCTGCAATTCTACTCAATTGTATGTCTGCTGTATTCTGAAGCTCAATTCCCTGGTTCTATGGAATGGGTGCTGGTGGTATTGGGGACTCCTTATATGCTTTTTTGAAACATTGTGGGGGAGGGCTTCAACAGATGAGTTCTGTGGGGACACATTTCAGTCCACAGTCTTTCGTATCTCCTTAGCCATCATCCCTGGCCCACTCATTAGAAGGAGAATGGGATTCTTTTTTTTTTTTTTTTTTTAGATATTATTTATTTATTTGACAGAGATCACAAGTAGGCAGAGAGGCAGGCAGAGAGAGAAAGAGGAGGAAGCAGGCTCCCTGCTGAGCAGAGAGCCCGAAGTGGGACTCGATCCCAGGACCCTGAGATCATGACATGAGCCGAAGGCAGCGGCTTAACCCACTGAGCCACCCAGGCGCCCCAGAGAATGGAATTCTTATCATTGCCTTAGATGGATCAGCTGAGATAAAAAGAATTTGGGGACGTCAACCACAAAGTATACGGTAAAGTAGGTACACTTTGCAAATGAGGAAACTGAATCTGAGATATGTTAGGTAAACGGCCAAGGTCATGCATATAATGAGTGAGAGAGTCAAGATTTTTAAACTTGATTGACTCTAAAGCCCTTGTTCTTTGCAGTCCATGACACTAGCATCTCTTGTTTGCTTTCCTAATTTGCAGTTTATCTGCTCCTTCTAATTTTAGCTGTGTGTCCTCTTTCCATAGCTGTTACCTTGTCCCAGCCTCACAACCTGAGTGGACAACCCAGGACCCTGAGCTCCATGCCCCACCTTGGGCTGCAGGGATGGAGGGTCAGGCCCAAAAAGTGAAAGGTGCCCCAGTGTCCTCTGGACTGCTACTTAAAAACTTTTTACCAAGTCCTTACTTTCTGAAGGCGTTTTAAGTGCTCCTTACTTAACTTTTTTGGTGGGATGCCACCCTTCTATTTTCCTGAAATCTCCATCAACTTTTAGATCTCCTACTACTTGTTCACCCCGTTCAACCTGACTGGAGGCCTCTGGCTGGATTTTGTGACCCTCCTGCTCGGAAAAAATAGAAATGTTGAAGTCAGATAACCATGATACTGTGATTTATAACGGGAAATATAGATTTGGTCTTCATCCTTGCTTCCGTTTCACAGACCTCCAAAAGCTCTTGGCATTTCCTAAGTGATAGGAGCACTGGGAACACCTTTTGTTATACCATTTGGTCTTTTATTCTTCATTCCTGAAATAGCTCGGGAGCCATAAAACTGTAAGGAATGTCTTGTTATTCATAACAAGCCCCTTTCAACCACACAGGAGCTTATGTTATTGCGGTGACATAAATACAGATGTGTTATTCTAGGGATGGGGGCTAGTTGCCCCGGGAACCAACCATGGTTACAGGATGGAACTTTTGGTCCCACCTTCCAGACTCCAGGAAGCAGAGAGGGGCTGCAGGTTGAATCCGTTGCGGGGCCAATAATTTTATCAATCATGCCTATGTCATGAAGTCTCCATAGAAGCTTAAAAGGACAGGGTTTGGAGAGCCTTCGGGTTGGGCTAAACCCAAGGAGGAGGTTTGGGGATGATGGTGTGTCCAGAGAGAGCAGGGAAGCTCTGCACCCCTTCCCACATAACTTGCCCCACGCATCTCTTCCATCCGGCTGTTCATGAGTTCTATCTTTTTTGAAATAAACCAGTAATCTAGCAAATAAATTGTTTTCCTGAGTTCTGTGAGCTGCTCTGGTAAATTAACCAAATCTGAGGAGGGATTGTGGGAAGTTCCAATTTGTAGCTGGTCAGTCAGAAGCAAAGGTAGCAAGCTGGACTTGTGATTGGCAAGGAAAGGGGGCGTGGGAGTTGGCAGTCTTGTGGGACTGAGACCTATTGAAATAAAACTGCTAGGTCCAAGATGGAGCCGCTCCTGCGTGGGTTGTCACATCAGCAACTAAAACTTGGATAATTTTCGCATCCCTGTAAATGCCTGCTTGTCCAGAATCGCTGTATATCCAGCCAGCCAATTCTCAATTGCCAAGAAATTATAATTATTTCCTTGTTCTAAATAAGGTCAGATATGTGACCTCAAGCAATCAACTTAAGCCAAATACTTCTTCCTGATTCTGATGGACCTGCTAGTCTTATTTATTTATTTATTTAATTTTTTATTTTTTATAAACATATGTTTTTATCCCCAGGGGTACAGGTCTGTGACCCCCCCCCCAGCAACCCTCAGTTTGTTTTGTGAGATTAAGAGTCACTTATGGTTTGTCTCCCTCCCAATCCCATCTTGTTTCATTGATTCTTCTCCTACCCACTTAAGCCCCCATGTTGCATCACCACTTCCTCATAGCAGGGAGATCATATGATAGTTGTCTTTCTCCGCTTGACTTATTTCGCTAAGCTAGTCTTATAAGGAAATCCCCGACCTCCTAGCCAATCATACCCAGTTTTCACGTTGCCTTTTCAAACATTTTCTAAAAATCGCTCTCTCCCAAACAGCCCTTGGAAAGAGTGCTCCACCCCTTGGGAGGCACGGGACTCCCCCAGCCATGGATTGCTTTCCAGTGCATAAAGGACATCAAACTTGTCACTAAATTGTTTTTATTTTTATCATTTGTCATCCCTTACTTAACTCATGGGATCTGATAGTATATGGGATCTGATCGATACCATCAGGATTGAGTAAAATTGTAGGACACCCTGGTAGTATCCCAGAATTGGTGGGTATATGGAAAACCCACCCCTTTGGTGTCAGAGTGAGATAGTATTGTCATCAGCTTTGGAGAATAGGGGAGACACAGAAGTAGGTTTTGTTTTTTGTTTTTTTTTTTGTTTTTTGTTTTTCTTTGCAGACACATGGGTTCAAGCCTTCTCTTCTATTTCCGGGCTGAGTTACTCAGAACAACTTGGTTAAACCTTCTAATCCTCAGTCTCCTCCCTTGTAGATTATGGATACTAATACCCATTTCACAAGGTTGTTCTGAGACATTAGAATCCATAAGCGAAAATGTCAGACAAGAAATACGTCCTTAATGAATGGGAAATCCTACTTCCTTCATAAATTTCCTTTCATCTCAACCTGAACTGGTTACTCTCTTGGAACTGTCATAAAAACCACAGCTAACACAACTGGTTTGACTGTTAACAGGGCACTATGTTGTGATAACTCTTCTGCTGCTGCCTTAGACTTCCATTTAAAACTCGTAACTACTTAACTTTCCAATTAGATTATAAGCAACTTACAGTCTCTGTAAGATGCAGCACAGGGTCTTGCCCATAGATTTGGAAAGAATACCCAGTGCAAAACTTCCTCTTCTTCAGGCATAGTTAACACTACTTTAATATGCTCAGTAAATACCAGTCATTCTCAGCTATGAGGCAGACAGTAGAAACACGGTGTAGGAAAACTATGTACCCCCCTGCATTTTGAAGGATGGCAGGAGTCATTGTGAATAAGGACACAGACCCTTATTGCTGTTCTGATGTGGATGTTGTTAGTACTGACTCTGAGATTCTCAGTAACCTCAAGAACAGTCCGTTCAAGCTCCCATGGGTGGTCTTGGGCCAGTTTCCATTTCAGGCTCCCTTTAATCCCAGTTTTTTTTTTTTTTTTTTTTTTTTTTCAAAGATAGCTTCTGCCTTGGTTCCTATTGCAAAAGTTGTTTTCCTGGTATCCTTCCAAGAATTCCATGCCAAGAATGACATGATTGTCATTTCTTGTCCCTAGTAGGAACTTCTTGATAATGAAAGGGGATGCTATTTATATTTACATTAAGGAAAGAGGCCTCACGCAGTACTAGTCTAGGCTAACTAACCATCCTTCTATCCTTGTACTGGTGTTTTGCCTTAAGCTTGCTTGTTTTTTCCTTGAGGACCAAGAAGAGCCTGTCACTGAAATCCAGGCTGGTTGGTGAGTAGAAGTCACCACCAAACAAACAACAGATATCCCAGACATGGATTACTTTACCTGAGGACACTATCTTTTGCCCTTCTGGCTGGACTCCTGTGGTCAGCTGAGTCAAAATCTCCCACCCCCTTCCCACAGGAGTAGACTGGGCCACATCCCAAGATTAGTCGGTGTTTTACTCAGAGAAAATAGCCACATTCCCATGCAATGGGGTGAGTGCTGGTTAACCAATTACCTGGTTAAGGTACAAACAGTCCTCATATAAGAGCGCAATAGACACGGTGCTTTGCACTTAGAGAACTCTTCCATTACCACGTGTGCCGTTATTTACAGCACTCTCAGCTCTGTACAAAGTAGGTCATTGGGTCAGAATGCTTTTGGGAAGTTCCAGCAAACCAGTGTGGCCTTGGCTGTGACTCCTAAGCAACTCCCCACCCACCCCAGGTTTTCTCCTGGGGGTCTTGTCATCTCTGCCAAGCCAAAAACTTGGGTTTTAAAAGCTAAGTGAATTGGTGGATATGCACTTTATAGTGATTCTTGTAAAGTGTAAGTATCTTAAATGAAGCAGTAAACCTTAAATATAATTTTTTTGTCAATTATACCTAAATAAACCTGAAGAAACAAACAAACAAAGAGCTTGGGTTTTTCTGACTCCTGGTTTTATTTATTTATTTGTTTGTTTGTTTGTTTGTTTTTGACTCCTATTAGACACCACTTGATGCCAAAACTTCCCAAGACATCTTTGCCTCTCATTATATTTGCTCCTTGAGGTAAAAGCACTTTCCCTAGAAGGCTATATTAAAATTGCACATTGGGCGCCTGGGTGGCTCAGTGGGTTAAGCCGCTGCCTTCGGCTCAGGTCATGATCTCAGGGTCCTGGGATCGAGTCCCGCATCGGGTTCTCTGCTCAGCGGGGAGCCTGCTTCCTCCTCTCTCTCTCTCTGCCTGCCTCTCTGCCTACTTGTGATCTCTCTGTGTCAAATGAATAAATAAAATCTTTAAAAAATAAAAATAAAAAAAAAATAAAATTGCACATTGACTTAAAGGGGAAGAACCTGAGTTAGGACACAGATGATGCCATTGCTTTTGGGTGATCAGAATACTAATACTTCAAAAGGCAGAGTTTTTAAGGTTGGGGGGGCGTTGGTCCCTAGATATGTTTGCCAAAGGGCTTATCAGTATAGTTTCACCTCCTTGATGGTATTTCTGTTAAATAGGAAGATAAGATCAGAAGACTCCAGTTAAAAGACCTTCCTTGAAGTAAGTTCAGTCCCCTTTTCTTGGCCTGTATTGCTCTTCAGTGATCTTTCTGCTTCTGAAAATTCAAATAAACTCAATTCAGTAAGCATTTAAAAAGGCTTTGTGCCTGGTATTTTAATAGGCACTTTTTGCATGGTATTTTAATATTAAAACTTTGTGCATGGTATTTTAATAGGCAGGCACTGGTGATACCAAGTAGAATGAGACATAGTCCTGGCCTTCTGGAAACTCAAAACTTGGGGACACTGGGTGGCTCGACAGGGTAAGCAGCTGCCTTGGGCTCAGGTCATGATCCTAACATCCTGGGATGGAGTTCCCGCATGGGGTTCCTTGCTCAGCGGGGAAGCCTGCTTCTTCTTCTTCCTCCTGCCCCCCCCCCCCCGCTTGTGTGCATGCTCTCTATGATTTGAAAAAAACAAAAAACAAAAAATCCTAAAAATCTGGTGGACCATCTGAGAGAACCATGTACCCCATAAAACTTATCACCCTCATTGTCAAAACTTCAGAGCTCCCATGTTATTTTTTTTTTTTAAGATTTATTTGAGTGAGTGTGTGTGAGAGAGACAGAGCATAAGAGTGACAGGCAGAGAAAACCTCAAGCAGAATGAGCACAGAGCCTGACGTGGGGCTCGGTCTCACAACCATGAGCTCACAACCTGAGTGGAAACCAAGACTCCAACGCTTAACCAACTGTGCCATCCAGGTGCCACACCATGTTTTTTATTTCCTTTCCACTAAAAACAATCCACCGTCCAAGGCTACCTGCTGAAAAAGAACAGATTATACACGCCTCTTTTAAGGAAAAATTCCCATTAGGTTGCAAATGTATTCTAATTCTCTATGTCTTTTAGAGATTTTTTTGGTTGTTCAGTCTCTGTATAAAGTAGATTAAGTACAACTAGATTCACATTTATAGTAAATTCTAATGCATACTTCTTCCCACCTGAAGGAGCCCAAGAAAAGACAAACATGGTGGAAAGGAATATCACAGCTATTTCCATAAAGCTGAAAAGCTGAAACCTGCACGGCAGATGTGCTCACTCAGGTTTTCTTCAAAAGACACGTGGGTCTGCATAAGCACCTATGGGCACATTTAGAAGGAACATTAGAAGGAACGTTAGCAAAGGTCTTCTAATTAAGTTTCCTGAAAATGGGAAGAGGTCCCATGAAGTAGTACATTCCTTTTCACTAAATTTTTTAAAATTTTATAAAAGATTTTATTTATTTATTTGCCAGAGGGAGAGTGCACAAGCAGGGGGAGTGGCAGGGAGAGGGAGAAGCAGGCTCCCCGCTCCCCGCCAAGGAGCCCAATGTGGGACTCTATCCCAGGACCCTGGGATCATGGCCTTAGCTGAAGGCAGACGCTTCACCCACTGAACCACCCACCCACTTTCACTAGCTTTACACAAAGTTGAAGCTAGACAACCTGTTGAAAGGGGTACTATAAGGTTGAAGATGCCTATATATTTTTTAATGAGGCATCTGGGGGCTGCACTCAAGGGAGGGAGGGACCCCCGGAGGATACTGGGCCAGTTTGAACTGAACATTTTGAAAACCAACTTTCTTGCTGTCCTCTAAAATATGAGTATGGTATATTTACTGAAAGAACCTCTTCTCTTGGGAGTGGAGGGAACTTGATAAAAGACAATATTATCTTATTATCTACAGGATTACGCAAGTTTGGAAGCTCTCAAGGAAATGAGGATCGCTGATCGTGTCCGCAGGTTTTGTCAACTTAGAAACCCACATCTGTTGGAGGGGTGACTCACTTTAGGCTGAAAGGCTGTTGCTTTAAAAAAGAGACACAATCTGGGACATTATTCAAGCATTTAGAGCAGAGTTTAAACCCAGATGGGGATCAGTGCTTGGGTATTCATCAACTTTGCAAATGAAAACAAAATAAGGGGTGTCTGGGTGACTCAGTCGGTTAAGCAGTGGCTGCCTTTGGCTCAGGTAAGGATCTGGGAGTCTCAGGACTGGCTTCCTGCTCGGCAGGGAGTCGGCTTCCTCCTCTTTCTCTCACCCCTCACCCCACTCATCCTCTCACTCTCAAATTAATGAAATCTTAAAAAAAAGTAACAAAATAAAATTGAGAACAGTCATAGGTATATTTGCCTTTTAAGATGTACTTTTAATAATGTTGCTAAATTGCCACTGATGACAATTTAGAGACAAGTTTTAAGCCAACTGCACATTTTCTTCACAACTGTTTTAAATAGGACTGTATCATTAATTAAAAAAACTGGTCACTGTGGTATTGTGATTTATAACAAGAAATATGCATGTGTTCTTTATCCCCCTTGCTTGTGCAGAGTTCCTAAAATGCTTGGGATTTTCTAAACTAAAAGGGCAATTAAAGTGTCTTTTGTTATGTTAAAGAAATGACTTTGGAAAGCGCCTAAGGAAGCTAGTTGGTTGCTGAATCCCTCGTCACTGGCCTTTGAGTTCATCAGTAATGTCTATGTAGGACTAAACCTTTAACCTGCGGGATCTGATGGTAACTCCTTGTAGATACGTCAGAATTGATTGATATCCAGTTGGGGTCCCAAGAAATGCTTGATGGTGTGGGGACCCACCCCCTCAGCCAACACTGGATTAGTATCAGAAGCTATTTAGATACCTTGTAGCCTCTCAAGTATTTACTTGGTTCACTGTCTGGAAAACTAGCATTCTTAGATTCAGAAATCTAAGTTATAAAAATATGAGATCTTCCAGTCTATCCCTGCATCATTTATAGAGTTGTTTCATCTACATAACAACTGTTCTTTAATGTTTCCTAAAAAAAAATTCATAATAATAGCTTATACTTACCCATATTCTAAGCCACGCACTGTTCTTTACATGCATTAACTCACTTAAGCAAGCCTACTTTCCAAGTTAACAATCTTAAGGAGAAAAATAGACCTTTTTCTTTTATAAGCAGTTCATATGTCCGTGATATATATAGCAGAAATGATCTTTCGTTTTTTGTTTTTGTTTTGTCTTGGGGTGTGTGTGTGTGTTTCTCAAGGGGACTGTCATGCTTCCCTTTTCTTGTGTCTCATCTCATAAGCTTCTGAAAAGGGAATTGATTCCAAGACTCTTAATACTCACTGTATCAGAATCTCTGCGGAGAGAGCAGTCCTCCTCTTCCGTTTCTCGGTTCTTCTCTGTCACTGCTGCTTCTACTCTGTTAGGCAAAATGGAAAACCTGCCTCATCCTGAGAAAATATATTTGGAGCCCTCTTCCTATATTTTTTTGTAATGCCATATGTTGGGGGAAGAGGTAGAAGAGAGAACACATACCCTAGGCAGAGATGGTTCTTATCAATAAGGTCAATCACTATAGCATATACATACGCCTTCAAGATTTGAACCTAGAGCTGTTCTTTCATTTCCCATAGATAGCATCACTAGCAGCTGCTTACAAAAGCAACACTTTTGTGTTTCTTGGTTTTTCAGATTTTCTCATCTCTCATAAACTATGTTTATTTATCCAGCTGGTAGCATACTAGGAATTTTGAAAAAGTAATACATGTTTGTGGTAGAAACAATTAAAATAGTACCAAAGGGCACACCGTGAAAAATAAGGGTTCCCCCACAGTAACACCCACCAACGGCATACCACTGTGGCCAGTTTATGGGGTATTTTCTAAGCATATTCCATGCACACCAAACATATAGATGTATATATAAATCCCTTTTGTATACAAAACAACATTCCATGTCTTCTTTTATTCACTGAATAGATCCTCTTTTTTCACTTCATGGTCAAAAGATGACACTGAGTTCTCTTTGATACTATGCTTATTCTGTTTCCAAGCTTTCTGAATTACATTTCCTTCAAGGTATGCTTCAATATAACCATAATGAAAAGGCTGAGGATTATCTGACCCCACTCTGTTATTTGGATCTATCCCAGGTAGATCTTTGGTTCAGTCAACAATATTGCACAGCTTACAGGTAGAAGGAAGCAGAAAAAGATACAGAGGAGGAGAAATGACTAAATCACACACCAGTACTCATTAGGGCAGGAGTTTACAACTGTAGATTGTGACCCACAGGGAGGTTGTGAAATCCATTTACGGGGTTTAAAAGTCCAGGATTCATTAGAATGCAAGAAAAGCAGGATAGAAAACAGGCACAGCACCTATAGAAAAGCTAAGTATTGTCTTACAAGACATTCCTGCCTGCGGTACATTCACAGGCATGTGTGTACTGGTTT
This sequence comes from Mustela erminea, assembly GCF_009829155.1. Lineage (NCBI taxonomy): Eukaryota > Metazoa > Chordata > Mammalia > Carnivora > Mustelidae > Mustela > Mustela erminea. The sequence goes on from NC_045626.1 coordinate 39,792,650, forward strand.
CCGAAGCGAAATCTATCCCCCGACCTGAAGTCACAGAAAAAAAGAAAAAAAAGGAAAAACATTGTTTCCGAGTTTACTCCTTAGGAGAACAAGTCCATTACATCTTAAGAAAAAGTTTGAAAAAGTCTGAGAACCAGTTTGTTTTTTTTTTTTTTTTTTTTTTTTTTTTACCAGTTTGTTTTTTGGAGATTCAAAACTCATACTAGGAAGTTCTGCGGTGAAGCTCGTTTAACCAAAGGTTTCCCAAAGACGGGCTGCAGAACTCTTCCCTGTGTTCCAGAGATAGCGTGAACCTCCTCCAGCACCAGTGCAGGGAGAAGCACAATTTCATCTGTGTTGTCATGGCCTCCAGCTTCTACTGGCAAGCTGTCTTCTTTGAGAGTGCTAAGTCCTGTGCCCGATTTTGATCTCCTCCTGTCTAGCCCTGAATACTACAAAGAGGGCTAAGACTGCTTCTCAAGTTTCCTCCAATCTGGACATGCTAAGGTAAACAGTCTGGGGCCAGAATGCAAGAACCCAGGGTCTTCCCTTAGTAATTCCTTCTGAGGCTCTGCTGGTATTTACATAAGGAGCACTGGCTTAAGAGCTGAGTCCTAACATCAAGGAGTGGTGCAGTAACAACTAGTCGTCATCCTAGACAAGTTACTTAACTCCTCCATGTCTCCAGTTACCATATCTAAAATAAGGAGGCTGGACACTGATTTTGGAGGTCCCATTTTGCACAAGTGTTTGGGTCTTTATCTGGTATTTTAAATTTTCACAGTAATCCTGAAAACTTCTCTCCAGCCTATCTCCCCTGCCTTCCTTCTTCACTTACTTTCCAAAGTTTTATTGAGAGTCTGCTCTTTGCCAAGCATTCTATCAACTGCTGAAGATATGATGGTGCACAGATAATTTTTACATCCCGTTCCCAGCAATAATCTGCCTGGACAAAATGGTGTTTCCTTAACTCTGTCCAGTCTTGGCCCATGTGAATTTTGAGAAGGATATTCTTGCTCCGGATCCCTCTCATTACTACAGAAAACATCTACTTTGCTCAAAAATAAATAAGTAAATCTATGACTATATTTACATTAGAAAATAGATTGTGTCAGCTTTCTATTTGGGATACTTCTCCAATAATATCCCCATGTTCTGTTGGAGAAAGCCCATGATATCTGTAAGTGTTGCCACCATACAGTGGGTGGTCTCAGTTCTTCTTACATTCATGCTCTGAATAAGACCTATCCAGTGGAATTTTGTGCAGGCAAGAATCACTTCTGAACAGCTGACAGACTGACTTAAAATTAAGTGAAAATGCTTGCGGATGCTAATATAACCATTCCTTAAAAAGGGTGACATATCCATGTTAAACCTAAATATCAAATATACTGAGAAGGTGACCCAAAACTAAATGTCCCATAATCTTTAATTGTATATTCTGCAAGTTTTCTTTAAAACACACATACACACACACACAAACAGAAAAACAAAATAAGCAACATATGCTGGCTAATCTTTTAACATTCAGAAATACTTGTGGAATGCCTGCAACATACATGACAGTCACTGTAAAACCTTATTTTTAGAAAAATTCCTATGTGTTAAATGACATTAAAAAGGTATACTCTGGGGGGTGCATGGCTGACTCAGTCAAAGGAGCATGTGACTCTTGATCTCGGAGTTGTGAGTTTCAGACCCACGGGTAGAGATCACTAAAAAAAAAGCCAACCAGCCAAACAAACAAACAAAAAACAACCCAAACTTTAAAAATAAATACATAAAAAAAGTATACTCTCCAAAGGATGGAAGATGATCATTGTGTTGTACTTTGTACTGATCAGATCACATCTGGAATGCTGTTCAATTCTAACACAGAATTGCTCTATTTTTAGAGGATTACGGACAAATGAAAGTGTTCTCAGAGAAGCAGGGGATAATGGAAAAGAAACTTAAAGCCATGCCAAATTGGATCGTTAAAGAGGTGTATATTTTTAGTTTAGAGAAGAGCAGATTATAAGGGCACACAGTAGCTAGATGGCTGTCTTTGCATTTGTGAAAAAAGGTAGTATTTTTGCTATATATTGCTCTGGAAACCAAAATCCAGACAAAGGGTATAAGTCATGGGAGGCATGTTTCAGCTCACGCTCAGATGTGGATTAGACCTTTAGTTTGGTACTTGATCGCCAGGGGCAATCAAGCAGAGGCTAACCTATCACCTGCCTGGAGTATTGTAGCTTTTAATTCTATTTTCAATGTTAGGTTTTTATGTCCCTTCTTGCCCTTTTATCAGTCAGTGTGAAACCCAGAATCTGATCAAGGAACACACAATTCTGCAAGACATTTGAAGAGCTTTAGCTGGTACTAGTTGGTACAGAACCTCGGGTTTTTTTTTTGGAACCATGTTATTCGCAGTAAACTGACTGCAATGTTGTGCATGACCTCACTCATATTTCTGATGTGTATTTCCAAGCAGAAGTACTGTAAAATATCTCATCTTAGGACCTCAAGGACATAATTTCAAGATATGTATAACTCGCAGAGCCAGAAAAGCAGTCTTTTGGCTTTTTAAGAATCGAAACTTTAAGAGGATTTCCTTAAAATAGATGGAGTTCAACTTGCCCTGCAATTTTCTGAAGAAAACCTGTTACCAATTTTCAGAAAATCAGCCTGGAAAGTGCTCCCTGACTTTCAGGAGGAGGATGAAAATCACACCCCATGTGTATCGCATCCTGTGTGTGGGCAGAGGGATGCCATCAAGTGTCACTCATGGATACATGCCCTGAGTGAGAGTTGGGGAGTAGGGGGCAGGATGAAGCCAATGAGGGCATATGGCATAAGAAGAGAGAGTGGGGGAGGCCGTGCAGGAGGGTGGAGCTCTGCAGGAGACGTGAACGACTGGCATGGCCTCTGCAAGCAAGGCTTTCAGCATTCAGCAGAGCAGTGAGAGTAAGCACAGATCCATGCAAGGAGACTGGACAGAGTAAGAGTCCTTTCCTTTCCAGAAGGCATTTAAACTGCACGAAAGAATTGTGTAGTCTCAGATTTCAAGCCATTGGTATTGAAGAATAGAGAAGCCCACTGATTCTGATGGTAAAAATACGACTTTATATTTGAATACTACCTTTGAAACACTATTTTGAATTGTGTAGTATTTTGAATACTATTTTTCAAAGTTCTTTGTCATTTAATGGGACCAGATATAACACAGTAGAAACTTCAAGAGTCTTGAAATTTTTGGAATCCCAAACCTGACTAATGGCTACAAAATTCAGGGTATCAAATGTCTTGGTAAAGCCAGAGAATTTAGTGGATATCACTAATGCCTCTGCATTTTATTTTTGTAGTAACCTTTAAAAAGATCAAGTCCCATATTTCACTATTCTCGCCCATTGCGTATTTTGGAAGGTTAGAGTTAGTTTTGTGGTGCACAATTCTGTCCAGAGGGGAATTGGGCCAGGACATTGCTGCCATAGCTTAAAGGCATGAACAGCAGGTCCAAGATGTATTTTGTAAGTTTATTCTGGTATATTCTTTTTTTTTTTTTTAAGATTTTATTTATTTGACAGGCAGAGATCACAAGTAGGCAGAGAGGCAGGCAGAGAGAGAGAGGAGGAAGCAGGCTGCCCGCTGAGCAGAGAGCCCAATGCAGGGCTCAATCCCAGGACCCTGGGATCATGACCCGAGCCAAAGGCAGAGGCTTTAACCCACTGAGCCATCCAGGTGCCTCTAGAATAGCAATACTTTTTAGACATAAAATGGAAATGGAAATTTTGTAGAATAGTGAAATGACAGGATCTGAGTGTCCTTATTTTAGGGTAAAACACTTTCATAGTACTTCCTATTATCTATTTTAAGGGTCAAATACTGATTATTTTTAACATGGTAGAAAATTGAGACAATTGTTTGAAAAATTCAATTCTTTATTCATATACTTTTCTTGCTGATCCCCGAGTTTCCAAAATGAAGCAAACAAAATAAAACACAACCAAGTTAATCATAGTTATTTGGACAGTTCAGACCAAAGGGGTCATTTGGTTTTAATTATATGGTTTGCCTTCCCCAATTAATCCTTCTACCTTGCCTATGTATAGATAATTGTCTTAAGGTTGCTAGCTTAGAAAAACAAATGAGTGCATTTTCCAGAAGGTAAGATGACTCAAGTGACTCATTTAAACTCACCTTAGAATAACTCATCTTGCACTTAAATCAAGTACTAAGTATTAAGTGATACTGACTGAACTCTACACTAACAACTACAGAGTTTTTCTCTTTGCTTGCACCTTTCAAATTTCGTTTCAAATTCATGTTTACTCATGAATATTGACTCAAAGACATTGACTCATTAAAAACTATCTAATGCGTCAATCATAATCATGTAGAAAATGCTATTTGGCTACAGAAGTATTAAATTAGAAATCACAAACGAGAGCTCGGTATATTAGGTTGCTCAGGCTACTACAACAAAATACCATAGAGTAGGTGGCTTAAAGATTAAGGTGCCAGCAAATTTGGTTTCTGGTAAGTCCTCTCTTCTTGGCTTGTACATAGCCAACTTGTACTGTGTCCTCATATGGATGCATGAGGAGAGAGAGGAGAGGGGAGAGGGCTCTCTGATGTCTCTTCTTAGAAGGACACACTAATCCTACTGGATCAGCACCCCACCCTTATGACCTTATTTAACTTTTTTTTTTTTTTAACCTTATTTAACCTTAATTACTTTCTTAGAGTCCCATCTTCAAATATAGCTACACTGGAGGTTAGGGCTTCAACATATGAATTTTGGGAGGACACAAATGCTCAATCCATACTACTTGGAAAACCTCAAATATTTAGAAGTTAAAGAACAGGGGCACCTGGGTGGCTCAGTTGGTTAAGCAACTGCCTTGAGCTCAGGTCATGATCCCAGCATCCTGGGATGAAGTCCTACATTGGGTTCCCCCTGCTCTGCAGGGATTCTGCTTCTCCCTCTCCCCCTTCTGCTCAGCCTGCTGGTGCACTCCTCTCTCTGTCAAATAAATAAATAAAATCTTTGGGAAAAAAAAAAAAGACGTTGAAAAACAAACTTCTAAGTGTCCATAGATCAAATAAGAAAATACAGAAAATTGGAAAATATTTCAAACTGAGTAACAATGAAAATACAAGGTAGCCATTCTGGGAAGGATGCAACTAAGGCAGTGCTCAGAGAAACATTCATAGCTTTAAATTCTTTTTCTTTTTTTTTTTAAGTTCTATTTTTTTGAGACACAGAGAGAGAGAGCACGCACACACAAGCAGGGAGAGAGGGCAGAGGGAGAGGAGAGAAAGAATCTCCAGCAGACTCACTGCTGAGCATGAAGCTCCAATGCCAGGCTTGACGTGGGGTTTGATCTCACAACCCTGAGATCATGACTCCATCTGAAATCAAGAGCTGGATACTCAACCAACTTAACCACCCAGGGAACCCTATAGCTTTAAATTCCTATATTAAATACAAGAAAGGTCTGGGGTGTCTAAGTGGCTCAGTTGGTAGAGCATGCAACTCTTGATCCCCAGGTGAGACGTTAGAGCTCCACACTGGGCATAGAGTTAACTCAAAAATAAATAAATAAATAAATAGAAGAAAGGTCTAAGATCAGTGATCTAAGATTCTACCTTAACAACCTTAAAAACGGAAGGGCAAAGCAAACCCTAAAAGTGTAGAAGACAAGAAATAAAGCAAAGAGCAGAAATCAACGTAATAGGACACCTCAAACAAGAGAGAAAGTTAATAAATATAAGAGTTGATTTTACATTATTCACTAGTAACGCTAAAAAGGTTAGAATCATCAAGCCTTAAAAAAGCAATCAAGGGGAAAAAAGAAATAATACAGTACCATCAATAATAAGAATGATACAGTAATTACCAGAGATCCTATAGACATTGAAGTAACAATAAGAAGATATTATTAAAACATTTTACCAATACATTTGATGCATTATATAAAATGGAAAATTTCCTAGAAAAATATAACTTACTAAAACTGATGAAGATGAAATAATATTTCAATCCTGCTATACAGTAGTCCCCTCATCTTCAGGGTCTATGCTCCAAAACACACAGTGGCTGAAACTGAGGATAGTACCAAGCTCTATATATCTCCTGTTTTTTCTATACATACACACCTGTGACAAAGTTTAAATCATATTAGGCACAGCAAGATATTAGCAAGAGCTAATAAAATAGAACAATTACACTAATACTGTAACAAAAGTTACGTGAATGTGGTTTCTTGCTCTTTCTCAAAATATCTTATTATATCGTATTCATGCTTCTCATGATGATGTGAGATGATAAAATGCCTGTGTGACCAGATGAAGTGAGATGAGTGATGGAAGCATTGTGACATAGCATTGGGCTACTACTGACCTTCTGACCATGTCAGAAAGAGGGTCATCTGCTTCCATACTGCAACGGACTATAGGTAACTAAAACCATGGAAGGCAAAACAGACATAAGAGAGAACTACCTATCTATTAAGGGAATTGACTTTGTCATCAAAAACCTTTCCATGAGGGATGCCTGGGTGGCTCAGTTGGTTAAGCAGCTGCCTTCGGCTCAGATCATGATCCCAGTGTTCTGGGATCGAGTCCCACATTGGGCTCCTTGCTCAGCAGGGAGCTGCTTCTCCCTCTGCCTCTGCCTGCCTGTGCTCGCTTTCTCATTCTCCCACTCTCTGACAAATAAACAAATAAATAAATAAAATCTCTAAAAACAAAACAAAACAAAACAGAAAAACCTTTCCATGAAGAAAGCCCCAGTGTCAATGGTGAATACTGATATATTCAAGAAAGAGATAACACCAATCTTACATAAACTCTTTTAGAAACAGAGGAAGAAAAAACAGTTACTGATTTGTTTTATATGGCCAGCATAACCACAAATCAGACAAATATAAAAAAAAAAACTGAAGACTAACATCTTTCATGAACAAATACTTAAAAATTATTAATAATTAGTCAATAAAAGCCAACAATATGCAAAAGGGAAAATATATCATGATCAAGTAGGGTTCTACCATGGAATGCAAAATTGGTATAACACTTGGAAAATCAGTATCATTCACCATATTAACTGAATAGAGAATAAAAATAACATCATTTCAACAGATGCGGAAAATGTGTTAGACCAATCTCAATATGCACTTGTGATTCATTTAATACCTGAGTCATGAGCACAACCAATGGTTAAATAGTGAATGTTTTCCTTCTAAAGTTCAGGATCAAGTAAAGGACACTCTTCTTCATTACCTCCATTCAAACTTGTGATGGAAGTCTTAGTCATTGCATTAAGGAAAGAAAAATAAATATAAAACATGAAAATCAGGGATGGATAATGCTATCTTTGTTGATTAAGTGATTTTTTACTGGGGCGCCTGGGTGACTCAGTGGGTTAAGGCTCTGCCTTCAGCTCGGGTCATGGTCTTGGGGTCCTGGGATTGAGCCCCGCGTCAGGCTCTCTGCTCAGTGGGGAGCCTGCTTCCTCCTCTCTCTGCCTGCCTCTCTGCCTACTTGTGATCTCTGTCTGTCAAATAAATAAATAAAATCTTAAAAAAATGATTGTTTACTTATAAAATGCTAAAGAACACCAGCTAGAAATAAAGGAGTTTAGCAAGGTCATAAAGGTAAAATGTCAATACACAAAAGACAATTATATTTTTATACGCTAGTAGCAAACAATTGGAAATTGGAAAGGAAAATATTTCATTCACAATACTACTACAAAACATTAAACACCTAGGAATAAATTAAAAGATATGCAAGACTTTCTCACTGGAAGTCTCTTTGCTGAGAGAAATTAAAGACCTAAATAAATGTTGAAATATGCTCTGTTCAATATTGTTAAACTCTTAGTTCTCCCCAGATTGACGTGGAGAAGCAAAAGATCCCAACATCATTCTAGTGGGGTTATTTTTTGCAGAGATTAATGAGCTGATTCTAAAATATGACTTAGAACATCCAAAGTAAAAATTTTCAAATGCTCATTCTAGGAATATTTATTGATAGGTGCTATGGAACAAAGTAATTTTAAAACAAAAAGGACAAAATTGGAGGACTTCAGCAACCTGAGTCCAAGACCTACTATAAAGTTAGAGTAATCACCATGGTGCAGAATAAAGATTCCGGAATTAGAAAGTCAGATATATGGGAATTGATTTTCTACATAGTTGCCAAGGCGATTCAGTAGGAAAGGGAAGTACTTTTAACAAATGATGTTTTAATAACTTGATATCCTTATGAAAAAAAATAATGTCGACTCTGTTTTGAACCATTTACAAAGCTTATTTGAAATGGATCATACATCTAAACATCAAAGCTAAAAACTATAAAACTTGTAGGGAAATCTTGGAAAAAACTTATGTCACCTTGACGTGTGTTTTTGGGGATAAGTTTAAAAAAGTAAAATTATAAAATAACAAGGAAAACATATAAATTTAAACTTATAGATCACTGAACTCTTATAAACAAATACATCTATGCAACCGCTCCCTACATTAAGATCAAGAACACTACCAACACCCAGAAGCTTCTTCACCAAAGTTTTCACCACTTTTCTAACATCTGTCACTATAGTTAATTTTGCCTATTTTTAAAAATTTCATAAACACGGAATCATATAGTATGTCTTTGTACGTGTAGGATTAGTTCATTCCTTTTGAATAGTATTGTATCATACGAATATACCCCAACTTATCCATTCCATTATCCATAGTTATTTTCAGTTTTTCCAGTTTAGAGCTATTATCAATAAACTCCTATGACCCTTCTTTTTTTTTTTTTTTTAAAGATTTTATTTATTTGACAGATAGAGATCACAAGTAGGCAGAGAGGCAGGCAGAGAGAAAGAGAGGAGGAAGCAGGCTCCCTGCAGAGCAGATAGCCCAATGTGGGGCTCGATCCCCGGACCCTAGGATCATGACTGGAGCTGAAGGCAGAGGCTTTAACCCACTGAGCCACCCAGGCGCCCCTCCTATGACCTTTCTTGTACAAACCTTTTGAAGCACATATCCCTATGTGTTCAATAAGTATTTAAATGGAATTGCTGGGTCTGTAAAAGTGTGTTTGGCTTTATTACATAAATGAGATACAAGGTTTCTCTCAGGATTCTGGTCCAGATAAGCAGGCCAGTAGTGGATTTAGTTTCCAGAATTCTAGGTGTAAAGAGCAGCCACAGCCAATGGGACTGAATCTCTTTAACCTCCCATAGCAGAATATAGGAGTTCCAGTTACTCCTGATTATTGTGAACACCCAAGAACTGGCAATAGCCCAGTGTTAGCCAGTATGTTGTGTGACAACTGATGTGGGGCACCCTTTTATTTGCTTCTTAAGCATTTGGATGTCCTCTTTGGTGAAGCACCAGTTCAAATCATTTGCCTATTTAAAAATTGCATTGTTGGTCTTCCCTACTGATTTGTAGAAGTTCCAAATATGCTCTGGATACAAGGATTTTTTTGGTCATACATCTATATTGTGAATATCATCGCCTCTTCTCTGATTTGCATTTTCACTCTCTTCATAGTATATTTGTTGAATAGAAATTTTAATTTTAGTCAAGTCCAATTTAGTAATCTCTTTCGGTATATGTCTTGTGTTATGCTTTAGGAAATCTGCATATCCTGAAGTCTTTGACATATTCTCTTGTTATATTTAAAAAAAGGGTTTTTTTTCTCTTAAGTATGAGCATCTGGCATAGATTTTTGATGTCTGTTTTTGAAAATCGTGTTCTGATCTGCTGATCCATTTTCTATGTTTGAATCAATACCGTACTGTTTTTATACCTGTATTTAAAAATTAGTTTTGATGTTTGATAGTGTAAATTCTCAACTTTGTCTTCTTTCTTCGATATCAAATTTTTCTTAGCCCTTTAGCTTTTGATATAAACTATTTATTATTATTTTTTAAATACCATGACAGAAATCTTTTTTATACTTATATTTTTATATTTTGCATTTTTATATTTTATTTATTTACTTAGAGGTTTTATTTATTTGAGAGAGAGAGAGAGCACACAAGCAAGGGAGGGGCAGAAAGAGGGAGGGAGAATCAGGCTCCCAGCTGCGCAGGGAACCAGACACTGGGCTTGATCCCAGGACCCCAGTATCATGACCTGAGCTGAAGGCAGAAGCTTAACTGACTGAGTCACCCACTCACCCCTGTTTTATTATATTTTTTATTTATTTAAGAGAGGGATGAGCACAGTAGGGGCAAAGGGAGGGGGAGAAGCAGTCTCCCCCCTGAGCAGGAAACCTATTGTGGGGCTCGATCCCAGGAGCCTGAGACCATGACTTGATCTAAAGTCTGGTGCTTAACCAACTGAGCCCCCAAGCGCCCCTTTGATATACATTTTAGAACGAGTTTTACTAAATTTTTTATTTCTGCAAAAATTTTTCTTTAATATGCAAGGAATTGTCATCTTTAAAGTATGGAGTTCTCAAATCTATGAAGATTTATTTGATTTATAACCTTGATTTATTATCTAACCTTGATTTATTTGAATCTTCTTTAATTTTTCTCTGTGATGTTTTGTTATTTTCTGAATATAGGTCTTGAATAGCTTTCATTAATTTTTTTCCTTAAGGATTTGATGACTTTTGATGAAACTGTAAGTTACATTGTTTTAACATTTTATTAATTTTTTAGATTGTATTATGCAGTTTTTTCCCTAGTATATAGAAATACATGTCATTTTTATATATACTGACCTTATATCCAGTGACCTTACTGATTATTTGATGCAAAAATGATGTTTTGCGTTGTTCTGCAAATTTCTGTTGCAATGTTCTGATTTTCATGTGCACAATTATATCATCTGTGAATAATGAGTTTTATCCTTTCTTTCCATTCTTTATGGTTCTTGTCTTTCTTTCTTTCTTTCTTTTTAAAGATTTTATTTATTTATTTGACAGAGAGAGATCACAAATAGGCAGAGAGGCAGGCAGAGAGAGAGGAGGAGGAAGCAGGCTCCCTGCTGAGCAGAGAGCCCGATGTGGGACTTGATCCCAGGACCCTGAGATCATGACCTGAGCCAAAGGCAGCAGATTAACCCACTGAGCCACCCAGGCGCCCTGTTTTTCTTTCTTAATTACATAGTTTATATCAAGTAAAATGGTGAATAAAAGTGGTGACAGTGGACATCCTTTTCTTTTTCCCAGGAGGGCTTTGAGTATTTCATCATCAAATATATTTTCTTTAGGAGTTTGGAAGATACCTCTTATCAGATAGAGTATATCATTTTTCCTTATTTGCTGAGAGTTTTCAGCATCAATAGGTATTTTCATATGAAGGGAAATTAAATTTTACCAAATGTTTTTTAGGATCAATTGAAATTATTGAGTGATTTCTCTCCTTTGTTTTGTTATTGTGGTAGGTTACAATGACTGGTTTTACAAATGTTAAATGAACTTTATGTTCCTTGGAATAAACCCAACTTGGTTATTGTGTCAACACCTTTATCTACATGTATTTAATTTGTTAACATTTTATTTACAATTTTTGCACCTATGTTTGTGAATAAACAAGAATTTCCTTGTTTTTGTAACTGTCAGATTTTGATATCAATATTATGGTGGTTAGATAAAATGAGTTGGGAAGTATTCTTTCTCACTTATCTAGAAGAGTTTAGGATACATTTTTTCCTAACATTTTAGATAGAATTTACTAATAATGCCACTTGGGACTTGAGTTTGCTCTGTGAGAATTTTTTTTTTAAATTATAGATGCAGTTTCCTTAATAGTATAATATTATACACATATTCTGTTTCTGTTTTATAAAGGATTTGTTCGTTTGATCTAAATATTCAAATGTATTAACACAATTCATTCTCTTATTATCTTTTTAATGTCTTTCACATCTTTTTGTCTGAGTTTTCATGCTTATATATGCACCTTCTACCTTTTTTCTTGTTACATCTTGCAAAGGTTTGTTTGTTTTAAACATTTTACTTATTTATTTGAGAGAAAGAAACAGAGAGAGAGAGAGAGAGAGAGCACAAACAGGGAAGTAGCAGAGGGAGAGGAGGAAGCAGACTTCCCACTGAGCAGGTATCCTGATGCAAAGTGGAGGTTGATCCCAAGACCTGAGATCAAGACCAGAGCTGCAGGCAGATGCTTAACTTTAACGACTGAGCCACCCAGGCAATCCTTAATAAAAACTTCAAAGATAGGGGTGCCTGGGTGGCTCAGTTGGTTAAACGGCTGCCTTGGGCTTAGATCATGAACCCAGAGTCCTGGGATCGAACCCATCGGGGTCCCTGCTCAGCAGAGAGCCTGCTTCTCTCTCTCCTTCTGCCTGCTGCTCTGCCTACTTGTGCTCTGTCAAATAAATAAATAAATAAAATCTTAAAAAAAAAAAAAACTTCAAAGAATAACATTTTGTCTTGTTGAATAACCCTAATTTGTTTTCTATTTTTTTGATTTCCGATCTCATCTGTATTATTTCCTTCTTATTGTCTTTATATTTAATTTGCTAATTTTCTTTTAGCTTCTTTAGGTGGATGCATAAATAGTTGACTGCCAGCATTTCTTTTATTTTTAAATATTTAAATATTTAAGTATCAAATGTCCCTCTAAATACTACTTTAGCTGAGTTCCATAACTTTGAGATGATACATTTTCCTTACCATTTAGTTCAGAATTTTTCAAATTTCACTCTATGTAGCCAGGAATTATTTATAAGTATGAAATCTCCATGGATTTGTCGATTCACTAGTTACATGTTATTTATTTCTAGCTTAATTTCTCCATAAAGAATATACTCTCTATGATTGTAATCTTTGATATTTGATTTTTTTTTTTAAAGATTTTATTTATTTGACAGAGAGCGAGATCATGAGCAGGTGGCGAGGAGCAAGGGCAGAGGAGAAGCAGGCTTCCTGATGAGCGGGTGCCTGATGCAGAGCTCCATCCCAGGAGCCTGAGATCATGACCTGAGCTGAAGGCAGACGTTTAACAGACTGAGCCCCCAGGTGCCCGATATTTGATTTCTTGATTTCTGACCTAGCATATGAGTTATCTGAATAATTTTTTCAAGTGTATTTCTAAAGAATGTGTATTCTACAGTTGTTGGGACTGTATTTTATTGTACTATATTTTATGTAATGGGTAGGTCAATTTTTTAAATTGCCTTATTCAAATAGTAAATAACCTTATCGACCCTTTTCTGCTTGTTTTGTCAATTATTAAAAAGATTTGTTTCAAATATTAGCTTTGTATATTATATACATATATATTATATATATCATGCAGTATTTGTCTTTCTGTGGTTGGCTTATTCCATTTGGCAAAATGTCCTCAAGATTCATCCAATTTTTGCATGTTGCAGAATTTTCTTCTTTTTAAGGCTGAATTATATTCCACTCTACGTATATACCATATTGTCTTTATTCATTCTTCAGACAATGGACATTTAGTTTATTTCCATATCTTGGCTAATATGAATAGAGCTATGTGGGACATTAGTGTGCTAATATTTTTTCAAGATCCTAATTTTAATTTTTTTGTATAGTTTCCAAGAACTGGGATTGTTGGATCACATTGTAATTGTTTTTATTTATTTATTTTTAGATTTTATTTATTTATTTGACAGGCAGAGATCACAAGTAGGCAGAGAGGCAGGCAGAGAGGGGGGGAAGCAGGCTCCCCGCTCAGCAGAGAGCCCGATGAGGGGCTTGATCCCAGGACCCTGAGATCACGACCTGAGCCAAAGGCAGAGGCTTTAACCCACTGAGCCACCCAGGCGCCCCTGTTTTTAATTTTTTTTAAAGATTTTATTTATTTATTTGACAGGCAGAGATCACAAGTAGGCAGAGAGGCAGGCAGAGAGAGAGGGGGAAGCAGGCTCCCTGCTGAGCGGAAAGCCCAATGAGGGGCTCAATCCCAGGACCCCGGGATCATGACCTGAGCTGAAGGCAGAGGCTTTAACCCATCGAGCCACCCAGGAGCCTCTGTTTTTAATTTTTTGAGGAACTTCTATACCATCTTCAATTGTAGCTGTACCATTTTGCATTCCCACCAACAATGTACAGAGTTCTAACTTCTTCATATCTTTGCTGACACTTGTCTTTTGTTTTTCTGATAATAGTCATCCCGAAAGGTATGAGGTGTTATCTCATTCTGGTTTTGATTTGGATTTCCCTGATGATTTGTAACATTCAGCATTTTTTCATACGCCTGTTGATTATTTTTATATATATATATATTCTTGAGAAATGTCTATTCAAGTCGTTAGCCCATTTTATTAGTTATTAAGTTTCCTTGCTATTGAGTTGTGAGACATGTTAGATATATGGTTCGCAAATATGTTCACGCATCTCATATGTTGTCTTTTTATTCTATTGGTTCCCTTGCAGTGATTCCTTTACAGTGGAATTTTGCAGCTGAAACTATTTGAAAATAATCTCAAAATAAATCTCCTTCTTCTAATCTAATCTCTAAGTGATTATGCCTTTGTAACAACCTCTCTTCATCTGTATTTTACATTTCTTTCTTACTACCTCTCTTTCCTACTCTGCTTCACATCTGGGGAAAGATTACACAGGAGATATTAGTGAACTTGTGTCTTGATGGTCAAGTATAGTTCAGAACCACGGAGAGCAGCCTATATGGTTCAAACTTGAGTAGTCATGCTATGATTACAGAAGGACTCTTGGCCTTATTCTAAATCGTTCTGTGCAGGACTATGAACACTTCTTCCATAGTTCTTGATACATGCCACTAAATTGCTTTTCAAAAGTGGGATTTACAGATTTCAAAAGTTAATTTACAGAGCTGCCAAGTAAAACTTCCATGATTTCTCTCTTTATATCCATCTCTTGTTTATCTTACATGGGTGATGAAATGAGTGCCTACTACGTACTTGCTCTCAAAAAACTAAAAATTTAGATGGGGGAATAAATAAGAAAACAAATGATTATATTATAATGAGATAGATTCTATACTAAAGTATGCTATGAAACTTGTAGAAGTACACGTTACTGCTAAACTTTAAAGTCAGAATTCTATCTCATGAGAAGGTAAATTTGAGCAGAATGTATTTGGGGGGCAAGAGACTGGTAGGAGGACAAAGGTGAGGTGAATATATATCCTAATGTGTCATGCCAGGGATTTGGATTATGGGGAGCCACTGAAAATTTTTATGGAAGTGAATCACATGTTTAGATACACATTTTAGAGAGTGCACTCTAGAGAATGTAACTGAAGCTGGGTAAGACTGGAGGCTGAAAGTGAAATTAAGGGCTTTTGAAAAATTGAGGTCATATATACTATGGAGTACTATGCCTCCATCAGAAAGGATGAATACCCAACTTTTGTATCAACATGGACAGGACTGGAAGAGATTATGCTAAGTGAAATAAGTCAAGCAGAGAGAGTCAATTCTCATATGGTTTCGCTTATTTGTGGAGCATAAGGAATAGCATGGAGGACATGGGAGATGGAGAGGAGAAGGGAGATGGGGGAAATTGGAAGGGGAGATGAACCATGAAAGACTTCGGACTCTGAGGAACTAACTGAGGGTTTTGGAGGGGAGCAGGGTGGGAGGTTGGGTGAACCTGGTGGTGGGTATTGTGGAGGGCGTGTATTGCACGGAGCACTGGGTGTGGTGCATAAACAATGAATTCTGGAACACTGAAAAGAAATTTAAAAAATAAAAAATTTAAAAAATAAATAAAAAATAAAGTTATGGATAGGAAAAAAAAAGAAAAATTGAGGTGAGGTATAATAAAACAGGAAAGTGAGGCAATAACTGAGAATGGAAAGAAGTGAGACTGATTTGAGAGATGCATAAGAACAAAAAGATAGGGGCGCCTGGGTGGCTCAGCGGGTTAAAGCCTCTGCCTTTGGCTCAGATCATGATCCCGGGGTCCTGGGATCGAGCCCCGCATCGGGCTCTCTGCTCGGCGGGGAGCCTGCTTCCCTCTCTTTCTCTGCCTGCTTCTCTGCCTGCTTGTGATCTGTCAAATAAATAAATAAAATCTTAAAAAAAAAGAACAAAAAGATAGGAGGGAAGATTTATCATTAATATAACAAAAAGCATATATGTTTCTCATAGAAAGGTTTTATTGAAACTCCATATGAGAAACATGATTTTTTTTTAAGATTTATTCATTTATTTTAGAGAGAGGTGGGGGCAGAGGGAGAAGGGGAGAGAGAAGCCCAAGCCAACTCTGCACTCAGTGTGGAGCCTGACATGGGGCTCAATTCCACAACTAATGCAATCATGACCTAAGCCAAAAGTCTGACGTTGAACAGACTGCACCACCCAGGCACCCCGAAACATATTTGCTTTTTGTTATATTTATGATAAATATTTCTTCCTGTCATGTTATTTTCTGAATATTATATTTTTTGCTAAATAAGAGTTTTAAATTTTGAAGTAGTAAAAATTTACTGATTTCTTCTTTTGTGATTCCTCATATTATTAAATTCAGAATTGAATTTACAGATTAATTTGGGAAGAACTGTCATCTTCACAGTCCACAAAGTATATCTATTTACTTAAGTATTCTTTTAAAACTATTTAGCTTTTCAAAAAAATAGTTTTCAATAAAATTTTGTAGTTTTTTCAAAATATACTTCCACGTTAAAACTTCTGTGTATGTCATACACACAAATATATACTATATATATTCCAATGAGGTGAAATATTTAATTGCTATTGAAAAATGTATCTTGGGGCGCCTGGGTGGCTCAGTGGTTAAGCCTCTGCCTTTGGTTCAGGTCATGATACCAGAGTCTTGGGATCAAGCCCTTGCATCGGCCTCTCTGCTGAGCAGGGAGCCTGCTTCCCCTTCTCTCTGCCTGCCTCTCTACCTACTTGTGATCTCTCTCTCTGTCAAATAAATAAATAAAATCTTTAAGAAAAATGTAACTTTTCAAATGTCTATTTTCTAGTTATCTGTTGCTGATATGTAAAAGCACAATTGATTTTTTTTATCTTTTTTCTAGCAAACCTGTAGAACTTTTTCTGTTGTAAATAGTTTTTCTATGATAATAATATAAATTTCTCTCTAAATAACAGCATCTGCCAAATGTTGACTTATTTTACTTTTCTTTGTGATCCAAAAACCATATATTTTTTTTCTTGCCTTATTATACTAACTAAGACATTCAGTAGTATGCTGAATAGGAGCAATGACAAGTGTGCATTCTTAACTAAAGAAGCCTGTTTATCAAGAGGACTTACAGTACTAAATGTTAATGTACCAAATAGAGAGCTTCAGATTACATAAAGCAAAAACTGGTAGAACTGAAATGAGGAATAGACCAATCTACAGTTATAGTCAGAGATTTCCATCTCTGATTATTAATTATTTATAGATATAATCTCTCAATTATTAATAGATATACACCAAAAAAAATTCACTTTAAGTCTAAAGATACAGAGGGACATATCCTTCTATGAGGATAGATGTAAGGATATAAGAATAGATATAAGGACAGTGTTGTGGGTTCAAGAGCATCCACAAAATAGATGTGTTGAAGTCTTAACCTCTATACTTATAAATGTGACCTTATTTGAAATAGGATCTTTGCAGATATGATCAAGTTGATGAGGTCATACTGGATTACAGTGGGCCCTAAATTCAATGAGTGGTGTCTTTATAAGGAGGGAGAGATTTGAAGACACAGAGACATGGAGAAGCAATCCAAGTAATACCAGAGTCAGAGACTACAGCTGCCTCAAGCCAAGGAATGCCAAGGATTGTCAGTATCCAAAATAAGGTGGAAAAGGGAAGAAGAAGAGGAGTCTTTTTTAGAGCCCTCAAAGGGAGTATGGCCCTGCTGACACCTTGATTTTGGACTTCTAGACTCCAAAGCTATGCAAAAATAAATTTCTGTTGTTTTTAAGTCACTCAGTTTGTGACAATCTTTTGTTACAGCAGCCCTAAGAATAAACAGATAATAAGATAACAGATAAATTTAACAGATATAAGAATACAAGGCAAAGATGTAGAAGACTTGAAGAACATGACCAATCAATGTTACCTAATGAACATTTAGAGAACATCCTCCCAACAAGAGCAGAAAACATAACTTTTTTCAAGTATGCACAGAATATTTACCAAAACAGACCATATTCTAAGCCTTAAACCAACTCACAATAATTTAAAATTATATATTCATACAAAGTATATTCTGACCACTATGGCATTAAATTATGAATCAATAATAGAAACGAATCAAAAAAGAATCCCAAGTATTTGAAAAATAACTGAAATTTTCATCAATTGAGATAACCTCCTAATTCAGGAGTATGGATTTGAATGTTTTATATATAAATATTAATATTAATATTAATATATATATACACACATATATGTGTGTATATATATTTTAAAATTCTAATTAGGTTATTCTTATTCATTTCTATGATTTTATGAATTTAGAGGTAGAATACTTTTATTCTCAAGGGTTTTTTTTTCTTTCAGTAAAATTGTCTGGGTTTTCTGAGTATATAACAACCTGATTTTCTTTCCCAATATTTATACTACTTATTTTTACTTCATTTGCCAAAATTTTCAGAACAATACTAAATATTAGTAGTAATTAACAGTGCTTTGTTCCTGATTTACACCAGAATGCCTCTGATGTTTATCAGCTGTGATCTTAAAAGTTAAGAACCATTGTTTACACCAGAATGCCTCTGATGTTTATCAGCTGTGATCTTAAAAGTTAAGAACCATTGTTTAGAATCATGAGTTACTAGCATTCATCAATCCTTAATCTACAGGAGATGATTCTTGAGATCATAAAGGTTAAGTGACTAGTATTCCAAGATCTTAGAACTAAACAGTGGAAGAACCATGACTAGAATTTCTTTCCATTTATGGTTTTGTTGTTACCAAACTTTACAACACAACTTGTAATGGTTTTCCTCATCTCTAATCTTTTAACTGCAAATTATTGCAATTGCACTTTAAGTAACAAGTATATTGAGATCTAATTCATATAACAATTCATTCACTTAAATCATACAATACAGTGGATTTTTAGCACATTCACAGAGTTATGCATCCTACTGACAATTATTTTAGAATATTTTTATCACCCCCCAAAAGGAGCCTGGCAGTCCATAGCCATAACCTTCCAACTCTTCAACTCCTCCCCACCACTTCTGCCCCCCAGCCCTAACCTATTTTCTATCTTTATAGATGTACCTATTCTGGATATTTCATTTAAGTGGAATCATATGTGGTCCTTTATGACTGGCTTCTTCCATGTAGCATGTTTTTAAGGTTCATCCATGTTGTAGCCTGTATCAGTAATATTAATAATAATATTCTGTTGCATGTTATATACTTACTCATCAGTTGGTGAACATTGGGACTGTTTCTATTTTTTGGCTATTGCAAATAATACCATTATGAATGTTTATATATAAATTTTTATGTGGGCATAAATTTTCATTTCTCCTAGATGGAAAAGTGCTGCATCATATGGTAGCTCTATGTTTAGTAGCTGAGAAACTCTATGTTTGAGGAGCTGTTTTCCAGACCACGGCACCACTTCAACCTTCCCACTGGCAGTATAGGAAGTCTCAAATTTCTCCACACCCTTGTCTCACTTGTTATTCTTTGTTCTTTGATATAGCCATCCTAGTGGGTGTGAGGTGGCATTTTAGTATGGCTTTGATTTTCATTTTGCTGATGATTAATGATGTTGGACATCCTTTCATGTGCTTATTGACTATTATCTTTCTTTGGAGAACTCTATTCATATCCTTTGCCCCCCCCCACCTTTTTTAGAGATTTTGTTTATTTATTTACTTGAAAGAGAGAGAATGAAAGAGATAGAGGGAGAGCGTTAGAGAGAGCATGAGATGGTGGAAGGGCAGAGGGAGAAGCTGACTCTCCCCTGAGCAGGGAGACCAATGCCAGACTCGATTCTGGAACTCCAGGATCATGACCTGAGCTGAAGGCAGTTGCTTAACCAGCTGAGCCACCCACGTGCCCCTTTGCCCATTTTTTTTAACCTTGAGAATATCTAAATGTTTATTGACAGTTCAAGTTTTCTCTTTTGTGAAATGACTTTCTGTCACTTGTCTATTTTTCCATTGTATTGTTTCCTTTTTTTTTTTTCTTATTAATCAGAGTTCTTTAGTGTAGATATGTATCTTCACATTTGTAGCTTGTATTTTTGCTATCTTTGTGGTCTTTTGATGAAAAAAAGATCTTAAATTCAATTATTAATCTTTTCTGTAGGGATAAGCACTTTTGGAATCTTGTTTAAGAAACTCCTGGGGGGGGGCACCTGGGTGGCTCAGTGGGTTAAAGCCTCTGCCTTCAGCTCAGGTCATGATCCCAGGGTCCTGGGATCGAGCCCCACGTCCGGCTCTCTGCTCCGCAGGGAACCTGCTTTCTCCCCTCTCTCTGCCTGCCTCTCTGCCTACTTGTGATTTCTCTCTGTCGAATGTTTAAAACTATAGCAGGTATGTAAGAGGCATCGGGTAAGTGTTTGCTATTATTATTTGCATCTTTATTCTACCTGATCTGATTTTTTAAAATGAATTGGGTTTTTGTTTCAAAGAGATAACCAATTATTAAAGCACCATTTATTGAATAATTCACCCTTCCTGCATTGCCTTGTTCACGTTTCAGGCTGGTCTATCCTGCATCTCTCTATTCTATTTCATTGATCTACTCATCCACATCTGTCTTTTAATAACTGTGTTATAACCTTAGTGTGTCTGGCTTCCTGGTAGAATAAATCCCTCAGCATTTGCCTTCAAAATTATCTAACTATTCTTAGAACTTTGGTTTTAAATATGGATTTTAGGATTAGTTTGTCAAATTCCATAAAATCTCTATGGGTATTTTGATTGAAATTGCATTGAACCTATGGTTTAATTCTGGTAGAACTGACTTCTTTATGGTGCCTCTACCACTACCAATGAGAGCATAAATTAAAGTTCTCCAAAAACCTGTTTTCTCATACGACACACTTTCGGATAGGATTCTTATGAGCTATGTCTAGCTGACCAAAACCAAGTCAAATGATGATGCCTTAAGTCTAAGACCTAAAAATATATGAGTTGGGCTTTCTACTTCTGGGAGACAAATGAAGAGATGAATAGCCACATATATATGATGAAGGTGCCTGTATATTTAGTTCACTGCGCCATTCCCAAGTGAGTATATTTTTTTGAAGAGACATTATTTATTTATTTACGAGGGGGTGGAGCACAAGCAGAGGGAAGGGCAGTGGGAGAGGGAGAAGCAGACTTCCTACGGAGCAGGGAGCTGAAGCAGGGCTTGATCCCAGGACTCTGGGATCATGACCTGAGCCAAACTGAGACTCTAAACCATTTAAGCCACTCAAGCACCCCTAAAATGAGTACAATTTTGTTTCTTCCTTTTCTTTTTTTGCTTTGTTATGTTTTAAGGCTTATTTATTTATTTTAGAGAGAGAGAGCTAGCACAGGGAAGGGCAGAGGGAGAGGGAGAGAGAAAATTTAGCTACACCTCACTGAGCCTGGAGCCTGACATGGTGCTCGATATTATGACCCTGAGATCATGAACTGAGGCAAAACCAAGAGTCGGAAGCTTTACTGATTGCACTACCCAGGAGCCCCTTATTTCTTCCTTTTGAAATCCTATAAGTTTTGCTTATTTTTTTCTTCTTTAGCTGCTCTTATAGAAAGCTAGAAAAGTACTGAATAGGAACAGTGATAATGGATATCTTTTATCCTTATTTTAAAGTAAATGATTCTTATATTTCACCATTGAGTATAATATGGATTATTGCTACATTTTTACCCAGTTATGGGAAGTATAAATATGCAACTTAAAAGCAAATAGTAAAAAAAGCAAGCATTAATATTATCTCTTATTTTAGAAGTGTAAGGGAGAAAAATAATTATAAAAGATTTTTACCTACAGATTCAATTAAAGAAGATGTATATGGAGCTTAAATACTAATAATAAGTATAAAATAGAATTATGGGCATCTGATTCAGCAAAGAAGTCAAACTCTCACTCTTTGAAGATGATGATACTTTATGTGGAAAACCCAAAAGACTCCACCCCAAAACTGCTAGAACTAATAAAGGAATTCAGTAAAGTGGCAGGATATAAAACCAATGCACAGAAGTCAGTTGCATTTCTATACATCAACAACAAGACAGAAGAAAGAGAAATAAAGGCGTCAATTCCATTTACAATTGCACCCCAAACCATAAGAATAAATAAACCTAGGAATAAATCTAACCAAAGAGACAAAGAATCTGTACTCAGTAAACTAGAGAATACTCATGAAAGAAACTGAGGAAGACACAAAGAAATGGAAAAACATTCCATGCTCAGGGATTGGAAGAACAAATATTGTGAAAATGTCCATGCTACCCAGAGCGATCTACACATTTAATACAATCCCTATCAAAATACCATCAACAGAAATGGAATAAATAATCCTAAAATTTATATGTTATCAGAAAAGACCCTGAATAGGCAGAGGAATGTTGAAAAGAGAAGCAAAGCTGGTGGCATCAAAATTCCAAACTTCAAGCTCTATTACAAAGGTGTAATCATCAAGACAGTATGGTACTGGCACAAAGACAGACATATAGATCAATGGAACAGAATAGAGAGACCAGAAGTGGACCCTCAACTCCATAATCAACTAATCCTTGACAGTGGAAAAAAAGACAGTCTCTTAAACAAATGGTGTTGGGGAAATTGGACAGCCACATGCAGAAGAATGAAACTGGACCGTTTCCTTATACCACACACAAAATAGACTCAAAGTGGAAGAAAGACCTGAATGTGACACAGGAACCCATCAAAATCTTTGAGGAGAACACAGGCAGCAACCTCTTCAATCCACAGCAACTTCTTCCTAGAAACATCCTCAAAGGCAAGGGGAACAAGGGCAAAATTGAGCTATTGGGACTTCATCAAGATAAAAAGCTTTTGCACAGCAAAGGAAACAATCAACAAAACCAAAAGACAATGGAAAGAATGGAAGGTATTTGCACATGACATATCAGACAAAGGGCTAGTACTCAAAATCTAAAAAGAATTTATCAAACTCAACACCCAAAGAACAAATAATCCAAAAAGAAATGGTCAGAAGACATGAACAGACATTTCTGCAAAGAAGACATCCAAATGGCCAACAGACACATGAAAAAGTGCTCAACATCACTCGGCATCAAGGAAATACAAATCAAAACCTCAATGAGATACCACCTCATACCAGTCAGAATGGATAATAATTGACAAGTCAGCAAGTGACAGATGTTGATGAGGATGTGGAGAAAGGGGAGCTCTCTTACACTGTTGGTGGGAATGCAAGCCAGTGCCACCACTCTGGAGAACAGTATGGAGGTTCCTCAAAAAGTTGAAAGGAGAGCTACCGTACTACCAAGCAATTGCACTACTGGGTATTTACCCCAAAGATACAAATGTCATGATCTGAAGGGGCATGTGTACCCCAATGTTTAATAGCAGCAATGTCCACAATAGCCAAACTGTGGAAGAAGCCTAGATGTCCACTGACAGATGAATGGATAAATGGTGTATATATATATAATGGAATATTATACAGCCATCAAAAATTGAAATCTTGCCATTTGCAATGACGTGGATGGAACTAGAGGGTATTATGCTAAGCGAAATAAGTCAACCAAAGAAAGACAATTATCATATGATCTCGCTGATATGTGGAATTTGAGCAAGCAGGCAGAGAGGATCATGGGGGAAGAGAGGAAAAAATCAAATGGGATGAAACCAGAGAGGGAGACAAACCATAAGAGACTCTTAATCTCAGGAAACAAACTGAGGATTGCTGGAGAGGAGGGGGGTGGGAGAATTGGGTTGGGGGGGGCTGGTGGATATTGGGGAGGGCATGTGCGATGGTGAGTGCTGTGAATTGTGTAAGACTGATGAATCACAGACCTGTGTCCCTGAAACAAATAATATATGTTAATAAAAATAAATAAATGAAAAAAATAGAATTATGGGCTTTGGAGTGCAAAACTGTAGCTATGATTCACCCTTAAAATAATCAGGAAATGGATGTCATGTTAATTTTAGAACATTAATAAAAAATTTTAAAACATTCCAGTGCAGTAAATAAAATTAAAAAGGGGGGCCAATATATGGATTATATATTTAAGTCATTTTTTCCTCCTAGAGTTTTTTTTTTTAATTTTTTAAAAAAGATTTTATTTATTTATTGGACAGAGATCACAAGTAGGCAGAGAGGCAGGCAGAGAGAGAGAGGAGGAAGCTGGCTCCCTGCTGAGATTCTGGGATCATGACCTGAGCCGAAGGCAGAGGCTTTAACCCACAGAGCCACCCAGGCACCCCCTTCCTCGAGTTTTAAAGAAACATAATGTAAAATCTTTTTTGTTAAAAAAAGATTTTATTTATTTTATTTGACAGACAGAGATCACAAGTAGGCAGAGGCAGGCACAGAGAGAGGAAGGGAAGCAGGTGAGCTGAAGGCAGAGGCTTTAAGCCACTGAGCCACCCAGGTGCCCCCATAATGTAAAAGCTTTGAGCTTAAAAAACTTATAATGTATAAATATGCTGGGTATCCCCTGACCTCCCACGCTCTGATATACAGGTAGCTATTACCTATGTGATATTATTATTACCTATGTGATAACTATGCAACTATTGTAACCAGGTTTTAAAGCCACAGTCTCTTCAATAAATGGTGCTGGGAAAACTGGACAGCTCTATGTAGAAGAATGAAACTCGACCATTCTCTTACACCGTACACAAAGATAAACTCAAAATGGATAAAAGACCTCAATGTGAGACAGGAATCCATCAGAATCCTAGAGGAGAACATAGGCAGTAATCTCTTCGATATCAGCCACAGCAAATTCTTTCAAGATATGTCTCCAAAGGCAAAGGAAACAAAAGCGAAAATAAACTTTTGGGACTTCATCAAAATCAAAAGCTTCTGCACAGCAAAGGAAACAGACAAAAAAACAAAGAGGCAACCCACGGAATGGGAGAAGATATTTGCAAACGACAGTACAGACAAAAGGTTGATATCCAGGATCTATAATGAACTCCTCAAACTCAACACACACGAAACAGGCAAACATATCAAAAAATGGGCAGAAGATATGAACAGACACTTCTCCAATCAAGACATACAAATGGCTATCAGACACATGAAAAAATGTTCATCATTAGCCCTCAGGGAGATTGAAATTAGAACCACATTGAGATATCACCTTACACCAGTTAGAATGGCCAAGATTAACAAAACAAGAAAGAACATGTGTTGGAGAGGATGTGGAGAAGGGGGAACCCTCTTACACTGTTGGTGGGAATGCAAGTTGGTGCAGCCTCTTTGGAGAACAGTGTGGAGATTCCTCAAGAAATTAAAAATAGAGCTTCCCTATGACCCTGCAATTGCACTCCTGGGTATTTACTCCAAGGACACAGATGTCGTGAAAAGAAGGGCCATCTCTACCCCAATGTTTATAGTAGCAATAGCCACGGTCGCCAAACTATGGAAGGAACCAAGATGCCCTTCAACAGACGAATGGATAAGGAAGATGTGGTCCATATACACTATGGAGTATTATGCATCCATCAGAAAGGATGAATACCCAACTTTTGTAGCAACATGGACGGGACTGGAAGAGATAATGCTGAGTGAAATAAGTCAAGCAGAGAGAGTCAATTATCATATGGTTTCACTTATTTGTGGAGCATAGCAAATATCATGGAGGACAAGGGGTGTTAGAAAGGAGAAGGGAGTTGGGAAAAATTGGAAGGGGAGGTGAATCATGAGAGACTATGGACTCTGAAAAACAATCTGAGGGGTTTGAAGTGGTGGGGGGGGTGGGAGGTTGGGGTACCAGGTGGTGGGTATTATAGAGGGCACGGATTGCATGGAGCACTGGGTGTGGTGAAAAAATAACGAATACTGTTTTTCTGAAAATAAATAAATTGAAAAAAAAAAAGAAAAAGAAATAAAGCCTATACTCAATAGCGCCATCTACCGTTGACACAATGAAATTTAATAATAATGGAAAGAATAACAGATTCTCAGATCTTCACATTGAAATGAATACAAGAAATCTTCTAGCCCCAACTTTCTAAACTTACAGGTAAAGAATGTGAGGCTCAGAAAAGATAAGGGATTTGTCAAATCCCCAGATTTCTTGCTACATTTCTGGAGGTGCTTTCAAAGGAAGAAAACATGGATAAACAATTTATCCTAGTGATCACATCTCTAGGGTTAAACTGTGCTGGTTCTCTTCCTGGCTCCAGTGCTGATTATCGTTGGGGAAATTAATTAACTGTTCTGTGCTTCAGTTTTTACATCTGAGAATTGGCAGTGCATGTACTTCTCAGGGTTTATGTGAGAAGCAGAAGCAGCAGAGAATATAAAAAATTATGCTTGGTAGATAGTGACCAATAATGGTGATACTATTTCTATCCACAAGTGGTAGCACTATTTTTGGACCCCTCTCTGACTTCAGTGTCTGTGTTCTTTAAACTTGACTTCACCAGCCATCAGAAGAGACCTGCAATACCATACATACAAAATAAAACAATTGATGAATGTTTGATAACACAATATAGATATAAATATAAGCCCATTGACTTAACATAAATTTTATGGCATCCTTTTATATTGGGGAGAGAAGGAAGCTGGTTCTCATATTTAATATCGAAAAAGGGGTCCTTAGTTGTTTGTGTTATTGTTAACTCTTTTGTCCAACAAGTTGCCTCTCTTTTAGTGATAGACCCTATCCTCTTGACTTTGAGAGGGGGCAAATGGCCAAAGCCTGGACAACCATAGCATCTCACTTTTCCTGGACACAGTGAATAGTCCAGAGGACATGTGATGAAAATGGGACAGTGTCCAGAGGAATTAGAGAAATGAGAGATGTGTGGTATCCTGGACCCCATACAAATACATTCTGCAGGATACCTCATTCCTAATAAAGTGTGGTGGACACCTTTGACTTTTTATTTTTATTTTTTATTATTATTATTTTTTTAATATATATATTTTTAAAGATTTTATTTATTTGACAGACAGAGATCACAAGTAGGCAGAGAGGCAGGCAGATAGAGAGTGAGAGAAGGAAGCAGGCTCCCTGCTCAGCAGAGAGCCCGATGTGGGACTCGATCCCAGGACCCTGAGATCATGACCTGAGCCGAAGGCAGTGGCTTAACCCACTGAGCCACCCAGGTGCCCCTGACTTTTTAAATAATATTCCCTCTCCTCTTCGTTTAATAAGAGAAGCCTATGTTTTGGAGTCTCTGTTGGAGATATGTGTGATCATGAGACTCACTGAGGCCAGTGGGATGTGCGTGAAATTATTGAATGCCATTAATTCAACTTGATCCTAAACCATTAACCATGTGATTTTCCATTCTCTTTTTTCCATTCCTGCAGCCTGGAAAGCAGATGTGGCAGTGACTCAGCATTAACCTTTAGATGAGGACATCTTAGAAGATGAACACCTTAGAAGACCAGCAGAGATTAAGGAAGAAATAGATTTTTACAGTGAGTTACTCACTGGAAACACTATGTGTGAATGTGGTATTAGACTGTAAAGTCAATGCATAAGACAAAAATCCATTTAGGATCAGCCACAAAAAGGAATGAAATAGTGATACCTGTTACAACATGGATGAACCTTCAAAACATTATGCTAAGTGAAGGAAGCCAGACACAAGTCACATATTGTATGATTCCATTTATATGTAAGTTCAGTATAAGTAAGTCTATAAAGACAGAAAGTAGATTAGTGAGTTCCAGGGGTAGAAGGGTGAGGGGTATAAAGTGACTGCTAATGTGTACCAAGCTTCTTTTTAGGGTGATGACAATGTCCTGGAATTAGACAGAAGCAATGGTTGTTCCACTTCAAAAATACTAGAAGCCACTGAAATGTCCACTTTAAAGGGATGAATTTTATTGAATGTGACTATCTCAAAAAAATTCATTTGGGCTAAATTACTCTTGAAAGTCCTTCTCAGAGAGGCTAATACAACGAGTTTTACCTTTAGTGGGAAAAGTATGTTGCCTTTGTAACTCTTACTTTGAGCTGAGTGCTAAATAAAGTAGTATGCGTGCACTGAGGAGCCCTCTTAACCAGAAAAATATGTAACTTGAGTCATACTCACTTGTACGGATTCTCACGTAAGGAATTGAGATCTGAGGTATTCAAAAGGTATCCTCCTGAGGATACAAGAAGAATTTCCAAGAGGCGCTCAGACACAAATAGTTTTAAAACGAATTTCCAAATCCTCAACTTGCCCGTTATCATTTCTACACTGGTTTGTGGCTAAGCTGACAGACAAGTCACTACGTCCTTTTGTCCTTTCCTACCTCCCATCTCAATTTACAGGAGGAAGGATACCTCTTGCCTGTCGTTAAGTTCTTACTACGGTAAAAACCTCAAGGCGCCCAACGACCCGACGATTTGAGATACTCGCGTTGGGGAAGCCTCCTTTAAATCAAGGTACCATAAAACTGCGATAGAGCGTTGTGTTTTTCCGTGCTTGATGTTTTTGGCAAACAACTCAGAAGGAATTCGAGCAATTCCGTGACACGATGGTAGAATCCCTTTCACTCACTTCTAATTATGTAAAGGAACAAGCTCTAAAAGGGAACGCTAAGCACCGAAGCCAGTTTCGGACTCCATTTGGTAAGGAATTCCTGGCTTCCCACACCTCCATTGGCTCAGAAGAAACCCTGCCAGCATCGTGAAATAAAGGAGACGCGGCTGCGGACGAAAGACACGGACGTTTGCAAGCACAGTCCGCAGCCGCGCGAGCTTCCCCTCACACTCGCGTTAACTGCAGTACCCACAAGAGCACACAGCTCTGCTCACTGGTGGCGTCCACGTTCGTCCGTGGCAGGCCGTTTCTCAAAGCACGGCTGCGTTCAAGCGATAGCAGCTCTGCTCAGGCCGGCGCCACGGGAACCACTCTTCCGTGAGCAGGTGCCCCTTGCTCTTCTAACCGGAGCTCGGAAGCAGAGCGAACAGCCACATTATTTGCCTATTGTTTTTAGGGAGAGCCTTTTGGGGCTCCAAACTGACCCGGCTCGCGCGTAAAGCGAGCGAGAGCCCCCACCACTGTGACAGCACGGATCTCGAACGCTGACCTGTGCGCTCGCCCCTGGCACCTCCCTTGGCTTTGCCAAGCGCCAGTGTGAGAACCAGGCCTAGAGTGGCTCGTCTCCTCTTTGGCTCCGCCCATCGCGCTGGTAGCCCCACCCCTCCCCGTAGAGGCCCACCCATCGCACCATTTCCGGCGCCAGCCAGCCTTCCTACGGGCCTCGGTCGCTCTTCACTTCCCTCTCCTCGGCTCTTCCCCCCGCCCCCATCGCCTCCTTTAATACCGTCACGTGAGGGCCGAGCGCAGGGCCTGCCGGGACGGGTACTGCCGGTGGGTCAGGGTTCGGCCTCAATATGGCGGTTCCGGTCGGGCAGTGACCAAGGTTTTGCCGTCGGGAGGATTAACTGGCGATTGTCGGCGTTTCCACCTATCGGGGTGTAATGCGAGGACGCCGGGGCGAGCCCTGAGGAGCGGCGGTGCCGGGGAGGGATCGGTGCTGTGTGGCCGGGAGCCGAGGGAGCGGCGTCTGTTCCTTCTGTGGGTCTCAAGGCTTCAGTGTGGGGCCCCGCCCGGCCGGGTTAGGCCGGCGGGCGGCGGCAGTAGCTGCTGCAGCCGCAGGATCAGCCTCTGAG
The DNA here is from genome assembly GCF_009829155.1 of Mustela erminea. NCBI lineage: Eukaryota > Metazoa > Chordata > Mammalia > Carnivora > Mustelidae > Mustela > Mustela erminea. Next base: position 39,822,328 of record NC_045626.1, read on the forward strand.
AGTGGGCCGGAGGGCGGGCGCCGCCGCGATGGCCCAGTGTGTGCAATCAGTGCAGGAGCTAATCCCGGACTCCTTCGTCCCCTGTGTCGCCGCTCTGTGCAGCGACGAAGCCGAGCGGCTCACTCGTCTCAATCACCTTAGCTTCGCGGAGTTGCTTAAGCCCTTCTCTCGCCTCACTTCGGAGGGTATGTGGTCTCCTCCCTTTTTCACTGTGCTCCCTCAAACAGGGCCGGGAGAAGGAAGTTGGGAGCGGGCAGGGAAGAAAAGGGCGATGTTTACATCTTGGAGCCGGTAGAGTGGCGTCTGGGGCTGGGGCCCCGCGGTGTCTCCGGCGGCGGCTGGGGGAGGGGCCATGAGCGAGGTTGTCAAGACTGCGCGGTCCTAACCTCGGGTTACTCTGGGCACTTTCCTTCTTCCCGGGACAAGCCGGGCTGCTCGGTAATTAGTCTAAAGAAAAACATGAGCCCCGGAGAAGGGCGTTGAGACGGTTTCCAACGGCCCCAGGGAGGGAATTAGGAAGTTGCAAGGCGAGTGGGAAGATGCTGCCTCTTAGACCGATGAGGTCTTAGTAAAGAAGACGAATCCTCTTCCTCCGGTGCTAAACTGGACTTTCAAAGTTGTCTTGAATATCACGTTCTTCGGGTAATGGGGCCTTACTCTTTCTAAGCTTCTCATCAGTTATTTTATGTATTTTCTTTGAAAATATAAACATTTTAGTAGGTATGTAATACTTAACCTCTTCCGAAAAAAATAATTACGAAAATAACTTGTAATAGCCTTGATGGACTATTGGAGACTTGATGGACTTGATGGAGAAAGTAAGGACAAGTTGTGATTAATCTAGGTAGTTGGTGTTGAATAGGTTTATAGGAATGGAAAAGTCCTAAAATTTAGTTTTTCAGATAAAAGTTTAGTCAACAAGAGAAACGTGTCTTTTATTTAAGAGTTACCTGTTTCCTCCACGTTTAGTTTCTTTATTAGGGAGAAATAAGCATAATAAAACTCCTGAGTATTTAACCAATAATATATCTTTCTTTGTGAACAGAGCATAAAGAGTATTAGGTGAAGTTCTTTGTTAAGGTCTGTATAAAATGAAGTGTTCTGTAACAAGGCTCTGTCAGTTGAACGATTATGATTATTATTTGGTTATGATGATTTTTCCACAAAATATGCTGTGCCATAAATTTATGTATTTACATGCCACAGGTGTGTATTCTTTGGGAGAATAGCTCCGTAAGTTCACTTTATTATTTAAAGGAGAGCAGGAGCTGTCCAAAAAAAGTTTGGGAACCCATGGATTTCTTCAGCTTGTACCTTAGCCATCAGTCTCAGCTTCTCCCGTGTTGCTAAATCAACAAGAACAACAAAGTGCCCTACATTCTTAAAGTCTTTAAAAAAAAATGTGAGAATCTGTTTGACTTTGATGTGTATGCCCTTTCCTGCTTTGTTAATAAAGAATAATAATGCTAATACTTGATACCTGCTGTATTTAGCTTTTCTCTTTTAGTTCTCATTGAATCCTGTAAGGTAGCTAACTTATCACCATATTAAATTTGGGAACACTGAAGCATAAAGATGTTAACTTGTCCACAGTATTCAACGTAGGAAAGATTTAAAAACAGGCAGTGTGACTCAAGGGGTTCTTAAGTCATCTTATCTCCTGGCAATTGGATCATTTATTCACACTAGAGAACAGTGCTGTCCAGTAGAAATACAATGGTATTCACATACACAATTTTAAATGATTTAGTAGTCACACTGTAAAAAAAAGTAGAAAATCAGGTGAAATTAGTTTTAATATTTCCAAAATTCTAGCATTTCAACTTGTAATCAGTTTAAAACATCTCTGTATTTTACATTTTTTCTGTTGCCAAGTCTGAACTTTGGTATGCATTTAAACATTTTTATTATTTATATTTTAGTTTGGACTAGACATTTCAGTTGCCCAATGGCCACATCTGGCTTCTGCCTTCTGCAGTGAATAAGGGCTCACTTCAGTATTCTGATTTCCTTCTGAAAACTGCAAAAGATTTAGGGAAGAAATACAACGAATTGGACTTTCATGGTTAAGTAGAAAGTTGATGGAAAGGAAAAGTGCCAGCATTCCCTGTTGAGGAGGGGAATGAAGTTAGAACAGCATGGACAAAAGGTATAAATTATGATTGAGTGGTTGGGGAGCAGTGAGGAAGTTGTCCCTATCAGAGTGTAAGATAGTAAGGGAAGATGCCTAGATAAGGGAGGGTCTTGAATTCTAGGAAAGAGATTTTGGATTTTATATCTAATTGTTAAGTTTATGACAGTCATAGATTCTTGAGCAAGGGTAGCAAATTGGGGAGATTGGAATTGTTAGGTATTTAAGGGTAAGTAGGAGTTGATAGCCATTTCAAAGTTTAAAATGATTAGACATAGACTTTGTTGGTGGTGTTAGCAATCCAGTGAAAAGGACTTAATTTTTCTGTGGTTTAATTTTTTTGCTGGTGAATAAATTTTGGAGTTTTTTGCCATCCAGAAAAGGCTTTTTTTTTTTTTTTTTTTGGTCTCAAGTGTGGGGACTCCTCTAAGTTAGCTTATCTTTAGGCAATGAGGCAATGAGAATATAACTTCAGCACATAATTTAAGAATACAACTAACCACAACAGCTAAAATTTCCTTAGAAGGAGAAAGGAATGTTAAAAAAAAATTGGACTCCATTTCTGGCCTGCAGGTATTTGAGGTCAAAACTTGCTTTGACTACGGAGGTAGCAATGTATACTGTTGAGTATTTCCAGGGTACTTTTTTTGGTCTTTTTTCTTTTTTAAGATGTCAGTAGAAAAACATGGTGTAAAGCTGTAATGGGAGGGTTGAGAAAACAAATTTGAATGCTGTGCATGTGTAGCACCTCAAATACACCTTGAGGTATTAGGCGGTGGAGAACCATTCTAGATTCCTTGGATAAATATTTTTAAACCCAGCAAGTATTTCTTTATATTAAATAATAGTGTTATAATTTTATGATCATTATGATAGATCTCATTTAAGTCTCATTATATTTGAGACTTAAGGAGTATATTTGTGTCATTTCAGCACAAAGTTTGTAACCTTAATGCTGCTTGAGAAATTTCCACTGGCCATCCATTTCAACGAATAATGGTGATAGTGTTACTTAACCAAACCTCGCTGTTTTTGCTGTCATAGTGATAGTTCTTCAATAATTCTGAGCGGTTTTCAGCACATCATTCAGACGTTTATAAGGAAATTTCACTTAAACACCAGCTTTTGAAAGTTTTTGGTTTTTGCTTTCAAAAGGTATATATTATTTTAAATTGACTAAATTTATTTAAGGGTTTAAAAATAATAGAATGTAGTTTTTATGTAAATCTTGAATATTTTTGAAGGACCTTCTAGGATACTCACTGTCTCTAGTTTTCTTAAGTTTCTTTTAAAAAGTTATTAATTCATCAAAAAATATTTCATCAGCCTTAACTATTTCAAGTACCAAATGATAAATTCAAGCCAAGTTTTCATAATTTAGATATATATTTATATATTGTTTGTGTCCTTTTTTGTACAAGTTAGGATTTTTTTCCCCCCAGCAATTGAGATAAAACAGGTGAAGTTTCTTGTGCTAGGTAAAAACATAAAAGATATCATTATTTCATTTTTAAAATATATTCCATAGAACACCCGATGTGTTATAGATTCTCTGGAAATGAATTTTGTGATCAAATAAGTTTCCTTGTAATAGATGTGTTTGGGAGAATTACAGTGTCATTTAACATATTAAAAGTTCTGGGAAGACCTGGTATAAAGAGACATTTTTAAAACTTAATTCTATACTTCTCAAATTTATATGGAATTGATTTTTCTAAAACAGCTCTTAACTAGCTTGAGGAAAGAGTATTCCATGGAACTGCACATACTGGGAAATGTTACTTTATAATAACAGTATTCAAGAAATTATATGGTAACATAAAAATAAGACAGTAATAGAGCTGAATTTTATTTTGAAATTGAGGTGTTATGTGACCTATAAAGTCCGCTTTTGTGATCCTGTACTGTTAATGAAGCCAAGCTTTTGAATTTTTTTGTATGTGATTTTTTTAAGAGCTTTTCTCTTAATCATTCTTAGCTCTTATCTTCCTTTTTATTAGGTTAGTTTTGTGATATTCCCATGTTCTACTTATCTATTGTTGTATAACAAATCACTCCAAAATTTAGCACCTTGGTGGGGAAAAAAGCATTTATTATCTCCCAGTTTCTCAGGCATCTTGAAGCTTAGCTGGGTGGCTCTGGCTCAGGGTCTTTCTTAAGGTTGTAGTGGAACTATTGGCCGAGACCATAGTCATCAGGGGCTGGAGGATCTGCTTCCAAGCTCACTCACGTGATTGTTGGCAAGTCTCATTTTCTCACTAGATGTTGTCCGAGACCTCTGTTCTGTGCCCTGTGGGACTCTCCACAGGCTCCCTGAGTGTCCTCATGGTGAGGCAGTTAGATTCTCTCAAAGGGAGTGATGAGAGAACCCGTGATAGGAGCGTACTCTTGTAACCTTATTTCAGAAGTAATATGCCCTTGTTTTTGCTGTGTTCTTTGGTCACATATGCCAACCATGGGATGTGGGAAGGGACTACACAAGAGTATGTGTAACACAAAGTATGGATTCATTGGGGACCATTTCAGAAGCTGGCTGCCACATCTGTTAACTCATTTCTGGATTTATTAGTAGGATACCTAATAAATTACCTCTGAACAAAGGGCAAAACTAGAATGCTTTTTTTTTTTTAAAGGTAATCTTTACCTTCACTGTGCAGCTCTAACTCACAACCTCCCCCACTCCCCCCACGGACCAAAAGTCAGGTGCTCAATGGATTGAGCCAGGCAGGTACCACTACAATGTCTTTTTTTGGGTTAATACTTAGGAATACTAAAAAATAATTAACCAATTTAAAATTTTGAGAGACATTTAATAGACACATAGCTACTTATATTATTTGACAATTATAGACCAACTTTGGGGAGAATACTTACACAATAGCTTCTTAAAATATCAGAAATACAACATGGTATTTTCGTATTTTTCATTTTTTTCTATTTCATAGTTGGACTGTCTTTGAAGTTTAATTAGGGAGAGAGGCTTGCGTGTGTTTAAACTAGAAAACAAACAATGAAGAATTGAGAGAAGTGAATTTTCTACTACCCAGCTCCCTACTATGCAGAACCAACTAATATTAATCTTCATGTCATATTTACATTGTAATTTTTCCTTTCCTTTAACAAGAAATCAAACATACAATTGAAGTTTCTTTCATCGTGGGCAATCCTTAAATGGAATTTGCATGTATACTTTCTATATATGTATTCTTACAAGTGCACATATTTATACCTATATATTATTTTTATTTTTATTTTTTTTTAAAGATTTTATTTATTTATTTGACAGAGAGAGATTACAAGTAGACAGAGAGGCAGGCAGAGAGAGAGGGAAGCCGGCCCCCTGCTGAGCAGAGAGCCCAATGTGGGACTCCATCCCCTGACCCTGAGATCATGACCTGAGCCAAAGGCAGCGGCTCAACCCACTGAGCCACCCAGGTGCCCCACTATTTTTATTTTTAATTTTTTTTTAAAAGATTTTATTCATTTGACAGCCAGCAAGAGAGGGAACACAAGCAGGGGGAGTAAAAGAGGGAGAAGCAGGCTTCCTGCTGAGCAGGGAGCCCAATGCTGGGCTCAATCCCAGGACTCTGGGATCATCACCTGAAGTGAACACAGATGCTTAACTACTGAGCCACTGAGATGCACCCATATATACTATTTTAAAGATTATGTTTGTTAATTTAAAAATTAGATGTCAACAGAGAAGACATCTAGGAAATTGAGGAAGACATTTGATGTAACTTTATTTAAAATATAGGCAGGCTTGAACTTAAAAGCTTGATATAAAGATTCTCCCCTGAGGAAAAAGTGTCGGTTTTTTATGGGTAGGTACCCAGAGCCAGTTTTCCAAGTTGCCTTTTATTTGTATAGAATGATCCATGCCATACTTGAAATAGTATTTGTGATACTTGCTGCCTTCATCAGTTCTTGAGTGCCTATCTAGAGTTATGTACGTGGCGGGTGTGGTACTCATTGCTTTATACTTACCGTCTCATCTAAAAATAGCTCATCTAAATTCTTAAAAAATAAACGTGTGAAGGAAGCATGAATTTACATGTGAGAGATGAGGAAATTGAAGCATCGGCAAGTTAAAAAGTTTTTTAGGATAACCCAGTTAACATGTGGTGGGTTAGGATTAAAGAAAGTCTGACTCTGAAAGTTGAGTCCTTAATATGATGGACTGCTTTTAATATTATTGTGGAAACTAATCTTCTTGTCCGATTTTACTTATGTGAAAAATTTCTACTGTGCACTGTGGACACTGTCTTCTTGCTACAGTCTCCTGCAGATCTGTTCTCTCAAAAGTTTTGAACCACTGGTTATAAATCCTATAGGCTAAGGCAAGGCCTATAGCAGTTGGAGGAATCAGGAGGTATTGGGGTGGGAGAAGGGATCTGCATGCTGTGGTTTGTTTTGTTTTGTTTTGAGCAGTTTTAGGTTCATAGTGAAATTGAGCAGAGAATACAGAGTTTCCGTATACCTCATGTTCTAGCACATGCACAACCTCCCCACTATCAACATCCTGGACTAGGGTGGCCACTGACTTTCTGATTGTGGAATAGGGCTGGGAATGCAGGCAATATGCTAGGAGAAGCAGAGGAAGCCCACAGGCAGCACTTAATTTCCCTTTCTTCTTTACTGCTTTCAGCATTGGTATCATAGATCTCACAGGTCACACTGCCCTGCACTGGCCTGAGGGTGAGGTGAGAATTAGGGGTTTGGTATTGATGGGGATTGGTCCCTGGTGATTCCAAACATAGGAGGAAGGGAAGAACCCACAAATCAGAAAGTTGTGAGCAGTAAGCATTGTGGGAGGTTAGACTGTCTTGCTAGTCCTTTTGGTATATAAGGAAGTGTTCTAAGTCAGTTGTATTTGTGGAAGATGGTTCAGCTGTTCCATTTGGAATTTCTTGTTTCTTTTTTCTTTTTTTTTTTTTTTTAAACGATTTTATTTATTTGACAGAGAGCACAAGCAGGGGGAGCATCAGGCAGAGGGGGAGGGAGAAGCAGGTTTCCCGCTGAGCAGAGAGCCTGACATGGGACTGGATTCCAGGACCTTGGGATCTTGACCTGAGCTGAAGGCTCAGCCAACTGAGCTATCCAAGTGCTGCCTGCCTTTTTAAAGAATTTTTTTTTTTTTAAATTTGACAGAGAGAGAGAGAGAGAGAAGAACCATGGGGCGGGGGGGGAGGCTGAGGGAGAAGGAACTCCCCACTAAGCAGGGAGCCAGATGCAGGACTTGATCCCAGGACCCTGGGATCGTGACCTGAACCAAAGGCAAATGCTTAACTGACTGAACCACTCAGGTGTCCCCTCTGGTTTCTGATTTGAGCCTTCTTTTTGTGAAGTATTAACTCAGTTGTTGATTGTTGTTGTTATACTTGGGTTGTTATGCACTGCATAGAATTAATTTCAAGTTTTTTTCTTTTTTTCTTTTTCTTAAGTTCATATGAGAGATCCTAATAATCAGCTCCATGTAATAAAAAATCTGAAGATAGCAGTAAGCAACATTATCACCCAGCCACCTCAGCCTGGAGCCATTCGGAAGCTTTTGAATGATGTTGTTTCTGGCAGTCAACCTGCGGAAGGATTAGTAGCTAATGTGATTACAGCAGGAGATTATGACCTCAACATCAGTGGTATGTAATAAGTTTTTTTATTATTATTGAAGTGAAGTTTTCTTTTGTTAGAAAAGCAATTCTGTATCTTGGAAATCATTCAACAAACACTTATATGCCTACTGGGTGCTAGAGGCTGGGAATACAGTTGTGGAAAAAAATAGTACTTGCTTTTACGGAGGTTATAGTCAAGTAGGCAGCCAACTGTGAATTACATGATTTCTTTTTTTTTTTTTATAATGAGAAGGTTTTTATAGTTCTCCTTGTAAAGTTAATAGAAGGCTCCATGAGGGCGGGGACTTTGGCTCTTTATTTTCTTTCTGGGGCTTAAAATAATGTCTAAAACATATGCATAATAAATATCTCTTGAATGAAAGAACTAGCAGTAGACAAAAAAGTGTTTTTTTTTTATGATGTAAGTAATACTAAAGCATTAAGTTTATTTTATTTTTTATCCAGCTGTTGAAGAAATTTTTATAATATATGAATAAATACTTAATCGTTTAAAAGTGTTTATTAATCTGATTTAAATGGTGTTTTCTTAGTAAGATTGGTAGGTGAAATATATTAATATGTAAAATGAGTTGGCAGTGTTTGGTGTGACTCTTCTCGAATGTAAAAGACTAGAAACATGGAATAGACCTTTAGCGGGAAAAGATTAAAAGTACATCATCTAATCAGGATATTTCAGCAACTTAATAAAATAACCTTTTTAGGTTGGTATAATTTATAATCTAATATTTTAACACCTAATTGCATATTTAAAGATTTCCTTAAACATTCAAAGAGAATTTAAGTGATATCTTTTAGGTCACAAAGTTAATTGGTCTCACTTATGTAGTTAGACATGTTTGTAGAATTATTTTGTTTAGATGTCTTTCTATGTTATTAGCTTTAATTCCAGCAAAAGTTAATTCGAGTATTTCAAGTTTACAATACTATGGTTATCTTTTACGTATTAAAAGAATCTGAATTTTAACTTAACCTATTTTGAGCAGTTCCTGGCATAATATGTTTTAACACAAGACAGATTTTGGATATTTCTGGGAGTATGTGTTGGAATTTGACCTGTTGTTTCCCTGTTACCATGGGAAATTCATGTTGAAATGTGAAGGACAATAAATGCCAGAATGTTCAAGTTTTTATACTACTGTAGTCATTAGTTAATTGGATAATTTGGATAAGTCACTTATTAAGACTTGGTTTCAAATTCAAGAGAATTTGTTTACATTCTTTCTTAAGGGCTTTCCTAGAAATTTAATCCTGTGATTCTGTTTCCCAGGGTCTTTAGCACTTATGTGATTCATACAACAAATACTGATTTCCTTTTATGTACCTTGCATCACAATAATAAAAATGAGTAAGACATTATGTGAGTTCATAATCTGGTGGGGAGATAAACATCTAAATCAGTAGTCATAATACATTCTAATTTATAATACCTTGTAATCATAATGCATTATGACAGAGATGTGGCATTATCTGATATGCTGGAATGCTAAGGGGTACAGAGTGGACTTAGCTATCATATTTAAAAAACAAAAAATGTCTCTTTTTATACTGCAAATATCTTCCTAATCTCCGAAATCCATAGTACCTTTTACTTTTAAAAAAATTATCAAAATGATATGTGTGCACATAGATCAAATGCTGAAAAGACCAGAAAAAACTGTGATGTGCTCCCTGAGTCTGTGCCCCACCAGTTCCTTTTTTTCTTTTAAGATTTTATTTATTTGTTAGAACACAAGCTGGAGGAGCTGGCTCTCCACTGAGAGAGAGCCAGACTTGGAGCTCAGTTTCAGGACCCTGGGATCATGACCTGAGCCAAAGGCAGATGCTTAACTGACTGGGCCACCCACGTGCCCCTCCCCCACCAGTTCCTCTGGTATTGTTTTTTGTTTTGTTTTGTTTTTAAGACTTATTTATTTATTTTAGAGAGAGGGTGAAAGAGCAAGAGAGTGCGAGCATGGGGAGGGAGAGAGAGAATCTCAAGCAGGTTCCACACCCAGTGTAGAGCCCAGTGTGGTCCTTAGTGCAGGGCTTGATCTCACAACCCCGAGAGCATGACCTGAGCCGAAATCAAGAGTTGGATGCTTAACTGACTGAACCACCTAAGTGTCCCTTGATTTAGTGTTTTTTGGGTTTTATTTTAGATTTTTAAAAAATTTTATTTACTTATTTATTAGAGAGAGAGAGCAAGTTGAGCAAGAGAGCACAAGCGGGGGGAGCGGCAGGCAGAGAGAGAAGCAGACTTCCTGCTGAACAGGGAGCCTGATGCGGTGGGTACTGGATCCCAATACCCTGGGATCGTGACCAGAGCCGAATGCAGATGCTTAATCGACTGAGCCACCCAGGTGTCCCTGATTTAGTGTTTTTAGGTAATATCTGTATGTGGCTATCTATGGCTTAATCAGTTTTAAATTTTATTTATTGATTTCTCAATATAGATGATTTTTTTTGAAGTTTTTTTTTTTTTCAAAGATTTTATTTATTTGATTGAGAGAGAGAAGGAGAGAGGATTAAGGGAGAAGCAGACTCCCTGCTGAGTAGGAAGCCTGTTGCAGGACTCCATTGCAAGACCCTGGGATCATGACCTGAGCCACACAGGTGCCCTGTAATTGATGAAGAGTTAGCTTAATTATTCCCTCTTCTTCTTTCCCCATCTTCCTAGTGTAGTTTTCACAATTTTTGGTTAATAGTCACTCTTTACAGTATTAAAGTTAAATATTATTCACTTCTTCATTTCAAAGCCAAATATTGGGCTTAGTTTGTTCTTATCATTTTGTTTTTTTTAGGACTTAGTAATTGTCTTTTTTTTTTTTTTTTTTAAAGTAAGCTGTAGGCCCAGTGTGGGGCTTGAACTTAGACACTGAGATCAAGAGTCACATGCTCTACAGACTGAGTCAGCCAGGTACCTGTAATTATTATTTATTAGAGAGAGAGAGAGAGCGAGCACGCGCATAAGCAGGGATAGCAGCAGATAGAGGGAGAGGAAGAAACAGGCTCCTGCTGAGCAGGGAGTCCGATGCAGGGCTCAATCCCAGGATCCTAGGATCATGACCTGAGCCGAAGGCAGGCGCTTAACTGACTGAGCATCCAGGTGCCTCGTTTATTCTTTAATATTTTCTCCTAAGTTTTTACTTAAGAGCAAAAAGCATAAAGAGCACTCTAAAATAGTGGCATTTATTTTAAAAATGACTAGTAGAAAATAGGAACTTAGTGTTCTAGTTTCTCCAATATCTTGAACTCCTTTACTGTTTTTCATCGTCCTAGGAATTCTTTATCAATTACGCCAAGCTACAAGAAAGTAGAATAGTGAAATTGTATAGAAAGATGTTGCATTGGTGAAATAGTCACTGTTATTTTATCATCCTTTAGTAATTTCACATTGACCAAAATACTGTATTTTCCTTTAAGAAGATATAAAAGAAGTCTGGAACATACCATCTTTGTAATCTGTCTTTGTCTTCATTTATTTTTCTTTCATTGAGTATAGTTGAGAATTTTTCATTTTTAGTCCACATTGGCAACAGAAAGAAAATAGACAATGGAAAACACCTTTTTTCATTTATAGATAAATCAGAAGGTGAATACAGTGAAACAGCAGTATTCTAGACTAATGCTGCCCAGTAGAAATATATGAGCCACTTAAGTCATTTTCAGTGTTTTGTAAATACAATAAAATATGTAAAAAGAAGGATACCTGGCTGGCTCAGTGGAAGAGCACTGGACTTTTGGTCCCGGGGTTGTGGGTTTAAGCTCCATGTTGAAAATAGAGGTTACTAAGAAAATTAAATAAACCAGAAAAAAAATGTGAAAAGAAACAGGTGAAATTAATTTGAATGTATTTTATTTGACCCAGTATGTACAAAATATTACTTCAACATGTAATCCTTGTAAAATTCTTCTTTTGATACTATCTGAAATCATATGTGTATTTTATATCTGCAACACATCTTAGTTCAGAAAAGCCACATTTCAGGTGTCATATGTGGCTAATGACTGCTGACTTTAGTGTTAAACTCTAGTGACAATGATGGAATTAATCAGGATTTTGAAAATATACTGAAATCCTAATCAGTGAGTCTTCAGATGACAGTATCCAATACAGATTTTTCTCAAGCTCAAGAATAAGTGAGCCATGTATGTGTAAGAACAAAAAAGAAATACAGCATTTTCATCTAACTAGTCAGTAATTTAACTGGTCAGTAATTCACATAGTATTTTGAGACAAGAACTTAGACCATTCTCTTTTGTTAAAGGACATGTGACAAGTATTTTTTCATGCTGTATGGTGTTTGTATAACAAAATTAATACAGTTCATACGTGGACAAATGCTGAAGCAGATAGGCAGGTAGGTGCGTGTATGAAGGGGATTAGAAGGGATTAGATGACGTAGAAATGAAAAATTCACTGGGTTTATTGATCTTCTGATTGTTAATTAGAGGTCTAAAAATGAAGATGTTTTGTAGTGATGGAGCAAATAAAATGAACTTTTTCTCTTCAGTAAATTATGAGCCATCAAAGTTTTCAAGATGCGAGTGCAAGAAGGAACAGAAGTAATGATAAACTAGAACTTAGAGATGTATTTGAATCTGGAATCAGTGTTTACAAGATGGATGTGTTCCAAGTTAAAGAATGACCGTTGAACAGTTAGTTGTATTCAAGGGACATTGCGTAATTGAGGCATGTATGTCTTTTAAATCAGGGAAAACAAATTTGACTTTGCTATGTTTAAACTCTTACTAAAATTTCTAATAATTTTTTTTACTGTGCCTTTATTCCTAATTCTATAAATAAAAGTAAATTAAAAATACAATAAAACACCGAGGATCAGTTAGATTCAATGATAAATGACAGTGACTTTTTTCTTGATACACTAAGGGTTAAAAGGAGTATAGTTTAAAAGAGGACAGTTTACTTAAAAAAAAACTTCCATTCTGGTGTTAGAGAAGTTTAAAATTTAAAAATTTAAAAACATTTCTTTAGAATATTTTGATTTTTGCTGATTTTTCTGAAGAGACTTAAATGGAAATAGTCTCCTCAAAATAGTTCCCAAGGGAGTTGTTGAGATAGAAGAAGATAATACTTTTTAATTTTTATATTAAAATTTTTTAATGATTTGAAAAATGATATTTATGAAGAAAGCCATTTGTGACAACGTGACTAGTGGCAGAAGCACAAAACTTTAGTTCCAGAATCTTTTTACTCATATAGGTAATATTTAAAGGATTAATAGGTAAGTAGGTTCTGGGATCATTGTATAAGTTTAGGAGTAGTTGGTTTTATTTTTGCAAATACAGATATATGTAAATCTTAAAGAAGAGGTGAAAAATGTTTTGTATCTTTAAATACAAGTGAAAGTGCTTATTTACCACTGGGAGTTATCTTTCACACCTTCTAGGAGTATGGATTTAAAATACTGTCTGTTGTAAATTGATTTCGATTGAGCAATTTTAACTATTTTATATAATATTGTTCATTTTAGCTACTACTCCATGGTTTGAATCTTATAGAGAGACCTTTCTTCAGTCGATGCCAGCATCAGATCATGAATTTCTGAACCACTATTTAGCATGTATCCTTTGACCTTTGTGTTTTCTTAAAATGAAATGTTTTCGAAGTTATCAGTCTCAGAAATAGTTCTGTGAAGGCAAAATTATTGAGAGGACATGGAGAATGGAGAAGTTTTTTATTGATGATGCTTCAAGTTTTTGTTAATTTTTAAAAAAATGGCATCCTAGATACAAGACTGGTTAGAATAAATTAATTTTTTAGTACAAAGTAAGAATACTGAGGGCTTGCTTATTGTTTTTCTTTTTTCTCCAGCTCAAATATTCCACATTTAATGAGTTTCTAAGCATTTTACGAAGAGGAAAGGTAAACTGTCAGTGTTAACTACTTTTGCTGATTGCCTCAAAATTAATTACTTATACAAAAGCTCATATTTAAAGATAGTTTTCCATTTTTCTAGTAACCTGTTTTACAGCTTTTAACCTCTTCTGACCATTATGGCTTTTTAGTTTTCTTAATGAAGTTGCAGAGAGAAGTTGAGAGGTAGTTAGAGTATGAAATTGCAATGAGATGATTGATTGGAGAGGAACAGGATTCAGCAGAGCTGTTGAGGATATTGATGTATAGTTTGATATTGTTTATTTTTATGCTCATGGATTCCCATGTATGTATGTATGTATGTATGTATGTAAATGACCTAAAAAACTGTTAGCAAAATCTAAGATTTAAAACCTTGAGTTACTTGGTAATGTTGGAGGAATTATTTTGTGTTTGCAGTGAAAATCTAAGATATCAGATTTTTTTAGCTTGAAAAATCTCCTTTAAGTTTTATTTTAATAGGATAGTATTTATCATTTAGTGATAAGTGGTGATTACCTTAATGTGGTTTATAAGGTATGTTGGTAGCATCATCTAGTGAAGCTGAACCTGTGGAACAGTTTTCAAAGTTATCACAAGAACAGCATCGGATTCAGCACAACAGTGACTATTCCTACCCCAAGTGGTTTATACCAAATACACTTAAATATTATGTACTTTTACATGATGTAAGTGCAGGAGATGAACAGAGGTAAGCTTTTTTTTTTTTTTAATTTAAAATTTTCCCTGTTAAATGATTAAACATTGGTTTGGACTGGCTTGTTTAGATTGTAGATGTATTTTTTATCTAAGAAAGTAAAAGCTTATTAATTAAATATTTAACTCTATCTTTTACTCCAGAGTTATATTTGACAACTAAGTCATTTTATTATAGATTTCATATGGATATCCAGACTTCCCTTTCAATATATATTTCTCTGTTAACTACAATCTTTGTACAAAAGTGCCTGCCATTTTATAGGTCTTAGCTGTTATTTCTTACTTTAAATTTCCTATTTTTTTCTTTTCTCCTTCCTAGTTTTTTTCTTACTTTTCACTTCTTTGACTGTTTTTTAAAGGCACTTCTTTTTTCACTCTTCACCCTCTTGTCACTTTATATTTTTAGCCTTGATATTTTCACAGTCTCGAAAACATCCAGGCATTTCTTTCTTACTTGCCCTTTAATAATCATTATTAGTGAGTTGCCATAGTCCTTTTATCTTTGGAACAAATGATAAACTTACCTTTAAACATGAGTCTTGAAAAAGGTGCAGTTTTATTTTGGAGTTTATTTTGACTTTTTGATTGAAGATGTAGATCAATTAATCTTGTTTCAAGCTGTTATTGTGATTTCTCAATGCCATTTAGGAAATGCAGTCAAATAATTGTTTCTTGCCCTTGTTCTGAGCACATACAATTTATCTGTTAAATAAATATTACTTTATTTTTATTTTTTATTTTTATTCATTAAAAAAAATATTTTATTTTTATGTAATCTCTATACCCAGTGTGGGGCTTAAACTTACAACCCTGAGATCAAGAGTCCATGCTCTGGGGATCCTGGGTGGCTTGGTCAGTTAAGCTTCTGCCTTACACTCAGGTCATGATCCCAGGGTCCTGGGATCAAGCCCCACATCAGGCTCCCTGCTCAGTGGGGAGCCTACTTCTCCCTCCTCCCTCTGCCAGCTGCTCCCCCTCCTTGTGCTCTCTGTCTCTCTCAAATAAATAAATAAAATCTTAAAAAAAAAAAAGTTGTATGCTGTACTGACTGAACCAGCTGGGTACCCTTAAATTTTCCTTTATAGCCAAAAATTTTTTCTGAGGAATAATTATTATTTAGGATTTTTAAAAAAGTTTCCTGTGTAAATAGAAATAGTTTGAACTATTAAAATTAGCTTCTATCAGTTGAATATGGTATATATCTTTCATATTGAATAGTTGTAACTAGGATATTTAAGTAATTCAGGTGTTAGATAAGTTGTTCAAATGTTTAGCAGTATCATTGGTAAAGTGAACAGTTTATTGTACTTAATATATATACATATATACACATATACTTGTATTTGTTTATACAAATTTATAACTTATTCAGTCTTAATTTTATAGTATATGAATATGATTTAATAAGTTTGTCAGGCCTGCTGTTTGTGTAGTACTATCTTCTACATTTGAATATGATATAAGATTTCTGGGTTTGGGTTTTTTTGTTTGTTTGTTTTTTGCACTAGATGGCTAATTGACTAAAAAGATACCATTTGAATTAGATAAGCTGTGTGCACTAAAATTCAGTAGTTTAGGTAAAATATGGAAATAAAAATGCTTTTTGTTGCATCTGAGATGTAACTCATGGAACTGGCTGTTAAAAATTTTGCAAGAAAAGCTGGATTTTATGGAATAAAACCTATGGAATAAAAAAATCTTCAGCTTTTTCTCCTTTATTCCTTCAAACTGTGTCCCTTTGAGGACAAGTAGGGGAAGGGTAAACTATGGCAGTGAAAGATGTTTTTGAAGTTTTGGGGTGCTATACTCTTCTGTTTAGCACTTAGTTTTTTCGATAAATGTTTGTTATCTAAGATGCACTTTCCAAAAGTTTACTTCCCAAAGCCTGGTTCTCAAAGTTGAAAGAGTTCCTGATCTAGAAATTTGAAGCCATTTTTGGGAAATTCACAGGGCATGTTTTTTGCGAACAGGAGGCTTGGGCGTGGTCTCCTGGCTTTGTTTACTGTGGTTCTCTAACTAGTTTGACTACCAGAACCCTCTCTTTGAATAATGTAGGAGTATCTTGCAAAATTTTATTCCATGAAGCACAATTTGGTAACTGTTTTAAGGTTATCCAAGCTAGCTAAATTTCAGTTAGGATCATGATCTTTGTTTTAATATTTTTACTATTTTATCTCTATTTTCTGTTCTGCCTTTTTTGGGGATGATTTTTACATTACTTTATTATTGCCTCAGGTATGCTCTCCATTTATTACAAACCTTTTTTCCATTGTTTACTTTAGAGCTGAATCAATTTATGAAGAAATGAAACAGAAATATGGAACTCAGGGTTGCTATTTACTTAAAATTAATTCTCGAACATCTAATCGAGCATCAGATGAACAGATACCAGATCCTTGGAGTCAGTATCTCCAGAAAAATAGTATTCAAAACCAGGTATATGTAAAAAACAACAATGAAGCAAACCACAAAAGCTGTATTCCAGTTTTATGGCATATTGATATCACTATAGAATTTTTTTATGTCTTCCTTTAACTAGAATTGTTAATATTTATTTTGTGGAATGTGGCTAGTTCTGATCCATCAGCATGTGAGCTCTTAATTCAGTGGTTTAATACTGTTTTAACTAACACATAATCCCTCATGTGTACTCTTTTCAGGTATATAATACCAGTGTTGATAGATCTTTTATTAAAAGGTGAAAAGTGAATTACATAAGAATTGAATTAGATTGGCTAGACTACTGTAGAGAATAGAATTTTTTACTTGCACGTTTAATTCCTTATGAATGCTTACAGTCAATTCTTTATTATCCACATGCTCTGGGGTTGCCTTCCTTCATTTTCAACTTGCTGTTCTTATGGCCACCTTTTGGAGCTCATACTTTTTAGGTGGGTGGGCTTTTTTCCCTAACTTTCCTTTGATTTCCTTTCCTTCTGAATTTTCAGGAAGTGTTATTTCTTCCTAATTTGCTCCTTTCTTAATCTAGAATTCTAGACTAATGTTCATCATCTGTTGGTTGAAGTGGGTAGGTATAAGGTTTCATGATTTGTCAAACTTTTAGATAGAATTGTATGCCACCTGGTAGTAGTCAGAGGCTGATTTCCTATGCTTAGTTCAAGATAATCAAGAGTTCACTGTTTTCTGTGTGGAAGGGGGATTTTGTAAAGAAATGGAAAATTTATATGTATTTTGTACATTTAAACTACGTGTGTATTCTTTTGATATTTTTAAAATATCAATTATAGATTAATTTTTGATGTCTTAATATAAATATTGTTTAATCTATTTATTTCCCTTATTTTTCTATCCTACATATGAAATTTTTGATCCAGATATAGTGCTATACTGATAGTTACTTTAAGGTAATGATGGGGAAAAGTGAGGAAAAAAAGAACAAATTGAATATGGAGGAGTTTTATTTTAAAATATGGTCTTTCCGGGCACACACAGAATGGGAACAATAAATAAAATGGGAATTTAGAGTCCAATCATCCTAAGGAAGGGAAGCACAAGTCAAATTGTCCAATTTGAGAACTTTTAACAAAAGGCAGAGGTATCAGAAATTCTGTAGCGAAGCCCGGGATTGGAGGATAGTTTTAAAGCTCATCAAATCTAATCCCCTAATTTAATCCTTACCTGTGAACAACCTCATCCAGTACTCACTCTTTTCTCAAGTGACCTGTTCCATGTCTTACCAGCTGGAGGATCAACCAAATATCGTCTCCCTTTGCTTTTATTCATTGGTCCTTTGGGACCAGTTTTTCATTTAGTCAGCTTTTCAAAATAGGACAGATACAGTTCTCATGTTCCCTTGTATCTTTTTTCCAGGCTAACTATACCTAATTTTTTTTAAACTTTCTTGAATGCTCGTCCCGATTACTTTTATCTTGTTAATTTTCAGCTTACATATTTCCCTGAAAGTAAGACATGGAACAATGCCTTTTTTTTTTTTTTTTGTCATCTGGGTATTTTTATTTTAAGTTTTTTTGTTGACTGAGAAACCAGCGCCTTTGTACAAATAAACGTCGTATTGGTATTTTTACCCTATGGTGGATTCAGAATTTACTCCAGCCTGTTAATACCATATCCATGACCCAGGAGATTCCACACCATCCCTCTTATTTACCCCTTCCTGACTAGTAGTCCATCTCTCTTTGCATTTATTTCTTATTTCAGACCCTTCTACAGGTACTCATTGAGGCATGTGCTTACCATATATAAACAGGAAAACAGATCATTTGGATTCAGAAGAATTTGGGTAGTAGATTGAATGTGATAGGGAAGTTAGGAATACAGGAGGTGTGGACTGGAATGATAAGATATATGGAAGAAGTTAAGAATTTGGAGGACTGAAAACGAGGTGTCTTGCTAAAACTCATAAGGCTGATAGCAGAAATTGTTGATGGATTTGGTAGTATCTTAAACATGATTAATAAATTATAACTGCTAATGCTTTTTTATTTTATTTTGATAGGAATCATATGAAGATGGCCCTTGTACTATAACTTCAAATAAGAATTCTGATAGTAACTTGCTTTCATTGGATGGATTAGATAACGAAGTCAAAGGTCTTGCTACTTTCTCTAAGTTTCTCTTTTGATTGAAAATATGCACTGTTCTCAAAGCATGCTAATCCTTACAGATAAAAGATGGGGGAAATTTTCATAATTAAAAAAAGAAAATGGGAGATTAGTTTTTCTTTGAAGAATTTTTTGAATCATTTGAGTTTGACTTTTTTTTGACATTTAAAAATTTATAAGAGTAATGTATTTCTTTTAAACAGTTTGTAGAAAGCAAGGGAGAAGGTACTGTGTGCAGCATTAATTATTCCCAAAGTTGACATGATCTTGAGAGCTTTATTTTTGTATTTTAAATTACAGTTTTGATAGAGATATCTCTGAAATTTCTTTTGTTAAAAATTTTTCTTATTAGTTGTGTTATTTAAAGTGTTTTATTTTAACACTATTACTATTTTTCTTTAATTTACATGAATCTTTAAATTTCTACTATCTGTAACAAGTGTTAATTCAACTCCTGTAATTTTAGGAGGGAAAATGTTAATGTTACTGTATTTTAGACTTATATACAGAAAGATAAAGGCTTCCAACATTGTTCTTTTTTTCTTTAGCAGTATGGTAGTGATATCACAATTTTCTGTTGCTTCTGAGAGTAAAAGAAAGATCTGTTTTTCAGTAGATGGCTTACCAAATAACTTTAGAGCTCACCCACTTCAGTTGGACTCATCCAGTGACCCTTCTAACAGCATGGATGGCCCAGATCATGTAAAATTTGCTTCATCATTACATGAAACAAAGAAAGCAAATACTGGAATTATTCATGGTGCATGTTTAACTCTTACTGATCATGATAGAATTCGACAGTTTATACAAGAGTTCACATTTCGGGGCCTTTTGCCACATATAGAAAAAACAATTCGGCAATTAAATGATCAGGTAAGCTTTAATTGTTTGGATTAGTTTTTTTTTTTTTTTAATTTCAGAGAAGAGTAAACTTGGGAACATAGTAGTATAAGTTATTCAAAAATACTTAATTTTTTTTTAAAAATTAAAGGTAGACCAGTATTAGGATTTATTGGTGTCACTATTAGTGATGAAATACTGTTAAATTCTGGAAGATACTTACTCATTTACACTAGGGATTTTGCTAGCTTATTGAACAATTTTCTTTAAATCAGTGTTACTAAAAGGAATATTTGCTCACTTTCAAAGATTTTTAATTATTTAGAATTCTTTTGTATATAAAAGTAAAATACTAATTTTTCACATTTGTAACAATCTTTTTTGGTAGCTAATATCAAGAAAAGGTTTAAGTCGATCTCTATTTTCTGCAACTAAAAAATGGTTTAGTGGCAGTAAAGTTCCAGAAAAAAGCATTAACGAACTGAAAAATACATCTGGACTGCTGTGAGTAAAATACTGTTTTTGGTTTTCCTGCATTTAACTGACTGGTGTTTGACTCTGTGATGTCTGGCAAAAAAGGATTATCTTTTTAGTTTTCTAATTTCATATTGGTTAAAACTTAGGTAGATAAGACCAGTGACTATAAGTTAATTGCATTAAAAATTTCTTTTTAAACCATTAGGTAATTAGATATCTAAAAATAAAAAAGAACTGGGAAAGTCCCTTGCTTGGGGTTTCTTTCCCTATTTGTAAAAAGATGGAGTTAGATTAGGTATTCATTTAATAACTCATCTAAATTAAAATATTATGGTCTAGCGATTCTGAGTCATGGCATACATTTAGACAGTTTTCATTAATATAAAAGCTTGTTTAAGGAGAAAATGGAATTCATCTTGGGTTTTTATGTTTTTCATGGTTATATATAAAGTTAGTCACTTAGACTTAACCATTTACTTCATAATTTGACCATGGAGAAAATGCTTACCTGCTGTTGAGAAGTTCTCAGTTATAAGGCTATAAATTATATAAATATAATTGTTTCCAAATATCTCAGAAATAACAGTCTCTTGTTGGAGATAGAGTTCTTGTAAGACCAGATTAGTTTTCGTAATGTTTTAGAGAGTTGAACAGCTTGTTAGACATTTTATAGTATTTAATGGTTTAGGGGTCATAAATTATAAAATACTTTTTTAACTTATTTTATATTTACAGGTATCCACCAGAAGCACCAGAGCTTCAGATCCGAAAAATGGCTGACTTATGCTTTTTGGTGCAGCATTATGATTTGGCTTATAGTTGCTATCATACTGCAAAGAAAGATTTTCTTAATGATCAAGCAATGCTTTATGCAGCTGGTGCCTTGGTTGGTATTCTATAATAGTATAATTTCTTACTTCTGTTATCATAAATGATTTAGAAGTTCTATTTATGAAATGGCAAGCAAAATACCTAGAGATAAAGTTGTACTCAAAGAGGATGTAATGCATTATAGATTTTGAATTAGTTTATGCTGAATTGATGGATTTTCCTCAAACTAGTATATTTAAATATGTCATATATGAGAATTGATGCCTTAGCTTTCACAAGTTAGTACCTTCTAATTTTGTGTATGCAAAATTTAATTTGAATTTCAGTTATTATGTTGAGTGTAGCTTATTTTTAGCAGATGGTTTTAGGCCTATTGAAAAATACTTCAAAATTGCTTAATTTTTTTTCATATATATGACTATATATCAGTTCTTTTTTTTTTTTTTTTTTTTTTAAAGATTTTATTTATTTATTTGACAGAGAGAGATCATAAGTAGGCAGAGAGGCAGGCAGAGAGAGAGAGGAGGAAGCAGGCTCCCTGCTGAGCAGAGAGCCCGATGCGGGACTCGATCCCAGGACCCTGAGATCATGACCTGAGCCGAAGGCAGCGGCTTAACCCACTGAGCCACCCAGGCGCCCTATATCAGTTCTTTATATATTTTCATATATATGACTATATATCAGTTAAGAATATGTACTTTGGTGTGAGACAGACTATCATCTGAGGTAAATATTGAACATCTCTAAGCCTCAGGTTTTTTGCTTGTTAAATGTGAATCCTGATGGCATAGGTTTAGATATGGTATAAGGCTTGTTCTGTGCTTAGCACACTGCTTTGTATATAAAGGGCTTTAAGCAACAACTATGTTAGTTTTTATAGTTGATATGTAAACCTTTGTGTGTCAGAAAGGCTTTTTTTTTTTTTTTTAATTTTTTTTTTGGAGGAGCCAAAATGAGTGGGGGGAGGGGTAGAGAGAGGAGTGGAAGAGAATCTTAAGCAGGTTCCATGCCCAGAGGGAGCCCCAGGTGGGGCACCATCTCATGATCCTGAGATCATGACCTGAGCCGATATTGAGAGTTGGATGCTTAACCGACTGAGCTACCCGGGTGTCCCCCAGAAAGAATATTCTTTACTTGTATGCCTTACAACATTTTAAGTTCTTTAAAAGTCATACTTGTATCCATAATCTGCTTTCTCTGTGTAAAAAAGAGTAAAATTAACACTGTTCCTTTCTACATAATCACTTTAAAAATATATGTTTGTAAACAAAAGTGTGAAGAACAAAAATGTAGAAGAGTAAATATTTCACTGGAAATTAGACATTTGTTTAATAATTGCCATTTATTTTGCATTTGTTTTAATATATACTAAAATAACAATGTAAAACTAAAATAGCAAAATTATTTTTTTATTTCTGTACTATTTTTAATGAAAAACGTCTGCTAACTTTTGAAAACCTTGTTTAGGAGCTGAAATCTTTATGAGTTGAAGTACTTGAAAACTTACATGAATTGTCCTTGGCTAGACATTCTGTAATCTTTCATTATAGTCTAAATAATATAGTCTAAATATGATAGTGTAAAATAATGACTATATGGATATAAAATCATAAATACTTAATGTTATTTCATAAATACTTTACAACACAGGTATGAATTTTTAACTTGTACATTATGTACCTGCTAATTGAATGTGTGGAGGTAGAATCTTATAAAGGTATGGCAAAAGATTTTTGTGGTTTTATGGTATATAAGCTTTTTCATTTTTATCTGCAATCTGGTGAATACCATATTTAAATCATTTAGGTAGAGGTATTAGTAGCAACTATATGAGAGAAGATAGTTTTGTATTGGAAAATAAAGTCATATCTCCTATAACACAATATATGAATACCTGAAAATTCTTGTAGTCTATAAACACTGCCCTAAAAACAAAAGACTTTGGAGAAAATTAGGGTTGGGACAGTTCTTAAGACATGTATGTATCTTTGAAACCAGACTACAAACAAAAGCATAAAGTGTGTTTGTACCTTGTGAGATCCAAGTAATGTAGTGAGGCTACTCCAGCATGGCTAGAAGTTACCTCAGGGAATAAAAAACATACACAAAACCAACATGTAAATACTGGCTGGAAGTAGAGGTGGAGGATAGTAGCTCCTAACCCGTGGACATGCCGTAAAGTAGACATGGACAGAAGTGCAGATGCTTTGAGCCAAGAACTGTGCAAGTACACTGGGTGTACTCTGGAGAAGGGGTCTGAATACGCCAAAGTGTAGGCAGTTGTTTTCTGTTTTGTTTTTTTAACATACAGATGGAAAGAGCTCCTGCCTGTGCAACAGCTGGGCTCAGGGCTTGTTATTTCACCGTACTGCCTGCCTCTTTAACTAAAAATTGAAGATATTTAGTTATGATGATTTTAAGTTAAAATATATATCGTAGCAAAACCAGTAATAGGATTTTTTTTTTTAAGAGGAAGAGCATGCATACATATGCAAGTTGGGGGGGAAGAGAGAGGGAGAGAGAGCATCTTAAACAGGCTTCATGCCAGCGCAGAGCTTGATCTTACAACCCTGAGATCATGACCTGAGCCAAAATCAAGAGTCAGACCTAACCAACTGAGCCACCCAGGTTCCCCAGTAATAGGAGTTCTCTCTCTTTTTTTTTTTAACCCCAATAATAAGAGTTCTTAAAAATATATATATTTTTGTATTTAGTCTTTCATAACTACTTTACCTAACTGAAGGGTAAGTAGATCACTCCTTGATGAAAATCTTTGTAAAAAGTATTATTCCATATCAAAGACTGTAAGACATGATTTAATGGTTTAATGGATTATTGAATATCATAGGGTAACTTGGGGTGATCATTTTGAATGTTTTCACCAGATCTTTAGAAATTATGTCAGTTTTGTTCGAATGTATATTGATTTAATATTTCTTACAGTAATAAATTAGAAAATAATGTAGAATTTGGGGATATATTTTTCTTACAGGATTTTCTTCTTAGTATCTTTTTATTAATGTATTGCTTTATGATATATATAATTAGTATATAGCAAATATGTGTTTCTGTACAATATAGTATTTTACCATATATTCTCAGTACCCTTTTATTCATGTATTAATATGTAATATATATAGTTTGTATATAGTAAATATGTGTTTCTGTACAATATATTATTTTGCCAAATATTCAATATGTATTTGCTTTTTTGTATAATATAGAAGCATTTGTATATTCATTATGTATGTTAAAATATAAAGTAGTTAAAACATGCTAAGGGCTGTAGTATATTTTGTCACATGGATATACTATATTTTCATTCAGCTAATTCATTAAATTTTGGAGCAAATACTGTTGGATACCAAGGATAGAAATGCATTCTGGAACAGATGCAGTTTATATTATCATGGAACCTATAGCTTGTCAGGTTAAAGGTTTTAATCATTCTCCCAATTTTTAGATAATTACCTGATTTTTTTCTGTTTTAAAAAATGTTGCAGACAAATACATTTATTCATTCTAAAAGTGGATCAGCATTAAGTCCACCCCTCCCAATTTATGAAAGGTTCTTTTTTTCTAGTTAAAATTTTTTTGAAGCTTGGTCTATAAGAGGACATAGTAGTATATTTTACCAAGAAGGCCAAAACCCCTGTATTTGAGTCTTCACTTCTAAATTTGTTAGCACCATTGTATATTATTTGCATTATTAACTAAAAGCATAGACATTGACAATAGAATGGCTTTTAGAAGCCAAGTAAAAAGACCTAGAAAATTAACAGTAATATAGGTCTAAGAAATAGGTTTTTGTGCCTTTTGTATGGTATAGGATGTAAAATAGTGTGTAAGTAGCTAGAATACATAAAGTGCAAGTTGTGAACTCTGCTGTCATGTTCTGATGCTAGTGATTAAGAAAAGATGTACTTTGCCTTGTCTCTATCAGTCTGTTTACTCATTGAGGGATAGAGAAGAACAGGGAGACGGTGGTGGCAGAATCTTAAGCTAGGTGGATTGCTAGTTGTATATACCATAACTCAAAATGTTTATCAGGTCTTGAAAAATCTTATTTAAATACTGAATGACAGACTTTGGTATTTGACTAAATAATTTAAAAACTAAAAGTATATAAATACATTTTTCAAGGTTGCATTAATCCATGAAATTTATATGTATGCATATATAAAAAGCATCAGCAAACTTCAATCCACAATTTGTAGGCTTCCAAATGCTTAACTATAAGAATATTTCTCTTTTTGAAGTAGTATAAATAATGTCTTTTTCTTTAGGAAATGGCAGCAGTGTCAGCTTTTCTTCAGCCAGGAGCACCTAGGCCATATCCTGCGCATTACATGGACACAGCAATCCAGACATATAGAGATATCTGCAAGTAGGTGACTAGAATGTTTATGTTCTATCCATTTAGTGGTAAACTTAACACTCATATTGTTCCTAGGTATAAATGGATTTTTTGTTTTTTATGCTTTAAATTTAAACAAGCTCCTGAATCAAGTTAATACAGTTAGAGACAAAATGAGGTGATTTTTAAAACTAGTGTTTTATTACGTCCTTTCTCTTTCTATTTTGTTTGGGTTTGTGGTTAGGAATTTGTTATGTGTAATTCTGAGATTATACGGTATAGTGAGAGTGATCTTTTTGTGTGGACAGTTCTAACCTAAATTACTGTTAAGCCAAGGGTTAGCCATTTTGAACTTTTTTTGTTAAATATGTAGAACACAAAGAGTTGAATAATAGTCCAGGGAAGAAAATGAAAAGTGTTTTATACACATAATGAGCTCTGTCGGAACTCCATAAAAGTTAGAACTCACCACCTCTGAGGAGACTGATCCAGAAAGTGGTCAGAGGAGGTTTCATAGGATTTTTGAGGAATGGATCTGAAAGAAAGGTGGTTGGGATTTGACAGTCATGAAGACATTTCAGGAATTGTGATTGGCAGAAATAATGTTTTGGATGCATCATCACTGGTGAAAGGGAATGGAGCCCTGGCTAGGGTACAGGGTGCATGTGAAATAGTGTTTTGGGAGGTATCGGTATGTGGAACCCTCATTCTCATTTATTACTATTATTGCTAAGCTGTAGTTATTTATGTTGAAGCAAATGGAGAATTCTTAAGTATTGTGTAGATCCTTTGACATAATAAAAGTTATTTTTCAGAAAGATTTTTCTGACTGTCCTATGTAGAATGGGTGGGTTGGAAGACAGAGGTAATTCTGTCTCTTATAATATTAAGGAATAGGGATAATAGTAATAGCAGTGTGTTTATAACACAGTACTAATAATCATTAACATTTTTTGAGTGCCCATCACTTGCTGCTAGGCCAAAATAATTTACACACTTACTCACTGAATTTTCATAACAAATCTGTGAAATGGTGGGTACTATTAACTGTTTTCATTTACAGATTAGGAGAATGAAACTTAAAAAAGAGTTTAACTTGCCTTAGGGCTGCAGCTAATAAGTGGTGGAGCCAGTTTTGGATCCCACTTCTTAAACCTTGCAGTCTATTCTAGAATGTATTTGGAGATTCTGGCGGCAGATATAGCCCTCTGTGAGAACACGTGGTTACTGTGATGTATTAAGGTTTTACTGTAATGCTAATTATATTTTTCTTGTCTTTTTTGCCTTTAGGAATATGGTATTGGCTGAGAGATGTGTATTGCTTAGTGCTGAAATCTTAAAAAGCCAAAGCAAATATTCAGAGGCTGCAGCTCTCCTAATACGGTTGACTAGTGAGGTACTGAAAATGTGTAGTATTTACTTTAGTAATGTTTCATTAATTTCAAAAACTTTTTTTTTTTTAAAGCATATGCAAAACATGAAAGTAGAAGGCAGTTTCTTTTTAGGAATTTACAATATGGCTACTTATTTGTTGAATTAATTTTAAATGTATTTTAGAAATATTTTATGAATTTATTTCTCTATTTTAAGTCTACATTATTATTAACTACAAACATGTACATCTTTTATGAATTAGATTTTGACTTATATAGCAATATTGATCTACTTAAGTTCTTTTTTGGTTTTTAATTTTTTACTTTGAATGTAGCTGACATACAGTGTTAAATTAGTTTAAGGTGTGCAACATAGTGATTCAACTTCTGTATATATTAGGTTCTGCTCCCCACAGTTATAGTTAACCATCTTTCACGTACAACACTATTATAGGATCATTGAGTATATTCCTTATGCTCCCTTTTATCCCTGTGACTTATTCATTCCGTAACTGGGGACCTCTATCTCCCACTCTCCTTCACTCCTTTTGCCCATTTCCCTATTCCCTTCCCTCTGGCAACTTAAGTTTGTTCTCTGTATTTATAGGTCTGATTCTGCTTTTTATTATTAATTTGTTTTTAAGTTTCCACATATGAATGAAGTCATATGGTATTTGTCTTTCTCGGTCTGACTTGTTTCACTTAGTATAATACCACCTAGGACCATCTGTATGTTGTTGCAAATCGCAAGAGTTCATTCTTTTTTATGGCTGTGAATGTTCTATTGTATATAGATATATAAACCACATCTTCTTTATCCATTTGTCTATCAGTGGACACTTTGGCTATTATAAATAATGCTGCAATAAACATAAGGGTCCATATAATTTTTTAAATCAGTGGTTTAATTTTCTTTGGGTAAATACCCACTAGTAAGTTATTGGATCATATGGTACTTACAGTTTAGTTTTTTAGAGGAACTTCCATACTATTTTCAACAGAGGCCATAACAATTTGAATTCCCAGCAGGGCATGAGGATTCCTTTTTCTTCACATACTTGCCAATGTTTGTTATTTCTTTTTTATTTTAGCCGTTCTGACAGGTCTAAGTTGCTAATCTCATTGTAGTTTTGATTTGCATTTCCCTGATGATGGGTGATGTTGAGCATCTTTTCATGAGTTTGTTGGCGGTCTTTGTGTCTTCTCTGGAAAATGTCTATACAGGTCCTTTACCCACTTTTTAATGGGATTATTTATGTTTTGGTGTTGAGTTAAGTTCTTTATGTACTTTGGTTATTAATCCTTTTTTGGGTGTATCATTTGCAAATAATCTTCTCCCATTCAGTAGGTTGCCTTTTTTGTTTTGATGGTTTCTTTCAACGTGCAAAAGCTTTTTATTTTTATTTAGTCCTAGTAGTTTATTCTTGCTTTTGTTTCCCTTTCCTTAAGAGACATCTAGAAAAATGTTGTTAACAGTCAATGTCAGAGAAATTACTGTATTATCTTTTAGGATTTTTATGATGTCAGGTCTTTATATTTAGGTCTTTATTTTGAGCTTATTTTTGTGTATGATGTAAGAAAGTGGTCCAGTTTCATTTTTCTGCGTGTAGTTTTCCAGTTTTCCCAGCACCATTTATTGAAGAGGCTTTTTTCCCTGTTGTATATTCTTGCTTCTTTTGTCATAGATGGATTGATCATATAAGGATGAATTTCTTTTTGGACTATCTACTCTGTTCCATTGGTCAGAGTGACTCCTTTCTTGCCAGTCCCATGCTGTTTTGATTTTTACAACTTTGTAGTGTGTTTTATAATCTGAAATTGTGATATCTCTAACTTTGTTCTTTTTTCTCAAGATTGCATTGGGGACTTTCGTAGTTCCATATAAGTTTTAGTATTGTTTGCCCTGTTTCTGTGAAAAATGCAGTTGGTATTTTGGTAGGGATTGTGTTGAATCTGTAGATTGCTTTGGAATTATGGTAGTTTTAATAATAGTAATTCTTCCAGTATGTGATCATGGACTATCTTTCCACTTATTTGTATCATCTTCAGTATCTTTTATCAGCACTTTATAGTTTTCAGAGTACAGCTCTGCCACCTCCTTGGTTAAGTTTATTCCTAGTGCAGTTGTAAATGAAATTATTTTCTTACATACAATAATATTTAAAGCAACATGTATGTGCATCATTGTAATATTAAATTGATACTTAAAGTGAGTAATTACTAAGGAATTTTTTAATCTTAGTTTCATTAGTATGAACTTGTAAATCATCATCTTAAGCATTTAAAATAACCTTTGTTATGAATATTTTAGAAGAGGAAAAAGCAATCCATTTATAGTTACTATTGAAAATTTACAGCAGATATTATTTTTATTATTTTGCATCACTAATAGGTGTGTAATGTATTACTTTTCTACCCCATCTCCAAACTGGCCAACAGTATTTGCACATTTGCTTTAATCTCAAAGAATAAACATCTGATGTCAGCATGCCAGGTGGTTTAGGGTCAGATGTTTCTGACCTTGTTAGCTCAAAGGTCTAGTTAAGGGGAGGGATTGTTGGCTAGGGCTCAATTTCAAAGCTACTTCTATAGTATCTAACTTACTCTCTTCCTACTTTGAATCTGATTGGTAGTAAAAGCATCTAATAGATAAAATTTCGTGGGTAATACACCAATATTAAACAAGGGCAAAAGTGTGTTTTCAAGATTTTTTTAAAGATTTATTTATTTTAGAGAGAGCAAGGGGGGAGGGGCAGAGAGAGAGGGAACGAGAGAATCTCAGGCAGACTCTCCACTGAGTGTGGAGCCTAACATGGGGCCTGATCTCACAACTCAATCTCACAACCCTAAGATCATGACATGAGCTAAAATCAAAAGTCAGACTCTTAACTGACTCAGCCATTCGAGTGCCCCAAAGACTGCGTGTAGATGGAAAGTTCCAGAAGAGGCACCACCTCCTCCTTCTCCTCCTCCTCCTTCTTCTTCATCACTTACAACACGCAGTGCTCATCCCAGCAAGTGCCCTCCTTAATGTCCATCACTCATTAAGTCCATCTCCCTACCAGCAACCCTCAGTTTGTTCTCAATAGTTAAAAGAGTCTCTTCTGGTTTGCCTCCTTCTCTGTTTTTATCTTATTTTTCATTCCCTTCCTCTGTGTTCATATGTTTTGTTTCTTAAGTTCCACATATGGGTGAGATCATAACGATATTTGTCTTCTTCTGACTGACTGACTTTGTTTAGCATAATACACTCTAGTTTTCATTCTTGTTTGTGCAAATGACAAGATTTCATTCTTTTTGATGGTGAGTAATATTCCATTGTATATGTACACCATAGCAGATTACTAAATTGTGTCAACTCCGGGCCTATAAAGAATGGTAATGATTTTTTTAATAAGTGTGGCTAAAGACAGATTTTTTAGATGAATACCTGAGGAAAAAAACAAAAACAAAATCAAATACTTCCTTTCTTTGCCTTTTAAATGTTAATATACTCTATGGTTTTAATCCTTGGATCACTATACTTTTTACTCTATACATTTTTGGGGTGATCATTTCTTAGGAATGATTTTCACTCTTAAATCTATTTATCTCCAAAACTGACTTCTCTTTGAACTTTAGATTTGTAATGCCAGCTGCCTTTTAGACTTAACTTATTTGGGTGCTTCCAAAGCAACTTCACAACATACCTATACTAAAGTCATAAACTTGCTTATCTTGTTGATCATATCTTAAAATTATAACCAGCTAGTTTCTCATCGGCCAAGGCAGAAACCGAGATGTGCCTACAGTCTTCTGTCAGTAATCCAGGTTTTTCTTTTAATTTCTTAAAACATGTTTTCTTTCTGTATCTCCAAATAATTTACTTCCCTTTCCACCCCCTTGCCTCTTTAAATCCTTCTTCTCCTGTCTTGGTTCATGTCTGTAATGTCCTCCTGGACTGGGGACTTTTCCTCTTTGTTCCCTTGTCTACTAGTCCTTATATCAGTCATGTCCTTCTTTTTTTTTTTTTAAAGATTTTATTTATTTATTTGACAGATAGAGATTATAAGTAGGCAGAGAGGCAGGCAGAGAGAGAGGAGGAAGCAGGCTCCCCGCTGAGCAGAGAGCCCGACGTGGGGCTCGATCCCAGGACCCTGGGATCATGACCTGAGCCGAAGGCAGCGGCTTAACCCACTGAGCCACCCAGGCGCCCCTCAGTCATATCCTTCTGATAGTCATCTGCAATACCCCAGATTATCCTAAGTATCTATCTTCCTCTCTCTTACAATGCTGTAAGACCTGACTTGTCACATACTGGAAATTATATTTAAGTTCTTGAGGGTAGGAAATTGTGTTGTCTTCTGCATATTTATTCTCAGTGCCTAACACTGGCCTTGGCACATGGTGTATAATTTACATGTTTGTTGAACTGAACCATTAGTTATTCTAAAAGCTTTCTGTAAGATAGCTAATTAGATTAAGGGATGATATTAACAGTGTCAGGTAATTGATACTGCATGGACGTTGACCAAAATGAACAGTTGCTAGACATAAATTATTTAGTAGAGCTGAATATAGATTCTTGAGTGTGTTTATGTTTTGTATTGTAATAAATAATCTTAACTTCAGTTTGAATATATTGCTGTTTTTGAATCGAGGGACTGTCATCGCTTCTTGGCCTTTTGGCTAAGATCAAGTGCAATCTAAGGACTATCAGTGAATGTAAAGGCAATTTATGGTTTTAGGAGTTTGAATAAAAATTATTTGAAGCAAATTCTTCTGTCTGCATTGCAAACTTGTATTTTCTGTCATTATTCTTTTTTCCTTTCCAAGTTTGTTTTCACCTTTTCAAACCTGGATGATTTGTTTTGTCATCAAATTTGAAGAAACTTACTATAACTGTTATTTTAGGGGTGAGAGGTCGGATGAGTGGTGGTATATTTCCCTAGAAATTGTCATTCCTGTGTTTTTTTTGTGCTATACCTTTCAGATATTTCTTTCAGATAATTTGGAAGTAAAGACTACTGGGTATAGTGTATATAAAATTATGTTAAATTTTAACTATTAATTGTATTTTTTATATGCATTCTGTCAATGAAAAAGGCTTATAATATGTGAAAAGTACACTTGCTTTGTGGATAGGGAACAGAGTTACATACTCCTGACAATAGTGAATTAGATTTCCTAGGTTTTTGGTAGCACTGTTTTGGAAAAGACAGCTATGAGGTCTGGGTGGACAGAGTTGTACTTTGGCTTTATTTTTTGGACTGTAAATTTATGGGCAAGTGGATTTTATTCATGTTATGTGCTGGGATTCTCAGGATGACAGAGCAAACCCAGGTAATGATAAAACACTCCACAGTTACCACCTTATAGGACAGTATGTTTGAATTTGGCGCTTAAGATGTGATGCTTTTTCCCTACTGTGTCTGTGTTTCTGTGCTGAACATTTATTCTGGTCTTACTAGCCCCTTTGTTACTGCATTAAAACACAGTAAATGAGTTTTTTTTACTATTGGAGGTAGTAATAGCAGTTTTTACAAGTTTCTCCACCTTGGGAGGAACTGTTCCTGTGGTGAACTGATCAGCTCGTAGCATCTTTCCTACTAACTTCAGTTACACAAGGAAAAAATTTGAAAGCCATCCTTGAGATTTGATTTATTTAAGTCTGTGCAACCAGTGCCCACATCCATTGTGTTTTTATGGAAGTGTTTATTGAATCCTCTAACTCAGTTAATTCCCCCTCCCTGATATTTATCCTCATGTTTTAAGTTAATGTAGCAGTTTTTAAAATTATCTTTTTGGTTACAGGCAAAGTTCATAGGCTGGAATTCCTCTTGAAATAGTATCACAGATTTTTTTTTCTTAGTTCTTTGTAGAGCATATGTAATAGACTTGTCATATCATAGATATGAATTAACACTAAAATAAAACTTTATTCTTCAACTCATTAAAAGCCTCTGCTTTCTAGATAATACTCTCACTTTGTGAAATTCTTTCATTTTTCTTCCATCAACACTGAGGGCAGTTGTCATTTTTTTTTCAGGGCTATTTTTTGGTTTAAAGCAATATATTTTCTACTGTAGGTGTCACTGTAAGAGACAGGGACTGCAGAAGAACAAAGTTGCAGGAGTCATGGGAGTAGGGCATTCAGCTCAGCAGATCAGTTCTTTCTCAGACAACTGCCATATGGATGCAAGAGTGAAATTTTACTTCAACTGAAATGATATATGCTATGGACCTCCTGGTCTCCTAAATTGGTCAGCCCTTGAGTACTAAATTTGACAGTGCTGAGGGTTTACTGTGCTGGTCTCAATTAGATTGTACATTAGAATCTTTTACATGCCATTGAAGATGTCTAAGGCATGTTCCTTATCTTAATTAGAATGCCCAGGATTGCTGCCCTTCCAAGTTTTCTAGTTTAATGAAGTCTCATAAGCAATTAAAAAAATATGTATGTATTTATGTTCTATAACTGTATGTGACTGCGTGTGTTTGTGTGTACATACTAGGAATAAATTTATAGCACTTTAAGAAAAAGACTGTGAAATGCTATTGAAAAGCCTAAATAAAATTTGGAAACAGAAGAAGTATTTAGAGGAAATTACCTGTTCCAGATATTAAGATTTATTGTAAAGCTACAGAAATTAAAACTGTTTACAGTGATAAGACAGAGTAATGGAGTAGAATGAGATTTTAAATATAACATATAATTAGGTGTCATTTAAAATTAGTGGAGAATTTTAGGTTATTCACTAAATGGTATTGTGATGTCTAGCTATTTGGAGTTGGATTCCTAACTTACTTGCTACATGGTAATATAATTATAGCTTGATTAAGTTATATGAAAAAATGAAACAAACATATATACACCAGAATATACAGGAAAGCATTTTTTAAAAAATCTAGGAATAACATTCCTTCATAGTTTGGCGCAGTATCTTGAAGCTGTAGAGGCTAAAGTTAGTATGCTTGACTACTAAAGAAAAACCTCATTCATGTCAAAACTGGGAAATAGTATTTGCAAATGTATGACAAAGGTCTAATACTGATTAAGTATACAAAGGGCTCTTACAAACCACATAATCACAAAAACCCATTCACAAAAGAATATAAATAAGCAATTCACAGAAAAAATACAAAGAGCCTTAAACGTATGAAGTACCACCCTTACTATTAAATGTATGTTGAGGAGCAAAGTATCATCTTTTTTTAATGAAAGAGGTAAAAATTTTTTAAAGTAATTTTTGGCTGAGTAAAGTGGAAAACATACACTCTCATTCTCTTGATGAGATTATATATTGTTACTACTTTTTTTGTAACAGTTTGGCTCTGTCGATTAGAATTTGAACTATATATATAGCTTTCAGTAACTGCAATACTAAATTAGTCAATTGAGACCATATTAACAAATTGTGGAATATTTATATAAACAGAATACAGTGTAGCTTTAAAAGAAATAAGAAGTATAGATGTCTTAGAAGGATGACCATGATACTATATTAAGTCCAAAAAGTGAGATAAAGAATATTCTGTATGAAAAATTACATTTATTTTGAGAAAACAATATATATTTAACACAAAAGCACAAATATAGAGAGGGAGAAATGACACCACCACCACGCTGGTGATTGTAGTTAGTCTGGCAAGTTAGATGAGGCATGGAATAGGGCAGAAAGATGTTTACCTTTTTTTTTTTCTTCAAACATTTATTCTTTAAGGAAAAAAATTATTTTTTAAAGAAGAAAACATTTTCCTAAAAATGATGAATGCACTCCCTCGCTCCCTTAACTCTTGGATAAGAATGGCTTGTCAATTGTACATTCCTGATTTTTCCACTTAATTAGGTTTTGGATCTTAACTTGGACAGAAACATTTTATCATTAAGTTTTTGTCATAGGGGAGTTGAACTAGGTAATAATATCTACCATTTACTGAATGCTTTTTAGATTGTTTCCTCAGATCTGTTTCTACTCTAATTTTGTGATTGCTGCAGAGATTAGTTATAATAATCTATGATCTATGAGCACTTTTTTGATGTAACTATAATTTGTTGACATTATTGCATTTAAAGTAAATGTTTTCTGTTTTCAACTCTCCCTGGGGAAAATAATGGCAGCAGAACACATGGAAGGGCATGGTAAGTTCAGCTTGAGAATAGCTGAAAACCTAGAGAAAGTTTTGGTGAAAATGTTGTTGATACTTGATCAGCATCCTTCACTACTTTCTCTGTTATTTGTAAAGTGGTGATGGCTCTTTCATTTGAAAGGTTGTCCTTATGGATGAGGATGTAAATGTAGTATGTGGTTTTTGTAGACACTAATGTAAGAGTCCATTGAAATGGAAACTAATTTGAGTTGTACCGTTTACTAATAATGCTAATAGCCGGGATAATCTTTGAAGGGGAAACCTTATAAACTTCTTAATGAAAAGCAGTCACTTTGGTATTCTTGAATTAAGCAAAAATTGAGAATTGCTTTTACATACAGTAAACTTAATAGAGGATAAAGCAGAGAGTAGATTATTTCATATTCTACATACATTCTCTTATTTTTCCCTTTTTTTCTTGGGTAAATGGAAATATGCTATTGGATATCTCAGATCAATTTCCTGAAGAAATTGTACGAATCTGTTGTTTTCTGTGCTTTCCTTTCCAGTTTGTCTTTAATCAGTATATCTGTATTCTCAGTTTATGTACTTTTTTTTTTTGCCATTTGAAAAGGGATTGCATTTCTTCAGAGATTTATTATACACTGCATATTATAACCAGACATTTGGCTTTATGAAAAACAAAAGAAAATATTTAATAGTAGGGAATTTTTTGAAGGATTTCAAGAAAAATTTGTGCTTATTGGAAGAAAGAATCATCAAGATTGGATTGCCCTTTGATTTCTGCCCTCAGATTCTCTTATGCTAAATAGTGAATATACTATATATTATTTTTAGAAAGTAAATGGTTTTTACCAGTTATCTTTTTGCTTTTAATTTTATGAAACTAACCTTATTTTTTTTTTTTAAACATTCAATAGGATTCTGATCTTCGAAGTGCACTTCTTTTGGAGCAGGCGGCACATTGCTTTATAAACATGAAGAGTCCCATGGTTAGAAAATATGCATTTCATATGATACTGGCAGGCCATCGGTTTAGTAAAGCTGGGCAGGTGAGTGTATTTTCTTTAAAAAAAAAAAAAAAAAGTAATAGTTTATTTTAATTTTTGTTATTAGCTATTTATTTTATAAATGTATGCCATTCATCAATTTTTTATGATTTTAAAGTTAATCTTAAAAATGGAAGCAAATTTTGTTTTGAGGTAATGTGTTATATTGGTAAGGGCATGAGATTTGGATATAGATAAATGTGGGTGTGAATCTTGATCTGCTCACAACTTGACTTGGGTTTAAGTTACTTCTCTGAGCCTCAGTTTTTGTATTTATTTTGGGATTTTGGAGTCTTGCCCAAATTTTTGTGAGGATAAAACAAATCATACATATGAAGGGCTGGATATACTGAATGCATTTAAACAATTTTAATTATCCTTCACAGTGGCTGGACTCTCTGCTTCAGCTCTGGTCTTCTGTTATTTCTCAAAGTGCCTTATAATGATATTTACTAAATATTTAATGAGTAGAAATCCTGTCTCTCTTTTCCCTGGAAGCAGTTGGGTTGGAGAGATATTTATTATTTTAGAGCGATTTCTCCAGCCCCAGTTGCCCCTTTAATTATTAGTTGGAGGGAGAATTGTTAAAGGCAGAGTGGTAGCAGCAGTAAGTCATTTATTTACTGTAAATATAGATAAGTAAGTATAGATTGAAGAATCATCTCTGAATTCCTGGAACTATACAAGGAGCTTAGTATGTACTGTAAAACCATAGTCTTATCTTTTAAGGAGTTTTTTTATATCATAGGGAAATATGAGGACTTAAAAAAATTTGGTTAATAATGAATTTTTATGAACATACTTCTATTTTTCAAAGTCTGTGCTAAACAAACATGTCAGTATTTTAAATTATATGTTATTAAAACGGTGCAAAGAAACAAAAGCATTCAAAAATTACTCTCAATTTCATGTGAAAATGCCATGATTTTATTTTATTTTTTATTTTTTTTAAAGATTTTATTTATTTATTCGACAGAGAGAGATCACAAGCAGGCAGAGAGAGAGGAGGAAGCAGGCCCGCGGCTGAGCAGAGAGCCCGATGCGGGGCTCAATCCCAGGACCCTGGGATCATGACCTGAGCCGAAGGCAGCGGCTTAACCCACTGAGCCACCCAGGCGCCCCCTTTTTTTTTTTTTTTTAAAGATTTTATTTATTTATTCGAAAAATGCCATGATTTTAAAAAACAAGTATTTCAATATTGGGTTCCTCCTTCTATTTTTGGAAACTGGCAAGTTAGAAAATAGGTGAATTTGCTTTATATTAGATACAAAACTGTAAAAATATTTCTGAGGGGCGCCTGGGTGGCTCAGTGGGTTAAGCCTCTGCCTTCAGCTCAGGTCATGATCTCAGGGTCTTGGGATCGAGCCCCACATCAGACTCCCTGCTCAGCAGGGACCCTGCTTCCCGCCCCCCTCTGTCTGCTTCTCTGTCTGCTTCTCTGCCTACTTGTGATCTCTCTCTCTCTCTGTATCAAATAAATAAATTTTAAAAATTTCTAAAATTAAATATCTTTTTAATATATCAATTTATAATAATTGATACACTCCATCAACTAGAATTTCTCAGGTTCTAGAGGGGAACAAAATTTTAAAGAATCATTTCTCAAAGCTCTTCTTCCATAGTAAATGCAAATGCATCTGGAGCATGTTATCCCATTGTTTATTGTCATTTAAAAATGTTTTATTCAAAATGTAATAAGCATGTGGTTCCCTTTGCTTGGGAGGAAAATTAAATACCCCATTAGGAATGATCCATTGTCTCTTATTAAAAATAAGTCATCCTTTTCCAATCTTTGTCCACTTTTATGAATGGTTTCATTTATGAACATGATGATGTCATTGGAATTGGAAACAACCACTCATGTTTCATCTTCTGAGATTATAGGATATGTTACTTCTAGGAAATACATGCAAATTAAAAATGCTACGTTTGGGGGCGCCTGGCTGGCTTAAGATTTTATTTATTTATTTGACAGACAGAGATCTGTCCGTCAGAGAGGCAGGGAGAGAGAGAGGAGGAAGCAGACTCCATGCTGAGCAGAGAGCCCTATATGGGGCTCGATCCCAGGACCCTGGGATCATGACCCAAGCTGAAGGCAGATACCTAACCATCTGAGCCACCTGGGCACCCTCTTAGTAATCATCTTTAACTCTAGTTATCTCGTGGAGTTAGTGATTCCAGGGTACCCAGTTCTGTATTTTGTGACCACTCTGTATATAACCCTGCATCCAGAAAATCTCTTTCTCAGACAGTATATAGAAACTAAAAGTATAACTAGAAATGCTCTTCTGTTGGAAAAATAAATATATGTCCTATTGTAGTTGGTCAAGAACAGTATCTTCCTTGGAAGGTGGGACATAGAACAAAAGTGGTTGTCAGTGAGGCCAAGTTGTTCCTCAGAAGCAGCACTTTTTATGACATTTCCATTAAAATGTGTTGTTGGCTGAGAATAGAGGATGTTAGAGAAGATTATGTGTATATAGAAAGGCCATTTCTCAGTCCTCTCTGTCTGAGAGTTTGTGCCAAATTGCTTTTCTTGTCCCCAGCATTTTTTAATAGTTCCTTTTTTTACCGTTAGTTTTCCAGTAAGGAATTTTAAAAAAGAAATTGACATTTCTGAAGATTAAAATTGGTAAAAAATTTAAGAAAGTGCTAGAGAGGGTGTGTGTGTTTGTGTCCCATATACCCCTAGACACAGTATACCCGTTTCAATTTTTACTTTAAAAGGCAGACTTTAAATCCTTGCTACCTTTTAAATCTCTTTAGATGCTTTTCCAAGAAATCATAAAAATGCACTTGAACTCAACATTTTGACATATTGTTTCTTGTATCTCAGTTTTTAAGACTCAATGTTTGTGTTCCTTTTTACTAAAGGAAGTATGGAGATCAAGAAATAGCACTTAAAATTATTTTGAAACAGTCTCAAACTTATAAAAAAGTTATAAGTACAGTTCAGAAACTTTACCTGAGTGATTTGATAGTTATCAAATAGTTACCAGTTACCTGGTGCCTCATTACTCCCAAATATTTCAGGACGTATTTCCCATTTTCTAGAAACAAGACTTTTTCTCCTATATAATCACAATACAGCAATCAAATCAAGAACTTAATACTGATACAGTACCACTAGCTAATCATCCAACCAGTGTCCCGTAAATATCCTTTATAGCATAAGGATCCTGTTCAGAAGGATCCTTTGACATTATGACCTTGATACTTTTGAAGATTACAGGCCGATTATTTTTATAGAGTATGTCTCTCAGTTTGTTTGGTGTTTGATGTTTCCTCCCAGTGAGATTTGGATTGGGTATCTTTGTAGGAATATCACAGAAGAGAGACTGAGTTCTTAAATTGCATGCTATTAAGTGGCAGATGATTTTGATTTGCTTTAATTTTTTAACCAGGAAAACATTTTCTTAAAAAAAAAACAAGCAGTTCTGGCTGTACAGGGTACAAAGTTGTAATCTACCCTGGAGAGGGGAGTTAGGGTCAAGAGTATACTCTGAAGCAGAGTTAGTGGAGTGAAGCCTCTTCCTTGGTACCAAATCCCAGTTTTAAGATAGAGGTTGTCGGAGTTCAGGGGGTTTCAGTAATAGGCAATTAATGCCAAATATCTGCTCACAAGTGTGGCAGAATATAGCAGTGGGCAAAAGAAAAGAATATACCATACTCTTACTACCTAACGAAATCATAGTTTAGTTAGCATTCAGCCCAGTGCCGTGGCATAGAGATG
This sequence comes from Mustela erminea, assembly GCF_009829155.1. NCBI lineage: Eukaryota > Metazoa > Chordata > Mammalia > Carnivora > Mustelidae > Mustela > Mustela erminea. Next base: position 39,862,003 of record NC_045626.1, read on the forward strand.
ACCGTAACGCAATCAGTAAGGTAGTTCTCAGTTATAAAATAACAACCTAATTTATGACTCTGGATGCTACTCTCTGAAAACTCCCCGATGGTTTTCCATAAAGTCATGATCATTTTTGACTTCTTTGTCTTCCTGCTCTTAGACAAAGCAGTCACTTGCCTGCTTCAGGACCTCTTATTTTTTAGTAATAATTGCAAAGGGGTCTTCATAAATGTTATTTTCATTGTTTTATCATTCTAGTCTTTGTTAGAAGCACCAGTTACCAGGTTCGTGATTATGTGTGTGTTTACTTTTTCTAGTCCAAGAGAAGTTTGGATTATAATACCTTTTGTTTATTTTCTTTCAGAAAAAGCATGCTTTGCGCTGTTATTGTCAAGCCATGCAAGTTTACAAGGGAAAAGGCTGGTCTCTTGCAGAGGATCATATTAACTTCACTATTGGCCGCCAGTCGTATACCCTTAGGCAACTGGACAATGCTGTGTCTGCTTTTAGGCATATTTTAATCAATGAAAGCAAACAGTCTGCTGCTCAACAAGGGGCCTTCCTCAGAGAGTATCTTTATGTTTACAAGGTGAATACTTGTTTTTAGTAGTAGATATTAAAATTTAAGTCATTATTTTTAGTTAAAAAAAAAACTCCTTTAGTAGGAGTTCAATAAATCTTATAAGTTATATAATTATCTGTCATAATAAAATGTGGCATTATGCCCTTCGGCCAAAGATCTGAGTTCCATTGCCCTTCTACAGATCTTTAAAAGGGAATTTTAATATTCCGTAAACATTTGATCTGTGCGTATTCTTGGAACTTAAAAAGAAAAAAAAGAAAGAGATGCCGTGACTTTCTAGGCTCCTTCTTCATTATTTTTTTGAATCATAACAAATTTTATAACATATTGGGTTCTCATACCGTCCTTTGGAAAAAATATATTCCTTTCTTTTTTCTATGAAAGATGAAAAGGTATGTGTCTATGGGAAGTGGCCATATTATGGTCTAACCCAGAAAAATTAATAGGAAGGAAAAATACTTCACTGAGACAGGGGGTTAGAAAATACAAAACATTATTTTAGGGAAAAACTTACCTTTCACATTTTTTAAGTTTAAAATTTTTTCAAATTTAAAAATTTTTTCTTCAAGACTTGTGAATAATGAATATTTTATCTGTCCTGCAGAAAATATGCTTTCATTCTTTATTAATTTGAGATCAAATGGGTTAGAATTTTAACAGATAGGATGCTGTAAAGAGTCACAGGAAGTAAAGTGCATACAATAGTATTTGGAAGTTTTCACATCCAAAGAGAGCCAATTAGCTGAGGAACTTGAGGAAGATTCTCTTGGCTAGAATAAATGTTATTTATTATAACTGATAATAAATAAGTTATTATGATGGCTGATATATTAAGTAAAACTAGTAATTCTTTATTTTAATATTCTTGCTTAACATATTTTTAATTCCTTACATATTAAAAAATGAGAAGGCAAATGTAAAGAAAGTGGAGTTTTCTCAAAAAATTCTTCTTCTCTATTTCTTCTAGAATGTAAGTCAGCTATCACCAGATGGTCCTTTACCACAGCTACCTTTACCATATATTAACAGTTCAGCAACACGGGTTTTCTTTGGCCATGACAGACGACCAGCAGATGGTTTGTAAATTTTATTTGGCCTTGTTGCATAGTGACTATTTTTTTAAGTGTTTTTTTTCTTTATTTAAGAAATGATGTTGTAATTGCTAAAGCATATTTGAAAATAAATAACTCTGTACTATATCACTTATCATCCTGCCAACTGAAGATAACCAGTACTTCAGGGTTTTCCTTCCAGCTCTAAAAGCTAAAAATAAAAACAAAATAGCTACAATTATAATGGGTTTTCTCACATAGTCTTATTGAACATTTTTAATGGCTGTAAGATACTTTATTCAGTACATATAAATGAAGTACTTTAATATTTGCTAATAGTTGGACTGTTTCCTTCTTTTCCTTATATAAAATTATGTTTGATGGACATTTTTGTGGAAAAACTCTTTTTTTTAAAGAAGATTTTTATTTTATTTATTTGACAGAGAGAAAGAGAGAGAGCACAAGCAGGGGGAGAGGCAGGTGGAGGGAGAGGGAGAGGCAGGCTCCTTGCAGAGCAGGGGAAGCCCGATACGGGACTCGATCCGAGGACTCTGGGATCATGACCTGAGCTGAAGGCAGTGGCTTAACCCACTGAGCCACACAGACGCCCCTAAAACTTGTTTTCTTAACTTTTTGTTATAGAAATTTCAAATATACGTAGTAGCAGAGAACAGTTGCCAATATTCTGTTCTTCTTGTAAGTCTTTTTAAAATACAGGCTTATTTTCTAAGGATTGAACCTTAGAATGGCAGTACTGGGCCACAAATGTAAATATGTTAAAGTAAACTTTGTAATTCTAAGCATTCTTATATTTGAACTTATTAATATGTTTCTCTTTGAGATTTAGTATAAAATTTAAAAATATTCATCACTGGGTGCCAGGGTGGTGCAGTCGGTTAAGTGTCCAACTCTTGGTTTTGGGTTGGGTTGTGGTCTAAGTGTCCTGGGATCATGCTGTGTGTTGGGCTCCGTGCTCAATGCAGAGTCAGCTTGAGACTCTCTCTGTCCTTACTTGTTCCTCTCTCTCTCTAAAATAAATAAATAAATCTTATTATATATATATATATATATATGCACATATATATGTGTATATATATTATGAAAATGTTTATGGCAGGATTGGTTTTAATAGTGAAAAATACTAGAATGATAGAGGAGCTGAATTGATAAATTTTGGTATATTTATGTAATGGATTCATGCTATAGGACATGAATGAAATTGTTCCATATGTTTCAGTATGGATAATACGCCATAATGTTGAGCGAAAAATGTTACAGAATGATCAATCAAATGTAATTCCATTTATATAAATTTCTAGTGTCAAACCAATTCATCCAATGCATACATTGTTTATGTATACACTAATATGTGGCAAAGGAAAAAATATGGATGAAAACACTGTATTTCAGTTCTGGAATAGCTCTGGCAAGAAGTGCTAGTAGAGATGAAGGAGAAAAATAGGATTGGGGAGGGTTACACAGAGGACTTTAATTATTTGTAACATAAAGAATATTTGGGATTTTATGACAAACGTTGACATTTGTTAAATTTCAGTGTATAAATATTTGTTATTCTCCGTGTGTTTCTGTATGTTTGAAGTCTTTTATTTGAAATTGTGAAATATTAAGAAAAACGTATTCTTTCAGAGTTAAGAAGAAAAGAACAAGAATATTATAAGTCAAGTTCCATTTAGGCTAGGGTTATTAAGAGAATATTTTTCTCTCGGGTAATTAAACAGGCATGAGTGAGTGTGTATGTATATATATTTATTTGGCTACCTTGGATTTTTATTTAAAATATGTCTCATTTGAGGGCAGATGGGTGTTAGTATACATGTACTGAATTGTGACTTTTTGTTTTAGGTGAAAAGCAAGCAGCCACTCATGTAAGTCTTGATCAGGAGTATGATTCTGAGTCCTCTCAGCAGTGGCGAGAACTTGAAGAACAGGTTGTAGCTGTGGTCAACAGAGGAGTAATTCCAACCAATTTCTACCCCACACAATACTGTTTGAATAGTTACTCGGATAACTCAAGATTTCCACTGGCAGTTGTAGAAGGTGATATACTTGAATTTTTATTCATGGTTTTTTGTTTGATTTATAAAATCAAATTTAGTCTGTCTTACAGCAGATAGACTGGAAGGCATGAAATAATAAATTTGGAAACATAACTTAGTGAGCTGCATGTATAAAACTAGGCATTGTGGGCTCTGATACTGGTACATATAGTGTGCTATTGGAATACAGAAGAGAGAATGACATTTGTTAGTACATAGAAATTGGAGGGAAATCTTCTAGAGGAAGTCTTTTTTTTTCCTTAAGATTTTATTTATTAGAGAGAGCATAGAGGGAGAGTGAGAGGGAGAAGTAGATTTCCTGCTGACCAGAGAGCCCGATGCAGGGCTCGATTCCAGGACCCTGAGATCATGATCTGAGCTTTGGCAGCCGCTTAACGGACTAAGCCACACAGGCTCCCCTAGAGGAAGTCATTTTAAAACTGAATCCATGGACATGTACAAGGTGGTAAGGGATAATCTAGGCAAAAATACAGAGTTGTGAAAGTAAGTTGTGTTTAGAGAATTGAAGCATAGGGTAATAGGTGGGGTTTGTTATTAATTTAGGCCTTTCTTTTGTAGAACCAATAACAGTGGAAGTGGCTTTTAGAAATCCTTTGAAGGTTCCACTTTTGTTGACTGATTTGTCATTGCTCTGGAAGTTTCAACCCAAAGATAGTAGTGGAAAGGATAATGAAGAAGTTAAAGAACTAGTAAGTTATTAAAAGGTATTTGTAATAAGCATGTTTCAGTAATAGTTGCTAACATTTCATTTTTTTCTATTCAGTGAGCTATACTTATTCTTTTTTATGCTTATTTTCCATAGTTATAAAAAGTATGACGTATATTTATTGTTGAAAATTGAGTATACAAAGAATATAAAGAAAAGTAAAACTGTCTTCTCAGTATTTAGAAATAACCGCTTTAACACTTTTCTGTATCTTCCCAGTCATTTCCATTTTTTTGTTTTCTTTCATATATGGGATTCTTTCATATTGCGTATTTTTTTTAATTGTGTTGATTCATATACATATTTTGATAGTAAAATGTCTCAGTATTTCATTTCTGTATAATATTCCACTGTGGATGACCTGTAAGCTCCTCTAGTATCTCTCCACTAATAGTTGTTGTAGAAGTTTGTTTGTTTACTGTCATCATCATACAATGGTAAAAATTTGGGTGTATAGTATTTTATCCTGATAATTTCTATAGTAAAGATTCCTGGGCATGAAGTTAAAACATTTTAGGGAATAAGTATTTTAGTACTCTATTAGTTTCCCAAAAGGTCATACCAATAGGCTTTTCACTAACAGCACACGGGATTGCATATCTCTTCTTTGCTGCATTAAGTGTTCTTATTAAAAAGAAAAAAAAAAAGCTTACTGATTCGATAGGTAAGAAAAATGTTTTTTTATTATTTTCCATTTCATTCATTAATTTCTGGTGAAGGTGAAGTTCTTGTATTTCCTTTTTTGTGGATTGTCTTTATATATACATTATCTATTTCTTCTCTTAGTCATATCTGTTAATAAGCTATTTATTTGAGATAAGTTATTTTTGAAACAGCAATAACTTGAATAAATATTTTATGTTACTATACTGATTGTAACAAATAACTGGGATGGTACATTTTTCACCCATTTATTAGGTTATTCACCAATATTTACTGTATAACTTTTACTTTTTTATACTACCTTGCTATATACCTTAGAAATGTGATAAATATTATTTTGGAACTGGGAAATATCCCAGCATTTTGGCACTGATTTATGGAGGGAGAACTTGAAAGAAGATGTATGTCATACTAACTTTAGTATAAATTATTTCTCTTGAAGTATTTTGATATTTAAGGATTGCCTTATATAAAGTCTTGTCAGTTAAGTCCATTAAAGGTGTTTTGTGATTATTTATACTCATTGTGAATAGTTTGAAAGATTGAGATTTTGTAGGTTCATATTCTGACTGGAATTTTAGCAACCTCTTGAATTTTTCTAATATTTTTTAGATGCCTAGAATATAAATTAGAAGTCTATAAACTGTTTACTCTTGGGGAAAGTTTTTTTAAAAAGATTCATTAGCTTTTTAAGTGTATTAGTCTGTGTACTGCTAGATTTTAACGAAGGTTTATTAAAGTTGAGTGAAAATTTTCATTTTGTATAATTAAGTTACACTTTTTCCTGTAAGTTTTAAACTCTGGATTTCTTCATAAACTTCTGCTGATGGATTAAGATGCTGACCTGGAATTTAGGGAAATGTAATTTTTATTTATTGTGGGACGTAACTAACTTCATAGTAAAAGTAAAACAGTGTTTATGAGGACCAGCTTTAGCCCAAGTGTAAATTAGTTAACTCTGCTTTGTTACATGACCAGAGATTATATTCTCTTACAGAAGTCCTTGAATTGGAGGACACAGGCTTTTTTTGCTCTCTCTTACTGCCCTTATTGGCCACCAGTCTTTTATGCGTCTTGTTTAGGTGTCATTACTTCTTTTTATAATTGGCTAATTTGGAAAATGAGGCTAATCAGAGTAAAAGATGGAGAAATTTGTTCTTATTGCAAAATTAAGTGTCCATTTCAGCCATTGTTGATGATTAGTAACTGAACTTTTATTTGTTGAAGTTTTGTCCTCTTGGTGGCTGCAACTTTGAGTAGCTCACTTACCCTCCTCACTTGAATTGGACTTAATGAAATGAAAAAATGTATATAACACGCATTCTGCTACTGCGTGGCTTTACTCCAGGTGTGAAAGTTTGCTTATTGCTTAGCACATAGTAAGAACCTAATAAATGCTAACGATAATTATTGTTATTGTTCTTAAGTATTGATGTATAGGAATGTTAATATTCTGGTACTTTCTTTATTAGAGTGTATGTTTTACAAAATAATTTATTTTTCAGGTAACAGGTGAACCTGTAATGATTGGAACTGAAGTTATTTCAGAATTTTTAATTAATAGTGAAGAATCTAAAGTGGTAACTATTTTATTGTTTTTTTGTCTTAAGCCTTTGAAAAAGTAAGATGCAAACAAATTTTAAAAATCAATTCAGTTTATTTTATAGCCTAGTTTTCTTAAAAGCTAAAATTTGGAAGGTTAGGAAACAGAATTGCGTGAGAGGAAATTGGTGGAAAGAGTAGATTTGCAGAGGTCTTTGGTTTGTTAATTTCCAAAGAAGCCTGTTGAAAACTTTTTGCTTTTTTGGAGGTGGTCAATGTGGTAATTTCATGTAACATTTGCTTGACCAGAATACTTTGTTTTTTTGTTGATTTGAAGTGTTAATGAAGATCCAAGCCTGTATCTTCTTTTGAAGAAGATGCTTTTCAAAATAAGAAATTAATTGGTTATTCAAAAGTTTAGCTCATGAGTTTATATTTTTACAGTATTGCAAAATTTAGATATTGTGCTATTTAAGATATTATGCTATTTAAGATATTATGAAAACATAATAAGAGTGGCTTAAATATCTCCACAGGCAAGACTAAAGCTCTTTCCCCATCACATAGGGGAGCTGCATATTCTGGGAGTTGTTTATAATCTTGGCACCATTCAGGGCTGCATGACAGTAGATGGCATTGGTGCTCTTCCTGGATGTCACACAGGTAAAACTATAGCATTACTAAACAGATACAAAACTAATAATTAAGTCTCCATAAATAAATGAATGAAAATGAGGTGTTTTAAAAATAGGTTTAATGTACCTTAACAAAGGCACTTAGGTTATTTGGGTTATTTTAAACTCTGCCATTGCTGCAAAAATAAACGAATTTATTCCCTTCTAATGTATTTTGTATATGTAAAACAAGTAAATCCTAATGAGAAATTAATCCACATATAGGGGTGTGGTTAAACATAAAAATAAAATACACTTAATTCTTTGATTAACCGTGCGAGTCAATAATTGTTTAGGATTTTTCTGGAAATAATCTGAAAGTTATAGTATTTAAGCTAAATTGGTATCATTTAACATACCAAATTATTTTAGGGCATTGATTGTTTTTTGTTTTAGGAAAACATTCCTTGAGTATGTCAGTCCGAGGGAGACAGGATTTAGAAATTCAAGGTCCTCGACTTAACAATACGAAAGAAGAGAAAACATCTATTAAATATGGTCCTGATCGACGTTTAGATCCCATTATCACAGAGGAAATGCCGCTATTGGAGGTATTTCACTTTTTAAAATTTCATGGATTAATAAATTATCTATAAGGTCATAATATTTTCAGTCTATTAATTTTAAACTTTGAAGTTACTGATACTACATTGAACCATACTTTTTAATTATTATTAAGCTAGGTTAAATAGATCTAATTCACAAAGAAAAATCACAGCCAGGTTATAATATATAAATCTCAGATTATTAATGGAAATTGTGAAAATACATTTAAGAAACACTATTAAAATCAGTGACTTTGTTTATTAAAATCAATGGCTTTTTTGGATAAGAGAGCCTGCTTTCCCTCTCCCACTTCCCCTGCTTGTGTGTGAGCTCTCTCTCTCTGTGTCAAATAAATAAGTAAAATCTTATAAAAGGAAAAGTAGAAGAGCAGTCCTCTTTGAGTCCCCCACTGTGTAAGCATTATATTGTGTGTATGTTGTGTATATAGGCATTATGTTGTATATATTATTCAATGAGATTTGTGTGGTAGACATTTGATTTGTGTCTGGTCATTCACTGTTAACCAATAAAACCACAGTAAATAACCTTATGCATCATTTTCTACTCACACACTCACAGCTTCAGGATAAATTAGTGGAAATGAGAGTCCGGAGTCTTAATCTTATTTGCCATTTAAATTTGAAGCTGTCACCAAAAGGACTTTTAGCATCTATGTGTTTGAAGTAAAGGCTAGATATACTGATTATTCTTAAAGAGCCAATATTCAGTAAAATTTTTATTCTGAAGGTACATTACAGAGTATCTACACATGGTGTATCAGTGTTCTGCTAATTCCAGCCCCCTTCCCATTTTACTAATGCCTTAGCCTTGACAGTATTCGTGTGTCTGTATTTTACTGTGTCTTTGCGTACTCTTTCAACTGTTTTTGACATATTATCTCAAAACTTACCTTCCTTCACAAATTTTAACTTATTTGACTAAATTTATTTGACATTGGCTAAATCAGTACATAGTCAGTGTCTTTAATACAACCTTATGCCTTTTTTTTTTTCCTTCTTAACCTGTGTTTTAGATTTCTGCATTAATTGCTTATTTTCTCATACCTGTTTTTAAAGCTTCTTATGTCTGCAGAATTTATCTGCTTCTTAAAACTGTGGCCATAGTGAATTTCCATTCAAATTTAGATTAAGAAACATAGATATTTTTGGGGATGGCTCAGTTGGTTAGGTGTCTGCCTTCTTCTCAGGTTGTGGTCCCAGGGTCCTGGGATTGAGCCCTGTGTTGGGGGCTGCTTCTCCCCCTGCCCCCCATGCTCTCTTGCTCTCTCTCTCAAATAAATAAAATTAAAAAAAAAAAAAGAAAGAAACATAAGTATTTCCACTAGATTTTAATAACTCCTGTGGGACTGTCAGCCATAACTTTATTAGACCATTTTTTAAAAAAGATTTTATTTATTTATTTATTTAACAGAGAGAGAGATCACAAGTAGGCAGAGAGGCAGGCAGAGAGAGAGGAGGAAGCAGGCTCCCTGCTGAGCAGAGAGGCTGATGCGGGGCTCGATCCCAGGACTCTGGGATCGTGACCTGAGCCCAAGGCAGCGGCTTAACCCACTGAGCCACCCAGGTGCCCCATAGAACATTTTTTCCCTATACTTGTACCTTCATAATCCTTTTTTCTTAGATATTGTCAGTATCTGACATTTACTCTTAAGTATCTTTTAAGTGCAAATAACTTACTAGGTGATTTTGTTAGCCCATATTTCTCCTTCTCCAGTACAGCTTCACATTCACTTATCTGAAATCCTGAGGCCAGATGTGTGTTGGAAATCATTTTTTATCCTTAATTTTTAGAAATTGTGTGTGTGTGTGTGTGTGTGTGTTTATATCCAAAGTGTTATGTAAGCTCTACTGGATTTGTGGTAGCATCTAGAAATCAAGCATATTAATATTGTGTGAATGAACCACATGAATGTCATACTGAATGGGAAAGGGTAAATCAGATCAGGTTTAACTCCCATGTGAGTTACTAAAAGTTTGAGGTTGTTCAGAGCTCTTTAGGTTATAAAATTATGGATATGGAATCATGGATCTGTACATTGTTTCCTTTTAAAAGATCTCTCTGGTGTATTTTTGCATCTTAATGATGTGTAAAAAATAGTTGAATTATTTTTCAAGTTGACCTTGAATAAGGACTTTTGAACTGATAGTTAATTCACATAGCCATGTTAAATTACTTGTAACTAACTTGCCCATAGTCTCTATACAGTTGGCCAAGTTTTGTTCATAGATCACTTGTCACTGATACTTTATTTTTAATTCATAACTCTGCAATCTGCTACTGAATAGCATTGATCTCTGTCTCATCTTTTGTAAAATGGAGTGTTAATTGCCATATATATTCAGGGAGATATCAAAGAGAATTAATAAAATAATTGTAAACCTTTAGTAAAGAAACGTAGCATCTTAAATTGTTACTCACTGGAGGTTTGGATTTTTTAACAGACAATATAATGATATTTTTTCCCTCCAATGCAGGTATTCTTTATACATTTTCCTACAGGGCTCCTCTGTGGAGAAATCCGAAAAGCCTATGTAGAATTTGTCAATGTCAGCAAATGCCCTCTTACTGGATTGAAGGTTGTTTCTAAACGTCCAGAGTTCTTTACTTTTGGTGGTAACACAGCTGCTCTAACACCACTAAGTCCCTCAGCTTCTGAGAACTGTAGTGCTTACAAGACTGTTGTGACAGATTCTACCTCTGTGTGTACAGCACTCGTATCATCAGCTTCCTCTGTAGACTTTGGCATTGGCATAGGGAGTCAGCCAGAGGTGATTCCTGTTCCCCTTCCTGACGCTGTTCTTCTACCTGGAGCTTCAGTTCAGCTACCCATGTGGTTACGTGGGCCAGATGAAGAAGGTGTCCATGAAATTAACTTTTTGTTTTACTATGAAAGTGTTCAAAAGCAGCCTAAAATACGGTGAGTATTATAAAACTTTCTAGATTTAACCTGTGTTTAATGTATATGTACAAATTCAAATAAACATTTTGATATTTGTTAACATATCATTGTTTCTTAAGAAATTATCCCCTTCCAAATTATGCATGATGTTTATATTTGAGCCTGTCCCTAATATAAGTTCTAAGTAGCCAAAAGTACAAAAAATGTGGTTACCTAATCTTTTTAGTGGCTTTTATTTACAAACTTCATGATTCTTTAATAAAATCAAGTACTCTGGCCAAAGTTATCATGTAATAATGAAATTCACTGGTACCATTTGTATATGAAGACAGCCTGCTATAGTCATCCTGTTTCAAGAAAATTATTGTGTTTCACCCTTTCTTAACCCTGTGCTCTCTCCTAACTCCTAAGAATGTGTGGGGGAAAAAGTATGTATTTGTAGAACAGATGATTAGGGTGGGGTTGTAATGAGGCTCACCGAAGAAATCAAACCTTGGTGCTCACAAGGGTTGGTGGCCTATATATTATTAAACAGCAGTTATTTTATTTGTGATAATGCCATTATCATTTTTATAAAATTAACTAGGAATGATTTTGTTACTCCATTTTTTAAAAGATTTTATTTATTTATTTGATAGAGATCATAAGTAGGCAGAGAGAGAGAGAGAGAGAGAGAGAGAGAGAGAGAAGCAGGCTCCCTGCTGAGCAGAGAGCTGCATGTGGGGCTGGATCCCAGGGCCCTGGGATCATGACCCGAGCTGAAGGCAAAGGCTTTAAACCACTGAGCCATCCAGGTGCCCCTTGTTACTCCATTTATTAATGGAATATTTAAAATATCTTATAAGACTTATTGTGAGGGCAAAATAACAGTATTTATAAGAATGGGGACATTTTAGATACTCAGTAAATATTAATTCTCCTTCAGAAGACAATAGAGCATACTCTGGCCAAGGCAGTCAGGGAAGGCTTTGTGGAATACAGTAGTGGTGAAATGAGCTTCCAAAGAAAGTAAGGACTTCAGAATTTGGATATCAAGGGGGATGGGCAAGAAAGTAGTGGGTATTCCAGGGAGTGACTGTATGTAAATGAAGATTTGTAAATTAGGAATTATAAACTGAGTATAATTAGTTTGGTTACAGTGTAAAAAATGTGTAAAACAAGTAAAGGGGAAACTGTTAGAACTAATAAATGAATTCAGTAAAGTCGTAGGATACAAAATTAGCATACAGAGATTAATTGCATTTCTATACTATAATAATGAAGTATCAGAGAAATTAAGAAAACAGTCTTATTTACAGTTGCATAAAAAAGAATACCTAGGAATAAATTTAACCAAGGAGGTAAAAGACCTGTACTCTGAAAACTATAAGACACTGATGAAAGAAATTGCAATGACACAAACAAATGGAAAGATATACTGTGTTCCTGAATCGGAAGAATTGATACTGTTAAAATGTTCAGACTACGCAAAGCACTCTACAGATTCAGTGTAATCCTTATCAGAATACCAATGTCATGTTTTATAGAACTAGAACAAAGAGTCCTAAAATTTGTATGGAACCACAAAAGACCCCAAACAGTCAAAGTAATCTTGAGGAAGAAGAATAAAGCTGGAGCTGTCATGCCCTGATTTCAGACTGTGCAACAAAGCTGTAGTAATCACTGCAGTACGAGACTGACACAAAAATACACACAGGTCAATGGGACAGAATAGAGAGCCCAGAAATAAATGTATGTGTATGTGGTCAATTAATCTATGACAGAAGAAGCAAGAATATATAATGGAGAAGATCGTTTCTTCAATAAATGATATTGGGAAAACTGGACCATTATCTTATACCATACACAAAAATAAATTCAAAATGGATTAAAGATGTGAATGTAAGACTTGAAAGCATAAAACTTCTAGGAAAAACATAGGCAGTGAGCTCTTTGATGTTCATTGATCTTAGCAATGTTTTTTTTGGGGTCTCTTCAGGCAAGGGCAACAAAAGCTAAAACAAATGGGATCACACTAAACTAGAAAGCCTTTGCCCAGTGAAGGAGACCATCAGCAAACAAAAAGGCATTCTACTGAATGGGAGAAGGTATTTGCAAATCATGCATTGAATAAGGGGTTATAATCCAAAATATACAAAGAACTTAACCCAATTTAATATAAAAAATTTAAAAATGGACAGCGGATCTAAGACATTTTTCAAAAGATGACCTACAGGTGGCCAAAAGACATATGAAAGGATGCTCAGCATCACTAATCAGGGAAATGAAAAATCAAAATCACAATGATATGTTACTTCGTACTTGTCAGATTAGCTGTTATTAAAAAGACAAAATAGTAAGTGTTGGTGAGGTTGTAGAGAAAAAGAAACCCACATACATTTGGTGGAAATCTGAATTGGTACAGCTTCTTATGGAAAACAGCAATAGAACTACATAAAACAGCAAAAAAAGAAACTACAATAGAACTACCATACGATCCCTAGTTCTAATTCTGGGTATTTATCTGAAGAAAACAAAACCACCAATCCAAAGAGAATTGCAGTATTGTTTACAATAGCCAAGACACTGAGTTAATCTAGGTGTCCTGTCTGTAAGGATGAAGAAGATGGGGCATGTGTGCACACGCACACACACAAATGTTACTCAGCCATAAGATAGAATGAAATCTTGCCACTTGTGATAAGACAGGTGGACCTAGAAGGTATATGCTAAGTAAAATAAGACAGAGGAAGACCAGATTTTTTTACCTATATGTGGAATCCCAAAAAACAAAACAGAAACAGACTCATAAGCACAAGGAAGAAGCTGCTGGTTATCAAAGTGGGAAGGGGATTGGGGGGGTGCTGGTGAAACAAGTGAAGGGGATTAAGAGGTACAAACTTCCATTTCTAAAATAAGTCATGGGGATGTAATCTGCAGTATTGGGACTGTAGTCAGTAATATTACAATAGCTTTGTATGATGACATTGTAACTAGATTTACCAAAGGAATCATTTCATAGTGTATACAAATACTGAATCAATTTGATTTATCCCTGAAACTCCTAGGACATTGTATTTCAGTTGTATTTAAAAAAAAAAAAAAGAAAAGAAATTTAGGAGATAATATTAGAAAAAAGAAGTAGTAAAGGGGAATTAATATTGAAATGTAAAAAGCTCTGTTGTGGAGGGCCTTCAAGGCCAGGTGAAAGTTTGGGGTTTACTTGATAAGGGATCAATTGCTTTGGAACCACTATCAGAGAAGCAGCATATTCAGGACATTGTTACATGAAAATTATTTCATGTGCTATACTGATGAGTTTAGTGAGCAGACATGCCTAGAGTCTGGGAGACTATTAGTTTCCTTCCAAATTGAGAAGAAAGAATTGAAGTTATGCTAACTAGATAAGTTTACTGTATTACACTCTGTTTTTATCTTTGTTTTAAGTATAAATGGCCCTGGGAGCAATTAGGTTTTAAAAGCTTTGTTTGGAATTAGAGAATCATAAGAAATGGGGAGCTTCTTCCATTAAATTTGCAATTTTGTATTTCTTCAGGCACAGAATATTAAGACACACTGCAGTTATTTGTACCAGCCGATCTTTGAATGTACGAGCCACTGTCTGCAGAAGTAATTCTCTTGAAGATGAGGAGGGCCGAGGGGGCAATATGCTAGTCTTTGTGGATGTGGAAAATACCAACACTGTAAGTTGGTTTAAAACTAAATTTTATTTTTAATTATATTTGAAGGGTTTACTTTGTTTTTAGTAAAGGATTTTTTTCCCCCACAAGATAGCATAAGCTAGGAATTTAGGAATGTTCATATACAACAGTGTGAAAACATCTTAATTTTCCATTAGCTTTGTAATTTTAGGTCTAAAAAGGATCTGGTGGTATTTATATATTCATATGATACATAGCTCTATGGTGAATAATTCAGTACCACAGAGATAAAGTGCTTTCTAGTTTCAACCATTGAGAATCTATTGATATAACTAAATTTACAGTTGTATTAGGATTTCACATTCCATATAAATTGATAACATTCATTTATACATTTCTGAGAGTATCATTTTCTTCATATAAGCATTTCAGACCTTTCACCATTCCTGTTTAAATACTCTAAATATAAAAGTGAATATTAAGGGAATGAGATCTCGTGATTAAAATAGCATCTTAGTTTCAGGTTGATTTAGTTCAAATACTTATTTGAAGTGTTACTCTGTAATGTCCTTTACTTTTGGCTTCATAAACTTGTAAGGTTGCTTCTTTTTAAGATATTTGCTAATACTTTGATGATCTTCAAAGAAAGTAACATTTGTAAAAATAAAATTTTAAGATTTTATTTATTATTATTTTTAAAGATTTTATTTATTTGTCACAGAGCATAAGCAGGGGGAGTGGCAAGTAGAGGGAGAAGCAGGGTCCCCTCTTGAGTAAGGAGCCCGATGTGGGACTCTGTCCCAGAACTCTGGGATCATGACCTGAGGCTTAACTGCCAGAGCCTCCCAGGTGTTCCTAAAATTTTAAGATTTTAATAATTTCAAATTAGTTCTCATTCAGGAGAATAAAAAGTTATTTTTTACAGTTTAACTTTATTGCATTGGCTATATTTTGGGATTCTAATTTGTTTTTGTTGTTTTTTACCTCAATGAGAATGAGATACCTCAGAAAGATTAGAAGAAATTAAAAGAAAATGTTACAGTTTTGATTCAAAATTGACAACAAGGGGTTCCTGGGTGGTGCAGTTGGTTAAGCCTCTGATTCTTAGTTTAGGCCCAGGCTCTGCCATCAGACTCCACGCTCAGGGCAGAGTCTGCTTAAGTTTCTCTTCTCTCTCTCTCTCTCCCTCTGCCCCTCCTCCCCCACGCTTGCACACACACACACACACACACACACACACACACACTCTGTCTCTTCTCTCTAAAATAGGTAAGTAAATCTTCAAAAAAAAAAAATTGATAACATATAATGTTTGATCTATTAAATACTCCCAGTAACTAATTATGATAGGTTTTAATAATTGAATGCTGTTCAGTATTTTAAAATTTGCTATGGGGTGTACATTATAGTTAAATATAGTTTTTGGGTAAAATGATGACCTCTCTGTTTTCAGAATGTTTAAGGAGGGGACACCTGGGTGGCAAAGTCAGTTAAACATCCAGCTCTTGATTTCAGCTCAGGTCTTGAGCTCAGGGTGGTGAGTTCAAGATTGCATTGGGCTCCATGCTGGGTGTGGAGCATACTTAAAAGAAAAAAAGAATGTCTAAGGAAGAATTTAAATAACGTAAGCTTTCTGAAATTTATATTGTTTATTTCAAAATAAAAATTTCGTCTTATGTTACTTTGGTAGCAGTGTCAGAATATTGTTTTCATTATACTCTAAGTTTGTGCTCCTAAGTCCTGAATGACTCTTATTTCTTTTTGATAGAGTGAAGCAGGTGTTAAGGAATTCCATATAGTACAAGTATCAAGTAGTAGCAAACACTGGAAGTTACAGAAATCTGTAAATCTCTCTGAAAACAAAGGTAGGTTTGTGACTTTTTCCCTCTTCATAGTAAATTTTCATATCTTCATTGCTTTAGAGTATCAGAGTAGTACTATAATATCATATAAGATTGTTTGTACCTTTTCAAAAAATAATTTAATAATTAACTTTTTTAAGCATTCAGTTGTGTTTTCAGTAGTTTATTTGACTGTGAATCAAATTACCTTTCTTAATCCATTCTTCTCCATCTTTTTATTTCCTTCCACATCTTTCTGTTTGCATTTTCTTTATTCTGTTGGAAAATCAGTGCCTGAGTACATGATCACTTTCAAAATTTCAAACAATACAGAAACATGTAGACTAGAATATGGAAGTTTCTTTTGACTTCCTTTGCCATTGGTAGGCTGTTTTTCTGTGTATAATGATGATACCTCTATAGTGACTGACTTTTCCATGTATTTCCATACCTATATAACATTTAAACAGAAGAATATACATACTTGTGATAAATATATTGACAAATTGTTTTCCGGAATATTTCTTTAGGTTTATTATCCTGGCAGTAATATGAGAATGCTAAGTGCTTGTTAAGAGTGGAGTGAAGGTGGCAGAATGATATTTGCTCTTTCTGGAGAATTATACAGTATATTTCAAAAAAATATGAAAATGTTTAAACTCTTATTTAGTCTGTTGGTAATCCTTACTTTTGGAATTTATACAAATAAATCAATTCAAAATACATGAAAATCCATACATTGAAAACAGAGCAGTGTGTTGCAAGGTTATGTTTAATGCAGAGAAATTCAGTGTAGATTTAATGTGAATTAAATTATAACTCAGACTATTTTTTAGTCATTAAAATACATTAACATTTTCATAGTGTTTGCAATAGTGAGAAAATGCATTGTAGGACTGTATGTGCATATACTAATATTGATATAAACCATATATATGAAAAAATACTGAAAGGAAATGAAGAAATGGTAGAGTGGTGGGAATGTGGGCTCCCTGGTTCCCAGGTTCTGATCTTTTAAACTTTTCTGTTTATCTGTATTGTCATACACACACACACACACACACACACACACACACACACACACACACATATGCGTGCGCGCGCGCATGCGCACATGCATGCACAAATGTGAATTTCAAGAAAATTGAATTTCTTCCTTTTTAAGAACTGAATGAAATTTGCTTTATGGAGATGAAAGATGTTTTTCATTAAACTTTATTTGTAACCATGAATTATTTTTCAGTTTAACTAAGGAAGTTTGAATAATGAATTATGTTTTACCCTGTCATAAGCAGCTGAAATTAGAAATTAGAAATTAGAAATTTTTTCTTTTCTTTCTAGATGCCAAACTTGCTAGTAGAGAGAAGGGAAAATTTTGCTTCAAGGCAGTACGATGTAGGGAAAAAGAAGGTAAATTCATTTTATTTTCACACTTTCCTAAGGGTCATTTTATATTTCATGACAATGATATTGATTAGTTTGTTTTCCCCTGTTTTTTAGTTGCCACACAGTTCTCAGAAAAATATATCTTTGCAGATATCATCTTTGGAAATGAACAGGTATGCAAATAAGCACAATAGCATTTGATTTTAAAAGTCACAGTTTTAGAATCTCTCACTATTTTGGCAAAACTATTGCTTTTGTAATCCACAGAATCTTTTGTGGATGAACATGTCAGCTTTGGTCAGATTTACAACTTACCTTTGTGTTCTAAAACAGAGCGGAGATGCTATATGGATTATACCATTTTAATTAGTTATTTAAAACTAACTTCCTTTTGAGAATATCACAGGTAAAAAATATAATCCTTGGGATTAAAAATGAAACCGGATTATACAA
Organism: Mustela erminea; assembly: GCF_009829155.1. Taxonomy (NCBI): domain Eukaryota; kingdom Metazoa; phylum Chordata; class Mammalia; order Carnivora; family Mustelidae; genus Mustela; species Mustela erminea. Next base: position 39,880,070 of record NC_045626.1, read on the forward strand.
GGGAACCTATTTATTAGGGAAAGATTTTGGTGTTTCAAATGGTTCTGACATCCAAATAAAAAATTATGAGGGATTTTAAATATGTTGTCTAGGACTATCACTGTCCCACTTAATTATTTGTAAGAATCACCTAGAGCAGTGGTTTTCAAACTTTTAGAGACTGTGCCTATGAGTCATTTGGGGTTCTTGTTAAAATGCAGATTCTAATTCAGTTGGCCTGGGGTGGGATCTGAGGGTCTGAATTGTAGATGGTGGGGCACCTGGCTCATGCAGTCAGTGAAGCATGTGATTCTTGATCTTGGGGTCATGAATTTCAGCCCACATTGGGCACAGAGTTTACTTAAAAAATACGTATAATAAATTGTTATAAGTTCCTAGGTAATGTTGAAGTTATCAGCCTGTAAGACCCTATTTTTGATCTAGGAAATTTTGTAAAAATAAGGGCTTTGCCTCCCCCACTCTCAAACTGTGGTTCATTACATCTTGGGTGGTTTGGGAATGTGCATTTTCAGCCAGCTCTGGAGATAATCGGAAGAGGTGATCTGGTGATCTGTTTTGAGAAACATTGGACCAAGGGTATAAAATTCCATGTAGTTGTGCCCTGTTATTATTGCTACTGACTCAGTTACTATTTCTTCTTTGTATTTTTTTCTTTGATAATCCTAGACATTCTTACACTTTCGTATTTCTCTTAACATTTGCCTTCATCTCACACATTCTTTGTGGCTGTCTTTTGACTACTTGAAGAAATAGTTATTTAGAAATATCTCAGAGTACCAAAAGCCCAGTAATTTCCAAATGAAGCCACATTGTGCCTCTTGAATGATTGAATTTAGATTTCATGATTTCAGTTGTTTGTTCTGTTCATTTCTTTTTGAAACTTAAAATTGTTAGAGACAAATCAAGGCCCTTAAATTATATTAAGATTGTAATTTTTACTGTATTTGTTGTCAAGTAATTTTGTGTAGTATTGTTGAAGAAAGCAGAAACAAAGACATTTTCCCTATTGATAAATCTGGTTGAGTAAATAGAACTCACCAAGCAATATAGGTGAATGAGAAACCTATTGGAACAATTGTTTACCAGAAAATAGTTCACTCTTAAAGGCAAAAACTTGCATATTTTTATTTAATAATTAACTTGAAACTTAACATTTATACAACATAGCCTATAATGCAGGGAATCATAAGTATAGAGATTTTACTATGAAACAATATTCCGTTAAAGGAAATCCCTGTAGTTCCAATTCCATTTAAAATTTTTTAAAAATTCTTTTTTCATGTTCTCTCCCTTCAAGTATAAAAGCCATATTAAGATATAGCAATTACATTTGCATTCTGTTTTGTTAGATGTTGTCTAATATTCTAAGTATTTGAATGAGATATTTGTTATTTTAGTAGTACAAAGAATATTACTTTTCAGCAATTTATTTTTTATTCATTTTCTTAGAACTATTCATTACCTTCCCTCGATACTTGGACTAATGTCATGGCAGTGTAGTTTAATTATTTTGAGATAGCAATTTTAAGATTCAGGGTAATTTGTACCAAATATTTTAGGTGTTTAACTGTCTCAGTGTGTTTTACAGCCTCCCGGTACTGACACATTGACAAGAAATGATTGAATAAGCCTTTTTTAGTTAATATAGAAATATAGAAAGAAGTTACATTTTGGCAGGGTATATTTAGTTGAAAACATTTATGTAGATAAGTGATTTTTCTCTTAACAGATAATAAGCTCAGCAAGTCCATGTGCAGACTTCTTTTATCGAAGTTTATCTTCTGAATTGAAGAAACCACAAGCCCAGCCATCTGTGCATGCAGAAAAACAGTCAGTAGAGGATGCTGTGAGATTAATTCAGAAGTGCAGTGAGGTGGATTTGAATATTGTCGTATTATGGAAGGTATGTGTTATAAAGTTATTTCAGAAGTCTTGCTTTGTAGATACTTGAGCCTTAAGCTAAAGAACAAATTTATATTTGCATAAAATTTTCAGTTGTAGTATTTATTTTATACCTTTTTTTTTTTTTTTAGCAGTTCCATAATTACTTTTTTAAAAAATTTTTTATGGTGCTATGTTAGTCACCATACAGTAAGTACATCATTAGTTTTTGATGTAGTGTTCCAAGATTCATTGTTTACATATAACACCCAGTGTGCTCCATGTAGTACATGCCCTCCTTAATACCCACCACCAGGCTCACCCATCCCCTCACCCCCATAATGACTTTTTAAATCTTTTTTTTTTTTAAGGTTTTATTTATTTATTTGAGAGAGAGAGAGTGCACATGCACAAGCAGGAGGAAGGGCAGAGGGAGAGGGAGAAGCAGACTCCCCACTGATTGGGGAGCCTGATTTGGGGCTCGATCCCAGGACCTTAAGACCATGACCTGAGCCAAAGGCAGAAGCTTAACATACTGAGCCACCCAGGTGCCACCCCCACCCTATAATGATTTTTTTACTTAGAAAAGAATTCATTCAAATTAGATAACTTCCTTTTTTGTTATTGTTAATTCTTAGTGGTACTGAAAATATTGTAGATATGATAAGCTCCATGACAACAGGTATCATTATTAAACTCCTTATTATGGGCATTTTCAAACACCAAAAAAAGGAAAAATAGAGCTGTGAACATTCAGATACCCATTACTCGGGCTCCATGGTCACTAATATGTTGCTCTTCATTTTTCATCTATTCCATTAGCCCCTCTCCTTTGTTTTCTTTTATTTTTACCTTCCTTTATTTTTTGCTGTAGTATTTTTTTAGATAACATAATATTTTATCTGTAAGTGCTTCCATATTTACTTATAGCAGATGAGGACTCTCTTATTTAACAATAACCCCAGAGTATTTTTATCTCACTCAACTAAATTAACAATAATTCTGAATTATTATCTATTTGTTGGGTTTGCTTTCAGTTTTTCCAGAGTATTTGAAAATATTTTAAGTTTTAAAAATCATATCCAGATAAGATCCACACATGGCAGACCAGATTGAGATGGTTTAGCCATTAGTCTTCCTTGAAGTTACTTACTATAATACAAAGGAGGCTTGTTTTTCACAGTGCACCCTTTTGTATTTTATACATATATTATAAGAATTTGTAATTATATATAAATTATGTTACATGTAATGTGTAATTATGTATTACTTTTTAAAAGACAATTCTACAGTGAAATTAAGGGTCTTGTCCAAGGATAGTTACCTGAACAGTGTGGAAGGGTTTGATTTCCTGGTGTCTGAAACAAGGACTCACGTAGAGATATTCCCATAGTAGATGATCAATACACATATTTTTAAATTGGTTCAGATATTCTGTTCTTTTTAATTATATCATACATTTTCTAATAAATATTTTTTTAAACCAAGCTGGTGTGAGTTTTTTTTCTTTTTCTTTTTGCATGAGTTTCGATAAAACTGCTTAAACAAATTGATACTTTCATTGATTTAGATATTTATTAATTGTTAAAAAGGTATTTATTATTAAAATTATTAAAAATTATTAGGTATTTATTACTAAAAAAAAACATTTTTAGCTTGAAATTAAATGTTCTTAAAGCTTAGAAATCAAGAAGCTTCTATTTTCAGGCTCAGCGATACTGCTCCTTAATGTAAACGAACCCCTCATTAAATGTATACTAGATCCTTGGAATATGTGGCTGCACTCCCCAGATTTCTGCCATGTAACAATTGGTAATATTTCCGAGGCAAGATTTTGAGTAATGTATCTGTACTCCACAGTTACTTTGGCTGGGGGGAAAAACAGCCCTGAATAGCAGCCTACTACTACAATTATTGCTGAAGACATGAAGAAGAATGCTAAGATTATGTTGCTCCTTGGCCAGAAAATGAAAGTTTGAATAGAATAAAGAATAAGATATTAAATTGGTAGTGACTAGTATCTAAGATAGGGTTATCAAATCTCATTTGAGAAAGTGGTAGATTTTCTTTAGTGAGGTCTCTAGATAATGCAAAAATGACACACTACATGAAAGGAAACTTAAAAAGTCATTTAAGTTGTGGAGTAGGAAACAGGAAGCATGGTTGTCTTTCAATAAAATAGGATGTAGAAGAAAAATGGAGAGGTCAGACAATATTTTTATGAAAAGTAACTGGAAAAGGGGTACAGAACAATTCCCGACCAGTCTTAACAAAATATAAAGGTTTGTATTAAAAAGTTAAGCAGAGAGGAGAAGGCATTAGAGAATTCGACAAGGCTTTGGGTGATTTTTGTTCAATTCCATGAGATCACTGGAAAAAACAGGATATGTCTCAGACCTTACCCTTTAGTATTCATCCTCTCCACTAAAGGCCTACCCCAGCAGGTGTTTAACTCCAGCATTGCTGTGCTGTGTGTTAATGTGCACTGAGCAGGTCCCAGGCTGTCGTGTGTCTTCATGCAGCACTATTCCAAGTATGGTCTGCGAGTGGCAAAACTAGCCATGATTAAATAAGTACACAAATTGAAAATATGAAATGAAAACTTTTAAAACTTCTATAGCATTTTGCCTGAGAGATTTTGTCTGTTGAATCTGATAGTAAAAAAAATTGAGCTTGTCAAAAAGTTTTTAAGCCTTTGCATTTGCATAATGTGATGATAACAGTATATCAAAGCCATATACATATAACATTTTCTCTGGGACAGAAGCATTCAAGACAGTGATGAGTTATATGCTGGGCCCAGTGTTTTGATATAGATGAAATCAAACTTTTTTTTTTTTTTTAAATGTATGTACTTACGTTTAAGATATCCAAGGGTGTGATGTTTCCACTTAGAAGATTTATGACTGTACTCACTGATTTTGTTCTACTAGGTGATAAACCCTGAAGCATTTCAGAAGCAAGACTGAGAAAAAATGTTTTGCCTATATATTGGCAGTCCAGTAACAAAAAGGCTTGTGTTCTAGCACTGTTTTTTAGACTAATTTAAGAGCTCTCTTAGAAAAAATTTAAAAACATCTTAAGATGTATCCCTTACATATTGAGGCCAACTGTGTTACATTGAGGCAAAACAGATTTTGATAGATTCTTTATTGATTGACTATACAAAAGTAGAAATTCTGACACAGCCATGGTGTTGATAATGGTTAAGTAGCTATAATATTTCTACCTTCTATCAAATACTGCATTCATTCCTTTTGAGGTTACTGCCAAGAAAGTTAACATTTTTGTGCTTTGTATGTTTAGGCTTATGTAGTGGAAGATAGTAAGCAGCTTATTTTGGAAGGTCAGCATCATGTTATTCTTCACACTATAGGAAAAGAAGCCTTTTCATGTCCTCAGAAACAGGTAATAAGAGTTTTCTTTGGGTCATCTTGTGAATTGTGGAGTTTTTTGTTTGGTTGGTTTTTGGGTTTTTGAAGGGGTCTGGTTTGATCAGGCTTTTATATTGAGATTTGAGTGGTGGGGTTGGTGGCAGAACACTAAAAAGGAGAATTGGGCATAAATTAAAATTTATTAGCATCTTGTAAGAGTATTAAGATGCACTTGTGATCTTGAGGTTTCTAATAAATATTCTGTATTGAATCTAGAATTCATAGTTGCAAAAAGATAATTTGCTTGAGAAGAAGGGAAACATGCTGATACTACTGCAGAACTCCAGGGAGGGCAAAACATAAATGTAAAGGATGCCCCGAGGAGTGGTGCAGCAGCTGGTAATAGTGTTTAATACAGTGATTTCTGATTTCTCATGAGATACTATTTCATTTTACCAAAAAGTTCTCATAGTATATATGAACAAACTTTAAGCACATCCAGTAATTTGAACAGTGACCTCATATTGTATTTATGAGTTTTGGATCTCAATTTCAAGCTTTCTCATTATTTTGAAAACTTTTATTTTGAAATAATTTTCAAACTTGCAGGAAGGCTGCAAGAGTAGTATAAAGGACTCTTCTGCTTTTCACTGCGGTTCATCAGTGGTTAGCATTTTACCTTCTTGGCTTTATCATTTTTTCTCTATTTACGTACACACTGATTTTTCTTTTTCTTAATCATCCCCAAGTAATTACTCCCAAGTAAATTGCAGACATCCTTCTTTACCCCTGTTTACTTCACTGAGTATTCTGAAAAATAAGGATAATTCTTACATAATCACAGACACTATTATTAAATTCAGGAAGTTTGCACTCATATGTAGTCCATATTCAGATATCATATATATGCTTGACAATTTTTTTTTCCTACCCATGATCCAGTGCAGGATCATGTATTAACATTTACTTATCATATCTCTTTAGTCTCCTTTAATCTGGGACAGTTTCTGAGCCTTGATCTGTCATTTTGTCATTGACGTTTTGAAGAGCATGGGCTATTTATTTTAATATTAGAATAATGACTTTTTGAGTTTTTCTTGTGTTTCCTCATGATTAGATTAAGATTATACATTTTTGGGCAGGAATACTACAGAATTGATGTTATGTCCTTGTCAGTGTATTATATCAAAAAGCGCCTGCTATTAATTTGTTTCGTTATCAGTGATGGATCATTTGATGAAGGTGGTATCCCCATATTTTTCTGCAGTATAGTTACTGTTTTTCCTTTCCTTTTCTAATAAGTAATTTGTGGGGAGATAATTTGGACCTTTGTAAATGTCTGGTTTCCTATCAAACGTAGGTCCACTAGTTTTAGCATCCATTGGCAGTTCTCCAACTTGAATCAGTTTTTACTTCAGTGGTTACAAATGGTAATATGACATTAGTTTTAATGAAGATATAAAATTTAACCCCAAATCTATTTCTTAAATAAAAAATTATTTCTTCACCTTTGATTAATACAGAAGTCTCAAGTTTTAGTCATATATGTATGTTACATAACTTATGATAATTTGTAACATCTTAAACATTGGCAGAGTTAGCATTTAGAAAATGAAAAAGTGATTTCTATAAAATGTATTCTTGTTATATTGTCATTTTATATACCATGAATGGCATGTCATTTCTCTGTATTTCACCTTTGAAATATTTTTTATTCTCTTTATATGATTAACTGAGCTTGGGAGATAAAGCAGTTTCATAATACTGTGAATAATAAATTTGGAGCCCAAAGACTTTCAGATTGATGACCAAATTACTTACATAACTTACTACTCACTTATAAGACAAAGATAATAGTTCTTTACTCCTTGCCTGTCTTGTGGTGGAACTGTCATAAGGTATGAATCAGATCCTTACTGTCAGATTACTGGACAAATATTTATCATTGGTTGTGAAAATACTTTTTGCTACTTTTAAGCTGGGAGAGGGGGAAACTTTTAAATATTCTCTCAGTAAATTAGCTCAGGTCTTTGATATTCTTCTGTGGCCATTGTTCATGTGTTTTTCACTGCTAAGTGGTATATGGAAATTTATTTAGTATAGTTTAGAAGTCTCAAACAGCAGCTTATTTTTTTATGTTTAGAATATTTTAAACAAGAATGCATTTTTTAAACATTCTATTAAAGTGTAAGATAAATACAGAATAGTTGAATAGCTCTGAATTTCACAAATCAGAGAACACTCCAGTATAACCAGAACCCAGATCAAGAAATAGAACATAACTAGTTCCCCAGAAGTTCTGCTTTTCTTCTTTTCTTTCTTCCAAAGTAAACGTTTAGTTACTTTTCTCTGACTTCTGAATCAAAAGCAAATTTAGTTCTTGCTTTTACAGCTGTATACATCAGAAATCAGCAAACTTTTTCTGTCAGTAGCCAGATGATAATATTTTAGGCTATGCTGGCCAGAAGGTCTTTGTCTTAATTACTCATCTCTGTTGTTGGAGTCCAAAAGCAACCATAGACAGTATATAAACAAATGGATATAAAACTTTCTTTACGAAAACAAGAAGCAGGCTGGATTTGGCCTGTGGGCTATAGGTAGCCAATCCCTAGTGCAGGTCAAAAATCCCAAGAAGGCTAGCAGGAAATTAAAAATCAAAATTTTCCTGGATGGTAAAGAAAAATGGAGAAAAAAAGCTTAAAAAAGATAATAATAGTAGAAAGGGGGCGATATTCTCTGTTTTCATTTAGGTGATAATGATACTGAAATGTTTATGGTGTGCCTGACACTGGCTATATTGAGACTTTTACATGCACGTTAACTTTCAGTTATTACAGATGAAGTGCTATAATCTATAAAACATAGCAATCTATTTTCAAAAGGAAGTTTTAAGGCAATTTTAGTTCTTCAGCAATTAAAGCAAGTACTATACAATTCAGTGTCTGTGGCTTAAGTACTAAGTAATAAGGAATTTTACCAAATGAGAACGACAACAGATTTTGAAATTATGAACCCCTTTTTACAAGTAAGGAACTTCAGTCTTAAAGTAGTGAATACCTTATCCAAGATCACAGAGCTAATACATAAAGTTGCCAGAACTCAAATCTAACTACACATAATAAATAGGGAATGAATAAATGACTCTGATCCTAGATTCTTTATTCCAAGTTCTGTCACAGATGATTCTGTTAGTGTAAATAAGAGCAGAAAAAAGTATTGTTCGTGCTTTCCTTTATCTCAACTGGTTTTAACTTCTTTTGTTTGTATATGTTATATTTTAACAAGACAGTGTTTTTATTATCAAATATATTTTTTTCTTTTCTCAGGAGCCACCAGAAATGGAACTATTAAAATTTTTCAGGCCAGAAAACACTACAGTTCCTTTAAGACCATCAGTAGAGCAGCTTTCTAATCTCATTAAAACAAGTCTTCACTATCCAGAATCATTTAATCATCCATTTCATCAAAAAAGGTCTGAGGTTTATTTTAAAATTTTTCTGCAGTGCCCGTGTGCACACACACGTTCACACTTATTTAACAAGGGCATTAACCCCAGTATTGAAGAAGAAATTCAGAATAATACTGAGTCTATGGAAATTGCTCTTAAATAATTTACCCTTTACTATGATTACTGTATGTTGCAGCTGTGGTTAAAGGTGGATATTGCCTTCGACACCTCAGTTGCTGAATGTTTCCTCTAGGTGAGCAGGTTTATCAGTAAGTCAAAACCAAGAAAAAGTATTTTATCATTTTGGTTTTGTTTTAGATACAAATTAAATGTAAGAAATGACTAGAGTATAGACTTGTCAAACAGTTCAAATTTAGACAACATTACTAAGATTTATTAAGTGCTAAGTGCTAAACTTCTTGGAGAATCATGTTCAGTTGACCCTTGAACAATGTAGTTCAAACTTTGTAGGTCTACTTGTACATGATCTTTTTTGATAAATACAGTGTTGTAAATGTATTTTCTCTTAAGGATTTTCTTACGTTTTCCTTTCTCCAGCTCACTTTATCATAAAAATATATAATTCACATCATAGCAAATATGTGTTAATCGACAGTTTATGTTATTGGTAAGGCTTTGAGTCAGGAGTAGGCTATTAGAAATTTCTGGGTAGTCAGAAGGTGTACACAGATTTTTGACTGTGTGGAGGTCGGCATCCCTAACCCCTGGGTTCTTCAAGGGGCATCTGTATTTGCAGTCTTGGTAAGTAGCTTGATTATGTAAACTTAAGGTTCTAAAAACAAGAAGTCCTAAGTCAGATGACACTTCAAAAAGCTGCTAGTTTGGAGGTATAAGAAAAGATGAAGAGATGTCTATTAGAACAAGACTTTTAAGTGATAATTGAAGGTATGAATTTTGGATAAGGGTGGGGATGGTGTGGGATAGAACAAAAAGAGAACAGTGACCTGCAGAACAATGACATCTGAGAGAAAAGCTGAAGAAAAAGGAATCCACAAAGAAGACGAGTTAAGAAGTAATTAGGAAGAAAAGACCAATGAGGAGAAAGTTCTCACTCAAAAGCTGAGTGAGAACAGTTCAAGGAAAGAAAAATGGTTTAACTGTTTAAAATGCTGCAGAAATGTCAAGTAGTGAATGGATGAAAAAGTGATTTATTGGATATGACAATGAAGAGGTTATTAGTGGTTTTTTAGAAGAATGTGACTATATAATGGGAATGGAATCAGGGTATAATAGATTGAGGAGGGATTGGGAGGTAAGTAAGTGTATTCTACTAGTGTGGACCACACAGGAAGCAGGGCTATGAACAGGGGTCTGGGAATAGCCACTCAATATTGTTTTCTTAATAGTAAGATATGGTTATGTTTATGGTCTTAAAGGAAATGATGGGATACAGGGAGAATAACAGAATCCTTAATAGATGGAAAGATATACCAAAGAATGAGGGGATTAGCTCTGAACTGCAGAAGGGACTTCCATACTATTGAAACAAGGAGAGAAGAAATTAGGGAGAAAATTTTAACAGTTCACACATGATGGAGTGCTTCCATTTTAGGGAGTATTTCTAGGAGCAAGGTTAGCTACTCAAAGTAATGTAAGTGATAAGAGAATAAAGGAAAGAACATTTTTGAGAAGTGAAATTTATTTAGGGTAACTTCTGAGAATAGTGAGCAGAAGCTGGCTAAGGACACACAGATAGCTGGGCAAAATTAAGACCGTGACAGCATTAACATCGGACATATTTAAAAAGTAACTTAAATGGTGTTAACCACTTTTAAACCCTTTCTTTGTTAAGGTTAACACACAGATAAGTGTTCAAAAACAACATGTATGGCTATGGTGATTTTTTTTTTCCCCACAAGGTTAACACCAAAATAACCACTTCTATTGAGGAAATGGAATATTGCTAGCATCATAGAAGCCCTCTGTGTATTCCCTCCCAGTTTCTATCCCATGTGCCCCCAATATTGGTAATCACTTTCTCTTTATAATTTTTCCAACCAAATATAAAACTATATTTTGATTTGCTTAGGGCATTTTTGAACTTCTTACATAAATGGAATTATGGAGCATTTTCTTTTTATGTCTGGCTTCTTTCATTTAATAATATGTTAGTAGGGAGGGAGGTTGGGAGAAGGGGGTGGGATTATGGACATTGGGGAGGGTATGTGCTTTGGTGAGTGCTGTGAAGTGTGTAAACCTGGTGATTCACAGACCTGTACCCCTGGGGATAAAAATATATGTTTATAAAAAATAAAAAATTAAAAATTAAAAAAAAAAGTAAAAAAAATATAATATGTTAGTAATTGTCAACTATTGCATGAAGCAATAAAATTTTCATTGCCTTATGAATGTTTGAACATGCCGTAACAATTTATCTATTTATCTACTCTACTATTGATGGACTTTTGGATTATTTCCCTATTTGAGCTATTTTGGATTCGGCTGTGAATAATCTTGTGTAAAATCTCCTGATACACGTGTGCTTGCCTTTTTTTGCGGGGGGGGGCATACTTATCTAGGAATTCTTCCAAAATAGTTCAACCAACTTGCACATCTCACTAGCAGTATGTGGGAATTCCCTTTGCTCCATACCTTTACCAACACTGTTGCCAGATTTTTAAAAATTTTAGCCATTTTAAGTTACTTATAAAATCCTTCTTGTTCAGGTCTTAATGTTGCTCTAAAGTGCAGCCATAGTTGAGAAAAAAATTTTTATTTTTTATCTCTGTTGAATTTGTCTTGACTTCATGAACTTTCATGAGCAGTTTTGATTCCCTGATGTTTCATTTTAACCATTGTTCTACTTTGTCTCTTGTTCATTGGACCCATCCTGCTTCACGTACTTCTTAAATATCTTAGATTCCACAGTGCTTCTTTTTTAACCTTAGCGGTTAAAACCCTGGCTGCACTTTAGAGGCAAGGGCATTTAGTAGTTTTCCACATGATTCTATTGGGGTTAAAAAGAATCATAGAAGCTAGACAGTGCAGGCAAGTATGTGGAGCAGGACAGGTTTGATCATCACTTCACCTCCCATTCATCTTACATGCCTGTGAGGAAGGGGCATACCACCTAGATGATCAAGCTAAAGTAGAGTAATGGATTAAAAATAAAACATCAGAGTTAAGTAATAACTGTGTGGAAGTATGTGAAAACAAGACAGGTTAGAAAAGGATAAAAAGTGCAGTTTTTTCCAACCCGGGCTGCACATTAGAATTACCTGGGGAATTTTTAGAAAATCCCAGTGCTCAATGCCAGCTCAGTCAGAATCTCTGGCAGTGGAACCCAGGCATCTTATTTTCTTAAAGTCCGTATCAGTCATTGTTGCCACAGTAATGCTTCATAACAAACCTTTCCAGAATTGGATAGCCTGCAAGGCATTCTTACACTCATGGATCTGCGGGTCAACTACTATTTGGCTTGAAGCTCATCTTTAAGCTGTGGGTTGGTTGGGTTCATGTCTGTACTATATATATTTTGGGTTTAGTCCAAATGGGCAGCAGTTCCTTGGATATATTCTTCTCCTGGCATTTCTTGAGTACAAATGTGAACCATATTGTGAGAGCGCATTTAAGGCTTCTGTTTGTATCAAAGACATTAATATTCCATTGGCCAGTTAGCTTCACCTTCACAATCAACGAGGAGGAACCACAGTCCCCCAGTGGGAAGGGTGAGGGAGTGAATACCTGCTAAACAGTAGTTACGCCACAGTAACTGAAGTTGAGAAACACGGAAATAGAGTGCCAAAGTCATTGGTCATCACTTTGACACTAAGAATAGAAGTCTAAGTGAGTGAGAGAGCTGGAGAGATGGGAGATAGTTGTTAGAGAGTGGAGTGACAGAGTATTATTTCAGAGGTGGCTATTTTAGGTGGCTAAAAATAATCACAGCATGGCCTTGGAAGGTAGATGGCTGAGTTTTGAATATGCTAACTTGGAGAAGATGTTGAATGAGTGGTCTACTTAGACGATAAAGTTGTCCACATGATGACAAGACTTGGGATTAAAAAGAGGAAAGCAAATTCATGCTGAAGCTTTTAATAATTGAAGCCAAGAGCTGATACAGAAGAGAAGCCTAGAGCAGTGTTTCTCATCTAGGTGGTACGCTCCTGCTTCACAGACGCATGACATGAATGTGAAGTGAAGCAGTGTTTCCCTCAAATACTTCAAAATATTCATCCTTTCCTCTTCCCCCAAAGAATCTGCTGTGCTGAGTTACTGTTGGCTGGTTTTAGTATGTCAGTATGAGGACATAAAAAATGAAAAACCGTGGAGAAGTTTATGACCAAAAAATGGGTGTTTTGACAGAAGAGATAGGAGGAAGAAATCATCAGGAAGTGGCACTGAGAACTACGTTAATGATACGTTCTGACCAGAGATGTGGGGATGGTGGACGAACAGCATCTGTTGTCAAGAGGGCTATAGAGGAAGCTGTGGATTCAGCCAAATTTCAGTTAAAGTAAGATACAGAAGCATAAAAAGAAGAGATTGAGGACCTGGAGGAGTATGCTTCATGTAATACAGACCTGTGGGATGGAATGGGACAGTAGGAGGTTTGATGACAGCAGTAGTATACAGACTGGACAGGAATAAGAATATGAGGAAGACAGTGTGACCAGAGATGATAAAGATGTGAACCATACTGGGTTTAGCTGCCATAGCTTTCAGAGTAAGAAGTTGTGTTAGGTGGTGTTTGTGGAGTTTTTGAACACGTGCTAGGCATTATTCTCCGCACTTAGCATGTTTGATCTTACCTAATCACCATAATGAGCCCAAGAAGTAGGTGCAGTTATTGTTCCTAGTTTACACTTGAAAAAACTGAGATACAGAATTGTTGAGCTAATATTTAAACTGTAGTCTAACTGTAGAACCCATGGCTTTAGTAATGCTAAATCTGGTGGGGCGGGGATAGTTGTCAGCAGTTTAGTTTCTAGGTACTGTGTGTGGCTCATCAGATTAGCTCTTTTAAAAGTCTGTCGAATAAAGTGATTTTTAAAAATGTGGTTTCAGACCAGCAGCCTCAACATTATCTGGGAACTTGTTAAAATGCCAAGTCCTTGAGCCACACCCCAGACCTGCCGAACCAAAACTGGGAATGGGGCCCTTAGTCTTTTTTGTCTTTTTTTTCTTTTTTTAACACGCCCACCAGCTGATTCTGGTCCATGTTCAGGTGGGAAGCACAGGTCAGATATGAGACACAGTCCATGTGAAGAATGGCTTACATCAGGGTGCTAATTCAGAGGCTGTTGTAGTAAACAACAGCCTTGAACTTGTAAGGAAAAGAAAATCAGGTGAAGTAACTAGCTTTCAGAGTTGTATGGGAGAAAGAATTGATGGGAATTTGTGAAGAATAAAAGAAAATTGGAAGTGGGGATAGTGAGGCAGTAGCTCCCATTCCCAGTTAAGAAGTATGTATTATGATCCCTAAGATTTGCTGGGATAGATTGGGGGTGCTATCCACTGAAACAGTGAGTGGAGGAAGAGAAGGAATTAAGATAATGACTTTGGTTTGGGGCTAGGAAATATCCAGATGTTCACATTCCTAGAGACATTTAGATAAGGCATAGAGAATTTGACATTTGAGGATCAAATGGGAACAGAATGCCAGAAGTTCCTAAGGTTTTGCTTTGTGTTATAAATTAAGCAATTGGATTTAACTTAAGGAGGTACTTCAGACTGGAAGCCTACTCAGCAGTCTTTATTGCCCTCCTTTCCTTGTGAGAAGTTTGTGGGAGAGGTAAGGGCACAGCACCAGCACAACTGAAGGATATGCTTTTTTTGAAATTATCTGAGCTTTTTGATTGAGGGAAGTCTGTTATTTGCAGTATTGTTTGGAAAATATTTCTCAAAAGAGGTTATAAAATTTCTGAAAGCATTAAATACACTCAGAATTTTAAAGTTATTTTGCATGAACTTATAAGGTTGCTATATTTCATTTTTTTACTATATTCTTTATAAAGTATTAATAATAGTGTGTAACCAGGCCTCATTTATGCCTAGGTTATATGTTCATTTATTATGCTCTTGATTTTAAATTTATACCAGTCTGTTTATATGTCCTCTTCTGTCACTGTCTCTTCTATGCTTAATAAGGCTTTAGTAGTTTATTAATTATAAAGCAATGTCAGAAACTGGATTACCTGTAAATGTGTCCACTTAAAAAGGATTTCCTCATAATTGGTTGTATAGAAATAATTTTCACATTCTGCAAAACATGGTGGCTTTTATTTAGATTTGGTAGAAAAGCAAATGTCAGTCAAGGCCAAGTTCTCAAGATAAAGTAATTTTCAAGAAACCTAAAACAGGATTAGTTGTTGGTATTTTCATGATTTACTTTTTTTCTTCACTGCTCTTTCCTAGTTGAGATTATTTATAAACTTTTGTCTTTCATTTTGAGAAGTAACCACTGAGACACACTTTGGTTATTTTTTAAGAGTTGCTCTAATAAATGGAAACAAAATGGTTTTGTGGATTTATATATTCTGATACTTAGCATTCAGGTATTTTAGGAATACGTTTTCCTTCTTATTTACACAAATAATGTGTCTTGATTGATTTTGGAACTCAGTTTTTTGCCTTACTTGAATCTAAATGTTTTTAAGGAGCTTTTTCGGTATTTGTGTTATTTCCAAGAATGTTTATTTAAAAAAGAAAATGCACAGCTTAATGTATCTATTTTCCTTCCACAGCCTTTGTTTAGTACCAGTCACCCTTTTACTGTCCAACTGTTCTAAGGCTGATGTTGATGTAATAGTTGATCTTCGGCATAAAACAACAAGGTAATGATTAGGTAAAGGATTGTCTCAGCATTACAATAGTGACAGGAATACAGGCAATTTCCAAAAGAAGCAAATTGTTTTATCAGAGACAAAAATTTTTATGAAAGCTGTTGGTGATAAAGAACTCTAAAATTGAAAATCAGCAAGTTTGCAATGGAAGTTTTTTTAAGAAGTTTCTTTTTGGAATTATGAACTAATACTTAACAAAAAAAATACGGGGTGGTCCATATTCCCATATCTGATATCTCAAGGCCTAGACGTTTTTTGGACTTCAAAAATTTTTGGATTTTTAGAAAAATAATGTGAAATGTATATAGACTATTACTGTATAAAACCCCAAATAGGATCTGGGGCAGCTCTCCGGAATCCAGACGTGTTCTGTGTATGATTGATTATGTGTGTCAAAAATTAACTAATGCCTTATTGGTAGATACTGGGTTGCTTTCCATTTTTCAGCATTATAAACAGTTTCAGTATTATTAGCATTCCCATATACAAACTATTTTTAGTTATGAATAACCAGTTGGTTAAAAGATGAGGTTTGAAATCAGATTCCATCATTTACTAGCTGCTGTTGTGAGCATTAACTGAGATAACATTTGTGCCTGGAACATAGTAAGGGTTAACAAATGTTGGTTATTATAGCAACAGTAATACTACCTATTGCCATTATTGTCATTATTAATAAAGAGTTGGCTTCATGAAATAGTTTCTAGAAGTAGAGTCTCTAGAAAGGGTTGTGTTACTGGGACTTTGGGAAAAATTTTATAAAGAAACCCCTCCAACTTACCACCATTTTTTCCCCCCCCACGTAGTCCAGAAGCATTGGAAATCCATGGATCATTTACCTGGCTTGGACAAACACAATACAAACTTCAGCTTAAAAGCCAGGAGATTCACAGTTTGCAGCTGAAAGCATGCTTTGTGCATACAGGTGTTTATAACCTTGGAACGCCTAGGGTATTTGCCAAGTTATCGGACCAAGTTACAGTGTTTGAAACAAGTCAGCAAAACTCCATGCCTGCCCTGATCATCATTAATAATGTGTGACAACGTGCACATTTGTACTGAAATCCACAAGAATCAGTTTGATCTTACTGAATGGGTTTTAACAGCAGTATTTGAAATACCTAACTTGTTATGGAGGTTGGTTTCGGATCGCTGCAAAATACTTTCGGCTTGTCAATGTGTTGATGATGCAAAGCACGCTGGACTGAGAATCTTACTTATATTCTTTTTTTGTATTTCTTTGAACCCTGGTAATAATTTACATGCTCATAATACAGAGTTTCAACATTTCCACGCACCTTATTAAGCCCTGTCTTAAAAATCAGTGTCTAAGTCTGCTGTTACAACTTACTGATGGTATATGAATATTACCAGATGATTCCGAGGAAGGAAAGGCCTTGTTGGCAATACTCCTGTTAAGCCATTAGTCTGTAAATTCCAGCTTTACTGTGAAGTTCTGTAGAGTGTTAAATACAAGTTTTCCTGTCTTGCTTCACACAATTCTCTAAAATCAGTTTTGACCTTTGGTTATAGAGTCTTCATAATTCAGTATTTGGTGGTTCCTATGGCTTATACATAACTTTGTAAAAAGAAAAAAATTTTTTCTGATGCTTTGAATATAGTTTTGAAAGGAGTTTGACTTTTTTTCCCTTCATTCATCTCAGCATAGGGTGCACTATTTCACAATATGAAAATTTTTTGTCATTTAAATTATCATATTCTTTATTATGTAACTTTAACAATTGAGTTGATCTGTTTAAAATATAAATCTACTCAAGTTAATTAAAAATAAGCTTTTCAGAAATGTATTATATTTATAACAAATGTAAATAGAATAAAGACATGCTATTCACTGTATAGATTTATTAGAATTATTTAATTCAAAGGACTTAACATAATCTTTATTTAAAATGAATGCCAACCACAAACCATAAGTGACTTTTAATCTCACAAAACAAACTGAGGGTTGCTGGGGGGAGGGGGTTTGGGAGAAGGGGGTGGGATTATGGACATTGGGGAGGGTATGTGCTTTGGTGAGTGCTGTGAAGTGTGTAAACCTGGTGATTCACAGACCTGTACCCCTGGGGATAGAGTATTATGCCTCCATCAGAAAGGATGAATACCCAACTTTTGTAGCAACATGGACGGGACTGGAAGAGATTATGCTGAGTGAAATAAGTCAAGCAGAGAGAGTCAATTATCATATGGTTTCACTTATTTGTGGAGCATAACAAATAGCATGGAGGACATGGGGACTTAGAGTGGAGAAGGGAGTTGGGGGAAATTGGAAGGGGAGGTGAACCATGAGAGACTATGGACTCTGAAAAACAATCTGAGGGTTTTGAAGGGACGGTGGGTGGGAGGTTGGGGTACCAGGTGGTGGGTATTATAGAGGGCACGGATTGCATGGAGCACGGGGTGTGGTGCAAAAATAATGAATACTGTTATGCTGAAAATAAAAAAAAAAAATTAAAAAAAAAATAAATAAAATGAATGCCAACCATGTTAATTTATAGCAGGCCAAGCCAATTTCCTGAGAAAACTTTGTTTCCAAACATGAAGTACAGTTTTTGTTCCTACAGTCCTCAGTGGCTATGTTTTACACAAGCAAATGAATTTTGTCTTCAGATGTGTCATGTCTGATGCCCCGTTACAAATTTGGATAATTGTTTTATATCCTGGGAAAAAGGAAGATCATGCTTACTGAACTGTTGAAAATAACCACATGGCAGACGGTGCTGCTGCGTATGGTAGACCAGGTGATTTAGCTTCCAGACGAAGAAAAGTAAAGAGTCTAAATAAGAGAGAAGAAAACAGCTTACTAAAAACAAAATGTTAACAATATAGTCTGTTATTAGTGGACCAGAATCTAGGAGAAGAAAGTCTAGAGAGAAGAGACCACCATTTGGGGCTACTTTGCCTTGGGAGTGTTTAATCTATTTAGGAAGAAGCAGCTGAGAGGCAGAGCCTTACATTTGATGCGCTCTGAAACAAGAAATACGGGTCAGGAGAAATCAGGTACGCTGAAGCAAGAGGACAAAAGTTTGGAAAAATAGTCACAAGAAGATAAAGGACCTTCTGGTTTCAGTGAAAAAGTTTTATGTTTATTTGGAGTCCCAGAAAGAGGAGAGAGAGGGTAGGGGCAGAGGTGGTATTTGAAGGGGATTTCTGAGGATTTTCCAAGATGACATCAAGTTACAGATTCGCATAGTAAATCCCAACAACATAAATATAAAGAAACTGTATTGGAGGCCACATAGTGAAACTCTTGGGAATTTTAAAAAGGGATATAGTCTTGAATACAGAAGACAAGTGGTAGCACAACTGATAGCAGACTTCTTGTCAAAAATCATGGAAACCAGAAAATGGGGTTTGGGGGTGGTATCTTTAAAGCGTTGAAAGAAACGAGCTGCTAGACCAGAATTCTAAACTCAGGAAATACACCTTTTAAGAATGAAATGAAACAAAGATATTTTCAGACAAAACCAGAGAGTTTATTTTCCAGGTGGCTCTAGGATCATGGTGTTTACCAAAATCTTAATCATTCCATACATCTGCAATTAAATATACAAATCACCAAGCGCAAGTAAAGCTACACCTAACTCATACTACTGGCATAACTAGACAGAATATTACTAACTTCAAATTATCTGTAAATAGAGAGTTTAGCACTGAATGCCAACAAGCTGCCTCAAGCGTGTACTTACAAGCCCTTGTAGAGAGTGGAGGTGGGGAAGACAGGAATCCAGAAGGAATTGTGGAGAGACGACAAGAGAACTCAGGGTTTAAGGGCCATCTGAAGTCACTCTAAAACAAGCAAGTCTCTCCCCTTACTGTAAAAGTACTCAACACGTGATCTGACAGAGCTCTAAAGACAGGCTTTGTAATGGGGTTTTGTGGAGCAACAAGGGACAGGGTCCATTCATCAGGCAGTTAAGGAAATGCCTCCTAACAGGAGTAATCTTATAAATTGGCTACTTAGAAGAGCATTGAGTATTTTCAATCTTGTGGTGTCTTGAAAGAACTTTCAATCTCAACTGAGATTTTTCCATTTAAGATTCATACCCCTAAGCCTGATTTCCAGAAGACTCCATTAAAATGCAAATACCTGTTAAAACCCTGAAAACCTACTGTAATCAGTAACCTACTATAATCAGTAATACTTCACAAGTATAAGCACCTTGTGAGAGCAAGGCTTTACTTGGAATGGGACCCAAACACTTTGCTTAGAGGGGAGGTGAGGGGTGCTCGCAGGAGGAGCAGAAATGGGGTCAAGGGGCTGAATGGGCCAAAGAAAAACTTAGCCTGTTACAGACTTTTGCTTAGGGTCAACCCTGTTTGGTAATATTCTATTACTCCTTCCCAGGATTATTTGGCCTCAAGAAAAGAGTTTGCATGTCGTGTTCCCCTTTCTCCCCAGTGTTTCTCCTTTGATTTGTCAGCTGTGCTAGAAGTCCGCTTTCTTAACTTCAACATTTCTTCCCTTCCTTGGTGATTGAATTAATTATTCTGTACTTGGTGGCTGAAAGGGACACATCTGAGAATTAGATGTTTTTGTGAAAGGCAAAAAAATGAAATGTTCTCTTTTGCATTTAAACAGAATGCCTTGCTTCAGTAAACATTCCAGGAGGATTATCATTTGAAGATTATTACTATCTGTTGATTAGTCTGATTTCAAAATAACTTTTTAACCTGAGAAGGGACATTTAGCTGGGAGAGGCACATCTAATTTTACTACAGAACCTTGGTACATGGCAGATAAAGGATGAGGAGGAGGCATTTCCGAGGGAGGCCTCTGTAATTGCAAGAGGAGGACAGTGGTGTGGGCTGGAGGGAGCCAGGCTTGCCCAAGTCTGGAGCCAGTGGAGCAGACCCCGTGCCTGCTGGGGCTGCCTTAGTTTGTTCTACTCTGCATCCCAGCAACCCTATAGGGGGAACTGCACGAAATTGAGGAGAGCTCAAAAGACCTCATTCAAAAACACTGAAGATTCAAAATGGCACAAAACAGCTCTTGTTAAGAGCAGGGTTGCGTACTTCTCTGACACTGCTGCTTGCACTGTTGGGTTGTTTTTTTTTTTTTTTAATATTTTATTTATCTATTTGACAGAGATCACAAGTAGGCAGAGAGAGAGAGGGGGGGGGGAAGCAGGCTCCCCGCTGAGCAGAGAGCCTGATGCGGGACTCGATCCCAGGACCCCGAGATCATGACCTGAGCTGAAGGCAGTGGCTTAACCCACTGAGCCACCCAGGCGCCCGCACAGTGACATCTTGTATTGGCAATTGGAATTGCCCATAGTGGAATATTTACCCCAGGGGCATCAAATACTACATATTAGGGCTTGATGTATTGATTTTTGCTGTTTACTCTAGATCTTGAAAGCAGTGGAGAAAATGTTAATAATGCAGATTAAGTTCAAAAGTGTTACATGAAGATAGCTGTTAAATTACAAATAGCACAAATACTTGAAGAATTATTCCTCCAGGATCTGAGAACTATTTGGGGAGATCAGCAAAGAAGTTGCTCAAGTTATTGATGTACAACATCAGGTGAGGATTAGCATATCTTCTCACTTTTTTCTTCCCCCTTCACATAAACAAAAATCTCAATCAACGGTCATACTGGATTATTTTCATTTGTTAATTGCAAGATAGGTTGGTTGTCCAAGAGCTTGGCAAAACTCAACAAGGGCCCTATGTAAGGATCACTAGGCTATATGAAATTTGCAATATAGAATATTGCCCTTTTTATTATTTGTCAGTTGTGTGCTATGAAGACTTTATATCTGCTTTAAAAGTCCCCCCCCCACACCCCGCTGTAATTTGATAGACATTTACCAGCATATCTTTGGGTATGGACATAGACCATAAAAAGTTTAGTATTCTGACATCCACATTGCAGTTAACCAGGAGCTGAAGCATCTTCTGGAATATTCCAGGCTTTAGGACTCAATAGGGCAGTGGTTTGCAAAGTGTGTGGTCCTAATTGTTTACTACTAGAAATGTAACTCCAGAGGATACTTCCCCAGAGATTGGTGGTCTACCTGCTTAGATCAATTTTGTTGGTCTGGTTTGAATATGGAATCTTGTTCTTGTTGTTGATGTTTATTTGTTTGTTGTTTTTAAATCTTGTGGTTTTAACAAGCCCTGACGCTGAAGAGGGGACCTGTACACTACACTTTTGGAAACATGGCCTTTGGGACCCTGAGAAGCACTGTGTCTGGATGCAGATTTTTATTAAGTTTGTTTCTATATAGTTTTTGGTCACACCATAGAAATTATTCTTCTTCAAAAGTTCTAAGTGACTAGGCCAGCATTTTAAACATATACCCCTAACATATGACAAATTGTTCAAAGATTAATTTTCTACTTAAGGATATTGAAAGAAAAATTGAGTTTACAATAGCTGTTTGCTCAATTAAAGTGAACAGTGGGGCTGCGGGTAACATTCAATCCCAGCTTGCCTGTCACTTTATTATTTCTTGGCTGGTGATCATAAGTACCAGATCTTACTAGTTTTGGGTGTTTCCAGTTTTGCTCTTCACAGTAACTGGATTCTTTTGGGCAGGTATTTGTAGTCTCTGCTAGAGATTATAGGTAGGATGACCACGTAAGTCTTTACCCAAAATGAGATAATTTGAGATTGAAAGGAGGCGCTATTAATAATCACAGTGGGACAGGGGTGCCTGGGTGGCTGAGTGGGTTAAAGCCTCTGCCTTCGGCTCAGGTCATGGTCTCAGGGTCCTGGGTTCGAGCCCTGCATCGGGCTCACTGCTCAGTGGGGAGCCTGCTTCATCCTCTCTCTCTCTCTGCCTGCCTCTCTGCCTACTTGTGATGTCTGTCAAATAAATCTTAAAAAAAAAATCACAGTGGGACAAACCGACATAAACTGAGTCCATTCCAGGCACACTAATATGTGTTCATATTAGCTTAGGGTTTCCTTCCTCTCAGGCTATTTGTTGACTGGTGCATTACAATGAATTCCGCTGCGTGTACAAATACTGCACATTCATAAGGCTGCTATAAGCCTCATTCTTAGATGCTTGGAGAAGTTCTAGTTCCCTGCTTTTTTGGCAGAAATGTTCACTCAGTTCAGATGTGATGATGAGTGGCAAGATTCAGCTAATCTTCAGATTGGAGTCAGTGACAGAATTCCTTGATCCTTAAGTGGCCTGAACCAGGACTGAATTTTTGTCCTAAGCGGAGATTGTCACTCCCGGGGATATGGGTTACTGGCCTATTAAGATTCTTATACCCTTTCCATGTAATTGTGGAAGAACTTGTACATACTTAATATTTCTAGCCATTACACATATCTTGAACCACTTACATCACCTTTATGTTGGTAATACTCTCCCATGCTAAGTGAGGCTGCTGATATTTGAAAGGTTTGGATAGCCATTTTTGGATTATGGGCTGACAAGATATTCAATGGCTAAATAACTACCCCTGGGTTAGGTACCTCAGATGTTTTTTAACTACTCCTAGGTGTTTAAAATGAATTAATTTATTTATCACCCTTTGGTGAGCTATTTTCTTTCTTTTTAAGATTATTTAGAGACAACAGTGAGAAGGGGAGAAGGAGAGAGAGAATCTCAAGCAGACTCTCTGTTGAATGCAGAGCTGTCACAGGGGTCCATCCCATGACCCCAAGATCATGACCTGAGTGGAAGTCAAGAGTTGGGTGCTTATGGGACACCTGGGTGGCTCTGTTGGCTAAGCGTCTGCCTTTGGCTCAAGTCATGATCGTTTGGTCCTGAGATCAAGCTCCGCATTGGGTTTCCTCCTCAGTGAGGAGTCTGCTTCCCCCTCCCCTCTGCTTGCAGCTCCCCATGCTTGTACGTTCTCTTTTTTGATATCTCTCAAGATAAATAAATCTTTAAAAAAAAAAAAAAAAAGAAAAGCTGGACCCTTAACCAACTGAGCCACCCACACACCCGTGGTGAACCATTTTAAAGTAAATTATACTCAATAAAATGTTTGGTGGTAATTTAAGTACATGACTATAGATGTACCAGGATGGAATATTTCTTTTTAGATTGATAAGAACTGTAATAATGGGATGCCTGAGTGGCTCAGTTGGCTAAGAATCTGCCTTTGGCTCAGGTTGTGATCCCAGCGTCCTGAGATCAAGTCCCACATCAGGCTCCTTGCTCAGTGGGGAGCCTGCTTCTCCTTCTGCTTGTGCTCTTTCTCTCTCTGTCAAATAAATAAAATCTTTTTTAAAAAGCCCCAAACTGTAGTAAGACTTAAGTCTTCAAGCACAGTATTCTAAGACGGTATTTCCCAGAATGTTTCCCACTGAGTAGGATGTTAATAGATATTAGATGAAAAGAAAGAAGAGTTCCCTGACTATAAAAATTAGAGGTTTCTTTACTGCTCATGTGCATCATGGGAGTTTCCCAAACATATTCAACTAGGAATCATCCCTTCCTTGTCAAGCATTTCTCAGAACTAGTGATATGCTCATAAAGTAAAGATGGATAAGCTTTTTCTGTAAAGTATCAGACAGCCATTCAGGCCTGGGGGGGGTACATACAATCTCTGGCTGCCAAACACAGTTTGTACATGAATGGGCGTGGTTGTTTTTGTAACTAAACACCTGTTTCTGTAAGTAAGAGAACAGTAAGTGTTAATTCGTTTTAAAACTAAGTGACATCATTAGTACATCTTGGGAACCTGGACAGGACCAGAGAATAAATGAGGAAAAAGGAGAGAGGACTGAGCATAAGGAGAAGGAATGTCTCCTTCCTCTGTGGCAGGTTTCACGAAGACTTGGCAAGTGATACTCAAAACCATCTACATCCACTAGAGGGCACCAGGAATGCAGTTCTCAACTTTTGCTTTTAAAATGTTGAAATTAGCATTTGATGACGTAGCATTTAGTGGAGTTTGGTTTAGCATTTTTCTTCTGCTACAGAGCATTAGAATCAGGCAAGTTAATGATAATTTACCAACCTAACATATCAACGATATTAACCCAGGAGATATTTCATAATTAAAAAGATTATGGACTTTTTAGTAGTCTTTACATTATCTGGAGAATCAAGATGGATGGATTCTCTAGAAATATCTAATATCTTGTTTTTTTATTGGGTGGGAAGGGGCAAAGGGAGAGGGAGAGAAAGATTCTTAAGCAGGCTCGACATGGGCTTGATCTTAGGACCCTGAGATCATGACCTAAGTCAAAATCAAGAGTCTGATGTTTATCCAGGGTGGCTGAGCCACCCAGGCACCCAAGATTTTACTTATTTATCTATCTATCTATTTGTTTATTTATTTATATTCATTCATTCATTCAATTTTATTAAAAGATTTTATTTTTTTATTTGCGAGAGAGAAAGAGTACAAGCAGGGGAAGGGCAGAAGGAGAAGCAGACTCTCTGCTATCAGGGAATCCAACATGGGGCTTGATCTCAGGACCCCTGGATCATGACCTGAGTCAAGGGCAGACATTTAACCAACTGGGCCACCCAGATGCCCAAAGCTTTTAATATCTTAAGATACGGTAAAGTTTTACTGATCAGAGAGTCATTTAAATTTGTCATAGTAGAGGGGCGCCTGGGTGTGGCTCAGTCTGTCAAGTGGCTGTCTTTGGCTCAGGTCATAATCCCAGGGTTCTGGGATCGAGCCCCACATCGGACTCCCTGCTCAGCGGAGAGCCTGCTTCTCTCTCTCCCTCTGCCTGCTGCTCTACCTACTTGTGCTCACTATCTCTCTGTCAAATAAATAAAATCTTTTTAAAAAATTTGTCATATTGCCATCTAAAATGGAGGCTAAAATTGGAAATTGTTAAGTCAACCAAGCCTCTGATAAACGATGAGGGTAAGAATTCCTCAATTTGGGGTTACCTGCCTGGGTCAGATTATGAGACTCTTGATTTCCATGCTGTGAGTGCCAGCCCACATTGGATGTAGAGATTACTTAAAAATAAAACCTTTAAAAAAAAAAAGAATTCTTCCATCCCCACTTGTTGACTATGGACAAATCTTTTAACTTCTTTACTTCCGTGTGTGTGTGTGTGTGTGTGTGCGTGTGTGTGAGTGACTGACAGGTAATAATTAATACGTGTTTTCAAATATGATTTACTTAAATTCCCTTTGAGAATGCCCTTCATAAGGTCTTCTAACAGATGCAGTTTGAAATGGCTGCGTAAACCATAAACCCATAATCTATTCTATCTATAGCAGCCATTGCACTATTTTAAGTTTCCAGTTTTGTTCAAGATTATAGGCTTTATTTTGATTGCAGCCTTGGGCTCATGCACATTAACCATGAGGTTTGCTTCCTTCATATCATCCCCTAATACCTATAGCCATGCTGGATGCACCATAGAAATGCTTTTGAATTGAAGAATTGATTAAATTACCTTTTGTCCATTACAACCTGAATGAACTTCATGATTAGCAGTGCCAATATACAACAGCTCTTCAATGGCTTTAATATAACATGTATGGAATGCTTTATAAATAATAATATTCATAATCCTGGCACTTAGTTTGCTAAAAATGAGCTTTCAAAACTGAATTCACTTAATTGTGTGCACAGGAATTCATTTTCTTGTTTAAAGAATGGGAAAAATGGTAAAAACTGAACCTTTTACCCATGACAAAAAGTTTAAGGAATTTAGGAGAGTGGAAACACTAGATTTGATTCTGTATTTTGTTTTCTTGCCAACATTGTCATTAAAAGTGATTGTATAGAAGTTTTAATGTGTCCTTTATCCAACAAATATTAATAGACTCTTTATCTGGCACTATTTTTTGGGCTAGAAACACTATCCTGGGCACTGGCTGCAGGGATATCTAATGTTAATTTAAGAGATTAATTTTTCTAAGATTTTATTTATTTATTTGACAGACAGAGATCACAAGTAGGCAGAGAGGTAGGCAGAGAGAGAGAGAGAGGGGAAAGCAGGTTCCCTGGTCAGCAGAGAGCCCGATGCGGGGCTCGATCCCAGGAGCCTGGGATCATGACCGGAGTTGAAGGCAGAGGCTTTAACCCACTGAGCCACCCAGGCACCCCAAGAGATTAGTTTTTAGCTTAACAGAGATAGCAGTCTTTAGACAACAACTGTATGAATACTGCATTTGTGAAGAACCAGAATTTAATTTTGAAAGATGCAGGAAAATGTTTTGCTATGTACATTTACTAGACCAAGCAGTGAAATATTTTGTTCACATTTTTCTGGTTATTACATTTAAATTCTTTAAAGACTAAATTCTTTACTTACGTACTGTAAAATTAATTGCTTTTTGACAAACATATGTAGTCCTGTGACTGCCATCAATCTAGACACAGAACAGTTCCACCACCTCCTCAAATTCCCTCTTCCTGCCCCTTTACTTCAGTTTTCTGCAGCTGTCATAACAAGGTACCGCAAACTGGCTGGATCACACATCAAAAATTTACTGTCACAGTTCTGGAGGTTGGAAGTTCAAGGTGTTGGCAGTGTTGGTTCCCTCTCTGAGCGAGAATCTGAAAATCTGTTCCATGCTTCTCCTCTGGCTTCTGGTGATTTGTTGGCGGTCTTTGGCTGTTCCTCGGCATGTGGAAGCATCCCTCTGTCCTTGCCCTCGTCTTCATGTGGTGTGTCCATGTCTTTGTCCCAGCTTCCCCTTTTTATAAGGACACCAGTTGTTTGGGACTGGGGGCCCACCCTACTCCAGTGTGACTTCATCTTAGCTAATGACACCAGCAATGACCCTGCTTATAAATAAGGTCACATTCTGAGGTACTGAGGGGTCAGGACTTAAACATATGAATTTTGGGGGACACAATTCAACCCGTAATGATAGTCAACCACTCCCCAAACCCTCAGTCTCTGGCTGCCACAGATCTGTTCTGTTTTTTAAGTGTTCCTTTTCCAAAATGTCATATAAATAGAATTATACAGTATACGGACCCTTGTCTCTGGCTTCTTTCATTTAGCGTACTACATTTGAGAAACACATTGTGTTTCTTGTTTGTTTGTTTTTTAAAAGATGTTATTTATTTATTTGATATAGAGAGAGCGGCAGACAGAGGCAGAAGCAGCTTCCCTGCTGACGTGAGGCTTGACCCCGGGATCCTGGGATCATGACCTGAGCTGAAAGCAGACACTTAAGGAGTGAGCCACCCAGGCGCCCCCATAGACACTGTTTTATGTATGTGTCAGTAGTTTATTTTTATTGTTGAGGATTATTCCAGGATGTGCTAAGTTTGTTTATCCACTCACCAGTTGAAGGACAGTTGAGTTATTACCAGTTTTTGGAGATCATAAATAAACTTGCTATAAACATTCACATTCACGTTTTTATGTGAGATAGTTTTGACTTTTTGGTAAATTCCTAGGAGTGGGGTTACTGTGTCATGAATGTGCAGGTAGTGTATGTTTACTTTAATAAGAAACTCAAATTATTTTCTAAGGTGGCTGTACCGTTTTCACTCTCACCAGCAGTGAATGAGAGTTCTTACTGCTCTTCTTGTAGCAACTAGGATTGTCAGCTTTTAAATTAATGTTTAAAAACTCCATTTTTAAAAAATTCATGTTTAAATATTCCAGTAGAGTTCACATACTGTATCTTATTGGTTTTGGGTGTACAATACAGTGATTCGGTCCTTCCGTACATCAGCCGCTGCTCATCTAAGTGCCCTCCTTAGTCCCCATCCCCTGTTTAACGCATCCCCCCACCCACCGCCCCTTCTGGTAACCAGCAGTTTGTTCTCTATAATTAAGAGTCTGGTTTTTTGGTTTGCCCCCCCAACCTTTTCTCATTTGTTTTGTTTCTTAGATTCCACATATGAGTGAAATAGTATGGCACTTGTCTTTCTCTGACTTATTTCACTCAACAGAATACTCTTTAGTTCCTTCCGTGTTGTTGCAAACGGCAAGATTTCATTCGTTGTTATGGCTAATATTCCATTGTGTATGTGCACCACATCTTTTCTTTGTCTACTCATCAGTTGACGGACATGTGGGCGGTTACAAATGTACTCTTAATCTCCTTCATCTATCTCACCCATCCTCCGACCTACCTCCCCTCTGGTAACCATCAGCTTGTTCTATATAGTTAAGGGTCTGTTTCTTGGTTTGGGTCTCTGTCCTTTTTTTTTTTTTTTCCCTTTGTTCATTTGGTTCTTAAATTCCACATATAAGTGAAATCATATGGTATTTGTTCTTCTCTGACTGGCTTATTTTACTTAACATTTCACTCTCCAGTTCCATCCATGTTATTGCAAATGGCAAGACTATAGACTTTGGTTACTAGCCTTTTATCTGTTAAGACATTTTCAAATATCTTCTCCCATGCTGTCTATTATCTTTTGGTTTTGTTGACTGTTTCCTTTGCTGTGCAAAAGATTTTATCTTGATGAAACCCCAATAGTTCATTTTTGCCTTTGTTTCCTTTGCCTTTAGAGTCATGTCTAGCAAGAAGTTCTTGTGGCTGAGGTCACAGATGTTGCTGACTGTGTTCTCCTCAGGATTTTGATGAATTCCTGTCTCACATTTAGGTCTTTCATACATTTTGAGTCTATTTTTGTGTATGTTGTAAGAAAATGGTTCAGTTTCATTCTTCTGCATGCATGGTGTTTTGGGTTTTCCACATAAAGTATCATGTCATCTGTGAAGAGAGAGTTTGACTTCTTTGCCAGTTTGAATTGTTTTTATTTCTTTTTGTTGTCTGATTGCTGAGGCTAGAACTTTTAGTACTATGTTGAATAGCAGTAGTGATAGTAGACATCCATGCTATGTTCCTGACCTTAGGGAAAAGCTCTCAGTTTTTCCCCATTGAGAATGATATTCACTGTGGGCTTTTCATAGATGGCTTTGATGATATTGAGTTATGTGCCCTCTATCCCTACACTGTGGAGAGTCTTAAGAAAGCATGCTGTATTTTGTCAAATGCTTTTTCTGCATCTATTGAGAGGATCATATGGCTCTTGTCCTTTCTTTTAGTAATGTAGTGTATCACAGTGATTGATTTGTGGATGTTGAACACCGTTGCAGCCCAGGAATAAATCCCACTCAGTCGAAATGAATAATCCTTTTAATGTAGTGTTGGATCCTATTGGTTAGTATCTTGGTGAGGATTTTTGCATCCATGTTCACCAGGGATATTGGTCTGTAATTCTCCTTTTTGGCAGGATCTTTGTCTGGTTTGGGGATCGAAGTAATGCTGGCCTCATAGGAAGTCTTTGGAAGTT
This sequence comes from Mustela erminea, assembly GCF_009829155.1. NCBI lineage: Eukaryota > Metazoa > Chordata > Mammalia > Carnivora > Mustelidae > Mustela > Mustela erminea. The sequence continues at coordinate 39,909,763 of NC_045626.1, forward strand.
TTTCTTCCATTTCTATTTTTTGAAACAGCTTCAGAAAAATAGGTATTAATTCTTCTTTAAAAGTACAGTAGAATTCTCCTGGGAAACCATCCAGCCCTGGGCTCTTGTTTGTTGGGAGATTTTTGATTACTGTTTTAATTTCCTTACTGGTTATGTGTCTGTTCAGGTTTTCTATTTCTTCCTGTTTTAGTAGTTTATACATAGTTTATACCAGTAGTTTGGTAGTTTATACATCTCTAGTAATGCATCCATTTCTTCCAGATGCTTAATTTGTTGGCATATAGTTTCTCATAATATGTTCTTATAATTGTGTTGGTTGTAATATCTCCTCTTTCACTCATGATTGTATTTCTCTTTTGTTTTTGATAAGTCTGGCTAGAGTTTTATCAATCTTAGTAATTTCAACGAACCAGCTCCTAGTTTTTTTTTTTTTTTTTATCTGTTCTACTGTTCTTTTGGTTTCTATTTCATTGGTTTCTGTCTCAATCTTTATTAATTTTCTTCTCTGGCTGGGTTTAGGCTTTGTTTGCTGTTCTTTTTCCAGCTCCTTTAGGTATAGGGTTAGCTTGTGTATTTGAGAACTTTCCCTTTCTTGTTTCTTGAGAAAGGCTTGTATTGCTCTATACTTCCCTCTTAGGACCTCCTTTCCTACATCCCAAATGTTTTGAACAGTTGTGCTTTCATTTCCATTTGTTTCTATGAATTTTTTTCCATGAATTTTTAACATTCTTTAATTTCCTGGTTGACCCATTCATTCTTTAGTAGGCTGCTCTTTAGCCTCTATGTATCTGAGTTCTTTCCAAATTTCCTTTTGTGTTTGAATTCTAGTTTCAAACCATTGTGGTCTGAAAATATGCAGGGAATGTTCCCAGTCTTTTGGTACTGGTTGAGACTTGATTTGTGATCCAGGATGTGATCTATTCTGGAGAATGTTCAATGTGCACTAGAGAAGAATATGTATTCTGTTGTTTTGGGATGTAATGTTCTGAATATATCTGTGATGTCCCTCTGGTCCAGTGTATCATTTAAAGCCTTTATTTCCCTATTGATCTTTTGCTTAGATGATCTTTCCAATTCAGTGAGGGGGATGTTAAAGTCCTCTACTATTATTGTCAATGTTTTTCTTTGATTTTGTTATTAATTGGTTATGTAATTGGCTGCCCCCATGTTAGGGGCATAGATATTTTATTATTTTTTTTTATTGTGTTATGTTAGTCACCATAAAATACATCATTAGTTTTTGATGCAGTGTTCCAAGATTCATTGTTTAGGTACAACACCCACTGCTCCATGCAATATGTGCCCTCCTTAGTAGTCATCACCAGGCTCACGCATCCACCAACCTCCCTCCCCTCTAAAACCTTTGTATTGTTTCTCAGAGTCCATAATAAGGGCACAGTTATTTAAAATTGCTATATCTTCTTGTTGGACAGACCCTTTAAGTATGATATAGTGTCCTTCCTCAACTTATTCTAGGCTTTAGCTTAAAATCTAATTTGTCTGATATAAGGATTGCCACCCCAGCTTTCTTTTGATGTCCATGGTAAATGCTTTACCTTACTTTAAATCTGGAGGTGACTTTGGGTCTAAAATGAGTCTTACAGACAACATATTGATGGATCTTGTTTTTTGTTTTTGTTTTTGTTTTAATCCATTCTGATACCCTGTGTCTTTAATTGGGGCATTTAGTCCATTTACACTCAGGGTAACTATTGAAAGATAAGAATTTAGTGCCATTGTATTGCCTGAAGGTGACTGTTACTTATATTGTCTCTGTTCTTTTCTGATGTATGTTACATTTAGGTTCTCTCTTTGCTTAGAAGACCCCTTTCAATATTCCCTGTAGGGCTGGTTTGCTATATGCAAACTCTTTTAGTTTTTGTTTGTCCTGGAAACTTTTTATTTCTCCTGTTTGCAGTGACAGCCTAGCTGAATATAGTATTCTTGGCTGAATATTTTTCTCACTTAGTTCTCTGAATATATCATGCCAGACCTCTCTGGCCTGCCAGGTCTGTGTGGATAGGTCTGCTGCCAATCTAATATTTCTACCTTTGTAGGTTATAGACCTCTGTCCAGAGCTGCTGTCAGAATTTTCTCTTTATCTCTGAGACTTGTAAGTTTTATTATTAGGTGATGGGCTGTTGACCTATTTTTATTGGTTTTGAGGGGGGTTCTCTGTGCCTCCTGGGTTTTGATGCTTGTTTCCTTCCCCAAATTAGGGAAGTTTTCTTCTATAATTTGCTCCAATATACCTTATTCCACCCCCCACTTTCTTCTTCTTCTGGGATCCCAATTATTCTAATATTGTTTAATCTTATGATATCACTTATCTCTCAAATTCTCACCTCGTGATCCTGTAGTTGTTTATCTCTCTTTTTCTAAACTTCTTTATTCTCCATCATTTGGTCTTCTATATCACTAATTCTCTCTTCTGCCTCACTTATCCTAGCAGTAAGTCTTCATTTTTATTGCACCTCATTAATAGCTTTTAAAAATTTCAACTTAGTTGGATTTTAGTTCTTTTATTTCTCCAGAAAGGGATTCTCTAGTATTTTCTATGCTTTTTTCAAGCCCAGCTAGTATATTTATAATCATCATTCTGAACTCTAGGTTTGACATCTTACTAATGTCTGTAGTCTGTATTAATTAGGTCTCTAGCAGTTGGTACTCCCTCTTTTTTTTTTTCCCCTGAGGTGAGGTTTTCCACCTTGTCTTTTTCTGCAGATGAATGAGAGAACAAAATGCTGAAAGGGTAACAATGACCCCAGAAAAATATACACTAAACTCAGAAGAGATATGAAACCAGAGGGAAAAGAGGGGAAAAAAATATGATCAGGCTGGTAAATAGAACAGAGCCAAACACTTGATTTTGGGTGTATTTTGTTCTGTTAGGAAGAACTGCCTCCCAAAATTTTAAAGAAAGAAAAACTTACATATATACAAAAATAAGAGTAAATATGATGAAGGGATGGAGGATGACTGTAAAGATGAACATTTAAAAAGATTTTTAAAAAGGAATTGATAAGAAGTTTGTTGAAAAAAGAAAGAAAAATTAAAAAAAAAAGGAGAGAATGTGATCAGGTGGGAGACTCGAATATAGACTTATGCTAGATTTAGGGTATATTTTGGTCTGTTAGAAGAAACTGTTTCCCAAAATTTTAATGAAAGAAAAACTTATATGTGTACAAAAAGTTAAATACAATGAAGGGAAAAATATGAATATTAAAATGAAAATTAAAGGTTTTTTAAAAGTTACTGATAAGATGTTGGTTAAATAGGAAAGAGGAAAAATTCAAAAAAATGGAAAAAGAAAAAAAATAAAGAAAATTAAAAGAATTTAACTTTGTAAGACTAAAGAATCACAGGAAAAAGGCTATGAATTCTCTGTGCTGTATTCCTCTAGCTCTGGAGTTTTGCTGTTCTCATTGATTGGTAAAACTTGGTCTTGCCTAGATGTTCTTGCTGATCTTCTGGGGGAGAGGCTTCTTGCAGTGATTCTCAAATGTCTTTGCCTGAGGTGGAATTGTACCACTCTTGCCAGGGGCCAGTCTTCTTGGGTTTTCTCTTGGTAGCTTTTTTTTCCCTGAAAGCTTTCTGTACAGCTTTGGAAGACAAGAATGGAAATGGTGGTCTCTCAATCTCCAGCCTGGAGGAACTGAGAGCTTGGGGTCCCCTCTTCAGTGAGCCCTCAGAGAAAATCCATCAATCACTTCTGTCTCCCTGGTCTCCGGCTATGCTCCATGCTCACCTAGGCCTGTGACTGAGCATTTCTACCTCTGCCAACCACCTGTTTGGAGTCTTCAAACCCAGCAGATTCCTGCAGCACAATCCCACACTGCTCCTTGCAGGGAACGAAGTGGAGTCTGCCCAGATCTGCCATTTAATGGGGTTCCTCCTCAAAGAGCAGTGGCCCAACTGTGCCAGAGATCATAGTTTATGACAACACTGAGTTGAGAACCCTCTTCTTGGCTCTGTATTTGCATCTGGTTTCCCTGCTCTAATACTTGGGAACCCTGTCACACTCAGGCACCCCCAGTCTTTCTGTGACCCCGAGGGACCTGAAACCACACTGTCCCAGAGAAGGCTCCACCCCCTGCTTAGCCACTAGAATGATGTTCCTCAGTGCAGCAAACTTCTAAAAGTTCTGATTTCATGCTCTACTGCTGTCACTTGCCCAGAGCCAGCTAATGGAGTCTCCCTCCCACCACGGTCTATCTTCCTGTATATTGCCTTGGATTCACTTCACACATCCTACCTTCCAGAAAGTGGTCACTTTTGTATTCATAGAATTGCTGCTATTCCTTTCTTTGATCTCCTGTTGAGTTTGTAGGTGTTCAGAATGGTTTGATAACTATGTAGCTGAATTCTTGGCACCAGATGAAATTTAGGTCTCCTACTCCTCCACCATCTCCTCCTGAGACTCATTTTGAACATGGAGATACATCCAGACTGAAAGTGAAGGAATGGAGAACCATCTTTCATGCTAATGTACCTCAAAAGAAAGTGGGATAGCCATTTTTATATCAGACAAATTAGATTTTAAGTTAAAGACTGTAGTCAGAGATAGAGAAAGACACTATATCAATCTTTTTTAAAAAATATTTTATTTATTTGACAGAGATCACAAGTAGGCAGAGATGCAGGCAGAGAGAGAGAGAGAGAGAGAGAGGAGGAAGCAGTCTCCCTGCTGAGCTGAGCACCCCATGTGGGACTTGATCCCAGGATCCCGAGATCATGACCTAAGCTGAAGGCAGAGGCTTAACCCACTGAGCCACCCAGGTGCCCAGACACTATATCAGTCTCAAAGGGTCTATACAACAAAAAGATCTAAAAACTGTAAATATCTATGCCCCCAATATGGAAGTAGCCAACTATATAAAGCAACTATTAATTAAACAAAGAGACATATTGATAAGAATATGTTAATTGTAAGGGATCATAACACTCCACTCTCAGCAACAGACAGATAATCTAAGCAGGAAATCAACAAAGAAACAAGAGCTTTGAATGACACACTGGTCCAAATGAACCTCATAGATATATACAGAACATTCCACCCTAAAACAACAGAATACTCATTCTTCTTGAGCACACATGTAACTTTCTCCAGAATAGACCACATACTGGGTCACAAATCTGGTATCAACCAATACCAGAAGATTGAGATTTTTCCCTGTATATTCTCATACCACTTTGAAACTGGAACTCAGTCACAACAAAAAGTTTAGAAGAAATTCAAACACTTTGAAGCTAAAGACCATCCTGATCAAGAATGTTGGGTTCAACCAGGAAATCAAATAAGAACCTAAACAATTCATGAAAACCAATGAATTAAAAAACACATCAGTCCAAAACTTAGTGGATATGGCAAAGGCAGTCTTAAGGAGGAAATACATAGCCATCCAAACCTCATTCAAAAAAATACAAAAATCCAGAATACACAAAACCTTTTTCCACCTTGAAGAACTGGAGAATCAATAACAAATTAAGCCTACCCCCATGCATGAGGAGGGAAATGATTAATATTAGAGCAGAGATCAATGAATTAGAAACCAGAGATACAGAAGAACACATTAATGAAACTAGAAGCTGGTTCTTTGAAAGAGTTAATAAGACTGAAAAACCACTGGCCAAACTATTCCAAAAGAAAAGAGAAAGGACCCAAATTAATAAAATTATGAATGAAAGGGGAGAGATAGTGACTAATACCAAGGAAATAGAAACAATCAGACTTTATTATCAACAGCTATATGCCAATAAGTTAAGCAACCTAGAAGAAATGGATGCATTCCTGGAAACCTATAAACTTCCAAGACTGAAACAGGAAGAAATTGACAACCTGAATAGACCAATATCTAGTAACAAGATTGAAGCAGTGATCAAAAACCTCCCAAAAAACAAGGCCCAGGACTCGATAGATTCCCTGAGGAATTCTACCAAATATCCAAGGAAGAAATAATACCTATTCTCCTGAAACTGTTTAAAAAAATAGAAACAGAAGGAAAACTTACAGACTCTTTCTATGAAGCCAGCATTACCTTGATCCCCAAACCAGGAAAAGACCCCATCAAAAAGGAGAATTTCAGACCAATATCCCCGATAAATATTGGTGCCACGATTCTCAACAAGATCCTAGCTAATAGGATCCAACGGTACATTAAAAAGATTATCCTCCATGACCAGGTGGGATTTATCTCTGGGATGCAAGGGTGATTCAACATTCACAAACCAATCAATGTGATAGAACAAATCAATAAAAGAAGGGAGAAGAACCACATGGTCCTCTCAATTGAGGCAGAAAAAGCATTTGACAACATAGAGCATCCATTCCTGATTAAAACTCTTCAGAGTATAGGGATAGAGGGAACATTTCTCAACTTCATAACATCTATCTTTGAAAAACCCACAGCAAATATCATTCTCAATGTGGAAAAGCTGAGAGTCCTCTTAAGATCAGGAACATGACAAGGATGCCTACTCTCACCACTATTGTTCAACGTGGTAGTCCTAGCAACAGCAATCAGACAACAAAAAGAAATAAAATGTATTCAAATGTCAAAGAAGAATTCAAACTCTCTCTTTACAGATTGCATGATAATTTATGTGGAAAACTCAAAAGACTACACACCCAAATTACTTCAACTCACACTGCAATTCAGTAATGTGGCAGGATACAAAATCAATGCATAGAAATCAGTTGTATTCTTAAAAACTAACAATGAAACTGTAGAAAGGGAAATTAGAGAATTGATTTGATTTATAATAGCACCCAAAACCATAAAATACTTTGGAATAAACCTCACCAAGGAGGTAAAGGATCTGTAATCTAGGAACTACAGAACACTCATGAGAAGAAGACACAAAAAGATGGAAAAATATTCAGTGCTCATGGATCTGAAGAATAAACATAGTTAAAATGTCTATGCTGCCCAGAGCAATCTATACTTTCAATGCCATCCCAATCAAAATACCATCAGTATTTTTCAAGGTGCTGGAACAAACAACCCTAAAATTTGTATGGAACCCGAAAAGACCCCAAATTGCCAAGGAAATGTTGAAATTTTTTTTTTAAAGCTCTGGGGCATCACATTGCCTGATTTCAAGCTGTATTACAAATCTGTGATCAAGACAGCATCGTACTGGTATAAAAGCAGACACATAGACCAACAGAACAGAGTAGAGAGCCCAGGTATGGACCCTCAACTCCATGGTCAAATAATCTTCAACAAAGCAGGAAAAAATATCCAGTGGAAAAAAGACAGTTTCTTCAATAAATGGTTTTGGGAACACGGCACAGCCACATGCAGAAGACTGAAACTGGACCATTCTCTGACACCATACATGAAGAGAAACTCAAAATGGATGAAAAACCTCAATGTGAGACAGGAATCCATCAAAATCTTAGAGGAGAACATAGAGCCAGTAACGTCTTTGACATCGGCCACAATAACTTCTTTTAAGACATGTCTGTAAAGGCAAGGGAAACACAAACAAAAATGAACTTTTGCAACTTCATCAAGATAAAAAGCTTCTGCATAGGAAAGGAAACAGTCAACAAAACAAAAAACTAACCCACGGAATGGGCGAAAACATTTGCAAATGACACTACAAAGGGCTGATATCCAAGATGTATAAAAAACCTGTTTAAATTATATATATATATATATCACACACACACACACACACATATAAATTTTGGGCCTAGCTTCAGGATTGCAAAATGTGACACTAATAGAGATTTTGTCATCTATTCCAGTTTTATACTGGAAGAGAAATGCATGACCTTTAAAATACGCAAAAAAATTTTTTTTCATGTGTATATGCATGTGTAGGTTACTATAAACAGAACCATTAATCCATATAAGAGATTATATAAAAGAGCCATATAAAAAGTACTCCCCCATTACTCAGCAATTGCTCATCTCCACAGGTCTTAGAATGTGTACTGGTCACCTGCATGGCTCAGTTGGTTAGGCATCTGCCTTTGGCTCAGGTCATGGTCTCAGGGTCCTGGAATTGGGTCCCACATTGGGCTCCCTGCTCAGCGGGGAGCCTACTTCTCCCTCTCCCTCTGTTTGTGGCTCCCCTTGCTTGTGATCTTTCTGTTAAATGAATAAATTTTAAAAAGAAAATTGAAGGAATCAGTCCAATTTTGTCCTCTTATTGCTTATGGGTCCTTTCTGAAGAAAGTTACTACTGACTACCCCAGAATGAGTAAAACCTTTGGACCCACAAGACCTGTGACTAATATAATATGCTCATTGGTTTGAGCAGTTCCTGTCCACTCATTCTTGTTCTGTTTCATGGGCCTAAGAGGGCCCCTGCCTAACTCTGTAAAAACCATTTTGTCAAGCTCTTCTATGTATCAGAAGATAAAATGCATTAATACAAACATCTATAGTAATGGAAAAACAGATGCCTGATGGCTATCTCAGAGAATTATAGTAATACGTACTTATGTTTACAGATGATACAAATTACACACGCCAGGAGGCAAAACATTTGCAACAAGTAGAGGCAAACAGAAGATTTCAGTCATCCTAATATCAGTTTTAATTACAGCTTCACTACTTTTTATTTGAGAAGTCTCAAGAAAAGAATCTTTCCTAAATTTAATGTCCTAATCGATTGAATGGGGGAAAATGTAGTAAAACTAGAAGAGTTATCTAATGGAGTTAAAAGAAAAATGTGTATAATGCACCCAACGTTTATTAGAGACTGAGTAAATTATAGGAAAATATAAAAATGCTTTATAGGAAGGGAAATTAATGTGAATATTTAATATAGGTAAGAAAGTTGGAGGCCCACTGGAAAGCACACATGTGTACCAGAAATGTGCTTTCATAAACACTGTCAGCCTGCCTGACCACAGTCTGGAAAGAATTTGTTTAAAATCAACTTTAATTATTTAATTATTAATTTATTAATTAAAATTTTTATTGTGTTATGTTAGTCGCCATAAAATACATCATTAGTTTTTGATGCAGTGTTCCAAGATTCATTGTGTATGTACAACACCCAGTGCTCCATTACAATACATGCCCTCCTTAATACCCACCGCCAGGCTCACCCACCCCTACCACCCCACTCCCTTCCAAAATCCTCATTGTGTTTCTCAGAGTCCACAGCTTCTCATGGTTCACCTCCCCCTCTGATTTATTCCCCTTCACTTTTCCTTTCCTTCTCCTAATATCCTCCATGTTATTCCTTATGTTCCACAAGTAAGTGAAAACATATGGTAACTGCCTTTCTCTGCTTGTCTTATTTAACTGAGCATAGTCTCCTCCAGTCCCATCCATGTTGATGCAGAAGTTGGGTATTCATCCTTTTTGATGGCTGAGTAATATTCCATTGTATATATGGACAACAACTTCTTTATCCATTTGTCTGTTAAAGGGCATCTCGGCTCTTTCCACAGTTTAAAAATAAATTTTAAATTATGTTGGCCAAACCCTAATCTCATTACATTCACTCTCTCTCTCTCTCTCTCTCACACGCACACACACACACACATCCTAAAAGATGTCTTAAAATAACACTTTAATTGAAGGAACAAGGCCACTATACTTAGTAGCATAATACATTAAATTTTAATGAATGAGATTTTGAGAAGAATAGAAAGGTTAGAAGGGAGTTCTGGGAGGAAATCAGGCCTTTTCTCTTATAATTTGAAATGTAATGACAGTAGCTTTTATTTTTATGGTTCCTTAGAAGTTAAAAATGGCTTTTACATACATCTTTTTCTGGGCAAACTCTCCTTTTGATAGCACCTTCCTTAGAGCTGCCTTCATGGATTCATTCCATAAACTAAATATCTAGATAGCTGGATTGAATGTTGGTGGTATCACCATATACAACATGGAGAACATGAGGTCCATACCTGATTGGGAGTCAGAAAGGGGGCGGCAGAAACTCAAGCCTGCAGTGGAGAGGAAAAAGGTGACCACGAACAGGTGTGGTAGGCATGTGGTGAAGACTTTTGTCTGACACCCTCGGCTGATGGGATCCTCAGCACAGCAAAGATGCGAATGAAGGAAACCATGATGGACGCCAAGCAGATGAATGCTGCTGAAGTTGTGAAGGTTGCCACTGCAATCCCACTGATGAATTCATGAGAACAAGCCTGAATTGCCGCACAACACTGGCCAATTTTCACGAGCTTTCTGCCCAAATCGATATTGATTTGGGCAGAAAGCTTGAGAGAATTGGCCAGAAACCCCTTGCAAACTCGCTTCCGGTGGCAGGGCCCTTCAAGGGAGCTGCCTGGGCCTGAACCGTGGTCCAGGAGGTCGCAGCCCAAACCCTGCAAGAAAGCACACAAAAAGGCCATGCACTATGCCCAAATTGCCTCAGAGCTTGGGCCAAACCCTCCAGGGAGTCCCACCTCAGCACTGGTAGATGGGGCCTACCGTGCCCCCAGACCTTAAAGCTAACCCTAGGTTGGGCTTTAAGGCTTCCATCCCCAGATGACTGGCCCTCCAGATTGGGGAACCCTGAGCCAAGCCCAGGAGTCCGCCTGACACCCAGGAGGAAACTGTGTGGTTTGGAGCAGAACCCTCTGAGCAGGAGAAACTGACATGCACCCCTGAGGGTAGCCCTAGCATTGCCATCACCCCGGACACAAACCCAAGGGCTGACAAACCATTAGACCCCCACCCTCAACCCAGCCTCCCAGTGAGCCTGCCTCAGTGCTGGCAGAACAGGCTTGCCATGCCCCTAGGTCCTAACCCTAACGCTAAGTTCATTTTCAGGCATCCATTCCCCAGGCCTGGCCCCCAAGCCCTCCAGAGAGTGGACCCCTGAACATCACTGCTCTATTCCACCTGCCACCCAGGAGGACGCTGTGCCACTTTGAGCTGTGCAAAACCCTCTGAGTGGGAGAAACTTGCATGCCTCTCCTGAGGCCACCCCAACATTCAGCGCCCCACTGGGCTGACGCTCAAGCTGGACCCCCTCCCTCAAATCTGCCCCCAGAAAGCTCCACTGCAGGAGGGCCCACAGGAGAGCCACGTGTGCCAGCCTGTGTTCCTGGATTGCTGTGACACACACCTGGCAAGAAAGCACTCTAGACCGTGGGCACCAGCACGGCCGAATCGCCATCCAACATGGGCCAATTCTCACAATCTTTCTGCCTAAATGGATATTGATTTGGGCAGAAAGCTTGTGAGAATTGGCCAGAAAACCCCCAGCGAACTCACTTCTGGCAGCGCGGGCACAAAGGGCGGCCGTCTGGGCCTTGCTTCAGGTCCCAAGTGGCCGGGACCCGAATCCTGTGAGAAAGCCCTCTAGGAGCCAGGCACACGTGAGGCCAATGCATCCCGCTACTCAGCCCCCTGGGGTGCCCTCCCTGGCACTGGCAGATTGGACCTGCCATGCCCCTAGGCCCTCACCCTAACCAAGGCTGGGTTTTTACGCTTCCATCCCCAGAGACCTACCCCCAAGCCCTCCAGACTGGGTACCCCTGAGCCACACCCCAGGTCTCTACCTGCCACCCAGGAAGAAACCCTGCTGCCTTGAACCGGGACATGCACCTTGAGAGAAAGTGGTCTAGACAGCGGCCAACAGTGCAGCCTGAATTGCCACCCAACATCGGCCAATTCTCAGGAACTTTCTGCCCAAATCAGTATTGAGCAGAAAGCTCCTGAGAACTGGCCAGCATTGGGCTACGATCCGGGCTGTGCTGGCTCCCACGGTCTAGAACGCTTTCTCTATAGGCGAGTGTCATGGCCATTTGGGGACACGAGCTGAGCTCCTGTGGCTCCTGCAAGGACCCACTTGCAGAGCAGTTTTCCAGAGGCAGAGCTGAGGGAGGGGGTACGGCTGAGCATCAGCCTCCCTGTTTGTGGCCCCGTTTCTTAAGTGGTAATTAACTTCTTTCAAAAGCTGACCAATACCCTTGTCCTTTTTGGAGAAGTAAATATACTCTTCCAAACAAACACTCACCTCCCGGGTTCCAAGTGAAAAAGGAGTCGGGTTTGGATCCCAGCCACCACCACCCCACCCCCGCCCGCCCCGGCTCCAGACCCCCACCAGGAGGACTTTCCTGAACCATCCTGACAGCACATTACCAGCAAACTGGGCAACGGGGCACAAATCTGAGTGGAGGCCCAGCTCCAGCGGTTGTTACCATCACTCTTGAGCCTGGAGAAACAGAGAATCTTCAGCTCACCACTCCCTCCTGTAAAACCAAGCTGCAGTACCTCACTTTTCAGGGTCTCTCACCCAGCACCTCACCGCTGCACTCAGAGCCAACAGGCTGCACGGACTCCTCTTCTGGCGTGTTTCCCACTGCAGCTCGCCACTGCCTCCAGTGGTGGCAAGCAGCATTACCGTGCCTTCCAGGGACTCTCACACCGCACCTCACGGCTCCCTCCAGTGGCGTGAACCGGCACTGCCGGGCCTTCCAGCGTCTCCTAATGCAGCTCACAGCCCCTCCACTGGTCTAAAGCCACACTTTCACTGTCCCTCTAGATTGGGGACATCTGAGCAAAACCAAGGATTCCACCAGCCACCTAGGAGGAAACCATGCCATTGGGAGCTGCGCAGAACCCTGAGAATGGAAGAAACCTGCATGCCTCCCTGAGGCCACCCCTACCTTTGACAGTCCCCCGGTCACAAACTCAGAGACTGACATGCTTCCTGACCCCCATCCTCAACAAAGCCCCCCAGGGATCCCACCTCAGTGAGAGGCAGGTGGGGCCTGCCATGCCCCTAGGTCCTCTTGGTTGGGTTTCCAGGCTTCCATCCCCAGAGACCTGGCCCCAAAGCCCTCCATATTGGGTATGGCTGATGCACACACCAGATCTCTGCAAGCCACCCAGGACGAAGCCCTGCAATTTGGAGCTGCGCAGAACCCTCTGATGGGAGAAACCAGCATGTCCCCCTGAGGCCAGCCCCAGGCTTGGCATCCCCTGGACACAAACCCAGAGCCTGACGCACTCAGGAGCCAGATGTGCCCTGCCCTCAACTCAGTCCCCTGGGGAGGCTGCCTCAGCACTGGCAAATCAGGCCTGCCATCCCCTAGGTCCTAACCCTGACCCTAGGTTGGGTTTTCAGGTGTCTGTCCCCAGAGGCTTGGCCTCCAAGCCCCCCAGACTGGGGACCCCTGAGCCCCACCCTACAGCTCTGCCTGCCACCCAGGATGAATCCATGCTGTTTGGAGCTGCACAAAACCCACTGAGAGGGAGAAACCTGCATGCCTCCCCGGGCCACCCGCATCTTTGGACCCCCAGCCCACAAAATGGGCGCCTCACGCTCAGCTTGGACCCCTCCCTCAACTCTGCCCCTGCAGAGCTCCCCTCAGCAGGGGCCCTCAGGGAAGCTGCATGGGCCTGGCCCATTGTCCCAGATGGTCACAACACATACCTAGTGAGAAATCACTCCACACACCAGCCGTGCACCTGGCCCGAATTGCCGCACAGTGCCAGACAATTCTTATGAAATTTCTACCCAAATCAATATTGATATGTGGAGAAAGCTCATGTGAGTTGTCTGGAAAATTGGCCGGAAACTGCAGCAAACTTGCTTCCTGCATTAGGGGCCTTAAGGGGAGCCACCTGGGCCTGGCTGGTTGTTCCATAGGGTCCACACCCCAGGACTCCATCTTCCACGCAGGAGGAAACCATGCCATTTGGAACTCCAGAAAGAATTCAGATGAACTAAAATCTGCATTCCCACCTCTGGGCACCCCCATATTCAGTTTGCACCTGGATGCAAACCAGGAGCTTGACACTCACCCTGATCCAATTCCTCAACTCTGCTCCCTAGAAAGGTGGTAGAGCACCAGAAGATCGGGCCATTTGGAACTTTGGGAATGGTGAACAGTGGAAGGAATCTGCATGCCTACCTGAGGCCATTACCACAGTGAGTGGACACCTGTCCAAAAAACCCTAGAGCCAGTCACTCACCCTTACCCATACCCTCAACTCAGAAGCCCAGGAAGCTCTCCACAGAGGCTTCATATTGGTCCTGCCATGCCCTTAGGCCCCAACCCTAAAGCCTTGGTTGGGTTCTTATAGGTCCATTCTCAAGGGCCTGTCCTCAAAGCTCAAAGGATAGGGAACATCTGAGCAATACAAGCAGACTCAGACTCAGCCTGCTACCCAGAAGGAAACAGCACCATTTGGAACTACAGAAAGGATTCAGAGGAGCAGAAATATGCATGCCCATCTGAGGCCATCCACACATTCAGGGGCTCTGTGGACAGAAGCTTGGAGTCTTATGCTCACCCTGACCCATGCTCTGATCTCAGCCCCCAAGTCTCCTCCCTGTAAAGTTTGAAACAGCACCGACAGATCAGCCCTGCCATGTCCTTAGGCCCTAATCCTAACCATAGTTTTAGTCCTGAGGTTTCTGTCCACAGAGGTCTGGCACAGAAGCCCTATAGTTTGGGGACACATGAGCAATAGCAGAGGACTCTGCCTGCCACCTGGAAGGAAACCACACCATTTGGAACTCTGGAAATCATGAATAGCAGTAGAAATCTGCAGGCCCACCTGAGGCCATGTCCACACTGAGTGGACCCCTGGACACAAAGCCAGAGCCAGAAACTCACCCTCACCCATGCCCTCAACTAGCCCCCCAGACAGGTCTCCATGGGGTCTTCAGATGAGGACCTGCCATGCCCCTAGTCCCTAATGCTAACCCTTGGATGGCTTCTGAGAGGAATTTCGCCAAGGGCTTTGCTTCTAATCCCCAGGGATTGGGGACACTGGAGCAACACAAGACAACGCCTGCTAGCCAGAAGGACACCATGCCATTTGGATCTTCAGAATGGTTTCAGAGCAGGAGAAATATACATGCCCACCTCAGGCCATGGCCATATTTAGTGGACCTCTGGATACAAACCCAGAGACAGCATTCACCCTAACCCATGCTCTCAATTCAGCCCTGGGAACACTCCCAAAAGAACCTTTAGATCAGTCTTTCCCTGGCTCTGGGTCCTAACCCTAACTCTTGGTTGGGTTCTGAGGGGCCTATCCCCGGTGGCCATGCTCCGAAGGGCAGGGTTCAGGACACTTGGGCAGTAGCAGAGGACTTACCCAGCCTCACTGGAGGATATTTTGCCCTTTGGAACTCTGGAAAACATTCCAGTGCTGGAGAAAAATATGCATGCCCATCTGAGGCCTCCCCCATATTCAGCGGCCCCCTGGACACAAAGCTGGAGGCTGACACTTACCCTGACATTCTCTGTCAGCTCATCCCCCAGTAGAGATTGAAACACCTGGGCAGTTTGTGCCTGACATGCCCCTAGTTCCTAACCTTAACCCTAGGCTGGGTTTTCGAGGTTCTGTCCCCAGAGTCCTGGCATGCATGCTCTACATGTTGGGGATACCTGAGCAATACCAGAGGACTCAGCCTGACACCCAGAAGGAACCTGTGCCAATTGGAAATCTGATAAGGATTCAGAGTAGGAGAAATCTGCATGTCCACCTGAGGTGACACCCACATTTAGTGGACCCCTGGACACAAATCCGGATCCTGACACTCAACCTGATCCACACCTTCATTTCAGCCCCCTGCCCACCCACCAACCCAGGAAGCTCACCAGTGTACCTTCACTTTGGTGCCGCCATGCTCTAGGACCTAACACTTACACTAGGTTGTGTTCTGAGGGGTCTGTACCCAAGGGTCTGCCTCTAATGCCCCAGGGAGTGCGGACCACTGAGCAATACCCGAGGACTAAGCACACAACACGGAAGAACACTGCCATTTGGAACACCAGGAAGGTTTCAGGGCAGGAGAAATCTGAAGGCTAAGCTGGGCACATCCCAGAAATCCCCCACTTTCATTAACCCCCTGAACACAAACTCTGAGCCTGACCCTCATCTTATCCCTAAACTAACCCTAATCCCAAATCCTCAACTGTAACCTTATCTCCTAACCTCTAATGCCTAACTCTCACCCTAAGCAGAAGAAGAAATCTGGAGAATGGTAGAAGACATTTCAGACAGTTGGGCAGGTGGACACAGTTGAAGTGGGCCTCTGGCCTTTTTTAGAAGGTGGAACTTGTAATGATCTCATTTTAGGTTATGTGGTGGTTCTGTAGGACACTGTCCCTGTTTGGGGTCAAACACACTGAAGCATCCTGTCTGAAGTGGCTAATGGGGTAAAGAAATGACAGTTGGGGAGTCTGAGTGTAGAGATAAAGCACATTTGTGCTACTGTAACAAGTTGACTGCACATTGAAATCCCTGTAGAGGAAACGACTCTTCCAAACATCCACATTAGCACCACGTCACAGAAGGAGAGAGGACATCAGACTTTGGGATGGAGGCCAAGCCCTGCCAGATCCAGTTCACCTAACATGGTGAGGCCACTCTTAGCAAGGAGGAGGCCACATCTTAGCAAGAGACACGTGGGAGGATTAAATCAGGGGCCCCGTGTCTTGGGTGCAGTAGAAGTGGAGGGATTTGGAATTCCAATTCTCTATAACACTCTACCACAACCTGGCTAGAACTGTGAAAAAGCACGAAGGAAGCCTCAGTAAAGTGGACTGGGGACTCCAGAAGGGGAGGCTGGAAGGGAGAGCCTGCCGCTCAGTGTCCATGTGGCACCGAACATGACCTTGGTCCGGTGCAGACCCACACTCTGACCTCAACTAAGTCTCGAGCCTGGCCCTGACCCCAATCCAAGACCAGAAGCCTAGCCCCCAATCCAAACAGTGTTCACAAGAATCAAGAGGTAGAAACTGCAAATATTTATCAATTGTGAATGCATAAACAAAGTGTGGAGAAGGATTTCAATTTGGGTTCAGGTTCAGGTTTCAGTCAGAGTTCTAGATCAGGCTTTGGGTTTAGGGTCAAAGTGAGGATTTTCAGTGAGGGGCGAGGAAACAGAGTTAGATTTTAGGGCTTTGGGTTTATGATTTAGGGTTTAAGGCTCAGGGCTTATGGGATAAAGCTCAAGGTCAAATTTAGGGTTTGGGTTCATGTTGGGATTTGGGTTCAAGGTTCATGATTCAGAGTTCTTGTTTAGGGTTTAGGTTCATGGTTCAAGGCTTGGATCCAGGGCTTAGGTTCAGAGTCCAGGCTTTGGGTTTGATTTCAGATTTGGGATTCAGGGTTCCAGTTTGGGCTTTAAGGTCAGGTTAGGTTTCAGTGTTAAAGTTAGGGGTTAAGGTTAGGTTTAGGGATGACAGATTTTCTTCAGTTGTCAACATGAATACAAAATTTCTATTGGAAGTTTCTAAATCTTAAATGTATTTCGTCTGGGTGTCAGGAGCTGGTTTGGAACTTAGGATCCCAATAACTCCCTACCGACAGCATTCTGGTCCTAGAGTCTCCCAGTCGCACAGAAGCGTTTTTGTCTTGGCTCAAACATACCTATAAAGTGACAGAGTGTTTAAAAAAAAATACCCTTGGCAGAGAAGGGCAAGCTGCTGCCAAAGTTGGGCTGATTTCACAATGGTAGAGGCGTGAAACCAAATATCGGGGAAATGTTCATGGAAAATGAGACAGGAGATAAATAACTGGTCGACTCCTGATTCTTCCACAATAACAAAGACCAAGTTTCCAACAGAACTTGATAATGTTCCCTAGGAAGGCCTGTGGTGCTCATTACCAGTCTTGAAAGAGGGCCCCCTCCCCTGCTTTAAACTAAGAATCCCAGGAGGATATTTCCTAATTTGTGTCAAAGTAAAATTTTATTATTTGGCTGTTCCCATGTACAATTTGTGGGAGCACTGACAACACTTTCCTTTCTCAAAACCTCATCAACACATGGGTCAAGGGCAGGCAATGTTGTAATGCACTGTGCAAGGAGGGCTATTAGAAACAATCAAAAGGTATCGAATATGAAACCTAGAAAAACCACCCTTTATGGGCACTTAATGAGGATCCCTAACCATAGGATCTAACGTCTCAGCCTAAGGAATTTGCCCAAAATCATCAATAACAATAGCCTGTTGACCACTGTAACCATCTCACCATCGACCTCAGGGTTTGTAATACACACTCCAACCATTAGAGACACACTTCTCAGCAGCAGAACAGGACTTGCCCACTCCCGGTGGACCAACTCTTAGAGTGAAGCCGAGAAACCCACTCCTTGGAAATCCCAGCCATTAGGACAAAGTCAAAGAAACCACACCCAGAACTCAATAAAGGACAGATATCTCGGGTGCCTGGGTGGCTCAGTGGGTTAAGCTGCTGCCTTTGGCTCAGGTCATGATCTCAGGGTCCTGGGATCGAGTCCCGCATCGGGCTCTCTGCTCAGCAGGGAGCCTGCTTCCTGCCTCTCTGCCTACTTGTGATCTTTTTCTCTGTCAAATAAATAAATAAATAAATAAAATCTTAAAAAAAAAAAAAAAAAGGACAGACATCTCATGAAGTGGATGCTGCAAATCACCACCACTCCCATGAAGTAACTCTACAGTGGACTCCAGGTCTGTTCCCTGTCCGGGATTACACGGGGCACCGTGTTCTTCCAATACTCCATACTGAGAACAAAACCGTGAACTGTCCTCATCAGTCCTGTGTGCCGGCTCACAGTGAGCCCTGCAAAAGCCAGACATCTTCTTGATAGCACTTAGCCTCTCACAGCCTATTCTAGCAGATGGAGAGTGCTGCTCACCCCAACTTCCATACCAGCGAGACAACACTTGGAACAAGTCTTGCCATACTCCACGCAAAAGGCATATTCTCTACCTGCAAAATGATGGACAGTGAAACGCCATGGATTCCCCACACCTTCTTGAACCTAGGTAAGTAGGAGATAGAGTTTGGCCAGAGCTATTTTCCCCAACCCCCTACACACACACACACACACACACACACACACACCCTTCCCTTGTGCACTCCAGACCAGTTTCCATCCACTTTGCTCACTCCCAGCCATTGTTTCTGCAGGGTATTACAGTAGTACTGAGGTGCTGGGACTGAGGTGCCAGGTGCTAAGCCAGCATCTTGGAGCCAATTACTATTAGAAATTAATATTCATTTTATTAACAGATGCATCCCAGAAGATCTTGCTACCACGGTCGTTAGAAAAGTCGTTACAACAGAGGTCCTAACAACCTGTGCCACTCTCCATGGATCCACTTCCTGGCTCCAGGGATTGGCTCATCCATGGACATGTGACCTGATTCCAGCCAATGAGCTGGGAGGAACCTCAGATTTCAGTCTGCAGAGCCAAGCATGGGGTGAACCACCCAGGTCAGGGACTTTTCCATTCCAACTGCAGAAGTGGCCTAGGCCAGGCCTGTGTTAGTGCTACAGAGGGCCAAGGAAGCCAGGTGATTCATAATATTGTTGGGGGCTGAATCAGACTCGTCCTGAAACCCACATGTGCTAGATCCTCTACTAATTTAGGAGAACCCTAAATATGCTCTAGGTCTTGTCCTGAACAAGATGACCATCTGCGTGGTATAGAACCCACAAGATATACCATCCAGGCAATGAGGACATACTCAGCCAAGCAATACCTACCTGGAATTCAACCACAGACAAATGTGTTGTGGGAAGCTCGAGGCCTACAGAGAAATGTGGGGGAATTCTTGAGACCTTAATTAATGTCCAATCTCACTATCATCTTTTTCTCCTTTCAAATGGAGGGGCCAGGGTCAGGTAAGATAGATCCTAGTGTATTCCCATTCTACCACTAGAAGAGAAGAGCCCTCTCCCCCATCATCCATCATGTTGCAGATCTGGGGTGTGGGAAACTACTACCCATGGGCCAAATGGGATCTCCCCCCATATTCTGTCAATCAAGTATGGCTGGAACTTTAGTTATGGATGGTCTGTGGCTGCTTTCAAGCCACAAGGTTAAGAGTGGAGTCGTTGTCAGAGACACCACATGGACTGCAACACCTAACAGAAAATCTTTACAGAAGACTTTACAGAAAAGTCTATGCCAATCCCTGGTCTCAAAGATCCTAGGATCATTTCACTTCTTCGAGTATAACATAGATCCTTCTGGGTATAATCTAATTTCTTCACCCCCAGAGGCAAAGACTTCATCCTTTTAGCCAGAACTCCATCTCCGTCCTCCTCTATTTATACCTCGAATGGCATGTCTACATGTCTGTAGCCCAATGGAAATTCACTGTAGTTTACATGGTAGTGATGCTCAGAAACAGAGGTGTGTGAACCTGTGAGTGTGTATTTCCTCTTAGTTAGCCACAGTGTGCAAGGATAATACAATACAGTAACATGATTTCTGTCTCACAGGAATGGCCACGCAATGTGGTTCCATAATGATCTCAGAAGAAAGCCACCTTCATAGAACAAATATCATCCAGAAGGACTCCCAAATCCCTTGTCCAGACACTATAATCTACCAATGCTGGGGGCACACAGAGGGACAAAGACTCCCCCTACCCATCAGGGTTTTGAAGGATGCCTGCTGTTCCAGGACAAAAGATCCCGAAACCATTCATCCATCTGTCATCCAGTCAGGCATCTGTGAGAGAGATCGACTCCAAGCAGCAAGAGCAGACCAAGAGACAACAAATGACAGCCTTGTGTGACAAATGTCATGACAGGGGACACTCAGGAGGACTGGGGTGTGCAGGGCTGGCCAGACTGGGAGTGCTCCAGGAGGATGATCGCAACTGTGTCACTAAGAGGGATGCTCGGGAGGACTGGGGGTGTGCAGAGTTGGCCAGACCAGGAGTCAGGGTGACCAGGAATGCTCCAGGAGGATGCCCTAGTTGTGCTTTTGTGTGGCTACATGTGTTAGTGTGACTGGGCATTGGCCAGACAGGAAATGACAGGGCAGATGAGGGGAGGTGTTCCTAAACTGCCTTCTGCAAGGCAAAAGTTCGGTAACAAGATTTCTTTCAGTACAATTTCATTTCACATGCATCTATGAGTCCCTAAAGCTGATTGTGCAGAACACGAAGTACGTAGTTGGCCATTGATTTCAAGGCTGAAATGCTGTGGGCAGAGCACACTTGATATTTCCTTTTGTTGCTTTCAGAGTAGGATGACTTTTCCTGCCTTCATCTCCCACCCAAGAACAAGGAACAAAGGCAACAAAAATCCGCACTTCAAAACGTCAACAGAAATCTGCAAACCCAAGTTCTCCCAGGAGCTAAAGGTTCAGGACCAAGGTGACAGAAAGGGGAGGCAGATAGCAAGGAACCAAAAGAATATGTCATGTGTATGTGAGCTGGCCCACTTCTCCACCTGTTGGAAGCAAACCATGCCTGATTGGAGGGAGTCACACCTGCACCTGGTCCATCTGTTTGCTGCCTTTGAGCAGAGCAGAGGATGTGCTGAGCTGGGTGTAGGTGTCGGGGGGAGCTAGCCAGCTGGCCACAGATGCTACCTGCCAAGTTCCTGTAGGACCAGCATCTGGTCCTCAGCTAAGATGAAACAATAATCATGTCTAGTTACCTATTTCCCGGGGCAGGTAATGTGCTCAGTGCTTTGGTGATTAAGTCCTCTCCCATTTTATTTTTTAAAAACACTTTCGGCAGATAAGACTGACATACGAAAAAGCTGTCCATAGCTAATGTATGCAACTTGACCCTGGCCCTAACCCTACTCTAGTTAAGTTATACTCAATTTAGAATATCACTCATAAATTGGAGGATGGTTTTTAGGAGCTAAGGAATTCAGGGACCAACCTTCTGTCTTATTCTCCCTTGAATCTGGTTAAGTCAGAACACATTCTGCCCATGATTATCTGGAGAGTGGCCACACGGGGGCAACAGTGAGTAAAATATTGGCACAAACCTCACTCCAAAGCCAATTCTTCCCTCATCCTGTCAAACCTTGTTCGTTCAATGTTTACAGATCATTGTTTAGATTATGAACAGTGAGACTTTGTTGAATTTTTTAAAAAACAAAACTAATTCTTTCAAGCTGTTAAGAATAGAAGATGTTTTTTAAAATCTCAGAGTTGACGAGCAGATGAAGGCCCAGGGGCCTGGGAAAAGGCTATAACTATCGGATCTATTCAGGTCTACATAGGAAACAAGGATGACTTCTATTTTACTTCTTTTCAGCAAGCATTTGTGTCAACTAACAGTACCGAATCCACACCAAATAGTGCAGCTCAGAGGAAAACAAAAGGAGAATCAATAGCCTCCAAAAGCAGAGGAAGAGGACACCCAGGAACAAAGAAGACAGACCACAGATGCTCTGCTCAGGCCAATTTGCAGTCTGTTGATCCTCTGTGGCTAGAATGTCCCCAGTGCCCCTGGGGGTCGTGGGTCAGGCAGACCGTACACCCTGATGCTGCACTGTTGTAACCTGTGACAAGCCTCCTGGTGCATTCCTCCATGAGACCCCCACCCCCACCCCCTGACGACTCCAGCCTGCTTCTTGGAACTCCCATTCCCCTTTCTGACCCCATCATTCACTTTTCCCATCACTGCCATAGCATAGAGTATGTTTAACTACATACTATTCTGTCGTTTAAACGTTTTTTGTCATGTTTGCTGTGAAACTATACCCTGCATCATCTACCCTGATGTAGAATCACTTGTTGCATTGCATGACTTAACTGTGGATTTTGACCTTACAGTGTCATGGGGCTAGTGTCCTGGGCAAGGTCCTCACTAAGCCGGCTCAGCTGTTGCAGTAAAGGTCTGATCCAGGCACTGCTATTTTTGTGCAAGTAAGACAACACAGCTAAAACCTTGGTTTGGGTTCAGAATTGCTCAAGGCCCCTCATCCACATCAGATGGCATGGGGACACACCCTGAAAACGCTTGTTAGTCCAATGTTGTCCTAGGTAATTTTCATGAAACAGCCATTGTGTCCAGTGGGGGAACTCAGTAGGAGCGGGGAGGCTGGGAGTCAGAACTCCTGAGATAGAATCCATCTTGGAGACTGCCCAGAACTTCCTTGGAGTTCATTCCATACTCCTGAATGAGTCAATTAATCTAAAAACTTTTCCTCATTTATTTTTATTATTTATTTCCTCATTTATTATTTTAAAGATTTTATTTATTTATTTATCAGAGAGAGAGAGAGAGAGAGAGAAAGCACACAAGCAGGCAGAGTGGCAGGCAGAGGCAGAGAGAGAAGCAGGCTTCCTGCCAAGCAAGGAACCTGATGCGGGACTTGATCCCAGGACTCTGGGATCATGACCTGAGCCTTTGGCATGGCTTAACCGACTGAGCCACTCAGCCATCCTAAAACTTTTCTCCATTTTAGAAACAATCAGCCTGAAGCTCCAATGAACTGACTCTCCTAGGTCATATTGAAAATCAGCGAAAAAGCCAGACTGAGATGTGAGACAGCCTCCAGCATGATCCCCCAGAGTGGCTTTAGCTAGAACCACAATCACCCATTTATCTTTCCTGGACTCCCAGACTCTCATGGAACTCTTCATGGGGCATATTCTGAGAACAAAGTTCATGTCAGTGCCACAGAAACCTTGGAGACTGTTTATAACGAGATTCTGTGATGTCAATGGAGTCCCAAGCCACAAGCCATCTCAGAGTTTGTCTGCAAAGATATGGCTGGAGGGAAACCCACATGCTGATAAAGGGTAGAGGAAGATAGAACAAGCTAGGGAAAGAGGGGGTCTTTATGTCACATCTGGCCCCAGATGACATGGTGGTGTCCAGCAGGGCAAGCCCCCCAAATGCCCCCTACCGCCTTCACAGAACTCACCCCTAAGGATTGAAGCTGAACTTCATACATGTGTCATGAGTGCTCCAGCTAGCTCAGGGAAGCATGACACAGGACATAATAAAGCCGCAGTCTTGACAGATATATATTCATGGAACAATAGATTTCTCCAAATATATTCTGAAATGGTAAAACTTCACTGATAAAACATGGATATTTTTGATTAAAAGGAGCATCATACTTTTCAGTTAATAAATATTTATGGAGTATCTACTTAGTGCAAATGTATAGCTCTAGTCCCACCTGGGAGCTTCCAGTGGATCAACAATAGGAAGGAATGCAGGCTAAGGGCTAAGAGCCATCCTATTCAGAGAGGCCCATTAAGGAAGCCCACTGAGAATATCCTTTTCAGCAAAGCCCAGAAAGACAGGGCCAGCAAATCCATCTGTAAGAAGACAGACAGAGCAACTTGATTTTTACTTATTTTGACCATAACACATAAATGTCAAGAAATATTGTCTTAAATTTTGCTTTGGAACATTTAGTTCTTCTCTGTAACTATTTGGGTTACATGCTAACCTTTACTCACTGTAAAATACTCTCAGAAAATGTCTGATTTAAGCATAGACAACTTGTATTAAAAGGCAAATAAATTAATCCTGGCAAGCTCCTAAACTACCCCTGCCCCTAACCCATAACCCAAACCCCCGAGCCTAACCCGTGACCTTAAACTCTGGCCCTAAACCTGATCCCAAGCATGACATTAGGTTGGGCTCACAGGAGTCTGTCCCCAGAGACCTGGCGCCAAAGCCGCAGGGACTGGGGACACCTGAGCAGTCCCAGAGGGTTCTGCCTACTACCCAGAAGAAAACCATGCCATTTGGAGCTCCAGAAATGATTCAGAGCAGGAGAAATCTGCTTGACTACCTGAGGCTCCCCCCACATTTAGTGGTCTGCTGGACACACACCTGGGACTTGAGACTCACCCTGACCCATGCCCTCAACTCAGCACTCTTGGAGTCTTGCCACACAGCTGGCAGGTTGAACCTGACATGATCCTAGACTCTAACCCTAGCCCTAGGTTGGATTTCTAAAGGAACACACCCAGAGGCCTTGTTCCAAATTGCCAGGGAATGGGGACACCAGAACGAAGCAGAGGGCTCATCCTACAACAGCCAGAAATCATGCCTTTTGGAACTCCAGAAAGGATTTATGGCAAGAGAAATCTGAATGACATCTTGAACCAATCTCTGCTTATTTATACTTTCATACCATACTGAACACAAAGCCCGAGCCTGATACTCTCCTTAACCCTAGCCCTCAATTCAGATATCTCTGAAGGTCTCCACACCAAAGCAGATCACACTTCCCATACTCCTGGGACTACCCCTATCCTAGCTTAAGACACAGGTGAAAACGTGAGCACTCCAAAAGGACATACAAGAGACCAAGAGACACACGAAATAGTGCTCCACATCAATAACCATCAGGGAAATACAAATCAAAACCACAATGAGATACCACCTTGTTGGCATGGCTAAAATGATCAAGGCAGGGAACAACAAATGTCGGCGAGGACGTAGAGAAAGGGGAACCCTCTTACACTGCTGGTGGGAATGCAAGCCTGTGTAGCCACTCTGCCAACTGTTATCAAGTTTCTTCAAGAACTTAAAAATAGAGCTACCCTACAACCCAGCAATTGCACTACTAGGTATTTACCCCTTAAGATACAGATTGAGTGAAAAGTAGTGGCACCTGCCCCCCCCTCCCAGTGTTCATTGCAGCAATATCCACTCTGGCCAAAGTATGGAAAGAGCCCAGATGTCCACAGAAAGAGGAATGGATAAAGAAGATGTGGTTCATATCTACAACAGAATATTATTCAGCTGTCAGGGAGGATGAAGACTAACCATCACATCCACCTGGATGGAACTGGACGGTATCATGCTGAGCGAAATAAGTCTGTCAGAGAAAGACAATCAGCACATGGGTTTACTCATATGTGAAATAGGAGAAACACCACAGAGGATCAGAGGGGAAGGGAGGGAAAACTGAATAGGAAGTCATCAGAGAGGAAAAACCATGAGAGGCTCTTCATTACAGAAATAAACTGAGGGTTGTTGGGGGGGGTGAATGGGGGATGGGATAACTGGGTGATGGGCATTAAAGAGGGCACTTGATGCAATGAGCACTGGGGGTTATACACACCTGATCTAGTATTGAACACTACATCTGAAACTAATGATGTACTATAAGTTGGCTTATTGAATTTAAGTTAAAAAGAACTCAAGCAAACACTCTTAAACATTTGTATGGAACCACCAAAGATACTGAACAGCCAATGCAATGTTGAGAAGAAAACCAAAGCTGGAGAAGTCACAATTTCAGATTTCAAGTTATACAACAAAGTTGTAGTCATCCTAGCAGTATAGTACTGGCACAAAAATACACAAAGAGACCAAGGGAACAGGATAGAAGCTCAGATATAAACCCACAATTATGTGGCCAATCAATCTTCTACAAAGCAGGAAATAATATTGAAAAGGAAAAGGACAGTCTCTACAACAAATGGTGTTGGGAAAACTGGACAGCTATGCACAGAAGAATGAAATTACTCTGCTTCCTTATACCATACAGATAAATAAACTCAAAACAGTTTCAAGACCTTAATGAAAGACCTGAAACCATAAAAATCCTACAAGAGGGCACAGACAGTAACTTCTTGACGTGGACCAAAGTAACATTTTTCTAAACTGTCTCATGAAGCAAAGGAAATAAAAGCAAAAGTAAACTACTGGGACTATATATATCAAAATAAAAAGTTTCCACACAGCAGAAGAACTAGGAAAAAGTAAGAATAATAATAAGACAACCTACTGAAAGGGAGAAGATATTTGCAAATATGCTATGCAATAAAGGGAGAGTGTCCAAAATACATGGAGTGTATACAACACAACACCAAAAAAAAAAAAAAAAAATCCAGTTAAAAAATAGTCAGAAGACATGAACAGACATTTCTCCAAAGAAGAACTGCGGATGGCCAATGGTCCCATGAAAAGATGTTCACCAGCACCCAAACTCAGGAAAATGCAATTCAAAAGTATAATGAGGTATTACCACATACTGTCAGAATGGCTCCCATCGACAGCACAAGGAACAACAGGCGCTGGGAGGGTGTGGAAAAAGGGGAACGCTCGTGTACTGTTGGTGGAAAAGCAACCTGCTCCAGCCACTCTGGAAAACAGTATGGAGGTTCCTCAAGGTTAAAAATAGAGCTACCCTAGGATCTAGCAACCACACTACTGGTATTTACCCAAAGCATGCGAAAACAGTAACTGGAAAGGATACATGCACCCCTGTTTTCTTGTAGCATTATTTACAAGATCACAATATGGAAGCAACCCAACTGTCTATTGATAAAGTGATAAATTAGATGGTAAATGTATACACATGCACATATACATATGGAATATTACTTAGCCATAAAAAGTGCAACATTTACTCACTTTGGGATATTACTCAGTGGAATATTACTCAGTCACAAAATATTCCACACACAGTGGAATATTACTCAGCCATAAAAAGAATGAAATCTTTCCATTTGCAGCCACACGGATGGATCTAGAGAGGATTATCTTCAGTGAAATCAGTCAGTCGGAGAAAGACAATACCATATGATGTCACTATTATGTAGAATTGAAAAAAGAAACATACATTAAAAAAGGAGAAAAAAGAGACAAACCAAAACATGATTCTTAACAATAGAGAATTGTTAACCTTTGAGGTTACCAAAGGGAGGTGGATGGATGGATGTGTGAAATAGATGAAGGTGACTAAGAGTACAGTTTTCTTGATGAGTACTGAGTAATATACAGAATTACTGACTCATGCTATTTTACACCTGAAACTAATATAACCCTGTATGTTAATGTGACTGTAATTAAAATAATAAAAAAAGATTTTTCTTCCAGTAACCTGTTTGAAAAAGCTTTGGTACACAATGTTCATATGCCCTACTTGGGAGTATTTCCTCAACAATATTTATTCTTTCTATGGCTGGAATTTCACGGAATTCTCATATTTTACCTGTTAATCTTACCCACAGGAGCCATGGTCCCTTTCCATCTAGGATCAGCACCTATGCATTCAAGAGAGTATAAGTAGAGATAGATGCCATGTCATCATCCAGAAAGCTATTACTGTTTCTGTCTTAGTATGAGATGTTCACAGAGGGTGGAACATGTTTCAGAGCAGGTTTGTTCTCTATCCTGGATCACTAATTCACTGGTCATTACTTGGAATCATTTGGCTAATAGATTCCTTGTGGACAAGCTTGCTTCCAAGCACATCCATGGGAGGTGCAAAGGTGGGTGGGCTCAGTGTAGGACAGGAAGAGGATCAAGTACAGACAAGGGTACAGTTCCTTCCCTTGATCCAAGAACTGCCTTGGGTATCGGTATGGGAGACAGAGGCAATGGGAAAACACCAAGCTCACCAGCTGAATGCAGGAAGTACAGGTCAAAGGATCTTGTGATGTGGGGCATGGTGACTTCTCTGAGCTACCTCTGAGAGGGAGCGGGGGAAGGAATGAGAAAGAGAAACTGCCTACACCTGGAACATGCCACTTGCCCACCGCTCTTGGAACACCTCCATCTACAGTGGGCTCAGGCTACCTAAAAGGCATGGGAGGTTGCCACCTCCCCCTCAAGTCTCACACAACCTTCCTCTGTCCCCATGAAGTCATGGTCTGCCCTCACAAAATACCCTAGGAAACTAACCTTTAAACTGAAGGCTCCCTTCACACTCTGGTTCAAATCTTGTCCAACCACAATAGTATGAAAGTAGAAATTAGTCACAAGAAGAATATGGGACAGTCACAAATATTTGGAAATTTAACAACCTGCAAGTAAACAACAAATAGTCAAATAAGAAATCAAAAGAAAATTTAAAAGTACCTTGAGACAAATGAAAAAAGATAACCTATGAAAAGTTATGGGATGTAGCAAAAGTAGCTCTAAGGGGGAAGTTCATAGAAATTTGGGTCCTCATCAATCCATCTGAAAACTCTCCAATAACCAACCTAATATACACAAGAAAGAAGTGTGGGGGGGAACAAGCAAAACCCCAAATCAGTAGATAGAAGGAAATAACAAAAAGGAAAGTGGACATAAATCCAATGGAGACTAAAAAGACAAAAGAGCAAGAAAAATATAAGTTGCCTTTTTTTGGAAAGATAAACAAAACTGACAAACTTTTAGCTAGACTCACAAGAAAGAGAGAGGGCTCAAATATAACCAGGAAAGAGAGAGAACTGATTCCTGTCTCACATCAAAATCCTAGAGGAGAACACAGATAACAACCTCTTCAACCTTGGACACTGCAACTTCTTGCAAGACATGTCTCTAAGGACCAGGGAAACAAAAGCAAAAATGAACTATTGGTACTTCATCAAGATAAAAAGCTTCTACACAGCAAAGGAAACAATTAACAAAACTAAAAGGCAACCTACAGAATGGAAGAAGATATTTGCAAATGGCATGACAGATAAAGGTCTGGTATCCAAGATCTACAAAGAATTGTTCAAACTCAACACTCAAGAAACAATGAAACCACTCAAGAAATGGGCAGAAAACAGGAAGAGACACTTTTCCAAAGAAGACACACAAATAGCCAACAGACCATGAAAAAGTGCTCCACATCTTTTGTCATCAGGGAATTCAAAACCACAATGTGATACCACCTTAAAGCGGTTAGAAAGGCTAAAATGAATAGGACAGGAAACAATAACTGTTGGCAAGGATGTGGAGAAAGGGGAACTCTCTTACACTGTTGGTGGGAATGCAAGCTGGTGGAGTCACTCTGGAAAACAGCATGGAGGTTCCTCAAAAAGTAAAAAATAGAGTTGGCCTACGACCCAGCAATTGCACTCCTGGGTATTTACCCCAAGGATACAGATGCAGTGAAAAGAAAGGGCTCATGCTCTCCAATGTTCATAGCAGCAATGTTCGCAAGAGCCAAACTGTAAAAGCAGCTGAGATGTCCTTCAACAGAGGAATGTATAAAGAAGATGTAGTACATACGTACCATAGAATGATATTAAGCCATCAGAAGGGATGACTGTCCACCATTTGCATTGACATGAATGGAACTGGAGGGTGTTATGCTAAATGAATTCAGTCAAGCAGAGAACAACAATAATCATATGGTGTCACTCATATGCAGAACACAAGGCATAGTGTGGAGGACCACAGGGGAAGGGAGGGAAAACTTAATGGGAAGAAATCAGAGAGGGAGACAAACCATGAGAGACTGTTAGTCATAGGAGACAAACTGGAGGAGAGGTAGGTTGGGGGGGCAGGGTAACTGGGTGATGGGTATTAAGGAGTAAACGTGGTGATGAGCCCTGGGTGTTACATGCAACTAATGAACCATTGACCATTATATCAAAGACTATGCCTTGGCTAACTGAATTTAAATTAAAAATGTAAAAAACTTAAAAAAAGAAATGAGTTATTACAAAGAATATCACAAAAATGCAAAGGATCTTTAGCAAGTACTATGAGCAAGTAGAGGCTGCTACCTTGGACAACCTAGAAGAAATGGATAAGTTCCTAAAAACAACCTTGAATGAACCATGAAGGGGAAAAAAATCTGAACAGACTGATCACTAGTGAGCACAGAGTGTGGACAGAGGCCAAGGAGACATGAAGGACTGACTGCTTTTCTATGAGTATACACTGAGGAGTGGGGCCCCGAGCTCTCAGCTCCAGGGCTAGAGATAGGGAGACCATGATGTTCATTCTCATTCCAAAACATTGGGATCATTCTCTGAATATTTTCAGACCATAATGCTTTGAAAATGAAAGTTAATCACAAGAGGAAAGGTGAAAAGAACTCAAATACACGGAGGCTAGAGAGCATCCTACTAAAGAATGTATGGGTCAACCAGTCAATTCAAGATGAATTTTAAAAATTCATGGAAACTCAAGAAAATGAAAGCACAACTGTTCAACATCTTTGGGATATAGCAAAGGTGGTCCTAAGATGGAAGTATATAGCACTACAAGCCTTTCTCAAGAACCAAGAAAAATCTCAAATACACAACCTAACCCTACACCTAAAGGAGCTGGAGAAAGAACAACAAAGAATGCCTAAACCCAGCAGGAGAAGAGAAATAATAAATATCAGAGCAGAAATCAATGAAATAGAAACAAAAAAAACCCCAATAGAGCAAATCAACGAAAGTAGGAGCTGGTTCTTTGAAAGAATTAATAAGATTGATAACCCCCTAGCCAGACTTATCAAAAAGAAAGGAGAAAGGACCCAAATAAATAAAATCATGAATGAAAGAGGAGAGATCACAACCAACACCAAAAAAATACAAATAATTTTAAGAACATATTATGAGCAACTATATATGCAAGCACATTTGACAACCTGGAAGAAATGGATGCATTCCTAGAGACATATAAACTACCAAAACTGAACCAGGAAGAAATAGAAAACCTGAACAGACCCATAAGCAGTAAGGAGATTGAAGCAGCCATCAAAAATCTCCCAAAAAACAAGAGCCCAGGGCCAGATGGCTTCCCAGGGGGATCCTACCAAACATTTAAAGAATAATTAATTCCTGTTCTCCTGAAACTGTTCCAAAAAATAGAAATGGAAGGAAAACTTCCAAACTCATTTTATGAGGCAAGCATCACCTTGATCCCCAAACCAGACAAAGATCCCATCAAAAAAGAGAATTACAGACAAATATCCTTGATGAACACAGATGTGAAATTTCTCACCAATACTAGCCAATAGGATCCAACAGTACATTAAAAGGATCATTCACCACAACCAAGTGGGATTTATTCCAGTGCTGCAAGGTTGGTTCAACATCCTCAAATCAATCAGTGTGATACAATACATTAATAAAAGAAAGAACAAGAACCATATGATACTCTCAATAGATGCTGAAAAAGCAACTGACAAAGTACAGCATCCTCTCTTGATCAAAACTCTTCAAAGTGTAGGGATAGAGGGTACATACCTCAGTATCATCAAAGCCATCTGTGAAAAACCCACAGCAACTATCATTCTCAATGGAGAAAAACTGAGAGCTTTTCCACTAAGGTCAGGAACATGGCAGGGATGTCCATTATCACCACTGCTATTCAACATAGTACGAGAAGTCCTAGCCTCGGCAATCAGACAACAAAAATAAATTAAAGGCATCCAAATTGGCAAAGAAGAAGTCAAACTCTCACTCTTTGCAGATGATATGATGCTTTATATGGAAAACCCAAAGACTCCATTCCAAATCTTCTAGAACTTGTACAGGAATTCAGTAAAGTGTCAGGATATAAAATCAATGCACAGAAGTCATTTGCCTTCCTATACACCAACAACAAGAAAGAAGAAAGAGAAATTAAGGAGTCAATCCCATTTACAACTGCACCCAAAACTATAAGATACCTAGGCATAAACCTAACCAAAGAGGCAAAGAATCTGTACTCAGAAAACTATATAGTACTCATGAAAGAGACTGAGGAAGACACAAAGAAATGAAAAATATTCTATGCTCATGGATTGGAAGAACAAATATTGTGAAAATGTGTATGTTACCTAAAGCAATCTATACATTTAATGTAATCCCTATGAAAATCCCATCCATTTTTTTCAAAGAAATGGAACAAATAATCCTAAAATTTATATGGAACCAGAAAAGACCTCAAATAGCCAGAGGAATATTGAAAAAGAAAGCCAAAGTTGGTGGCATCACAATTCTAGACTTCAAGCTCTATTATAAAGCTGTCATCATCAAGACAGTATGGTACTGGCACAAAAACAGACACATAGATCAATGGAACAGAATAAAGAGCCCAGAAATGGACCATCAACTCTATGGTCAACTAATCTTTGACAAAGCAGGAAATAATGTCCAATGGAAAAAAGACAGTCTCTTCAACAAATGGTGTTGGGAAAATTGGACAGCCACGTGCAGAAAAATGAAACTGGACCATTTTCTCATACCACACATGAAAATAGACTCAAAATGGATGAAGAACCTCAATGTGAGAAAGAAATCCATCAAAATCCTTGAGGAGAAAACAGGCAGCAACCCCTTTGACCTCAGCTGCAGCAAATTCTTCCTAGGACTGTCACCAAAGGCAAGGGAAGCAAGAGCAAAAATGAACTATTGGGACTTTAACAAGATCAAAAACTTTTGCACAACAAAGGAAACATTTAACAAAACCAAAAGACAACTGACAGAATGGGAGAAGATATTTGCAACTGACATATCAGATAAAGGGCTAGTATCTAAAATCTATAAAGAACTTATCAAACTCAACACCCAAAGAACAAATAATCCAATCAAGAAATGGGCAGAGGACATGAACAGACATTTCTGCTAAGAAGACATCCAGATGGCCAATAGACACATGAAAAAGTATTCCACATCACTCATCATCAGGCAAATACAAATCAAAACCACAATGAGATGCCACCACACACCAGTCAGAATGGCTAAAATTAACAAGCCAGGAAATGACAGATGCTAGCGAGGATGTGGAGAAAGGGGGACCCTCCTACACTATTGGTGGGAATGCAAGCTGGTGCAACCACTCTGGAAAACAGCGTGGAGGTTCCTCAAAAAGTTGAAAATAGAACTACCCTACAACCCAGCAATTGCACTACTGGGTATTTACCCTGAAGATACAAATGTAGTGATCTGAAGGGGCACATGCACCTGAATGTTTATAGCAGCAATGTCCACAATAGCGAAACTATGGAAAGAACCTAGATGTCCATCATCAGAGGAATAGATAAAGAAGAAGTGGTATATATATATATACAATGGAATACTATGCAGCCATCAAAAGAAATGAAATCTTGCCATTTGCGACAACGTGGATGGAACTAGAGAGTATCATGCTAAGCAAAATAAGTCAATCAGAGAAAGACATTTATATGATCTCCCTGATATGAAGAAGTTGAGAGGCAACATGGGGGGTTTGGAGGGTAGGAAGGGAATAAAATGAAACAAGATGGGATTGGGAGGGAGACAAACCGTAAGAGACTCTTAATCTCACAAAACAAACTGAGGGTTGCCGGGGGAGAGGGGGTAGGGAGAGGGTGATTGGGTTATGGACATTGGGGAAGGTATGTGCTATGGTGAGTGCTGAGAAGTGTGTAAACCTGGTGATTCGCAGACCTGTACCCCTGGGGCTAATGATACATTATATGTTAATAAAAAAATAAAATAATTTAAAATAATTTTAAAAAAGAAAAGAATAGAATAGAATAAAATAGTAAGTGTGTATAGCACACTTTTATCCAAATAGAATTCCTTGTTCTTTCTCATATGGACAGACCTACATTGCCCATACTAAGGACAGGCACAACAAGTTCAGTCCTCATTTATATAGTTGACCTTATGTTATTCCTTTTGGTATTTGTATCTCAAAGTCAATGTCTCAATTGGTTTCTTAAAATAAGAAGAATAATAATGACATGGTCTGGATCTGTATGGTCTGTAAAGGTCTGGATCTCCATGACCAGATAACATGGTTTTGGTTCAGGTAAGGATGAAGACACAACCTCTTCCCAAGAAGTAAAGCCCACACCCTGAGGCATACTGACACGCTTCACAGGTGATGAATTCCTTTGTTCCATGGAGTTGTCAGAGTGCAAAGATTACAGGCACCCTCCAGGGTTCATTCTGTTTTCTTCATAAATTCCCCAGTTCAAGTCACAAGTGATCCACCAGGTCAGGTTTCAGAACCCAGGATGGGCCATCAGGTGAGCAGCCACACACACACACACACACACACACACACACACACCCCACTTCCCCTGCCCCCTACCCTCACCAGGGAAGGATAACAGGGGCTTGTGTTCCATTGGGAGCACAATAAGCCACTCCCTGGGCTCCTAAACACCCTACATTCCTCCTCAATTTCTCCCCCTCACAAAGGACACTGCACCCTGTTACAGCTCTAGGCTATGCTCTACTTTTAAAAATAATTTCTTTTTAAAAGATTTTATTTATTTATTTGAGAGAGAGAGAGACACATCAAGGGAGAGAACACAAGCAGGGGGAGTTGGAGAGGGAGAAGCAGGCTTCCCACCAAACAGGGAGCCCAATGTGTGGCTCAATCCAAGGACCCTGGGATAATGACCTGACCAAAGGCAGTTGCTGAATGATGGAGCCACCCAGGCACCCCTCAAAAATAATTTTGAATACTAGAAAGTGGTTCACAGCAGAGAAAAACACAAACCCCCACAGAAGATTCTTTGATTATTTCAGAAGACTATTTTCCCATTGTTTAATGAAAACAGGAAAGAAAAACACATAGACTTTCCCTTCCACTAGTAGATCTGATTCACTTCAGTGATTGAAAGAAGAGCAGGAAAAGAGAGGAACAGATGTTCTGATGACCCGTCATTCCAACCATCAAACTTTTGAAACTTCACCCACATGCAGAGAAAGAAGCACAAACCAACACCTGGGCCTGGCAACCTGGAAAAGTCAGAATTGGAATGACAGGGACAGACGATGTGGTTGTGTGTGTTTGGTGAGGCTGGTGGCATGGAAGAAGGTTCTCTGCCAGCTCTCCACCTGTGCCTCACCTGTCCTCAGCCAGAAACATGCTCACAGCCCTGACTTGTCACAACAGTCACATGGGAGACACATAGCCACCCTTGTAGCCAGCCCCGCCCACAGCCTCTTGCAGAATGCACTCAGCTCTCCCCCTGAACCCCTATCAGCTCTAGGCAGACCTGGAACTCCCCTGTCTGCCGCAAAGTTCTAGGACCCCCTCTTCTTCCAAAATTACACTGGCCCAAGACTTTCATGAGAAAGGAAGAAGGCTACCTTCTGAATAGTTAACACCTCCTTTCCTCTTCTGTCATATTTGTCTCCACTTACCTTTCTTTCTTTCTTTCTTTTAGATTTTTATTTGTTTATTTGACAGAGATCCCAAGTAGGCAGAGAGGCAGGCAGAGAGAGAGAGAGGAGGAAGCAGGCTCCCTGCCAAGCATAGAGCCCAATGTGGGGCTCAATCCCAGGACCCTGGGATCATGACCCGAGCTGAAGGCAGAGGCCTTAACCCACTGAGCCACCCAGGCGCCCCACTCCACCTACCTCTCTACCTTGGCAAACATAGGTCACATATAGCAATGGAACATGAACAGGCTCTGAGATCTGGATTTTTCATTGCAGCCTTCCAAGGACTACTTATGCAATGAGAAACTAGTTTATCCTTCCACAGTGTGTTTGAAAATTATCATCTACAGGAGAGTGAAAATCACTCCATTTTTACCTCACTCTTCGCGAAGCAGAACATGGTCTTCTTCTTTTCTTCATTGACTTCAATTCCAATTCATTTCCTTGCAGTGGTAGTTCCTTCGCTTCAGGGCTAGGATTTAGTAATTCCTCACCTGCATACAACAACCAGAGTTCATCATAACAAGCGCCCCCCATAATAGCCATTGCCTATTTAACTCCCCACCCCCAACACCTGCCCTCCAGCAACCCTCGGTTTATGCTCTAAGGTTGAGTCTGTTACCTCATTGGCCTATCTTTCTCCCCTCACTATGTTCATCTGTTTTCTTTCTGAAATTCCATAGGAGTGAAGTCATAGTGTATTGGTCTTTCCTTACTGATTTTGCTTAACTTAATCCACTCTAGATCCATCCACATCCTTGCACATGGTAAGATTTCAGTCTTTTTGAAGCTGGGTCCTATTCCACTGTGTGTGTGTGTGTGTGTGTGTGTGTGTGTGTGTGTGTACATCTTCTTCCTCCAGTCCTCAGTGAATGGACATTAGGGTTACCTCCATAGTTTTGTTATTGTTGATAATGCTGCCATAAACATCATGGTGCCTGTACCTCACTGAATGTGCATTTTTTTTGTCCTTTGGGTAAATACCTAGGAGTACAATGGCTGGATCCTAGGGTTTTCAGTTTTTAGCTTTTGGAAGAACCACCAGACTCTTTTCCAGAGTGGCTGCAACAGCCCGCATGCCTACCGACAGCGCAGGATGGTTCTGCTTTAAGCAGAACATTAACTGCCAGCAATTTCCTAAGGAGGAAATGGAAAACCTATGAGATAATCTGACTCGCCCACTGTCAGGCAAGCAGTTATAGGAATTCACCCCAGAGTTCCTGACGCCAAGTCCCTGAAGGCATCAGCATGTATCTGTACAGGAGAATTCCCAAAGACTCTCCTTCCGACTTCACCACCAATGAAACGACAGAGAAAACACGGCATGTCCATCTATCTAGATGATACATTTAGTGAAACTATAAAGTCAAGCTTCAAATCTTAAGTTGTGAAAGTCTCTTTAGAACCATTTTGAATTTTCCCTCTGTCCTCATTGGAACTCTTTGGATGAAAAGACTAATCCATTAGGATACATCACCTTTGGCAAAGGACAAGACATCATCTAAGTCTCTATCTGACCACAAACAGCCACCTAACTCTAGATGCTGGCCATTCCACCACAGCCTAGGCCCAGTGGATTAAACACTGTTAGATGAAGGAACACATTCTAAGTTCAAAACACACACCGAGCTCATCTTCCCTTTGTAATCAAAGTGATTGCCTAGGAAAGAGATGTTCCAAATACCTTTGTATGCCAGAAGTGAACAGAGAAAATGGAGTCCCCTGCCATGTTCTACCTGCAGGGAAACTCAGGAAACCTTGCACCCACTCTAGATTGGTGACAGCTGCTTCAGTTTGACTTTGTGGCTCTGCTAGAGACAAGAGAAAAGTCCAGGCGGTTTGGGGTTAAAGAGAAGTTTTACCTCCCATCCTGAAATTGATGTGACATTGAGCCCAATGTACCTGCTGCTTTCTTGGAATGCTGACGTCCTGTGACAAGCTGCATGACTGACTCAGATGTTGATTTCAAAACTTCAGGTCTCGTGGAGCCAGAGTGGAAAAGGATTTTCAGGTGGGGACAAGCAGGCACCTCCGACCTAAAGCCTGCACACCTGCTCCAATTCCTGGGAGAATGGGAGACACATGTTTGTTTCTTAAGTGGTAATTAGCTTCATTCTAAAGTTGACCAATGCTGTTGTCCTTTTTGGAAAAACAAAGTTACTCTTCCAAAAAAATACCAACTCATTGGTTTTAAACGCAACATGAGTTGGGTCTGGTTTATCCCTGGTTCCAGACACCCACCAGGAGGACCCTCCTGCACCATCCTGATGGCCCATTACCACCAAACTTGGAGACATGGGGCACAATGCTGAGTGGGTGGGCAGCTCCAGGGGTTGTTACCACTGCTCTTGAGCCTGGGGAAACAGAGACTATACAGCTCATCACTCCCTCCTGTAGAAACAAGCTTCAGTGCCTCACCTTTCAAAGTCTCTCACCCAGCACCTCGCCACTGCCCTCAGTGCTGATTGGCTGCAATGTCTCCTCTTCCAGTGTCTTTCACATTGCAGTTCGCCACTGCATCCAGTGGTGGCAAGCAGCATTGCCATGCCTTCCAGTGACTCTCACACTACAGCTCACCACAGCCTCCAGGGTGTGAACCTTCACTGCTGGGCCTTCCAGCATCTCACAATGCACCTCACAACTGCCTCCACTGGTCTCAAGCTGGACTGGCACATCTTCCACCGTCCCTAAGACTGCAACTCAGCATTGCCTCCAGTGGAAGAAAGCCACACCGAGTGGCCTTCCTATGCCTTGCACTACGTCTGTCCACTGCATTCATTGTCTGGAAGCTCCAGCAGCACATCTTCCAGTGTCTCACCAGTAGCAACTGACCACTGCTTCCCTTGGTGGAAAGCTGAATCGATTCATCTTTCAGCATTTATTGCACTGGAGCTCAGCATTGCCTCCAGTGGTGGAAGGTTGAATGATGAGAGCTGCTTGATGGCATGGAAGTGCAGAAGTCTGTCACTGGAGGCAGTCCTTAATTGCATTGGGAGAGCTGCTGGGAGACTGCAGCTTGCAGGCACTGGAGGCAGTGTTGAACTGCATTACAAGACCCTGGAAGAATTGGAAATGTCAGTTCCCGCTGCAGTTCAGCTGCAGCGCGAGGGATGCCAGAAGGATTTGCAGTACTTCCGTGTCGCTCTCACCAGCAAGAACGACCAGGAGACCTCAGCGAAGCAAGCTTTATTTCTGGGTAGCTGTTGGGATTTCCCCCCCCCGTGCATATCTATATATACCAAGGTTGCACAACCAATCACTCGCAGCCACATAGATACAAAATCTTAAGTTCCGCCTACTGGCTCGCATCCAGCCGCCATCTTAATGGCGTGTTTACTTTCGGGCACAGAAAAGGTCATGCGGCGCACGAGGCCCCCACGGGCCCAGCCGGAGCAGCTCCGCATCGTCGCCACCTGGCGGCAGCGACGGCTTGAGGCAGCGGCGGCCGGCGGCCGAGGCAACGAGCGGGCACCGCGGAGCCCAAAAGCATCACCGCGCATGCGCTACAAGCCGCTCGGGCACCGACACTTCCGAGGGCCATGAGAGGTAGTGTTGAGATGCAGTGCAAGACCATGGATGGTGTGGCTGTGTAGCTTGTCGCCATTGGAGGCTGTGCTGAGCTGCCATGGGGGACACTGGAAGGAGTGACAGTGTGACAGTGAAGTATCCCGCCACTGGAGGCACTGGTGAGCTTCAGTTTAGGATGATGCAAGGAGTGGCAGTGCAGTTTCCTTTTTTTTTTTTTTTTAAAGATTTTATTTATTTATTTGACAGAGATCACAAGTAGGCAGAGAGGCAGGCAGAGAGAGAGAGGTGGAGGCAGGCTCCCTGCTGAGCAGAGAGCCTGATGCGGGGCTCGATCCTAGGACCCTGAGATCATGACCTGAGCTGAAGGCAGAGGCTTAACCCACTGAGCCACCCAGGCGCCCCAGCAGTGCAGTTTCCTCCCACTGGAGGCACTAGTGAGCTGGAGGGAGAGTCAATATCTGTTTCCACCACTGGAGGCAGCGGTCAGCTGCAGTGGAAAGGATACCAGAATGCTTTGCAATGCTGATTACCGCCACTGGAGGCAGTGGTGAGCCATACCTTGAAAGGAACAAGGAGGCATGACACTGCAGCTTGCCTCAGCTGGAGGCAATGTTGAGTTCCAGTGTGAGATGCTGCATAATGCTGCAATGCCCTTTCATGCCACTGGATGCAGTGGTGAGCTGCA
This sequence comes from Mustela erminea, assembly GCF_009829155.1. Classification (NCBI taxonomy): domain Eukaryota; kingdom Metazoa; phylum Chordata; class Mammalia; order Carnivora; family Mustelidae; genus Mustela; species Mustela erminea. Next base: position 39,949,442 of record NC_045626.1, read on the forward strand.
GTGTGAGATGTTGGAAGGTGGGGAAATGTCAGTTCCCATCACTGGCAGCAGAGGTCAGCTGTAGTGAGACTTCTGAGAGACTCCAGAAGGTTTAGCAGTGCTTCTTACGGCCACCAGAGACAGGGTTGAGATGCAATGTAGGACCAGTGATTGTGAGGTTGTGCAGCCTGTCACCACTGAAGACAGTGGTGAGTTGCAGTGCTTGACTCTGGATGGAGTTGCAGTGTCGGTTCCCACCACAGGAAGTATGAGATCTCAGTCCAAATCTCATGAGAACTCAAGCAGTACTCATGACATTTTTACCCAAATATCATGAGAACTCATTCCAAATATGAGATGAGAACTTATTCCAAAGCTCAAGAGATCTCACTTGAAGTCATCTGAGAACTCAGGCAATTCTAATGAGAATTCTACCCGAATCTATTGATGTGGGTAGAATTCAAATGTTGGAAAAGAAAAAACAAAACTGGGGCATCACGTTGCCTGATTTTAAGCTTTACTACAATGCTGTGTTCACCAAGACAGCATGGTACTGGCACAAAAACAGACACATAGACCAGTGGAACAGAGTAGAGAGTCCAGATATGGACCTTCAATTTTATGGTCAAATAATCTTTGACCAAGCAGGAAAAAATGCACAATGGAAAAAAGACAGTCTCTTCAATAAATGGTGCTGGGAAAATTGAAACAGCTATGTGTAGAAGAATGAATTGGATAGAAATCTCATAAAAACCCATTTCAAATATTGTGAGAACTCACGGACATCACGTGGTATCTGTCCAAATCCTGTGAGATTGTAGTCCAAATCCCATGAGAATTTACTTCAAAGCTTGAGAGATCTCAGTCCAAATCTCCTGAGAACTCAGGCAATTCTCATGACAATTTTACCCAAATATATTGATTTGGGTAGAATTCTCAAAAAAAATTGGGTATAAACCTTGTGAGAAGTCATTTCAAGTATCGTGAGAATACAGAGACATCGCATGACCTCAGTCCAAATCCTGTGAGGTCCAGTCCAAATCGCATGAGAACTTATTTCAAAACTTGACAGATCTCATTCCAAACCGATTTGGGCAGGAAGCTGATGAGAATAGACGATTCAGCCTGCACAGCTGCCCAGTGTTTGGAGTGCTTTCTCACTAGGATCGTATTGTGACCATCTGGGATTATGGGCTGGGACCATGGGGATCCCCTGAGGACCCCCGCTGAGGCAAGCTCTCCAGGGGCAGAGTTGAGGCTGGTGGTCAGGCTGAGAATCAGGCTCTGGGTTTGTGGCCCAAGGTTTGGGGGGGCACCAATGGTGGGGGTGGCCTCACGGGGTCATGCAGGTTTATTCTGCTCTGAGGGTTTTGCAGAGTTCCAAACAGCACAGTTACTTCCTGGGTGGCAGGCAGAGTCCTGGGGTGTGGCTAAACAGTCCCCAGTCTGGAGGGCTTGGGGGCCAGAAACCCAGCCTAGGGTTAGGATTAGGGCCTAGGGACATGGCAGGCCCGATCTGACAGCGCTGAGGAAGGCTCCCCAGGGGGCTGAGTAGAGGGAGAGGGTGGCCAGCATTCTGAAGTAATTTGGGCCAACCACGTGCCTGGCATTTAGAACACTTTCTCACACAGTTCGGGCTGTGACCCCTAGGGACCATGGGCCAGGCCCAGGTGACTCCCCTAAAAGCCCCCGCCGCCAGAAACCAGTTTACTGGGGGTTTCTGGCCAATTCTCATTAACTTTCTGCCCAAATTATATGGATTGGGCAGAAAGCCCATGAGATTCAGCTGGCACTGTTTGGCGATTCAGCCACACCTGCCTGGTATTTGGAATGCTTTCTTGCTAGGTTTGTCTTGGGACCATCTGGAATCATGGGCTGGGTCCAGGCGGCTCCCCTGAGGGCTCCTGCTGACAGGAGCAACTTGTGGCAGACTTGAGAGCAGGGGTCAGGTTGAGCGTCAGGCTCCGAGTTTGTGGTCTAGTTGCGGGGGGCGGGAACTGACAGTGGGGGTGGCCTTAGGGAGACATGCAGGTTTCTCCTGCTCTGAGGGTTTTGCACATCTCAAATGGCATGGTTTCCTCCTAGGTGGCAAGCAGAGTCCTGGGGTGTGGCTCAGTGGTCCCCAACCTGGAGGGGCTGGGGGCAAGACGTCTGGGGACAGAAGCCTGAAAACCCAACCTAGGGTTAGGGTTAAGGTCTAAGGGCATGGAAGGCCCGATCTGCCAGCACTGAGGCAGGCTCCCCAGGGGACTGAATATAGGGCAGGGATTGCAGGCGTTCTGAAGCCATTTGGGCCACGTGTGCACCTGGTGTTTAGAGTGTTTTCTCTCGAGGTTCAGGACTGCAACAGCTCAGGAACAGGGGCCATGCCCAGGTGCCTCCCTCAAGACCCCTGTCACCAGCAGGGAGTTTGCTGGTGGTTTCTAGCCAATTCTCAGGAGCTTTCTGCCTGAGATATTGATTTGGGCAGAAAGCACCTGAGAATTGGCCTGTGTTATGCAGAGATTTGGGCTGTGTTTGGAGCGCTTTCTTGCTAGGTTTGTGTTGTAATGATCTGGGACCCTGGGCTGGGCCTATGTGGCTCCCCTGAAGGCCTCCACTGAGGCAAGCTCGCCAGAGACAGAGTTGAGGCGGGGGTCAGGCTGATTGATTGGTAACCTTGGTCTTAGCCAGATGTTGTTTCCCATCTTCTGGGGTAGGGGTCTGTTTCACTGATTATCAGGAGTATTTGTACTACCCTTGCCACAGGGCCAGGCTAACTAATATGCTCAGGTTTGCTCTCTGTGCCTTTTGTTCCCTGAAGACTTTCCATATAGCTTTAGAGGATGGGAATGAAAATGGCTGCCTCCCAATCTCTGGCCTGGAGGAGCTGAGAGCTCAGGACCCCACTCCTCTGTGAGCCCTCAGAGAAAAGCAGTCAAGCACTCCTGTCTCCCTTTTCTCCATCTGCACTCCATGCTCACCCAGCCTGTGACCCAGCATTCCTATCTCAGGCACACGACCCCTTTGGGGTCTCCAAACCCTGTGGCCTCCTGTGGGGCACACTGGCTCAAGGCTCCCTCCCGTGCGGTTTATCTTTCTATATAGCACCTCAGATTCACTTCTCTGCTTGTTCCACCTTGCAGAAAGTGTTTGCTTTTCTATTTGTAGAATTGAAGCAATTATTTTCTTAGTTCACCAGGTGAGTTTGCAAGTGTTCAGAATGATTTCATAGCTATCTAGCTGTCTTCCTGGGACCTGACAAAACTAAGGTCTCCTTTGCCATCTTGGCAAAGATGGCAAAAAAAAAAAAAAAAGTTTTTTGTTAATGTGGTAGATACCCACCCTTTCTAGTGTAATTGTTATTATGTGTGTGAATCTAGTTATCTCTTGATATTTGAGGGCTCTCTCTATGTTTTGCATAATGGAAAATAATTTTGTTTTCATTAGAAGCGTAAGACTTGTAATACATATCAAGGAGCACATGACATAATTCTGCCCACAGGCCTTTACTTATAGCCTTAGTTTAGTAAAACTCATTTTGAGCTTTATTATTTCTTGGTTTCCTGCACTGAAATGTAGTATTTTATCTTAAAACAATCTAACAACCTCATTTTGTTTAAAAAAAGAAAAAATTCCCTAAAGCATTACAAATGTTAAATTAGGTTTGCTTTCTAAAATTTGAATGGATTATAACCTCCAAGCCAATATGAGTCAATTGTAGCAGCTATTTAAATACATATTTGGGAAAACGAATGCTTTTTAGGTTATATTTCTGGAAGGTTAGAGGAGAACCTTGTAATAGTTGCCTCTGGACTAGAAAGGGGAGGGAATACATGTGGGACAGGAGGAGGGGGTGAGGGGAGTCTTCCTTTTACTTTATATTCTTTGTCATCCTTTATATATCAATCCATACAAATATCTTTATTTTTAAATTTTCAAGAATTAAAAACAAATAAAAGCTAATTTCCAACCTCATGCCAGATATTTCAATTAAGAGCATTTGAGTAGGGAATCATGAATTTACATGAATTTACATTATTGTTGTAGAATGTAATGTTCAATTATATTAATGTTGTAATGCAATGTTTATTTCTTTGGTTTCCTCAGGAATGTGACATTTTTATGAATGCAATGATAACATTTAGAATTATCTCCAGAATGAATGCATGGTATCAATATTTACCATTTGTCACTGGCAGTTATCATAGTCTTCACATCAACTAGATCAACAATCTAGTTTTTGCCTCTAAATGACATTTTTTGGATCCATTCCCCTTGATAACAAAGAACTCAAGTATTTTCACAGAGGTTCTCCGGAATTAAGTAAGTGAAATGTAAAATTGACATGTGTACAACATATGGTTTCGATATTTGTATACACTGGGGAATGGCGAGTACAGGCTTCCAGTTAAGGAAGGAATAAGTCACAGTGATGATAGGTACAGCAAAAGGAATATAGTCAATGATATTGGAATCATTGGAATTGGAAGAATCCCTTTTCATTCATCATACAGACTTGGAAGAGTCCCATTTCATTCATTATACAGAACAATTTAGGTTTCTTTGTGTCAGTTTTATTGTATATTGGCCATTTCCTAAAGGTAATACAACCAAAATGACCCAGCAGAATTTTTGAGCCTGTTGTACTCTTCATAAAGAATTTTACTCTGCTCATTTCCATTTCATTTCTCTTGATGTTTTTCAATTTTGTTCTCAATATCCCTGCATTTTCAGCAATATCTCACTTTTGTGTTGCTTCCAATATAGATCTCACTTGTATATTTTTATTGCCTGCTTTTTTTCATGTCATTCTCATCTCATTCTTATAATCTTATGTCTCTTGTCCTCACTCTCTTGTTCTGTAGAGGGGATTGCTTCACTAAGTGTTTTCTAATTTGATGGATCTATTTTTGGTCACATACTCTGTCTGCTCTAATGTCTGCAACATTATTCAGGTACTTTTTTTGTTTTTCCTTTTTCCTTCTAGTATATCTATCTATCTATCTATCTATCTATCTATCTAGGTAGATATATATATAGATACATGTAGTATCTATATATATCTAGATATATATCTTTATATATATCTATGTGCATATATATATATATATTCTAGTCTGGTTTCTAAAGTCATCCTCAAAAGAAATGAGTTCCTTGACCAACTAGGTTGCGAGAGGCTCATGGAGAGAAGGTCGTGTATATTTGTTAATGCTGAGAGGCAATCATTTTGTGTGCATATGTGTGTGCCAATAATTTTCCTTATAATCAAGGGTTATATATATGAATAATTTTAACCTTTGCTGTTTTATAGCCAAGATTAATAACTGGGGAAGTTCCTTGTGAATATTTGCCTCTACTCTACCTCGTTGTAAGATTTTTTTCTTACAGAAAAGGCTTGTTGGTGTAATTTCTTGTGCAGCCCTACCTTCTCTGTTTTTCTTAGATTCAAACTCAAGAGAGACTCTCATCTTGACTTTCTGGTTATCCTTCAATATGTCTGCTGTTCATTATGAGACTCTTTTTAAAGCTGATTTTTCTTTATTCAACCATCAACAGTTCGGTCTAATCCTTTGTTAAAGAGTGGACGGGCTTTGGCACAGAATGAGGTTTCAATTAAAAGGAAAGGCTTGATTCTACTCCTATTTTTAATTCCCATGCTTGCATGGCATCTTGGGTTAGTGTTCATACACAATCACAGGGAAACTAACTTTTCTGCTGATTTTTTTTTTTAATTTTATTTATTTATTTGACAGAGAGAGATCACAAGTAGGCAGAGAGGCAGGCAGAGAGAGAGGAGGAAGCAGACTCCCCGCTGAGCAGAGAGCCCGATGCGGGACTCGATCCCAGGACCCTGAGATCATGACCTGAGCCGAAGGCAGTGGCTTAACCCACTGAGCCACCCAGGCGCCCCTTCTGCTGAATTTTTAAGATGCATAATTAAGTACTTAAAAATTAACAGTACTTAAGAATGAACAATTCAGGACTAAATGAATTAATAAAAAGATAACACAGAAATAGCTTTATAATAAAATTTCAGAGTAACAAGATAAAATAAATTTTAAAAATATTCTTATATAATAAATGAGAGGTAAGCATGATTTCTTTAGAAAACTATTCCTTTATTTTGAAAAATAGAATTGTCAACTCAAGGAAGGTTAATTAAAATCTAGGAAATGTCTGTCAGCCAAAAATGAATTGTACTTCAGGGAGATTCAAAACTCCTTATTATGTTTAATATTTTAAAAATTGGGACTGTCCTCCTAGTAAATATTTTATGCAGGCATATTTCACATTAATGTATTGAATCAATCAGAAAATGGATAATTGCAAGTCAGGTATCACACGTAAAATAAATTTTTATTGCTAATGTAATAATATAAGTAACGTAATATAATAATTCTTATGTTTCTATGTATCTACACAAATACTCATCTATCTATTGTAATTATTTTAAAGTATAAATTTAGGGGGCGCCTGGGTGGCTCAGTTGATTGGGCAACTGCCTTTGGCTCAGGTCATGATTCTGGAGCCCCAGGATAGAGTCCTGGATCAGGCTCCCTGCTCAGCGAGGAGCCTGCTTCCCTCTCTGACCCTCTCCCCTCTCATGCTCTCTTTCTCTCACTCTCTCTCTCTCAAATAAATAAAAATAAAAAATATTAAATGTAAATTTAGTTCTGTTGTGTAGGAATTTGAAATTGGATACTTTTCACAAACTCACATTTGTCAGTTATAATTATTTTTATTTCATTTATTTTTTATAAGGTTTATTTATTTATTTGAGAGAGAGAGAAAGAGAGAGAGAGAAGCAAGCACCAGCAGGGGGAAGGGCAGAGGGAGAAGGGGAGAGAGAGAGAAAAAAAATCTCCAGCAGATTACCCATTTGAGTGCAGAGACCAATGAGGGGCTTGATCCTACAACCCTGAGACCATGATCTGAGCCAAATTCAAGAGTTGGATGCTTAACCAACACAGTTACCCAAGTGCCCCAGTTATAATTATTTTTATAGGTGAACTTAGAGCCATCATTTTGAACATGATGATCAATTATAAATTTATATCTCCAATCAAAATTTCTCTCTGAGCTTTAGCTCTAGATATTCAAACTCGGCCTGTTTTGAGCTATCCCACCCTCCCCACCTTGAGCTCCTCCCTTACCTCACTAGGCACTGTGCTTCAGAAGCCACACACCAAAGCCAAGACGCAGAGACTTGTCCCAAACTTCTTCCTCTCCCTCATTCTCCACAGCCAATAAACTGTCATGTTTTGTTAATGCTATCTCCGATCACATGAATTTGTCTACCCCCAAGCTCCAGGCTTCTGTGATGACTACACTGTTTTGCTACAAAAGTTACCTAATGGGTCTAATACCCACATCACCCCACCTCCAATCCAGTTTCTCAATTATGGCCAGGGTTTTCTTCTGAAGTGCAGATCTGATCAGGTAATTGAAAGTATTCTGTGCAACGTCTGGGAAGCGTCCTTCTTCGGATGGGATGTGCTTCTTCCTTCTTTCCCATTACTCTTGCTAAAGGCCAGGATGCAGACTAGGCTGGCTGGGGCTAGAGCAGCCATCTTCAGCCACAAGGTGGAAGCCATGTATTGAGAATGGGTCGACTAGTTAGGAGAAGCCGATAGTCCTAATATAGTCCTAATGACTGCAGCATCTACATAGTAGCCTGGAATTCTTTACTTGGACTTCTGCGAAAAAGAAATGAACTTAATTTTTATTTAAGACATTGATATTTTTATTATCACCCTAATAAATCTGTATAAGCATTACCAGTAAGTCTGGTTTGATGTGTCATAGTATATTGTTTATGCCCAATTTCTCATACAGCAGTTAATTCGGTTGGGTTTAGCACTGCTCTTGTACGCCAATTATCCCCCCCCCCCCCCCGCCCAATTCTCCATCTTCCATACTCAATTGTTTGAAGTCTTATTTTTGACCAGGTCCCCTCCACTATCTCTAAGGATGCTTTTCTACTATAAGGCCATCTTGATTGTGTTTGTCTGGAGAGCCACTGCTCCCACTTCTGCAAACACGTCTGCCATTGGGCAAGTAACACACTTCTCTGTGGCTGCAGCTTCTCCCACGCCACTTGACCTCAGTGTGGGCCAACCCACGTCCTTCCTTAAGGCCCCAAAGCACAGCTGATCCTAAGCTATAGCACTGGAACAGGAATTAACAGAAGGCTTGCAGTTAACAAGAACACAAACTAAAATCTGTTTTCTAAACAGATAAAAATTGCCCAAATGCCCAATTTTCCTAATTTAAACAAAAGCGTGAGGTTAGGTTTTTGCCAGTCCTTTTGTCTCATTGGGTTTTTACTGGTTGACAGTGGGGCAACATCGATTCAAACTGTTGTTTATAAAATATTTACATCTTTTGCAGTGGGCTGTAAGCACACCCGTCTTACCTTCCCTGCACACAGGGACATTTGCTTTGTTTTCCTGAACACTAGCTTCCAAGGATGCTCACTCTCCAACTATTCTAGAAGAAGGAGGTCTGACACAAAAGGCCAGGTAATGTTCACAGGACATGCAGATTTGCAAGACCCATGGAGAACTGTCTCCCAACAGAAGGCCATTATGTCCCTTGCAGGGTACCCCAAACATTTAAGATACTTCCTTGAGTAATATTAAGAGCAGCAAAACACTTTTAGAATGTACTCCTCCTGGAAAATTATCCATGGCATGTAGTCTTACAGAGAAAAAGAAGTGTTATGTCAAGAAATTGTTAGGATTGCTAGCCAAGAACCTGAGAATATGAATAGCCTTAGAAACCCTATTTATAACCTCTTGTGTTACATCATAATAATCTGTGCTAGACATTTATTTCTTGGCATCACAACACGATTGATGATAATCAGAAGTTCTTTGCAGATGAAAACGATTGCTCTTGTAGTCTGTATGGGCTTAAATGACAGATAATGCAATTCCAGGTTTCCCAAATTTCACACGACCCTTTCCATTTGGGGAGACTTACACCTGGTCTGCAGCTTGTTATTTCCTTTTACTTATTTCCTATTTTGACTTTGTATGCATCCAAAATGTTGCAATGTTCGTCAAAACAACATCCCTACATGGCTGGAACGGATGCTAAGGTTTTGAGGTTTTATGCAAAGGAAGCTCTAATTTGTTTATTAAGTTCATTTCAAATTTTCACTTGTTAAATTCTCTTAAAACGCATGGTCTTATACTGTCGCCATTTTGAATGTCAAGCTAGGAGACCAGGTGCTGCACAGGCTGTCTGCTGCCGGGCCGGCACTGGCTGCTCTTCCCAAACTTCTTTACGTAGTGGTATTTGCCTTGACCAGTTCACTGCTTTGAAGGGACTGTTCCAAAGCCTGGTATTCTCAGAAAGTGGGCTTTGACAGAAAGCTAGGAGATGTATTATGTGTATAGACGGAGGGATGTTTGTGGTCACACGTGCACACACACATACATAGACAGAGGTGAGTGTATAGTGTATGCCCATTACTAATTAATGAAATGCAATAGGACTGACATGTGGATCCGAAAGCTCCCACTGTCAGAGCTGTCCTGTGCCTTCTTGCAGGTAAGCTACCACGGAAGCCAAATTATAATTCAAATGTTGTTTGAAGAGTATAGAGTCAGAGCCCAAAGAGTTATTTATTTTTTTAATTTTTATTTATTTATTTATTTATTTTTAAAAAGATTTTATTTTTATTTATTTGACAGAGAGACATCACAAGTAGGCAGAGAGGCAGGCAGAGAGAGAGAGAGGAGGAAGCAGGCTCCCTGCTGAGCAGAGAGCCCGATGCGGGACTCGATCCCAGGTCCCTGAGATCATGACCTGAGCCGAAGGCAGCGGCTTAACCCACTGAGCCACCCAGGCGCCCGAATTTTTATTTATTTTTTTAAATATTTTTTATTTATTTGACAAAGAGAGATCACAAGTAGGCAGAGAGGCAAGCAGAGAGAGAGTGAGAGAGGAGGAAGCAGGCTCCCTGCCGAGCAGAGAACCTGATGTGGGACTCGATCCCAGAACCCTGAGATCATGACCTGAACTGAAGGCAGAGGCTTAACCCACTGAGCCACCCAGCTGCCCCTTTTCTATTTTTTATTTAAATCTTCACTGGCACTGACCTTTCTCATGAAGAAGTCATACCTTGTTTAGAAAATTTGGGAGTGAACTTTAAGTACAGTCTATGTTTGAAAAGTTTACAAATATGCAGTCCTCCAATCTAGATTACTCTGGAACAAAGGACAAGAACGTGATCATAATTTAATCAGAGGAAAAACAAATTAAATGGAGCCCTATTTGGAGAAAGGCTGCTTGAACACAATGGGCTCAGTCAAAGTCAACAAGTCAAAGCTTGTTCCTAAAGAACCAGAGTCTGGCAACACCCATGCAAGAAAAATTGTGCCTTCAGTTCTGCCTTAATCCCCACCAGCTGGTGACCTAAATGTGATATTCAGATCCTTCTGATATTTCCTCATTAGAAAATGAAAAATCCTCACACCAGTGCTGTGATCTGAATGTTTGCATTTCCCTTTATTATGAGGAAGCTTGAAAGGGGTTCAGTCTCCTGTGGTATTAGGAGAATGTGTCAGCTGAAATCATCTTCAGAAGCTTCTGTGCTGGCCCTTGAAAGGACATGTTTCTCAGAAAATACTTTTTTCTTTCTAAAGAAATAACACCAGTTTATTATATGCAACGAATGAATCATTGAATGCTACATCAGAAACTAATGATGTACTTACATTGGCTAACGGAACTTAAAAAAAAAAAAAAAAAAGAAAGAACACCAGTGAGTGAATTAGGTCTTTTCAGTGTGTGTCAGGTGACCGAGATTTTTTTGGTAGGAGACATAGAAAAATGAAAAAGCAGAAGAAACCATCCTAATTACAAAGTATCCAGCCCTCAGGAGACCAAACATCAGGGCTCTCTGAGTGTGACCACAGCCGGTGGGTCGCCCCTCAGGAGCCTCGCCCCTTGCTTCTGCTCTGATGATGCTTCCATTTTCTGCTCAGTTTCTGTGTCCCGGACAGACTCTCATTGCTTCTACCCTTGCTTGAACCTCTCTCTACCCTACTCTTCTCTACTTACAAGTTTACAACCATTTCTTAGAGAGTCTATCTGGTTTTGCTGCTGAGAACTCCCTTTCTATCCATGTGTCACCATCAAAAGCCCCTTGGGGTTGGGTCTGGATTTTTTTTTTTTAATTTTTTATTTTTTATAAACATATATTTTTATCCCCAGGGGTACAGGTCTGTGAATCACCAGGTTTACACACTTCACAACACTCACCAAAGCACATACCCTCTGGATTTTTTTTTAAGATATTTATTTATTTATTTGAGTGAGAGACAAAGATGGCACCTATGTGCGGGAGCAGGGGGCAGGGCAGACGTAGAGGGAGAGAGGGAGAGAATCCCAAGCCAACTCTGAGCTAACTGAGCACCAAGCCCCATGCAAGCTGATCAAACAACCCTGAGATCACGACCTGAGCCAAACCAAGAGTGAGATGCCCAACTGACTGAGCCACCAGGGCCCCTCTACTCTGTTTCTTAGAGCCCTTGTGGGAAGCAGCCTTGAAGCGCCAGAGAGCGAAGTTCTTGTCCCCCAGAGTTGAAGAATGAATCTCGGGGACAACAGAGAGTGATTAAATTATTAGAAGTTTTCTAAGTGAAGATACAGAAAAAGCTTTGAAGAGTGAGAGGGGTCCCGACAGGGTTGTCACTGAGGGTCTTTAGAGTTGGTCTTTTACAGAAAGCTAACCAGGGAATTTAAATCCTTTTAAGATTTCTACTGATATCACTGTTGAGCAAGTAGCAGTGATAACACCTTCAATGGCTTACTTCCTTTTTGTTGGTCACAGGTGATTATCATAAAAAAAAGACACCCATCCCACATATCTAGGACAGGGTGGTCCAGTTGGTTCCCTTATCTCTGGTTTCCCCAAACCTCCACATTTTTAGGATTTCTGTGAACCTGGTCCTCTATCTATCTCTCCTTACCTAGCCCCGCCTCTCCCTTACTCAGCCTGAGTCCAGGCCACCTCATAGGTTCCTTATTATGGGTAGTGGTTCCCAAATGTGGTTAATCATGGCAATCACTTGGTGATGTATTTAAAATGCAGAATCCATCCCTTCTCAGGGAATTTTTGTCAGTGCGTCTAGCTAGTTTCTCACAAGACTTCTTTGTGAGAAATTTTCTAGATGATTCTGAAGGACTACTTTAGATGGCTATCTCTATGTTAGGCATACACTTCCGGTCTAATCTGTTGTGTTCATGATTGTCAGATCCACTTACACAGAGAATGAAAGAACTTCATTTAACTGCTGTTCCAAGAAGAGGGGACTATCACTGGCAGGCCCTTTGAAGCTTTAACCTGTTGAATGCCATGTTGGGAATGGTTGTACCTTAGCAGCATAGTGAAGACCTATTGGAGGAGTTGAATTCTGAGTGGACCTATGGAGCATGAAATTTTGCTTAATTGAGTTCTGATGCTTTGATTAATGAGCTCTGGAACACATCTCCTATTTTTGGGTCTTCTGTCTGGTAGCCTGGCTGTCTATAAATTGTAAATCCAGAGCAAATTCCATTGGATGCTCACAGAAATAGAGTCTATAAGCAAGCTTTAGGAAGTGCAGGCATGGGCCGCCTCGGTGGCTCAGTTGGTTAAGTGACTGCTGTCGGCTCAGGTTATGATCCCAGAGACCTGGGATTGAGTCCTGAATCAGGCTGCCAGCTCCTGGGGAGTCTGCTTCTCCCTCCGACCCCTCCTCTCTCATGCTCTCTCTCTCAAATAAATAAAATCTTAAAAAAAAAAAAAGGAAGTGCAGGCATGGAGGTTAACAAAATTAACCATGTTATTTTAAAAATCTTGACTATAATATATTCACCAACAACTCCCTGAGATTTTCATGAAAGACAAAATGATCTTGTTCATTCTCAGGGTATTGTTTTTTTTTTGTTGTTGTTGTATGATCTGATTACACCAGGGAATAAAAACAGTGACACATCTATTACCTCAACATTGAAGATCTTGACTGGTGGTACCACGTGTTCACTGACGATACATAGTAGCTATACTAGGCCTGTCGCAAAGAAAATGGCCATGTGTCAGGGACACGTTTTAATTTGCTGTGTATTTATCAGCTAGTGGTGCCTTGAAGGAAAACATAATTCGGGTGGTGTTTATTGAAACTGTGTTTAGGTATTGGCGGTGTGAAGAATGTATTTCTTTGTTATGCTTTTTGTTGCAAGTGAGAAAACCAAATCAAGGCAGAGGTTACTGGCAACAGCTCCAAACTCCTTACACTGTGTAGTTGCTACCTTTAAGAAGAGAGAGACAGAAACTTGATTCTCCCTTGGTTCCAAGGTCCCAAGTCCCAGGAATGAGCCTCACTGAACTCACCTGACTCAGGTCTACACCCTTGGCCAGTAGACTGTGGCCGAGGGGTAGGAGTAGGAAATGGAATGACTTTCAGAAGAAGGGAGGTGGGGGTGAGGGGAGGTTATGGAGAGAAATGAAGAAGAAATAACAAGGGAGGAAAGGAGAAAGGTAAAGACATGGAAGGGAAGATTGCTGACGTCCTAAAGTCAGCAGCCACAGTGCATTAGTGTTACGATGTCACAAGAGTGGCAGGGAGGCACCCCATAGGTTGGCTATTGTTCACCGGCCTTGACAGAGGTGGAGACAGAGGGGGAACACATGCAGGGGGAGTGAGAGAGGGAGAAGCGGGCCTCCTGCTGAGCAGAGAACCTGATGTGGGGCTCGATCCCAGGATGCTGGGATCAAGACCTGAGCCCAAGGCAGATGCTTAACGACTCAGCCACCCAGGCACCCCTTTAAATCTATTTTTAAAGAAACTGTAGTTACAGTGTGACAAGAAGTGACACTTTAAATCCAAGGTCAAGCTGTGTTTTTAAGGCATTCTGTGGAATTGCCATAATACAGAGCTGGTTCTCAGCGTCATAAACATATCAGCAACCTGATTATGAATATATGTACATATGTACACATATATGAACACACATACCTGTACATACACATGTACATGTGTATGTACAATATATGTGCATACACACGTACAATATATGTACACATATATGAACATATGAAAATATGTACTCTTTAGTGAAAATGACTCATGTTATTCAAATTCACAAATGATAGCTATATTACTAAAGTACTAATTTATTACTTTTTAATGAAGAATATTAGTTTCTAGTGTTAATAATAATCAAAACCACTATATAGTAACAAATTACCCAAATTTTTGTTACAACAAAAAGTTATTTTCCTGGTTTTTGTTGGGTCAAGACTTCAGATAAAGGAGAGGGGATGGCTTGTCTTTGCTCCATGATGGCTGGTTACCTCAGCTGAAAGATTGAGGGCTTGGGGTTAGACTCACCGAGGGCTAATTCTCTCACATGTCTGTCTGGCAGTTGATCCTGGGTGTTGTTGGAAACCTTAACTGGGCTGTTGTTGACCGCAACATCTATATGTGACTTCTTCATGTGGCCTTGGCTTCCTCACAATATGGGAGGTTGAAGAACCAAAAAATCAGCACACAGGGAAACTGAATTATTAATCAGAATAATGTTTAATTTTTATAATTTGCCATGCGTGAAGTACATTTTTATAACTTTCAGAGATAAAGTAGGTCATCACTTGCCATCTGGAAGATCAGTCCATTGCCTACATGCCACCACTACATCATCTGGGCTCACAGTGAATGTTGTGCTAAATACAGAATCCTTCACAATGCAGTGTTTCAGGTAATCATGACCAGTAATCAGGGTTCGGCATACACCTTGACACCTGTCTGCCATCCTAACAAAGGATTAGGATTAGTTTTCCTTAGGTTTGACCCAAGTCAAACAAATTGCCCTGCTTTAGAAAAAAACAACTTTGTGATCCCAAATTCCAATTTCTGCTGAAGACATTTGCTCACTTATTCTGGAACCATCCATACCATCTTCTTTATGTTCCTGTATAAGATGTATATACACATATATTAAAATATTTAACCGATTCTGTCATTATTCTAAATTGCTTAAATTTTTATCATAAGCCTGGCTGGATTAATTTCTTTTAGTGGTATACTGCAGCATGCTTGTGTTAAATTTCCAAATACATTGGTAAAATTACATTTTTCAGAAGATGTATTTTGATCCTTTGGATAGTGTAATTTGTCACACATCCTCCACCACTCACTTTTTAAAAACTATTGTGCTATAGATTAGTCATTTTCCCAGCACTCTGAACTTACTAATTGCAATGGATTTTAGTAGTTTGATTTTCAAAGATTAACCTTATTTCCCAGTTCCAGGAAACTCTGGCAACATAAATTTGCAGACAAAATGGGAGAAAAAAAAAACACTTTAATTTTAGAGACAATGTTTGACTATCCCTTCTTTTGAGCTTGCTACATTTCTGATTATTCCACGAAAGGTTCAAATCGCTCTTTTTTTAAATAGTGAAATAAACCTGAACTATATTTTATGATAGTCCAAACCCTACTCCAACTCACAAAGATGCTCTTCTTTTATTGTACTTACTGGAATTTGTGTGTATTAATAAATGAGCCATTGAATTATGTCAGGAAATCCTTGTTATTCTGAAATTTCCCAGTAATGACATTAACCAACTTTTATATTCTATTGCTTAAAATAAAATACTTAAATATTTTAGGTTAATCCAAGTATTTTTATAGATCAGATAGAGCTAAGGGTATTCATCTGTTTCAGGAAAAAAAAATTCCAACCAGAATAAAAATTGACGTATTAGATGATAGTTGTTTGACATATTAATTCATTCACCTTTGACCTCTGAATGGCATTTATGAAGCACTAACAACCTACTTCATTGGGGTTGTTAGAATTATTTAATTTAATTTCATGTATTTTATTATTTTACATATATATGAAAATTAAAGTACATAAGATATTTGATATAGGCCTTATACATATTATGCTCTTATTATATAGTAGCTATTGTTTATCACTTTATTATAATTAGAAAATGACCCTTAGAGCTAAGTGTCTAAGGTCATACAAGTTGTCAGTGGCCCATCCACATCTGGAATTCAGATCTACTGATTCCTTCCCCTTAACATGATAACTTTCTATCATTCCTGGGACAAGCCCCACCTCTAGCTAAGGGGGAAAGTGACCATGATAGAATATGAGCACCAACCCAGCCTAGGTGGGGCTGAGGGTTCTGTGTGTGCCCTACTACAGGGACAGAGCAAAATGACAAGTGGAAAGACCATGTTTAGTCCAGAATTTTAATTTTGTTGCTGGTAGTTATTAAGACCCTTCTCCCCAGTAGTCTGGAACAGCTGCCAGGGTTACTTGAAGGTATTTGAAACCCATGTGGCATGCAGATTTTAGATTCTAACCATAGAAAGATGCTTCTAGCACCAGGGAACAAAGCTGTGTTCAAAAGCCCATCCCGGAGATGTACAGAGGACACAGAAACCAGGAATTTTCTTATGACTATGACTTTCTTATGACTTTTCTGGATTGTTAACTTCTTTCTGAACATCACATATGTCCCCAGGCAAATCTTGGGATTTCTGGGTGTTTCATGCAACCCCATGTTTCAAAATTTGAGTTTTGTAGACTTGGCTGAAACGGACAATTTTGATACTATTAGGAAGTGGCAAAGTCCAACAGATGCAGCAGAAGTATTCTAAAGCAATTAGCTGGGACAGCAGAAGCTACATTAGCATAATAATTATGCAAATCCAGGGCCATTAAATGCTGGTCTTCCTGGCTAAAAAGAATGTCAAAACCAGCCTGAGACCCAAAGGAAGGGAAGATAAGTGCATCATGTTTTCTTCAGCACAGCTCACCATATTCATGACAAAGCTGTCCTTCCCACACCAGGCTGACAAACTTTGCTTCACAGTGAAGACCAGCGAATGATTTCTGAGGGAAACGATGTGCATTTAGTGTTCTGGTTTGGTTCTCCTTTCAATATCTTCTCTATTTTGCAGATTTTTTCCCCTAAGTTTCAGGGTCAAGGAGACTCAAGAAAATAAACAAGGAAAATCATCTTTTAAAATTGTAGTCCATTTCCCTCCACTCGTAGTTTGAGATAAACGGATGTGATTCCTCTTTCTCCTCACAATCTTCTCTTCCTGGGAGCTGGTCCAGCTTAGTGGTGAAAGAGGTCCTCAGCTGCTTCCATTTTGACTTTGAGCTTTCTAGTTGGTTCTTCTTCCCAGCTTGTCTCTTTCCAGCTCCTGGTTCTTGTTTCCAGCTTGTCTCTTGGCTCAGGAGGAAGACCCTGAGGGCAAAGCATTGCCTGGTGGGCACAGAATCTGCCCCCTTACCAGTAAGGGCTGCCCTGAGCCAGCAAGACCCCACCCATGCTGGAGTCCAAGACCATGATGGATTTGACCTTCACTGCCCACCTGAAAGTTCCCACTCACCTTGGCCTTGGCCCCAGCTCTTCCTTATAGGGACCTGGAAGCATTTTTGGCCTCTTGGAGTTAAGTCTTTGAGATGTTAGTCTGCTGTCTTCCTGATGTCAGCCCCCCTGAAAGAAGTTCCTTTCTTGTTTCACCACACTCGTCTCTCTGCCTTTGGATTCTGTCAGTGGGGAGCCGGCCCAGCCTGGTCTGTCTGTACCCCTGCATCCCAGCTTCCCCTGCAGACTCCGAGCTAGAAGAGGAAAGAAAGGGGAATGCAAGCTCATGCAGCTACTCTGGAGAACAGTATGGAGTTTCCTCAAAAAGCTGAAAAGAAAGCTACCTTGTGACCCAGCAATTGCAGCACTGGGTATTTACCCCAAAGATATAAATGTAGTGACTTGAAGGGGCACCTGCACCCCAAATTTATAGCAGCAATGTCCACAATAGCCAAACTATGGAAAGAGCCTAGATATCCATCAACAGATGAATGGATAAAGAAGATGTGGTGTATATATATATGATGGAATATTATGCAGTGATCAAAAAACCCAAAATCTTGCCATTTGCAACAGTGTGGATGGAACTAGAGGGTATTATGCTAAGCGAAATAAGTCAATCAGAGAAAGACAATTATCATGTGATCTTGCTGATATGTGGAAAGTGAGAAACAAGACAGAGGATCATAGGGGAAGGGAGGGAAAAGCAAAACAAGATGAAACCAGCGAGGGAGACAAATCATTAGAAACTCTTAATCTCAGGAAACAAACTGAGGTTTGGTGGAGTGGAAGGGGGTGGGAGGGATGGGGTGACTGGGGGATGGACATTGGGGAGGGTATGTGCTATGGTGAGTGCTGTGGCTTGTGTAAGACTGATAATTTACAGACCTGTACCCCTGAAACAAATAATATATTATATGTCAATTAAATTAAATTAAACAAATAATATATTATATGTTTTATATATTAATTATATATTAATATATAATTAATATGTTATATATAAAGTATATAAAGTATATAAAATATATAAAATATATAATATACAATTAATTAATATATGATTAATAATATATTAATTAAACAAATAATATATTATATGTCAATTAAAAAAATTTTTTAAATAAAAAATAAACAAATAAAAGAGGAAAGAAAGATATACACCTAAAACCAATGTGAACAGTATGTCTCAACTACACTTCAGTTGGAAAACGAAATAAAAACAAGGACAGTGGTATATTTCATATTATTTTGAAATGTCGTATGGTAGCATAAACCATTTTATACACCAGTTCTAGAGTCTATAATTGTATGTATGAAAACAACTAAAGAGGCAAGAAACAGGTGCTGTAATTCCGTAGTTCCGTTAGTGGCTCAAATAGAAAAGCCCAAGGCAAAGAGTGGTTGCATCACAAGGAGGGAAAGGGAGAGGATGACAGTTGTGATGTTGCTCTGTATTCCCCATAAAGATCCAGGCACGGCAGCAGGGGGAACTGCACCAAGCTGGGAGGAATGCAAAGGGAAGGATCCAGAAGCAAGTGGATAAAAGAAATGGCAAGCAGAGGGTTGACAAGGAAGGACAGATTTGATGAGACAAGCCTCAGTTTTGGACCAATGGTCTAGAGGGGATGTTTCTTTGACATGGAACCTGATGGTCGTGATTTTCCATCTGTTCCGACTCTTTGGCGATGGCCTCATGGGTGATGGCAACAGATGAGCCACCAATGGAATTCACTGTGAACTGTAAATCAAAAGCCAAATAAATATGAGTTCCTAAGAGTGCTAAAGATAAATTGGGGCATATTAAACATTTTAAGAGTTTATTTGAGAAAAATTGCTTGGAATCAGGCAGCGCTGAACTGGGAGGGTTAGGAGTGCTCCACTGATAGGAGCCCGGGAAAGGAAGGAAAGAAGGAAAGTATTTGGTTGTTATCACTTACAGCTCTCATTGTGATCAGCTGTCGTTAGTGTTTTGATTTTGTCACCTTGAGGCATTTACAGGGTTCCATTTGGGTTTGCTGACGGGGGGCCTGCCATCAGAGCCCCCTCGGTCCAATGGCTTCCTTGTTTAATTTGGCAAGTCACATGCCGAAGAGGGCCTAGGCCAGTCCTACCTGGGAATTTCCTCTGCAATCTTCTTGCTTTTCTGTCTTCATCCCTGATATTTGGGAAGCTACAGCTTCCAGAAAGTACTTTTGGATAACCGCATCTCTCAGAGTTAGGGTTTCTTCTTGCTGCCTGAGCCTTGACACATTCCTTCTCATCATCAATCCCCAATTCTCCCCTCCCACACAGACCACATCATCTCTTCACCTGTTCTGCCTTTGTTACATCGGGGACAGCCGTGATAAAGCTAGTTTCCTTTGGCATCCAGCCAATCATTACTTGCCTCCTACTATCTTTCCATCCATGGTCTGAGAGAAAGCCCAACCTCTAAGGTAACTCTTGAATGGAATGAATCATGTGTGTTATGTTGTAATTTACTGGTCTAACACTCAGGGGTTAACATGTAACTCCTTCTTAAAATATATTGGGGGATATTTCACAGTTATGTCCCTCTACATGGCACTGTCAGAAATAAGACTGTCAAGAAAGGTGGGTTTTTGGACTTCGGGGCCTGTTGACTATTGCAATCGCCATTCTGAGCCATGGCAGCATGGCTGGGGTGTGTGGTGGGGAGGGCTTTCCTTTGGAAGAGAACTCATGTTTCTCCTGTCAGTCATCCTGTGGAAGGATGGGATTAGTCTTAGGGGACATCCTCTGAGGTGCTTGGGTCTGGACTCAACCTCAGTCTTGTGGTGTGACTTGAGGTGCCTGGGGTTGCAGGGGAACGTGGAGCCCACTCCCCTACATGGGGATACGTGGTGGTGTGCTGTGTGCTCAGGACTTCTTGAGGTTTACACAGCAATCTCTGTACCATTTTCTGATTCGTACTTTACTCAAAGTTAGTAAAAACTATCCTCTGGTCTTAACTGTCCTCTGGGCAATTTGTGGCAATAGAACATCCCAACTGAGGACAGAGCAGGAGCCTCAGAGTAGTCACCATGGGGGCAGCTGACCCCATCATCGGGCTACTTCACAAGGCTCATCAGAAGATACAGAGGGACCCATGTGGCAAGTCCCCGGGATGCCTGCAAAGAGGCAGGAAGGCACTTTGAAGAAGTAGCCCATGGATGTTCAAGTCAGAATAAGGTGACCACCCAAAGAGGATTGTAAGCCTGTTCTGAGGTCACAGGTGCATGCCACTGGCAACATGAATTCCAGCAGTGTCTTTCAATATTTCCCACTTCCCTTTCTTCTAAAGCTGTGCTCACCAAATGACCTTTAGATAACAGTTGAGCGTCCCAAACATTTGCCAGCAGGGAGAGAATATACTGGTGGTGGCAATGTGTAAATGCCATTGTCTTCTTGTCTTTGACATACTTAATTCTACATTGATGATCAGTTTCTTTCTCTCCAGGCCCACACAGAGAAATGCATTTGGTAAATTCCTCCACCTGAGCTACAAGTCATGGTCCTTCCTCTGAGACATGCTTCTCTCAATTTTTCCCTACCTTCAAATTCTTCCTCTTATTGGCTCTTTCCAGCTTTGGAATCCCCCGGAGCCCCATTCTGTCAGCGGCCACCCAGATGAGTGAGCTCGCGATACATTACACAATGCTGAAAAGTGGCATCCCAATGTATTAATATATAGTAACAAGCACGACTTCCAAGGAAACTAGTCATTACTGTTCCTTTGAGACAAAGTTTAAATCTCATCTCTTCCGTGAGGCCTTTTCTGCTTTGCTGTTTAGCTTTCTTTGGGCACTCAGCATATGCTACCCATCCTCTAGTCATCCACCAAGTCATCTTACTCTTTTTTATGTATTTCAGAGTAAACTGAGGACATTGGAATACTTTCCCCTAGGGGTGCCTGAGGGGCTCAGTCTGTTAAGCATCTGACTCCTGGTTCAGGCTCAGTTTGTGATCTCAGGGTCCTGGGATTGAACCCCACATTGAGCCTGCATAAAAATATATATATATATATATATATATATATATGTATATATATATATATATATATATATATATATATATTTAAAGAATCTTTTCCTCTATATCCTTCAGTACACATAAATTCAATTTTTTTTTAGATTTATTTTTTCCTGTAGGTAAAATAAAATGCACAAATGCTAAGGAACATTTGCTGAATTTTGACAAATGCATGTATCTGTATAAACCAAATTTTGATCAAGATATAGAATATGACCCCAACCCCAGAAAATTCAGCCATGTTTCACCCCATCAACTCCTGTACCACTCCCCTGTACCACTCCCTACAGGTAGCCACTGTCTCCCTCCCGCCAATAATAGATTACTTTTGCCTGTTCTAGAATGCTCATATAAATGGAATCATTTCATGCAAGGCTTTTTTCATTCAAAATGTTTTTCAGATATGTCCATGTTGTTGCATATATTAGTGACTTTACTACAAATAAAACTGTAGTCCAGTGGGTCTCAGTCCAGGGCAATTTTGTGTCCAGGGGACATTTAACAATATCTGAAGACATTTTTAGTTCTCACAACTGAGGGGGTTGTTGCAGGCATGTGGTGGCTAGAGGTCAGGTGCGCTGCTGAACACTTTCTTGTTCAGAGGACAGCTCCCTCCCTGCTCCTTTCTCCAAAGAACTATCCAGTTCCAATGTCAGTAGTAGTGAGGTTGAGAAACCCTGCTTTGGCTAACTGTAAAATGTTATTGTCTTTCCATCCAATCAATGTCTTCTGTCAGCTATGATTGATCAACTAAGACATTAAATATGGATCTTTGTTTAGTATTAGTCTTCATGGGTGTGTTTTTTGTTTTGTTTTGTTTTACATTTTAAAATGACCTTGTTTTAGCCAAAATGTTTTTTTTTTTTTTTTAATAGTAGAAAATTCATTCATCAATAGCAGACCCATGGAGGAGGAATTTATGTATAATTCTTTCCTGGGGTTCATCATACTTTATCGCATTCAGCTTTCTTAAAAAACTCAGGATGTGCCCAATCACACCAGCTTCTAGGGATAACCAGAGAATGTGCAAAATTAAAAAATTTCACTTTATTTTAAAATATCTTTAAATATCCTTATGAATGACTAAGTGGCTCCTTGATTTAGAGAAGGGGTTTTATTTTTTCCCTTTTAGATCCATAATTCAATAATAGATATGAGTTGGAGGGTGGGTGGCAGTGGTAGGTGCTTGGAAAAGTTCTGTTATATTTTTCAAACAAAATCATTGACTAATGCAAAGACAAAGATATTCACAGAAATGTACTGGAGAGAAGTTACATTAGGTGTCTCATAAATTTAATGGCTATTTATTTGAACTACCTGGTAGATTTTCTGGTGTTGAGACTGTCATAAAGTTGAATTTCTTGTTTCAAAGAGAGCCATGATTGGAATTCATAAAGCTCCCAGGCACCACTGAGAGTAGAATTAAACACAGAGTAGAACATTTTTTTCAAAATCCAGCTGCCATGAAGCTCTCCATTTATGATGTGTTTACTATTCACATCCATATTGAATTGTTTGATTTTAACAATTTTAGCTAATTATTTTAAACATTAAAGAGCAAAATTAATGGGTATAAAAGCCTTTTTTGTAAATTTAAAACTTTATTTTTGTTTCTTTGACTTTTCATGTTATAAATCAATGCAATTTAACTTTTGATACTCTAATTAATAATTAGTCTAAATTTAAATATAATTTAATTTTAATTGTAGTTATTTTACATTAATGTATGTCAAACTATTTACAAATAAGTAACATAACATAACGTTGTATAAAATACTGAGCAGAACAAATCACATTGAAACTTAGCTAGTATTGGAGTGCCTGGCTGGTTCAGTTGGTAGAGCATGAAATTCTTGATTACAGGGTCCAAGTCTGAGCCCCACATTGGGTGTAGAGATTACTAAAAAAAAGAAAGAGACTTAAAAAAAATAAAGTAACCCCTTAAAAAAATACTTAGTATTATCTCTCCAAAATATACACTTATATAACTTTCTTAAAAATATGTTTCTTCCAGGGACCCCTGGAAGTCACTTAAGCAGACCACTCTTGATTTTGGCTTAGGTCATGACCTCAGGGTCCTGAGATCAAGTTCTGCGTTGGGCTCCACAGCAGGCAGGGGAGTCTGCTTGAGATTCCCTCTCTTCCTCTCCCTCTGCTTCTCCCTGTCCCTCTCCCCTGCCACTCATGCTCATGCTCTCTCTTTAAAGTAAGTAAATAAATATTTAAATATTTAAATATTTATTTAAAAACAAAATATGTTCCTTCCAAAGTTCTGTCAACTGGCATGCTCTTCCATCTCTATTTTCCAGAGCTTCTCCCTGATAGCCTTTTGAGAAACTACTAACACAGCCAGAGGATCAGCTCTTGTTCACTGACATGCTTTTCTTTATAGCTTAGTTAAGGTGTTGTTTATTTCCGTAAGTCAAATATATCCTGTTTGTCACATTAAGCTTCCTGCCCTGAATGGTTCAAGTAGTACTTTCCTCATACATTATTTCAAAAATGTCATTACTGGTCATAAGTTCCAGCTGAGAATGTTGTGTCTACTACACAGTAGTATTGTATTCATTTTCTAGGGCTGCTGAAATAAAGGATTACAAACAGTGTGGCTCAAAACAAAAATTTGTTATCTCACAGTTCTGCATAAGTAATCTGAAATCAAGGTGTAGGTAGGGTTAGTTCTTCCTGAGGGCCATGAGGGAAGAATCTGTCCTTGCATGGCTTTTCTCCTTGGTTTGTAGATAACTGTCTTCATGTCACATAGTCTTCTCCCTGTGCATGTACTTGACTTCAAATTTCTCCCTTTTATTAAAATAATTTTATTTGTTCATCTCAGAGAGAGAGAGAAGGCCAGAGGGGGAAAGAGAAGTAGATTCCCTGCTGAGCAGGGAGACTGATGACATGGGGCTCAATCCTAGGACCCCGGGATCATGACCTCAGCTGAAGGCAGACGCTTAACTGACCGAGCCACCTACGTGCCCCTCCTTTTTTTTTTTTTTTAAGATTTTTATGTAAATTCAAGTTAGTTAACACATAGTGTATTATTAGTTTCAGGAGTAGAATTTAGTAATTCATCTGTTACAAATAACATCCAGTGCTCATTACATCAAGTGTCCTCCTTAATGCCCATTATGCAATTACCCCATCCCCCTTCCTTCCCCTCCAGCAGTCCTCAGTTTGTTTCCTATAGTCTCTTATGGTTTGCCTCCCTCTCTGTTTTTATCTTATTTTATTTTTTCTTCCCTTCCCATATATTTACCAATTTTGTTTCTTAAATCCCACATAGAGACAAATCATATGGTACTTGCTCTTCTCTGACTGACTGATTTCGCTTAGCATAATACCTTAAGTTCTATCCATGTTGTTGCAAATGCCAAGACTTCATTCTTTTTGATGGCTGAGTACTAGCCCATTGTGTATATATACCACATCTTCTTTATCCACTCATCAGCTAATGGACATCTGGGCTCTTTCCATATTTTGGCTGTTGTGGACATTGCTACTATAAACACTGGGGTGCATGTGCCCCTTTGAATCACTGTTTTTGGATCCTTTGGATAAATACTTAATTGTGCAATTGCTGAGTCATAGGGTAGTTCTATTTTTAACTTTTTGAGTAACCTCTGTACTCTTTTCCAGAGCGGTTACTTATAAAGACACTGGTCATACTGGATTGGGGCCCAACTTAATGACCTCATTTTAACTTGATTATCTCTGTACAGACCCTATCTACAAAGCTGACATTCTGAGGTACCAGGTTTACGACTTCACCATACAAATGGTGGGAGGGGCACAGTTCAACTGATAACAAGTGTTATTTTCTAAACTTACTGAGAACTCTTACAGAGCCCAACACCTGTTCATAACAAATTTATATATATATATATATATATATATATATATAAAGTTCCTGTTTAAACTGTTCAGTTTGATAAGTTTTGACTGTGACATATGTCTGCACCCATGAAACTATCACCAAAATCAAGATAATGAACACATCCTTTACCCCTTCCACCAAGATTTCCCTGGGCCCCCTTGTCAGTTCTCATTCTGGTTCCTCCTCAATCCATCTAACCCCAAGGCAACCACTGATCGGCTCGCTGTCACTGTAATTAGTTTTCATTTCCTATAGTTTTGTACAAACGGAATCCTAAGTATGTACTCATGCTTGTCTGGCTTCTTTTCACTAAGCAGAATTGTACTGAGGTGCATCCATGTTGTTGCCTGTATCAATAGTTCATCTCTTCTTATTGCTGAACAGTCTTCTAGTTTTTGGAGGTACTACAGTTTATCCATTTACCAGTAGATGGATGTTTAGGTCATTTCCGGATTTTGGCTATCATAATGTAGGGATCTAATAGCTATGAACTGTTGTGTATAAGTCTTTCTATGGACATACACTTTCATTTCTTTTGGTAAAATGCCCAAGAGGAGAGCTGCATCCTAGAGTAGGTATATATTTAACTACTTAAGAAACCGCCAAAGGGTATTCCAAAGTGTCTGCACCATTTTATATTGTCACCAGCAGTGGATGAGAGGACTTGTTCCTCTACATCCTCTCCAACACTCCGTATGGACAGTTTTTTAAATTCAGCCATTCCAGTTGTCGGTGGGGAAGTAGTGACTCATCATGGATTTAAATTGTATTTCCTCCATGCCTAATGACATTGAACATCTTTTCACGTGCCTTTGGGTCATTCATTAGAAAAGTTGATTATGAAACAAAATTCATTAGAAAAGCTGATTATGAAACAAAATTTCTTAGACAAACTCAATCTCAAGTTTATGTCGAAATCCATAAATTTGCTTGGGACCAGGGACCCAGTAAAGTTCAAGAGAAAAGGAGAGAGAGAGGGAGAGAGAGTGGAAGTAGAGGTATTACACAGGTGGGAAAGACAATGATTATATATGTAGCTAATGTTTTTCAAAGTAAAAAAAAAAAAAAAAGTTTGCAGTTTCATTTCACATCATGACCCTGTCAGTAGCTACAAAAAAAGTCTGTGACAATGTGGCCCCAGATGCCAGATATGCTGTCTGCCAGACAGGAAGGAAAAACCATCTCCAAGCAAATGATGAAGATACATCTGTGGTGCTAATCACTGGACTAACAAAATTTCATCCCCCAAGGAGGTGCTGATTAGTCCAATCAGTCTGGAAAGGTGCAGTGGGGTCCACCAGAGAACAGAAGCAGAGCATCAGGGAGTGTAGCTGAATGTTAAACAGGCTGTTGGCTGCAAGGATTGTTTTTTTAGGATCCAAACAAAGCTGCAGAATACACAGTTCTTCTATTTCTGGGATTGGGGACTACTTTTCCCCCCTTGATGCCATCAAAGAGCATGGGAGAATTTCATTGTTTTAAATAATCGAGCAAGGTGTGTTGAGTTGCTGTAGATTGTCTGGGCAAGGATGCCTTCCCTGCAAAGAGAGTGGTACTGGAAGAATGAGGCAGGTGAACAACATGGCAAGGTAGCAAAAAGATTTTTAAGAACAGGTTGTGTCTAGTTTTTAGGTTTTGGAATTGCTGTCTTGTCAATACTTCTGTCGACCCCCAATGACAGTAAACTGTTATATACAAGAATGCCTTGTTTGAGAGAGAGAGAGAGAGAGAGAGAGAGAGAGTGTGTAAACCAAGGGCAAGAAGCTGAATTTGGCATCTAGCCTGGCACCTAGGAGGTATCTTTGAGATTCGTGAGTCCTGCCAGAGCAGGAACCATGAACCAGAAATGCCCATGAGAAGGAAAGCCCTGGAGAATTTGCAGGAGCTCTTAGAGACCATTAGACCATTACACATTTGGGCAGGTAGACGTCAGCTAATTTTGTCTAAATCTTTAAAAACAGAGTGTCATTTGGGTTTCATGACTGTTGTGCCATGATAGTTTTGTGTTGGTGTCAATATTTTTTTTTTTTTTGGATGTAAGATCTGTGCTCAGCCTGGGGCTTGAGCTCGTGATCCCGAGATCAAGAATCACAAGCTCTGCCAATGGAGCTAGCCAGGTGCCTCTATTTTAAAGAACTTTGAGAAGCATATTGATGAAGATGCAACTTTTTTGGACGTGTAAATCCTGGTGCTACAGTAACAATCATTAGTCAGTCTCTGATTTACTTAAACTCCTGAACTAGGAAAGGTAGCCCAAGATTTGGATCATTTTTCTCCCCTCCTCCTCCTAAGGACCTTGGCTGTGGTCTGTCCACTGTGGCTCTCACTGGCCTATGTGGCTGACAGGATGGCTGCATTTGGGGTCCATCTTCTCTCCTGGTCCTGTTCTTCTACATTTCTTTTTCCTCCAGCTGAAGACCTGCACATTGACCGACTACCTGACCAGCTTCCCTTTCTTCTCTTACCATCCATCGCTTCTAGGAGAATTAAGGAATAGGTATAGGTTGAAATGACTCTGACTGATCTGGTTGCTACGTTTGCATCAGAATACAAGGTCACTGTGTGGTATATATCAGAGAAATATTTTGTGATGATTATATTTATCATATTGATATTTTATCATATTAATATTGATATTTTAAAGAAATGTTAAAGCCACAATAGTGTTTCCTGTTATTTGTGCTGCATATGTACAGTCTTTCAAAAGTGTAGCAGATTAAGGGGAGCCTGGGAGATTAAAGGGAGATTAAAGGGAGCTCAGTTGTTAAGCATCTGCCTTCAGCTCAGGTCATGATACCAGGGTCTTGGGATCGAGCCCCACATTGGGCTCCCTGCTCAGTGGGGAGCCTGCTTCTCCATCTCCCACTCCCACTGCTTGTGTTCCCCCTCTTGCTATGTCTCTCTCTCTCTCTCTCTCTGTGTCAAATTTTAAAAAATCTTAAAAAAAGTATATCCAATTAAAATTTCTATGTGTTATAAAAAAATTGATGACTGTTTATGCTGATTTTACAAAGACAACTAATCCAAGTTGAACACACTTGATGAGCTTTTGGGTCATTGACGCTGAAATTTGGGAAATAAAAAAAATCTTCCTCAAAAGCAAGATCAACCATAACGAATAGAGTGGTGTTAAAAAGAGAGAAAGAGAATTTCTGCTTAGAGCCATGTTTGAGTAATTGGTACCAAATTCACCCCCTTGCAGCAACAAATGATAAAAGTGTTTGAGGTAACAGTTCCAGGTACTAGGTAACAGGTGTGCGAGCCTATGATCTGTGAGATAAGGAAAGTCAAGAGGTGAGACCTATGTGTATCTAAGGTCTCTCCTCAGGGACAGTTTCTAGTCTGAGGCCTAGGATGATGGAGACTTAACAGAGCATAGTGGTCTTGCTGAATTAAGGATGCAGACCAGAGTTTGGGGGCCACTAAAGCAGCTGGAATTGGCAGGGCAAGGAACTGGAGAGGACAGAGCTGTGCAAAAAGGGGGCTAGAAAAGTGTTTGTGGGATCCCAGTGAGTCTGTCTAAAGACAGGGCTGTGCATGTGCTGACTGAGAATTTGGGAGGTTTACCAGGGAGTTGCTGGTACACAGTTGAGTTTGGGATGAGGATGTAGGAAATCAAACATTGGATTTCAGCTCCAGGCAGAGTAGGATGGCCTCATTAACTTTCCAGACACCCATCAAGACCATGTCTTAGGACTGAGGATCACGTCCTACAGCAAAGCCTATTCTAGATCACTCTAAAGAAAAAACAACCCAAAAAACCACCACCACAACAAAAAACCCTACGGGGAAGGGTTGTGGGGCTGGGGCTTCTCTTCACCTACACCCTCCACCTCTAGTGGTTTATCCCTGGGACTGTTTGTTAAAAAATAATAATAAAAGGACTTTTAACCCCCCCCCCCCAATAAAACCATCTTTTCAGGGAAACCTGTGGCTGGCTCAGTCAGTGGAGGATGTGACTTTTGATTTCAGGGTTGTAAGTCAGAGTCCCATGTTGGGTGTGGAGATTACTTAAAAAAAAAAAAAATCTTAAGGGATCCTGGGTGGTTCAGTCAGTTAAGTGTCTGCCTTTGGCTCAGGTAGTGATCCTGGGGTCCTGGGATCGAGTCTGCCATTGGGCTCCCTGCTCAGCATGGAGCCTGCTCGTCACTCTTGCTCTGGCCCTCCCTCTGCCCACTTGGTCTCACTCTCTCAGTCTTCCTCTCTCTCTCAAATGAATTAATAAAAATTAAAAAAAATATTAAAAACAAAACAAAACAAAAAGCAAGCCTTGTCAAAGTCTACTCTCCTGTGTGGGCATGGTAAGTATCTAGGAGCTTTCTGCAGATCTGCCGTAATAAAGCCTAGATGGCTTCAAGATGGCTAGCGACAATTAACAGCCAAATAAAATATACCTTAACATTATTTAGAGAGTGAGATAACAGAATCCAGAATCTGTTAAATGTCTTGCCAACAATATCCACTAGACAATAAATTACCAGACATGCAAAGAAACAGGAAAACGTGAGCCATAATTAGATAATATAAATGAACCCTGAGATAGTCCAGACATTGGATTTAACAAACACTTTAGAAGCAACTATATCTATCTATCTATCTATCTATCTATCTATCATCTATCTATCTATCTATGGACTTAAAGTCTTAGTGAATGAATGAACAGAGAAATGGAAATTGCAATAAAAAATACAAATTATAGAATAGAAAAGAAAAATAACTGAAGTGAAGAATTCACTCAATAGTCTTCAAGATTTTTTTAAAAGGTTTATTTATTTATTTTTGAGAGACACAGAGAGAGAGAGAGAGCGCACAAGAGTGCACCAGTTGGAGGAGGGGAGGGGAGAAGGAGAGAGAGCATCTCAAGAAGATTCCCTGCTATGCACAGAGCCCAATGCCAGGCTCCATCTCACAACCCTGAGATCATGACCTGGGCTAAAATCAAGAGTCGGACAATTAACTGACTGAGCCACCCAGGTGCCCCTGACTCATGCATCTTCTTAAATCATCACCTGCTTTCCCTTGCTTCTGACTATTTCCAGCTCTGCCATGGCTAAGCTCACTTTCACGCTAGTAACTGCTTAGAGCTCCTGAGCAACAGTCCCCTGTTGAAGGAGGCTGTTCCCTCCACACCATCCAGAGCTTCATTGCGTTTTCCTGGTAGTCAAATTGAAAAGTGGAAGAGTGTAAATCCATCCAAGGTGGTCCACCTTGTAGAACTCTTCTAATGTTAACATCCTTTACCTGTCCTTGAGTTCACATCCCTTTCTGAAGGGGTCTTCTTAAAAGCTCACAGCCTTAAGAAAACCCCAGTAGGGACTGATGATTTGGTTCTAAGTTGCCCACTCTTCCTCATCAACCTCCATCTTGCTATCCAGAGCATGTGATGTGATAATCAGCAGGAGAGTTCCCAAATCAACCTAGTCCCTCTTCAGTGGCACCAGTGGTGGGGCAGAGCTCAGGAACTGGAATTTGAGCAACACAAGCTGAAGTGTACTCTGCAACTCTCAGCTCCAAAGAACCACTAGCTGTGGGCTTTGCCACTTCAAGTTGGTTCCTTCTGTGGTCTCTAAGCCACTCAGACACTGATATATCTCTCTACCCTTCCATAGCTTCCAACTAGCAAATACATCTCTTACACACACACACACACACACACACACACACACACACACACACCATGCTCCCAAGAACATTGATTTTCATAGACTTGCCAGTATGAATCCATACACCTTTTCCTATCTGCAAAATACTCAGCAGCTTGCACCACCCTAGACTAGAGTCTGAAGGAATAAACAATAGAGGCTGCTTCCCTTTGTTCTACTTGCTATTTTTGGACTCTGCCTTGGAATATATTCAAGAGCAGAGCATCCTAGTTATAGTCACTTGTAAGCTCATCAAAGGTCAAAGAGATGCTCTAAAATGAAATGGTGTTTTTGTTTCCTGTTTTGGGGGTCATGTCAGATACTCATGCAATTTTTAGGGTCAGCTCTGTAAAAGCAAGAAAGCTGGGCTGGGCATCTATCAACTTCGGGCCCCCAAAGGTATGGGAGAGGGTTTGATTTTTGTTCTCCTGTTGCAAAGTTGCAAAGTAATTTTAAGGAAACACAGTTGTTTCTGAAACCAGCTTCCAATTCCACATCATGAAAACTCTCAGCCACTGTGGCTAAGAAAATGGTAAGTTTTCCGTTCTGGTCTATATTCCTCTTTTTTGACTCTACTAATATTTTCCTGTTTCCCACATCATCATTCTGTACTCTCGGCTACACTAATGTATCACTTTCCTATATTAGATCTTTTTACTACAGAGGTAAACAATCTATTATCTGTAATTCTAATCCAAGAAAAATCCTCTTAATTTGGCTTATCCCCTGAAAGAGAGAGAGAATGCTCCATAGTTAGTGTGGAGTCTGTTTCTCTCTCTCTTCTGGAATAAGCCAAATTAAGAGTTTTCTCTCCCCAATCCACTGTCTGTAAATCTAGTCCAAAAAACTCTTAAAATGAAACCCATTTGGCAGCAAAACTCCCCTATCCTGACCTAATTTGACTGTACAACATTCTTGAGTGTATGGGAGGCTATGCACACTCATTACCACTTAGTGTGAATAACAGTAATAATTCACAGCAGTAAAGTTTTAATGTGTTTGATTATGAGACATAATCACAATTATGAGGAATGTTCTATATTTGTTAGGGATCTTATTAGGAATGTTCTATATTTGTTGGGTTTTCACTGTATTCCTTTTCAAAATCTGAAAAATCCTGAATCTTGAAACACAACTACTCCAAGGGTTTCAAATAAGAGAATATGGATTTGTATTTGTAGATAGTTCTTAGTCTTGAGATCAGCAAATACTAACATGTACTTTAGGAATTGAATCTTTATCTTATTTTTACCAATAAATTATTGCTTCTCTCTAATATACTTTTCAAAATTCTAGTTATCTGCTTCTATAACTGTTCAAGGAGTTACTGACTGTTCAAGGTCAGTCTTCTTGTGTCTGTGAAATTTCCTTCTATTTCCTTCTGACTCATTATGTCCTTGTGGGAAAGAATAACTTCTGTCGAGATCTGAGGTATAAATAGGGATTCCCATTACACAAGCCCTAAATGTGTCCCTATAATGCCGTTAACCATTTCCCTCGAATAGGGGCTGGCATATTCACCCTGTTACATTCACAGTGGTGTCAATTCTCCAATTGGGATTCTATTAAAAATGTAAATATTTTCAGGTGTCCATCAACAGATGAATGGATAAAGAAGATGTGTTGTATATATACAATGGAATATTATTCAGCCACAAAAAAGAATGGAATCTTGCCACTTGCAACCATGTGGATGGAATGAAAGGTCTTATGCTAAGTGAAATAAGTCAGTCAGAAAAAGACAAATAGCATATGATTTCACTTATATGTGGAATTTAAGAAAGAAACAAATAAAAAAATGACAAAAGGAAAAAGAGAGAGAGAGAGAAACGAAGAAACAAACACACTCTTAGCTATAAAGAACAAACTGATGGTTACCAGAGGGTAGGTGAGGGGATGGGTAAAATGGGTGATGGGGATTAAAGAGGGCACTTGTCCTGATGAGCACTGGGTGATGTATGAAATTACACTGGAATTTTAACATTTTTTTTTAAAAAAAGTAAAGATTGACAGTCCTAAGGAGGGGGGACCTGGAAATCCAGTTTGAGAGAGACTGTTAGTGCTTCAAATAAAATATCACACCATTAGTGACTTCATTTAACATTGAAATTAATTATAAACATGTTTTCAATTAAATAGATGCCAAGCTGAAGTCATGCTGATGAAGGGGAGCAAAATATACCATCCCCAAATTTCCACTTTGGCATATTGATCAAATTAAAGTTACTTGTAAGAAGGATACTCTCACTGTCCCTGTCACACTGACAACAGGGAATAAATATCCCATGTGAAGATACTCTCCCTACACCAGGAGGGTAAAAGCTTATTACCAGAGAGAGGGCTGAGAAGTCTGTATAAATAAACCTTGTTACTCCCTCATTAATTTGCTCCTCCAAGCCCAAACTTCTTTGTCTTGTCAATTCTTCATAAATATATGATTTCTTTCTCTAAAAGGTATAAAAGTTGCCTTCTTTGGTCACCTCCCTGAGCCTCATATCTTTGGGGTCCTCATATATATGAAATTAAATTATTTTCCCTGTGAATTGTCTTACATCAATTTAATTATCAGGCCAACTTAAGAACCTAGAAAGGAAGAAGGGAAAACTTTTTTCCCCTGCAGTCTCGGCACCCAACTGGAGCTGTTCCCTAGCTGGACATGGCTTTCTCCAGGGTTATTGCAGGCACAAGATTCTGGAACCCCTGACGAGAGCCAGCAGAAGTAGGAATTTATACCACACCATTCTCCTGGATCTCTGCCTGCAAAATCTGTTGGATGTGAGAGTGGTGAGGGTCCTTTTCTTTTTCTAAATTTAGATTAGCAGGAGAAAAAATTTGTGAGAACTAGTTCCTCAGGTGTAGCAATTCTAGTAAAGATTTTATGAGTATTTATTTATGAGTATCTTATTTTCTACTGATCCTTTCCTCCCAGAGAGGACATTGTTTTCCTTTGTCTCTGCCAGTTATGTCAATTGTCATAAGGAGGAAAACAATGGGCTAGAATACCAGCATAGGTCCTATAAGCCTCTTGTTCAGATGGGCTTCGCAGACTGCTGAGTTCATGATTCTCACCAAATGGTTATCAGTTTAGGCAAACTTTACTGTGGGTCCCCTATATAAAAATCCAGTGAGATTTTCTTTTCCTCTGGTTCCATGTCCTGAAAAGTTGGCTTTGTGACCAGTGAGAACTTTCTCTTGGTTTCTACCAACTGGAAGGTGCATGTGCTGGTGTATATCAAGGTGGCCAGTTGAAAAGATGGGAGTTGCCGAGACACGAACTTGCAAGCATCATTCTCCTTGGCAGTGCCAGTTTTCAGGAAAATTTGTCATAAGTGGTCCTAATCCACAGGGGACTTTGTTGTCTCAACCTTAGTTGTCTTACTAGTGCTAGAAAAGTTCCAGTCCAAGAGCACCTGCCTGATGTCACAGAATAGCTTCTCGTGACTGGGCATCTCACATTCCTGTGGGAGATGGGACACATCATTTCCTCTACTCCACCCTTACCACCAGTAACAATGAAGGCCCTTGTTTCTGAAGCTAAATCTGGGAGTGAACTTTCTGGGTCTTATGAGGGTGACATCTTGTGTATTATCCTTTAGGGATGTCCCCTAAATCCATGGTTAAGCTGTAAAAAAGATTATTGGTTTCAGTCTCTTCTCTGATTAATAGATCCTACTTGTCAGTGGCCAGATGACTGGTATCTATGGGAAGATGAAGTTGAAAAGTGTTTACAAAGGAATGTGATGGCTAGCTGTATGGACTCCTTGAACAAGGTGAACGAACAGAAATTAAACAGAACTAAAATAAAAGTCCACATCCAGTGTAAATTTCCCTTCTTAAAATCTGGCCCATCTCTCCAGCAGTACTTAACACTCAGTATTCCTTCACTTTCCCCAGAAGATCCTTTAAGCACCCAGCTGCTTTTTCTAACTTTTTTTCCTGCAAGATTTACAGAGCATGCTCCAGCCCGATCTCTAGGTCCTGCATGTCTGGGTTACTCATGTAAGTGCTGGAGGCCAGGAAGTGAATTTAGCAGAATCACCTGAGACAAACAGGAAAGCTATCTTGCTCCCTTAAAACTCCTCCTTTTTCCCAGGGCTCTCTGATAGAGCTCTGCCAGCTTTGGGCCTTCCTTTACAATGTCTTTTGCAGTTGTATCCTAGAACCCACTCAAACAAGTCAGGTGCCCCAGACAACAGCAGATCTTTTACATTATAAACCTCTTTTATGCCATTTTTAGAAGATCCTACTGAATTTAAAAGGACTTAAAATGATGAAAGGCTATTCACAACCCCACTCACAGGGATCTTGTTTGGCTGCTAAGGGCTGTGCTTCCCACCCATGGTTATACTGTAGCTATCAGCCAAGCTCGATAACACCCTGGGCTGTGTGTTAGTGGGGGAACCCCTCACAGAGGAAACAGTGGCCAGAAATTCTCCCAGGTCTTCCTGCAAATAAGCAGGAAAAGGATCAACTGGAGGTCGATGGAAAGGGGCTCACATCCTGATCTCAGGATTGTGGGATCGAGCCCCATTTAGGGCTCTGTGCTCAGCGGGGAGTCTTTTTGTCTCCTCCCCACTCCCACTCCTCCCCTCTGTTTGTACTCATGTGTGTGCATGTTCATAAATAAAGTGTTTTTGTTTTTCAAAAAAAAAAAAAAACAAAGGAATTATATAGGTGTAAGTGGGATAAGAGTTCTTAGATGAACTTTTCAGTAATGATTGTTTTATGACATACCTACTTAAGTAATTTCCCAAATCTCTTTAGTAATTTATACCCTTAGAGTTTTGCTGAGTTAAATTTTGGGAATTCACTGAATATCTAGATCATCTCCAAATAATATAAAATACAGAAACATTGGTCATTAAACATAAGTTTATCTACCTTTGGCTTCTTATTACAGAGGAACTAAAGATATTTGGATCTGTCAGAAAACATGTCTTGTGCCACATTAAAAAAGATGATGCAGTGAGAAAGTGTATGCTTCTCGAAGTTATGAAATGTGTTCATAAATTTGCCAACCTAAAGAACACAAGCATAACAGTTCACAATTGCTTATTTAGTTTTTACTAGAAATTTAGATTTCTAAGGTTTAAGAACAAATTAATAAATGTAATTAAAACAACTAGGAATAATAAAGGGGGCAAATCTGTATTGCAAAGAAGTAAAATATGTTTTTTGCTCATAAAAGGTATGAAGTACAGAGATGATGCATTTTTGATTAGGGAAAAGAAAGCATTCTTGTCTTCAGGGAAAGCTGGTTATTTCAGAATGGGAAACATGAAAATAAAGGAAAAACCATGGACATAGAAAGTTGGAAGAGAGAGGGAGAAAATGTTACTTGTATAATTAAGCTGGATAAAATGCAATGGTTATGATAAGCATTTTAAAAATAAGCTTAAGGGTCATATTGATGGCTCAGTTGGTTAAGCATCTTCCTTTGTGGCTCAGGTCGTGATCCCTGGAATCTCGATTCCCATGGTCCTGGAATCGAGTCCCACATTGGGCTCCTTTCTCAATGGGGAGCCTGCTACTCCCTCTGCAGGCTGCTCCCCCTACTTGTGTGCAAGTTCTCTCTCTCTCTGACAAATAAATAAAATCTTAAAAAATAAGCTTTAATATCAGTAGTGTATTTATGTGACACTTGAACTTAATTCTCTGTCCTTGATGAAAGGACAAAGCTTTCTTAGATGATTGATCTGCTCCTGATAAGAGATCATGAAAGGTTTTTCTTTACCGTGTAAGTGATCTTCCTAGAAAATGAAGATTCTATGTTTTATCAAAATGATATCCTCTGCTTCATTGCCTTTATTAGGTCTTTGATTACTTAGGTAAACGGAGTCTTCTCGGTTAAAAGAGCTAAGGTGTTTTGTGTTGTTTTATTTTTTCCCAACTTTGTAACTTTCTGTATTTGCCTGGAAGTCTTTGTCCCTTTGGTTAAATGGATAGCTAACTATTGTTTCACAGTGACCTACAATCCTATCTAATCAAATGTTTTAAGACTTATTGATATCTTTGACAAACATCCCCAAATCAAATTCTAATCTTTTTGACCTGGAGGTATCCTTAATTGTGGAGACCACAGGTAAATTTGAGATGGCTGGGGCAAGGAGTGCCCTTGGAGATGTGTTGGCACATAGGCCCAAAGGTAATAAGACCTTGGATCGTGAGGAACCTTTGTCCTTCAGGTGGAAAATCATTTAAAGATTTAAACAGGGGGAAAATTGGTCAGATTCCTTAATAAGATGCTTACCTTGGCTCCAGGGAAGAGGACAGATCGAGAAGGGGCAATATTCTTTCACTCATGGGGCCATGAGAGTCTCTCTTTAATAAAAGCTAGAGAAGGCATTGTGTTTTTCACAACATTCCAATTGCCAACACCTCAACAGAAGGGTTTTGATAAAAGTGAGAAATCAATATTAGGGAAAAATCAAAGCAAAACAAAAGAAAACAAAATATATCCTTCTAGCCCAAACAGTGCTAATATTTGTAGACAACAATTAAATGTCCAACTAAAGTCAAGGCTCTGAGAATCAGTCTTAGTCGGATATTGGAAACTCCTATATCTCTATTTCTTTTCACTAAAGCTAAGAGAGGACTTGGGGGTTCACATGATTCATTCAGAAGCAACTCACTACAGGAATGTTTTAAGGTAATAGGGAAGCCTGTGTCATTTAACTCCATTTACAGCAAGCGGCACACATGGGGTGGGGGAAGGTAACACAGCCTGATGCTGTGACCTACTTTGTGGCCGAAGCCTCCACTGTCCTGGGAGAAAGGTTATTTTTGTTTTCTCTCATCTCTCAGACATATACATGGAACATAAGCATCTGCTGCTCTTGAAAACATCCGGATAGTCCTCGGGCAAAGTGGGCTTCAAGGCTATTTAATCTAGCCTCTTAAAACCTCAGAATCTTTTTTACCCCAAGTGAAATTTCATGAAGTATACAGAATGTTTTATCTTTTACCCAATTTCTCCTAACCATCACCTATTTTTTTTTTCTTTTAAAGAAAATAACCCAAGGCTTCAGGGGCTGGCTGTGACTCCCAGCTTCTGTGTTCCTGGATACAATGTTTTATTTTGTTTTTCTGAAAGATTACACTAAAATCTACTTTTTCTTGGTATATGTATGCTAACTTCTAAAAAAATGGTAATTTTTAAAAAAGCTTCAGTAACATTGCTTTAGGAAAACAGCATCTTATTATATCCTTGGAGGACATTAAGAAACACGTGTAGTGTCTACCCCTTTTAGTATCTAGGGATTGGTTGGGTTTTAGGATTGCTGGATTAGTCTGGTTTTAATTTTATCCAGCTCATTCAGGAGAAATCGCCATACTTGTTTTGAAAGGAATCCTTCTCACATCTCAGGAGGTCATTGTGTGGGAGGGGTTATTTGGATCACTTCTGTGTTTGATTTGATGTGAAGGTCTGTGGGTTCATCTCACAGCATGAGGTTGCACAGCCTTGACTGGTATTTCTGCCGTAGGGAAAATCTTTTTCTTCCTCTCAGAATCTGTAGTTAATAACGATAAACTTCACCCAGGTATTTCTATAATAACACACTAAAATAATGGTATAAACCACAAGTAGTAAGGAATAAACTTTAAAACAAGACACATCCATGTTCAAATTCTAATTCCACCACCCCCAACTTACATGCCATCAGGCAAGTATTCTTTGTGCTTTTCACCTGAAAATGGTGCAATTTCTGCTGCAAATGGTTATTTCGAATTATTAACAAAATAAAATACCAAGTGAGGCACCTAAAATGGCATCTACTAATGATAGGATTTTTTTTTTAAGACTTTACTTATTTATTTGAGAGAGAGAGAGCATGAGCTGAAATAGGGGTGGGGAAGGGGTCAAGGGAGAGGGAGAAGCAGGCTCCCCACTGAGCAGGGAACCAGACACAGGGTTCAGTCCCAGGATCCAGAGATCACACCTCAATCAAAGGCAGCAGTTTAACTGACTGAGCTACCCGGGCGCCCTTCCCAATAACTTTCTAGTTTGCAGCTGGATTTTGTCCAACCTTTACACTGTTGATTCTATTTTGGACTTTTAGCTACTATTTCCTTTCAAATATTGAACGTTTCCTTCCTGGTCTTGATCTGTTACTTTGATTTTTCTCTGATGATTTTACTGTTTGGATATAAGAATCATGCTTTATTTTGTCCATTTTATTCTCCCTACTCTTTGAGGTCTTTTTCTTCTCGACTGGTTATGCTGATAACTGTGATCAAAGTTTCTAACTTTAGACATCAAATTTCACCACTTTTTGCTGTCAGGGTCTCTCAGGGTGAACTTAGAATCAATCACTAGCTTTATTACAAATGTTCTTTTCTTTTTGTGTTGTGACCTCCTTTTCTTTCTTTCTTTCTTTTTTTTTTTTTTGGTAAAATATATTTGACCTCACATATTTTTATTCAAGGATGATTTCAGATGACTTACAAACTTTGCTTTTATTTATTTATTTTTACTGTTTTTATTTTTAATTTTAAAATATTTTTCTGTAGATACCTAATTTTTTTGGTCCCTCACTTTCAGTATGATTGTTTTTCTCATGTGTCATATTTCCCCCTAGCTTTATTGAGGTATAATTGACAAATGAAACTGTCAGATATTTATTTATTCATTTAGATTTTATTTATTTATTGAGAGTGAGAGAAGGGGGATGGGCAGAGGGAGAGAGAGTCTCAAGCAGACTTGTGTGGAACCTGACATGGGGCTCAATCCCTTGACCCCAAGATCATGAACTGAGCCAAAACCAAGGTTCAGATGCTTAACTGACTGAGCCTCCCAGGCACTCCAACTGTCATATTTAAAGCATACACATGATGGTTTGACACACAGCAAGGCTGTGAGTGAATTCCCCCCATCCAATAGATGAATGCATCCATCACCTCACATACATACTTTTTGGTGAGTACTTTTAAGTTCTACTCTCATCAGATTTTAATTAAGCAATACTGCATTATTAGCTATAGTCCCCATATTCTACAATGGATCTTCAGACCTTATCCATCTAGTAACTGAAAGCTTGTTCTCTTTTTGAACCTCTGCCAATTCCCCACTCCCCACAAGCCTCCCCCACCAACCCCTGGCAACCACTGTCTTACTCTGTTTCTATGAATTCGATTTTTCTTTTTTAGGTTCTACATATAAGTGATAGGATGCAAATTTGTCTTTGTCTGGCTTTTCCCACTTAGCAAAATGCCCTCCAGTTTCATCCATGTCATTTCGTTTTAAGACAATCACCACCTGAACATTTCCTGGCATCTGGAAATTGGAGCCCAGCAGGTGGGACCTAAATGTCCTGGTCCCTTGGGAGGCCAGTCTCTGAATGGTTAGGCATATAAAGGAAACTCAAATGGGATTCTGTGCAGGTCTTTACCAAATATTTGAGAATTTGGAAGCAGGAAATTTGTATTGTGTTTTAATACAACTGAATTTAATTTTAATATAATTATATTTAAATACTAATGTTCGTATTTAAATAACTTTCCCGCTCTCCACAGTTCCAAGTGCCATGGAAGCTCTCCTACTCACTCCCTCCCTTCTCCTTCTCTTTATTCTGCTGCTGCCCCATGCCACCAAACTGGTTCTGCTCTTGACTCCCCAGGGCCCACTTTGCCAAGCTCTTCCCCCTTGCCCCATTGCCTGTATTTCTCCTCCACGGGTATCTCCACATGTTTGAAGAGCTGGGTTTCAGTGCCAGAGAGAGGAGAGGCTCGTGTGACTATTCTAGGGAGAATGGAATGAATGACCTTCAGACAAGGATCAAGCTTCAATACATTATGTGATAAATAGTTTTTAAGTGTCCCAGGCATCAACAATGGAAGATGTCTCAACTTTTCTCTCAAGGTCCATTAAGTAGTAAACATTGTTAGGGATCATTGTATTCTTCAAGAAACTTGTAGTCTGATTTTAACTGCATGTCAATTTAAGTTGTTATGGTCTGAAATTACAGCAGGGTGCACGAGAAAGAATTTACAACTAACAGTCTGGCTCTGTATTATCGTCCTCTGTGCCACTGAATTATAAAATGTCATAGAGTAATTATTGTGGGATCTAATAATGAACTTCCCTTGTAACGGAGACATTTCTCAATGACTGATATGTTGCAGTCGATCTTGCTAATGATTCTGGAGGCTTCTAGGCCTCGATAATTACTTGGGAAATAGCATCGATTTACTTTAGGTAAAAATATACTTCTCTTGTTTATGCATACAGAATTTATGCTATATTTGCAAAATTGAACTATGGTATGAAATGCTGTATAACATGTTTTTATTATGCAAGAACAGACTGTTCGCTCTTCTCAGTCACTTACTGACAGGAATTTGTGTCTTGTCAGCAGATGATGTGAAATTGATAAAATGTGCTTCAATCATACAGTCCAAATCGGCGTGAGAGAGACTACTAGATTCCATCTGTTTCATTACACAGATTACTCTGCCAAGAGGAAGCAAAGTAGTGAAGAAATTTGGGGGAAAATAGTAATTCAAGGACATAGTGCGAAGGTTCTGTAGAAGGAAAGGAGGGGGTGTAGGTGCACGAGAGGGCAGAAAATATAAGCAAATTGCGAAACAGCTGTGTGCTGAAAGAAATAAGTGAAGAAGAGGTAGAGGAGGCCGTTGCCCAAGGGAAATAAGACATTATGTCCTAAAGGGAGTGTGCATGGAATGGGGGTGCAGGTCTGAAAAGTAAAGAGAGTTCTCTGAATCATCAGAGCCTGAATCATCAGGCTGATCAAGGGACAGCCAAGGTGATTGAGACGTTGGAGCAGCGCTGGTAAGCTGCTGGTAAGCTGCTCTCGTTGGACCAGAGTGGGAGGCCCATAAGAACACAGGATTCCCCATGGTGATGAGGTCTGAGCAAGTCCTGTGCAGTGAGCAGAGCTAAGCTATCAGACAGCCAGTTCTTGGAAGCAATGGCCAGCTGTAATTGCCATGCTCCATCAGCTTTTTCTCCCTTGAAAATGTCCCATTCCATTTTTGCAATCAAACATACCCAAACCCATAGTTCAATCTGCACCCCCAAAGAGTGGCAGATATAACACCTAGAATTATTCCTTGAGCAACAGATGGTTTTGATAAAGCATGGACGGGAAGGGGTGAAGAGATTTTAGTATGATTTGGTTGGGGACAGAGCGGTCGTCAGTAAACTCCCAAGCTTTTAGGTCAGTCGGTAATCTGCAGACTATCAGTCCTCACCCCAGCCCCGAGCCCCAGACCTTTGCTGACTTGTATCCCTCGGGTGGGGATCAATGATAGGCTGAGGAGTGAGGTGACTCCCAATGGAATTAGGGAAGGAGCTACAGATACTGATAGGTCAGAGAGGGGAATAAGGGTCACAGCTGGGCTAGGGCTGATCCCAATTTGTTGAAGATGAGGTATGGACTAGGGGCCGGGAATGCTTGGTAAAATTCTGTACTTAGCTTGGAGCAAATTTTTTAAAAAGTGATTTTATGTTTCAGCAGGAACCTCTGATCTGGCAAAATGACAAGTGTATCCTTTGTCAAAATATCTGCAAACAAAGTCACATTTTGGGGACAAATCTTATGGAAATTTTGAGAGGAACTGAAAGAGAGAAAAGAGACTCATTAGAAATATCCAGATGTGGGGGGCAGCTGGGTGGCTAGTCCTTATGTGTCTGCCTTTGGCTCAGGTCATGTCCCAGGATTCTGGGATCGAGCCCCGAGTTGGGCTCTCTGCTTCTCTCTCTCCCTCTCCCACTCCCCCTACTTGTGTTCTCTCTTTCACTATCTCTCTCTCTCTCTGTGTGTATGTCAAATAAATAAATACATAATCTTTAAAAAAGAAAAAGAAAGAAATATCCAGATGTGAAGTGATTGGGTTCGAATTGGAGATCCTGCAGGTGGTGTGATAATA
Organism: Mustela erminea; assembly: GCF_009829155.1. Taxonomy (NCBI): domain Eukaryota; kingdom Metazoa; phylum Chordata; class Mammalia; order Carnivora; family Mustelidae; genus Mustela; species Mustela erminea. The sequence goes on from NC_045626.1 coordinate 39,992,238, forward strand.
ACATGTCTAAAAGATCATTAGAAATATAGGCGACAGCGGAAACCAGATCTGGCGACCCTCCCCAGTGCTGGTCTGGGGCTCAGCTGGATCATGAATAAGACAGACTCCTGAGCTCCATACCAGAAATTCTGACTCAGAGGTCTAGGGAAGGGCCTCGCTGGTGGTGCTGATGGATGCTCAAGTTTAGAATGCTCAGTTTCAGGCAGCTCCGAGGTCCCCACTGTGGCTTCACGTTACAACTACCCGATGAGGTTTAGATGAATGTGGCTGTCCAAACTCCACCCTTTACAATTTAAATCAGAATCTCTGGGAGGCACCCGGGCATGGGTATGTTAAAATGTATATATATGGGTATGTTAAAAAATACATTTTAACATACCCATGCCCGGGTGCCTCCCAGAGATTCTGATATATATATACACATATATATTCTGATATATATATACACATATATATTCTGATATATATATATACATATATATATATATATATATCTCCCAGGTGATTTTAGCACGTAACCCAGATTGAGAACCATTGCTCTAGACCAGAGTGTGGTTGTGGTACTTCAGACTCAATGCTCTCAGAGCCTAGGCAAGAGGCAAGGAGAAGCGTCCCCCAAAATAATCATCTGGCTGATGATAGGCTACAGTAAAATATCTGACACTTAATACTATTACTTTTAGGAAGAACATAAAACAGATTGGAAAAAAAAAAAAACATAGTTGAATACCTACTTCAAAATATCAGGGTAGTGACATCTAGTGTTGAATTTAGATGCTTACTCAGAATTTCAATAATCTCCCCACTTTGGCTAATAGCATTTAAGTAGAAGTGCAAAGAAATAATTTCCAGTAGTCTTTTAATCCAGTCTTCAGGGCTATAAAGTAGATGATTTGGTGATTGGCATCAGGGGTGGGGGGTTGAGTGGGGATGTACTGATTAAAGAAATATATTCTTCTTGCCTTCTAGTAAATTTGAAAAAAAAATACAAAAAAACAAAGCAAATATAGGAATTAATTGAGGCTTACAGAACAATATCAAATATCAAATCAAACAATATTAAATAATATCCCCAAATAATTATCTGGTATGCTGAGTTGGAGTAGGTCTTATACTCTGATCTGATGCCAAATCTAGAGCTTTTTCACCTATTGCTCTGATTGGAGGTGTAGCTACTCACTTCTGCAGAAAGATAGAATCCCAGCTTGCCACACAGCCCTGGGAATGCAGACCAGGGTTTGTTAGCCCCCAGACCCACCCCCAAGAGCAGGCCTAGAGCCCTCTCTGGTGCATTCATTGCTGGCTGTTCATGCTCACCAGTGAATTGAAGGAGAAATGGAGAACCATCAGGAAGACTGAGTAAGAACAATACGTGAGCCCATTCTTTGTTCCCACCTCCCACAGGTAGGTCTGTTCTTGTTTCAAGGCAAGTAGAGTTAAAAGCAGAAGTAGAGGCTGGAAAACTTCTTTAGAGCCTCCCTTTCCTTTTAAGGAAATAAGAGCAGTAAGAAAATATACACTCCCCTTCCTCCAATGGGACTTTGATATTTTTCTGAGCAAAAGGTATCATTTCTGCAAATTAATCTCCTTTATATTTAAATGATGAGAAAATAATAACCTCAAATTTTTTTCTGCATTTTTATGGACTCCTGAAAAGCTGTTACAAAGTGTGGAAATATGTATAGAGAGAATACAATATAAGGCCTTTAAAAATTTTTTTTAATTTTTTAATTAACATATAATATATTATTAGCCCCAGGGGTACAGGTCTATGAATCGCCAGGTTTACACACTTCTCAGCACTCACATAGCACATGTCCTCCCCAATGTCCATAACCCCATCACCCTCTCCCTCCCCCCTCCCCCTGGCAACCCTCAGTTTGTTTTGTGACAGTAAGAGTCTCTTATGGTTTGTCTCCCTCCAGATCCCATCTTGTTTCATTTATTCTTTTCCTACCCTCCAAACCCCCTATGTTGCATCTCCACTTCCTCATATCAGGGAGGTCATATGATAGTTGTCTTTCTCTGACTGACCCATTTCGCTCAGCATAATACCCACGTTGTTCCATCCACATCGTTGCAAATGGCAAGATTTCATTTCTTTTGATGGCTGCATAGTATTCCATTGTATATATATACACTACTTTTTCTTTATCCATTCATCTGTTGATGGACATCTAGGTTCTTTCCACAGTTTGGCTATTGTGGACATTGCAGCTATAAACATTTGGATGCACGTGCCCCTTCAGATCACTACATTTATATCTTCAGTGTAAATACCCAGTAGTGCAATTGCTGGGTCGTAGGGTAGCTCTATTTTCAACTTTTTGAGGAGCCTCCATGCTGTTTTTCAGAGTGGTTGCACCAACAGTGTAGGAGGGTTTCCCTTTTTCCACATCCTCAATAAGGCCTTTTTAAAAAAAATAAGTTATTTATTTAATTGTTAGAGAGAGAGAGAGCACTCAAGCAGGGGGAGGAGCAGAGGCAGAGGTAGAAGCAGACTCTCTGCTGAGCAAGGAGCCTGATGTGAGACTCTAACCCAGGACTGTGGAATCATGACCTAAGCCAAACGCAGACGCTTAACCGACTGGGCCTCCCAGGCGTCCCTATAATATAATGGGTGGCTCAGTCAGTTAAACATCTGACTGGTTATTTCAGCTCAGGTCATGATCTCAGGGTGGTGAGATTAAACTCCGTGTTAGGCCCCATGAGGGGCATGGAGCCTGCTTAAGATTCTCTCTCTCCTTCTCCCTCTGCCCCATCCACCCCCCAGCTTGCACACTCTCACTCTCTAAAAATAATAATAATAAATTATTCTATTAAACATGAGCTTCCTATAATGGGTGGTGTGGCTGGGGGGCAACTTGAGAACAAAGTTCCAGGAAGGATCAGCACCATTTCAAGTAGGATGTGGCTCCCTATTACAGAGAAAGAGTGGGGCCACATGGAGATCACAACTTACAGGTAGAACTTTCAATGATGATGGTCTTTATTTGGAACAATGATTGTTTGAGTTTGTGATCAACAGATTCCCCATTTTACTCAACTTGTAACAGAGATAAGCCATAATGAAATAACTTGGATCTTAATTTTTTATGCTGAGGAACAGAATGTTTTGCTAATTCTATAATCATATCAACAAACAAATTAGTGTTTATTCAATTTGTTACAAAATTTGGGCTCTCACTTGAGCAGCTGGCTGTCTTTGCTTGCCAAATTAATTGTAACGAATGATCTAATTTCCTAGGTAAATGAATTTGAAAAAGCTCTTGGATTAAATAGCTTTGTGACTAAGAGGCAGAATTACTAGGTTACCCTGTTTCAGGTACCCAGGAAATCCCATAGGGGTTCTGGGGCTCTATTAACAAACGCCATATTATAATGAGACCTTTGGTCATTGGTCAGCTCCTAAAATTAGTTGGACAAGGCAATTTGAGTATATGGTAGCAGTTTGAATTTGAAGGCTAATGCCACATTTGATAAGTAAACATGGAACTGAATTTTCAGTTCCTATTTTTAAAGGTTTGGAAGGTTGGGCATGTCCTGGCAGCTCAGGTCCACTTCTGATCATATTCTGTTCCCATAAATAAAGAAAGCCCAGTGGCCTGTCTTTCTGGGACAGCCTGTGGTATTACAACATGGCTGTCATATGTGCTATCCTTACCTTTTGAAGAATCTGAACCTACTTATAGGCAAATTGGAAAAATATATCAAAAGGGCTATTTTTAATAACGATGTTAGAAATAAGACTGTCCAGTCAGTAGTGAACAGGGTCTAAGACCCTCCTTTTGGGGCCAAGTTTGCTAAAGTTTCAAATCTGCCTGTTCCACAGCCTTTCACTAGCACATGCTGCTCCCAGACAGCCTCTGTAGGCAAATATTCTCCATCCAAGTCCCAGGTTTGAGGATATAAACCCTTTTCAGAGGATCCGCAGCATGCCTTCTGACCCAAGGCCTCATTGTGCCTTCTGGATAGCAGCCATTCCTTCAAGAAATTCTCAAGGCATATGAAAATGGAGCCTGACCATTTCTTTCCTATTTTGGCTGGCAACTAGCTCTTTTGAGGTGAGAACAAATCACTAGCAATGCAACAATTCCATCAGGAGACTTCTCAAAACTGTTGTCTAGGAAGAAATGGCAGTGTTGATAGGTGATCAAATAAACATCTTCCCCATGACCACTGAAGATCCTCTGAAGAAGCAATAGCAGAGCGGAAAATTATAGCACCGCTGAAACTAACCAAGTCCTCAACTGCAGAAAATAATCCACAAGAAAGATCTTCCAGAGGAAGCACAATATGAACTAAAATGAAAGAAGACTCTAGACAGGAAGTGGAAATAATATTGAAGTCCCAGCTCATTTCTTGAAGCTTACGGGGCAAAGGCTGGATGCTGGATAGGTTTTGGCAAAGATAGACAGGAACTCCCTTGAAGTTTTTTCCCCCTTCCTTCCTTCCTTCCTTTCTTTCTTTCTTTCTTTCTTTCTTTCTTTCTTTCTTTCTTTCTTTCTTTCTTTCTTTCTTTCTTTTTTTCAGAGAGAGAGAGAGGGGTTAGGGCGGTGGGGGGAGGGGATTCAGAGGAAGAGAGAGAGAATCTCAAGCAGGCTCCACACTGAGCGTGGAGCCTGATGTGGGGCTTGATCTCACAACCTTGAGACTGTGACCCGAGCTGAAACCAAAAATCAGATGGTTGACTGAGCCACCCAGCACCCCCTTTCTATCTCTCCCTTTCTTCCTTCTTTCTTTTCTTCCTTCCTTCCTCCCTCCCTCCTTACCTCCCCCTTTCTTTCTTCCTTCCTTCCTTTCTTTCTTTTCATGGCACAAAGGTTTATTAAGCTGTGCCTTAGTACAAGCACTGGGGCTTACCCATGTTGCTCCTCATATTTAAAAAACAAATTTTCCCCTGGAGTTTTCTTCATGACAGATTGCCAAGAATAACAGAGTTGGAAGATAAACATTTTTTTCTAGTTTATTGAGGGATAATTGACAAGTAAAATTATAATAGATTTAATGTATACAATGTGATTTGATATATGTATACACTGTAAAAGGATTTAGAGAGTAAATCCGTCCATCAGACAGTGTTGGAAGTAAAAAGGGCTCCCCAGCCAAGCTAGGTCAATCTTTTCTTTTCCTTTAAGCCAAGGGAATAGTCAGAAAGAAATGCCCAAAGACTTGAGGAACATCAATCAAAGTCAACAGCCCCCAGAGAATGCTTGGGACAGGTAGTGTGAGGAGAGAAGGGAACAGGGAAAACCGATCTATATGACATCTGGGAAAACCCCTATGAATTACCAGCACCCTTGGAACACTTGGTGCTTCTCATACTCTGTGTCACATGGGAATCATCTGGAGAAATTGTTTAAAATACATGTTGCTGGCCCTCATATCAAGAGGATCTTGATCACTAGTGAAGTCCTACAAACATGCTTTTTCTTTTTTTAACTGAATGCCTGATGTTCTACCAGTCATACTTGGGATACACTTGGCTGTTTATTAAAATGGGCAACACATGAAAAATAATGAGATATTTGAGCAGAACTACCCATCAGAGCAGGTGAAGATAGACAATTAGAGCCAATGGCCACCAAAGAACCATTTTTGGAATCTAGAAAATGAACAACCCCAAATGTATGTTTTGAAAGACAGGAAATGGAGACTTGAGAGGTGGGATAATTTGTTCAAGTTCATAATGCTAGTAAGTACTGGGGCCAGAATTCCAGCCAGATCCAGGAAGCTGTTCTAACCACTGCAATATTATTTGCACCGTATTGTACTTGGAAAATATCAATTAGGGTCTAACAAACCTGACCAAGAAGAGAGAAGACACAATATTAAGAATAAATATTCATATATTTATTGTGTGTCTACTATGTGCCAGGCTGAGCACTTGGGGTTTCAGCAGTGAAAACAAGGGACAAATTCCTCACATTCGTGAGTCTCATATTCTAGTTGGAGAAGCAGAAAATAAGCAAATGGGGGTGCCTGGGTGGCTCAGTCAGTTGGCTGTCCAGTTCTTGGTTTCAGCTCAGGTTGTGATCTCGAGGTCCTGACCTCAGGGTCCAGGGTTCCAGCCCCAGCTGGGACTCTATACTCAGTGTGGAGTTCACTTAAAATTCTTTCTCTCTTCCTCTCCCTCCTCCTCTGCCCAGTCCCCTGTATCTGCTCTCTCTCTCTCTCAAATAAATAAATAAAATCTTCAAAAGAAAAAAAAAAGAATCAAATGAATGAATAAGTATACATTTCACGTAAATATGTGTTTTAGAGAAAAATAGAGTAAGGGGGTTGGATGGGAGGCTATTTTAATTTGGGTGCTGAGTTATGGTGTCTTGGAGGAGCAGACAAATGCAATTATGAGGAGAGCCAAGCAAAGGTTTTGGGAGGTGTACACTAGACAACAGCATGACTTTGGTGTTTTCAAGAAATACAATCAGACTGGAGCAAAGGGGGAAAAGGAATAACATTAGAAAATGACCCCGGATAGGTAGCATTGTCTGTACTACTCCCAAAAGAATATTTGACATCTGACCTCAGTGGCATCCTATACAGGAATGTGGCCACTCTTGCAAACAACCCATGCTAATTGCTCTGGGGTGCTAGAGAATACATCGAAAATACACATGAAGATTAGTGGAGATGGTTTTCTAGTTCATGGGTGCAGTGCCTCAAATGGACTTTTAAACCTTAACATGATTCTAAGATTTATTTATTTGTCTCATTTATTTGTCTCAAATATATCATTTATATGTCTCATACAATACGGTGCAAATAATATTGCAGTGGTTAGAACAGCTTCCTGGATCTGGCTGGAATTCTGGCCCCAGTACTTACTATGACGACACTCCAAGTGTTCCTTTCTAAATCAGTTCAGATCACATTTTTCCCACAGCCATAGTGGTAGTTTATGTTTTCCAGAATGACCCCCAATCCTATCTACCACCTCTGTACTGAACTGCAATATTAATAATAGTACATAACCAAGATGACAGCATTATTTCTGCAAGGAAGTTATTTCGTGGTTCCCCTGAGTGTGTCTTGTATGGGAAGAGGTCCCCTCTGGTGCTGCCACTTTAAAGTGTCTCAGCAGCAGTAGCAGTGAAGTTTCTAGGGTTCTTGTGGCATCAGAGGGAACCCTGAGCAGTTAAAAGAGGGCTCTGGTGATCCAGGTGGAAGCAGGGAATCACACAAGAGTCCCCAGAATGATCAGGAGGGGGCAGAGACTCCAATTGTCTTCTGCAGTGGGAGGAAATGGGAAGGAAAGGGGACCGGAATGCAAGCAGCAAAAATCTGGAATGACCCAAGTCCCACCGGGAGGGGAGGAGATAACCAGTCAGCACTGCCCTCTTGCTGACCCAAAGGGGGCAGCACTGGCATGGGAGAAGTGCTTCCCACACAGAACTTAATACACTGGGGGGCAGGGTGGGGGTGAGGTGGGCAGGAGTGGTGGGAAGAGAGGGATATTTTCAGAAGGAAACTGGAGAAGGTGAACTCCTGAATGAGACACCCATGTCTAGGTAAGATATCCTTATAAGTCAGGTGTTTCTAAGTCAAAGACTGCCTTACTTTTATGTATACATTACAAAGTTCTCCACATATTACAATTTGTATGTGTGTACATACACACACACAAACACACACACACACACAAACACACACATATACTAGGAGATAGAGTAGGATTATTTGGCTTTATGCGTTTTCATAGAGCAAGCTGTGTTAGGTCAAGTGATAGTCTCTCTCCAGAAGTCCATACTGGACCCATCATTCTGGTTTCATTGTGGACAAATACAGAGAAAAGCAAGTCTGGGGACAGGAAGGATAATTAGGAAGGGGCTGAAACAACAATGTTTGATGTAGGGCAGGATGATTTGACAATATTTAGGTGGTAAAATTGGACAGACTAAGCAGCTGATAGGGAACGCTGATGAAGGAAGAGTTTTAGAGGAATGGTAAGGAGTTCACTGTTAGACATTTGAATCTGAGGCAGCCAGGCATGGTCTAGTTGGAGATAGTGACCCAGGTGTCACTGGCATACAGGTGAGACTACACCAGGAGAGTGCAAGACACCGGTGCTAAGAGTTTATAGAGGACACACTGTCTAGGAAAGAACCTTGAAGATCAACAGCCTTTAATGGTCAGATAGAGAAGATCCAGCGGCATTTTATGACTGGAAAATCAAAGTACCTAAACCCATCTGCTCCTGGTCACTTAATACTGTTCCATGATGATTGTATAAGGAACATAAAATAAATTGCTTCTTCTTCTTTTAAACCCTCACTGCAATATGTCCTTATGTGATAATTTGTGAAGAATTTAACATCAATCAAAATGGTTAAATGAATAGTTTTTGGTGACTTTTTAGAGAACACTTCTACAGATTACGGATATTTGCATTGATTTAAAACTTTTTTATTGCACAGAAAGCTTATTTTAGCTAATTTCATTGTTTTAGTTAACCTTAGTAATATCATTAAACTTTTTATTTTTTAAACAGTAATGCAAATGCCATCATTTTCTAATCAGAAAAAAATACATCTTAGTTTTTCAAAAAAGAAATTAGTTGGAAGCAAACATGAAAAATATTAACAATAATTGTATGGTGGTGAAAATATGTGTTTATTGTTAAATTACATATTAAATTACATATTTAAATTTTGAAAAAGTAGAAGTTTAAAAAATAGTTTATTTCCCATTTTTCTTGATTCAGCAAATAGAGCCTGCAGTGAGAATGTGGGGTTTAAAAGTCCTGTTTGGGTACATGTTGTGTGTACCTGAATTTAAAACCCAACACCATAATTATTATATATTCATTTATCTGTCATAGGCTACACTTAAATGAATAGTGATTCTACCATTTTATTTTCTAGTGATCAATCTTTGGCCAAAATTGAGTAATAAAGTATCAATGTTTCATTGAAGATCTACTCTCTTTGTTTGAATATGTATGAATATTCAATTGAATATTTGAATATGTGTTTGAATATGTATGAATTGTTTCTAAGAGATCTCAGCAGAGCTGTGGTTCATTAGTTCCGACTCTTCCCACTGAAATAGGCGCTAACTGCCGGCCTTGCGGGAACCACTGCTCCCAGCTGAAACTGAAAGTTCGTGGCCAGGGGACGACCAGCTTGCAAACAACCTTTTCAGGTCTGCGCTGATGATGGAGGTCCGCTGGTGAGGGGTCCACAACCGTCTCGTCAAGTTCTCTACGTGGCCTCTAGAGGGCAGAGAAGTCACAAGCCCACCTTCCTGCGGCAAGTCTGGGCAAAGAGCTCCGCAGGATTCTGTAGCCTTTCTTTCTAAATGTGTGTGCCCTTTTATTTCATTTCAAGTTGGTTTGTCTTCATGCTCTATGGTACCAGATTTCAGAGTTAGATAAGGGTCGTGTATTCCCCAGAAATAGCCAATAGAACCCAGCATTACCAATTCCCCCTCTATCCTTCCCCAGATAGTTGGTGTGCCTGAGAGCCTGTGTATTACCCGACTCCCTCCCTCCTAGCATCTGAACACCCTATTCTGTGTCTTGATTTTCAAGACAAGATAATGAATATTATCTTGTTGAAAATCCAATGTAAGAATATAGAGAGCTTTCTTGTTCAGGCTGCAAATTATTCTAGCTATGGGTGTGCCGTAATTTTTCAGGCAGCACTTTGGTAAAGGGCATTTAGTTGTTTCTGCAGTACGAAAGGATCTTGTACTTGCATAATTTCACTTATGCACTGATTACATCTGTACGTTAAAAACAGGGATTGTCTCATACAATCATTGGGGCTGGCAAGTGTGAAGTCTGTGAGGCAGGCAGGCTGGGAACTCAGGTAGTGGCTGATGTAGTTTTGAGTTTGAAGTTTGTAGAGCAAGCTGGCAGGCTGGGAACTCCGGAAGAATTTTTTGAAAATCATATGGCTAATTTATTCATACATTCACTATTAATTCAGCCAACAAATGGTTAATATGTTCCAGGCTCTGTGCTAGGCACCGGGTAAAGACTTGGGCCCCATTCTTGAGGAGCTTCCATATACTTTAATCTGTCACATTTCCGGTAGCTGCTGTATTTGCCCTTCCTGAACCAAAGAGACACTTGTTTCCCATCTCCTCATCCTCCTCCACCCTTATTGACCCCCAAGTTTTTCCCACTTCTCTACTCCTGCCTGCGATTCTGTTCAGAATAGTTTACGTGTGTCCCCTTCCCCACACCCCTTAGTCTATGTCCCCAGCTTTCATAGACGGACAGGGCTGCTGGATGGGTTCTCCACTCAGAGGCCTCTACAAACAGGAATGCAGTCTTCCAAGATCTGAGTACTCAGTCCATAAGGTCTGCCTCCTTCTCTGTCTCTGTCTCACTCCCAGTGGTCCAGCCCTGCAGCTTTCCCCCAGCGATCCTGGGAGGTGAGACCCAAGTGGGCCTCCTGGAAAAGGTCCTGCAGTGTTGGGGAATTTGGATGCCCACCTTGGGCTCCCTTTTTCCTTCTGGAGAGCCATACCCTGAGGGGGCCCTCTTGGTGTGGCTCTGTGCTGGTCTAGGGGAGGGGCCATATGGTCTAAGTGAAACTACACCTCTTGTCCTTCTATAATGGTCCTTCTAAGTCTCTGTGGTCCATGGTAGTGTTTCAGCCTCACTTATACTTGGGTGCTGGGATTTTCACAATGGTATCTGGCCTAAGTTGCTAGTTGGGTTTTTTCACGAGGGGGCCTAAAATCAAGAATGACCTATATTGCCATCTTGATGATATTACTCTCCAGGAAGGATTTCTATGTTACAGTCTTGAAGCAGAATTCCTTCTACTCTGGGAAACCTCAGTTTTTGTCCTTAATGTCTCAACTTAAATTAGATGAATCCCACCCCCATTATTGAGGGCAATCTCTTCTACTTGAAGTCAACTGATAGGAGGTGTTAATTGTGTCTACAAAATACCTTCGCTACAACATCTAGATGAATGTTTGACCAGATAACTGGGCGCTATAGTCCAGCCAAGTTAACACTTAAGATGTAAACATCTTATCAAATTACTTTCCATGGAGGCTGGACAGATTTACTCTCTTAAAGGGCGGCATACCCAAGGTAGCGATAGAGGATGATTATCAGAGCATTTTGAAAGAGGTTCTGGTCTGCTACTTTAACCACCTTGTGCTATTATGCTAGTAACAGCAATACCTAAATGATATTGAACTGGATTTTCTTCTTTTCGGTTCCCTATAAACTTTAAATTCTCTCTGAAAACAATGTCTTTCCCAAAGACCTCTTTCCTTCTAGGACACTGCTTCCTCTGCAGGCTTCTCAAGGAGAGTGCTAAGTATCTTCTTTGCTCTTTTTTTTTCCTCTTCCAGTTCATTTTCCCTCCTCCCTAAATACCCACTCTTGAATCTCTGGTCACCAGGCTTTTCAAGCCTTCTCTTCCATGTTTGTTACCAACTCCTCACCCTGCCCCAATCACATTCCCTCATTTCTCTGTGCTTTTTAGTTCCTGGACCACCGTTTGTCTCTTCTGTCCTAGTCAACACTATTTCTATCTATAGACCTATGTTTTGTGATCTACATAGGTCAAGCTTTCACATTCTGCTCTAGTTGAATTGGATTTTTAGGGGTAAAGATCCAGGCAAACAAGGTGGGAAAGCTCATCGTAGCTTGATAAAGGAACTTATATAGAAGCAAGAAAGTGAAATTCAGGTTTGTGCAGAGGGAATGACTGAGTGAGATTCTAGGTAAGTAGGGGCAAGATTGTGACCGAACATAATGATCATAATTTATTTGACACTGAGTAGATGATGAGAGTCATGAAAGCTTCTAAGGGTAGGAGTAACAAGCCAAAATGTGTTTATAAAGACAACTCTGACTGTCATGTAGAAGGTAGATGGGAGGGAACTGTTGCCAGAGATTCTACCAGGCTAAAAAGGTGTATCTCTTGGTGTCCTATTATTTCTTTGTTTATTTGTTCATTGTGCCACGTCCTGGATTTGGGAGAACGAGAAAACACTCCCTGGTTGGCATTGTCACCTCTGTCTCCTGGGCTAGAGTTATGATCCCTGGTGAAGAATTTCCAGGGGACCCCAAAGAAGTTAGGTAGGTAGAAGTAAAGTAGCTCTGTGGGTCCTCTTCTTTAAACTGAGTAGGGCTTGGGGAGAATTTCATTTGAATTTATCAGAAGATAGGGGTTGAAAAATATAATATAGTGTGTAAGTGTGTAGTTTTGGATCTGGAAAGCCTGGATGTGAATATGAGGCTTGTTTCTTGTTGGTTGTGTGATCCTGAGCAGCCACTGACTCTCTATAGCCCTTTCCTTCATATAAAATTTTAAAATGAGAATAAAAATTGTAGCTTTGCCACAAGGTTATCATCCAAAGTACACTTAAAGCAGTGCCTAGCATATACTAAATATTAATGAGTGCTAGTATGGTTACCTTTGTTTATATTACCTTGCAGTAAGACTAATGCTTTGAGAAAAATCCTTTGTATTTTAAACTCCCATTTGCAAAGCACGTTTGAAAGAACATTTTAGTAGGTGGCTATAAAAATTAAGTGAAGAAGAGGTAGAGTAGAATGTTGCAATAAAATAATAAAATCACATTTAGATTAGCTTTGTTGCTTTTTAACTTCATCATATAGAGTAAAATGTTTGTTTCATTTGTGTGAGTGAGTGTGTGTGTGTGTGTGTGTGTGTGTGTGTGGGAGGGTGAATGGGTGGGTGCACTGGATCCAGGGTAATACTCTAGCTCACATTAAGAAAAAATTTAAAGCACTGTTGCAAAAGAAGCAGTGTGACAAAAAAGAGGAGACACTGTCAAAACAGGAGACTCCCAAATGTTGCAAATTGTTTGAGCCAAGGAGAAAGACAACCATTCTTCATACCTATTCTCTAGTTATAGGGACCTTCCTGGATCTTTGACTGATAAGCAGAACGTGAAGTGGAGATCTTTTACAGTGCTATCAGCTCTGATATTCCCACCCGAATTTCCAAGAGTTGTACCAACAAAAAGGCCAGGATTTATCTCCAGCAGATTTGGAGGCCTCAATGCTTAGAATTTCTAAAATCTCTCCCTCCTTCTCCTTCTGTCCCCATTCCTGAATGTCCTATTTCACGCCGCAGGCTATGACTTCTGCAGTCCTGGAGGTCTGATCCCTCACAGCCCGAGTACACATTTTCTGTTACCTTGCAACTTTGACTGTCAAGACCTAGACTTGCTGATGACCAGTCAGAAACATTATTATTATTCTTGGTAGAATACCAGAATAAATCCAGTGAGAAATTTTCCTCAAAAGAGAAAACACACTTGCTATTTTGTTTCAACTTCAGTGTATGCTGATTTGGGGGTAAGAGCACATATTTGTTGTTTAAATATTTTATTTTGCTAAGTGTATGTTTGCTACTATAGGGATCTGGAAGAGTCTGAAAATAACTTGTGAGGCCATCTGACCTTTAACCCTTTTGTTTCCATGTAACCCTTCTGTTTCTATGTCAAATCAGCCAACACATAAGCTCCTGGACTCTATTTTTATTAACTCCATCTTCTTAAATGCAAGAGCTTGTGCAACTCATGATCTTGGGGTTGTGAGTTCGAGCCCCATAATGGGTGTAGAGATTACTAAACAAATAAATTATTCAAAAAAAAAAAAAGAATTCCTTGAGAAAATGACTTTTGAGGTTGCTTCCCTGATCAAATATGGAAAATAATGCTTTAGGCTTATTGTGTTTCAAATTACTGGTATGCTTACAGATTCTCAATCTCATTACCATGAAAGTAAAAGAGGAAGGATGATACCAAATCTAAGTATTTGATGTATTTTTCCATGCAATATAATAGTATTATATATTATTCAAGAGTACTGTTCAAGTGTTTTAGAGATTAATAGAGAAAGTTACTTCCAAAATGATTTTAAATCTGAGTGTCTCTAATGAGGGCCAAATGTTTATAGTAATAATTCATATACCCAGCTACAACTTAATAAGGATGAATTGTTTGGTTATAAGAATATTCATTGAGCTGGAACATGATACTGAGCATATGCTCTCGTCCCATGCATCATATGTTGATTGAACAAGATATCAAGCCTTAAGTGTCTGAGGTGGGTACTTTTCAATCAACTGTCAGGATTCAGGAATATTATAACATTCAGTGTATTAATAGCTCATAGAAAGGATTAAACATGAGACATGCACTAAAATGGACAGATGGTGCCATAACTCCTCTACTTGTTTTGGAAACTCACTTTACTAGTTGTATTGCTTAGAACTGAATGAATTTCTTCCGATAGCATGCCAGTGTTCTATGGAATTGTGGCTGTGTGATGACTTGGGGCACCTTCAAGGAATTCTCTCAGTAGCAAAGAACTTAAGGAGATGGGTCTGGAGGCTGCTCAGCTTCTGCCGTCACCTCCTGGCATTCAGTTGGGGCAGGGTAGTCATCTCTCCTCGGCAGCCGAAGAGCCTACTCATGTGGTTTCTCCCTACATCCTCTCCTTCTCTAACAGTACCCCGGCTCTGACCCTGTTCACTGCACTGCAGTCCTTGGGGTCAGACTAGGTGCAGAGTCCTCATTTACGTTACCGTGAAGAAATTCCAGAGTATGAACTCAGTGGTTGAGGTAAATTACAGGTAGAGTATCTCATTACTCAGTTTAACAACCGTTTTGAACATAAAACATTCTTTCAGGTATTCTCTGTCATCACTGTCATTACCAGTCCCAAAACCAATTTCTGGACTATTTTTTCTATCGTCCACGGCTGAAGTCTCTCTAGGACCCCTAAGTACCTGGAGACTTGGGGTCTTTTGACCTCTAGGTCCCAAGTCTGCCCTTTTCTTGTTACTTGGTGGCAAGAACGCTGTGTGTCAATAGAGTAGTAATTGGTTAGTTAGCTGTACTTTGGATTAAAAATTCTCAGAAGGTCTCTGTCTCAATTTTTTTCTTTCTGTCTCTGTCTCTGTTGTTCCTACGTCTTCCACTTATAGCACTGAACATATGTTGTTCATTATAACTGGATGAGACCCGAGTTTGGATTCTTAGTTTGCCTGGTCAGCCTGGGAAGTTTAAGTCTCTGAGCCTTAGTTTTCTTAATTGATAAAATGGGGAGACTCTACCTGTCTTACTTTACAGGGTTATTGTAAGGATCAAAGAGCATTATCAAGGCGACAGTCATGTGCAGCTTGATATTTGCTTTAGGAGACTGTGATTCCATTTAAAAAGACTCTTCTAAAAGTGACAGAGATTTGGCTAAGAACTGATACACTACTAAGAGGTAGGTGAATTAACTATGATGGTTCCTAAGTCTTAATGAATATGAGAATATTGGAGCCAGAGGGTGCCTGGGTGGCTCAGTCAGTTAAGTGCCAGACCTTTGATTTCAGCTCTAGTCATGATCTCAGGATCAGGAGAGCAAGCCCTGCGTCAGGCTCCACACTCAGTGGGGAATCTCCTTTTCTCTTTTTCTTTCCCTCTCCTGTAGTCCCTCCCCCACACTTGCATTTTCTCTCTCTCTCAAATACATAAATAAATATTAAAAACAAAAGATGTATTGGAGCCAGAAAAACAGTATTTTTAAAAAATATTTATTTCTTAGAGAGAGAGGCAGGGGTGAGGAGCAGAGGGAGAGGGAGAAAAAGCATATCAAACAGACTCCCAGATGAGTGTGGAGCCCAAGGCAGGGCTCAATCTCACCACTCTGAGTTCATGACCTGAGCTGAAATCAACAGTCGGACACTCAACCGACTGAACCACCTAGGTGTCCCAACACTATTTTTACAATAAGGCCACAGGCATAGGATTTTCAGATATAATCCATGTTGCATGGTGTATGGGACATACTTATACTTAAAAAATTATTCACTGTTTACCTGAAACTGAAATTTAACTGAGAATTTTGTATTTTTACTTGCTAACACTGGCAGTCCTACGAAGGTAATTCTCATGAGCAACTCCTTTAGGAACTACTGACTCAGATCCTGAGTGGGGCCTGTCATTAAATGAGGGAAATGAGCTGCTTACCTAGAAGGCAGGATTTTAAATGCTCCAGGGAGATGATCATAGCTTTTTCTTAGGAGAATAAGAAATCCTGCCTTACCATCTCCTCTAGGCTTGACATTTCACTCTTAGAATTTTATTTTATTATTTTATTTTTTAAAGTATTAATTTATTTGTCAAAGACAGGGAAAGTGAGCTCAAGTGGGGATTAGCAGGCAGAGGGAGAAGCAGGCTCGTCGCTGAGGAAGGAGCCCGATGCAGGACTTGATCTTAGGACCCTGGAATTATGACCCGAGATGTTTAACCAACTGAGCCACCTAGGTGTCCTTCACTCTTAGGATTTTATACATTATAAATGTAAATATCCTAGGGAAGGGTAGAAACTTCAGTTAAGTATCCATTATTTAAACCTTACTGTAGTTGAACCATCTAAAAATAAGTTTTATTAAGAGTGAATAAAGAGGATATGAAGCTCTGATCTCTGTGGAAAGGGGAGGACAGTGGCCTGACTTCTAGTTCCAGAGCAGGGATGTGAGAGGGGCTAAGGACACACTTTGCCTACTCCCCAGACCTGTCCTGGATCTGACTTGTTCTCAGTTACAGTGATGCCCAGCTGAACGAGAGGACTTTCAGAGAGAACTACTCTGTTCAGGTAGACTAGAAATGGTAGGAATGTGCCTGGGGAAGCAGTTAACTTTAGCACTGGAGTACCAGTTGGTGAATCATGACGGCGGACAGAAAAACAGCCCGATTTTCTTGTTCTAGTTCAGTGCTGTCCGATAGAACTTTCTAGAATAATGGAAATGCTCTGCCTGTCCTTTAGAGTGCCCACAAACTACATGTTGCTACCGAACACTGGAAATGTTGCTAATTCAATTACAGAGCTGACATTTAAGTTTTATTTAATTTTAATTAAATTAAAATTAAAATAGCTGCATGTGGCTATTGGCTATCATATTGTTCATGTGGTTTACGGGTCAACATTAGTCTATCCTGGAGTCATTCACCAGCTAGCAGCTTGTGGGCCACATAGACACATTTAGTTTGCATAGTTAGAAAAACCAAAAGACCTGATTTAGTTGTTAACATTTGATAAGTGGCAGTACACAGAGAGGGTTTGTGGGATGACTTACATTGGTAGCAGAGTTGTTTATTGAACTTCTTCGTATTTTGGAAAGGAGGGGGTAACATGAGGGGAAAATTGAACATGACAGTGAAATTGTGTGTCATGTGTCTGCTTTCCTCTGTGCTACCCCAAACTTTAGTAATCTTCCTAGGCTTAAGAGATGCTTGGCATTTGGGAATTTGTGGATACTAGTCTTGGAGAAGGACTGAGACCATGGGACTAGCGTCAAGAAGACAGACAAAAAGAATCACCAAGACCACTGTTGATGTTACATCATTTTTGCATGATTTTAAAAAAGATATCTCTTTGGGACTAGGTAATCGATTTGTGGGGGAAAAAAAGAGGCCTTGCATCATCAAGGCAATGGGGGATCTTCTTTTGGTCCTCCCACAGCAGGGTGCACAGCTTTGAGGGCAGAGCTCTACTCGATTGCAGCCCTCGCTCACCTCCCTGGTTGGCCTGCAATACACGGCCTGTGCAACTCGGTATGGCAGCCTCAACCATGAGGAACTCTGTATGGGAAAGGAATTCACAAGATATGTGGGGTGAGTTTTGACTATTAGAAGTCATAAAAGTGGGTTTAGGCCAACATCACCTAATCTGAAAAGGATATGGGGACTATATTATGTGTGCATGTGTACAGTGTGCTTGGAGAACTCTGAGCAGATCAGTATTTTCAGAAGCTACAGTTGACCCTTGAACAATGGGAGTTTGGACTGCACAGATCCACGTAACACATGGATTTCTTTTGAGAAATACAGTACTGAAAAAATATTTTCTCTTCCTACTGATTTTTTTAAAGATTTTATTTATTTGAGAGAGACAGAGAGAGCAAGAATGAGAGAGGAGGTGCAAGCAGGTGGAGGGGCAGAGGGAGAGGGAGAAGAAGGCTGCCCGCTGAGTAGAGCCTGATGTGGGGCTCAATCCCAGGACCCTGGGATCATGATCTGAAATGAAGGCAGACGCTTAATGACTAAGCCACCCAGGCACTCCCACAAGATATATTGTTATTAGTAAAGCTTTCAGCCAATTATAGGCTATTAGTTGTTGAGTTTTGGGGGAGTCAAAGGCTGCATGCTGATTTTTTACTGCATGGGGGTTATTAACCCTCACCCCTGTGTTGTTCAAGGGACAATTGTATATATATATATATATATATATATATATATATTTTTTTTTTTTTTTAAGATTGTATTTACTTATTTAGAGCTCCTGAGTGAAGGTGGATGGGGGAGGGGCAGCAGGAGAGGGAGGGAGAGAATCTCAAGCAGACTCCTTGCTGAGCATGGAACCTGACATAGCGCTTGATGATCTCACCTGAGCTGAAATTGAGAGTTGAATGCTTAACTCACTGCACCACCCAGACGCCCCCACAAATGTATATTTTTAATGGAGTTTTTTGTTTCCCAAGGCTGCTGTCACACATTGTCATAAGCTAGATGGTTTAAAACAACAAAAACTTATTTTCTCACAGTTCTGGAGGCCACAAATCCACAAGTCTGAAATCAAGGTGTCAGCTAGGTTTGTGCCTCAGTGGCTTGGAGGGAGTATGGATACTCATTTCCCTGCCGGCGACTGCTGGCCATACTTGGATTATAGACACATTCAATCTCTGCCTCTGCTTTCACACCACCTTTTCCTCAGTGATAAGCATACTTGTCATTGGATTTAGAGCAAGACAGATTACATTTCCAAAAACCTTTTTTGCAAATAGGGTCACTTTCACAGGGTCTGGGTGGACTTATCTTTTGGGAACCATGATTCAACCCACTACAAGGTGAGTTGTGGTAAGACACTAAGCTGGTGAGTAGGCAGGAACTTCCCATCTGATATTTTGAGATATTGCATTATTTGTTTATATCAGTTTATGGTTCACTGATATTCAAGTATTTGTTACTCACTTGCTGTTTATTTCAGGCTATGCAGTTTTCACTTTATACTTGTGTGGTTTGGTTTTATCCTGACAAGGCAACTCTTCTAATCAGAAAAACACACTTTCCATTTATGCATTTCTTATTTTTTATTTTTTTATTTTTATTTTTTTTTCTCAAAGATTTTATTTATTTAACAGAGAGAGATCACAAGTAGGCAGGGAGACAGGCAGAGAGAGAGGAGGAAGCAGGCTCCCTGCTGAGCAAAGAGCCCGATGCGGGGCTTGATCCCAGGACCCTGGGATCATGACCCGAGCTGAAGGCAGAGGCTTTAACCCACTGAGCCACCCAGGTGCCCCCATTTCTTATTTTTTGAAGATAAAAAGTCCCTGGGCACCTGGGTGGCTCAGTCAGTTAAGCGTCTTCCTTAGGCTCAGGTCATGATTCCAGGATCTTGGGATGGAGTCCGGCATTGGGCTCCCTGCTCAGTGGGGAGTGTGCTTCTCTCTCCCTCCCTCTGCCACTCCCCCTGCTTGTGCTCTCTCTCTCACTCACTTTCTCTCTCAAATAAATAAATAAAATCTTTGAAAAATATATGAAAAGGATGAAAAGTCCCTGAGTTGCTGTTGGTAGTCTGAGTTTGAACCTAAATTTTTCTCTTTGCCTAGAACTTGTTTTAAATTGTTGATAACCTAGAGACATTATTTTCCTACTAATGTCTTTGTGGATTGACTCACATTGAAGTATTTTTTTTAAAAGATTTTATTTATTTACTTGATAGACAGAGCTCACAAGTAGGCAGAAAGGCAGGCGGAGAGAGACAGAGAAGCAGGCTCCCTGCTGAGCAGAGAGCCCTATGCAGGACTCGATCCCAGGACCCTGGGATCATGATCAGCTGAAGGAGAGGCTTTAACCCACTGAGCCACCCAGGCACCCCACACTGAAGTATTAAAACCTTTCTATAATTAATGAATTCTCTTTGATCCCTTCTGTTTCAGAATAACATATAGTATGTAGTGCACCTTCAGTAAGAAAGGTTCCAGTGCGATTTATATTTACTGACTGTAAATGCTCATTGTCACATATCCCAGCACCCATGGGTTTTTAAATTAGAATGAAGAAAAGGCTCTTTCTCTGAAATGGGGTTAATTACAAAGTGAAATAAATTGCTTTCTCATGGAATTAAATAATATTAGAGGTGAAGGTTTCTATAGATTAATCTAATCTAGCACACACATTTTATAGGCTAGGAATGTGATTCAGGAGAAACTGATAAATCTAGGCTCATCTTTCTTCAGTTGCTTTTCCTAAACCAGAGGATGGCCTCTCTTCCACATTACTGTCACCATTTTTCATCTTTCTAATTAAATATATTAATTGAGTAAATGTACTCTTTGTTCCTGACATTATTTTGTTTTTCTTTCTGCCAGTGTTTCCCAATATCTTTTACTGATCTCCTTTCTTGTCATAGTTTCCTTTATTTTTTTTCAAAACTCCAATATTTTACTATTTTTCCTTCGATGGAATAAGTGGGAAAGTCAGAGGCTGAGGTGAAATGAAGAAGGAAGGGTGGGAAGAATAAAGGGAGAGAGAAAAATATTATTTCTTTCTTCCTAATTATTTTTTATTTATTGTAAAAAATTTTTTCTTAGAGATTTTATTTGAAAGAGAGAGAGAGAGGAAGAGAGAGAGCATGGGCTGGGGGGAGGAGCAGAGGGAGAAGCAGAGTCCCCGATGAGGAGAGAGTCCAACACAAGGCTCCATCTCAGGACTCTGGGCTCATGGCCTGAGCCAAAGGCAGGCACTTAACTGACTGAGCCACCCAAGTGCCCTTCTATGTTTTTTTATTTCCACGAGTCAAAACTTTTACAATGGTTTGCACACGCCCAAAAGTATAGAACTAAATGTACATTGATAAGAAAATTGTTAACTAAGTGGTTCTCAAAATTCAGTCTGAATCAGAATCTCTTCTGAACACTCTTAAAAATATGGCCCATGCTGGACCTTCTGAATCTAAATATATATAAACTGGACACTGGCAGCAGGATAATTACTAAATTTCACAGGAGTGTAAGTAATGTAAATTGAAATTGGCTAATTAGTGCACTAAACTACCTCATGATAAACCCATGTGAAGGAATACTATATAGCTATCAAAAAGGTAAGGTATAGCAACATATTTCTCAACATATTGACATTGATAAATGGCCATAATCTGTTGAGTGAAAGGTCAGGTTAAAGCATGATCAGGTTTAAGATGATCTCATTTATTTTTTAGTATATATCATTATGTAATGTAAAATATAGCATATGTACTATGTAGCATACTATGTTACATGTAGGCACATAAATCTAATATCTGAAAGAATAACGAGCCAGAATTCTAAGTTGTGTTAGAGACTTCCATTTCCACTCAATATCTTTCTGTTTTCCAATTTTTATAATGAGTCTATTATGAACCATGCATAATTGGGGGGAAATATTCAAATAAGAAACTGCCAAGGAGCTCCTGTCCTTAAATGACAATGTCAGGGAAACTTCTGAGGAGGCTTAACTTAATTAATACCATTTAAATAATTTATCGCTGTGAAAAATGTTTTATTCATTTCTTTCCCGAGCTTACTCTTTTCAAACATTCTAAATTACAGGCAGAACATGTTTAACTTAGCTCGTAAATTAACCTCTTCATCTAGAACAGGATAGAATACAAAATTCTTTGCAGTAAAAACTGTAACTTTTTCATTGCGGTAAAAGATGTAACTCTTAGTGAGGTCAGTTGATCAACATCTATGAATGAGAAAGAAGGAAAATGATTGTCTTTCAAGCCAGATACCTTATTTCTGTTGTAGGTACTAGTGAAATGTATTACTATGCTCTAATACTGTAGTGTCTTAGAACTTGAGTAAATATTTTATTAAAGAGGGAAAAATAGGTTCTGGTTTCCTAGGTAGCATTAAATGTCAAAAAAAAGGAAATATAAAAATAAATTAACTATTTCTCACAAATATGTGGTTAATCGATTTGGGTCCTTTAGTAAAAAGTTTAGAAAGAGTTGACTTTCATATTTTTATTTGCAAAGGAAAAGTTTCCCAGACACTATACTGTGCAGCCACTCTTCTGAAGAGAGAAAAAATATAGAGAAGCAGGGCCTGTTTATGTTTCTTTGCAGGGTCCTTCTTTGCTGTAGCCACCTCCCCTGTATATACCAGGGCACATGAAGAAAGGTCGACTCAGGACAGATGTGCGTTAGTAAGCAGTTCTTGCAATTGAGGTATGTCAACAGGGCTAATGTTTTAGAGTTCTCACGGGCACTCTGTAACCTTCTCTTTCCAAATTAGTATATTCTTAGTTATCTTTATGATTCTGCTGTTGTTTCTCATTTGGTCTGTTTATGAACTTCCAGCTTAGGATACTTAGGCCTAAAACAGGCTTGATTGAGCATATTGGTTTTTTTTTTTTCTTTTTTAAGATTTTATTTTTATTTATTTGACACAGAGAGAGTGAGCAAGAGAGGGAACATAAGCTGGAGAGGGAGAAGCAGCCTCCTGCGGAGCAGGGACCCTAAAGCGGGGCTCAATCCCAGGACGTTGGGATCATGACCGAACCAAAGGCAGACGCTTCACCGACTGAGCCACCCAGGCGCCCCAAGCATATTGTTATTCGTTATTAATATTAACATTTCTAGAAGACATTAATGTCAGTGATAAGAATAAGGAAATATACAGAGATTCTTTTGAAGTTACATAAGGTTCTTGATAGCAAATGTGTTGTGTATAAGATATACACATTAATTTTATACATATAATACATGTACAGATGTGTACATATACACATCTAATACATTTATACATACATATGTGTGTATTTCCTCTGTGAACAGTGTTACTTTTTTTATAAAGTTGGAGGAATTAGGGTATGAAACTTAATGAAATCTGATATTTATAAAGCATTTACTATGTTCTAGACTTGTCTCATTTAACCATCATAACTACCTGTCAAAATATAATTTTCAGGGTACCTGGGTGGAGCAGTTGGTTGAGTGATGGACTCTTGGTTTCAGCTCATGTAGTGATCTCAAGATCATGAGATAGAGCCCCCTGCTGGCCTCAGTGCTCTGCTCAGCGTCTGCTTAACACTCTCTGGCCCTCCCCTCGGCTCACTCTCTCTTTCGCGAATAAATAAGTCTTAAAATAAAAAAAGTATAATTTTCAAGAAACTAAAAACACAATTCTTATTCCAATATAGAATGAACATATGCTAAAGATCTATTAGCTCATTAATGAGCAAACCAGCAACATAATAAAGTGGTTCAAAAAGTATTTTGGAGAAACTAGGTGCTTAGAGATACCTAAGAAGAATATTAGAATAAGACTGATCTTGAGGGCAGTTAAAAAAAAAAATCACCTTTGGGGTTATTTTTTCTACCTGACATAAATTACTTGCTGCTCCACTGTATTTACCTTCAAGTTAACACAGAGTCTGAGATCTTAATTTATGTACAAATCATACACAAAGTTCTGTATGAAAATCAAACAAAGGAATGTTACCCCAGATAATGAAATAATCCATGAATAGGTTGGTTAAACAGTGGTCCAGTATAACATTTAAAGTATGCTCTGCATTCTCTCTGCCTATGACCAAGTGTTAGATACCATCTTCTAATGTAAACTATTGTGTAAGTACTTTTATTATTCTCATTAATTTGTTAGAGTCAAGAAAAAATATCAGGTTCAAATATGCTAAGTCACATATATTTTATAAGGCAATAAAAAGATCTGAGTGTGAGGTCAGCTCTACTCTATATTCCCATCTATAAATTGAGAATAGGTATATTCATTAGCACCATATTTATTACTTGACTTTTGTCTTATTTATCTTATTTGACTGATTTGGCATTGTGTTGTATCTGCAATTTTTAAATGACAGTCTATGCTCAAATCTTGAGGTCAGTGAACAGAATATTATGACAGTTATAGCTATAAAGATTTAAGTTTGTATGCCTATATACATTTCTCTATACATCTCTTATATCTCTCTCAAATTATAAATTAATTACTAAACATATGACTCTTTCCATGTCCCCAAAATGCTGGGCCACTCAGCTGGTTGATTATTGTGTGAGTGTACAAATGAGGTCATTAGAGGTTGTGTAACTTTAATATGAAAAAAACTGTTGAGTGGCCATGGCCTGCATCCCTAAAACCAATCGGTTAATTTACAAATATATATTATTGGTTAGGAGAGAGCACATCATCAGTCTCAGAAAATCAAATCCAGTGTGTTTTCATGCATTTTGTCAGTTTTTATAGATATCCTAAATCCACTTGAAAATATGTTAATTTTTGCATTTCTGTGGTCTATATATGTCAATAAATGCAATTTATTTTTTAAAAAGAAAAGGAAGAAAAGCAAATCCAAGTGCCTATCATATAGTTGGGAAAGACATACCAAAAACTATACTAAGAATAGATACAGGACTTTTTTGAAATGAAAAAGATGTCCTAAGCTCTTTTATGAAAGATCTTGGTTTTGCTTAATGAATTCTATTATTCTTACATACCTTGAAGCCATCTAGGTTCTTCAGATTAGTAATTAATTGTAGAATTATTATGAATTATTATGTGTATCTGACAGTCTGACATATCATTTACCAAAAAACTTTTCTACGACCAGTTTTCTATATTCAGGTTTTGTTGCTGTCATTAATGTTGTTTTTGCTGGAAATAGAGATAACAAAAAAGGATTAAAATTTTGGACCTGGATAGATAATTTATTATGATAGAAAAAATCTGATAGTTTCTTTGGAATCATAACACACTGGCTATCAATTCCCAGAATAATATTCAAGCCTCTTAACCTTGCTGATAAGAAAAAGAGCCAACGTGAAGCAGGTGAGCTCAGAGCTCTGCATATGTCTCCATGTGAGTTCTTCGACATTTGCAGAATACCTGAGTCAGACCTGTCCTTGAATACATTTATTTGCTTCTCCTACATTCTATATATATCACACAGCTAGCTCCCCAGGCATCCTTAGAGCTCTAGCTGCTTAGGCTCACTCGTTTCTTAAAGCTGCCTGGGTCTCTGACCTCAAACATGGTGAAAATTAGCATCCCTCTTACATTGCTGAAGACTTTCTAGGGGCTTATGTCTTCCCAAGTCAAAGTCTGTCCCAGTTTCTGGTTTAGGATGAAATGCGTGTGTGTATGTGTGTGTGTGTGTGTGTGTGTGTGTGAATGTGCGTGCATGCGTCCGGCTAACCGTAATTCTTCTTTATTCTCAGTCCTAAAATAGCCCAAACAGGAAACAGAGTCCTATCCTTTTAATCTCTCCCACCTGTCCTAACCACATACCATAAGTACAAGCTGTGAATATAGCTGGTTTTTCTGAAGGATTGGGGTAATACAAAACTGGGTATTAGCTTGTTCTTAGACTTCTGCGTCATCCTGGTCCTTTTATTCTCCTTAGGTCTTAGCCATCCAGCATTTTGTGCCCCTTGTATCTCTCCTCAACAACTTCACTTCTTTGGGGTGCCTGGATGACTCAGTCAGTAGAGCATGCACTTTTTTTTTTTTTTTTAAGATTCTATTTATTTATTTGACAGAGACAGAGATCACAAGTAGGCAGGGAGGCAGGCAGAGACAGAGGGGGAAGCAGGCTCCCTGCTGAGCAGAGAGCCCGATGTGGGGCTCCATCCCAGAACTCTGGGATCATGACCTGAGCTGAAGGCAGAGGCTTTAACCCACTGAGCCACCCAGGCACCCCGGAGCATGCACTCTCGATCTCTGTTGTGAATTCGAGACCTACGATGGGGATAGAGCTTACTTTAAAAAAAAGCCTCTCAATTTCTACTCCTTCCTGGGTTCCCTTACCCTCTTCCAATTATTCTTAACAGTTTCTTTCTCTCTCTCCTCTCTTCCTTCAGCCAGGATGACCTACCAAGATGCTTGCTAAACAAGAGTATTCTCCCTAAAAGAAATTCTGCCACCAGCTAGTTTTTAAATTGAAAGAATAATACATGCATAAGGTTACAAAACTGTCAACAGTAAAATAAAGAATGCAGAGAAAATACGATTTCTTTCCACCTCAAACTGCAGAGACCCCCATTCCTATGGTTCTCTTTCTCAAGGACTCCTCATGCCAGATTCTGGAATACATAAGTGCAAGGATAGTCCCACTTTTCAGAGACATAGAATGCTGCAACCCTCTCCCTTTCTTTCCCTGATCAGAGCTCCATTACAGACTAATCCTCAGACTCGCTCACCTCTGGCTTCATGATGGAAGCTCTAAGGGGAAGAAAGAGGTGGGGCCTTGGCCTGGCTTCCTAGGGTCCCTTGGTGGCTCTCTCATTCCAGTTCTGGTAACTGTGACTTTCTTCCTTCTCTTCAGGTCTATTTGTGGTTATAATGCCTTGCATTATCTCTAGAGGTTTCTCTACCACACCCTCCCAAATTTATAAACAGTCTCCTTTGAGAACTCCTCAGATTATCCAGTTTGAATGGGACCACCATTTATGCGTTTTCTGGAGCTTAGATATCAGGATGTATCAACTCACATGAAATCTACCTTAGGTCTTTATAAACATAATATTCAGTCACACTGCTGTAATTTATTTACCTGTCCCTTAATGTTGGCAGTTAGGTTACTTCCTGCTTATGACACTGATGCAAACATATATCCTTGTGTTAATATCTTTGCACATATGTACAAATAGAACGGCGGAATAATTTTTTAAAAAAATAGTAACTGCTGCACCAAAGCCTATAGGCACTTATAATATTAGTAAATGCCAACGATTGCCCCCTTTAGAGATTTTTATTAGTTTGTACTGCCTCTGATAGTATCTTGCCAATACAGTTAATTCTTTATCAAACCATGAGTGAAAGATGGTATCTCATTGTCATTTTAATTTGCATCTTAAGAATTCTGAGTAAAAGTTTAACAACTTTATATTTATTTAAAATTATTTTTTTCCAGGGGCACCTGGGTGGCTCAGTGGGTTAAAGCCTCTGTCTTTGGCTCAGGTCATGATCCCAGGGTCCTGGGATCCAGCCCCGCATTGGGCTCTCTGTTCCTCGGGGAGCCTGCTTCCTCCTCTCTCTCTGCCTACCTCTCTGACTACTTGTGATTCTGTCTAATAAATAAATAAAATCTTAAAAAAAAATTATATTTTTCCAGAAAGCTTCTTTTCCCACCTCTTATTGATATGAAGTGCTTTTATTATATATTAAGGAAATTCATTCTTTGTCTCTTTCACACATTTCAAATACTTGTTTTTAGATTGTCATTGATTTTTAACTTTGCTTATGGAACATTTTCAATGAAGAAAGTTCTATTTGTTTAGTGACACTTCTCAATCATTTTTTTTTAAAATGTCTTTGTTAGAAAGACCTTCCCCATTCTGAGCAATTGAAAGATTTGCCTTGTTTTCTTCTAGTATTTTTACAGTTTTTACTTTCTATACTTTTATGTTTAAAACTCTGAACTCTGGACATTTTCAGCATAAAAAATTAAGTAGATCTAATTTCTTCCAGAAGTTGGTATTGTTCCTTCTCCATTTAATGACTACTGTTGCCCACTTCTCATGACTTTGAAAATGCCCCCCCCATGCCACTTTTTAAAAAAGATTTTGTTTTTAAGTAATCTCCACACCCATTGTAGGGATTGAACTCACAATCCCAAGATCAAGAGTTGCATCCTCTACTGACTGAGCCAACCGGGCACAAAAATGCCACTTATATATATATATATTGAATTTCCATAATCATTTGAGTTTAATTCTGAATTTCTACTCTGCTATATTGTTTTGGAAGCTGAGATTTTAGTAGTAGTAGTCTGTATTGATTCAATGGTCACATCATTCCTCCGCCATCATTTCTTCATTCAGTTCTTTGCTAGCTGAAGTTCTCTGTACAGCAGATTTTTTAAGAAGAGTTTCATGGGAAGTGTACTTTTTGTTTTCTTTCACATTTGAAAGTATCTGTTGCCTTTATGTTATGGGTATAACAATTTCTATGGGTATAAAATTATTGCATGACATTTTTCCCCCTGGCTACTTCTGAAAATTATTATAGAATTCAACAAACCTGTAGAGAAGTCTGGAACCGGTTAATTTTTTCCTTGTTGTCATGATTTGATCTTTTTTGCTTAAATGTTCAGAAGACTCTTTTTTCTGTTTACTGAGTATATTTATCAATGTTGATCAGCTCATATTATTTTTCTTCTGGGACATGGTATCACTTTGAACATGCTGACTTAAGTTTTCAGCCTCCTCTAAGATGGTAGACTAAGTTCACAAGACAGAGGTATCCCTTGCATTGTAAATGCATTGAAAAGATCAAGAATAGAAAGGCAGGGGCCCCTGGGTGGCTCAGTGGATTAAGCCTCTGCCTTTAGCTCAGGTCATGATCTCAGGGTCCTGGTATCGAGCCCCAGCATCAGGCTCTCTGCTCCGCAGGGAGCCTGCTTCCCCCCTCTCTCTCTGCCTGCCTCTCTGCCTACTTGTGATCTCTGTCAAATAAATAAATAAAATCTTAAAAAAAAAAAGAATAGAAAGGCAATGTAATGACTGAATTAGCAACTACAGATACCATAAGATAATAACACAACACCTTCAAAGGCTGAAGGAAGAATCACTGTCAACCGATAATTCTGTGCCAAACTAGCAACCATTTAGTACTGAGGGCAAAATAAAGTCACATTTGTACACACAATGATCAACAGTTTAATACCACAGACCTTACTGTAAGGACTCTAAAGAATATACTTAGGCAAGAAGGAACATGGACGTAGATGAAACACCTACGGCAAGAAGCCATGGTAAAAAGAGAAATGAGTGAATAGCTCAGAAAAAAATATAAGTATTAATCCTAAAAACAGCAGCAACAATAACTTCTTCAAAAAGACATTTGATGGGGTTTGAAACAATGAAAACAAAATAGTAGACATGGCATGTTCTACGGAAAGTAGGTTTTTTGGAGGGAAGTTAAATTTTTCTAGATCTTTGAGAAGGAGACACTGATAATTTTAGAATAACTTAAAAATATTAAAAAATTTAATATGTGTGTTGAAAATTTGAGGATAGTCAATAAAATTATAGAAATAGAATGCAGAAAATAGCAAAGGGGGAAAAGCAATAAACTAAAACTTGATTAATTAAAATGCAAGACTTTATAGGAATAAAGAAAGCCAAAAAAATCTATAATGAATAGAGATATTCTTTCTTTTCAATTTGTTCAGTTATAGTTTTCAATTTTTTTCTGTTGCATTTATTCTGTTTTCTTCTTCAGCAATACCAAATGTGCATGTGATGAATTCTGTTGCCCATCTTTCGTATCTACTTTTTCCTTTATTATTTCACTTTGTTCAGTTTTTTCAAGGCTGTTATCTCACATGTCTGTGTTTTCAGCAATATCTGTTATTCTCTTATTTCTGCACTCCATATGGATATGATTTTGTGATGGTATTATTCTTTTTCATTTTTCTCCTGAGCTCTGTGAGATTATTTTGCATCTGTTTCTTGAGCTCTTGTATCTCCCCTCTCTCTCTCTCTCTCCCTATATATATATATATATATATATATATATATATATATATATATATTTATTTATTTATTCCAGATAAGTGTGTGTGTATAAAAATTCTTTGGAATTAAAAAAAAACTATATTAACCTCATTTGTGGTATAATCTTTCTGGTATATGGTTGTTATCTACCTTTCTTACGTCATGATCTTTTTCCTCTTGGTTTTCTTATGTTTTGCCGTGGCCCCTTTTGACCACTTCTGTTTGGAATGAAGTTGCTCCCAGTCTGGTAGGGGCTAAGGGCTAGGGAGTGCCCCTGACGGTCAGCTGCATTACAAGATGGTGCCTGTGAAAGCGGTTTTACTTTGCCCCGTAGCATAATTCTAATGCAAGTTAGTAGAAGTTGCACTGGTTTTTCATGAGTCTCCACGTGATACAATTTGCCAGGATGCTTACCTTTGACTTAGCTTTCACAGCCTTACGCTTATACAGATTGGCATCTCAGGGCTGCAGGTCACCCAGGGTTTTCTTCCATGGGATTCATGATAGCTTGCTTCTTAGAGAAATGGTGTGCCTGTGCTTTGCTGGTTGAATATTTCCCCTGCCCCCACTGTCAAAAACAGTGAAAGAAGGTCTTTAGGCTGCCTAGACACCACCTCTCCTTCCAGAGGAGGCAGTAACTGTTTTGCTGCTCAGGGGCCCCACCACCAAGGAAACTGGCTGCTCTGGTAGCTATCCCAGTAGACTGAGTAGGGATTCACTTACAGCATTCTCCTTGACTGAAGGACAACATTCCCAGGCTTCTTCTTATACCATTGTTCAGAATTTTAAGTATTTTCTTGCATCATTGAGGCTTTTTCTTGTACTCCTTGTTATTTTCAGTTGATTTCAGGGAGAAGAGGTTGCAGAGCTATTTTTACTTTATTGCTTTAAACTGGAAACCACCTTTTGCCAGCTGCACCTTTAATAACAAGTCTCCTCCTGCTACATGTATACTTTTAATGTTTTAGCCCCTTTCTCTGTGGGAGTGGGGAAGGGTTTACCAGAAAGATTTTTCCTCTAGATAGGAAAAAAGTCACTCCCACCTTATTTTAATGAGACTTCTATTTCATCAGATCAGTATTCCCTCTCCACTGAGAGGGCTCATGAGATGGGGAAGGCTCCCAAGAGATTTTAATGTTATTTTACAAGCAGACCCAGAACTCAATCAAGAATATTTAAAATTGGGGCACCTGGGTGGCTCAGTGGGTTAATGCCTCTGCCTTCGGCTCAGGTCATTATCCCAGGGTCCTGGGATCGAGCCCTGCATCGGGCTCTCTGCTCGGCAGGGAGCCTGCTTCCTCTCTCTCTGCCTGCCTCTCTGCTTACTTGTGATCTCTGTCTCTCAAATAAATAAATATAATCTTAAAAAAAAAAGAAATAAAAAATAAAATAATGTAGGTTTAAAAAAGAATATTTAAAATTAAATATCTTTATTAATCCCAGTGCAATTCATATTGCCAAAATTATGCTACTGATAACAGTTTAAAGACATATGGGGTCTGGAGATGACTGGTATGTCATATGGGGAGGGGTAAAATTTGTTATTTTGTATTATCAGTTTCACATTGAATCATATTGTTTTGATAAAGTGGGATTTTAAGTTATTTTTATCGTATGGCAAAGATAGGGAAATTTCTTACGTTATTCTAAGAAAACTTACAACAGGACCAGAGGCAAAACTAACTCGGTAGTAGTTGCCAGTTGCTGCAAATGATCTGTGGGAAGAAAAATCCTATATATGCCTTTCATTTGACCAAGGGTGAGGATCCTATAGCCAAGGGCTCTAGCTGAAGTCACCTCACGTCCTCTCCTTAGTACCTAGGCTCTCTCAACCCGTTGTCAAGCCTGCAGACTCTGAGCCATCACTCCCCATCTAGTATACCATAGTGCTGAGGAGGATGGTGTGTTCAAAGGTGTCTAGTCTTTCCTGGACGTATCTGTGTTCTGGGTAAGTGAAGGGGTAACAAACAGTGCTGGAACAAGTGGACGTAAAGTTTCAGGTTCACAGAAAAATGGAAAGGAAGGTACAGAGATTTCCGCATATTCTCCTGCCCCCACCTGCATAACCACTCCCATAGTCAACATCCCGCACCTCAGTTGTATATTTGTTACAACTGATGCACCTACAATTGACACATCATTATCACCCAAAGTCCATAGTTTTTACATTAGGGTCTGCTCTTGATGTTGCACATTCTATGAGTTTGGAAATATATATAATGACATGTAGCCATCATTATAGCACCATATAGAGTATTTTCACTGCCCTAAAAATCCTCTGTGCTCTGCCTATTCATCCTTCTCCCCCTCCCAACTCCTGGCACCTACTGGTCATAGTTTGGCCTTTTCCAGAAAGTCATATAATTGGAATCTTATAGTCTGTTGCCTTTCCAGATTGGCTTCTTTCACTTAGTAATATTCATTTGGTAATGCATTAAGTTTTCTCTAGGTCTTTTCATGGTTTGACTGCTCATTTCTTTTCAGTCTGGGATAACATATTCCATTGTTTGTGTGTTGGTTTCTGTGTGGTCCTAAATTTTCAACTCCCTTGGATAAATGCCAAGGAGCATGATTGCTGGATTGAATGATAACAGTATATTTAGTTTTAGTTTTAGTTTTTATTTTTTAGAGAGGGAGAGAGAGGGGGAGAGGGAGGGGTTGAGGGAGAGGGAGAAAGAGAATTTAAAGCAGGCTCCACTCCCAGTGCAGAGTCAGACATGGAGCTCAATCTCATGACCCAGAAATCATGACCTGAGTTGAAATCAAGAGCTGGATAGTCAACCAACTGAGCCATCCAGGTGTCCCTGGATTTTGGCCATTCTGATAGGTGTGTGGTATCTTGTTTTAATTCACATTTCCCTAATAACATGTGCTATGGAGCATCTTTGCACATCCTTATTTGCTATCTGTATATCTTCAGTGGAGAAGTGTCTATTAAGGTCTTCAGCACAATTTTTGAGTTTTCTGTTTCCATATTATTGAGTTTAAGAACTTCTTTGTTTATTTTGGATAATAGTCCTTTGTCAGATGTATCTTTTGCAAATATTTTCTCCCAGTCTGTGGCTTATCTTTTTCAGTCTCTTGACATTGCCTTTTGCAGTGAAGAAGTTTTTAAATTTTAATGAAGTACAGCTTATCCATTATTTCTTTCATGGATCATGCCCTTAGTGTTCTATCTAAAAAGTCATCACCATACCCAGCACAACTATGTTTTCTCCTATATTATTTTGTAGGAGTTTTATAATTTTGCATTTTACACTTAGGTTTCTGATCCATTTGAGTTAATTTTTGTGAAGAGTAGAAGGTCTGTGTCTAAATTTTTTTTTTTGCATGTGTATGTCCACTTGTTCCAGCACCATTTGTTAAAGACTATCTTTGCTCTATTTTGATGCCTTTTCTTCTTTGCCAAATATTAGTTGACCATATCTATGTGGGTCTATTTCTGAGCTCTTTCTTCTGTTCCACTGACCCTGTTGTCTCTTCTTTTGTCAATATCAAACTGTCTTGATAACCTATTGTAAGTCTTGAAGTTGGGTAGTGTGGGCTTTCCACATTTCTTCTTCTTCTTTAATATTATGTTGGCTATTCTGGGTCTTTTACCTCTTCATATGAAGTCTAGAATCGGTTTGTCAATATCCATAAAATAATCTGTTGGGATTTTGACTGGGATTGCACTGAATCTATAGATGAAGTTAGGAACTTGATAGATCAACGATGTCTTAGGCTGGATTTGAGTCTTTCTCTTCCCCCACATGGAAGGCTAGAGCTGACTGGAGTTCGGAATTTCATTTCCCCTAGGTCAGTTAGGCTCTGATAATGCCCCAGCAAGTTGGGCTGTGGTTAATTCACAGGTTAATATTTGTGTGGAATAAGTTGATTGAATTTTTCAATTTTGTAATATAACCAGGTACATTACATTTCCCACTTGCTATTTGTCTTTATGATATCTTCAAAGACAGAATATGCTGTATGTGTAACAATACATTTATATATTTAATAATCTATCATAGTGCCCTGTTAATAGGGTTTTTCTCTATGCTTTGAGTGCCATAATATGTTCAATCCATGAGGTACTAGGGGACTACACTGTGCTACCAACATAACCAGTGAGTGATGTACTGGTTTTCCTGAGATAAATGGTTCTATGATGTGCATTGTTTTCTCTGCTCTAGCTTCCCCTGCACTTTGAGTTCTGGTAAATAATTTTGGCAAAAATCGCCTTCCAAAGTTACGGGTGCCACAGTGCTTTACCTACTACAAAGGTACAAGGAGGCTCAGAAGCTGAGTTAGAAGACAAATTTTCTGTTCACTTGCAGTGCTTTCAAGGAAATGCTCAAGGAAGCAGAGAATAAAGAAAATTAGAAGATTGGTAGAAGTCTTTTTTGACACTTTGAAGGATATCTTAAACATTGCTAAAAGCTGAGACGATTGAGAAATTGCTTCAGTATGATACTGAAAATACTTCCCCATGGGAACTGTAGGACCTCATACTGAGAACTCTGATTCCTAGGAATGTATCTCCATGCTGAACTGGGGTAAGTGTGCATATACTCTTTTCACTGGCTCTTTATTGATCTCCTCTATCAGATCTAACAGGTTTCCAGTTAACGCTTTGTTTGGTAGTCACAAACCTATAAATAGCAATAATTTTTCTCACTTTCTTTTCACTGTTTTTAACTCTTCACATTCTCATCCAACCACATTGCCTGATTCTTGCCTGCCCATGTCTTTTTCATGATTTGCAAAAGGATGATTCTACCTTAATCATAAGAATGCCTCCTACTCTTTTTAACATAACGGGGCACTTGGATGGCTCAGTTGGTTAAGTGTCCAACTCTTGATCTCAGCTCAGGCCTTAATCTTGGGGTCCTGAGTTTTAAGCCCCACATTAGGCTCCACACTGGGCATGGTGCTTACTTAAAAAAAATCCTCTTATCCCTATTTTATGAAAAGTTTTAACGTCAGAAATTGCTTGAGTGTATCAAATGCTTTTATAGTCTTTATAGGAGATAATGCATGCCAATACATTTTGAAAAATTGCTCATTCTTATTGTTAGTCCTTTTGAAAGAGAAAATTAAAACCAAAATGAGATACCACTATATTTTACCTAAAATGCTAATATTAATAGGGTTGATTATACCAAGTGTTGCTGAAAACATATGGAACTTGAACCTTCAAACACAACTGGTGGGAGTGTAAGTTGGTAAAAACATTTTGGGGAATTGGTTGCCATTATATTATTTCTGAAATCGGAGCATGTCCATATTATGAAGCCAAGAATTTTGACTAGCAGGCATATAGCTAACAGAAATGCACAAATCTGCATGTATTATAATAGTTTATAATATGTACGTTAAACTAGTTTTATTTGTAACTGGATCAAACTGAAAAGCAATGTTCATTAACAAATAACAGAATAGGTAATTAAATTGTAGTATATTTATACAGTCACCTATTTAAAAATAAGATACTAAATTTTTTTCTTTGGCCTAATACATTGGATCATGTTAATAATTTGCCTAATGTTGCTAGGTTCTTGCATTTCTGGGGTATTCCTTATTGGTCATGGTGAATTGGTATTATTTGTATTTTTTAGGCTTAAAAGACTGGCTTCTATCTTTCTTTTGGTTAACTCTGACATATTTAAACTTACATTTTTACGTCCCTTATTACAGTGACTTAAATCCTTGTGGTGACTATGAACTTGTGAATTTTAGTTTAAGTCAGGACCTCAGTATTCAGGACCTCAGTATTCCAAAATTCCCTTTTCAGACACAGAAGCACCAAAATCCTTTATCAAATTTACCTGAATCTCCTTTCTCACTTCAATTTTTAGCCATTTAAACTCTAAAACTAGTTCCCCCCGCTGCTGCCAGGGTGATTTAGTCACTAAAAGTGTAGATAGAGAATATCTATCTATACTACTCTGAGCCTTATGATGTTAAACAGGATAAAAAAAATGGATAGAAAATTGCCTTCTAATGTCCTTCATTAAAGGTTATTCTGTATTTTAAATTCTATTTTTTTTTTTATTGCTTTTGGCTGCCACAGGTATAAGATTCTTGATACCATAGAAGAACACTTTAATAGTACACTAGCTTTTATCTATGCATTTTATCTTCTACTTTTATGATTCATTCACCTATGAAGATGGCTCTTTTGATAAAATGCTCTGGGTAAGTTAAGGTGAACTAACTTGTATTCCTTGTTACACTACCCAGAGGAATATACGTAATTATGTAAAAGGTTAAGAGTGTGTTGGCTTATTCATTCAATAGTTATTTGTTGCCTTGTTTTTATATGAGGTTCTGGACTACTCCTGTATATCATCAAAATAGAATCATGTTCAGGAAAT
The DNA here is from genome assembly GCF_009829155.1 of Mustela erminea. Taxonomy (NCBI): domain Eukaryota; kingdom Metazoa; phylum Chordata; class Mammalia; order Carnivora; family Mustelidae; genus Mustela; species Mustela erminea. The sequence goes on from NC_045626.1 coordinate 40,028,100, forward strand.
GATTTTTTATTTTTTAAAGATTTTATTTATTTATTTGACACAGAGAGAGAGATCACAAATAGGCAGAGAGGCAGAGAGGGAGGGGGAAGCAGGCTCCCCACTGAGCAGAGAGCCCGATTCGGGGCTCAATTCCAGAACCCTGAGATCATGACCTGAGGCCTTAACACACTGAGCCACCCAGGTGACCCGGAAATGATTTTTTAAAAACAAAATGAGGTTGGGCTATTTTGACTATAATAAGCAGAATCTTTTGAACTGTGTCAAGTAATAGGAATGGTTTTCTTTTTTCCTTCTTTTTAACATGTATGTGCATATCAGTGAGAAAAGTATCTTCAGAGTTATTCAGGACTAACTGCTGTTTAGAATACAAGGGAGCTCTGGGGATGTGGCTATTGTTTTGTCTCTTTAGCAGCCAGGTTTAAGGGCTCTCTGGAGGGCTGGGTTGCTCAGCTGGTATGTGCAAGACGCACAGGTCCTATGCATCTGGTTTGGATGTGTGCTGATACTTGGATTTCCCTCAGCTTTCGGGAGGCTGCACAGGATGTGGGAGATGGAAGCCTCAAGCAGGAAGAGGAAGCCTCCTATGTCCACCTCAGTGGGTGCTGAAATCACATCCTTTCCACAGAAGGGACCAGGCGCTATCTTGTATAGGACTCAGCTGCTCTTTTAATCTCCTGTTTTGGCTTTTTGTTGTCCGTTTCCCCAAACTCCAATGTCTGGTTTCCCCAACAAAGTCTAATTCCATCTTCCATGGGCAGACTTCTTTTTCCCAGCCAGCCTGGGGGCTACGTCAGGGACATGGCTTTGGCAGTTCAGAGTCTCTTTAAGGCAAAACTGGCTATCTGTTGAATAAACTAATATGATGCTAAGAAAAAGAAGGTTTAAAGCAAACACAACCTATTAATTTTTCATTATGACTTATCAACTGCTTGAGCCAGAAAGATGGGCCTTCACTTTATGTACCATGTAGTTCAATCGATATATTCCGTGACACAGGTGTTGGAGACAAAATCAGTAAAGATAGTCTGAAAGATGGAGAGCACCTATTTATTTGTAGAAAACTTTGAAAAGTACACTAAATAATACATTTGCCCTGATAGACAAAGTAATCCCTGTGAAGACGGGAGCTGGTGTGGTTTGTGGAAGGGACACAGGAAGGCTGCTAACGTATTAGGTCTTTCCCCAGTTCTGCGGCTACCTCATTATCATGTGAACTCGGGCCACACATTGTACCTGATGGAGCTGTAGTTTCCTCATCGCGAGTGACATAATACTACTTGCTAAATGTATGCCAAAGGGATTTTGTGAAAATGAGAGGTAGTGGTTTGAATATTTGGAAATGCTAGAAGGCATTCTTATGATGGGAAAGAATGATTTTGGATTTCAGATGCCAGCGTTAAGCAATCTGGGAAGAGTATGAAATTTGGGTCAACTGCTGCAGTAGGGATTCTCATCACTCCAGTGGTTTTCTTTTTAAATTTTAACCACAATACCGTATTATCATAAAGTTTATATTATTTCATATATATATGATTATTATTAAGTCTGGCCTTAAAGTGATTATGTTTACTCTCAAATGTAAGACATTTATTTTAAAGTTTATTATAACCTAAATAGGTTATAAGGACTTAGAGTCAAAATTCTGACTATATTTATCATAGAAATCAGTAGGAAATGGGCTTTCTTTAAGAGAAATTTCTGGGGGCACCTGGGCCGCTCAGTCACTCAGGCATCTGACTCTTGATATTAGCTCAGGTCTTAAATCAAGGGGGTGAGTTTAAGCCCCATGTTGGGCTCAAAGTCAAAAAAAAATTTCTGTGCTACAACAATATTTTTGAATACATATTCCATTTTATAGACCATGTCAGTGTCTAACTCTCATACAATCTACATTCCAATTACATATGCAAAAAAAAATTCAACTGTCTAAGCATAATTCATCAACCAAACAATTTTCCTTACCTGAATCTCAGGCGCTCAGGCCCTGTGTTTAAATATATAAAATTATTATATTTAATCAGTGATTGTAATATTTAATCGGTATGCTTTGTTTCATCCCTTTTTCCCCAATTTATAGGGGAAAAATAACTTACTGATTTTTATACTACCAAGGTTGTGAGCAAATCCAAAACACTTCATAATCATTGTTTATCCTCACTCAGCATGGACCAAGGAAAATGTCATCCACCTCATCCAATAAGTATTTTTTTTATTGTAAGCACAATCTCAGTAATATATTTCTGATTAATATAAATAGAAAACCATTAGTTAAAACTTAACTTATTCAGTTTGATACCCAAATATTTAAGAGCATGGGGGCTCCCATAGAAAATAATAAAAAGAATACTTGGTGGTAATAAATATAGAACAAAGCAGTTCAATGAAATTCACTTGTATCTTAATAGTGTATGTTTCATCTTATTATTATAAGCTTAAAGTCTTATGGATATTATAAAACTAAATTTTGATGTTATAAAATGAAACTTTCTGCTGTGGACTTTACCTGGCTCCTGAGGAAGTATCAGTTGATAATCTAGGCTTGGAAAGGTTTGGTTAGTGTTCCTTGAGCTCTGAGTTTTTCGTGGACTTTGGCTTTACAAATGAGCTGAGACCCTGTGGCATCCTTCAGACAGATAGAGACTTCATAGGTGACTCAGTAGAAAATTTGGTTTTTAACAGAAAGAGACCAGCATCACCTTTACTGTTGGCAGAGTGTGATCTAAAAGAGAGATTTAAAAAAATTAACAATATTTGAGTTGTGCTTACCAGGTAACAGGCTCCCCCAAGTTCTTCGGAGGCATTAGCTCATTTAATTTAATCCTTACAATGACATTAATAGGTAGTGTGAGTATCTTTGAGGTCACTTGATCAGAGAGTGATTGAGATTCCACCACAGGTTCCCTGGCTCCAGAAGCTTGGCTGCCTCTCTTTGTGACTGGTGATAAAAGTACCAACCGAGCTGGTTTTCTGGTACTCTGCTTTACTCCAGGGAAGAGCCAATCAGTCTTTTCCTTTTTAGAACAAACCAGGCTTTTTTTTTTTTGAAAAATTTTTTTCTATAATTAATTTGTTTTTTTATTGAGGTAGAGTTGACATATAATCTTACATTAGTTTCAGGTATACAGCATGATTCAATATTTATATACTCTCCAAAATGATGACCACAATAAGTCTGGTTACCATCTGTCACCGTGCATAGTTACAATTTTTTTTCTTGCGATGTGACCTTTTATGATTTACTCTCTTAGCAACCAATTGGTTTTAACAAGTACTGTGGTGAACTTGAGAGAACAGCCATGGCAGTCGTCTATGCCAGCGAGGCACATCTATACCTAGTAGTTGGATTTCTTACAGTAAGATTAATAATCAATTTCTGCAAGGTTAATACTTCCCTCTTGGTTACATAATAAACTTTCCTTATAAAAAGTCAACCTTGCCTGAGACCTGGCCATTGCTAAGCCAGCATGGTGGTTGAATTGTGGGAACAGTGAGATGAAAAGTCCGTAGGGTCTGAGAGGGGAACGTCTTTGCTTCTGTACCATTCATAGATCTCTTTCTTTTGCATAGGTATTTTTTTAAGTGAGTTTCATTTAATATTGCTCTGTTTGTATTTCACATTCCCCTTTAGCATCTAAAAATGTTACAGAAGAGTGTCATTTCCTTCCACATTAAATATCCCATCAGCCAGAGAAATCCAAAAAACCCAAAATATTAAAAAATGAATTTGAACTTGGCGATTCCAATCAATCAACTGTCAAATGGTCTATGAGGGAATCTCTTTAGGTCCCAGCCATAGCACTTGGCATTTTACAGTTACCCCGTTCAACCCCAGAGCCTTGCAAGGTGGTCTCACACTCATCATTTGAGGGCCACGGAGAGAGGCTTGCAGTCGGTAGTAGCTTGCCTAGCTTGCCATGAATTTCACAGTTAATAAAAGGCCTTAGTGAAGTATAAATCCGGGTGTTTCAGGCTCCAAGTAACACAGTATTATTTAAGAGACGATCCAAGGCTTGCTAAGAATGTACCAGATTCGCTGGCAATCAAGTGATGGGTCAACACACTGCCTCTGGAAATGCTGAACAAATAATGGCGGGGAGGGGGGCGGCGCAACCAGCCACTTCTTACATGATGAGTGGAAACCCCTTCACACACAGGTTGGCAAACTGAGATAGCTGAACTAAGGCTCCAGGCTAATTTATTTACTTACCAAAGGTCTCTCCTTTCTGAACAAAGGGGACACCATGGCCTAGGAAGGGAATTAAAACAATTTGCCAATTGAAGCTGGTTGGTGCTGCAGTAGTGAACGGCCAATTGGCGGCACAGAAGTCTTTTCCGCCCCGCCTGAATGGATAGAGCTACCGTAGAGTCTACCGGCGCTCACCTCCAGATGAGAAGGCAAGTCCCATTATAAGGGATATACATAGATCCAGAACACATCCTAGCAGTATGTTTCTGTAAGAAGTGCGGGATGGAAGGTTTCATTAATCCGGGACCGGAAAAAAAAAAAAAATCTTGTTCCCGGAGCGTGTATTTTGGGAGGAAATTACACCATTGAAGTCCCCTCCTCGAGATACCCATTTCCCTCAAGGTACATCATCCTTCTTTAACGATCCCTGGTTGGGGGGGGGGGGACTTGGGGGTGCGTACTGAGGCTCAAGACCTATCCCTCAGCTCCGAGCAGCGCTGCTGGCGCTGGGGTCCCGGGGCTGGCGGGGGCGGCGGTGACGCAGGAGGCGGCAGCGGCCCAGGTCGCCGCGCGAGGGGAGGGGGCAGGTTGCTCGGCGCGGTGCGGCGCCGGCCAATCAGGAGGCGCGGTGTTTGGGGCGAAGGGAGGGGAGCGGGTGGGTGGGGGCCTCCAGGTTTTCTCGGGTGCCCGGGCGGCGCCGCCTGCAGTTTCGAGCACAGGCGCGGAGCCCCGCGGGGTCTCCGGGCGCACGCGCCGGTCCTCGGTTTTCCGCGGCTCCCCCGCCCTTGCAGGCCCGTCCCCCTTCAGCGACCCAGACGCGGCTCCGACGGCGCCCGGCCTCCTCTTCGGGCTCCCCGGGTCTGCCCGCAGCGCGAGTCGCCTGGCCGCTCTACGTCTGGTGTCCGGGGGCGGAGTGGGGGCGGCGCCGGCGGGGTCGCCTCACCCCAGGCCGGCGGCGGTAATGTTGCTGCGGTTGCCGCCCTTGCGGCCGGGCGGGCAGCCGGCGGTGGCAGGAGCCAGAGTCGGAGCGCGCTCGCCGCTAGCCCGGACGCCGCCCTCGTCTGCGCTCCGCTCCCGCGGCCGCCGCGGGGCGCCGGGGCCCGGCGCGGCATGAGGAGGAGGCTGCGCGCCCGCGAGCGCTCAGCTCTTCGGCCCCCAGGGCCCCCGCGGGCCCCCGCGCGTCGCGCGCGCCGACTGCGGCCCCGGCGCCCACGCTAGCCCCGCGCAGGCACGAGACGCCGCGGCCCGGACGAGGCGGCGGCGCAGGCCTGCCGAGCCCGCGCGGGCCGCTTCCCGTGCTCGGGGGCTGAGCGCCCCGGACCCCAGCGGACGCGGGGAGCCCGGGCGTGCTGCAGTTCGCTGCCCCTCTCCGCAGGGGCGCCGCGGCGCGCAGCCCGCGCCTCTCCCCACCTGCAGCCCCTCCTCCCGCCGCCGCGGGGCGGATAAAAGGCGCGTCCTTGCCCTTCCTGGGCCTCCGCAGGTCCAGCCGTCCCTGGCCCCCCCGCCCCACGCCTTGCCTCCCTTTTCCCTCCTCCACCCCTTCCTCCTCTCCTCCCGCGCCTCCCCTCCCCCGACTCTCCGGCCTCCCATTCATTCCGTCCGCTCCCTCCCCTTCCCTCCTTCCCGCTCCGGCCCTTCTCCCCTTGGTCCTCCCCGCGCGGACCCCGTTGCAGTCTTGGGGTTCTCGGTACATTCATGGAAGTTTAGGGCCTGGATGGTGCCCCCAAGTCCGGCGTGAGAGCGCAGCCTGAGCTGCTGGCCGGGAAGAGGAAGATGTCTGTGCTCAAGAGGATGATGCGGGTCTCCAATCGCTCCCTCCTCGCCTTCATCTTCTTCTTCTCCCTCTCCTCCTCCTGCCTCTACTTCGTCTATGTGGCTCCGGGCATCGGTAAGCACCGAGACACACCCTCCCTTCCCACAGTCACACCGAAGGAAATGCAGGATGTTACTTACCGCGTTTGGAAGGTGTATAAACAGGGGACTGGCAGAAAGCATTTTGTTTGAAATGTTATTTCAGACGTGTCAGATAAACTGCTCGGGGCATGGCTTTAGTATGTGAGTTTCGTTTGTGCCGGTTTAACTAACTTAAAAGACTGCATTAAATGGACGTAGCAAAATTAGGTGTAATTTTGCCGGATGCCTTGGTCGCTTTCTCGAGTATTCGTGACAGCTTTATTCATGTGATACCAGCTTCTGAAGCTTAAACTCGGTGCTTAATCCTAGTTTTATTCAAACACCCTTGGATGTAATAACTGGTTTAAAAATACGAAGGAGAAACCAACACCAGGGGATGTGACTGAGTTCAAGAATGTATGTATTCTAGTGTTCTAGGTCACTCTTTTAGAATGGGGTCAGTGAACATTTGTGCCACACTTCAGGAATTTTTAGGCGATGAGTTTTCTTGTGAAAACAATGCTCCATTCTTTAGTCTGCTTTTCAAGAGTAGGTAGATTCTGCTACCTGTTAGGATGATTTCTGAGATAATACAGTGATTAAAGTGACAGTTATACAGGATCGTTTGTAGTTTAACATTTTAACCTGTTTATCATATTTTGGGTCAAATACCTTTTTGAAGAATCTATTTGGTTTGGGTCATTTAATATTCTAAGTACTCAGTCCCCTTTGGTTGAAAGGTGCCAGTGTGGCATTCTAATGAGTAAAAAATAAGAACTTCGTATGGATATTAAAACACATTGTATCTCCAAAACTTTCTGAGTTTTTCCTGGCCATTATGTGTTTAATGTTAAATATTTATAGTATGTATTTAATGTTAATGTATTTAGTGTAAAATATAAGTTTATTGTTCACTCAGTAATAGTGCGTATCTCCTGTTATTTCTTTTTAGACACTAGTAGTCTTTTGACCCAGGGCCTTTTCTCCCTGGGTAAGTCAAAAATGTATGGCCTCTTAAACAGTGAAAACACCTGCAGAATTTTGAGAAGGCATTAGTATCAGAGCATTGACTTGTGTGATTATTATAGAGTATTGTAATGAATTGCAGGGGAGAAGGAAGATGCAGACCTCATGAAGACTGTTGCATTTCCTAGAACAGAATTACTATGTGACTTTTTCTTGATTAAATTTTTGAATTCAAGTAAGATGTGTAAATTAAGATAATGATGCTTGAGAAGACATAAATTGTTGAAACCTTGATGTATTCCAAAATAGAAATTTGAGGTTAAAGTTTTAACAAGTGTGAATATTTTAAGATATTATTTTCTTTTAAAGCAGTTTTTTCTTTAGGCTAAATAAAAACCCCTGGAAGCCTGTAGTAGAAATGACAGTGGTGTTCAGTGGACTTGAGAGTAGATAGCCAAATTATTTGGCTGGCTTTTCTTAAAGTCCTCTGCCATTTTGACAGTCTTAGAAATTAACTCTTCCTTTTACAGCCATTTTTACTTTGTCATGTAGCTCTTTAAAGGCTGGAAATCTTTGAATGATGTTGGTTACTTAGACATTAACTTTGAGAGGTTTTGCAGAAAAAGTTTTTTTGCACTTAGGCAACAATGTTTTTACTTTCTTGGTATTTTGAATAACTTGTTGAAGTTATGATACTCAAAATGTTAACCAAAGGAGATCAGAATTCTGTTACTTGATAGTCATCCTTTTTTTTCTTGGTTCATTGATATATTATCTGTAGAATCTTAAAATTCAATTAATATGTAATACTAATACTTTTTTCTCAGTTATGTGTGAGTTTAACATTTGCCATGGAGTAATCACTTATATATCATAAAATTTGGCAGTTTTCTTATAGACAATTAGGTTGACACAGTTTAAGCTTCTGTTTTTGTGGGTCTTAAATTTAGAACTTAAAAAAATTGACTGAAGCCAGTAAGGAGAATGAAACCCAAAACTTATAAAGTGCTATCAATTTGTTAAGCTATATCTATTTCCCAAAACCAGTATTACTTAGCAGAAAAAAAAAAAAGTCTCCTTATTTCTCTTTTATTGGGAAGCAGTTTTCCAAAAATCATGTTTGCCTGAAAGCTCAAATTTTATCGTTGGCAACAATACTGTCAGGGTTTTTTTTTTTGAAGTGCCAGGCTCACTTTGTTCATTTTTGGGAAAATGTAGGTCAAATACAGGAGTTTAAATAACCAAGCTTGTCAGTTCTTTAAAGTAAAAGTGATAGTTCATGAAAAATGTGGCTAGTTCAGCTCACAATGCAAAATCAGTGCACAAGCTGATTTTCAGGATAACCATAGTACGTTGGTGTGCTACAGAAATGCTTCATGTACACTTCCTGTTTCATTCCAGACTTCTTCTTAATGAGATGTACCCCCAAACTAGGTTCTTATAACTAATTTACATTAGATGTACAGAGAAGCTTCTTGAAATAATTCATATTTTAGTCTGAATTACATCTTAGGGCGAAACTTTCTTGTGTTGAAAACATATGTGGTGTAAGAGAGCACTTTTTATTGATTCTAAGTAAATGTTTCAAATGTCTTCTGTTAAAAAGTCCGTATTATTCCTGTCCACATCAACCTGTTGTGTAGACATTAATTTTATTTTCCTACATTTTCTGTCCAGAGACCTGTTTTTGTCTTGCACCTTCCCCAGGCAGTCCTTTTCTTATTTTTAGTTCCTTTTTCTCAGCCTTCTTCACCTGTGTTCCTCCCTCCCTCTCTCTCTTCCCTCTGAGCAGATAGTACCACACAGTTGTAGACAGCATAGTCTGTTTAGTCTCCAGTGTTTTCTCATGTTGAACAATTCATTGGCTATTTAGGTGTTACTCTAAGAGTCCCATCAGACTCCAAGCTCATTATTTTAAGAATAATTGGAAACATTTTTCTTGAAATTTCTGATTCATGCAGGAAACGCACGGATAACCTGTATGTTATGAACTTTAGTAACAAGGGAAACTGGTCTGTAGACACCATCTCCCACAGGAAGACAGATCTTTTCCCTAGCCCATCTGGTAGAGTCAGGAGCCATTAGTTATTTCTCGTTCTCTTTCGCCTCTGTACGCGATTGCAAAGAGATGAGTGCATTTCCCCCCCAAGTTCTTGACCTGGCTGGATTGAGAATAGAATCCCACTTAGTGTTTAGTTTCCAGTGCAGCTTCCAACACAGCATACTTGTATTTTCCTGCTGTTGCATCGTAGGAGAAGATGAACTTATGACTTTGGAGTTCATTCATCCAACACAAGTGGAGTATCTCAGATAGGCTAGACATTGTCTGAGGCACAGAAGATAGATGACTAAGACACAGTTACTTCCTTCATGCTACAATGGGATGAGCACCAGGAAAGAGCTGCCAGTCATTGGAAAGCCTGCATTGTGGACTTTAAGGTTAAGGATTTCCAGAGGGAGCTGGTGGTTGGAACAAGCTATTGAGGATGGATAAGATTTAACTGGACTAAGCAATGGGGCAGGATGGCCAAAGATACTTACAGAAAATAGGAGTATTTCCATCTGGCTACCACTTAGGGTATGGGCTGGCAGATCAGCCACATTGAGAATAATTCTTGGGACTCCCCTGCCCCGCCTAGTGTTTTGATGTTGAGGTCCCTAAAATTCGGGCAGAGAGAAGCTGGTTTTGACTCATATAGGTTTATCAAAGCTGTCTGTGATTAAGAAAAAAGTTGATGTGCCTATAATCAATGGGGTAGTATTGTGGAGAAGGTTGCACGACTCCATTGGGAGTGGGGTTTCACTGTCTATGTGACTCACCAGAGGTTTTGACCTTTCCTAGATGTGCTGACAGGCGGTTTTATTCTTTGAATAGAGGTGGAATCTGGTTGGGGCACTTTGGTCTGGATTCCTGTGGGCCCTTTAAGGAATTACCTGGCAATTTGGGCCTCTAGGCGGATTGCACTCTGCTGGTACTAGTGTAGTTCATGGGCAGTCAGGACCTGTGGGTGTGTGTGTACGAGTAGGTGTTAGGGGAGAGGGTAACTTTGTTAGGTCCTTGCTGAGAGACCCCTCACATTTTCCCTGGCTCTCTCTTGGCTAGCTCAGAAGGTGGCAAGTTGCCCTGCAGCTTTCTTAGCCCTTTGGCCTCCTGGCCCTGGCTGGGTAAACCTGGTTGTGTTGTGAGCTGTTACAGTTTGCTTTGTGTATCAAAGGTCCCTTGGTTTTTTCCTCACCCAAGTTCTCTGACCTACATGGCTCCTTTCAAGGGTTCTTTTGATTTGGGCTCTGGTGTCAGCGGTTTCTTTCCTCTGGGCCTTCCTTTGCTGGTCCACTTATCCAATGCTCAAATTTTTGCCCTGGGATTAGCAGGAAAGATCAGAAGTTTTGAAAAGGGGAATGATGCAATCCTTTGTTCTACAGCATTTCTCTTAGCAGGGAGCCCAGTGATAGAGGGCACAACTAGTGGCAGGGAGACCAGGTAGGAATTTCTTTTTGGTAGCTCAGAAGATTAGAACATGATCAAGGTCATAGTTGGGTCTGGGCAGAGTTGAGAGGATGGGAGTAGTGACATTGAATGAAAGGGAGAAGCTTTAAGACATTGTTTGTATTCTAGCTTCGACAACCTGGTAGCTGGTCATAGGGAATAGAGAAAGGCATGTCCTTGGAGGGAGCTGTTTTGGTTTTAGAGAAACTGAATTAGGACACCAGTCGGATGCCCAGGAGGAACTTCTCAGTAGTAAGAAGATGGACATAAGGACTTGGAGCCCAGGAGAAATGTTTGACAGGAGAGAGATTTGGCTGTCTTCAGCAGGTAGATGAATGGTACTTACTTCTCTCCCAACATATCTGAGTTTTATTTTTTATTTATTTTCCACTCCTACAAGCAGAAGTGACTCACTGAGTCAGTTACTCTTAAACGTGGGATGATAGAGGTTAAATCAAAATATAGAGGAGGCCCAAGTGTACTTTGAAAAGTTTCCCGTGAGACTCTGTTCCCCTTTTCATTCCCCAGTCCCAAATGGGCAGTCATTGTGGTTGATACATGGGAAGTTTTGGGTGGCCACTCAAGGAGAACTTACGGAAGCTGAAAAGAAGGCAGCTGTGGATGCAGTCTAACAGCTTAGGGTAAGTGGAGAAATAGGAACAGGAAAATGAAGGGAAAGAGAGATCATATGAGCAAAGTGAGGTTTTGTTAATGAATGAATGAATAAATGAATGAATGAAAAATGATCATTAGCAAGACAAGTGTTGAAATGGGTTAATGCAGGGTGACTGGGTGGCTCAGTTGGTTGAAAGACTGCCTTCAGCTCAGGTCATGATCCCAGGGTCCTGGGATTGAGCCCCGCATCAGGCTCCCTGCTCAGTGGGAAACCTTGCTTCTCCTTCTCCCTCTTTCTTCCCAGCTTCTGTTCCCTCTCTTGCTGTCTGTCTGTCTCTCTCTCTGTCAAACAAATAAAGAGATAAAATCTTAAAACAAAAATAAGAAAAGAAATGGTGCTTAATGCTTGTAAGAAGAATTACCAATTTGATAAGTAGGAGGTCCATGACCGCTGCTTCAGGAACAATTTTTATTTTGATTGGTCAGATAGCCTTGAGTTGGGTAGTAAATCAGAGGTCCCAGGAAAGTGCCTTAGTTAGGGTAAAGTAGGGGGAAGCAAGATCTAAGGAGTCTTACAAGATGGGAAGACCTGAGATTCTAAGAACTTTATAGAAAGGTTTAAGGACTGAGGACAGGGTTTGAAGATTTGAGAAAGGGAACAGATTATGACATGTGATCTAGGAAGACTCATTCCTTTAGTTTTTCATACAGCGAATGTTTACAGAAAGTGCTATGGTTCAGCATTGAACAGGATCTACATGGTCCCTGTCTTCATAGATCCTATAGCCAGTGAGAAATCCTCACAACTGAAGAATAACTATTCTAGAGTAAAGTGAAATACCGTTTGTTAGGGAGGCGCGGGTTATGGGATGGCCCTGAGCTGGTTTAGGCATTATGGAGAAGATGAAGGTGCAGCTGAGGCCAGAAGCTTAAGTTAGGTAGTTAAAAGATGGGCTTAGGAGAAAAATATTTCATGCAGGAATGGAAGATTCGAAGGCTAAGAGGTGAAGAAGTGGAAAGTTAAAACAACAACAACAACAACAACAACAAAGAAACATAGGGACTAAAGCATAGAGTGCAGAGGAGAGTGTGGGCTGAAGCTAGAGAGATAAATATGGGTCTAATCGTGATCCTTGTAAACTGGGTGTGAGAACTTGATGTTAGCCCGAGGACAGTTTCAAACCATTGAACTTAAATTTTGACTAGGACAGTGACACGATCAGATTTTCATTTCAGAAATATTTAGGCATTACTGGTATGAATGGATTAAAGGGAACAAGATTGCAATCAGGGAGAGCAGGTAAAGAGAGTAGGATCAAGTGTATAGTTACATTAATTTTGGAGATGGAAGAAGAGGACATAAAGATGTTTGTTTTAGCAAAAATGAGATGAATATGGAGAAGAAGGTTCATTCTTGGTTGGGTAGGTATCTGAGTTATTTGTTGAGAGTGAGGCACTCAGTTTATTTGACCAAATCTTAGTATAGAGTGAACTGTTTTCTAACCCAAGTTAAAGAGATTTGGTTTCTGCCTCAGACCACACTAGAGGCTTAGTGAAGAGTTGTTGAGTGGCTGAATGTTTCTGATTAAATCACTTCTCTTGGTATGGCAGCTCCTTTGTCCTCTTACTGGCTTACTCATCAATACCATTGGGTTGTTACATATTAGATACCTTGGGAAGATATGGAGGGACGGGCTGGAATTAGGAATCCGTAGAGAAAATTGGATTGGTCTGTATGTTAATTATCTATAACTTTGTGAATTACCCCCAAATGTAGGGCTTTAAAAGAACAAATGTATGATTATCTCATAGATGCAGTGGGCTGAGAATCTGGACCTGGTTTGGCTGCATGCCTGTGGTTCAAGGTCTCTCATGAGGCTGCCGAGTGTTGAGTGTTGATCAGCCTTGTGGTCTACCCATGTGGATTTGGGCAGAACTCAGTTCCTGAGGGCTGTTGGACCAACGACCTCAGTTCTTTGCAGGCTGTTTGTTGGAGGCCTTCCTCACTTCTTGCCACATGGGCCTCTCCATAGGGCAGCTCATGACCCCATCACTTTCACCATATTTTCTTTTCTTTTCTTTTTTTTTTTTTAAAGATTATATTTCTTTATTTTAGAGGGAAAGTAGTAGAGCGAGCGAGCGAGAGAGAGCATGAGCAGGGGTGAGGGGCAGAGGCAGAGGGAGCCGCAGACTGTGCTGAGCAGGGAGCCCCATGTGGGACTCGGTCCCAGGAGCGTGAGATCATGACCTGAGCTGAAGGCAGACACTTTACTTACTGCGTCACCCAGGTGCCCCTGCCATATTTTTTTTAGAAGAGAGTCACTCAGTCTACGTTCAGGGAATGGGAAGTGTTCTTAGAGACTTCCCACCCCAGTCGGATTGCTATTCTTGAGCAGCATTTGTAACTTAAGCTATATTGTTTCAGTATAAATGAATCTAAATCCTTTGGACTTGTGGGAAATGCAGTATTTTTGGAGGGAAGATTGATTCACTGAAATCTGACAATGCTAAATACTATTCTTCGTGTTTTTCTTTCGTGAATAAATTTGAGGTCTATTGAACAACATGGTGGAATGAGATAAATGACACATGTATTCTGCAGCAGTGCTTATCGGACTTCCTTTTAATGTCTGTGAGAAGTAAGAATAGCCAGGTCTGTGGATACTTCTAAAGGAGAAACTCCTAATCTAGGTTTGTAGTCTCCATATGGTACGTGTGGTAGGTATTCCAAATACCAGTTGCAATTTAGTTGGGAATGGAATGGGTTTTTCTCTTGAGACAATGTTCTTCAAGGTGGATAATTTCCTAACCCACCGTGCTGTCGGGCTTTTATTAAAGAGTGTACTGCAGAGCTTTTCAGGGCACTTGACTTTGTAGGCCTTAGGCTCTGGTAGTCAGAGCAGTGGCTGCTGGTCTCCCCACCAGTGCTCTAGGTTTGAGCCTGTGTTCAAGGGCCCCGTGCCATGGGAACCTTGGACACAGAGGCCATGGTGTCTGGAGCCAAAGCTTTGTGCAAAAGAAGAACCAGGAGAAAGATTCGAGATGGAGCTTCATAGAGCTGTCCCTGCGACACCCCAAACCCCATGCTTATGGAATAAAAGCCTTGTTTTAAAGAAAGAGAAGGCAAGACAGCCTCTCAAAGATTGTCATGTGCCCAGAGTCTCACATGTCATTGTTGGAAGACCTGAGGTATATAGTTTTTTGGAAGAGCTGAAATGTACACCTTGGGATAGCTGACTCTTCCACTGTGCAGGAGGTGAAGGGTTTGGTCATTGATTGTTGCCCTGGGAAATGATTTGGGGGAAATATGAGCTCTGTGTTCTTTAGGTTAAAGGAACACCATATCGAAGAGAGGTGAACTTTTTTTTTTTTTTTTTTTTTTTTGAATAGCATCAGGTAACAGTGAGGGTAGTTACAAAGAGTCAGATTTTAAGAAATCAAATCATCCCGACTGAGATACAAATAATAAAATAAGGCTTCCTAGGTGCCTCATCAAGCCAGGGGTAGATGACCACCTGTTAAAGCTGGTGAAGGTGCTCTACTTGGGAGACTGGATAGACTTCTAATAGCCTCTTAAACGCAGTGCTGCTGTGTTAAACTCTGTAGCACCCTTGCTCACCCAGCCTCAGGGCAGACCTGCTCCTCCACCTGTCTCCCACACCCCCACCCACACTGCCTTTTGTGACTCCCTTTCCCTTTCAAGCCTGCGTTTCATGTTTGTCCTAACCTCAGTAAGTGTGAAGGTGGTGCGGGGAGGCTGCAGTGACAGTGGAAAGAGGTGCATGGCGGGGATTTGTGTTTGGGAGTTCCGAAGAGCACTGATGTCTGCGTTTGCAGTGGTCCCCTTCTGATCAACTTTCCTGGCTGCCTGAGCCCAAACTGGCTGTTGTTACCACTGCCTCAGACCACAGTGTTCCCGTTTAATCAGAGCTGCCTGCCCCTGGCATCTCTGTCATCCCTTTTCCCTCCTTTTCCCTCTGAATCTGTTTTTCTTCTTTTTAATTTCTGGAGGACCTGGTAATTCAGTATTTTAAGGACCGTTTCTTCCCATTTCTGCCTTTTGTCAGAACAGCAAAGAGAATACTATTACACAGGTAATGTGGTTTGAGTTGAAGATCAGGCCAATTCAAGGTTGAAAGTAGGCACCTACAATGCCATTAACATTCCTTTGCAAAATTAAGAGTTTACTCCAGTTAGTACTAGATATTTTTACTTCGTGTCTTGGATTCACTGGAGAATTTCAGGGAACACCTCAATTTTATTTTTCTCTAGTACGTGAATCATGCATTGGGCCAACCTGATTTGTTATGGTTCGTGGGTGTACTTGTTTTTGGTCATACCACAACTTGGCAAAGTTTGGTTTAAAGCGACAGCAAGAACCCTCCTCAGTTAAAATAGGAAAGCTAGCTTAAAGGATGTTCATCAGCAGTTATATTTTTGGCTACGTGGCACAGCAAAATGTTTAGGAAAACATGCTTAGTAATTTTAAATCTGAAATTTATAATTAACTTTTTTTTTCTCCAGAGGCATAATAAATATGGCTTTTTGCTTTCATCTTTGTTTTCAGGATTAATTACTCGAGTTAGTAAAAGTCTTTGGCTCCACCAAATCATTGTGTGATACCATTATAATAGGAGGTAAACATAGATTCTGCTGTGTCTGAATAAACTGTGCATAAATTAGAAAGCTGTATAGAGGATTTATTTAATATAAGTTAAACTAATATAAAAAGAAGATTCTACTTTTTTGCTTGTTGTGTTTAAAGAATTACTACAAGCAGTGTTTTTCGAACATGAATGTGCTTAAGCCTTACTTAAGGTGGTTTGCATACATAAGTTTATTTCTTAGGTTTTTATTACCAGATGTGCTAATTCTGATTCTGGTTCATTTTTAATACACATCCTAAGTAATTCTGGACCCTGGGAACTTTATTTCTGACAAATACCCCAACTGACAGATTAAAAAAAATCAAGTGGTAGATAGGTTTATTTTTTGAAATTAATCATCTTATATCATTTGCTCTTTCACAGAAGTAAACTTACTTTTTAAAAAACCAGATTAACGTCATCATGTTTTACTGGAGCTAGAGATGGCAATCATGGTGAAAATTTTTTTAAAAACCAGATTAACGTCATCATGTTTTACTGGAGCTAGAGATGGCAATCATGGTGAAAAATTTTTTTCCTCCAGAACAGAAATGGACAGAATGGACAAACACATCCTTTAAGATAACCAAGATCCTGTGTTTCTTTGTGGGTCTGCAGTGACTATATGATTGAGTTATAAGTTGATCAGAAATTTGTTACTGTTTCTAATTATTAGAAAGTTACATTGTAATTTACTTGATAAGATTAAAAAGTGATTAAAGCATATAGCCCTGCATGTTAGCCAGAGATTTAAAAACATTTCATGGGGACCTGGGTGGCTCAGTTGGTTAAGCATCTGCCTTTGGCTCAGGTCAGGCTCTCAGGGTCCTGGGATAGAGTCCCACACTGGGCTCCCTGCTAAGTGGGGAGTCTGCTTCTCCCTCTGCCTGTAGCTTCCCCTGCTTGTGCTTATTCTCTGAAAAATAAATAAATGAAATCTTAAAAAAAAAAATAAGCTTAAAAAATTCATATAGCATCTGGCTAGGAAAGTCCCTTTGTAATATTGTTACAGGTGAGTAGGTATATGAGATTTGTTACTGTAACCTGTCATCTAGATTGAAATATTATGTCTTGTTTCCTTTTTAGATTTTGAGGCTTGCTAGTGTTAATGTGCCTTTACTGAAACCATTTTACATATATTATCTTCCTAATAATTAAGTTAATAGCTCAGAAATTATGACTTATGCAATTTCCAGTTTGACTTAGAGGAAGAGAAATTGGACTTTATTTTTATTTGAATCGAGGGACTTAAGGCAGGGAATTATAAGGTGCCTTGTATATTGATTTAAAAATGTGGTCTGGCTTTGGAAATCTTTTTTAAAAATTTTATTTGTTTGAGAGAGAGCGCGCGCGCACGCATGTGCGTGTGCGTGCACGTGCACGTGTGCACAGTGGGGGAGGGGCAGAGGGAGGGAAAGGGAAAGAAAGTCTCAAGGACACTCTGCACCAGCCCATGGATCTCATGACCCTGAGATCATGACTGGACCCAAAATCAAGAGTCCGAGGCTCAACTGACTGGGCTACCCAGGCTCCCCTAGCTTTAGAAATCTTTGACACTCATTTCCCACAGTGCATTCATCTCTCCTGCTTCTTTTAGAGTCATTTTCCTTTCATAAAATAAATTTGAAATTCCAAAAGATATTTTAATTGTGAAAACACAAGGAAATCAGGGATGATCGTAAAACATGTAGTTCAAATACCACTTCCACTTTTTTTTTTCATGATAGAATTCTTAAGAGGATAGAGATTCATTTCACATTCACTGTATGTACTCTGAAATCATTAAATTTCAACAATTCTGTAATGTTTTCTGGGTGTGATTACTTATGGTTTGATCTTTAGTATGTAATTTCATTAAGTAAATTTCCTTACTGATTGGCTTTTTAAAAAGTCTGTTTAATTGCCTACATTCTTCTTCCTCAATTCCCTCATTTTCTCCAAATTTTGCTTTTCTACAAGGTGGGGTGTAATGCTTAACTCTTGAAGCCTCTGTCCTGCTTTAAAGAAGCATGTGTTTGTTTTAAGTGAATAATAGTGAACTAATACATGACAGTGCAGATCAATATCTTGTGTTAGATAGTGTTTTCATATTTTCAGGTTCGGAGTCTATTTTTAGAATTATTAGCTAAGCGTAAACTAGCCTGAACTGATGATCTGATTGTTTTGAAGGTACTTCTGTGGTTTTAGGCAGTTTATGCTTTTTCAGGATTTTGATTTTTACTGAGGAACCCCCTGGAGACCTTAGTTTCTGCTGTTTGGCAGACTGTAGGCATTCAGTAAATAACTGTCCAACAAACACATGTCTCCACCCTAAACATCTTTAATAAGACTGTTGGAAGTCCAATTTTATTTAAAAATATTTAATTGTGATCAGTATTCAAGCACAAATAATCTCTCAAAATAACAAAACTGCTTAACTGCAGAGTGGAAATGGTGAAAGCACCAATTGTAAAGAATTTCTTGTTAATTTTTAGTGTCTACGTCAGCAAAGCTGTAGCTGTTGGCTAAGATCTAAAATAGAGCTATACTGTACATAGTCACGGAATTCATTATTCCTTGATAAAATGGGATTCTGAATGCAGAGTTCTTTCATTCTCTTAATTCATTAGTCAGCCCATGACTCACTTGAAAGATGGGGAGGTTGTTATTCTAGGCTGGTAATTATTTGCACTACAGATTTCCTTGAGCCCATACCTGGCTTTGAATTACTGTCAGTGTGATAAGATACTCTGCTTAAATAGTACTTTGACATAAAGTGAAAGTATGTTGTTTTCAACCCAAGCAGTACTTTGGTCCTAGGCAAAACATGAGCAATATTTCATATATAGTCTGGCCTGATCCTGGGGTTTACAACATTATTACCAGAGATAATATGTTTAGCTTTACCATCTTGGGTGAGTCATTTCTGAGAATTAGTTGAACAAGGGCTAGATGTGGGTAGGAGAAAACCTTTAAGGCATCTGCAGCCGATACTTAGAAGATTATTGTGAGATCTGATAGATTCAGAGATACCAGATTCAGATGTGTGTAGTAATATCCAGGGGCATATATAAGTGGTATTTTGCTTTCTTTCCACATCATTTATTTCGGCATATGTTCTGTAGCTAATATGGGAAACGGTTTACTCTCCTGTAGCCTTTAGTGCCCCTCGGATTTCCTCCTTCTCTTTTCACTGGTTGAGATTTGGCTTATCCCTCCTTTCTTACTCGCTCATTACTTTTTACATTAAGGATTTCTCTCTCTCTTGTGTGCGCGTGCTTTTTTTTTTTTTTTTTTTTTTTTTGGCCCCTCCCTCTCCTCTATGACTTTCAGCCATGGCTTCTTCCAAATTGCTGCCATTCAGACCTGTCCTTGAATCCCAGTTCTTAAATTCTATCTATGCAACTTGCCTTTGAGTTTGTTTTTTGATATTTTAAATGGGGAAAAGTTACACCTGCACCATGTGGTGATGTATTAGTTTCCTAGGACTGCCATATGAATTACCACACACTGAGTGGCTTAAAACAACAGGAATTTATTCTCTCCCAGTTCTGGAGGCCAGGAGTCTGAAATCAGTTGTTGTCAGGACTGCGCTCCCTCTGGAGTCTCTTGAGGGGGATCCTTCCTTGCTATTTCCAGCTTCAGGTGCCTGTTGGCATTTCTTGCCTTCCTGGGCTTGTGGTCTCTTCACTCCAGTCTCTGCCTCCATCTTTACCTTGCTCACTTCTGTGTGTGTGTGTGTGTGTGTATGTGTATGTAAAATATCCCTTTCCCTTTTCTTATCTGAGCATTTGTCATTGGATTTAGAGCCCACCCAGATAATCCAGGATGATCTCCTCATCTCAAGATCCTTAATTATATCTGCAAAGACTCCTTTTCCAAATAACATTTTCACGGCTTCTGGGAATTAGGATGCACATACTTTTGGGGGGACCCCATACAACCTGCTACATACATGCACACATGTGTGCACACTCTCAGGGAGGGGCAGACGGGGAAGGAAAGGGAAAGAATCTCACGGGGACCGTGTGTGCTGTGCACAGAGAAATGTACAGATAGAGGCAGAGACTGGAGTGATGTGACCATGAGCCCAGGAAGGCAAGAAATGCCAGCAGGCACCTGCCTGATACAGGGGCTCCATCTCATGACTGAGATCATGACCTGAGCTGAAACCAAGAGTCAGATGCTTAACTGCCTGAGCCATCCAGGCGCCCTTCCCTTCTCTTTAGAAGCCTCTGCCCACCAGCATTCTCCATGCCGGCATGATTTTGGCAGTTAGTACCGACATATCTCATTTTATTATGCTTCACTTTATTGTGCTTTGTAGATAATGGGTTTTTATAAATTGACGGTTTGTCGCAATCTTATATTAAGCAAGCCTGTTACTGCCATTTTCCCAACAATCTCTGCTTACTTCGTGTCTCTGTGTCACATTTGATAACTGTAATATTTCAAACCTTTTCATTATTATGATATTTGTTATGGTCATCTGTGTTCTTTGCTAATACTACTGTAATTGTTTTGGGTATCATGATCTTTGCCCATATAAGACAGCAAGTACACTTAATTGATAAAAGCATGTGTTCTGACTGCTTCACTGATGGGCCATTCCCCATCAGTCTCCCTCTCCTTGATCCTCCCTGTATTCCCTGAAACATAACAGTATTGAAATTAGGCTAATTAATAATCCTACAGTGGCCTCTAAGTGTTCACCTCAAAGGAAGAGTCCCACATCTCTCACTTGAAATTAAAAGCTAGAAATGAGGGGTGCCTGGGTGGTTCAGTAGGTTAAGATTCTGCCTTCGGATTAGGTCATGATCTCAGGGTCCTGGGATCAAGCCCTACATCAGGCTCTCTGCTGTGCAGGGGGCCTGCTCCCCCCACCGCTCTGCCTGCTTCTCTGCCTATTCGTGATCACCCTCTCTGTCAAATAAATAAGTAAGATCTTTAAAAAAAAAAAAAAAAAAGCTAGAAATGATATGCTTAATGAGAAAGGAATGTCGAAAGCCAATAGGCAGAAGGATGGACCCCTTGCACCAAATAGCCCAGTGAATGCAGAGAAATGATTCTTTTTCTTTTCTTTCCCTTTCTCTCTTTTTTAAAGGTTTTATTTATTTCTTTATTTATCAGAGAGAGAGAGAGAGAGAGCACAAGCAGGCAGAGTGGTAGGCAGAGGCAGAGAGAGAAGCAGGCTCCTTGCTGAGCAAGGAACCGGATGTGGGACTCGATTACAGGATCCTGGGATCATGACCTGAGCTGAAGGCAGAGGCTTAACCAACTGAGCCACCCAAGTGTTCTGTTCTTTTCTTTCCTTTCCTTTCCTTTCTTTTCTTTTCTTTTCTTTTCTTTTCCTTTCCCCTTCCTTCCTTCCTTCCTTCCTTCCTTCCTTCCTTCCTTCTCTTTCTTTCTTTCTTTAAGATTTTACTTATTTGAGAGAGACAGAGGGCATGAGCATGCTAAGGGAGAGGGACAAGCAGACTCCCCACTGAGCTGGGGACCCCCCCCCCCCCCGACACAGGGCTCCACACAGGTCTTATTCCCAGGACCTTGAGATCATGACCCGAGACGAAGGCAGATGCTTAACCAACTGAGCCACCCAGGCACTCCTAGAGGAATGGTTCTGGAAGTAAATGAAAAGTGCTACTCCAGTGAACACATGAGTGATGAAAAAATGTGAAACAATCTTGTTGCTGAAGTGGGAAAAGTTTTAGTGGTTTGGTTAGAAGATCCAACCAGCGACAACAGTCCCTGAAATCAGAGCCTAATTCAGAGCCAGGCCCTGCCTCTCTTCAGTTCCATGAAGGCGGAGAGAGGTGAGGAAGCTGCGAGAGAAAAGTCTGAAGCTGGCAGAGAGTGAGTGGTTCACGAGGTTTAAAGAAGGAAGCCGACAGAGTAAGGTGGAAGCAGCAAGTGTGGATGTAGAAACTGTAACAAGTGATCCGGAAGGTCTAGTTAATTAATGAAGGTGGCTACACCAAACAACAGATTTCCAGTGTAGACAAAACAGTTTTCTATTGGAAGAAGATGCCTCCTACGACTTTTATAGGTAGAGAAGGGGAGTTAGTGCCTGGTTTCAAAGCTTCAAAGAACAAGTGGACTTTCTTGTTAGGTGGGGGCTAATGGAGCCGGTGACTTTTCAAGTTGAAGCCATTGCTCATTTTCCATTCTCTAAGTCCTAGGATCCTGAAGAATTATGCTAAATCTACTCTGCCTGTGCTCTAGAAATGGAAAAACAAAGTCTTGATGAGAGCACATTTTCTTACAACGTGGTTTACTGAATATTTTAAGCCTACTGTTGAGTCCTCCTGCTTAGAAAAAAAATGTTTCTTATAAAATATTGCTGCTCGTTGACAATGTACCTTGTCACTCAAGAGCTCTGATGGAAGTATGCAATGAGGTAAGTATTTTCTTGCCTGCTAACATAACATCAATTCTGGAGCTCATGGGTCAATGAATCATTTTGACTCTCAAGTCTTATTTAAGAAATAAATTTCATAAAGCTTTACCTGTCATACACAATGATTCTTCTGATGGATCTGGGCAAGGTAAATTGAAAACTTTCTGGAAAGGATTCCCCTTTTTAGATCCCAATAAGAACATTTATGATGGGAAGGGGTTCAAATATCAGCATTACCAAGAGTTTGGAAAAAGTTGTTTTCCTCCCTGATGGAGAACTTTGAGGGATTCAAGACTTCTTGGAGGCAGTCACTGGAGATGTGGTGGAAAGAGCAAAAGCACTAGAATGAGAAGTGGAGCCTGAAGATGGGACTGAACTCCTGCAGTCTCATGAGGATGAAGAGTTGCTTGAGATGCTTCTACTCCTGGTAAAGATGCTGTGAAGATTGTTGAAATGACAATAAGAGATTAGAATATGATATAAATTTAGTTGAGAAAGCAGTGGCAGGGTTGGAGAGGATTGACTCCAGTTTTGAAAGAAGTTCTAGTGTGGGTAAAATGCTATCAAACAGCGTTAGTGTGCTACTGAGAAATCACTGATGAAAGGAAGAATCATTTGATGTGGCAAACTTCATTATTATCTTATTTGAAGAAGTTGCCACAGCCGTGCCAACCTTCAGCAATCACCACCCTGATTGATCAGCAGCCATCAACACTGAAGCAACTCTCCATCAGGGAAAAGGGTATTACTTGCTGAAAGCTCAGGTGATGATTAAGGTTTTTTTTTGCAATAAAGTGTTTTTAAATTAAGGTATGTACATTGATTTTTAAGACATAATGCTATACTATAGTATAAACTTTTATATGCACTGTGAAATGAAAACATTTATTTGACTCAATTAATTGCAATATTTGTTTTATTGTGGTGGTCTGCGGCAGAACTGCCATGTCTCTGAGGTATGCCTGTGCTCAGCTCAGAACATTCCCTCTCTGCTTCATCCCCCACTGATGCCCCTGTTGGTAGCCATCAGGCAGTCTGGGGCTTGTCTTCCTTCCTCTTGTCTGGCCACATCAGGTTTTTGTAGTTGTGACCTGCTCTCTCTTGAACCTCCCCAGACCATAGTCTTCCTAACCCTTACACTTCTGGGACTTTCTCACTTATTGTTAACATGACTTCCTTTTTTTTTTTTTTTTTTAAGATTTTATTTATTTATTTGACAGACAGATCACAAGCAGGCAGAGAGAGAGGAAAGGAAGCAGGCTTCCTGCTGAGCAGAGAGCCTGATGCAGGGCTTGATCCCAGGACCCTGAGATCACGACCCAGGCCGAAGGCAGAGGCTTTAGCCCACTGAGCCACCCAGGCGCCCCATCTTATCTTCACAATGACCTCGAGTCCCGCCCCTCTTTCCTCCTATTTTTTTTCTCACCGTCCATCCACTTAGACCTTGACAAATTATTTTTCATTGCTGCCAAACTCTACTCAAGTTGGATTGTGGACTGCTGGATGTGCTGTGTGCCCGTGCACGCCAGAACCTCTGCTTCTGTGGTCCCCTCAGTGGAACTGTTCCTTTCCATCCTTCCTCCTATTCCCTTCAGTACCTTAAAGTTAAATTTACTCTTTCTTCCCTCTGCTTAGGCCACAGTCATGCTCAGTTTTCTCCTGTCTAAAAAAAAAACTTCCTTGACCTTGCTCTCACTTCTCTTTTCTTAAAATTGCTTTTACTTTGTCACTATCCTCTTTATTCTTTGCTACTTGCCTTTTGTTTCCATTGCTTTCCAGAAACTTCTTTTAAAGATTGACAGTGATCCCCTACCAGCATTTTTTTTTTAAGATTTTATTTATTTATTTGCCAGAGAGAGGGAGAACACAAGCAGGCAGAGCGGCAGGCAGAGGCAGAGAGAGAAGCAGGCTCCCCACTGAGCAAGGAGCCCGATGCGGGACTCGATCCCAGGACCCTGGGATCATGACCCGAGCTGAAGGCAGCAGCTTAACCAACTGAGCCACCCAGGCGTCCCCCCTACCAGCATTTTTAAGAGGCTGCATTGTATGGCGGAAAGGAGCTAGACCACTGGAGTCAGCCTGCTGGGGTTTGAATTCTGGCTCCACCCCCAGCTAATAACTGTGCGACCTTGAGCAAGTTAGATAACTCCATTGTTCAATTTCTTGATCTGCAAAATGGGAATAATATTAGTACCTACCATTATAGGATTGCTTGTAAGGATTAATTAGGTTAGTATATGTAAAGCTCTTCGAAGGATGCTTGAAAAGGGTATGTACCAACCATTAGTGTTTTATTTTTTTTAAACTATTATTTTTTAGTCTTTTTTTTTTTTTAGCCTCTGTGGTATTTGATATGGTTGACCATTTCCTCTTCACTGTGTTCAAGCTCAGACTAATTCATCTGGGGCCTTTTATCTTTGTGACCCTCTTTGTGGTCTCTTTCCATGTGTCTGAACTGTACTTTCTTATCCCTTTTCTGGATAGTTTTTCCTTATGGTGATTGACCACCATAGTTCCTACCCTTATAGGAATGTCACCCCCCATTTTTTTTTTTTTTTTTTTTTTGCCCTTTCTTAGCTCCAGTCCTGCACTTACAGTGTACCTAACCAACATAATCTCCCTCTTAAAATCAGCTCCTGGCTGGATTACTTTTTGGTAACAGACCTGTGGCAGTGTATCATAGTATGGGACCATTGGGACGCTGTGTCTGAAGCCTCTGAAGCTCAGGAAAGCTTTCCAGATCAGTGCAGACTGGCACATTCTCCTTGTCCGGAATACTGTTTTCAGTGAACAGAGCTGGATGTGGAAAGGCTTGGGGAGACACATTACTAGCAAGTGCATTCCTTAGTTTCCTTAAGCCGAGAATTCCATCTCTTGCTTCACAAACCGAGGGTAGGATGTCTAGCTGTTGTAAACTTGATTTTTGAGTGTTTTTTTTTTTTTTTAAAGTTGTAAGTATTCCGCTACCCCCACCACCTCCCACAAAGCAGACCTAGGTAAATAGGTTAAATGTATGTCTCACAAAGCAGAGGCAAATAGCAAATTAACTAGAGTAGAGAACAGGGCATGATTTTAATTAAGCAGTGGTAGTTTTTTTTTAGTGTATTTCTGAGTTTTCTAAATACCAAAGGGCAAAGCTGATAAAGATATCCCTGTTTTCTGAAATGCAATTTCTCTTACTTGGAATAGAAATTTTTGACAAAGATTTCCTCTAACTTGCTGGTTTACCAAGAAGATGTACCTAATAGTAATTAGTGGTCATATAGTTATTTGAGTGTGGATTAACAGCTTAAGGTGTCTGGAAATCCGACAGTTGGAACGACTCTCATGCTCGGTTAGTGTGCCTTGCAATACTTTGACACACCGCATTCTTCCTGTTAGCAGTGACTATTTAAACAAAACACCTTCATTCCCTAATGGGTTTTGATCTTTAGGGATTAAACCCATGAGGACTATTAACCTAAGGACTATAACTCAATTAGCTGTAAATGATTTAAAATAAACTAATAGATTCTCCATTTGGAGAGCTTGGTATCTTGCCTTCCTTAATTTTTTCTCTATCCATCTAATGAATAGTAAATGTATTCTTTTGTCACAGTTGTCATCAGTTTTTTTTTTTTTTCCCCCTGTATAAGTTTGTTACCTGATGTTTTGGAAGTTTTTAGGATAATTTACCTTGAGGATTCTTCTTTTCTCTACCAGATCTTTTCTTTGCTGCTCAAGTCTGACTTGGCTTCCCGATGTCAGACAATATTCTTTATGTGAATAGGTGTGTTAAAGATTCAGTTTCCAGGGCACATGGATGGTCTCACCTATCGCATCCTGGCTTGGGCCAGTATTGTTTTGAGCCACTCAGTTCTGCTGCCATATGATAGGTCCTCTCTGTGGTTTGGTGCAGAACAGGTGTTACAAGATATTAGATCACTGATAACAAATTTCGTGTGTAACTTTAGGATTCAGTGATCCAAGGTGTTGTAAGTTAGAATTAGTTTTCTATTTGATGGTTTTCCTCTGCATCATTTCGGTTGAATTTTAGATCTTGGCTTTTGCTAGTGTTAGTTGGCTTTTATTGAATGTTTTTCTGCATTTTTGGTTGGCTATTTTTTTTGTTTTCATTTTTCACTTTATCTCTTTTTCCTTTTAGAGTCTACTCAAGAGTAAAACTTCAATAAAAACTTGTATTTGTAACCTGAGGGGTGTAATAAATTCAAGCCTAAACAAGTTATATCTAATTATAGGATTGCTTTCTAGAGAGGATGTAGACACGCTCTTAAAAATGATTGAGGTAAACTTATGTGAAGTTGGATTTCTGTTGTTTTCTCTGTTATGGATTGAAGGTAAAAGGAGAAGTATTATTGTACTCTGCTTCTCTAGTTTATTTATTGTCTTTTGTACTTTGAGCATGTTAAAATTTACATAAATAATGGAAAAGGAGGGACATCTGGATGGCTCAGTCTTTATTAACCATCTGCCTTTAGCTCAGGTCATGATCCCAGGCTCCTGGGATCAAACCCCACATCAGGCTCTTTCCTCAGCAGGAAGCCTACTTCTGTCTCTCTCCCCCTGCTTATGTTCCTTCTCTCCTGGTGTCTCTCTCTGTCAAATAAATAAATAAAATCTTAAAAAAAAATGGGAAAGGAGGGGGTGCCTGAGAGGCTCAGTCAGTTAAGGGGTTAAGCAGTTAAGCTTCTGCCTTCAGCTCAGGTTATGATCTTGGGGTCCTAGGGATGGAGCCCCTCATCAGGCTTCCTGCCCAGCGAGGAGTCTCCTCCTCCCTCTCCCAACTCACGCACGTGTTCTTTCTCTCTCATATACTCTCTCTCAAATAAGGAAATAAAATCTTTAAAGGTGGTAGTAAACATCACATTTTGCTCATCTCTCTGTAGCAACTCAGGGAAGTAGAGCAGGGCCCAGAAAATGAGTTGAATTTAACATTTTTTATTTTGGCATTCATTTTTTGAGAGCATCGTCAGTGTTCAGGGCTGACTTATTTTAAAATTGGAAGAGTCATTAACTGAGACTTGCAGTTTTTTGTTTTTGCCATGAAAATGATCCTCTTCCTCTTGATTGAATGGAGTGTATGATTTTTTTGGCTGTATGCTTGGAGAATGGAAAGTAGAAAGGGCTTTAGAGAACATCTAAGGCAATACACCGACTGTATTAGGTGAGGAAACTGAGATTCAATGAGTTGTCTAGAGTTGTGCATTGTGCTTACAGAATCAGGACTGAGAAAGAAAGGATCTTTTGATTACCCCTGTGCTTCTCTGAGGAGTGCTGGCATCTCAGAACGCAGAGATTTTTGTCATCTTTGTCAGTTGACCAGTTTCTCCCAAAGCAAGAAATTAGGGGCCTAGTTTTGAAGCACTTAACACAAAGAATTAAATGTACCAACTTGAAAATGCACATTGATTTTAATTGTGTCTGCTTTTACCATCCTGGTAGATAAATTTGTGATTGAAAGGGAGTATAAAAGTTCTTAAGTAATTAACTCAGTAGAGAGAAATTACCAAAATAGGTATTGATTCTAGGTCATTCTGCCCCCTAACTCTCCTTCCCCAAACACAGTGAGAATTTAGGAGAATTTAGGAGATCCATTGCAGGAGTCATATTCATACTAGCTGTTTTGGTGATTTATGATATATTTACTATTAGGTAAGGAATACTTGCTCTTGTGGAGTTTGGGGTTTGAGGAAGTTAATGTAGAATTAGAGAAAGTATACTATGATTGTATGTTGGTAATAAAATGCCTTTTTGAAATGTGTAAGTATGTTTTATGGTAGAAAATCATTTATGGATAAAGGAATTCATTATGATATTCATTTAGTCTCCTTCTATTGGATGGGATATCACTACTTGAATTTTTCATTTTTATTGTTTTAAAAACTTTTTTAAAGTTTGTTTCTTTTCTTTTCTTTCTTTCTTTCTTTTTTTCTTTTTTTAAGGAAATCTCTAATACCCCATGTGGGGTTCAAACTTACAACCCCAAGATCAAGAATCGCATGCTCTTCTGATTGGGCTCACCAGGCACCCCTGTTTTTATAAGTTTCTGATAATAGGAAATAGTCATTTTGTATTTCTTTGTTCCCTTTGGACATGTTAACTGAGTCAGTTTGGGTTTATTGGGCTGTTCCCCAGTCCGAATATTATTTTATTAAATTAGGGAAAAAAAAAGCTTACTGAGTCATGGTGTTTCCTCTCTTTCCTTTTTATAGCCAACACATATCTCTTTATGGTACAAGCTCGAGGAATAATGTTGAGAGAAAATGTGAAAACAATAGGACATATGATCAGGCTGTACACAAATAAAAACACTACCCTCAATGGTACAGGTAAGATTGCTTGCTTCTTCATCATGCTTTGTTTCTGCTTCTTACCTTTGTAGTCGAAAGAAGTAAACCAGATCCCTCAAGCTCTGAGACTCCTGTTAAAGATGAAGGTATCTCCTACCATGTGTACTGGGAGACTCATTCGCTGCTTGGGCCAGACTGTCCATGTTTTAGGATCTATAAAGGTGTTCTCACAGAGGGGTTGGGGGTTTTGTACAAAGATATGGGACTTTAATTCTTTTTTATTAAACTTAATTCTTGCAAACATAAAGTACAAAAAGCAGCATGTGCTTTTTCAGTTCACCTATCGTAGTTAAAATCAACCGCAGAAAGAATAATTTATCCGTATTAGTCATTCCGCCATCTCTCTTTATGTCTATTCTAACTCCTAAAATGTTTTTCTAACTCTGTTTAGTAAATACTTGTGTTTTTAATTATAGAAGATTCTTAATAATTTTATGGCCTTTTTAGGGGGCTTAAGGAGAAATTATATAAAAGTGGAAATCCATAGGTGCTATTTTCCTTTAACAATATTATCTGGAAGCAGAATGTCCGTCAGAATCACCTGAGGTTAAAACCAAGTAATGGGCCAATATTAGTGATTGAATGAAGGCAGAATTGATGCAAATACATTGAACTATCATGGAAGAATGCTTAGCCTCCCACGGGGCAGTGTTTCTGCGGTGACTTCTGAGTGTTATTAGAAGCTACTTAAAAGTTTCAGTAACTGGTTATCACTTGTTGCATCCTTTATTTCTCATTTTAAACAGTTAAAATTTAAGATTTCATTCCTGTCAGCAGTTCTCCATGTGCCACCGTAAATGACAGATACACACACACACGCACACACTATCTGCTAACCATAGATGTTCTTTCTTAAAATGTATGTTACGGTGGGTAATAGTTTTACCCTTCTAAAAATTCAAGACTGTATCAGATTTATTCTTAATTTCACACGTGCTTTTGCAAAATTCAGTCTAGTCATTTGTCTGATTTGTTTTATGATGCCGCAAGTCAAAACACTCTTGTTTCTCCCTTTTAAGTCGAAGGACGTTTCTTTTAGAAAGACCGTCATTGTACCTGATATTTTAATAGTATTGTAAAAATCTCATTAACTGGTCTTCTGCTTTAATTGGTCTTCTGAATAGTAGGTCAATGTTAGGAGCATTTTAAACATTATAAAAGATTCTTTAGGACTTGTCCTGGTTGAATAAGCTGATTGTCAAGTGTTCATTAAAACTTGACTCAACTGGACAGAAGTACTCAGCATCCTCAGACTACTGTGTTTGTATAAGGGAGTGCTGGACATCGGTGCATAATTGAGTTCCTTTCCTGGGGCATGAAGAAGTTTCATGTGGGAACTCAGTTGAGCTTAATTAGGAGAATTGATTACTGGGTTAAGACAAACTCTTCCCCTCAACCCCCCACCCCACATAGTGGAGACAAGAAGAAGGGAAATCCTCTTTTCCCCTTACCAACTCAGTTTCAATACTGACCAAACAACCACTGCCTACTTGGATTAGATTTGGCTTACTTTGATGAACCTTTGAAAATTTTTCTCATGGTTCAGTTACTGGTGGTAAACTGTTCTGTCATTGTATCAGCTAGGAAGTGGGTTTGGCTGTAAGAGGGACCTGGCTGCAGAGGCTTAAGCCCATGAGACTCCACATTCTTATGTAAAAAGAGACCCAGAAGTTGGATGTCTGGGGCTGTGGTGGAGAAATTCTCCACACACCTTCCATCTTCTGCTCTGTCATGGAGTTTTATAGTCTTCGAAGGTTGTTGTGGTGCTCCAGTCTTTCTATTTGTACTTGGGTTAGTAGGAAGAAGGAAAGGAAGAAGGAAGAAGAACAGAGGGACCCTTTTAAGGAGACTTTCCAGAAGTTTCACATGGTATTTCTGCTTCCGTCGCATTGGCCAGAACTTGGTTGTAGGGACTGTAAATTACAAGCTGGGCACACTGGTGCTTTGAATGAAATTGGGGTTCTGCTACATAATGAGTAAGTGAAAATGGAGTTTGAGGAGGCAACCATGAGACTCTGCTGTGTTCATGTATATTGAACAGTTCATGTTGTCAGTATTCTTACATCGATACTTGGAGACACAGCACTAAGAAGAACATCCTCCCTTTGTATGAGGATCTCTTTTGAGAGAGATGGAAGCATACATAGTTACTTATAATGAAGTTGTTTATTTCTGCACAAACCTATATAGATATAATCTGCTAGTAAGGAGATAATGGCCAGTAAGGTGTATTGAGAGCTAATTGAAGTCTGGGGGAGAATTGATTAATATATGCTAGCGCATTTAAAATTTAACATTTGATGGCAAATAGGTTGCGATATTTCTAAGAACATTTGATTTCAAAAAGGGGTTTTTAACCTTGTACTTGACTTTCTGAAACACCAAATGTAAAGAAGTACTACATATAATATTTTTGCAAAGACATCACATACTCCCATCATCAAATGATGCTTTGCCTTGTAGCTATGGAGTTAGTCAAATTAAGGAAACAAGATGTAATCAGTGAATAATTACTGAAGCAGATGATAAGGGTCATGCAATGTGAGAGCTGGTAGATTTGTTAGAAATAGCCGAGTGCACCTCCTGCTTGATGGCTGTGTGGTCTGAACCCTCAGACACTGCCGGGCTAACAGAGCAAGCCAGGGGTAAATAGACTAGAATTCTCACTGAGTTTCTGTTCCCACTTGAAGCTGCCCTTTGCAGGAAGAACAAAGCCCTTGCGAATCCAGTTTGGTGCTCTTCTCCTTTTCCTATAAGTGGTAAGTTCCAGTGAGAGCTGAGGAAGGGACCTGTCCAGCAGTTTTCATTCTGTGTCTCTCTTCTCTTTAGGTGTGGCTCTAGAAAAGAGAAAAAAGGCCCGGGCCCAGAACTCATTGTGTTTTCACTCATCCATTCATTAGATGAAATAATGTCTACATTTTAAAGCAGTTGTGGTAGATCCGCCCCAAATGCATCTATCATGTGTAATGCTCCTGATTTTGAAAGCAGTGGTTATACTTGATGGACCCAAGCACTTTGTGGGAATAATGATTTTGTGGGTTTATTACAGTATAGTCTCCAAAAGCTTAAATTATTGTTGGCTGAATGATCAGTTGTGAAGCGTTCACTTACAGTAAGTTTTTACCATGTTGTAGATACTTTGTTTGATACTGGAAATCAAAGGCAGTTTGATTTAAAAAAAAAAAAGTATTCAGACTAGTGGCAGGGGGTGTGTGGGTAGACTTATACATAATACATTGGGATGACATAAGCACCACTGGACACAGTATCCAAGGAGTGCAGAGACTTTTCTGTAAGTCTGGCAGTGAGTTGATCCTTATGATCATTTGTAATGATATAGCCAAGAATAACACATTTAGCTCCAAAACTTTGTATTTAAAGGAAATGAATATACTGCTATTCTCTGTATCTTTGAGTTTTTTATTTTTAATCTAGTCCTTTAAAAACTGATCAAAGTGATACGATTTTTTTTTTTTTTTTTTTTTTTTTTTTTTTTTTTTTTTGTGAAAGACTCAGTCATTCTAGCACTAAAATAAAAAGTGAAACAGTCCTTTAGGCCTTCTGCTGCCACCAGACTCCCCAGGGGGAGCTTCCGTTAACAGTTTGTTTTGCAGAAACATCTAAAGAGCTTACAATTTCTGTGAGTTGGATGCAGATTTATAGAATCATAACATGTAGCTAAGAGAAGGGGCCCAAACATTAATCACGAGAAAGAATAAGTTGTGCAAAAAAAGAAAATACTCTCATCTAAAGTTAACTACGTAACATTAAGAAATACTTAAGAATTTTGAGAATGTTAATATTTATCCTCAGGATTATAAGAAAATCAATCTTTGGAACACATAAAGGCTAGGGACAACCTTAATTATCTTCTGGTTTTGGTTCCCACAAATGCATAGACTGTAGTGGCTGCCTAGTGTAGTAGGAGTCCCCATAAATGCAGAAAAATTTTTTGAATATAACTTGAAGTTTGATCTGTATCTAGATATATTTTTTAAAAACATCTTAAAGAAACAGAACTTCAATGGACTTAAACTTATTTTATGTTCAGTATCTTTAAACGTTTCAGATGTATATGGGGGACACATGGAGTATGGATTACTAGAGGGGTCTCTGCTCTTGGTGTGTCCCTGGGCTTACAAAACAATTGCTGTGCACTGAACGCCCCTCCCCTTTGGCTTGGAGCATTTTCCTGTGAAGTGCTTTCCAGGGCTGCTCTGGAGAGCGCTCCTGGGGGGATTCTGTCACTGGGGCTTTCCCACTTTCCCGCTTCCTGGCATCGGCCTTAGCGGTTGTACATCATTCAGCCCTACTTATCTTCTTGGTGTTTCCTGTCAATAAGTACACTTCTCTTAAAACCTCCCCCATGGCCTGCCAAATCACAACTGGGATTTCCATGTGGTGCTTTGGAATTGGACCTTCTTCTTCAATTTCTGTCCCCTCATTCTTACTGGAAGCCCTTACCCTCCACTGAGGAGGCTCTACGGGGTTCCTTTCAGCAGGCGTGCCTGTGCTTGGAAGTGTCATCCTGGAGCCCAGGCTGCACCCCTGTCAAGTCCATTTTGTTGATGGGTGGATAACTGTGGTAGGCAAAAGGTGTGCAGGGTGGTGTTTAGTGTTCTTTGACTCTTCTCATATACTTCATATTCATTTGCCAGGATTCTACCATTTTTCCCTAGGGAGAGGGTTTAGCTTTTATAGGTTAGTAAGGTGTGTGATTTTTACCTTTCGCCTTTTGCTTGCTGGTCACTGGCAGACAGGCCTCTCTTTCAAGTCGTATGCCCGTTCTCCTCTTTCTTACCTCTCTGCCTGCAGACCAGTTCAGATAGGAATAACTCTGTCATCAGAGCAGATTCCTGGAGATTGAAAGGACCTCTTTGTATTTTCCTCAAGTGTCTGCTAGAGCTTCATTTCTTGTGGGTACATGGTTTATGATCAAGGAGACAGACACTCGTTGAATCAGCTGTTTCCATGTCTTGTCTCTTACCACCTGTTGGTCTTGTCCTCTTAGACTGGCTTCCTCTGACATAGAGGAACCTGTCAGTTCATGGTTCTCAAACTTGCATCTCAGAACCTTGTTCCAGAAAGGGCCAAAACACGATCTCTTTGGCTCCAAGTTCAAAATTTCTAAGATTCTGAATGTCCTGGGTTAAGTCCTATGCACGGCTCTGAGCCAGTCACTTAGAGCTCCAGCCATTGGATAGGGATTGTTGTAAGCAGTTTGTGCATTTCTCTTATTGAAATCTGGAAACGGCTACATGCGGTAGGTAGAGAAGAGAAACTGCATTGTCTGGCCCTGTACCACAAAGCTCGTGCATGTCGGAGCAAGGATTTGAACTCCACATTTGACTGTGGCGTTCTAACCAGTGCCCTCCATGCTGTCGAACTTGTAGTAGCGAGCGATAATGGACCTAATGTAATGCAAAGCCCAGGGCTCCCCAGGCACGGCAGCCTACGAGTTGGGAACTTAAAGATTTAAAATGAACTGCGTTACAGAAGTAAGTTGAGTGGGTCAGTCTCAGTCTCAGTTTCTTAAGTGTGGGGTGGTGAGAAAACATGACTCCCACCCCTCAGCCTGGTGCTTACTAGAAGCATTGTGCTGTGGCTCTGTGGTCTCCAGGATACCCTTGGCCATCGATGCTGGTGGAGATCCCCTGGTGTACTTTGCCAGTCTCTTTTGGTCTTGCTCAGCTCGGGAGGGATGGGAACAGGTGTGTTCATATGGCCACAGATGAGCCTGCTCGGTATGTGTGTACAGATGAGGCCAGGCTGCTCTCTAACCTTGTCCCCGAGCTCCGCTGGGAAATCATGCTGAGAGGTCCTTTCTAGTAGCAGTGAAGGGTGAATGGGAGAGTAGCCACGGCAGCCGTGTTTGCTTTTCCTTTGTTCTTTATAGATAACTGCTTTTAAGTACTTCCGTAGGTTGCATGTTGCAAGTCTTCTTGCAGTGATAGTGACGGATTTCATGCTAGGAGCAAAGAAAAAGGCAGTTTTTCGGTTGTAACTTTTTTCCTCTCTCTCCAAGATTATCCTGAAGGCAATAATTCAAGTGATTATCTTGTTCAAACAACAACATATCTTCCGGAAAACTTCACATATTCACCATATCTACCCTGCCCAGAAAAACTGCCTTATATGCGTAAGTGTCATCTAATTTTGACTTAACTGTTTGCTTGTGTTATAATAAAATAATAAAAACCACGTAGTTTGAGCACTCCATGCTCAGATCATCACTGTGGGTGCTAATGTTTATGTTACATAGCGTATTACGCGATTTTTCTTTTTTTGATGAAGTTTTTTTTTGGAAGGGGAGGGGGATTGAAAAACTGTGGAAAAAGCTCATCCTTTACCCACAAGTAACCTCTATCATGAGTTTGATTTGTATTCTTACAGGTTATTTAAAAAATTTTTTTTACATAAATAGATGGTTAGATAGAAAGTTGTAATGTTGCAAAGGTTTTAAAAATTTGTATAAATGGTCTTAAAGTTACGTAAAGTCTGTAATTTGCTTGCTTTTTTAAAGAACTGTCCATGTTGATACATATAGATCTATTTATTTTCCGTAGCTACCGTATAGTACATCTTTGAATAAATGTACCACATTTCAGTTACCTTTTTCTCTGCTGATGGAAATTTAGGTTATTTCCGCTCTTTTGCTATCACAAAGTAGTAGCATAGGGTGCAGCGTAGTACAGAGTTCTCTGCACGTGGTGTGCATGTGTTTGGGGGTTCAGACCTAGAACTGCAGTTGCTCTATAGGCTGGCTTGAATTTGTACCAAAGCAGCTGGACCAGTTTATATCCCCAGCAGCAGAGCATGAGTGTACCATGTTGATATGGATGGACTTTAAAATTTTTGCTAATCTGAGGAAAATATTTTTTCTCATATGGTAGACAAGAACTGATATCTCACTGTTTGAATGTTCAAACAGTGTTTCTTATTAATAGTAGGTTCAAGTAACATTTTTTAAAAGATTTGTTTATTTGAGAGAGAGGGAGAGTGAGTAAGTAGAGCACAAGCAGGGGGAGGGGCAAAGGCAGAGGGAAAGAATCTCCAGCAGATTCCCCACTGAGCACGGAGCCGAGGTGCACAGGGGTTCAGAGTCATGACCCTGAGATCATAACCTGAGCTGAAATCAAGAGTCAGACACTTAACAGAGTGAGCCACCCAGGCACCCCTCAGTAATTTTAGTTGTGTTTATGAGTGGTTTTACATTTTCTCTCCTGTGACTCAGTCGTGTGCTTTATCAATTCCATATTGACTAATTAGGTTTTCATATTAATTGATGTAAGTTCTTTACGTATATTCCAACAGTGTGGTGTAACAGCTTTTCCAAAGTCCCTGGCTTGTCTTTCCATTTTGTTTATGGGAACTTTTATAGAAGTTTAAATTTATAATGTTTCTAAGTATATCAGTGATTTTTTTTAAAGTTATTGCTTTTTGGTCTTAAGAAAGCTTTCCTTATTACTTGAAGGCCATACAAATACTCTTATTTCCTTCTAACAGTTTTACCATTTTGCATTTAGCTTTCTTTCTTTTAAATATTTTTTTATTTATTTGAGAGAGAAAGAGCTAGAGAGAGAGAGAGAGTAAGCACAAGTGGGGGGCACAGGGAAAGGGAAAAGCAGACTCCATGCTGAGCAGGGAGTCCGATGCATGACTCAATCCTAGGACCCTGGGATCATGATCTGGACAGAAGGCAGCTGCTTAACTGACTGAGCCACCGAGGTGCCCCCAATTTTAAGTATACTCTTTATATATAAGCCTGTATGTTGATTTTTATATAACTAAAATTTAAATAAACATCTTTGTGAATTGCTTGTTTACCCTTGGGTTCTAAAGTGGTATCTGAATGTGTTTTTTATGTCTTTATATGAGTATTCTTTTTTTTTTTTTTCTTTTAAGATTTTATTTATTTACTTGACAGAGATCACAAGTAGGCAGAGAGGCAGGCAGAGAGAGAGTTGGGGGTGGGGGAAGCAGGCTCCCTGTGGTGCAGAGAGCCCAATGCAGGGTTTGATCCCAGGACCCCAGGACCATGACCTGAGCCAAAGGCAGAGGCTTTAACCCACTGAACCACCCAGGCACCCCCTCATGAGTATTCTTTATTGAGGAAATTAACCTTTGCCTGTCATAGTTGTAGGATTTTTTTCAGTTTATTGTTGGTAAATTGTTGATGTTATATATCTGTAATAAAAAAGAGTCACCTTTCAATATCTAAGGCCATGGTTCTCAAATTTTGGAGTACATCAGAATCAGCTGGATAGTCTTTTAAAATATAGATTGTTGTGTTCCACTGTCAGAATTTCAGACTTTGTAGATCTCAAGGAGGGTCTAAGAATTTTCATTTCTAACAAGTTCCTAGATGCTAGTCATCCTTGGGCCATACTTTAGACCCACTAATCTAGACTAGATCCTGGCTCTACTGAGCCTAGGGAACTTTTATCATTATTGGTCCCACCCCATAAGTGATTTTATTAACCTGACAGGGAGCATGGGTATTTAAAAAAAAAAAAAAAAAATTCTCAGTGGTTTCTAATCTTGCTCTCTCTTTGCTGTCTTATAGTAGAAGAGGAAGCTGTGATTTTTGTGGCTGTGTATTTGTCATTTGTTATTGTAGCCTTGGTTTTCTAAAAATGAATGTTTTTGTCTGTGCAGTGCTGAAACCACTAAGTAATGTTCTGCTGAAATATTGATTACAATAATTTCATTTTCATAATTTGCATATTCAAGGATTTATAGTTTTAGGAAATCTTTCTGTTCTTGGTGTACTTGCCATTTTCTTAATTACTGCTTTATGGGTACTAATTAAACTCTGTTTAAAAGCATCTGCCTGCCAGGCCTTCCTACTAGCCCTGTCCTCCTCCAGGCCCATAACTCGTAATTGCTCCTGTCCTGGTGCTTGAGAGATTGTGTCAAGGCTGCTAGGCACTGCCTGTTCTCCAAATGTGCTGGTGCTACTGTTCACTGCTTCCGTCAGTCTTGTGTTCGTCACAGAAGAGGATCACGCGCTTTTAGCTAGCCACCTTTTCACAGAAGGCCTCCTCGTGGGCTTCTGGCTTTGGGTCCGGCACCAACCCCATGTCCAAGTAGAAAATAGGCCACATACCAGAAACTACTTAGAAAGGGGCTGTGGGTACAGCCAATGTAATGAGATTTTTTTCCACGAGGGCCTTGCATGGGCCATGCAGTGGAACCCCTTCACTTAGTCATGTGACCTCTGCAGAGTGGAGCCTCGCTTTACCTGTCTGGAAAATATGGGACTATAGTATCAATTTCACAGTGTTGCAAGGATACAAAGAGGTGCAGTGCTTGAAGCTTGATTGACATTAGTTTGATATTCCCTTTCTTTCTCACAGCTTTGAGGGAGCCAGAATTTGTTATGACCAAGGGAATGAGAAGCCTAGGAGAAATGGGTAGAGTTAAGGGCTTCTATACTTAGCTGCATCCCTAATTTACTTTTAATTAACAGGATTATTTCCCATCCATAATAGAGAACAGCATACTAAAATAACTAAGTGTAAAATCTTATTAAAATGTGGTACAAAATAATTGAATACAATACCTCCCTAAATAATAGTTAAAGGAAGTCTGTGTAGGAAGATCTCCTTTGATGAGACCTGTCCATGTATGCAAGATACTTAATTCTCTTACATTCACCAAAAGCGAAGTGAGGGCTTAAAATTGGTATTTGATTATCTGGCTAGAATTTTTTTTTTTTTAATTTTTCTCTAGTGTAACAATGGGACTAGAGCACTGGATTGCCATAAAGATAAAGTTGGAACTTTTCCAATTGGAATTTAGATAAAATCGATTTCACAGATTTCAGCAATATTTTACCTTCAATCAGTTACACTCTAAAATCTATTTTAATGTGTGTTATTTATACAATATGAATGACTTCTTTGTCAGTGTTAGTATTTATAGATTCTCCAGAGGGCTTAATCCACTTAGCTTTTTAAAATTTATGTGAGACTTCCATGCTAACGAAGTAAAGTAGAAATTTCACTTTATCTAGAGGTTAAACATAGTAAGTGCTTAATGTGAATGTTTTGATTTTTCTGAGTAAAGGAGAGCTAGAAAATGTCATTTGTATACTTTGCAGTATTAAGGTAGACTTATCTGGAGTTTTCCTGTCTTTTAATCCTTAATTCAAATAGAATACATTTGTAGCAACTTCCATGTATTTTGTCCTTACTGTTTGTGGAATAGTTCCCTTTAGGGTTTAAACCTGATAATTGCAATAGTTTTGAGATGCAATAATTTTTGAGATGAATTTAAATAATTCAGTTGAAAATCAGCAAAGAAGGACAAGGTAAACAAATACACCTAAAAGATTGCTTAGGGTGACAAACCATCGTGCATGTGTTTTTGTAAAAAGGGAGATGGGAGCCGTTTTAGAGTAAAACACATGTAGTGTTCCTGGGTTGTTCACAGGGACAGGC
Source organism: Mustela erminea (assembly GCF_009829155.1). Classification (NCBI taxonomy): domain Eukaryota; kingdom Metazoa; phylum Chordata; class Mammalia; order Carnivora; family Mustelidae; genus Mustela; species Mustela erminea. Next base: position 40,067,064 of record NC_045626.1, read on the forward strand.
AGAGGAGAAACAAAGCTGAATATGATCCCGTGTCCAACCAGCTAGAGCAGGTAGTGTGCTCAGAGAAAGGCAGTGTGCTCATTGCTATGAATGGTTTATTGTGTGATGGAAGGATTCAGGGTTCATTCTAGAAGGAGGGAGATGTCAGTGAGAGGTGATGTTGTAATTGGGTCTTGCAAGATTGTTCAGTAGGCAGCTGAGGTAACAGGGTCAGAGCACCAAGGGTTCTGTGTTTTAAAAACAGAGGGTGGTCTGCTGTGATCAGGGTAGGTGTGTGGTGGGGTGTGTGGGAAGTGAGGCTGGACAGGGAGGTGAGAGGCCTGAGGGCCCTGTGGGTTCCATGAATCCCTGGGCATCCATGAGATAGGCCTCAGATGGAGCAGAGCCCCTGAGCCTGTATGCCAAGGTTTGAGTTAATGCCCTCTGTGCATATCTGGAGGGTGAGTGTGTACAGTTTTCAAAGGATTGGGGCAAAAGAGGATAAAACACAAACAAAAACCATTGCTTTAAGCAGATGAATAATATGACTAAGATGGTATTCAGAAAGATTATTCTGATGAGAAGTTGAAAAATGGATGAGAACAGGGAAACACTAGAATCTGAAAGCTTTCTGAGGGGGCCAAGAGGAATGACAAGAGCATGTGCTGAAATTGTGGCATCGGAGAGAGCATGGGGCACCAGAGAGAACTCCAGGGCACCACTGGCCAGATGGAGTGACCAACTAGGGGATCGGGGTTCATGAGCAGTTTCTGACCTGGCGACTGTTCATGGAAACAAGTAATACAGGATAAACAACACATTTGACGTTTCTGAGGAAGTTAATGAGGAAGTTAGTGTTGGGCCCGTTCTGTTTAAAGTTCGGAAGAGTTGATCTGGGGTCTGAATTTCATCAGAGAGATCCAGGTTGGAAATAGAGGAAGTGAGACCGATGCTAAGAGTGGGTCTCTGGAGAACACCAGCACTTGTGGGGGTAAGGGGGCATCTACAGATGAAGGGAAACAGTTGGTCACAGAGCAGTGTCCCAGAGGCTGACGAGAAGAGAGTTTCAAGGAGAGAGTGTTCTGTCTTGTGACGCACCTCAGAGTAGGTGGGAGGAAACCTGTGAGGAGCCATAGAATTGAGCAAGAAGAAAGTGGGGACCACCGCCAGCGCAGCGTCAGTAGAGGGGTCGGGTAAGAGGCAACATATACTGTCTGGAGAAGTGATGCAGAGGTGTGTACAAGCCAGTCAGTTTAAAAAAAAAAAAAAGTTTGGTGGGAAAGGGAAAGAGAAGGTAAGGTATCAGGAGGGGGTGGGGGCAAGGGAAGAACTCTTGGGGAAGATGTGGACGTGAACGAGTTTTAGGCATTACAGAAAGACAGGAGATGGGAAGTAGAAGGGAGCAGAAGGGAGGTATCCACAGAGCCAGATTCTGGAGATATGTATAGGAAACAGAAATATGCTCAGGCCCAGGAATTAGCCTTGGAAAATAGGACCACTTCTCCCCTGAGGCAAGAGGACAGGTCATTTGGAGATGAGGTGGAGAAAGTTAAGGGGGTTCGTGCCAGTTGCTTCTGTGTTGCTAATAAAGTGGGAGGCCACATATATCTAAGAGGTTGATCTAGGACTGAGCAGTGTGAAAGGGAGAAGTAAATATTTAAAAAGTTGTTGTAGGGAATGAAAAGTGGAGCCAGCTAACCACAAGTTAAAGGTGACTAACGGGTTAGCCAAAAGAGCCCCTCACCTTCCCTGAGGGGTCAAAATGCACAAATATTGTGACACTTATTTTTGTTGAAAGCTTCCTATGTTCAAGGCAGTGTATTAGGTACTATCACTAAGGATGAGATTAGTGTGCTGATGTGATTTTCTTTAGTGGTATTTATTGGGTAGAGGATTCAAGCATGGACAATTATTGATCAGGTGTGTCAGGTCAGGAAGGGGGGGCAAGTAAGAGTATTTGTGAGTGAATAGGTGTGGCTTAGTCTATTTGGGCTGCTAAAAAATACCGTAGACTGGAGGGCTTAAACAGTAAGTGTTTATTTCACAGCCTTGGAGCCCAGAAGTGTTAAAATTAAAATGCTATAGCAGGTTCAGTGTCTGGTGAGGACCTGATTCTTGGTTCACAGATGGCCATCTTCTTACTGTGTCCCCACGTGGTGGAAAGGGCGAGGGATGTCTTTGGGATCTCTTTTATAAGACTCCTGACCCTGTTTATGAAGGCTCTGTCTTCATGACCTAATCGCCTTCCTAATACCATCATGTTGAGGGTTAGGATTTTGACATACGAATTTTAGAGGCACAAACATTCAGCTCCTTATAAAGGGCTGTGATGGGGTAGAGCTCATAGAGCTGTGTTTCTCTGAGTGTGGTCCAGGGATCATCTGCACTAGAATCAGCTTGGGATACTGGTTAGAAATGTAAGCCTCTAAGTCAAACCCCTGATCCACAGGGAAGGTCAGGTTTTTTGGCTGCACACCCCAGAATACAGTCTAGCTTGGTTTGAGGAGAAAGGGAATCTGTGGAGAGATCCCAGGCAGTCCTCAGAAAACCTGGGTGGCATAGAGTTAGGGTTAGAGGCTGAATAGCTGTGATGAGACCTAGACTCTTGCTGAAGCATCTCTCGCTTTCACTTGGCAGAGGTCGCAGTTTCCCCCAGGGTGCTCAGGTCTGGAGATCAGAGTACCCCCCACCCCAAACTGGAAGCTTCTGTCACTGCTTTTACCAGAAGGTAGTTTTGTAAAGTGCCCCTGTCCTCATGGCGTTGTCTTCTGCTTAAATGCTCCTGCTGGTGTGGTTGGTCACATGACTGCTCCTGTCTGCTAGAGAGGAAGGGCAAGTAGGTTCTAGCTTCTTCCTCTGGAAGGCAGGACTCGGTGGTGGGCTGTTCAGACACTTGAAATGTGTTCACAGGGGTGTCTACTGACATAGGAGCTTTGAGAACGGGGCCAGTGACCCTCATTTTAAACAGTCATGCCTGGTGATTCTTAGCCATACCACCAAATTTAGTGAGCTTATTAGAAGCCAGCTAGATGGGGAAAATGAGGATATAGCAGAGAGAATTTGAAGCCAGAGCTGACTGGCTTTCAGCTCTGATGGTGCCCATCATTCTAGGTGACCGTGATGCTTAGGGTTACAGATCTGGGTTGATGGACAGGGAGGGGAGAGTAAGTCCCTCTCTGTAAACAAGGCTGGACATTAGAAGGTGGTATGATTAACAGTCATAAACGTGAAAGGAGGTGAATACATGAAAGAACAAAGTAAACATTTTTTTTTTAATTGTAGCTCTAAGTCTGTGGAATACGTTCTTTTAACCCTGACTCCAGGATGGTAGACCTAGGAAAGTGAGCACTTAGCACAGTTTGAAAGGAAGAGTAATTGTTCATTTAAGATGAGGAGTGGGGAGATATTCTAGAAAAAACACTGAGGTGCTACACATGGAAATTTCTTGGCAGTGAAATGGTTCTAGAAAATACATTTGAAATCACAAGAGGAATATACGACATACTATATTTTCTTTTCTTTCCTTTTCTTCTCTTTCTTTCTTTCTTTCTTTCTTTTTTTTTGATATCTCATATTTTCCTGACAAGGCACACCATTAATTTTATAATGGCTTTTTGGGAACAAGGAAGAAGCAATGCATTAAATGCACACATTATGGGGTATATCCTTATATCAGGATGCTAAAACATAAATGAGTGCGTGTGTCAGAGTTGAGGAAATAAGTAATAGTTATACACTGTGACAATAGAGGAGGTTGACATCATCTTAACAGTCAAGGACTAGGAAAATCATTTGGAAGAATGTGATAAAGGCTGTGAGAACGTCTGGGCTGAAACAAGGGCCTATTGGGTGGTTAGAAGGCCTGGGTGGGGACAAAAATCAGGTTTCAGTTAGTCATCCAGAGTAAAGCAGGAGAAAACTATAGCAAGGGAAGAAGTCAGATGTTAAGAACTGTGTGTTGTGGGCAGGATCAGGGGGTGAGAACTTGGGCTGGCTGGGAGCTGTTATTTGGGGTCATCTACTTGGGGGGCACCTTTTGCACGAATGTCTTATAGGCATATTTTAGCACTTGATGGAGCCAGTGGGTGGAAGCATAGGTTGAAAGGAAGCCGAAGAAAGAGAGGTGAGACAGGATTTGGACACGGCCAGCTTTACCCTTCTTACCCATTCATTCGTTCGTTTGCTCATTCATCTAGTGTCCAGGCATTGGTCATGTGGGGCTAAAAACGACTCTGTGTTTAGAATACTTAGATTTGGGGGGTTCATGAGTGGTGTTAAGTGTCCGACACTTGGTTTCAGGTCATGATCTCAGGGTCATGAGATCAAGCCCTGCATCGGACTCCATGTTCAGTGAGGGGTCTCCTTGAGATTCTCTCTCTCCCTCCCTCCCTCTCTGCACCTCTCCCTGCTTGCATGCTTTCCAAATGAATAAATAAATAAAATCTTTTTTTTAAAAAAAGAAGAATTCTTAAATTTGGTTACTTTAGGAGTAGTTGAGTAAGAAATTACTTGTGTAAACAGACATAAAATTCCAGAGTTTTGGGTGCCTGGGTGGCCCAGTCAGTTAAGCATCTGCTTTCAGTTCAGGTCATGATCTATGGGTCCCGGGTTCAAGCCCCACATCGGCCTTCCTGCTTGGTGGGTAGTCTGCTTCTCTCTCCGCCCCCCCCCACCCCTCTCCATTGCTTGTTCTCTCTCTCTCTCTCAAGTAAATAAATAAAATCTTTTTTAAATTTTTTTAAAATTCCAGAAGCTGAGAAGCCTAAGTAATTCCCCATTGGGAATTGGCAGTTTCTGGTGTTGGTTCCAAAGGGGACAGTGGGTGACTGGGGACAAGATGACTGATGTAACCAAATGGCCTTGAGCTGTGTTCAGGCAGCCGTCCAGAGGGTAGAGGAGACAATGGGCTCTCTTACCATAAAAATCATATTTTGACTTTGGGGTGGAATTCACCCGATGGGATATTTCTTCAGGAAATTCAGGTCTTTCTCAACACTTGTCATCAGATCATTGGGCTATGTGCATTTGACGCCCTGAGGGTGAAGTGGTAATAAAAAGCCAGAGTACCCAGAATTAGGCTTTAGATACCAAGAAATAGATAATAGGCCCTAAGCCGAGTGAAGGAGTCATTGAAAGATGTTGATTTATAGGGAAAACAACTCCCTGGCTAGAGATAATATATGCCTTAAATTTTACTTGAAATGTAAAAAAAATATAAATGTAGGTAGTTCATATGTATTGATTATTCTTTTAAGAATTATATTTTAATTTTTTTTTTTTTTTTGAAAGGGGAGAGAGCATGAGATTAGGGAGGTTCAGAGGGAGAAGCAGACTCCCCTCAGAGCAAGGAGCCCGACGCAGGACTTGATCCTGGGACTCCAGGGTCATGACCTGAGCCGAAGGCAGTCACTTAATCTACTGAGCCACCCAGGCATCCAAGAATTACATTTTAATAGAAAAAGTAGTATCCTAAGTCATGTCATGCGATACCATATGGTGCACACTACCGTGAGCCTATGGTTTGGGCCTGCACATACCTAATGGGCCCCAGACCCATTTAGGTTTCCAAACTGTGTGGCATTATTGCATGTCTTGCTAATTCAGCATTAAGAAGTTACAGTAAATGACATATATAACCAATGATGCAACCATGTTTTTCTCACACATAAAATAAATAGTTTGGTGTGCAGGCTTAGTTGGCAGGACAAATGGGTAGCTTACACTCCATTTCATTCTTCCACTTGATCCCAGCTGAGGCCCAGATCTTTCCTTTCTAACCCCAGTTCTACCTTTAGAATGGTGAAAATCAAGATTTGATAAATTATGTTATTTATGTGCTGATGAAACTACTAGATACATTGATTTCAGCAAATATATTTATTTTTCGACCTTTTAATTTCTAAGTGGGGAATGAGCACGCATTCTCATTGGAAGAGCTCAGATTAGCACAGGTGCGGCATGAAGATTGGGGGTTCTCTGTGGAGCTCAGTGGGTCCTTCCACTCCAGTTGCCCTTGAAATCTCAACAAATGAAATAAAGGGGGCTAGCCTGGCTGATTGCTTACTTCTCCACAAGTAAAGAGAGATGTGTCCTCTCCTGGTATCAGTGCACTGAAGTGCTTCTTTGAGTGGCACCTGAAGGGGACATCCAATATGTAAAGGAGATGAAAGTAGCTTCAGTGGGTGTAGTGGTCAGGGAGGACCACAAGTCAGGCTCATTTTGAGAGTCTTTTTTCTCCTGAGATTTGCTTGGAAACCACATCACGAGTAGTTCGTCTGCACAGTGCCTCTTCCTGGCCATTCTCTATAATATGCCCCTTTCCCTTCACTTTCTGTGCTTTGGGGTCTTTTCCTCAATATCATGTGTTGAGATGCTGGAGCTGGTGTAAGAATATACAGATTATGACCTGCTGAGTGAGGGGCACAAACCACCTACCTGGGATTGGCAGGAAGCTCCCTCAGCATCCACACTTCCACTTTGGGAGTGAAACCCAATCCCATGGGGTCCTTTTGACTGAACTTATAGTTTCAGTATAACCCCACAAAGGAAGCAGAGTCACAAGATTTAATTACTTACAGATCCCAGAAGCAAGGGGGTGCAGTGAGCTGGGGGAAGGGCAGTCCTCTGTTTCAGGTAGAGTGAGAAGGAGACAGAGCAGGGAGCCAGCACCTATCACTTTCAGGATGCTTGGGGCAGAGGTCACTTAAATTTTTTGTGGGCATCATTCTAAGTAGTAATTTTAAAAGGTGCCCTGACAAAAGCAAAGCAGAAATTTTTGGTGGAAATCCTAAACTCAAGTCCTTATCTAAGTGTCCAATTTCTGGGTATGACTAGGGTTATCATTCTTTGAAATGCCTAGGCAACAATTCAGAAAAACAGAGCTGCTTTTCAGAAGAACAGTAGTTGTTTTTTTCATCACAGTTGACCCGGTAATGCCCAGGCATTAATCTTTAGGGAAAATCATAGGCAGTATCTGGACAGTAGAGATTAACCACTGTCAGGGTTTTGGTCACTTAGTTCATAAAACACTTGAGCAAAGCAAAAACGCCAGTCAACAGTCCTAGTAGACAAATAATTTGAAATGCTGTCCATAACCACCCTCCCCATTCGTTGGGATCTAGCCAAGAAAATAAACCAACACCCCTGGATAAGGTTAAAATAAGTATTTGATGAAACACTTGGGTGAGATTATGGAATACTTTGTACCTATGGGCCATCATTTGTAAATTTGTCTGACGCTTTCCAGAATTATTTAATATACACGCAGCAGATGGGGGTCTTGCCAGCACACACAGCCACTTCCCTGGCCAGTAGGTCATCTAAAATGGAATGGTTTTCCAGAACTGTCTGTGCTAGAGAATCCTGTTGATCTGTGAGGGCTGATCTTTGGTGTCACAGCCTCGTGTGTTCGGCAGGGCGGTTGACAGGTTGCTATTTGTTTTCATAAATCGTTGTGTGCCCCATGCGGTGGTCCCTAGCCCAGTTCCAGCCAGGGAGAGCAGCATACCTCGGCTCCATATAATGTGGCTAGATTCTGCCTGGTTTTGACGTGAGGGGGCAGAGAGATGGATGCGGGGTGTTGTGTTCAGTGATTTGTAAGGGGAGCTCCAGGGAGACGAAAGTACACTGCCATGACTAGAAGGACTCTTGGGGGCTGGCACGGAGGCAGATGCATTGGAGGTCGAGTGAAGAAGTGCACGTACGGAGAGCCACGTGTATGTGATGGCCCTGATGCACTGCCCCTGCGGTGGACACAAGCTGCTTCATCATGGAAGCCAAGATAAGTTGGAGGTTCCTGCTGGATGGCTGGGCACTCGGGTTGTTCTCCTGGGGATGAGGCAGAGATCATTCTCATCAATGTGCTGTTGGTGCTTGGGCCGGTGTGGAAGATTATACAGGGCACTGGGGCACTCCTGCCAAGTATCATGTCGTGTGCTGCAAAATGTCCCACCTGAGAGCATTTTAGCAGTGTAGAGAGAAGCCCGGCAAGCCACAGGGAGGCGTGGGGGCCCTTCTGCCGGTCCAGTGGGGACGGGGTCAGTAAATCAGCTTGGTAGGCCCCTTAACTCGGGAAGCAGCCATTCCTGAGCCTGGTAACATGCCTACCAATTACAGTGGCCCCCATATGAGCTCTGATTTCTGCCTATTGTATAAAAATAGGATGACTATTGGAGGGCTTGAATGGGAGGACTGTCTGTTATGTGTGTCCTAGTGGATAATTAGAGAACTCTATGGGTGATTGTCCCCCGGGGGAGAGAGAGACTCTGGGGAACTGCTAGGTCCCTAGGGCAGTGGCCTTAGCAGCTTCCACTCCTGGAGGTTAAAGTACGGGACCCCAGATCCTGCTGCCAGGGCTGGGGCATTCTAAGTGGTGATGGCGTTGGCTCTCACAGTGGGCTGACAGTCTTTCAAAGAGGCTGCAGGGTCTGAGCAAAGGCTTCTGACTTGTATTTTAGCTGTCTCGGAGTAGAGAGCCCTGATCTCCGGAGCTGCCCACACAGAGGGGCCTGTTGGTCATCGTATGTGGGAGGGAACTGAGTCAAGGGAGACTGATAAGGGGCCTGGAAGCCCTTATGTCTCCTAGGAACCTCTGTTGGGTTCCTAGGTGAAGGGGCAGAGGGGCTGTTTGCTCTCCTCACACTGGCAAACAAGATTTGGCCTTTAGGAAAATTATCTTGTTCATGTTTAGCTATAGCACTGATCTGGTTTAATGCCTGTTATGCTGTATCTGACACTGTTGTGAGTTGTAACAATATGGCCTTATAACCGGGGGGGTAGGGGGAGCTTTAAGAAGAACTCCTTAGGGGCGCCTGGGTGGCTCAGTCGGTTAAGCCTCCAACTCTTGGTTTTGGCTCAGATCATGATCTCAGGGTCTTGGGACCCAGTGAGTTGGGCTCCCTGCTCAGTGGGGCTTCGGCTTCCCTTCTTTCTCTCCCTCTGCCCCTCCGTCTACTTCTATTCTCTCTGACTCTCAAAAAGAAATAAATAGATCTTTAAAGAAAAAAAAAAAAAAAGGAACTCCTTAGATTCTGTCCCCGAGGGCACCTTCTGGGTTGGAAGTGGTGAGGGGTGGTGGGGGGCTGGGGATTGTCTATGAAGCAGGATGGTCAGCACCTCATGCCCAGTGATCCATCCCAGTTTTCCCCAGGAGGAGGGGAGCTTCATCTGGGCTTGTCCGCTCCCAGTGAACCTGAGCTGTAGTAGCTGTGATGGGTGGATGGGCCTGGAGCCAAGCCGAGGAAACCCAAGTGAGGAGAGGCGGAGCTGCTTTCCCCTTATCCCTGTTGGACCCCGGAGGCCAGTGGCAGTGGTCTCTTCCGGGAGTCTCTTCCCTTGTTTGTCTTCATCTCCCGTGTCGGTAGTTCAGTTCCTTTGGGAGTGCTGTCGCTGTGCTGACAAGTCCGGAGTGTCCCCTAGGATGTCTCTAGTAAAAAAGGGCTTCACTACCTTGGGTGGTTTTTTTGTTTGCTGTTTTTTGTATAAATTGTGAATTTTGGGGTCTTTGGCCAAATGGCTAGGGCAGGCATCTTCAGTGCTATAAGCAACAGCTCGGAGCTGGTTCAAAAGACCTGTGAGAGCCAACTGGCACCCTTCTCCCCCTCCCCATGGGCAGATTTTTCTAGAAAACCTTAGCATTTCTATCTTGTTTAGTTACTTGTCTCTTTCATTTCACACTGGTGGTTGGATGTTCTGGTCGGACAGACAGTAACAGGGAACACCTGGGATGGAGGCGGCCTCTTCCCTGACCCATGTGCTGCAACCTCCCATTCTAGGTTATCCCAGCCAACCCCCTAGGTGGTCGGGGCTTACCCCCACCAGCACAACAAGAGCTGATGTGTCCCAGGCCTCAAGAGCGTAGTCGCAGCTTTACGGAGGCATGTCGATAACGCCACACTTCTGGCTTGGGCCATGTGAGCAGGGGTCCTGCAAGCGTCTCTTGGTTTTTCAGCCTCCTCTGGGCACATGGGATTTGCTGCTACCATGTTTTCAGGGCCCCTGCTTTCAGTGAGAATTCGTTTTGCTGTACCAGGCCAGGGCCGGGGCTCCTCATATCCCGTGTAGCTGGGGGATCATTTGTGACAACAGCAAGGAATGTGGCAGTCTTGGCCACCCGGAGCGCCATGCTGCCCCCCTAGAACCACCTCTGCCATGGGTCCTGGCCGGCTTGCCAAGCTCGGCACCCCAGTCCCAACCAGCAACATGGTAGGCACAGCAGCCAGCCTCCCCCTGGGTCCCTCCTCTAAGGGCACTCTCCTTGCTCCTGGGACCTCACCCGCGTCCCCTCTCCCTGCCCGGGGAAAGGAAGCCGAGCCCTGGTGTTCGTGGTTATCAGCTCACCTTGGCCGGGTGCTGGGACTTCGGCAGGCGAGTATTGCCAGCTTCCTCCAGACCTGCTGCCTCGCCGGCACTCGTACCTCAGCTGGGGCCTGCTGGCAGTCATCTTTGCAGGCAGTCTGACTTTGACAGCAGCCACAGTTTGGGGTGGGGATCTGTGGCCATGTCTGACTGCCGCAGTGGACAGCGGTGCCCGGCCATGCCACAGACTGCCAGCAGGCCGGGCTCCCTCCCTGGGAGACTGAGCCTGTCAGAGGGACTTAGGAAGCTGTTGGCAGCTCTGGGGCGTTGTGCGGGGCTGCAAGCCGCACGCACTGTCGTCTCCTCATTGCCAGTTGTGCTGAGAAACAGGACTGGTGTGCTGAATTAAGGACACCCAGGGTGACTTGCTGCCACCTGGGACTGGCAGGTAGCTCCCTCAGCATCCACGCTCCCACTTGGGGGAAGTGAAGCTCAAACCCATGCGGTCCTTTTGACTGAACTTACAGTTTCATATAGCCCCATAAAGAAAGTAGACTCACAAGATTTAATCACTTACAGCTTCCAAACGCCAGGGAGGGCAGTGAGCTGGGAGAAGGACAGGCCTCTGTCAGGTGGAGTGAGCAGGAGACGGGGCAGGGAGCCAGCACCTGTCACTTTCAGGGTGCTTGGGGCAGAGGTCGCTTAACTTTTTTTTGTGGGCTTCATTCTACATGATTATTTAAAAAGGTGCGGTGGGAAAAGCAAAGGAGGAGTTGATGGCAGGAATCCTAAAGTCACGTCCTTATCTAAATGCTGGGCCTCTGGGTGGGTGTGAGAAGGGTTATCATACCTTGAAATGCCTTAGCAGCAACTCCGCAAAACAGAGTTTGTTGGTCTCATCATGTGTCACCCCGTCGCGTTAAGTGTGCGTTTCTTCTTCCCCCTCTCTCTCTGGTCCCATTTTCAGTGTTCCCCGTGGTGGCAGTCCTGTCTTGGAGGCCTGTCCTCTACCCGCCACCCCCCTCCCCCACAAATAGTAACACTGTGACCGCTGGCATCAGCGTCGTGCCACTGGGTCGTCTTTGGCCATCAGCCGGTAAGAGATCAGGATTTCAGAGCCGAGAGCAGTAAGCACACGGGAAGGCTGCCGAGGGACTCTGAGGAATGTGCAGGGTGGGGCAGTCGGAGGGGAGGTGAACTCGGGGTGCCTGGAGCATCGGAGAGGAGAACAGCGGCCCCCGCAGGCCCTGCCCACGGAGAAGAGAGATAGACAGCTCGCTTCCTAATTTGCCAGCACACGCGTGTTTGAGATGAGAACTACACGGAATGAGACTGGAGAGAGCTGCTGACCGTGCTGATGGTGGCCGCTGGGTCAGGCCCTGTCAAGCTGGAGCACCGACAAAGAAATCAGTGTCACCCCATCAAGAATCCCCCAAGCTTCGGGGACTTCTGTGACTCTCTGTAATTTAGCTTAATGACTATCATTTAGCCGTCACGCACACCACGAAGTGCATCTGATTTATCTGTGTGAGTTTTATTCGGTTATGGTGGTAGATCCCGTGTTTGTCCGCGGAGTCTGTACGTGGGCTCATCAGTCCCACGTCGTGACCTGCTCTTTCTCTGCAAGTTCATAGGTTGCTCTTTCCTTCAGGTGACTCTTGTCACACGAAAGGCTGGGTGATTGGTTGTAAAAGACCACAGACGTTGTCAGGAGAGCTGGCAGACGTGAGAAGATGGCACATTTTTTCCCAGCTTACCCTCTGAACTGTAGACATTATATTTTAGAATACTTTTCCCTTTGGCCTGCCTCGGTGCTCCGTGGAAGCTGCTGGTCTTCCTTCCTACTTAGGAGGAGGGAGAGATGGGAAGGGCAGGGCTCGCTCCAGGAGGAGCTGGGGGTTGTATACGTGGAATCGGCCACGCAGGCTCAGAGGACTTGAAGTGGGAAAGCTCATTTGTTCGTATGTATTTCATGAGATGAAGAGTGAGTCAGAACTTAGTTCTGTAAGGTCTTAGTCTTAGTCTAGTTCTGTTGTTCTTCGTTTTTTTGATTGGGTTAACAGGTGGATGGATGGAATGGCTTTCCATCCAAGAGTCATTCCTATATCAGTGGTGTACGGTGGAGAAGCTGCTAGTAAAAACACCTCTGGGAATATGTTTGTTAATTCAGAGAGCGAATGCCTAGTAGGCCAGGAACATCGTAAAAGCCTGTAGTTTTCCACTTTTGCCTATCAAGGGGATACTGCGTAAGGTACTAAGAATATAAATTCATTGAGTTGTGTTTGCAAATTCTCTCAAGAAGTGTGAGTGAAGTAGAGGAGAGTGACAGCAGCTGGTGTATGTCGAGTGCGTGCTTTGTGGCCGACATGCCGCTTGATCCTTCACATGCATTATTTTGTCTAGTGGATGCTGCCACATGGAGAGGCAGGTGTCACCATCTACTTTTACAGAGAAGGCAGCTGAGGCACAGAGAAGTTCCTTAGTGTCCCTAGTGCACAGAAGGTAGGATTCGGCAGCTCCCTGCCAATCTAACTTCTTCATTAACCCCGTTATGCACTGTGCTCTCATGCTGCTTATGTTGGTTATGTTGAAACTAAAAGTCCTTTTAAGAGACTTGAACACAGGGACGCCTGGGTGGCTCAGTTGGTTAAGCAGCTGCCTTCGGCTCAGGTCATGATCCCAGCGTCCTGGGATCGAGTCCCACATCGGGCTCCTTGCTCTGCAGGGAGCCTGCTTCTCCCTCTGACTCTGCCTTCCACTCTGTCTGCCTGTGCTTGCTCTCGCTTCTCTTTCTATGACAAATAAATAAAATCTTTAAAAAAAAAAAAAAGAGACTTGAACACATTGTAACATTACAATAATAAGCTAATTTGTAATGACATGCAAACATTTCCGAAAGAATAGTAAAATATTCACGGTAGTACTCAGAGCAAAAAAATTTAACAGTTTGATTTATCTTCAGCTTATTTACCAAAGACGGTGGAGTGGTCATATCAGGTATCATCCGGATGAGAACCGAAAGGGGGTGGGACTAACAGTTACGTGGTGATAACAGGAGTGCGCTGGACTGTCCTGGCAGCCAAGTCACGCCGTCACCCTACTGACTGTTGTCTGTCTTGCTCCATTTTAAAACAGTTCTTCACGTGTTTGACCTTCTAGGGGGATTCCTCAATGTCAATGTAAGTGAAATCAGTTTTGATGAAATTCATCAACTCTTCTCCAAGGATTTAGATATTGAGCCAGGAGGTCACTGGAGGCCTAAAGACTGTAAACCCAGATGGAAGGTGAGGTAAATTTTTTCCTAAGTAATGTCATTGTTCCTATGCGTCTGAGTGAGGAAAAGTGCGTTTGATTCAGGATATACAGTGAAATACATTTGTCTCTTGAAAATTTAAGACCTCAGAAGTTTTGCATTTAATGTATAGGTGTTCACAGTTCAGGTATGATCTAGTAGTATTCCTGGTGAAGACTCTGACCAGACCTGCGTGTTAACAAAATACGTGCTCGTGTACATCTCGTGGAGATCCTGCTAATAAATGCCTCACTTGAGATTGGCTTGGAAAACCGCTTTTTTCCCCCGTTTTCCTGTTTCCTTCTCTGCCTCCTGCTGCTATCCCTAATGATTCCTGTCACCTGCAGGCATAGCCCCACCAAGTCCTGAACCGAGATTTCCAGGTGGGTCTCATGTTGGGGTTCCTCAGAGTCCCGAAACCTTGACGGGGCGGCTCAGAGGTCCTTGTGGGATGCAATAAGGAAAACTTTGGTATTTCAGAAGGCAGAGCACAAGCTTTTTATCTTTTTGACATGTCAGAGTTCTAATTAATGTTTTGTTTGAAAAACTATAAGGGAGTAGGTCTGCCTCTGCTGCTTAAAATAAATTGAAAACCGTGATTTAAATCAGAGTTGCTCACAGTACTGTGAAATTGGCTAGTTGGGTGCATATTCCGGTAAGGCGGTTATGTTTGAGTAGGAAGTAGCATTCACATAATTCAAGTTAAAACTACATATGATTAAGTCATACATCCTATCCTCAAGGATTGTGATATAGCCTTAATTTGGAAAGAGTTTTCAATTCCTCTTTTCAGCACTAGTATTTTACTAAAATAGATGTCTTTTTGTACACAAAATCACTGCTGAGAAGGGGAATTTAGATAAAAGCCCTCTGACTTCATTGGCCTTGAACTCTTTGTGTTTGGGGAAGTGTGTTATTTATACCTGCATCCTTAACGCAGAGTATGTTGTCTTGTCTAAGGTAAGCCCTAAACCTGGTTTTGTTGAATTGAGGTTATGAGATAAATAAATGTCTTGAGACAAATTATTAAATACAGGTTTGGTTGTTGGTTTTTTTTTTTTTGTTTTTTTTTTGGGTTTTTTTTTTTTTTTTTTTTGCCTCAAACAAGTTGTAAAGCTGCTTACATGGATTCCAGCTCAAATTTTGGCAGATCATTTATTTTACAGTTGTCTGGTCAGATTCCATTAATAAATGAATCTTCGTATTTCATGACTGACTTTTTTCACACTTGTAGGTAAAATAGGGTCTAATTTACACAATTCTACTTTTAAAAAATGTCCCAGGCAAATAAATTATTTTTCTTACTTGGATGATGAGTGTGTATATTGAATGCAAATGAGAGAAAAAAGCACAATTAATCACAGCGGCTGTGGGGTAGTGTGTAGTTGGTCCTCAGACGTATCAGTGTGGGGTACAGCATGCTGCACCGGTGT
The DNA here is from genome assembly GCF_009829155.1 of Mustela erminea. NCBI lineage: Eukaryota > Metazoa > Chordata > Mammalia > Carnivora > Mustelidae > Mustela > Mustela erminea. Next base: position 40,082,064 of record NC_045626.1, read on the forward strand.
GCATGGTAAAATAATTTGGGATTGAAAAATTAAGTATTCTTGTTCTTTCTTCATTGGTCTGTATCAGACACTGGATTTAAAATTTTATGGTTTGTTTTCTTCTCATTTTCTGGGAGAAAGGTAGGTATATCATGCACAGAAGTAGTTCCTGTTTTAAAGATTTTAGTAGATGGTAAACTCCATGTGAGTGACCAGGTAACAATATTGGAAGTGGAGTTCCTAGGAGTAAGCTAACTCAAGGATCTAAAAATAAGCTTATTTTATTAAGAAACTGTATGGTAATGGCTGCTCTTATTTCAACTTGACACAAACCCTTCTCAGAAGGGTTTCTAGTTCTGAGCTATGCAGCTAAAGGTAGGAGACCAAATTTGGACGTCATTCAGAGGTGACTTGAATTTGCCATATTTAACTAATTAAGTAAGGACTATCCTTGTCCGCTCTCTGCCCCCGACTTGTTTACACTTTCCTAACATCCCATTCCAATCTTAGAACAGAGCTGAGAGGGAGAAAAAGAATTATTAGATTTATGTTACACATGGGCTACCAACATGATTCTTAATATTTGAGTTTTTTTTTTCTTTAAAAAAAAACAAAAAACAACTAAGTTCATTGATGGCCTATTAATTGGAACTGAGACCTTCCAAATCTAATGATCTCAGCAATTTCTCAGGTGTTGCTGAACACTGGAGGTTCAAGTGGAAAATTCAGCACATGTTGGAGGCCTTATGGAGGAAGGCAAGCTTATTTTGAAGGGGGTGGGTAGAAGGCAAAGATGGCAATGCTTTTCTGAACATTCAAAGTAAAGTTTTCACCTGTGGCTTTGCCTTTCCATTTGGGGGTCAGTGGGAGGTCTGAGCCACTTCTGTCTAAAACCTAAAGGACCAGGCAGTGCTCGTTGCATGTGTCTGTTCAGAGGCACGGGGTTCTGTTTCTCGTCTCCGATGGCTCAGAGATGAGTCTTAGACACCTGTGCAGAAGAACCACCCAGGTAAAAATGATTCTTGAACATAGTGCTCAGACATTCTGATGCCCTTGGTGGGAAGGGACAAGAACCTTTTTTTATCAAGTGCCTCCTGTTGAGAAGCTCCTGTGGACACTGGAAGTGGGAAGGCTGAGAAAGAGGGAGCTGGAACACTGTGGAGAATGAGAGCTCAGCGGCTTCCGCTGTGTTCCATCCTAGGCAGTGGGAAACTAGTGAGCCCTCGCTGGGGGCAGGCGTGGAGCCGGGTTACCCAGGGACACCGTAGCTGCTGGTGTGCTCAAAGTTTGAAAGTAGGACAGATACTTGGTGGGAAATAGCATGTGGTAAACACTTTTCTTGCTGATCTTCTCATGGTCAGAATAAGAGAAAATAAACGAGAAAAATAGGTGCATAAATTCAGTAAGATTAGGAGTCTAAAGTGAGTGCAAACTGAATGGGATAATTTTGCTTGAATAAGAGGTGGTGCGGATAGATTCATGAAGATGAAGTGTAATTTTGCAGAAGGTAATAACCAGATGTTGTGTGTTTCCACTGGAAATACATCAACAGGAGAGTAGCTCAAACAGCAACTTAGGGTACCCGCCAAAAATGCCCTGAAACAGAGGTTATTAAATCTTGAAATAGATTATTGCAGAACACTGAGATCTTCATTTTTAGGTGATAAATTGTAAACTTTTTAAGAATGTCATTCCACAGCCAGAAGAAGGGACATGCCAAATGAATTTCTAAGATACGATTTAGCTTTGTTTTAATAAAAACTTTACTTTAGGCAAAATATTCAAAATATTTGATAGCTGTCTCATTAAAAAATGGACATTTATTTGCTATTAAGAGAACAGTTTAGCTTATTTTGAATTTGCCAAGACACTGGTAATTTCATTTCCCATATTCTCAGTTTCTTTATAAGATTAAGAAAGAAAAACAGCTCTTGATATTTTAAATCCTTCATTGAACAAAGGACTGTATTATGGCCTATGACTTTGTTTATTCTTAGATGTTAAACTCATCACTCAGTGTAATTGCATTTAATTAACATGGACTCAGCAGCCATTTAATAGCTTCTTTCCTTAAATATCCATAATTCTCTTAACTGCTTTTATAGCCCATTTATATTATGTCCTAGGCAGCTAACTTGTGGCCAAATTCAGGATGAGGAAGGGCAAGCTTGATGCTTATTTCTGCAGAAGTTACCACGCTGTTCACTTCAGATAAGGCTAGTGGTAGGAGTCTTTCTTGCCATCTGACTCCTTCCTCTCCTTTGACTTTTTGTAGCAGTTCAGTCTCCTAAGAGTGAACCTAGGGGTCCCTACTAGGTTTGGGAGTTGTACTGATTTGGGAATAGTGTGGCTGCACCAGCAATGGACAGTGACTCCCACCAGCAGGTTCCCAGTCACGGGGCGGGGGTGTGGATCGAAGGGACTCTTGGATGTGGGGTAGGTTTGCTCCAGCAGCCTTGTGGTCCTCAGTTCAAGAGGTGCCTTATGAGAAAGCCAAATGGGAATGGGATCCAAAGTGGGCCTGGCAGAGGCACGAGAGCCTCTTGAGCTCCTGCCACATACCGAATGTAAGACAGTGTGAACATGAAGACACCAGCATTGTAGCGGCCATCGTGCCTTCCTGCATTAAGGGAAAATTAGTGGTGGTGTTTCTAGTTTAGATGTTCTTAGTTTTGCTAAACTGTCTTTTTGGGCTTTTTAAAAGAAAACTAATGTTTAGAAAACATTTGAGTTTTTCAAGAGCAAAATCTAAATTGTAGGGCAACTTAGCTTATATGACAAAGTTTGGATCCAGGAAATAGGGGATTTGAATAAGTGATGATTGATAATATTCATTTATTCTTATTTTATATGAACACATTTTATGTAGATGTTGTTTTTTAGTCTTGATTTTCAGAGTCCCAATACATTTTTTTTCTATTAGAAGATACATTGATTTACTGAGAAACCATTTAATTTCCATATATACATTTTTTTCTTTTGTCCTTTAGATTATGTAAGAAACACATTTTTTTGGCTGCTTAAAAAAGATAAATTTCTCTCTTTTCTGCTGTTTATATTACTTTTTTTGTTAAGCTTCACTTTAAACCCAGTATTATCCTATCACTGAAATAAATATAACATGTATCAAAAATTCAGTTGTGCATTTTGATTAAATGAAAGATATTAATATAATTATGATACTTCTATGATATATCCTTTATATTTCTCAAAATAACTGTAGGCCAGGTAGGTCACGTGTAGGATAGTAGATATTCAATTGGGATCTCTTAATTTCAGTTTAAAAACCATGAATTTATTATTTATGATCTACTTTAAAATCTAGAAGTTACTCTTGACAATTCCTTCCCCAACTCCTTCTATCCCATCCATAAACCAGTCCTGTTAATTTACTTCTTAAATGGTTCAAAATTCATGTACCTCTCCTCTCCTCCACTCTCCCCTCAGTTATAGCTACCATTGTCTCTTGTATTGACTAATTGCATTAATGTCCTAACCAGCAACCTGAATCTATTTTGGGCTTTTTCCAGTCTACTCTCCATGGGAGCGTTTGCCATCCCCAAATGGGATTTTATCACTTTTAATGAATCTTTCCAAGATTTCCCATGGTGTTGTTAGAATAAAGACGCAATCTAAGAAGTGGCCTTCAGAGCCCACTTATACCTCCCCAGGTTCACAAGACCCTAAGTGGCACAAAGGCAAGGGCCATGTCTGTGTTTTCTCACTGTTGGATCTCTGGTGAGAAGATCCATAAAGGTACGACTTTAAAACCTTCAGAAATTTTTTAAGGATCAGTTTTTATCTTTACCTCCAGGGCTTGCTGTTCTATTTATTTATATATGTGACTATTTTGTTTTTAAAGGTGGCAGTTCTCATTCCTTTCCGTAATCGCCATGAACATCTTCCGATTTTTTTCTTGCATCTGATTCCAATGCTCCAGAAGCAGAGGCTGGAATTTGCCTTTTATGTCATTGAACAGGTGAGAATGTTACTCTTTTTCTTTCAATTTTTAAAACAATTTTTAAAATTTTATTTTTTTTTAGAGCGTGTGTGTAAATGGTAGGGGAGGGGGCGAGAGAGAGGGAGAGAAAGACTCTGAAGTGGGCTCCATGCTCAGTGCAGAGCCCGATGTGGGGCTTGATCTCACAACCCTGAGATCATGACCTGAGCTGAAATCAAGAACTGGACACTTAATCGACTGAGCCACACAGTGTCCCAGGTGAGAATATTTTTCAAAATGGTACCTAAGTGTACTGGACCTTAATAAATTCTTAGATATGGTGAGATTTAAAAATGTTTAGCTTAGAGTGAATCTTTAGTTTCATATTTGGGTAAATTCTTATTTGGGATTGAGTATGTTACATATGCCACATTTGTTAATCCATTTATCAGTTGATGTGCTCCTGTTGTTTTTAATCATGTCTTACCTATTAAAATGAGACTTTTTAAAAATTTTTAAAAATTTTTTATAAACATATAATGTATTTTTAGTCCCAGGGGTACAGGTCTGTGAATCGCCAGGTTTACACACTTCATAACACTCACCAGAAACATTTTTTAAATTAGTCTTCATATCATCAGCTAATTTTTTTTTCTATAAATATTCTTCATATCTCAGTATTCCATACGTTACAATTTCTTTGAGTCTTATTTGCACCCTTTGAGGATATTTGCCATACTTTTAGTTTTTTCCACCTCTGTCATTACCTAGTTTTGTACTTAAAGTATTGTCTTTGATTTCTTCCCTCATCTTTCCCCATCCCCACCTCCCAAGCACGAGGCATTTGCTGAATTTTATCAGTGATTTCTAGGTAGCATTTCTAGAAGGTGCACTCCATTTGTGTTTCAAATATATTGCAATTTGGGTACTTTTGGTTTTGACCTTGATAACCTCATTTTATCCCGATATTCCTTCTTTTTCCTCACGCTAAACCTGACTAAAAATGGATTTCCTTACTTATCAGTAGACAGAAAGTGACCTAGCTTATATTATTAAATGCTCCTTTGTTGTGTTTTTTTTTTCGTGAAACATATTCAAATTATGTTTCTAAGATTATTATATATAGTATGTTTTCCCAGCTCCTTTGTGGCTTATTCTAGATCTCCTCTTAGCTTTTTGCCTATATTTCCCCCCCTAGAAATACTTGGTGTTTATTCTAACTTATACTTCTCTGTATGTAAATCACCTTTTTAAGGTGATTTGTTCCCATGCAGTGATGCATATAGTGTATGTGTACTTTTTAATGTGACAACCTATACTATGAAAATGGATTTTTTTTTAATCTGATAACAAATCAAAACTTTTAACTTCTTTCATGATAGCCATAGTTAAAAAACCTCTAGGTCAGTTTTACCAACTGCTAGTTTCCTTTTTTGAAACTTCAGTCTCCTAATGTGTAGGGAGGTGAGATGTGTGTGTCTGTGTTTTTACAGTCCTCCTCTCTACCAGCTGAGCTATGGAAGAGGGCACTGTGTTTGTGCTTTTAAAGGTATATTCTTCTGAGAGTCCAGCACCGCTGAATTATTTTGTGTAGGTGATGAAGCAACCTTTACAAACCAGCTAAGATCCATATTTTATCAACCACTTAAGTCTAAATCTCAGCCTTGATCAGTATTAATTCAGCCCATGTATCTGATGGTGGGTGGTTTTGAGGTAGTAACATTTTTACCACATATGAAAAAGAAGAGTGATTCTTCTGCTGGACTGGTGCCCAGAAGAGCCAAGCAATTGAAGAACAGCTTAGAAGTCCCAGTGAAATAGGGAACAGTGAACATACATTTACCACTTCTCTTTTTCAAACTCCTAAAACGAGAGTGAAAGAAAAAAACTTAAAAAAAAAAAAAAGTTTTAAACCAGAAGGACAAAAGAGTCGGTTGTTGAGAGATTGCAACACATTTCTGGACGTCAGGAAGCAGATGGGGCACTCATAGCTCCTGTAATAGAGCAGAGGATGTTCAAACCCACATGCTCGTGGAGGGTGATGGTGACAAGTGTTGAGTCAGTTTGCTGGACAAAGTCCTGCGGATCCCGGCAGTTGAAAGATGTCACAGGTAGACTGAATTACAGGGCTAAAGTAACAGGGTTGTTTAAAAGTTTGATTGCAAAACAGTCAAATTCCCACTTCCCCATCTTTGCTTATGCTGCCAAGGGATTACTCCATTGTGTCTTGTAAAAAATCAAAGTTTAAGTTTGTCCTCTGGAGAACCCACACCACAGAAAGTCCTGAGTCTGCTAGCCCAGCTCAGCTTGGGAGGCTTTGGAACAGAGGGGCTAAGTAAGTTTGCATGCCAGCTCTAGGGATCCCTCGGGCCTTTTCTCTGTCTAGTTTTTTGAAGCCAGCAGTTAGGTATGAATCCCCCCCAACCCCTCCAACTGAGGCACGGCATGACTAGTATCTTTGTTAGAGAAACAGATTAGCCCCAGGGAAAAGATGCCTCATCTAATATTTAGAAATTTCCAAAGGAAGATCCAGCTCATTGCCTTATCAGCTCCATGAAGCCCTTTCCTTCATGCAACAATGGGGTTACAGCAGTGAGCTCAGCAAGGCAAGGCCATTTTTCTGATGAGGAGAGATGGACAGTACATAACTTGTGATATGTCAGGAGGGGCTCGGGGGTAAAAGGGCAGAGAGAGCAGTAAAGGTAGGGAGATGTGCCCTTTTATACAGACTGCTCTGGGAAGGCCTCCTGGGGGAGGCAACATTGGGATAGCCTGGAGTCATGTGATGGGATGTGGATTCCAGGCCTGTGTGTCTGTCCAGTACTGGAGTGCCGGGTTGGGGATGGTGTTAGGGAAGAAGTCCAAGAGGGCGTGAGAAGCAAAAATGGAGGGCGGACAAGCCAGGGTGGGGACATGGATTATCACCAGTGAGGCTGGAAGACACTGGAGGGTTTTCAGTAAATCAGTGACATAATCTAACTGAGGCTTTGAAAAGATGACTGTGGTGAGAGCAGGCAGAGTGAGGCAGGCACAGAGACAAGGGCAGCTGTGGCGCTTTGCAGAAGTCCGGCAGGAGGAGACATGGGCTTGTGCTGCCGCGGTCGCTGACGGGGAGGTGAGCTGTGGTGGGGTTTGGCTGACTCCGTCAGCTTGAAAGTAACATTCCTGCTGACAAATCAGATGTGTGTTGTGAGTGACAGAGAACCATCCGCAGTGCTGGCATGTGTGTCTTGAACAAGGGTGTTGCCATGTTCTGGGCTGTCAACATGTAGGGCATGGGGGGGGAATGGAGCTTTTGGTTTTATATTTTAGTTTGGTGTAAGGATTTGCTTATGCACCGGTGTGGTGTATGTGCATGTGTGGTGTATGTGTTTGAGTCAAAAGCGGGATGCCACAGAGCTCTCATAGCTTCGCGGAGACTCTCCCCAGCTTTTTAGAGCCTCACTCTCAAGCACGAATGCCAAGGCTACTCCGATCTTGAAGAAAGCTTGCACAAGAGGGGATAAAACCAATCCAAGAGAAGGAGTGTAGAGAATAGGGACAATGAAGGAAACAGAGAGAATCTTAAAAGAACAACAAAAGCTCATAATCAATATCCACAGAGCGAAAAGATCATGAATCTGCAAAAATAGGGCATCATAAAGGAAGAGTAGTCGGAATAAGGATGTTACTGTAAACGAAAATGTCCGAACTAAACAAAACTGAGTACAATGGCTGGAAGATAAACTTAAGAAAATAACTCCTAAAGTAGAACAAGACGTAAGAAATTAAGACGATCAGTCAGTACCAGTATGTCACGGGGTAACCACCTCCCAGACGGCCCGCAAGGATTTTTGCCTCTGTGCAGCCAGGCCTCGTGTCGTCTCTTCCCACAGCGAATATGAGCTGACTTGCCTGGGCAGCCAGACTGCAGGAATGGCAGTGTGTGACTTCTGAGGGCAGGTCAGAAAGACAAGGCTGCTTCTGCCTTGGTCTCTTGGATCCCTCACTGTCAGGGAAGCCAGCTGCCAGGTCACGAGGACACTCGGGCAGCCCTGGGGAGGGGAAACCAACTTGGCAGCATCATCTTGCTGGCTGTGTGAGCGAGCTCCCACCCCCTCGCCCCCCACCCCAGAAGCGGATCTTCCAGGCCAGGCCGAGATGTCATGGAGCAGAGAGACGGCATCTGTGTGGTTGTTGTCCCAGTTCCCTGCTCACAATTAGCCGTAGATTCACTAATCCAAGTTCTGGAAAAGCAGAGCACACAGAAACTGGGGGGAGTAGGGGGGAAAAGTCCAAAGAAATAATGTAAGAAAGTTTCCCAGGAGGAAAGGCATGTCTTCAGATTGAAGGAACTCACAGGTACACATGAATAAAATCTAGATCCACTGTGAAGCGTGTTATTTTGAAATTTTAGAATACGAATTAAAAAGAGAAGGTATCAAGAAGAAATTCTGTAGAATTTCCAGTGATTATATATCAGGATCATAGGAAACTTCTCAGTAATGCTGACAGCTAGAAGATTGTGGATCCAGGCCTTTATAATTCTAGTGGAGGAGCACCTGGGTGGCTCAGTTTGGGTTAAGTGCCTGCCTTCAGCTCAGGTTATGATCCCGGGGTCCTGGGGTCGAGTCCCGGCTCTGGTTCCTTGCTCAGCAGGGAGCCTGCTTCTCTCTCTGCCTCTGCCTGCTGTTCCCCTGCTTTGTACACACACACACACACACTCTCTCTCTCTCTCTCTCTCTCTCTCTCTCTCTCTGACAAATAAATAAATAAAATTTAAAAAAACTAATTCTAGAGATTGTGATTTTTAACCTAGAAATTTTTACCCAGCCAAATGTCAATCAGTTGTAAGGTAGACTGATGATAGCTAGCTAGCTATATTGATTTTTTTTTTTTTTCATGGACTCTTACTTAGGAAGCTGTTGAGGGATGTGCCTTTACAAATAGAGAAAGCCAAGTCAGGGACAGGGGTGATGCCAGGGAATGAAGAAGTCCTGGGATGAGAGGTGCCCATGGTTAGACCTCTCCAGACTGGAGCAAGAATCCAGGGCAGTGGGAAATGCCTTTGGGCTTGAGGAGGTAGAAAAGGAGTTGATAGATGACTTGATGTGCTCGAATTACATCAATTATTAATAAGTAAAATGTTTATCTGTTGGGGCTTTTGTACAAAATAATAATAGAAAAGTAAGAAAACAGAAGCTGGTTATTAATCCCAGTTTAAAAGCCAGCATCATAATTCACTTGGCACTCAAGAATCTGTGTGTGTGTGTGTATAAAATTTATTTGAGATAGAGCGAGAACACAAAGGCAGAAGGAGAAGGAGAAGAAGACTCCCCGTTGAGTGGAGAGCCCAATGTGGGGTTCAGTCTCAGGACCCTGAGATCATGACCTGAGTCAAAGGCAGATGCCCAACCATTCAAGCCACTCAGGTGCTCCTGTACTCAAGAAATATTTATGCAGTCCTAATGATGTAAATTATGATATAACTGTATTGGGAAAATGGATGGAGGGGCAGTGAGTATGGTGTGAATCCTCAGTGGCCAGGGTAGGAAGTCAGTAGACAATGTCTAACATTAATGAAGCCATTATTAGCTCAACATTAATGAGAGTCAGAACTCTCATCACCTTGCAATATGGAGAGAAGTGCCGGATAAACTACTACAGGAGGTGAAATGCTCTACTTTTGGAAGGTGAAGATGGGTTAGATGGGTTAGACTTCTTATTTTGATTATAAGCCATAAAGCATTATGTCCACACTTAATAAAACCAATTTTTTAAAACCTGAAAGGAATTTGTTCACACTGACGTTGATGTGCCAGTAGTGACACTGTAATTTAACTTACCTCCCTTTCCTTTTTATTCTCCTTTTCAATGGTGAAGAAAGAAGCTGTAAAAAGGAAAGTGAAAAGTAAAAGTAAAGTGAAGTTCATGCAGGACTCGGGACAGGAAATTAGTTTCTCCCTTCGGCAGCAGCCCTCTGGTGATGACTGTGCTGTGTATCTCACTTGCTTCTGTCATCATCTTATTTTATTTTTGAGTTTGGAAATGATTTTGAGAAATATTGCGAAGGCATGGATAATTGCTGTTTAATTTCCTTCAGATACAGAATGAAGCAATTTAATTGCCGGTGCACCTTTATATAATTTCCCTCATGAATAAAGGGAAGTGAATATTCTGTAGGAAGTTGGGTTCTGTGTAATAAGTTCCCATCTTCTTGTCCCTTAAAGTGTTCTTGGTCTGTATCATAAGCAAGAATAAGAAAAAGAGGAAGTGTTTGTTGCCCATGCACATTAATAGACTTTTCTTAATAATAAAGGTAAATGGTTGTAATAAAGGAAGTTGGGTTTTGTTTAGTAAGTTTCACTTCTTTATGTCTCTCAAAATGTTGGTGTCTTTATTATAAGAATTAACAGTACAGAATTAGCTCTCACTGGCCTTGTTCTGTAAGCAGAGGCCTACTGTTTGTCCTGTCCCAGTTAACTTCATGCTTCTCTTAGCCTTGACACATATGGAAAGCTTCACTGAAAAATACAACATATATTATTATTATTCTTTAAAGATTTTATTTATTTATTTGGCAGAGAGACACTCAGCAAGAAAGGGAACAGAAGCAGGGGGAGTGGGAGAGGGAGAAGCAGGCTCCCTGATGAGCAGGGAGCCTGATGTGGGGCTCGATCCCAGGACCCCGGGATCATGACCTGAGCTGAAGGCAGATGCTTAACGACTGAGGCACCCAGGCGCCCCACAACCTATATTATTTTTAATGGTTTTAATTTTTTCTCCCTGTCATAAGTGATCTGTATTCTGATGTATTTGAAGTAAAATGGAAACATCCCGTAAATGCACTAGATGACAGCATTTTCTTATATGTGACCAAAGTACAAAAGGATGTAGTAACTAAATCTAAACAGCATATTTGGAGAGCCTGACATGTTTTCTTGTTTTATCTAGTTTATTTGGATGTATTTACTCTTATTATTTGACCATGATTCAACAAGTTAGAAAACCATAGAGCAAAGTCAGATGACAAAGCCTGACTACGTTTCTGTTTTCCTTTGTGAAGACTGGCACACAGCCTTTTAACCGTGCGATGCTCTTCAATGTGGGCTTCAAAGAGGCCATGAAAGACAGTGTCTGGGACTGCGTCATCTTCCATGATGTGGATCATCTACCCGAGAATGACCGAAACTATTACGGCTGTGGAGAAATGCCACGTCATTTTGCAGCGAAGCTGGATAAATACATGTATATGTGAGTAATAAGCCTTCCTCTTGAGAGCAGACCGTATACTTAAAAATCATGTCATTGAAAGGGTAGCTCTCTCAGTGTGCCTGGATCTGAGGGCTCAAAAGCCTGAGAGATCTTGCACTCCACTTGGTCTTCACAGGGAGCTGGGGATAGTCACTCACCCGCCATCTAGGCGCTTCCTCACAGAGATGTGCATTTGGGTAGATGGGAAAGAGAACCTGGGCTCTATGTGAGGCAAAAGTAGGTTTAACTTAGGGTTCCTCACGTGTCAGTGATAGGACTTGGTTCGTTCCTTCTATCCTGGCATGTTGGTTTTCTTGATGGTTGGAGTCGTAGAGTCTGACCTTAGGACTGTAGGAGACCACACACCCTGGGCCTGCCCTGAATAGGTGCATGGAGCCCACGGTGGCTCCCTTCTTTTTTCTTTTTTCTTTTTCTTTTTTTTTTTTTCAGATTTTATTTATTCCTTTGGGAGAGACAGAGATAGTGACAGAGAGCACACACAGGGAACACGAGTGGGGAAGAGATGGAGGAGCAGGCTCCCGGACGAGCAAGGAGCGCAGTGAGCACCTTGATCCCAGGACCCTGGGATCACGACCTGAGCCAAAGGCAGACGCTTAACCGACTGAGCCACCCGTGCAACCCCCGTGGTGGCTCCTTTCTGCTTCCCCTTCTCCAGTGACTTATTATGGTGCGGAGAAGGCCCTTTCTCTGTAGTGTGTCTTCTTTCTAAGTTATAAGTTCTTGTCTTGCCTTTATTAATAAGAGGCAGACCTTTCTTGCTCTCTGACTGCACATTCCTTGAAATGTAAACAGTCATTGGAGCTGTGACAGTAACTTAAGTTGACATTGAAGCATGCAGGTCATCACAGTTTTCATTGGTTGATGGAAGTGGAGAGAAGACAGAGCAGAACAGAAGGTTCAGTTGTAAGCCTGGAGCAAAGGCGATGTTCCCTACTTCACAGCTGTGCCTGCTGCCTGACCTACAGGGTAGGGGGAGGCAAAAAGTGCTAAGGACATGACCAGGTGAATCAGCACTAGAACAGGAAAAGAATACTTTTCTTTCCCACTCTCTTTCTTCTTTATTTATTATGTCTTCCTTTTACCCAATTTTTCTTCATTTTGGATATAGTACAATCGATTGTTTGCACCTAAACAGAACAATAAATGGAATTAATGTGCTTACCAGTTTATACATGTTAATGAAAACACACACGCCCTTATCCATATCTACCTATCTATTGATCTGGGGTTTCTCCCAAACCAGTAGCCTGAGGAAGAATAATCTAGCTGGCGTGGGAAGCCCATGCCATGACAAGTGCCACGAATACTTGTCAGCCCTGCTGACCCCCAGCTCGTGATATAAGCAGGACCGTTACCTCCCAGATGTAAACCTCGTGCCATCTCCTGGGACACTGTGGTTGTCCTTGGGCGCCTCTAGCCATTGGGGCCAAGACTGCTTTCTTCCTCACCCGTTGAGTCCATGCAGGAGCTGCTTCTCCCACACCGGATCTCCGTGGGCACCCAGCACTTCTTCCCACAGGGAATGAGAGGAGATGACAGTCCTCCCACAAAAACAATGAGATCTGCTCTCCTTCTCTGAGGCAGCTTTGCTATAGTCCCAGCCGGATTTCCCTCAGCTCGGTTTCTAGATGCTGCGCATGGTCAGATTTTCCCTGCTGGCCCCCCCACATTGACCTGACTTCTGCAGGGGCCCTGCTGTACCACTTCCCATTAGTACAGTTGGGGCCACAAGAATTTACTCAGAACTAAGTCTAGGGGTGCTCCCTTGAGATCAGAAAACCAATCTATATCTAAACAAATAACTTGATTTGCCAAATTCCTTGGTGTATGAGTTAGGGAAAGGTAAGGAAACTAAATCCAAACTTGAAAATGTAGTAGTCATTTCTCCAAGAGACAAATACTGCATGATCTCACCTATATGTAGAATCTAAAACAAATGACAAACTCATAGATACAGAGGACAGATTGGTGGTTGCCAGAAGTGGTGGGCCGGTGGAGGGGGTGGTGACTGAAGGGGGTTAAAAGGTACAAAGTTCAGTTGTAAGTTATATTTGTCCTGGAGGTGTAATGTCCAGCATGGGGATTAGAGTTAATGATACTCTACTATATATTTGAAAGTTGCTAAGAGAATAGTTCTTAAAAGCTCTCATCACAAGAAAACAAGGAATTCTGTAACTGTGTATGGTGATGGATATTAGCTAGATTTATTGTGGTAATCATTTTATAGTATATATGTATGTGAAATCATTATGTTGTAAACCTAAAATGAATACAGTGTTATATGTCTATTATATCTCAATCAAAAAGTGATTTATCTAAATATTAGTACATTAAAGATAATATATTTGTAAATATCTGTGCATATTACGGTATTATACCAAACAGGTATGATTATTATTGGAACAGGCAGCTAGTCATTTCAAAATTAAATGCTAGAGTTGTAATTACTAATTTATTTTTATCCTGGTTTATCTACATAATAAGTGATGCATTTATAATTAAGTTCAATTGATTTAGAATACTTTATTAGCTTAACAGCATCTAACATTGCATTGACAACTATTGATGTATTTAATCAAGTTTGCTTTGGTGTGGAAGTCTTACCAATTTTTGAACACTGCGTTGTGAGTCTTACAAAATAACAATATTGAGTATTAAATTTCATTTATCACAAGTGTTTTACCTAACATAGATATTTTGTGAAAATGTTTTCTTTCTTGGTGTATTTTATATTTCCCAGAATGTGATTTAATCTGCACAATTGTTTATATGGAAAATAAGAATATATTTTGTAAGGCACATATAAGACTGAAAACTAGATTTCAGTTGGCAAACTGTTTTGATTTCATTTTTAGAATGCTGTATTCTGCTTTCTTTTTAGTCTTCCATATAAAGAGTTTTTTGGTGGTGTAAGTGGACTGACAGTGGAACAATTTAGAAAGATTAATGGTTTTCCTAATGCCTTCTGGGGATGGGGAGGAGAAGATGATGACCTTTGGAATAGGTATGTTGAGATACAAACTGCTTAATAATAGAATTTGTATAAATTTCCTTTCTGTTAGTTACATTTGCACTTTGCTATTCCAAGAAAAGATTTTTGGGGATGGAAAATTTTTGAGGTTTTTAAATCCTGCTTTGTGTTTCTGCCTTTCATATTAAGAGTGCCTTCTGAAATTATTGACCACTCTAATGAGAGCCTTCTTCTGCATTTCAAGTTAAATTCAGGTAGTCAATTTTTATGTCACAGTTTATTCCTTTATATTTTTATTTCCATGTTTTGTAGAGTTCACTATGCTGGATACAATGTAACAAGGCCAGAGGGAGACTTGGGAAAATACAAGTCTATTCCTCATCACCATCGAGGTGAAGTCCAATTTTTAGGACGGTAAGTTTAATATCACCTTCAGATAAAAAGGTTTCAGAATATTTTGATGTATGAAAAATTTGTTAAAAAACATTGCAGCCTCAAAAAAATCTTTGGCAGGGAATTTTCTGTTGATCTTATTTTCTCTTATAGAAGTAAAATATTTTTGTGCTTACTTTGAGGAGAGATATGTATATATTTATATTAAAGAGCCCGGTTAACTATTTATATAAAAAGTGTTCCCTTAACATAAGATGTATTATTTCATAAAACATTTTATTTCTTAAGGATGTCTGAGTTGTAAGTGTGCAAAATAATTTTTTCAGGAGGCTTTTTAAAACTAGTAAAAATGCTAACTTAGATAATGGTTTAAAAGATCTTTAATTATATATGAAAAGTAAAAATTGAAAAAGCTTAAATGCTTTAATTGTAGAATGACCCTGACCATATTTGTCATCAGTTTTTCTTTTTGAACGTGTTCCTGTTATTTTTCATTTTTTTCTCTAACACCATAGGTATAAATTGCTAAGATATTCAAAAGAGCGTCAGTACATCGATGGGTTGAACAATTTAATATATACGCCAAAAATACTGGTTGACAGGTTGTATACAAATATATCTGTAAACCTCATGCCAGAGTTAGCTCCCATTGAGGACTACTAAAGGAAACAGCTCTCAAGGCAACACAGACTGCAATGCTGGATCACCAACTAGGAGCCTGCTCTTACTGGAGGTCAGTGAGTGGGTGTGTCCTGGTGCCCTGCTGTGATGAGAAGGAGAGCCAGCAGCCCCCAGTGTTTACAGCGTGAGATTAGAGACCATCACCCACCCTCTTCTCTGAGACACACCCCCACAGCGAGCACTGCAGATACCCAAAGCCCTTGCTGAAATCTGGAAGTTAAGAGAGCTCCCTACAAAGAGAAAATTTTTATACTAAAATATATAATTTAATTCAAGAGAATGCTTTATTTCTGTTTAAACATGTTTTGTATATATGTGATGTAAATTTACGTGTTCAAATTGTTGAAAAAAAAGATGTGTTGCAGTTTTGCATGTAATTGGTTATGCCTTTATCGGACTTTTATAGACATTTTTTATTTGCATGGAAGAAAACAATGCAAATTTATGTCACTAAGCAAAGGTTAACCCTTGTGTGAAATGAAGGAACTGTCAATAATTGACAGCCAACTACTACAGTAAACTGTTATACTAGTTTTGAGCTTTAGACCTTCAGCCTTTTGTGTGGAAGAAGTCACAACTTCCCTAGGGTTTTAAAGGGTAAGAAGAAAGTACTTAGATCACTTTTCTTCCTACCGGAATTACCTGTTTTTTTCCTTGCTTGCAATCCCATCAGATTTTGCTAAATCACAACCATATTGTTTATGCATATTGCATGAGTATTACCAAGAAAATCTTAAACGTTGTGATGTTAACATGATATAAAGGACCTCTTTATGTTAACTGTCTTTCATGTATCTTTGGTGTAATTGTCAGGGATTTTGTGCCTCAAAAAATCTTCCTGAGGTAGCGTGTGTTTGTACACTGTATTTTTTTTTTTTAATTCATAGTGAACAGCACTTTTATTATTTCTAGTTCAGAAGAGCCAAAAAACAATTTTCATTTAAAAAAAAAATCAAAACAATTTTTTTAAAAGAATGAGCTATGGAAAACCCAGTAGTACTTATACAAATGAATTATAATATTAGATAAGAAATTAAATGTTCTATTTTTATGAAGATAAATGCTTAGTAGATAAAAACAAATTTTAAGTTTAGTTCTCAGACTCATAGAATTTCAAGTTTTTGAAGGGAACCTTTAATGTCAACCAGTTTTATTAGAACTATATATTTTTTTCACTTTTAAGAAATTACATTCCTGGTATTCTTAAAATTGCCTCACTGAAATGATTTAATAGAATTATATTAAAATATATAATCAGTTATTTAAATGAATTGATGTTCTAGGGTACTTCTCTGAGAACACTACCTGACATCCAGTATATTACTTGATCTTAAATTTGGATGAAGTTTTCATGACAAAACCAAACAACATCCTTATTTTGAAAATTATCAACTATAGGTAACCAAAGATTCTAGAAAATATCTTGATATTTTCACAAATTTAAAACAAAAAAATTAGGTATCCATAAAGTGAATCTTCAAAAACAATGAAGAACAGTAGAAATCTATCTATGAGGGATGTTGGGATAATATTTGCCTCGTAGATGGTTCACCTAAAACAGAAATATGGTTATTTATCTCAGGTTTGAGTTTAATTTTGAAATACCATCTTTTATGGCAGTAGTAATAATACAAATGACCACAAACCAAATCATAACATAATTGAAATTCTTATACTTTGAAAAAACTGTTCACTCTCCCTTATGATACAAACAGAATTTTCTGTATTTATTTCTCTAGCAGTATGTCCAAAATATATATCTCCCACTTTTTTAGTGGTCCTCAAAATCACAAAAAATCAAACTCTGAAAAGTAAAAAAAAATTTGTTCTGAATTTGCATATCTGTTCATTTTGGTCTCATAGCCAATGCAGTTTTTTTAATTGTGAAATGAAAGTCGGTTGGGAATGTTAACGTTTGTGATCACTAACAGGATAGTAGGGGCGTAGTTAACCCAATAATACTTAAATATTTTTTTAATACTTACATATTTTAACTGTGGGGAAAATTAGGGCTGTTTCTGAGTCTTACTCGTAAAACATATTTTTTGCTTTTTAATGTGGAGTGGCCCACATTTTGGAATTCTCATTTTGATACACATTTTACAGTTTTAGGAGAACTCAGTTCTACTAGTATCTGCCTTATTTTCTTGGATTAAGTCTAACAGCCATTTTTGTTTTATGAGTGAGCCATGTTATTTTGCTCTCTTCAGTTTTGAATACGGTATGTCATCCTGTGAAAATCATCTCATTAGTTTGTTTTTCGCTTTTACCCTCTTTGTTTTGTTTTGGTTTCACATGCACACCTAAAATTGATTTTTGCCTATAAAGAATGACTTTTATATGTTTCTGGAAGGGTGATAGAGAGTTTTGCTCAGTTATCTTCATTTTATGAAAATAAATCTATTGCATAAAATTTAACAAATGCATTGCAAATGGAAATTTCTTTTATTGTCATGTTTGGTGGATTTCTTTGGGAATGTGTATTGATTGCCGACTCTATATGAAGTGCAATGTGAGGTACGCCAACAGAAAAAGTATTGTATTTCTGAACAAATCAAATCAAGCAAGTTGAAACCTTTCTAAAATTATGAAGACATCCTCTGATAACTTACCTGTTGTATTTCTTAGGTTCAAAGTCAAGAAACATATATGTGGACATGGGGCTATCATGAGGTCCTTTGGCACTAACTGGGAAAGTTATGTAGTACCTGTCAGCTCGAGAGAGAAGTAATGATTAATGGCCTATTTATAGAAAAGAGAGGGAAAAGTGTAGACATGAGTATTTTTTTAAATCTACATTTAAATTTGTTTGTATTTTGTGAAAAGGTATTCAACCAGAAAACTTATTTACAGTATTATCCAAATACATAATTACGTGTTAAAAACTTGCCTAGACTTCTTTTCCAGCCAAACTATTGATACTGATTTTAAAACAAAATGGGAAAATGACCAATACAACAGTACCGTCCTTCCTTTGGAGGCTTCCTACAAGTGAATGCAACTTTTGTGTCATTTTGTTTGGCCTCTGCTTGTATCTGCTATATTTCTCTTTGTACTTTTCAGATGAATATTAGTACTCTAGATTTGTTGCCTTGTATTTGCAAGTATGCCAACTGAGAGATCTAAAATGGCCATAGTATTGTTTATCAGAAGGAGGAAGTATACTTAAGATAATTTTATTTATTAGATCTGAAAGGCTTCTACATAAATGCACTGAAATAAATGCTAGTAATTTCTTGTACTCTCATTTTTATTTTTATTTTTTTTTGCTTCTCATGGAAATGTTTGTACTTTTTTATCATTGTCTTTTATGAAATATAATGTTCTAAAGACTCCATGTGACACTGTTAATTATTTTCGCTCAGGAACTTTTGGGGGCTTACCTGGTTTTTTTATTGTGTTTGTTTTCCTAATTTTGAGGAGAACTGCTCATGAATACCTTGGTTGCACAAGATGGCAGTAGAAGCATAAAGCGGCCATTGTGTTTGCCTTTGCAGCAGTTTAAATACATTTAATGATCTCAAAATTTAAATATTTTCATCAGTACAATTAGTATACTACTTTACCAAGAAGAATATTTAAGGAGTCATTTTTAACATTTCTTCTCCTACACAACTTGAGTAAACTAAGCTGGTCTGTTGTCCTCAGTGCCCTTCTTGTTTTCTAGGTATCAAGTAGTGTTGAAGATCTTTAAGGCAGATAATACCTAGGGACTAGATTTGTATCTGAGCCTGCAATGTGAAATCATGACTTTTGTCAACTTAAATTATTTATGTAATGAATTACTATTAATTTTTATACATAGTATGAGCTATAGAGATATTGACACTGTACGTCACAAAGCCAATGGTAAAATCATAATCATTTAGTCATTTAAATCATACAGAGCCATAAAATTGAGTTGGCTTAGTCTGGACCAGGTTCCTACCTATGGTACTAATGTGTCCTCTGATGAAACATGCCAACTCAGTTGAATGATCTTATATCTGTATTTTTTGTCCTATATTAAACACATGGATTTAAGGTTGTGGAGATATTCTGGATCCAGATTGTTTTATTTAGAGAACGTTCTTCTTGAGGAGCATATTACTATATTGCTCTTAATTTAAATGACTTCAGAGAACATAGTGCTATATCACTGAAAATTATACTATAACTAAAAGAAAAATATATAGGTTGTAAAAATAAAACTTGTATCTTTCTCAACACATTTCTGTAACACATTTTGGTGGATCTGAATTTTGTTGCTAATTTCATTCTCCTAACTCCATCAGTGAGGTCTTTGATCTCAGACATTACCTACACTCGTGGAATTTACTGTCTTTTGTGGATAAAACAGACATGGAAACAATGTAAAAACCTATACACTATGAAATGAAGTGCTCAATTGTGTCCTCTGCAAACGTTGGTTTTATATTTTACTAAAACAGTATTAGGCCACTTGAGTATCTTTGTGGGAGAAACTTCTGTTTCTCACAGAATGTTTCTTTAAACCCTATGCATCAGAAGGGTGGAGGTCATTGTTTGTCTACAATAAATCTTGAGGATTTATAGTGAACTTTTAATAGGACTGTGTGGAAGGCAGTGGTTATAAGCAACGACTCCAGAATCAGACTGACCTGAGTTTGAATTTAGAGGCCCTCCCCATTGTTTACTGTGACATTTTAGCAAAATTTTAAACCCCTGTGGTTTTTAGTTTCCTGATCTTATGTTTGAGGATGATAGGAACTACCCAAGGATTGCTGAAGAACTTAAATAAGCTGATCCTAACAGAGAAATGAACGCAGCAGCACCTGACACGCTGAGCAAAAACTTGGCTTATAATTAAGTCAGCTTTCGACTTGAGGGTGATAAGCTTTTCTTTCATGCAAATTATCTTAGATGATATTTTTAAAATTATACTGCATTCTTTGATTCTTTTTGGAAATGAAGTTAGTGATTACCCTATCTATACATGATAATGCATGTAAACAATTAGTAAAACTGGCAAAGATGCAAAACTAACTTTTAGTAATAGTCGTGAGGAAAAATGCAGCAAGTGGCAATCCGGCTCCGTTTGCTCAGAGGCTTGTGTGATTTTAGGTAGACAGCGTGGGGAAGCAAGCACCTATTCCAATACTTTGCTTATGGAAGGTATCCAGTAACTTATAGCTTCTCTCAGTATTATGACTAAGAAAATTAAATGCCATGTGGGCTTCTACTGCTTTTACTCTTTACCTTGGCTTTTGGGCTTAGCTTTTTCACCTGCTTTTTTCCCAGTTTCCACGGAAGACCCTTCTTTCTCTGCTTCCCATTCTTTCTCCATTCTCCTCTGATCAGTAACTCAATTTCTGGGACCACTGGCTAACACTGTCCTGTGCTGGAAATGCTCTGGGACTGTGCGGTCCAGTGTGGTAGCCTGTAGCCATATGTGGCTGTTGAGCACTTGCGATGTGGCTGGTGTGAGCCAGGAACTAGATTTTTAATTTTGTCAAATGTTAGGTAAATGTAAATAGCCACATACAGCAGATGATCTCTTATACTTGCAGAACTTTAACCTCATGGTGTCCCCAAATACAGGCAAAAGGCTCTCAAGCCAAATGTCCAGCTTAGAATTCTTAGCTCCTGACCCACAACTTACGGGCCATGTCAACCTGCTTGTTCACAGAAACTTAAAACTCAGCATGTCCTAGGCTGAATTTATCATATTCAATTCAAAATGTAGTCTTCCTCTTGTTTTACCATCTACTTAGTAACTCAAGGCCAAATCTGAGAGTCACTCTCCCTTTATCTCCTCCGTACAATCAGCATTAATTAGCTCCACCTCTGAAGTCCCTCTACAATCTGTAGGGTCTTTTGTTTCTTCCACAACTGTTGGATCCTCCCAGTCTTGTCTTAATACAAAGGTATGCCTTCTGTTTTGAATCTGTCTTCGAGGGGCGCCTGGATGGCTCACTCCTTAAGCATCTGCCTTTAGCTCAGGTCATGACCCCAGGGTCCTGAGATTGAACCCTACACTGGGCTCCCTGCTCAACGGGAAGCCTGCTTCGCGCTGTCCACTCCCCCTGCTTGTGTTCCCTCTCTTATGTCAAATAAGTAAAATCTTAAAAAAAAAAAGGTACCTTGAATCTGTCTTCCATATTGACATACAAAATTGTGTCTTTTGAAATACTACCTTGCTTTAAATCTTTCAGTGGCTCTCCATTGCCCACAAAGAAAGGTCCAAATATTTCTGCTTTTCAGACCAGGGCTTTAATGATCTGGCTTCCGCTTGCCTCTGCTTTTTCTACCCTCATCCACCAGAGGGTCTCCAACCTATCTCTTAAGACAATCTCTTGGGTGAGTGGCTCGGTTGGGTGTCCCACTCATGATTTTGGCTTGATCTTGGTCTCGGGGCTTGGACTCCACGCTAGATTTGGAGCCTGCTTTAAAAAAAAGAGAGAGAGAGAGAGAAGAAAAACTCAAGCTCTTCTGGAAGCCGTCTCTGGCCAACCCCAGTAAAATTGGCCACTCCCTCCCTTGTGCTCTTGTCCCTTCAGTACTACACCATTAAAAGGATGTCTTAGGCTTTTAATTTGTTTATATGTTTTCTTCTTCTCTCACAGACTATTAGCTCTTTGAGGGCAGTGGTCGATGCCATTTGGTTTTGTATACCAGGCTCCTGCAGGCCACTCAGTGAATGAACCATCCTGTCAGGGCAACACAATTTGCCATCTGTTAGGGCAGAACACTCCATCGCATTCTACATTACTGTGCTATGACTCCATGTGTCATACGTACTCAGAGCTACGTCCAGCAGGATCAGTGCCTTAATTAGGACTGTCAAGTGCCATCGTCAAGATGTGTTTCAACCCACCTATAAATCTATCTGAATAGGGAGCCAGGCCCATCTTTTTACTCAACATATTTTTAGAATTTTAAAGTATTTACTAAGCTTAGAAAATTAACATAGGGGCATCTGGGTAGCTCAGTTGGATAAGCGTCCGACTCTTGATTTTGGCTCAGGTCCTGATCTCGTGGTCATAAGATTGAGTCCCACATTGTTGGACTCCATGCTCAGTGGGGAGTCTGCTTGAGATTCTGCCCCTCCCCCCACTCTTTCTCTCTCAAATATTTATTTTTCAAATTTTACTTGTTAATGAACATAGTATATTATTAGTTTCAGAGGTAGACAATAAATACTTTTTAAAATTATTATGTATTAGTGTAAAAAGAAATAGAATAGTGAAAATTCACTGCTAAAATTTTTATTAAATTAAAAAAAAAAACCTGGAATGTGGAAGTCATCCTTCCTGTAAAATAAATGTCACAAGACATTACTGTGTTGAAGAAAAATGAGAGCAGATGCTGGAAACACCTGTTTGACTTAATACCAGAGAGAAGGTGTTAATTTACCTGTGGAACATAATTTCCATCTGAGGCACTTTTTAAAATGTATTTAGTTGATTTTCAAGGACTTTATTTTACACGATTATCTCACCCCCTCCTCCCTTTCTTCACCTGTTTTTCCTTTTTCTCTTCCACCACCACTGTTGTTAGAATCAGGAGAAAATCATGGCGGCGATTTGTTTTCCTGGAGTCTTTATGAAATCCTGTGAGTGCTTTTGTTCGGGCAGAACAGGGTCACCATGGTAACCAAATTTCCCCTTTATTATTCTCTTATCCCTGACCTTGTATAAATGTCATTTGGCATAGGGTAATTAACCAGTCTTTTAACCTGTCTGACAACTTCTGGCAGCCTTGTTTGTGGTCTCTCCAACCCCACTATATCCACACATTTATTAAGCACCTGCTGTGTCAGGCACTGTGCTGTGCTGAGGACGTGAGAGTGAATAAGGCAGTTACTTCCCTCAAGTAGGCCACAGCCAAGCAAGGGAGATGCTTGCGAAGAGTTTCTCACAGGGGCCACCCCTTTGCCTCTAAGTATTTTATAACGTGCTTGGAAACTCCATAGAAAAATGGACAAATTCTTGGACAGGTCATATAGAAGCAAGGAGTTCGCAGAGTTGCACCCACAGGCTCTGTGAGGGAGCGCATCACCTCTACCATGCAGAAGGTGGGGGTGGGGAGTGGAGGGGACAAGGTTGCCAGTTGTGGGTGGAGAGGGCGCTGGCTTTTCTGGAGTGCCTTCTGGAGAGTAGACAGGTATGTTGGAAAGGTGATGACCTGTGCTCTTCTGGCTCTTGAGCTGCAGAGAATAGGCTTTGTTTGGGGGGAGGGGGCCGGGGTCTGCCATCAGCATTTCTGGGCTGCAGACATCTTCAGCTGATACTGAGGTCACAAGAATAAAACCTCCCAGAACTCACGCCTGGGTTGTTTCTCATCAAGTCCCCATGTCCCCTGGGAGTTTGCCTTCTTTACTTCACCTTTCAGTCTTCTGGTGGGAAGAAGCTAATGGAATGCGTTTACCCCATCTTGTTCAATTCCCAGAAATCCCCCGACAAAGAAAGATCAGGAACTATTCTGTATCTTGACTGTGGGTCAGTACAGCAGTTGAGACCTGGCCTTGTAACTGCTTGCAGGACTAGGGAGAAGGTATAGGGATTTCTCTGCGCCATTTCTTACCACTGCATGGGAGTCTCCAAGGACCTCAAAGTTGAGAATTTTTTATTACCACAGAGGTAAAGTGCCCTATATGGAAAGATGATCGCCTCCACTCACAGTAAGAGAGACACAAATGAAAATTGCATGGAAGTACCAATTCTGACCTCTCCAACTGACAAAAATCCAGAAGTTTCACCAACACAATTGGTGAAGCTGTGGCAAGCCAAGTGCTCTCATACATGGAATGCAAAATGTCCCAACTCCTGTGGAGGGGAATTCAGCAAGATCCAACAAAATCGCTAAAGCATTCACCCTTTGTCCCAGAAAGCTTTTTTTAGGCATCGATTCTAAAGATACATCTCTACAGATAATAAATAACGTGTACAATTTGATTCATGGAGGTGCTATTTAGAACAGCAAAGATGGACGCTGAGCAGAGGGAACTGGGTGAATGGTCACCCACACACTGAAGCACTTTGCAGCCATAAAAGAGGGGGCCTAAATTCTATGCTCTGATTGTACTGGTTTCCAGACCAATAGTGTCCTGTAGGAAAAAAAAAATAAGGTTCACAAACTGTATAAAATGCTGCCTTTTGTGAATGAAAGAAGGGGAGCTAAAATTACATGTGTGTGCTTACTTCTCTTTTACAAAGGAGTCACTGGCAGGATAATGAAAATGGCGGTCTGTGTAGGGGAGGGGCGCGGTGGGGTGAGGGCCACAGGGTTGGCAGTGAGACGGATTCTGCCAATGTAATTTTATACAGTTAGGAACTAGCACTGTGTCATTTTACAAAATAAAAAAAAAAAAATTGAACTTACAGCAAACCCTAAAATCGATTTTCAACAGAAACAAGTTCAAAAATGTGTTGGGACAAAGCAGAACAAATGTTGTCTAGTGAGGCCGTTCTTCATCAGCTAATGATTAACCTCAGCAAGTATAATGAAAACAATTCTTGTTTGATCATGGCCACATTAGGTAAGTGTCGCTAATACTGTGTCTGCATGTTTTATAGGCCCTTTATTCTTCCCATCGTTACCAGGCATTTTATTTTCTTGTAGACAGTTTACTTTGTACTGTTAATGCGACAGTTGTTGTGGCCATATCAGTGGGTTTAACAGCCCCACTCCTGGTTCTTGCCCAGAAAACCCGTCTTAATCACCTGGGGGTGAGTTGCACAGCCCCCTAGCTTTCCTGGTCACTGCTCACTGGCCGAAGGGTAGGTGGAGACTTGCCCAGAAAAAGCACAACAATACACAAACCAGACCAACCAGGTTCTCAGAAATTTGAAGGGACAGAAGGAGTGAGGCAGTTAATTTGGGGGTGGGGACTGAGTCCAAATTTCCTTCCATGTGATTAGGTGAACAGAGAGGCTGGTCTGTAGTGAGAAGGAAGACTTATATTGGGAATCATGCAACCCAGAAATAGAGATATAAAAAGGTAGTAGTTACCTTAGTTCCTGATGGCTTTCCAGATCCAGTCCCTGGGGAGGCCTAGCTGTGTCCATTCCGTTTGCGTTCTGTGTGATACATGTGAATCCTTAAATAAATCCCTCATCATTCAAGTCAGCTGGGCTGATTTTGGGTTTCTTAAACGAACCCCTCGTTGAGATACTTCATTTCTCTTTTAGAAAGGATTTTGACCTCATTAAAATCAAGTTTGATTACCTTGATCAGAGTGACAAGCTATTCATAATCAAGGGTATTCAAAGCTACATATAAATAGCCCCACTGGAGTGAGATGTCTTTGAAGACAAGAACCATTCCTTTTTCATCTTTACCTGGCACTCCTAACAGGAGTTCAATAAATACGTGCTGAGTGACACTTTGTTCAGTGATGGCCCTTAGAGCATGGATTCGGTTGCTTTGTTTTTTCCCAAACAATGTTTCCCGAGACAACAGAATGAGAATCTCTCAAGTACTGCTTCAGTTTGAGTTGCATTTCAGGAGCTGTAGAGATTCTGGAACAATCTCCCAGGTCTCTGGCCTGCCTCGGTCCTTGTCTTGGAAGTCCCAAGAAGCTGAAGCAGGGGTTTCCTGTGGTTTGGGACTGTTTACATGGACGACACTCTTGGCTGGTGGGTCTCAAAGCTGACTGACATTAGAATCAATTGGGGACTTTTGGGGGGACCACCTCCAGGGAATTGATTTCACTGGTCTCATTTGGGGCCTGGGTATGGGAATTCTTCAAGATATTCCCACGTGACTCAAAAATGCAGCTGGGATGGAAAGCCATGGCAGTAAACCCTAAGTCATTACTGTGGCCTTGCAGTTGAGGTACTCATGGGCGCTTTCACACAGATGGAGACCTCGGTCTAGGCTGATGGGCGCTGAAGTCTGGGAACCACGGCTTGATGCTAAAACTGGTGCGGGTCGAACCTGTGGCGTTTGTCTTGGTCTATGCCCCTCCCTCTCTCCTTTTGAGTGGTAAGTTATTATTTCCAGAGAAAGATGCTGGAGACTTAAGACAGACTATTTATTTATTTTCAAGATTTTTATTTATTTATTTTAGAGAGAAAGAGAGAGGGAAAATGTGTGCGCAAGGGTGGGAGGAGGGGCAAAGGAGAGGGAGAGGGAGAATCCAGAGCAGACCGCACTGAGCGTGGAGCCCGACGGCGCAGGGCTCATCCCCACGATCCCCTGGGATCCTGACCTGAGCCAAAACCAAGAGTCATATGCTCAACCAGCTGACCCACCCAGTTGCTCATTATGACAGACTATTTAATAAGACCATTATCTTGAAAAGTTTTTGACTATTTCATAGGATAATATGCTCAGTTTCCACGAAGTTCACATAGATAATATTTCACACACATGTTTATGATGGGCCGGGTACTTACTTTCTTTTTTTTTTAAGATTTTATTTTTTTATTTGACAGAGAGAGAGAGAGAGAGAGAGAAAGAGCACAAGCAGGAGGAGCAGCAGGCAGGGGAAGAGGGAGAAGCAGGCTCCCCAACGAGCAAGGAGCCCAGTGCAGGGCTCAGTCCCAGGACCTTGGGATCATGACCTGAGCCAAAGGCAGATGCTGGACTGACTGAGCCACCCTGGTGCCCCTGGGCCAGGTACTTTCTAAGCCTGTTTCAGGTCCTATCTCTTTACTGGTCCTCACAACCACCCTGAAGCAGTAAAAGTAGGGATCTGTTGAGAAGCCACAGGAAAGAAATTCAATGGGAAAAGAACAAAAGTTAAATGCTGCCCCTTCAAGATAAATAAACGTGGAAGTGGTTAAAGGATATTGATGGGTCTAAGGAAGTCGAATAAGAAGCAGTGGATGAGGGATTTTATAAACCCCAGAAATTTACAGGTGTTAGGAAGGCCTTTCTAGAAATTCAGCCTTAAAGTCCAACAACTTTTAATTAAGGGAGGAAAATTAAGGGGGGGGAAAGAAAAACAGACATTGTTTTTCTGAGTCTGCAGTGTGAAGGGTTTTGCTGCTTTCAGTAAGGACTATGGCATTGCTTTTATAGTGTGCTTTTGTAAGGAAATAAAATCTATCCAAAGGCTTCAGAGTATACATTAGGGAAAATAATTGAGTAATTTTTAAATAACACTTTTTAGTAGCTAGTTATGTAAAAACTTCTTTTGTAGGTCATTTTCTGGGAGTAAATATAATTTTTTACTCTAGGCCTAGTAGCTAAAGTGCTGTAACAACCAGTCCCCTGGGGAGAACAACTTGAATAGGGACCGTGAAACCACAGAACTTTAGGTCAGGACGGAACTTTAAAATCATCCAGTTCATTTCTGTTCCTTTCTATTTATTGTATTAAGTCCCCATTAAAACAAAAAGAAATATAAATGGAATTTACCACTCCTCCAGCGGCTAACAGTAATGTTCCCCTCATTTGGTCTATCCGAGCCACGAGAGGGGTTTAAAAGCACTGATCAGATCAGTTCATTGCCTGTTTTTACCTTGACTCCAGCTTCCCCTTTACCCGTAGGTTTTTTTTAAACTTCTTAGCATAGGCCTTCTGTCCTCTGCAATTCGATACGAAATAGCTTGCCTCTAATTAAACCAAGCTGCTTGCTTTTCCCCAAACGTTTAATGTTCTTGCACATCTCTGTCCCTCCGCAGTTCAGTCTTCTCCCCAGGAATGGCTTCTCCTACTTATTTGCCTGGTGCCTCCTACTTAGCTTCCAAGGATGAGCGCAGATGTCCTTTCTTCTGGGACACCTCCAGGCTCCAGCAATGGGGGCAGTTTTCCTGTTACGTTGCCGTAGCATTTGAATCTCTTTTATGGCCTGCTGACTTTCTTTCCCTCTCTCTACTTTCCTTCCTCCTTCCCTTATTTCAACCCTTCCTTTCTTCCCACCTTCTCTTTTTCTCTCTATTCTTCTTTCATGGCCGTCTCCACTGGTAATGACATGAGTTCCCTGAAAACAGACTTAGGGTCTTAATCACCCCTCTGGCTCCAGCACCCAGCACAGCTGCTCAACACGTGTGTGCGGAAGAACTAATACCTGTGTGCTGTCATAGACTGAATAGTGTAACAACAACACCCCCCGCCTCGCCAAAGATATCCACATGCTAATTCCCAGAACTGTGCAAGGAACTTTGCAGATGTGATTAAATGAAGGATCTTGAGACAGAGAGATTATCCTGGATTATTTGAGTGACCCAATATAATCACAAGGGTCCTTGTAAGACAGGGCCATGAGCCAAAAATGCAAGTGGCCTCTAGAAGCTTAAAAAGATAAGGAGAACCACACTTTGAGGCCAAGCATCCAGAAAAACAGCCCTGCCAACACCTTGATTTTAGACTTCTAGCTTCTGAAAGTGTAAGAGAATAAATGTAGGTTGTTTTAAGCCACTGAATTTGTGGTAATTTGTTCCAGTGACAGTACATTAATACACTAATACACATGCCTAAATGAATCAAAGAGTCAGAATGTTCAGGCTATTAGACATATTTTTAAAAATGGCTTATTAGAGAGAATAGATAATACACATTAAAAATAAAATAAGTACAGGGCACCTTGGTGGTGCAGTCGGTTAAGCATCTGACTCTCGATTTCTGCTCAGGTCATGATCTCAGGGTCATGAGATCAAACCCTATGTCCGGCTCGGCACTCAGCGTGGTGTCTGCTTGAGATTCCATCTCCTTCTCCCTCTGCCCCTCGTGCTTGTGCTCTCTCTCTCTCTCTTTAAAATAAACAATCAAATATTTAAAAAATAAATAAATACAGGAGAAATGTTCATCCTTTGTAGTCAAAGAGTAAAAATTCAAGCAATCATGAGATATAATGATATGTCTGCTAAAGTGGTAAAACATTTCTATAAAACAGAACTGGTAAAGCTTCAGTGCTACAGAAATTTTTACATTAATATGTTCATACTCCAATATTACTCCAAATAATATATCATAGTTCTTGAGAACTTAATATGTTTTGTGGATTGTTTTAAACTTTTTTACATGTTTTATGGCAATTGGTCTTTATTTTTTTTATTTTTTTAGCTTTTTAAAAATTTTTTTGTATTTTTTTATAAACATATAATCTATTATTAGCCCCAGGGGTACAGGTCTGTGAATCGCCAGGTTTACACACTTCATAGCACTCATCATATCACATACCCTCCCCAGTGTCCATAACCCCACCACCCTCTTCCGTCCCCCCTCCCCTGGCAACCCTCAGTTTGTTTTGTGACAGTAAGAGTCTCTTATGGTTTGTCTCCCTCCCGATCCCATCTTATTTCATTTATTCTTTTCCTACCCCCTAAGCCCCCCACGTTGCATCTCCACTTCCTCATATCTGGGAGATCATATGATGTTGTCTTTCTCTGATTGACTTATTTCGCTAAGCATAATACCTTCTAGTTTCATCCATCTTGTTGCAAATGGCAAGATTTCGTTTCTTTTGATGGCTGCATAGTATTCCATTGTGTGTGTGTGTGTACAGACACACACACACACACACACACCACATCTTTATCCATTCATCTGTTGGTGGACATCTAGGTTCTTTCCATAGTTTGGCTATTGTGGACATTGCTGCTATTAAACATTAGGGTGCACGTGCCCCTTCGGATCACTATGTGACAATTGGTCTTTAAAAGAACACTTTGGAAGTGGTGCTATGATTATTCCCATTTTACAAATGAAAAAAACCAAGGTGTAGAAAGTTGATGTAATCTGTTTAAGATCAAACAGCTTATAATGGAGAAGCCACAACTACTTCCCGGCAATTTGATGCCCAAGGCTCCACATTATCTAACAAGAATTAGATGCTTTTAGAAAATGTTAGGTCATTCACTTAATTCAACGGAAGGAAAAAGCTGTATGCTTCATGAAGATATTCATTGTAGCACTAACTATAAGTCCCCAAAATTGAGACTAAGTATATCACATTGTGAAAGTGGTATAAATTTTTCAAAAAATAAATATAATTATAAAGATTATATGGCAACATGAGAAATTGTCCATGATAACATAATTAAAGCATGGAAATAATTTTACATTATGATTGCAACTTTATATAAATATGTTTATAGCATTCTATCAATAAGAACATTCTGTTGTGGTACGACTATGTGTTGTTATAATTTTCATTTTTGGACATTATGAAATTCCTTTCAAGAAAAGTATAATAAAATAATTATCCTTGAAAACATTCTGCTAACTTTTTTCTCAATAAATCATGGGATTGGGCGCCTGGGTGGCTCAGTGGGTTAAGCCACTGCCTTCGGCTCAGGTCATGATCTCAGGGTCCTGGGATCGAGTCCCGCATCGGGCTCTCTGCTCAGCAGGGAGCCTGCTTCCCTCTCTCTCTCTCTCTGTCTGCCTCTCCATCTACTTGTGATTTCTCTCTGTCAAATAAATAAATAAAATCTTTAAAAAAAAAATAAAATAAATAAATAAATAAATAAATAAATAAATCAATCATGGGATTGAGTGTTTCTAAAAGAAAGCCTATTTGGAACCATAACTGATTTTTTTTTTTTTTTGGTACATGCTTTTCTCTTACCAAGACAAATGGGTATTTCTACAGCTGTATCATTTGAGACATTCTTTTTTTTTTTTAACTTTTTTAATTTTTTTTAATTTTTAAAATTAACATATAATGTATTATTTGTTCCAGGGGTACAGGTATGTGATTCATCAGTCTTACACAATTCACAGCACTCATTATAGCACATACACCCCCCACCGTCCATAATCCCACCACCCCATCCCTCTCACCCCCCTCCCCTCCAGCAACCCTCAGTGTTTCCTGAGATGAAACAAGATGAAACCAGAGAGGGAGAGACATTCTTTTTAAAAAAAAATTATTTGAAAGAGAGGGAGAGAACATGGGGGGAAGGGAGAAGGGACAGAGGGAGAGGGAGAAGCAGACTCCCCACTGAGCAGAAACGGGGCTCGATCCCAGGACCCTGAGATCATGACCTGAGCCAAAAGCAGACACTTAACAGACTGAGCCACCCAGGCACCTCTTGAGACATTCTTGGTCATCAGTAGCAAAATAAATCCGTAAATCCAAAATTGTTCTAAAATTCAAAGTTTATTTTAAAAATCTTTTTAAAAAGTATATATAATTTTTAAAAAGCCATTTTTATAATAAAGAAAAATTGATTTTAAAACCCCCTTGAATCAAACCCGCTTAAAAAATAAACTATTAGTTATTTCCAGTGAAAATTCAAGAAATATTAAATGTTTCACCTGGACCAAAATGTCACCAACCTTTGTTTTCTGCCTTTCAGGAGCTGGGGACACTCCGGTGTCTTTTCCAAAAACACTCTCCTGAGGAAGGCAGTGGAACAGTGTTCATTCAGCTCAGCGTGGGTCCTCTAGGTGACCTTAGTGGCAGGGTGAGCAGGTGGGTGCCTGCCCTGCCTGGAGGGAAGCGCCACCCCTCGGGGTTTATGGAAGCGGACTCTGTGGAGCCCCTCCCTCCCTGCTAGCTGCGGCCACCACCACGGTTGTAGAAGCAACCTTCAGGATTTGCATTGATCGCCAAAGATGAATTGCCATCTGCGTTGGCTTTAAATTAACTGGGGCCGTTCTAACCCACAGTGAATGAGGAGCTGGAAAATGGAATTGATTGGGAGCTTATTTCCATATTGAGAGGCAGTAAGAAGGAATGGGGCTAAGGCAGGGGTGTGTTCTGTGGACTGGGCAGTAGAAGGGAGGAATGACTGTAAAGCCGAGGGTCGGATGAGGTACAGAATTCCTAGGAAACACTCTTTCTGTGGACAAAATGTAGCTTAAGGCATAAATTCTCTAAATGTCCCTGTCAGGTGCTATCCAGGTCTTTCAGGAGCTACAGTGATATTGGGGATTTTTGTTTCCTGGCTATCTGGGTGCCCGCGATGCCAACTCCCAAGGTATGAGATTAAAAAGTGGCTTGATGACTTCAAGTTCAGCATAGTCGAAATTGAACGCACCATCTCTGCCTACGAATCTACTCTGCTGCCCCTATTCCTGAGCTCAGTTGCTGGCTCATCCCACTCAGTCTGTTAGCCATGAGGGGTGCCCAAGACTTCACGGCCTCCTCTAATTCTCTCCATCCCCACAATGAAGCCAGCATGGCTACCTGCTGATTTTCTATTCTAGAGCCCTCTACAGACATGGAGGCCAAGGCGGGAGGGTGGGCAAGTAGCTCACACGTGGAGGACCTGGCCTCAGTGTTACCATAAGCTAGTTTGGTCCGTTGGACATGACAGTACCACAGAGCATGAACATCACCAAGCTTGCTCTGAGACCATGATAAAGACAGAAACCAAAATCACCGTGAAACCCAATCACCAAACCTCCCCTCTACTGAAAGGAATAAATCCCCTGCTTTGTTACCAATTACAGTTCTCTCTTCTCTGGTCTGTCTTCCCTGCAGATAAACCTCTGTGACATTCATAGAATGGCCCCCACTTTCAGACAGCATCCAATTTTGAGGAAGTCCCACGTCCTTAGACTCTTTCTCAACTCGTCCAATTAAAGCCCAAATCCTATAATAGTTTCTTTCCAACACTCAGTGAGACACTCTATAGTTCGCATGTATATGGTGCATGTTGTCTCTGACTGGCAAGAGTAATAAACCCAAGCGGTTCAGCTACATCATAGTGTTCCTGGTGGATTTGGACAGGAGGCAGAGACTGGACACACAGCTGCAAGCCAAAGACCCCAAAGGTTACCAGCAAGTCACCAGAAGCCAGGGGGAGGCAAGGAAGGATCCTGTCTCTCAGATTTCAGAAAGGACGGGGCCCCGTCAATGTCTCGATTTTGGACTTTCTTACCCGCAGAACTGTGAGACAATACATTTCTGTTGTTTTAAGCCACCTGGTTTATGGTACATTTTTTTACAGCAGCCCCTGGAATCTAATACAGCAAGGAAAGACCAAGAAACTGTTATGGGTTGGATGCCACTAACCAACCTTATATCATTTTTGTTTTCCCAGTTTGATAAGTATACTATGTTCCTAAGACGTTAGCATTAGAATTTGGGTAAGGAGCTCTATGTACTATTTTTCCAACTTTTCTTTCTCTGAGGCGAAAACTAATTCAAAATGAGAAGTTAAAACAATAGGGCATATGTAGCAATGTTTTTCTAGGTATGTCTCCTGAGGCAAGGGGAACAAAAGCGAAAACAAACTATTGGGACTACATCAAAATAAATAGCTTCTGCACAGCAGAGGAAACAATCAACAAAACTGAAAGACAACCCACAGAATGGGAGAAGATATTTACCAATGGCATATCCCATAAAGGGTTATTATCTAAAATATATAAAGAACTTACACAACTCAAAAAACAAATAATGCAATTTAAAAATGGGCGGAAGACATGAACAGATATTCTCCAAAGAAGACATCCAGATGGCCAAGAGACCCATGAAAAGATGCTCAACATCACTCATCCTCACGAAAATACAAATGAAAATCACAATGAGATATCACCACACACTTGTCACACTGGCTGAAATCAAAAGCACAAGAAACAAGTGTTTGTAAGGATGTAGAGAAAAAGGAACGCTCACACACTGTAGATGGGAATGCAAATTGGTGCAGCCACTGTGGAAAACAATATGGAGGTTCCTCGAAAAATTATAAATAGAACTACCACAAGATTCAGTAATTCATTTACTGGGTATTTACCCAAAGAATACGAAAGCACTAATTTGAAAAGATATATACAGGGGCGCCTGGGTGGCTCAGTGGATTAAGCCACTGCCTTCGGCTCAGGTCATGATCTCAGTGTCCTGGGATCGAGCCCCGCATCGGACTCTCTGCTCAGCGGGGAGCCTGCTTCCCCTTCTCTCTCTGCCTAACTCTCTGCCTACTTGTGATCTCTCTCTGTCAAATAAATAAATAAAATCTTAAAAAAAAAAAAAAGATATATACATACCGAGGTTTATTGCAACATTATTTACAGTAGTCAAATTAAGGAAGCAGCCCAAGTGTCCACTGATAGATGAATAGATAAAGAAGTAGTAGTACTTGCGCGCGCACACACACACACACACACACACACACACTCCACAAATGGAATAGTACTCAGCCATAAAGAAGAATGAAGTCTTGCCATTTGCAACAACGTAGATGAACCTAGAGACTATAATGTTAAGTGAAATAAGTGAGTGAGAGACAAATGCCATATAATTTTAATCATATACGGATTTTAAGAAACAAAATCAAACAAAAATAGAGACAAATTAAAAAAAAAAAAAAAAAAAACGCAGACTCTTGGGCACCTGGGTGGCTCAGTTGGTTAAGCGTCTGCCTTCAGTTCAGGTCACAATCCTGGGGTCCTGGAATTGAGCCCCAACATCAGGCTCCCTGCTCAGCAGGGAAGCTGTTTCTCCCACTCCCTCTGCCCCTCTCCCCCACACTTGTGCTCTCTCTCTCTCATAAATAAATAAAATCTTAAAAAAAAAATCCCAACAGACTCTTTAGAGAACAAGCAGATGGTTACCAGAGGGGAGGTGGGTGGGGGAGGGATGAGATGGGCGACAGGGATTGAAAGTGCACTTACTGTGAGGAGGACTGAGCTCAGCTACGGAAGTGTTGAATCACTGTGTTGTGCACCTGAAACTCATGTAACCCTTTTGTTAACTATACTGGAATTAAAACACACACACACACACACACACACACACACACACACACACACACACCAGGGAACAGACTTATTTTTTAAATAAGAAACAATAATCTGGGGGCGCCTGGGTGGCTCAGTGGGTTAAAGCCTCTGCCTTCGGCTCAGGTCATGATCTCAGGGTCCTGGGATTGAGCCCCGCATCTGCTCAGCAGGGAGCCTGTTTCCTCCTCTCTCTCTGCCTGCCTCTCTGCCTATTTGAGATCTCTCTCTGTCAAATGAATAAATAAAATCTTAAAAAAAAAAAAAAAAGAAGGAAACAATAATCTGGCATTCTAATTTAATCCTCAGAAGCCAGCCTCTGTCCATCAGGCTGCCCTTCCCTGCTTTGGTCTTTGCTTTCCAGCGACACTGACCTCACTAGGCTCATCTCCATGGCTCCCGCCTCCCCATTGTGGGAATTGACATGACTCCATTCATTCCTTGTCTCCTCTCTGATCTTTCCCTTCTCGCCCTCTGGCTGCATCAGTCCCCAACCGTGTGCACTGAATATTCTGTTTCTTTTCTCTGTTTATATCAGAAACCATGAGAAAAATATTCCTTTTCTCCTATGCCCCTCAGAGTCTTAACCACAGGGATGAGTCTTACCCCAGAGTCTTACCCCAGGTATGAGTCTCCTGGCTTCAGCAGTGTAATGTCCTGAAACATCAGAAAAATTAAATGGGGTGTGGAAATGTACTAATCAATTCATCTTTATGTGATCAGATTAATAATTTTTACCTGTGAAGTCTGGCTTCAAAGGCTCAGGACGTCCCATTGATTTTAATGGTGGTCTCTGGATCCCTAAAGATGTAACACACATCTAAGTAAAGTAAAGTCCATCTTTAAACAGAGGTAATCTTGAAATAGATTGTTGCATATAAATGCCTCATTCAAATTATGTTCATTTGGATATGCTTTAAGTGGCAAACATAGCCGTATTTTTTTTTTCTTATTTTTAGGAAGGGCGGGGCCATTTTATGAGAATGAATACCTTGCCTTTAAATGACACTGCTGTTCATACTTACCCTCCAGCCATTCACACGCACTGAGGCTCACAGGTCACGTTTGAAAGAGTTGTAACTCAGGATTTCCTCACTGGTGTCCCAGAACCAGCATGTAATGCCTTCTGTTAAACTTCTAGGAATTTTATAGCTGATTATCAAACACTGTGTTAAATTATTTTAAGATAAAGGTAATAAATACTTCAGTCTCCTTCCTTTCTAATCATTTTATCTGAGCTGTTTATGTTACTTATGTCCGCTGCTTCTGCATGCTCGAGATACTATACCACACCCCCGGGCTTCTCCTCCCAGTTCCGCATTCAGGGACACCGTGCTGGAGGCTTGCCTTGAAATTGGCCGTGGTCAGATTATTTACATGAGAGAAATTAGCAAATACTACAAATCTGGGCTTTTTTCCTCTGAAGGGCCTGTTGTTAAACATTCACCGTCAAACACACATACACGCATGCTTGCTTTATTGATTTTATGTTTTTGTATATGGAGATAAATGATTGATTCAAATAATAGGAAGTCTACATGGGCCAGAAGGGTATTTTCATCTAGCTCTCCCTTAAGGCACTGGGTTCTTTTTAGTCTACTTCATAGCTTTTTCTGGACAAGGCAAATGAAACTCATTCATTCTGTATACATTTTATAATCTAATATTCATTCCTTTTTCTGAATGTCCATGTGTACCAACACTAATTCATACCTCAAACCTTCATTTCTGCAGATAAATTGGGCTGGTTTCCCTGATTCTACTTTCAATCAATCCCATGAGCCGAAAGAGAGAGATCACAAGCATTCGAGGAGGGGGCCAGAGGTGGAGAGGGAAAGCAGACTCCCTGCTGAGGGGAGAGCCAACAGACTCAATCCCAGGACCCTGGGGATCATGTCCTGAGCTGAAGGCAGACACTAACCAACTAAGCCACCCAGGGACCCTGCCTTTTTTTTTTTTTAATAAAGATTTATTTATTGATATGCGAGAGAGAGTGAGAGAGTGAGAGTGCATGCCCATACATTGGGGAGGGGCAGAGGGAGAGAGAGAATCTCCGAAAGACTCCCCACTGAGTGTGGAGCCCAGCACGGGGTTCAGTCTCATGACCCTGAGAACATGACGTGAGCTGAAATCAAGAATTGGATGTTTAACCAACTGGGCCACCTAGGCGCCCCACAAGCTTTGTTTCCTTAAACTCAACTTCTTTCATGTCATTCCTCTGGTTCAGACCCTACAAGGCCTCTTTATTCTATATACAGGCTTTTCAAAGGATGGATGGTAGTATAGTCCCTATATTACTCAGGATTCTCCAGAGAAATATAAATAAATAAAAAATAAATTTATATCTAAAATAAAAATTCCATTTTATTTATATTTGTATATACATATATATTTAGAGAGAAAATGATTCACTTTAAGGAACTGGCTCATGTGACTGTGGGAGCTGGGAATTCTGAAATTTGCAGAGCAGGCCCCCAGGCTAGAGATCCAGGGAAATGTTGATGTTGCTGTCTTGAGTCCAAAGGCAGTCTTCAGGCAGAATTCCTTCTTTCTCTGGGGGCCTCAGTCTTTTTTGTAAGGCCATCAGCTGATTGGATGAGGCCCACCCACATTATGAGGACAATTTGGTTTACTTAAAGTCCACTGATTTAAATGTTAATCACATTTAAGTAGTTAAAGGGTATAAATTTCTTATTATGAGATGAGTAAGTTAGGGGAATGTGATGTAAAGCTTGGTAACTCTAGTTAACAATATTCTATCATACACTTGAAAGTCATTAATAGTGTAAATCTTAAAAGTTCTCACCACACACATGCACACAAGAGGCAACCATGTGAAGTGATGAATGTGTTAACTAACCTTATTGTGGTAATCTTTTCACAGGATATATGTTTATCAAACCATCATGTTTTACATTTGAACTTATAGAGTGTTATATGTCAATTATATCCTAATAAAGATGGAGGAAAAAACTGTTAATCATGTCAAAAAATACATTACAGCAACATCTAGAAGCCTAACCTGGTTGACGCATAAAGTTAATCATCATGGTGCTCCTCCTCTAATTTATCTATCCTAAGGTGAAATCTTTGGCCACATCCTTATTCCTGAGGTTATTGGGAAATCGATACAATGTGATAAAGATCCTTTTTGATTTAGGGAAGTAAGAGTGTGTGTTTCTGATTAGTGGAAAAGGCCATGGATGGAATTAATTAAGATACCCTAATCTCTTGGCTATTTTTTATGGGAAAGAGATAGGGCTGATGGGTGGTCACCAATGTTGATATGTTAGAAGCATATATTGTTGTTTTTGTGGATTTTTTGCAGGATTTTCTTATTAGCATTCGTTGTTATTTCAAGTGTTTGGGTGAGCAGTTCACTACTTTCTGAGTTAATGAGGAACCCATGGACTACTGTGGCAAATCTCTCTCTCTGCGTTTCAGGGCTTTCCAAAGCTCTTTGCATGGCTTTGGGCAAATTACTCAACCTTCTGTAGCTCAGTCTTCCTGTCCCAAAAAGACTTCTAAAACCTAGCATTCAGTGATTCTATAACCTGAACTTACCCATCCAGTTATCCCCGATGATTTTTCATCTCTCTGCTTGTGATGACCCAGTTCCTACCCTCCTCTTTGCAATTATCACACCAACTTCCATCAAGATATCTCAGTTGTTGTGGGTTTTCTATGACTTAGATAACTATTCCTCTGTCTGTGACATTTACTTTTCAAATACAATTTGCAATATCTTTAAAATAGACAATGCTTTTATAAATCAATATTGAAGAAACAGACCCCCTGCCTAATACGGTAAATGATGCTGACATGCAGTTCACAAAAGGTTCAAATGGCCAATAAACACAAGACAATATGTTCAGCATCACTAAGGAAAAAAGAAATCTAAAGAAATATTAGGGATAAATCTTGACTTTCAGAATGACATAATTCAGTGAATATAAACCTAGGATAAAATTTGGAAGACTACCATAGGAGGCTTTATTAGTTTCCCAGAGTTGTAAAGCGGGTGGCTTAAAATAACTTAAATTTGTTGTCTCACAGTTCTGGAAAGTAGAAGTCTAAAGTCAAGGTGTCAGCGGGACCATACTCTTTCCAAAACTTGCAGGGGAGAAGACTTCTGTTGATGGCTATCACTCCTTGGTGTCCTTGGCTTATAGCTCATTGTCACTCCATTCTCTCCCTCTGTTACCACATGGCCTCCTCCCTGTGTGTCTGTGTCTGAATTTTCCTCTTATAAGGACACCAGTTGTGTTGGCTTAAGGCCCACCCTAATAACATCATCTCTACTAATTACGTCTGCAGACCCAATTCCCAAAAAGGTCACATTCACAGGTACTGGGTGTTAGGACTTCAATGTATCTTTTTAGGGGCAACAACTCAAACTGTAACTGTGGCTGTGAAAGGCATAAGCTAAGATATTAACACATAATAAAAACAAAGAAAGAAGGTATCATTTCAGTGGAGGCAGGAGGGACAGAGGACTCTCAGGGACCAGACAACACATTCTACTTTATGCCAAGATACTACATAGCTTCCAGAAGATGACATTCAGAAAGGAAAGAGAAGGCTAAACGTTAAACAGCAAGTCAAATTGAGTTGATTTTAAGGGACATGATTCAATTTGTTGATGCCAAGAAGAAAAGAGGCAGGAACATTGAAAGTTTAAATTAAATTCAGACATAAATATACAGATATATATCTGTATATTTATATAATTATAATTATATAATAATAACTAATAAATATAAGATAATTATATTTATATATTTATATATATTTAATATGTATATATATATGGCAGGTTCATATTTTCAATTTTCAATATGCTTGGGCTATAAAAATCCGTAGCTATTTAACAGTGGCCAAATCGAAATGTAGTATTTTATTAATAAGCAGGCCAGTGACCAATACAATCATTGTAAGTGTTAGATTGAATCTTACAAAATTACCAATATTTGATCGTTTAATCTATAAAAATGGCAATTTGATGTGAATTAGCCCAATACACATGAAAAAAGGACTTGCTAACCTTGTCAGCAGAATTAGAGGCATTGATTTTACCACATGGATTTGGGGAAAAGCATAATGAATACATGTTAAAAAGTCCAAGCCTAAAACACTCTTCAAATTTCTTCCTCTTTCCACACAGCCATCTAGAGCACAGCCAGCTAGAGCATTTAGATTTGAATTTGGTGGAAAATAGAATGGCTGCTTAGGTATGTTTAGACCTAAACCTTGGGTCAGATCCAAGTTGTCCTGGGGAATCCTATTTGGAGATTGTGCCCCAGAAGTAACCATCTCTGCTCCAGGCACACGGGGCAGGGGGGACACCGGGTCACAAGTTTCCCAGCTTGGATCCATATGGTCTGGAAGATGAATTCACGGCTCTAGCAGGAGGCATCTAAAGCCTGCTTTCACTCCAACCCCCTTTCCCTCTGGCCCAAACCTCACTGTGACAGAGACGGTTCTTGTCCGACACAAATTAGTCCTTTTTTCCAGAATGCCGTCCTTCTGGGAAATGACTCCCAGCCAGGAACCATATTGCTTGGTGTGTCTAAGTGAGACCATGCGACAAATTCAGGCCAGAATTTGCCTGGCACACAAATTCTTGTGTGTCACTGCAACACAGTGGGGAGAAGACCATACTTTCTCTCTTCCTCCGGTCTGCGGACTGGGTGCCCTTGGAGCCACAAAATAAACAAACCTGGACCCAGAGTCATCGTTTGGAGGAAAGCCACCCTGGGGATCACTAGACGAAGAGCTCCTTCATCGGACTTGGTGTGAGTGAGAAATAATCTGTGGTTTTGTGAAGCCACGGAGTTTGGGACTGTTATTGTGGCAGCGCAACCAGCCCACCTTACGACCTCCTACCCATCAACACGCTCAGTCTCCACCTGTTCCCCCAACTCACTGCGTTGTTTCACTTTGTCTGGGCCTTGCCATCTCTGTTCTCTTGACCTGGAATAACTCCTCCCTTTCCTAGCTGGTAAACCGCCAAGATTCAGAAGGGAAATTTATTCGGCGTCCTTGCCTGACTTCTCCCGGCTGTTTGCGACGCCCTCTTTCCTCCCATCTCTGCGCCTTGTAGCCTAGCCTCGGTGAGATCACATTGACATCGTCATCTTCTGCAAAGTCTGTGAGCTCTTGAAATGCGGGCACTAGATCTCGCTCTTTATGTTCAGGGCACCTAAAATAGCACTTGGCATGGAGGGTTTCTCAGTACATGAATTTTGGATGAGTCTAAGTGAACTGGGGGTGTGAGGGTTCTCAGATGACATCTTCTAGTCAGCTGACTATGGGCTGCCGTTGGTCAGAACCAGATAAGAGAGCTTGAATCACTGCAGAACTGTCCCTGTACAGCTGGGCACTGCTCTCAAAATCAGAAAAGCCC
This sequence comes from Mustela erminea, assembly GCF_009829155.1. Lineage (NCBI taxonomy): Eukaryota > Metazoa > Chordata > Mammalia > Carnivora > Mustelidae > Mustela > Mustela erminea. The sequence goes on from NC_045626.1 coordinate 40,123,272, forward strand.
TCAAAGGGAATGCACAGAATAAAGAAGTGGGTCCTCAGAATTTGTCTTTTGCTATTCACCAAAGGTTAGAGGACATGAAAGCTCTCTTTTTTAGAATGTGTGTGTTTAATGACTACAGACCATGTCGAGTACCTGTTTAGCTTGAAAGACATTGGGAATTGGAACTTCCATCCAGAATTCAGCCAGAGATTTTTTTTTTAGTTCCTTTGCTTCTCTCTAAAATTCGATTTTTTTTTAAAATTTTTTGAGAGGACAAGGGGAGAAAAAAGTGAGTTCAAATGAAATGAGAAGTGCTTTAATAGGAATGTTTTATTGTCTCTGTCCAAGTTTCTAGCATAGCTTATAAAGTGAAAACACTGCTTTAACAAAAATGGAATACTACTGGTCACACAAAACCCTGTCCTTTCTCCTTCAAATCCGCCCAAGGAGGGGTCCCTCATTCTTCTGGGTTGCTGACAAGGGCTGTGGTGGAGTAGGAGTAGGGGCTGAGCAGGGCTGCAATGGTGTAGTGGCGGAAGCCAGAGTCGTTTGCTGTGAACACCACCTAAGAGAGAGCACAGACAAGGGCCGTTTCTATCAGAGCCTAGAATGTGAGTCACCAAGACGGAGACTACTGGAAGTCCAGTGCCAAGCTAATTCATTTTATTTGATGGTTTCTTTTTCTGGAACAGATTGAACAAAAGGCAAAAATCCAAATATGCAGGTAAGACTCCATGGGAGACTGGCGCAGCCCTTGGAACAAGATTTCTTTCCCAGGCCTGTGTCATCAGGTCTATGTCTCTCTCTCTTTCTCTCTCTCATTTTTTTTGCTTGTTTTTGCAAATTCACAGTAAAAATCATGGTGGCCCTAGCCTGACTGAGGGAAATCACAGAGAACCTAAGTGCTCTTTTCCATTTTCTTGGTTTTAGAAAAAAGAGGAGAAGAGGTAGTAATTGTCATTTGGTGGCCAGACAACCGAAGAGAGGTGACTGCCATTCTCACCACCGACCAGGGACCCAGAATTGTAGAGCTGGCCGGGAATATTCTTCCCATTTTAGAGATAAGTAAATAGAGAGATAAGAGATAAGTAAACCAGAGATAACAAGAAATAAGTAAACCAGACCTCTGAGTTAGTGTTTGGCCCAAATTTATACAGGACAGAGCCAGGTTAGAAGTTAAGGCTTCTGTCTCCAAACCCAGAGATTTTTCTCCCTCTATTCCTTTGCATTTTTTAACACAAAGAACAAGTATGTGTTTATGTGTATAACAATGCAATATAGAGTAAAAGTGGTATAGGGTTTTAGTTACAAAAGCACAGTGTGGAGGCTCACGTGAGAATTTTGAAATAGACACATGGGGGTTGGAGCTCATTTGAGCTTCATAAGCTGTCCAATTGGACAAATTGTTGACCAAAGTGGTGTTCTGGTCTGTCATGTACTTCGGTCAGGGTTAGTAGGGCTTCTGAGACTCAGGGACTGGGATAGTCTAGATGCCAGAGTGAGACAAATAAAGAGGAATTTGGTTTGGGAGATAGATGGGGGATAGTGAGGAGGTCTTTATTATTTGTTTTGTATACAGGTCTTGGGTTGAGTTTTGGACCCATCATGGATAAACATGGCTTTTTTCGTAATATGGAAAAAGGAAGCCTTGGTTGTTTGGAGACAGGAGGAAAAAAATCTGATTGAACCATACTGAAAATAAAAATAGCATGAGGGCAAGAGGCAGTGAGAATCACCTAAGAATCTCTGAAGGAGAAAAAACATTCCTTAAAGGCCAAGTGACTAGAATCATCTAGAGAAAGCTTCTTCCCTCTAACACTGACATTGTTCTCCAGCTCAACTTGATTCTTCCTCAAAACTGTAAATGGCATGATCTGTGCTCAAAATCCCATGAAGTGAAGAGGACTATTAGTTCCACAGGAAATTTTCTACTTTCTTGGCAAGAGTAACAAGGTGACCTGGGTCCCTGGCAAGGGAGGAGGGGCTGATGCAGAAAAACAGCATTTGTTTGGGAGGTCTTGATCAGGAGAAGCTGGTAGGGGAGGAACTCATGGCTGGACCCATCAGCACCAGCCACTGAGGAGAGGCCCCAGGACTCGTACTTTTCTGCCTTCCCTTTCTCACCCCCCAGATCCACGGGGCTGATGGTCCTACCTAATATGTCTGACATCAGTCCCTCTCCTTCCACCCTCAGAGCAGGAGTGAGTTTTCACTTATGAATTTCTAACATTTAGCAGAGTATAGACACATAGAAGGCTTTCATTTTCCAAAGTTAAGTTGATTTAATACTGAGAGTAAGTAACAGACAAGGAAGCTAACACCTAATGACTAAGAGCAACCCATGGTGGGCACTATGGCCATGACTCCTCTCATTAGGAGGAGCCCACTGCAGACAAGGGTTCCAAGGAGCCTGATCCTGTGTTCCAGGGTAGAGGCTGAGACTCTGTGAGCAAACGTTTTGTGGTAGGCTCCTCTAAGCCCTGCACGATGTAAACTAGGCTCCTTGTCTTGCTGCCAAGACTGAGGAGGAGCAGTCAAAGGCAAGCCTCTTGGTAGATGGGGAGCCCCAGCTCCCTGGATGACTTGTGAGCCCCAGAAGTCAAACAGGCTCCTACGATTTTTCTGGTAACACCGTCTACCAAAAGAACCATTTGATGTCAATTGAAAAGCTCATCCATGACCAAGCCAGAAATGATGGTTCTCTTTCATGCTGAGCTATTTTTCTTGCAGTTATTTGATCTTTGACCCCAACCAGCATGTCTGGATTCTCTTTCCGTGACAGCCATCTGGTTTAAATGACTTAAGGAGTTACAGGCAAGGAGGAGGTGCCAAGACTGGGCCCATGAATAACTCAGAGGTTCCCACTACCTCATAAGCAAAACAAAGCGTGTGAACCAAGGGTTACAAATGTGGCTTTATTGTTGTTTTAACCTGCTTTCTTATAGTAAGAAAGCTAAGGCACACTTGAGGCTAAGCCCAGCCTGGGCCCTGGTGGTCATTATTTCTACTTCCTCCTTTACTAGCCTGGGGTTTTGGACAAGTTATTTCACAAGTCTGTTAACTCAAATTCTTCCTCTGTAAAATGAGGCTAATAATAACAACCATGATGGGTTGTGGAGGAGGATTGAGTAGGTTAAATATAGAAAAGACAGCAGTCTGGCACGTGAGGTATGCTCAACCCCTGTTATTTATTGTGCTGCCATCACTATCTTGAATTTGTCATCTTATCTTGAATTTGTCATCTGTATGGGCATTACCTCAAATCGCTTCTCCAGACCTCTGGGAGCCAGAGGTGTTTTGGAATGAAGTGGGTTTTTGCTTTTGGTTTTTTTGTTTGTTTGTTTGTTTGTTTGTTTGTTTTTTCAGATTTTAGAGAAGTAAAGTGGCACATCTATGTTCCATTACATAACAGGGTCTGGAGAGCTGCTAGTCATCCAACACATTAGCAGTTCTTCGGCAAGCGAATATTCCTAGTCAGTGGAATTAAGAAAGATACTAAGGAGCGTCATGTAAATTCAGGTCATGTTACTAAGTGAGTTTCCAACAAACTTAGAAATAAACTTTTCTCTTCAGAGTTTTATACATTTCTGGCTGTAGAAACTGAAAAGGGGATCTAAGCTAGTTTCATGCTCTCCTTACAACATTTCCACGGCCTGTGACATGCAGACTGGGCATTACCTGGGATTAACAACAACAAGAACACAAATAAAATACTAAAGAGCAACCCGAGTGCCTATACGCTCTCACCTCTGCATATTCATGGAATGGGGAAATGCCGAGTGACTTCCAGTACGACTTGGTGTCTAATTCCACCTTGTACACCCCTTCTACAAATTTCTCAGCAGTTGTGAGCCCGTGAAGCTCTCCAAGTTCCTTGGTTTTCCTAGAAGGCAAAAATTATAGGTTAAGTTAGGCATTAGGGGAACGAATGCCAGGGCAAGGTGACACCACATGTGCACACGGGTGTACACACACACACACACACACACACACACATCACATATGTGCAGTGTGTGTATGTGGGGGAAAATACATATATATAAATATACATATTCAGCAAAGGGAGAGAGAAGGAAAGGCAAAATCCTAGTAACTGAAATTTACTGAGAAGAAATTTGTCAGAAAGATTTCAAAACTTTATTCTAGATTTTTCTAAGGAGAAGAGAAGGTATAGGTATAATGTTTCACCTCAAAAACAGTCATTGCAATTCAGGGTTGGTGTTTGGGTGAAAGTTCATAACTACCCCTCGGAAGTGACCATGAGCCTCAAGGACTTTGCAGGCCCCATGACACCAAGGTCTTACTCCTTTCCCTCCCAGCATGAGGTTGGCTTTCAGAGTTGGTATCACTTCAACACACGGGGGAACCCCGAAGCATGATAAGGCACCTGTATCTGAAATTATTTGCGTGTTTAATCTCTTTGGTAAAACTTTGCTAACAATAAATACAAGGCAACTCCTTTTAAAAAAATAACTAAGTCACTTCTATTTCTACATACGTACCAGCTCCATTACTGATGTTAGAAATTGCCCTCCATTAGACCTCAAAAACTGACAGATAAAAATGGAAGTTGTCTTCACTAACTCTGATCACTGCTTTTCCACCTTTCTTCTTTTCTAGGAAGAAAAGATTTAATTTCGTTCGTTCTTTCTTTCTTTCTTTTTTTTTTTTTTTTCGGTCTTGTCAGAAGGAAAAAACACCCACATGAACATCCGAATGTTTGGTGTTTATTCGATCTCTTGCTTAGAATATTCTCTTAAGTACTTTCCACATTGTGCTTGGCATTTTAGATAAACATAAATGAATTCACAAATAAACACTCAGTTGAAACCACACCAACAGAAAAGGTCTTCCCAGGGATGGGTGAGGAATCATAATGCGGTTCTTGGGATTCAATTAAAACCCACAGAAGTTTTCCTTCCTGGAGACATAAGCACTTAGCAGTATCGTCTGGTGCTGAGGGTTTCTTGGCTACTCATTCACACAGTGAGTTGGTTTAGGTTTACTAATGTGCATTTTCTTTGAAATTCTTGCTAAAGGAGGTGGGAAACCACCATGAAAATTGGGCAGTGGCCACAGATGGTAAGAAGTCACTGTTGCACCTGACGTTGGGTGATTGGTCTGGGGCTGGAATTTGCTTATGTGCCTTTCTTGTCTGTGTCCATTCCTTACTGAGTGCACAGCCTCCAGCCTGGCACAGACTCGGTGCTCCACGTGTTCTGGTTAGACACAAGTGCTGAAGTCTGGAGGGTCAGTTAAACTACAGATGCGCACCTTGTCAGGGCTGTCCCTCAGTTCCTTTCCTTTCATTAATAAAGTAGCTCAAATTGCACTTTTTGCCTATAATTCCAAGCCAACGACACTCAGCTTGAGTGTTTGGCAAGGGCACTGGGAAATCTGTGACACTCTTGAAATGGTGTATACATGTGTGTGGTGTGTGTGTGTGTGTGTGTGTGTGTGTGTGTGTGTGATTTTTCTGGGTTTGGAGATCATAGAAGATTACCTTCTTAAAGTGGTCTGTGACTCAAGAAGGCCGTGGACTACTACTAGAGAAAGAGGGGGTGCTGGCTCCTCCTTTTCCTTTTGGTCTGTCCCTTCAGGGCATCCCAGGGGAAGCAAAACAAGAGCAGGGCATCCTCCCCATGACCTACTTGACCCCTGCCTGCATTCTTTGGTGAATGGCAAATGGTGTGAGGCACTCTCTCTAAGAAAAAGCAGGAGAATGAGCAGCTAGAACGAGGTTCCCAGGTCCGGGCTGGTTGGGCAGCTTACCCAGAGGCGAAGAGCTCCCAGCTCTCGTCAGCAGCCTTTTTGAACACTTTCACGTCCACGTTGACAGCAGGGCTGCCTCGGACGGCGTCTAGGACTTTGACCATCAGAGGGCACTTGGATCCACCAGAGCCCTGGGGATAGAGAAGGCCAGGGAGAGGTCAGCAAAACCGATCAGAATGAAAAGGCCTATTCTTTTTCTTGTTTTTTATTTTATTTATTTATTTATTTAAGAGAGAGAGAGCGAGCACAAGCAGGGGGAGGGGCAGAGGGAGCAGTAGACTCCCCGCTGAGTAGGGACCCTGATGTGAGGCTTGATCTCAGGACCTTGGGATCATGACCGGAGTCAAAGGCAGACCCTTAACCAACTGAGCCACTCAGGCACCCCTGGAAGGATCTATCCTTTATAGGGTTCGAAATCTAAAACAAGGCAAGATGTACAGGCCAGTTCCATTTCCAGCAATATAAGTGTTGCTAGGTAATGAGCTCCCCTTCTCCATGTCACACAGACGTGATTGTTCCCAAAGCAAAGCTGGTTTATGCTTCTGTCCCCTATGATCAGCTGGGGACATGCCTAATGAATTTTAAGGGAGAAAAGAGGCCCCCTGAGAACAATTGCTTTGTGAAGCCTCGCTATTTGAGTGGAATTACTGAAAAGACGCCATAGGCCCAAAGAGTGAGTTTCTCCCTGAGAACCCTTCAGTCCTCTGTTGCTGTTGTCATTCCCTCTTATTAGTTGTACAATCCTGTCGGACTATTTCATGACCCATTTAATAGTATTAGTTAATTCTTCCAGAGGACTTAAGAATTTGGTATTTGACTAGAAGGTTTTCTGCCAAGCCTTTCAAAAATTAATCAATAAAGACATTTTGATTAGCTGAAGGGAAATAAACCTTATAAAAAGATGCATTTCTGAAAACGTGATATTGGTAGCTTCGCGAAGATCACGTCTTTATTTCTACCATCTGAGGAAACAGAGCGGAGGAGCCAGGCCCCCTAACCCCAGGGCACCAGAGCAACAGCGGGACACACCCAGGGTTCCAGCCCCCGTTCAGTGAGCTCTGCAGAACTTGGCTCATTTTGAAGTTCAACTCAATGATATTTAAAAGTCCATGCGGGCTACCCTTGTCCTAGTAACAAAAGGCGGCTGGCAGAGCTGAAAGAATTCACTTCTACTTCATCTAGTGGACCTCAGGGTCTGTATAAAAGGACTTCACAGAATCCAGCACTCACCGCAAGGCCAGCCTCTGACACAAGTACCAGTCCGGCGAGGCAAAGGAGGAGCAGACGACCAGAAGCCATCCTGTCAACAGTGCGCCAGCCTGTGAGGTGGCCGCCCCCAGCCGGGGCCTTTTATGCGCCCTTCTCCCAAGCCATGCCGCTGATCCCTGCCAACTGACTCCAAACCTGCTGATTCCGATTATTGACTTAATCAACAAAGGGAGAATAAGTAACTCACACAAATATGAACCTTGCCTAGAGAGATTAGAGTGTAGGAACATTAGCTCTATGAAATATTCTTATGCCTGACGGGTCAATGGCCAGCTAGATCACCAAAACAAAACACACAAAACCAAACAGTCGTGTTCTTCTCTCCACTTGGCTGGAGGTAGCTGCATTCTTGGGAATTTTCTTTTTTTTTTTTCTCCCTTACAGATTTTTATGCATTTTTCTTTTTTCGTTTTCTAGACGTCTTGTCTCTTGTTTTAGATGTGAGATGCAAGTTGTAATAATTTATTTCACATGGAATGATGTTTGGCCTCACAGGGTTAAATACAGTGCATTAGAAAAACATCAGTGCACTTGGTATACATGTCCAATAATCAAAAAGAAAAACTCTTGACGGTGCTTATATTTTAAAAAGCCTATGTTTCAGCCAAACTAAGTCATCTGGAAGCTTTGCTTACTCAGAATTTCTCCACCGGTTTTTGTGTTCTTCCCAGACAAGGTTCATCTCAACCCAAGAAATAATGATATGTTTCAAACTGACATTAAAGAGCCTGAAATACAAAAAACCAGATCTTTTTTAAATTATTATTATTTATTTTAGAGAGAGCGATAGCATGAGTGGAAGGGGCAAAGGAGAGGGGGAGAGAATCTCAAGTAGGCTCCGCACTGAGCAGGGAGCCTGACACCAGACTCAGTCCCACAACACTGAGATCATAACCTGAGCTGAAACCAAGAGTCAGTTGCTTTACCTACTGTGTCACCCAGGTGTCCGGAAAACCAGATATTCTTACTGTTTCTCCTGCATGAATGTGCAGAAACATGGCTACCCAGCTGGTTTTTAAATCTCAAGAATCATAATCTGGGACACCTGACTGACTTGGTAGAACATGCATTTCTTGATCTTGGGGTTGTGAGTTTGGGGCCCATGTTGGGCTTAGAGTTTATTTTAAAAAGAGAATCACAATCCAAATTTCTTGAAGGAAGTAGAAAGGACTGTAAGACCTGGAAGTTATGGTTGACAGCATATTGTCTTCCTCCTCCCAACTTACACGCCCAGAAATTATCACTATTCGATGATTCGATGATCAAGTTTCAACTCGGGTACATGAATGCACACATATGTGTATGTGGCTTTGTTCATGAATTCCTTAAGACAGGTTTGTCCTTACAGGGACATGCAGAATATAGACAACGATTTTGGACAAATACATGTCAAGGATAGGTCGCGTCTAGAGCAGCGAGGGTTGGGAGAGCATTCTCACAGCTGACAGAATCAGGCTGAAAAGAAGTTGGCAAGTGATCATGAAGGAGAACAGCTTTCAGGGAAGAGTGGAAGGACAGGGAAGCATTTCAGGAATATGGAAATGAGCAGGACACTTGGGGAGGGTGGGGTCATCACAGGAGAGTAACCAGAGCAAATCTATTTCTAAGCATAGCTCCAAATGGAATCTTAGAGCCTTAGAGCCTGGCTCTGAAGTGGTACAGGAAAGAGTTTTGAGTTGGCTGATAGATAACCTGAATCATCCAGTTGCTACTTCCACTGCCCCATTTCCAGGACGACCTTCTCTCAGTTATTAAATAACCTCAGATACTCAAGCTTGTGCATTAGTAAAATGGAAATATCTAATATTTTACTTTAAAGGGCCTTTCTAGTAGCTTTTAATATGAGAGGATATAAAAGCTTTTTGTAAACTGTAAACCACTGCTCTGGTGTCAAGGATAGTTATAACAATTTAGCTCAACATCTCTGCTAAGGAGAAGACCCTTTCTCAACATTTTTTATATATTGTCATCCAATTTTCTCTTGACTTGTTCCCGTGGCTCAGAACTCACATGGAAGGCCCGTTTTCAGACTATGAAAATACTTGAAAATTCTCTTATATCCCAAGTCCATCTTCCATCTCAGCATCACATTCTGTTGAAACCGAAAACTGTCCCCTGTTGACACTGTGAACTGGCCATCCCGGGCTGCCACTGGTTTGTAGAAATGGTATGTATGGGTTATGGGATGTTTCTTCAAATATTCTGAAATAGTTGCTAAAATTAAAAGTTGAGACACATTGCATAAAAATTTCTGTTTCTGGCTTCTCTGGAAAAATCAGAAAAGATGGCAGCTCTCAGCCCACATTCACACATTACAGTGGGCTCTCCCTCTCAGACATCACAGTGCATTAGGCCTCCCTCCAGCTCTCCGGCTAGCTGACATTTCTAAGCAGCACTGTCAGGCTCAAGCTTGGTTCTTTCCTTACACATGCCCTTGTTTGTCTCATCTATTTCTTACCTGGCCTCTTGGCAACTTGGGTTAACTATTGCTGGTCTTCCAACAGCCATTTAAATAGTGAATGACAGCTCGGAGTTTTGTTTTTGTCTTTGTCTTTTGCTTTGCCAAACAGACATTCTCACTTCTTTGCTTGATTCCTTTTCAGACAGTTTCTGGAATCCTTATCACCGAGAACTTCTTCCTCTGACATACTCCCACTGGCCACTGTTTCTCTTCAAATGTGGTGCTCTGATGGGGACACGGGAGCCAGATGGGATCAGGCCAACAAACAGGACTGAGACCATTATTTCCCTTGGCAAAGGCACTTCACTGCCAAGGGGGCACCCTAAGAGCATTTGTACCAGAGCAGCTATGAACCCCTCATCATAACACTACCCATTGTGACCTGATAGGCACAATGATCTCAAATCATCATATATTATCCACTGTCCTATGCTTTTATCATGTATAAATTTTATCTTATTTGTTTTTCAGCTTTATGGAGATATACTTGACAAATTATAAGATATATTTTTTTTAAGATTTTCTTTATTTATTTGTCAAAGAGAGAGGGAGAGAGAGCAAGCACAGGCGGACAGAATGGCAGGCAGAGGCAGAGGGAGAAGCAGGCTGCCCGCTGAGCAAGGAGCCCGATGTGGGACTCGATCCCAGGACGCTGGGATCATGACCCGAGTTGAAGGCAGCTGCCCAACCAACTGAGCCACCCACGCGTCCCAAATTATAAGATATTTAAAGTGTACATTGTGGTGATTTGATTAATGCATATATTGTGGAAGGATTTCCCATCTAGTTAATTAATACATCCATCACCCCACATGTTTTTACCTTTAAAAAAAAGATTTTATTTATTTATTTGAGAAAAAGAGAGAGAGTGAGAGAACACAAGTGGGGGGAGGGGGAGAGGGAGAGAGAGAACCAGACTCCCTGCTGAGCATGGAGCAGAACATGAGGCTTGACCCTAGAGCCCAGAGATCATGACCTGAGCTGAAGTCAGATACCTAACTCACCGAGCCACCCAGGCGCCCTTTATCTAATTTATGTGTGAGAATGTGTAAGTTCTACTGTCTCACAAATTTCAGTTATACAGTGTACTATTATCAACTAAAGTTCCCATGGTTTACATTAGTCCTTAGACTTTATTCATCTTACAGCTGAAATTTGTACTTTTATCAGCCTCTTATTTCCCCCACCTTCCAGCCCTGGCAACCACTTTTCTACATTCTGTTTCTGAGTTTGACTTTTTTTTTTCTTTTCTTTTTAAATTTAGATTCCACTTATAAGTAATACAATGTAGTGTTTGTCTTTCTCTGTCTGGCTTATTTCGCTTAGCATCATGCCCTCTAGGTCCATTCATGCTGTCATAAATGTCAGGGATTTCCTTCTTTCTCGTGGCTGAATAAAAATCCAGTGTATTTACATACCAATCTTATTTATCCATTCATTTGTCTTCTGGCACGTACGTTGTGTCTTTATGTTGGCTATTGTGAATAATGCTGCAGAGAACATGGGAATGCAGATGTCTCTTTGATATTCGATTTTCATTTCCTTCAGATATGTATCCAAAAATGGAATTGCTGGATCGTATGGTAATTCTATTTTTAATTTTTTGAGAAACCCTCGTACTATTTCCTCTAGTAGCCGAACCAATTTACATTTCCAGTAACAGTATACAAGGGTTCTCTTTTCTCCACATTCTGGCTCATGTTGTGTCTTTTCTTTTTGATGATTATCATTCTGGCAGGTATGAGGTGCTAACTCATTGTGGTTATCATTTATAAATTTTAACCTAAATATGGGAACCTATATTTATGTCTTCCTGTTAGTTCTATTCCTGTTAGTTCTAATAAGATGGCTTCCCCCAAGCCATCTTATTACACCATTTAATAGTTGATTCCGTCATTCCCTGTGTTAGTGTGCCCTCTAAGCCTTGTCCTTGGCTGCTTGGACTTGCTTGCCTTCTGAACTGTCATTGATCTGGAAATCATTAATAAAATTTGAATTTGAACACGACAAGGAGGTGGAGGGAAAGCGGAGTCATGCAGAGTACAAGGAGCAGCTGCATTTGATTGTTGAATCAACCATAAATTTGCAGAGAGAGAGGTTATTTTTAACATAAAGAGAAAAACGTTGGCAGAGATCTAAAGATCAAAGGGAGATGGTCTAAGGTAAATGTAAAAGAGCTCAGGAGAAGGAGCTTTCAGTGCCTTTTAGGTGAGGGAAGAGCAAGGAGGAAGGAAAAAGAGAAAAGGAAGGGAAATGCATTCTCGGTCAAAGGAACGCTTGTTGGACCAAGTGGCAATGACTAATCCAAGAAAAATCCAGTGTTTCCTGCCTGAGAGGCAGGAATGACTGAGGATGACTGAGGGTCACTTGGGTAAACACAGGCACCCTAAGATAAGAGGGCCTGCCTTTCCCCTGTTCCTTTGAGTTTATGAAAGCTCTTTGAGAAAGATGGTTGGTTACATGGGATCACCAAGAGGGATGAGTTAAGGTCAAAGGTCTCCACATTCCTGGGGTCCTAAGTGGTTGCTGTAGAAACTGTGCTCTAGGGCAAATATTAGCGGCAATAAGGATCCATTGCCCAAAACAAAAGGTGCGTTATTGAGACATTTATGCTACAATTGTGTCTTTTCTTAGCCATATTTTGTTTTTCCTCCCATTCTGACCATGGGACTATAGTTAAATGTTTAGTTGAGGTAAAATAGACTAATTTGATGACAACATTCCTCTTCCTACTACAGAAGACGTGGTGGTTAATGGAAGGGTCTGCCCTTAATTTAAGGTCCTTCTGCTTTCTCCCTTGTAACGAACAAACTTACCAATATTTTTAAAGTACAATAGATTAACTCTTTTTTTCTTCATTTAGTTTCTGAGGGTGCCTATGAAATGCTAGCCAGGGGGGTCTGTTGACCCTGAAATGCTTATTAATATTATTGCAAGTAAGCTGATTAGCCAGAGTGGAGAGTTGGCTGGCCAAGTGCTTGGAATGGGCCTCCGTGGAAGCAGTGGGGGTGGGGCTGGACCCTGGATCTTTGCGGGGGTACAGAATTCAATTCTGTTAGTTCCTCTCAAAGTGAATAAGCCCTGTGGGTTTGATTAAAGGTAAGCAAATCATAAAAGATTCATTTTAAACCATAATACCAACTTAATTAATAGTCAGATGGTTGCTGAGTAAGCAAGGAATTACAGCAAAGGAACTTGACTGATTCTTTGAAAACATTTTATCCAAACTACTGTTGAGACTAGAAACATTTCTTTACTTCACCATAGATTATGCTTTTCTGGCGCTCAAAATGCTTGTGTCCACCTTATCTGGCATGTCTTTTCTCAGGGATTGCTGAATAAACACTAAAAAGGGCTTTTCCTTTGTCTTCCCTTCTTTCACTGTCCATATGGACAACCGTGCAGGCAAAGGCAAACATTAGCTAGGACACGTTAATTAGACCTCATTTTATTTTTTTATTAATTGTAATTTTAGTTTCACGGTTGAATCTCAGGGCCCAACCTTGTTGGGAAAAACAGCTGGGAACTTCCCAGTATAAGAATTTTCCACAGCTCTTATCCTGCATGCTACCATATTTGGGGACTGTATCATGGAAAGCAACAAACCACGGCCTCACACCAAGTTAGAAAACTGACCCTGTCTCTATCTGGAGGACTTCAATTTACCTTACGTCAATAGCTCAGATGATTCAAGGTCAAGAGACCCATGCCTAGGGACAAGTTCATATCTGTCCTAGCAATTACACATTTGTTAAGGATTTTATCCATAGGTAGTTATTAGATAAAGTTAGAGTTTTGATTTCTGGAGCCACTCAAAGTTCACCCAGCCCTTCTTATGATGGAGAGAGGTATAGACAGGAGAGGGGAATCCAACTGGAGATTTCCATTCTCATCTAGCTGCAGGTTTTCTTTGTGTTTCTGTTTTCTTCTGCAGCTCTCATGTCCCTGGTATGGCAAAACAAGCCTGAGATCGCATGTCCCTTGGATGGGCCTGTGTGACCATATCCTGTGATAAGCAAGAATCAGGGTATGTCCCGATGGAGAGATAGGATGGAACAGACTACTTTCTTCTCCAAACATGTCTTCGTGATTGCCTGATAGCTTAGCTCAGTTCACCAACAGACTGCTCTGGGGCTTGGGTCCATTGTTCCAGCTAGAATTTAAAAAGATTTTGTTACTGATTTTTTTTTAATTTATTTTTTATTTATTTTCAGCATAACAGTATTCATTATTTTTGCACCACACCCAGTGCCCCATGCAATCCATGCCCTCTATAATACCCACCACCTGGTACCCCGACCTCCCACCCCCCGCTGCTTCAAACCCCTCAGATTGTTTTTCAGAGTCCATAGTCTCTCATGGTTCACCTCCCCTTCCAATTTCCCCCAACTCCCTTCTCCTCTCTATCTCCCCATGTCCTCCATGCTATTTGTTATGCTCCACAAATAAGTGAAACCATATGATAATTGACTCTCTCTGCTTGACTTATTTCACTCAGCATAATCTCTTCCAGTCCCATCCATGTTGCTACAAAAGTTGGGTATTCGTCCTTTCTGATGGAGGCATAATACTCCATAGTGTATATGGACCACATCTTCCTTATCCATTTGTCCGTTGTTACTGATTTTTTTTTTCTTAACTCACATCGCCTTTAGAATCAGCTTAGAACCATCATCCAGGATTCGTGGCTCAGGATCCATATTTTGGTGACTTTTATGTATCTTTCAATTTTAGGAATATGACTAATATAAGGATATTTTCTGTTCGTCAACTGAATAAAAAACAAGCAACTTTTGGGTATCTTCTGAATGTGTGCCATGCACTAGCCATCACCATGAGAAATATCAAGAAGCACAAGTTTCAAAGTTGCTTATAATTGAGTTATTTTTATATTTTATTTTTTTAAAGACTTTACTTATTTATTTGAGAGAGAAAGAAACAGTGCTAATTGGGGGGGGAGGTGAAGCAGAGAGACAGAATCCCTGCTGATTGAGGAACTGGACATATATGGGGCTGGATCCCAGGATCCTGAAATCGCAACCTGAGCTCAAGTTAGATGCTTAACTGCTGAACCACCCCAGGCACTCCCTCCAAGTTGCTTATAATTTAATTATTAAAAAAATATATTTGCCATTCAATGGGAAACAGTTGAAGAGGTAGGTAATTATTCAGAGAAGGAGGAAGTCACTTTCAGGCTCATGGAATGCTTCTGTTAAGAAGTGAGATTTAAGCTTATCATCAAAGATAAATATAAGCTCGGTAGGAGAAAAGGAGCAGTGTGTGAGATTTCTATCCCATACAAGTAAGGAAGCCTTTGAGGGGCAGATGTTGGACAGGGCAGAAGGAGAAGTTAATGGCATGCTTACTAGGGTACACAGAATAGAGGAAACTTTGAAATCCAGGATTAGGAACTGAGCATCTGATGGAAGCATCTGTTTTAAAGGGCTAGACAGGTTGAGACCAGGAATGAGACAATGGAACAGTGATGGAGAAAACAGAGCAAGCAGGTCAGGAGAGGTTGGAAGAAGTCCAGAGCCTGAAGTCTGATGGAGTCTGGACTGAAGAGGATTCTGGATGCTTGTGCTTCTCCGAATTTTCCACTCCTGTAAGAATGATAAGATCTGTAACAGTACTTAGGGTAAGTGGAAAAGTCTGTTTCATTTGGAGGCTATGAGCCTAGTGAACCCAGACCCCAAGCCTTACCTGGCAACTCCAAGGGCAGAGGGGAACATCCCTGTACAACCTGTACACTGCGTTTGTTGTGCATGGATCAGAAATTTCAGCAATGACATATTGAGACCCAGTTATAGGGGTTTGGTTATATTTGTTGTTGCTAGTACAGATTTTATTGGGCCCTTCAAGCCTGCTTTGTGAAGGATAAGGGAGCTGGTCTGAGCACTGAGTTGGTGGGACAGAGGGCCATGAAAACCAGAGTGAGCCCAAGAGCAGAAGTGGAAAAATATCAGATACGGCCTGAGGACGAAGGGTAGAGTCATGTCTACTGTACGGATGATGGCTTGTGTAAGCCTAAGCAGATGAGCTAGAAACACAGTTAGGAGTTCGATTGTGCAATCTCTTCAGTGCTTTCCTGAGAAGTCGGAGTTTTACTTAGACATGAGAACATAAACTCTCCCGATAATTTTTGAAAATCTTTATAATGATGTTGTTTCCCATCAAATGGGCAAATATATTTTCTTAATAACTAAATTATAAGCAACTTGAAGTTCCACTATGTTGGGACCTCTTGGCTCACCTTCAGATGTTTGATTATAGTGAGCCTGGGACACTCTGCCTCATGAGGTCAGTGAGTTCATTGTCACTAGGAGGTCCATAGGAAAGCTCACTGGCCATTAGTCACAAGTATCCGTTCAATGTCATTGACTTCCTTTGTAATCCTCTATATTTAATTTTATGCACAATGAGGTTAAGAACTCAGGCAAAGAGACAGAATGAGTCCTAGTCCAGCACCGTGTGGCTGTAATCTAATGGAGTTCACTGGCATACATGGAGAAAGAGATTGGCAGTCATCCTGGGACTGGTTAGTCATGGATGGAAATTGTGATGTTGGCTGTTTAGATGGAAGATTTGTAGTTTATGGACAGGATTTCCCCTGGGGTAAAGAAGAGTGCCCTGGAGATACTCCATGGAGATAGAAGACGTGTTATTCATCCTGACCTATGTACCATTGGGTTTGTTGTGGAAATCACTACTCTGAAATGTTTATTTACACCTCAGCATTTGTGAGCTTGGTCAACAAAAGGCCGATCTCTGAGATTTTAGATGAAACAGTGGTTCCAAGCTTCCACAGTTGACTTTGGATGTTGGTTGGCCCATGTGAATTGGCAAATTCACCCAGGTAATACCCCTGAGGGAGAAGGCCAGCTGGGCTTCACGTGGAAAACGGACCTCCTGCAGTGTTACAGTAGTCATCAGGCTGGCGTGGTGTCACTGGTTTAGAAGGAAGGGACACTGTTCAACAGACAGAGTTAAGCAGGAGGATACCAGAGGGATAGGGTGTTGAGGAAGATGGAGGGGTAAAAATGATTTTCCATTTTAAAATTTCAGAAGATTAGAGAGTGTCTCTCTGACAGAAAAGACATAAGGCAGTGAATAAAAATAACCGTGTAGTAAACCGAAGATCTTATTTATGGAAGGAGAGCATTTGCATATTTAAAGGCAGAGGGCAAAGAGACAGTTCAAGTTTAACCCTACTCCTATGGCTCTGTAGCAACATCACTGCTCATCCATTTCCCATGCAATCTTTTCTATAAGCTCCTGCCAAGCTAATCATCTTAATGCATACCTCTGATTACATCACATGTCTTTTCAAAAGCTTTCTCTCACTCTCCATGGTCAGCTAAATAAAGTCCAATGTCCTTTGTGTGGCATTCAGAGATGGGCAAGACTTAGCTCTTCTCCATCGTCATTTATTGCTGTGGTTCCTCAAACACCAGCTGAGCACTGGTCCTGCCACCTGGGACCTGCCACCCTGTGCCCTTCTACCCCCTCCTTGTCCATTCTCCTGCAGACTGCTAATTGCCTGAGGGGGCAAACAAAGCTCCCAGAGGTTTTTTAGTGTGCAAAAGGCCACCCTGTATGGAGGATGAGGCTTGAGGCAGGAGTTTTCAGAGAAGAGGGAGTTTTGGGAGCCTAGCAAAGTGCTGGTGAAGGCCATGGGCACGGAGAGAAAAAAAGCAGATGAAAGCTTATGAAGGTAGAATTAAGGGATTGGTGCCATTAGGAATGGAAAGTGAACGAGAAGGAAGAATCAAGGGCGACTGGAGTACTTTATTTTGAGAAGTTATTTAGGTGATCAAATTATTTACCATTACAGCTAAAAATACGAAAGAAAGTGAATCTAGTTTGGGGCATGTTGAGCTTCAGGGGTTGGGAACCAGGCATCCATGTCCAGATTGTGGTTGGGAAGAGCCTGGAAGATAGGGCTTGGTGGGGGTGGGACTCAGGTTGATGCTGGAGACTCAGCGTCATGAGCATTCAGGTTGGATTCCAGCATTTGGAGGTCACTGACAGCCATTAACAATGGAGGTTTGAGAATGGAACTCTGGAGTCAAACAGTTAGTTGGTGATAAAAGCAAGAAAAGCCTGAAACAGGTTTTTCCCAGGCAGAAGTTACTTCTGTCCTGGGAAGTGCTTTCTATCTCTTTTGAACATTTATGACACTCACCAGACTTGTTGGTACTCTGTTGCCCTGTCTGGAAACGACAGTGCCTTGAAAGAAGAGGCAATACCTTTTTACTCTGCATCCGCAGTCCCTCGTGTGGAACATGACACACAGGAAATGTCTAATAAATGCTTCTCGAGTGATTCCATAAACAGACGAGGCCAATTCCAGCTGCAGCTTGGCTTTGCTTTTTCTCTCGGTGAATCAACACTTGCATTGTCTTCTCTGACTGATTTTTGCCATTTGTGATCTTGGTTGAACAATCTGTCATTTGCCTATGTTCTGGGCTGCTCTGGCCAGATGGAATCAAGCTGAGTCTGAGCTCCCGCGTTCCTGATTGCACCCCCTGACCCCTACCTTTGTTTCCCTGCCTGGTCGCCTGGGCCCATCCTCACCCAGGGGATTTTCCATGGGCCTCTAACCAGCTTCTGTACTTGCCTGAGGATTCATTTCTTCATCTTTGTTGATGGACTCAAATCCAAAACATCTTTACTATGGTTCAGCACAACAGGCAGCTCCCCTGACGTTGAATTGCCTCTAGAACACGCACTCTAGAAGACAACTTCACCTCACTTTTTAGTTAGCTCTGAACAGGTTGGGAAATGGGAGCAAACTGCTTTATTCTGAGTTGTTAAAGAAATCTGTGTCTTTGGGGTCAGGGGAGGAAGAATCCCTACCATACATCCTGGATCAGTGTTTCCTAAAGTGTTTGGTCTCAGACCAAATGTGTCAGCATTCCCCGGGAGCTTGTTAAAATGTAAATTTTAGAGAGTCACCCCCAGCATAGTGAATTGGGAATTCTGGGAGTGGGGCCCAACCATCTGTTTTAACAAGATCTCCAGGTGGTTAGGATGTGCTGTGAAGTTTGGTACAACTCATGTTCAGGAGTGAGGTTGGGCCTTGGAGTCCAAAGTCTGGTTTCTTTAACAGCTTGGCCATCCCCTAGGTGGGTAACCTTGGCCAAGTTCCTTAAACTTTCCAGACCTCAGGTTTTGTTTTTCTTTATAAAATAAAATTTTTGAGTTAGTTGATCACAGATTGGAGTCATATGCTCTATGAATCTTTGAACACCACAAAGACAACAACACAAATTCTCATGGTGTTAGTTAACAGGGTAGAGCTTCAGGGCTGACTAGTTACATTAAAAGGGACAGGCTGGCCAGTGACCAGGTGCCTGCTGTCTTTGACCTCCAACCTTGTTCAGAAACAAATCCATTTGGCCAGGTGTCCATGAGGCAAATAAGAACCTCTTTGCCAAAGTTCTATGTTGAGAGAGGTTAAGCAAATAATCTATGACATATGGGTTCTATTGAGTCAGGGTCTCCTACACCAGTATAGAAGGAACTATTTGCAGATATCAGTTGTTTAGGGAGACAGATGCATGAACAATGATCAACAGGCAAAGGAATACCCAGATAGTGGCTTAGGGCTGCTTACTGCTGTGTTTTAGTTACTTATGAATTCAGCAGAGGAGCTTGTTCAATGTGTTCTCAATTTAAGGAGTTTAAACTACAAGGTCACTCTGAGAATGAGTGCTGATTCTTCTAGAGAAGTAAACCATGTCATTAGCTGCCTGTATAGTCAATACAATTCCCTTGGAACACAACTCAGCTTCTATTCTTTTAATGCATATTCATGCCAACACTATAATTCTTCAGTTGGGACAAATGTCTGCATAAAGAAACAAAATGAATATATCCATAGCTTTATTGGAGTCACGTATAACCCCAGTTGGCTTTCTTCCCACTGTTTAGCCCCGAGACCTGCTCCAGAGTCCCAGTGAAGATAGGTCGGCTGTAGTTGCTGGAGTTGGATTAGCAGTTTTCCCAACAGGACAGTTGCAGCCACCCCCCGGCATTTGCAATCTCTTTCTCCATTCCTGAGGGTCTGTGGGGCTGAAACCGGCTCCTGCGATAGGTACGCTGCCCCATCTGGCATCACGCCCATCCCCCAGAGTCCCTCACTCACATAGCTTCCACCTGGAGACCTCAAGACCTGTCGACATGGCATCTGTCGACTCACCACTCATTTCTAGAGATGGTTACAAATATGAGTAAATGGGACATGCCTACTCATAGTTCATTTTTGAAATCTCTTTGGTGGCCGTGCCAGGTGAGGAAATACTGATGACTCTCATGTGAAGGAGGCAGTTTGAATTTTTGGTGCCACCACTTTTTTAAGCCTTCCAGGTATCTCCCCACTCTCCTGCACTACGGCCCTTCTCAGATCTGTCCACACCCACCATGGCTGTGAGGGCTGCTGGGCAAAGAAGTATTTCTCTTGAGAGGCAGTAGGGTGGAGTGAAAAATTCATGGGCCTTGGGGTCAGGGAATCTTGGTTTGCATCAACTTTGCTACACCTTTTACCCGGGTTTGTTGACACAACCCAAGAGGCTTGATGTCCTTCCCTGTTGAATAGTGATGTGACTGGCCGCTGTCCAATAAGGTGCATTGAAGGCACTGGTGGGTAAGAGGCACAGCACAGTTATGGGCACACAGTAATTCACCATGTTGGTCTAGTTGGTAGAGGTGCATGGGGAGACCAGCATCAGCATGTTTGCCTTATCTTCTATTTAAGCAATTTAATCTTTGACTCTGTTTGTTGTGGATACTCTACAGAGATGTTGGAAGCCCGTGGCTGTCTGTTTCCGGGCCCTAGCTTTTTGGGTAGGTATCATGGTATCACAACTCAGACACATTTCATGTTTGCCCCGAGTGCCATCCCTGTTATCATCAAGTGTGGAAGTCCTGTCAGAACTTGGAATATTAGTTAACTTGGTGGTTGCCTCTTGGGTTCTGACATGTGTAGAAATGTAAGTAGTTATGAGGGCACTCAAGTGGTATCTGATCATTTTAGTGGGGCTCACTGTGCTACATGGTTATCGCTCCAGATAGTCTGTGGAAATAAAGGGAGTGAAGCAAGGAAGGAGAGGAGCCCTACTGTTGCTGTTGATGCCAGAAATATGATGAAGCTTGATGGTGTCTCCTCCTCCCAGCCATGCAAGGGTGGGACTCTGAGTAATCAGCATTATGGAGGGACAGTGATTGGAAATCGGCCTTGCTGTTTATTGTCAGCTAAAATAGAACTGTTAAATCATATTGCTTAAGATCGCGGCTCCCAGCAAATAGGTAAAGGGTGACAGTTGCATCAGTAGCATTTAAACTTTGTCCTACGCTTTGAGCTTCTGTGATTTCAGAAGCTTCTGTTTGGCAGGCTCAAAAAATATCCATTCAAAGGAACTGACTCTGCAGCAGGCTGAGCTCAGAAATGGGGAATCTGGACCCTGGGATCTGGTTAGCTGAATGTTGCCTGACTGGGGGAGAAATGCAGCCTTTGGCGTGTGGTTCAGTCATTAGAACCTTTTCTAATAGGACATAGAAATTCTTTTTTTCTTTTCACGTAAAAAAATTTCTTGCACCTGAACCTCTATTTAGAAAAAAAAAAAATGTCTATGACAAAGGTTAATTAAAAGGCAGCCAATTATATGATCTCACTGATTTGAGGAACTTGAGAAACAAGACAGAGGATCTTAGGGGAAGGGTGGGAAAAATGAAACAGGATGAAACCGGAGAGGGAGACAAACCAGAAGAGACTCTGAGTTTCAAGAAACAAACTGAGGGTTGCTGGAGGGGAGGGGAGTGGGAGGGATGGGTGAGTGGATGATGGACATTGGGGAGGGTATGTGCTATGCTGAGTGCTGTGAATCCTGTGAGACTGATGAATCACAGACCTGTACCCCTGAAACAAATAATACATTATATGTTAATAATTTTTAAAAATGCAGCATTGCCTCGGAAAGACTTTATATTTTATAAATCAAATGTGCATGTGTTTTTGTAACAATGGTAACCCATTTCTGGACAACATAACCATTTCAGTCACGTTTAGTAGTTTGTGCCAAGGATTGACAGGTCCTTTGCCTGATCTACAAGGCCCACAGTGGGTGGTCCTAAAGAGGGGATTCTTGAGGTTTCTTCTGCTAATGCCCCATCCCCCCCAACACACCCGTCTAAGACAGCCTGAGGGCTGAGGGAATTCAGTGAATGACGCAGATCTTACTTATGGCAAAGCTGCAGACGAAGTTTTAAGTGTCACCTTGCTCTCAGGCATCTAAAACCTCTTGCCGGCAGAGTGTTAGGAACCAGGTTTACACACTGGAAACCCCAAGTAGGTATAAAGAACTCGGTAGGAAGTTCACACTAAAATTGCCCAACATGCTCGGGAAAAGGAGAAATGTTGATGCTGGGTTGAGGGGTTGAAGAAGACTCCGTGAAGGGAAGCTTTGGGGCAGGCAGTGCTGGAATAAAAGAGAAGATCTGAAAATCCAGAAGAGACAGAGGATTGAGAGGGGAATTTCCATGAATCCTTGCCTCTCTGGACCACAGCTTCACCTTCTCAACGTTCCCTTCTTAGCTCTCCCTTCTTCCCTTATGCCCCCATTTTGTCCATCCTGCTAGTTTGGTGTCTCTGTTTTGTGGCTTGCTAGTACATCTGGCAGAGAATGAGGAGGGTCACTCTTCCACAAAAGGGTATACTGAGTCAGCCCCAGGATGCCCTATCCTTAGCTGGGAGGTTGCTTAAGATGGCATCCTGGGAAGAAGGGTCCTGTGGAGCGTCCAGGGTCCAAAGTCCCCAGGCTCACTGTGCAGGATTTAGGACCCACAGGCACAGTGGCTCTGAACCCACTCTGGCTTCCTCTTGCTGCTTACTTCCTGGTTTTGCCCTACAGTTATGCTACATGCTTCCCTCCATGCACCTTTTAAGCCACATCTGAGATTAAGACCCAAACCTCTGAGGCGGCCAGTCTGCTCCGACCTGGGCTCAGGAGAGGGGGCTGCTCTTGCCCCAGAGTGGCCTCCTTGCTTCTTCTGGAGCTTGTCTGCACACACCCGTGACTTTCTGAAGAGGAATGGGCTTGGCAGTTGGGAGCAGCTAGGAACTGGGGAACAGAGGACACCCTTGGAGGCCTGGTACCACATTTGGTGGGATTCTTGACTGAGATTTGCTATTCAAAGTCACCAACTTTACTTTGCACACTCTTTTAATTTAGAGCTTGAAGTTTCTGGGAAAGCGGTATTAAAAAATAAGGTTTATCTGGGGATTTTGACAATGGTGGATTTCCTTTGAGAAGGATAATCTGGACATGAATGTGTGAGGCTTGCAATTTCAAGTCCGCAGGGGGCCAGCCAGGTAAGTGAAAGCTGGGGGCTGCAAGGGAAATGATGTATGCACAAAAGGAGGCATGTGTCGCCATTCGAATTCAGGAAAACTGAGCTTCTCATCCCAGCTTTCTCCTGACTCTAGGTCTGGAGCTTCTGGATCAGCAGGGAATGGGGAGTGAGAGGTGCTGGGAAAACACTGCTCAGGAAAGACAGAGCAGACACTCATTCCATGCTCTATTACTGGGGCATCATTGTGGCTGTGAACTTTGGATATTTGTATCTCTATTACCTTAGGGATTTCTCTTATTCATGAGCAGGATTCATTATGCTCCGTTCTTGCAGAGAGCATCTCGCTACCACAGGTTATTGGGAAGTTGTTCCCATTATCTCTATGCCTCCTCCTGCCCCAAGTGGAAGCCAAGCTGGGGTCTCCCAGAAGTAGATAAGGGTAGCATGGTGTAGACGAAAGAACATAAGCTTTGGGCCAGACAGCCCTGTGTTCAAACCCTGCCCTTACTACCTGCTGTGTGAGTGGAGACGTTTCCAGTTCCTCTTCAGCAAGAGTTAATAGTGCTTACATCAAGGGGATTGGTAAGGATTGGAGGGACAAGTTGTGGAAAGTACTGGTTTAACAAAGAACCAGCTCTTGGTATAAATGTCTATTCCTCCCCACCTTCCTTTTTTTCCACTTGAATGGCTGATCATAATACCTATTTTCAGTGTGTTGTCTTCATTCAGCCAGGACTTGTTCTTTAGCTGCTCCATTAAAGAAACCTCAGTAGTCCCCAGTACAACTTCCCACTTTACAGATTCGAAAACTGAGGTCCAGAGAGTGCAGCAGCTGGCATAGGGTAGTACCCAGCAGGCATCAGTGGAGGGCTTGCTATGTGCTAGGCATTGTACCTTTTATCCTTACAATAGTCTTGAGAGATGCTTTTTTTTTTTTTAATTTTTTATTTTTTATAAACATATATTTTTATCCCCAGGGGTACAGGTCTGTGAATTGCCAGGTTTACACACTTCACAGCACTCACCAAAGCACATACCCTCCCCAATGTCCATAACCCCACCCCCTTCTCCCAACCCCCCTCCCCCCAGCAACCCTCAGTTTGTTTTGTGAGATTAAGAGTCACTTATGGTTTGTCTCCCTCCCAATCCCATCTTGTTTCATTGATTCTTCTCCTACCCACTTAAGCCCCCATGTTGCAGCACCACTTCCTCATATCAGGGAGATCATATGATAGTTGTCTTTCTCCGCTTGACTTATTTCGCTAAGCATGATACGTTCTAGTTCCATCCATGTTGTCGCAAATGGCAAGATTTCATTTCTTTTGATGGCTGCATAGTATTCCATGTGTATATATACCACATCT
Organism: Mustela erminea; assembly: GCF_009829155.1. NCBI lineage: Eukaryota > Metazoa > Chordata > Mammalia > Carnivora > Mustelidae > Mustela > Mustela erminea. The sequence continues at coordinate 40,147,470 of NC_045626.1, forward strand.
TCTTGATCCATTCATCTGTTGATGGACATCTAGGTTCTTTCCATAGTTTGGCTATTGTGGACATTGCTGCTATAAACATTCGGGTGCACGTACCCCTTTGGATCATCACGTTTGTATCTTTAGGGTAAATACCCAGTAGTGTAATTGCTGGGTCATAGGGCAGTTCTATTTTCAACATTTTGAGGAACCTCCATGCTGTTTTCCAGAGTGGTTGCACCAGCTTGCATTCCCACCAACAGTGTAGGAGGGTTCCCCTTTCTCCGCATCCTCGCCAGCATCTGTCATTTCCTGACTTGTTGATTTTAGCCATTCTGACTGGTGTGAGGTGATATCTCATTGTGGTTTTGATTTGTATTTCCCTGATGCCGAGTGATATGGAGCACTTTTTCATGTGTCTGTTGGCCATCTGGATGTCTTCTTTGCAGAAATGTCTGTTCATGTCCTCTGCCCATTTCTTGATTGGATTATTTGTTCTTTGGGTGTTGAGTGTGCTAAGTTCTTTATAGATTTTGGACACTAGTCCTTTATCTGATATGTCGTTTGCAAATATCTTCTCCCATTCTGTCAGTTGTCTTTGGATTTTGTTAACTGTTTCCTTTGCTGTGCAAAAGCTTTTGATCTTGATGAAATCCCAATAGTTCATTTTTGCCCTTGCTTCCCTTGCCTTTGGCGATGTTCCTAGGAAGATGTTGCTGTGGCTGAGGTCGAAGAGGTTGCTGCCTGGGTTCTCCTCAAGGATTTTGATGGATTCCTTTCGCACATTGAGGTCCTTCATCCATTTTGAGTCTATTTTCGTGTGTGGTGTAAGGAAATGGTCCAATTTCATTTTTCTGCATGTGGCTGTCCAATTTTCCCAACACCATTTATTGAAGAGGCTGTCTTTTTTCCATTGGACATTCTTTCCTGCTTTGTCGAAGATTAGTTGACCATAAAGTTGAGGGTCTATTTCTGGGCTTTCTATTCTGTTCCAATGATCTATGTGTCTGTTTTTGTTCCAGTACCATGCTGTCTTGATGATGACAGCTTTGTAATAGAGCTTGAAGTCCAGAATTGTGATGCCACCAACTTTGGCTTTCTTTTTCAATATCCCTTTGGCTATTCGAGGTCTTTTCTGGTTCCATATAAATTTTAGAATTATTTGCTCCATTTCTTTGAAAAAGATGGATGGTACTTTGATAGGAATTGCATTAAATGTGTAGATTGCTTTAGGTAGCATAGACATTTTCACAATATTTATTCTTCCAATCCAGGAGCATGGGACATTTTTCCATTTCTTTGTGTCTTCCTCAATTTCTTTCATGAGTACTTTATAGTTTTCTGAGTATAGATTCTGTGCCTCTTTGTTAGGTTTATTCCTAGGTATCTTATGGTTTGGGGTGCAATTGTAAATGGGATTGACTCCTTAATTTCTCTTTCTTCTGTCTTATTGTTGGTGTAGAGAAATGCAACTGATTTCTGTGCATTGATTTTATATCCTGACACTTTACTGAATTCCTGTACAAGTTCTAGCAGATTTGGAGTGGAGTCTTTTGGGTTTTCCACATATAGTATCATATCATCTGCGAAGAGTGATAATTTGACTTCTTCTTTGCCGATTTGGATGCCTTTAATTTCCTTTTGTTGTCTGATTGCTGAGGCTAGGACTTCTAGTACTATGTTGAATAGCAGTGATGATAATGGACATCCCTGCCGTGTTCCTGACCTTAGCGGAAAAGCTTTCAGTTTTTCTCCATTGAGAATGATATTTGCGGTGGGTTTTTCACAGATGGCTTTGATGATATTGAGGTATGTGCCCTCTATCCCTACACTTTGAAGAGTTTTGATCAGGAAGGGATGCTGTACTTTGTCCAATGATTTTTCAGCATCTATTGAGAGTATCATATGGTTCTTGTTCTTTCTTTTATTGATGTGTTGTATCACATTAATTGATTTGCAGATATTGAACCAACCTTGCAGCCCTGCAATAAATCCCACTTGGTCGTGGTGAATAATCCTTTTAATGTACTGTTGAATCCTATTGGCTAGTATTTTGGTGAGAATTTTCGCGTCTGTGTTCATCAAGGATATTGGTCTATAGCTCTCTTTTTTGATGGGATCCTTATCTGGTTTGGGGATCAAGGTGATGCTGGCCTCATAAAATGAGTTTGGAAGTTTTCCTTCCATTTCTATTTTTTGGAACAGTTTCAGGAGAATAGGAATTAGTTCTTCTTTAAATGTTTGGTAGAATTCCCCCGGGAAGCCATCTGGCTCTGGGCTTTTGTTTGGAGATTTTTAATGACTGTTTCAATCTCCTTACTCCTTTCTATTTCTTCCTGGTTCAGTTGTGGTTGTGAGATGCTTTTTAAATCTACATTTTACAGACGACAAATGGAGAAAGACTTGGGCAATTAACCTGCACTCTACCAAGTCAAGGCCACACAAACCTTCAGCAAGGAAACCAGAGTTGTGATTGAAATAGGTCTGGGTTTCACCTTCTTCTACTCAAGGGTGCCTTTCCAACACCTGAATGGGATGGACTACATTAAGGTTTTTATGTTTTCTGTGAGGTCAGGAAAAGTCCTTAATGAAATCTTTGAGAGGATCATCCACTGAGAAAAATCTAGAAATTTAAAAAATTAAAAATAAAATGAATAGACTTGGGGTGCCTGGGTGGCTCAGTGGGTTAAGTTTCTGCCTTCAGCTCAGGTCATGATCTCAGGGTCCTGGTGATTGAGTCCCGTGTTGGGCTCTCTGCTCAGCCAGGAGCCTGCTTCCCTTCCTCTCTCTCTGCCTACTTGTGATCTCTGTCAAAAAAAAAAAAAAAAATAGACTCTATTTTTTTTTAGAGCAGTTTCAGGTTGATAGAAAAACGAGTGGAAAGTATAGAGAATTTCCATGCACCCCTTCAGTTGCCCCACCCCACAACTCATGAGTGGGTACATTTCTTATAATTCATGATCCAACACAGATATGTTATTATTAACTAAAACCCATAGTTCACATTAGGGTTTGTTCTTCGTGTTGTACATTCTGTGGTTTTGACAGAGGTGTAATGACATGTATCCGTCATTGTAGTGTCACACAGAATGAATTTACTGCCCTGAAACCCTCCGCGTTCCTCCTATTCATCCATCTCTTCCCCTTACCCATAGCAACAGTGATCCCTTACTCTCTCCATAGTTTTGTCTTTTCTAGAATGGCGTACAGTTAGAATGATACTATATGTAGCCTTTTTGGATTGCCTTCTTTCCCTTAGCAATAAGCATTTAAAGTTCCTCCGGGTCTTTTTGTGACTTGATCAGTTATTTCCCTTTATGGCTAAATGATATTCCATTGCCTGGATGTGTTTATCCATTCACCTACTGAAGGACATCTTGGTTGCTTCTGAGTTGTTGCAGATTTTTCTGTAATAGAAATGGTCTTCGATTTGGCAACTGGAAGGACAGGCTTAGCTTTAAGAATAATCCCAACTTCTCCAATTACATTTATTTATTTCAGTCTGGTTTGCTTCCGTTGTCACACAAAAGGATTCCTCATTTCTCCTAGCTCATGCTCCTTTATTGAAAGAGGAACAATCTGTATCATAGAACTGGCAGAATTCCGGGGCTTGGGACCCTCTCAGGGTTGAAGTTCACAATGTCCTCTTGGACTCTCAGGCTTAATTAGATTTAGGGGAACTTAGAAACAGTCAGCAACTGTGGAGTTTTAGCCTACAGAAAAATCTCACATGGAAGATTCTGACACACTGCTGGCCATTCAGGGTGCTTTGGGCATGGGCAAGATTCTTAGTAATTTTCAATCCCACTGCTCCTTCTCCTAAAGTTGGCCTGGGAAAGAACGATTTCTCAACAGCTGTGGCTCTCCAGAGCACAATGGGGAGCAAACAAAGAACATGAGGCTACAGTGTGTGCGTGTGTGTGTCTGTGTGTAAATGTGTGGGGAGCGGCCCACAGTAAGTATTGCTATACTGAGTATTGCTGTAATAATTATTGCAAAAGACCTCCACACAAACACATATGTAACTAGAATTGATAGAAGAATGTGTAGGACTCTAAAGAGTTTGATATTATTACTTCTCTGGGCATTGATTTCTTCTTAGTACTATATCTGATTTTCAAAGTTTCCCCTTTTATGGTCTATATAGGTTCAACTCTAAGGAATCACATAGGGGAAAGTATATATAAGTAAGAAAATTTTCCATGAGACTTTACTATATATAATCTGGACAAAACCCCATGTGTACCCACTTTATCCTTTTTATGGCCCAGAAGAAGTGTGAGTGGGCCAGGTTTTGACTGTATGGGATGGGCCTAGCCTGGTGGCATCAGGACTGGAGCATGAGCTTATTTAGCGGTAGGCTGAGCGGAACTGGAAACGGAAGTCATTCTGAAGGAGAGCAAAGGTCAAAGTGGTGTCAATACATTCAAGGCTTGATGATCCATGTAAAACAAAAGGCTCGGTGGCTAGCCCAAGCCAGCTCTACGGCAAGGTCAAGCAGCCAGCCAGAAGCGGGCAGAGAGGGAGAGCAAGAGGGGTTTCTGAGGAAATCAGGGAAGTCCCAAGCAGACCATCCGGGTTCCTGTGTGTGGCTGCTGGGTAGGCTGGCTCAGATAGGGGGCTGTGAAGGGGCCGTGAATTCCTTGCAAAACTGGAATATAAGCACTCTACCGAGCTTGAGAGTTAGTCTGAGTGTAATACAGAACTGAGGCAAGAGAGGCTTGAGTAACAGGTGCTCAGTGGGTGTCACAGCTGTGAGTCCAGCTTCTCTGTGATTCTCTTGGCTTTCCCCGTAGGCTTTCACGACAGCCAAAACAGCTGTCCCCATCGTGTCTTTCTACAGGAGCAGCCTGAGGTCCAAGGGCATCTCTGCTCAGGGAGAAAAATCTTTGCTCAGCCTTACACCCATGTGAATCTGTTAGCCGGGACTGGGCCACAAACCCAGATCCTGGCTGCAAGGGAGGGAACTATAAAGCCAGGGTCTGGTCATGTTTTCATGCCCTGTGGTCTTTAAGGTCTTGTTCAGATAATATAAACTTCAACCTCTTTGCTGTTTCACATCTCAGCCCCCATTTTGGATTGTACTTGGTCCTGGCGGAAAGAACAGTCACAGATGACCCACAACAACTCCTGAAAACTCTAAATGTGAGACAAACAGGAAGCTGGTGTTTCCTAGCCTGTCATTGCCCATATCCTGTCGTTGTTGGTGACGTAACTGGAGATGGCAGGTTGTGATCGAGAACTCTTTCACTGAGGAAGAAGGAAGGTTTGGGGGAAATGCTGGTATCAGGAATGGAATGTGTAGGTCATAAACCGTGTCGCTCATCAAAGAATCTGTCACACACAAGCTAGCATATAACAAATATACAAGCTATGAAATGAATTTTAAGATCTGTTCCCACTCTCAGAGTCGACTTTTCCCATGGCTTTCTCTGAATTCAGCTGACTTTATTTGGCACTGCTTTGTGGGCACGTGTCTAATAATAATCCTGTCGCAGGATCACAGTTTATATGCAAGGGACTGGATTGTTCTATATCTGGCTTAGTTGCTTGAAGAATTGTGTGTTCCAGCATCCCCGATCCCTCTGTGGTTCGGATTTAGAAGTGGCCAACACAGACACCGGCGTGAGGTTTGAGAGGCAGAGGGAAGGAGTAGCCATTTTTCTCTGAAGCTCTTTGTAGCCTGAATTGGTGGTAGCAAGATGGGTGGCGCCTGGCAGGTTCCAGACTCTCCTTGTTGCTTCTTCACTGTCCAGCTCTGCCCTACCCTTCCCTCCTTCCTTCCTTCCTTCCTTCCTTGGAAAGAGAACATGAGGGGGGATGGTGGCCCAGAGGGAAAGTGAGAGAGAGAAAGAGAGAGAGAGAGAGAATCTCAAGCAGACTCCCTGCTGAGCCCAGATTCTGACACTGGGCTTGATCTCAGGACCCTGAGATCATGACCTGAGCTGAAATCAAGAGTTGGCCACTTAACACACTAAGCCACCCAGGCACCCCTGTCCAGCTCTTCTTTCGGATGGTTGGCCCAGCTAAGGGACAGTCCTCCACCAGCTACATGGTTGTGGATCTGCAGTGGTTAACACCCTCTTCCTTCCTCCCCCCAACCCCCCCCACCAAAAAGCTACCCCATTGTCATCGGCCTCAGTGATGGAACAGCACCCAGCTTTCCCGTTTCCCAGCCAGCTCTGACTGGTTCGCGTGGCTACTGCTTCAGGAGGGGGACCAGACTGTGAGTTTTCTCTGATTTCTCTTACTTCCCCTTCCAGATTTTTCCTTTCCAGACTCCTCGCACTGTTGTGTCAAGTCTAACCCCACACTAAAGCTCATCCCATGGTACTCACAGCAGCTCTCCTTTCCTGAGCACAACCTGACTGAGAGATATGGCCCCTCAAACATACGTAAAACTACCCTTCAGTTATTTTCTCTAACCCACGTTTAAAACCCCTATTTCTACCAATGATAAGATGCGGTAGGATACGATTTACACTTGCCAAAGGAAGGAAATTCTGTCTCTTATATTTCAAAGTCATCATTTCTGGGTTAATTCACACCATTTGGCATTTCCTTTCCTCCTCTTCTTTCTAGGGGCCATGTTCCTGGGTGTGAGGGGAAAGGCACCCATCCTCCTGCTGGGGCCGTGCGCTCCTGGCTCACTGAGCTCTGCTGTAGTGTGGCAAGGTATAGCCAGATGCCCTGCTCGGCTCTCCCCTGACATGTGGCGACTTCCATGTGGTCCTTTGGGCCAGTGTGCTGGGATCTGCTGCTGAACTCGAAGGCCCCTGACATTTGCCTTCACTGACCAGGTGGTCACCTGCTCTGGCCTCATCTCCTGACTCCACATCTCCATCAGCTCACTGGGCCTCCCAACATCTCCACATGCCTCTACTGGGGCCTCCTGCATTCCTGAATTCTGTCACAAGGCTGTGTGGAAAGCAGGGTGCCATGCCAGAACAAATCTGGAGGTTTATACATGGAAAGGGGGAATCCACAAGCAGGGAGGAAAAGGTTCCTAGAAGTCTCCAGAAGGTTGAAGGGAAGATGTCATGGGGACAGAGATGTGCCCTGGGAAAGCAGGGCATGGAGGTCAAGATTTCTGAGGTGGAGCAGTTCTAGGAGCTGCCAGCCTCAGGAGTGTTCCCCGGGAGCCGGAGCATGACAGACCAGAAATGAAGTACCAGGAAAGTCACCTTCCTTCGTGCAATCTGATCTTGTTGAGTGTGCTTTGGCAAGGGTTCAAGGAGAGCAGCATGGAAGCCCTAGGGTTTGGGGAAAAGCAGAAGGAGGTCTAGGAGAATAAAATAATCGTGGATTTGGTTAGCCAGCCTCCTGAGTTTAAACCTGGATATCTAGGGTCAAAGGTCGATTGTTTCTTCAAGCCTTGCTTTCCTCAGGTGCTAAATGGGGACAGTGATAGCTCTTCTGCAGGACAATTGTGAAATACTGAGCATACAGCGGGTGCTTGGTGCAGTAAATCTGCACTAGGCACATTTCTTACTCGTCATTAGCTCTCAGTTGCTAGAAAGTGAAATAGTTAAAAACATATCACTGTATTTCCTCAAGATGCCTGCACTTCCCGTTGGGTTCTAGAATCCAGAGGATATATAATATATCTATATAATATAAGATATAATATACCTTACATTTTGGCCTTTTTGTTCTTTTATCAAAACAATGGTGCATCTTATAATTTATAGTACCTTGAACTGAGGAAATATATTATTTGGTTCCATTCCATGTAGGTACAAAGGATACAAGATACAAGTTTGGTGTTCTTGTGTTTTCCCTCATTTCGTCATTGGATGGTGGGTCCATTCTCCTATTGCTATCCTTACCCCCTGCCGCTTAATGAAAAAACATAGCTAACACTTTGAAATGGAAAAATTACTGTAGTTTTGAATGGGCAATCTTCAAAATACCGAGTTTTAAAAATAGAGAAGTCCTGAACCTCCTACGTCACACACTGTGCTGCCATCGTTTCTTTATATATCTGCTTCACCCCATGAGACTGTAAGTTCCCTGCAAGCAAGGAATGATCTTTGCGCACCCAGGACTCGGTCTGTCTAGTGTCAGGCTCAGTAAATACCATCCTAGTGAGTGACTTAAAAGTTGAACCTGGAGAAGAGAAAGGTCCACATGAATTCCTGATGCATGTCAAGATAATGAAAGATAAAGAAAAATCTGAAGAAGGATAGATGCGTCTGTTATGAAGAGTATAAGAAGAGATTATCCTGGAACGGTAGCATGAGGTATTCTAGTGAGACTCAAGGAAGAACTTTCTGACACAGAAGCTGTGAACGGGAGCTAGTAACAAAGAACGATAGTGGCCGCCCTACTTTCATTGGTCAGTAGGTGCCCCTGAAGGGGAGGGCAGAACTAGCTGACCTTCTAAGCTTGATTCATCTCTCTTTGAGACTACTCCTTTTTTAGTGGTTTTTCTCACTTGCTGCAAACCATTGCTGTTTTCTCCACTGGTGAAAGTGAGCCTGGCCAATATTTTTGTAGTTCTCAGAGCATTTCACAGCTGATCTTCATGATCATGGGCTGGTGTGGATGTCTGCAGGGGTTCAAAGACCGAGCAAGGTAGGGACCCCACCTACCCACCCTACTCACCCTGCCAACAGTCCAGAATCTGGTCTCTTTCAAAGACCTACATGAGTTTTAGAAACCAAACAAAGAAAACTTGTTTTGCACTGAAGGAAAATACCAAACCAAAGCAACGACAACTTTGCCTGACCTTTAAAACCCCTGTAAGCCTGAGGGCAGTTGGCTGTACCTTGTAAAAACTCTGATCTTTTGACTAAAGAAGAATGCTAATCAGCTCGGCTTTGCCAACCTCCATTTGTTGCCCGTTGCTAAGTGATAGCTAAAGAAGATTAGCGATCATAGATCATAGGTGAATGGAAATTTCTGCCCTGGGCTTTTGTTTGCAGTGATGAAAAATAGTTTAGGGTATTTGAGGGGAAAAAAACCCTTTTCTAAGTCTTTGGCTTTTGAATCGTTTTTAAAGAGCCCCTCTCTGTCTCAACAGACTCAAAGGCCGGAAGAAGCAATAAATGGTTTTCTGCCATCCTGAGCACCCCTCACTCTTGGTTTCTCTCCTGCTTGTTACCATTTCTTTGGCTACACGTCTAATGATGGAGAAGGCACGAGATCGCCCAGCAGGACCTATTATATCCCTGTTCTCACCTCAGCTTACTCCTCCATAAAATGGGAGAAAATAATAGGATGTTTCTCTAAGATTGCCGTGAGGAGAAAATCAGACAGCAGTAGGAGAAATGCTCAGTTAGCCTCATGCCTACAGATTGAAAGTGCCAGTATATAACACGAACTACTCTTATTACCACCGATGTTATCATATATCCATGTCTCTGTGTTGCTCCAGAGTAGTATTATTCCAAAGTGAAGTGCACATTTATTTTCTGCTCTTAAAGACTACCTACAGTTGCAGTTTGGGCTAGAGCGAGAACCACTGAATGAAAGGCCTTGCCTATCCGAAAGCTTTACCTTGCCGTGTGTGCCCGGGAGCTGCACCCCTGTGAGCCCCACCTCCGTGGCTTGTCTCAAAAGTGGGCCATTGAGCCTCTTGTAGCTGACACATGTGGTTAGGAAGGGCTGTGTAGTGGTCAAGACCTGTCCCAAGTTCCTTGCAATTACTGGAAGTAATTTAGGAGCATCTCTGTGCTGTCACTTTCAAGTGCCTCCTTAATCCACACCTGGCACTGCACGGAATTGCCCTTCATTTATTTAGTAATTTGAATCTTTTAAAAAAAATTACATAGAATTGATTTTTTATTAACTCTGCCAGTAACCTACTGTTTACAGTTTTTACCCGGTAAACAACACTGATGAACATCCTTATACATTCATCGTATCGTAATTGTAAGGTTATCTTTTAAAGTAAAATCTAGAAGCTGAGCTGCAGAATCTGATGACCTTTTGATGGGTTGTTAGAATGATTGTTGGATGCATCTGGTAGTAAATGTTCTTCATCTCCCATTACCAGGGCCTTGTGAGAGTTGGGAGAAAGATCTGGAGAATTTGTTTGCCTCTATGTTCAGAAAGAGCCCTAATTTTAACTTTCTGATTTTTACTTATAGCCAAATATTGGAGAAAGAGAGAGAAAGAATATTCTTCTTAATCATTACCTATCTTCATTTCTGTTTCCTCCTTACTTTTGACTCTGAACTGGGTAGATAGATCGCTAAACCACCTTCCTAATTTTTAAGACTAAATCCTGTACTAGGAACAACACAGTGGATAACACTATCTTTCCCGAGAATGGTCGGTCCATGTTGTGTGGGAATTTTATTTCTCTTCATTTGCAAAGGAAGCTCCTGCATGGACAAGCTCATCCCTTGGAAAAGCAAGAATCCCCATCTATCTCTGATCTAGCGGCTCTCAAAGAAATCTGAAGAATGCTTTGTTTCTATGTCTTTTCTCTTCTGCATTCACCTCTAACTAAAGGCCCCTTTCTAGTGTTTCCCTTTCAATTCTCAGAGAAAGGAATGAACTGGACCAGGTATTCACCATCATTCTGTTGTGGGCAGATCTTCGAACTTGTCTAACCCTCGGGCTTCTGGGCACCCTATAGATGACTATTCTTAGGCCAAGCATCCCTCTCTCTCATCAGTGTGTGTGTGTGTGTTGTCTTCATCCATTTGGGCCACTGCTTTACCCACTTAACCTAATCACCCCCCGAAGGCCCCCTACCTCCCAACATTATCACATTGAAGGTTAGTTTTCAACATGTGAATTTTGAGGGGACACACCTAGTCTACAGTAGATGTGCGTTGTTTGGAGTGGAAGGGCCCCACTGATGCTCTGCAAGTTTGAGTGGGGCATATAGCATTTAATGGACCTATATGCATGCTCTTACTCAGGGATTTCTCTTAGAATATCAAGTAAGGATATTTGGTAAAAAGGAGCTCCTGCATGAACAGACATTTCTGCAAAGACGACATCCAGATGGCCAAAAGACACATGAAAAAGTGCTCCACATCACTTGGCATCAGGGAAATACAAATCAAAACCACAATGAGATACCACCTCACACCAGTCAGAATGGCGAAAATTAACAAGTCAGGAAATGACAGATGCTGGTGAGGATGCGGAGAAAGGGGAACCCTCCTACACTGTTGGTGGGAATGCAAGCTGGTGCAACCACTCTGAAAAACAGCATGGAGGTTCCTCAAAAAGTTGAAAATAAAGCTACCCTACGACCCAGGAATTGCACTACTGGGTATTTACCCTAAAGATACAAACAGTGATCTGAAGGGGCACGTGCACCCAAATGTTTATAGCAGCAATGTCCACGATAGCCAAACTATGTAAAGAACCTAGATGTCCATCAACAGAGGAATGGATAAAGGAGATGTGGTATATATATATACAATGGAATACTATGCAGCCATCAAAATAAATGAAATCTTGCCATTTGAGATGACGTGGATGGAACTAGAGGGTATTATACTTAGCAAAATAAGTCAATCAGAGAAAGACAACTCTCATGATCTCCCTGATATGAGGAAGTGGAGATGCAACATGGGGGGTTGGGGGTTAGGAAAAGAATAAATGAAACAAGATGGGATTGGGAGGGAAACAAACCATAAGAGACTCTTACTGTCACAAAACAAACTGAGGGTTGCCCAGGAGAGGTGGGTAGGGAGAGGTGATGGTGTTAAGGACATTGGGGAGGGCATGTACTATGGTGAGTGCTGTGAAGTGTGTAAACCTGGTGATTCACAGACCTGTACCCCTAGGGCTAATAATACATTATATGTTTATAAATTTTTTAAAAAAATTATTTAAAATACATAAATAAATATAAAACAAAGTAAAAAAAAAAAGAGCTCATGAAAATATCTAAGTATTTACCCTATGATGAAAGAATTGCAATCCTAGTTATGTGCCCAAGGGGAATGGAAACACACGGCCACAAAGACTTGTTATTCTTGATAACAGAATTGTAAAACAGTTTAGATGTCCAGCAAGATGAAAATGGATAAGCAACTTTGAGATCATTATTCTATAGAACACTAATGCCAATGAAAAGGAATGTATCACGGACACAACACAGGTGAATCTCAAAAACATTACATTGTGTGAAAGGAGCCTTATCCCACAGGGCACACACTGGATGACTCCGTTTACATGAAGTTCTAGAAGAGGCAAAACAAAATAATACAAATATCATAAAACAATTGGTTGCTTCTGGGGATCGGGACTGGGACTGAACAAAAAGAGGCATTAGTATTTTCTGGTGTGATAGTAATGACTATATCTTGAAAGGGGTTTGGGTGACAAAAGTGTATGCATCTGTCAAAACTTAGCATATGGGCACTTAAAATGGTGCCTTTCATTGTGTGCAGTTTTTTCTAGGAGGAAAAAGTGTAATAAAATCTTGAGCTCTAGTTAAAGATATGGACATGACATATTTAGAGTGATGTGTAATTATAGCTAGTACATAATGTGAAATTCATGAAAAAGATGGATTGATGGATGGATAGAGAAATGGGTAGGTGACGTGATAAAGCAAGAATAGTAAAATGTTTAACACTGAAATCTTAGTGAGGGACTGTGGGTTTTCATTACAATTCTTTCAAACTTGCTGTGAGTGTGAAAAGTTTCCTAACAGTATTTCGGGAAGAATGCCTAGCAAAGCAAAATATGCCATTCAATTAATTTTGATAGTACTTAGTTTAGTTTTCAAGGCAACTCGACAACAAATGATAATGATTGAGCATCTGTCATAGCATCATATATGTTTTATTATATACTGAGGATACAAGAATAAATACAGACTAAATTTTTGGCTCAGAAACCTTACAATTTCGTAAGGGAGACCAAAGTGAAATCAAATCAAACTATCATGGGAGAAACCATATGTCAACCGTTTTTTGGAATACTCTAATTTCAAATACTTTTACTTTTTTTTTTTTTTTTAAGATATTTATTTATTTATTTATTTGACAGACAGATCACAAGTAGGCAGAGAGGCAGGCCAAATGAGAGGGGAGAAAGCAGGCTCCCTGCTGAGCAGAGAACCCGATGCGGTACCCGATCCCAGGACCCTGAGATCATGACCTGAGCCGAAGGCAGAGGCTTTAACCCACTGAGTCACCCAGGAACCCTCAAATACTTTTACTTTTTAAGTGTTAAGGGATTCATTAAGTAAATGGCCAATGTCACTTTGATTGCTTAACATTGCAAGACTTTTAATATAAATAAAATCAGAGAAAAAAAACCTCCTGTCAAATGCTGTATTTTATTTTGTTTAGCACACCTTTTTTTTTTGCCATAACTGTACCCTACTTCTCTGTTGGTTCCGTGACCTTGTTTACATAATATTTAAAACTTATGGGGCGCATGGGTGGCTCAGTAGGTTGAGCACTGGACTCTGGGTTTTGGATCTGGTCATGATCTCAGGGTCATGGGATCCAGACCCACCTACGGCTCTGTGCTCAGAAGGCAGTGTGCTCTTGAGATTCTCTTCCCCTCCCTCTGCCCTCCCCTTCCTCCCTCACCCCCACCACTCTCTCTCTCTCTCTCAAATTAATAAATAAATCTTTAAAAGGAAACGTGCAAGGAAAAAGGTACTAAGAATACTTAGAAAATTCAATGAAAGTCAGAAAAAAAAACATTCTCATGGTTTGGAATTATCAATTTCCCCACCCTCCTCCTTTGAAATCTCCCATCTGCGGTCCATCTTCCTCTATAGCCCAAGGGCTCTTTGATCATACCATCATCTTGCTCCAAAATTTTCTCTGGCTCTCTACTGCGTAATGTAATCCTACAACCTTAGCCTCTGGTCTGTACCTGCCTTTTCACCAGACTGCTGCTGGGGCCACTCATTGTCATTCTCCAGACACTAGCCACTTTCACTGGTTGGAGGTGAGCTTCTGGTCCAGCTGATCTCTGTTTACAGATCTTCACTTTTTCATGAAAAGTCCATCTCTCTAAGAAAGTGTCTTAGATAGTCCCACCCCAACCTCACAGAGCGATTAATATCTGCAAGCAGTCTTGGAATTTTCCTTCTATCTCTGATGGCTGGTTTACTGCAGATTGTCTTGATTTTCAGAAGGTGCTTGCAACTACCACTTCCACTGCTGTGGGGGCCCTTGGAGGGCAAGGGTTGGGCCTTACTCATCTTTGGATGAACTTAAAGTCACTGAACAGTGCTCAGCACATAGTGAGAATTCAACATGCATTGTTTAATTGAATCTCAACATTTATTCTTAAAATTAACCCGCACCAGGCTGAGTGTATTATTTGTAAATGCATCAGCCAGTATCATTTCTTCCAAAATGCAGCCTTTACCCCCGCTCTTAAGATTTATTTATTTATTTGAGAGAGAGAAAGAGAGAGAGAGAATGCAAGCACATAGGTGAGCAAGCGTGGAGGGGCAGAGGGAGAATCTCCAGCAGACTCCCTGCTGAGGGCACAGTAGGTCATCTGTTGTCAAGGGGCTCCATCTCAGGACACTGAGATCATGACCTTTGCTGAAACCAAGAGTCAGACCCTCCACTGACTTGGTCACCCAGCCATCCCTAAAGGGCAGCCTTTCTAACAGAGACAAAGGCTCATGAATGACCTTCAGCTAGACATTGTGTATTTCACCACCAAAGGAACCATATGGGTACTATTTGGCTTCTATAAGTCTGGGCCTAGTTTCCCAGGCAATCCTGAAACATACCATATTTTATCTGGGAGGAGCATGGTTCGCAATGTCAGGTATTGGCCTTTGTGGGTTTGCACTGCTTATCAACTTATTAATTTGCTTAATTCTTTTTCTTTTAAGCGTTGACGCTGATTGACTTTGCTTCTTTCGCTGCGTGCACAGTGCCATCTAGTGGCCAGGGGACATATAACACTCATTGACTCCGACAGCGACTGAAACAATGGCTCTCGGATGTGCCCAGGCTTGGGTAATTATGCTTCTGTTACTCCCTCTGTTTCTGTAGTCCTCCAGGTGGAGACACATGTGAGTTATTACTAGATGAACGGTACACATAGTTTAAGGCTAAGTCAACTCAACATGGTCTTTTTCTAGCGGGAGTATATAGAGGCGTTCGGGAAGTTTGTATTTTGCGCCCCGTCTCACTTCTTTCGTAGTTTCCCCCCAAGGGCTGTTTCCCCTCCACAATCTGGTTTCTGTCCTTTGAGAGCGAGCCCTGGAAAACTGGGGCCACAGCACCAGTGGTTCTTGGAGGGGTAGGGAGTGATAAATCTCTAGCAGAGCTCACCTCAAGACGGTTATATGACCAAACTTTCTACTAGAAGAAGCCGCAGATGAGACGAGGTGGGATGTGGGGGTTCCATCCTAACAGGGGCCCTGGGTAAAAGGGCAGAACAATAAAACAGTCCAAGCAGTCAGCACGTAGAAACTCTGAAAGAAACAAGAGTCTTTGAGCCCCTGCAAATAGTTTCCACTATGCATTAAAATCTCATAGTTCTCTTCACACCCAAACCCCTCAAATCTTTTCTCAGAGTCCACTGATTAATACTTCATAATGAGAACAAAACTTGGGTTTGTTTTGGGATGCACCAGTTAGAGGTTGCAAATTTAATGAAGTATTGACAGATGGAGCGCTGACATCATCCATCATACACAGGCTTAGGAAATCCATTTTGAAAACTTGGCTGGATTTTCAAAATTCACACTTGTCCTGCTTGGGTGTATCATGAGGAGACAAAGATCAAAACAGCCCATTCCTGCCTTCAGTGATCTCCGTTGCAAGGGGCAAGGGGATTTGAAGCAAGAATAAGATACAGGAAACAATTAAAGAAATAGAGAAAATCATTTGCTTTTTCTTCTTTCATTTGTATTTTGCTTTTCTCCAACAAAGTACATGTAATTCAACAAAATATTTTGATAAAATATCACTTTAAAAAGAAAAATTGGGGGACGCCTGGGTGGCTCAGTTGGTTAAGCAGCTGCCTTCGGCTCGGGTCATGATCCCAGGGTCCTGGGATCGAGTCCCACATCGGGCTCCTTGCTCGGCAGGGAGCCTGCTTCTCCCTCTGCCTCTGCCTGCCTCTCTGTCTGCCTGTGCTCGCTCGCGCTCTCTCCCTCTGTCTCTGAAAAATAAATAAAATCTTTAAAAAAAAAAATTAAAAAAAAAAAAAGAAAAGAAAAATTGGAACAAAATAAAGAAGGGGTTGAGCCCAGGTGGTACATCTTTCCAAGAAAAATAATTAAATAGCCTCATTGCTAATTTTCCTAAGCCATCTGACCATTAAGCAAAAGACAATTAAAAAATTTTAAAATATTGATATTTTTGGCTAGTTAGGGATAGATGGGGGCTATCCTAGTGATTTATTATAAAGCAAACAAATATTAAACCAATTCCACAAAACGTATAAATATTTATGAGCAGACAAGCACGAACACAGTCATATAACCAGATTTTGTAGCTCAGGACACGTCTAGTCATTTCACCAATGAAAAGTCATTTCTGTCCCTTATGTTAATTAGCAAACCCTCTGATAGTGGATTTTAATAATGATATTTGAAGGGCTAAGTAACCATCCCTGGAATTTCAATTTCTGATTAAGATTCCTCAAACACCACTCTTGTTAAGTGGGAAAACACTAGAATTAATTTTAATACATGTTTATCACATACCTGATACTGAAGTGTTTTGAAATGAATTACCTCATGGACATGACAACAGAAGTCATAATGAAGAAGCAGATCAATACATTTTATCTTAAGGTCTTTGTAGCCACATTTTAAAAAAATTAGGTGGGAAGACAAAGAAAGAATAGTTTACAGACTTAAGTTAAAAATATAAAAGAAAACAAGGAAAGGTCGCTGTACTATGTATAGAAGCCTCAGAATTGAGTAAGAAAAAAAATTAATCCTTAGAATGAGTTCCGAGGGAAAGGATAATTATGCTTCCCCTAGCTTATTGGAGTCATTGGTGGTGCACGTATTGCCAGTGTCTGAGGAAACTGAAAGGCAATGCAAAGCATGTGGCCAGGGCCACCGAGCTGGGAATGTCAGCTGCTGTCAACAGTACTTAGGTCCATGGCTTGGGACAACCGGATGTGTTTTTACTTTGATTACCATTGAAATTTCTCTGTAGGCTTCATGGATACTCTGCAGGCTCCTCATTTAGGCTGCTTTCAACCAGGTTTCAACTTTATTACTGCAACAAGCAAATTTTACTAATAATTAACCGAATAATGGGATGAAGAAATTCATGCATTTTGTGGAAAAAATAGTACAGCTTTTCAAGTGAAGGCTGGTTTTTCACCAGGTCTTACCAGCTGAGTTGTGTTCCCTCAAAATTCATGTTAAAATCCTAACCGCCAATACCTCAGGATGTGACTATATTTGGAGATAAGGTCTTTACAAAGGGAATAAAGTTAAGAAGAGGTCATCAGGATGGGTCCTAATTCAATATGACTGGTGTCCTTATAAGAAGGGGAAGTATGGACATAGATATGGACAGAAGGAAGACCATGAGAAAGCACAGGGAGAAGACTGCCCTTGACAAGCCAATGAATGAGGTCTTGGAAGAAACAGACCCTGCTGACACCTTGATCTTCGACTCCTAGCCTCCAGAATTATAAGAAAATAAATGTAATTTAAGCCCCCCAGTCTGTGTGACTTGGTTGTGGCAGCCCAAGCAGACTAACGCAGCAAGATTTGTACTGTGTCACTGACTGTCCCAGGGGGAAGCAGATGAATGTTAGGGGAGTTTAGTGGATCATATACACATGGTGAGGCAGGTGAGGAAAACTTCAAGGCAAAGGCCAGGGTCCTGAGTCTGACACAGTCGAGGAGGGAGCCATTACCACCAACAAGCCTCGAGGAGAAAGGAGAGGGAGTGGGTCTGGGAACTCAGAAAAGAAGTTTCTGTAAAGAGAGAGGTGCTTGACAGGTGCCCACAGAGGGAGAGAGGGGAAGACATGCCCTGATCTTGTATTTCTCTTTCTGGACATTCTCCAGCCAAGGCTTCCTCCTGACCACACCCACCTTAGAGGCAGAGGGCAAGGATGCCCATTGAAGCCTCTGGAAAGAACAAGTTCCAGGTCTCAGAGCAACGTGAAAAAGACTAGAGAGTGGACATAAAGAGGCAAATGGAAAATGTCCAGCCAGGTACATATCTGGATTTTTAACAGAGGCATACCTGCTTCATCTCATTGTCTCTACTGGGCTAATGGATTGGTCGAAGTTCTGGAAGCTGTGGAATAATGAGAGCCCATTTCCATTCACTAATGGACTTGATACAGGTTTCAGAATATTTGTGCCGAGGATACATGGGTATGGAGGAAGGTGTGGGGGACAGGAGGCAGCAGTTGAAGATCTAGTGACATAGCAACATTCACAAAGTGAAAGTTCAAGGCTCATGTGCATTGTCTGTGAAGTAGTAGAAGAGTTGAAGGTAGACTATGATAAAAATACACACTATAATTTCTAGAGCTATACCACCCCAAAGACATTTCCAGAGTGGTAGAAATGGCCTAAATTTGTGCCATCCAATTGGTAACCACTTGCCACAGGGAGCATAGCCCTAAACTGTGAGGGTAAGAACAAATCTAAGAAACAAATTAAATTTTTCTTGGTACAAAAAGAGAGAGACTTGCTCTCCCCTTTCCTCTTCCTCAGAGCATTTACTTTAGAAAACTTAATCATTGCTAATTCTTTCTCTGCCCTTTTCAGATACTATAGAAATCTTTTTAAAACTAAATGAGCTTTTTGTTAAATTTCCAAGGAGCAATGTTTTTCTCTAAGACCTGGAGTCATCTCTTTGAACATCAAAGATGAGAACATCAAGGAAGAGAGAACCTCGATCTCCCCTTCTCCATGGCATCTGGCTCCAGATTGTAACTAGCTACCTATCACAGAGATAGTAGAAGTCTTATTCTTTCTTTGGATAAAGGCAGTCAGCAACACAATGGCTACCTCAATTCCCAGGTGAATTTAAGACACACTGTGTATGACCAATGGTGCTGGCAAGTGTTCCTTGAGGACAAGATCTCATTATGTTGTGAACACACATGTAATGGGTTGTCTGCCGGGCTATATAAAAAAGTGAGATTTCTGTCTTTGCAATTTCTTAATGGGTGGCCTGTGATGCACATCCCATTCTGGCATAATGCTTGTTCAGTAATAAAACTGTTTTCTTTCTCTTCTACTCATGCAGAGAGTTTTTTCCGGTTGGCAGGAGATAGTTTTTTAATTGGATTTTTTAAAATGTGGATTTAATTTAATTTCCACAAGAGCAACCAGTTGAAAGGTCAATGGAGGAGGTACGGTGGCATCCTAGAACATTCAACACACAAAGGAAGGCAGGAAAGGAGCAGACAAATGAAAAACAAACAGATGGGACAAAGAGAAAACAAATACCAAGATGGCAGGCTTAAGCTCATCAATATGAATAATTGATGCAAGTAGACTAAACCCTCCCCCCAGCATTCTAAGTCAGGAAGTGTTAAAATGGTTAAGAAACAAGACCCACCTCTATATGTATAAGAAATACATTATAAAGTTGAGAGCAAAAAGATCCGATATAAATTATGAGAACACTAAGCATAATAAAACCAGTATGGCAATACTAATGTTAGGCAAAGCAGATTTCAAGACAAAAAATATAATCAGAGAGAAAGAGAGATATTCTATAATGATAAAAGGGTCAATTCCCTGAAGAGACACAATAATGCTAAATATATTTGTACCCATTAGCACAGGTCTAACACGTTTCAAGATACAGGTAGCAGAACTAGAAAAAATTAAACGAGGAGTAGGCAGAGCCACAATCAGCCAGAGATTTTAATATCCCTCTCTCAGCAGTTAATAGAAACAATATAGGCCAAAAAAAAAAAAAAAATCAATGATGATAGAGGACTTGAACTCCACTAAAATAGCAAAGCCAAGAAATTTTGGTATGTTAAAGAAGTTAAGATTTAATTACCTTAACACCGTCTTTGGAAGCACCTCATTTCCAGGTGTTACTTGATAGGCAACATCTTACTGTAAACATTTTGATGCGGCGGTGGTTGGAATATGGTCTGTAGGGATCAACCAAATATTGCTCCCATGTGCCATTTGGGGTAGGAGCTCTGAGGTCACAGAAATACTGCATGGTCTTTGTGCTTTAGGAAGTCTTGCTGTGCCAGTGTTGTGAAATATTTATTACTGATGTTGCATTATAGTATAGGCAGAAACATTGATCTTTTCTCTTATAAACTATAGTAAGTTACTAAAGCAGCTTCTTAACACTGATTGAATGATTTCATCTCTTTGAGTTAGATGTGTGAGCTTGCTTTAGCTGAACTCAACAGCTTCCTCCAATGTTACTTTGGGGGCAGAGAGTGAACTCCAGTCCCTTAGGAACAAGGTTGCCAGAGTTGGCAAAGAGAAATACAGGAGTGCCTAGCTAAATCTGAATTTCAGCTAAACAACAGAGAATTTTTTTTTTTTTTTTTTTACTAGGGGACATATTTATATTAAAATACATCTGAATTAAAATTTCAGCAGGCCTTCTGGAAATGATGCTTTTCCAAGGTTGTAAGCAGTTCTAATTCAAATACCGAAGTCAAACAAACGCCTTCTTTCGGGGAGCTGTTTCCTGTGATGCAGAACTATAGTCCTTGTAAACTATGACGGAGCAATAAAAAGATGATGGAAAAGGGTCACTCTCAAGGTCATCTTTTTATTTAAATATTTTATGATGATGCCCATACAAATATAATCTCCCAAGGGACAAATGTAAAACTTAAAACAAATCATCATTTCAGGTACAAAAAAACCGTTTAGAAAATGTGATTATGTTACATACAAGAGACAGGTTAGGTTTTCCAAGTCTGTCCAAGGAGGAAGGTTAAGACCAAGTTTGGATTTTTGGAGTATGCAGGTCGTACTCACATTTCACACAGCAGTGAACTTCCTGTTGCATACATGGCAAAACAGAACTATTAAGTATATAATGGGAGGGAAACAGCAACAATTGCTAAGTAGAGAGTAAAAAATTTAGATCATAGAAGATTGACCTTCATCTTGGCCACATACTTATGATATTTAAAAGTATCTGCCTTTTACCCATATATACAGTCAGTAGGGGCAAAATGTATCAATCTTTTGTATAGCATAATTCAAGTAAAAAACACGCCTCAAAAAAGAATTCTTGAAGATTCATTTCCCTAGCAAAATACCTTGAAAAATAAAAATATTACATAGTCTTTAAAGTTTATGAGAATTATTTTGTTGTGGGAAATATTCACATAAACTGTTACTGATGTGCACGTATGCTTTAAATGCCCTGTTTTTTCAAGGAGCAATTAAAGTATAATCTACTAAGAAGCCAAAATACCCAAATAACTTTGCAAAATGAAAGGCAAGGGTGTTGTCCAATTTCAGCCCCAATTGTTCAACTGAATATTTAATATTTAATATTCACGTAGTTAGGACTGGCCAGTCAGTGATTTTGAGATGTAGAATAAATTCATAATTTCGAACTCACAATTACTAACAGTATAGGGTTTTTCAGTATTTTTTTCCAACTACAAACAAAAGAGGATGGTTTCTAAAATTTGGTTTGATTCCACAAACACTTATTCGGCACTCGTGTTATGTACTGAGGATATATAGAAACAGCCAGGTTCTTATCACAGTGGTGAAGCCAGTCTGATGGTTAATTTAGCTGTACAAAATTAGAAGACAGTGTATCCTGAGTTTGTAAAAATAGTATATTACTCTAAAACATAAAGTGATTTTATATTTATGAATTTTGCCCTGGATTATTCAACTGAACGGGAAGTGTTCATTATTTTCATGATTTTGGGGAGACACAGGGAAGCAATCATGCTATTTTTACAGTTATATAAGACACACTCACAGAAGCATACAATATGTGTTCTTTACCATGTCGATGTTCCCAAATTCAATCAACCTAAAACAGATTAAAAGGCCAGTCTTCTAGTCTTAAAGAAAACCGTCGTGCAGACCGTGCACACAGTTTTGGAGAAACGAGGTGCTGATAATCTACTAGGAGTGATCAAGAATGGGATACAGAACAGCAATGTTCAAGGTGAATGCAGGGTGTTAAGACGCCCAGTCAGCTTCATGGGTGGCTGGACTGGACAGCTGATGCCCCGGCTACCCTGTGTCCATCTGGTAAACTCTCACAAGACAGACTGACTCCCTGATTTGCTTTGTGAATATTGTTTGGCCCTGACTCACTAAAAGGCACTTAAGACACAGCATCGTCCTTATGCCCTCAGCAAACCCTGGGGCCTCTCTGAAGCCCACTCCTGGCGGCTGGGGCGGTGAGGCCGGTGGTAGATTAGTGATGGAGCAGTGTTTTAAGCCCAATGTGTAGGTCTCTTAAGTCTACAGGCTCATCAAAAGACTGGCCCATTGAACACATGAAATGAGACCCTGGGTCAGACTCTGCAGGACTATGATTTAGGAGTAAGAATGCTGTACGATGCTGTGCTTGGAGACTCTGGTGGAAGGGGTGGTGCGAGTAGAAGTCAAATGACCAGACTCCTCTAAACTGAAATTCGGCAGGGGGCCACGGACCGCGGCTCCAGAAACCTCTGTCTTTCTGGCCATCCGTGAGGTTTCAGTAGAAAATCGGGAACCGGAGGCAGAGGTTTGCACCCTTTCTGTCACTGTCACATTCCCTCCTGCTGCTGCAGCGGACACGGCCAGAGGGGACGGCAGCCCCGAGCTGGGGGCCAGGAAGCGCTCTCTCTCCCTCACCATAACATAATGCGCGTCTGGCAGAGGCTGAGAGCCTTCCAGAGAACCAGGCAGGCCCCCGTTGGGCTGTATGATTCTCTCGGTAACCACGACGCTACCATCATTACCATATTGCCGCTCTACCGAGGGAGGGGCCGGCGCGTATACCCGCTCGGTCACAATAAGGGCCTGGGCCTGGCCAGGACCCAGGATCGCAGTGCTCGGCGGCATCGTGGAGCCTGCGGCATAAGAAGTTTCTGTTACTACAACGTTACCAGAAGCCAGTGGATCAGGGAGCCTTGTAGCTACCTTCTGACTCTGCCTGGAAGATTGAGAACTTTTGGTGACTATCTCCTGAGTTACTTTCTCTGTGTTTGCTTCAGGCAAAGGTTTTGGAACTTGAAAGCTACTACCAGTGAAGTAGGCATTCTCCGAATTAATCCTAGTTTGCTCACTGAATGAATGGGAAGTTGCCTTCATACTTGACGCTCCCACAGGTTTTTGCCTCGGCTCAATTTCCCCATCCATATCTATTTTTTGACCCAAGCAAATTTCAGCTAGTGTCCTGAATTTAAACCCTAAATCATCTAGAAAACGATCATCGAGTTCTCCTTCAATAAAACTGCAGCAGCCAATGGAACCATGGAGAGACTCGGTGTCTTCCTGAGAATAAACCAGAAGGCAATCTTTGCCTGCGTGAATGTCGTCTTCGTCAGTGTAAGAGGCAGCTTTCTAAAATGGAAATAAAACAGAGGCAGAGAATTAGTGACAGCTTCACTTAAGAATAAGGCGATATTTCGGGGCACCTGGGTGGCTCAGTGGGTTGGGCCTCTGTCTTTAGCTCAGGTCATGGTCTTGGGGCCCTGGGATCGAGCCCTGCATTAGGCTCTCTGCTCCACGGGGAGCCTGCTTCTCTGCCTGCTTGTGATCTCTGTCAAATAAATAAATAAAATCTTAAAAAAAAAAAAAAAGAAGAAGGCAATATTTCTGCCCCAAATGCATACCCAGAGTCTCCTTATAAGAAAACATCAGAGAAACACAAATGGAAGGGCATCCTACAACACAGCTGGCCTGTATTCTTAAAAAAAAATTCCTATCATGAAAGAAAAGAAACGCAGGACTCTGGACTGGGTCTCGGATGGGAAAAACAATGGCTACAAAAAGACATTATTGTGATAACTCGCAAAATTAAATACGGAATATGGCACTGTTAAATCTCTAAATTTGTTCACTATACTATGTTAAGAAAATGTGCATGTGCATGTGTGCCTGAGTGTGTGTGTGTGTGTGTGTGTGTGTATGACAAAGAGAGAGAGGGGGACAGAGGAAGGGAGAGATTAGGAAAGCAAATAGCAACTATGGCAAAGGGTTAATAACTGGGTAATGTGGATAAAGAACACACAGGAGTTCAAAATGTATAGGATTCTTGGAGATTTTCTGCGAAGTGTGAAGAGATTTCTGAGTAAGAGTAAAAGATTGCTCACACACACATACACAACCAAGTGTGACCGGAGAGGGAAAACCAAAATGAAACTAACAGGGCGCCCCAGAGTGGAGTCTGCAGTGAGACTGAAAGGGGACGAGGAGAAATGGTTTTCTTAACACGAACCACATCACCATCTTCCCGTGAAGCCAACAGGTGGGCAGACGGTCTGAAAGAAAGGAAGGGGGTAGGAGACAGGAAGGGGAAAAGCACTCCGGTAACGGGCTGTGGTGCAGAGAGCAGACAGAAATAAACCGGCCTCCTCAGAAGCCCATGCCTCCACTCCTCTCAAGTGTCCTTCAGATGCCCAGCACTCGGACTCTGCCCATCCCTGCGTGGGGCCCATGGGCCTTCTTCTCAAGAAAGGAACCAGACCTGCTTCTAATTCCTCACTCCAGGCGTGAGGTTCCTGACTGCATCCATCACCTCTCCTGCACCTCTCCTCCTGACTTTTTATGAACTGCCTCCATAGTGAAGCCAAGTAGAGGACATCTTAACAGACAGGATAGATGGGGATTTTTAGGTCTGGTATTCTCTCTGCTCCCCGCACGCTCCTCCCTATCAAGTCTGCTCCCGCAGAGGAACTGTACTTTCTGACCCACTGACATCTGGCTCCGTCGTGGGACTTGCTCTGACTACTGAAATGTGAGCACAGAAAAGGCAGCTGTGTGAGGAGTCGGTCATTGCCCGGTTCTGCATGGCTCTGCAACCCGATCCCCGAGGACGGCCCCTGCCCAGTCCAATCAGCTCTCTCGGTTTGTGTCTCAGAACGAAGGCAACATGGAGAAGAGGAGAGTTGTGTCAACTGACAAAAACAGGAATGTGAGAGATAAGCTTCTGTAAAAAGGAAGATTGTGGGGTCATTCATTATCACTAGATAGTGGAGCTGACTGATTGAATGGGTCTCCTCTGTCTTTCCTCACAGCCTATAGGCATTCTCTTAAAAAATGACAAAATCCTACTTAGATCCAAGGCAATGATTACCCGAATAATACGACTTTCAAATATAAACGTCTGCCCCCCGACCCCCCACCCCAGCACCTATAAAAACCAACCCTTACCTCAGTGAAATAACTTCTTAAGAATTCTTCATTGACTGGAACAGCAGCTGCTCGAGCTCCGACCAGGTCTCTGGAAGATCCTGTGGCTTTCACGACCCTTGTCCCATCAGCACCTATGTTGGCTCCTGTTGTCCCTATCCCTTCGGTCACTTCACCAGAAATCAGGCTTCTAGGTTCTTCCCATCTTCCATCCACCTCAGTTACCTCATGATGCCCTTTGAGGAAGGCAGACCTACTTTCTTTGGAGGTTTCCTTGGTCATTACACCTCCCGCTCTCATGTCTGTTCCCACACCCACTCCATGATCTGCTGCCACATGCAAAGGCACCACCTGTGAAAGTAAAGACAGTTGAGAAGTGAGAAGGACATAGGGTCGGTATAGGCGGTAAAGGGATCTGAGCTACGCTGGCAGGCAAAGGGAATAAGCTACTTCCACGGAGGCAAATTAGGAACAATACTTTGGGTTGAATAACATGTATTTGAATCATCTGAAGATCTCCATTCCAGCTTCTTATTTTGTCAACTGATTATACCCCAGGGAGAAAACAAAAATTAATTAAGTATGGTCTTAGTTCATTTACGCTATTGGCATCAATGGCATTTTGACTTTCCTTTAGGGTTTAATGCCTCCTTCTATAGTTCTTATATTTCTCTCTCTCTTCCCCACCCACCCCCCCCCGCAGGTGGACACATACTGCTCCAAATAAAGACTGTCTTCGCAAGCCTCCACTGCTACTCGGAATAGCTACCTAAGTTCTTCTTAACATGATTTCAAACAGAAGTGGGGTAGGCAACTTTTGGAAAGTGTTCTTTAAGAACATTTCTCCCAACCTGCTCTTTGGAATGTGGAGACAGCAGCTAGTGTCGGGAGCACGAAGACAGCATGGGAACGGAACTCATCCTTGGAGGAACAACAAGGAAGGCGGAGCCTGTAGAGGAATCATCAGGCTGATCCTTGACTGCCCACGTTCATATCTAAGCCCCTATTCTCTGAGTCCTCTGACCCTTGATGCTAAATAGTGTCCCCCTGAACACAATGCTTACTGCAGATGGTGCTGACAGACCCGGAGGGAAGATGCAACAGAGAGGCGATGGGACCTCCTTTTATTAAGTAGGGAGGAGGGGAAGTGGGGAGGTTTTGCCAAGATTTTATAACTGTTATGGGGATGGTGGGCTTCCCTTTCCCAATCCTATGTACTAGGAGGAACAGAAATGGAGAAGCACATCCTTCATTCCCTGATCCTTTTTTAACATTCTCTGGAACACAAGGTCTACCACAGTAGAACAAGACCACTTCAACTTTGCCCTGGCAACAAACACAAAATCATCTGAACCCTGTTTAACAAACACATGTGAATGAAATCTATAATGACTACTTGACTTTCTCATGACTGTTTGGAACATTGCCCCAAAGCCTTTTAAAATCAGGAAAGAAAACAAGTTCCAAGGACATCTGATTATCTGACCTTGTCTTCAGGTGGCGCCCCTTCGTTATTCCAAGGATGCAGCATCTCTATCGTGGCAGGAATCGGGGTGAAGCCTTTGGCGCCTTCTCCACTTTGGCACATCAGCAATAAAAGTGGTACAACTGGACAGAAACAGAATGGAGTCCAGAGAGGGTGAGTCCCAACATATTCTAAATTGATACCGCATGATTTTGGAATTTGTATCTTGCTTCTTAGAGTTCACTGTTCACTTATTTACAGCCCTTGCTTTGCATTTGTCTTCACTCTGATTCGACCTCGCCAAGCTTGTTTTAGTGACTCATATCAAAGCCTAAAGGCAGCACGAGGGAGTCCTCATCCATCACTAAAACGCTGTGTGTGGTTCTTAGATGGAGCACCAAGGCTGGATTCAAAGCATATAAATCTTCAAGACCAATTTGGAGACTTAAATCTTTTGTTGTTCTTTTTCATCACTTTTTTTAATAGGAGAAAATTCACTATCCCCAAAAACATATATTCTAAAAGATTAAAAGCTCTTGGGGATAGGAAATTTTAGTATGTTCCAATGCTCTAGAACACTGGAACTTCTAAATACTCTACCACTTCATCCTGGAATAGAATTTAGCAGAAGGCATGGCAAACAGGTTCAAATTAACATCTGAATGACCCGAGTATTATTTTCGAAAACGACTCTCCATTAAAAGCCCTTAAAATATACATAGCATTTCATCATGAATTCAATGAAATTTCAGAGCTCCCTCCTTACATTTTATTCTACCTCAGGGAGGAAGTGAAAGCCAAGGCTGTCTTCCGGATCAACTAGTAAAGAATTAATTTCACCTGCAGGCAGTCCTTCCCAAATTAGTTTTTATGCCACTTCCATTTGCCAGCTTCGGAGGATGAACTGACTACTTCCTACACTCCCTTTTGTGTGAAAAAGCTAACAGCTCAGCAAATATAGCCACTCTGAGTACCTACACTGTGAGTTAAAAACTGAAATTAACCAGTGGCAACTCAACCATCTCAACAGATTTAACAAGGGCTTATCAAGTGTCTACCAGGCACCAAGCCTCACATGGGGCCCTGGGGAGTGTGAGATGAGAAGGCAATGTAAGAAGTCTCTGGGTAAAAGATAGAGTCCCAGCTCCGGTACCCACCTACAGACCTGGTGAGCTGAGACAAGTCATTTCCCCATACACGTCTATATTTCTGCCAGTAAAACAGAGACGATGATCTGAAGGTACACTATACACTGCTGAATGCTGTGCATTCAATTGCACATCTACTACGGGCTTTGACAAGCGCCTCCTTCATCACCGTAATCACTGGGGGTGTCTCAGAGGTGGTCCTCCCCCTTGCTCCGTGGCAAGTGGAGTGGGATTCCACGCGACCCCGCACTGTAGTACTCTGCTCTTTCGTGAAGGGAAAACGCAGCTCTTCAGAGGCCATGCAGGGAAGGCAGGACAGGCTGTCGCTGTCAGGAAGCACCCAAGGACTCAGAGGTAGGGCTACTGTTGGTGCCGGGGAAGGGGCAAGCTAAGAAGAGGGTTTGAGGAGGCTGAGCCCCGACAAGTTGAAGGCGCAAAGCAAGAATTGCGTAACTTTGTATACATCATCCAAATTCATACAACACATCTTTTCCGAGAGCCTGCTATGGACAAGGCACTGTTCTGAGCCCTGGGTGTGGACGCACGTGGACAGACAACATCCATCATCACAGAGCTCTCATGATGAGGCTGTCTAGAAAGCTTGATCATTTAAGTCGGGACATGACATGTTTTTATGAAACAAAACTCATTTTTATGAAACAAAATTCTGAAGAGGGCTAGAATTATCTTGGCGAATTTTTTAATGGTCACTTCTTGTTTCCCTGATCACCTTCGGAAGGGTTCCAGTGGGGTTAAAGCATCATGGTTACGAAATCAAGGACTGCTACCGCAACAAATCACTGGTAGGGCACTGAAATGACTAGCTGAGCTAAAGAATGGCTTTTCAAATACTTACGTAGCAAGAGCAGAAGGGCAAGAATTATCAGCGCAATGGCTGCGGGTCCCAGGCCAACGTAGGAGTCCTGCAGACGCTCCACGCAACCACCGCCTTCCAGACACTTACAGATGGTGAGTTTAAGCACTTGCTTTTCAGGGCAACTGAGGCCCTGACTATCCGAAATCAGAAACTGAATTTCACGTCTTCCAGGCTTTAGTTCCTTGTGTTGCAGAAGCACACTGGTACCTACAAGGGGAGGGGGGCAAATGGAAATAGAAATGTGTGATCACCGAGGGAGGGGTGGATGGAAACATTCTTGAATTGCTGACAATATTTAGCTCCAGTGAGAAGCTTTATTCTTGCTTCTCTATTGAAGTCACACTGTGGGCTTGTTACAATTATTCCAGATTCCCCCAGGAGGCAGGTTGAAAGCAAAGCACTGGGTCTAGAAGTGTTTTTCTTTGATGATGATTAATTTTAACAAATGTGTGTGATGTCTACCAAATGCTAGAAACCATTCCAGGTACTAAGGATACAGTAACAAACAAGTGGGGAGTTAAATGACATTTCCGTTAAATGATCTTTATTGAACCATCTTAAAAAAAACTTTGTTAAGGCAATTTTCAAACAGACAATAATAGAAGAGTATAGTTAACCCATCCCCAGCTTTAGTAATTTTCAGCAACGGGCCAATCTCATTTCACCGAGTCCCCTCCTTTTTGTTCCCGACACTGTATCACGATATATCCAAAATTTTGAAAAATTTCACATCTACAGAAAAACTGTAAGGATATTACAGTGAATTACAACCTACCCTTCATGATTTGTTTACATATGATAACAGTATTTTCTTTTTTTAAAATATTACTTATTTATTTGAGAGAGAGAGCGAGAACAAGAGAGAGCACAAGCAGGTAGAAGAGCAGAGGGAGAAGGAGAAGCAGGCTTCCCCCTGAGCAGGGAGCCCGACATGGGGCTTGATCCCAGGAGCCTGGGATCGTGACCAGAGCTGAAGGTAGACCCTTAACCAACTAAGCCACCCAGGCACCCTGATAACAATATTTTCTATCTACTCACTTTTTTCTGAACAATTTGAAAGTAAGTTGCAGATATTATGGTACACGGATCAGAATATACCTTCTAAGACCAAGGGACATTGGTCCTCTCCAATAATTTAGTATTGATATAACCCAGAGTCAAACTTTCAGCGTTGCAATAATACCCTTTATAGTTTTCTACCTGTTTTGTTTTTTTTTTCCTCTTGATTCTGGATTCAATCAAGAATTATGCATTGCGGGGTGCCTGGGTGGCTCAGTGGGTTAAGCCGCTGCCTTCGGCTCAGGTCATGATCTCAGGGTCCTGGGATCGAGTCCCGCATCGGGCTCTCTGCTCAGCAGGGAGCCTGCTTCCTCCTCTCTCTCTCTGCCTGCCTCTCTGCCTACTTGTAATCTCTCTCTGTCAAATAAATAAATAAAATCTTTAAAAAAAAAAAGAATTATGCATTGCCTTTAGTTGTCACTCTGATCTCTATGAAGGATCTAGGTCAGTCCCACGCTTTTTTTTTTTTTTTTTTTAATATTTTTGGCCATCAAGACCTTGCATTTCTGAAGGCCACCTATTACAAAGGATGCTCTGCAGTTTGAATTTGTCTGATTGTTTCCTCATGATTGGATTCAGGTTAAATATTTTTGGCAAGAGCATGACACAAAGAGTTTTATGAATGCAAGACATGTAGACTTGGATGACCACAAAGATAAAAATTAAGTGTTTGGGGTTTGTTTTGCTTATTTTTGGAAGTTAAAAAAAATAGCCTCTTTTCATTTAGGGTCCAAATTTTATGGAATTTGATCTGCATAGTTAGAATATACTTATTAAATCATTCTCAAAGCTTTGGAGAAGGGAAAAAAGCATCTAGTCATTTAAAGGAGTAAGAACTCATAAAAAAAAATCCATAAAAACATGGCCTGGAAGAACATAATTAAATTCATGATTGGCTCTAAGGCGGCAAGTCGAGAGGGGAGAAAATGCAAAAAGAGGACTTCAGTTTTATCCATTAACATTTAAAAAAAGAGGTTTCATTCAAATATGAGAAATTGTTCATTCCTTTTAGGTGGTAGGTACATAGGCATCTGCTATATTAGTTGCTGGAATTTTCTGTGCTTTAAAATTTTCCCAAATAAATAAAATAGATGAGAGTTATTTATTATCATGACATCTAGCCGATCACCTTATTATGTAACTAAGGAGAAGAGAATTGGTTTACAGAATCCTCTCTAAATTGTCTAGGTATGTAAAGTACAAGTCTTTATACTTTATAAGACTTCTGCTTGTAACAGTCCATCATGCATATCCTTAAGAGTTTCATGTTCCTAAGACTATGAAAAATTCAAGGACCCATCAAATTCAAACATCTTGATCTTTAGATAGAAAATATATTTATGTATCCAGAAAGACTCCAAAGACAGACCATTTGGGTTCAAATCCTAGTTTCAGCTTTTAACTAGCTGTGACCTTGAGAATTTTTTTTTTTTTTAAAGATTCTATTTATTTGAGAGAGAGAGTGAGAAAGAGAGACCAAGCATGCGTGCACATGGGCAGGAGCAGAGGGAGAGGGAGAAGCAGACCCCCTTGCTTAGCAGGGAGCCTGAGGCAGAGAACAGTCCCAGGACCCTGGGATCATGACCCAAGACGAAGGCAGACGCTTAACCCACTGCACCACCCAGGTGCTCCTGACCTTGAGAATATTAAGAAAGCTCTCTTTGCCCTTGTTTCTTCATCTGTAAAATGTTGATGACAGTAGGGCCAAACTTGTAAGGTGATTGACATTAGTAGAGTGCTTACGACAGTGCGTGGCACCTCCCAAACATCGTATGTTTCTTAGATAAGGTAAGTAAGAGTTGGAAACCCAGTAAGTTCAACGTAAAACATGTTTACACATCTTAGACAAAGAAAGGTCAGCTCCAATTATGCATTCAGCCTGGGTGGGAGTCCCAGGCTTCTGTGAGTACAGAATTAGAAACTGAACAAGGACACCAACCACTTTTCAAGTTTTGAGGCCTGTGACTTAATTACCCTAAGAGGAACCATCCGGACATCTGCCACCCAGGCCTCCTGCTAGCTTAAAACTTGATCTTAAGTAGCCTCCGTTAATCAGGATGGTGACTGTCTTCCCCAGAGGGGAGGCAACTTTAGTTAACTGAGAGCGTAACTATCCTCTGCTAGTGAGTACATAAACCCTAAGATTTAAAAATTAGTTATAAGATATTCAAACAAATTAAAGACATGATTTTAATATTTTTGTATCATATGGGAATTATTTGTAATCATTACTGTGCTTTTACACTTGCATCATTTTTAGGAAAATTAGCCCTGTTAACATGACAACTTTGTAATTCCAATTTAAAATGTGTGATTATGTTACTGATTTGGCCTTGTAGCTGTTGGTTGAAATATCACTGGTTTGTTCAGTATTGGACCACTGAAGAGGGCTTCAGGTTCAGTGCATTTATAAGTCCCATTTACTGGAATTTTCGAATACAGGGATCACAAGAAGTGAGACAATGCATTTGATCTGTTAATTTAGATGGTGGACGTACATAGGCAAAAAATGAAATATGCTAAATTTATAAACGTAGTTTGAGACATTGAAGGTCTTTGTTTACTCTGTAATTTGTAATCAAAGCTTCTTAAAATGGTGATCAAATTCTGTTAGACTTAAAATAACAATAAATTTGTTGATTAAGAAAAGCTTGGGTATTATTTTTGAAACTTTCCTAAAATGAACACTAATTGCTTAAAACAAAATAGTCTTCTGGATAGTTCGTGGTATTCAAAACCACCCTGGAGAACACCCAGAAGCTCCTATCAACAAGGGGCTATGTCTAAGACATGGATATACGCACAGGGTCACTTGGAATGGGGAGGTCAGACAGGCCCTTCTTCATACTGTGTTTATCATTGACCAGTTTTGTGACTTTGAACAGCTACTTAATTCTAGTTAAGCCAAGATCCCTCAGCTGCAATCAGGGAATCATGTTATAGATTAAAGGATTAAATGCGGTGATGCCTATGAGGGGCCAGCAGAGTGTCTAGGACTCAGGAAGTCATTCATAAATATTATTTTAATGGAATTGTGATCAGAACTTAAGACTTTAGAAGGTACCTATTCTGCTGTGCTTAGACAGGCTACTCCTCACCTTACGAGGCAAAACAACTAGTTCAGGAGCCACTTAGAGAATGCCCAGCTATCTTGAAGACATCAGGTTGTTTCTCTTCTTTCCCTGTTCTGTGACTCCAAATGAGGCATCTACTCTTGGCTGATGAAAGACACTACAGCTGAGCTTCAGAACCTCATTTTATAAGCTTCTGTAGAAAACTGTATCAGAAATATAATTTATGAAAAAAAGCACAGCCAGTATTTTAACGATTTTAGATTTCTCTCAGATTCAATACTTTAATACATATAGTCCACGGATTTTGCTTACTTTCTTGGTGTACTATTTGCCATTCTTCTGCCATTCCAGCCAGTTTGTCGATGATGGAGAAACTGAAAGGCCCACTGTTTTGGGACCCATCCAAGTCCTCTGCGGTCACATTCACGTACGGCACGTTGTCACAGACAGTCTGCACTGGGTCGACCAGTGTGGGACAGTGGTCATTGATGTCCTCCACTGTGATAGCAATGGTGCCAGTGATGGTTTTTCTTGGATAACCTTAAAAATGAGAAGGAATAAATATGAATATGCTGCCCCTATTGCTGACAACAGACACAGTCTGAATTCTCTTTCCGGTTTGGTACGGAGAAGGTACTAACAAACTGGAGCGCTTTCCATCCTAGATAGGTTTTAAGGTTCAGATCAAGTCATGTCTTTTAATCCACTAAATGAGTAGAAATGCGAAGGTTTGTCCATGGGAGAGATCTGAGTTCCCTACAAGAACAAAATGAAGGTCTTGGATGTTCCAAAATAATACTTTTTTTTTTAGTATTAAAAATACTAAAAAAAAACCCTGGGGATAAAAATACATTATATGTTTATAAAAAAAATAAAAAAAATTAATTAAAAAAAAAAGAAAAGAAAATCATAAGGAAGGGAGAGTACATTTGCAGTACTGTATCAAAAAAATGTGTGTATAAGTGGACCCGAGCTGTTCAAATCCATGTTGCTCCAAAGTCACATATACCATCCTGTCTGCTTAGTGGTCTTCTACATAACATCAAGCTGTTCCATTTAAAGAGGTATTTTATAAAATTAAAAATATTTGATATAAGTTAAAAAAAACTAAAAAAATACTCAGATACACATAACGAGAAGAAATACATATGTAATAACTTACTTTCAGATATTGCCAAAATCTTTGCAGTGTATGTACCATTTTGGACATATCTGGATTCAAAATCAGGAATTTTTACAAGTTTAATTTCAGATGTAGCAGAATTGACAGAGATCCAGTTGTCTCTATCTTCCAATTTCGCATATCTGTTATAAAACAAACATAAAAATAATTTCCACTTCTGGATAAATTGATAATCTCTAATAAAGCACAACTCTTTCAAGGTTAATTTTTGGTTCATTCTCTATGTTCTTGTAATAGGCATTAGTTTGAAATCGTTTTAATTTCTTGCAACTGTCCTGAAAGCCTTCTCTCTTTACAGCGTATCACACTTATTTGGACCATTCCGCATTTCTGTAATGTACCCAAGACATAAACAAGGGCGATCCTTTTTGCCTACAAACCCAGGAAGTTTGCAAGTTGCTCTCTAGTCTGTTCTCCAGCCTTTGGTCTAGTCTCCCTTAAATTTGAGATAAACCTCTGGAGAGTAACGTAGTTACCCAACAGCAATTTGTGGAGGAAATGTATTTGCTACTTTCTTGCCTCTAATACTTTCTTTCAGGAAAGAAGACAGGTTTAGACAGAAAAAGACCGTAAATTTCATTCTTAATTTTCTCTTTGTTGCTTTTCAGCTTTCTGTAGCCAGAATTACTTGGAGGTGAAACACCCAGTATCTGTCTCACACTCAGCCGGTGGAGGGAAGGTGGTCTGGGGAGAAATTTCTCCGTGATTGTCAGCTGCAGATCTAATCTAATCTCCAGACCTTTGGGGGGCTGTAATACTGGGAGTGAAGGAAGAAAATGTTCAATTTCATTACGATTTTTTGAACACAGGCATTTAAAGTCATTTAAGATAAGGAAATATATTCATAACTGTCTCTTACCTCACATGGGCTACTTGTCCAGTGTCTTCGTCAAAAGCTTGAAATTTCCCAATTATTTGGCCTTGGCTGGACTTATCCATGCTCTCGCTAACATGAACGGAGATTGTGCTACTTCTAAAATGAATGCCTTCTTTCACATTTTTCACGTTTACTTTGAAGGGAAAGGATGTAGGCTTATATTTATTCTTAACTGATTTGTGAAAAGCTGCTTTATTGGTGACAGTAATGCTGAAATCAAGGTTCTTTATTTCTTCATAATCTACTTCCTAGGAAGATAAAATCAAAGGGAATTCTTTCAAAAGAGAAAACAACTAGAGCACGCATAGAGCATACATACACACACGTGTAGTTTTAATGTTAATATGACAATTTAACATATGCGGAATACATTAGTGCTCAGTAATCTAACTCATAACAATACCAAGCAATTAAAAAGTCTGTCAGCTTGGATATTCATCAATGTTAAGGATGATTTAGGGCACATCCCCCATTTATCTTTTTAAAGTCCAGATCACTGAAAATATATTATATAGACACACACACATATTTAACAACCTGTTTCTTTTAACTTTATTGAAAAAAGTTAATGGACATATGATATAATACTCCTTAAAACGTGTTCTGTGGGTTTGTTCTGGTGAAAAAGGTCACATGCCTAGTGGTGGCAGCTGGCTGTCCCCCTAGCATAGACTTTTACTGCACATGAGCATATCAAAAAGCTGAGACCTCCTGGTTGAACTTGCCTAAGCCCAAGGGTTTTCAAATTTATTTAGACAAAGAACCTATCCTCCACACCCTTTTTAGCATAATGTCTATCATTATCTGGTTTGCTATTAATGCCATAAAAGATTAACCTTCCTCCAAATCCAAATATTGATTCTTTGTGAACTGTGAAATTTATAAAGTATATTTTTGATAGTCAGTGTTTTCACTGAATACATATTTTATGTTCCAATTTGTCCATTTTCTTTTTATAAACATTTCTACAGTATTCTACCATTTAGATGTATCTAGTTTACTTAACCATTTGATTATTAGGCATTTGGAGTATCTGTAATTTTTAAATATAATTAATACTGCTGTGAACATTTTTACACAAATCACTTTTCCTCTGTTGAGCTGTATTCCACTGTGAAAAGAAATACCTAGTCAATGTTTATTTAGGTCTTGTTGATTTTTGTTTCTAGTGGTCCTGACCATTTAGACACAGGGGGCATTTTTGCTTGTTTCTTTGGTATAATATTAAATGTATTACATGTGTTCACATGAATTACTGCAAAGCTATTCACTTTGTTTTTTGACGACTTATTACAAAATCATTTTCTTCTCTGCAGGGTTCTGGATGGGTAACAGCTTCTGCCCTCTTTGTAAAATCAGCCACTAGGGTGCTGAGACAAGGATTCAAAGGAAAACAACTAGAGAGAATATAGTCTTTATGACTGTATGATCCTTGTGAGAGTTATCTTAAGCTGCCCTTGCACTTAACATGCTTGTTTTAATAGCATGACGTATGCTAGATGCGAAAGAAAATATTCCCGCCAGGTGTCATTAGTATTCAAAGACCATGGAAGGCCACAGCAATGCTACAGTACTAGGGCCATAAAAACTGTTTCATATAATAGCCATATATTAGAAATAGCGATAGTTCTCCAGAGAGCATGAAAAAATTTTCAGCATCATGAACAACGAATGAAGACAAATACCCCTCTGTTTCTAAAACGGTCAACATATTTTCTCATTTCCATTTTTGCTACTTTTAATAGCATTAAAGAATTTAAATGTATTTGTTAATTTGTTAACAAAGCCTTGACTTTTTCTTACGTGGTGAACTATTATCTGTATTTCCACAGTTTAAAGTATCTGTTCCCAGGGTGTCTGGGTGGCTCAGTTGATTAAGCATCTGTCTATATCCATTGTTTTGCTTTTCAAGAAATTTCACACAGAAAAAATCATACAATATGTAGTATTTTGTGTCTGGCTTCTTCTACAAAGCATGGTTTTGAGATTTATCGACGTAGTAGCAAGTATGAGGACTCCATTCCCTTTCATTAACCAAGAATATTCCACTTTGTGGATATACTGCATTTATCTGTTCATCAGCTGAAGGGCATTTTACTGTTACCAGTTTTCGACTAATATGAATAAAAACTGCTTGGAAGTTGCATAGAAGTTTTTGCATAGATATGCTTCTTTCTGGACATGCAAATGTTTTATTAGTATTTAGTGTACAATGTAGGGATTTGACAATTCTACACACTATGCAATGTTCACCATGATAAGTGGTTACTACTGACATCGTACAAGTTATTACAACATATGTTTTTATTTTTTGTGGGTGGATACCGAGGACTAAATCTCTGGGTCACCAACTCCTTGGTGTTTAACATTTGAAAAAACTGCCAAACTAGCTGTACCGCTTTTCGTTTTCACCAGCAAGAGATAGGAGCTCCAGTTTCTGCATAATGTTGCCGATGCCTGGAGTTGTCAGTCTTTTTTGATTACAGCCCCTTAAGTAGAGGCATTGTGCTATCTCTTTGTAGCTTTAATTTACATCTGCCCTAATGACTAATGATATTGAGTATCCTTTATTTCCATATTTGCTAACTATATACCTTCTTTGTCTAACTTCCTTGAATGGAATCTGATTATTGCTCTTAAAATTTGGAAGCAATTCTTCATATAATTGAGACAGGAAATTTATAATTTTCTCAGTCTGCTGTGGTCACTTTACTACTCATTGTACTATTTTTTGCTATGCCCCCTTTGGCACAGCATCCCTTTTTGTGCTACCATGGTGGAGTGAGAATATTTCTAGAACTTCTATCATTCATCACTGACTTTCTCCTTATGTGTTATTGGCTTTTTGTCTTAGGCATCTAGCAAGGTTATACTCACATTCTATGACTGAGAGGATTACTTACTTCTTTATAAGTAGGCAAATTTATTTGAATGGCACCAATCTGGTGCTATTATCCACTTCTTACATAATCATAAAATGTGTCTTCCCTTTAAACACGAGGTAATCTTATTCTATTTTCCTTTGCTTTACAAAGTGGCAGTCTAAGTAAGTGCATATAATAGCTTATTAATAAATGGTACACATAATTATTACCATGAAAATTCAAGTGAATATTTCTCTATTCGGTTATGTATTTATATTACCATTATTCCTCTTCCTACGGTTAGACTTTACCTACTCTTTCATATACTAAGTTTTTGTAAAAGTTTAGAACTTTGGGAATCAACTTTTGTCTGTGTGTGATTAATGGAATAGTATTTTAGAAGCTATAGCTTTGCATTTTATTTCAAAATCTGATAAGGCGATTCTATCATAAGCCATTTAAAAATACACTGATATTCTTTCTTACTTATAATGTTAGATAAAAATCCACCCTATAATTATAATATTTGCTTTAAAAAAATTCTGTGGGGGTAATAAATTTCAAATGTATAAGACCCATATGCTTAATAGGACTATTTTTCCTTCACTGATTCAATTAAGCACTAGAAGTTAGAATACTGTGTTTCAAAATGTGACCCTCATACTAAACATTAGAATCACAAGTGGATTTCTGTTATAAAGGCAAGTTCCTGAGCTCCATCCTATCAGACTTGATTACAGGGCCCAGGAATCTGTATCTGGGACATGTAACTTTACAAGGTGACTCTTAGGCATATTTAAGCATAAGGACAACTGGATTCGAGCTTTGTCAAGTAATTAGAGCTTTTGTTTTTACACACTATTGGTGAGGTCTGGCTTTACGACAAGTTGATCAATAAAGACACAGTAAACTGGGGATACTTAGTAGAGGCAAGATGTCATGAGGTAAGGAAGCTCTAGTCAGATACGGGCTGCAAGCAAGACGGTAAGTGTGTTGAGCAATAATGATTCTGTAACATGTTGTCAGATTAGGGTTCAAATCCCCTGATCTGAATTTGGACTGTAGTGCGACCATTTATGAACTGTAGAACTTTGGCAAATAGGGGGGGTCTCCAATCTCAAACAGTCGTGGTGTTGGTTGAGTATGTAAAAAGCACTCATAAGTGTTTGAGGCTCAAAATATAATCATTTCTTCCTCTGCACCAACTTTTCCCATTCCAATTTTGAACACGAAATACTTACCTTGATAAGAGTCACAATTCCTTCATTAGTCTGAGTGTCAGTTTCTATGTGGAAATAACCCATTTCATTTCCTGACACGAATGTGTAATTTGCTAACCAATTATCAGAGCCTATTTCATCTGCATCAAACACTTTTATGCGCATCACTTCTACATTGGCTTGATTTTCTTCAATTTCTACCTTTTCAGCCTGCAAAACATGAACACAGGGTTTTTGTTTTAGTGTAACACAAATGTAATGATCTATTTTTAGGTAGGGCTAAAATACGAGGAAGTGAATACATCTGTTATAAAAATAACGGTTACCATTTCATTTTGGACTATAGGTATGTTGTCATTGACATCCAAAATACGAATCTGAACTTGAGCTTGATTTACTGGTTTATCTGTTATTTGTCCATTGCCGTCTCTTGCTTCTACTGTCAAAGTATAGCTGCTGTGTTCCTGCAAGGCAATGAAAAAATCCATCTGGGGTGAAAATGAGTCACTCCCAAATCTGTCTTTCTAGTTCATTTCATCATCAAGAGAAGGAACCACAGTATATTTTATTCACAAATACATTTTATGATCTGTTATTCATGTGAAGATGCTGTTGATTTGCCGTCAGAGCATTTCTAGAGGCCAGAAAAAGCCTAGACAAGTTGCTGGTAGTCAAATTCTTAAATGTGTCATTGGCGACATTATCAGGAAATGAGTCTCTCCTTAAAATAGACTGTGTGCAAGGAAGTGCCATTCAAAATGCAGTCTGCTCTACAAGAAAGTGATTGGGGCAGGGGTGACTACAGTAGGAATTGGTTCTTCATTTTTAGCTAAGATTTAAGCAAGGAAAACCTAGTCCCCAAGAAAACTTGGCCTGCGAGGAAAAAATGTGGTTGACTTTATCCAGACTTTCTGAGAGCTATGATTCTTAGAGAACCTGTCTTGGAGAACGGTGTCTCACATGCCACTCCAAAGTGAGCTCTTCTCTTCCCCACGGTCCCCTTATGATGGCTCCATTCGGTGTAGCTAGAGTGTAAGAAAAAGCGGGGGCAGCCAGGTCCAGTGCATGGGGTTCCTGTGTGGGACAGAACCGCCCAGTGCGAGTCAGGACAACTGAGGCCCCAGAGCCAGTTGCTTGGATTCTAATTCTGACTTTGTCACTTACTAGCTGTGTTGTAAATACACTTAATCCTTTTGACCCTTGGTTTCCTTCTGTGTAAAATGCGGATAATAGGGAGGACCTGCCTCACAGAGTTTTTAGTTGGCCTTCTGTGTAAAATGCGGATAATAGGGAGGACCTGCCTCACAGAGTTTTTAGTTGGATTAAATGGATTAATCTATGTAAAAGGTTTCGAATAGCACTTGGCACACCGTAGATGCCCAATAAGTGACAGGCATCGTTATTGGCTAAACTTGCCCTATTTCAAAGATAACAGCTTATCACAAATCAGGATAGTTAAAAATAATACTTTTCCATTCTAATTTTATGTGAAAAGGTACAGAGTAGACTTTCAGGAATAATAATATTAATTTCATAAAGATCCGGTCAGCAATGTTGGGCACAATCTTCTCCTTCTCCGGGCAAAAGGAAATGATTTTCCCAAGTAATACAAAATACAGTGACTGCACCCGGATGACGATTTATGTCTGATGACAATACAGTGTTCTTAGGATCATCCACATTCTCCTCGTGCACACTGTTAAAACCTTCATGTATGTAGCATTTAAAAAAATCTCCCATTTCCTGTTTTGACCCAAAATTTTCCCTTTCAGTTAGAAATAAAAAAGAGAAATGTTTGAGAATAGTCTGTCCAGGAATCCTATTGAAAATTTCCTCCAGTTTGGGATTTACAACAATTCTTTCCTTTATGACTATTTCTATTATCCCGAGCAGGCCTCCTGTGTCAGTCTCTGTTCTGTATTAGCAATAGAGGAGACTCCTGATGCTTAATTACAGAAA
Source organism: Mustela erminea (assembly GCF_009829155.1). Classification (NCBI taxonomy): domain Eukaryota; kingdom Metazoa; phylum Chordata; class Mammalia; order Carnivora; family Mustelidae; genus Mustela; species Mustela erminea. Next base: position 40,188,385 of record NC_045626.1, read on the forward strand.
CACAAATTACAGAACATTGCTTTATGATGCTATCGCAAACAGAATCCTGCATGGAGAGGCCCCAGAACAGAGCTGTCCTTATGTAATTTTAAGTTTCCTAACAGCCAAATTTTAAAAAGTTTTTAAAAAAGGGGATACTACTAATTTTAAACAAATACATTTTATTTACCTATGAGGATCTAAAATATTGTGTCCACATGCAATCAACAGAATATTACTAAGGTAGAATGTTACATTTTTTATTCAGGCTAAGTCTTCCCAAGTTGGTGACTTTTTTATATTTATAGCACATCTCAGTTTGGATGAATCACACCTTAAGTGATCAATGGCCGCAGATGGCTCATTTGATATCGGGTTTCACCTTGCTAGAAGAGGGTATTTGTAGGAGTTATCCTATAAATGAAGAATATACAAGATAGTAAGCAAATTAGAAAATAAATTAACAGAAAGGAAAGCCTAGAGAGATAAAGAAGGGTTTCAAAAATGAGCAACATAAAATACTAACTTAGCATTTAAAAGATGAAAAACATAAAATACTAACTTACCTCTCTGTCCAAAGTGAAACTGGTTGTATAAATCTCCCCTGTGTCTTTATTCAAGTAGAACACTGGAGGATAAGCAGGCTCCTGAGATACGATTCTGTAGGAAATTTTAGAATTCGGAGTATTGGGCTCATCTGCATCTGTTGCACTGATTTTCATCACAAGGGTATCTGGCATCAGAAACAAAGGCGTCCAAGTTGAAACTCAACTTTAAGCACAAGTCATGTACATTATTATTCTCTTTATAATTTCAGCCTGTTCACAAAAGGATTTTAAGTGCTTATAAAAATCACAGTTTACCAAGATGAAAAACTTTAATTGGATGATAAAGTAAGTGTGAATGGGTGCAGAAATAAGAAAGATAAGAAGAGGGCAAGGCTGCAAATTTATTTCTAATAGCTCTAGTGATTAATACAAAGAAATAAGGATGAACAGGTACAAATACATGCTTAGTAAAATACAAACAATTCAGGAAAAGAACAGCTGTTCTCTAGATTATGATCAAGGAGAAATCTCTCCTGCAAGCCTTCACATGGACTACTGCATTGGACCATGTTATCAATAAACCTGACAAGAGACCTAACATAAGCCAAAGGTCAGTGAACTACTGTTAGCTAGCACAGCCACTTGTTTCTGTATATAATATCTTATGGCAACATAGCCACACCCATTTATTTACATGTTGCCTACAGCTGCTTTCCAGCTACAAGGCAGCATAGTGGCTACAGAAACCTAACCTGTTCCATCCATCTGTCTATCTGTTTTGAGGGTTAAAAAAAAAAAAAAAGCCATGTAAAGCCTTTAGAACTTGTCACAGAAAAAGCGGTTGCAAACCTAGAGTGATAGGTTTATTACCATGTGTCCTGTGGGTCTCCATTAAGATATAGGATTTAGTGTTCAGTTACATAATGGGGTTAAAATGATGGGGTGGAGTGATACTCATTCATAAAACTAACAAACTCTGACCTGCGGCACTCAACTCTTCAACAGACCCAGCGAAGACGTCCTGTGTGAACACTGGCTCGTTGTCATTGATATCAAGAACTTTAATGCGGAGTTCTAATGGTTTCTCAAGGTTGTTTCCTCTTTCATCCAAAGCATAACCAACTAGCTGAAATCATGACATAAATAATAGAAGAGATTAAATGTAAGCTAAGGTAATTAAATTACTACAATATAAAAACAAATCATAACTACACCAAAGAAAAACTACAAACTAGTTAAAGTAAAATAATTCTTCCTACCAGAAAACTTGGCGTTTCTTCTCGATCAAGAATCCTGGTGATGTTCAATTCTCCTGTGTTTTTATTAAAGACAAACACGCCAAATGGTGACTCTGTGATCCCTTTTCCAGTGTATCTGTATGTAACTTTTAGTCCTCTTTCTTCTGCAAGATCAGAATGTATCTAACATAAAAATAACAGAAGAATACCCCAAGTTAAACTCTCTGTAACTTACATGCACGTATTTTTAATGGAAAATTTCCCTCCAAAGTTGTCATAATGGTGATAGGAAAGGAAGATACAAGCACTCAAGAGAAGATGTGCTGATGTCAGAGAACCTGGTTCAAATCCTGTCTCAGCCACTTATTAGTTACATGATACTAAGAGTTACTTAACCTCTCTGTGCCTCAGTGTTTCTCTCACTAAAGTGGAGAGATACCACTGCCTACCTCTTACAGTTGCTATAAAACTAAGGTACCATTAAGGGTATACCTTGGGAGGACAGATTTTTAAATTTAGCACATGAGGAAGGGCACATGGGTGGCTCAGTCAGTTAAGCTCTTGATTCTGGCTCAGGACATGAACTCAGGGTCATGAGATTGAGCCTGTGTTGGGCTTCACGTTGGGCTCCATCCACATAACACATCTGCTTGAGATTCTCTCTCCCTCTCTCTCTGACCCTCTCCGCCTCTTGCAGTGTCAAAATTACCTCTATAAATCCATTCGATCTGGAAAGGATGAATAAGGCATCCTTCTACAGAAGGATTAAAAAAGTCAAGTGCCTTTCCTGCTTAGAATGTCTCAGGAAATTCATGCATCTAACCCATTTCAAATGCCTTCTGTAGTCGTCATCTTCTTTTTCTATAAAAACTTCATTCCTGTCTGTAATTCATACTTAGTAAATGGGTCTCTGTGGCCCCCTACTGGTTCTTTACTTTCTTCTTCAGACATCGTAGAAGAAGCCATCGCCATTCACCTACCCGGTCACTTCTTTGTCCTGAAATCTCGGGATAGAGATAGGAAGATAGATCTATCTTCCTATAGATTTCCCAACATGCACTAGGGCTGGGGAACATCTGCTAGGAATGACCAAGGAGACAGCAGACAGGGGCTTCCAACCTCCTGCCATACCAGCTCTGCTCCTGAAGTGGAATGGTGAGCCTGGGGCAGTCCATGATTACCTTTCACTGAGCTTCTTTCTCTGTTTGTCTTTCTCTTTCTCTTCTCTCTGTTTTTTGCCAAGTATATGCATATGTATATAAAAATGTATATATATATGTGTGTGTGTGTGTATATATAGTATTTCTAAAGAATTCTAGATCTTCATGTACTAATTATATATTACATCACGCTATTTAGGTTAAAAATAAAGCAAAACTGTGTGTGGACATAACTGTTGGTTTGTTTATATATATATGTATATACTTAAGAGTGTGTAAGTATACACATATTTATGAATTTTTTAAGATTTAGAGAATACTGTTGACAGTATAATCTCTACATAGAGAATTTGGAAAGTTGAGGAAATTTAATAAGATCTTTTACTTTTTATGTAATTTCTACATATGTAACAACTTTTTATGTAAATTTTACATATGTAACCATTACATGTAACCATTCATGTAATTAAAATTACTAAGAAAAACTAATGCTTATTGAATCCCAAAAAATCAATGCAGTTTGGAAAAACTTGAGGAAATTTAATAGTTGAGGAAATTTAATAAGATCTTTTACTTTTTATGTAATTTCTACATATGTAACAACTTTTTATGTAAATTTTACATATGTAACCATTACATGTAACCATTCATGTAATTAAAATTACTAAGAAAAACTAATGCTTATTGAATCCCAAAAAATCAATGCAGTTTAGAAAAACTTATTGAGAAAATGTATGAATGACTCAAACACCTCAGAAAACCAAAGCCAACCAGCAAACTTAGTTGCTTATATACATCCTATTATGTAAAGCCACAATTAAAAATTTGGATTTTAGAAGGCTTTTATGAAAAGAACATAGATTGCTAGAGAGGGGAAATCATCTTCTGTAGCTGCCTTTCCTTTGAAGGAGCTGTTCATGCATGATATTTATAATGTTGGAAAGATAAAGATAACACTTGGGTATGAACATGTATTCATTCACACAAATGTTTGCTGAGCCCCCAATGGATGCTGGCCCTGCTTGGGGTACAGGGCATGAGCTGTGAGCCTAAGAACTAAGCTCTTGCCCCTGGGAGCTTACACTCTACCAAAGGAGCCAGACAGCAAGTAAGCAATGTATGGCATGACATAGAGCGGAATGCACTATAACCAGGCTGAAATGGGAGTCAAGGGATAGAGAGATGGGGTGAGGCAGAAAAGGGAACAAGATCTTTTAGGGGATGACACTTGGGCAGAGGCTTGATGCTATGAAATACTGCAGGTATCTGTAGGGAGGGGATTCCAGGCACAGGAAACAGCAAGGGCAAAGGGTGAGTAGCTGGGAAGAATTTGTGTTGGTTTAGGGATATAGGAGAGTGGGAGATGGGGGGTGATAGGAGCCAAGGTTGGAGAGAAGGTCTTGTATTAGCGCTCTTACAGGTCACAGTAAAGAACTTTCCTTCCACTGCAGCAGGAAGCCATTGAAATGCCTTCACTAAGGGGGTGAACATGCTTTGATTTGTCTTTTATTTAAAAGATCACTCTGGCTGCTTTCTAGAGAATGGGCTGTGGCAGGGTGGGGGATGGCAAAAGTGAAGCAGGCGGACAAGGTCAGGGGTTCTTCTGCTAATGCAGGGCAGAGATGACACTGACTTGGACCATGGGGGTGACCATGGAGAGAAGTGAGCAGATCTGGAATATATTCTGGAGGTAGAAACTGACAGTACCTGCTACATTTTTGAAAAACTGGATAGAATTGTGTGCCATTGACTGAAATGGGTAGAACCGACAGCTTGAGGGGAAAAAATCAAGGGTTCAGGTGTACACATGCTAAGTTTGAGATATATACTAGCTGGATTACCATCTAATTTATCAAAAAATATGCCACTTTGAGAGTGAAAGAGGGTCATTAATTATTAGGCCAGGACAGTGGGTACCCTCCAAGGATGTATGGTCACCCTCCCTATTAGATACCAGTTCTTTTCATTTTGAAAATTACTTTTTGTATGTAGGGTGGCAGAATATGCCGTCCCCAAATGTGTCACTTCAGTGTAGGAGTATTTTGAGCAACTGAAAAGCAGATTCAATAGTTGTTCTCGGTCTTTCCCCTACGTGCCTCAAAGCAGGCCATACATTTGTAAAGGTGTCCTCCCTCCCTTCTCTACCAGGAAGGACAAAATTTAATTATCAGAGACAACGTTAGACCCTCATCAGCTTAGAGATGGCACCGGCGCATCCACATAAGTAACTGTATTAACTAGCCTTTCCCTATCACTTGTTCCCCATAATTTTCCACCCGTAGAGATTCCAGGACCTTTTCCTTTGTCTTGTGACTTCTCTAAAAGTTTACCATTGCTTTGCTAAGATGTTTTCTAGGCCCCAATTGTAACCAGACCTTTGAATTATTCATCCCTGGGTACTCCCGTGTGTTATAGGAGCAGCACACACATTAATCAACTTCTTTGTTATTCTCCTGTTAATCTGTCTTCTGTCACTCTAAATTATAGGGCACCAGTCAGAGAACCTAGTGAAAGAATCTTTCCTCCTCTCCCTAGAACACCTTCTTTTGAGTACTGTAGCCCTCTCAATTAAAGAAAGATTCAACTAGTGTCAGATCTCTGACTCTTAGGTGAACTGAAGCCCCACATTGTATAATCCAATAGAATATTACAAGACTCAGTAGGTACACTGTATCATTTTCCTGGAATTTAAAAATGAACATAAAAGTCTTCTCCCACTATATTTCCGTAATATACATGTATTTCCTCTTTTCCTGTAGAAGGTACCTTGGCGATCGGATTCCTTTTGGACAGATCCTCTCCTTCCCGAAGAGCCACAGGGGCGGTGATCCAGGACCGCTTTTGCCGCCCTAAGTGAGTGTGTTTAGGAAGCTGAGTATGTTCATTTCCTGGGTTTAAGACCTACAACAATAAAATATTGTCAAAAAAATTATTAAGTATCCTAAGACAGTATGGTATTCTGTAATTTATTAAGACTTTAAAAAGAGTTATGCAAATCTTAAGGTATACATTTCCTACTTCTTAACAGGTCTCATTTTCCAAGAGGAAGTACGTACACTCTGACCAACCCCATAGGCATTCAGGAAATCGTCTCTACACCAGTAGAACGGTACGGTTTTGCTTTTATCAGTTAGAACAGATTTCCCAGACTGAAGAGTAAAAAAGGCTTATTAAAATGTCCAGACTAAGGCCACGATGGAGTCGCCCATGACAAGCCCTGCATTAATACATTGGAACCTAACTAAATTTCTGTGCTTGGCCCTCCCAGAAAAGGCAGGCCTAGGCCAAGCAGTCGGCACTAACCTGCTCAGGACCTTATCTCGTCTGCCCCAGCTCCAGAGTGACTCTGCTCTACCCAATCAACAAATACCCAATGTAACTTCCTATTCTTGCTGGCTTTGGTCTATAAAACCCGCCTGCTTTGCACAACTGTTTCCTAGACTGGATGCTTCCCTATTCATCAATCAATAAAGCCAACCAGATCTTTTCAAGATTTATGATTGTTGGATTGTTCTTTTAACAGCCTAGAGTAATTGAGCGACCATACAAATTGGCAAATTAAAAAATAATATAGTGCGCCAAAATTCTTTCCTTACTGAAAATGAAGTTTCATTTTTCTGTGGTGGTTTATAGTTTAAAAATGAATTATCCAATGTTTTAAACTAAATCTTAGTAACTAACCTGTGGTAGCAATTTAACTAAAACCTAGTGAACTCGTCAGTTAATGTATTTATTGTTTGAAGGATGACATAAAGGATTAAATTATCCATCTTTTGTTTTCGAGAACTTTGAGTAGAAAAGATTTAGTCTATATATTTTCAGTTGGGCTTTACCGAAAAACATTTATTCAAGGAAAATTTCGATACAACTGACCTAGTATACTAAGATCAGAAATCATTTTTATACTAGATTTATCATCTTATTTTGTTGCTCTACATAACATTTTTTCCCCCAGAAATAATGGTTATCACTAGGTCATTATTTTTTGTTTTATTTTTAGTTGAAAACATTTTTCTACAACTCAAAAAATTAAGTTATGTAACAAAACAGCAAGATAACATTATAGTTTACAGTGTAAAAATAAAACTTTATTCTACTTTTTCTCTCACACTTCAGCATATTCACTGGTAACTGCTTGATCATCTTATCCTATGACCATACAGTTGCACATGTATAAAGCTTTTTTGTCCTATAAAAATGGAATTATAACATACATCTTGTTCTGCCCCTTGATCTTTCATTCAACACCTCATCATGGACATTCTTCATGTACCATAAGTTGTTTTACCATTCTATCGATGAACATTTTGATTGTCACAAAATATTGCATTGAACATCTCTGGATATATGTTCTGTGCACTCAACTGAGTAGGAATGGCTAAGTCTAAGGGAGTGTACATTTTTAATCTGGTAAGGCATAGCCAAACTGTCTTCCATTAAATTAAGCCTCTGAGTTCAAAAGAAAGAAATAATCCCCTCGGTTCCTTACCTCTAAATGGAGTCCATTTCCAAAGTTAAAGAAGATCTGGAAAATAAGATCATTTATTTGTTGTTTAGTTTATCATTCAATTCGGTTTAAATATTTGTTAATAACTTATTACCTAAAATAGTATAAATATTTTTAAAAAAGCTTTAACCACCACCATTACTATCCTCCTTTGTTAAAAAAAAAAAATTAATTTTTTTTCTCTGGCCCTATAATCAGGGCCAGAGACAGGAATCTACTTCTTCTTGATCCACACTGCCTCTTCCAGGAAATTCAGAACACAGTAATTGAAAAACAAAAACAAGAATGCTCCATCCTGTGTTCTCACGGACCCACATAACTTTCCATTAAAGGCCTTGAGGAATCTTAAGCAGATTCCATACAGAGCATGGAGCCCCAGGGATGGCTGGATCCCATGACCCTGAGATCATGACCTGAGCCAAAATCAAGGGTTGGCTGCTTAACTGACTAACCCATCCAGGCGCCCCCGTATTGTGCAGGTTTTAGAATAAGAATAACTGTATTTAGTTCTGTATGATGATTAATCCCAAAGTGTGACAGTGCTTGATAAGAACCAAGAAAAGAGGGGCACGTGGGTGGCTCAGTGGGTTAAAGCCCATCTCAGGTCCTGATCTGAGAACCTGGAGATCATAACTTGAGTGGAAGTCAGATGCTTAGCTGACTGAGCTACCCAGACACCCCTAAACCAGTTCCTTCTAACATGGTAGCCTCACATGGCTATTTACACTTAAATTATTTTTAATTAATAATTCATTTGCTCATTATCCACACGAGGCAAGTGGCTTGAAAACATTCCCAACACTGCAGACGACTCTATTAGACAACGCTAGTATTGTCAGACATTCCACTGACATTGTCAGTGACTCTCAGACCCCTCATCCTCTTGACTTTCTAATATTACTGCCTCACTTTTTCCCCAACTCTGTAAGACTGTTAATCTCTTTGCTTCTGGCCCTGTACTGGCAACAATGCTAGATAGGGTCTTAGAGGCTGAATGGACCCATACATCCATTCACTTTCTAATAGCTGCTCCCTCCACAGAGGTGGTGACTTCTTTCTATGATGGCCATGTGTTTACTTTTGCCCAGGATAATCTGGATGGGGCCTGCTGTGTGGGCATGTGGCCATCCCACCTGTGTAACTCCTTCAATCTCAAAGGTGTGCTCATTCAGACCATAAATTATATAGTTGCCTTATCTTTGTATAGTAGCCCTATTATACCATTCCACACTTCAGCAGACTACCCCCATGGCATGGACAACACCTCTGAACCCACTCACTCTTAGATGACCCCACTTTTTATCTGACTGAGATTAAAATATTAATCCACTCTGCTTTTCTAACCAGCTCTCGGGGGATGCTGACATGCCAGTTCTTGAACAGCAAGGTTGTACAATGTGACAGAGTATCAGGTGTTTGTTCAAAGACAATGAAGTTCAACTTATTCATTGCCGTCTCAGTATTGACACAAGAAATGTTGTCATTCTTAATTACTAATATGTAATGCAGAGAATCTTATATTTCATGTATTTAACATGAAGCAATTTTAACTGCAAATATATATAAAAGAAGAGTGAATGGTACAATGACCATCCACAAGACAACACCAAGTTCCAATCATCTGGATGGATTTTTTAGGGGCACCTGGATAGCTCAGTCAGTTAAGTGTCCAGTGCTGGATCCCAGCTCAGGGCTTATCTCAGGGTTGTGAGTCCAATCCTGCACTGGGCTCCACACTAGGCATGGAGCCTACTTAAAAACAAACGGGCGCCTGGGTGGCTCAGTGGGTTAAGTCGCTGCCTTCGGCTCAGGTCATGATCTCAGGGTCCTGGGATCAAGCCCCGCGTCAGGCTCTCTGCTCAGCGGGGAGCCTGCTTCCTCCTCTCTCTCTGCTTGCCTCTCTGCCTACTTATGATCTCTCTCTGTCAAATAAATAAATAAAATCTTTAAAAACAACAACAAAACAAACCCACAACTGTAAAAAAGTAAAAAATATATTTTTGAAATTTAGGGACTAACATTAAATTTACACAAATGTTGCGAAGGTAGTACAGAGCTCCCTTACCCATTTCCCCCAATGACATCTTAAATAACTATTGTACACTTGTCAAAATTCAGAAATTGGGCGCCTGGGTGGCTCAGTGGGTTAAGCCTCTGCCTTCGGCTCGGGTCATGATCTCAGGGTTCTGGGATCAAGCCCCACATCGGGCTCTCTGCTCAGCGGGGAGCCTGCTCCTCCCTCTCTTTCTGCCTGCCTCTCTGCCTACTTGTGATGTCTCTCTGTCAAATAAATAAATAAAATCTTTTAAAAAAATTAAAAAAAAATTCAGAAATTGACATTGGCATATTTATATAATGCAGAGCTGACTAAATTCCAGACTTTACCCAGATTTTATCATGCCCCCCTTTACTGTCCTTTCTCTGTTCCAGCCTCCATTTAGGAACCCAGACTGGATTTGGAATGTCTACTCTGGTCTGTGACTGTTTTTCAGTCCGTCCTTGTGGATGATCCTGGCAGTTTTGATATTGGCCAAGTATCCTGTAAAATGTCCTCTAGTTTTGCTTTATCTGTTGGTTTATTTCATGATTAGATCAGGGATGTGTTTTTGGAAAGAATACCATGGAGCTATGAAGTGCCCTTGTCATCACATTACATCGGGGTAAATGATATGCATTCGACATTATTGGAGAAGGTAGACTTTGCAGGTTTCTCCACTATTAAGTTATCACTTTTCCCCTTCCCTACTCTATTCCACACAAGTGAGTCACTAAAGCTAGCTCATCTTTGGGCTGGGGACTGGGGGAGGAGAGAGACTAAGTCTCACTTCCTACGACAGACATGTATACATATTACTTGGAATTCTTTGGCAAGAAAGCTCTCTTCTTCCCTCATGTCTTTATCTGTTTAATCATTTATATCAGTATAGTCACGCCTGGGTGGCTCAGTGGGTTAAAGCCACTGCCTTCGGCTCAGGTCATGATCCCAGAGTCCTGGGATCGAGACCCACGTCGGGCTCTCTGCTCCGCAGGGAGCCTGCTTCCTCCTCTATCTCTGCCTGCCTCTCTGCCTTCTTGTGATCGCTGTCTGTCAAATAAATAAATAAAATCTTTAAAAATATTTATTTATTTTATTCTGTGGGTTGTAAACCAATATTATTTTATTAATTTTGTTCAAATAGTTCCAGCTTTGGGCACTGGAAGATCTTTCAGGTTAGATTCTATTCCTACATTTGACATGTTTCCATCTTTCTGTTTTTTTAACTCTTCCCCACTGTCTAGCATCACAAGATGCTCCAGGGTTATCTTATACTTCTCCCATCCCAGCTTTATAATGAGCCATTTCTCCAAGAAGCCCTGATTTCTAATATGGGAGGACGGTATTGAGAAGCCAAGATCTGGATACAGATGTAGCACACACATTACAAAATTGTTTCCTGTCTCTGTTACTTTTATCAGGGGAATCATAAAGATAGAGCTTTTCTTAACTTGGTTATTACAAAAGAGACTATTTTAATTATCTTTGGGAAGTGGTGTCACTTGGTGGAAAGTGCATGACTTTGGAAATAGTCATACCTAGATGAAAATCCCAATTCTGATCAATAAATTGCTTTAATCTGTTTCCTTTTCTGTAACATAATACATGGGTGGCAGACATTTTCAATTGTATGGCTAATTGCCATTTCCTGCCATTTTAGCATTGACTGAACCCCATTTTGTTCAGGTAGCAAGTAGCCCCTGCTAGCTGAGTAATGACTGGTATATGCCAAAGCATCAGTCTCATTCATTTTGATGGTGACTAGGCGTAAATGTGTGTATGAATCAGTTAAGGCTGCCATAACAAAATACTATGGATTGCATGGCTTAAACAACAAAAACTGGTTTCTTATAGTCATGGAGGCTGGAAAGTCCAAGATAAGGTACTGGTTGGGTCAATTCCCAGTGAGGGGTCCCTTCTGACTTGTGGAGAGCAGCTTTCTTGCTATGTCTTCACACGAGGAGCAAGAGCTTGAACTTGAACTCTCATGTCTCTTCTTATAAGGGCACTAATCCCATCACCTTGGGAGGTAGGGCATCAATATGGGACTTCGGGGCAGGGAGGAGGCAGGGGGAGAAGAACATTCAACCTATAACAATATGTGATAGAATTCTGGCCAATGAGATAACTGGAGAGTCTGGAAAAGACTTTCCTCATTGATGCGAAGAGATGCAAATGCACAGCCTCTCTTTTTACCTGCTTCTGGAGATTGTTGAGCAATCTCATGACATTTGGAATGGAGCCATCTGTGACTACATGGGGAGGGCTGATAAAATGACAGAGAAACGAGACTGACACTGTAATATCTTTGAGGCACAAAATTGGTCAAAATCAGAGCCACCCCAACTCTGGACCACTTTTTATTATATTAAATATTCTTTTTGTTTAATCTACTTTCAGTTGGGTTTTTTTACTTGAATCTGAAAGCAAAATGATATAGCCAGGTTGCAGGCTTATAGTGCATTATTAAAAGAAATAATATAGGATTATAATTATTGCAGTGACTGGCATACAGTAGGCACTCAATCAATAGACTACAATGGGATTTCCTTAATTCTATGACTTGCATTCTCCTCATCTTAAAATTTCTGAAATTTGGATTCACTCATGCCTTCAATTTCTTGAGCTCCTATAATATGCTAATACAATGTTCTTATCCTCTTGGATTCTTACTTGATGGAGAAATAGACAAGAATCCGTTGTGACAACTGTTAAGTAAATTAAAGCTGGAACAGGGTGGTGGAGTGATTTAGGACTGTGAGGAGGAACTCAGAAGAGGTTTTATCTTCATAGAGATTGAATAGAATGGGGGAGCAAGTTAGGCCAACTTTCCTGCAAATGGAAGAGCCAAGCATGGGGTGGGAATGGTTTTGGTGATCAAGGCTGGTGCTGTAAGAGGGGAGTAAATCAGTGGAGATTATATCAGAGCTCCTGGGGTGCTGGTAATCTTGTTTCTTGATCTGATTGCTGATCACTAGCTGTGTTCAGTTTGTGAAAATTCAATACACTTGTGATATGTACACTTTTCCATGTGTTACACTAAAAAGTTACAGAAACTGATGTGCACCTTGAAGTCAAGCACATGACAATTTTCTGCCACCAAACTCCTGTGGAGGGTGGAGAGATTGTCAAACGAGAGTGAGCTGCTACTGGCATTTAGCGGGTAGAGACCGGAGATGTAGCTAAACATCCTCTAAGGCACAGGACAGCTTCTCCCAACACATTATCTGGCTCCAAATGACAAAGTACTGAGGTTCAGAAACCCTGATTTAGAACTTGGGTCTCTGATTGGAAGTTATCTTAATACTCGAGTCAAGAAAGTTTTACAAATTTCAGAGCACTGTAGATTTATGTAAATTTCTCAACTGGTAGCATATTGCAGAGAACATAAATGGAATAACTGACATTTTCTGACTTCTGTCCTCCATCCCCACTCCTTCCCACTTCGCTTTGAACATTGCCAGCTCTGTAAGTTCGAGTGATGTCCTGTGGGGATGTCATAAAAGGGTTTCAAACATTGGAAGAATGTCTGGACAAGATGATCATTATGGTTTCTCCCAAGTATGAAATCTATAGCTTTTTTTCTCACAGGAACTTGGTGACAGGAAAGTGTCATATGCAACATGCCTTTAAGACTGAAGATGAAAAATTAATTTCTAGTCTCTCTATCCGAAGAATTAGTGTTTTTAGATGAAACAGAAAAATTCTCCAATACAAGTTAGTGAAGTTAAAAACAAGTTTTTATTTTTACCATTGGATGCTGTGCAACTTGTTAAAACTGGTCTACCTAGTATCTGGCAAGAAATTTTTTTTTTTTTGGCAGAGACGAGGGAAAGTCAAACATCACTGCAAAAATACTATCAATCAATGTACTTTTGTTCTCAAGACTTGCACTCTTAGAGAAGACTTCCTGCTCTGAATCACCTTGATGATATAATAAGCAGAATCCAGGAGGACTTATGAGTCCCGGGATGACAGCTCCCCCTGACTGCTATGTTTTTGATCTGGAGGAGATGATCTTGAAGCTTTCTTCCATGTTTCCAAGTCAATGGTGAGGTGACCCCTTAAGCTTTAATAACTCAGACCAATAAATATCTTACTACAGATGAACTGTAGAGGGATACAAAGTAGTTCATTTACTATTTTTTTAAAGATTTTATTTATTTGATAGACAGAGATCACAAGTAGGCAGAGAGGCAGGCAGAGAGAGTGTGGTGGGGGGAGGCAGACTCCCCGCTGAGCAGAGAGCCCTATGCGGGGCTCGATCCCAGGACCCCGGGATCATGACCTGAGCAGAAGGCAGAGGCTTCAAACCACTGAGTCACCCAGGTGCCCCTACAAAGTAGTTTAAAAGCTTCTTCAACTCTGGGACAGTCTAATGGCTTACTACTTTCGCTCAGCCAGAATTAACTTTAGAGGTCAGTAGACAATCTTTAGGACTCAAATAGAAATGATCTAGCATGCATCTGCTGTTGTTCTTCAAACTCTTGCCCACCCCCTGGATAACCACAGAAACACCTGTTATTTCCCTTTCTCACCCACTCTTCCCACGAAGCAAAATGTTTTAAAATTCTTCATTTCTCCATTTTACTATATGGAAGCCAAAATCAGAAACTGCCCTAAGGATCCTTGGTTTATCCCCAATCCATTCCTAAAGTGTTTGCAGCTTTAGCTAAAATAATCCAAAGGAAATAAAAAGAGATGAGGGTCATGGATGCTACTTGTTTATTTCCACTGACCCCATACCCTGACTTTTCTATTCATATAAACTAAAGCTAGAGGTCTGGTTCATAGTACAGCCTTTGTAGGCCCAAGAAAGTCATGGCAGAGCCTCTGTAGTGGCAGAAACTTATAAATTCAGAAAAGTTTAAATGACACAGTGCAATAAGAGTGGACCAGTGATTTTGGTGAACTTCCCTGATCAACCTGATGTAGGTTAGATTTAGGTTACAGTTTCACCTACCATACTCTTAATCTTCTTTTTTTCTAAATTTTTTATTTTTGAGGGGAGGTAGTCTTTATAAAATTTCTTTTTTAATGGTTAAATATTATACTTTATTTAGACAATCCCAGCTAAAATATTTATATACAACATACTGGTTGATATTTTATTCAACTTACATATGACTGATATGTAAGCACAATTCCTAGAGTAGCTTTATTCAAAAACTAAATATATAACTGCATTTGTTTTCACAGTTGATACTTAAAAAACCCTCAATAGCCAAGAAAAACAGTATTTTGAACTTTAATTTTTCAATTCTGAATTTGAATTTTAGGTAAACTACACACTTTAAGTCTGAATGCAATACATTATATGATTTGTCATAACCATTTACCTGCTTTTCCAATTTTTAAAAAATATTTTATTTATTTATTTGACAGAGATCACAAGTAGGCAGAGAGGCAGGCAGAGAGAGAGGAGGGGAAGCAGGCTCCCTGCTGAGCAGAGAGCCCGATATGGGACTTGAACCCAGGACCCTGGGATCATGACCCCAGCCGAAGGCAGAGGCTTAACCCACTGAGCCACCCAGGAGCCCCTATACTAAGATTCTTCACGACAGCTTCTGATTAGGGATGCTCTAACACTAGAGTTCTTGAAAGTTTTCTGGCAGTACTGTGTAAGATGAAAGACAGTCTGAACATTAAAGTAATAAGCCAGAGGAGATAGCATGAGGACAAGCATAGGGTAATGGCAGGAGGATGGATGGGTAAAGCCAAACATTCCAGAGGACCCAACTAATCCTTGGCAATGCCCTATGTGTGAAGGATAGGGGAAGGTGTCAGAGATACTGAAATTTTAAGTCTGAGTGGCTAGAGGGATGCAATTTTCAGAGCATAGCTTGTAGACATGCTAGGCTTAGATCCTGGGGAAAGATATTAGACAATAAAGAGTAAAGCACTATGGCTCAAAGGGTGGCAAGGGTTACACTCACTCTCTCCTAAAGGCAGCACTCTCCCAGCCTCAGCTGTTACCACCCACTCTGCACCTCCCCTGTCTCCCACTCATATCTGATATGTTGCCGGTAATGTGTGTACAGCATGCCCCTCTAAAGTGCCGGGCTAGAAATGGAGCTGAGAGCCACTGCAGCTTCCTAGAGGTGACAGAACTCCCAGTAGAGTATTATGGAAGCAAAAAAAGGAGATATTTGAAAAAAGAGATGATTAACAGTATTAAAATATGATGATTGACTTAGGTATCTTGCATAACTTTTCAGCTAGCACCTTCAGGGGCTAAAGAGAGTAGATCTCTAAGATGAGAGAGTGGATAAGGGCAATTTAATTTAATGTTTTTATTTTTAGCTTTTAAAGTACGTTTCACTGAAGAATAATGGATAATATAATATTTTATTAGTTTCAGGTATACAGCATAGTGATTTGGTATTTATATACATTATGAAATGATCATCGTAAGCCTCGGCAATTAGGAGCTCTCATCATACAAGTTGTTACAATATTATTGACTATATTCTCTATGTACAGGGTAGAGAATATAGTCTTATGTATTTTGTAACCAGAAGACTGTACTTCTTAATCCTCCCCTTACCTATTTCATTTAACCTCCCAGTCTCCTCTGGCAACCATCAGTTTTTCTCTTTAAGAGTGCTTCTGTTTCATTTTTTAGATTCTACATATATGTGAGACCATATGGTATTTGTCTTAACCTGTCTGACTTATTTTACTTAGCATAATATCCTCTAGTCCATCCAAGTTGTTGCAAATGGCAAGCTTTCATTCTTTTGTATGGCTGAGTAATATTTCATTACACACACACACACACCCTGCATCCATTTATTGATGGACATTTAGGCTGCCTCCATTCCTTGGCTTGCAATGAACATTGGGGTGCATATGTATTTTTGGATAAATACCTAGAAGAGAAATTGCCAGATCACATAGTTAATTCTATTTTTAATTTTTTGAGGAACCTTCATACTGTTTTCCATAGTGGCTGTACCAATTTACATTCTCAGTCTTGGAGAACTATATGTTTCCAGGAATTTATCCATTTCTTCTACGTTGTCTATTTGTTGGCATATGAATTGTTCATGTAGTCTCTTGTGAGCATTTGTATTTCTGTGCTATTGGTTTTAACATCTCTTTCATTTCTGATTCTATGTGGACCCTTTTTCTATTTTTCTTGATGAGTCTGGCTGAGAGTTTGTCAATTTTGTTTCTCTTTTCAGAGGTCCAGCTCTCAGTTTCTATTTTTTTTAACCTCTATTTTATTTTTCTGCTCTCATCTTTATTATTTCCTTCCTTCTACTAACTTTGGGATCTGATCTTTTTCTAGTTTCACCTCCCCCTCCTTTTTTAAAAGAATTATTTATTTATTTGAAGAGGGGGTTAGGGAAGACAGAAATCTTAAGCTACGTGCCCAGCTCAGAGGCTGAAGCAGGACTCGATTTCACAACTCTGAGATCATGAGTTGAGCCAAAATCAAAGTCAGATGTTTAACTGACTGAGCCAACCAGGTGCCCCTCTTTTTTAGTTCCTTTAGGTGTAAGGTTAAATTGTCTATTTGAAATGTCTCTTGTTCCTGAGGTGGGCTTCTATTGTCGTAAAACTCCCTCTTAGAATTGCCTTTGCTGCATCCCATAGATTTTGGAACGTTGTGTTTTCCTGTTCATTTGTCCCAAGGTACTTTTTGATTTCCTCTTTGATTTCTTAATTGGCCCAATGCTTGTTTAGTGACATGTTTTAGTGTTTATGTGTTTGTGTCTTCCCCAGTTTTCTTCTTGCCATTGATGTCTAGTTTCATACCACTGTGGTCAGAAAAAAAATACTTAATAGGATTTCAACCTTAAATTTACTGAGACTTGTTTTGTGGCCTACCTTGTGGTCCACCCTGGAGAATGGTACCATGTGCACTGGAGAAGAATGTGTCTTCTGCTGTTTTTGGATGCAATGTTCTGTAATAATCTATTAAGTCCATCTGGTCTAATGCATCATTCCAGGTCAATGTCTCCTTATTAATTTTGGGTCTAGATGATCTATCCATTGATGTAAGTGGGGTGTTAAAATCCCCTACTGTTATTGTATTACTGTCAATTTCCCAATCTGTGTCTGTTAACATTTGCTTTAGATATGTAGGTACTCCTGTGTTGGATGCATATTTACAAGCAATATGTCTTCTCATTGAATTGACCCCTTTATGTGACACCCTTCTCTCTCTCTTGTTACACCTTGTTACACCTCTCTCTCTCTTGTTACACCAGTCTATTTTGTCTGATACAAGTATTGCTACCCCAGCTTGCTTTCTGCTTCCATTTACATTGAATATGTTTTTCTGTCTCTTCACTTTCAGTCTGTGTGTGTCTTCAGATCTAAAGTAAATCAGTCTTCTGTAGGCTGCATATGGGCAGGCACTGGTATTTTTTTATCCATTTAGCTACTCCCTGTCTTTGGATTGGGCATTTAGTCCATTTACATTTAAAGTAATTATTGATAGGTATGTATTTATTGCCATTCTGTTAATTGTTTCTTGTTTTTGTAATTCTTTGTTCCTTTCTTTTCTTGTTCTCTTGTGATTTGCAATTTTCTTTAGTGTTGTTTGGAATCCTTTCACTTTATTTTTTGTGTATCTATTATAGGTTTTGGTTTATAGTTACTATGAGGTTCATATATAACAACCTATGTACATAGCCATCTATTTTAAGTTGGTGGCCACTTAAGTTTAAATGCTTTCTAAAAGCACTACACTTTTGCACCCCTCCTGGTTTTATGTTTTTTTTTCCCCTAAGATTTTATTTATTTATTTGACAGAGATCACAAGTACGCAGAAAGGCAGGCAGAGAGAGAGGGGGAAACAGACTCGCCGCTGAGCAGAGAGCCCGATGCAGGACTCGATCCCAGGACCCTGAGATCATGACCTGTGCCGAAGGCAGCGGCCCAACCCACTGAGCCACCCGGGAGCCCCCTTGTTTTATGTTTTTGATGTGATATTCTTATTTTGTACTTTCATTAACTAACTATTACAGATATGACTGATTGTACTACGGTTGTCCTCTTCTACCTATCTTGTTGCTGTCCCCTGTTGTGGAGGCTCCGTTGACCTAATTTCTAGGCCCACTTCACAGGGAATTATTTCCTATATAGTCGCAGATTTGTTGTGTCTGTGGGAGGAGGTGAGATCAGGATCTTCCTACACTGCCACCTCCCAGTATTATTGATTGATTGATTGATTGATTGGTTTGATTTGTAGGGAACTTGAAAGAATAATGGGAGGGAGGTAGTTTAGGATAGGGAGAACCTGAACTCTTTTCTCATTTCATTTCTACCCAAATCTCCCCTCTCATTCTCCAATCAGCCAGGTGGTACCCACTTGACTGATAAGAGAGTATTTGGATTTTCAAAAGAGAATAGAGATAAGTAAGATGAATCCCTCATTAGAAGCTCACTATTTGTCTATCACCACTTCTCAATGGGGGTGCTATTGGCATTTCCAGGAAGAAAAAATATTTATGAGCAGCCACTTCTCCTTGACGGTTCTGAAGAACGCTGGAGGCTTAGCATCCCTGGATTTGGGGTATTAAACATCAATATAATCCTGGGCCTCATGACAACCAAAATGCACCTTCCAAACCCCTGTCCCCCAAATTTTTCTTGAGAATCATTGTTCCCAAGCCAACCCTCCTGCCAGGCTAAACCCTCCCTCCACTGTACTCTCTGGACTTTTCTGCCTGTTTTGGATCACAACACCCCAAATTTTGGAACATCTCTTAAAAAAAAAAAATAAGGAAAAACTGTTTCTAACTAGTCAACTACTATCACTTCTTTCTTGACCTTTTTCTGACCAACTCAACCAAAATTTGTGTTTTATTTTCTTAATGATTTGAACACCTCCCTAAATATGTTTACTAGCATTATTAGCCTTATTAGCCTCCCTAAATATGTATATTAGCCTTCTGTGGCTTCCCTTGGTATCAAGAAGGCTGCACTCATCTTTCTGCATGGGTTTTGTCTCACATTGTATATTCCACCTACAATGAACTCCTTCTCTTCTTCCAAAGAACCATGCACCCATGTCTTCAGTATATTTGCATATACTCTTTTCTCTACCTAGAATTCTTCCCCTTTCTTCTCTTCATGTCATCTTCTCACTAATTTATAAGTATTCTCAGATATTGGTGGGATATTCAGTGTTGGAGTTCCTTCTGTAGGCTTCCTGGTATTATCTGTTGTTTTATCATTACTCTCCTTACTATAACCCAATTGGAATTTAGCCATTTACTTGTTTACTAGACCATAAACACCATGATGGCAGAACATGTCTGGCTTTTTCATGGTCTCCCAATGTCTAGTATGCTTAAAATTGAGCAAGGCATTACTCAACAGTGGTCCTATATGGTTAGTTTCTACATAGTTCCTCTTCTTATGAGCACTACCATATTCCCATTTAGACTACAATATAAATCCTGATATTCTAGCTTATTTTACTTTAATCATTAAGCTTTGCATCTAATAACAATCTCAATAATTTTTAATAATTTGAAGTAAACAAAAATAGTACAATGTCATATGTGGTATACAATTGTTATTTTAAGATAACCTTAACTAAGAAAATAATCTCTTATATATGGACAATATGTTTGGAAAGTGTTATTCAGCTCTTAATTTGTACCACTTTAAAAAACAGGGGGGAAAAAGCTATGATTAAGAAATGCTCAAATTGATCTAAAGCTCATTTATGATTTCAGTTAAGGTTTCTGATTTTTCTATAATTTGGCAGTTAAAAAAAAATCCCCAGTCAATGTGTAATTTTTTTCCATATAAATATTTGTATGCCTCATTCATGATTAAACTGTTTTGTAAAACTTAGACCAGTAATTCCCACTCTTATACCTATCTAATAATTAGATTAGCTGCAAAGTTTCTATCAATACATATTTCTGGATCTCAACCATGGGGATTTTAATTTAGCTCATTAAGCATGTCTAAGATTGGGGAGAATTAGGCCAAATGAATGTGCATAGGTAAGGTGGTAAGAAGAGATAGAAGAAGAATGTGACGTGAAGCTGGAGGATGGCAGTGAGGTGTCTAAAAGGCAAGGAATGCCAGAGATAGCTGGCAAACCGCCAAACACTAGGAAGAGGCAAGGAAGGAAATCTATAGATTTCAGAGGGAACATAGCTCTGTTGACACCTTGACTTCAGACCTCCAACATCTAGAATTGTGAGACAATAAATGTCTACCGTTTTAAGCCACCCAATTTTTGGTACTTTGTTACAGCAGCCCTAGCAAACTAATACACCAGTAGATATGACTGTTCATAATACAATTTATCACCGAATCCTTAAAATATAGTTTGGTTTTTAAAAACGAGCTTAATTAGTCAAAGGCAAAACGGAGGCAACCATCAGAAAATCTCCCCCTCTTTAGCAGTCTACCCTCTTTAGCAGTCTGGTGAAGCCTATGGACCCTTTTTCAGAATAATATTTTGAAATTTATAAAATAAAAAAAAAAACCCATTGGATTATGAATGAATTCCATTACAATGAAATGGTCAGAATTTAAGAAACATCAATTTGCGATGTAGTGACATCATTCTTCATTATCAATACATTAACAATAAGATTTAGAAGTCTATTAGTGATGAGAACAAATGGTATTTTCAGGTAACTATAGTACGATATGACAATATTTGTGACAAAGTCACAGGTACTGCTAATGCTAAGGCAGGGTCTTTCTTATACTCATGATTTAAAGAAATGCTAAATTTCAGATAGAGATTAGTAAACATATATATGTAATTTATTCCCAGCCATGTCTAAGGACCCTCTGAATTCTATCTGTGGAGCATTTGGTAGTGGGTAGGTCTCAGGTAAAACACTTTCGAAGAGGAAAGACTGTCATGCAATTGTTTCTATTTTCCATTTTGATAGAGTTGGCCTAAATGACTGTGTGATAGTTGTGTGGGGCCACTCAGTGTCTCCTTCCTTGTGTGTCTCCCTGAACTGCAAAGGAAAGCTAAAGACCACAGGTTAGATTCCCTTGCAGCTACAAAGTTCTCAACATGATTTAGGTTCAACCAATCAGCTTTTACATAAGATCTGAAAGAAGGAAGTGAAGTAGAAGCTATATGCATACTGGCAAGCCTAGTATGTAGGACGGGTTTTTGCCCCAATCTTATTACTGTCTCAGTGCCTACCATTAGATTAATGGGTGCCAAGAGGCAGGGTCCTGGTACATTTAGTTGGCATGCCTCCTAGTAAATATGCATGGTTCTGGACCTGGCAGCAAAGGTAGCATCCAGATCATGGCAATTTCTGCATTGTGGGATTGGCAGTTGGTGGTTTCTGATCACAAGAGAGACGGCAACTCCCTAAGTACTTGGGTTTGGCTGTGTGGCTTGGAAGTCATTACTGACAACTCAAAATGAAGTCTGTTTCCTCAATCCTTTCTATACTCATGCAATCAACTTAGTGCCCTGAAATATATCCCTTCTTGCTTTAACTAGCTAGAATGAATTCTGTTATCTGTAACTGAACTCTGACCCGTACAGAATACAATTTATATTCCCTTCTATAAATGACTCATTTTCTCAAGAACTCCTTCTGACAGATGAGTTGCTTTCCATTCTTTACCAAAGAGTAAACTTTCAACTTCAAACACCCGGGGGCAGGGCTGGGGGTGTGGGGGTGTGGGGAGAACTGTCCATTGTTCTTTGACCAAAGATAAAAATACTCAAATTTATATCACAAAAAGCATAACAGGGGCACCTGGGTGGCTCAGTGGGTTAAGCCTCTGCCTTTGGCTCAGGTCATGATGGAGGCTGAATCAGACTCTCTGCTCAGCAGGGAGCCTGCTGCTTCCTCCCCTCTCTCTGCCTGCCTCTCTGCCTACTTGTGATCTCTGTCCATCAAATAAATAAAATCTTTAAAAAAATGGCAGAAAATACAAATAATAGTCTAGAATCTGTTCCAGTTCAGTTAGTTATAATCACTTCATAAAGAAGTCAATTATTGCCTGATAGAGTAAAAATACTGGATTGCTGAAACAGAAAATATGCATAAATTATGAGCTATTTCTCCAAAAATATACATGACTTGGCCTGCTTGGTATACCATTTGAGAACTAAGGCAGTTCTTTTCCTATGTGAAAGGAATTTAATATTTAACCCTCAGGGTAAGCCAGGTGCTATGTTAGGTTGGTATTCTATCTAGCCAAGAGGTATCGCAAGGAGAAAATTAGTTGCTCTATTATTCCAGAGGCCAGTCACAGTAAAGTTTTATTAACAAAATGAACTGACTGAAAATTACCTCAATGACTTCAGCAAAATGAAATGGATAAACAGAGCTTGAAAATGAACTGGTGTGCCAAAGTTCTGGAGGTCTTAATTATGTTATTCCAGTGAGACTTCACTAAAATTCCTGGATTGGATTAGTTATCTTTTTTTTTTTTCTGTGATATACACACATACACAAAACAGGAAAAAATATATATTAACATAATTAACTAGTATTAATACTATTAAATAAATATGTGTGTGTGTGTGTGTGTGTGTATTTTTTCTTTTCCCCCTCCATTTGCAATTCTGGGAGAGAGAGAAGATACTCTTCCGGAAGTTAGAACTTTAATTAATTAATTAATTACTTTGTAAAAGATTTTATTTCTGTGAGAGGAAGAGGGAGACAGAGTGTGAGAGCATGAGCAGTCTGGAGCCGCAGGCAGCCGGAGAAGCTGACTCTCACCTTAGCAGTGAGCCCAACTGGGGGCTGGGTCCCAGGACCCTGGGATCATGACCTATGACCTTAGCCCAAGGCAAACGCTTAACCCACTGAGCCCACAGGTGCCCCGGAAGTTAGAAATTTAAATACAGAGAATGAACTTGTGTTGTTTTTAATGAATTTTAACCATTATATAAGAAAACTGAGTATGGCTTTGTATCTAATCTCTCTGAACATTTAAGTCTCAGGACTTACATCAGGAGAATAACTCAGTTTATCAAAACCCATTTAGCAAAGCCCCACACATTTCTTAGCCATGTGCAATTCCTTTACCAAACAGAGAAAAGAAACTTAAAACTTAATAGGAGCACTGAAACCAAGCATAAGAAATGTAGCTCTAGAGACCTTTTCCAGTGGTTCAAGCCCTTTTCGTTAATAAAGTCTGAAAATCCAACGTGACTGTGCCGCCGCACTTCGGTTTGTCACCTTTTAAAATGAAGAAAAAAAAGTCTTCGAACTATTACATATGTTCATTATCTTTAACTCCCGGAAACAGCTTTAGAACACCCACTTTGTGAACTTCAGGTTAAAACTACCTTTATGTGGGTGATTTTGACAGTAACGTGGCTTTAACAACAACAACAACAAATTAAACTCCGTAAGATGCGTTTTTAGAAAACCCTATTTGGGCCCTTTGTAGCCGTCTAGGAATCCGGCCTTTCTCGGGTTCTCCGGCTCACTGCCGCGGACCGGGCGGTGCAGAACCGCGCGACCCCGCACGAAGGCACCGCCGCGGTCTCCCCTGCGTCCATGTTGTCCGTCGGAGGGAGAAGACTGCAGACAAAGCCCGGATCTCCAGGGAAGGTGCTCCGGGCACACGACACCGACGGACCACAGCCAGAAGAGGCGCTAGGGCCGGAGGGTGGCGGCCAGCAAAGCAGAACCTCAGGCGGGTTCCCACACGCCCGCGGAGACCCAGCGGCTTTTCCGAAGCCTCGAGGTTCGGGCTCGCCACAGCCTGCCCAGCCCTTCCCCACCTCGGGGCACAAAGAAGGAGCGCCCGGCGCCGGGCTCCGCTCAGGCGCAGGCGGACAGGTCAGGGCGCGAGCCCGGCGCCCGCCCGCGTATTCGTCCTCGCCCGCCCGGGGCGCCGCGTCCCCGCTGCCCGCACTTACCAGGAGAAGCAGCGCGGCGCCCTCCGCACTCCGCGCCATCGCGCCCCCGCCTCCGCCGCGCCCTCGCCTCCGGCCGCTCGCCCGGCTCTCACCGCCGCTCCCCCGCGTCCCCGCCCGCGCGCCCCCGGCCCCGCCCCGAAGCTCCCGCTCCGAGGGCCGCTCTCCCCCGCCGCCGCGCCGCCCTATCCAGGGGCGCGGTGCCAGGTGCGGCCGCCGCGAGGAAAATGGAACCGTGAGCCCGCCCCAGCTGCTGGCGCCCGAGGTGGGAATTCCTTAGAGGAGGGAGGCGCGCGGTGGACTCCCGCCCCTCGTCGCACACGCACCTGGGACCGTGACGTCCCTGGGCTGGGGACTTTGGGTGGCAGGCCCCGCCCCGCCGTCCTGTCCTTCCCGGTTCCTTCCTCTCAGGAGAGTGGCCGGGACTAGGGGAGGCTCTGGGTCACCCGGTGGGACTCGGCCTGAGCAGCCCCAGAGCAGCGCGGGCCACGCGACGCCGGCCCCGGCCCCGGCCCAAGGGCAAAGCCGGCTCTCCGCAGCCAGACCTGCGGTGTCCAGCGAGCGCCCCCGGCCGCCCGAGGCCGCTCAGGGGTCTAGCGCTTTGTGAAAGTGAGCGGGCCCGGAGCTCAGGTGGCGCCAGGGAGACCCGTGCGCGGGCACCCGTGTCCTCACTGCAGCCAAGGGAGCCTGGGCCTGCTTTCAGAGAGCTCGGGTTCTGGAGCAGGATTTAGGTGGCTGGCTCCGAGAAGGCTTCTCTGTTCTTCCCAATGCCCCTTCATTGGTTTCAACAGGTTTGCAGTTTATCTGGTTAGGGGAGAAACAGAAAAATCACAGGTGATCTAAAGGGACAGTCCTTTGACTCCTTGTTAACTAGACACAGGTAGGAGAATATTCTAGGGGTGTTAAGGGGAAGATAGACTTCGATATGTTTTACAAAATCTCTTACACAAAAAATAACTAGAGGTCAGAATCCTTCTCCAGTAGTTACTGAGCGTGTGACCCGGACAATCTTTCTGTGCCTTAGTTCCAGATCTGTTTAATGGGATTAATAATAGCACCCAACGCGGAAACTGTTGTGAAGATTAAACCAGAAAATCCATGGGAAGCCTTCTGCGGTGTTTAGTACATCAGGTTCAATAAATGTAGTTTTTAGTAATGTAATTGCAAGTGTACATGTTAAGTTGAACTCTTCTTAATTAAACAGAGACAATGGAATCAGCACCGGGCTAGGAAACGTCTAAGAAAGGTTAACTATTGCTGTTGGCGTAGTGGAAGAGCCTAATAAAAGTATAAAGGATGTGGTATGCTGCTAGAAAGAAGTTTGGCATTCAGTTTGAACACAATAGCAGAGTTCCTTCTGTGGTCAAAAGTGCCCTCCTGTTTCTCTCCCAGTTTATCCTACCCTTCTCTCCCCAGACCTATCTTGCCAGTCTTTCAGGAGATCTGGCATCTCCTTATTCCCTTTCTTCCCTAGCTGCCAAGGACCACTCCGTCTTTGAATGGAGAAAACCATACTCTCCTCTGTTTGGTTAGGGCTTAACTGTTGAGTGACTTCTCTCATAGTATTATTTAAGTGTTAGTGACTAAGTTAGCAGAGGACTAACTTTCTAGGAAGAGTGTGTTTAGTTTTCCACTGTGTTTCCAGTGCTTAGAACAGTGCTGAGTGCCAGGGAGACTCTTAAGCATTGGGCGCATAATTAAATCAGGAGAGAAGTTAAGTCTTCTAGTTTCCATTCCTTTCTCTTGAGCTAGATGTGGGTGGTAGCACGTTGGTGATAATTCTCATTCCCCAGAACTCTGGGAAAACTCCTAAATAAACAAGGCAGGCTTTACTGAAATACTTTCACAAATCAACCCTGGAGACTGTATATAAATCCTACCAAAAATTAGTGCTCTTGTACCTGAGTCCTATAGGCAAGTATTGAGAGTTTGGTTTCTGTTTAGTAATGAACGTAACTGTAGCTTCCAGAATAAGAAATAGCTAGAGCAAATTTTATTTCTGTTGGATTGTTCAGCTCCCTCAGAGACCGACAAAGTCAGTTTCAATATTGTATTCTTTTTAAGACATTTATTCCAAGGCTTTGAGAGAAAGTGTGACTACATGCATTATCCAGTACTATTGTATGTCATTCTTAAAATCATTCCCCTTTAAAAATTCTGAAACTTATGACTCATTGAGTTAAAGGCAGTTGTTCAGAGTCAAACACAGCTAGTACTCTAGCTCCTGACTTCTTTCTCCTGGCATGAGAGTAAATCTATTTCATAAATCTCTGTACACAGGAGCAAATAATCATTACCGACAAAGCACTTGAGTGCCTTAAAATAAATTGAGTGTTAACAAGGTGTGAAAGATTTAACTTACAGGGTTTTCCCCCTAAATTAGTTGAACATTATATAGTAAATGTACTTTTCTTAAAACATGTACTTATTAAAAAAATAACAAAAACATGTACTTACAATGCATCAGTTTGAATTATACTTTGTTCAAATAATTAATGTCTAGAGGTACTCAAAATACCTACCTGAGTTATGCTTCCCATAATACTTTGGTTTACACACACACAGAGATGAGAATAAGTTTCAAGTGATTGGCTTATTAGAGTCATCTCTTAATATTACCTAAAACATAAAAATTTTGTAGAAACAAAAACTAATGTGTCCTTTATCTACTATCACTAGCTCTTTACTCCCGACACGTTGTAGCATCAAAGAACACTTTATGCATCAGGCGTTCTTGGGAAATAGTTTGACAGATGGCTGACCCTTTAAATCTACTGAAAATCTCAGTGCATGTATTAGAATTCATGTCAAAAAGATGAGAGCTAAATTGGGTAATTTCTGATTTCTAAATTATAATGTATGGCCATTACAACATAAAAATAGTCCTTATGATCAGGAGGCTTACTAACAGGACATCTATAGATAAAAGTTATGTAGATATAAAAGAAAATATGAAATACCGCTACATAATGTGAAAAGGGCAGAAAAAGAAGGAATCCCTTTCCTGGCATCACTCCACTCATTTATTTGTCAATTTATTCAACATTTAGTTTGTCCCAGTTTACCAAACATTTCATTTGCATTTTATTGGGAATATACAAAGATAAATAAGTATTTCTTCATCCCAAGAAGCAAAAATAAGTACTTATGAAATAATATAACTGCAGAACTTATAAACTATTATAAACGCAGTGGTCAAACTATATGCAGGGTATAATGCAAACCTAGGATTTGCATAGTCCCAAATTCACACTGACAGCCATGATATTAGAGAAGGTTTTCAGTAGGAACTGTGGGGGTGGTGTGGTGAGCTGATTCTTAAAGGATGAGTAATTGTGAAGGAGGCACTGAACCCACCAGGACAGAGTAACTCAAAACATAGGCACTGTTGGTGGGAAGAAACCATTCTTTTAACCACATTAACACAAACAAGGGAGTCAGAAGTAAAAGCTTTTTTTTTTTTTCCCCAGTGAAAATTGTATTGAGATATTAAAGCAGTATCTGATTAGAAAAGTCTAGCAAGAAGTTTGAAATGGGAAGGAAAATGCAATTGCAGGTAGATTTAGGAGGCAGAAACAGTCGCCTAATTTTCTTTCTTTCTCCATCCTTTTCTTACTGTCTGTCCCCCTGTTAAATGCTATAGCTTTTGAGTTCTTTCCTTTCCTTCTTACTTGGTACTGAGATGATTCTATAGGCACTCTCTCTGTGCAAGCTTTCACTCCTGACCTTCTAACATGGGAATATTACCATCTGGATATTTCATGGGGACCTCAAAGTACCATAATAATTTTGTAGGGATGTCAAACTAACATACTGACCAAAAAAATTTTTGGCAATCCCTCTACACCTCTCCAGTTCAAGCCCATGACTTCCTTATATGCCTCTCACATGCTTTGTCAGCTTGGCCACCCAAGCCAAGAACACGAGAGTCATTCCCAATTCAACTTTTTCCATACTCTCCATCTGCAGTTAGTTACCTTTCCCTTCATTTTCTGGGCTGCTGTTTGAAATGATTCATACAATCTTTGTAGCAGCGATCACATTGTGGCTCCTGGTGATTTCACCCATGTCTGCTACTCCGCCCGTTTCTCTTTCTCTCAAGACTGTTAGTACTTAGAAAGCAGAGGTCATATCTTATTCATACTGGACCCAACCCCTCATATCCAGCAAATATTTAGTGATCAATAAAGATTTGTTTAACTAAGCCCATGTAGTAGAAGGAACTGATTATAAGTAAAAAGCAGGATTATAAGGGAAGGTGTTTGAAAAATGCACTGTGAACAAATTAATGGTGGATCTGGTCAGAAAACGTTGGTCTGGGATTCTGTGTGTGTGTGTGTGATGTGCACAGGCATAGATGCATGCACACATATACACACATGTGGGTTGGTCTATGTATGTGTGTTTTCCCCGAACACACTGCAGCTCAAGAACGGGAGAAGGATGGCAGGTGGTGATGTGAGTTAGGGCTACAGAGTGGCCTGGCTGATAGTGAAGACGTGTGTCAGTATACACATGGAACTGTGTGTGGCACTAGGGGATGGACAGGATGAAGCTGGAGGAGTTTAGGGGACAGTTGAGAAGACAGTGTGTTACATTGGATATGAAGAAATGGGAGAGGATCCCGCTGCCCCTTAATTCTGGGGAAGGAGGCCTGGTCCTTTTCCACAGAAGACAAGGCAGGGGTGGCATCACAGACACTAGAGTCAGGATGTTGATATTCTCATGGACTTCCCAGTTAGATGGATCAAGAGCCACCAACACCCTGGGCAGGGAGAGACGGGAACTGGCCAGCTTGGAGTGGAGGATGGCTTTATTGCCTTTCTGAACTAGAACTAACAGAGTAATAATCAAAGCCTCGCAGACTGCAAGCCCTGTGGTCTAGCACGGAGAAGCCAGCATGTCCTTAATGAACAGTCACCACACTCTGGGGCAGGAGCAGTCAGCCCTGAGAGCACAGCTACTGGCACCAACACCCTGAAAGAGTGAGAGCCCCATGCAGTGAGGCACAGTGTCTAACCGAGCTGATCCCCCCAGGCTCCTCCTTGTGAGTCAATATATGGGACTGGCTGGAGGCAAAGGCGGAAGGAGATCCTTAACATTGTTCACAGGGCAGAGGAGAATTGGTGGATTTGCAACTGGTGCAATTGCAAAATGCTATTTGGCTCAGCCAGAAAACCAAAATTGCCCACTCTTGGGTCTAAGTAGAGAACTGATGATTCTTTTTTTTTTTTTTTTTTTAAGATTTTATTTATTCACTTGACAGAGAGAGAGAGAGCACAGGTAAGCAGAGCAGCGGGCAGAGGTGGAGAGGGAAGCAGGCTCTCTGCTGAGCAGGGAGCCCAATGAGGGGCCCGATCCCAGGACCCTGGAATCAAAACCTGAGCCAAAGGCAGCTGCTTAACCCACTGAACCACCCAGGTGCCCCAAGTACTGACGATATCTTAAGAGATTCTTTTTTTCTTTTTCTTTTTCTTTTTTTTTAAGATTTTATTTATTTGACAGAGATAGAGAGATCAGAAGTAGGCAGAGAGAGAGGGGGAAGCAGGCTCCCCACTGAGCAGAGAGCCCGATGCAGGGCTCCATCCCAGGACACTGAAATCATGACCTGAGCCAAAGGCAGAGGCTTAGCCCCCTGAGCCATCCAGGTGCCCCAAGAGATTTTTATTTTTTTTAATGAATCACACTAGTTTTAAAATGTGATAGGACTATAATAATGCTGGATCACAGTGTGCCCAAATAAGTGGTGTCTAGAAAGGCTCAGCAAGCTCCTGGTGTCCCATCAGAAGCCCCTCCCTGCCAATGATTAACGTCCGGAATCCTCTAGCTGAAGGTGCCCTTAGCCGTTACATGCATCATACTGGGAGGGCAGCATGTTAATCTCTCGTCAGTCATTTACACCGTAACAGACACCACAGATTGAACAGGTATGCTCCACCTCCGAGTCTTGGCGCTCTCCATTCCCTTTCCCTAAAAGGTTCTGTTCTAGACCGGTACAGTGTTTACTCCCTCACTCTTTACTTTTTGTGCCCCACAAATAAGACCTTATCGGTGAGGCCTTCTCCGAACACTCATTTACAAATTAAAATACTCCCAGCCCCAGAGCTCCCCATGCCCCTTCCCTGCTTCATTTTTTCTTCTTGGCACATTGCAATCTAAAGACTACGCATTTATATATTATCTGTTGCCATTTACTAGAACGTAAACTTTGTAAGGGCTGGAAGTTTTCTCTGTGAACTGCTCTGTATCCAGCACCTAGAACTTTGCCTGAACCCTTGTAGGTCTTCAGTAAATGTAAGTTGAGTACATGCATGAATGAATAAGTGAGTACATCTTTGAGGTTATTTTGGAGGCTGGGGTTTGGGTGTATGCATGCATATGTGGGTGTGCCTTTAAAGTGAGAGTAAAGGGGAAAGGACAAGAGACAATTATATTCCTGGAAAGATGTCAGTAAATGTCTCCAAAATAAGGTGGACAAAAATCACTCTTCCTTACCATTTTTTTAAGGATGGACCTTGCTAAGCCTGGCTGAACAGTGTAAAGTGAAGTTCAGAGGCCAGTGGAGAACATTGCTGTGTTAAGACTCCCTTTCTTGGGCGCCTGGGTGGCTCAGTGGGTTAAAGCCTCTGCCTTTGGCTCAGGTCATGATCTCAGGGTTCTGGGATTGAGTCCCGCATCGGGCTCTCTGCTCAGCTGGGAGCCTGCTTCCCTCTCTCTCTCTGCCTGCCTCTCTGCCTACTTGTGATCTCTGTCAAATAAATAAAATCTTAAAAAAAAAAAAAAGACTCCCTTTCTTTCAGGGATGACAAAGTGCAAAGCCATAAACCATATGGAAAATATCTTTCCTTCTGGAGGTGAACAAAGCAAGCATTCATTAACAGGATTGTGACACTTGGGAAGGTTGATTTTATCTCCTCAACTACATTTTCTGTTTTGTTTTGTTTTTTTTTTCATTTTTTTTTTTTTAGTAGGCTCCACACCCAATGTGGGGCTTGAACTCAGAACCTTGAGATCAAGAGTTGCATGCTCTACCCACTGAGCCAGCCAGGTCCCCCCGGCAACTATAGTTTCTGAAAAAGAAATTTTCAGAATAAGTTTCTGGGCTTGGTGTTTACCCTAAGATTTGTTTGATTTGTTTATGGGAATTCTTGGAAAGATAAGGGAAATAGCCATGGCTAGGAAGATGGGGGGAGAGTATTTGGTATTTAACCACAGCTCTGGACTGTAATCCATCCCCAACGTGACAGGACATGCCGGGCTTGCAGGCAGGCCTGGGAGAGTTTACTGAGGGTGTCAGGCAGAAACCATCACGCTGACTCAATGTGAGTAATGAGCCTACAGAGACACACAGGAAAAAACCCTCAGAAGACAGAAAAGACTATTGGTTTCTTGGCAGTTATTTCATTCTTTTGCACGTAGACAAGGGATGTTCTTATATTTAAGGAAAAAGTGAAAGAGAAGCGATTCAGTAGTTTTGGAAAGAACACTTGGATGTATCATATTGATTGTTAAAGATCTTTCCAAATAGTAGGGAGTAATAATTATAAGTACTCTAGTAGAGAGAGGCAGAATCTCAAAAACAGTGAACGATTTTCATTTTAATGAAAAAAACAAGGATTGGAGGAAATGAAATTTCTTTTATTTATCTTTCAGAATTCATCTTGGTGATGGCAGTGTTTTATTTCAGCACCATACCAGTCGATGTAATAATCTGTTAATAATCAAGCTCTGTAATTTGTGAATGGCTTATTATTAAAATGATTAGAGCACATCTAAAGTTAATCAGTAATGATGTTACTTACTTGCATTTTGACATCCATCTCGGGTGGAGAGAGTTTATTTCCCCGGGAAGGCCTTTGCAGCCTCTAGGGGATCTTGTCCACAGGAGGATGTGAGCTTGTGAATATCATCTGTAACCTGTGTCATGAAGGGGAAAAAAAAAATATGGGGAACCACTGTTTTGGAACACGTTTACATGAGCTGTACTCACTAAAAGTTATAATGTAATTCTTGCTGCCTGGGCCCCACGTGCGCGAACTGCTATGATGGAAGTTAAAGGGAAAAAAAAATTCACAGGAAAAGGTGCAAAGACATCACAAGAAAAAAACAGAGTTCACAAAAAGAATGATTCTGGCTTGGCAAAGACGTTTCCAAGGAAAGCTGGCAAGGAAGGTGGACCTAAAATCACATCTAAGAACTTCGAGAAATGTGCCGTAAAACCTGGGAAAAAAGCTGTCAAGCAGTTCAGAAATAAGCAGGAAGGGGATAAAACACCAAAGAACAAATTCCAGCAGGCAAATAAATTCAACAGAAAGAGAAAATTCCAAACGGACGGTAAAAGTGATGAATCAGCGGCCAAGAAACCTAAATGGGACAACTTCAAAAAGCAGAAGAAAGAACTAAAGCAAAGCAGGCAACTCAGTGACAAAACCAACTATGACATTGTTGTTCGGGCGAAACAGATTTGGGAGATCTTACGAAGAAAAGACTGTGACAAAGAAAAGAGAGTGAAATTGATGAGTGATTTGCAGAAGTTGATTCAAGGGAAAATTAAAACTATCGCGTTTGCGCACGATTCCACCCGTGTGATCCAGTGTTACATTCAGTACGGGACTGAAGAGCAGAGAAAACAGGCGTTTGAAGAACTGCGAGATGATTTGGTCCAGTTAAGTAAAGCGAAGTATTCCAGAAATATTGTGAAGAAATTCCTCATGTATGGGAGTAAGCCACAGATCGCAGTGATCATAAGCAGTTTTAAAGGCCACGTGAGGAAGATGCTGCGGCACGCGGAGGCGTCCGCCATCGTGGAGTACGCCTACAATGACAAGGCCATCTTGGAGCAGAGGAACATGCTGGCCGAGGAGCTCTACGGCAACACGTTTCAGCTTTACAAGTCCCCAGATCATCCAACCCTGGACAAAGTATTAGAGGTACAGCCAGAAAAACTACAGCTGATTATGGATGAAATGAAGCAGATTCTAACTCCAATGGCCCAAAAGGAAGCTGTGATTAAGCACTCATTGGTGCACAAAGTATTCCTGGACTTTTTCACCTATGCGCCCCCAAAGCTAAGATCAGAAACGATCGAAGCCATCCGCGAAGCCGTGATCTACCTGGCGCACACACATGATGGTGCTAGAGTAGCCATGCACTGCCTGTGGTACGGCACACCCAAGGACAGGAAAGTGATTGTGAAAACAATGAAGACTTATATTGAAAAGGTGGCCAATGGCCAGTACTCCCATTTGGTCTTACTGGCGGCATTTGATTGTATCGATGATACTAAGCTTGTGAAGCAGATAATCATATCCGAAATTATTAGTTCTTTGCCCAACATAGTAAAGGACAAATACGGAAGGAAGGTTCTGTTGTATTTACTGAGCCCCAGAGACCCTGCACATACGGTGCGAGAGATCATTGAGGTTCTGCAGAAAGGAGACGGCAATGCACACAGTAAGAAAGATACAGCGATCCGCCGACGTGAGCTCTTAGAGGCCATCTCTCCTGCTTTGTTAAACTACCTGCAAGGACACGCCCAAGAATTGGTGTTGGATAAGTCTGCATGTGTGTTGGTGGCCAACATTCTGGGAGCCGCCGTTGGAGACCTTCAGCCTGCCATGAATGCTATTGCCAGCGTGGCAGCAGCCGAGCTCCATCCCGGTGGCAAGGATGGAGAGCTGCACGTTGCAGAGCATCCCGCAGGACACCTTGTTCTGAAGTGGTTAATAGAACAAGATGAGAAGATGAAGAAAAGTGGAAGAGAAGGTGGTTTTGCAAAAACACTTGTCGAGCTTGTTGGTGTGAAGAACCTGAAGGCCTGGGCTAGTGTAAACCGTGGGGCGATTGGCCTGTCTAGCCTTCTCCAGAGTTCCGATCAAGAAGTTGTGCAGAAAGTCAAAGCTGGACTGAAGGGCCTCATTCCCACATTGGAGAAAAACAAGAACACCAGCAAAGGAGTAGAAATGCTACTGGAAAAACTGGCCGCATAGTGGACACAGTTAAGAACAAGAGAGAATCGTTTTTCCTGTCCTCTTTTCCCAGTGTGGACAAGAAGTGCTCGGGTCTACCTTCCTGGGAATCTGGGTGCTCTGTATATTTGTTTGTTTTTTTTTTTTTATAAGAGTCTATTTATAAAACAATTTCTAAAAAAAAAAAAAAAAAGTTATAATGTAATTCTTGAGTCCCAAATTATTTTTTTGTGAATGGCAGATTATATCTGTGTAGTAACTTCACTTTTGTAACAAAAGTAATTGAAAATATCTTAATATGATAAATAATAATTTAATTAACTCAGGTACATCTATACACACCCAGGGAATTGGAGAATTAAAGCGGTCTTTCAAATATAAGAAAAGAGATTCAAAATTTCTCTAGTGCCTGAGGATTTTAGGAAGATGTTCGTTTTTAAACCTGATTTGTTTGAGCTGTACTTTTTTTTTTCTTTTTCTTTCTGTTTTGGCAGTGGACTGATTTTGAATTTCATCCCCCTCTCTAGTTCCCACATAGAGATTTTACTAGACAGAAATATGTTTAAATGCTAAGCAAACCAGTTAAGCAAAACACTGATTCAAAGAAGGCAACGGGAAAAAATTTCTCTTGATAATTTAACTTTAAATATCACAGTGACCCATACTAGCTTCTGTAAGTACATTTGTGGTTAAAGAATTTTTTTAATTCATAAAGATCATTATGAACATTACTATATGCCTTGAAAGCAGATCTCTTGTTTGACTGGGCAGTTATCTGCTAATTTACCATGACACTTTTTTTTTTTTTCAGGCGGACCTCTCTTAACGTTTACTGAAACAATATCTGAGTGATGTCATACCTTTTGGGAAAGTCACACCCGTTTCATGTAGACTCAGCTACAAAAGAGGTAAGTCAGTCAACAAAGACTTCTTGTGACTAATTCTTCTCTGGGTATGAAAGAGGAAGAGAGTGTATCATCATACTTCTTTCTTAATTTTAGGATTAGAGCATGCATCTGAAGTAATCAGGACATTTGATGACAAGTCAACAAATTAAGCAGAGCAGTATTACAGGGAAGACTTAGAGGTGAACAAAGTAAAACCCATGTGAAAGCTCATGTTAAAGGATTGATTTATGGTTCATAAAAGTGCCATTCTGAGTTTCCATTGTTTGGCACTGTGGGAGAATCCGTCTACATGGTGGAATTTTCAGTAGTTGGAATCCTAAGTCTACAGAGTGTGGTTTATGTTTATTATACCTTTGATTTTCACCTCAGGAGTATGGATAAGCCATCCGAAATAAACAAAAAAATCAGAGGAAGATTGGGGCTTCTAGGTTTTCAGGAATAATTAAGATGGTGGGACATCTATGGAACATGTCATTTACTTTTATTTCTTAGAGACTAGATGCCTGAGGTCTGTTTGTCAGAATGTGAAACCTGAGTCCCAGGTATGCTCTGTGGCCCTACATGGACAGATGCCAAATATGTGATTTGAGGGACCCTGGAAAGTGTTTATGCTTAAAACACCTCACCTCCTGACCTATGACCTAATGATAATGGAAATCACTTTGTTTTCTAAGTAAACAGATATTGAGTATTAAAGATACCTATTCCAAGGAGGAATAACAAAGTGCTGCTGTGATTGATACTTTATCTTGAATTAAATTACCAAAACAACTATCAATTGTTTTATTAATTATTAATTTGTTTAATTAATTATTAATTATTTTATTAATTATTAAAAACTTAACTAGTTATGGTCAGTTTTTTAAAGGAATCAGGAGGTAGTGATTCTCAAAACATTAGGCATAGCATGTTTGAGAAATAAGGTAAAAAAACATGCAAAGGAAAACAAATTTCATTTCCTTTAATTTTATGTTGGGTCAACTAGTTTTTGCAAATGAAACTATTTTTCATGTGGCTAGCAACTTGGCACCGTATATCATAGAAACTGAATATAAAGTGTGGTCTCTTCTGTGTGTGTTGTAATTGCTATTCTGTTGGTGTTATCTAACATATGGATACTACAGAAGGTTGGGTTAAGAGCATCATTCCTTTCACGCTAATTTTCAAGTAACTTTTTTCCCCCAAAGCCACCTGGCTGCCCTATTCTATTTGGTGGAAATGATGTAATTAAAAGTCTTAGAGGTCTTAGAGGGCTCACTGGGTCGGTCTAACTCTTGATCTCAGCTCAGGTCTTGATCTCAGGGTCCTGAGTTTGAGCCCTGCCTTGGGTTTCACACTGGGTGTGGTGACTGCTGAAACAACAACAACAAAACTCTCAGCAGGAAAAACCTCTCCACTCTGCCCTTTCCAAGGAAGCTCAGCTGAAAACTTAAAATCATCTGGTGATTTTAATCATTTTGGCTATCTAAGATAACAATTTAGTATGAATAAATTCGTCTCTCTTTGCTTATGTATTCAAAGGAGTTTCCAGTGTGGAGTGGCCTATGTGAATGAGGCAAAAGATTAGTGAAAAAGAAATATTATAGTGGCAGTTTGGAGTTGCAGGAAGAGAATTAACCTAGTCAATTCCTAACTCTGCCCTTGATAAGTTGCTTTTCAGCATGTTTGAACATCTGTAAAACAAGGTTTTGGATCAGATAATATAGATGTTTAGAGTTTGTATGGTTTTAATACTTTGCATGTCAGTACTCTTAACTCTACGTTGAGTTCATTTTGAAGATTTAAATTATAATGATAAAAACAATAAAAAATAACAATCTTTACGAGCACTTACTCTGTCCTAAGTGCACGCTTGTAACCTCTTTACAAAAACCTCCTGATGTAGGTAAGGACTATTATTTCCATAATAATAGTCCAGGGAGGTGCAGAGTGATTAAGTAACGTTCCCAAGGACACACAGCTAGCTAGTAAGTGGTGAAGCTAGGGTTTGAATTCAAATAGTTGTCTCCAAAGCTTAACCTCTTAACTGTTAACTTAAAACACACAATTAAAAAACAAACCACATTAAAAAAATTCAAATTTATCTTTTGTTAATCATTAAAACATAATACAGTTGTTTTGATTGACTAATAGATAGAATGACATTTTATAATTTTCTCATGGGCCCTGGCGTAGTAACTTTGATTTTGTGCAAAGTTTAGCAGGCTTTCTTTGCCCAACAAATCCATGTTTCCTATCAAAATATTCAAAAACATCTCCTGACTTGTTCTTTCAGTGGAGACATCCTTTCCCAGCCAGAGCTGGCAGAAGTAGCAAGAACATGTGTTGGCTTGTTCTGGAGGCTTTGTTGTGAAATAGGTTTGCATAGAATAGAAGAGCTTCTATCATCTTGGCAGCAAATGTCTTTGTTGCTGGTTTGCCTCTTTGAAAGAATTTCCAAAGATCAGTACAACAGACCCTTCTGTTGCAGAGTCTGAGAAGGTGTAAGGAGGAAGAGTGGTGAGTTAGAAGATGAACTTATGTTTCAACTGTAGCAACCATACCTTGTGAGGAAAAATTAATAGCAATTTATAACAGCTGAGAGGAAGAGGGAAGATGCAGGAAGGAATATTGTCAGAACTTACTAGACTGTTTATTACATATTAAATTTTTTGTCATATAAGAAGTTGTATATAATGAATGTGTTTAACTTGATGAGTTTGGTGGTAAGTATACACCTATGAAACCATCACCACGGTCTATGCCATGAAACTATTCATTCCCTCCAAAAGTTTCCTCCCTCTCTCTTATTTATTATTCTTATTCTTATTATTAATGACAAGAAGACTGAATACAAGATTTACCCTTTTAGCAAAATTTATGTATACAATACATTATTGCTAACTATAGGTTCTATGATGTACAGTAGATCTCTCGAAGTTATTCATTTTATCTAAATGAAACTTTGTGCCCTTTGACTAATACTTCCACTTCCTATGACACAGTTGCCTACTAATCTAAAGTTGAGGATGTCAGCCCTACATGAGAATAATTAAGAGTTTGGTCAAACAAGGTCTTTTCATTATGCTTTACCTGAAGAAAAATTAGGTGGAAAATCTAGGTGGTTCTTTTCTTTCTTTTTTTTTTTTTTTAAATTTTATTTATTTATCGGAAAGAGAGAGGGGAAGAGAGCGAGCACAGGCAGACAGAATGGCAGGCAGAGGCAGAGGGAGAAGCAGGGTCCCTGATGAGCAAGGAGCCCGATGTGGGACTCAATCCCAGGATGCTGGGATCATGACCTGAGCCGAAGGCAGCTGCTTAACCAACTGAGCCACCCAGGTGTCCCTTTTTCTTTTTAATAATAAATTTGGAGAGCAGACTCTGCATGCAGAAACTTTCTATCTGCAACACAAACCAAGCGTCACTGTCTGTTCCATGGGTCTGATGATGGAAAGACACTGCTTCAGCTACACTGAGCTACTTGCTTACCTGAGGGTGTGTGTGTGTGTGTGTGTGTGTGTATGTGTGTTACCCCCAGGTTAGGACCACATAATTCTTACTATCAACATGGTCAGTTGGACGTGGGAAGACATGACTGAAGTTAATCTCACTTTTTGTGTTTAAATACTCAGATTTGGCTTAGTTATAATGCCTTTTTGCAGGAGTGGAAACCATGTCATTATCCCATTTAAATAAGTACAAGATTACCTGATTCTGTGCTGCTTTATAATTAAGAGAGTTCTTTGCAATCCTCTTTTGGTTATGAAAGAATATAAATACTTCCTTTGCCCTCTGAGGAGAGGAAGACATACGTGTTCTTTCAATCTGAGTGTTTTGCTTATATTAGGATTTCATACTCTTTGTTTTCACACAACTTTTACTGTTTGCTAGCTTAATAATGACAAATTCCGTGCACAGAAAACATCAGAGATGTACCAAGGCATAAACTTAAAAATATGATGGTACTTCATGAAATAAATGTGGAAGGAGAGATAACATTAAGGCGTAAAATAGTACTTGTCGTTGTTCAGTTGTGTTGTTTTCTACAAATCATGGAAACACTGAGGTGGAGGGACCCATTTAAAGTTATCATATAAAAAAATGAAATGGAATAAAACAAAAATCAGGGTCTTAGATACAGAGAACAGACTGGTGATTGCCAAACGTGGGGCATGGGAGGTGGGGAAAATGGGTGAAAGGGTTCAAAAAGTATAAACTTGGTTATAAATAAGTCATGGGGATATAATATACAGCATGGTCACTATCATTAATAATACTGAATTGCATATTTGAAAGTTGTGAAGAGGGTAGATCTTACAAGTCCTTATCACAAGAAAAAAATTTTTTATAACTATGTATGGTGATGGATGTTACCTAGACTTACTGTGTTGATCATTTCTCAATATGTATTAATATTGAATCAGAATCTCTCCATATAAAGTTACTTTTACATCTAGCTACATGTCACACATGACCCCTTCTAAATAGTGTGATATCAAAGTAATCCTTAAGGAGTTGATCAGAAAGGAGATTCCATGACTTTTGGGGAGTTTGTTTTCCTTATTAAATGTGAAAGAGATGTTCATTGTGCCCTGAAAAATAAACTCACATATACCTCAAAATAGCAGCAAATCATATACTTGTTTCTTTCTATCCATTCCTTTGTCTCTACCTTTTTCTCTATCTCTCATTCTTAGATACATCTAGAAATATATAGATTGCCCTGTCCTCTATGTCCAAATAGATATATTTGTCTACAATGTACTGCTTCTTTAATCTTTAGAATTATATCTAGATTTCTGGTTTTTTAAAAATTATTTTCATTGTTTTCTTTGTATTTCCAATTTTTCATGCTCTACTCAAGTCTTAGGGCTGAAAGGAAGCAGATTATTTTGACAGAGTAATGGTTATATATTATTATTGCTTTCTATTGTAAATAACTGTAGATAAACCTTTACATTTATGTCACTTTATTGAATGACTTTGAGGTAGTAATTTGCTTCTCTGGATCTCTGTTTTCCTCATTATAATTAGAGTTACTGTAAGAATTAAATTAGAATATGTAACTAACAGTCTTGGCCAGCTGGTGGGGCTTACCGGTGTCTAGTTTCTTCCTGCTCTGGTAACTGTATCCATTTGCACTTGTTCTTTTAGACCATCATTCTCTTGAGTTTTAACTGTATCTGCATTGTGTTTAGATTATTGTTTTGCATTTGTTGAAAAGAAAGTCTATTTATAAAGGAAAAAGAAAGTAAAGACACCAACCTTGAAGGGCCCATGTCTTGTCATGGAGGGATCAGGCAGAGCAGAAGGAATCTCAGTCTTCATTGTGGAAAATGTGTTGCTTCTGGCACCTGTAAATCAAACAATTATCTTCTTTTCTTTATCAATTCCCCCCCCACACTTAAAAATGATCTCAGACTGTGCTGTTGAACAAGTATTAAGCCATATAATCTCTGACTCAGAGTTATTTGTAGACCCAGTGCAGGAGTCTGAATATACTCAGGATTTTCTGCAGGAGTGCAGAAAACACTGAATTACCAATAACAGGAAGGAGAGATCCTTAACGTTTACTTGTTTCTTAATTGTTAGTTGCATTGAAGCTTGAGAGTTGAGTGTGTTTTTTTTTCATGCTCTTCCTTGAATTTTGACAATTAAGATACATTGATCTTGCTGTTTTTATTCTTCAAACTTTCTATAAATTGGAGGATGAGGGGATATTTTTGGAATTTACCTACAGGGGCTTCATTTTTTCCTGGGTTTGATTCGGAATGTCAGAATCAAATCATCCCCTTTCCTTCACTCTACGCCCACTCTAACCCAGTTTCTGCTCCTCATACACCAGATCCCAGTTGAACTGTATGGATTAAAGAATAAGGACGGTCAGCCAAGGCAAGATTTGAAGTTCCAAAGGGACTTTTTGTGGCATCCCTTTAAAGAAAGACATAAAAATAACAGACATTTATTGGGAGACACATCCAAGCTGCTGGGGCTGACAGCTGTCCCCAGATCCATGGTACATTTTTCATCATGTTAGGCTGGAAACCTTACCTTCTTTTTACTCCAGCTTTTGTCTCTGAGGCATCATTGCATGTCAGAACTTTTGCCTGAAAGATCATTCCAAACTACCAAACAAATAATAAATGACTTAAAACCTCTCGTTAATAAAAGACTGCTCTGACCTCATCGAGCACTATTTCCACCTGAAGAAGAGATCCTGAGTCCCCAGGTACTTCCTTCCTGCGTGGGAGGATGGGCAAAAGGTATCAGCTAGAAAAAAAATATAAAATACTGATAAAAATACCTATGTAAGTCAGTTTCTTACCTTATATTTCTTAGTAACTGTTAATTCTAGAGAGTAGCTCACCTTTTACTAAATGGTTAAGGAAGTACTCATGTTTGTTGCCAACGGTTTTATTATCTCAGTGTTATACTGTTGAAGTTTCAGCATATACTGTTTAAAATTTATAATACATCAAGTAAAAAGACAGTTTTAAACATTTTTCTTTTTTTTTTTTTTGCTTTAAACAATTTTTATTTTTGGTGAAAAAATACAGATACATTTTTGCTTTGAATTTACTTTTACATGGCAATTCAAGGTCCTTCTAGACAAGATGAGTCTATTTTTATTTTAAAACACATTTAATTTCAATTTTTCCCTTAGAGAGCCTTTACGACAGTGACATAGTTTCCTCTGTAGTTTGGCAATGCAGCGAAATTCCCATTTCATCATAAGTTGGGTTTTAAGAGGCAACGCCAAAATTCTTTGAGGATCCTGAAGACACTTTTGAACTTGAAATAAGGATTATTATGATTATTAATTTAATTCACATGCATCACAGAGGCACACATCAACCATGTGTGATCTAGACTCCAGGACAAGCTTCTGTTGAGAAGAGGCCACAGTGATAATAGCAAGGCAGTTTCCTCAGGACCTGGCAGCCACTCCACAGGATCTAAGTCCCCTCACCTCAAGATGGGCACACTGCAGGTATTGTTGAAACAGTGGGATTATCTTAAAAGAACAGATTGCCCGCTCTTCTTGGCCATCCTAGCACATACCTTCCTGGTAGTCATGCATGGCACCAGGGGGAGGGAAGGATGTTAGATGTAGGGACATTTAGGAGGTCTCTTTCCTCCCAGGGAAGCTTAGGATTGTATCCTTCTGTGTTAAAAGATACTTTATTACTTTGCATTCCATCTGGAAAAACAAATAGATTTTGAATATGGCTGGCAACAAAACAGGGAGAAGTCTTTTATATACAATTAGAGACAGTGACAATGACCTTGTAAAGACTCAGCTAAAACCAGAATGTTGATAAGAAGGTAGGGTGTTCTCTAGGGGCTAAAGGCTGAAGATGAATGACTTGAAATGATTTGAAGAGCTGCACCGCTATCGGTGCATATGAAATAATGAATTCAAAATCTTCATTGTTTTGCTAGAGAATTTAGTTGTTGTAGCTGTTTCAGAGTACTGAGGCTTAATAAAATAGAGGTTAATGATAATCCATTTCCATCTCCCTTTTTGACTTGAAACGGGGCTTATAATACATATTCAAAAATTTCACCCTATGTTAATCTAGTCAGAGGCCTCTTTTCCTTATGAGAAAAACCATGTTTGTATTCTCACAAAGTCTGTAGACATTGTTAACATAATAAGCAGCACTGTCATCTGCAAATTACATCTACTCACTGACATTTACAAAATAGAGAGTAATTTTCAAGAACTATTAACACAGGATTTGTATTGAGAAATGTATACCAAGGAGCTCAAAGTAAGATATTTTCTTTGGATAGATCCTTTCAAAGTAATTTAGAAAAACACAAAATATTATTTACACCATACTAAACTTTCCTAAATGCTCTATGATATTTTCTTATCAAACTGTATTTTGAGAATGGAAGGATATAGATATAGCAGTTTAATGCAAAAGCCAGTAGCCCTTAGCTTGAGCAAAAGATGCACTTAGGGTCTCCCAACACCGAGAAGATGACAACTCAGCTGCAACTATTTCCCTTTTCCAAGCAGCTCAAAATGCTTTAGCAAAGACCTTATGACTCTTAGGTCATTATTAGTGACATAAGAAAAGGTGACAGAGACAAGAACTGGGGCTCTTGACTCCAAGTGCTTAATCCAATAAAACACGCTGCATTTTAGTTAAAGGGACAAATACATTTCTTTGGTACTGCAAAAAGAGAAGTTTAAAAGTTGTTAATTATTAATTGGAATTTTCCCACTAAATATGATCTCAAGATTTTTGGAAAAACATCCAGATTTACTACCACTTGAATGGTATTTGAGAAGTGAGAGTGACAACATGACCCAGTTTGGGGATATTAACTAGAAAATTTAAACTGATCAAGCTCGGTTTAGGAGATTCCAAAATAAGTGCCCAGTTAGACTAATACTGTGAGCTTTGCTATGCTCCTTTGAACAATTTGGTCCAAATAATATATTCAGCCAATATGTTATTCCAGTTCATTCTGGTCATATCAGACGGGAACAAGGATCTTCTATACAGATCATATTACGTGACCCCCTTATCTCCATCGGAGTCTGTAGGTTGCCAGGAACATTGGAAATGGGACCAATCACCCTTTCTGTCACTATTACATTTTGCGTGAGAAGTGGCTCAGAGACTGTAGTGGAAGGTTGCACGAGAGAACCAGAGGCCGAATAAGTCTCTGTTACCAAATAGCTACCATGCTGCAGAGGGTCAGGGATGGAAACAGCTGGCTGCAGAACAGAGCCGGAAGCAGACAAAGCAGAGGTTCCTTGACTGCCTGACAAAGTCTGGCCCCTAACAGATTCTGGCTGTTGGACTCCTAGGGAATAGCCACAGGATTCCATGCCCAAATGGCTGTCTTTGGAAGGTGGCTGAAATTGTTGGGCTTCTTCATCGATCCCGAGGCTTATCTCTGCAAGCTTTTTAAATTTGGGGCCGAGCGAGTCCAAGAAGCTGTCATCCAGCTCATCGGCAATAAAACTGCAACAACCCAAGGAGCCCACGGGAGAACCGGGGGCACCCATTCCTTCATTATCATAGATCAGCAAGCAGTCATTTGCTTCCTGGGCATCGTCTTCCTCTGCACAGGCAAATGCTTTCTAAAGGGGGAGAAAAGTGGAAAAAATGAATTTTCAAAGAGTCTCAGTTGAAGAATGCAACACTGTTCATAGAACTCAAGAATTGATCATGAATGCCTAATTTAGGTAAGCCACAGAAACAAAGCCAAACTCTGGGTATTAGCAATCTTGTAAGAGAAACTTGTTGGAGAACAGTGTAGCTGTCATTCCTTTGGAATTGAATCTAGCCTAGGCTCACTTTTTAAGTCTGGGTTTTGAAGGCACTGGCATGGATTTGGACCTACAAAACCAACGTGCTCAAAGCCTGGAGGTTATTCACTGGGCCCAGTGTGGGGGTCCCTGTATGTGCTTCTGTAAATGCATGTCTTTGTGTTTAGGGGTGGGGACAGGCATCCCACTTACACCATCTAAGCCAGCTCTCAGCCAGACTGGGGCCTTGGCCTAGATTTCCCGACCCATGCGGGAACCTGACCCATAACGAGGGCCCACACCACATCTCAGAATATCCCAAGAGATCCATCCCAAACAAGCTCTCCCTGACAGTCAGTGTGAGACAATACCTTCTCAGCAACAGTTCCAATCCCAGAAT
Source organism: Mustela erminea (assembly GCF_009829155.1). Classification (NCBI taxonomy): domain Eukaryota; kingdom Metazoa; phylum Chordata; class Mammalia; order Carnivora; family Mustelidae; genus Mustela; species Mustela erminea. Next base: position 40,233,223 of record NC_045626.1, read on the forward strand.
TTACCAGGTCTGACACCAAAACTCCATAGGAAATCTCTTCTACTGATGCACCAACCAAGAGGCAAGACCTGCCTCTTAAAGTCCTCTCTGTTCTTGAAACCTTTTTCGTTTCAGTTCTATGCTTCCTGACACTTCTTCTGACCTTTGATCACATCCCTTTTTTCCCACTTTTATTTCTGGGTCATTAATTTAATGGTTCTTCAGCATTTTGGGGCATGGACTCTTTTGAAAATGTGAAGGATACTATAACACTGTCTCAGAAAAATATGCACATTTGACATACTTTATGGTACAGGGAACACAAAAGAGGCTGCTTTGTATATTTCTGCAGAGGATGCTGCTGATCCTGACACTCAAAAGATTTTGCTTTCCATTGTTATTCCAGTCAGAGGGAGGAGGCGCCCCTTGTTATATTCTTTCCCTTTGTGTCTACCTACCATTTTTCCTTTTGACTAGTGGCCCAATTTTGGCTATCACCGTAGGTTATCTGCATTATTTTGGCAGAGAACCCTATTTTTTTCTTACATTTTAACAAGCTGTAAGTACAACAACGAATTGCAAAGAAAAAAGATCTCTAATGTACATAAAATAACAAAGCCACAGAGTCTTCTACCACATTACCTGAGAAAAGTAGGAGTCCAGGAAATTCATGCTTACTGCTCCTTCACCATAGTCTTTATTGGTTCCTCCCGTAGAATGCCTTGTTCTCATTGTTCCAGACTGTCCTGCAGAACCAATGCCAAGTCCAGTGACTCCTCCAAATCCTCCAGCGGCTCCAGATCCTGTAGCTGCTCCAAGTTTGGTGGTCAGTTCCATTCCCGAGGTTCCTTCCACCACTGTCCCTCCAGCATATGTATTTGTACAAACTTCTAAAAACAGGGAAGAAAATTCTGGAGCATCTTATGCTGTAATTGGTTTTTTTTTTTTTTTTTTCTTTTACTGTTTTTTGGTATCAATGGGCAGATACCCAGTAAAGCAAATAAGTAGGAGAGATTACAATTATATGACTAGAGGTGATAAGAACATTCTAGGGTCTGTTATGAGAGAGTAACAGAGGAGGTGAGTCTGTACAGAGGATCTTCGCAGATGGAATTGCTCTGGAAACATACTAATTAAAAAATATACATAGGAAATAGATTTTCAGTGACAACAGCCAGAAATAGAAAAGTAAAAACAGAATATTCAGCACACAGCCATGGAAAACTTGTAATGCAATGCTTATTTGTTTTCAAGAAAAAGAAGAAATAAAAATTAAGCTATTATTGCTTTCAATATGGAAACCAAAGAGGAAATATCCATAATGTAATCATGCAAATTAGCAGATGCTAATTTAGTGTCTTGGTGTCTGAACACAATTTAAAGAGTTATGACTATTCTCCTTATCACCTTTACATTACACTTTCATGGAAAGTTAATTTTTTTCTAGAGAATTCTGAGTATAGTTTTTGCTATGTAATTATAATCAGAGAACCAGGTGAGGATTGGGGTAGCTGATAAAGGCAGACATTTTGCAGTGATCTCATGCAGATTTTGTAGGCTAGACATTTAAAAACAATCTATTGCTAGGTATGGGGTTAAGATAAACTTTAATATTAGGCACTAGGTCATATTGTTCCTGTAGTTTATGCCTTAATTGTGGCACTGAGACAAGATGAATAAAATAATTATTTGGTAAACCAAAGAAATGAATAAGTTCACCTATATGAGAGCATAAATGATCTTGTACCATTATGACTGAATATAAAACTGATACTTGAACTCAAATCTAGGTATTGTTAGTTTTGGGGTAGGAAGAAGGGCAATAAGATTGAGAATGTGCACATATGAGGTTTAACTGCAAATATTACCAATGGTAAAAATAGTCAGAGTTGAGTGGTAGGCACATAGTATTTAGTATATTTTCCTTTACATTTTTCTACACGTGTGAAATATTTTTTAATTAAAAAATTAGTAAGTGACTGAGAGCTCTACTTCAGTTTATTAAAGTTTGGAAAATGTATAACAAATCTTTGGATATTAAAAATGTGGCATCAGTGGGCAATGAATTTCAATGAACTTATTGAAACCCAAGCTTGGCACTGGAATTGACTAATACACTAATAGTAAATCATTTCATTGAAACTCTATTTTAGTGGTAACATCTCCCAGCATGTGTATATATATATGCAAATTATTAAAAAATGATTTAGAACACTTCTTATTTTTCAGTATTGCTTATTTAACCCAGTATTGCCTTCAAAAATCCATTTGATGTTTACTTACCAGAATTTTCCATGAAATCAGCTCCGTTGGCAGTGATAGGTGGCACGCGAATATTTGAGATTTCCTGCAAACCATGTTAAAGAAATAAATGTTTACAAATGAACCAGTTTCATGGTACTATGGGTGAAATGTGGCTCTTTGCAAAAGATGACTTTAGAAGAAGTCCAAATTCTTACAGGAGTAACCATTTTTATGGTTGGACATCTGAAGAGCTGTGATTCTAAAAGGCTCCATTTATTTCAGCCCTCACAAAGGCCTTTAAAGGTCATGAAGTATCTTATTTTTATACCCTATCACCCCCTTTCCTATCTGAATATAAATCTAATTTTGTTCTATGTGATTGAAAAAAACGTTTAGAAACTAGGTCCTCACCTTGTCTTCAGGATGGGCTCCTTCAATTCCCCATGGATGAATTGTTCCTTCTGAACCATCAGGAACTGGAATAAATCCTCCTGTCACTCCCCGGATAGGACCCATCCCACAGTCACAAGTCAGCAGCAGAAGGGGGGCCACTAGTTATAAAGGAAAACAAAATATCAGAACACTTGAATCATTTGGAAACAATGAGACATGGCAATTGTCTGAAACGTTACGAAGAAAATACAATATTTCAGGACTCATGGAAAATCTAATAGAAAGCAAAACTAGTTTCTACAAAATAAAGTGTAAATTAAGCATCCTAAAATTTCATATGATTGTGAACTGGAGGATACAGATCTGATCATTCTTGCGATATGTGTATTTTCTTAAAATAGTCACTGTTTGGGGTGCCTGGGTGGCTCAGTTGGTTAAGCAGCTAGCTGTCTTCCGCTCAGGTCACGATCCCGGAGTCCCAGGATCAAGTCCCACATGGGGAGTCAGCTTCTCGCTCTGACCTTTTCCCTCTCTCATGTTCTCTCTCACTGTATCTCTCTCAAAAAAAAAAAAAAAGTCACTGTTTGTTGAATGATAAAGATGGTCTTTCAGTTCCTCAATCCTTTTCTGTTATATATATATAACATTTTGAACATTGCTCAAAATGTTCAAATAAATATATATATAATTTATATGTTATAAATTATAATTATATATAATTAAATGTTCAAATAAATTATATATATAAAACTTATATATATAAGTTACATATAACTTATATATATAAGTTATGTATAACTTATATATATAAGTTATATATATAATTTATAAATTATAAATGTTCGAATAAATTAAATGTTCAAATAAATTATATATATAATTTATATATATAATTTATAAATTATATATAATAAATTTATATATATAATAAATTTATAATTTATAAATTATATATATATAAATTATATATATAATTTATTTGAACATTTTGAGCAATGTGTATTATGTCAGGGGAATACATACCTGGATGGTCAGGATTTTAGGTGGGCAGGATAATCCTGTAATCTGGACTCTAGTCATCTCTTAGTAAACAGCAATTAACCAGCAAACTCCCTCCGCAACTAGAGTGATGAGCTAATACCATTGCACTCTTTTTTTTTTTTTTTTAAAGATTTATTTATTTATTTGACAGAGAGAGAGATCACAAGTAGGCAGAGAGGCAGGCAGAAGAGAGAGAGGAGGAAGCAGGCTCCCTGCTGAGCAGAGAGCCCGATACGGGACTCGATCCCAGGACCCTGAGATCATGACCTGAGCCGAAGGCAGCGGCTTAACCCACTGAGCCACCCAGGCGCCCACCATTGCACTCTTAATTATGACTCGAGAATCCCTAGCTTGGAGGGGCTTTCCTGTCTGAGTAATTTTCATTCTTCTGTGCATATCTGCAAGCTCTGTCACATCTCAGCAATAAAGATTAACATCATTTTTATGCTAATGCATCAAGAGGAAAATACTAAACTCTCCCTTGAAAGGAAGTTCTGGAAAGCTAGGTAGTTTAGTGACCCCCACCCCCACCTCTGGCTCATCAGGGTCTATTGAATCCTCATGTGTTGAATTCTGTCCACCCAGAGGGAGTTTAGTTTGGGGTTGAAGGGTTTGAATTTTGGCTCCACCTCTCACCTGCTGGGTAAGTTATATCATCCTTTCTTGCCTCTCGTAATTCATCCAGAGAATGGGAGAATAAATATTATATACATCACCAGCTGTTATGAGGATTAAATGAGTTAGTATAAGTAAAGGACAGTAGTGAGTGGGATAAGGATTTGCTAGTATTGTCTGGAAGGGCTATATCAGTTATACAAATTAGGTTGGTCCTATATTATAAATAAAATAGGTTGGATATAATTGATGTATTTTTAAAAATTTATATAATGTTCATATAAATGATACTTCTACATGTTTTTTTAAAATTTATTACCATTCTCAATTCTATGACTTTGTTAAGTGTATGGGAAGAATTGAATGTTACTCATTGACAAATTAGTTTTTAAGGTGATGGATGTACACCTGTATGGTGAATATTTTTAGATGGGCATAAATCATCTTTTAGAGATCTTGCTATCATTGTTATCTACAATATATATTTGGTTTTTATATATGTATCCAGAGAAACTTTTTCAAAGTCTTGAGTGTATTTGTGCAGACTAAAAAATATATGTTTTGTCATACCAAAAATCAAAGCCTGGCATTTTTTCAAATGGTAGGAGCACAGGAAGCAAATATGATTGTGGGATTAACACGGTGTACTTTCTCAGATTACTATCCTGAGCCACAGTCCCAAATGTACAATGGCTTGCCTCAGGTTATCTCAACATCCTAAAAGTCAGTATTTCAAAATGAAACTCATCACTACTACCATGTATCTGTGCTGCCTCTAGTATTTGCAATTTCATTTAATGGTTTAAGTGACAACTGAATTCAATGGTTCATCTGGATTTCTTAACCACTCTTCGTATTTGTTAGTCTCCAAATCTTTGCCATGTGTAATGCCTTACACACTTCTCCTTTCCTTTTTAGTCTCATGTTTGAATCTGGCTTCTATCATCTCTTTGAAACTAGTAGAAGAATCTCCTAACTGTTATTTCCTTTCTAATTTATGGTACACAGCTCGGCCAATGTTATCTTTCTAAAACATAAATATGAACAGGCTAGGCTTTTTTCTCATAGCAACTCTTTTTTCTCATAGCTTAAAGCACAAACACTGTAACATATGTACGTAAGCCCTTTCAAATTGGTATCAGTGCATCTCCAGTTTCATCTCCTTGACTGTCCACAGTCTCCCCATGCATTAGCCTCCCAAGGTGTGATTCCTAAAACATGCAAAGCGTTTCTGGCTTTGGCCCATGCTGTTACCCTTTGGGAACAAATTTCCCTCTTTTTTTCTATATCCTCCTCACTTTCCAGCGCTCAGATTGATGATTCACCTACTCCACAAAGCCTGCATAATACCCTTTTGTATTCATTTCTATTATAGTTGCATCATAGTATTGTTTTTTCCATAGAGTTAGACATGCATAAACCTGTGAACTACATGAAAACCAGAATCAGGTTCCCTTTCCAGCTGGCTGTTTGTGTTAAGACTCACATCCATGTACTTGACAAATCTTTGGTTTTGAAATTGACTAATATAATATTGAAAAACTGAAAGATGTGTCAATTTCAGCTGTGAAATGAAACAATGCATGTTAATTGCAGAAGAGTAAACATTTTGGGGGAAGGCAGAAGAATATATGGCATGTGTGGGAGGTTACTAGGTGTATGAATAACAACTTCTTTCTTTTTCTTTTTCTTTCTTTTTTGTAAAAAGAGATCTGAACAGATATGGCGAATATTAAGATCTGTTAAATCTGAATGATGGTTGGTTATATGAGTGCTCGTCATGTAATTTTCTGCACTTTGTGGTTTAAAAATGCTGCGCAAATTTAAGAAAAATTTAAGTGAAGGGGCTGGCATAGACTTGTTTATCGTGAAGAAAAGCCTACAGTTCTATAATAAATTTGGGAAGTGAATATGAGTTTATCAAGGATTTTTCTTATTTATAAGAATTTGCCATGAATTTCCTTAAAATAGAGACCTATTACATTAAAAATTCTATTTGATCACAAGACTTTGATTTAATTGAAGCATTTTAGAAACCTATCCATTGAATAACTAAATTTTACTTTTATTGAAAAATAAAACGTTTTATTTTAAAAATAAAAAAAATAAAGGGGCACCTGGGTGGCTCAGTGGGTTAGAGCCTCTGCCTTTGGCTCAGGTCATGATCCCAGGGCCCGCATCGGGCTCTCTGCTCATCAGGGAGCCTGCTTCCTCCTCTCTCTCTCTCTGCCTGCCTCTCCCTACTTGTTATCTCTCTCTGTCAAATAAATAAACAAAATCTTTTAAAAAAATATATAAAAACCACATTCCTTAAATGTGTTTAATAAGCTTAATCTTATTAAGTGAGAGCCTTTAAGAGGGTGTATTTGTAGTGGTAAGCTATTTTCAAGAAGCGCTGGATTAAGCAATAACTTTCAGAGCCTATGATGTACTAATAATGTTCATTATAAAGTTCAAAGCCTATATCCTTTATATTTTTCTCTAGATTTACTTGGCAAGGGTTCTTTTTCTATTTTATGCCTACAGAGAAGACATCTTAGAAGATGCTGCATTGTGGGTAAAAGCATTTTTCTGAGGATGAACATTACTGGCGGTGTATAGAAAGTGTTCATGCTTAAATTTTTTTCTTGTTGATTCTCTTGGGCTGTTTTCTACCTGTCTAACATATATATGACTTGCCTTGTTGCATTATGAGTATAGATTATTGGCAAGCGACATATTAACTTTCAACATTTCCAGTTCTTCCCGAAAATGTTACCCCCATCTTTGCCTGTAACACCATTAAAGAATGGTTGTACATTGCAAAGATGGTATTTACCATGCAGCCCGAAGGCCTGATTCCCTATCAAAAACAGAAGTCAGCTTTGGCATACTCACATAGCAACAGCAAAAGACCAAGGAGTAGCAGGCCGATGGCAGCAGGCCCCAGCCTCCCTGATGTTCTGTTTCCAGCTTTGTATCCAGGGTCTTTATCCTTCTCCGAACTTCTGCAGGTGTCCCTGTTGTCACACTGGCAGACTTCCAGAGTCAAGCTCTCTGGTGTCTCACACTGTCTGTCCTGACTGTCGGTAACTGTGAGGGAGATACTGTGCGATCCAGGAGATAGCGGTTGCTGGGCATTTAGGAGTGCGGAAGTAGCTGAGGACAAACAATCACACAAATTATCAGCAGGACAGGCATCATTTGCCCTTAAAACTACTTATTTGTATTAACAGACCCAGAGTTGCCTTAAACATTGTTGTCCCAAATAGGGAGGCTGATAAGGTGAGGCTGGAGGAGTTCTGAGAAATGAGAATTTAGGGTTCAGTTGGGTAAACAGGGCTGCACTTCTATCATGTCCTTCTTTCTGCCCCACATGGGACTGTTAGAGCTTCCCATGAAGACTCAGTTCTACCCCAGTTTTCCTCCTGAAAGGTGATGGAAGGCAGGTAACATTTCAATATCAAGCCCCCTCCCCTGGGACTTAGCCAATCTCCTGTATGTCTGCACCAACCTCCAGAATGCTTCTGTGGCCCTCTGGACATATGCTTTCCCTCTACGTCCATGTTTTTGTGCCTGACTTATTAAGACTGAGCTTCTACTTTGGCTTCCACTACCTCCGCTGATCCTGATAGTTTTCATCCATGTGCGCAAAGGCCAGTGGTATAGGATGTTTTGAGGTGACAGCCTGTGGCCCACCTGACTCGTGAATATGGATTATTCTCCTTTCTCCATTCCTATGTTGTCCCTTTCTAAGTGGGCTCCCTTAGCAGCTCTTGTAAGCTGCAGAGCTGTGTCAACTAAACCACTCTTAACATCTTAACCCCTTTGATGTTATGTCTGATCCACTCAGTCTAACCACTGTTGCCTTGTCCTGCTTCACTCAAGCAGCCATGTCCAATGCTAGGTCCTGTCTCTCTCTGATGTTTTTTTTGCAGGTTTTTCATTGGTCATGTGCTGGTAAGCCCATTTGGAGCCCAAAGCTACATGGATATTTTGAAACTAGGGACTTCCACCTAGATCAGTAAGGCCTTAGGAAGGAAGACCACAGAGAACAAGAATGCTTTGGTGACTCTAGCAATGGTTGATACCTATGACTAGGGAACAAGAGAGCACATTCATGGAGGGAATCAAGATTGGTTCAGCAAAGATCTAGAGACAAGTGAGAAGATTCTTATTAAGTCCAAAGGCTATTTCTAGGAGACACCTAGAAAACATAAAAAAAATGTAAAATTAGCACGATAAAAGTGAGAAGAAAGGGAAGGATGGATGATGAACTCTTAACCACTGGCTAATAGGAATTTCAGTCTGCCATGCTGTCAAGATTCCTAACTAGTGACAGACTAAGTAGCACTTCCTATGAGCCTTGAACAGGCGACCCCTCCTGTGCTTCATGTCTGTTCAGTCTGCCCGGTTAGGAAAAGTTTGTATAGTTAGAAATTTAAACAGCTCTGCAATAAAATTGATGGCTGACTCTATTCTTTTTATGGGGTGCTGTGGAGGCAGAAATAAGACATTAAAAATACAAAACAATTAGATTGCACATAAAAAATATTAAATAGCATGAACATATTGTATCGTTCCTCTTCTCTTTTGAAGAAAGAAGAAATTCATGAGGCTAGACCACATCTTCATTGCAAAGAACTTTTTCAGTTACTCTTGGAAAAGACTTGCTCCCAAATGAACTCTTTTATCCCTCTGAAAATATAAAGAAGCAGCAACTTTTTCATTTACAAAACAAGTTTACTATTACTCACCATTGAGTGTTGTGATACTCCAGACAACTGGTAATTTTAGTGGTTGCTCCTCCAGAGAAAACGTGTAGGGACCAGAATACTTATTGTCTAGTGCTCTAGCTGAGACAACCACAGAAGGTTGTGAACTACAAATTGTTTTCTTTTCCAGGACGATTGTTGGACAATTTTCATTAAAACCAGGTACCTCAACATATATGGTGCCTGTAGATGTTTTACCTGTGTTTTCTGTAAAAATAGCATTTTAGAGGTAAGGACATATACAGAATACGTTGTAGCCCCAAAAACCTTTTACATGTCACTTGCATGCAGCCAACTTAGTATGTCTTCTTGTGAGAAATTATATTCGTTATTCTTACAAGTGAAAAGATGCCATTTTGTTCCTACATCTTGTAAAGAGCAAGCTTAAATTTATTAACTTGGCTGGTGTCTCTAGTAGCATAGGCTATTAATTTAATATGCTTGGAACCAAGACCTGTAAGGTGACGAATTCAATGATTACAGATGAAATCAACATAAAAACAAGTTTTCTTAAATGTATCCTACTGCATGAACCCAGCACTGTGTGTAAGATTTTTGCTCCTAAGGCTTGAGCCAAAGTATTTGGAATAAACAATGATTTATTTTTACTATCCAAGATACAAAAGCTTATTGAAGAAAATTTTTTCAGTGTTGACAATTAAAAACAATAAAGCAATAAAGTAAAAATTTCTCTATTGTAGGATTATGAATAATTGCTGTTGTTTCCCTTAGTACTTTTTGCTCTTTCCTCAGGTGATATGATTTTTGGTGTTTATTCTTTTGTTTTATTTTCTTATGTTTGCTTATTGCCTGAGCATTGCCAGGAGCCCCATTTTGAAATATTTCTCTTACCGTCTATGGCCAGAACCTCAGCTGTGATTGTCCTGTTAACTATGAAAGTAGAATCCCGATCGATGTTTTTGACAAATTTGATCTGAGCAGTTTTTGAATCAATAAATAGTAAACCACCATCATTACGTCCCATGATATACCTGTTTATGACAGAAAAAAATTTTTTTTTCAAATATGGAATGTTTAGCTACTTAATGAAAATAGCTGATTTTATGTTTAATGTACTTATACTTAATTTAAGACATGGAAATATACAGTGGCAGAAAATCAGCATATTAGCATGGACAAGCAGTATTTCATAATCCCTAAGTATTAGCCTGATTTTTCAATTTTCTACTCTTTGCAATAAAATAATTTCTTTCTTGCTCTTACAGTATCTACTTTGCCTGGTGTTCTTATATTTGGGGCATATTCGTTTCGTATGTGATGTTTTATTTGATTGCACCATAGTCTTCTGGTGAACTACTCTTTTTATTTTTATTTATTTATTTATTTATTTATTTTAATGATTTTTATTTATATATTTGACAGACAGAGATCACAACTAGGCAGAGAGGCAGGCACAGAGAGACAGAGAAGCAGGCTCCCAGCTGAGCAGAGAGCCCGATGCAGTGCTCCATCCCAGGACCCTGGGATCATGACCTGAGCCGAAGGCAGAGGCTTTAACCCACTGAGCCACCCAGGCACCCAGAACTACTCTTTTTAAACTCAACTGAAAATTTCTGTAAGATCTTTTCCTGATTCCTCTCCATAGGCTAAGGCATTCTTCTCTTAGTTTCCACTTTAACTTATGCTTATGTTTTCTTTGCTTATAGCCCAGGATGTTCCAATGATTTGGCTATAAGTCTCTTCTTGAGTTAGCCATTTCCTTGAGTTGGCCGCTTTGTGTCTCTTTGTATTCTTGGCATCTAAAAGTTTATATTATTTTGTAGTAGCTTATAAATTAAAACCACATCAAGGAATAATGTAAAAGCAGTCTTACTTGACATATGAGGCAGGTTTGTTAGTATCCTCATCAATGGCTTGATACATTCCCAGAACATAATTGACCAGTTTTTTACTACTTATGCCTTTCTGCACAGTAAATATCTTGGAAGCAGGACGGAATGTAATTCCTTCTTTCACGTTGGCTATTTGGATCGTGACTGGGGTTGACTGCACCCGATACTGAGAAATTATTGATTGGTGAAATTCAGCTTTGTTTTTGACAGCAACACCAAGTTTTACATTTTGTATCTGTTCATAATCTAGAGCCTAGAGTAAAAAATAAATAAATAAATAAAATTAGAAGGAAAGAAGTATCACAGAGATACAATCCAGCAAACCCAGAATAGGACAAGAGAACTCTTATGTCCCATGCTATGAATGACCCTTTTATTTCTATATACCAAAACAGCCTCAGAAGCCATTATAATGTGGAGATGGAGAAACCATTGAAATTCTTAACTCGTAAGACCTCAGCTTGGTAACTGATACTTACAAAATGGCAGACCTCTTTTTTTAGACTACTAAAACATCATTATAATTTCTTTAGGCTGTGTGGTACAATGGAAAGAATCCCAAATTTGCTACGATAGCATGGCTTGAATACTAGTTTTGCTGCCTAATAGTGGTGTGACTCATGGCACAATACTTAATTTCTGTGATTCTCAAATTTTCATTTTGAAAAAAAAAACTGCAAAACTTCACCTCATCAGATCGTTGTGAGGACTGCACAAATTTAGTCCCATAATACATTCCTATAAATGGCAGTTATAGCCATTTCCAGAATAGCTATTATATTCATGTGTAATAGTGTCTTTCCTGACTGGAAATTCCTTGGTGGCAAAGGAACTATCGTAATAAATTTAGTTGGCAAATATGCCTCTGCAAAGCAGTGGGGGGGGGTGGCCCCCCAACTCTTTGTAGAACCATTTTTAGATGGTCTTGTATGATAACTATTTGTTTGACCCTTTAATTGGGGTGGTCCAAGTCAAATCCTGAGGAATCCTGGGAGGGCTTTTTCCTTTCACTAATATATTTTTTCTGAGTGTGATGAGATAAGAAAATGTATTTGTGTTACATTTGCATATTACTGAAAATAATTAAGGTAAGGGATCTGGATTTGAGTTTTTAAGTTTGTAATGACTAGTTTTGTGAGCTCTTCCAGTGATATGGAAGAGAAAGAGTAAGTGGAAGAGAAAATATAAATAGGTAATTATAATACAATGGGTAAGTGACAGAAGAAATTATAGAGTCTATGTGCAAAAATGGGTCAACACTTCTGCTGGGGACAGTTAGGAAATCTTCTGAGACGTTTCAAGGGAGTTGAGTGTTGAAGGTTGAAGGTTGAGGAGATTTTCAGGCAGAGGTGAAACATTTGCAAATGCCCAGAGTTACAGAAGGTGACAGGGTGAGAGGCCTTATCCACAGTTCTGAGGAGGCTGAAGGTCATCTTCAAGGCCAGCAGCTGGTCATCAGTCCTGGCTGCAATTAGAGTTCTCTGTGGAGCCATTAAGTCCTGTCTTCTGGGCTTCCTCACAGACCAACTGAACCAATTGTTCCTATATTCCCGCTGGTGATGCAAATGAGCAATGAATGGAGGACCACCCTCACAGCCAATGGAGAACAAGGAAAGGTTTTAAAGAACAGAGTAATTCACATTGGTTTTAAGAAAAACATGGCAGTAGACTAGTGGCAGTAAGAGGATGAAGGGAAGTAGAAACAGGAGGTAAGGAGATCTTTCAGGAGTGATTACAGTCATGTAGGAGCAAAAAGGCAAGGCCCTGTAGATCACAGTCCATAGAAAGGAAGACCAGAGCCAGACTTTAAGGACAATTTCTAGGGCAGAATTGGATGACTGGCTGTTTGTTGTGAGGAAATGTTATGATGGAATAATAAGGCCTAATTTCTCTGATTCTCATCTAGTTTAGAAGACTAGATGATACCAAGACAGGAGAGAGGGAAGACCTCATTTTCAGGGGTTGCTGGGAGTTTGTAACACACCCTTGCAAGTGTTGGTTATAGCTTTCTCTCTGAAAAGCAGAGTAATAGGAACTGTTCACACGGCTTCCTGCATTCGGGGATTCCAGCAGTTTCCTTGTTAAGGATCTCTTATGGGTCTGTCACTCTACAGGACTCAAGGAAATAAAGAAAGTTCTGTAGAGTTCAGTATGTGCCAAGGAATGTCTTCAAATAGTGGTTATTTTTTCTAGTCTATATCGTGTCCAGGCAGAAATATCCTTATGTTATTGAAGGTTGGATTCTGTATTTGTGTGTATGTGTGTGTGTGTGGGTGGGGGGGGGACTGTTACAGTCAAGCATGTTAAATGGAAGGTTTACTCAATTGCTCTTTTTTTGTATTGCAGATTTAATTATATATGCCCAATTTCCAAAAACTTGTATTTTCCCCCTCTTATGACTGTAACTAATCCACTTAAAGCAAGGTGACAAATTCACAAGCCACACTATCATGTATTCTTGTCCTTTCCCATCTTCAGTTGTAGAGAGAAAACGAGATTAAGTCAAGAAATGGGTTTTACATTCTGTGTGCGTTAAGCAAGCGTACCTATAAATATACATATTTTAGTGTTTTTGTGTTTACTATGATAGCTTGGAAGGAAATAAATCATTCTTCCTGGAAGGAAATAAATTTTTTTTAAAAAGCTACCCTTAGGTAATGGGGCTATGCATGTCTTTAAAAAATTCTATCTACTTTTTATTATTAATAAGTGAATTAAGTTTATCTGCAGAAATGATAGTTGGGCTAATATGGAATATTTTTACTGTGGAAGGGAAATAGGCCTTACCTTAACTACCTTCAGGATGCCTTCGTTCGTTCTCGGATCAGTTTGTATTTCAAACCAATTCCCTTCATTTCCAGAGGTGAAGAAATACACTGCAAGCCAATTATCTGTGAATTCTTCGTCCCAATCTATAACTTGAAATCGAAGCAACTCAGAACTTAAAGTATTTTCCTTAATAACTGCTGAATACTAAAAAGGAGAGAAGCAGAGTTTTAGAGTTATTGTCAGGTTTTATCTAAAGAGATTCTGAATAGAATTAATCATTAATTCTCACATTATGTGTTGCCTCTTGCTGGTTACTAAATTCTTATATTTTACAAAAGTTTATTTTAAAGAAAAGTGCAGAGAACTTGAATAGAAGCCAGCAGGGAAATGAATACTGAATTAGAATGACAAAATGAAAAATAAAAAATATATATATCATTATTCTTCAAGGAGGACAAGGTGTACCTGAGATTCTCGGAACATTGGGAAATTATCATTAACATCTTTCACTTTGATACTACATTCACATTGAGTTGATAGCCCTTCTCCATCTTTGTCGGCACCACTCACAACCAGCCGGTAGCTGCTAACTTGCTAAATTTGGAGAAAAACAAAGAAAAGTAATTATCTCCAGTGCCAAGAATACAAAGAAAACTACCTGCTTCCTATGGGTAAAGAGGTGAAAATATTCAATCTCCTGGTTTATTCTCTAGAAGGATCACATGAGTTGTTTCATTGTCCAGCATGGAGGAGGCATGTGGGCCCCTGGAGACCAGGTTTCTCTTTTGTAAGCTTCTTAGGACAAGAAAGTTAAACTTGGAGCAAAAATGGGCAGTGAGAATGGTAGGATGCTTATTTGAGGGAAGTTCACTAATAGAGCTTTCCCATTGGTCTATTGAGAATCATTTGCATAAGTAATATAAAGTCTGACAGGATATTGTATGTGATCAAGATGGCCGTGGTGGTGGTGATGGTAGTTATAGTGGTAGGATAATGGGGAAGAGAGAGCAAGGATTCTTTAGTGTTCTGGAAGCAGGGGTAAAATTAAAACTAGGCAGTAGGAAAAAAAAAAAGTAACATCAGAGAAGGATTTCTTCCAGAAAGAAATTTCTTGTATCATCTAAGAAATTTATTTTTCTTCCACCTAATAAGGAATTAGTCATAGTTCAGTCTTTGTCCAAGTTTGCTTCCATGCCTTCTTTTACTCTCCACTTGACCTCCCACTGATAAGCTGATATTTGTTTGTTTAGGGTACAACTGATTGTACAGTTCTTAGGTACACATCTCACCCCACTAGAATCAAATTGAAATGCAAACAGTTTCCCTAGATTGGCCCAGTTGAGTACAGAGAACGTCTTTTCCTTTCGCCTTTCATCCTCAGGTAAAGTGGGGGTCACCTCTCTCAGCTTTCCTACAATCAAATCGTTTATTATCGAATGTTCCCAAATGCCTTGCTTTACCTCTCGATCAAGAGAATTGGTTAAAGTACGGACTTCCCCAGTGTGTCTGCTTAGGAGGAACATGGGTATGCCTGCAGGTTCCTGAGAGACAATTTTGAAGGCTATTTTAGAGTTCAAGTGGTTTGGTTCATCTGCGTCCGTGGCATTTAGTATCATCACCAGTGAGTCTAGAAATACAGAAGAATCTCATGAAAGAATATGTAAGAATTGACATTCTTTTCACATTATATATTCAACACAATTTCAAATTGACCTTTGTTTTTTAAAATCTTAAATCTATCTGTATGCTCAAAAATGAATTAAATGTCAGTTGCAGTGTCTCTTACTGTCTTTCTTAATCAGGTGGAACTGTGCTGCCTTCTATAAAAATCTTCCTGTTGGGGCACCTGGGTGGCTCAGTGGGTTAAAGATTCTGCCTTCAGCTCAGGTCATGATCTCAGGGTCCTGGCATAGAGCCCCACATGGGGCTCGCTGCTCAGCGGGGAACCTGCTTCCCTTCCTCTCTCTCTGCCTGCCTCTCTGCCTACTTGTGATCTGTCTGTCAAATAAATAAATAAATAAAGTCTTAAAAAAAAACAACCACAACTTCCTGTTGTCCTTAAGCCTTGGCTGTGTGGGAGTTGAGACTATTTTCTGTCTTAATTTCTTCCCTTGATGGATGGCATTGTCTTTCTCCCTTTTCCCCAGATTATCCAAGTAACTTAGTGTGTCTCTGTCCTTTATAATCTAAAAAGTCTAGCTGATGCATCCAGGCTACCTAAAGCCACCCCTGTGGCTTTATGACTACCAGGTACTCATGTGACTTATGTATAGAGAGTAAGATACTATTAAGTTCATAACAGGACCATGACCTAGAGATACAATGGCAGTGGATAATTAGCTCAAATGAAAATATTAGAAAGTAAGACCCAGGTTATTTGGATAAATTTTTCTGCAAGACTACTGATAAAACTAGGAGAATAAATTAGCTTATAAAATGATGACTATAGTGATGCCTATATTTTAAAATAAAAAAAAATAGAAGTGGTAGATACTGTAAGGGACTTACTTGAAGCACTATTTTCTTCAATTTCTCCCACAAATATACTTTGTGAAAATACTGGAGGATTGTCATTGACATCTAAAATTTTAACCGTTAGTATAAGTGGTTTCTCTACGTCTTGTCCTAGGGCATTTAGAGCATGACACGTGATCTAGAAAAAGGATGGAAATGTTACTTAATACTCTACAAACTCAGTTTGCATACTACTAAAACTTGTAGAAATAAAGCCCCTACTAGCATATACAGATTTTTTTTTTTTTTTGCACAGAAGAAAAATGTTCCCCCCAAAACTAGACAAAGGAAATAAAGGTACCCACAGTGGGCAGGCCAGTTAGGCAAGCTGCCCCTTCTTCCAGGCTGGTACTGTCATGTGATACAAAGAGTGTGAAACTCTTTGCAGGATGCATGTTGGACTTCAATGCTTACTCATGCACCCTCCTAGTAAATTCCTTCAGGGGCACATCCAGAAGTGAAGGCTCTTTGTAA
The DNA here is from genome assembly GCF_009829155.1 of Mustela erminea. Lineage (NCBI taxonomy): Eukaryota > Metazoa > Chordata > Mammalia > Carnivora > Mustelidae > Mustela > Mustela erminea. Next base: position 40,249,859 of record NC_045626.1, read on the forward strand.
GAGGGATGAACGTGGTTATTTGGTGGTGGAATTTTTCATGCATTGATCTCTCTTCTAAATTAACCAGTAGAAGAGTAGCACATTCTAAAGCCAACCGGCACAAACATAGGGTGCCCAATATTGAGGACACAAACTTACCAGGAAGCTTGGAGTTTCCTCTCGATCAACTATGGCTGTTATGTTAATTTCTCCAGTGTTTTTGTCAACAACAAAGATTCCAAAAGGGGGTTGATCAATTCCCATTCCAGAAATTCGGTAGGTAATTTTCTGGGTTGCTTGGAAATCTGAAGTAATCTGAAGCCCCAAACACCCAAAATGTGAATGTGATCATCAGTCAGGACTTTTCCTTCCTATTTCTCCACCTTCACAGTCTTAAGTCTTTTTTTTTTAATTTTATTCACTCTTTCTGACCCTGTGATGGTTACTTTTTGCCTTGATGAATACTGGGAATGTGAAGTATTTCAAACTGTTGCATCTATTGACCAGCATGGACCAACACACATTAATCATTTTGGCTCTAGAATGTTTGCTCAGATTGTGGCCACCATGGCGATGTTAAAATGTTGAGAGAAAGTCATGGATACTTAATATTGAAAAGACTACTTCTGAATGCTCCTTTCCTTAGCAGAGAACATTTTTTTTAGAAAAAGACATTTATTTAAGGGAGCCTGGGTGGCTCAGTCATTAAGAGTCTGCCTTCGGCTCAGGCCATGATCCCAGGGTTCTGGGATCAGCAGAAAGCCTGCTTCTCCCTCTCCCAGTCCTCCTGCTTGTGTTCCCTCTCTCGCTCTCTCTGTCAATTAAATAAATAAAAATCCTTAAAAAAAAGACATTTATTTTAGTTCAAATAGAGGGAGCTGGAGAGAAAAAGGGGAAACACTTACTTATACAGTAAGTGTTAAACATGTTTATTAAAATAAATTATTTATTATTATTTTATTTTTATTATTATAATTTTCAAGCTTTTTAATATGGAAAATTTCAAATATATATAAAGTTAGATTAGTATAATGAACCTGATATATCTCATCACCCAGTCTTAATCATTATGAATACAAGGACCCCCAACCATTTATCTTATTGTCTTATCCATATATTTATTTTTGTTAGCATATAATGTATTATTTGCCCCAGGGGTACAGGTATGTGAATCATCAGTCTTACACAATTCACAGCACTCACCATAGCACATATCCTCCCCAGTGTCCATCACCCAACCACTCCATCCCTCCCTCTCGCCCCCCCAGGCCCCCAGCAGCCCTCGGTTTGTTTCCTGAGATTAAGATTCTCTTATGGTTTGTCTCCCTTCCCAGTCCCATCTTGTTTCATTTTTCCCTCCCTTCCCCCCATGACCCCCTGCCCTGCCTCTCAAATTCCTCATCATATATTTTTTTCTATTTGTTTGCTAGAATCCAGATCTAAGCAAGGCATATTCATTGAACTTGGTCGCCCTGTCTCTTAATTATTTTTTATTACTCTAGAAGCCATAGTGCCTTCATCTCATTCTATATTATTATTACTAGTTTTTTAATGTGGTTGAAGATACCAGGTTATTTTTTCTATGGACTCCCCAGTCTGCATTTTGATAAATGGATTGCCATATCATTTTAATGTATATCTATTACATTTATTCTGAAACTGCATATAGCCCCTGCTGATGTGACTTACTTTGGCAATTGGATTTCTTTTCGAGTTGTCTTCTCTTTCTCGGCAGGGTTTTGCAAATTTCACCCATTCACGTTTGTATCTCCTTTTGCCTTGTACAGCAGTATCATCTTCTCCATGTTGATCCTTTGTCTTATGTGAAAAGGCATCCCATTTTATTATGCACATTGTTAAAAAGTTTTGATTTGAGTATTGCTTATCAACACCTAGGTTGAGGAGCCCTCGCTGTTTCATAGTATCTAGGACTGTCGAAAGTCTACTTTGTTTGACCTCACACTTTGTCAAGCAAAGAGAGAACATTTAATATCTAAAACAATTACAGAACCATATGATTTTTAATACTGGCATTGAATCATATTTTACATTTCCTTTATATATTCCATAATATCTCACTGCTCTGGGTACCTAGGATGTGTTTAATAAAAACCTGTTGATTTGTTTAAAATAAGAAAGAACACATAAGATAAAGTACAATAATGACATTTATACATTCTTGGTATTTAAAATTGGGCTGGTTTTAATTTTATTTTCACAGTTATTTAATAGTTTTAAACATTAAAGAAATATTTACTTTTCCCAATACAATTTTAATTTTTTGAACTAAACTATTATTTTAGTTACAAAAAACTTTTTCATACTTTACCTCTATTCGCAGTTCTCCATGAACCAATATGAGCACCTATAGACATTTAAATAAAATCAAGTTAAATGTGTATTCTTCTAATAAATAATTATAAAGATAATCCTGTTCATACTTTAGTTTGTTTCTATTTCAAAAGAAGTGGATTTGTTGAAGCAGTATTCAAAGGGTAAAATCCTCTCAGGAAAAAGAAAATATTCTCAGTATAAATAAGTTTTTACAGTTTTTTAATCTGACTTTAGAGTTTTAATGGTATACAGAACAATCTACTGAATTATGCAAAACTGTGCCAAACAGTTGCAACACCAGACATATTTTACCTGTCTGTTCTATAAAGACTTTCTAAGAACTCTGGAAGATACTGCTTTGGGAAACAGTGGTGAGCATCATTGTGATAAGTTATCAGTTGCGCTTTTTTGTTGTATGACATTGGAGAGGATGGAATAGAACTAGTCAGGTTTAGAGAGTGGAACATAAAAGTTGGGGATATGCTGTTCCAATCATAAGTATGGTGTATGTGGGATATGTACCTGCTAATCCCTGCCCTGTTATTTCAGCTTAAATGTTGAGCTTAATTTTCACACTGATCTGAAAAAATTAAATGAGGATAAAATGAAGTCAGGCAGTCTAGGGTCTTTACTTTCTCAAGAATATGGGATCTTCTTTTGTGTCACATTTCATCTTGTTTTTTTTTTTTTTTTACCTAGAATGCATTTTTTTTTAACTTGAATATAGTTAACACACAATGTTATGTTAGTTTCAGGTGTACAATTTAGTGATTTGAAAAGTTCATACATTATGCTATGCTCACCACAAGTGTAGCTGCTGTGTGTCTTGTTACATCAGTGTTACAATATTACTATTCCTTTTGCTGTGCTTTCTATTCCTGTGACTTAATTCATTCCATACCTAGAAGCCTTTATCTTCCACCCCTCTTCACTCATTTTGTTCAGCCCCCCACCATTCTCCCCCCTGGCAACCATCAGTTTGTTCTCTGTATCGATAGGTCTGATTCTACTTTTTGTTTTCCTTTCCTTTCCTTTCCTTCCCTTCCCCTTCCTTTCCCTTTCTCTTTCCCTTTCTTTTCCTTCTTTTTCTTTTGGATTTCAAAAGAATCTTATAAGTGGAGTCATATTGGGTTCTCTCAGTCTGAATTATTTCACTTAGCAGAATACCCTCTGGGTCCATCCATATCGTCTCAGATTTCCTGATATCAGCCTTCTTATGGCTGCATAATTTTCCGTTAAAGCATCCTTGTCCATTCATCTGTTGATGGACACTTAGGTTGTGTCCATATCTTGGCTATTATAAACAATGCTGAAATAAGTATAGGGATGGATATGTCTTTGTGATATGGTGATATGGTGTTTTGTTTTCTTTGGGTAATTATCCAGTGGTGGAATTATTGGATCATACCCATATGGTAATTCTATTTTTAATTTTTTGAGGAATCTCCATACTGTTTTCCACAGAGTCTGTATCAATTTCAGTCTCCACCAACAGTGTACAAGGGCTTCCCCCTGCCCCCACATCTTTGCCAACACTTTTTATTTCCTGTCACTTTGATTTTAGCCATTCTAACTGGTAATGATCAGTTCAAGTTTCAGCAATTGGCATGAAACTGTTGGAGTTAATGTTTATTATGGTTTTTGTGTTAGTTGCAATTTATAGATCTTTATATTTATATTTGTTATCTCATGTAATACTTATAGTAGCCATCTGATGGAGATACTATTATTATAGTCTATTTTATGGATGAAGAAATGGAGCCAGGAGACAATGAGAACTTTGTCTCCTCCAACAGCTCTAATTGAGCCAGGATTTGAACTTCTGCACCCTGACTCCAAAGTGTATACATCATCATTAAACTAGATTTTAGCCAAAGTTGGCATAAGTCAGTAGATAAAACTAGTGGTAGAGAGAAAGTTATATGATACTCAATTTAGATTTCTTCCTGGCAACAGTGAAAGTTACTGCTGAAACATGTAGATTTATTAAATTGTTTACTTTGTAAGGCTATAATAAAGAGGCAGGTGGAACTCTGAATTAAAGAAGTAACTACAACAGACATAGGATGCCAGGACCCTTGCATTCTAAAACTTTCACTGAAATCCTTATTTCAAAGGGTCTGCAAATTGTTGTGAAAAGGGACCATTGCATATGGTTATAACTTGTCTCAAAGTGATTTTACAGCTTTGCTTCTCTTTATTAAATGTTGTCATGAGTTACCTGGGAAAGAAGACTTGAGCACTGTCATTATCTCACTAATTTCTCAATTCATAAGGACGACTCAGCTACATGTGAGGGGAGGGTTGGGCCAGGCACCCTTCCCTTTACAGGAAAACTGGAAAGAGTCATCCAGAAAATATGAATCATGTTTGCACTAGTCTGACAAAAAAGGGTTCTTCGAATAGACAGTAAGGGATAATTTCTGTTTTCCTGGGAAGCAAAGAAAGGACAAACTCTAAACTGTGGAGAATGAACATTGCAGATGGTCGTTTCCTATTTGTTCAGTCTTTTCACTGAATCAGAGCCCTTACAAGTTATTCAGTCAGACCTACACTCTTTCTCATCCTCTTTTTTAAAGTCAGACCACCAAGAATGTTCTCTAATTTTAGGGAATATCATGCAATGTGGTGGTTATTTGTGCTTCTAGGAATATGGGAAGGTTAATAAGAAACACTTCTGAAATATTACAATATTTTTTAAATATTTAGAAATATAATCATAGCCTTATGTTATTTAGAATGATGTTTCTTTAAAAACTTTATTATTTAAGATAATTAATATGTATATTAGTTACTTAGTTGTTTTAGTTATTTTAACATACTTCTTTTGAGTATTTAATAAATATTTCAATAGTTTCCTGACCATATAAATCAACTAAGTTGGCTTTTTTGATAGCCTTTTGATTGCAAATACAAATGAGGAGAAAACACTCCTTATCTTGAGAATTCCTATACTTTTTTCTTCCTTCCTCTGGTCTCCTGGTTATTTTGATAATTTTAGTTATATGATTTTTAAAGCATTGATATGACCTGAGTACTCTTGTGTAGATAAGAATCAGAAATATTTTATTAAAAGCAAATCAGACTAGTAAACTAATAAAATAACACATGGAATAAAGTAATTTAATGTCTGTATACCCTATTTGCTAATTAAATGTATATAATTATATCCTTATGGTTTCTATTGAATATAATACATATATAATACATATATTTTGAGGACATGGGTGACCAGTTTTTGAAAAGTCATTTATAATAACAACTACTATTTCCTGAGTTTCGCCAAGATTTTGTGTAGAGTTACCTCAAACTTTTGTGTGGGGATAGATGGACTGTTAAACTAGCAAGGGGGAACCCACAGTGAGGTAGTCCTGGCTGGCTTAGGGTAGCTCTCCCTCATCTCTAGAATGGGATAGGAGTAGATCACATCCACTCTCCTCTGGGAAATTTGTAAAATGAATTAGATGATTCAAAGAAATCATTATATGTTTTAAATGTGATTTTTTTAAATTAATTTTTTGGGGAAACATAATATAAGCTGGTGATATTATTTTTGTAATTGGTTAGATACAGTGATTATTAATGAGTTCAATCGTAGAGGTCATTCGATACATGTTTGAAGAATACATTTCATATGTATAATGCAGAAAATATGAGCAGTCTGTCTTTTATATCTCACAGCATATATGTATGTGTATGTACTCTATATATACATACATATTTATAGACCTTTTAAACGTAAAATGTAAAACCCCCAGAACATTCTAATAAGCTTTGTATTTATCAGGACAAACCCATAATTGAAAAGAAAAAAGACATATGTTTAATTACTTAGAGATTAAAATTTAATTTTAGACAATTTAATTTTCAATAGCTGATTTAAGAGTAAACTCAATTTAAAAAGTTAAGCCTCATATCATGGTAGAGATGCTAAGAAAAACAAATACTAGATATTCTCAACAAACTGGATATTCTCAAATACTTATTTTGAATGCTGTGTAGGGAACAGTCAAGTGTAGTAATATGAAACTGGACACCAAATCTTGCATCCTGAATTTAAATCCCAGTCTCAACATTTACTGGTTGTATAACTTGGGAACATTACTTAGTCTTTCAATTTCCTCATCTGTAAAATAGAGATAATAATTCTACTTACTTTATATATTTGTTTTGAGGATTAAATGAATTAGTAACTCTAAAGCACATAGATGAGAGCACTAGTCCACAGTAAGTGCTTACCAAGTATCAATCATTTCTTTCATCAGACTTTAATGTATGTGCTGCCAAAGCGAGCACTGTCAACAAATTTTTTTTTAAAAGGTGTAAGAGATGGGGCACCTGGGTGGCTTAGTGGGTTAAAACCTCTGCTTTCAGCTCCGGTCATGGCTTCAGGGTCCTGGATCAAACCCCGCACCAGGCTCTCTGCTCAGCGGTGAGCCTCCTTCCTCCTTTCTCCCTGCCTCTCTGATTACTTGTGATCTCTATCAAATAAATAAATAAAATCTTAAAAAAAAAAAGATGTAAGAGAATCACTTTACTATGAAGTGACCTTTTATTATTATTATTCATGTCAAGATAGAAAAGAGTGTTTTCTTTTTAAATAAATGAATGAGCAAAGGGAAAAGAGAAAGAGGGAGAGAGAGAGAGAGAGAGAGAGAAAGAAAACAAAGAACAGACTCCTCACTATAGAGAACAAACTGATGGTTACCAGAGGGGAGTGGGTGGGGTGGAGGGTGAAATAGGTGATGGGGATTAAAGTGTACACTTACCATGACATGATGAGCGCTGAGTAATGTGTAGAATTGTTGAATCATATATTGTACAACTGAAACTAATAGGACACTGTATGTTAACTACACTGGAATTTCTCTTTTTGAGCATCGGGAAGAATCAAGAACCAGTGTTCCACTATACAACTGTGTGGGTTCCCCCTTGCACAATTTCAGGGGGGTACTGTTCACATTGTAGTTTATATGAATGTGTCTTCTGGAGTTGTGCAATGTTTAGCCTAGCCAACTGTGCAGTGGCCATGTAAGAAAAATGTGCATATTAGATGGATTCAATTATTCATAGTATAATTATGGATAGTAACCAGTTGTCCATATAATTTTCTTGTAATGAACTTCCCAAAACAAGCCCTTACCTTAGGCTATCAGATTGACTCTTAACCAGAAAGGAAGAGCCAAAGGCTAAGTGTTTTATGAGAAACCACACGGGACACTAAGTGTTCTGGCTCCAAATGAAAACCAGTTTCAGGTATTAAGCAAGTGAGAGTGATAATTGGTAGATGTAATTACATCTTTCCTGACATTTGCTCAAGTCAGGCAGGACTGGCCAGAATTGCTTGGCAAGTTTATTCTGAATTTAGAATCTTAGCTTTTGGAGAGGTTCAGGAGCAAATTTATTTCCATGTATTTATTAGCACTGGAAACTAGATTGTTTCATTGATCAAGAGAAGGAAAGATACCTCAAAGATTTTCCTTCTGTTAAAAATTTGGGCCATTGCCTTTTCCACAGAACTAGAGCAAAGAATCCTGGAATTTGTAGGGAACCACAAAAAGACTCCAAATAGCCAAAGCAATCTTGAGAAAGAAGAACGAAGCTGGAGGTATCATACTCCCTGATTTCAAACTGTCCTACCATACTACAGTAAACAGTATGGTAGGAGCATGAAAACAGACACATAGATCAAATAGAATAGAGCCCAGAAACAAACCCACACATTTATGGTCAATTAATCCATAATGAAGGAGGCAAGAATATACAGTGTGGAAAAGACAGTCTCTTTCATAAATGGTGTGGGGCAAATTGGACAGCTATATGCAAAAGAACGAAACTGGACCACCAATTTACACCATATACAAAAATAAATTCAAATGGATTAAAGACTTGAATGTGAGAACTGAAAACATAGAACTCCTAAAAGAAAACAAAGGGAGTGAGCTCTTTGACATTGGTCTTTGTAATATTTCTTTGGAGGTCTTCTCAGGCCAGGGCAACAAAAACTAAGATAAGTGGGACTACATCAAACTAAAAAGCTTTTGCACAGCAAAGGAAACCACCAATGAAACAAAAAGTTAGCCTACTGGATGCAGGAAGACATTTGCAAGTCATATATCTGATAAGGGGTTAATATAAAAAATATATAAAGAACTCAGGCAACTTAGTATAAGAAAAAACCCAATTAAAAAACACACAGAAGATTTGAATAGACATTTTCTAAAAAGACATCCGGATAGCCAAGAGGCATGAAAAGATGCTAAAATCACTAATCATCCGGGAAATGCATGAGATACCATCTCATACCTCACACACAACAGACTGGCTATAAACAAAAAGACAAAAAATGACAAGAGTTGACAAAGGTGTGGGGGAAAAGAAAACTCTCATGCTGGTGGGCATATAAATTGGTACAATTACTATGGAAAACAGTGTGGACATTTCTCAAAAAATTAAAAATATAACTATTACTATAAGATCAGTAATTCCATTTCTGTATATTTATCCATGGAAGAAGAAAACATAAACTCAAAGAAATAAATGCACCTCTATAATCGTTGCAGCGTTATTTACAATAACCAAGATATGGAATCAACCTAAGTGTTTCTCAATAGATGAATAGATAAAGAAGATGTGATATATACATATATATGTGTATATATGTAGATATATATATATAAAGGGTATCATACTCCCTGATTTCAGCCATAAAAAAGAATGAAATCTTGCTATTTGTGACAACAGGGATGGACCAAAAGGTATTATGCTAAGTGAAATAAGTCAGACAGAGAAAGAAAAATACCATGTGATTTCACTTATATGTGGAATCTAAAAAGCAAAACAAATAAGCAGACAAAATAAAACTGAAAAGAAACATAGATACAGAAAACAACCTGTTGATGACCAGAGAGATGAGGGGTTGGGGGACAGGTGAAATAGGTGAAGGATATTAAGAGGTATAGACTTCCAGCTATAAAATAAATAAGTCATAGGAATATAATGTACAGCATAAGGAATATAGTCAATGATGTTGTAACAACTTCATATGGTACTAAGACTCATCATGGAGATCATTTTGTGATGCATAAAAATATTGAATTACTATGAGGTACACCCAAAGCTAGTAGTATATTGTATGTCTATTACATTTCAGTAGAAAAAAATTGGACCATTTATTTACAATAATCTTTCTAAAATTTTACTTTTAGTATGTTCTATAGAAGAAGGTGGTTGAAAATAGTTGTGCTATGTTTAGAACACATTCTAATGCCAAACTTGATATTTAAACGACTCTCTTTTTTCCAGCACCAACACTACTAATTTCTTTAAAACTTTGTGCTTTAAAAATCTTTGGATTTCCAGCATCACTATTAGCTTTGTATTGAGTAAAGTTTTACATAATATAGTGGCATGGAATTAAATAGCTTTTTGTCCAGATGCTAATAGATGTTTTAGATGACAAACTGTGTTGCAGGTTTTGTGGACTATAAAACACTGAACAGTGGTCTCCTTTGAAGACAGACATTATTTTTAAAAGGTTAAATCTCAGGGCGCCTGGGTGGCTCAGTGGGTTAGAGCCTCTGCCTTTGGCTCAGGTCATGATCCCAGGATCCTGGGATAGAGCCCCACATCGGGCTCTGCTCAGCAGGGAGCCTGCTTCTCTCTCTCTCCCTCTGCCTGCCTCTCTGCCTACTTATGATCTGTCAAATAAATAAATAAAATCTTTAAAAAAATAAATAAAAGGTTAGGGATGCCTGGGTGGCTCAGTTGGTTGAGCAGCTGCCTTCAGCTCAGGTCATGATCCCAGCGTCCTGGGATCGAGTCCCACATCGGGCTCCTTGCTCAGCAGGGAGCCTGCTTCTCCCTCTGCCTCTGCCTGCCATTCTGTCTGCCTGCGCTCACTCTCTCCCCCCCTCTCTCTCTGATAAATAAATAAATAAATAAATAAATCTTTAAATAAATAAATAAATAAATAAATAAATAAATAAAAGGTTAAATCTCTGAAGCTAAGTATTTTCAATCATAAATTTTTCCCCCAAGTGTTTATTTTCTATTTGAGAAATGGATCAAACATGCGCAGGAAGCTGATAACTATTACGTTTTTCTTTGACTATAGGCAGGTGTTCCCCATGCCTTCACCTCTCAAATAATTAGAAGACTGGACAGCTGAAATTTTGAATAATGCTCCAAGTTTGAAAATGTTATTTTCTCATACCCACTATTACACGAATGTAAGATATAGTTTGATGTGCTCTTTCACTCAAGAAAAATCGAGGTCCTTTCTTGACTTACTAAAACTGGTGTTGGTGGTTATTTAAAATAGTAAGGCAGTCTTTTAAGAAGTTATCAAGAATCACTTGTGTTACTAATGTAAACATTGCAAATGATAGGAGTCTTACAAAGCACTTTGTATTTTCCAGAGCAGTTGTTTGCACATTTTGCTGCTTTTTTTTAGTAAGTGACATATTTATTTATTTGAGAGAGAGAGAGAGAGAGAGAGAGAGAGAGAGAATGGGAGCATGGGGAGGGGCCAGGAGAGAGGGAGAGAAGCAGACTCCCTGCTGAGTGGGGACCCAGATGCAGAGCTTGATCTCATGAACCCTGAGATCATGACCTGAGTGAAACCAACGGTGCCCCAACATCCATGTCGTTGCTTTATTCTTACTGTGGCAGAGGACTGTGATTATTGTCATATGACAATTGAGGGAAAAAAGCCTAAAGTGAGTCAGTCATTACAGGCATAGACTGAAGCCCGTGACTTTGCTATCCTATCTCACTTCTCTAGGCAATCTTCTATGGTCATAGGATGGTGGAATTAATTCAGCCTTCCAAATATGTCTTCCCACTTCCAGACCTCACCCTTCAACAATAAAAGATGGGCAGTCCCACTCCACAATGCTTTGAAAAACTTGTTTTTTTTCCTCTTACCACACTATTTCAAAACTTGGGGTGGCTCCCCACTTCTAAATGGATTCCATTAAGCTTCACTGAGTGGACTTTCCATCTGACCCTCATTTACCTTTCCAATTCATGTCCAATGCATACTGTCATTCTAGCCAAACCAGTATGTCCATTGCCCCTAGGTAAATGCTGTAATTCCTTTGCTCCTGCTGGTCTGACAACTAAGGGTATAGGATATCCCCCTTTGGCCCATCTATACTATTCGAAAAACAGCTCAGATCTCACCTAGTCCATGGAACCTTGTTTGCTGACCTCACTCTTGACGGATACAGCATTCCACTAACAGCATTAATAAAAGACAAGCTCTGACTGATAGAAATTTAACAAGAACACAGATATGAGCTAAATATACAATTTTAAATGTTCTAATATTTATTTATTTGTTGTTAAAGGTCTTATTTGTCAGAGAGAGAGTGAGCATAAGCAGGGGGAGTGGCAGAGAGGGAGAAGCAGGCTTTCCACTGTGCAGCAAGCCCGATGCAGGACTCAATCCCAGGACCCTGGGATCATGACCTGAGAGCCAAAGGCGCATACTTAACCAACTGAGCCACCCAGATGTCCCTAAATATTCATATATTTAAAAAGCTTAAAAGGGTGAAACTAATTTTAGCAATATATCTTTTATCTAATATATCTAAAATACTGTAATTTTTAATTGTATTCAATATAAAAGTTGACATTTTACATTCTTTTTCTCATACAAAGTCTTCAAATATGTTGGGTGTTTTACATTTAACAGCACATCTCAGTTCAGACAACCACATTTTAAGTGGTTATTAGCTACATGTGGCTACTGGCTGCCATATTGGATAGAGCAGGTCTAGACTATTCAATTTGATAATTACGTATGAAGTTATAGTGTTGTTTAAATAGCTTGTGTGTGTGTGTGTGTGTGTGTGTGTGTGTGTGTAAAATTTTTCTAAGGGGAAGAAAATGTCTTACTTTTCATAGTTTCCTTCATGACCAGCATTATAGAGGCACTCTGGGAGGCTACAGTTTAGAGGCCTCATTTAAATGTTCATCTATCTATTTTTCAAACAATGTGTGTCCACTGTAAGAGAGATATTATAGAAGCCATTAGGTATATAAAGATGAACACCCCTTAATATAACAATTTTACTGTTATTTTAGGACTAGAGGGATTTTTGAGAATGGTTTATGTCAAAGCAGGGAAAAGAGCACCCCTACACTTGTGGTCGTCCAATTCTGTGTTCTTGTGACACCTTCTGGCACCCCTGCCACTTTTCCTATAGCCTCCTGAGTTGCTCCTTGGTTTGAACATGGAGATTATCAGGCTACCTGAGGTTTAGTCTAGAAATGACCATTTGGAAAGGTAGGAACATCATACAGCTGTCTCATTTCTCTTTACAACATTCTTGGGTCAGACTCCTTGGAGAACCAAAATTTGTTCCATTGTTATAACAAAAATAGACTCTAACATTGAGGTGCCTGGGTGGCTCATTCAGTTAAGCATCTGCTTTTGGCTCAGGTCATGCTCCTGGGGCTGTGGGATTGAGCCCTGTATCGGGCTCCCTCAGAGAGCCTGCTTCTCCCTCTCCCTCTGCTTCCCCCTGCTTGCTCTCTCTCTCTCTGTGTCAAGTAAATAAATAAAATCTTAAAAAAAAAAGTACTTAAAAAAATAGACTCTAAAAGAAGGGACAATAACAATTTTCTGCTTGGACATTGTCCTAAAAGGGAAAGCTGGGAAACTCCCGCTCATAAGGCAGCCTATTCTAATTTTGGACACCTTTAATTTTTAGAAAGTTCTTTCTAAAGATCTATTTCTCTGCAACTTCTTGAAGTCCAATTATCATCTCAACTTTTTGAGATGGGGAGGTGAGGGAAACTGGTGCCTTGGACAATTCGGTTTATTATGAAGTGAGAATTAGTATTAGGAATTTTCTTTAATATTAATTTATGGTATATGTCACTACTTTGATATCCTAATGTAACTGATAAAATTGTGGCCTTTTTTTTCTTCACTAAAACAGCATAGTTAAGGAACAAACTAGTCTGTGACATCCAGACTGGTGCTTTGCGCTTCAGATCTCACTTCTCTTTTAGGTAACATTGTATACATCTTTCTCAACCAACAGAAGTATTATGCTTCTGAAAAAAAAAATGGCTTCTAAAATATTTTATGTCTTTTCCCCCCAAAGTCAGGATATGTTTTTGCACATAATGGCGAAACATAGTTTTCTTAATACCCCTTTCAACTTTGCTAGAGTCAAACATTGCTTTGATTTTAATTCAACGGTCTATTTTAAAAACACGTCAGGTATCAAGACCAGGCACGTACAGTTCTTAGCCGTATGCTTAAGAGATATGTAACCTTGGAAAATGGACCTGGCTCTCTTTCATGTGTTTTAGTTTGTGTATTGGAAAGATGGATAAAACCATTACTTTGAAGAAAGTGAGGATGTTGTGGATAATAGATCTAAGATCAAGATTACTAAATTCATTAACCAAAGAAATGCTAAGTATCAACTTTCAAATTCTACTTCTCTGATTTATTTTTCTATGTAAAATACATTAAAAACCACCAAAAAGCGGAAATTGGTAACCTTTATGGTTTTATTCTAAAATGTTTATTTCCATTTCACTCCTTTTAGAACTTATAAGAGGATTCAGCAATCAAGTATAGTATTAACAAACACGGAAGGGAGCAGGGAGAAATTGGAATTATTTGAAAAAAAGAAAAAAACTGACTTACCATTAAAATGGCCAGAGCCGCTGGTGTTCTGAAAAGGAGCCAAGTCATTTTCTCTGACTTCCCTGATGGACAAATCCAAGGAAGCTGCTGCTTCAGTCCTTCCAACTGTCTGCATATGATGTCTAAGAAAAGCTTTCCGGTCCCGTCTCTGCTTTCTGGAGTTTACAGATGGTCTGTTATGCAGCTCCTCCCCACCCTAAACCAAGGATTGGTCTTACCAGAAACGCTTGCATCACTTTTGCTCCCAGGTAAAAACTTAGACACACCTCAATTCCAAAAGCAATGAAATCCTTTGTTGGAGGCTGAAAGAAAAGTTCACAGGCTGAAGACAGGTTTAATAGGAAGGTCCCAGATGAATAATAAATTCATCATTGTGTGGAAGTGCAAAAGCTTGTCCTGACTACCCTGAAAAAGAATCTAGTTGGCTTTTCTTCAGGGTTACAATTAAAAACTGAAAAGCAAAACAAAACATACAAAAATCCCCCAAAACCTAACTTGTAGAAGAGCATTTGTTTTTAGTCTGAGTATATGTGGGCGGATTGAAAGTTAAGCGAAATGTCAGTGTGAAGTAATATATTTTATTGAAAGTAACTCAAATTTGAAGAAGAATATCATCACATTAAGCAATTATTAATACAGATTTTGGGGGGGAAAAGTAGAAATAATTGAAAATAGTTAGGAATAAAATTGGAGTAAACAGTTACCTAGTGCCTTGGATATTTGAAATATATAAATAATGCATTGCAAAACCAGATCCCTGATAATAATCAGATGACATCTTTCCTCTTGTATTCCTTTTCATTTATAAGTTTGTTCAGTGATAGGTTGCCTAGTGAAGAAGGTTATCTTTGTGCACTTTTAATTAGTCAAAACATTTCCTCTGGAGCAGTCAACCACCTTGCTGTCATATATTTATGCACTTCTAAATATGTGGTTGCCAACTCAAGTTAGAGGATGGGGGAAAATCTACTAATACCACTTTAGTTTGCTTTTAACACTAGAGTTAAAAACACTTTTAAACATTCCAGAGTATTTAAAGAATTTTTTCTTTGATAGAAGAACAATTTTATCTTTATAAGTATTTATGCATCAGGTTTTGGAAGCTTTTTAGTTTCAGGAAAACCATTTAATCACAGAGTGTTTTATTTTATTTTATTTTTGAATTTTTAAAATTTGAATTCAATTAGTCAACACATAGTACATCATTAGTTTTTTGATGAATCACAGAGTATTTTAGACAGATAGGATTTTGTAATCTGAAAGTTAGTGGGGGTGGACAAAATCTTGTGGTTTTAAAAACAATTGTGGTGAAATATGCATAACAAAATTGACTATTTTAACCATTTTTAAGTGTAAGACTGAATGGCATTAGTGGTATGCTCATATTGCTGTGCAAACATCACCACCATCCACCTCCAGAAAAATGTTTTTGTAATAAAGTTAGTGCAGATAAGTTTTATTGGAACATAGATATGCCCGTTTATGCATTATAAGTGACCGCTTTCGTGGTACAATGAAGAGTTGAGCGGAGCCTTTTATGAATAACACTGTAAACTTCGGGGCAGGAAAGAAGAGCAAGATTTAATGAATTCTTTCCCTTTTCCATAATTTAACATCTTGTAATCCTTCAAAATATTGTACTCAAGACAAAAGAGGGGTGCCTAGGTGGCTCAGTCAGTTAGCCTTTGACTCAGGTCTTGATCTTAGAGTCTTGGGTTAGGGACTCAGCAGGGAGTCTGCTTCTTCCTCTCCCTCTGCCTCCTCCCCCTGCTCAGGCTCTGTCTCTCTCAAATAAATAAATAAAATCTTAATAAAGATAAAAGAGATTAAAAAGATGATAGCAGTGAGTTATGATATTCCTGGGCATACCCATAAGTTGCGCTGAATCTAGATTCTAGATACAACTTACTTTGTTTTCATTTACCCTTTCTAAAATTCCAGTTGTTTGACAACTTTAATTAATTAGGGGCTTCCACTCCTTCTTCAGAGATAAGGAAGTGTTTTACATTAGTACTTTAAAATACCAGGTACAGGTTAAAATACCAGTTACACGTGGTATCTAAAAACTGTGGACATCCTTGTAGGAAGTAATACCAGACTTGGCCCATTACAGCCAATCTAGGCTCCACATATGTCCCAGTCAAGGAGGACTGGAGAAATCCATGACAAGTCCCATTGTGCATTCTACAGGCAAGTGGTGCTCTCTGATCTTACATGTGCTCTTGACAATGATTTAAGCCAACACCTTTTTTTTTTGTTTTTTGGAGATTTGGGACCTCAAGAATGTAATAAAATATGTTGTTGGGGCCTGATTTGCATAGTGTTGGGAAGGGAGTGGTGGTTACTTCAGCTGGGGACTGCATTTGCATAATACCTTCAGACTAAGAAGGGTTTTCTCTTGCCATTTCATTTGTTTGTGAAAAGGAAAGATGGGAACATTTTCCAGGGGTTTCCGTCACATGATTATGTTATTACTCTCTGAATAATGGCTTTGGAAACCCAAGCCCAACTGGACACTGGCTGTTATTCCAGAGGCTGAAATAAAAAGGAAGATAATAACAATAATAATCATAATCATTAGAAGGGAGCTCATAGTATGTGTATGTTATGGTTCAACTGAGGCACCATACTGAATATAGAACAGTTGGATAGTAGGACACATCATAGGTTTAAAAAGTTAAAGAAACCATTTCTCAGTTTGCTAAAAACTGAACCATGGCCTAAGAGGTGAAGCAATTAGAATGAATATTTATTCAACTGGGCAGTAGCTTCTGAGGTTTCTGTGATGTTTCTAAACACTCATTATCTAGAGCAGTTCTATTATTCACCAAGTAGAGAATGTTAATGAGACTTTGCCTTCACTGGCAAGCCTTCACTGGTTTGTTTGTTTTGACTGGAAATGTGTATGTAATGTATTTTATATGTCAGACATTACTACTTTCTGATATTTAATTTGTTCTTGAATATCTACAAATTCATGAAATTAAGATACTAGTTCATAAATCGTGCATTAACAGAATTACACATACATCTTGAAATGACCTGCAAAAGTTGTGACCCATCACCCTTCGTTGTTCAAGGTCATGGAAATCAGACCTCTTCCATTACAATCATACCTGCAGGCATGCAGAAATGTCAGGGAATTTAATAACTGTGCACCAGCAGAGAAGAGTCTGCACTTTAATAATTAGTGAAAATAGAGCTGTTAATCGAATTTGCTCTTAGATGGTGTGTAACATGTCCATCGTGTTTCTGCAATTCCTGGGATTATTTCTTTAAAAGGATGTGTGTGATTCTTACCATATATTGATTGAAGCCCAAACTTCAGAAGAGTGATTATGGGTGACTGCATATCTAAAAAATGTTTCATAAGCTGCGGACCAGGGTCAATATCTTTTTGCTTGGATTTAATCTGATTAGGCAATTGCTTCTTTGTGGGAGTATTTTTGTCAGGTAATAAGCATGAAGGAGGGATTTTTCAAATGAACATCGTGCTCACTCCACTATTCTTTAGGAATAGTTTTGATTTGGTTCTTGTGATTTGCTGGAGATCAAATTGAATAGCTGGGATCTATTTGCAAAGTGTATTTGGAATCCATGTAGTTCCTACCTCCTTGGGTTTTTGCACTAGCCAGACCCCTAACATCTCTCATGTAGACCAGGCGATGGACAATGACTGAGCTCTTGTTCCTTTTTCTTCTCACCCAGTTCACCCCTCACTCAGCACCCTGACTGCTACCTGTAAAAGGATCATGGCTTCCAGCGTGCTTGGACCAGAAGCAAATCTGCCTGGCAAGGCCTACAAGGAACTGCCTGATTGACTCTGCTTTCCTTTCCAACCACATCCCACACTCCATCCCTCTCATATGTGTCTTCTTTTGTTCTCTAGAAACCCTCAGCTCCTTTCCTACCTTAGGTTCACTCAGTTTCTTTCTCTCCTGGCTAGCTTCTTCTCACTCATCAGGTGGTAGCTTCTACTACCTTCTCCCCACAGTTGGGCACTCTTTTCCTCATATCTCTTTATCAGTCATCACAATTTGCTTTGCCTTTCAGGCCTAGTACCATGTATCAGCTGCTTTTTCTTAGTTGGATTTTTTAGACTGTGAGTTCTATGAGGGAGGAATTATGTCTGTTTCATTTAATAGCATATTCCTAGGACTTTGCAGAGTGAACAAATGAATATATCTTTAAGAATTTTGTACAGATATTACCTGCTGGAACAAAGGACACATACAGTTCAAAGTCTTAATAGATTGTCATCCAAAAGGCTATACCAATTTGCATTCCCATGGATAGTGTAAGAAAATGCCAGTCATAACGCTTGTCACAGATAAATCTTTTCTGCTTTTTTTATGAGAAAATAGTACCTTTATGGAAAAAAAAATTAACTCTGTTAAGAGATTTAAATGTTGTGGGGACACCTAGGTGGCTCAGTCGGTGAAGGCCCTGCTTTGGCTCAGGTGTTGTGATCGAGTCCCGCATCGGACTCCTTGCATGTCAGGGAGCCTGCTTCTCCCTCTGCCTGCTGTTCCCCTTACTTGTGCTCTCTCTCTAAAATAAATAAATAAAATCTTTTTAAAGAGAGAGATTTAAATGTGTATTTAAATGCTAATAATTTACTGGATTCTAATAAATTGAAATAAAGTTAAGATTCCGAGTATAGTAATCTAAGGTATTTGACTCAGAGCTAAGCAAGTTCTGGACCTTGGTTAGATCCCAAGGACCTGGCATCCTTCCTGGATCTAACATCATCCTGGTCTTTTCACTATTTCAAGTGATATGATGATAGGATAGGAAAAGATAGGAGAAAACAAACATGCATTCAAATAGTAATTTGCTATACTCTGTTGCTATGATTACGATCCCTTTATTTATACATTTTAATCTTCCTTTTGATGATAAATAGTACATTTCACATATGTTCTCAAGTATTTTTAAGTATCACGGGAGCCACATCTTCTGTTTTTCTAGTAATCAAATTGTGCTGGTATTGTTGGTAATTCCTAAGGAGGAAAAAAATGGTGGTTGTTTTCATTTAAATTTCAACCCACGACGCCACCCGTGGGAAGAAATACGTGGAATGACCCACCGGCTTCTCAAACCACGTGGCACACCCGGGGTGTGACTACCAGTGGATATGGATACACTGCCTTCCTGCTCCCAGCTTTGCTGCCAACACCAAACTGTAGAAAGATGGAATCTGAAAACGGCATGGAACACTTTAAAAAAATGATCTCCAAGGATTTCAGGAAAGACTGCAATTGAGAACTACTAGCTCTTGGGTAGTAAGGAAAGGGGATGCTTCTAAAAACAAGCAACTGGGGCACCTGGGTGGCTCAGTGGATTAAGTGGCTGCCTTTGGCTCAGGTCATGATCTCAGTGTCCTGGGATCGAGCCCCGCATCGGGCTCTCTGCTCAGCAGGGCGCCTGCTTCCCCCTCTGTCTCTGTTTGCCTCTCTGCCTACTTGTGATCTCTCTCTCTCTATCAAATAAAATAAATAAAATTAAATAAAAAAAAAAAAAACGAGCAACTGGTTGTTCTTTACTCTTTGGGGGCTCTGCATTTCTCTACCAGACTCATGTGTTACCAGCTTTTTACCGAGTGAGCCATCATGCAGGGATACTTTTATGATTAGTAAGTTCCAGGTAAGTTTGGCAAACCTGTAAAACTCATACAAATTTATTGTACCGTCCTTTTACAATTCGTGTCCTGATGAGGAGCCACAAAACCTTCTGAAACAATTAACTAAGGAGAACAGAAATTTCAAGTTTATTTTCTTGCTGCTGCTTATTGGGGGCAGAATAACTTTCATATCATGGGGGTCAGTTTTGTATTCACATAGTACTTAGGGAAGCACTGAACTTTCCGTTCAAACACATAAACATGTTTTTTTTTTTTTTTTCCTTCAGTTTTGGGCATGTCTAATTGGCCTTCCTTTGAGTAAACACCATTATTCTGTTCACTGACGTTAAGAGGATCCAAATCCATTGCCTACCTGAACTGGTCATAAATCCATGTCATACAGAACAATGTCTAGCTTATAGAATTTTTTCTGTTTTTTATGTTGTATCACATTAACTTTTTTGAACATCATTTCAATTTACTTTCCTTTAGTGAAACCTCTGAAAATACCTATGGGTGCCTTTCCACTGAACATTTCTCAAAGCACAATCTTTGCAGTGTGAGTTTATATTCTTTGATCCAGTACTGGTACAGCTGCAACATATTTGGTCCACTTCTGGAAGGTTACACCTAATAAGAGATTAAAGGTAGAGAAAACTCTATTCTCCCTGTTAGTACAGCACATCCATGAGTCACTTTGGGCTTCATTTTTGATGTGTTCAACACAATGGCAATTTTACAGATGTTTGTGCATGCCGATTAACTTGTGTAACTTGGTGATTTAACATTAATCGCCAGTCTTCCATGTAAAGTCAGGATTGACAGAGTCTTGAAACACCTTTTCATTCCTTTAGACTTGGAAGTGATGCAATTCCTAATAATTTGGGCTGGTTAGCCTACACTTGAAGGAAGTGATTTGAGCTTATGAAATTTATCTCCAGTTACTCCAAATTTCACTAGTCTGAAGCTCCCCAATATTCAGTTGGTCTGTTGAGGTTTTCTATTTTTGCAGAGCTACATTTTGTTAATTTACATTTGGAGAGGAGATTCTGTCTTCCAGTTTTCAAGTTTACTAACACGCATTCTCACATAGCACTTCTTTTTTTAAAGAAATTTTAAAGTGGATTTTTATAGAATAAATCAGTAACTACTCTTTACCTTAATGGTAAGGATCTACAGAGTGAAACGAGATTAAGAATCCTTTCACAGTCTCATTTAAGAACTATAAGATATATGGGCGCCTGGGTGGCTCAGTGGGTTTAAGCCTCTGCCTTCGGCTCAGGTCATGATCCCAGAATCCTGGGATTGAGGCCCGCATCGGGCTCTCTGCTCAGTGGGGAGCCTGCTTCCCTTCCTCTCTCTCTGCCTGCCTCTCTGCCTACTTGTGATCTCTGTCTGTCAAATAAATAAATAAATAAATAAATAAATAAATAAATAAATAGAAAACACCTATAAGATATATGGAAGTAACTTTCTTAAAAATGCACAGAAGAATATTAATGAAGGGTATAAAATAATGGGACATCTGGGTGGCTCAGTGGGTTAAGCGTCTGCCTTCAGCTCAGTTCATGATCTCAGTGTCCTGGGATTGAGCCCTACATCAGGTCCCTGTTCCCTTGTCCCTCCCCCTCTGCCTGCCACTCTGCCTACTTGTGCTCTTTCTCTGTCAAATAAATAAAATCTTTTTAAAAAAATGAGGACATAAAATAAGATCTAGGAAAATAAAAAGATATTATTATGTTACCTGGATGAAAAGAAATACTATTATAAAATGTCAGTTTCTCAAAGAAAAAACAATTTTAATGCAGTCCTCAGATTTGACCCTTAGTTTATGGGAGGGATAGAGACAGAGGAGGTTACAAAAAATCTTAAAGTCTATATGGAACAAGCCATCTATATGGAGAACAAACTGTCTGAATAATGAACTTGTGAAAAGGAATTATGGGCAGTGGATTCAGCCTACTGCTCTTATCCCTCAGTTTCCAGCAGGATTTTCTCTTTTGGAGCCAGCCTGTTGAGAAGACAGGTTTTCTGTTTCTTCTAGCTATAGGCTCTCTGGGGCAGGCTCTGTCCTTTGGTCCAGGTAGTGGGGGTTGTCTGTGACTGGGTGGGTGAGTTTAATTCTGGAATAAATATAAAGGTGCTTATCATGGCTGTCCATCTCAACCACATCATCCACATCTATTTTACTACAAATAATAAAAACTCGTGCTTATTTTTGTGTGTGTATCTCCTATACCTTACTTCTCAATTGCTTTAGATATAAGGAAGTGACAAAATTGGTTCTCTAACACCCTAACAAATATGGTATTGGTCTAGGAATAGATAAATAGAACACAGAAAACGGAATATTCTGCAGAAAATAGAAAGAATTAATTATTAATTCTATATATACCAGTTGACTTAGAGATAGTTGTATGAGGTACTATTGAGTGAAAAAAGAAAGATATAGATTATTTTGTATAATATGCATGTATGTGTGTGTGTCTATGTGTGTATGTGTGTGTTACTATAAATGATTAGTTGAACATAGAGAAAAGCCTGAAGCACAATATGACACTGTTAGCATGGGTTTTCAAGCAAGAGAATGCCACTACTATGTGTTTAGGGGTGGGAAGGGTAATTAAGCTGAGGAGGAAGTGTAAAAAAATGCACTGAAAATGTATCGTAACATTACATTTGTTAATTTATGTCAGACTAAATATATACGTAACATTCCATTTAAAAATATTTTGATTAATTATATGTTTAATATTTTTCCTTTCAAAGCATTAGCTATTGAGAAAACAGAGATTTTACAATTTGATGTTTAAACCATTTGGAAAAAGATAAACCTGGCCCAAACCAGGAGGAGTTATATATAATTATTATTTTAGGGCTTTGTCTGGTAACAAAATTAGCATAAAATACTGAGGTATTGAATTCCTTTGAGTCATGTGTTTTGCCCTAAATAAGAACAGTGTGGTTTGAAAACACATTAATCAACTGTGTCCATGATGCCGAAGGTGTGGCATAGTGACCAAGGGTGTGCATTGTTTTCTGGTATGACTGGGAGAGATGTGCACTTGAACTGGGAAAGATAGGGCCAAAATAATGGATTTTTTGTGGCACTTTGCATGAAAAACTCAAGTAGCATTATTTTATCATTTATTTATTTATTTAAAGATTTATTTATTTATTTATTTGACAGACAGATCACAAGTAGGCAGAGGCTGGCGGGGGGTGGGGATCAGGCTCCCTGCCAAGCAGGGAGTCCAATGTGGGGCTCTATCCCAGGACCCTGAGATCATGACCCGAGCCAAAGGCAGAGACTTTAACCCACTGAGCCACCCAAGCACCCCATATTTTATTATTTTAGATATAGCATTTTTCATGCTGAAGATGGAGGCTGAGGATTACTGTTTCAGCAATGAGTATTAATAAAAAAGTAATGTCACTAGTTACACTGGGGTTTGCTGGCAATTTCTAGAAGCATGAGAGGTTTTAAAACTTGATCCTTGCTGTCCTGGTCATAGGGCTGGCCTGTTTAGTAGGTTGATGGCTCCTAACAGGGGAGAGTGGGAGAAGCTGCCCTCATCACCAGATCCAAGGGGACACTCTTGGAGAGTCTAGTCGTCTGTGAGCCAGTATCTCTATCCAGTGGTTCACAAGGGTAGATGGTGGAGCCCTGAGGCACTGGCTTCAGGTGGATGACTCCATCGTAAATCGAGGCAGTCCTGAATTTAATACAAGCAATGCAGGAAGCAACACATGGCTCAAGAGAGTTATCACCTGCTTCACAAGGTCTAGACCACAAGCTTTGAAAGGGCAGGAGTCCCTACTCACATGGTCCACTCTTGGCTCTCAATAGCCACTTGTTAAGTAATAAGTGGATGGATAAATGATTGGATGAGGAGGTAGTGATGAAGGGAATTGGTTTGTCATGTCTAGCTGGGCTCCAGATTGAGCAGGAAAGCCAAGTAGATGAGAGGCAGGTGCAGCAGAGGACCTGGAAGGGGAATGAATGGCTCATACGTAGTAGGGCTCCCCTAAGGAGGCTGGAGCTCCAAACTCATTGAACACCCAAACACACTTCTCATTTCAGGGAACAAGGGAACTGATATTTACTGAGTACCCCCTATATACTTAATTGTGGCATGAAGTATATTCTTTACATCATTTATTTACTTATTTTCACCAAACACCCTGCAAGGAGGATGTTATTAACCCTGTTTTGCAGATGAGACAGACAGCCAAGACTCAGTAATTCTTTCAAGATGATGATACTGGTAAGTGCTGTAGCTGGATTTGAACCAGATCAGCCTGTCTTCAAAGTTTATGGTCTTCCCACAACCCCAGTGACTCTAAAAACACGGACCTAAAGAGATGTGTGTTCACCAAAGCTGAAAAGTACTGCATTTGCCTATTTTGTTTTCATTTTCTTCTTTTGATTATTATGTGAGTAGTAAACATATATGGTTTACTTTTGATTACCTTGATATTTTGATTATTACGTGAGTAGTAAACATACCTTGGAGAAAGTTAGAAAATACAAGCAAGCAAAAAGAACATAAAGGCACCACATTTCAATCACCCACAGATTAGTTCTATTCACACCTTTCAAATACATGTCTCATCCGGAAAATGAGGCTAATTTCATTTTCTTTGCAGGGGTTTGGGAGAATAAATACCTGATAAAAAGAAAATTCCTAGCATAACATGTAAATACCTAGAAGGCAAATACAAGTCTCTTTTCCTGCTTGAAATTCTTCCACTCACTTTTCTAATTACATATCTGCAATTTTTTTGTTTTAGCCAAAAGGAGATTGTGCTGTACATGCTCTTTTATCACTTGTTTTTTCCCTATGTAGTCTCTGCCTGTCCATGTCAATAAACATTTATCTTTTCTAATATTCAGTCCATATTCAAATTTCCTCAAGTAAAGCAAAAAAAAAAAAAAAAAAAGCTTTTACAGGTGATTTTTCCAAATTAAGATCTAACTCGGGACTACAACTCCACCTTAAATTTATTTCTCTCTAGCACTACCCCCACCCCCCTTTTTAAAATGACACCAGCAGGGTGCCTGGGTGGCTCAGTGGGTTAAAGCCTCTGCCTTCAGCTCAGGTCATGGTCCCAGGGTCCTGGGATGGAGCCCCACATCAGGCTCTCTGCTCCTGCTCGACGGGGAGCCTGCTTCCTTCTCTCTCTCTGCCTGCCTCTCTACCTACTTGTAATCTCTGTCTGTCAAATAAATAAAAATCTTTAAAAAAATATTTTAAAAAAATAAATAAAATGACACCAACTTGTTGAAAGGACTGAGACAGTTATCCTTCAAAATGTCCCACTTTTGTATTGGTTTTGTGTTAAACTCGTCCCCATCTCCTTGTATTTATAATCCCTTATATGCTGTATCTACAGATTTGTCAGATTCAAATCACAAGTTTTCATCCAGAATCCATCCCATGCCCTTCAGGTACCACATCTGACCCCCCAGACTAGCTGGGGCTTTGTGTCTCCATGTCCATCCGTAACACTTGGGTAGAGATTTCTTTTCTTTTCTTTTCTTTTCTTTTTCTTTTTTTTTTTTTTTTTAAGATTTTGTTTATTTGACAGAGAGAGAGAGATCACAAGTAGGCAGAGAGGAAGGCAGAGAGAGAGAGAGAGGGGAGGAAGCAGGCTCCCTGCGGAGCAGAGAGCCCGATGCGGGCCTCGATCCCAGGACCCCGGGATCATGACCTGAGCCGAAGGCAGAGGCTTTAACCCACTGAGCCACCCAGGCGCCCCGGGTAGAGATTTCTTAAGGATTATACTGAAGTATTTGCTTAAGAGTCGATCCCTCTTACTACTCAGTAGCATCCCCAAGGGCCAAACTATGTCTTATTCCTTTCTGTAGCCCCAGTGCCTACTCTGTTCATGGCCGATACTCAATAAATATTTGTTGAAATAAAAGGAGATCGGTGGATTGGAATTCAGCAAAATGTGGGCTGGGAATCATGCGTCTGCATGTTGCATTGCAAGAACAGATCCGAGAGTCCTGGGGAAGTCAAGAGCAGGTTCAGGGATTCCAGGTCACACGTAGGTTGCAGGCAAGTTTCAGTGCCTGCAAAAGTTCTTGTTATGTTATGTTAGCAGTTAGAAATCCAAGTCAGGTAGGAGAGAGAAGCGGTCTGAATAAAAGTTGAGTTGGCATTTAGGATTAGCCTGAGAACAATGGCAGCAATGGAGTACAAATTAAAAATAAGAAGCAGAACAGGCAACTAGTAGGTTCAGCTCCAAACCAGGAAATGACTGTCTATCCTAGAACAAGAACTCTATCTGCTCTGCCTTGGGCGGGCTTCCTGGTGAGGTCAGAGAGCAGGTTGGGCAGGTGCAGCTGGTTCCAAAGTGCAGCGGGCATCTTAGGGCTTGTGAGCTCTGTAGAGGCTCCGAGTCCCCTTTCTGGATATGTCCCTCCTCCAGGCCTCCAGACTGTTTCTCTGGGTGCAGGGCGCTCTCTCCATTTTTGTTCCTCTCTTTCCCTCTCATCATTCTCCTTCCTGCTTCTTCGGGTACCCTCCCTCCCCGCCACCAATCCATTCTTTCCTTTCTTTCTATTATTTCCCGCTTCTTTCTTTTCCCTCTATACACCACCTTTGGGTAGAAGGTAGATCTGAAATTTGTCTTAATCTGTTTGTCAGACTAATCCCCCCGTTGTTTTCTTACTCTTGAAAGAAGCTCCAACTAAAGAAACCAACAAAAAGATCCAACGAATAAAATTGCTTACTGCTCATTTAAATTTAATTGAAAGCCACTCTGTTAGAGCATGGATGTCTGGTAAGGTGGGGTGGAGGCAGTGGAGACACTGAGGTTAGCCCCCAGAAGCCCCCTTGCCTATCAAGAAGAGGGGCCCAGGGAAAGGGAAACAAAATCTCAAGGATTTCTGGAGGTTCCTTAGGAAGACTTAATCCTCAGGAAACAATAGTTCACTGCTCTCCAAGAGGCTTCATCCCTAATTTTCTCGCTTGACCATAAAACATCTGGGGATTACATACCTGGAGTTTTACTCACAGAGGATCCTCCACAACTGGTTTGTTTTTGAACAAAATGTCTGGAGTGCCTCGGGTCACTCTCATTTCAGGAAAGATGTAATGTGTCATAGGGATTATCTGGTTAAGCGGGAACAGTTTGTACAGTTCCATACCCAGGGACATACTTCTTCCAGAAACTTCCATTTGGAAGGCGGTACCTGGGAAGTCTGGAGAGGGAAGGGACTTGCCTACGGTTTCATGGCTCATCAGTGGGACAGCGTAGACGAGAATCCCATCCCGTGGTCAGGTTAGGATGACAGATTGCCACTGAGCAGGAATCACGAGCTTGTGCCTCAGCATCTACAGAGCGCCATCTGTTTCATACCCTGAAAGTTGAAGATCAAAGCAAAGATTGCCAAAAGTGCAGGTTGCTAGGCTCAGTTTAAATAAAGATATGATGCACTTACAACCCTCTGGCTTTTCTCCATGCAGATGATCGATCTTCCCTTAGTTACAATCAGAATAGGTCTGTGGTAGGTGAGGATCACCGAGGGCTCGTTTCGCAAAGTCTTCCTTAGTATTCCAGGGCTTGGTAACTTCCTTGTTTTCCCGGTGCTTTCCAGGAAAAGATATTCTATATAAAAGATCTACCTAGTGCTTATTTTCATGTCATGTGAATAATCCTAAGGGCACAACAATATCTCTCGCCGGCATTCCTTTTGCTCTGCTCCAAGAGGTACCACCCCTTCTGGCTTCCCCATTCCCAGCTCTAAAACTCTTCTTATTTCTTTCAACTTATTCAAAAAAATTCAAGCATTTTGAGAACCTCAGGAAACTCAAGATGACCTAGTCTCGTGGTTTTCAAACTTCTTTTAACCAAAGTCAAAAATATAGTTTGTCACCAACCAGTGCACACACGCACAAACACATACTCTTATTATGTGTGCGGTACTCTGCAATTACCTTTCCTTTTATATTCTGTTTAATTCCATTAAAAATATTCATCGAGCTAGGTATACTAAGTTGACTTAAAGACCCGTTATTTAGGAGTGTGACCACAGTGTGAAGAACACTGGTAATCCAGTTCTCTAGTTTTACAAATAAAGTAAGGTGAACAGCTTTAAATGACTCATCCAAGAACTGGCCCCAAATATGAATAGAATTCTCAGTCCAGTTAGGCAAAGCGGTAAGACTTGAGAGGTGGAAGGTGACTATCTAATCGTTTTTGCCTCCTGGTAAGTTATTAGTATCTTTTTATGATTTCTCTTTTAGAAAGATAGATTCTCCCATAATCTACAGCTGGTAGAAGAGATAATATTTTAAATGATATTAAAAATTAATTGAAGAAGGGTAATTTAGTCAACAAGTACTCATCCCACGGTCATTTACTGTTTAGTATATACGAGGTACAGTTTGGGCCTAGAGATACAAAGATGAATGAGATAGTGTTAGAATCTTGAATCAGGGTGTGCCCATTTGCATAGGAAGAAAGTGACTAATTCAATTCATGCTGTGAAGGATTTTACGTGACTAACTCATGTGAAATTGACAAATATTTAATGAATGCCTCCAATGGTGACTGCATTTTCTGAAACTCAACTTGTCTAACAAGAAGGAGTGGTAATGGATAACAGGTAGGTGACTTTAACCTAAGTCTGAAAGGGATGGTGATTACTGTGAACCTGTCCTGGAAATCCAGGAAGTAAGTTTACTATTAATTATGCACCCAACCCTAAGATTCACCAACTGCTCCAAATTTCAAAACTCATTATAAAGCATTTTTTTATTTTGGCCAGATTTTCCAGTTGACAAAATGATGGATGTTTTCTGTGTATTCACTGCTAATCAGTCTGACTATCATGAGCTTAGTGGTTCCAATGTCAGATTTCACTTCTCAGCCTTTTTCCTGTTGAGCTACATGCTTTTCTGTCTTAGCTGAGAGCCCTTAACAAGTACTCTGCCAAAACATACAATGAACTGAACACACCCTCATTTCAGAGAAAGGACACCCTTTTCGATGCTACAGGTACCATAATTCCTAACCCAGTGGGGTTTTCTGTAGTCTTTTTTCCCCTCCCTTTCTTTTGCTCTGTTAGGGGAGTGAGGAATCTGGGAGGAGTGTGTGCTGTCTTCTTGACCTGCTGAGTTTTCCTTTCTGAGGTAGCCTGTGGTGCAGGGCAGAAAGGCACAGTTGACTTGGGAGAGGCTTGAATTTCAGGAGGGTAGTCTTGTTCTACTAAAGAGCAGCTCTCTCTCTCTCAGGTTCTCCAGCTTGCTTCCTCCCAACAGAAAGCAAGACTGCCCGAGGGTCTTCCAATCAGAAAATCTGAAGATCGAGGGAGGAAGGCACTAAGTACCTAAAGTAGTTGATCACCAAAATATGGTAATGGATTTTCCTTTCCATTTCTTTCGATAATCAATTATTTTTCACTGGCGCATTTTATGAATTTGCGGTGGGTGAAAAAAGTGTTAAGGTTCCAGTTGACTTTTTGTGGTGCTTGCTTTGAGATATGGTCCTAAGGTACTGCTCGACTTCAGCAATTGGTGAAAACTCTTGGCTCTAGCCATGCCGGGGAGAGTATGCTGCTGTCAAATAGAGGACACCCGTGAACAGGAATTAATGAAATCTTATTAACTTATGGTCGTTGTTTGGGGGGAGGTTGGCTTGTACTTGTTTTGACAGTGGTTACTGAATAAGCCAGATGTTCCCTTAAGTGTCCAGGTCTTCTATCGTCGCTGTTCAAGGGTAAAACAAAATATTTTATGGTAGTTTTTTTTTTTTTAAGATTTTATTTATTTATTTGACAGACAGAGATCACAAGTAGGCAGAGAGGCAGGCAGAGAGAGAGAGGAAGGGAAGCAGGCTCCCCGCTGAGCAGAAAGCCCCATGCGGGGCTGGATCCCAGGACCCTGAGACCATGATGACCTGAGCTGAAGGCAGAGGCTTAACCCACTGAGCCACCCAGGCGCCCTATGGTAGTTTTTTAAAACATCCTTGTCATGGTTACTTCTCTCCTGGAAAAATCTCAGTGCAGGTGGCACAGAGAAGGTTAATTCCCAAGTTAAGGGAGGCAGATGAGAAATGTTGCTTTGAAACTGTGGAAACAGAAAACGTCAGGAACAGGCTAATACTTGAAAGCCACACATTGTGGAAGATTAGTCATAGTTTAATTGTACTCTGAACAGTGTAAAAATCTCTTTTTTTAAAATTAAGAACAAAGATAAGTAATAAGTGCCATCTCAGTATGGGATCTACAATTATCATGTCAGATCATGTCCTATCTTTGCTGAGCATAGTTCTTTTATTCTAAAGCTCATACCTAAGTCTAAGGATCTTTCTTGGTGGATGATGAACCTTGTGCTATCAACCAGCCTATAGGCAGTACTCGGGAGATGCCAGTATGGCATTGTGGTTTAGGTTTCCTCATACCTTTTGGGGAGGAAAGTCATTTTTTGTTTCATTTTGTTTTGTCCCCCCCCCCCCCCACCCCTGGGCTCAAATTGTTAGATAATATTTGGTATTTTCTTAGAAAATTATTACCTATAACTCTGGTTCTAGGATTATACTGTGCATTGATCAGGGCTAAATACTTAGATATATTGTCTTCAAAAATGAGTAGGTTTTAGGGCCATAAAAATAACCTGGGATTTTTTTTTTTCTTTAAGTAGGCTCTTCACCCAGTGTGGAGACCAATGGAGGGTGTGAACTCATGACCCTGAGATCAATACCTGTGCTGAAATCAAGAGTCAGAGGCTTAACTGACTAAACCACCCAGGCACCCCGCACCTAGGATAATTTAAGCCTTGATAGCAGGACACATCTATCCAAATATTCCTTCATATTGTTGGCATCTTTACAAACAAATATAAGCTTCATAACTTTATAATACATGTGTTAGATTCCATGGTCTCCATTAGAGTCCTGGAAGGGAAACTGGAACTCCAGAAGTCAAAAAATATATATATTGCTGTGATTATTGTACTTTGGCATATAAGGTATTTTCAGGAATATCCAGGACTACCTTGTTAATAATGTGTCATAATACACAAATTCTTTAATATATGCATAGTCTTGGCTCAGAAATTTCAATTCTAATGGAAATAATGTAAAGTGCATGTAAAGTCCCATATCATTATTTACAATATAAAAGGAATGAAAGAAACCTCAATGTTCATTCACAGCATGAATATCCCTTAAAACACTTTTATAAAGAATTTTAAGTAGGGGCACCTTAGTGGTGC
This sequence comes from Mustela erminea, assembly GCF_009829155.1. NCBI lineage: Eukaryota > Metazoa > Chordata > Mammalia > Carnivora > Mustelidae > Mustela > Mustela erminea. The sequence goes on from NC_045626.1 coordinate 40,280,697, forward strand.
AGTGGGTTAAGCGCCCGACTCAGTTTTGGCTCAGGTCATGATCTCAGGGTTGTGAGGCTGAGCCCTGCATCAGCCTTCGTGCTCAGCAAGGAGTCTGCTTGAGATTCTCTCTCTCTCTCTCCCTCTCTGCCCCTTCCTCCCTGCTCTTTCTCTCTCTCTAAAAGAAATAAATAAAATCTTTAAAAAATATATATATGGGACACCTGGGTGGTTAGTCATTTAAGTGCCTGCCTTCAGCTCAGGTCATGATCCCAGAGTCCTGTGATGGAGCCCCACATCAGGCTCCTTGCTCAGTGGGGAGCCTGCTACTCTTTGCCTGCTGCTCCCCCTGCTTGTGCACTCTCTCTCTTTCTCTCTGACAAATAAATTTTTTAAAAACCTTAAAAAAAAAAGAGACTCTCTCTGCCTCTCTCTCTGCTCCTCCCCCTCTAAAAATAAATAAATAAAATAATTTTAAATATAAAAAATGGAAACAAACTTATAATAATAATTGCAACTTTAAAGTGAGATGCAACAAATAAGGGTGTAGAGATCACACTTATTTCTAAACTTTGTAGAAACAAAGTTTAACAGACACGAATTTGGATTTCTTGGGCATTAATCTGCCAACTGAAGGGTAGAGCTGGGAAAGGATTAACTGAAAGGAAAACTGTCGTGGTGTTAGCAGTAGTTGTCTCTGGGTGATGGTATAAGATTGCCATTACCTTTTTGTATTTTCTAAATTTTCTGCAATAACTACACATGCCTTATACTAGGAAAATAATGAAAGCTGCTCAAATAGCAAAAAAACAAAAAAACAAAAAACAAAAACAAACAAACAAACAACCAAAAAAACAAAAAACAAAACCAAAACCAAAAAACAAAAGCCCTTAAAATCTTAACACTGACCTGTTCCAAAATTTTTCATTTCTCTCCTTTATAAATGTAGAAAGCGTATTATTTTTGAGGTGAAAGTTTGGGTCTTAGTGCCCATGTTCTGCTCCTTTAGCTGATGGTCCTCCAGGGAGAGTCTTACTATTTCAAGGGCATTTACTGGGCTTGGTGGTTTTAGGTTACAGTGCCATCTTTGGGACATGGCTGGTATAACTGTGGCCACCATTTAGTGGTGTGAAATACACAATTTTTTTTTTTTTTTTAAGATTTATTTATTTTAGAGAGAGGGAGCATGGGGTGGGACAGCGGGAGAGACAGAGAGAGAGAGAAAGAGACTCTCCAGCAAACTACCTGCTGAGCGTGGAGCCTGATGTGGGGCTTGATCCCACGACCCTGAGATCATGACCTGAGCTAAAAACAAGAGTTGGACACTTAATCAACTGAGCTACCCATGCGCCCCATGAAACTTATACTATGATTTTGTGATATGGGCAGTTAATTGTTCCATTATCTCAAAGATTATGACTGGTAGATGAAACTCAAGTCATTCCCTCACTGTCTTGGTTCATTGAATCAGCTTCCTCACTGATCTCCTTATCAATAGACAAGCACCCCTTCTATCTGTACCAGAGCAAACTTCACAAGTGATTTCAATTCACTCTTCTTTAAGTATTTCAATGGTTCTCTATAACTTTCAGATTAAAATAAGAATTCCTTAGCATGTCATACATATTTAGGCTTCTGACTTCTCATCTCTACAATTGTCTTCATTCCCCAGCCTTACCAGACTCCTTCCAGTTTTCTGAGGAGCTAATCTCTTTTTCCATGTTCTCAGTTTCTGTGCTTCTCTCCCATCCTTTCTAGTTTTGAGTGCCCTTCCCATTTCTTTATCTGGCTTTTTCCCATTGGGTCCTTCCAGTCTCAGTGAAAGATCATTTCTTCTGGGAAGCCTTTCCCACTTGGCTGGATGCCCACAGTCTCTGCCTATAGCACTCTTATTTATTCTCTTGGGTAACACTTGCCAAACTACATTTTAACTCTTTACTTCTTCCTGCATTGGACTGTGAGGCCCTTGATGGCAAGGACCTCAGTTTACCTCTCTGCCCCTAGCAGCTAGTTCACAAGTAAATAGTGAAATGATCAAAAAACATTTAATGAATGAATGAATGAGCTTTGGCACTAGCTCACAGTGGTTCCCATAAGTTTTCTTTTTCTCACTTTTCTCCATTTAGAAAGAGAGATCATAAGGGGATTAAATGAGAATATCTTTGAAAAAGCAATTAGTGTAATCCTTTACATATGATAATAAATAAACATTCGGTTCTTTATTCTTCTCTCTTTACAATACCTATGTAGTTTCATGTTCCCTGCACCTGATGGCTCATGTCTCATTGATATCAAGGTCCCCACCCAGTCAGTACCTCCTCTGTATTTAAATACATAATGACGACTTCCAGTCAACCAGTGTTTATGCTGATCGCATGTGTGCGTTGTGACTTTTGTACCAACACCTCACCATCACTCACCATGCATAGTCACTGCCTCCCTATTAAACACATAGTCAGTATCTCTCTTGCCTTTAACTTAGTCATCTTGCTAATCACAGAGAAATTTAGCTTTATGGATTTCTAATCCAACCTCTTTTTAAGAAAATTTTTTCGATGCTGAGAGTTAATCTTTTATGCCAACAACAATAAATACGAGTAGTCTTCAATTTTCATTTGTTCCACTTTTATTCAACTCTTTTTTTTTAAATCCACCCTTCCTTACATTGCCTGTCTAAGCACAGTCCCACCTGCATATGAGCTAATGCATAAGCCCTTTGTGTTAGCACATGGTGACTGAGTGCCAAACAAAGGCTATCTTTATCTGTAAAAGAGAATTTATTTGTGTAATTATGTGAAGGGTTTTTATTGACTTTTCCTTTATTATTTTTTAGAATGATAAGATACCTCGCAATCTTTTGTTTATTCATTTTCTTAGCAATCCACAAAAAGTGGATTCCTTCCCGGTATGAACTCCGTTTCTTTAGTCTTACTGTTATTTCAAATAAGCTGAAATAGAATTAACTAACTAACTAACTAACTAACTTATTTATTATCTATTTTATTTTCTTTTTTTTAGGGGAGGGGGATGAGGGAGGGGCAGAGGAGGGGCAGAGGGAGAAGCAGTGAGAATCCCAAGCCGACTCTGCACTGAGTACTGAGACCGACACAGGGCTTCATCTTCCGACCCTGAGATCATGACCGGAGGTGAAACCCAGAGTCGTAGGCTCAACTGACTGAGCCACCCAGGGACCCCTTAAATAAGCTGAAATAGATTTAAAGAAATTTTCATAGCAAATTAATTTTCATTGGCTTTATTTAATAATTAGTCCATGTTTAAAATATTGTAACAGCCATTTAAATATTGTAACATTCAAGAAATTTATATGATATGTAGTGACAGTAAGTGTGACCTTCTGGGAATTTTTTTCCGTGTTACATGTTAAGTGTAATTTTTAGAATTCATTCATTGGTTTTCATGGTTGTTTTGATAAAAAGTAAAAAATGTTTCTCTTAATACTGGGAACTCTATTTTTCCTGCTGTAGTGCTCTATCTCACACACACACACACACGCACGCACAGACACATTTTATTACTGACCTTTTATAGAAGAAATGGTTTTGAAAGAGAAAAGACCCACAATCAATGGCTCTAATGAAGGGTAATCTTATTACCAGCAGTCTCTCAAATTCTCAGAAATTTTAACTTTCTTCTGATATATTTATCTTGTAAATCCTGAAAGTAGAATCACTTTCTCAGTAAGATTTTAAAATTTCTTTTATTCAGCTATAACAATTTCTTTCAAAAAGCACATGAGGTTTTCAATAACTTTATTACTTTTTCTGCAAAAGGTAAATTTCTCCTGAGATTGGTTGTCTTTCTGAATTATATACTTATATTTTCTTGCCAAGGATGGCATTTACACAAGACCATTCAAAGGGCTGCTATCTAGAGGCAATGCTGGTAAACTGTAGACACTTCCTTATAGGTGCCTGGGAGAAATGGACTATATTCTTCACTTCTAAAATTAATGAGTGCATGCTATGTGCTAGATATTTTATTAACACTGGAGAAAAGCAGTGCCTTTTTTCCTAAGGTACTCACAGGCTGGCAAGCATATGCTAATATCCTGTGTTAGTTGGGGTAGAGGAAAGCTAGCTAAGCCAGCAGCTTGGGGGCAGGGAAAGAGATATCATGACATGCTCTCTGGGAAGTAGCAATGGTTGAAGTGAGTGTTGATGGATAAGCAGGAAAAGCTAAGTAGATGAGGAGCATGAAGAAGGTTCCAGGTTAAGGAGCCAAGGAGGGGCAGAGTGACAGAGGTATGAGAAAGCATGGCCTATTCTGGGACCTGCAGATGGTCTATACACGTCACTTGAAGTGGGGGTGTGGAGGGAGGTCAAGGCCAGACAATATAGAAAAACTTTGATTGATGAAGTTATTTTAGACCACCCAGAATACAACTGCTCATCACAGTGGTGGTCCAAGAGGATCTGTGAGGGTTTGGAGCCAGCAAGCTCACCTTCAAATATTGACTTTTTGGAGGACCCTTGGCTCTGTGGTCTCGTGGGTGTCTCTGTGATCAATAACGTACCAGCTGTCATGAGGACTCCTGATGGTTGCCCCAGTGTCAGCTCCTAAAATAAGACCTGCCCATTTATGAACACACAAAATTTCACTTGTTCCCCATTTTATACCAAGTTAAAACCAAACCCCTAATGAGATTCATGTTTCTTTAACATTTGCCTTTCTCACAGATCCTTCCAGAATTAAGTCAAAAGAATTTGAAGATTAATAGTAGGCCATCCTAGGTTTGAATTTTAACTCTGCTACTCACTGAAGCTCTAACATAAAAATAACAATGCTTTAGTGTCTTCATGGATGACATGGGTAGCAGTCATACCATAGTGTTGTTTAACGAATTCTATAGGATAATATATTCTGAGTAATTATTACAGTAAGCATCATATCAAATGACTGACCATGTACAATTGTATAATGCCCATTTTGCTTTTGACCTTTTTTTACTATATTTAATTTTACACTTAGTATTCTTTGATTATATCCTATGTTTTTAGTTTTTATACCTTTGGTATCCCTGTCAGATGAAATTCTGCTTGGCTTAGATTAGATCTCACCATTTTCAAGAAGTCTTCCTCAATTCCCCTTATGAAAATTCATTATTCTTTTCTTATTCAACAGAAATTAGTGCCTCTGATAGAGGAAAAATTATGATAATTTTATTGAATTTAAGTCCACAGGGAAAAAGAAGATATTTGATTCTCTAATTTAGAACAATTTCTGGAATTTATGCAGTTGACATGTTAGTTTATAGTGAGCATTTTCTAAGAAAATGATGATTTTATTGAGAAATGTTACCATTGATGAGTAAATAATTTTGAATTTCAATTTACAAGTGAATTCATGCTCCTGTATTATACCCATCACTATAGACATGATAATCACCTAACAACACAATGGGGAAAGGTTTTCTGAATGTGTGTTTGTGTGTAGAACACCACAGGCACCAAAGAGAAAATGAAACATTTTTGCTTTATCACATATTTTTAATTGAAGAAATATATAAAACATTATTACATTCGGTAATATATTGCCATCAGAAATATCTAATTCAAAAGATGAAATTTTTTCAAATACCTTTTTTCTGAAATAAGTTTCTAAATACTTTTTTTTTTATAAGATTTTATTTATTTATTTAGATAGAGAGCCCCAGCAGGGGGAGAGGCAGAAAGAGAGGGAGGCATAGACTTCCCACGGAGCAGGGAGCCCAACGCTTGGGCTGAGCTCATATCCCAGTCACATGGGATCTTGACCTGAACCAAAGGCAGATCTTAACTGACTAAACCACCCAGGCTCCCCTATATATACTGTCTTTTTAATGTCTTCCTTTCCCTTCACCTAATAAGACTTTTCTACGATAACCCACTTATACATTTGATAATACCTTCCCTTCAGGTAATTGCATGGGGCAAGAGATATGACTCAAACTATATGTTATTATATTTATTAATTAAATCTCATTTCTTGAATTCCTGGGTCCATTTTTAAACCTTAACATCAATGGTATCAATGCTATATCATCTTTATATCCTAGATAAATCAATACCCTAACTCTTTAGTAGTGAAGAGGATATCTTGTTTTATGCTTTCTATTTTGATTGGTATGATATTTTAATAATATTCCAACTTCAGAGGTTTATAGCATGTGAGTGATATGGACCATCTTAGAATAATGGAGGAGTTCCTCTTCATTGATAAAGTTGAGAGAGAAAATAAAATGGTTCTGGTCTTGTTTCCATGAACCGCATAAGGCAAAACATCCAGCAGAGGTAGATTTCCTCTTTTGGAAGCACCCTTAAATCTCTGTGTATTGGTAGGAGAGTTCATAGAGAAATTTCCTTAGCCTTCTCACAAGTGGTTTCAGTTAAATGTTTAGTAGTATTTTCTTGGTCGTTTCTCATATCTTACAGTGTTTTCAACTTTAAACCCATAAAGACCATGCAACAGGCCAAACTTGATCCTCTCCAAGTCTGATGAAGCTATAGTATGGATATATAGGTTATAGTATGGAGATATATATATATATATATATAGTATGGATATATAGTATAGATAACAGGCCAGAATATTTGGCAATGGCTTCAAAGTTCTGTACCACAGCTAGTAGGTTGTGGTCATTTTACATTTTACCTCTCCAGTTCTAGATTTCTCTTCTATAAAATGAGAGAATTGGGCAAAAGATTATGTGAGATGCCTCAAATTCTACCATAGTTTTATTTATAAAGAAACAAATTAAGTAAGAAGCATTACAGTTATTTCCTTCCAAAAGGAATAAGACCTGAAAATAAGTTTATTTCACTTACATTGTTTTATGAGTCACATTATAGTTACTACTATATACTTTACATATTTTACAGAATTAAATAAAATGGTTTTGCTAGAACCTCTTAAAGGTTTATACCTTTATACCTGCTTTATACCTACTAGAAGTAAGCAATCTGTGCATGTGTTTTTATTTCATTCATTCAACAGAAGTAGCAGTGTTAAAAAAAGAAACACAACTTAGTAACGGACTTAAATACTTTGTTAATTATTCTTGGTAGGAACTCAAAGCTGTATCCCCAAAGTTTTAAGTCTAGAAATGAGTTGGAAATTCTAGGAAGACAGAAATAATGTTTGTCTTCCTCATCTATTTATTCATAGAGACAAGACTGGCACTCATTACATAGTAGTTTCTAAGTAAATATTATTGAATACATGCGTAACTGCAGAGGTACTTTGGAGAATATCTGATTGCCAAATCAAAGCTCTATGACTCAGGTCAACAAAACAGATTTCATATGGGTTTCTGACATAATTAGCAAGAATAGAAAAAACATTCTGTGTATGAAGGAAATACTCTATTGCTTTCCCTAAGAACTGTTTGTACTCTACTGTTATCATAATTCTTTTTATTATCCTAAATTAATTTACAGTTACTGATATAAATCAATAAAGTGCAATAAAAATTCATCCATATTGACTTATGTATATATGCATATCTATACATTTGTCATTCTTTTCAGTGAACCGTTTTCAGTGATGCATTCAGCTGGCAAACTCTTTCCCTGGATTGTATTAATCATGCCCTAAATATTGCATATCTTGAGAAACTGAAGAGACAAATGACTTTAGATTGCTAATAATAGATGCTCTATTTTCCTTTTCAATCTCCTTTCAGAAATGTACACTTCATTCAATTTTTCAATTAAAAATTTTTAACAGAAATATTTCTCAAAAAATAAATATGACTGATAAATTCAGGCAAGACTTCTTTTGCAGCCTCCAAGAGCAAAGGCATCTTGGCTTACATGACCAGTCCTATAGGTCTGAAGACCTCTAATATTTGCCTTATAAGTTACGTGCTCATTTATTAGACAGTATCAAAGGATAGAATACATTTTCTTTAAGTTTTTGGCACATTATTTAAAACCAGAAAGAATTATAAAAGACTTATCTAAAGTGCTTAGCCATATTCACCCCCTAATAAGAGATATTCAAAAAATGGCATTGATCTTAGGATATTTGAATATTTGTTGGGTGTTAAAATGTTAAATATAGTACATTAAACACCTGTGATGGATGTGTTGGTGATTACAAGGTCTCCCTATGGGATACTGGCCCAAAGCACTTACTGTTGGGAGTAATGTATGTTACTATACCGTACTCTGTGTCGAGATGTCATTGGGGATGTGGAACCAGTGGTTTGGCTTATGTGAATGTTGGGACTCATCATTTGTGTCACTTGAATTTCGGGTGCCACCAAAATACCACCACTCATTACAGGTCCCATACATCCATCAGTCATGCTACCACTGCTCATGTCAGGCATACCAGGACTAGACAGCACTCTCTCAGTATAGATTACATTGTGTGTGTTGGCTAACTCCGCAGGTACACAGATATTCCCTTGAACGTCATAGACAGGTGCCATTACTGTTTCGGTCACTACGACATTGGGTGGGAGTTGAGGATCGAAAACAATTGTGGTGGGTTGCATGCATTGGTCAGCCGTTGTGTAAGTCTCGGTCACTACAATATCCCCATGGATCATGGGTTCAGGTATTGCCATTTCTGCCTGGAATTCAGCCTCTGAGAGAGTCATTCCTGAAGAGTCATTAACAAAATAATTGGGCCCCAGCAGAGGGAGGTCAGTACTGATAGGTATACAGGCCTGTTGTGAAGGAAATGGCTCAATTTCTGTGTCTAAGCAGATTTCAGCCAGAGTCCTGAATTTTGGATCTAGAGTTTCCATGCAGCTTTCATCTAAATCATCCACAATCCAACTGCAGCAACCAATGGAGCCAACGGGAGACCCTACTCCCTCATGGTCATAAATGAGCAAGCAGTCGTTTGCTGGTCGACCTTCGTCTTCATCTGCATAAGCATATGCTTTCTAAAATTAGAAGAAAAACAGGAAATTAGTTTCTTGTCCCTTAAAATAACCAAAGAGTTACAATAATTTTTAAGAGGTGTCTGATTTGAGATTTTAATGGAATGAACTGAAAAAAAGCACTGAAAATTTTTTGCTGAAATTCTACATGGAATTTTTAAAGGAGGTCAGTCTGTATTGATGGTGCGTAGAGTTTGAATAAATGTGAGCCACTCTTATTTGAAAGCTAACAAATAATAATTTCTACCTTTTATTCAGATTTTGGCAATCCAGATTTGTCAAAGACAAGGTTTAATTTTTTGGATTTATAGTCTTTTGTTTCTGAGGTGGTCTAGAAATAACAAGATATATTTAGTTATGTTCAATATGTTACTTACTTGAGGAGAGAGAGTTTATCAACTTGGAATAAAAGCATGTGTAAATATGTCAATATCTTTAAGCTACAGAAACTTGTATCCAAATGTTCAGTGGTTTTATGTGATCTAAGTGAAGAGATCCAAGATGTCTTTGGAGTTAGATTAACAGGAAGAAGGCACTAAGAGGTTATCTACTGTGATTTTCAAATCATTTTTAATGACAGCTCCTTTAAATGAAATCCCAGGTGTAGAACGGATGGAAGGGAACTTCTCTGTTTGAAGAGGGTGTGGTGGCTGCTAGTTCTCTCTTCACTTTCCTTCAGGTGCTGTGGCCCTTTTGGGTTCCAAGAAACCCCACAGAATCTGTTATCGTCTTATCTCTTCCCTATTTTATAACTAAGATAACCAAAGGCCCAGAGAGAGTGAATGGCATGTTCAAGACTCAAATCATTGTAGAACTCTACCTCAACTTCAGCTAACCTTTTTACACTACATCATGTTGCTTACCCTCTGCTCTGTACTAGACTCTAAATTCTACCACTGGAAATAAGTGGTTTTAAGTCTTGAAATCTTTTCTTCATGAGTTCGGTGCTACCTTAAAACTTTTTGCTGGTTAACATTTTTTTTTTAACTTTTATTATTTATTTATTTGAGAGAGAGAGAGAGAGAGAGAGAGTGTGTGTGTGTGTGTGTGTGTGTGTGTGTGTGTGTGCAAGTGGCAGGGAGAGGGGTAGAGGGAGAGGAAAAGTCACACTCCACGCTGAGCAGGGAACTTGATGCTGGGCTTGATCCCAGGACCCTGGGATCATGACATGAGCTGAAGGCAGATGCTTAACTGACTGAGCCACTCGCGCACCCTGCTGTTTAATATTTTGAAGTGACCCCTTTATATGGGGAAAAATTCCTCTTGCCCAGGGCACAAATTGGCTGTAGGGGTTGAGGGTGGCGGTATAAAATGTGACAGGAAGGAAGCATTTCACATTCTGCAGGCTTCAGCTAGGAGAGGGAGAGGCTGCATCACACCACCTCTGAAATCTAGTGCCATTTTTTTAAGTGTAGAGCTGAAATGTTTGGGGAAGGGTGACCTACTGAAGTCACAGAGAAAAGGGAACACTTTTGGATTTTATTTGACATATCAGAATGCCCAGGACAATTTTGCCTTTAATGATAAAGCTCTTTTAATATTAGTGTGATTTTTATGAATGATTCGTTAGATATAATTTCTGTGACATTTCTATGGTACATATGTGATTGTGCTCATTTATCAAGTATTTTTAGTGATATTGATCACTCATTTACATAGTCGATATGATTCTTGCATAGTCTGTGATACTATTTGTAACTACCGATTTTAGGAAAGAGCTTAAAATTACAAAAACATCCTTAACATTTTTTTTTTTTTTTTGTTAAGAGCAGTGGTGAAACTCATGTATTACCATACAGGGAGTAAAACAGGCTGGTTGAAATGTGAGATGAAATAGATTGCTAATTAAATGAAATAAACATACTAAATAGGGACTCACAAGGGGATTTATTTACCCCTTGTGCTACTCTGTTAGGCCAGTCTAATGGAGCTTTCTTCTTTGGAATGCTCAGAGACCCATGATCCCTTCTCTTAGTGAGGGGACACATGTTCTTGGTGATGGGGTACTGGATAGAGAACAGGAGACAGGGGTTCTAGGCCCTGATCTAGCACCAAGTCGTGATGATGCTTTACTCCTGAGTTACCATTCTCTTTCTTCCCCAGTCGTAGCTTAATTTATTTTTTTTCTCCTTTCTGCCTGAGATACTTGGAATACCTACAGGAGGGACACCTACAGAGAGGACATGGATACACATTTTTTTCTTTCTTGATAAGAATCCTCCTGTTTTGCTGCTGCTATGGGAAACAAAGTGGGAAAAGGAGAAGGAAACAGAAATGAAAACAAACAAACAAACAAACAAAAAGGGGCAAAGGGAAGTAGGGAATGATGAGAGATGCTAGCCTTTCCCCAGTATTAAGATGGATGTGTGAATATTTAATTGAATATAAAGTTTTTTTTTTTTTTTTTCAGAACTGAGACAGAGTTGAGAATGACTCAATATATTTCAGAAGAACCTACTGCCATCGGGGTTATCATTCAGTCTCAAGACTATTTCGTGTAATAGTGCAGGGGGATTACCTCAGAGAAATAGCTGTCCAAGAAAGCCATGTTCAGCCCCGCATCTGCGTATTCCCACTGGGTTCCTATCGTGGAACTTCTCCTCCGTCGAGCTCCTGCTGCTTCTCCCGCGGCCAGGCCAGCGGCGGTCCCCAGTCCCGTGTTGAGTTCCACTCCGGACACACCCCCTTCCACCGTTCCTCCGCCCGCGTAGGTGTTAGTGTAGATTTCTGAAAGGAGTGAGTGTTCAGAGAACAGTGCTCCAGTGGTCTGCCCTGTTCATCCACGTGCAACACTGCCAGCCACCGTGTGCCGTGTTACACACCACACCTACCCACAGAAGGAGGTCCCGGAAAGCCAGGCAAGGAGCCGTTCGAATTCTACCCAGTCTCAGGCTTGCTGATAAAATCAAAGTAAATGGTACAGAGGGAGCTAGCGTTCAGACTTTGGCCTCACATTTGCACCAGCTTCTCACCTAGACTCACAGGTGGAGAGCTTGCCAAGAAGAGCAGGACCTCTGCCTCTGTCCTGTCCCTCTCTCACTGCCTCTGTCAAGCTGCCCTGGCCATCAGAGAGGGCTTACACCCCACCCAGGGACCCTCCACAGCAAGGGCACCAGCAGAAACTGAAACGGTCCTCATTCACCCCAGCGCTGGAGGGAGAGCGGGCTTTCCTAGGCGTGCTCAGCCACCTTAGGCTCTCTGCATCCCAGCTCTGCTTGGGGATACTAAGAAGCCACCACTGAGAAATCTCATGTCTGCTCTAGAATTGGGCAGCTTTGTTTGGTCATTGCCCACTAGCTGGGTATTTTACAGTATTCCTAGGTGTACATGGAGCTGGTAAATTAGGAGATGCTAAGGCTGGTGAGGCAAATGCACGTGTAGATTTAAGAAAAGTATTTCAGTGTATATTAGAAGAGCATTTTTGCTGCTTTTTTTATTATTATTTTTTGAACAGCTTATATTACAAATAATGGCTACAGTAGCACTCTATGCAAGGCACTGTGCCATATATTTTGTGATATATATATATACACACACACACAAACTCACACACATTTTGTATGTATATGTGTATGTGTATATTCTGTGATATATATTCACATACCACACATATACATATATAGCATATCATATATATAATACATACATTATATATCATATGTTGTGTGTGTGTGTGTGTGTGTGTGTGTGTGTGTGTGACTCTTTACAGTGACACTTTGAAGTAGGTATTATCATAAACTCAATTTCAAAGATAAGGAAATTGAGGCCCAGAGAGGTTAAGTGCGGGCCCAAGGACATAGCTGGGCATCACACTCAAACTTTCTGGTTCTAGAGTTTACATTTTCAATTGCTACACCATACTCCTCTGCCTGTAGTTTAAGAAAAAGAGAATGCTAACTTCAAACATGTAACCTTCCCTCTCATTATACTATCATCCAAAGAGTTGGCAGACATACTGTTTTCTTTTAAAATTACTTATACATGAAATTTAACTGGTCGAATAATTTTGCAAATTTTAAAAAGAAAAACAGATTTTGGTGTCCACTGACCGGAAGAATCTATACGATCCTGGGTATTAGAGGCTGTCATGGGTACGCATATATTTGACACATCCTGAAAAGAAAGAAAAATATTTTTGAAATGCATGCTAAGTATACATGTTAAGTATATAAAAACTGACATTTTTATTTTTGTGTCTTGCATAATTGTCAAGACATGCTCAGTTCTATGGAAATCCCACACTTCTCAGGAGCGTGACAGTGCACTCACCCTGTCCTCTGGATGGGCCCCCTCTATCCTCCAAGACTGCATCACTCCTTCCCCCCCTTCTGGCACAGGAGCAAACCTCGTCCCCAGGCCTTCGGGCTGTCTTCGTTTGCAGCAGCAACACATGAGCAGCAAGAGTGGAGACACTACTCAGGAAAGTGGGAAGAGAGTTCACACATATTGTCCAAGTTAGGAAGTCATTGAATGTATCCTTTTTTGAAAAACGCGACATTATATCGAGAACCAAAGGGAAAAATGCAAATGTAAGAAAGCATCAGTTTTCCCTAAAGGACTGAATATACAAGACCCATGTTTATAAACACCAAACCACCAAATCACATAGACTTTTGAAGCTCGACTGAAGGGAATTTGGGATCACATCATCAGGGTTCTTTACTGATACATTAGGGAAGTAAGGTCCTTTCTTCCATCTACTTTAGGAGTCCCAGCTGCTTGCTGGCAGATCCAAGATTCAAATCCAATTTTCTGATTCCCTCATGTACACACATATAATTGTCTGTGTATGTATATATATATTTACTAGCCTATATATACACATGAATAAATATGTACTTATCTCCAAGAGCATGTTTCTATGTGCAGGTACCTGGATATGTATATATGTACACATAGTCTCTGTGGATATATATATATATATGTGTGTGTGTGTGTGTGTATCTATCTATATATCTATATATATATATATCCATATAAAAACCAATATATACAAACCCATGTAACCAAGCATCATGTATATATGTATATGTTAAATACACAATCAATATATGTTATCAAAAAGACTGAATACAAATTTCAGTTATAGGACCTAAAAATAGGTTTCTCCTTCAACCCTCATATTTACACTTAGAATCAATCAAATATCACCCACTAATTTTAATTGAGCTCCTTATATTTATTATTTTAAGATTTTTGTCTTCAAACTATAATGAAAACCTCACTTAAATTCTACATATTAATCCATAAATATCAACATTTCCTAAGTTTTCTAAGATTTTAAAATATACTCAGTTTAGTACTTTGGGATCCACTGTAGTTGTTTTTTATACTTTTCTAATTGATTAGTATAGCATACATTCCCCTGAGTTACTTAGAGGTATGGCCGAAAGTATCAAAGCTCCTAAATCAGGACTTTAGTTGATTTCATTGAAATAGTTAATCTCACTTGGAGCAAACATCAAAAGTCTTAAATAAAGGCCCTTTGAGAAGATGTTTTGGGCAGGGACCCTTCCTCTCTCCATCACATGGTTCCTGCCCCCCAAGAACACAGTCTGGGCTTCTCCATTGAGGACAAAGAACTATCCAAAAGGGTATGCTTCTCCTACAATCAACTTCACAACTCTTCTGCTTTCTTGGCCTGATTAAGGAAGAGTTGTGAAATTCTGAACACTTGTCTACGGGGAATGCAGCTGACTCTAGGTTTTTATCCCTGAACTGCACATCAGCTTCAGCAGAGGGCTTACACGTGCTGCAGCCTGGGGTCTCATCTTGAGTACTCCTGCCTGAACATGATTAATTTTAAAGATCTCCAATGATTCTGATGTGCAGCTGAGACCGAGACCCACTGGCTTAAAAGCAAGCTGACACCTCGACTCATTTGCTATTGGCACGTTCTGGGAAAATATCTCTAATACCATTCTTATAATCACTCGTGATCTTAGTATAATCTTCAAAGTTCGTATTAGTTAAGGAAGGAAGTGCGGGGGTGCATGGGTGGCTTATTTGGTTAAGCATCCACTTTTGGTTCAGGCCATGATCCTAGCGTCCTGGGATTGAGTCCCGTATCGGGCTTCTTGTTCATCAGGGAGCCAGCTTCTCCCTCTGCCTGCCGCTCTCCCTGCTCGTGCCTGCTCGCTCTCTCTCTCTCTCTGACAGATAAATAAATAAATAAAAATTTAAAAGGAAAGTCTGTCCCAAAGTCACTTGTTTTTTCATTCCTCAAAATGATCATGTTTCAGTGTGTACTTCTTCACTGAAGCATATTCATATTAGAGTTTGAAGGATTTAGTCAGCTTTTTTTTTTGAATCCAGTTTTTGATTTCCACAAAATCTAAAGTATTGCAGGGGCAACCTAAAATGTATTACTCATCTGAGGATTTATGTGTTTTAAAAAATGGTATAGGCAGAGGAGGACCCCTTTTGCAGGGTTTGCTTAGGGACCTCACCATGCCTGTGACCATGGTCCTGGTTGCAGACACTCTTATCAAGAGTCCAGAGGTTCATGTTCTCTTCTAGGCTCTTCTCCAGGCTTCCTATTAAGCCAGTGTGAACGGGTTACCTGGTTTCACACATCCTCACTGATTTCTCATTGCCTGTGGACTGAAGTCCAGAACGTTTGGCTTATCGTGAACATTCCTGTGTGATGGCTCCCAGCCGCATTTTAGCCTGTCCATTTCCTGAGTGGTCAGTGCCTTTCCATCCCTCTCCTTTTTCATGTTTTTTGTTGTTCCTTTCAGATTTCCGCCCCCAGATACCACCCTCCTTCTAAGAAAATCTTGGGCGTGTAGGGCCTGGGTCAAAGCCACTTCCTCCGTAAAGACTCCCAACCTTGCCCACTTGGACTTGAATTGCTTCTTAACCTCTTTTAAAGCACTTCGCTAAAAATTTTCATGATGAGATTTACTCTGTTTTGCTACTTTATACTTAGGAATTTGCTTGTGTTTTTCATCTCTATGACCCTCAATAATTCTAGTTATTATTACGGAACAAGTACGTGCCCTTATTACTCCCACTGGTTTGGTTTGTTTTTTTTTTTCTTTCCAAATCCCCATGAGAATTGCTATAGATACCAAAGGGAAGTGGCCAATATGAAACTAGCCACCCCAGTGACCCTGGTTAATTCTTGTCTTGAATAATTACTGAAAAGGGGATTCGATCTAGTACTTACAAAGTAGTAGTAGGAGTCCCATAGCGATCATGCCCATCCCTGTCGGTCCGAGACCAACATTTGAACCCCCAGCCTGTTCATCAGTGATAGTGCCATCTATGTCACTGGTAGCTGAGCTCCCGTCCCCCACGTCGACGCCTGTTGTGCTAGGATACAAGCACATGTGGTTGTTGTCGCAGTCACAGGCCTCTAACGCTACGATCTGTGGCAATTCACACGTCCGGTGATAGCTGTCCTTCACAATGATTGGGATTTGGTAAACAATCTGGTCTAAAGGCTGCACAGCCGTCAAGATTGCAGAGGTACCTGAAAAGGAAGAGAGGAAAGAGAAAATAAATGGAAATTCCTTGGGGTAACCCTTCTTAAAATACCCAAGACTCCCCTAGGGCCTTATTTGTCTCATGTTCCCTTAGTCATAGGGCACCCTATACTTACTTTTTAAAATAATATTTGTAATGAATTGTTTAATACTTCTTCCTGCTGAATCATTATTTCTTTGAAGGAGGCTAGGACCCTGCTGCTTATTTTCTAGAGCAATAACATTTCGCATGTTTCATGCACTCAATAAATATTTGTCCAATGAATGAAAAATATCGAGCAGAAAGGAAATATTAGAAGTCTTCTATTTAGGATTATGGTCTGCAAATAGCCTCCTTAAGACTGTTGTTTATCTTAAAAAAAAAGAAGACTGTTGTTTCTCTCTTATTCAGAGGTGCTGTTCTGTCACTTAAATTTAGATGATTTCAATAGCTATTATTTTCCTAATTCTTTGTGCTACCACTGCCTATTAATTTGCATGGAAATTATTGCTTAAAACAGGGGTCGAAAAGAAGATTTAGAAAGGATCAAATTTATACCTAAATCACGAGTGTTAATTGATTAACCCATAACATGCACTAATTATAAATATTATCATTTATTAATTTCATTTACTTATATGATAAGTAAATTTATACCTAAATTTACTTATATGATAAGTAAATTTATACCTAAATCACGAGTGTTAATTGATTAACCCATAACATGCACTAATTATAAATATTATCATTTATTAATTTCATTTACTTATATGATAAGTCAACTGTGTCTACCAAAATGTAACCTGTGCACAAGGCAAGAATTGAATAATGTGCAATGCCACAGCACATTAGGTTAAAGTTTATGCTGTTCTTTAACACCAACATCTAAATAGAACTCCAGGAATATTGTCTCTGATGCAATTATATTTTTTATTGGCAAATCTATAATATGATCTGAATACCTTTATGAACCTCCACATTGAACCTTTTTAAAAAATGTTTTTACTCATAATATTTAGGATCTTAATGAGGAAAATGTGTTTAACAGTTGTTATTTAAGAATGACATATTGAGCTTTATAGGAAGGATGAATTCAAAGTTGTCTTAATTTTAATGGGGTTACTTTAGTGCTTAGCTTTTTAAAATATTAAAGTGGTTTTGTGGAAAAGAGCCAAAAAGTTTTCTTATGAAAACAAATTGCCTAATTTCCTCTTTTGACTAAGTCCTTAAGGGTGGTATTTTTTTTCTGGCATCGTTTTAGGGTTTCTCCATTCTATGAATGGAGAATCTTAGTGGCTTCTGAGAGCTGAGAAATATTTCCTCTCACCTTGGGCTCTGAGGTCGGACCCCCATCCTATCACCCCCTAAAAATCTTTTATTATTGCCTCAAGTGAAGGAAGTTAGAGAGCTATTGTGACCCAAATGAGGTCCTCTTATAGTATTTCATTTTCTATTATCTATTTGACACCTCAAGAGGTAGAACCCAAGTATATAAAATGTTATGTTGTCTGAAATTTACTCTCAGTACCCTCAGGCATTTTTTTTTTTTTTAACGTAGCAACAGTTACCACAAACACATGTACTACTTGGACATCTTTACTATTTAAATACTTTGGTTATGTGTTTCTTTGTATTATTATGAATGTGGTCAAGAATCATAGAAACAGAGATAGAAAGTATTACTACCTATCTTGCCTAATTATTTAGTCATTGTGTTTGTTTTTGGTCTTAAAGATGAGCAAGTTTGCATTCCACTTACCATTTACTGGTTCCATATCCCACATGTCAGCGGTCCCCGGTGGCTGATCAACAACACAGAAGGTATAGGGAGACCCATAAGAATGATCACCAACGTCTCTTGCAGAGATAAGTGTTGATGGAGAGGCAATACATATGTAATGACTTTCAGCTAAAACAACTGGACAGTAATCAGTGACATCAGGAACTTCGATACATATGGTTCCTGTGGCCGTTCTCCTAGAGCCATCTGAAACAGCAGAGCATCGTGGGTGTTGGGGTAAACGGTGTGAGGGAGAAAATTCTTTCTCATAACTCCACAATGATGCCACAACGTAGAGGAATAGCATGAATGACTTCTTCGGGGGTGGCTGATGGGTTCCTGCTTATTTCAATGATGTGAAACCACTCTTTGCTCGCTACCTTCCAGCCACACTTTTTCTTTTTTAGTTTTTGGAAGAAGTTTCTTCCTAATCCAGAACTCTCGTGTGTTATATTCATTCTTCCCAAAATGTTACTCATCTCAGTTTCATTCGGCCAACTCCTGCACATCCCAAGATGCCATAGCTCTCTGTTTCTACCTTGTCCCCCTGAACCAGACTCCCAGTCCAGCCTATAGCCTTCCATTCACGATGCTTATTGAGTTCTGTGTTTGTAGGAAAATAATCACAATTGAAATGCAATAATTGTTTGTATATTTTTTCTTTCTCTTTTCCTGTTTATTTTAATGATATCCTTTAGATGCCATTTCTCTTTGCAATGGCACTTCTGAAAACAAATATAAATCTGTTAAATTTTTTTCCTAACCTACTTGAAACAAATTTTGGGTTAATATAGTTTATTAGAAGAAATAGGAATCTGAGCTTTTAGTTCACTTTTCCATCTGGTTAGATTGTGCCTGTGCAGATACTCTGCTTAGGTATCTAAATAATAGGTCTTGTTTTTTGTTTTCTGTTGTAATTTTGATATTTTTTCCTCCTTCTTTGTTCACTCGATGACTAATTTTTATTCTAGTTTTTAAAGATATTTACATATGACCAATATGCAAACATAGGCCATGATCAACATGGTTAGAATCCATTATAGGAATAAGTGTTCTAGAATGCTGATAATAAATCAGACTGTAATATTTCAATAACTGATCCAGTGTTAAAAGTGGTGCTCATGGGATGAAGAGCAGAATGTATAGACTATAATTACTTGGGTATTATCTTGTTTGTGTGTGTGTGTGTGTGTGTGTGTGTGTGCGCATGTCTGTTTTTTTCTTTTTCCAGTGCCCCTTTATCTTTGTCTTTGGCCACTGTAAAGCTCAGATATAAACAATACAAACCTATAGTATTTATCTTCTATTATATATATATTTGCAAGACCTGTTTTCTCTCTTCTTTCCTGGCTCTTGACTTTATTTCTGTTTTGTTCTGTGGTAACTGGTTTCCTAGGCACTGTTCGGAGAATGATTAACTATTGATAAGTAAGTTTTCTGTTGCAGTCACCAAGAACGTTTAATAGATTTCCCCACAAGAAGCCACTCATTTAAAAGTTCAGTGTATCTGCACTTATGACTTAATTTCTCTCTTATATGGGGAATAATCTTCTGCTTTAACATCCTACTTTAACTACTTGGGACAACATGTCCATTTAAGCTGCACTTACACAGGCTTTTCATTGTAGCTCAGTTTTAGTGGTACTAAAATAACGATACTCTTGGGGCACCTGGGAAGCTGAGTTGGTTAATCATCTGACTCTTGGTTTCTGCTCAGGTTATGATCAGGTCCTGCTCAGGTTCTGCTTAGGTTCTGCGGTGGAGCCCAAGCTGGGACTCCATGTTCAGTGTGGAGTCTGCTTGTCCCTCTCCCTCTGCTCTTCCTCTCCACTCCCATCCCTGCTCATGCATGTGTGTGTGTGCGTGTGTGTGCGTGTGTGTGCATGTGTGTGTGCACAATCTCTCTCTCTCATAAATACATAAAAAATCTTTTAAAAAATCCTTAAAATAACTGTACTCTTTGGGACACTGCTGTTCCTCTTGGTCATCCCCAAATGAGCTTTGTGTACACCTTGTTGCACTTACTTTACGTAAACATTCCTAATAGACTCTGAAAGTTGGATTAAACATCTCAAGAAATGAGGCCATAAACAGAAATTGAATTTTACTTTTAGACTTAAACTTTTATGCTTTATGCTGTAAGTCACATACAGTTCATTTTTGGAAATAGGTAAAATAAATTATGATTTAAATATAAATTATGGTTATGAGTGTACTGGGTTCAGTACTTTTATTTTTTAAGATTTTTATTTATTTATTTGACAGAGAGAGAGAGAACAAGAGAGCAAACGGAAGCAGGGCAAGTGGGAGAAAGAGTAGCAGGCTCTCCACTGAGCAGGGAGCCCAATGCAGGGCTCCATCCCAGGACCCTGGGACCATGACCTGAGCCCAAGGCAGTTGCTTAATGACTGAACCACCCATGCGCCTCCTGAGTTCAGTTCTTAATCTAAGGTACTTAGAACTCTCTAGAAGCCTTGCAGACAGACACACTAAATGATATATTTTACTTGAGTCAATCTAATATCAACATTAGAATTACATTTATATTTAGTGGAATAATAATAATTTTTTTTAAATATTGAGAAGAAATTTTCTTACCGTCTATAGCGAGGATTTCTGCTGTGTATATCCCATTGGTAATATATTTTGACTTCTTATCAAATTCCCTAGAAAATTGTATCTCACCAGTCCTTGAATCTACTTTTAACCAGCTGCCTGCATCATGTCCTATGATATACCTGTTTTTAAATAAATAAGTTTATCGTTAGCTCTTACAAAAGTTAATTTTAGGTCACATACAATGTGTTAAACATAAATATGGTGTTTGTGTGTTTTATGGTGATGATTGCCTTGGTTTATATATATCTCAATAAAATTTTAGTGTTAAACTTATTAATACATGGGTTCACAACAGGGTTTTAAAATTTCATGATCCTTACTTTTCAAGTTCTTACTATAATCGTTAGTACAATGTATGAGTCTTTTTCAGGTTTATTTATTATAGCATTATATACTGAGGGAATATCCTTTACTCATTTTCACATGTGATATACTTCATTTTTCTTAAATGCATTAATACATTTTAAGGTGTATTAGCTTTAGAGTATCTCACTCTTGGCCTATTAGGGGTTGTGGTATATAATATAATATAATATAATATGTATAATATAATAATATAATGGATTCAAATTGCTTCATCTTAGTGGATGAAGATCCTTTTCTTCTATCCCATATTGATAGACTTCATAATTTTTGTTGTCTGTAAATTTTTTAGTCTATCAAGTAATCAAAACTATTAACGTCAAAGTAATTTACAAATCAATAGACTGTTCATTCCAAAAATATTAGGAGGAGGAGAAGAGAGATAAGGAAGAGACATAGAGAATACTTACATATTTCACGAGAATCATTTTATAGAGTATCTTTTAATACAATGTAATTCATGTATAGTCTGTGTACTAGTGCCCTGGAATGCCTACCTATTTCTCCAGTTCTGACTTTCTTTATACCAGTCAAATTTCTGAAACACGTATATTTCAGCTTTTCTTACTATATATTTTTTTCCTCTTAAATCAAGCTGGGGTTTGAGATTAGCCCCAGCTTCATTGGATGAGACAGGTTTCAAGGAAACAAGCAGTGATTCATCTTTTATTATGTCTCATAGTTTACGGCATAAATCAGCCTGGGGCCAGGGTGGTAACAACTGGCCACAAAAGATTAGAGATACTTCTAGACTCTCTTAGGCAGCCCTTTGACCTCATAGTTTCTTCCTGACACAATTACCTTTCTAACCAGTTGGAGACCATATTGCCCTTAAATACTATTAAAATCTTGGGAAAATGTCAGTGCTACCGAAGTGTTCTAAAGCAAGCAAATGAACAAGAGAAGCAAAGCCAAACTCAAAAACTACTTCAACCCACACAGTCTAGCACATTCTGTGTGAGTTAACACTGGACAAAACCCCATTTTATCACTTTGACATGAGCACAGTTTTTGTGGTACCTGACATTTGTGGCAGGGTTTCCTGTGTCCAAATCTGTAGCCGTATAGGTGCCAAGCACATAATTCAATAAGGAATTCCCTCTTATTCCTTCTCGTATACTGAAGGTCCTAGAATTTGGATGAAATGTGGGTCCTTCTCTCACATTAACAACCTGAATTCTTACAGGCGTTGAGTGCATTTGGAATCGAGAGGCAACTGAGTGGTGAAACTCAGCTTGGTTTTTCACTCCAATACCAAGATGAATATTAGGCGTTTGTTCGTAATCCAGCATCTGAAATCATAGAAAGTAAAAAAATTCCGAAAGGGCAAAAGGACTCTCTTTTGTTAGAGTAAGTAGCTGTGATAAGAAAGCAGCACATGAAAGTGAAGTCCAGGAGCTATGTAATTCAGATTTTGAATGGATAAAACTTTACCAATTATTGCATCAGATATTTCAGATATGTTATTCCCTTTATGTCTTGGCATAATCAGGTATGTAGGTTATTTAGGCCTGTGACTTAAGTTGGACTATCTATTAGAGTTCTAAACTTCTTATATAAAGACCCTGAAGTCAAGAACGATCTCTTTCCAAATGAGAAAAATAAAAAACTTAGCATGAAATAAAAAGGGTTTACAACTGGTGAATGAATAAATAGGACCCAGGTTTTCTTTGTAGAATCCACATCTGAGAATTCTTGAATTCAGCAGAATAAAAGAGCCAATATATATGATGTAAATGAACATGTAATTTAAAAAAAAAATGATGCAAACAACTTCTAAAGGAAAATTCACGATTGTTAAATGCAGCCTAAACTATAATTTCATTGTGCTGGGTCTGGGAGACAAGAAGGTTTCTTCACAGGGCACATTCAAATAGGTAAGTACCTTTCCCAGAGAAAAGCTACCTTTGAAATGGGTTCTTTGGATAAAAGGTGAATGGAATCTTTTGATCCAGAATCATTGATGTGGTGACATGAAAAGTCACCACCAACAATTCAGCACAGAGCTGACTGTGAATTGTATATTAAAAAATGGATTTTCGGTTGGAAGAGAGTTCCCTCTTATATAATGAGTGAGAAAGCAGTTGTGAAAAGGGAGTCCTGGACAAAGTCTGTTTAGAAGTGACCTGGAAGCTAATGTAAGCAACCTTGCATCACGTTTACTGACAACAGAAGTCAAGAGACCGCTACCAACAAGCAAGACCCTGAAGTAAACCTCTGTTTCTCAAGGAAATTCTATGACATCATAAATATTTTTTTAGTGAATTTTAGTTAATTCTTCACAAGAGCTAATAAGATAGAAGTATTTATAGGAATTCAGTTGTGCCTTAACATGGGGTCTGCCCGCATGATTTCCTTCAATTTCAGCTCACACCCTTCAGGTTTGGGATTTTGATTCTTTGGAACATCTGTTCTCTCTCTGGTCCACATGATGCCTCACACAGAGCCAGTTATGAATGCTGCGGTCAAAAATAGTTTTTCGATGGGAAGAAACCCCTCTTTTATATCTCAGTTTTTATTTTCTAGAATTCCATGCTGTCTTAAACAAATGAGAGATCTGAGATCTTCTCTTCTGGTAGAGGAATCTCTTGGCGGTCCTTTGCGTGTACACATGTATGTGCTTTTTGCTTGTCAGAATAGTTCTCTCTCTTTTGAATAGATATGGTGGAAAGTATATTAATATGTATATAACATTGTGTCAATTATAGACATTCACAGAATATTGTGAATTGGTTGGGAGCTGATCTTCCCTCCAATAGGGAAGATAAAAAGCAGAGGAAAGGCACAGAGCCTCTCATATCCTCTGCAAGTGGGACCTTTTATCAAGAGTTTTGCACTTGTATGCAGAAGTCCGGATTGTGCGAAGAAGAATAAACACAACCATGGGTCTGGTTTTGGAATTAGAATGGAGTGGCTGGAACAACTAGGTTTCTGCAGTTTCAGGCGGGACTGAAGAATACTCACAAAGGATACGCAGATCTGTGTCAGAAAGCGTGGAGCAAGTGTTAAGAAATTCTACAAGAGGCTCAGGAAGCGCTCAGGATAAAGGTGACCCCTCCAAAAATCGATTTGGCTTCTGGTGAGTTTTTGCTACGTTAAATTTTAACATCGAAGCTAAGCTGTTAAAATCTCATGTGCAATTTTGTTTGCTTGTTTTTGCTTCGGATCTAAGTTAATGGAACCCTGCGATTTCTCAGGGGGATTCTGGTTCATTTTAGAATTAAGGGAGGAGGTTAGTAGTCTGTCTACAAAACAGGCAGTGCTTCTATGGCAGGGGACTGAGAAAATGGTGTGTGTGGGTATGTATATTCTGCTTTTCAGGAATTGACATTTTCTGGTGCCAGTGGGTCTGGAAGAGAGTAGCAGGCACACACAGTTGAAAGAGGCTTATAGGGTTGAACAGAGGGAAATGTCTCAAGGCACGAGCTCTTGCTTCTTGCTTGTTTTCCTGGCCCCAGATGCTACCTTGAGGCACATTAAATATGACTTGGGGAAACGAGAGCTCTGCTTGGATCCTGTCTTTGTCATTTGCCACCTGGGTGAACTTAAGACAACTTAGTGTTCCTCTTTGGTTTTGTTTCACTTTCTATAAAACAAGGAATCAGAATATTTTCTTCCCAGAGTTGGGATGATTAGATAACATGTATAAAACCTCTATAAAGTCATATAACTTACTAGCTGGTATTCCGTGACTGCCTGGTAAAACAGAGAACCAATATTTCTTTGTTAGAATTCCAATTAGATAATATTTTCCTTTTTTTTCAATGGTGAAACGAATGTGTGTATACGCACACACACATTTATATTGTTTGTTAGTATTTCCATACATATTTATTGATAAATACCTAAAGGGCGTTATTATTGACAGGTTTTGTTTGTTTTTTGTTTTTTACCTTCTCAAAGATTTTCTTGTTATGCTACAAGTTTCTTGAGAACAAGGACCTTGTTTCATTCACCTTTATTATCTCTAGCACCTCACAGTTCTCAATACATTTGAGTTGAATTGAATCATTTGTAATATCCTTAGACTAAGAAAAGGGTTATGGAAAGCTCAGTAAAAGCCCGTGACTATGGGGCCAGTTTCCACAAGGTTAAATAGCACCTTGAGAGAAGATGGAGAGAATGCAAGACAACATTAGAGATCTCATTGCATGTGCCAAACTTGGGAAATTACACATATGTTCTCTAAAGAGATAGTCTTCTCTTCAGACTGGGTCCTGATATACATACTAAGGTTTTACATTTCATTTTAATTAGCCTTTCCATGTTATTTTGATATTCTTAGGCATATTCTTCCTGCTTTCTTTAATAGACTTGAGAAGTTATCATCCAGGGAAGAAAGAGAGACACTGTGTCTGCATAAAATCTAACACTACCTTGACCACTTTTTTATGAAATTGAATTTCCCATAGTTCTCCTTTGTGATGAACTATGTATGTTTTAAAAAAAAAATACCTTTTAGCTATCACAGAAAACATATAGTATAAGTTATAGTTCATTGCCTGCATTATAAATATGTTTTCTTTCTCATTTTTATAATTTTAAAAAATTATGAAATATGAAATCAAGCCTGTTGACTCCCATTTGGATGAGAACCACATCACCCTCCAACTTTTAGTGAGTTTCTACTATCTTCTGGCCACTGGGCCAGGTGCTAAGAGTGGAATATTTAGATCGAGTTGTTTATATAAAAAGTTCTTAACTATGTTTTTTAGTAGGTTCAGAGGCAGACTAAAAGCAAAGAACATTTGCCTGCTATAAGATAACAATCAAAGTCAATGATTAAGATGGCAAGAAGATGGGTAAAAATTATATGACATGTCTAGATCTTGGTTTTTAACTGAGATGCAAGGTTGAACAAATCCTGATCTCTGGAAACAAACTTGACTAAATATTCAGAATTTGGTGGGACGGTCAGTGACTTCTCTCTCTTCCTTATCTATGTTAGTTTGGCAATGGTTGTTAGTCTTGTTCCCTCATTTCCATTTTTACCACTATTGCCTTAGATCAGGTTCTTAGCACCCCAGGACTTGATTAACATACTATTTTCTTAACTTTAAGCTTTCTGGAGTTGAGCTCATAACATGACTGCTTTTTTTTTTTTTTTTTTTTTTTAAATATCCCCAAGTTCTCTTGATCTAGAAGTTGGGATCAGTAAAATTTTTTGGGTAAGAGCAGGTAGTAAATATTTTAGGTTTTGGAAGCCATGTACAGTTTTTGTTTTAAACTTTCAATTCAGCCATTGGAGGGTAGAAATGGCCATAGAAAATAATGAATATGGCTATGTTTCAATAAAATATTATGAGCAAAATTATGGCAGGTTGTATTTGGCCTGTGGGCTATAGTTTGCCAACCTATGGCCTAAAACAATATTTCTCAAACAGAAAGGTTCTGGCTAGTTCTTAGAGTCCTTGTGCTCTCCTCAGGAATTTTGAAATTGTGTGTGCTCATTTGAATGACAGTTTTACAAGGTATACATAGATATTTCCCATAATTTTGGTGACCACCTTATAAATTAATAGAGTGCATTATTTCAGTGCTGGTGATTGTGTTTTGTGGTGAAGTGGTAATACTTTAATTGCTCTAGACAATTGCAAAAAGAACAGAGAAAGACTCTATATAGAAAAGATGTGTTTCCATTAGATGAAGGCCACGTGGCTTTCTGATAACAGTAACTGGGATAAAGAAAAGTAGTAACAGAATAGAATAATTACAGTTCACACTGTGTACCAAATTAAAGGTGTGCATTTTTTAATTAGTATATATTTTCATAACTCTAAGTTCTGTTTATGTTGTTAGTAGTAATTTTGTTTGAGAAAAAATCAATTTCCCTTATTTGTGAAAAAATTAATTTCCCTTATTACATTAACGTTCATTTTAATCTTACTGGTTTGCAGTTTTAGTTTTTCTAATTTGTATTTTTAGATTTTATTGCTGTCCATAATGTAAAAATCATAAAGTAGTTTAAGAAAAATTAATTTATAAGAGAAAGTCAAGGGGCGCCTGGGTGGCTCGGTGGGTTAAAGCCTCTGCCTTAGGCTCAGTCATGATCCCAGGGTCCTGGGATCGAGCCCTGCATCGGGCTCTCTGCTGAGCAGGGATCCTGCTTCCCCCTCTCTCTCTCTGCCTACCTCTCTGCCTACTTGTGATCTCTGTCTGTCAAATAAATAAATAAAATCTTAAAAAAAAAAAAAAAAGAGGAAGTCAAATGAGACCGACTCTAACTCAACATCTTTGTTCTTGCATCTCTGTTTCCTTCCATGAACACCCTGTTGCAGCCTCAAAGATTTGCTCACGGTACCCTGAACATGCTTTACCTTTCCTCACCTCAGTGAGTTTGCTCACTTTTCACTTTAGCAAGCTCAGTTGTAAGGTCTTGGTTAAGCTGTAATCTCTGCATGAAACCTTTTCAGACAAATCCAGCTCAGAAAGATCTCACCTCTTAGTAATTATTTTATATTTTACCATTTGGCCATTAATTATGTTTAACATTATTACATCTATACAACTACTTCTTTGTTTTTAACTCATTATCTAATTTGAGAATGCATGCCTTGTCTTTTCAACTAGATAATGAGCACTATGAAAACAAAACACCTTCCTTATTTCTTCCTGATTTTGGTAATAAAGAGCATGTTGCTGGGCTCTAAGTCTCAGTCTGGCACGGTGAGCTAACTTACAGCACTGGTTCGCATAAGTAGTATTCAAGGTTATAGAGTATTTTTTGGAGGCAGATTCTGTCTGTAAGAGTATTTTAAAACCTTAGAAATATTGCAGATACCATACTCTACCTTGACAACTTTCAAAATGCCCTCATTGGTTTGTGGGTCTGTTTGAATATCAAACCAATTCCCATCATTTCCGGAGAGAATTAAAAATTTTGCCAACCAATTATCGGTGCCTTCTTCATCGAGATCAATTGCTTGTAATCGTATCAGTTCTGAATTTAGACAGTTCTCTTCAATACTTGCTGAATACTGAAATGACATAGATCAATTTTATAATCAATAAAGTTTCGAGAGAAAAGATATTTATTAATACATTAACTGTCATTTAAGATACTAACAATAAATTCCATAAATAATTTGTGAACCATTATTAAATGTCATACATTCTAATCAGAAATATAAGAATAAAATGATTATAAGATAATAAAACTGATTTTTTGTGTGTGTGTGTGCTGTATGTGCAGTCAAAGTCAAACTGGCACTTCGTTCCCTTTTTCGTTTTTTTTTTTTTTTTTCATTTTTCTTGCTTATTTTAAAATTTTCCTTAAGTTACTCCTTCCTTTTACTATGAAGGGTCAGAGAGTTGTATTTTAGGCTTTGTGAGCCAGAGAGTTCATGTTGCAACTAGTTATCTCTGCTGCTGTAGGATCAAAGCACCCACAGATAACATAAAAAGGAATGAGTCAAGTTGTGGTCCAATAAAACTTTTTTTTTTTTTTTTTTCAAACCAAAGTACTGGTGAGCCACATTTGGCCTTGCTATTTTCAGTTTTATGCTTCTTTATGCCTAAAGATGAAGATGAAAGTTGAGAATGTTTGGGACCCTTGTAGAATTAATTCAGCAAATTATCAGGCCTATAAAGACAGATCAATAATGTTACATGATTCCCAGATTTAATTAATAAAATTCCACATTTCTATAACTAGAGAGTATGGAGGGGACACTGCTGCTTTCACAGATGGAAGCTGCACAGAATAGTGACTCAGAGGTAAACACACACTAGAAAGGTATACTATTTATGTTTAATGAAATTGGATTGAAATGCACTATCATTTTAGTTTGATGTACGATGTAGTATTTCAATATTTATATACACTGTGAAGTGTGAAATATACAGTGAAATGATCACCATAGTAGGTCTAGTTACCTACTGTCACCATACAAAGTTAATACAGTATTATTAATTATATGAGATCTGTTATTATATGCAAGGATTTCCAAGGTTCCATAGCAAAGCTGAGTCCATCCCTACATACAATAGAACCAGGCTCACAAACTAGCGGGAAAGCAAATCAATTATTGACACTTAGGAAAAAAGGGTTATAAGAGTAACAACTTACAGAAGTTTTCTCCAAGGTGGGGAAATTATCGTTGACATCTAAAACCTTGATTCTACAGTCGCACTCAGAAGACAGTCCATCTGCCGCTCCGTCTCGATCTGAGCCCCTCACGAGGAGGTTATACATACTGTGTTGCTTAAGATGAAAAAGAATTATAAGACTTAAATCTACTTTTGAATGAAAACCAACACATTCTGATGTTGTTCTTCCAATTTCCCTTTATAATTTTATGTGAGACTTTAATATAATCTTTTCTTCTTACAATTTGTGTTGGAAAGTCACGGTTGGATTATTGGTCCTTCCCTCCTTTACATTACAGGAGGGGCATAAAGAGATCATTTTATCTTTGTCTTTTGAAAATGGAACTCCTTATTTCTTATTATTCATTCATAGAAGGCTTTACCTCTCTGTCAAGGAAACTGGACATCGTGCAGACTTCTCCAGTGTACCTGTTCAGGATGAACATTGGTGCACCTGCTGGCTCCTGAGAGATGATCTTATAGGCTATTTTAGAATTCAGATGATTGTCTTCATCTGCATCTGTGGCACTTAACTTTACAACCAGTGTGTCTAGAAATGAAGACAGAGGTGGAGAATGTTTGGGACTCTGTTAGAATCAATTGAGCAAATCATCAGGCATAGGAGGAAAGAGTGGTTGGCCTTCCCCTGAATTTTCTTTTGTTTTAGTTTCCATGAGAATGTAGTATCATAACTTCCAGTTACACCCTGATTGCAGAAATAATGGTGGCTTGCTTCTATACAATCCTTTATAGGTTATAAAGTACTTGCACTCTTTGAGTGATCAAATGTAAATTAACAGCAAACTAATCATTAATGTATGAAAAGTTCCATAACCTTTATCATAAATCTGAAAAGTGATTTTATCTTTTTGTTTTTGCTGTGGTCATATGACATTATTTTAAAATGCTTAAATAGTAAAGATTATAGCTTAATTAACTTCATTTTTTTTTAGTTTTCTTTATGATGTATTTTGTGTGTGTGTATGTGTATTATATTTCTTTTCAGTGTTCCAGAATTCATTGTTAATTAAATTCAATTTTAAAGTTATTTATTGAGCACCTATATTCTTTATTTTAATTCATCCAGAAAGTAGAAAATTATGTTGGTTGCCGTGGTGGATGATAGCACTTTACTGATTCATTAAAAACATATAACTGTTGAAAAGAAACTTTGTCCACAGGAATAGAAAGTTCTTAATTATTCACAGTGTCAAAGAACATGCATCTTAGGTTGTCCTGAAGAACATCAGCCCACAGGACAGATTTTTTCCAGAGCTGGCTGGTCCCTGATGGTTTTCTCCTTCCTAGCCCAGCTGCAATGTGAAAAACCATAACGCAGAGAACCAGGGACCCTTTCAATAGACAAGGTCAGTTTTCACAGAATTATAGCTTATGAAAATATGCCTTGGCCTGGTAGTTCACTCTCCTTGCATGAGGGAGTGTTAACAAGACTGCTAACCAGCACCCCAGTGGACGCAAACGTGGACTTGGGTGTGGGTTTAGATGTGGGTTTCACCTTCTCTCCCTTCCTCAGGTTGTGCTGGGGTATCTTAGTGAGGAAATGATGATGGGCTGTGAACCCTCTCTCTGTTTGGCCTTTCTTGGGTGAAACCTTTATTTTACTACTGCATGTCTTCTCATCCTATGTTATAAAACATTTTGTGTTTCTTATTTTCCACATCACTGTTTTTAGGGTCTCTGAAGAAGGAGTTCTACAGACACCCCCGTGACTCCTGCCTTTTTACCTCCTCCTTCTCTCCTCCAGCATTTCTTCCCTCGTGTCTCTTTTCCTCTAGACTTCTCCATCCTTCTTTCTTGGACCCTCCATCAGTATCTCGAGTTTGCTTTCTATCTGCCTTTTTTCTGAAATTTCTTTTTTCAATTCTTTTTTCCAAATCTAATTTAGAGGTGCACAGGCAGACATAGGGTATGAAAGGAAAAGGAATATTAGACGATTGGGGAAAGAAAGAGGCAGAAGAAAAGAGGGGAAAACAGAGGAAAATAGCAATATAAGACAGGCATAGAAAGAAAAGACGTGCAGGACAACTGATAGAAAGAGGGAGAAAGGAGTATTAGAACTAGAGCTGGATTAAGCAGGATGGAAAAAACTGAAAAAAAAAAAAGAAAATGTAATGTGGCTTGCTGTGTAGACTGTGAAGAACCAGTGATTACCCTCTGGGACCAACCTGATGTGTACTGTTGGAAATATATCCTTCATCACTCTCTGGTGTGCTTTGAATTCAAATTCGAATTCTGTGCCCAGAATTTGAGGAATAGACCAGCACAGAGCCCTTTTCCATATCTATGGTTTCTTCTTCAGTTAACTCATTTAGAATAAGTTAATCATGAGCATGTAATAATCTTTTTTTTTTAATTTTTTTTATTTTTTTTATTTTTTAAAAACATATGTTTTTATCCCCAGGGGTACAGGTCTGTGATCACCAGGTTTACACACTTCACAGCACTCACCAAAGCACATACCCTCCCCAGTGTCCATAATCCCACACCCTTCTCCCAAACCCCCTCCCCCCAGCAACCCTCAGTCTGTTTTGTGAGATTAAGAGCATGTAATAATCTTTAAGGAAGGCACTAGAGCTCATGCTATATCACATGTGTAAGAATCCTCCAGAAATGGGAGGGTATTTTGCATTTTATTTATTTTATTTTATTTTTTATAAACATATATTTTTATCCCCAGGGGTATAGGTCTGTGAATCGCCAGGTTTACACACTTCACAGCACTCACCAAAGCACATATCCTCCCCAAGGTCCATAACACCACCCACCTTCTCCAAACTATTTTGCATTTTAGATACGATTTTTTTTTCTAGGTCAGTTTTAAGTTAGAATTTTTGGTGTTTGTTCAAAATACAAGTTTGACTTTCCTGATCTTTATATTACCTGTATGTCAATTTCCTACAGCTTTTGGCCAAGAGAAATCAATGTGATACAATGCAGAGAAGGAGTGTAACTACTTACTTGCGTCACTGTTTTCTTCAATGCTGGCTGTGTACACATTCTGTGTAAAAACTGGAGGGTTATCATTTATGTCCATAACCTTGACCCTAAGCTCAAGAGGTCTTTCTAAATCTTCACCCCGTGAATTCAGAGCCCGGCAATAGATCTGTGGAGAGTTCGGGGGGAAAAAAACCGTTTTTTCCATCAAAGGAAATTAAGTAACATGTTTAAAAAAATATTTCAGGAAATATGCAAAGAAACAGTTTACTTTGTGAATTCAGACTGTATTATAGTTTGTTAATTTAAACATTTTTTCAAATTTTTTAATTTAACTGTATTTTTTTTTATCAATTGTTCATTTCTTTTTTTTTTTTTAAAGATTTTATTTATTTGACAGACAAAGATCACAAGTAGGCAGAGAGGCAGGCAGAGAGAGAGGGAGAGGAGAAAGCAAGCTCCCCGCTGAGCAGAGAGCCCGATGTGGGGCTCGATCCCAGGACTCTGAGATCATGACCTGAGCCGAAGGCAGAGTCTTTAAGCCACTGAGCCACCCAGGTGCCCCCAATTGTTCATTTCTAAACATAGAGCTCACTTAGCATCTATACAAATGATTTTTATTCTTTTTTATTAACATGTACTGTATTATTAGCCCCAGGGGTACAGGTCTGTACACTTCACAGCACTCACCATAGTACATACCTTCCCCAATGTCCATAACCCCACTACCCTCTCCCTCCCTTCTCCCCCACACCCCCAACAACCCTCAGTTTGTTTTGTGAGATTAAGAGTCTCTTATGGTTTGTCTCCCTCCCGATCCCATCTTCTTTCATTTATTCCTTTCTTACCCCTCAAACCCCCCACGTTGCCTCTCAACTTCCTTATATCAAGGAGATCATATGATTGTCTTTCTCTGATTGACTTATTTCGCTAAGCGTAATACCCTCTAGTTCCATCCACGTGGTCCCAAAAATAAGGTATGCTTCACAAATTTGCATGTCATCCTTGTGCAAGGGCCATGCAAATCTACTCCATATCATTCCAATTTTAGTATATGTGCTGCCAAAGGGAGCACTTAAACATTGTTAAGACATTTGATGGCATACCAATACAACACCAGACAGACACTCTGGAACTACAAACATACATTTTCACACTTTTTTTTAATCTCTTCAATCCATTTATTTGGTTTCAGCTTTACTGTATTTTAAAAGGGGAAGAAAAATAAAATGCATAAATTAAACACACTGCTGTGACTTACCAAAAAAAGTGGAGTTATCTCTCTGTCCACCACCGACGTGATGTTAATTTCCCCAGTCCGCGGATTAATGGTGAACACTCCGTAAGGTGGTCGATCAATTCCTACCCCAGAGATGCGGTATGTAATCTTTTGGTTCGCTTCACAGTCTGATCGAATCTATAAAGAAAATGGCCAGGTCTGTGATCTTATTGAAAGCCGATCATGAACTGTAGAGTATAATAGAATAAGAAAAGGATAGCTTTGTAGGCAGATGGGTTGTGGGTTGAAACTGGGCACCATGATTTACATGTGACCTTGGAAAGTTCACTTCACTTTGCCAAGTATCAGCATATAATGGGATAATCCCACCTTCTGTTTGTTGTGGGAATTGTATGAGGTAACATATATACACCCCACGCCATTAGGCATTAGGCACATATATGTTTGATGCTAGATGTGTTATTATTAACAA
This sequence comes from Mustela erminea, assembly GCF_009829155.1. Lineage (NCBI taxonomy): Eukaryota > Metazoa > Chordata > Mammalia > Carnivora > Mustelidae > Mustela > Mustela erminea. The sequence continues at coordinate 40,314,556 of NC_045626.1, forward strand.
TACCTTGTTCAGTTCTCTGATTTCTCTACATGTAAAGAGTTTGACAGAAGAAATACCATCTTTAGTATTTGTTAAAAGATTGTGTCATACTGATATGACCTTGACTAGGCTTTCGTTGGAGATTTAATCAAAATTATAAATAAGAAAACCAGAAGAGAAACACAGTGTTTAGAAATAATTTTTTGAAATGAAACCTACCATATCATTCATTCACCTGCCAAATAGATTTTATGGCAAATATTCTGCCAAGTAGGTTTAGTTTTAATAGTTTTACATCTATCGCTCATAAATTTAAACAAAGATAGCTTAAATTTAGAAATCTCACCTATATATTAAAGATGAGAACATTCAGTAAAATACTAAGATTTGTGCCCCAAATATCCACAACTAAATAAAGACAACTGGAGATACAACTTGGATTAGCTCCACTCTAATCCAGAGATCCAGATACAAATAATTTGTATAGATGAAAATCCAGGAAATCCTCCAAATGCAATAAAGAGAAAAGAATATGCCATGCAGTGAGAGTGAGTGAGGTAACATAAAACTGTAACTGTGAGTTGAAAGGAAACAATAATTATTTAAAGCTTTCCAAAAATTTTCCCAACTCTGAAAACTTCCCAGAGAGAATATATAATCTCTTCTTGAGCTGAGGTTATATTTGTCACATCACTGCTGATGCTTGCTACATTTATGAAAAACTTTATGTATACATTTAAACAATGTATAACCCTAAAGCTTTCTGGTTGATCGCTCTACTGATTTCACTAGTGGGGCACGGCCAAGATGCCCAGAAAGAACTAGTGATATTGTTAATGTGGATCCCGTGTTTTTTTTAAGATTTAATTTATTTATTTGACAGAGAGAGAGAGAGAGAGATCACAAGTAGGCAGAGAGGCAGGCAGAGGGGGAGGGGGAAGCAGGTTCTCCATTGAGCAGAGAGCCCAACATGGAGTTCGATCCCAGGACCTTGAGATCATGACCTGAGCCGAAGGCAGAGGCTTAACCCACTGAGCCTCCCAGGCACCCCTGTGGATCCCATTCTTCATGCATCAATTTACTATACTTTCTTCCCTTAACTCTCCTTCCTTTTTAATTACTGTTATTTAGAATACTTTTAAAGTCTCTCCAAATTTCTGGGCATAAGAATCTAGTGGGAAGTTCTGACACTTTCTTGGAGAGAATTAATTAATACTATAAACCTTCGATTTAGGGAGGGATAGTCAGAAGATTACTACTACATGCATTCATTTCCTATAACAGGTGCATAAGACAGATAAGCAGAACACAAACGAACTGATAAAGCCCAGTTGTGCTGGAGATCCAGGCCTCTCCCAGGATTACTCGAAGACTTTCTGCTCTGTATCAGCTCCCCAAAGGTGATCTTCGAAACAGTGGCTCAGCAACATGAGCAGATGACTAGAAGTCGCTCAGCTTCCTAAATCACGATGGAGTAGTGAAGGCTGCAAATCTCTGAAACGTCTGAGGGCTTTCCTGCCCTGCGGAATCATTTGTTATCAGCACGGCTGATCCTGGTTATTTCATCACTTACTCTGGCAATCGGATTCCTCTTGGAGTTGTCCTCTCCTTCTCGACAGGCAGCCGCAAACTTGATCCACTCCCGCTTTTGTCTTCTGACCGTCTGCCATTTTGTAGTGCCATTTTCAATGTCTAATTCTTTCACCTTATGCAAAAATGGTTCACATTTTGTACCGTGTTAGTACAGTTTCATTTAGGAAAGACATTTATTCAACATTATAAGGTATACCCAGAAGAAGCAGTTGTATTGAATTTGAGGAACAAAGAAGGTGTTTACTAATTCATGACTCGAGATAGGTACAGCCCGGTCACCTGCCTACCTGCTTCTTTTGGAATCATCTCACTTGTAACTATAAGATTCTAGTGAAACAAATTTCATGAGCTAAGTGTGGTGCTCACAATGTCTTATATTGGATAATATGTTATGATTTGTCTTTTCTCAATCGGTCCTCAGCATGTGGAGGCCTTGCTTATCTCACCCTTCATTGAACTCTGACCAGGCTTTCTGGTCTCCAGAGTATAAAAGACTACTAGTGTTCCACTGAGTACATCCTATGCAGAAGCAAAGTTGTGCTGGTGAGTCTGTTCACCTAAAAGAGGGAAGGGATTTTTCTTTTCTGTTGGTAAGGACACCACTCTGGCTAAGCACCCAGATATAGTATTGTAGGATTAGAAGAATATTTTAACTGACTCGGTGGTACTTGTAATAATGCCATGGACAACTTCATGTTTTCTCAGTGTTGTCCATTTGAATCTCTGCTTGCTCTATGTTTCTTCCTTTGTAGTCTTATGGTGCTTTTGTTGGAGGATGTCTAAGAATTTTTTTTTTTAAGATTATTTATTTATTTATTTGACAGAGTGAGATCACAAGTAGGCAAAGAAGCAGGCAGAGAAAGAGGGGGAAACAGGCTCCCTACCAAGCAGAGATCCCGATGCAGGGCTTGATCCCAGGACCCTGAGATCATGACCTGAGCCGAAGGCAGAGGTTTAACCCACTGAGCCACCCAGGCGCCCAGGATGTCTAAGAATTTTATAGTATTCAAGAGTTTAGAAGTGTTACAACATGCACAAGCATTTGTATACATGTATAAATGTATGCATATATTTATATATATAAATATATATATATATATAAAATTTTAAGTAACTCCTAATGTACTTATTTGAGACACAGATGATTGTAGGTTTGTTTAAGCTACAGCTTCACTTAATTAGTACTTTGTAGGAAGGAAATGTTCCCTGTGAATGGAGCTTATCCTTTCAGGAACCAAAGCATGTACATTTTCCTCCCATTTTGATACGACTTCCTGAAATGTACTACATATTCCCTATTTTGTCAACAAAGATTAGGGAAGTAATTTTGTTTTCTTCAATGGTTTGAAGCTATCATAATGAAAGTTTAACTACTGTAATAAAATAAAGCCCTCCCAGAGATGGAGGATGGTAGCTTTATTTCCTGAACCCCACTCTGACTGGCATCAGATTCTTTGTCATGATTACAAGTTTTTTTTTACTTTTATATCTTTCCCTCATTGATTGATCATCAGTTGTCTTTCTTGATGCCATAACTGTCTGAAATTCCTCTTCCCATCCTGACATATTACTGTGCTTCTATTGTTATGCTTTAAGCTGGGAAACGTATGGATAAACTATTAATACAGTTTGAAAAGTAGGAGTTACTATGACATTGAGCTGTCACAAACTATGCCTGAAAACATGGGTATTTAGGAGTACGTGTTTGACTACTGCTATTTCAGTTTGGCAGAGGTTCTTTCTCTTACCTTTTCTCTAGATGATTAGGATTTCAAATATTCTGATATTTGATATATGATGTATTACAAAAATCCATTTTTCTTTAAATTTTAGATGAGAAAATAGTTTTATTATACATTACCTCAACGATAAATTCGCTGTTTACTTCCAGCACCACCTGTTAAAGAAGGTAAAACATTAGCAAAAATTTGCATAATTAAAGAAACAGTGTCATAAAATCATTAGCAATGTTCTTTTAGGAATTTATTTCTTAAATATATATTTTGTTCATAATGTGGAATAAACATGGCTAAAACAAAATAAATAATAGACTTTTTTGCCCTCCAAAGGTAGCAAGGCAGGTTAGGATACTTCCTTCAACAGAGGCATCTATGGGCTCAGTGGAAGGTATAACAGACAACTCAAGTGACCACAGTGAATTTTGGAAAGGCCTTGTAGGACAGTAGAGATTAAAATGGTTCTGCAGGATGAAGCTGCTTCGATAAGAGGAACTGATGAAAAAGAAAGTTCAGCCAGAGTAAAACATGAGCATAAGTGTAAAAGATGTTCCAGAAATGATAACTAATAGTATTAGCTGGAAGGTAGAGGAAGTATTAGGAGACATGGGAAACAAGGTTTGGAATGTATTAAGCGACATGGGAAACAAGCTTTAAGGAGACATGGGAAACAAGCTTTAAAAGGTTTGGAATGTGGGTTAGGAGACAAATGATGAAGTGTTTTATATTCCAGATTAAGGAGTTTGGACTTTATTGGATAAGAGACTAGGTGTGCCCAGAGTCCTGTGTGTAAAACATGGCATTGACAACAAAAGATAGATTTTAAAGTGAAAGTACTTGAAGCCAAGACACTTAGGAATTAGCAGTTGCTTAGGTAGGACATAGAACACCAATTGCTCTAACTGTGCTAAGTGACACTGGAAAGAGGAGAGGACAGAGACATTCCCAAAGGACTGATAGGTCTTATGGACCATGGGGTGCCAGGGGAGGAAGGGTCAGATCGGTCTGGTGGTGGTGTAACCTTGGCTTTCAGGGAAAACTGGGGTCCTAGTCATAGAAACAGAAAACCCAGCATGAGAGTGTCACTGCAGTGAGAAGATGACTGATGTTTGCTTTATTCATTTTTAATGTGATTCTAAAATTTGGGATAGATATCAACGCTGAAGAAATAGAATTTATCCAAATGTGTTGCTATTTAAAGTTAAAGACTATGAGGATATTACACGAAATAGTTTAAAGTAAGTGAAGTAGTCAGGGAAGGGAATCTTATGGGAGATGCTTATATTTGTGCAGTGTACAGAAGGACGAAGTCTAAAAGCAGAGGGCTCTGAGAGACTAAGGGAATAGAGAAATCAAGGGGCCAGAGTTGTGGGTGCCCAGCACATTCTGTCAGTGTCAGAATGCTAAGAAATGGCACTGATTGTGGTGGTTGTGGTGGGTTGGTGAGGACGCTGACTTCAGAAAAGAGATTGGATAAGTAGGTGGAAAAGTAGCAAGAAAGGAAGCAGAGTAAGTGGAGTACAGTGATAAGGAGTTAGACAAAGAGAATATTTAATGATCTGTGTGCATAGCAAGGTCAAGGTGAATAGGAACTGAGAAGGTCATGGGTTCTTAAAGCAAGCAGTCATTGCTAACTTTTGCTATTGGCCTAAGCCAAATTATAGGAGTCAAGGGATGAGTTATTGAAAAAATGGAAATAGCAATCACAGATTACATTTTTCAAGTTAGGAGATAAAAGAAATGTGGGAGGTAAGATACAGTTTGAGGAGTTAATTAGATCGACATTTTTTAAATTTTTTTTTTTATGTTGGGAAATTATTACCAAATATACAATTTAAAGGTAGAGGAAAGGGGGTTTGTGGAGAAAAAGTGATAAGAGGAAAAGGAGAAAGGGAGAGACAGGAGGAAGACATCAAGGAACAGTTACAATTGTGATTAGAATAGGAATGGGTGGACCAAAAGTTTGAGTAAAAAAGAATGGGTAATAAGGTTGACTATTTCTTCTTTGAAACAGAAGAGTAAAGAGAGAAAATAATTTTGAGGTATAAGTGGAAGAATATATATTTTTAAAAGATCTTATTTATTTATTTGACAGAGATCACAAGTAGACAGAGAGAGAGGCAGAGAGAGAGAGAGGGAAGCAGGCTCCCCGCTGAGCAGAGAGCCGGACGCGGGACTCGATCCCAGGACGCTGAGATCATGACCCGAGATAAGTGGAAGAATATTAGACCACCTTTTTGTGGAGTTGGAGTGAGCAAGAATGGGGAGGCATGAGGGAAAGTTAAGGGAAGCCAACTAATGCTTTAAATTGGAGCCGTGGACCCACTAGCATTCTTGAGTTAGGGAACACTTAAGCACAGAAAGTGTGCTAATAGTCCAACTATTAGAAGAGTTTGAAGACTAATTGAGATGAGGAAGCGAGAACCCATCTGTTTGGTGTCTTTTCTAATAGAACCTGGCAGCCTGGGAGCAGGAAGAGAAGGGATGTGAGGGCTGTCCTTTAGTTGGGGATTGTTACCAAGCAGACTGGAGATTCAGAGAGGTGATAAGGTACTACTGTGAACTCCAGTGAGTCAGGGAGCAGAGTGAAATCAGGAAGAGACTAGAGAAAGACTGAGAAAGGGGAAGAGGATACAGAGCAGATCTGCAGGTGTGAGGGGCATGTAAGAGGGAGTGGGGATCTGGCGCGGATTTGGAATGGCACCTGAGTCCAGAAGGGGAAAAATACAGATTAGAAATTTGGCAGTGGGGCATAGTGTTTCCTTTTAATTCACTTTCTCCCTCTCATGTAATTTTACTAGACATTAGCAAAATATCTAGACCTGGGAAAAAAATCATATAGTATTTCTTTTTTAAGAGTTTTTTTTTTTTTTTGGTCGAGGGGCGGGGAACAAACAGGGCAGACAGAGGGAGAAAGAAACTCCCTGCTGAACAAGGAAACTGATATGGGACTTGATCCCAGGACCTTGGGATCATGACCTGAGCTGAAGGCAGACACTTAACTGACTGAGCCACCTAGGGGTCCCAAAGTTCAATATTTAATAGAAGATTGTTTTATTTGATTGCAAAGGATGTTTTATTTCATCATACATAATGCCTGTTGGGGCTTAGGTTTTTTTTTTTGTTGTTGTTGTTGTTGTTGGAAAATTAGATGATTTTGGAAGGTATAAGGAAAAGTAAAAATCACACTAAATCCTACTACTTTTGGAGATTATCACTGTTAATATTTGGAGAAATTTTTCAAACTTTTTTCCTTTTCCTTTCCAAAGCATATACATACACAAACTGTAATCTTTTTTTTAACCAAAAAGGAGTTATAATACGCCATTTGGTAATTTGATTTTGAACTCAATAATTACTGTGGTAAAGTTCCCTATCAGTGAATACATAGGGACATCATACATTGTAAAAGTTGTCTTATGTATCACTCTAACAGGTGTCTTCCATCCATGGCTTTGGGATATTGGGATAAAAGAGAACTGACTAGCTAGTGCTAAGACTAAACTCTGACATGAGACTGCCAGGCACTGTCTGACAGTGGGAGGTTAACTTAACTGAAAGCACTGCCTTGATGGAAGCCAGAAGGTTGGTGAGCTCGGTACATGAGCCCACAGTTAAGAGGTTCTTGTTCCTCATCTTTAGCTTCCTACTAATCTCTATTTTCTCCCTCTCCTGCACTCTCTTCTCTCTTTCTCACACATGAAATACCCCTCTAATTATTTCATTTCTTTTATCAGGATTTGGTAGATTTTTCTCATATACTCCTTGTACATATTTTGTTAGATTTATACCTAAAATTTTAATTTTGGGATATTTAAATGATACTGTGTTTTAAATTTCAAATTCCACTTGTTTATTGCTGGTATATTGAAAAGCATTTGGCTTTTGTATATTTATCTTGTATCCTGCAACTTTGTTGTGATTGCTTATTACTTCCAGGAGTTGTTTTGTCAATTCTGGCTGATTTTCTACATAAACAATCGTGTCATTGCATTTGTGTTGGCTTTTAAAGGAAGGTTGGTAAAGCTTTCTTACTTACGTTGGAGCTTTTTATTTTTAGCTAATGAATTGCACCTCCATCGAAAACTATTGTACAAACATATTTATTGTGGAGTATAATGTATAGATTTTATATATGTTCTTTAGGAGTACCAAATCTTTTCTCATTGAGGTTCTCTCCTAACTAGTTACCCCAATTCTCTTAATATTGAAAAAATTACCAATACAAAGTCCTTATTTAAATCGGATTTTCTATCTATCTATCCATCTATCTATCTTAGGGGGCTACATCACGGATCTTTTGCAAGGGCCAGATAAAAAATGATACAATAGCCAAGGCAGTCTTTTTAAAGCACACATTGGAGTAAGTCACCCCCTTGCTTAAAGCTCTCAAGGTATCTTCCCAGAGCCCTTAGAATGGAATTTAGACTGCCTTCATAGCAAAGAGGCTCTATCTGATTTGGCTTTGCCTATCTCTCAACTCTAACCCTTATCTCTGTCCCTTCTCTGTTCCTCCAGGACCAAGTGCTCCCTTGTCTCAGATTACTGAGTCACTGCCAGGAAGGCTCAAATTTCTCATTTTCAAAGCACTGGCTCAGTCCCCTTCTCAGTGAGACATCTCTGACTCCCCAATCTCCAAGCTCTATCAGCATCCATGACTAATGGTTATCAAATCCATCAGTTACATCTTCCTCTGTAGGAGTCTTCCTAGCATTTTTCAGTGTCTGATGTTATTCTGAAAAGGTTTCTATTTACTTCTCTATTATCTGTACCTGTCTATTACTATACATGTTCCAAGAAGGTTGGGACTTTGGGGATCATTTTTTTTTTTTAAGATTTTTTACTTTTTATTTGACAGAGAGAAACATAGCGAGAGAGGGAACACAAGCAGGGGGAGTGGGATAGGGAGAGGCAGGCTTCCTGCCTAGCAGAGAGCCCAATGCGGGGCTCGATTCCAGGAACCTGGGATCATGACCTGAGCTGAAGGCAGACGCTTAACGACTAAGCCACCCCAGGTACCTTGGGGATCATGTTCTTACTCTCTCCCCTATCAGAATGCCCAGTGTCTAGGCATGCAGTAAACATTTGTTGTAAAAATGAATGGACAATCATTATAAAAATGATAAAGGTATTAAGCCTTGCAAAAATTGATTGTGGCATGATTAGAAGATGTAGAAGATATAAAGGAAAAAAATATACACAGGTACATAGATGTATGAAATAATCCACATAATTCTTTGAAAGAAATTGTTTTACAGTGGCTATTGATATCCTTTTCTTTTGGTTCATGATATGCATGTGATCACTCACTATACCTGCTCTTGATTAAGCATTGAACTTGGAGCAGCCTTAGAACCAGTGAGCTGCCTTCCACGTCCACTCAGACACACTTCTGCCTTGTGGAGAATTTTCTTTCTCTAAATTTAAATGATTTCTTAGACTTCCCATACCTTAAATGATAATTTCTGAGCTTTCTTTCCAACTTTTTATCTTTTCTTTAAAGCATTAATCTAATTATAAGTCTGATAAATGCATATGAGAAAATAAATATTTGATTAGCAGCATCTGAAGGAATGACTAAAATTGTATATCATGCATTTGTACCATAGGACTTTTAGTGTCAATATGATTAAATTATGGTTTTGTACCAATGGATAGATGATAGATTAGAAAACCAGCTGGGTAGCAGTGAATCCAACACCACTCCTTGAAAATACATTGTCATTGTAATAAAATAGCTAGAGGAGACTGCTTTCTACAGGCCTATGTGATGACCCTATGGGATGGTTAAAGTATTCCTAGACTTGATATTTGTCACAAAACTGTTTTAAAAAAATGAAATTATAAACTTGGTTTGAAATCTAGAACTTGGCTTTGTTAATAATCTGTATTTACTTTGTAAATAGTTGGGTGAGATATAGACCTTTCAGAAAAAGTGGGGATTTAAAAAAGGAAGACAAAATAATATTTGTAACTTAGTATGGTTCTTCCCCTGCCTCCTATCCAACTGCTTGGTCTTCATAAAATTAGTTCTACTACATGTACAGACTTAGATGAACATTTAATATCAATGATTATGGAGATTTACTGTGCTTTAAGTTGTGCAGTTAGGGGAAGTATACATGGAAATGTATGTTGTAAATGAAAGTCTGATTCTGATAGAAAGTAGGAAAAAATAGGTATTCTATTTTTGCTGAGTGACTATTTGGAATTTATTGCTAATAATGAATCTGCCAGAGGCATTTAGTATTTAAAAATACTTTAAGAAATAGAATACAGGTGTAAAATTTAAGAGAAGGACATTTTACTTGTATCCTCTTTATATTTCCAAAATAAATCTTTGGATTTCATTTTCTTATAAGTGATCCTGCAGATAATTTTAAACACTAACATTGCCACTAAGAGAAACATTTTTTATAGTATTTTGCATTATTGAGAGTGTTTAATAATATTTCATCGATCATTAAAAATGATTTTTTAAATGACCTATATGCTGACAATTCTACTAGGTCCTCTTTTTAAAAAAAAAAAAATTATTTATTTGGCACAGAGAGAGAGATCACAAATAGGCAAAGAGGCAGACAGAGAGAGAGGGGGAAGCAGGCTTCCCGTCGAGCAGAGATCCTGACGTGGGGCTCGATCCCAGGACCCTGAGATCATGACCTGAGCTGAAGGCAGAGGCTTAACCCACCAAGCCACCCAGGTGCCCCAAGGGTCCTCTTTTAATATTGTTGAAAATAAATAATTGAAAATCATATGACTTCCAAGAGGATACTTTATGAGTTTTAGAGTCAATTCTTTCTCAATACTTACATAGATACTTTGAATTATCCCTTGGTTCAGTGCCCCAGATACTTTTATAATCCATTGCAGTGTAACATAATAATATTTTCCATGTGTGAGAGTGTTATTTTCTTTCAAAGGGAGATTTGGGACAGAACTAGCTTGATTCTTCAAGTTCAGGTGCATGCTTATAAGATTGACTTAAGGAAAGAATATATATGTATGGGAACTGAAGATCTAGTAAACAATTCATTTAAAACTATCTGTATACTTGTACTCTCTGAAGTGACCATGTATGTTGGGGATATCAGTATCCCAAAAAAGATTATTGGTATAGCAACAATTAAGCTGGCATCGAGTTTCTTAAGTCTGTGTCTAAGTCAAATAATTTACATCTCAAAGTGGATATGTAGCCCTAAATTATAATTTAGTTTCATAAAAAGCAATGTGGTTTGGACACATCGGATGCAGAAGAATTGAGCCTGAGTCTTAACGTTGTTTACCAGCTGTGTGATCTTACATAAATCTCCAACCTCTCTCTGATTCAGGTTCTGATCTAAAAAGAATAAAAAGTGTGAAAGAGGTAGGCACAGTAACTGCTCTGGGTATTTATAAAGAGAAAGAAGAGGGAAAGAAATTTTCCTTCTGTGCTTTAGAGGGTATGTTCACAGTACACCTTATCATATAAAAGTACAATAGCCATTCATTTTTAAAGACTTGAAATTAGCCACATCAACCCAATTAGTCCTCAGTTTAAAGGGATAAAGGCAATTTGTTCTTGTCATCTCTACAGAAGCCAGCTCAATTGAAGAGTATCAATGATCTATGGTTGCCCTATGAATCTGCAAGTAGAAGTGTAAATGTCCCTGAATTGGTTTGTTTTGTTTTGTTTTTTGTTTTATTTTGTTTTAGTCCAGGGAAGTTGCAGTGTTACATCCTAGGGTTCTTATCTAGGAGAACTTATATTGTGATGATGGGGTAGTGCACTTCTGGTATTTCTGTTTTCTACTGAGCTGGCGCTATAGATGAGGGACCTAATAGTCACACTTTCCAAATCCTGTCCCTTTATGGGCAGGTGTTACTGAACAAACTGTGGATTTTATTCTCTAGCCCTACAAAATCATGAACTCTTCCAGGAGGCCACTCACTTCCCAGGAAATACCTGCGAATAGGTGTTTTGGAAGAAGCATGATATGACATCACCTTTCTAAATTGCATGTAGCAGCCTAACTACATGAACCTCAATTAAGCTATGCAGAATAGTTATGGGTTCCTGGATAATTGTAGAAATTCCTTGCCTATAAAAGTCACCTTTTTGGAGGCTATGTAGGCCACACATCATGCTATGGTGTGGTTTGGCCTGAGAGCATGGCGAAAAGACATCACACAGAATGGAGAGGGTTGAACCAGTTGTCATAATGGTGGAGTACACGAGAAAGGGAGTTAGAGGCACATGGTAGTTGAGGGAACAGAAATGACCTAGAGGGAGGTTTGGTGTCCTGGGTGTGCTATGCTCTCTGTGGCATAGTTTGATGAGAGGGTTTCCCATCTTCCTTGTTCCTTTCCTTTCATTTTTCCTTTCCTTTGGAAGGATGTCCTTCTTTTTTTCCTTCCCATCATACCTTTTCCTATGGTATGTACTTAACATAAATTGTATTAGCTGAAAAAACATGAATAGGACTTTTTCTGGCAATATAGAAGTTCCTCAGAAGCTAAAACTATGTGCTTGTGCTACTTACTTTCCAAGATATGATGAAGACCAAGATGGCGTATCTGCCCAGAAAGGGCTTCCACATCCAAAGAAGGAGGAAAGCAGAGAAGTGTAAAATGATATTGGCATATTATAGACACTAATAAAGAAGCATGGATAGGATAGAGCATGGGCCCAGTGAAGGGAAGGAGTCAATGCTGGAACAGTGGATAAAGTTTTGGACATGTAGTATTGGGTTCAAATTATAACTGTACCACTTATGGTACATTTATGAATCATTTATGCCCTGAAAGTTTATTTATTTGTAAAACAAAATGCTTCTCTTTATCCTTGAGGACTTCTGTTATGTGTGTGAAATGACTCTGTTCACTGTAAAGTGCTTTGTTCATGTAAGACAGTAAAATGGGAATTCAGTGGCAGACCAAATCCCCAAGATCCAACTCCAGGGTTGTCTCAGATTTAAACCTTGGAGCTCACTAGCCACATTAAAGTGGTCTATTAGCATATAGGTAGGAAATTTGGTGAAGTGACTTGGTGAGAAAGTTATATTAGAAATGAAACCCACTCATTATTTAAAAAATTTTCATTGGGAAAGGGGTAATGTCCTTTGTGGGGGAGTTCTAGTATGTAATGATGTATCCATTCTAGGGAGAATAAAATGATAGATAATGTTCTGTAGCCAATTTTGGTATATTGCTGAAGTTTTTCTGGGCCCATTTTTCTTTGTCTGTACTTTCTCCTAGGGAGAATATGATGATTTTATACAAGATATTGGAATCTAAGTCATTTTGTGTGCTTACTGCAATATTAGACTACACATTACTCTTTTACACACCGAGTGAAGTAGCTACTGAACAAGTCTATTTTTCATTTTCATGTCTTCCTTTTTGATGTCAGTTTTTGAAGTCACTTGCACACGTAGGACTATCTTATTAATAAGCAGTTCTCTCCTGAATAATACTTGTAAAAATAATTGAGTAAAGCCATTGGTATCCTCATAGAGGTATGTTAGAGATGCCAAGTACAAGCCTAATTATACCACTTTTGTTTATAATTGAAGGTATATCGAGTAGTAACATTTTAGTTTGTAAGCCATGTAATTTTCCCTGTAGAAAGGAAAGGCAAATACTTCTCATGCAGGTAATATCTGAAGGTTTCACTGCAGTCACTCCTTCCACAAACCCTCTCATCAGAGGTGCTCCCTGTGCATGAAATATTCCAGTAGTGCTCCCACTTGGAAAAGGAAGAAAATGTCCCAGCAGCTCAAACAATAGTTTTATTACTTTGTAAGGAACTCCTGCCTGGATCCTTAGGGACTAATGCAGAGTCCGAAGACTGTGTACTCAGGACTGAGAAGTCCTCTTAAAAAGAGAAGTATCTTTGAAAAAGGGGAAACTGGGACACCTGGGTGGCTCAGTTGGTTGAGCAGCTGCCTTTGGCTCAGGTCATGATCCCGGCATCCTGGGATGGAGTCCCACATTGGGCTCCTTGCTCGGCAGGGAGCCTGCTTCTCCCTCTGCCTCTGCCTACCATTCTGTCTGCCTGTGCTCGCTCTCTCCCCCTCTCTCTCTCTGATAAATAAATAAAATCTTAAAAAAAAAAAGAGAAAGAAAAAGGGAAATATCACAGAATCTCAAGAGCCATGAAGTATTGTTAGTGCAGGATTTTTATCCTACAACTCCACAGGTAGATACTCTTGAGAAGACCATAGTAAAATTATGGGTCATGTTACAGTAATAATGCTAGATATCTCTTGGGATTTCACTTTTTTTTTTTTTTTTTTTTAGTCCAACATGAAGTCTACCAATCTCTATACCAAAAATATAAATTTTCCTACTTGGATTAAAATATATATTATAATTCCTTAACCATTTATATCGACAACAACAAAAATAATAGACGTGGGATTTGCTTCCATGTGACCTTTGGCATTTTGTGTTGAAAGAAGGAGGAAAGCTGGTAAGTGAGGAAAGATGTTGCAAAGTAACAGACAATATAAAAGAAACATGGAAAGGATACAGCACTGGCCCAATTGGGACATCAGTGTTTCTGTGACAAGCAGTAGTAAAACAGTAATTTAGTGTTATCTAAGGTATTCTGATTAGCACAACTAAAGAACAAAATCAGATAACATGTGTTTTTGTTGTGGTTGGTGGTGTTCCCATAAGTCCATACTCCGAGAGATTTGCCTAGAATGAAATAAAACACAAATTTCTGTTCTACATGGCAGAATCATCTTGTTTAATGTGAGAGCTAAATTGATTAGTGTCTCGGTTTGTTCTAAATACGTTTTAAACTCTGATGTCTGTTTTCAATTTAGAGTGAGATAACATTTATATGCTTTAACCACCTACCTTCTTTACTTTTCAGGAAGGATAGGACTTAGTTGAAATGTTTACATCTCATATGTAGCAGGAATGACCACCATATGTGCACAAACATTCCTATCTGATAAAAGGTACTTGGCCTTTTTTTTTTTTTAATGGTATCAACTGGATAAAATACAGGTCTCTCACAGCTAATGAAGCCCTGAAAGATTGGGTGCTTTGACCAAAGTTACCCAGCCCCTTTGAGGGGAAGCTGTGACTCACCCTTAAGGCTACTGAGTTTTGACGATACCTGACCACCCCTACCCATTTTAAGCAAAACATGATGAATGTCCTTAGGAGGAAGATGCTGAAAGGCTCACGTGGTAAAATGAGACACTCTATTGTAGCTTAGAATTTTGCGTACCATTTATAGATCATGTCAGTCAAAATCTTGTTTAAAGTACTCTTTGTGGTTGAGATATAGATGACACAAAGTACCCATCTCTGAGAAGCTGCCACACCCTCATTAGTGTAAGCTCCAATGATGCCCAGATGGCCTTTGATTTCGTTAATGAAGAAAGGGCAGAGTTCACGTTCAAGAAATGAAAGACAAGTAGGTGTGCCTATTTTCCACAAGACCCATAATATTATACTGATCTTTCCCTAACTTACTCCAATCTTGAGACATGCTACAAGTTTCTACTTCCTAATTACAAACGTTATTAGTTGAGGTTAAAAGATCTATTAGAAATCTATTAGAAAACACCTTAAATCCATCACAATTACCAAGAAATGTAAAACATAAATACTGTAGTATCCGTGGGAAGTAGGGAGAAATTAAACATCAAAAACATGAAAATCAGGGCGCCTGGGTGGCTCAGTGGGTTAAGCCGCTGCCTTCGGCTCAGGTCATGATCTCAGGTCCTGGGATCGAGTCCCACATCGGGCTCTCTGCTCTGCAGGGAGCCTGCTTCCTCCTCTCTCTCTGCCTGCCTCTCTGCCTACTTGTGATCTCTCTCTCTGTCAAATAAATAAATAAAATCTTTAAAAAAAAAAAAACATGAAAATCAGTAAGAATAATAGATCAGTACTACCAAAAAAAGATGCTGAGTATCTGAAATATAATACTCTTCCAAGATCAAGGAGAAGAAAAATTAACTCTTCAATTATTGTCATAAAACATGCCTGTGCAGAGAATAGAAGGCAGACTTTAGTGCTCAGAAGTAGACTTTAAATCCTGGGTGCATGCAATCAGTTTTCCTTACAAAAACAGATTTATCTGAGTTAAAAGCATGGAGATAACCCCCAGAAGTATAACAAGGGGTCTATACTGGTGATTCTCTCTTTTAAAAATAATTTTTTAGGGGGGCCTGGGTGGCTCAGTTGGTTAAGCGACTGCCTTCAGCTCAGGTCATGATCCTGGAGTTCTGGGATCGAGTCCCGCATCGGGCTCCCAGCTCCTTGGGGAGTCTGCTTCTCCCTCTGACCTTCTCCTCATTCATGCTCTCTCTCACTGTCTGTATCTTAAATAAATAAATAAAATATTTAAAAAAATAATTTTTTAAAAAAGTATTTTGTATATTGGAGAGAGAGCGAGAGAGAGAGAGGGAGAGAGAGAGAGAGTGTGTGTGTGAGCACGAGCTGGGGAAGCGGCAGACAGAGAGAGAGTGAGGAACAGACTCTGTGCTGAGCTGGAAGCCTCACGCGGGGCTCCGCCCCAGGACCCTGGGATCATGACTTGAGCTGACAGCAGATGCTTAACTAACTGAGCCACCCACGTGCCCCAATATGGAGAATTCTTAATTTCTATTAAAAATTGAGTCAGACTCTTTCCTTTTCCTTTAATAACATAAGTAAATGATGGTTATTTTAACAAGCAATTACACTTCTTTTTGGAGTTTTTCAGTCTACAAATGTTCTTCAAAAGTGGTCTTATTTAATAATCTCCCAAACTCAGAGAATGGAATGTTCTACCACTATTCCCTTCCAAGCCTGGGCTGTGTGCTCTTTTGGCAGTGTTACGCTCCTGCATTGCTTTTGAAGCTTGTGGAAACTGTGATGCCCAAACAAATGGCACCTGCTGGGCCAACTGCATGGCCATGTGTTCCCTTATCTCCCTAGCCTTGGCTGTGCTCTGCCTTTTAGAACTGACGTACAGATGAGTCCCATGTAACGTCAGTTGCCTGAGAATATGGTGGAAATCATTTTCCAAGCTAATATCTTAGTATCACTGTGGACATTCCTGGCAGACTGAGGTAAGGTAAAAAAATAGGGTATTTGCCTTTATTTGTTTTGAAAACAAAATATGCACGATTTCCTAATGATCCTCTCTTCTTATCGTTTCCTTTACTTTTTCTTAACTGTGTTGACTGAATTGTTCTGTCATTTGACCATCAATAGACTTAGGTCTAATGTAATCTAACTTAGTTTAATTTTTTTTTTCAAAGATTATTCACTTATGAGAGAGAGAGAGTGTTTGCATGAATTGGGGGAGGGACAAAGAAAGAGGGAGAGACTCTCAAGCAGACTCCTTGCTGAGTGCAGAACCCATCTCGGGGCTCGATTCCACTATCATGAGATGACATGAGCCAAAATCAAGTGTTGGATACTTAACTGACTAAGTCACCCAGGCCCCCTCAGTTGAGTTTTTAAAATAGATTTTTCTAGTTGAAAATTAGTGAATTGACCAGCCTGATCTTCATTCTATAGGGGCCTGGCATCAGAAGCTGTCTTATCTTATTCAAGGATAGGATACTTGCTATGCAGGATACCTGTCTGGAGAGCACTTCATGCCTTGAGCACCCAAGGGTTGGAGGAAACTAGTATAATATCCAAAAAGCCATGTTTATTTTAAAGAAATATATCACTTAAATGGTTCCTTCCTGGACTGCAGGAATACTTTAATAGTGCCAGAAAGGGTTTGTCCTAATGACTTGGTTTTCTTCATTTTCTTTAGCCATTTCTGATAGGAAAAAATTCTCATATGAGTTAAATATTTCATGGTTATTCACAATGTAATTTTGACATAGCTAACATTCCTTCATTTTTGAAACAAACCCGCAGGGAAATAACGGCTTAAAAGAAATGGGCTTGACCAACTTTACTTCCCTACATATATAGAATCCATTTGCACTGGGAATTTTGACAGCAACCTGTTTGGTTTAAGTATAAATAAAAGAGAATAAAAAAATAATTTTGTTTCTGACTATAAATTTTAGAATTGTTCTGGTATTTAATCTGAATTAGACTATGCCTGTGATGCCATTGAATTCTAATCCCCCTGCTTTTCTATGGCATTTGGTCCCTAAAGCATGAAGAGTCCTTTCAAGTCACCCCTGGCTAAACTCACAGAACTCTCTTTATAGGAACAGGTTTAGAAAGGAATAAATCCCATGCAGAAAGTCTGACAACTGACAGAAGAGTTAGGCCTTAAGTCTGCATTTCCTTTCCAGGCCTTTAAATTCTACTTACCATTAAAATGATCAAAAGGCAAATGTTTCTGAAAAGGAGCCAATCCATTCCTTCGAGTCTCTCTTGCACACGAACCCCAGTACAATTTGATGTTAGTCCTAATCCTCTGGGTTCTGAATTCGGCTCTGCAGCAAGATCTGTTTCAAGATGCTCTTTTAGGAGGGCATGGGTGATAACTCTGGTGCTCTCTGAGCAGAGGAATGAAGATGTTCTATAATGACTCTGTTTCCCCACCCCAAACTCTTGGGCTGGTCTGGAAGGCTGGCATTGTTTGAGTTCTGGGTAAGAACATAGACACACCTTGATTCTTATTGCAATGAAACCCTTTGTTGGACACCAAAGAAAAATCTTATAGAGTGAGGACAAGATTTACAGGGAAGATACCCAGTGAATAATAAATTACTCACAACATGAAAAATAATTAAAATGTTAGGGCCTATCATCATGCTGAATAAAATTAGTAGGCTTCTTCTTCTGCCAACATCGTAAAAGCAAAATTATATATACTGACAACACACACACACAGGTCCACTACAGAACCAACTTCAAGGACTGACACTTTGAGCAGAGGGCCTTGTGAAAAGGTATCAGGCCCAAAGGATGGTGTAGGGAGAGAGAGTAAGGAAACTCTCGTCTCTTAATTCAGGTGGTTCCTGCTTCCCTCCTTGAGAAATCCTATCAAACTGCATTTCTCAACTTTAAAGATGTTCTGAAAAAACAAGGTTAGGATCAAGAGACTCTGATTTCACTAGTATGTTTGTTCACACATTTTTGCACTTTCTTTCCTCAATATACAGTTGAACCTATTATATATGGTACTAATCGAATAAACTGTTTTAAGGTAACCACAAGACAGAGTTTGCTCATTCTTTGTGGTATTTCCACCGGTTTAAAAAAAAAAAAAGTACATAACATGGGTAAAGAACACATTTGAAACCCTCTTAATTATTAAGGAGAAGCTGAAATCAGGAACCTGAGAATTTAAAGGGTAAACAGAGCTGCAGCTAGATGTTCCTGAAAAATCACTTCCCTTTTTCCATTTCTCTTTTTATCCATTGCTAGTGTGGGTTTAGGATAGATATATTTTCCCCACGAAAAAATTGCAAGTTGGCAAGTATCATTAACGGATATTAAAAAAAAATGTGGTTGAATGTTCTCTCTAACTGCTAATATGTGTTGGTTGGAGAATTTGATAGTTCTTTACCTGCTAATACATGTCGGCTGGAGACTGATCTTTTCTTCACTACCTCACTGCTACAATTCTGGAATAAGAACTGATCTATCATTGGTTGGTGGAAAGTATTCTAAATAACATTTAATCTTTGAGAATATTAGCTGGCATTTTGGGGAGCATAGGAGAGAGCAATAGAGGGCAGACATAGTATCCTAAAATGAAGATAAATGAATTATATGTTGAAAATATTTTTAAGAAAGCAGGAAATTATATTTAAGCAATGGAAAAAGTGAATTATTACAAAAATGTGGTATTTGGATACATCCGTCCAAGCCAAATCTAATATTTGAAGATATCTACCTAATTCAAAAATATATAAATTGACCTGATTAAGCATGCGTATGGTATCAAGTTTTAAAGTACATCCAGAGATCCTCCAGATATTAATTTACTCTTCCATTGTGTGTGAGATAAACACTTAAACCAAGAGTTATGGAAAACTATGCTTAAGTAAACAAGCTTTTAAAAAAATTCTTTTACAACTGTTTTACATATAACTGAGCTTTCATCCTTTTTTTTCATAAAATTTTCAGAGGTTTGAAATGTGACAGTTGTCTCTACCTTGGAAAAACTTTATTTAATAGCAAGGTTAGAACAGCATTAAATACTTTTATTCTTCAAATATAACCTCTATCAGTAGTGCTAGTGAGTTTTGGGCTTTGGGGACACAGTGGCATTTTTCCTGTGTTTCTTAACATGTGAGAAATATAAAGGGCACTGTTGCTTGAAATGATTTCCAAGAGACAGGATGGTGTGAAGTGGTTCTGTCCAATCCAGCCCACCAAAGACCTTTTCGTTGACTATAACTGTGTTTTGGCTTTGTTTTTTTTTTTGTTTTGTTTTGTTTTGTTTTTTTCTTGTTTTTTTTTGGTTTTTGTTTTAATTTTCACACAAAGCATTCAAATTATTTTAGAGTAGAGAAGAAAGGATGATAAGAATATGGGCTATATCAATGAGTAGGGATAGTCCTTGGTGAACTGTGCATTGTTATCCCTGTGAACATACCAGAAACAGCTATGGAGATGGTTTGTGTCTTGTGGAAATTCAGCGTGCGTGCTGCTTCAGATTTGAATTATAGAGATATAAGAGGAGAATACAAAGGGTGTCAAATAAATGGAATTTTAGGCTTTAAAAAAGATAAGGTTGACATCTTCTTTCTTTGTGCCCCCCAGCTGACCATGGCCCATGTACATGAAATTTCTTTTGGTGTCTGTAACGAAAGGAAAATATGAAGGCATAGAAGAGAATGCACAGCTTCTGGGCCATCAAGCAGAAATGAATCTGGGAGACCCTTTTATTGAAATGGGACTAACTGCAGAACAGTGGAGAATGGGAAAAGCCAGTAAGGATTCTTAAACAGACTTATGGTTATAAACAATGGGTCAGTCAGAGCTTAAGAAGGAATTAAAAGTTCAGGGAGAAGTCAATGGCTGTTATGACGGTTTTATTTCCACCACTACTTCCAAATAGGCTCTGAGTCAACATATAATAGTGCATTACATTAATATGCATCGTAGGGCAAGTTGATTATTGTGTAGTCAGCTAAAGAAATTCATTTTTGTATTTTGATTAATATTGAATTAGAATAATTTGATTTAGTTAAGAGAATTAATGAAACAGATATAGATCTCTATGTGTTATTGTTTTTGACAAGGAGAAAAAATTATACTCTTCTCTGGCTATGTTTGATGGAGGTATTTGCAAGGGTTTCCAACCTTTGTATCGTGATTGGTTGATTTTTTCTGAAATATAAAATTTTCTGCTTATCTGACTTGCTATTTATTCATAGGGTGAGTTTCAAAAAAAGAAAAGAAAAGAAACAACAAGCAATAGACATAGGTACTAGTTCTTTTAGGTGATTCCTCCATATTTCCCCATTTGTAACTCCTGTTCTCAGTGATTCAGAATTTGAATCTGGAGATTATGATTAGACACAGATTTAAAAGATTTTGCAGTAACTGAGAAGTGGACACTTGATGCTCCATCACCTCATTTGTATTTACTCCTTGGGACAGTTGTGGAAGTGATTTCAAAGTAGAATCCTGAAAGAAGTTCAGTTAGTGGCTAGTTACTAACCGAGATCCTTTTCCAGGCAAAACGTAGGTCATGATTTTGAGCTTAGGTAGATAAAGAGCAGTTACTTTTGTTTCTGTTGTGGGGTACCAGACATCTTAAAAACAGTATGAAAATATTAATGCTTAAAAATACCCATGGGATGATCTAATGCAATCTTTCCTCTCTTCCTTCTCTCTGATCTATGTTATAGGTATAACACTGGGAGGCTGTACAGTGTAGTAATGCCAAAGTAGGGGAAGAATTCTACCTCCTGATGACAGTCCGTTTCTATAAATACCACCACTATTCAGTATTGACTGGATATATGAAAGCAAAATAAAAAAGAGTTGATGGCCAAATGCTATTATCTGTTACAAAAACTCTTTACATAGTTTAGAGTTTACCAAACTATTGAGTTAAATAGCTGGCACTGCAAGCAAATTCTAAAAGTCAGTTTGTCCTTTTATTAATCTTTGATATCAAAGCAGTAGCATCTCATTCACTTGTATGAAAGTATGCATAGAATTTCAGGGATGCTCTTGATATTTAAGTATTGTTCTGTGCTTTTGTAATGTTGTCTTGTACTGGGACATTTTTAAAATAGTGGGACATTTGGGATGCCTGGGTGGCTCAGTGGTTAAAATAGTGGGACATTCTCATTCCATACATCATGTCCATCCAAAAGAGTATTTTAACACTTATATTTTTTAAAAAGTAATACCATCAAAAACAGGTAATTGAATGCAGGTCAGTACAAATTATTTTTGAAAAAAAAAAAAAGAAATGTAATGCGTTTTGGCCAAATAACATGATGTTAAGGCAGCATTTGCCATCAAGTTATCAGGGTCAGGTTACTGGGGGATATTATTTAAGTATCCAAGAGCAGCTCTATTTCTTCCTAGCAAGTCTTAGAAGAAAGGAAATTTAAAACGTATATATAGTCTTAAACTATGTTTGTCAAATGCCGAAGGCAAGTAGGTTCTAGAGTTGACTCAAGTGAGAAGGTTTTCATTAGCATGGGCCTGGGGGGATGAGCAAAATGTAAACAAAGCTTGTCTTGGTTTTGACTTAGAGCAGTGCTGTGAATACACCTCTGTCTGCCCACCTTGAGTTAATGGCACTGAAGATAAACAAACTGTCCCCTTGTTAAAGCCAAATTTATGTATGGCAACCGTGGTGCCTGCAAACCAGGTTATTTGGGAGGTGTTGGAAATCACAGAGATTAAATGTCAGTTTCCTAAAGAGTTATGTTAATACCATAAGGATGATGTCAGTTTACACCCTAAAATCATACTTACACTCTGACAGAGGGGCCTTGTTGACTCTCTCTGTGTCGTCATGTCCTCAGTGTGGGATGCCTTCTCAGTCAGTGCAGAAAGAATAGTGTAGCTTCTCACTCTGTGTTAATTAAAGCGTGCCCTTACATACTTATTACATACTTGCTGCAGCCTTATCCCACAAAAATGTCATCTTCATCTGCCCCCTGACTCCTGGCCGTGATGACAGTGGCCGCTCTTCTGCACTATGATAATTACCTAAGTGTCATGCTGGTTTTTTCAGTGGCTCTGGCCATGACCCTGTTTGGCAAAGCTGTACTGTGTATGCAGTTTACCCTTTATGCTGTTAGTTTTGCATCTAGCAGTCTCTGAAGTGGGATGTGGGCTTAGGCTGTCTAGGAAGAAATTCAGGAGTAGGCAGGTCAAAAGCTAAGCAGTGGTTTTTGAAACAGATTCCTTGGACGGCTTGGACCCCAAAATCATAGGTCCAGTATATAGTACCTCTTTGTGCCTCTCCCTCCTGCCTCATACCCAAAGATCTCTATGGGGAAGGAAGCTTAGTTACAGAAAATAAAGATGACCTCTTTAAGGAGTCTGCCTTTCAGCTTCAAAATGGGTTCCTAGAAGAATGTTTTCTGATAATTCTATGGCTTGCTTACATCACTAGATCTTGAAAGAATGTGTTATTATCACACGTGTTAGCTTTTGTGTAGAATTTAATTTTATTTATGTAGTTTATCCCTAATTATAGCTTTGCACATAGAATTATCTATTTGTAGTTAAGGTAAATGTGTGATGCTACTGCAGCAGATTGAAATGGATAAAGATGCAGATCTGGTTCAAATGTCAGATACTTAATATTAACTTGGTCTGTTTCTGTGGGTGAGTTAATTTATCTCAATAAATTGTAATTACCTCATCTATTTTCTTCCTGGTCAGATTTTGGGAGTTATATTAGATACATTTATATAGAGAAACTAGCACTTACTATGCTCTCTTTCACTAGTATTCTTTCTTCCTCATTTCTAAAGTGAATATGTCTGTAATAGACTTACCATTAATTAAAGCCTATGGCATGAGGTATAAATATGCTATTTTTTCTATTTACTAATATTTCATTTTTGGTGACAGCCAATAAATATGTCAATAAATATGGTTTTCCTTATTGCTTGCTCCTCTAGTTTATAGCACATTAATTTCTGACAGTTTCATACTTGTGTTTGAAATTTTATTCTATTTAATTGATTTTAAATCTTCATTTTGGCTTTAACAATTTTTTTAAATTTTTTATAAACATATATTTTTATCCCCAGGGGTACAGGTCTGTGAATCGCCAGGTTTACACACTTCACAGCACTCACCAAAGCACATACCCTCCCCAATGTCCATAACCCCACCCCCCTTCTCCCAACCCCCCTCCCCCCAGCAACCCTCAGTTTGTTTTGTGAGATTAAGAGTCACTTATGGTTTGTCTCCGTCCCAATCCCATCTTGTTTCATTTATTCTTCTCCTACCCACTTAAGCCCCCATGTTGCATCACCACTTCCTCATATCAGGGAGGCTTTAACAATTTTTAAAATACATTGTATATCTTTTTAAAGAAAGTTTATTTTTCAATATTTCATTTATTTGTTTATTTTAGAGAGAGAGAATGAGAGAGAGAGAGAGAGAGAGAGAGCAAGAGACAGGGGAGGGGGCCTGAGGGAGAAGCAGACTCCCTGCTGAGCAGGGAGCCTGATGCTGGACTGGATCCCAGGACTCCAGGATCCTGACCTGAGCCGAAGGTAGTTGCTTTACCAACTGAGCCACACAGGCTCAAGTTTATTTTTTATTTTTTAGATTTTATTTATTTATTAGAGAGAGAGAGAGAGAATGTAAAAGAGCAGAAGCAGTGGGAGCTGCAAAGGCTAAGGGAGAACCAAACTCCCCTCTGAGCAGGGAGCATGATGTGGGGCTCAATCCCAGAATCCTGGGATCATGACCTGAACAGAAGGCAGACACTTAACTGACTGAGCCACCCAGGCACCCTAAAATACATTATATGTCTTTTTAAAAATTTGGTTCATTAGGGGTGCCTGGTGGCTGGTAAGTTTATATTCAAGCTTTCTAGGCTCAGATTATTTTCATCTTTATATTTAAAGTAGATTATTTTTCTGGTAATTGGTGTTCAATAATCATGTTTATAGATGATGATTTGTGAAGTAAAATATTAAATTATTAATTTGCCATGGGGAGAGTTTTCCACAGCAGGATAACTATAGAGTTTATATTCTTTCTCTGAATGCCCTCCACCTACCCTAGCAATCAAGGTACTAGCTCAAAAATTGTTTATTGGTCATGAATGAAAAGCAAAGTTGAATAGTTATTTTGACATGCCTTTCATTTAAGCTCTAGGGGTACCTAGTAAGATATTCTTTCACTAGGAAAGAAAATACCTTTATTTATTCTCCCATACAACAGCATATGGAAAGGCCTGAGTTTCTACAAAGGTTTGATTTAATCTATTAGGTGTATATTTTAGAAAAATTGAGTACAGAATGGATCACATTTCTTTATCTATCCAACGAATAATTTTTGAGTTTCTACATGTTAATTTGTCAACCTCACAGAGTTCTGGGAACACTTGCAACTGCCCCCTTTGTCATACGAAGAAAGCCACATTTTCATCCCAAGTTTTTTTGGACTCTATTTTCCAAACATTGTCCACTAAAAACAGTTTAGTTATATTTAAAAATAAACTATTTTGGGGGCACCTGGGTGGCTCAGTGGGTTAAAGCCTCTGCCTTCGGCTCAGGTCATGATCCCAGGATCCGGGGATCGAGCCCCGCATCGGGCTCTCTACTCAGCAGGAAGCCTGCTTCCTCCTCCTCTCTCTCTCTGCCTGCCTCTCTGCCTACTTGTGATCTCTGTTTGTCAAGTAAATAAATAAAATCTTTAAAAAAACAAAAACCTATTTTTTAGTTTACCCTCTAATTCCAACTACATCCTAGTAAGATCTAATTTTTTATATATCTAACCTTTCCCCAAAGCATACTTAAGGCAATTGGTCAAAATATATTTTACAATCTAAAAAAATTAAGTTATATTGTCCCTTGTTTTAAAGAGGAATCATCAGGTCAAAGACTAATTTAGAAGAAGTCCTGTTGGGAATAGTGGAATTTGACAAGCAATATAGAGTGGTCTGGGGACTCAGTTCTCATATAGATGGTTAATGCAAGGATGGATTTTAGAAAAGTTATGTAGTGAATGGATTGCATTTATGTATGTATTCAACAAATAATTATTGAGTTTCTGTTTGTTGCTGTGCTAACTTCTGTGTATCACACATCAATTCAAAATTTGTTATTTAATTACTTTCATATCCAAGGAATGACAAAACAATGTTTGATGTACCTTTTTAAATAAGCCAAGTGCAAGAACATGTCTTAGAAAGTGAGTGAATTAACATGGTGTTATTGGAAATAAACTTTTAAAATGTTGGGTTGTGTATAAAAAAAATGATAACTTTGATGGACCCATGACCCTCCTTTCTAGCAGTAAATAGACATCCAAACCAATTGTCTATCAAGGTCACTCCTAAGTTTGTAACAGTAAGGCTAAGTCATATCTTATAGGAGGATGATTATATGTCTAAACACTTTACAGAGACAGGCATCTAATTAACATGAATCATACAATATCATAAAGGTACAAATTAATGACAGGGGGGACTTGAAGAATTTCCTATTTTACACCACCATGTTTTTAAATTCAGTTTATCAATATACTAACTTATGATCCATTCTTGTTTACCGTGGAATATTTAGGAAAGGCCTATGAAATCTGAACGTTTTGTTTGTTGCTAGTTGCATATTCCACCAAAGTGCTGCTGAGTATAGCTGTGGTTGTTACACATGCCATTGGTGCCCTCTCCCTATATTTTGCCCTTATGCTTCAGTACCCACACACCCAGTTTCTGACTGCTGCTATTGTGTTTCTTCACTGATGCTAGAGCCACTTGGCCCACCTGTGCAGCAGGCATAGGTCATCCTCAACTATAAACTGATGGTAGGTGTTGTCTAAATACACGGTCTCCCTCTTTTCTGGGATGATTTAACTCTGCAATGCATGCGCTAGACCGACTTCCAACATTTTCCCCAGGAGAGCTGAGCTTCAGTTGCCCATGGGCGTAACTGGCATCTATTGGCTATTTTCCCTTCGCTGTTTCATTTCATATTTACTTACCAGTGTTCTTTACATCCATCCTCTTCCCCCTCAGATTGCCTACAAATCCTGTTTCTCAGGCCCTAATTCTGGGTAAACCCAACCTCAGACGTGATCAGAACAGGTCAGTAATTTATCAAGTAGAAACTGGCATTCATTTTGAAAAAGATAAACTATTAATTTGAACTCTGCAAAGTATTTTCCACTGAAAAATATGATAAATTACATTCTGGGCCCAATCAGGCATGGCTTTTTTTTTTTTTTTTTTTTTAGATATCTTTTTTTTAAAAATTTTTTATTTTTTATAAACATATATTTTTAAGATTTATTTGTTTATTTGAGAGAGAGAGCCCGCACAAGTGTATGTGCGTGAGTGTGGGGAGGGGCAGAGAGAGAGGGAGGGAAACAGACTCACCACTCACTGAGTACAGAGCCCAACTCGGGGCTCAATCTCATGACCCTGAGATCATGACCTCAGTTGAAATCAAGAGTTGGATACTTAACTAAGTTACCCAAGCACCCGCAGATACGACCTTTGACAGGAATTGGAGCTTGACATTTTTAGCAGTTGTGGGAAATTTCTTGAAGCAAGGGCTCTCTCCCCTAGGTTTTATTTTATTATTTTTATTTTTATTTTATTTTAATTCTGGTATAATTAACATACAGTGTTACACTAGTTTCAGGCATGCAATATAGTGATTCAACAATTTTATACAGTATGTGGTGCTCATCATGATAAGTGTACTCTTTTTTTTTTTTTTTTAAAGATTTTATTTATTTATTTGACAGACAGAGATCACAAGCAGGCAGAGAAGCAGGCAGAGAGAGAGAGAGGAGGAAGCAGGCTCCCCATGGAGCAGAGAGCCCGATGTGGGGCTCGATCCCAGGACCCTGGGACCATGACCTGAGCCGAAGGGCAATCTCTCCATCTAGTTCACTCATCCCCTACCCTCTGGCAACTACCAGTTTGTTCTTTATATTTATGAATCTGTTTTCTTGTTTGTCTCTTTTTTCTTTGTTTTTTTCTCTTAAATTCCACGTATGAGGAAATCACATGGTATTTGTCTTTCCCTGATTGCCTTATTTCACTTAGCTTTATACCCTCTAGGTCTACCCATGTTGTTGCAAATGGCAAGATTTCATTCTTCTTTATGGCTGAGTAATATTCCATTGTATGTATCTATATGCTACATCTTCTTTATCCATTCACTTATCAGTGGATACTTGGGCTGCTTTCATAGTTTGGTTATTGTAAATAATGCTGCAGTAAACATAAAGGTGCATATATCTTTTCAAATTAGTTTTTTTTTTTTTTGGTATTTTTTAGGTAAATACCCAGTAGTGGAATCACTGGATTATACGGTTATTCTATTTTTAATTTTTTAAAGAACCTCCAAACTGTTTTCCAGAGTGACTGAACCAATTCTCATTCCTGCCATCAATGTACAAGGGTTCCTTTTTCTCCACACTTCACCAATACTTGTTATTTCTTTTTATTTTTTAAATTTTTTACATTTTAGCTGTTCTGACAAATGTGAGGTGCTATCTCATTGTAGTTTTGATTTGCATTCCCTGATGATATGTGATGTTAAGCATCTTTTCATGTGTCTGTTGGCCATCTGTATGTCTTCTTTGGAGAAATGTCTGTTCATGTCTTCTGCTCATTGTTAAATTGTGTTGTTTATGGTTTTTTTGGTATTGAGTTGTATAAATTCTTCATATATTTTGGATATAACTCTTTATCAGATGTCACTTGCAAATATCTTCTTCCATTTAGTAGGTTGTCTTTTAGTTTTGTTGACTATTTCCTTTGCTGTGCAGAAGCTTTTTATTTTGATGTAGTCCCAATAGTTTATTTGTACTTTTGTTTCCCTTGCCTCAGGAGACAGAGCCAGAAAAATGTTGCTATGGCCAAGGTCAGAGAAATTACTTCCTGTCTTCTCTTCTATGATTTTTACATTTTAGGTCTCATATTTAGGTCTTCAATCAATTTTGAATTTATTTTTGTGTATGGTGTAAGAAAGTGGTCTATTCTCATTCTTATGCATGTAACTGTCCAGTTTTTTTCTAACACTTGTTTGGAAAAGACTGTCTTTTTCCTACTTTGTCGCCTCCTTTGTCAAAGTTTAATTGACCATAGAATTATGGATTTATTTCTAGGCTCTCCATTCCATTGATCTATGTGTTTGTTTTTGTGCTAGTACCATACTATTTGATTACTCCAGTTTTGTAGTATATCTTGAAATCTGGACTTGTGATACATATGGTTTTGTTTTTCTTTCTCAAGATTGCTTTAGTTATTTGGGCTCTTTTGTGATTCTATACAAATTTTAGGATTATTTGTTCTAGTTCTGTGAAAAATACTGTTGATATTTTAATAGGGATTACATTACATCTATAGATTTCTTTGGATAGTATGCTCTTCCCCCTAGGTTTTATATAAGCAAGGATGGCTAGCACATAGGCACAGAACAGATGAGGATATACAAGTTTTCTCATAATTAAGTTTTGTTTGTAAAATTAGGAAAAGTAAGGGTCAGCTAGAGTTTACCTTATTTGAACTCAGTCACTAAGTACATGCCCTCACTATGCTTGATTTTTTTCAAGACACTCCTCTAATGAACTTTGGATTTAATCTAATGGAAATCCATCAAAATTCCTAAAACAGAGGATTATAATCTAATTTACATTTATAATTAATTATAATTATATGTAATTATATAATTAATTATAATCTAATTTGCATTTTAGAAGGCCACATAGGCTCATCTGTAGAAAATTGTTTGAAGAAAGCCAGTATGGAAGTAGAGAGACTACTTGAGAGACAGTTCTATGATGGTGGCAGATGGGGATAGAAGCTGTTGGATGGCCTAAGCTATATTTTGGTCATAGAGTCAGTCAAAGTCATAAGCACATACTAATGGGTCAAATGAGGGAGGGGGATGTGAAGGAAGGGATGAAATCAAGGAGTACTTAGCTTCTGTCTTCAGCAATGGATTGTTGGGGTCATGTTTATTGGGGGTATTGGGGAGTACAAGTGTGTTTAATAATTTTGAACATTGTAAAAGGGGCTTCGATGATGTCTCGTAGAGACAGTGTAGAGTGTTAAGAGCAGAGGACATGGAACCAAACTTTAGGGGGAACATCGCCATTTAATAGTTGGGTAGATGGGAAAGAAACAAAATAAGAGAGAACATGGCCAATAAGCTGTATCTTGAAAGGATGGTATAAAAGCCAAGAAAGAAAAGTGTTGAAGTGAATGGAGAATAGTTACCTTTTTCAGATTCTTCCCAGAGGTTAAGAAAGATGAGGACAGAACAGTAGACCTTGTGTTTGGCCATCTGTAGGTCTTAGACAAATTTGACAAGGGCCACTCTGGTGGATGGATAGGATGGGGTTGAAGTTTGATAGGACATGAGAAAGTAAAGAAGGCACATATATATGAGTCTTAAGAAGGTTGGTGAGACGGGGTGCCTGGGTGGCTCAGTGGGTTGAGCCTCTGCCTTCGACTCAGGTCGTGATCACAGGGTCCTGGGATTGAGCCCCGCATTGGGCTCTATCCTCAGCGGGGGACTGCTTCCCCACTTCTTTCTCTGCCTGCCTCTCTGTCTACTTGTGATCTCTGTCTGTCAAATGAATGGGTAAAATCTTTAAAAAAAAAAAAAAAAGGTTGGTGAGACAAAAATATGAGGAAGTAGCTCCAGGAAGGGATGCTGTTGAACAGGCTCTGAAAGAGAGCGAGAGATGGTTTCAAAAAAGGACTACTAGGGAAGGAGCATAGTCATTGAGCAGAAATGGGGGATTGTCTTTTTATATAAATAGGACACTAGCTCCACTGTAATAAGATGGAGGGAGAGAGTGCAAGTACAGGTGAATGTCTCGTGAACAGTAAGAGTAGGTCATCAACTAAGAATGAGGAGGAAAGAAGAGGTGTGGGAGTTTTGATGACAGAGAAGGTATTGAATAGTGAGCTAGTATAATGAGTTGAGAGGTCTATCAGAGTAGGTTGGATTGTGGGGAACCATGTTATATTAATCTGAGATTTGAGACTGAGTATTCAAAATGAAAAAAAAAAAAAGTCAATTCTGTTGAAGCACTTCTTTAACTGTTTGTGGGAGGACAGAGATGGAATGTGAAAGATTTGGGATGTGAAAGGGAGGAGCGGGGCAAGGAGTTCAAAGGCATTCACCAAAAGGCAGCATATTTGAACTCAAGAAGCTTGATTAGACACGGAGGAAAGTGGGGTGGCAGATAGTGGAAAGTGAGAGGAGTCAAAACAAGGAAGCACCGATGAAGTGGAGGAACGGTGCCATCAGAATGCAGGAGCCAGTGAGCAGGAAGGAGAAGGGGGAGGAGGAAGTGCTCAGAGGCTGGGAAGACTGACACAGGGATCCAGAAACTGCCGTGCTGGGTTGGGACGGGGAGAATGGAGGTCTGAGAATTCAGAATTCCAGGTGTCAGCTGCCTCCTCTGTGGGGTCACTTGAGTTCTTGTGAATACTCTCTGGAGTTGGAGAGGTCACAGTGGACTCTGGGCCAGACTATGAGTCTTCAGTAAAAGTGAGAACCTTGTTGAGAGGTCAGGGAAAGACGCAAGCAGTAGAGAGGGGACAGGCGGTTCAGACAAGTCTGGAAAGGGTAAGGTTTTGGGTAAGAGGAAGGTGATCATGTTCTGAAAGTAGCACTGGAGAGCAAAAAGGAGATGTACCCCAGGAAAGATGAAAGGGCATAATTTGAAAAGAAAATCTATTTTAAAAGAATTACAATGCTAGTGTAAAGTTGCTTAAGTATCCAACAACAGATGTTTAAAATGCCAGCTATTTGTCAGTTATGTATTTGTGCGAGGCTGCTCAAGCCTGTGCAGACACTGCTGGGAAGCCCTCTGGAGAGAAGGCACCCCAGGAAGCTGAAAAAAGAAAAAAAAAAAACTAGACAATGGAAAATGAAAATAAGTTTTAACAATGTGAAAATAAAATAACAATGTGAAAATAACAACGTGAAAATAAAAATATGAAAATAAAATAAATCATCTGGACTGAAAATAGTCATTAGATTTGCTGACCTCTAAGTATTCCTTACAGTCTAAACCTCCCCACCTTTACCATTCAGAAAAGATGATGGAAGCATACCAATCATTTTATTGCTGTCAACATAAGCCTTTGGAAATTACAAACCAACTTAAAATAGCCAATAAAGGACCAAGCAAGGAATTAGCACCCATATAAGCCAAGAACTTTTATATTGAAACCTGAAAGAAAGCACCTTGTTTTAAACATCACCAAAGATGAATATTAGAGTTTAAAAATACTTGTAAAATAGCAAAAGAAAAATAAGTTAGACTAGGTACCGCTTGATGATAAAGTGTTCAGTAATTCAGATATAACTAAATGGAAGGAATACAGACAGTTAAACAATAGGATATTTTTTGTTTTAAAATTCTTTGATGGTTAATAAGTTGATCCATTCATGCTTTTGTCCTAGCATAAATTGAACAATCGAGAACTAGGAGGCAGATTCTGTTTCATGGAGACTAGTAATCTGTGTGGACTGGTGTATTGCAGTGCCAAGGGAAGTAAGTCTTAAAAATACCAGAAATCCTACAAAAGTTTGGGGTTTATTAAATAGGCATGGGAAAATGTGGCAAATACTTTTAGAAGTTTTGGGTTTTGAATGTCTTTCCTAAATTGGCTATTTTAGCCAATGATTAAAAACCTTTTAGTTCCTACTCTAGCTAAAGGGTATCGTATGTGTTATACACTGGTTGACCTTCAGATGTTGGTATAAATTCAGAAATGAGTTGTGTATATAACTAAAAACATCCAGTTAGAGTGAATATGTAATGTTTGAAGGTATATAATTAAAATTCTGTCAGGAAATTACATTGAATGGAGATTACAAGGCTAAAAACTATATGCCAATAGAGAAGAGATGTCCAGATGAAGGCCTACGTATATCCCTAGATAGATAATTTTTCTGTAAATTTTTCATGCACATACAGTTACATCAGGCGATATACATCAAGGCTAATAAAATGTAGCAGATGTATCTGGAATTCAATGTCAAAATTAAGCTCAAGATGGTATTTTGGTTAATATTAAATTATAAAGAATTTATGATACACTAATTTTTGACCCTAAGGGCCATCTCTTTAGAAAGTCAGATGTTTTATAAATACCCTTTTCTTTTCAAACTATATACACATAATATTTAAATTACTATTTCTTCCTTCTCCCTTTTACTAAGAGCATGTTGATCTGAGATACAGCTTGCAATATAGATTTGAATTATAACTATTTTCTTATAAAATAATTTCTGTATCTTAGATCTGTAGAATGACCTAAGGTCTATGGGTTGCAGTAAAGGATCTACAGTGAAGAATTGATTTCTGCCCAAAGGTTGTTTATTGAAAAAATGACATGTCTTTAAATGATTGTTAGAATTGTATCTTAAAAAGATAATTTTAAAATTTAAGAATAAAGGTTAGAATATCAGTGTGTAATCCTGACAAAAAATTTATTTGAAAGTATCTTCCTAGAAGGATTGGCAACTAGTACTGTCACTTTTTATATCTTCCATGGTTTTTTACTAATGGATCTTAATAATAATAGTTATTAAAGATGGTAAATCTGGCATTTTTTAGACAACCTAAAAAACTTTTTTGGAAGATATCAGGAGTCTTTAAAGAATACTTCTGATGATAAATCAAAGTGGCACATAAGCTACTTATCGTCAGATACCATCCCATTAATTAATTAACCAATAATTATTTTTATTCCTTCAAACTCTTGAGCCCAGCATACTCAAGTATATTTCAATAAATACCTTTTGACTTTATTTCTGGAAAGATTATCCATCATTAATGGAATCCCCCTCCCCAAATGGGAGAGAAAGAAATAAAAGAAAGAGTTCCTCTGAATGACTTTATTTATACCTCTACATTTTGGCATGCTACAGACTATCAAAATTTCACATGGTCTACAGACATAAAATAAGATGTATATTGTGGCTTTGAAAATATTGACGTCATCTGCTATAATATAGAGCAAAATAGCTCTAATAAATTAGTTCACTCCCTGGCCCCCTTTGATAAGTGTTGGAAGTTGAAAGACTATTCTTTGATCTTGTAACACCCTGGGAAACTTGAGTAATTGGCAGGGAATAATCCTTGAAAGATTTTGTCATATCCAGTTTCACTTTCATGAGCTAATATTAACGCTGAATTTAGAAAAGAGAATAAAATTCCTCTACTTTGCTAGAGTAAACTTACCCGTGTCTAAGAATGCTTTGATTCTGAGATTTTTAAAACCAGGTAATACTATATAGCAAACACATAGAAATGACATACCATAAATAATACATTATTAAATTTTGAAGGTAGAAAAATATATCATACTATATAATTTGGGAACTGTCTTATCAATTGGAGCACTTTATAAGCCAAGAGCTTATAAGCAAATCAAATCAGGAATGTAACATTTATTCTAGTGAGAAAATTTAGTTAGGGAGTGAGAGTAAGGATATGTGGTGGTCTAGCACAATTTCAATTGGGTCAACACAATATCATCAACACTGTTGAAAGTTTTTAGTTGACCCCTTTAAAATAGTAGCAGAACATTGTCTAGAAAAGTACTAAACTCAATTAAAACTAATAATGTGGTATTACATTACAGAATAATTCTAACTTTTCACATTAAACATTTTACATGTTCTAGAAACTTTTTTTTAGATCCCCTTAAGAAAAAATTCCCCCAAAGCTTAGCCATACTGCAGGCTTTTTTTCACAGCTCAACTTAAGTAAATTATTTTAACTTAAGAGATGTATAATAAAGAGCTGGATATAAATGAGTAACATTTAGTGAATACACATCTGAAATACAATGTGATTTCCATCTGCTTCTTTGGAAGGTAATTTACCATTAGGGATGACAACCATGTCAGGTGTTACTTGCTTCAGTCAGAGAAGTACACCTGGCAAATTCATACTATTAGGTCACAGCCACAGTGATAATGGGAAAAATAAGTGTGATATCCTGCAACCTCATCAGTATGCAATATTCATAAATACTGCATCTATTACTAAACACAAGCTAGAATCAGAAAACTCCCTGACTCCATGGGAATTTTAGCTGAAACCCCTTCTCAAGATCTGGGATCAGACATTGTCAATGTCCCCCAAATGAATCTCACCCTATTACCATTCTCTTTTGGAAGTTTCCTCCCAGGAAACATTTCCTAATTTAAGGTTTATTTACTCTGGTACAATTATTAGGGTAGGAGTGCTTGGTGGCTTGTGAGCTTGTGAGCTGTGTAGTCAGATTTGTTTTCTTTAATTGTTAATCATGGTCTGAGTATATGGTTGGATTTTTATTTCTATTATCTGTGAAATTGACCAGGTGCTTGGCACACATTTCGAATTCTTCCTGAATACGTGAGCTCATATTACATATTTAGTCCTTTTTGAATATTGCTTGAGCTACATGGCAATCAAAATAGGGCAAGGAGAATTGTGCCAATAGCCATCTCAAGGCCATTTGTTTTGCATGACTGAGTTTAATTTATTCCATGTGCTGGAGATACAGGACCGGCCACACAGAAGATCCTATCACTGTACCGGCACAGGAAAGACCCTGTCTCAAGTTTTAGTTCATTGTCGTGATTCCATTAGTATTAATGTAAGAAAAAGATTTACAAATGCTAGGGAGAGCTCTTGCCCAACAGCACTGTTTACATATTTTCTCATTGTGGTTTCCCACCTCACTCCACAGTTACGTAGCACCTAGTTGTGCATCATAAATCACAATGTAAGGTTTTTTGTGGTGGGAGTTGAAGCTGAATCACCACAGCTGAGAACAAGTGTGCTGGGATCCTGGCTACTTCGTATATTGTACCGTACTGTACTTCGTGATTCGACTTCGGGCAGTACTAGGGGAGGCAGATCCAAGGGTCTGGCTAAAGTGATGGTCAGAGGAGCTCCTCATGTGGCCAATGGTGGCTGTGCCCCCCATGCTGCTACTCAGGCCCCCACCTCCTCCCAGGCTGCTCAACCCAATGCCACCACCACTTCCTCCAGCTACACTGCCAACCAGGCCACTGCCTCCAGTCATCCCAGCTGGGCCACTAATTCCACTTATGCCAGAGCCAGAAACAACCCTCTCTGTCACAATCACATTTTGGGCATTTGATAACTCAGGGTGTATACTTAGATTGCCCATCATGCCAGAAGCTGGTCGGATTACTCTTTCTGTCACTACCACATTTGATGACTCTCTAGGATCAGGCATGGTCAAAGAGGTGGGTAGACTTGAACTTGGTGCTATTACCCTTTCTGTCACTATAATGTTTGACCCATCTCTCAAGTCAGGCATCTCCAACATTCCATGCAAATCAGTGCCAGAGATTGGGCCGACCACCCTCTCGGTCACCACTACATTTGATGCATGTCGATTATCATGAATATGGACAGAGGGCTTCAGAGTGCCAGAGGTGGTGTAAGACTCGGTCACAGTAACATTACCATAGCCCAGAGGATCAGGAATGGGCATAGGATGCTGTACACCAGGTCCAGAGGGGTAGGTACTCTCAGAAATGACTGTGGTGGCGCCAAAATGTGGGGAGATGGGTGGATGTCCACCAGTGATGGGGTCTGTTCCCTGCTGAGGGCAGATCGGTTCAGTGCCTTCAGGTGGCCAAGAAGGATCAGGGTCTGGATATGGTTCAACTTCTTTTCCTAGGCTGATATCTGCCAACTTCTTAAATTTAGGCCCCAGTGTATCCAAAAAGCTGTCATCCAAGTCTTCTCCAATGAAGCTACAACAACCCACAGAGCCAGCAGGGGAACCTACACCTTCAATGTCATATATGAGCAAACAGTCATTGGATGGGCGTCCTTCATCTTCATCTGCATAAGCATATGCTTTCTGGATGAATAGAGGAAAGAGAAAAATGAGATTATGGATACATATTTAACAATAATAGAAGTCTTGATCATTCTTTTTTCTTCTGGGACATTACCAAAGAGGGACCTAGAAGACAAAATTCTGACCTCTCCTAGAGATGCATTAAAAATCATTATATAATTTCCCGAAAGAATTGGGTTAGAAATTATTTTAACTGTAAGCCTGTCAATACATTTTGATTTTTAAAATTTATTTAAATGGACTTTCCTCTCACAGTGCACTTTGGATACAAAAGCACATGCAAAAAATCACATGAATTATTTTATAACCATGTTAGGAGGTACTTAAAAGTACTGTGCAGGAAGTATACCAAATTGTGGGGGGTTTTCTTTTCTTTTTCTTCTTCTTTTTTGTTTGTTTGTTTGTATAAAAAAGGTAGCTCTTAGTTGATTTGGGTTCATTTGGGATTGCACTTTCCTTCCTCCAATGAAGTGAATGTGGTGGCTCTATGAAGATTTATTTCAGTGTAACTTTTTCAGTAAAAAAGAACATTTGAATTTGGGTCTATGCCATTTTGGGGTTCAGAATGGAAAGTTTTTTTTTTTTTTTAAAGATTTTATTTATTTATTTGACAGACAGAGATCACAAGGAGGCAGAGAGACAGGCAGAGAGAGAGGAGGAAGCAGGATCCCTGCTGAGCAGAGAGCCCGATGCGGGGCTCGATCCAGGACCCTGGGATCATGACCTGAGCCGAAGGCAGAGGCTTTAACCCACTGAGCCACCCACGCGTCCCCAGAACGGAAAGTTTTTAAAAATAGGACCTCCTTCTCAAAAAAAAAAAGAAAAAAAGAAGAAGAAGAAGAAGAGGAAGGGTACCTGGGTGGCTCCGATGGTTAACCGTCTGCTTTCAGCTCAGGTCATGATTCTGGGGTCCTGGGATCAATCCCACCTGGGGCTCCCTGCTCAATGGGGAGCCTGCTTCTCCCTCTGCCTCTCTCTCTCTCTCATGAATAAGCAAATAAAATCTTTTTTAAAAAATAAAATAAATAAAAATAGGCTCTCTTTCAATTCAAAGTTAAAGCCCATAGACATGTGCACTTTTTTCCTTCTTTTAGGATTTTTAAAAAAAAATTATTTCGAGAGAGAGAACCACCACCAGGAGAGGTAGAGGGAGAGACAATCTTAAGTATATTGCCCACTGAGCACGGAGCCCAATGTGGGGGTCCACCTCACAACCCTGAGATGAAACCAAGAGTTGGACGCTCAACCAACTGTGCCACCGAGGTGCCCCAAACACATGCACTTTTATTTCATTTTTGTCGTTCATAATATTGGATTATAAATTTTCAGGTTAAGTATCAGAAATATCTTTATTAGCAGGCCAATTGTTCAATTTCCTTCAAAAATATTTTGGAGTCCTTACTATTTTCCGGACACTCAATTAGGAACTTGGCAATGCAGTAGTGAACAAAAGCAGACGGAGTCTCTCTCTCTCTCATATGGCTTACCTTTTAGTAGGAGGAGACAGGCAATACATAAACATAAGTGTCAGGAGGTGGTAAGCTCAGAGTGAAGGGATAGAGTGGCCACCGGCAGCCTCTCATAAAGTGATGTTTGATCAGAATCAGAAGTTAGAATAAAGCATCAGGGTGAGGAAAGTACATAGAGTGTACCGGGCAGAAGGAATCATAGATGCAAAAGTTTTGAGGCAGAACTGTACATTCATTTGTAGGGACATGAATGGAAAGCATCCCTGTGGATATAGCAACAGATTTCTTATTATTATCTACTACTATTTGAAAGGCTTTTATCACTGTTTAATTTCAAGATATCAGCCATCCTCTAAAGCAATAGAAGAGTTAAAGAAGGTATTTTAGGCCAGGATGTAGAAGGATGCAGATCTATTAGAAACCGTTTCAGAGATGGGAAATCTCTGAAGGCTTAAGTACCATCTGGTGTGTAGCCACAGGCAATTTTGTCTCTACCTGAGGATGGCAAAATTAATTTTGCTGGTTCTTAGAATATTCTGGAAGTGTGCTATGGTTCTTGAACCCACACTTACGGAGTGTTTACTATGTGCCTGGAACTGAGCTAGGTACTGGCAACATGATATAGAGAACATATGGACAAGGCAATAAAAACCATGGTAGACATATAAACATATTTTAGCAATGATAGGTTCTATAAAGTTTATACACAGAGCACTATAGAAATACAGATGAGGACACATCAATTCTATTTTGGATGTGAGGGTTATCAGTAAAATGTTCAGAGAAGCAGTGATAGTTGAATTGGGTCTTTAAAGATGAATAGAAGTTTGTGATAGAGATGATGGATAAAAGCATCCTGGGAGGGCACAGCAAAGGCAAAGGCATGGTGTGGATGAGGCAAAGACACGTGGTATGTAGGGTTGGTGGTAAGGAGTAATTGGAAATGAGGGAAGGGATCATTTTATGAATAATCTTAATTGTCATATTATGGAGTTAGGACTTCATTGCCTTAGACAAATAGAGCTGGGAGTCATTGGCTATTTTTAAGTAGAGGAGTAAAGTGATCAGTTCAGAATTACAGAAATGTTATCCAGCAGCAGTATGACCGTCAGGCATAGACTAGAGGCTGGGAACCTGCCAAAGCCCTGTTGAAAAATAGTGGCAGCCTGGAGTGGAGCTTGAGACACAGAATGGAGAGGAAGCCATGGCACTTGAGACCTTACCTGACAGAAGTAGCTTTCCATGAAGTTCATATTCAGACCTCCTTCTCTACATTCTCTCATAGAATTTCTTCTTAATGTTCCAGAATATTCTTGACATATCTCAGGTACTCCTGAAGTTTTAACTCCTTCTGTTAGTTCAAATCCTGTTGTTCTTTCTCCTCCTCCCAGATCTTGCATTTCTCTGCCACCATACTCATTTGTGTAAACCCCTAGAAGTGTTGATAAAATTAAGTACACTTTCTATATAGCATATTGTAGACCCAAAATAAATAACTTTCTATAATGTACGGTTTCATCATTGAGGTAAAACAAAGGTGATACATACAATATGGAGTTCAAAATAATATTAGTAATCAGTTTGTTCATTTGTTAGTTGTTTGATGTTAATTATTTATTGCTAATTATGTGTCATGCTGGAAGAGCGGGGCTGCATAGAGGTTATAAAAACCTATGCTTTAGTGAGTTTGATTTCAAATTGAGGGAGTTTTGGGGGGGGATACCCAAATTCTAAACATTAAATAGTATAAGAATATCCCAAATATATTGGAAGCACAGCGCTTCCAGAGGAAGACCTGAGAACCACTGGCTTTCAGAGAAGCCATGGCTGTGGTGATAGGAAAGGTTGGCACCAAGACTCTTGTGTTTTCACTTGGATGTGATGGGTGACTAGAAGCTCGTTACCATATTCAAGGGAGGTTAGACAAAATGATGGTTCAGTCTGTGGAAGAGCCATGGATAGGGAAAGTATTGGCAGTGGGATAGGTGCCCTATGGCTTTAATATTTCAAAGATCTTGATTTTGGGGGACAATATGTTTTTCATCCTTTTATGACTCTGGTGTGTCTCATTGTGCTTTCTTCCAGATTTGTGTAAAGTCTAGTAGATGTATTGAGGGCATAAATGCAGAAGTAAATTCTGATGGATCTGATGATTTGACAAGTCTTGAGAACAGATTGGATGTCAAGAATAGGGAGATAGAAGAGTCAACCAGGGCTGCTGCTCTTGTGGTGAGAGGATGTTGATGTCATTAACACAAATGGAAACATCAAGAAGAGAAATAGGTTTAGAGACCAGTGTGTCTAGTAGTTTGAGTAAGATGCAGTCCTATAAACATTCCTATGCCTCTCCTATTCTAAAGAGTTCAAAATAGAAATGGTAACAAATTTGAAGAAGACTGGGAGAAAAAGAAGAAAATGACTAACTTTGATTACTCTAAGAAAAAGCAAAACAGTACAACTGTTTTCAAAGATACAAAAAGTTTAAAAGAAAAAAAAATTTTATTAGTATGGTAGTTATCCCCTTGCTGTGAAATTCAAATTGTTCCCTTTTTTCTGCCTGCAAACTGTTCTAGACCCCTGTTTCTTGTTGGTTTGTTTGTTTGTTTTAAGCTTTTATGTATTTATTATTATTATTATTATTATTATTATTATTAGACACAGAGCAAAAGAGAGAGACAGCAAGAGCAGGAACACAAGCAGGAGAAGGAGAGGGAGAAGCAGACTTCCCATTGAGCAGGGGGCCCGATGCAGGGCTCGTTCCCAGGACCCTGTGATCATTACCTGAGCCAAAGGCAGACACTTAATGACTGAGCCACCCAGCCGTCTCTAGCCCCTGTTTTTTTGTTTTGTTTTGTTTTGTTTTGTTTTTTATTTTTTTTTTTCTAGCCCCTGTTTTAAGGCGTATTGTCATTAGAGTCTTGGTTAACCATGTGCAAGGAGAAACTCTACCCCCTGCACCTGGCCTCAGCTGACAACCTGGAAAGATTCTGATAGTGTTTCATTCACTTACTTCCAGTTTAAGGAACGGGACAAAATTTTTCAGATCAGCTTTCTGCTCATGCTGAGAATGGATGCAGTTTTGTTTTTTGTTTGTTTGTTTGTTTTGTCATGATAGCAGCTCAAGTCGGAGTGGGTTTGTATGCAGATAATTTTTTTTTAATGGATACAGTTCAGTAATAGAAATATTTTTATCTTCCTTGTGATTTTCTTAATAACAATTTCTTTTCTCCAACTTACTTTATTGTAAGAGTACGGTATATTTTACATATATATATGTATATATATATATGTATATATATATATATATATGACATACAAATTGTGTACTAACCAACTGTTTATGTTAACAGTAAGTCATCTAGTAGTTAAGTAGTAGTTAAGTTTTGGGAGAGCCAAAAATTAATACTTGTATTTTTGACTGATGGAAATCAGCATCCCTAACACCTGTGCTATTGAAGGGCCAATGGTATTTTTTTTTTCTGATAAATAATGTTTTCTCTATTAGACAGAAAATGTGGACCAGAATTGACTTGTGGTTCTTCTCTCCTACTTATAGAGTCCTGATACAGTCATCTCCTAAGTACTCTCTGATGATTGAGGAAGATTTTAAAAATTCAACATATAAGAATAGTAATTCCTGGAGATTTTTCCGTTACCATTTGATCTGCAAATCAGTCATTTAAAAATGAATGAAAGAAACTGTTAAAGACAAGATAATTGAGAAATAGAAAGGTATGCAGGGTTAGAGCAGAATTCCTTCCTCGTCATTTGAGCTGTTAAAATTAAGAAGACAAAACAAAACCTTCTTACCTGAAGTGTCAATGCATTCAATTAGATTTACCCCAGGAGGTGAGATGGGTGGTACACACACAGTGTCCTAAAAGACAAGAAACACGTCCCCATTTGTAATGGCTCTTTTCTGTCTATCCTTTTACATTGGGTTTCTTCGCAAAATAGACTCAGATTCTAAAAGAATACTATTTACAAAAGTTCTGAAATCCATTTAAAACTTGCACTTCATTTGAGAAAGCCTTTTCTGATGACTTCCATCTAATTTGGGTGTACGTTTGACTTCTCCTCTTCATTTTCCCACCAGCTATCCCAGAACGAAGAACAGCATAGACTGTGAGGGGTGACCACCATCTGGTTCATGTGCACGAGAATGAGTTTTGGGGACTACCAAAGGCCATTTCTTACAAGTTAGCACTTACAGGAGGCAACTGTGGGCCTTCTACTGCCCATGTGTGAAGTGCTCCTTCTGAACATTCGGGGACAGGTTCAAAGCCAGCTCCCCCGCCAGGGGCACCTCCACATTCACAGCACATCAACAAAAATGGGACCACTGTTGGTGAAAAGAAAGGAATACTGGAATTAGCAGTGGAACCACATTAAAATAAAACAACTTTCTCTTTTATGATTACTTTTGAAACCCTAATACCATTGCATTTGACTTCAAAATTCTTATGAAAGTTTCAGAAAACAAATTGAACAATGGTCAGATACCAAAATCAATATGAGCTTCAGTATACTAGACTGCAATCCATTTTGATTTGTTATATAGTATTCAAATGACAAGTAGTATTATGTCATTAAAACAGATGAGTCTTTTCACTGTCATTTCTCTGAAAAATATTAAAGGAGACAGGAGAGCTGCTGAGGACAGGCCATATGTTTGAGTCTTTGTGTTCCATCCTCCATGGCTTTCCTTTTGTTCCTTTCAGACATGCCTATCTTTTTAATTTTCACAGTAAATAAAATCTTACTCATGCCTCAGGTAATTATTCCCTCTATTATTTTCCTCTACATGGATTTTTTTTTCTTGAAATTACTCCTGCACCAATGGAAATCATTATATTGGTTAACCATGTCTTTCTGTTAATCAGTTGGGTTTCCTTATTCACCTAAATACATGTCTAGCCCAGAGCCTTTATATAATACAATCTTGGTAAATTATTTGGAATGAATGGATGGATGAAGGAAAGTATGTGTAAGTAGAAGATGTGACGAAGGAAGAAAAGAAACAAGAAGGAGGTGAGGTAGAGAAGAAGGAACATAGTAAGGATAGTAATAAGGAAAGGATGGTAAGAGATGAAAGAAAGGAATGAAAGAATCCTGTGCATTTTGCTTTCTTGAAGATTCGCTAGTCTTAGAGAAATCTTTGAATGTAGAGGTGTTTGACCCAAATATGTAATTTTTCAATTTTTTATTAACTACGCTACTCAAAGGCAATCAACAATATAAAAGAACAAGCTCAAAGTCAAAGTTATGTATTACTTGCCATAGAGAGAGTCAACTCCTGGGTAATTAAGTTACTTTTATAAAGTACTTAATTCTCAAGTTTTTAAATGTTGGTTAATACTTAATATGGCTAACAAAATGAAATTAGAGTATGATCTCTTCTCATGTATTTTATGTTACATTCTGCAAGTTTGCTTTCTCTGTGTAGCCGCTTCTGATTGTTTGGATCCTCTCTGACTGTCTTCTTCACTCAAATAGCAATCCGAGCCTGCCTGTTAGGGCACTTTCCCATGGCACTGATATTGACTGCAAAGAAGTTTTTATCCTCCACTGCACTGTAAGTGGTCAAGAAGCTTGATTTTTTTGTCTTGCAGACTCAACAGTAAACAAGCATCTCTTGATAAGGGCACAAAATAAGATTTGGTAAAGTATATTTTATCAAAGGATCAAAAAGCTTATCTCCTCCCCATAATTTCAGGGGGAAATATGAGTAGGATTGTTGAAAGTACTTACGTCCTAGGACCAAGAATCCCATGATGAGCAGTCCAATGCCGGCAGGACCAAAATGGACATTATCTGAGAGATTTGCTCCTACACCTTCACCACCATCCATTGCCTGGGTCCCAGTGCCATATTCAGTGGAAGTTTGGTCACCTGTTTCAGTACTGGTTTCACCGCCTCCTTCCATATTTTCAGTGCTACTTCCACCAGTACTCCCACTGCCTCCACTAGTACCCTCACTGCCTCCACTAGTACCCTCACTGCCTCCACTAGTACCCTCACTGCCTCCACTAGTTCCGGAATTGGTACCACTATTAATATCCTTTCCATTTCCAGCCCAGCCAGAACCTTGAAGGTCAATATTAATGGTTCCAGTACAAGTTCTTTGAAGATTATCTGCAACAAGATTCAAAAGGGAAGAAATATTTAACGCATGCAGTGTAATACTCATTGAACAATCCAAAACCACTTTTCTTTTCTTTTTTTTTTTTTTTTTTTTTGCATCAGTAACTTATTTCAAGGTCTTTATTCTCATCAATTCAGTAACTTCCCAAATCATCCTTTGTTTGTGGTTCAGTTTTTAAA
The DNA here is from genome assembly GCF_009829155.1 of Mustela erminea. Taxonomy (NCBI): domain Eukaryota; kingdom Metazoa; phylum Chordata; class Mammalia; order Carnivora; family Mustelidae; genus Mustela; species Mustela erminea. The sequence continues at coordinate 40,358,616 of NC_045626.1, forward strand.
TCAAACCATGATGAGGATTAGTGCTCCTGAAAGACTGTGCCATATGTTGAGAAGCATAAACAGTAAATGCCATGTCATAGATACACTGTTATTCACCTTAGATAAATAAGTCAGTCATATTCCACATACTATTTAAATGAATGGAAGCTACTTGTATTTGTATTATATATGCAGTAGTTAGTTGCTTTATTTTCTTCTAAATTACCTTGACAGGGATTCCTCCATCACATCTGCACTATCTACTTCCCATAAGATTTGAATATATGATAATCTCAGATTAGAAACTGCTCAGTGCAGAAAACCCACATTACTGAAAGTTCAGGTATGATTTTTTTTTTTTTTCTCCTTCAGAGAGAAGACTTCCAAAGTCTAGAATCTACCTGTAGAGCTATTAGGTCAGAAATGTGTCATAACTCTGAGACTCTGGCTGGACATTGGTGATTATAATTCTTAGTACAGTGTAGGAATGATACTGATGGAATATTATCCTTTTCTGTAGCCCAATTAAAACTATTTATATGTAGTTATGTCTGAAGTGGTTTTTTAAAATTCCATGATAAACCTTCCAATTTCATTGAGATACTATAAAAATGAAATAACATTGTATAAACTTGAGTACATGGTGTGTTGTTATGATATACTTATATATTGCAGTATGTTTTCCATCTAAGTGTTAACCAACATCTCCATCACCTCACATGACTACTATTTTGTTTTTTGTGATGAGAATATTTAGGATCTACTATCTTAGGAACTTTTAAAAATATAGCAACTGTACTGTCATTAATAATCATAAGGCAAGACTCTGCATTAGATCCCCAGAAATTAATCATCTTGTGACTAGAAGTTTGTAATTTTTAGCCAACATCTCCTCATCTCCCCATCCCTTTAGTGGTCAGCCTAATTTTAATTTTGTTGGTTTGCAAAAGTAATATAAGTATGCAGCTTCCAAATTGTTCACACAAAGTTGTACATCAGCTTTTCAAAGATTACATAAAGTTAAGTTAACTTTGCTTCTGGATCAATTATTTGAAATTTTCTTAAGAATATAATTTTAAAATTTCATTTATTGAGATTAATAAGAACTAACGTTGAGTACCAGCACTCTTCTAAGTGCTTTACATCTAATAACTTCTTTAATATCTTTAAATCCATAATGTCAGTGTCCCATTTTATAGAGGAAAAGGGTGAGGAATAAATGGGTTAAATGACTTCTCTAAAATCCCATAGCTACTAAGTGATGGTACAAGATACCAACCGAGTCTCACTCCAGAACTCGTGGACTTGGCACTGAGTTATACTGTCCCTTATATTATTAAAAATGTGATTCTATAATACCCAGTATGATTTTTTGTTGTTGATGAGAAAGGATTATCTTAAAATACAATTAAAACTTTAATTTCTGAGTGTATATATAATTTCCTCCAAGTTAAATTGATTTCTTACCATCTATAGATAAAATTGTTCCTTGGTATTTTCCCCCAAGCATGTTATATTGTTCCCAGGTAACTCTGTTTCTCAAAATAATTATGCCTGTTTTTGAGTCAACATCAAGTAGGTTAGCTGGATTATTTCCCATTACATATCTGTATTTGAAGAAACAATATGAATTAATGTTAGCTTTTGAAAGAGAGAGAGATTTTGATTATAAAACACGTTTCAAGTCAGTGGTTATAACCTCTGGATATCATTTTCAATTATTAGGGATTTTATTTTTTTTTTCAAGGCAAGATGGAATGATCTCTTATGCCCACTTGGATGTTACAACAATCTTTGATTCTTGCAGTCTTCTTTTCGTTTGGTTTTGGCAGCATTAGAACTCTCCTGGAAGACCCAGAACCTGGGACCTCCTGGGCCGTTTCTAATTCTGAACTGTTCTCTTATCAAAGAAGTTACTTCTCCATCAGCTTGGGGCTTTATTCTCTCCCTATTTTCACTCTCCCTCCCCATACACACAATGACTTTATAGGACTTCTTTTGAATTCCGTTCTCATTTATGTATTTGTTAAACATTGTTGGATAACTGTCTCAAGTACTGTGCTAAACTCAAGGCCTAGAACTTTGAAAGGAGCAGAGTTGGGTGGGGAGGGTGGGATGGTCTGCCCTTAGTGAACTCACATCTGTGGAGTACAAGACAGTTTATCAATATCAAATGCTGATTAAAGTGAAGAGAGTTACTGAAATAAGCTAACTCTAATTGATTTCAATCTGGGTGCACTTGGCAATGGGAAAATCAGCCCATAAAATCTTTTGGGGGAATAACCACGATATGTGGTAATCAGCTAATTGGCCAGTAAAATACATAAATACAGAAATGTCAAACATTCAAGATACAATATTTTCCACATTTTACATCTTCACACTTTTTGCATTTTACTTTTTGCCCATTTTTTTTTTTTTAATTTTCCTAAGGTCAAAGCTGTAAATTAAATAGCAATTCAGTAGTTCGTATTTTTTATGATTGAATGATGGTTTCAAAAATAATGAAAAATATTTTAATTCAGAGATTTAAAATTTCTAAATTAAATAGCAATTCAGTAGTTCGTATTTTTTATGATTGAATGATGGTTTCAAAAATAATGAAAAATATTTTAATTCAGAGACTTAAAATTTCTTAAAATTTTTTATTCATTTAGTTCAATGTATGGTAAAATTATTTGGAAAATGTTAGTCTTACCTAACAGTTGTTGAAGCACTACCTGTGTCCAGATCAGTGGCTATAAAGTCTCCCACTTTATAATTCTGTCCCATGTTACTAGTTACCACATATGTCTTTGAACCTGGGCGGAACACCGAACCTTCAATTACGTTTGACACAGCCACAGTGACTGATGTTGCTGTGAGTTTATACTGAGACATAATTGAAGAGTGAAATTCAGCTTTATTTCTGACACCGAGACTTAGTTGCATCGTTTGCATAGCTTCGTAATCTAGGGGCTAGAAAATACAGAATGGGATGGTTTTACTCTTAAAATAAAAAAATTCTGGAAGAAAGACAAATCCTTTCATTATAGGCAAGGAAACTCCCACATTTCTTTCTTTAATTAAATATAAATACATACAAATACACACTCTGTCCTTTATCTTTAATGCAACAGAAATGCAGTAGGAAACAGAAATATAGTAGGAAAAAAGTTGGAAATATATGGCATGAGTTTTACTTATCCATCAAAGAAGTTTAAAAACATAATATAGATGGTCAAATCCATGCATTTTATAGTGCAAAGATAGTTTATTTTAACTTCTGTCACTTCATTTTTCTCACAAAGTAGCTCTATTTATTACAAAGTATGGGCCGACTATAAAGTACGGTCAATCATTTGACTGGTTTTATCTGTAAAGAACTATTTAGAAGAAATTTTACTTCTGTAAATATGACTTCCTTCAATAAGCCCAGTAATAGAACAAAGTATAAAAATAATAAAAATCCTTATTTTCTTCAACATATCCTGGAAAAAAATTATTTCCAGTAGCTATTTTTATTATGAAGTTGGTATCAATATCTACTACTAAACGAAATTCACAAACAACTATGCAGTATGCCCATAAGTTCCAAATATATTTTTCTAAATTTTCATGTGAGAGTAATTTAGATGACTCTTGATTCACACATCAAACTCTCCACTTAGTAAAATCTTCAATCTTGGCCCCAATGTTGGCTTTGTTATTCCAAAAACGGCTATAAAATCACGTATACATATACATCACACACGCATACGCATAACAGAGGAATTAAGATATGATGTCATGCTTGGGAGAAAAATCAACATTACTTCCATTTCACAAATAGAGATATTGAGGATAAATAGACTAATTTTTTAAAGTAATATAGTAGTTTGGGGTAAAATAGATTAGGACGGTTTCCCCAGCATGGAATCACAGCTAGAATAGTGATGACGGTATAAACTTAATAGATAGAGAATTTGAATGTCAGCTATACCACTTACTAGCTATCAGAATTTGAATGGGGTACAACTCTCTCTTGTATTTATCTGCAATGTGGGCATATAACCTAATTTTCTGGCATGCTGTGAGGGGTAAACTAAAGCATCTGTACCCTGTCTCAGGAAATGGACGCTATAGCCAGAGGGACACTTTATGAAGACATGAAAGAAATGATCCCAGAATTCCTCTGGGAACAGAATTCCTTAGAAGTCTATTTCCTGGGACTATTTTGAAGAAAGGAAATAACTAAAAAAGGACTGAATTCTACCATTGAATGTTTCACACACAATCCTTGCATAACTATTGCAGATAAAAGAAAAAAAAAAACCAAACAGACTCAAGTCTTACAGTACAGGCTGAAATCATCACCATAAGCTCCCTATGAGTTACATTTTTTTCCCTCAAATCTTAGAGGCAATTCTACCTCTGGTACATGAGGTGGATCACTAATGTAGGGGGAACATAGAAAGATTCTGTTGATGTAGACCAAATCTTTGTTTTGGACAAATCTCCAGGCTATTTATGTTCATAATAAGCCCTGGTCAGCAGCTGCAGGGAGATGGGAATGTGATAATCCTATAATTACAGTAATTTAATTTTAATTTTATAAAAACACATCAGAGAACTAAACAATTTTTAATTTACATGAGAAATATTCTCAGTGCATACTAATTAATGTATGATGTTGACAAAGACACATATTTTAAGGCCATGTGAAATCTGCTTAAAAAACATTCTTCAAACATCTAAAACAAAACTTTAAGCATAAAATAAGATTCATTTTTAGAAATGCTCTTAATTTATATGATCTGTGAAGGAGTAGTGTATTAATAGAAGAGAGTTTTGAGTTTAATGCCTGTTTTCATAAACTGATATAAGTGGAAAAATTGTTAAAAAGCTCTCTAATCTTATATCATTTTATTTTATTTTTTTTAAAAGATTTTATTTATTTATTTGACAGAGAGAGATCACAAGTAGGCAGAGAGACAGGCAGAGAGAGAGGAGGAAGCAGGCTCCCTGCTGAGCAGAGAGCCCGATGTGGGACTCGATCCCAGGACCCTGAGATCATGACCTGAGCCGAAGGCAGCGGCTTAACCCACTGAGCCACCCAGGCGCCCTCTTATATCATTTTAAAACATGGTAATTTTTATTCTTTCACCCCCTGAATTTTGTGAAATGTTAACATTTTATCTCAAGATTAACATTTTTGAAAAAGACCAAGAAAACAAAATATTTAGGATAATTATACCATACCTTAATAACCTTTAAAATTCCCACATTTGTCCTTTCATTCATTTCTATGTCAAACCAACCTCCCTCATTTCCGGAGATAAAGAAAATCACTGCCACCCAGTTAGCTGAGTACTCTTCATCCAAATCGATTACTCTAATCGGGAGCAAATTTGAGTGGAGGGCATTTTCTTCAATACTAGTGGAATACTGAAATGAGAAGCAAAAAAATCTTAACACCAACTGTGTGAGTGAAAGAACAACTACCCTGGACTTACAAAGGATGTTTAAAACCACTCATTATTTAGAAACGAGATCTGTGTTTATAAGCTCACATTTCATTGTCCAAATACATATATTTTTCCTACGTATTATTTGAACAAACACAAGGCAAAGTACGTGTCTACATTTGGGTTGTACATGACTAAAGATAACATGGACCTCTGTAAAAAGAATTGTATGAACAAATTTTAGAATGTAATGAATTGACGTTCATTTCAAGGACAAGTACTTACGGAGGGCTGTTCCATGTATGGGATGTTATCATTAACATCGAGGATTCTAATGTTGCATTCACACTCTGCTGACATGCCGTCTGCCCCACCATCTCGGTCAGAGCCTCTCACAGCAAGGGAATACTGGCTGTATTGCTAAAAGCACATATTACCAAAAAAATCACAGTTGATCTAGACAATCCTTATTCTGTCTCATGAAAAGTTCTTTTAAAATGTTGGCTCAACATTTACTTAAATCTATGATCAAGATACGAGTAACAGACTAATGAAAATCCACAGATCTCACATGAATCAGTATGACTGTTGCCACTTCTATTTCCAGCAGTGCTTACCTAGCATCATTTAAAAGAAAGAACACGTTTGAAGGCCTCATGTATGTCCAGGGGTTGAAAAAGTTTATAAAGGATAAAGTGGACCAAAATGCTTAGGAGGAGAGAGATGAAGGTTTACCAAGAATTTATGGCATGAAAATTCCATACTGTCAATAATCATCCCTAAAATGTGCAAGTAAAACAAAGAATGTAACAAATGGTTTACAGTTCTGGGAGGCAGTGGGTGGTGGGCTGGAGCAGTGGAGTTATTGATAATCAACCTTCTTGATTCTACTCAATGATGCTTAAATTTGTAGAACTGGCAAAAGCAATGAAGCCTTTCCCAGACACATGCATGCACTCATCATTCAAAAATGTGGATATAAGTTTAGAGGATTCATAGTAAGAGACATCTTGAGGTCTCTCCATGAACTCCAGGTTGAAAATATCTGCTTTGGTGGCTTGCTAGTAACTTTATTCCTTTAATTTTTAAAGTTCTTCACCACAAAAACTCTTTTGACATTAAAGGACTCCCATTGGGCTCTTGAAGGAAGTTTGAGCAAGAAAAAGTTAATAGTCAATTTCTTCTGATGGTTATTTTCACACAAGTGAAAAAGGAGATATAAATAATTTAGGAACTGATAGAATTTGGATCATTAAAGAATGAAAATCATCTGATTTGTTCTAAGCCTAGGAGTCATTAACAGGAGGATTGTCATTTCAAAATAACTATAATAATTAAAATAAATTTTAATTAAGTACAAATTCAAAAGTAACACTTCTTCATTTATATCCCTAAAATACTTACAGATCAGGTAAATCCTATCAATACTCTAAAAATGATGAAAAAGTTGACACTTTTATATTGAATAATGGGACCATATGTTATTAATAGAAACCATGCTGATTCTAACTTGCTAACAATCTCTAATTATTTTCTTGTTTATAAATGAAAAGATTGGTTTAGATGTTACTCAGTTGCTATCCATCATTCTGATTCTGTGTTACATTTCCCAAAGTAATCAGGGGACTATCAGTAGGTAAGAGAGAGGAAGGAAAAAGAAGAGTCCTGTTGTCAAATCAGTGTAGGATATTATGGGTTAAAGAAAGAGAAACAAATTTCTTAGTCTGTAAGAATTCTTGGAGCGTTTACCATGTTCATGCATTGTGACTTGCCAAGATGGCTGACAATAACGATCGTTTCTTAAATCTATTTCAATGTACATCACACATTTTTTTTAATAGAGCTTCTACCTTTGCCTTATGTATATTCTTGTGTATTCTCAGAATATAGTTTTCTTAAATTGAGGCAGATATTAAGTTTGAATTGATTGAATGAAAAATGACAGTTTAAAATGTATTTGAGGAATCCCCTTTTTTTCATTTTGAAGATATTTCTTATGTCATTACCATGATGTGAAAAGGTTATATAATCATAACATATTGTTTTCTTTTTCTTTCTTTCTTAGGTACTCTTGCTTTTAGCATAACTTCCTTTGAAACTAACAAACCATTCAAAGAAAAAAAAATTACCTCTCTGTCTAGAAAATTATTCATTGTTCGAATTTCTCCAGTGTTTCTGTTAATAATAAACATTGGTGAATCAGAAGGTTCCTGTCTTATGATCTTGAAGGCTATTTTTGAGTTCAAATTATTAGGTTCATCTGCATCAGTAGCATTGAGTATCATCACCAGCGTATCTAGAAATCAAGGAAAATGGTTGCAAGAGGATAGTTTGCATTTTCGTTATAGTATAGTTTATTGCTTTTCTAACAAGGTGTTAGGGTTGGTTGGTCTATATAGTGTATGTGCTACCATTTTTCCTTTCCTCTTCTTCAACATATCATTAGCTTAGCTCCTTTCTATACTTTGCTTTGACAAAAACATTACATTTTTTCAGGAACTTACACATTACTGGTAGTTAGCAAACAAAGAAATGTTTTAATTCTGCCTTTTCTTTCCTTATTCTATTATAATCCTTTTTTTTTAAGACTGCTGTGGTGAAATAAAATGATATTAAAGCTAGACCAACTCTTTGCCAACTATAGAACTTTCTAGCTCTATGATTTTGGCTTCAGTTTCCACATCTGCATACAGGAATGGTAATAACATTGTCCTCACTGAGTTCATGAGAGAGTTGAACAGTTTAATGAGAGAAACTCATATCAATAAATGTACATTATTATTCTGTTTTGCATGGTCCCAAGTGAAGTGCTAGGTAAACTATTAGGTTGAAAGAGATGCTTGTTTAACTACATATTTTGTCTTATCCCTTATCTTTTCTGGGAATTTTATAAGCCATTTTGATGAAGGACACTGGAGAAGGAAAAGCTGCCAGTGTTCATAAACTGGAAATCTCTACACTGAAAGTCTGTTTCAAGCACAATTGTCCTGTCTGTAAACACAAATGCAACGGAGTATCTCCCTTCTGCCTTTTATTTTCTCTCTCAATCTTTGTGTGTGTTTGTGTAATTCACTTCAGCATTCTTTTAAAAATATTTTCAGTAGGCAATTAATTATGGCACATTCATACAGTAAAATCTAATGCAGCTATTTAAAAAGAATGAAGACATTTCATTTCCTAATATGGAAAAATGTTAAAAATATATTTAAATAAAGATTTACATTATGATTTGTATGTAAAATATCTTCCTATTTGTTTCCAAAAGTATGTTTATATAATCATAAAACATACGTAAGTAACTAAGTATGTATGTACTTACATACGTAAGCAACGTAAGTAAGTTCTCGCCTCTTAAGAATTATACTAGGGAAAACAAAGAATGGATTTCTATTCCATTTTTACTTTCCATATTGTGTAAATTTTTACAACAAACATTTTTAAAATGATATTTTAGATTGGATACTTATCCCAAGTATAGTATAGTGTTTTAATGAATAAAAGTGAGATGTAAGGATTTTTGGAATGTATGAGAAATTTTACCACTCAAAGGTTAAGAGTAACTATGGTAAGTTGAAGCTTTAAATTCAAATGAGAAATTGTCTTTGCTATTTTTAATATATTTAGGACAATCTTCACTAGTGTGTTAGGCAGTTAATTTTCTCAAGTGACTGAGAACTGAAGACTTCTCATGCCATTTTGCTCTGGATGCTTTTCTATATTTAATCTCTTACATTCATGATGAAGTGGTACCTTCTTAGTTTGTCCTCCCTTTGCTTGGCTAAGAGTGATCTGGAAGTCAGTATACTTAATAAGATGGATTACTTACTTGCATTAGAATTTTCTTCTATTTGTCCTACAAAAGTAGACATAGAAAATACTGGAGGGTTGTCATTTATATCCAAAACTCTGACTCTGAGCTCAAGAGGCCTCTCTAAATCTTGACCCAGTGAATTCAGAGCCCGGCAATATATCTAAGACAGAAGACAAGAATAATTATTTGGTGCAACAGATATTTAAGTTCTTACTTTGTTTGGACACTATGCTAGTCACTGTGGGTAACCAAAAAAAGTAAGACATATTATTTTCTACTACAACGTAGATATAAGCAGCACTTAAAATCAATAAGGGGAGGCAAACACAAATTCAAGATACTATTTGAGAAAAAGCAACATGATAAGTTATTTAAAAGAAGAATAGAAATACTATGACATCATAGGATATTGGATGATTGAGAAAGATCCTGAAAGAGAATTTCAGTAAGTGGAACTGGTATTTGGAAAGATATTCCAAGTAAAGGGATTTATGTGAGGAAAGAAGCAGAGTAGTGAAAATACATTTTTTGAAATTGGGAGTAAGGACTATTGACTTTGAGGATAGGGTAAAGGAGAGTCACACGGGGGCTTCAAAGAAAGGTAGTTTTCACAAGCTACATAGGAGACTATGCGGGTGTTCTTATTGTTGTTATTATTATTTATATGTGAGGTGTACATAAGTACAATGTATGCTACTTTACCTGTGTGCTATATTCATATAAAAATTCAAGAAAAGCTAATAGGTTGGCATGCTGACCTCGAAAGTTAGTGGGTAAACATTGTGAGAGATAAGGCAGGAATATAGATTTGGAATAGAAGACTAAGGAATTAAAGTAGCTTAGGCAGTATAACTGAAAACACAAGCACCCATTACTATTTGAACATCTTTGGGGCTATGGATGGATGGGGTTTTAATTGAAGAACATACAAGATCAAGGAAGGTTTTCTGTATGTCCTTTTTATTCTAAGTATTAACAAGTGTCGACTATGATGATAAACAGAAATGGAAGCAGGCAAGGAGCAAGCAGAGAAGAGATGATACAATTGATCAAATAAGGTTCTTGAAGAAACAGGTAATTATAGAATAATGGATCCTCTTGGGGGTAAGCTGTGGAAAAAAGCAGAAAGTTAATCCTGTTTTTGGATTTAAGGCAGAACATTTCTGAAGGAGGGGAGAGAAAATTGTGGGAGTGTGTGATGAAGTCCTCAGAATTTCTAACGAAGCTGGTCATCATGTCAGCGGCTTAAAGTGGAAAGGAGGTTGAGTGTTTGGAGTTTTCTTACAGCTACTGTCAAGAACAGAAGTATGATTCAGCTAAGAATGGTTTAGAGTATTCCCAAAGCATCTTCTGAGCTCAGGTGAGCTGCAGCAATGTGGATTTATAATAAAGTATGTTTACTTGAAGAGGGTCCCTTGGTAGCTCAAAAATCATCACTTGACATGAGAACCAATATTCTCCGCCGAATTAAAGAAAAAGAATGAAGAGTTAGGTCCTTGCCCTTCCAAACAGATATTCTAGCTTGCCACTAGGGACAGACCAGAGTCTCACATTTTTGCTGAGACATTCAGCAGGGCATTTCTCCTAATTTCTTTGTGTTGGTTCATGAGATGCTCGTGAATTGAGACAACCAAAAATAATATTGGGATTTCTGAAGTCAAATCAAATATGATCTGAGTTTAAGATACTCCAAAAATAATGGAAGCCTGAACACATATAAAGATGTGGAGCCCACTTACAATGAAAAACGGGGTGACCTCTCGATCAACTATGGATGTAATATTAATTTCACCAGTTTTTTGATTAATGACGAAGATTCCATAAGGTGGCTGATCAATTCCTACTCCGGAGATGCGGTATGTAACTTGCTGGTTTGCAGCACAATCTGAGTGAATCTGCAGAGAGGGCGCAGATAAAAGTATTACAGAGAGCAAATAAAAAGTGCTAGGTTTGATTAACAACAACTGCCTTTCTCAAGAACTGTCGAATGTGAGTACCCGTTATCTTTTGGGAAATGCTGGAAATAGTTATTTCTCTAGTTACAACTCTAGCATATTCCATAACTAGCAAGTTAACAAAAGAAATTCAATTTCTATTTCTACCGAATAAGAAAAAAAATCACTTTAATAAATCCAAGACAATGCAGTCATCATTCATTCATTCAACATTTACAATTGATTGTATTATTTTCCTGCTCTAGTGCTAGCACTGGTGTTAGAGTAGGGAACTCTTCACCTAAACTCTTAAGGAGTTTACCAGTGTTGTCATTATGTAGTTTTGATCCCTGACCCAAATATTTTTTTAAAAATGTAAAGTTTTAGAAGAAAATTTTAAGTAGATTTATGTAGGTAACTGACTACAGAGTCCTCTGACTCTGTGTTGAAGCCCTTAATTCTGAAAATAGGGAGGATGTATTATCAGAAAAGTAAGGAAATTGCCCCAAATAAGTGATTTATAGAAGCTGGGATTCTTCCTTCAAAATGAAATATACAGGGACTCGAAGCAAATCTAACTCAGTTGTCTCTGTGTATCTGTCTGAATGTGTGTATATATTTGTATACGTAATCTGTGTGTGGGGATGTATTTGTGTGTGTGTGTTTGTACAAAGAAAGAGAAAGGGAAATGGATGGAAAAGAGAGTAGGAAACAGGGTACATTGTGAGTTCTTGTTTTAAAAAAAATTAATCTTGGATCACTGAAAAAAATTAAATTAGAAAAAATTAAATTTAAAATTAAATTTAAAAAAATTAAATAAAAAATAAAAGCCAAAAGTAGGAATTCAATTCTAATGGATCAAGGCATAAAGAATACAGATTAAAATAGTCTCTCTGAGAGAGCTGGCTGTTAAATTCATTATTTAAATCACTATATTTTTCTACCTAGAATTTGGGTTAATTATGATCATGTGTAGTTATTTTACCAATGAGTTGCATCAGTGTTTAACACCAGTGCCCAAGTTTCTTAATCTATCCTTTCAATAGCTTCAGTTTTCATAATATGAGTGACTATACTTCTGTTTTGTGTCAGAACTTCCCAGTGAGTTGTATTCATAAAATATTTAAGAGACGGTTTCTTTCGATCTTTAATGCCATCCATTCTTATTTTTGATTTTATGCTTTGGTGTTGATACTTACTTTGGCAATTGGGTTCCTCTTTGAATTGTCTTCACCTTCACGACAGGCTGCAGCAAACTTGATCCATTCACGTTTTTGCCTCCTGATTGAATGCCACTTGACGGTGCCATTTTTGGTGTTGTAATCTCTTACCTTAAATGGGCATGATAAAGTAGTGGTATCTATTAACTTTTATTCATAATGCACATGTCACTGAAGGGTTTGGAGGAGAGGATAATTGTAATATCGGAAAGAGAAGATGTTTAATTGGGAAAATTGGTGATTTGATAATCTATTAATTTTAGCATAACATTATTTTTTTTACTTATAAGGCTAAATTTTCTTTGGAAAATGTGTTGTTACCCCCAAACCATTTTTCCTCATTTTTAATTTGGAAAAGATAGATTTGCTGTGTATTACCTGGATTCGAAATTCACTGTTAACTTCCACCACCACCTATAAAAAACAAAATGATCACAACAGTTAATTTTATTAAGTGCTTTATAATTCATGTTATCCAATCATTTAAAAAAATCAAATAAATCTTGTGAGTCATTAGAATTATTTTATCAGTCCAGATAGCAGATGGACGTGGCTTCTCTCTTAAGTCTAATGATGATGCTGTGGATTCCTTTCCTTTTGTCTTTACTTTTCAGTTATGCCCTTCTTTTTAATTACTTTTATTTTTTAACCTCTTTTTCATTTTTCACCTATGAAGATACTTGTTACGATATGAACTAGGACACTTAACCTAGGGGGAGTGAGGAGGGAAAATTTAGGCTTTCTTAGTAAATCTTATGCCTATGGAGCTAGAGATAATTTGCTACTATTCAGTGATATTCAACAGTAAGTTATGATACTTAAACTTTTGACTCTAGTTTCAGGATCTGACTAGCCATAGATGGAAATAGGAAAAAACGTGTATCTGAAAAGTTTCAGAATATCTGCTCCTTCATATTCTAATTTTAAATGGAAGATTTTCTAGTACTTTTGAAAATCTCAAGATGATAGATTTACTTTGAAATATGAGAATAGGGGCACTTGGGTGGCTCCATCATTAAACATCTGCCTTTGGCTCAGGTAACAATCCCACAGTCCTGGGATCAAGCCCCACGTGGGGCTTCCTCTCTGTGGGGGAGCCTGCTTCTCCCTCTCCCACTCCCCCTGCTTGTGTCCTCCCCCGTCAAATAAATAAAATGTTAAAAAAAAAAGAAATATGAGAATGAAAGTTCTAAAATAAAAGCAAGTAATTTCCTCTGTAAAAATGAGTTCTTGCTTCATGTTTCATGCCATATATATATATATGCATTCTTCTATAGTTCCATAGCAAGGAGAAGATATTGTAGGCATGTAGGGACAAATTAGTGGGTAAGCAACTTCTATTAGTCTCTTCTAACAATTTCTCTGCTCAACAAATGAGCTACTCAAGCAAAGCTTTGCCTTGTTTCAACTTGGCCTCAATCTTTACATATGATTTGTAGTGGAAGATCAGGATAATTTAAATAACTTTTCTCTATTTCTAAAAAGACAGACTTCTGTATATTAAGGTTAATATGTCAGTATACTTAAGACAGAGTAAAAGACTGATCTAAAAAATTAGGTCTAGATGTGAAGGTTAATTTGCACTTATTAAGTTTTAACTTGCACTTAGAGTCATTAAAGATGGTGTAAATCCTTAGTTTTTATTTCTCCCTAAATTTTCAATTTCTTTTTGAATTTTTTTCAGAATTCCCCTTATGAAAATTATCACAATTAGACTGCATCTGTATCACTGATAAAAGAAATTATATCTTGTATTTTAAGAATACTAGTAACAGTAATTTCAAAATATAGTGAGTTACTTTTTGTAGTTTCAATCTCACCATTAGATTAAAAATAAAATTTTGGTTTTCAAGTACATATTTTTCAAAAATTGTTATAATTGATAATTCAGGAAAATATGAATTTTTTGATTAATAAGAGTAGCATAAAGATATTTTTATAGGGATTATATACTCATGATATCCACTTAATGTTGATTATTATTATCACTGTTAATATTCACTGAATAATGACTAATACTAGACAATGTGTTTAGAGAAATCCATGCATTCAGTCTTCACAAATACATGTGGTCAATACTATAATTTCATTATTTCCATTTTACAAATGAGGATATTGAGTTTGGAATACTAATTTATGGCTAAATATTACCCAATACAATTTAGCCTAAATTTGGGTTTGTGGTATGGGTTTTACAATAAAATGAAAGATAGCCTATTCCAACTAAATTACTAAATAAAATATACTACAGAGAATTGACATTACATCTTTGGGAATTCAAAACATTCTGATTTTAATCTCATCTCATATTAGCCTTACAATTAAGAATGTTCATGTATAACAACAACAACAATATTAGTGATTTCAGGGGGAAAAGAAGTAGATGGTGCAAATGGTTTGGTCAAATGGTCACTGAAAATGTTGTTGAGTCCCTCTTGGGTGCAGAATGAAGATGATGTTTCTTCGTGCTGCCTGTGAACTCATGAGCAGTTTATCCTCTCTCTCATTTGTGGGCGTGGAATGGGAATCTGGGGATACCTTCTTTGTCTATTTGGAAGCCATTTCTTCATAGCTACAGAGTTGTGTAGGCATCTCTTATCTGTCTTGCACTTCCTTTCCACACTGAAGTGTCAGAGCGTACTGTTTGTTTTGGAGAACTATGCCAGATGACTAATAAACCTTCCAACTTTATGAAGCTGGGTCATTCTTTTTCCCATGAGAGGCCATTTAGGCAGAAGACCAAGTCAGTTTCACCATAGTGTCAGGCTCCCGATTGAATTAGTAATTTAAAAACTGCCAAGTCTGCTTAAAATTATGTTGTGTTGGCATAGCCTTATTGTCGTTTGTTCAGAGTCTAGAATAAACAAAGTCACTCTCGGACTTTCAAAGGCAAAATAATGAGATAGAATGGGTATTTGATAGAGTCAGAAAGCTTTCAATGTACTTCCTAAGTTCTCAAGTCTTAGTTTTCTCATTTGTAAAATGATAGGGGTAAACCAAATTATATACAGTTACCTTTCCAATTCTAATACCAAATTCCTGTGTGCAGCAGGAAAGTATCAAAGTTACTTGATCATGAAAAAGGCATGATAAAATTGTGGGTCTAAAAGATCACTCTCACCACAGGTGGTGGAAAGAGGCAGGATCATAGGCCAGGAGTAGTGGAGTGTTCCACATCAAAACAGACCAGAGAAGAACAGAAGCAGTGGCAGGGGTAACAGACCGGGAAGATCAAGGGAGAGATTGTACACAATTGAAACGGATGAGACTTGCAAACATGTAGGACATGGGAGTCAGGAGAAGGAAGGATCTTAAGTGATGGCAGTTTCAAACTAGCAAATGAGGAGCAAGGCAGAAGCAGAATTTAGCAGGTTAGAAAACAATGACTTTGAGATGCTACAGAAATGGTGAGGTGAAGGTGCTTAGCAATTTGAAATATGTCTCAACACGATGAACAATAGGTCAGTCCTCATACACATATTTGAGGGACACCTCAGGTAAAACAGTTTAAATCATGGGAGAATTTGAAGACCCTAAAGTAGGGACTACAACAAAGAAACAGCCATGTGGCTGAGCATGAAACTAGGGCAATAGCTACATGGATAGACTAGGGAACAATGACAGAAACAAGCAATAAAGAAAAAGAGAAAAGAAGTGGCCAAAGAAATGGGAAGACAAGATAATGCAATGTCACAGATGTCAAAGGAAGGGAGAACTGAAAGAGACATGAAATGTGAACAAGTGTCAGATGACATGAAATACTTGAGTAGAGTGAATCTCAAGGTTTCCTGTGACCTTCAGAATTCTTTCAGTTCCATGGAACAAGTCCTTCCTGACCAAAAGGGATTGGGGAAAAAAATGGAGGGGAAAAGACATAAAGATGACCACCTTTCCAAGAAAATCGATTATAAAAGGAAACAAAGATGGAATGATAGAATGAGATCTGGCATCCAGGAAATATTCTGGGAGAGGGAGACATGGATTTTTGAAGTGAAGAAAGAAGGAAGTAGGAGATTTTGTTTGGAAAAAGAGGTTCAAAAAGAAAGTACTTGGTGGAAGTGTAATAGAGAGAGCAGGAGGGGATAGGTAGAAAGAAAAGACCCTGAAGACAGAGGGTAAGGAAGAGAGAAAGGATGGAGATTTAAATCAATAGACTATGAGAGGTAGTTGAAGGACATCATCCAATTGATCTAGACCCTGTCTGTAGAGTAAGGATAAGGTTATTTTCTATCAATCAGGGAAGCAGTTTGGATTCCTAGATGAGTTGGAAATATGTACTATGGAGGCTTGTGATGGAGATTCACTTACAAATGAATACAGGCATTATTAGGCTGAGTATCTCATCTCTCTTGCCTACTGGGTGTGTCTTTCTGTGCCTCTGTTTCCTCAGCAGTTTATAAGATGAAAGCTCTTTCTAATTCAAAAATTCTTAAAAAGTAGTGGATATAATCCTTGAAGTGCATCCTCAGTGAGTCTTTTCTTCATTTCTATTTGAAGAGTCAATCCACATAAAGACTTAAAAAGCCACAGGACAAATTTGTATGCTATTTTCAATGATTCTCTAATTCTACTAATTTTT
Organism: Mustela erminea; assembly: GCF_009829155.1. Classification (NCBI taxonomy): domain Eukaryota; kingdom Metazoa; phylum Chordata; class Mammalia; order Carnivora; family Mustelidae; genus Mustela; species Mustela erminea. The sequence goes on from NC_045626.1 coordinate 40,375,565, forward strand.
AGGCTTTTTTTCCCTTTGATACTGAGGTTTACATCTCTTTGCAAATAATAAAATGGTCTTGAAAGTAATAAATAATTTCAACAAGAGGTTTTTCCTCTTGTATATAGAATTGGGAAGTAGTTTTCCATAGCCACTTTCTGGTTGTTAAGCATCAAATGCTGATGTATTTGAATAATGTATTTTACATCACAAGAAAGAACTTGAGACAGAGTCAAAATATAACAATTTGCTTCTTTTCAAAAACCTTCTCTTTTGTCTTTGTATTATGATAAAATTGGAGTTGACAATACTTCGTTAGGTTAATTTTTCTTTCTTGCTCATTGGCTTATTTATTTATTTGACAAAAATATGTACTGAATGTATATTATGTGGAATCAAGGCTGGATTAAAAGGCTTAACCCCTAAAAAATACTGTGGTAAACCTTAGATGGAATGTAAAGTAAATGTAATAAAACACCATAAAAATAAGTGTTAAGGAAATTCAACCTGATTATTTCTATGTTAAATACCTTGATGGTTTTTTTGGAACGTGTAGGGGAAGAGAAATATAAACTATCTCCAAGTTGCCTTCTGATGCCCCTACTTTGTGTTATTAAACATCTATTGAGCAATCTTGCCCTGGTGCAAGGCACTACGAAGAATACAAAAGTGGATCAGATACAGAATCTACCCTCAAATAACTTACAGTTCAAGTAGTTTTATGAGCAACCGGCAGCCATTAATTTGTGGAGATGTGGTTTTTCATTAGACAAGTGTAAAAGGCTGCACCCTATTCTCCTAGACCAATAGAGAATATAGATCATCAGCCAATGGCATTTAAACTACTTCGACCTGCCTAAGTCTTTAAAGGAATTTGCGTGGCAAGCATAACCAGCAAGAGTGGCGTGTCCCAGCACTCTGTAGGGCGTTCCCTCGTTGACAGAAGCATAATAAGTAACTGCAATGCCGAGCATGCTTTCTGCTTATTTGTTAGGCAATACCTGTTAGGACATGGGGATACTCAGCACCAATGTCCTTGAAGAAGGTATAGTGGAGAGTTACCTGAAATTAAGTGCTCTGGGTATAGACAGGAGTGTTTTCTTTTCTACATCCATAATCCTTGTCAAATAGGTGAATCTTGTTCCTTGGGGAACAGCATTTCTCAGTGGTTTAGGTTTTTCTATTACCTAAGTCAGGCATCACAAAATCTTTTCCTCTAATTCAAACCAGTAAAATGATGGTAAATTTCTAGTCCCTGTTTTCACAAAGGTGCAAGAAGATGCTGATCTTAAATCTTCAGTGAAATAATAAAGCTTTTAAGAACACATGGAAATGGAAATGATTTTCCTTAAATACAAATTGTTAATTTTGCTGGAACAGGTGAACAGAAATATTTCCATTTTCTATGAAATAGTTTAGTGATGTACTATTACCTATAATATATATCCCTATAATATATGTACAAGAAAGCGTAGAGAATCCTCTCCTTTGCTTGTCTTCTGTTTGGTCTGTACTAGTTTTTAGTCCTTCTCTTGCTTTAAGCATCAATGAACACAGTTATGGGAATTTAAGAAGTCTGGTTCAAGTAAGTTGATGAACTATGTAATGAAGTATATATATTTTTTTCCTGTGTATTTTAGCCTGAATCCTGAGAAATACTTTGAAAACTCCTGCTTCTATCCTAAATTATTTCAGCTAAGTCAGATTGTGGAGCTAGTTTATCAGGTGGCTAGAGGTTTTCTTTTGAAAGGAAATATTAACCGTGAGAGGAGCAGAAGCTAAGCTGGTGTGATAAACTCTACAAACTGAATTATTCTTGGAAATCAGTAAAGACAGGTTTGCTTGTTCTCTGAGGATAAGCAGCAGAAGTCAGCCTTTATAGAAAAAGATACCTTGAGTCTGTATTGACTTGTATTGACTAATTGAATCTGACAAAGTTGCAAGTAATTTTCAGAAATCATTAGAACTATAACAATTCTACCACTTCTGTTTGCTTTCCTGCAGTGGCCTGGCCAGATATTATCTCATTGTCATAACCATTCACAGAGATTTCTTGTGTATGGTACCTGGGTGACATTGTTCTCTGGTCTAGAATACATTCCCAATCCCTCCTCCCCAATACACGAAACTTCATGGAGAGAAGAAGAAAGAAAAATAAATGAGGAGTCAGTAACATTTCTTTGGCTTACAGTGTTATAACGGGTATAAGCTCTTGTCTCTCTAGGAGGCTTATCTAAATCATGGAATAGTTTTGTGGCCATCTTGCTTGTTTTAAGAGTGGATTCTCCATCTTTATTCTCCCTGATCTAACTCACTGCTCTGAACATGACCTGAAACTCCCAGGTACATTAAGGAGACTCCACAACGTACATGTGAATAGTTGTCTGCTCAGCTCATAAATGGATTTGCATTAAAGATATTACCAGTTTAAATGTCTTAAAGGTCTTTTAATTGTCCAAGTATGCTCCCTAAGGTAGATTTTCACTTACTGTGGACTCTGAGCAGAGAAGAAGAAAGACTTTACATAGATTTTTTTTTCTTTTTTTTTTTTTTTTTTTTTTGGTCAAAGCAAACATTCCTAGTGAGGCTAGCAGAAAGCTAAGTGGAAGGAGCTTGCTATAGTGGTAGCTAATTTTCAGGGAAAAATATATTTTTTTAAGATTTTATTTATTTATTTGACAGCGATAGAGAGAGGATGACCATGAATGAGAGAGAAAGAGACTCCTCATTGACCAGGGAGCCCGTTGCAGGACTCAATCCTAGGACCCTGAGATGTACCCAAGCCAAGGGCAGATGCTTAACCAACTGAGCCACCCAGGCACTCCAGAAAAAAATATATTCTAAAACAAAAATAGATTGTATAACCCCAAAGGACATTTATCCAAATCATCTGGTAAAATCTGTACTAAAAATAAATGATGATTTTTCAGACCTTAGAAAGTAAAATGTTTTATAAAGAAAGTTACCATAATATGAAAAAGAAACATTTTAATTCACTACAGAGTCAGTTCTTTGAGAAATAATTTTCACCAGACAAGTGAAAAACTTGTAATTGATTCCAAAGTAAAATACGGCAACAAATAAAGGATCCACAAACAAAAAACCAAAACTATCCAAACTTAGACAATAAAGTACAAAAACCGAAACCTTTCTACAAAGAAGAAAGGTCATTGAGAATACATGATTTTGATAAAACAATATATTTTATGAAGAATGACTAGACAGTGATTATTTAAAGAAATTTCATCGTATGTAATTAATTATAAATAATAATAAAATAAAGAAATAAGTTATTTTATACTTTTAATTAAAGCACATAAGTACATCAATAAACTCTAATCAACCAAAGCTATAATAGGCTTTAATCAGATTTATATGAAATTAAAAATGAAAGTATTTGATTACCTTGCAATATACAGATGTTCCTATATTTAAATAACATAGTGTATAGTGCTTGTTAATCCCTGCCACATCCCAAATTATAATATTAACTGGTCCTAAAGATCCATTAAAAAGTCCATGATCTAGGGCTGGTCTTTGAAGGCAGCTTAGAACTAAAGCTACCAGCTTATTGATGTTTATTTGTAACAAATCCACTGGTATAACCTCTTTCAGTTAATAAACTGAATTCAAACTAACCAGCATACATTGACTCAAAGGTCTAACTTGTTAATTATAGAAACCCAACAATCCGGTTCAAAAATTAAGCAAGTAAAAACAAATACAAACCGCAGCACTAAATCCTGCCAAATTGGAGAGTGATTTACTCGGCATTTGCCTCTTGAGGTTACATTAACCTGACTGTAAGAAAGACTATGATTTTAAAATCTCCAACCTCTGTGAAATTTGAGGCAGCACCTTAGTGTTATCTTACTTATCTCTAAAAAGAGAAAATTAATAACGTGTAAGGGAGACAGTGATAAAGCATCGCATTACATTTGTCTAAACATCAAATATACAATTTTTCTATCACAGTCATTACTGACTTTCCAGTAGTAAGAACCTGTATCATAATAATTATACTTACTCCTTAATTATAGCTATTCCTTCACTTATTATATCATTTATAAATCTTCCATACTGCCATGTTTTTTGAGATTAAAAAAATGTTGTTTTAAATACAATCATAGTGTAGCTGTGTGGGCTTTTGATATTAGTGGTATGGATCCCAACCACATATGGAACCGATGAGATTGTTTGGCTCTTGGGGTCAGTTGCACGTTGCTGTGGTTTAAATGTATATGTATCCTATTTTTGTGTTTTAAAATTATAGTGAATCTGCCAGCAGAGATCCCCAAAGAATGGAAAAATGTTTAGGGTAAAGATCAGGACCACCCGTGATACTAGTTTAAGAGCCCATCTGCAAAAAAGAATTTGAACGACCAAACGCTAGTGAGTGATGATAAGACTTTCCCAAATTCGGTGTTTTCCCAGCATGACTTAGCACTGACTTCAATGTCAGAGATGTGATATGATGAGTTAACTCTGATGCATTAATATGCTCGAGTCTTCAATTAAAGAGAGAAACCCTATTTAAAAATCTAGTTCATAAAATCACCTTGTCATTAACATAAACTTTTAATGGGTTTAGGTTAGAAATAACACTAACACTTTCTAAAAAGTTCTCCCTTATTCACAATGAGCATGATTAGGAGGGTTTTGAACAGAATACACTTACCAGAAAAATGAACAGCACCGCGGCTCTGATAGAGTGCCAGTCCATTGCAGCTGGGTTCCTTACATCCAAGACCGAGGGAGTTTTGTTTGTTCTTCTCTGTTCTTTTTCTTTTCTTTCCCCCGCTCAGGTGGTGTCTGATTAAAATAATTTCTCAGTAGATGTTCCTACATGCAGGCTTTGAGGTGTTTCTGCCTTCTCTGGGAGAAGAACTGAAGCTACGTATAACCAGTCTAGATCCCCACCCTAAAAACTTGGGCTGGTCTCCCTGAAATGCTTGACAAGATCATCATTGCTCCCAGGTAAAAGCTCAGGGACACACCCTTCTTCCAGCTGAAAGGCAGCTCTCTGTGGGGTTGGAAGATTCAGTCCTTTAATGAAGGTGTTCAATGTCAGGCGTTTAAAATGATCCGACGTGTGGAGAGTCATACGGTTGAGAGGGGCTTTGCCACCTGTGCTCTATTTACAAGTTGTTACGCTTCTTCTCTCTTAAAAAAGCAAATATCGTCTGGACGCTGATAATATTCAAAGAGGATTATCTGGTTCATACTCATAGCCAGACACTCAGGTCAAAATCAAAAATCATAAACTTTGCACTTCAGTGGATGTTACAAAATATTCAGTCATTTTCTAAGCTGTCATCAAAGAAACAGAAAATCTTGCTCATGTGAAGAGTGAGGATTTTTTTTTTTTTAAGTATTCAGTCAAGCAAGCAAAACTATGCTACTTACAATGATAAGGTCCCCTGCATAAGTCACAGTTCCTTTAAGTGGACAGCTTGAGTCCAGGGAAGCCTCTGCTTTTTCTCTGAGTATCTTCTCTCCCCAGTTATTTTTCTCTCTTTAAGATTCTGCCCTTTTTAAATGTAGCAAAAAAAATTTAAAGTATCTCCAAGCCAGATTAAAAGTAAAAAATCAGAGCCACCAATTAAAATCTTGTTGATCATTGTACGAATGAAGATCAGCGTCTGAAATGCTAATGGGAACACAGAAAGCTGCTCTGCAGGTGAGGTGGGTGAAAAGTCAATGACGAGTCCCAAGCACAGAGCCAAGAATCTGGATAATCAGCCAATTAGAACATGGGCAATGCACTGGAGAAATGGCTGCCCACACACAAGCAAATGGGAGACTGAGCGCAGCCCTGAGATTTATGAAAAGAGTGACTCTCACAAGGCAGCATTGAAAGTGTTTGTGGGTAATCCTCTCTTCACCTGGCTACATCGAGTATAAATATTGTGAGTGGCGGGAAGTCTTGAAACGGAACAAGAGAGCCATCTGGTAAGATGTGGATTGTGGTCAGAAAGATGCTAATCACATCCCAGAAAGGGAAGATGTCTCGGAGAGTCAGAGGCTCTATAAAATGCTGTCATCTCACGACAGGTGTGTGGCAAAGAAGGTTACTCAACAGTAGTTGGAAATTTCATTCCCTTCCTCCTGGAGCTTAGAGAGAAGGAGCTATGATGCCCATATGTAGTTTCAGTGAATAACAATGCTTATGATAAGAATTGGTTGATATGAATTAATGGCCTAAAAGGAGGTGCTTAGGTCAAATTCCTCGTAGTGGAGTAAGATAGAATATGAATATCGACCTATGACATAGTCTGAGTAATTTATTAGTGTAGGATTGTATGACTGGGAATGACTGAGGCCTCACTGAGCACTGGAGAGGAAAGACTCTACTCCTGCAGCTTTCCAGTGGCAAGTGAATGTTTTATCCACCTTGAGTTCTCACCACGGTGCTAGCTTGCGCACCGGCCCTCTTCATCCATTGAATGGCCCTTCCCCAATCCCAACCCTGGATCCACCCCTAATTCAATGCCCTGCTCCAAAAGTCCCAACCACCTCAAGCATTAGTCAGGCAGCCACCTCTCCAGCAGATCTCTGGAGAGGAGGTGTGGCAGAACCTTAATATAGGAAAGCCGTGGCTCTCTTAACTGTCACATGAAGACTAGTGATTGTGAGCACAAGTGGGAAAGGGAGTGTACAAATCATCATTCCTTCTCCTTCCCTGCTTTCCCTGCCTTTTTTTCTTTCCTACTGTCTTAATCTCCTTAGAGCATTGTTGTCCAATAGAAGTTTTTGAAACGTGGAAATGTTCTCTGTGCTATCCAGTATGGTGGCCACTAACCACCTATGGCTATGGAGCATTTGACATGTGGCTTAATATGACTGAGGAGCAGAATTTTTAGTTTCATTTAATTTTAGTTTAATTTCAAACAACCAAGCGTGGCCAGTGGCTAGCATATCGCACAGTGCAAAGAAATGAGAGCAGGATTGCTCATTGTCTTCTATCTTGTTTTAAGCCTTCACTCCTTTTGTTCTTATACACTCGGCTCCCTTTAATTACACCTACTTGATTCCTTTTCTCAACTGTATTCCTCTGTCTTTCAGAGTTTCCCTTTTCTTTATGTGCTCTTGTTACATGAGTTGGCCATCTCCTTTTCCCTGACTCCTTCCTGATCCTATTTCCCAATACCGGTGAGTTAAGATACTTTAAAACACAGGCAATGCAAACCCCTCTCATTTGCCTATTGATGGAATATTTTCTCAATTATTTTCTCATTTTTCTCAGTTGTTTCTTCCAGCCATCTTACCTGTAATTTCGTATCACGTTGTCAGAGAACTGTGAGGCATGGTCGGCTTCTGGTCTCCCTAGACACTGTTTCTGTCTGAACATTGGTTGATGTTTGGATCTCCACATACATAGCAACAGTTCTCATTTCATAGACATTTTATGAAATTTGGCATGATTTTTCTACTTGGAATTTTCCTGATAAGCAAAAGATTTTCTCACGGGATCAAAAGTTTCCTGGGAAGGGATTTTCCTCGCTTATAAAGTGTTTGCAAACTCCAGAATTCCATTTCCAGTGCCTCCATTTCTGTAATTGTTCTCAGCGTGGGGTACTATAACACCTTACAAAACAAAATAATCAGCATCTTTCAGTAAAGGTGATGGATTCTAGTGATTGAAATTTTTAAAAAAGACTTTATTCATTTATTTGAGAGAGAGAGTGAGAGAGAGGGAGCGGGGTGGGGGGTGGCAGGCAGAGGGAGAAGCAGACTCCCCATGAGTAGGGAGTCCAAGTAGGGAGCTCCATCCCAGGACCCTGATATCATTACCTGAGCTGAAGACTGATGCTTAACCAACTGAGCCACCAAGGTACCCCCCGATTTAGAATTTCTTCAGCCCAATTAAAGTACCTGATCATTCTACCACTTCATATACATAGCATGAATTCATATATTTCAGAGAAACCCAGTGTAATAAGCTTTTATGTCACATGTGAAATTCTACTTTCATATCTATATCAAATTACCCTAATCAGCTCTACAAGTTATTTTTTTTAAAGATTTTATTTATTTATTTGACAGAGATCACAAGTTGGCAGAGAGGCAGGCAGAGAGAGAAGGGGGGAGGGGAAGCAGGCTCTCTGATGAGCAGAGAGCCCGATGTGGGGCTCCATCCCAGGACCCTGGGCTCATGACCAGAGCCAAAGGCAGAGGCTTTAACCCACTAAGCCACCCAGGTGCCCCTCTATAAGTTATTTTTAAAAATAGGTGAAAGATGAAAATAAATCTTAAAAATAGAAAAATTGAGGTAAATATGTTGAGGATAATATAAACAAAAAATTTTTGTATTTGTCTCTATATTAATGTTCCTATGAGATGTATTGATTCTAGAACTTGTTCACTCTCAGGGAGTCACAAGAAATTCTGTGGGTTGGAGGCTATTTTTTTAGATTAAAGGATCCTTTTCTTTTAATATGTAGCAACCAAATATAATGTCTGATCCTTAACTGGATTATTCCTGATTTGAACAAAAGAGCTATGGAGATGATTTTGGAGATATTTGGTGAAATTTAAATATAGACTTTTGGGGAATTATTGTAAATTTTATTAGGTTATGTAGCAGTTTGTCTTTGTTTTTGAAGATACATGCTAAATCATGCAAGGCAAAACTGCTGACAGAAATGTTCTTTATGGTAATTGAGCAGTAACGTACATAAAGCAAATACGGTAAAATGTTAATGGCCAAATCTAAATGAGAGTATATGGTCTTCTCTTTATTTTCCTGTGTATTCAAGAATTTTCATAATAAAATTTAAAATAATGGTCTAAAGTAGGGGTTGGCAGATTATAGTCATGGGCCAAATTTGGCCCACTGCCTTTTTTGTTATTTTATTGAAAAATGACCATGCCCATTTGCGTATGTATTGTCTATGGCTACTTTTCCTCTATGACAGCAGAACTGAAGACTTATGACAAAGTGGCTTGCAAAACCTCAAATAACTACTTATCTGGCTCTTAACAGAAGTTTGCTGACCCCTGCACTAGTGAGCAGATTATAATTTATAATACAAAATATGATTCATTAGGAAATTAGTTGACCTTAGGAGAATCCAAAAAATTGATTGAAAGTATATGAACAGAAATTATCATGACTTAAAGTAACCACTAAAATTAAAGCAATTAATCACTGAAAAAAAGGTGCATCTTTATAATCAAAATATATTTTTAGTTTTATATTTCCAGAAAGACTGTTTAATTGACTAGAATAATCTATGGTCCAACTCTTCTGCCTTTCTTTTAAGCCAATTTTAAGGTAAGCCTTAATTTTATTTTTCTCTAGTCAATTCTAGAATAAGAATTTGATAGCATCACATCTTAATGTATTTTTCTCCATATAAAAAGAATATTTGTGACAAGAGAATAGTCTCCAATTATTTTATGAGCCTGAGGCTCTATCTTGACACTTAAATATTTTATGATAAAATAGGAGCTGTCAAAGAAACTAAGCTATTATTGTTGATTCCTTTAAAAAATTTTAAAATAATTCTGATGGAGAATCCATTGCATTTGCGTTGTGGTAGTAGGCATTGTGGAACGTTCAAAATAATTTTGAACTTTATGTTTACAGAGGTTACTCTGTAGCTGCAAATATAGTGTAATAGAAAAATTACTTCTCCCTTCTGAAATACTTTCTTACTCACATACCTATGTCTATTAGCTACTACCCCGGTGTTTATTTGGATTTTATGTGCAAATTCAGTCCTTCCTTTTATTTATAGTAAATTACCAACAGGGTAGTTCTATGACTTTTTTTTCCCCCTACTATTTCTTGACTATATACTATACTAGGGACTGGGATTATAAAGATGAATATACCTTGGTCTTTGCATTCAAATGGCTCCAAGCTAGCTGGAATGGGAAAGAACAGATTTTCCCCTAACATGCTAAATAGAAACAAGCATGGGGTGTGTTGGGAGCCCTTAGCCCTATTTTGTTGGAGGTGACATTGGAGAAATTTTATACTGTTAAAGACTACAGCTGTATGACATAATAAAATTGAATTCTAAAATGCTGGATTTTTTTTTACTTCTTTTCTTTGTAGTTTACCTAAACCAACTCACGTATGCTTTCAAACTTACATCTTCTTTTGTCTCAACGTTGCCTTTCTGTCTTCATTTCTGCTGCTGTAGGTCCTCTCCACCCAGCATTGTCGTGGCATGCTTCTAACTGTACTTCAGCACTTGCCCTTTCAATCCATCTTGGATTCATTTTCCGGAATAATGTTTTTGGAACATTGATCTCCTTATGTCACACTTCTTTTCAAAAACCACAGTAACTTCATATTTCCTCCCAGATCAAAGTGTCTTCATATTGGAACCCTTCAGCAACAAATTTACATCTCCAGGTTATTTAGTGTCTCTAGCGAAAACAAAATGCAGTCACCCTCCACATTCTTAAGATTTTCCGTTTTCCACCATCGCTTTCATTTTTGAAGACCCTGCTTTTGATGATGATGATACTAATAGGTTTCAGAATAATATACTGATTGATATAGGTTTGGAATATTTTCCATTTAGGGGTGTATGTGTAGTCTATGAGCAGCTAAAAAGTTGTCATTTTCAGAAACTATTTGTGACTGTAGTTTTAAAAATTCAATTCCACCAATATTTCTTGAGATTACTAGGGACTGTACTAGTTGTCAGGAGAGGTAAAAGTAGGTAATAGAAGTTTTTGTCTTCAAGAAGGCTATGACCTTGACTGGATCTCAAAGGGAATGATGAGGCTTGTCTCTATGATAAGACACATTAAGTATGTGCTGTAGGAAAGACCTATAGTGTTTTTTTTTTAATTTTTTCAATTTATTTATTTTCAGAAAAACAGTATTCATTATTTTTGCACCACACCCAGTGCTCCATGCAATCTGCGCCCTCTATAATACCCACCACCTGGGACCCCAACCTCCCACCCCCCCACCACTTCAAACCCCTCAGATTGTTTTTCAGAGTCCATAGTCTCTCGTGATTCACCTCCCCTTCCAATTTACCCCAACTCCCTTCTCCTCTCTAACAACCCTTGTCCTCCATGATATTTGTTATGCTCCACAAATAAGTGAAACCATATGATAATTGACTCTCTCTCCTAGACTTATTTCACTCAGCATAATCTCTTCCAGTCCCGTCCATGTTGCTACAAAAGTTGGGTATTCATCCTTTCTGATGGAGGCATAATACTCCATAGTGTATATGGACCACATCTTCCTTATCCATTCGTCCGTTGAAGGGCATCTTGGTTCTTTCCATAGTTTGGCGACCGTGGCCATTGCTGCTATAAACATTGGGGTACAGATGGCCCTTCTTTTCACGACATCTGTATCCTTAGGGTAAATACCCAGGAGTGCAATTGCAGGGTCATAGGGAAGCTCTATTTTTAATTTCTTGAGGAATCTCCACACTGTTCTCCAAAGAGGCTGCACCAACTTGCATTCCCACCAACAGTGTAAGAGTGTTCCCCTTTCTCCACATCCTCTCCAACACATGTTGTTTCCTGTCTTGTTAATTTTGGCCATTCTAACTGGTGTAAGGTGATATCTCAATGTGGTTTTAATTTGAATCTCCCTGAGGGCTAATGATGATGAACATTTTTTCATGTGTCTGATAGCCATTTGTATGTCTTGATTGGAGAAGTGTCTGTTCATATCTTCTGCCCATTTTTTGATATGTTTGCCTGTTTGAGGAGTTCATTATAGATCCTGGATATCAACCTTTTGTCTATACTGTCATTTGCAAATATCTTCTCCCATTCCGTGGGTTGCCTCTTTGTTTTTTTGACTGTTTCCTTTGCTGTGCAGAAGCTTTTGATTTTGATGAAGGAATCAGAAGAGACCCCGAATCGCTAAGGAAATGTTGAAAAACAAAAATAAAGCTGGGGGCATAACGTTACCTGATTTCAAGCTTTATTACAAAGCTGTGATCACCAAGACAGCATGGTACTGGCATAAAAACAGACACATAGACCAGTGGAACAGAATAGAGAGCCCAGATATGGACCCTCAACTCTATGGTCAATTAATCTTCGACAAAACAGGAAAAAATATACAGTGGAAAAAAGACAGTCTCTTCAATAAATGGTGCTGGGAAAACTGGACAGCTATATGTAGAAGAATGAAACTCGACCATTCTCTTACACCGTACACAAAGATAAACTCAAAATGGATAAAAGACCTCAACGTGAGACAGGAATCCATCAGAATCCTAGAGGAGAGCATAGGCAGTAATCTCTTCAATATCAGCCACAGCAACTTCTTTCAAGATATGTCTCCAAAAGCAAAGGAAACAAAAGCAAAAATAAACTTTTGGGACTTCATCAAAGACCTATAGTGTTTTATGAGCCCTGCAAAAGGGAAAGAATTCCCACAATAAGGTAGTTGGGGAACTCTTCATGGAAGAGGTAGAATTTGAGATTTTTAGGTTGGCTACATTCTCAACAAATGGAGATGTAGATGAGAAAGAAGGCAGAAAGGAATACAATTTTTTCAGGGCAAAAACGAGTCAAATTGGACTGTCTGTACCATTTGTGAGAAGGAGCAGAGCTGATGTGTTAACAGAATGTGGAGGACTTTAAATGCCTCTCTGAGGAATGTGGATGATATTCTATAGCAAACAAAAAACCACTGTGGGTTTTGAGCACGATGTGGACCTAGTCAACATTGTGCTGTGGGAATTTGTCCTGGAACATTTGCTGCACTTGATCTTAGCCAAAAGGCTGAGAAACGAGGTCCTGGAACATTTGGAATGGAAGAGAAAAGACAACAGAGGGAGAAAGATGAATTTGGAGGTCACCATAATAGTTTAAGTGATCAACCTGAAATAGTGTGGTTTCAGTGGGAAAGGGAAAATGAGATAGAAGTGTGACAAAAGTAAAATAAACAGTACAAGCTGGCAGATTGGATGGAGGGCAGAGGAATAAGGTGCTTGGGACTGGAGAAAGACTTCCTTCTTTCTCATATTAGATGCAACAGAAGAGAAAGGAATCTGGGGTTTTTGTGTAAGAACTAAGCAGTTTTTAACATTTTATCTGTTTGTACTTTGTTTGATTCCTTCTCTGCTTGAAAAAAATTCAAATCTTCTTTCAGATTTACAATTTGCCAACGCTTTTCCACATTAGCTCTCTTTTCATTCATGCATACCTTTTGGGGAGTATTTTGTATAATTTGTGTATTCAAATATTTTGAATAATTTAGAAGTAAGTTGCGTATATCATAACACTTATGATATCATGACGGTATATATCTACTAATAAGATGGACTTCCACTTCATAATTTTTATTTTTGATGCAAAAATTATCAAAAAGAATAATGGTGCAAATGAGCTATGATACATTGAATAAAAAAGAATACATGATCCCCTAGCATTTCTCAAAAGGGCAGTGAGGTGAAAAGTAAGCTCTTCTTTAGGAGAGATTGCCAGCTAATAAATATAGGTGAAAAAGTAGAATTAGATAATTTGTAATAGTGCGCCCAGCAAAATAGTAACTGATTCAGGTAAAGATGATCAATGGTTGTTAATACTAGTGAATGAAAATTTGTTGGGAAATCAGGCTTTTACATGATCTCAAAATATCACATCATCTCACCAGCTGATGAGACCAAGCATTGGGACAAACTGACAGGGTATTCCTTCTTGCATGATGCTACAAAAACTGTACAATGTCACCCTATGATATTCTTGCCCAGAATGCTTAACTTGAATCATAAAATGAGAAAACAGTAAGAATAATATCAATTTGGGATTTTTCTGTAATAAAATGGCCTGGATCCTGTAAAAATATCAGTTATGATATAGAAAATAAAATGGGAAGTTGTTCTAGATTAAAGGAGACATTAAAACTAGACATATAATGCTTGATTCTTTGTTCTGAACCCTAGGCCACTCAATGGCAATGATGATTAGCCATTAGGAGCTTTTGATGGGACAACTGAAAATTTTTGATTTGGGGCATTTTTAACCCTAGAAAATATCATGTTTTTAACGTCCATTTTTCTAAAGATTTTTACCACTAGTCTATACAAAATAAAAAGTAGGAATAGCATTATAAACTGTCAGTAAAATATAGTTTAATTGAAGCAAGATTTAAAAAATAATAATAATTAAATATCACAGAAAATACTTTTCATGATTATTCAATAATTGTCATGAATATTTTTTTCATCAAGTAAAAAAAGCATAGCAAGCTCCAAGGGAACAAATGCAGGGGAAATAGAACTAAGAGATTTTCATTTATAATCTTAGTCATTGACAGATTATAAAAATATGATTCGGAAAATAAATTAGACAAAGACAACAAAAACAAAAATCAACAACAATAACAAAACCAAAGAAAACAATCTAATTCATTAATATAATTGCTGTAATTTGAAATGGTGTATTGATGTATGGATTTGGGGAGCACATTAAAATCATTATGACTAGTTGAAAGGCTCTCTAGGAATGTAAGGTAGTTCAAAATTAGAAAAACCTATTGCAGTGTCTAACCACTGTAATAACTCAAATTAATAAAATAACTTCCAGGACCATCTGGGTGGCTCATTTAATTAAGCATCTGCCTTCAGCTCAGTTCATGATCCTGGAGTCCTGGGATCAAGCCCAGCATTGGGCTCCCTCCTCATTGGGAGCCTGCTTCTCCCTCTCCCTGCTCCCTGCTCTCTCTCTCTCTCTTGCTATCTCTCTGTCTCTCAAATAAATAAAATCGAGAAAAAAGAGAAAAAAGAAAAATAACTTCCATAGATGCTCTAAAAAGCTTAATTTAATTCATCATATACTTTTAAATGAAGGAATTTTGAAGATTAAGAAATAGAACAGTCCCTAACTTGATAAAAATTGTATATCATACAAAAATCTACCATTCTACTCAGTGTCAAAATGATAAACACATTTTTATTAAATTCTGAAAAGAGATCGCACTGTTAAATTACTTAATATTTTCTGTAATGAATAGTCAAATAAAAATATCAAAAAATTATGATTATTCACAGATCACACAATTTTCTGTATGAGAGTTCCCAGAAAATGAGTTAAAAAATTATTGCAAACAATTTGAAAATTTTAGTTGACTGAGCACCTAATTAATAAACAAAATTCAGTAATCTAAATAATTATCAGTTAGGGATTATAATGGAAGAAATGTAATAGTTTATAGTAGTAACTATACACATAAATTATTTCATTATAAAGCAGAGCAGAAATGTATAGAACCTGCATGATAAAACTTTTTTTTTATTTCAATTCAATTCACCAACATATCACATCATTAGTTTTTGACATAGTGTTCAGTGATTCAATAGTTGTGTGCAACACCCAGTGCTCATAATAACACATGCCCTCCTTAATGTCCATCACCCACTTATCACATCCCCCCTCCACCTCCCTTTCCACAACCCTGTTTGTTTCCTGAAGTTGAGTCTCTCATGATTTCTCTGATGTCTCTGATTTCTTCCCATTCAGTTTTCCCTACCTTCCCCTATGATAAAAATTTTAAGGATTTCCTACAGAACATAGGGAAGACATGAATCAATCAAAAGACATCCTTTTTTTTCCTACAGAAAGATACCATATTATAATGAGACCATCAAAATAATTTTTTTGTAGAATATGACAAAATGATTCCATATTCATGTGGGATGAAGAAAATCAAGAATAGAAATTAAAATTGTGCTTTGAAAAGCACAATAATGAGTGAAGTCAAACCTGGCAAAGGTATTAACCATAATTCTGCAATGATTAACATAATCTAGAATCAGAAAATGAATAAAAAGATCAATGAAATAGATTTATGATTCCAGAAATAGATTTTATGTATGGATAAAGAAAAGATCTCTAGTCTGAAATACTGGTGTCTTTTCAAATCACTGAGAAAAATGTACAATATTCAAAAGATAATGTCGAGGGAGTTAACTACTTAGAACAAAACTAACCTACTCCTTATACCAGAAAAAATTTTAGATGGAGAAAAGATTTAAATTGAGAGGAAGCCATTCATAGAAGAAAAGAACTAAGTAAAAATTTAAATACCTTGAAATGGGGAATGTCTATCTAAATCCAGAACCATAAAAGTGAAGGACTGATAAATTTTAGTAACATAAAATTTAGTAACATAAAAATTAAAACATGTATATAGCGAATAATAGCTTGAGGAAAAAAAAAAGTAGTAAGCTAGTAAAAAAAATTTTTTACATATGTAACAATGTCCAGTTCCCATAATATATAATGAGCTTTTGCACCTCTATAAGAAAAAGTTGTCAGCCCAAAAGTAAAATAGGCAGAGGATTAAATAAGGCCTTTCACTTAAAAGAACATAAAATATTAATAGGCAGAAAAAAAAGATATTCAACCTTAGTCAGAATTGGACATATACATAACAAAAACAACAACAAAATAAGGATGTTTCACCAATCAGATAAACATTTGATAACAAAACATTTTCTAAAATATTATCTAATACCCATTGTTGGGGAGGAAGTAGAAAAATAGGAAATCATCTTCTTGACTGAAAGTGGAAGTGCAAGTTGGTAGAATGTTTTGAGAAGGTAATTTGACAATAACTGACAAAAAATTTATGTATACACTTTGATGGAACAGTTTCTATTCTTAGAATTTAGCCCCAGATACACTGATTAAAAAATATATATACAAGGATGCTTATTGCATTATTATAATAGTGAAAAATGGGTAATGATTCAAATGTCTCAGAGCATAATTTGCTTTGTGGATTAGGGTACATTATAATTTGAATTTTTTAAAAAAATGAGACAAATCTAAATATACTGATATGAAAAGAGTTCTGTTACAGTAATTTTTAAAACCAAGATGTAAAAAATAAAAAAATAAAAATAAAAACCAAGATGTAGAACACTGCAAAAATACACGTTGTGTATATGCACTTTTATATCTGCATGGAAATTTTCTGAGATTGTTCACAAAAACCTGTTTATTGGAAAAGAAAATGTATGCTCTTTTGCTTTGAATACAAAGCTCTTATGCTTTATATTCTTCTGATCCATATCCGTATTTTATTGTCAGCAGGACTTTATTTAATAATAAAAGGTGAAAATATTTGAAGCTTTGCAATTGACCTTTTAAAAATAGAAAAGATAATCTTAAGTGTCCATTTGAAGACAGATGGAGAGACAAGGATTAGAGATATATACATGAAAGTTGTCAGTTTCAAGATGACAATGAAACTGTAAAAGTGGTAGAATCACTTAGAGCATTAAGAGAAAGAGCGTGAAGAGAAAACTTAACGCGTTTATGTTTGCTCAGAAAAGGGGAAGAAGAGTTAGCAAAAGAGGTGGAAAAGGTGTTTTAAAGATGTGATCTCACTCCTACGTGGAATTTAAGAAACACAAAAGAAGATCGTAGGGGAGGAGAGGAAAAAATAAAGCAAGACAAAATCAGAAAGGGAGACAAACCATGAGACTCTTAATCATAGGAAACAAATTGAGGGTTGCTGGAGGGGAGGGGGTGTGGGAGAATGGGATAGCTGGTGATGGACATTAAGGAGGACACATGAGGTAATGAGCACAGGGTGTTATATAAGACTGATGAATCACTGACCTCTATCTCTGAAATCAATAATACATTATATTAATTGAATTTAAAATAAAATTAAATATTAATTAATTAATTGTTGGGGTGATGGAAGATGTGGTCAAATCAGTTCAAGCCAATGTAATTTAAATCATAGCAAAAATTTGAAGGTGACTAGTGTCCAGAACAGTCCTGAAATGAAAAAAGAAATAGAGCACAAATAGTTTCCTGATTGATCTTCCAATCTAGCTCTTGTGTTTGTTTGCAGTCGTATTTTTTCCCGACCATCCATTTGATGCATAGTTTCATGAAGTTTGGTCTTATATCCTGTTCCCCTAGATTGGTTTCATGCAGTAACAATCTAGAGGTGGATTTATTCAGTCCAAGCCTTTATTACTCAACTCTAGACCTATATATCCAAATGCCTATTTGACACATCCAAAATGTCATTTCCTTTTGGAAAAGTCAAATACAGATCAAAGTGTGGAGAACACATGTTTTCCCTCTCAGAAAGAGTTCCTTCCTTTGTTTTTGTTTTGATTTGTTTTAATTCCAGTTGTTAACATACAGTTATATTAATTTCAGGTGTACAATATAGTTATTCAATAATTCCATATATTACTCAGTGCTCATTAAGTGTACTCTTAATCCCCTCCATCTGTTGTACCCCTCCCCCTACTACCTCTCCTCTGGTAACTCTCTGTTTTCTGTAGTTAAGAGTCTAATTTTGGATTTGTCTCTTTTTTCCCCTTTGTTCATTTGTTTTGTTTCTTAAATTCCACATATGAATGAAATCATATAGCATTTGTCTTTCTCTGACTGTCTTATTTCACTTAGCATTATACTCTCTAGATCCATCCATGTTGTTGCAAATGGAAAACCTTCATTCTTTTTTGGCTGAATAACATTTCCTTATATGCATAGATGTATATGTACGTACATATACCACCTCTTTATCCATTCATCTATCAATGGACACTTGGGTTGCTTCCATAACGTGGCTATTGTAAATAATGCTGCAATAAATATAAGGGTGCATATGTCCTTTTGAATTAATGTTTTTGTATTTTGGGGCTAAATACCCAGTAGTACAATTCCTGCATCATAGGGTAGCTCTATGGAACCTCCATAGTGTTTTCCACAGTGGCTACAGCAGTTTGCAGGATTCCTTCACTCGGACAGGCAATAAAATCACCTTCTATCTAGCTGTGCAAGAGAGAAGCCTGAGAGATAAGACATTTTTCTTCTTAGCCTTCCATTTCCAATCTATCAGCAAGTTCTATTGATTTTATATCTAAAATATCTCTCAAATTCATTTCTTCTCTCCATCTTGCCTCTACCACCATCTTGGCCAAACAATTATGGTGCCCCACCTGGATGGCTGTTGTAAATTCCTAACAGATCTGCATTACATTCTTGCTAACTTCTAACCTGTTTACTACACTATTGCTGGAAAAATGTATTTCCAAGAGCGAACCTAAACATATCAATCTCTTTTAATGGCTTTTAGAGTAAAGGGTAACAAAAGTCAGGGCTTTGTACATTTCCTTTACAGTTATAGTTAAAAGCTTATGCATTTTCATGTGATTGTGTCTCTCTGTCCTCACCACTATACTGTTATGTTCATGAGAATAGGAGCTGTGCTGTTTTTTTTTTCATCAAAATTGTATTTCTGGAACCTAGGCACATGATAGTTGTCAATAAATATTTTAAATTAATAAGTGGTTGAAAACAAAAAGGAGTTTCAAAGGAAGTATGTGTCTTAACCTTTGTTAAGAGATCTAAAAGGAGGATGGTAAAAACTAAGAAGAAGTAGACAAATTTGATGACTTGATGAAATATATGATTACTGGTAAGTTTGTGAATAACGTGAAGGTGAATATTATCAAGACTACCCAAAGAGATTGACTATGGAGTATGTCCTGGGAAGTGAGGAGTAGATCTGCTAGGTGATTAAATCTGAAGAAAGGTAGGGTATAGCTCTCCAGAGATCTTACTAACATCAAAGACATATGTATTAGAAGCAAAAGAGCGAGGCCATAGGAACTTAGGTGTGGAACATAGGAACTGGTGTTTATGATGGTGTGAATTGTACTCTTGATATCATGCATATGCTTCTTCAGAAAAAGCTCTTTAAAACTGGGGACCATGTCTGCCTTCTGCCTTCCTAGAATTGCCTGGGAACCCATATTTGCCCAATTAATATTTTAAGGTAAGTTGAATTAAAGCCCCATTTTTCAGAAATTCTGCCACCTTAATTCTTATAGCATTTTTTAGACTTGATTTCTTACATTTACATCCATGTAAATTCTACTTCATTGCAACTTCTTGAAAAATAATCAGTATTTGTTGTATCGACTTCCTCATCACTTGATCTCAAGCAGTGATTTTTAAAAAATGTTCTACTATTGGGGGTTTCAAGAATGAGTTTCAGTCGCAGTCAATGAGAAGTGCATATTTTTTGGCAATTATGACAGATTTACAACAAGAAACCTGGGAACAGGTTTTTAAAACATGTTTCTGGTTTTGGGGAGGGTTTTTCAGCTCCAGCATCTGCAAACATCATCAGAATCCCATGATATAATCTACTAGCTACTATGAAATGTTGATGACTAACCTCTGGAACTGCACATCGAAGCAGTCAGACTTGTATATTGTGAGTCACAGAAATGTAGATTTAGAGTCAGTGAGAAGAACACCCAGGAAAATCTGCATACATTCAGAGATATTGATTGAGAACGAAGTGTAAGAGAAACACCCAATTCTATCAGGAATCTTGTGTCAATTTTATATCATCAACTCATCTCAGGCTAATATCGAGTAACTATAGAATCTTAATGTAAGTTTTTACCATCAAACATATTTACTTCCACTTAGAGGTATTAAATTTCATGGTAAGAAATGCTTTGCACAATAAGAAATATATGGAAAATTATTTTAAAAAAACATCTTACTGTTAATTCTTGGGTTTTATCTTATATTTACTAAATCCATATTTTTTAGGATACGAGGTCCAGAAAACTACATAGTTAGTGCCCAAAGTGGATTGGATGTATCTTTAAGTTTGAAACCTTGATTTTATTCCTAAGTTGTCTTGGTGTATGTATCAGAAATTAGAGAGACACAGGGATTCCTAGATCTGTTATTCCCTAGATCTGTACTCTGTTATTTCAACTATCAATGCCAGTTTCTGGCATTGCTCACAAGGAAGAACAACGCAAATGCTTCTGTTAGGAGAAATTGTTTGGCTTAAAGGACAAACTGAGATCAAATCCCGACCTTCCACTGTGTGACCTTGTCCCATTCAATCAATGTCCGTGAGTTTTAGTTTTCTCATTTGAGAAATGGAGATAATGAAATATGTTTAATAGACAGCGGTTTGTGGGAATTAAGTGAGGGGCATGAGAAATCGGGTTAAGTGCATGGGTCTTCAAGTAGTTCAATAGCAGTATGAGAGACAGAACCAGAGGGGTCAGCAGGAGTCAGGTTATAAATCATTTTATAGCTGCAGGGAGTCAATTGGGCCTGCTGTAATAGCTTTTAAAATCCTAGCATGTGGTCTCATGGGATTTATTTGATCAGAGGTACCTAAGTAACTCTTCTTCCCTCTTCTTGAACAATCTCTACGCCATTCAGCCCAAGCCTCACTGTCTTAAGAATCCTGATGAAGATGAAAAGGATGTTGTTTCAAGATTCCTTGAGAATAGGGAGGGGAAAGCAGTAGTGCCAATCTCATGGCCAGCAAGAAGGGTTAGCAGTGACAACCTGGGCGCTCTCAGTGGGATCTGCCAGGGAGTCAGGGAGAGTTACACTCACTGGTACTGAAACATAAACAAGAATTATTGAGCACACATTTTGAGAATATGAATATAATTGAGGCATGTGTGCTGTTAACTAACACATAGTGGTTTTGTTTTGTTCTTTTTATATGCAGGTAAAAAACAAATAAAATGTTACACCACAGCTTCTGTGATAGGAGTTTGTATAATGAGCCCTGGATATTATATGAGACTGATGAATCACTGAACTCTACCTCTAAAACTAGTAATATGGTATATATGAATTAATTTAATTTAAATTAAAAAAAAAAGAAAAAACTTACATAGAGAAAAAAATTCACTATAGAGAAAACACTAAGCTGCTTTAAAGGGAGGCGTCTTGGGGCACCTGGTTGTGCAGTTGAGTGTCTAGCTTTTAGTTTCAGCTCAGGTAAGGATCTTAGGGTCTTGGGATTGAACCCTGCATTGGGCTCCACGCTTGGAGTCTGCTTGACACTCTCTCCCTCTCCCTTTGCCCCTGCCCCTGCATGCTCTTTCTCTCTTTCTCTCTCTCTTTTTCTCAAATAAATAAATCTTAAAAAAAAAAAAAAAGAGGGATAGGAGTCTCCATAGAGATGGGCCTTTTGGGATATGGAGGATGTCTGGAAATGGAGAAGGTTGTGGGTAAGGGGAGTGCATTGTTCTAGAGGGGAAACTACCAATGTCACAATGAGCCTAAACCTGTAGAGCTGAAAGAGGTAGGATCTGGCAGGATTGTTCTTGGGGTTAGCTCCACTAGAACCGGCCATGTTTTATTTTAATCCAAGAGGAGATACAAGTGAACTTTCTTTTCCTGCTGTTGAGTAAAGGCTGCAAACCATCACTAGCTTGCTTACATCAGCTCACATCAGAAGTACTTTTCTGAAGGCCAAGTACTACTTTCCCGGTGTTTGCTCAACAGTTGATTTATGTTACTCATCTGCAAAACATCTTAGGATGCCCCATAATAAGCTGCTTCTCCTCAGCACAAGCTGAAAATGAGGTTCCTGATGGGAAAGTTTTGTGTTCATTTTATGTAGGTAATGGAATCCAAAACAACTCTCTTAAATGCTAGGTTTTCCTTTCCAAACATTTGTCTAGCAGTTTATTACTGCTGCTTATCTTCTCTCCAGAGGATGACCTCAGTCCCTCTGTGTGTGTGTTTATGTGTGTGTGTTGGTTCCTGTGTATGCTGCGGGTGTATGTCTTTTCTGTAAACCCCCCACAGTATACTAAAGATTGTCCTCTCTTGCCTTTTGTCTGTCATCAAGACTTTAGGAATTGGGGCTAGAAATCCCATTGTAAAACCTCCATGAACCTTTCTCCCTATTTCTAAAAATGAGGGCTTTTTGGCATTGAATAAGACATTATGTGTAAAGCCCAGCTTGGGCCAGGGTTCCTCCCAGCCAGGACTCTTTGTGAAAAGCAGTTTCACTTTCAGCAGTTAATTACTCTTTAAAGAAAACACTTCCCAGAGACCTTCTTTGTTTTGAGACAGGAGGTGGAAATAGGGCTGCACTACCACGTAGCGTGGGCCATAGCTGGTCTGGTCCATGGTGTGGTCACGTTTCAGCAGGGATTCCCCTTACTCCTCACAATGCCTCCTCCTCCTTCCACACTCAGATCCCAGCAAACACTCATTTGATTTAAGAATACACACCGGTTATTAAAACAAAAAGATCCTGTCAGTGGAATACTGAGAAAGTGATAGAGAGAGTGGTGGAGAATGAAGTTATAGAAACCTGACAATTAGTGAAATTCAATAACTTCTTTGTTCATGCAATAAACGTGGATTGAGTTCTTAGTATGTGTCAAATGCTATGGCAGGAGTTGGAGATCCAGTGTATCCATAAGGAAGTCACAGTTTGGTGAACATGATGCTTCTGTGGAGAAAATGACAGTATTCTTTTGTATTTATATTTGTATTATTTATTTTCCTCTGGTTAGTGCAGCCCAACCTATAAGCCAGAAACTTGGTAGGTTGAAACTATTGCAAGGAGCCTCTGATACCATATATCTATCTACCCATCATCATCTGTAGATTGAATAATTGATAGATCCAAATTTATATATTCTCTATTTACTAAATAATTAGTAATATTTCTAAACATTTATTCAAATTATCAAATAGTTATAAAAATGAGTCTATTTGTAAAATAAAATGAAAGTAGTAAAATATAAATTAAATTGTTACTTTAGTCATCAAGTACTATTCTTGACAGATAGTACTAGTAGTATAAGCTAGTGGTATAATCTAGTAAAAAGTTTTTATATAAATACAAGCTACCTAAATATTTAAAAAGGAAATCTAATACTTTAAAAATAGAAATCATCTGTGAACCACTGCCCATTTACATTTTTAACATGAATGAGCCTAACACATATTTCTCTTGAAACAAATAATGAGTAATTTGCTAATATTGGGGTTTTTTTCACTCATAAGGAATTTTCCAAGAGTTTTTGAGATTTAATTTATTCTTCCATTTATTCCAGTAGTATTTATTGAGTACCTACAACTAGACACTATATAACACAGAATAGTGTTTAAAAACCTGATAAATATTTGTGAGATTAACCATTTCATAAAATATATGGATAAATTTATTTCTGTGCAATGAATCTACTTTTCTTATTAGTTTTTACATAAAGTTGTTAATGTTTCAAATAGAGTATTATCAACCCCAGTAAATAATATGGTCTTCAAGTATGAATGCAGAAAAAAAAGTGGACGCAGCAAAAATGTTTTTTACTACAAAAATCGGATGAGATTTTTCCTCTCATTGGCTCTCTGACTTGATTCTTGAGTTATTCATCACATTTGATGTGAAACAGTTAAATAATTTTAAACTTTTCAAAGTTCAAAAATTTATAGATGTATTGAAATAATCCCTGATAGTATTGTTCTGTATTCAGGATTAGTAACAGAATGAGTCCTGAAAAATAAAAGCAAATATAAAATCAGAAATTCTGGTAGTGTGGTTATCTGCCCTATGCATTTTACTGAAACAGAGCTAGAAGACCAAAGAGTGTCCAAGTTATTGAAAATCCGTGAAGAACTCCTTCACTCTTAAATTTGAAGTGTATGTTAAATGAAATATTTCTTTTGCAGACATTATGAAACGCACCAGTTGCCATCTTCTGAGACATCTTTATATTTAAGAATCTTATACATAGTTTGCTGTCCTTGAATTTTAAAAAGTTGTGGCTCTTAAAACTAAAGATTGTCAGAACTAGCTAAAAAGATAAGTGGCTGCTTCTGGGGCCTGGGTTAGGTCTAGAGCCAGCCAACATTCACCAACAAGGGACAGATGAGTAGATAGCCACAGTTTATCCTTCTTCTCAAACTAACTGCGCATATACTTAAGGGACGGTTGCTTACTAGGGGCTAATAATACATCAAGATGGAATTTGCAGAGTCTAGCCAGGGAATGACCTTCCTGAACTTTGACAGTGAATAAATTGTGAGGTTGTTACATTCTGCAGCTTCCCGGATCCCCACCTTCCCAGATCCCTTAGATCCCCAGATATACCCCTCGAAAGCAAGAGGGGGACAAATGGTGATGTACGGTTGCCAGTTTCTCTAAGCAGAGGTGAATATTTGATTTAATGGGTAAACCCTTGATTTCAAAATGACTTTGAAATTAGAGCCACTCCTAGAGGCTGAATGGACTTTTACTGCCTAATGGCATATCTGTTCCTTTAGAGATATCTCCCCGATAGAGACAAAATCGTAAATGTTACCTCACACTCATGCACAGATTGTGTTGGAATCTAACTTGTGAACTGTGTGAGAGATTTGACCATTGTCCCATGTCCACTGCTATCTCATTATCTTACCACCTACTACAGTTGCTTTATAACGATATTACTATTATTTTGCTAAATTAATAGGTCTAGTAAATGTATGTTCTCAGCAGAACTTGTTAAACTTGTTTTGTGTCTGTGTGTGTGTGTGTGTGTGTGTGTGTGTGTCTGAGTAGGCGTGACCCATTAGTGTAACTTCACAGTGGCTCTGTTATTTCTCTGTACCGACTCACAGAGACCTTAGTTTGAAGACAAAGCACTTTAAATACTTCAAAGACATGGAAACATTAAGAAGATCAACTGATCTTTTTAAGCACCATTTTAAAATCTGTGACATGATAAATGGGTTTTTCTTGACAATATTCAAGGAAAGCTGTGGTTAATGTTTTTAAAGCCTTCCTACCATACCTTTTGAAGTAAATTCTACCATGAACTAAGTTGCCATCTCTCTGCGTCTCAAAGCTTCTTTCCACAAAGTGGAAATGTTCTGGTAGGAGACATAAGGCTCCTACTTCTGAGTTTCTGATTCTGGGAAATAAGTGTTTTGTAATAAATACATTTTGCTATAAACTTAAGAGAAAGAAAACTTTGGAATTGCATTAAATTAAGCTACAGAATTAGTTCTTTTCATGATGTATAATTAATTCCCTGATGATTTTTGTATAGCAAACTTTTCTGTCCAATATGTTTGCAGATTACTACTTTTTATGCCTCAGAATTTACCAGATAGTATGTACTCAATATGTTTTAGAATAATTAGATCTGGCAAAAAGGACTTGCTAAGGTCAACTCAGGTCTTCCACCTCCTCTAGAGTTTTCTTCCACATTGGCTTAGCTTCTCAACGTAAGATTTCATAAATTTAGCTGTTTTTATTGACAGAAAAATAGCATTCAGATATAAGATTGAAATTATTATACCCTAACATGACAGTTGGGACAATAGATAAATACACTACCCGGGCATTCCTAGAATTAAAGGAACCCAAGAGTTATATTGTCTTCACACTTATAAAAAGAATGAAAACTTAAGCCAATAATTGAAAAATAGGAGCAATAATTGAAATATAGGTCCTAAATTTTGGTATTGCTTTTTTTCTTTTAGGTGAAAGAAATTGGTTTTTGTTTAGTTTTACAATGTCTGTGATTTTAAGATTGTTTGGTCACTTGAGTGTGATTTTTCTAGTTTTTATTAAATTTATAGTGATGATGTACAAATTTTTCCCTTTTTTGATTAAAAGAAAAATGGAAAGGTGCACTAGTAAATTACTACTAAAAGTCTTTTGTATTCTGCTCATGATATCAAGCTGTCCTGAGATCTAGAATTGAAACTTATTAAAAGTGCTTTATATTTAACTAGAAATATTATATTAATTCTTAACATTAATTTATTACAATAAGATAGCCATCTTCAAAACCTCAAAAAATGTATCTGTCAAATCTATTTAATATTAATTTCCTCTTTCGGGGGTAAGAGTATAAAGTCAGTGAATGGAAGCAGAATCACACTGTTGATGATAACCCATAAAGTCCCTTAAATCACCCATAAATCACATATGCTTTGCTTTGTGCACCCTATGTAGTGACTTAAGTTTCATGTCTAATCCTAGTAGGGGAGAGTAGTTGGGCCAGAGTGTGGCAGCCTGGATGCAAATTCTGGTCCAGTCACTTCCTAGTCATGTGACCTTGAGAAAGTTAGTTCACCTCTCTGTGCCTCAGTTTCCCTCTTGGTACAATAAGGCTGACACAGGGCCAACCTATAGTGTTAGGGGAATTAAGTGATTTTAAAAATGCCAAGCACAGAGCAAGTGCTGTATCAGTGTTACCTTTTCTCATTATAACATAAAAATGTACATAAGAGAATAAAAAGTTCATGTATGCCATATAAGTTTACAGTTTTTGGAAATGTGTGCTTGTTCACACGAGTTAATTCTATGCATGATGTAGTTGGCACATCCTGTTCTTTCCTCTAGTGTGTTGTATTAATTTATTTTTTCTTTAGTTGATATATATATGCACTGGGTCAGAGTGTAAAATGCATTTCTTGTGATGGGTTAGGGTCCCCAAAAAGGTTTCCCTTTCAAAGTCACTCTTCTGGAACATCTGAATTCCTCTACTGTTGCCTCCTGAAAGCTGTCAGAATGCTGCCTCAATTTTGTTTTCTTTTTTCCCCCACTCTGGTGAACAATGAGCAGTAAAACTGGCTCTCTCCCCGGATGGGGTGTGAAGATAAAGGTCTAAGTAGCTTGGGAGAGCTTGCAATCACCCGATTGCCTCCAGGTGTAGACTGGGCGGGAGACGAGGTAGGTGGGTGGAGAGCTCTAACAGGGTGGAGGTGGAGAAGCCCCAGATCATGCAGCAACCTGTGCTCAGACTCTGGGTTGGGCTGTGAGGGGTGGAGAGCTCCGCTGAGATGAGACATGTTGGTCCTACAAAGGACAGGGTGCAGATTGGGAGAAGCAAGAGAAAATATTTAGGTATGCTTGCTCTTGGCATGAGATGTGGTTCTGAGAATAGCATGGTTGGAAACTTGGTAGGGAAAAGATAGAGGGATAGACGGGGTGGGAGGTAAGGTAGTGAAAGAAGTTAGGGGAAAAGGTAAGGAAAGGATGGAGTCAGTTGAGTGAGAATCTCGACATGTTGCACTCCTTATGACTCAAGGTGATGGCCTGCTGCTCTTAGGCCAATTAAGAGCTAAATCCAACAATGGGAAATGGAAGTTTGTACTGGCTGTAGTGTGTGAGAATAAAAAAGCTGTTAATACATTAGTGAAGTGCAAAGTTTGGTCTCTGTAGCTGATGAGGAGCTTTTGTGTAATTGTTGAGTTCATAATGAATTGAACAAGCCCAAAGGGTAATGGGTGTGGTTTTCAGTGTGATCTACTTTGGGGCGTTTCTAAGGAGGCAGTGAACCACCCAAGAAACCAGCTAGATATTATAGTTATGCACTCAAACTGGGAAACAAATGGTCCGGATGCAATGTAGGACAATTATCTTCTGCTGGGTAATTCATGCCCCTAGGTCACAGAAAAGACCACCCTCCCAACTTTCAATCATTTCTGAGATTTCTTGGAGGATTTCATCAAAGTGTCCATAAACAAGATCAGATGATGCCATGCGTACCACTGCCCTTGGGCAGATAACCCCCGCCCTCCCACTGGGAAGAGCTGGATCCCACAACATGGCTCCCTGGGGAGAAGAAAAGGAAATGTCATTGTCTTTTGCTTTGGAGGGGTATCAAACTGATGATGCATTGTAGCTTTCAAAGATGAAGATTTTTGTATCACTGTCTTCCTCAGTCTCAGGCATGGGGGAGCCAGGACAAATTCTGAGTAATACACACCATACCATTCTCAGTTGTATGTGTTTCACTCACCCAGAACCAAGGTTTTGTTCCTGGGCAAAACTATGCTTGTCTCTCCCCCCCACTGCCCCGCCGCCTTTTTTTGTCCGCTTGTCTTTTTCCTATAGGCGAAGTCTTTACCTCCTTCCTCACCCCATAATGATTATCAGTGTAACTTTTTGTAAATAACTTTACTCGATTATTTAAAATAAAAAAATTCACAAGATAATAAAGGGAAATAATTTTTTTTTAATTTTAGAGCTTCTAAAGCGTTTTTTAAAATACAGCATTTGGTAATTGCAGTGAATAACTAGATAGCTACATAAAATGTGTCCTCTGTTTCTCTGCCTCTTCCTAAAAGGTAAGAGCGGGCAACACATGGAAAACATGAATTGAAGGGCAGGAAAGGCTTCTGTCTCTCACTCACCCACGTGCCTCTGGGTTTGGCATGTATGAGATGGGCCCACCAGAGACTGAGGTATGCATGAGGGTTGGGGGAACAACCCAGAAGAGAATGTCACCTGGGAGAAGAGTCAGGAAGATAACTTTGGTCCAGGAAACAACACACTGGTTGTCAGAGGGCAAGACATGCTCATGAATACAGTATGTTGTTCATCATGTCGATTTGTCTCTTGACTGCAATGCATGCCTAATTCCAATGGGATAGGAAGTGCTCTGATAAAATGAAATAATATTTTCACAAAAGCCTACAAACACTGATAACCAGCAGCACCGATACATGGTTTCCAGTTGGAAATAAAAGATGTAATAACCCTTCCTTGTGGAACCCATTTTAGTATCAAAATTTTGAGGATTCCAGGAGATGGTGGTGTGTGACAGTAGATGATGATAATCCTGCTTCTCCTTTCTCCAAATGCTCCAAAAAACCCTTTCACTCATGTTACTTTGCTCACATGATTTTATCTTCTTGGGATGTCTTCCCTTAGCCCCTGTCTCCTTTCTCAGCCTGACGAATTCTTTCTTACTCTTTAAAATGCATCTCAAAGACATACAAGTAGCCAACAGACAACAGACACATGAAAAAATGCTCAACATCACTCAGCATCAGGGAAATACAAATCAAAACCACAATGAGACAGCACATCACACAGGTAGGAATGGCTAAAATTAACAAGTAAGGAAATAACAAACGTTAGTGAGGATGTGAAGAAAGGGGAACTTTCTTACATTGTTTGTGGGAATGCAAGCTGGTGCAGCGACTCTGAAAGACAGTATAGAGGTTCCTCAAAAAGTTGAAAATAGAGCTACCCTATGACCTAGCAATTGCACTATTAGGTATTTATCCAAAGGATACAAACATAGTGATTCAAAGGGACACATGCACCCCAGTGTTTATAGCGGCAATGTCCACAATAACCAAACTATGGAAAGAGCCCCGATGCCCATGGACGGGTGTATGGAAAAATATGTGGTATTATATATATAATGGGATATTAGTCAGCCATCAAAAAGAATGAAATTTTGCCATTTGCAATAACATGGATGGAACTAGAAGGTATTGTGCTAAGTGGATAAATCAATCAGAGAAAGACAATTGCATGATTTCACTCATATGTGGAATTTAAGAAACAAAACATGAACATAGGGAAAAGGAAGGGAAAATAAGACAAAGACAGAGAAGGAGACAAACCATAGGAGACTCTTAACTATAGGAAACAAACTGAAGGTTGCTGGAAGGGAAGTAGGGGGATTGGGGTAATTGGGTGATGGGCATTAAGGAGGGCACTTGATGGAATGAGCACTGGGTGTTATACGCAACTGATAAATCAGTTCTGAAATTAATAATACATTATATATTAGATTGAATTTAAATAAATAAATTAAAAATAAAATGCATCTCAAATGGCCTCTCCTTGCAGGCTTTCCTGACTTCCTGGGAAGAATTAGTGTTCAATACCCATTTCTATTATGATACTTAACACATTCTGTTATGCAAATTACCTGTTCACCCATTTCCATGAGAAACTGTTAACTCATAAAAGCAAGGTCTATATTCTAGTCCCATGTGTTTCTTGAAGGCCTAGCAGAGAGACAGGTTAATAGGGCTCGTGAATATTCAATGGCCGATTGACCTACTGAAATAAGAAATACTATAAATGATTTGAAGATCTGTATTCTTTAAATACTGCCTGTTTGTTGTTGTTGTTGTTGTTGTTGTTTTTTAAAGATTTTATTTATTTGTCAGAGAGAGAGAGGGAGAGAGAGCGAGCACAGGCAGACAGAATGGCAGGCAGAGGCAGAGGGAGAAGCAGGCTCCCTGCTGAGCAAGGAGCCCGATGTGGGACTCGATCCCAGGACGCTGGGATCATGACCTGAGCCGAAGGCAGTCACTTAACCAACTGAGCCACCCAGGCGTCCCTGTTGTTGTTGTTTTATATTTATAACATTCCACTTTGGGACTGAGATGATTTGATAGGAAAATCTGATTATCCATTTTCATTTCAATGGTGATTTTTTTTTTTTTCTTAAGAAAAAGATTTCTTCTCTGCTTTGTAATTCCAAACCTTTGAGGAACAGCCTATTGGAGATAGATTCTTGGTGCACCTGGGTGACTCAGTGGATTAAGTGTCTGCTTTCACTGCCATCATGATCCCAGGGTCCTGTGATTGAGCCCCACATCAGACTCCCTCCTGGGCATGGAGACCCTGCTTCTCCCCACTCTCTGATCCTTCCCCAGCTTGTGCTCTCTCTGTCTGTCAGATAAATAAATAAAATCTAAAAAGAGAAAGAAAGAAAGAAAGAAAGAAAGAAAGAAAGAAAGAAAGAAAGAAAGAAAGAAAGAGGAAGGAAGGAAAAAAAAATATTATGGTAAATGCTTAAATACAATTTTATTTTTCTGAAATGATGTATTTATCATTAGGGAGTAGGGCATGACTCTTTCCAGTTAACATTTTGCTTTTCAAATGATCTAAAAATGGGTTATGAAGAAATGGCTTAGGGAATTAGAATAATGAATAGTTGTTTTTTTTTTCCAGACACCTGCTGGTTCTGAAGTTGTTGTGCAGGTTGTTCAAACGGGGCTGCCCTTCCTCCTGGTTCAGTGTGGGGTGACATGGGAAGGGCCTGCTCAGACAATGATGAGAGCAAGGACAGCACAGAAAATAGGTGGTGGGAGAAGGTGGAGTGCGTGTGTTCCGGGGGGGCGGGGGGTAGAGATAAGAAGGGGGAAAAAGAGGGAAGGGGCACCTGGGTGACTCAGTGGGTTAAAGCCTCTACCTTCAGCTCAGGTCATGATCTCAGGGTCCTGGAATCAAGCCCCGCATCCGGCTCTCTGCTCAGCAGGGAGCCTGCTTCCCTTCCTCTCTCTCTCTGCCTGCCTCTCTGCCTACTTGTGATCTCTGTGTGTCAAATAAATAAATAAAATCTTAAAAAAAAAAAAAAGATTACTCAAGAGATATTTGCTGAATGAATGAAGTGGGGCAGATGGTATTCAAATAAGATTCTGAGTGACTATGAAGTCCAGGTCGATTCTAGGATGACCTATTGACTCCCAGACTCTGGTGTGAATGGAACTAACTAACTATGGAGTAAAAGAAGTGGTGCTCTAGCTCCTGTCTCTGAAAAGATCTTTTGTAAAATCTTAACAGGGAAGACTAATAGATACCTTAAGCCAGGTAAACAGGTATTTATCATCAAATTTTTGCTGCCAAGGCAACAAGCATCTATAATACATCAAACACCAGAACAAAACAAGACACAAACCTTGCCACCAACTCGACCCATCTGTCCACCAAATAAAAAAACGCATTTTAAGAAACTTTGATAGGTAAAGATGCTAATGTGGTATCAAGGCGAAAGTCATGCTAGACTCAAGGCTGCATTTGGTTAGCTCATATTAGCTTTGAACTTTGGTCACATTCAATTCTTTATCACCACCGGATTATAGTTGTTTTCAAATAACAAATAAGACCCTTGTGAATCTTCCAGAGGAAGCCGTTGTCTAGCCAGCTGTTGCTGGCTAGAAGTAAAGATCAAAGGAAAGAGTCACTTGACCTCTTTGAACCACAGATTCTACTAATATGGAATGGTACATGAAGCCAGTAGATAATTACTTAAGATTTTATAGTATATAAAACCATAGGGTTTCATAGTATAGCGGGGAGAGTCTATAGGAGGTCAGGGAGATATTATACTAGTGAGCAAATAATCTGTCATTTGAATCATATGGTTATCAGAGTTTAGGTTATCAGAGGTTATCAACGGCTATCATATTAGTCATTGAATTAAAGCTCAGGTTTATTGTTTCTTCTTCTAGGATAAATTTGTTTATAATTTCTGGAATAACATCAGAAATCAACTACCAACCCTATGATAAAATATGGTAGAATATTTGGAGAATTTCAATGTGAATATTCTTCTACTCTCAAACTATATCAACTTTATTGCAGTGTTGAGTTCTGTTGGATACATAACATGTACAAATATGCTAAGAATATTGAGAAAATCCAGAGTAGAATCATAAAAAGTATTTATATGGGAAAGTAGGTTAATATAATAAAATATATTTATTCAGTCTACAAAGTTAAAGCTTGGGAAGAATAGTTATTTTCATGTCTATTTAGTCAGCAAACATTTATTATTGAAAAATGGTTACTTTTTTTGTCATATTCAGTTTCTCACAGTTTTTAACATTCTCTTTTGAGTTTATATGCATCTACTTTTTGCTCTCTTTGCTTGACTACTTCTTATCTTCAAAGAGTCACCTTGGGCTGAGCCTTGGAATCCTTTCTGAATCTCTAGACAGACAGTAAATACTCTTTCTATAGGCTCCTGGGATGCTCTGGCCTTCTGACAGAGCATTTTTCCCTTTTAGGTTTTAGGCTTTAATTTTCCCTAAAAAGCAAAACAAGACAAAACAATAATAACAAAACAACAAAACTCAGTAAACTCCTTGAGTTCTCACACAGCACTTAGAACATAATATGCAATCATAAATGCTGTGTAAATGAGTAAATCAAATGAACAAATTATTTTTAATCCTTTCAGAAAAAAATGTGATCAAAGAATAAGGGAGGTAATATGGAAAAAGTGATGTTGGGAATCCACAGAATTCAAGGAAATCTCTTTTAGATTCCCCCTCCCCCCACCGCCAAAGTAATCCTGGGAAATCCACTTGAAAATTTCTGGAGGGGCATCTGGGTGGCATACTTGGTTAAGCCTCCCACTTTTGGGTTTACATCCAGTGGGGATCTGAGTCCTGGGATCCAGCCCCAAGTGGAGCTCATGCTGAGCTCTGAGTCTGCTTCTCTGTCTCTCTCTCTCCTTCTATCCCTTCCCTTTCTCATGCATGCTCTCTTTCCCTCTAAAACAAATAAATATATTTAAAAAAGAAAGAAAAGAAATTTGGGGGATTTCTGGATTGAACATTTTTAGCTTTGAGGTTTTTTTATTTAAATGAGGTTTTAAAAGTACATAAAATTAAAGGCACAAACCACATCCAAAACATTATCTTCCCAAGGTCTAAACTAAAGAAACTTTAAACTACAAAAGGAACCAGTCTTGGATGAGAGGCTACTTTCTGAGAGAAATGAAATCCAACTTATTCAGGACTAATGTGAATGTGGATTAACTTGATATTATGTGTGGTCATCAAGGTCATCTCTTGGAAACATTCAGTTCCCTGGAGATAAAAGCAAATGGGACTATGCTAAATTACTTGAGAGGCAACTCAGGTCCTTCACCCAGGGCCCTCCCTATCCCCCAGCATTCCCTAGGTCTGCTGCTCCAGCAAAGAATGCCTCCGCCTCATTCTCTGCCCATCACTTTAGCACCTGGCTTCCATCTCCAGACCCAGAGGCTGCCTCCTTCCATTGACCTTTTGGATATGTCTCACAATCAGAAGGAACAGATCTGAAATACCTCTGTGGCTGTTTTCATTTTGACTTAAATTGCAGTTGACGGTTTACACATTTCCTCCTAAGTATTCACTCTTCTTTTACACACGTGTGCACACACACAAACATACACTCAAATGTAAACTCTTAGAAGAAAAAGATTGGGTCACAGCGTTTTTCATATTGTAACAATGCTTTCAAAGAAGGAAGAAATTAGTAATGGAGAGTAAATTCATGGGAGGTGCTGAGTTAATGCTTGTGATTGTTTTCCTAAATAAAGGAAAATTATAAAAGAAAGAAAGCATAGAAGGGAGGGAGGGAGGAACAAAGGGAGGAATGGAAGATATTTGGGCACAAAGTTTACTGTATACTGAAAAATGCAATTAGAAAGCACCACTTATGGGTGCCTGAGTGGCTCAGTTGGTTAAGCCACTGCGTTTGGCTCAGGTCATGATCCCAGAGTCCCGGAATCGAGTCCTGTATCAGGCTCCCAGCTCCATGGGGAGTCTGCTTCTCCCTCTGACCTTCTCCCCTCTCATGCTCTCTCTCTCTCAAATAAACAAATAAAATATTAAAAAAAAATGAAAGCACCATTTATATACCCTTAAATTGGGAGTATTACAATAGCATATTTTTGTGTCTCCCTTTTTAATAACGAACTTATGGTAAAAAGACATTAAATAAGGGAAGAAAAATCATGGTTAAGGGAAATGGAGAGATGTACTCTGCTGTTTTTAAAATGTTCTCTGAGATTAATTCATACTAGGGTGTGGATTTTGTGACCTTGCATATATAATCCTGCACTTATTGTATCTGTGAAAAATAAAACAGAAGCCTACCCAGTTTGATTGAGATCTTGGATTAGCCTAAAGAAAGCTGAAGAGACCCAGTTTTCTTAACTGGCTAACATGATAAAACGGGAAAATTCTCAAAAACTGGAGGCTGGTTGGTAAAAACGACCACAATTAAGTTGCAGGATTATGGAGTTCCCCCAAACTCTGAAAATGGCATAGCCATTTGATATGTATATGTTTATCTTAACTTATCTTAAGTTAAATTTTTAATTTAACTTATCTTAAGTTAAATTTATCTTATCTTATCTTCACTTAAAAGGAAATCATTTATTTTCTAGATCAAAACGAAATTCTTTGACCCTGTAGAAGACAGAACTGCTTTAAAATGTCTGTCCATATTCCTACATCCACACATATTATTGATTTTCTTCACCTCGTCTCACAAATCCTGCATCTAGAATCCTACTCTCATAAGCCAGATCACAAAAACCCACCCAGTCTGTCATCACCACCATTTTTCAAGATGTGTTTATGAGCCCTCAAGTGGAGTGTTTTGGCAGCCACCACTCTGGAAACCACTCTGGAGATGAGAGGATTGTCTGATTCATCACCTTGGAGAGAGGGTGGGGGTGTTGCTTCTGGAGGTGGGTTTGGAGAGGAACCCGAGGCTCTAAGATCTCACCAACACATCCCCAGTATTCTAAGAAAGCTTCTTCATCTTCCTCTTACATACCAACACAGCTTGTAGAGATCTTGCTCTTTTCTCTTTATGAGCACTCCATCTATGTTGCTTTCTTAAAGCATAGTGATCCCGGACATAGGAAGCTTGTACCATTCGTTTCTGGAGGGCTTGGATACTTTTCCAGGTCAAACCAGACAAGTACTGATTCCTGACTTTTATTACCGAAAGGCAAGAAATTAGGTAAGAAGTTCTGTGTCATAATGCAATCAGGGTTTTTTTGTTTGTTTTAAACAGGGGCACTAATGGTTACCTTTTGACAAAAGAAAAGAACTTAAAAACATTCTCATTTAGAACAGTATCAAAGATGACAGTATTGGGGTGCCTGGGTGGCTCAGTGCGTTAAAGCCTCTGCCTTCAGCTCAGGTCATGATCTCAGAGTCCTGGGATCGAGCCCCGTGTTGGGCTCTCTGCTCAGCAGGGAGCCTGCTTCCCTTCCTCTCTCTCTCTCTGCCTCTCTGCCTACTTGTGATCTCTGTCAAATAAATTAATAAAAATCTAAAAAAAAATGACAGTGTCAAAGAATTTTTTGGAAGATTAGAGGTGAAGAACACAAAACATGGGCTGGGAAAAGAATTCCAGTTTGCTTTTTAAGAAAACTGCTTCATCCAGGAGAAAAACATGTCCTTTGAGATGTATAAAACTTGGTAATAAAGATTATAAATTTCAGAATGTGATTTCTAAAAAAAAAAAAAAAAGCAACAACAGGATCTGGTATTCTATGTGAAAACTACTTTGTTGACTTAATCTACATACAGATTTTCATTTAAAAAAATACACACACCACGCTAAAACTGCTTATTCAGTGACGCTGCTCACCAAAGGAATTATTCTTTGACTCTGTTTTTAGTTGGGCGTGGAAAGGTAATTTTCCCCCTTGGCTGGAAGCTTGGGGAGGAGCCAAAGTGAACACCCATGTGAACACAAAACAATTAAAAAAGATTCATTCTGAATCAGTTGGTTCCCATGAACAAGCTGGGATTTATTAATCTACCCTGATTAAAATTAATTAAAATATAGGCTTGGGAGTGGGTAATCAAGTGAACAGGAAAAAAGACAAGCAGGGGTAACTAAATATTCAAACATTCTCAGATGAACATTAGTAAGAAATATAATGTTAATACCATTATTACTTTTCTTATTAATCATTATTTTTAAAGAATGAGAAAAGTATTAGTGTTATGATTTCTATCTCACAAATATAGACATATATCATAGACAGATATAATTCTTGAAAATTTGATCTTCTCAATACTTAGAATACATAATTCTTTTTAAATAAAGAGATTTGTTTCAGTTTTCTGATTAGACTACGCCACGTCAAATTACTAACCATATAAGGTGGTTTTCTTTGAGAAATTAAAAATAAAATTTATTTGGAAATAAAACTTTCTTTTCCAAATTTTAGAGAGTTAAAGGTTTTTTTTTTTTTATGGGAACATTAGAGTATGTAGCAACTTTCTTTTATAAATATTTGCTTTAAAGAAGAGGCCAACATAATCGTTATTGGGCGCCTGGGTGGCTCAGTGGGTTAAGCCGCTGCCTTCGGCTCAGGTCATGATCTCAGGGTCCTGGGATCGAGTCCCACATCGGGCTCTCTGCTCAGCAGGGGGCCTGCTTCCCTTCCCCTCTCTCTGTGATCTCTTCCCTTCCTCTTTCCTACAGTGATCTCTCTCTGTCAAATAAATAAATAAAATATTAAAAAAAAAAAGAAGAGGCCAACATAATCGTTATAGATAGTTGTCTAATGTGCATGGGACATTTGTTTTCAAAGTTATGAGTAAGAGGTCAAATTCTACCCATCAATTTTATTGGCACAGCTACAAATAGCTTTGGAGGGAAAAAAAAAAAAGGCACCACCCAAAAATCGTTACTTAATTCACAAGTGCAATTATTTACAAGGATTTTCAGCCATGATTTTGTAAAGTCTTAGAGTATTATTCCAGCTAATAACAGCAGAGATCAATGGTGAAAAGTTGATCTGACTTTGGTATAATTCTGAGTTACCTTGCTTTGATCATGAAAATATGTTGTGTGCATATAGATTGAAAATAAAACCTCCTGGGATTTTATCTTCTTGAGAAGTTCTACTAGCTCAAATTCATTTTCAGAATTTTGTTTCTCTCCACTTTATACAAAGCAGACTCATAGTTGGACTTCCAGAGTAACTTTATAGTGGTATAAAATAATCTCCGGTGGAAAAAGAACAGTGCTCCATATTTAGAGTTAGGCAGACAAAGAAAAAGTTAGGTTTAAACAGTTTTGATTAGAGACTAGTGAGCCCATTGGAAATCATTATTGACTCGAGATAAAGAGGCCTCTCTGCTCCTATAACCAGCAAATGATACATCACTGAAGTAATTGGTTTCATTTTTCTCACCTGAAAAATATACCAACACCCACTTATTTAACAGAAGTATTTTGTTTGTAATGATTATACCTGAGAAGAATTTTGAACTTGGAAGATATGGTGCAAAGACAATTTTTTTTTAAATTTTTTAAAATTTTTTATAAACATATAATATATTTTTATCCCCAGGGGTACAGGTCTGTGAATTGCCAGGTTTACACACTTCACAGCACTCACCATAGTACATACCCTCCCCAATGTTCATAACCCCACCCCCTTTCTCCCAACCCCCCTCCCCCCAGCAACCTTCAGTCTGTTTTGTGAGATTAAGAGTCACTTCCGGTTTGTCTCCCTCCTGATCCCATCTTGTTTCATTCATTCTTCTCCCCCCTTAACCCCTCCAAGTTGCATCTCCACTTCCTCATATCAGGGAGATCATATGATAGTTGTCTTTCTCCGACTGACTTATTTCGCTAAGCATGATACCCTCTAGATCCATCCACATCGTCGCAAATGGCAAGATTTCATTTCTTTTGATGGCTGCATAGTATTCCATTGTGTATATATACCACATCTTCTTTATCCATTCATCTGTTGATGGACATCCAGGTTCTTTCCATAGTTTGGCTACTGTAGACATTGCTGCTATAAACATTCGGGTGCATGTGCCTCTTCGGATGGCTATGTTTGTATCTTTAGGGTAAAGACCCAGTAGTACAATTGCTGGGTCATAGGGTAGTTCTATTTTCAACACTTTGAGGAACCTCCATGGTGTTTTCCAGAGTGGTTGCACCAGCTTGCATTCCCACCAACAGTGTAGGAGGGCTCCCCTTTCTCCACATCCTCACCAGCATTTGTCATTTCCTGACTTGTTAATTTTAGCCATTCTGACTGGTGTGAGATGATATCTCATTGTGGTTTTTGATTTGTATTTCCCTGATGCTGAGTGATACGGAGTACTTTTTCATGTGTCTGTTGACCATCTGGATGTCTTCTTTGCAGAAATGTCTGTTCATGTCTTCTGCCCATTTCTTGATTGGACTATTTGTTCTTTGGGTGTTGAGTTTGCTAAGTTCTTTATAGATTTTGGACACTAGCCCTTTATCTGATATGTCGTTTGCAAATATCTTCTCCCATTCTGTCAGTTGTCTTTTGTTTTTTTAACTGTTTCCTTTGCTGTGCAAAAGCTTTTGATCTTAATGAAATCCCAATAGTTCATTTTTGCCCTTGCTTCTCTTACCTTTGGTGATGTTCCTAGGAAGATGTTGCTGTGGCTGAGGTCGAAGAGATTGCTGCCTGTGTTCTCCTCAAGGATTTTGATGGATTCCGTTCGCACATTGAGGTCCTTCATCCATTTTGAGTCTATTTTCGTGTGTGGTGTAAGGAAATGGTCCAATTTCATTTTTCTGCATGTGGCTGTCCAATTTTCCCAACACTATTTATTGAAGAGGCTGTCTGCAAAGACAATTTTAACACATCAAATTTTACCTTAGTATTTAGGCAGAATCTCTATAATTCTATAATCTGAATAGTTTTTCACTTCCATTTTTAAGAAACCATAAAAGAAGTAGTTTACTTTTTATTAGAAAAAAAAACATAACATCAAATGCTATTTTTAATTAAAATGCTCTCTT
The DNA here is from genome assembly GCF_009829155.1 of Mustela erminea. Classification (NCBI taxonomy): domain Eukaryota; kingdom Metazoa; phylum Chordata; class Mammalia; order Carnivora; family Mustelidae; genus Mustela; species Mustela erminea. The sequence continues at coordinate 40,415,403 of NC_045626.1, forward strand.
AGTTGAGGTGATCAGTTTTTATCTATTATCTTTATCTATGTATTTTTACATGTAATAATCATATTGTATAAATCATCTACCTCATAATATTTTTAGTGAATATGATTTTGTGTTTTTAAAAGTACTGTGATAGTCTATCCTTGTCAGAATTCTCTCATTAAATTGTCTCATAAGAGACAGTCAGTTAAGCATCTACCTTGGGCTCAGGTCATGATCCCATTGTCCTGGGATCAAGTGCCCCCTCAGGCTCCTTGCTCAACAGGGAGCCTTCTTCTCTCTCTGCCTACCACTCATCCTTCTTGATCCTTTGTTTCTTTGACAAACAAATAAATGAAATATTTAATGAACAAATTTCCAGAAGTGGAGGAACTATGATATGAACTTCTTTATGATTCTTGAAACATATTGTTCCCAAACACATTGCATAGTTTTTAAAGCTAGTAACTGTTTTCTTGGGCTGATTTCAACACAACATAGTTGTCACCATCATTGAAAATATTTTTGGCACTCCTTGGATATAATATGTCATCTCAAGATCCTTACAAATTATGATTCTTTGTGAGAAAAGACAAATATTTTTCAAATACTTTTGGAGTACTAATTTTAAAATATCTTTACTTAACCACTATTCAAAAATGAATATTATTTATTCATCTAATTTAACACCCACTCAATATTTGTTATTTGGAGTGTATGTTACATTCGTTTCTTTCCTTTAACCCTAAAGTAATATTTTAGTTCGGTGATTTCTTAATCTTTTTTAAGAAAATAATTCTTAAAACCATTATGTGATGATAAACTATTGAAAGGGATTTAAAATTTGGCCTAGTTTATATGCAATTAAATTTAATGATTGTTTAACAAAGTCACTCCCAGAATTTTGAAAGAAGTTGCTTCAATTAAAGATCCCAACATTATAGTAGAAAATAAATTGTATAGAATGATACATTTTTTTAAAAAGATTTTATTTATTTATTGAGAGACAGAGAGAGAGCATGCACACGTGTGTACACACACACACACACACACACACACAGGCATGAGATGGGGGAGGGGCAGAAGGAGAGAGAGAATTTCACCTTTACATGGGACTCAATCTCACCACCCTGAGATTATGACCTGAGCCAAAACCAAGAACTGGATGCCTAACTAACTGAGCCCTGGAATGATACACTTTACATCTTAGACCAAGTTGCCGTACTTTAGTTAAGCTGACTCCGAAGTACTGCTTTTCTGAACGTGCTCTTAACCCATTTATGTATTCATTCACTTTGTCATCCATCAGCCACCTGAGCAGAGCAACAAGATGGATACAGTACCTGGCCCTACATTCCTGCATTCATTCAACGCTGGCTAGTTCACAGGCCTTTTTCTGGTTTCTTAGGTTATAGTAAGAAAACACATTGCCTTTCCCAAAGGAATTTAGAATCTGTGTTGTTTTTGCTACATAAAGTTCCATTTCTTCTCATTTTTTCCTTTACAGTACTACCTAATTTAAAAATATAGCTCATTCAATGCTATTTTCATAAAGTTCTCCACTTCCATGGTCAGAATTTATTTCTCCCACTTGTACTTCTCAGATAACTTTGTTGTTAGCCCTATTTTTAAGCACATATTCTATTCTGTCTTTTGTTACAGTCAGAGGATGTTTTAATGGTTGAAAGGGTACTCTGGAATCAGACTTGCTGGATTTGATCCCATTTCTACATCACTGCTACCTCAAGAAGTTCCTTCACATTGCTGTGCCTCAGTTTCCTCATCTTTAACAGTAAGAGAACCTACTCCAATGTGTGTGATAAAGATTAAATGAGATAGTATGTGTGAAGTGCATGTACTCAGACAATGTTAGCTATTACTATCTTTCTCTTTAGTTGTGAATTGCTGAAAAAAGACTGTATTTTATTAATTTTTGCATTACTGATAATTATCACAATAAATATCAGGCAGTAGTCATTTAATGAATAATATTTTAATCTAGAACAAAATTTTTAGTGGGTCCTTTTTCAGCTTTGGAAATCACCAAACCATTCTGGATAGATCTCTGAAAGAGCAAATAATTAGACTAATTTAAAGTAAAATGATTATGGGACGCCTTGGTGGCTCAGTGGGTTGAAGCCTCTGCCTTCAGCTCGGGTCATGATCCCAAGGTCCTGGGATCGAGCCCCGCTTCGGGCTCTCTGCTCCATAGGGAGTCTGCTTCCTCCTCTCTTTCTCTGTGCCTGCCTCTTTGCCTACTTGTGATCTCTGTCTGTCAAAAAAAAAAAAAAAAAATCTTTAAAAGTAAAATGATTAGATAGAAAAATGAAATTACTTGAAAAAACATATATATCCTTGGAAGTGTAGGTTTATTCAGTGTGATTGAGTTGAAAATTTGACACCTCAGCTCTTTTTCAGAGACTTTGTTGTTGGGTAAAGTTGGCTTCCTGGGTAAATGTCTAAAAAATTTATTGACTTTCATTTACCAAAAAGGTGCTAAGTACTAAGGTGGGATATAGGACCTAAATACATCACAACTGGAATTATTAAGATCTGGGTCCGAGACTCTTCAATCAGCATTAGAGTATAGCTCTAAACTCCATGGTCACCCACCAAGAAAGGATAAAACAGAAAGGCAGAAAATATTGAGGGTTGTCAAAAATGTAGAGCAGTTGGAACTCTCACATATTACATTTGGAATGTAAATTGTTAGAAACACTTTGGAAAATTGTTTGGTGCTATCTACTAAAATAAATGAACGTGTACCTACCCTGTGGTTTACTAATACCACCTCTTTGATATATATCTTTCATAAATGAATGAATATATGCACTGAAAGACATATGGGAGTGTTTGTGGAGGAGCTACTATGTGTCATATCCCCAAACTAGAAATTGCTCAAATGTCCATCAATAATAGAATGGATAATATATGACAATGTATTCATACAGTGGAATACTATACAGCAATGAGAATAACTAATCAATAACTTCCTCCAAACATGAATGAATTATACAAACATAATATTGGGTGGAAGAAGCCAAATACAGAAAAGAACATACAGCACTGTTTCATTTATTCAAATTGACAAAAGCTCAGGGCACCTGGGTGGGCTCAGTGGGTTAACCATCTACCTTCAGCTCAGGTCATGATCCCAGGGTCTTGGAATTAAGCCCCTCGTTGGGCTCTGGGTTTAGTGGGGAGCCTGCTTCTCCCTCTGCCTGCCACTTTCTCTGCTTGTGCACGTGCTTTCTCTCTGTGTCAAATAAATTTTAAAAAATCTTTAAAAAAAAAAAGAATTCAAGGGGTGCCTGGGTGGCTCATGGGTTAAGGCCTATGTCTTCGATTCGGGTCATGATACTGGGGTGCTGGGATCGAGCCCCACATCGGACTCTGCTCAGTGGGCAGCCTGCTTCCTCCTCTCTCTCTGTCTGCCTCTCTGCCTACTTGTGATCTCTATCTGTCAATCAAATAAATAAATAAATAAATAAATAAATAAATAGAAAGAAATCAAACTAGTAGTTATATTTGAAGTTAGTGACAGAGGGCCTTCATGTTCTAGATCATGATCAGAGGACTAGTTACACAGGATATAGTTACCTGATAAAAATTCATTGAGCCATATGCATGTGATCGGTGTACTTTTCATAGGCATCATAGCTACCCCATATTTATATCATATGTTAGTTTAAAAAGTAATTAAACTTTCTCTATGAGTCCAAGCAGCTTTTAAAAAGAACTTTTTAATCTCTTTAGAGCTGCCTAAGGGAAGCAGGTTAGCAAAATACACTATAAAGCCCTTTTCCCAAACTCAAGATCCTGCTTTTGTGTGGCCAGAAGCATGTATGTTTACTCTTCTGGCTGGAAAAATAAACCTAAGGCGGCTTTCCTAAAGTTTGAAGGAAAAAAAAATCAAAAACAAAAAAAAACATAAAAACTCTCTCCCTGGGGTGCCTGGGTGGCTCAGTGGGTTAAGCCGCTGCCTTCGACTCAGGTCCTGGGATCGAGTCCCGCATCAGGCTCTCTGCTCAGCAGGGAGCCTGCTTCCTCCTCTCTCTCTCTCTGCCTGCCTCTCTGCCTACTTGTGATCTCTCTCTGTCAAATAAATAAATAAAATCTTTAAAAAAAAAAAAAAAAAACTCTCTCCCTGGACTTCTGACTCAGCCACAGGAAAACCTGGTAATAAGCTCCAATGTTTACCCACCTTATCTAAGAACCTGGGAGCCTTTATGTAAATGGAATTCCCCTGACACAACGGCTATACCTGAAGAGGTCAAACATGGTGGGCTATTACTCACTCACCCATCGTAGAAACTAGAAGTTTACATTACATTCTAGTGTCCTCATTTCCTTGTACTGGAAGCCCAGAGAAGAGAGTCAGTTTCTAATGGGGCATTTGTTAGTCGGGGGGTGGGGAGCTCTGGGCCCTGCACCTTTGGTGTGAGCAAGCTGTTGTACCCATGGGCAAAGGAGGATGGAGGGACGCTGAGGGTGTCTCTGCCCTGCCTCTTCTTTTCCTTTTCACTTTGGCAGCAAACTGCATATAGACCTTGATATTGCAGGAGAGATCAGGAAATAAATTTGTCTCAAATGCAGAGTACCTAAAATTTCTAGGTAGCTAGCTAGCATGGACTAATAACACACATTCCTTCTTGCTAACTTCGTTTTTTTATTGTGTGACTACAGTTGAGCTCCAGAAATGAGCTTGATGCTGTCCACAATTCGCTTATTATCACATACCATGAGATTAGGGAGAGTTTAAGATACAATTAGTGTCATCTCTGTTTTCAGTGATAATTAAATTATGTATGTGTTGCCCTTTTATGCTTGGCGTGAAATCAACTTGTTGGCTAGAACCAGTGGTTTTCACTCTACTTGGTTTATGGCAAAACTGACTTCCTCGCACAACAGTTACTGAATTTCTTCTGTCCTTCCCAAATATCCAAATCTTCTTCACTTGGCAGATGATCTGATCCGCCCCCCCCCTTTTTTTTTTTTTCAACTCATGCAAAAACTTACTGCTTCTTCCTCTATGTTATTTTCCAAATTTATTTTCTTCTTACAATTCTGATCACTGAGATTTTTTTTTTTCCTGGCCTCTACATCATTTCTCTTTCTCCCTGTCATTCCCCAACATTATAATCCTGGTTATTATTTTTTTCTTGCCTGTGTCCTCTATCTCCCAGGGTAGTTGTTAATTGCTTATATGAACGGTCCCCTTGTTTCTTATGTTTCAACTTTTGCTTCTTTCTTATTTCTCTCAAGTTCCCCATGCAGAAATCATGTCATTTTCTCTTTTTTATACTTCTATCTTCTGTTATATCACTCATGCTTAAGTGACCCAATTTCAGTTAAAATATCTTTCCCATTCTTTTCATAAATTTCCTCTCTCTCTCTCTCTTTTTAAAGATTTTACTTATTTACTTGTCAGAGAGAGAGAGAGAGCACAGACAGGCAGAGTGGCAGGCAGAGGCAGAGGGAGAAGCAGGCTCCTCGCTGAGCAAGGAGCCTGATGTGGGACTTAATCCCAGGATGCTGGGATCATGACCTGAGCTGAAGGCAGCCACTTAACCAACTGAGCCACCCAGGGACCCCTAAATTTTCCCTTTTTCAAACCTTGTTTAGCAAAGCATAAAATAAAGGAGCCCATCTTCATCTGTACGTCTAATGTGCTGGCTGGGTATTAATATGACCCTGTGATACTAGCTGAGGAATTTGGACCAAATCTTCTAAGAATTTTTAACTTGCTAATGTCAAATACAAAAAAAAGCAGCTGTATGGCATGAATATGTTGGAAATTTTTGGTTTTCAGTTTATTAGTAGACTGCATAGACCTTTCCTTGTCCCCATATTCTCTTTTTCCCCCTTACTCAATAACATCCAGATAAATCATCACTCCAGCCATTGCCCATCATCACCCAGAGTCTTGCTGTTGTTGCTTCTGTGAGTTCAAGTCCAGTCCTGGTGCTTTTCTCCAGCCTTCAGATAATACTCCAGGAAAACCCCTAATATCCCCTAGGCTCAAAGACTCAGAAACTAAAAAGGGAAGGAACAAGGTGAAGAAAAAAAAAATAAGTAAGTGTAAGAAAGAAGAATGATATGCAGAAGAGAAAAGGAAAGAAACAGAATGAAGGAAGATTTAAAAAAATGCAATCGGGATAGAAGGGAAAACTCTGGTTGAGGAGAGTCTTAGGAAAGAAAGTTGTTGGCATTGCCTGGGACTTCCAGGGACTTTCTCTTTGCTAAATCACGTGGTTATATATGGATTAGCTGGCTTGCAACTTACCATCTGCAAAGAAACACCAGGTGTTTGTGCCTGTAACACAAAAGGCTTCATTGATTTTCTAAAATAACATTTGATCCCATGGCAATCGAATTTAGTAAACATGGTAAGTAGGCATTGAATTTTAGATAGGAGGTACTGACAAACACCATAGAATTTAAGCATTTATCCACGTGTCTGGATATGGAATAACAAATAAGTGACTGCAAATCAACCAATAAATGCTGAGGAATGGTGATACACATCTCATTTTAAGAGAAAAATGTCTACATCCAGAGGACCTCTATTGATGAACGATATGGCAAAAGATTAGTGGCTGTCATTATGGAGAAATTACTTGTTGAGATTTATTACTGAGAAAATGCTTGTTCTCTCTTCAGGACTTGTATGAGTGAGGCATAATTTAGGTACACCTAACGGGGGATAAATTGAAAGATCTGGGGATTATGCGATTCTTATTTTTTAAAAATATTTTATTTATTTATTTGACAGAGAGAGGGAACACAAACAGGGGGAGTGGAGAGAGAGAAGCAGGCTTCCCGCTGAGCAGGGAGCCCCGCATGGGGACATCCCAGGACATTGGGATGGTGACCTGAGCCAAAGGCAGATGCTTAACCACTGAGCCACCCAGGCGCCCCCAATTATGCAATTCTTATTAATGAACTATATGTTTCAGTTTTTCCTGCAGGCTGGCATTTCCCTTGAGGGGACTTTGATCTTTGATGGGGTATTTAATCAGGGATGGCATGATTGGCCTTAATAATGAACTATTTCTTCCTACAAAAGTCCCTAATCACAAAGTATAGGTCAGGAAACTTGCCTTTTAATAGTAATGATAATAGCCATAACCATCTGTAGAGAGAGAGAGCTTTATAGCTTCAAAAATATGCCATCAAATAATATTTTATTGGCAGGAAAAAAAAAAACCTTTATGGGTTCTCATTTAAAACTGAATTGAATTGAATAAGTACTTTAAAACCCAATGTTTAAATTAGAATTTCCCTCTTCATTTATGGGACCGTACTTAGTTTCAAGAATCATAATCATAATATTCATCATGATTATTTTGCTCCTGCTTTAAGAAATGTAATGCAGAAAATGGCATTAAAAATATTTTTTTCTGATAAGAAAATGGCTCAAAGTTGGAAATTGGAATTTTGAAATGTATCTCTGTCACCTTATCACTTTGCTGACATGTATTAGTAAGAAAATTCATGTAGTGAATCAGGAAATAGAAATCTTTACAGATAGAAAAAACCTTCACAAAGATTTTTGTATTGAGTATAAAAGATATTTGAAAACATAGACTATGCTTTAAGTAGGAATCCTTTAGTGATCACATCATTATGATGATGATAACTATGTTGTTTTCATAATTAATAATGGTTTATAATATTACTAGTCATTTTAACCAGCAAATATAATACTTCATGAGTAAGTACAGCAGGCTGCAAATGTTGAAGACAGATTTGCTTAGGATGCTGCCACCTTCAGGAAACTTCACCTTACAATAATTTGTATCTGTTGTATTGGAGAATTCATTTCTGTTTAGGGGGCATTCAAATTCCCTGTGTTCATATTATGATTTTCTTTCGCCTGATAACAGCAAGTTGAATGGTGCTCTTGATATTTTTGAAAAATCCTATTTTGGAAAGTATTTAAAATGGGCTGTGTTATTCCATTCAGTAAAAGAATATCATTTTTATTAAGATATGTGAATTTTAGGGACACCTGGGTGGCTCAGTTGGTTAAGCTGCTGCCTTCGGCTCAGGTCATGATCCTAGGGTCCTGGGATCGAGTCCCGCATCGGGCTCCTTGCTCAGTGGGGTGCCTGCTTCTCTCTCTGCCTCTGCCTGCCGTTCTGCCTGCTTGTGTTCTCCCTCTCTCTCTCTCTGACAAAAAAAAAAAAAAGATATGTGAATTTTAGGGGCGCCTGGGTGGCTCAGTGGGCTAAAGCCTCTGCCTTCAGCTCAGGTCATGATCCCAGGGTCCGGGGATCAAGCCCCGCATTGGGCTCTCTGCTCAGCGGAGAGCTTGCTTTCTCCTCTCTCTCTCTCTTTGCCTGCCTCTCCGCCTACTTGTGAAATCTCTCTCTGTTAAACAAATAAAATCTTTAAAAAAAAAAAGATATGTGAATTTTATATATTTTAAAATATTATCCCTGACTCAGCAAAATACATGCATCACTATAAGTGGTTGGATAAATAAATAAATAAATATCGTTCAGTCTTAAAAGGGATTAAGTGATAAGGCAATTTACTTACAATGTCTTAGGGCTTTTAATTATGTGACTGTAAATATAGTCATGCTTCATTAATTCTACAAAGTATGCTGAAGAAAGTTATGCTTTTATTTAAAAATCATCTTTCATTCAATATTGGGTTGAAATATTACTAATTGTTTCGAAGTTTGTCTCAGGTCATAGTTTATTACAAATGTGAATCTACCTAAAGCTAAGGATTTTTTGCTACAGAATTTGCAATTGACAATGAACTCCTCAAATTTCTTCAATTGTTATCACGTCCTGAAGACTAAAATCTCAGATGAATAATAGTTAAAAAGCATTTCTCTAAACATCTTTCTGTGTGCAGGAAAATTAAATTTATGTTTCTAGGGAAATAATATTCTTCTGAAACATACATGCCTATGTATATTAGCTTACTAGATTTTTTTTTTTTTTAAACAAGAACAACAAATGTTGGGGCACCTGGGTAGCTCAGTCGGTTAAGCTTCTGCCTTCAGCTAAGGTAAGGATCCCAGGGTCCTGGGTTTTCATGCTCCCTGCTCAGTGGGGAGCCTGCTTCTACCCCTGCCCCTGCCCCAACTCATGCTTGCTCTCTCTCTCTCTCCCTCTCTTTCACATAAATAATAATTTTAAAAAATCTTTAAAAAAATAAAAAGAAGAACAAATGCTCACTGCACTCATTGAAATTATGCAGTAATTACATAGAATTAGTCATTGTTTTCCACTTCACCTTTAACCCCCTACCTCTCTCTTAAATAACTATTTGGACCATGGTATCCATAGAAACATAATATGCACAGATACACATGGGTACACTCATGTGCACACACATTATGTACACACATATGTACACATTGTCTTAGAGACTTTATAATTTTATTTGTATGGAGTTCATGCACAAATTATGCGAAACTAATATATGGTGATAGAAATCAGAAAAGTAGTTAACTCTGGGGTAAAAAGGGGCTATTGATTGGAAAGGGACATGGAGAAAATCTCTAGTAGGATAGATATGTTCTATACCTTGATGTGGATATAGGTTACAGGGAGATATATAGATATATAGATATATAGATATATAGATATATAGATATATATATGTCAAAATTCATTGAGCTGTACAACTAAGATTTTTGCATTCTTTTCTGTGTAAATTCTACCTCAAAACAAAAACACTGATTTTTTATTTTATCTATTTTTATTTTATCTTATTTTATTTTGGTGTGCAGAAATAACAGAGTTAATGACTAACGATGAATCAGAGGGCTCCACATAATTCCATGGTGGCTCAGGACTCTCTCCTTGATGAGCAGAAATAGCAGCCCAAAATCTAAACCACAAAACTCCCTGTAGGTCACTATAGTCAAGAGTTTTACATTAAGATTTTAGATAATTAAATACCCAGTAACCAGCTGAAGAGGGAAAATGATCACCTCCATTGGAACAACTAGGGTTGTACCCTTTTAATTTGAAACCTCGCCCAATATCAAGGTGCTAATGAAAATAAAAGATTCAAATAATACTTTTCAAATTTAGGACTCATTATATATAGATATAAATTGGCAAAAATATGATTACATCTCTTGGTAATTTGAGTTAATAGGAGATTAGTTATTTTCAAACTGTGAGGTTGTAGGCAGGTAGTTGCTCTATCTATTTGTAACTAGCTCAAATAGGCTGGAGATTGTAATTATGTGTATTTATAAATATAAAATATGTATACACACCTAAATAAAATGTGTATGCAGCACAGCTCAATGTACAAATTCTCTTCTCAGAGAAGCAAAGCATATTAAATAAGTAAAAGTAGTCTGAGTTACTTTAGTTAAACATTAAGTTGAGTGCAGGGGACCAGCCCCCTGATAAGAGAAGAATGTGGATCTGGTTTTCAGAGTGTGAAATGTTAAGGAGGTGCAGTTTGCTTTGTAAATAGCAACTGTGATGAGACACAGGAAGACAGAGATGTGCTAAAACACAATGCCAGACACCATTTGCTTTAAACAATCTTCTATTTGCATTTAATTTGTATACAAATTTTTAAAAGTTTAGTTTTAAGAAAAATTAGACAAACATATTCAGTTTTTTAAAGTGTGAATAAAGGTTTTAAATTTTTGGTAAAAACATTTGTCAGATACATAGACACAAATTTGAATTAAGAAGAAATCACACTCTTCTGTCCTTAGCTCAATAGATACACCATGCCATAAGGGAGTGTGACCTCTCATCCTCCTGGCTTTGGGCACGTACAGCCATCTCTTCTGTTGGTCATTCAGAATTATCTCAAGGACATTTATATTGAAACTTGAGACTTGAGTCTCTAAAATCCTAGGAGATCCATAGATGCCTTGAAAATTCCCCTTTTTATCTGGAAAATTTCTTAAAGCTTTTAGGACACGTTGGGCCCTGCTATTTCTCAGCCTCTGAAGAATCCATTTAAGAAGGAGCTGGGGGGTGGGAGTCTGGTTGAGCACAAGTCTTGAGAATCCTTGAAATGGGGAGAAGATGTGGTCATGCTGTGACTTGTCAAGAATGTAAGACTTTTGGGTTCAGAGAACTCGTCCAAGACATGCCGAAGTGCCAAGGTGTATCCTGGAAGGAGTAACTCGGAGATTCTTTATTTTATTCTAAAAACTGCCCTGGAATTTTAGGGGTGCAGTTCATGGAACTCAGTGAACCTGTTTGAGCTACTGAATAACCGGACCGGAGCAAAGATTTACATCTAAGCGTCTGAACTGCTGGTCCCTATTCATTAAAAAAAAAAAAATCCGCAATATGCTTTAAAATGTGAAATAAAATGACAAAGTATATATGAGACATGTAAGCAATCTCACGCCCAGTGCTAATTCACCCTGGGTTCCTACCTACCAGGGTAACCCACATTCAAGTCTGTTTCTTCGGAGATTTCTTTCAAATTTTATAATGTATTCTTTAGTTTAAATACTGACATATAATCTATTAAGTTTCTTCTGTGGAAGATGAGACTATCATTTACCTGTCCTTAAAGCATCAAATGGAAAAAAAACCTGTTTCACACATTTTCATACATTCCTCTCTCAACTCATCCTCCCAATTTTGGTAAAATGAAAATTCAGTGCTTACTTTGTCTTGACGATGTAGGTATTATTCACAGCTGAACCACATAGCACTCTTGGATCATATTTCTTTTTTTTATTTCAAATTACATGATATGTAATTACATGTAATGATACTTTCAAAGTTTTTGTCTATTTCAAGTTACACGAAAATGTAATTTTCCATTTCCCTGGGAGATAGTCAATAATAGTCTTGTTGCCTAGGTTTCTATGTGCCTTTCATTTAGTCATTCCCAACACTTTCACGGAACTTTGAAAACTTTGATAATCATTCATTCAGGTTTTTAATGTGTTCTTTGTTAGTTTGTTTGACTTTGTCTTTTAGTTTCCCTCCTGGAGTGTTTTCTCTCTTAGCTCTGATTTGATCTGCTTTTTAGATTAGTTTCAGGACTCTTTAAATTAAAGAGGGTGTCCTAAAAATTATTTGGAGACTTCTATAGTTTTGTGCTTATGTTACTGGAACTTTCTGGAATTCAAATTCCTTAAAGACTAGTGACAGACTTATTATAGAAAGATTTCCATTGTAAATTCCTTAATTACATTTTACTCACGAAACACCATTTTGGGTAATATCTTTTTGGCATTTAAAACATAACCCTTAAGTTTATTCTTGTACCTTATATCTGTTCATGTATTCAACCAACTTAAATCCAATAAGTACCAGACTGAACTTAAAGAGATATTGCTTCTAGTAGGCCTAGTGATTTCTATCTTTATCTCTAATGTATTAAGTTTATAAACTCTAGGCTCCTTATCTCTAGTATTAGCATTTTTCTTTTCATAATTTTCACTTACCTTTGCACAATGATGAGACAAGATGAAGAAAATTCTGTTTATAACACATTCCTTGTGGAAAGTTATTAGATTGTGGGGGAAAATGATTCAAAAGAGTTTCTAGGTAGATACTATAGGTTAAATATAAAATCAAAATGGTTAAAACAACTGTTTTATCAACCCAGTGGAATTAAAACAACTATTTATCTGCAGGGACAAAGGTAGAGAGTAAGCAGATAATTGCAACTATGCTTTAAAATAGAGATGAATCAGCAGACTTTCGTGAGTTGAAACTAGAAGTGGATGGATTGATGTCTCAAGGTCAAAGGCCTCAAGGATTGGAGACAGATGCAAATGGAGAAGAAAACAAGGTCTAGAGTGAATATTTGGAGTAGTTAATACCCCATTTTTCAAATCCTGCACAACTGATGGATGTCCCTCCTTTACTCAAGAAGATTAGGAAGATTACTCTCTAGAGAGGTCAAACAGAGAGACTCTGGACTTACAGACACCCCCACGCTGAAATGGGGCTTAAAAAAATGTCTGCATTCTGAATGGCAAGACCCTAATCCCTTTCCTCCATTACCTTGGAGAGAGTGACCGGCAGGATTATTTCTCCAAGATAGGAAAATGGAAGAAGATTCCTCTCTGGAAAAAAATTTACTAGCTCTATCTCCTTTCCAAGGACTTACAGACACTGAGAGTCAGAATTCAAACTGAATTTCCTAAATAGACCCTGTTATAATGTCTCTAAGTGGGTAAGTACTATCAACGCACGCTGAACTTCCATTGAGTTTTTCATTGCCTTGTTCTTAAATATGAATGGCCTCAAACTTAGCCACCCTGAAAGCTAGAAAACAAAAGAGAATAGCCTTTACTTAGGGAAAATGAACATGATCCTGGAATCCTATCCCTAGCCAAACTGTCAGTGTGGTGTAAGGATAGAATATAGAAATCTTCAGATATTCAATATCTTCAACTTTTTCTCTCACATGTACTTTCATAGTAAGTTAGTAGAAGTTATTATTATTATTTTTTTAAAGATTTTTGTTTATTTATTTGAGAGACGGAGATCACAAGTAGGCAGAGAAGCAGGCAGAGAGAGAGGAGGAAGCAGGCTCCCCGCCAAGCAGAAAGCCTGATGTGGGGCTCGATCCCAGGACCCTGGGATCATGACCTGAGCCGAAGGCAGAGGCTTTAACCCACCGAGCCACCCAGGTGCCCCTAGAAGTTATTATTCTTGAAAATGAAAATTAATATAAAAAAGAGGATGACAGGGTGCCTGGGTAGCTCAGGTGATGATCCCAGGGTCGTGGGATCAAGCCCCACATCGGGTTCTCTGCTTGGTGGGGAGCCTGCTTCCCTCCTCCCCTTCTGCCTTGTGATCTCTGTTATCACAGTATCTCTATTATCTCACAGTATCTCTGTTATCACAGACTGTTAGTCTGTCAAATAAATAAATAAAATCTTAAAAAAAAAAATAAAGAGGATGACATGGATCCAAAATCAGGAAAATCCAACACAGTGGAGAAGAAAATGCTCGGGATGCTAGAGAAAAGAAGACCCAGTATGATAGCTAGGTCCAGTCTAGAGAGCAACCATACAGATCAGAGGAGAGAACATAGACTCTAGGAGATTTATATCCAAGAATCATAGACAGCTGATATATTTGAATGATTTGCATTTCTCCTAGAGGTTTCAGGCATGATAGGTGCATACAAATCTCTCTCTACTTGTTAGCAGAGAAAAACACGGGGCACAAACTTCAACCTTAGTGTACAACACATGTATTAGTGTTCACTGTGTATAATGTATTTCGTGGTGAATTGGTTTAAATTTGAACATAGCAAAGTTGGAAATTGTTGAGATGAGCTGAAAAGTGTCAAACTTTAAAGGAAACAGTCCACGGTCTTCCTTTGTTTGGGCTTTATGTTCTGTCTCCTCTCTGCTTGGGGTGGTGATCCTCAAGATGTTTGTTTGGTTCGTTCTAATCATGTAGGTCTTTGCTCAAACATCACTTCTCTGATCAGTCTACAAAAAATAGTACCTGCAATCACTTTATATTAACTTTTGCTTTATTTTCTTCATTGGACTTATCAATTCCTGAAATTATATTATGTTTAAAATTGTTTCTTGTCTAGCTGGTTCTCTGCTGTGTCCCAGCACTTAGGACATTGGCTGGCATGCGGTAGGTGCTCAAAAAAACAAAACAAAACAAAACAAAAAGACGAAATTCTGGTTTGAGGAACCCTGGTGTGGTAAGCTCCAAGGAAGCAGAGAATGACTTTTTGACCATTTTATCTTCAAATTCTCACCAAATATCTATTGGTATAAGTATTCCAGAAACCTGTGGATGAATGAATGAATGAGTGAATGAAATCAATGGTGATATTTCTCTGAAATATTTTAATAAAAATAGTTGTTTTGAAAACTTTGGGGCTTCACACAATTAAAGAATACTCGTTTGTGCAGTAGTAGAACTCAGGACGGCTAATGAGATAAATTATTTTCTTCTTGGGGGAAGCTCAGAGTCTGACCTATGTGCTCTGAAGATGTGTGGTATGTTCCCTCACACCTGAGTGAGCAAATCCAAATAAGCACAATTACTAACATGGTTAAAAGGTGAAAAGTATACTCTAGGGTGAATGTCAGTTCACATTCATTTTGGAGTTCTATCCATGGTCCCTCTTCTCTGTATCTGGAGATATACATGGTTTATACAAATCTGGGTAAACTTTTGTACATTATCTGTGAATACCAGAAGCTAGTATTCTACTGACTTCCTAAAGCAATATGACAAGAAGTAAAGACTGTAAGAAATGGACCATCCCCTGAAAATGTAATCAGCAACATAAACAAGCTCTGGAGGACAGACAATTGTGAAATAGTGAAGAGTGAACATAGGATAGGGGGTTGGCATTCTCACTTCTCTGTCTATAAATGGCCTGTGGTTAAGTGAGCTCTATATTTCATTGGCTGCATAGTCTCATTATTCCTCTTGATAAAAATATTTATATCTATTTTTAGGAATCACGAAGGGGGGGGACCCCAAATCATTTAAGTTTAAGAAGGCAAAACTAAAAGAGCACTCTATTGCTCATTTTGATGTTTTTAAGAGTAGAGAGTGTGTTCTTTTCCTTGGAGGTTCCAATTTCAACAACAGTGCTGACACAACAAGGAATGTGGTTGCCCTCAGGCTAAAGGCAAGATCCTACCTGTTGTCTCTGTGAGCTTTAACTGTGTAGTCTAACTCTGATTTGGATAAAGTAGAGAAGGGAGAGAGAAAAAGGGAGAGAATTCTAAATTAATTTAATTTAGGTGCATGTATCCTCATTTATATCAAAATATTTATCACTCTGCATTACTAATA
This sequence comes from Mustela erminea, assembly GCF_009829155.1. NCBI lineage: Eukaryota > Metazoa > Chordata > Mammalia > Carnivora > Mustelidae > Mustela > Mustela erminea. The sequence continues at coordinate 40,431,143 of NC_045626.1, forward strand.
CCAGGGAGAAAGTTTTGGGGCAACTTGATAATTAAGGGTGATTTATACTTCTTAAGTGATGTCTTTGTTTTGCTATTCAGTGCCACTCTTGGGGTCTGGCGTTAGCGCAGGACACTGGAGGGCAGAGAAAAAGGAACTGCTTGGTTGAACAGCTAGGTCAGCTGAGCTGCAACACCTCAAATGTGTCCTGCCAGAGGTTGCCTGCACGTTTCCTGTGAACAACGTGGTGCCCACCTGTTGTGGGAGCTGGGCTAAAGCCCCTGAGAGAGAGAAGGACACCAGTAATGTGTGTCTGGGCGGGTGAAGGATGAGGGGCACTCATGAAGCCAGGCTTTTGCCCGTGTCCTGAGGATCATAGTGAAAAGTGGCCTGTAGGAGGGACCTCCCCACACAGTGCAGTCCTTGAAATCACATAGAAAAGAAGCACTTCTTGGAGAAGGAAGTGAAACTATCCGTCCATGTCCATGTTCTCATCTTTCCTCCCTTCCTCTGCTTGACCCCTGATGGGGATAAAAACGTCACCTAGAAAATGAGGGATGGTTGCAGGATGTCAGAGCAAAAGCCAACAGCAACCCCTGTATGCAGAGGTTGCCAACTGTAGAGGCCTTAACTGGGAAAGGGGAGAAGATTTAACTTTGAATGAATATTGAGGAGTTGATTCTACTATTTTTCTATGTATATACTTTCTTCTTGATATTTTGATTTCTAAACTGGAACTATCCATTTTGTGACTTTGTGAACTGAAGTCCCACTCATCTAAGAATAAATACAAAGTTCATGAAAACTACCCCAGTTTCTTCCTGAGGTAGGGCAATATTATAGCCAATGAATACATTTTGAAACTGTAGTGGGAGACCAAAAATTAAATATGTATTTTGATTATACCACAAAACAAATAAATAAAACTGTATGAACTTGAATTCATTTTCCTGTACATGGTCCTTTGACTCACTTTAAGGGAAAAAACTAAAATAATTAGTTTCACAAGAAACCATCATTAAGAAAAGTTACTCAGGGTGCCTCGTGCCTCAGTCAGTTGGGCATCTATCTGCCTTTGACCTCAGTCAGGGTCTTGGGGTCCTGAGATTGAGCCCCCTTTTGGGCTCCCTGCTCAGTGGAGTCTGGAGTCTGCTCCTCCCTCTCCTTCTCTCCCCTCCCCCGCTCTGCTACTCGTGCTCTCTCTAGCGCACTCTATCTTTATCTCAAATAAATAAATACATTTTTTTAAAAAAGTTATTCAGTGTTCCACACTGGGTAGCATTGTTTGAAATTTGTATTTTACCCATTTTCTAAATTTATAAGCAACATATATAAAAAAGTGTCCCTATAGATGTGACAGAGGGTAATATCTGGTCTCGTCCAAGAGCTGCCTAACCCAGTCAGCCTCGGTGTGGGCCAGCGGAATCTGAGGATGCTTCTTGATAAAGCAGCACCCCAGGAAATGGTGAAAGAACCATGTGCAACAGCGATTAATATAAGGAGGTGATTATTTGGACATAAAGTGAAATATATTCTTGAAGAAAAGCTGGATTGCAAAAACTTGTCTTTAACAAGGCAGTGGGAGCAAAGAACAAGGAGGTGTCTTTGGATTTCTCTACTTCTCACAACCTGTACCTAGTATGTCCGCAGGTCTGATGGCTCTTAACCATTCCTCTGGCCTGTCTGTTGCTCTCCATCTCCACCATCACCTCAGGCCAAGCCCCCATTGCTTCACCCCTGATCTGCTCTGGGAGCCTTCTGCCAGTGTCCTTGCTTCTACTGTTAAATCCCAATGATTTATTTTCATTACAGCAATTGGAGTAATCTCTCAAAATAAAATATATAATCAGATCACACCCTCGCAGTATTCAAAAACTTCCAATAATAGCATGGAGAAGAAATATGTATATTCGTAAATCTTTATGTGGCCCAGCCTCCGCTTACCAGTCGGATTTCATTCATATCACTTTCCCTATTATCCGGTGCTCGCCAGGGACTCTCACAGTTGACACAGCCAGACTAGCTGGCTTCCGCTCATCCCTGAGATCTCCGTTCAGATGCCACCTCCTCAAACAGGCCTTCTCTGACCCTTCATTCTGGCGACACCAAGTCATGCTTAGTGCCCTGTTTTGATTCTCTGTAGAGTACTCGTTTCCATCGGCTGTTATCCTTGTATATTTATTTACTGGTGCGACAGACAGACAAGGTAGCCCACATCACCCCCATCTCCTGTATTTATGCTTTTGTGTAATCTCCTCGCCGTGGGTTTGGGCAGGATCCCTGACTTGCTTCTAACCCACAGAATGTGGCAAAAGCGACAGGATGCCGTTCCTAGAATTAGGTTACATTTTTTTTACAGAGGCGATAGGGTATGACTCTTGTGATTAGGGTACATTAGAAAAGACTCCCTCTCACCAGCAGACTTGCTCTCGAGACTTTCTCTTGTGCTGGCTTTGGAGAAGCAAGCAAGCTGTTAGGTTTTTGAGGGCCCCTCCTAGAGAAGGCCTATGACAAGGAACTATAGGCAGCTTCTAGAAGCTGCACAAAACTTTGAGGCTTATAGTTCTGTTTCTATAACAACTAAATGCTGCCAACAACCACGTGAGCTTGGAAAAACCCCGAGCCTCAGATAAGAACCCAAGCCTGGTTTACACTTTGATTGTAGCCTTGGGAAACCCTAATCAGAGGGCCCATTGTTCAGACTTCTGATCCACAGAAACTATGAGACAATAAATGTGTGCTAATTTGAGTGGCTAAGTTCACGGTAATTTGTTACACAGGAAAACATCAATTTATTGTCTCTCCAGTTAGATTATAAATTCCAGTGTCCAGAAGAACATCTGCCACATAGTGTTTCAGAAATATTTATTGAGGAAATGAATGAGAACGATTAGGTTATTAAACATTTTTTTTCCCTTGAAAGAATTTCTTTTCAATTGAAGTATAGTTGACCCACCATATTACATTAGTTTCAGGTGTACAGCATAGTAATTCCACAAATCTACCCATTATACTATTATATCCATTATACTGTGTTCACCACAAGGGCAGCTCCCATCTGTCACCATACGACACTATTATAATACCATTGACTATATTCTTCAGGCTGTGAATTATTCATCCAGAACTGGAAACCTATACCCCCTGCTCCCTTCACCCATTTTGCCTCTCTTCCCAGCCCCCCTCCTTGGAGAACCATCAGTTTGTGTTCTCGATTTATAGATATTTCTGCCTTTTTTTTTTTTTTAAGACTTTATTTATCTGACAGAGAGACAGCAAGAGAGGGAACACAAGCAGGGGGAGTGGGAGAGGGAGAAGCAGGCTTCCCTCTGAGCAGGGAACCCAAAACGGGGTTTGATCCCAGGGTTCCGGGATCATGACCTGAGCTGAAGGCAGACGCTTAACGACTGAACCACCCAGGTGCCCCCTGTTTATACTTTTTTTGGTCTTGTCTGTTTTGTTTTTCAGATTCTATTTATAAGTGAAATTATATAGGATTTGTCTTTCCCTTTCGGACTTATTTCACTTGGCGTAATATTCCCTAGGTCCATCCATGTTGTAGCAAATGGCAAAAAAGAAAAAAAAAAAATCATTGTTTTTTATGGGTAACATTCCATATATACCACATCTTCTTTATCCATTCATTTAGGGATAGACACATGGATTGCTTTCACACCTTTGCTGTTGTAGATAATGCTTTAGTAGACATAGGGATACATACACATTTTTTAATTAGTGTCACTTTAAATGACAACTAAATGCTCAGGGTAATTTAGTATATAAAAACTGAAAATGCGGGGCACCTGGGTGGCTCAGTGGGTTAAAGCCTCTGCCTTCGGCTCAGGTCATGATCCCAGGGTCCTGGGATCGAGCCCCGCATCGGGCTCTCTGCTCAGTGGGGAGCCTGCTTCCTCCTCTCTCTCTCTGCCTGCCTCTCTGCCTACTTGTGATCTCTGCCTGTCAAATAAATAAATAAAATCTTTAAAAAAAAAAAAAAAAAAAAAAAACTGAAAATGCTGTAATGGGTCAGTGTAGTAGGGAAACAGTGTGTATCACAGTGGTCAAAGTATGTTGAGCAAACCAGGATTTTAACACCAGGTCTGGTTAGATTATGACTCTAAGCAATTTTACTTCTAATCATTTGCTTCTTATCTCTCAGGTGGTAATAATATGATTTATATATGAAATATATGAATATGAAATAGGTCATGTTAAGGAGTAAATAAAATATAGAATTTAAAATCTCAAACACGGGTGGCAAGGCAACTAGGTGAGTTAGTCAGTTAAAGGTCAGACTCTTGATTTCGGCTCAGATCACGATTCCGAGGTTGTGGAATTGAGCCCCACGTTGGGCTCTGCACTCAGTGCGGAATCTCCTTGTTCCTCTCCCCCTGCTCCTCTCCTCATGCTCTTTTTCTCTCTCTCAAATATATAAATAAATAAAATCTTTAAAATTTTAAACATGGCATATCATAGGTACTCAAGAAACTATAACCACAGGTTTTACTTGCTTATGTTTTAAAATTATTTCTCAAATCCAACTATAAATTCTCAATATCATTTCACTCATGAGAGTTTTAATACTATTTTGATAACGATTTTGGAATTGAAGAAAAGAAAGTCGTGTTTACTACAAAGAGGAAGTCTGCGAACTACTTCTGGAGCATGAGGCCATAATTTAGGAGAGCATAAACAAAACCCAAACACAATAAAGATCAGATTAAAGTTTTAAGCAATACGGGAATTTAAAATCTATCATTAAAATACTTAACATTTATTGAGAGCTTGTAATATCGCAGGCACTCTGCTCAGGACTTCAAATGCTAATTTAATGTTTATAACAACACTGGATTATGATATTTATTTAAAATATTGTCACTTGGGGCACCTGGGTGGCTTAGTCGTAAAGCGTCTGCCTTCGGCTCAGGTCATGATCCCAGGTTCTGGGATCAAGCCCCACTTTGGGGTCCCTGCTCGGCAGGAAGCCTGCTTTTCCCTCTCCCATCCCCCCCCCCGCTTGTGTTTTCTCTCTCACTGTCTCTCTTTCTCTGTCTGTCAAATAAATAAATAAAATCTTTAAAAAAAAATGGGAAAACAATAATAGCTGACACATACACAGTCCCCTTTACCACATGCCACTCTGAGAATAAATGAGTGTTTGAATAAGACAGAAGTGGAAGTAAGCTTAGCAATGTATATGACCACCAGCTATATCTATAAATGCTCATAGAATTTGACGTGTTTGTTATTAAAGGAGGTCTGACGGCATCATTTGTTGTACCTACCCTTTATGGGAGAGGAAAACAGTGAGAAAGGTGTTTAAAATGTTTGGCTTCCCAGAGCTCACTATGAGGACACTATCTCTAGTATGTGAAGTCATGTCTCACCTGAAGGGTTGGTGTGTCTTCACACCCATGAAATCTCATTTTCTCTGCTGACACTGCCAATTTAAATTTATTTTACATGTGATGTAGACAGATGTCTGCAAGGAGCTGGACTGAGTCCATTAACCCCTCACAAAAGGAGGTGGTTTTAATACTTAAGTGGTAGTTAGCAGTTCTGACTCTTTACCACTTCCTCTAACCCTGACTAGTATTTGATGCATGGGATAAAATTTAAGTAGTCATATAAATAAAACAAACACAAGCTAAAAGTTCACTAAGGCCAAAAGAAACATGCCCTTAGCCCCCTTTTTTGGTTAGTGGAATCCACTGTTGTGCCAAAGACAAAGTGTACAAGAAGGACATGAAAATATCATCGCATAGGCTGTGTGCGCATGTATGAACTTGGAGAACGAGCTTCCCACTGTCTCCTCGGGGAGGAGTGAGGCCCCCAAATTTGATTTCTCCTGTCTTCTGATACTATTTTAAGAAGTTTTAAAAAATAACGCATGTCGTCTTAGATTGAGTCCTAGAAAAGCAGAGATGTTAGTTTACTGAGGAAAGTTGGTATATTTGATTTTAAAATGTTAAGTGATCATTTTTAATCCATAATTCATGTGGCCTAGGCTGACTAATGTTTACTTTTAATAATTTTAAAAAATCCTTCTTAACTTATGCAAATATGCATTTTTTCAGACTGCTGAGGGAAGCATAGTTCATTTATAGCCATAAAAATATTTTTTAGACCAACGAACAAAATATAAGCTGTGCTTTATATCTGAATATTAGATTTTAGGTTTTTTTTTTTGTTTTTTCCTGTATTTTTCCAACATTTCTATCATAGCATATGTGGTTTCTTTTTGGTGTGAAATAAAATAGTGTTTGTTTTTTAAAGTGCTTCCTGGCAACTTTTAGGAACTTTTATCAATAAAGATAAAAACTAAAGCCACATTTCTTTTCTTTTCTTTTTTTTTAAATTCCCAACATAGATTTCTTTTTTAAAAATTTGCTTTAGGTGAGCTCCTGTTTTGGTCTTCATTCGGTCCTTTACCAATTAGCTCGTAGCTCATTTCACTCCAAACCTTTCTTTCTTGTTTGCTTGCTTGCTTTTATTTTTAAGTAATCTCTACACCCAAAATAGGGCTTAAACGCTTAAACCCACAACTCCAAGATCAAGAGGCACAGCTCTGGGGAGCGCCTGGGTGGCTCAGTGGGTTAAAGCCTCTGAGGGCCCTGCATGGCATCTGGCTCTCTGCTCTGCAGGGAGCCTGCTTCCTCACCCCCCTCTTTCTGTCTGCCTCTCTGCCTACTTGTGATCTCTGTCTGTCAAATAAATAAATAAATAAATCTTTAAAAAAAAAAAAAAGAGTCACAGCTCCATAGACTAAGCCAGTCAGAAGCCCCACTAAACATTTCTTTTTTGGGCTTATGGTTTCAACATTCTCCACCCCCCCCCCCGATTTATTTATTTATTTATTTGTTTATTTGAGAGAGACAGAGAGAAAGTAAGAAACAGAGCATGAGCAGAGGGAGAGGGGCAGAGAGAAGGGGAGAAGGAGATGCTCTGCTGAGCAGGATGTCCTATGTGAGATTAGATCCCAGGGTCCTGGGATCACGACCCAAGCCCAAGGCAGATGCTTAACTGGCTGAGCCACCCAGGTGCCCCTCAACATTCTTTTTAATAGCACATAGGGCTGCAGAAAATGCTGCACTTCACTAGGCAGAATGGATTAAGGGAGTTGGGGATGTTGGCAATGAGGACTGTCATTGTTTGCAAACGCCAGCACTAGAAGACACTCAGCAGTTTTCTTTCCAGTTTAAAAAGATGCATTGTAAAAGACAAGTCAAATCATGAATACAAGAGCGATGAGAGATTTGTGTAAGAAGTTAAGTGTACATTAAAGACAGATGACCAAGAGACTCTCTTTTTGTCATTTGTTGAAGAGTCTATTGTGAGATAGACCATTACTCAGAATGCAATACTTTTCTTTCTTTGTCTCATGTCAGATATTATTGCATCCCCGGTCTTTACAGATTATACTGCTGCTTGGATACACCAAATTGCTTGGGGTGGCCTTGGGAAATCTGGTTCCTGGGTCTGTTTGTCTTTCTACTTCCTTCCGCTCTCAGTTCTGCCATATTACTTCAATCACAAGACTAGCCAAAAGCTAGCAAAGATCATGAGGCTCACGAGGCTCAGGATATCACTGCCTTTCTTTACTAGAATAGCTTTCTCAGGAAGGTTAGTCTGATTACCCCTCTTTCCAGTTCTTTTCTAAAGCTCATATCATGAACGCCAGAGTGCTGACTTCCAATAAGCTATTTTTAGGCCAGTCCAATGTTCTGACTCTGATAAGTGTCCCGAGTGTAATATGAAAGAGAGTGCCAGTGGGTGTTCAAGCCTTCTAACTGTGCACTTCTTTGACTCTTATGGAGTATTTTCATATCCAAATTATGTCTCATTTAACTCTCACAAAAACCTCTAACCGTTGGTAGAATCTCCATGTCACAGAGACTTAGCTAGATTCAGGACTGATACTTGACAGTCTTAAACCCATATTTTCAGATTTCATTCCAGTGCAAAAAGGCTTGTTTTCTGTTTTTCTTTGTTTTCCAGGGTACGCTTACCTTGCCTCATGCCTCAAAGGTCATGAAAAAAATTGAAGGAAGAGATGAAAAAGGGCTTTTCTTATAAATGGCAAGTTTAGAGCTCTAATAGTATGAAAATACATTTGAATTAAAAATACATTCACCATACCTTTTGGAAGTGTTCTTAGAAGGCTTTCCTGTACCCTGAAAATGCCCACTTTTCATGGCCAATCTCTTTGATGTGGGGAGAGGGTATGCCCAAAGAACATAGCTCAGCACTCAGGGGACAGTGTGATCTCAACTATTTTCACCCTGCGGTTAGATGATTGCAACACTGTTCTTAGCCCTGGAAGCTGGCTATGTTTTGTGGGATTTCCCTTTTCCTGCCTTACTTGGGCAGGTGTACAGTCTTAAAGATAACACATGCTTCTATCGGCTATTCATGACCATGCTTTATCTGCCAAGTTGAAATAAGGAAGGTTTACCTAGGTAACCATAATGCCCCGTGTATAGTATTCATACTCCTCTGAGATCACAGAACAAGTCTAACTTCGAATTTGCTAGATTCTGTTGGAAGTTAGTTGTCTGAATCAATGAGTTTTAATAATTTGGGCTTATCAAATGAATTCAAGTTAGGGTAATCAGGTATTTTAGAAGTCAAGTCAGCACATTGGCTTTCGGGCTAAAGTTGGTAGGACTACTGGGAAAACATTGAGTGGTTTTTAACACGAATTGCTTAGAATCTCACACTTAGAGACAACTGAAATGTACAAGGGTGTGTGCATGTGTGTGTGTGTGTATAGATTATTGTCTGCTGCCCCTGAGCTCTGGTCGCGTATCCCTGGCGTCTGCGACAGTCTTCTGTGCAACATTTAAAGACTGTACTTGTAAAGCAGTCCATACTCAATTCTGATAATCACAGTCTCCTTTCAAGAAGGCCTGCTGATTTCTATTTGGAGGAAAAAGGAGAAATTAAAAACACAGATGAAAACTAGGGATGCTTTAGAAGACTTAACTCAATACATTCCTTTCCCTTTGGTACTGTCTGCATATCAGATATTACTGATTATTTACTTGTTTATCCCTATCCATTCATCTGCTGTATATACTCCGTAAGAGCAGAAACATTCTGTTTTACTTTGCACTAAATAAAGATTGTTGAATAGATAAAAATGACTTCTGAGAGTGCCTTTATCCACCCTGCTTGTAGTATATTAAAACAGTAAGACTTGGTATATTTAAAGTGATTTAAATATTTTCAAAACCGGAAGTGAACGAATAAGGAAAAGACGGAGGCCTCCTTGTACCTCTCCTCCCGTGTGTGTTGGTCACTTTCAAGCGGTCACCTGCTCAAGTATATCCATCCCAATAGTATTTATCAATCGCCAATGTCTCGGGCACCTCAACAGGTGTTGGGACAAATACAGAAAGTACAATAACTCTGTTCTTGATGAAAGCAATTTATTATCTAGTCAGAACAATAACTCATGTCTACTGAAACTACTTCCCCAAATGATTAATCCTCGGACATGAATCAAACCAGTGAATCTTTGGCTTATGCATCAGTGATGCAGCAATTTGGAACAACACATTTTGCTAAAAAATCATGTATATTGCACAGCAGGTAAATATCCACACATCTACCCATGTGTCTGTGATTTAAGATGTTGTTTCCATCACGGTGGACATATGGTTAGAGAGTCTCTGGACCTTTGGATGGAATTTTTGGATGAAACTTCTTCTAGGTCCTGACAACACACCATTTTTTGTCACACGATTCACTCTGATCCTCTAATGGTCTGAGGAGAGGGTAAGAGAGGGACTAGAATGAGTTCAATTTTCATTTTTAGGCTTTAACCAATGTGTGGATTTATCTGTCTAATGACCTGAGGAGTTTACTTGTTAACAGAAGGTCGGCAAAAATCCCATGTTGTCAGCAAAACTCTGATGGTATCAAAATAAATGAGTCATGTAATTTCAGCTTTTGAAGGTGGGGTTTGAGAAACCAGAAAGGAGGCTTTCCCGGCTGACAGGCGCTGAGAAGGCAGCAGCCTACTGGCTACAAATAGAGGCTCCCGTGCCGCCACACAACACAGTGGCTGAGACCACGCCACCCCGCGGTGCCTAAATCTGGCACACTAACACAGAGGAAGAATTTTTCTTTTCCTGGACAATATTCAGAAGCACCATGAAACCAACTTCTCTGTTGTGATCCCTGCGGTCTCAGGCAGATCACAGATTTGAAGAGGACAGGCTGCTGGACGGTTTCATGGCTCAGGGCTAATTATTCATGTGAGAATCCACCCAAGAAAGTTGCTAAGCTGGTTTGCTGGCTGTTTGGTGGAGACTTTTAAAGAGACATTGCCACATTTGAAGAGAGCGTTCTGTTTTACATAAATATCTAGCATAGAGAGAGCCGTGAGAAGACAAGGAGCAATGACAAAGTAAATAGGACTTTTATTTCTGTCCTTCAAAAGTATATTTAAAAGTGAACCGAAGAGCATGACAACTGTTCATAAAACATCCTACTCAAAAGGCAGATTTAAAGTTTCTTCATATGAAGCATTTTAGCATGAGTTGGAAATATGCCATATATTTCTGTGGGAAAATCATGATAAAATATTTCTCAATAGGGTCAGTTTGGAGACTCCACACAACATGCACACACCTACACACCAAAGACAATCTTCCCTATATCGTAAAAACCAAAGAATATGCGTACTTGGTTCCTTAATTATTATTAACTTTCTGAATGACATTGCCTTGAGTAACAAAGAAGGAACAAATCCTTTTACAACCACAATTTTCACATGGTTTTCTAGAAACTTTAATTTGGCAGAAATTCTGTGCTCCCAAGTCTTCCCTAGATCTTAAAGGGAAAGATAATTTTTTAAAAAAATGCAACTAAGTTAACAATTTGACACGATTTAAAGACTCTGAGCTTAGCGCCTGTCCAATAAGATTCGGTGTTTTCTCCGGATGTCTCCAGAGCTCCTGCTGTCCTCTCCATCTGTAGCAGTAGTGCAGCAGGTGCCTACTCCAGGCATCTGGTGAAAGGTTTGTTGAATGAATTGTTTACCACATCTTTATTCTATTTTAATGAAGCTCATCTTGGTGGGATTTAGTGCATGATATTTTTCTTAAAGATTTTATTTATTTATTTTTGTCAGAGAGAGAGAGATTGCAGTGCATAAACAGAGGGAGGGGCAGAGGCAGAGGGAGAAGCAGGCTCCCCACTGAGCTGGGCTGGATTCCAGGACCCTAGAATCGTGACCTGAGCCTAAGGCAGACGTTTAACTGACTGAGCCACTTAGATGCCCTGGTGCATGATTATCTCCTATGTTTCTGTTTATAATATATGTGTTTTATGAAACCCCACTCTACTAAATATCGCTCTAAGAACTATGGTGGAGTGAAAATTAGAATGATCTGACTGATCCAATAAGGACTTCCACACTTCATTTTAAAACACTGCCAACTTGAGATTCAGGAATGTAAATTTCTTCTTTAACATGCTTTAATATTGTCATAGACTCAAGTGGGAGGGTAAATAATATTTATTAGTAATTCAGGATGTCCAGTCACCACTTTGCATAAATATTATCACATTTAATTGTCACAACAAGCCTATCAGGTGTTATTCTGCCCATTTTATAGAGAGAAAGAAACTGAGGTTCAGAGAAACTCCCTAGTGAGTAAATGGGAAAAAAGACAGGGTTCAAGCTTAGATCTGACCAGTGCCTTTTATATGTACTGATTAGGATTTTCAGTCATTCATATCTTAGTATGAATTATTTTTATTCTGATTTATTTTCTGCTGAATATATCAGTCTTCTTGAGAAAGGGGAGGTTTGAGGAAAAGGAACAGGGGTGGACAATTTCCAAGAAGGGGACAAAAGTAGAAATCTGGGGTAGTTTGTTTAAGCTGTGTAAACAGAGCATGAGGTTTAAAGATGCGTAACATGTTTGTGCTGCCACTAAGCCCAAGCAGGGCATCTTGTGGGAAAGAAAGGAAACACTAAGGGAAAGAAAGGATGGCAAAGGCCTTCTTTTTGAATTTTGACATGTTCAGCTTTAATGATAGGAAAGAAACAGTGTATCTTTGGTTCAGAAACCCGGGAAGAAGAGTTCCCCTGTGTTCCAACAAGGCTCTTCCACTTGCTGGCTGTATGACTTCAAGTTAGTTACTCCATATATCCAAGCTTCCAGTACCTCATCTATAATGTGGGGTAATGATTTTTACCAAACTCAGGAGATTGTTGTGAAGATTAAAGAGGATGATCTGTGTAACATGCTCAGTGTGGTGCTTAACATGTCATAAGCTCTCAGGAAATATTAACATTCCCCTTCCCCCAAGAAGTGAATTTTGAGATTCCAACTGCTCTTCAGCTCCTATTTTAGTTAATTCTCCTAGGTAAGACGTCTTTTGTATTTCCATTTTTTTCTATAATCCAGAGTTTAACCCAAAGCCGATACAAACTAGGACAAATCTGACAACAAAACATGAAAATTAAGTTTGGAAATAAATAAGCCTGGCAAATTGAAATCAGTTTCCAACCTTATATGCTTCTGGAGATGTATTGCTTGCTCTGTAGATCTTTAGGAAGAGAGAGAGAGAATAAGTCAAATTTTGTTTATGGAATTAGGCTTAAATTTGCTTCATCCCAAATGATGGAAGATTGGAAAATTCTAATAAAGGGAGTAAATTATTCTTCAGAGATACTGCAGTTGACCTTAGTATAGGCTCTTATTTAAAAAATCTGAGTTTTTGAAAACACAGGAAACATGGAAATCTCCCTCCCATTTTTACTTTCCAAAATATGTCAGAAAGTTCTTTGGTCTGGAGCCCTCTGCACACGTACCCCTGGCATGAGAAGGTTTCCCCCTAAAAGGAGGGGAACGTAGACATATGTTCATGCTCAGGTGAAGATTTTATAATCTCCAGTCCTGTCCGTAGGTGTCATTCCCAGTCCTGGCAAACTTTAATGCACCTGCTGCTCCACTGCTTGTGCCATTTAAATGGAGTATTTACAGGTGTTAGCCAACTGTTAAAAATGTTTTAATAGAATAATTTTGTCATGTGATGCCAAGTATATTATTTCAAGTGCTTCTGCTAGATTGGAATTTAATGTTGTATTTATTTTTGCTGCCTCTCTTTAATTGTCGTGTGCATGATGCATGGATGTTTCTTTGCTTACATACCCAAGCCATAGTGATCTTCCTGCCATTTACACTAGCATGTCACTATTTGCACAAACAGAAGTAAGAAAGAAGATGGCAAATCTAAAAGTCTTTACTAGATAACATTGGATCACAATATTATGGTAGATTTTATTATCTAAATAAAGCTTATTTATGCCAATATTAAATTATTTTATAATCTTCTACCAGGATCTGGTAAAAAAAAAAAAAATGGAGAAAGACAGATGGGGAATTTGAGCAGAGGGGTAGAACATGTATGAGTCTGTGTGTTGGGGCAGGGGGTGTCTGAGTATTGGGAATCATCCTCATGGTGCTATTTTGTTGAAAAACAATACCACGGTAAGTATTTTATGCATATTAAATATAGTGTGACTCTTCTGAGTTACACCATTATCAAAATCACCACTTACCATTTTTTCTCGCAAACTAAGTTAAAGTAGATGGCAAATAATTTTTTAATATTCAGTAGGCATTGATCACCCTCCTCAGGAAAAAAAAGGAAAGTCTTGCAAAATTAGAAATTGATAAGAAAAAGCATAGAAAAATAAAAATCTATCAAGTTTTACTTTTTCTTTCCAGGTTTTCAAAATAATATGTTTTCCAAAAAAGAGGATGAAAGAAAGCCAAATGGAAATTACTATTTAGAAATGGGGAGTAATCAGATCACTACACAAGCCTTGGGAAATAATGGAATAAAAATATATAAACTCAAATTAAAAAGCAAAAAGAGGGGCACCTGGGTGGCTCAGTCAGTTGAGCTGAGCATCTGTTTCTTGATTTCTGCCTACCCTCTTCCTCTGCTCCTCCCCCAACTTTCTCTCTCTAAGATAAATAAATCTTTCTCAAAAAATTTTAAAAAAAGAAAGCACCAAACCCAAAGTTTTATTTTTTGTCAATTTGATTAATAAAATAGTTACTTAAATTAAAACTAGTGTTTTAAAATAAATGATAAAATAGAAAGATTTCACTTACGTATTTTCACCTTTTCATCAACCATTTCCCCAGCTTTCTTTCTTTTTTTTTTTTTTTTAAAGATTTTATTTATTTATTTGACAGACAGAGGTTACAAGTAGGCAGAGAGGCGGGCATAATGATAGAGAGGAGGAAGCAGGCTCCCCACTGAGCAGAGAGCCTGATGCAGGGCTCTCTCCCAGGACCCTGGGATCATGACCTGAGCCAAAGGCAGAGGCTTTAAAACACTGAGCCACCCAGGTGCCTTTTCTCCAGCATTTTTATTGCCAAAAATAGTTGAGGTATTTTAAGTACAAAATGGTTTGAGGATATGAAATAATATGAAAGAAAGAAAAGACTGACCATTCGAAACGATTTAAAAAAAAAAAGGTTGACTGGGTGGCTCAGTTGGTTCGGTGTCTACCTTTGGCTAAGGTCATGATCCCAGAGTCCTGGGATTGAGTCCTGCTTCAGGCTCCATGCTGGGCGGGAAGCCAGCTTCTCCCTCAGCCTGCCACCCACCCTGCTTGTGTGTTTGCTCTCTTGCTCTCTCTCTCTCTGAAAAATAAAAAAATAAATAAAATCTTAAAAAAAAAGAAAGAAAGAAAGAAAGAAAAAGAAACGATAAAAAAAAGGAAACCAACAAATAATGGACTTTATAGATACTGAAAAAGATACAATCATGATGAGATCCTATGATGAAAGCATAGCAGAAAACATTTGAGGTAGAACAGCTATTTAGGTCATCAAGCTTCTTTCAGAGAGAGACTATTCTCCTTGTTTTGATAACAGTAAGATGTAGTACATATTTCACAATAATTTCAGAATTTTAGTCGATGTAAGAACTCAGACCAGTACTCTAACACATCCACCATCAACACAGCCTGTGATGCTGGAATTAATGAAGGCTACAGAGAAGTACTTGATTAAAATTCTAGAGTACTTAATGAGGGTGGGGAAAAATTTAAGAAAAACAAATACTACACCTTGTTCAGTAATACAGACATTTTTATAATTTGATCAATCTAGACTTAAAAGAAATCTCTGCTCACAAGTACTCAATAACCTTGTAGGCTCCCAGAAGCCCTGACTGAAAAGTGCCTGGAACATATTTCAGTCCTTTAATAGTATTAACAAATAGTATTAACAAATAGTATTTGTTCAATGAACATGAAAATGAATGAGCTACTAATTATACAGGTAAAGACTGAGCTAAGTTTTTGGAAGCATTGAGAAAGATAACAGTAACTGTAATTATAAATGCTGTATATTTCACTATTACTTTATTATTGACCATGATTTAGTTCATCTAGCAACAGTTTTTAAATCAAGCAGAAACTTTTAGCATGGTTCATATTTTTCCTATATTGCTATTGAAAACATCTCTTTTCTCCTAAAAATCATTCCTATTTTATTTATTTTTTTTAAAAGATTTTATTTATTTATTTGACAGAGAGAGATCACAAGTAGACGGAGAGGCAGGCAGAGAGAAAGAGAGAGAGAGAGAGGGAAGCAGCCTCCCTGCTAAGCAGAGACCTGATGCGGGACTCGATCCCAGGACCCTGAGATCATGACCTGAGCCGAAGGCAGCAGCTTAACCCACTGAGCCACCCAGGCACCCAAAATCATTCCTATTTTAATAATATTTGCTTGGAAATATATTTAGACAGAAATTTTCATTTTGGATATTTTAAATCAACCTGCTCAGTGAGGACAAATGACTAAAATCCCTTTGCAAATATTTCTATAAACCAGATGAGGCTCATTATTTAAAGGACTTACATTACATTTGTGTAATTTAAACCATTTAATTATTTTAAAAATATTAACTCAATATTTTCCCCTAATTAAAATAAGGTTTTCACATATCCCTGTTTACAAACATTTGTTGTTTTTAAGTAACTAGACTCCTAGAGTTTAGGAAAGACCTCTTCTCCTTTTTCCTAAATATCTGATTTTTTAATTGAAGAAGAATGTTTTCCTGTTTGTTTTAGTGTTGGTTGAAATAAATACAAGTATTTGCTAACATAAGGTATTGTATTCATGGGACAGTTGGAACTAACCACAATATTAAGTATAACTATGTTAAGTTTCAATGATGAAAACTACAACACTGTAGTTATTAGATAAAACTTGGAAAAATGCTTTTTATTTTCAGAAATTAGCCCTCAGACTCTATCTATTACTTAAGGAATTTGAGGCCTGAACTTCTGTCTAAAGGTTTCTTTTTAAAAAGTTTAATGACCATTGAATAATATTTGTGAATGCATAATCAGATGAAAAAACTGAAAAACATTAAAATGCTAGTTCTAGACCAAGTTCTCTTTCTATCAATATGCCTGTATTTACAAATTACACTGGTTCGTTCTGATCAAAACCAGTTCATCCCTCTTTTTAAAAATCTATATAGAAACAGAGAGCAAACAAAAAATAAAGCCAAAAGAGCTTCTGCCTTCAGCTCAGGTCATGATCCCAGGGTCCTGGGATCAAGCCCTGCATCAGGCTCTCTGCTCCATGGGGAGCCTGCTTCCTCCTCTCTCTCTGCCTGCCTCTCCGCCTACTTGTAATCTCGGTCTGTCAAATAAATAAATAAAAAATCTTAAAAAAAAAAAAAAAAATCAAGCCAGAAGAGATTGACAGGCAATCGCTTAGGGTCAGTCCCTGCCCTCCTGCTCATCTCTCCCTTCACCTCCCCAGGAACTATCCTTCAAGCTTGTGGCCTCAACTGTCACTTCTATGCCAAGGGTTCACAAAGACAACCCCTTCCAAGTCCTCTTATCTTGCTGCTATTCTTGTGTTTCCATGCTTCTAATGAGTGGGACGTTGTCACCCCCAGCACACTTTGTTCCCATCCAAGGTCAGCCATACTCAGAAGACAAAGCCACATTTGTACCTCCAGCCGCTCTGCTGGCCACGAGACCCTTGCATGCACATGTACATGGGGTGGCCCCAGAAGCCATCCTGGCCCCTGTTGAGGACGTAGTGACCTCACTGCTCTTCTACCCAATGCTTGTGTGAAATTGCAGAATCATTTTGGTCCCTTTTTATCTTTTCTTTATTTCCAAGCCTTATCAAGTTTTCCTTATGTCAAGCTCTTCCTCGCAGTCCAACACACAATCCCCGTGCCTTCTTGCTGTATTGGACCTATTACCCCAGCTCCTCTCCACTTAAGTCCATCCTGGGAAATTCTGTCAGACTTGTGCTGAGAAAGTCTGCTCAGCACGTCATTTTTCTGCCATATCCAGATGGAGCAGTAAATAGAATATACAAAAGCAGATTTGTAAGAATGTGACTGCATATTCTGATAATTGTAGTCTGAAGTCCCTACCACCTGAGAGCAGGAAAAAAAAAATTGATCTAGACACTTGAAGGTAAAAACATTCAAATTCCACAATTTTTCAATTAATTCAGGATTAAAATTCCATTATATGAAAGAGGAACCCCTCTCCTCATCCTCATTCTTCTCCCTGGGTGGTGTGTGCCTGGAGGGAGAACTTTGAGGTGTCTTGATGTGTCTGGGGTGGTTTGCATGTTTTCTAGCAATATCTGTGCACACTGATTTTCACAGACATAATACTTCTTGTTGGATCCCTGGGCCAAAACATCTCCACAGGACAGAGACAAAAAGTCTCTACAGGAGGGGCTGAGGGATAGCAAGATGGTAAGAAAACAGGCTAGGAGATTTCGCTTATAGCAAGAATATTATTTTTACTTAAGAACATATATTTATTTGAGATAGCTTGAAATTACTTTGCAAAACAAACTTTCTGCTTATGTTGAATTTTATTGAATTCTCTGCCATAAATTCTTATGGTCCTTGCCAAAAGAATCTGCCCTACCTTTAGCAGCTAATTTTCATGGCTTTCCCAGGAACATGCGCAATACAGGGCTTTCTCTTTGAACTAATACCTGAACCATTCAAAGGTAATCAGAGGTGTAATATAAAAAATATTTAGGGGGCGCCTGGGTGGTTCAGTGGGTTAAAGCCTCTGCCTTTGGCTCAGGTCATGATCCTGGCGTCCTGGTATTGAGCCCCGCAGCGGGCTCTCTGCTCATTAGGGAGCCTGCTTCCTCCTCTCTCTCTGCCTGCCTCTCTGCCTACTTGTGATCTCTGTCTGTCAAATAAATGGGTAAAAATCTTAAAAAAAAAATTAGCAAACTGAGGGTTGATGGAGGGAGGTAGACAGGGGTTGGGCTAAATGGGTGGTGGGTATTCAGGAGGGCGCTTGTGAAGAGCACTGGGTGTTACATGCAAGTGACGCATCACTAAATTTTACCCCTGAAACCACTTTTACCAAATATGTTAACTAACTAGAATTTAAATAAAAACCTGAAATAAAAAATAAAGACTGCACCAAGCAGTCAGCATGCATGCCAGGCAGAGAAGACTTGGTTGACTGTCCTATACCTCCTGACTGCATGTCAGCCTGGGGTCTGTGTGACTCAGAGACACTGTACTCAGGCTCAGGAAAACCTGCTACTTGACTGTCTGGTGTCACATTAAGGGTGGGACTTCTCTGCTCATGCTTCAGATTGTTCAGGCATGGGATTCAGAAACTCCAAGGTTGTGGCTCAGGAATCTGGATTTTAACAACCCCTGCTAATGATTCTGTTGTATGCCAAAGTTTGAGAACCAAGGGCCTAAGCTATGTGGGTCTTCTTTCCTTTTTTTTAAAATATATTTTTATTGAGATATTACTGACATATAACATCGTATAAGTTTTAGGTGTATAATATTGATTTGATACATTTATATATCACAATGGGATTACCTCTATAGCATTAGTTAATACCTCCATCACACCACATAACGAGCATTTCTTTCTTGTTGTGAGAGCAATAAAGACCTAGTCTCTTGGCAGCTTTGAGTTTATCATACCATATTGTTGTCTATAATCATTAAGCTGAACATTAGACCTCCAGGAGTTGTTTACTTAAAAGTTGAAAGTCTGAACCCAGAGCACCTCCTCTATTTTCCTACTCTTCAGCCCTGGGTAACACCACTATTTTACTCTGTTTTCACCAGTTCAGCTTTCTTTAGATTCTACATATAAGTGATACCATATAGCATTTGTTTTTCTCTGACTTCTCTCACTTAGGGTCTTCAGGGTCTATCCATGTTGTCATAAATGGCAAGAATTTCTCCTTTCTCATGGTTGAATAATATTCCCTTGTATATGTAATCACGCCTTCTTGTATCCCTGTGTTGATAGACACTTAGGTTGTTTCCATATCTTAGCAATTGTGAATAATGCTGCCATAAACATAGGAGTCTATATATCTTTTAGAGATCTTGTTTTCATTTCCTTTAGATATATACCCTGGAGTGAGATTACTGGATCATATAATAGTTCTATTAATTTTTTGTGGAACCTCCATATTGTTTTCCGTAATGGCTCAACCAATGTGCATTTTTGTCAACAGTGTACAAGGGTTCCTTTTTCTCCACATTCTAGTCCACACTTGTTATCTCTTCTTTTCCCAATGACAGCCTTTCTACCAGTTGTGAGGTGATATATCACTGTGGTTTTGATTTGCATTTCCTGATGATTAGATGTGTTGAGCATCTTTGATGCACATGTTGGCCATTTAGTATATGTGCTGCCGAAGCGAGCACCACATGTTGGCCATTTAGATGTCTTTTTTGGAAAGATATGTATTTAGTTCCTCCACCCATTTTTAAATTGGTTTGTTATTGATTTATATAGCTTTTTAAAATTTATGCTTGGAAATATTTTCTCTGTTCTGTAGGTTACTTTTTTGGATTTTTTTTTTCTATTCAGAAACCTTTTAATTTTATGTAGTTCCAGTTGTTGATCTTTGCTTTTGTTTCTTGTGCTCTTGGTGTCATATTTTAAAATTTATTGCCAAGACCAATATCAAGGAGATTCTTTCTTATGTTTTCTTCTAGGACTGTTACAGTTTAAATCTTTAATCCATTTTGAGTTAATTTTTGTGAGTGGGGCAAGACAGAGGCCCAATTTCATTTTTCTGCTGTGGTTGTCCAGTTTCCCAATCACCATTTGTTGAAGAGATCTTCCTACTTTTATTGGATATTCTTGGTTCCCTTGTGAATATTATTTGACCATAAATTCAGGGGTTTACTCTGGTCTCTAAATTATTTTCCATTTCATATATATGTCTATTTCTATGCTATTATGATATTGTTTTAAGTAATAACTTTGTGGCATAGTTTGAGAGTATTAAGTGTGATACCTCTGGCTTTGATTTTCTTCCTCATGATTGCTTTGACTATTTGGGGTCTTTTGTGGTTCCATACAAATTTTAGGATTGCTTTTTTTTATTCCTGTGAAAAATGCCACTGGAATTTTTATAGGGACTGAACTGAACCTATAGGTGGCTTTTGGTAGTATGGGTATTTTAACAATATTAATTCTTTGAATCCATGAACACAGGATACCTTTCCATTTGTTTGTGTCATCTTCAATGTCTTTCATCAAAGTCTTATCATTTCATTGTGCAGATTTTTCACTTTCTCAGGTAAATTTTTGATGCTATTGTGAATGGGATAGTTTTCTTTATTTCTTTTTCTGATTTTTTTTTTTGTGTGTGTATAGAAACACAGGTGATTTCCATATGTTGACTTTATATCCTACAATTGTACTGAATTTGTTCATCAGTTCCAACACTGTTTTCGTTGTATTTCTATTTTTTTTTATACATAGAGATCATATCATCTGCAGATAAGGACAATCTTATCTAATGTGGATGAATGTGGATGTCTTCTTTCTTTGTCTTGCCTAATTTCTCTGGCTAGGCCTCCAGTACTATGTTGAATAAAAGTAATGGGAGTGGACACCCTTGTTTTGTTTTTTGATCTTAGAAGAAAAGTTTTCAATTGTTCACCATTTAGTATGATGTTAGCTGTGGATTTCTTGTATATGGCCTTTATTATATTGAGGTATGTTCTTTCTAATTCAAGGTTGGAGGTTTCCATCATAAAATGATGTTAGATTTTGTCAAGTGCTTTTTCTGCATCTACTGACATGATCATATGATTTTAATCTTTCATTCTATCAATATGGCATATCACATTTATTGATTTATGTATATTTAACCATACTTGCATCCCAGAGATAAATGCTACTATGGTATGTAATTTTTTAAAGTTGTTGTTGAATTCGGTTTCTTAATGTTCTGTTGATAATTTTTGCATCTATGTTTATCAGGGATATTGTTCTGTAGTTTTCTTTTCTCATAGTGTATATATCTGAGTTTGGATCAAGGTAAAGTTGGCCTCACAAAAAGAATTCCCTCTTCTTTCAATTTTTGGAAGAGTTTAAGAAGAATTGGCATTAATTCTTCTTTAAATGTTTGGTAAACTTTGCCAGTGAAGTCATCTGGTCCTGGAGTTTTTGATGTTGAAAAGTTTTTGATTGCTGATTCAATTTCCTTACTCATTAATGATCTGTTTAGATTCCCTGTTTCTTCCTGACTCAGTCTTGGAGAACCATATGTTTCTAGGAATTTATCTGCTTTTTATAGGTTATCCAATTTGGGGGCATATAAGTGTTTTTGGTAGTCTCTTATGATCCTTTGTATTTATGTATCAGTTATAATGTTCTCTCTTTAATTTCTGACTTGAGTCTTCTCTTTTTTGTTAGTCTAGCTAAAGTTTTGTTAACTTCATTTATCTTTTTGAAAAAACAACTCTTAGTTTGGTGAATTTCATCTGTTGTTTTTCTTATTTGTTTTCATTTATTTCTTCACTGATAGTTGTTATTTCTTTTCTTCTGCTAACTCTGGACTTAGTTTATTCTTTTTCTAGTTCTTGAAGTGTAAAATTAGTTTATTTGAGATCTTTCTATTTTCTTAATATGTGCATTTACCACTATACATTTGCCTATCAAAACTGCTTTAGTAGCATCCCATAAGTGTTGGTATGTTGTTTTTGTTGGTATGTTGTGTTATCATTTTCATCTGTTTTGATAATTTTTAAATTTCTCTTTTGATTTCTCTTTTGATCCTTTGGTTGGTCAGGAGTATGTTGTTTAACTTCCACATATTTGTAGATTTTACAGTTATCCTCTTGTTGTTGATTTCTAGTTTCATATCATTGTGAACAATAAAAATTATTGGTATGATATCAGTATTCTTAAATTTGCTAATACTTGCTTTGTGTACCATCCTATGGTCCATCCTGAAAAATGATGTATACACTCGAAAATAATGTGTGTTCTGCTTCTGTTGGATGGAACTTTCTATACATATTTGTTAGGTTCATTTGGTGTAATATGTGATTTAAATCCACACATTATAATGCATAGTGTATTTATTTTCTTTCTGCATAATCTATTCTTGTTGAAAGTGGGATATTGAAATCTTCTACTATTATAGCATTGCTGTCTACTTCTCCCTTCAGATCTGTTAGTAATTGCTTAATAAACTTAGGTGTTCCAATGTTGGGTGCATATATATTTACTACCGGTATATCTGCTGATGAATTATCCCTTTACTACTATATATTGATCTTCTTTATCTCTTGTTACCATTTTTAGTTTAAACCCTATTTTGTCTATGTGGTTTTTCCTCAGTCTCCCTTCTTTATTTTTATAATTCAAACTAAGGGATTAGGGTTTAGGAAGCTGGCAGTTTGCAGAGGACCTTTGTTCTATCTTTTAACCTCCTTTTTTTTCCCTAAGAAGAATGGGGCTCCTGGCTGGCTTAGTTCACTGAGTGTCCAGCTCTTGGTTTCAGCTCAGGTTGT
Source organism: Mustela erminea (assembly GCF_009829155.1). NCBI lineage: Eukaryota > Metazoa > Chordata > Mammalia > Carnivora > Mustelidae > Mustela > Mustela erminea. Next base: position 40,453,973 of record NC_045626.1, read on the forward strand.
GATCTCAGTGTCTCACAGAGCCCCATGTCAGGCTCTGAGGTAAGTGTGGAGGCTGCTTGGGATTCTCTCCCGTGCGCTGCCCACCCTCCACCCCCACTTGTGCTCTTTCGATCTAAAATAAATAAATAAATCTTAAAAGAAGAAAGAAGAAGAAGAATGGGGATAAATCAGCTAAAAGCACCTTGTAAGAACAATAATGAAAATCAAAGGACTGATTGGTTTCAATGATATAGTCCTACCATCCATTGTTAAACTTTACTTGCTGTACATTTATTTCTATTCTATACGGTGACAGCTTAATTGTAGAAATTTGGGTCCACAGCTGACGTTCTAGATTTCAGCTTTTTAATTCATTGTGTGAATATAGTGGGAAAACTTTTTATGTTTTTCTTGTATAATTTTGACAGTTTGATTATTTGCAAGAGAGAATTATTTAACAAGGATGTATATGAAAAGAACATGTTGAGTTAGGGTCAATTTCCCTTTATTTTTTATTTATTTATTTTTTTAAAAAGATTTTATTTATTTGACAGACAGAGATCACAAGTAGGCAGAGAGGCAGGTAGAGAGAGAGGGGGAAGCAGGCTCCCCGCTGAGCAGAGAGCCCGATGCGGGGCTTGATCCCATGACCCTGGGATCATGAACTGAGCCGAAGGTAGAGGCTTTAACCCACTGAGCCACCCAGGCGCCCCTCAATTTCCCTTTAGAAATCAAATTCAAATTTAAAATGTTATATGAAAGTCTTGGATAAAGAACAATGCACTCTCCTTTTCTTCATAATATTATTTCTCTTTTTGTTAGTGATTTGAAATCAACATTATGAACAATCATTTTTCTATTTATACGTACTGGATTCTCTTACTTGGCTATTTCTAATCATCACAAGATTTGAAATAAAATTAATAAAGCTTATTTATGACTATGTAAAGTAAAAATAAATAATTTCTGACAGAGCATCCAAGGAATCTTCAATGCATAAAGTCCATGAACTCTATGTTCATTGATTTTATGATATTCATTCAATAGTCTCCTTATTGATCTTCTCACCAATTCTTGTTAAGTAAGGATTCTGATAGAAAAAGAAGTATTAAATGATAATATAAGGAAAATGAATCTCTTTGGAAAGTGGTGCTCAATTCTTTTTAAAAAAAAGTCTTTCCCTGATTTTCAAAACAACTTTACTTATATTCTTTTAATTATATTATATTATTAATTATACTTTTACTTATATTATATTATTACTTATATGAAATCTGAAATTTCATAAGAGTTACAAATCTGTGAATCACTATAAATTTGACATTGTGTCAAATTGGACTCATTAGAATGAGAGCATTTATGTAGTTAGAAAAGAAATAACCAAATGTATTTTGGGAACTTTGTGTTCATTTGGCAATTAAATGTCTCACTTAATCCAAAACTTATTAGACTAATGAACATAGGTTGTGTTTTCCTTTCTTAGAGAAGTGAGACAAAGCCTGTATTATTCCTACATACTCTCTGTGTCGTTCTGGCGTGTCTTTGGTTAGGTTTGACTCACTAAACAGAAAAGGCCATCTTTCACTACTGGAAAAAAAAAAAAAAGACTTGTTTAAACAGAGTGCTGTTAACCCTATTTAGTTGAAGCAGGAGGCTACCTGGATGACAATTATGTTCTTTTTTTTTTACTGTGCATTCATGCTTATGAATCATACCTAGGAGTTACAGCATGGGTTCATTACACAATCAAAAATGTGTAAGTAAATAAATAAATAGAAGTGGGAAATAATTTGCAATGATAAAAAATATTTAATATTTTAAACAGTCCATTGTTATTTATTATGGAATATATTGCAATGATATTTTAATTCTCATAAATTTATGAACAATACAGTGTTTTTTAATGTTTAGCACAAGAGTTAAGTGAGTCTTGAAATTAGTTTTGTCTCATAACCAAACTGTAGGTTTTGGTTAAGTTATTTGAATTTAGAAGATCTTTTCCATACATCTTTGTTACCATTATGTATTAATACATCTACGGGTTTCGCTTTTCTCCTTGGCCATGGTAGTCCTGTAATATTTGTTTGTCTTGTTCCAGGAAATTTTCAGAAAGAGGATCATAAATTCCTCACATGTGGTGACTGGCCAGACAGACTAGTATGTAGACCCTATTATAAACAAAGCAAAGAAACTGATAAGACACAGAAGAGTTACTACTGACTTGTCTATATATTTGATATATAACATACCTTTATTTCTGTTCCTCAAGAGCAACATGGTCTGCCTTGTGATATTACAGTTGAACAGAGCACATGGGTTTGAATTGCACAGGTCCTTTTATGTGGATTTTCTTTTAATAAATACAGTACAGTATGGTAAACATATTTTCTCTTCTCTATACATTTATTAACAATATTTTCTTTTGGGGGCACCTGGGTAGTTCAGTCATTAAGCGTCTGCCTTCAGCTCAGGTCATAATCCCAGGGTCCTGGGATTGAGCCCCACATCATCCAGGGTCCTAGGATTGAGATCGCTGCTCAACAGGAAGCCTGCTTCTCCCTCTCCCCTGCTTGTATTCCCCCTCTTGCTGTTTCTTTCTGTCAAATAAATAAGTAAAATATTTTAAAAGAAAAAGTTTCTTTTCTCTAACTTATTTTATTTAAGAGTACAGTATATGATACATATAACATGCAAACTATGTTTTAATTAGCTTTATATTACTGGTTTGGGTTTCCGTCAACAATAGGCTATTGTTAAATTTGGGGGGACTCAAAAGTCCTACATTGGTTTTCAGCTGCACTGGCTCTCCAACCTTCTCATTGTTTAAGGTCCAACTGTTTTGTGATTAATAATCAAAAACAAAATAAATCATCACATCAAGCAATAATCAAAGAACCATAGAAGAATTTAATTTATAGATCTGTTTTTAATAGCATACAAAGTGTCATTCAGAATTAATACAAGAAAAAAACACCTGGCCATATACTTGTAAAATGTTAGTGATTACCTGATATAACACATATTATTTTTAAAATTTCTTCAGTGATATTAATAAAATACTATATTAATTTTGCCGTGTTGTGCCTCCCTCCTAGTAATATATAGTATTAGAATTAAATACATATAAATGTGTATGCATATACATATATATAATTTATATGACATGATAAACGAGTATGGGGAAAAAAAGAAGGAACTTTTCATTTAACCAACAAAAATTTATTGCATGTATAATGGATGCCAGGAAATGTTCTAAGAACAACACAATTCTTGTCCCTATATTAGGTTTACTTGATCAGAAGAAACATTGTCCAAGAGGAAAAATAATAATTTGAAACTAATTTTTTATGAACTAAGGAGTTGTGTGTAGAGTGTGTTAGGGAAGAAAGTAGGAGAAATAAAAGAATTCTAAAGGTTTCTTTTTTGGTGTAATAGATAAACATACAAATTGTTAGGAGAGATATAAGAATTACTTAATTTAAATTGGTAATAGAGAACTATTATATATGACTTCTAAAAATAAAAAGATAACCATAAGGCATATTAGAAAAATATTATAAACTTTACAATTTAAAATCAGGGGGAAAAGGGAATAAACATTCTCAACTTCTTCCAGAGCTTAACATGGGCAGGCACAGATAAGGGTAGAAACTGCCTGGTTGTGGTCATGTGGTCATGTGACTCAGATTTCACTAGTAGACTCTGAGTAGAAGTAATGTGTAGATTTTCTGCCATAATTCCCTGCCTTGATTTTCCTATTCGTACAAGCTGAATACAAACGTGTTCACATAAGGCTTTGGTTATAAAGTTAAGAATAAAATCTGAGCTTTGGGAAAACAACAAAAGGGAAGGAACTTGGGTGTCTGGAGAGTTATATGGAATAGAGTCACCTTGAAAACCTGAATTACTCATTTGGGGGCTAGTATGTATACAAAAAATAAATGTGTATTTTAATAAAGCTGCTTTATTTTGGGGACTCTGTTACTAATTGCTTAGCTTTTGCCATAACATAAGAAAAATTAGTACTGGAAGTGGAATGTAGCTATCACAAAAATGGAAAAGATGTGATACTGGCTTGAAGATCAAGTAACATACAGTGAGGAAGAAGATATAGTAGAACAAAGATGGTTACACTTGCTCATGTGTTGAAAACCTTTGGTAAAAATATTACTTGTGATGATTTGCAAGACACACAAATTTCCCACTGAGCTTGTGCCTCTAGCTGAAGTAGTTGGAAATTTTCAGACAGATAAAGTAGAAGGATGGTTATAACACAGAAGTCTTTTTTTTTTTTTAAGATTTTATTTATTTATTTGACGGAGATCACAAGTAGACAGAGAGGCAGGCAGAGGGAGAGGGGAAGCAGACCCCCTGCTGAGCAGAGACCACCCCACCCCACCCCCCGCATGCAGGGCTCGATCCCAGGACTCTGGGATCATGACCTGAGCCAAAAGCAGAGGCTTAACCCACTGAGCCACCCATGTGCCCCATAACCAGAACTCTGGGATAATGACCTGAGCTGAAAGCAGAGGCTTAACCCACTGAGCCACCCAGGCACCCCATAACACAGAAGTCTTAAGAGAGATATATCAAGACTAAAATTAAATACACACACACACACACACACACACACACACACACAGACACACACATTTGGATGTAGTTACTGGAACATTCAAGAGACTGTAAACAAATAAAGTGTTTTTAGTACAGATTAGTGTTTTTAAGATATCATGTTACCATATTAGCCATCAGCATAGCCTAAAAAAACAAAACTGTGAGGCCTGAAGCAGTCCTCAAGGAATGTATACTAATAATCACTAAAGAGTTGTCATGGAGTATAAGGGACAAGAAACAGCTCCCAGAAGCCAACAAGGATCATGGACAAAGGAGTTTCTCTCAAAGAGCAGAATCAGGGACAGCCAAATGGACCAACCAAGGACCTACTCCACTGCCAGTACAAATGGATAAACAACTCCTGCCTAGCAGAGTGAAATTGCTCTGGGTCATTCTCTACAATGTGTTTCTCATGCTTTCCTCCTCCAAACTAGAGTTTCTATTGCAGTTACCCTGGTCCTACTTAGAAGGTTCTGGGACAAATTCCAATGTGTGGGTATGGGGATTTCCTTCACACCACACATGTTCAGAACACTAGCTGGGTGTCCTACGATTCAACCCAATTCTGAGACTACATGGAGATGCCATCAGATTCCACAGGTTAAGGGTTCAGTCATATAAGACCGCTTACTCCCCCTTCAGATGCCAGTCTCACACCCAGATGCTCACCTGTGCTTCTGACCAACCAGTTACAGACCCAATTTCTTGGGCTTGATTGATTTGCTAGAGTGGCTCACAGAACTCAGAGAAATATTTTATTTACTAGATCATCCATTTATTATAAGATATAATTCAGGAATAGCCAGATGAAAGAGATGCATAGGACAAGGAATGTGGAAAGAGACACTGAGCTATCATATTCTATCCAGGCATGCCACTCTCCCCAAATCTCCATGTGTTCATCAATCCGGAAGCTTTCTGAATTTGGTCCTTTTGGGTTTTAATGGAGGCTTTCTTAGCAATCTTTCATAGGCAGATTGATTAAACCATTGACCACTGACAATGAATTTAACCTCCAGCCCCTCCTTGCTTCCCAAAGGTCAGGTTCCCCTAGTAATGAGCCCTGTCCTTAGATGTTTTCCAGAAGTAACCTCATTAACATAAACCCAGTTGTGGAAGGGGCTTGTTTGTTGTTGTTGTTGGTTGGTTGGTTGGTTTATTTAAATTTTGTTAGTTAACATACAGTGCTATATTTGTTTCTGGAGTAGAATTCAGTAATTCATCACTTACATACAACATCCAGAGCTCATCACAACAAATGACCTCTTTAATATCCATCACTCATCTAGCCATCCCTCACCTACCTTCCTCAGGAAAGGGGCTTGTTATGATTAACAAGATACCCATCTCACCTTTATGGTTGTGAAGTGATTCCACAAACTGAGTGTAAGAGACTGAATGTTATGATACTGGATGTTCCCATTGCTCTTATTGCTTAGAAAATTCCCATTGTTTGGGGAACTATGAGCCAGGAACCATGGAAAAAGAGAAAGTACATAAACTGACAGAGTTGCCTGATATAAATCACAATATCACACAACTCCACTACTATTTATTTAGAAAAGGGACAGTGGGAAGGAGATGATATATGGACTTGATAAAGAAGACTATGCTTCAACCAGAGATCTTGAACTTTGAGTTGGATGAAATAGCTGAATTGGATTTCGGATTATCTCCCTTGGAAAGGGGACGGACCAGTATGTTCTATTTGCAGAGAGAAATTTCTATCTAAATAGGTGGCTAGAGCCACGTATTCTATCAGAGGCTGTTATTTGTCCACCAAATCCTATTCTCCCTTCCTACAGTAATACACTATAAACTTAGCATATGGTTTCCTTGGCCAAGACTCCATTCCTCAAAGTCGTCACAGACAATAATGTGATGTGACTGTATTCTTACAATGCCATATGAGTAAAATTGCTAAGGACAATTTCTCACTGTTTAAAGATTGTTCTGGGGGCACCTGGGTGGCTCAGTGAGTCATATCCCTCTGGCTCAGGTCATGATCCCAGGGACCTGGGACCAAACCCCAAGTCAGTCTCCGTGTTCACTGGGGAGCCTGCTTCTTCCTCTCCAGCTCCCTCTGCTTGTGCTCTCTCTCTGTCAAATGACTAAATAAAATCCTAAAAAAATTAAAAAAAAAAAAAAAGATTGCTCTGATCTCCTGTCTTTTTCCCTCACTCCCATGAGCTGGAATATATATGTGTCCATCACCCAGTTTCAACTGTGTAGGAGAAAACATTTCACTAATGGGTAACAGAAGGAACTTGGTTTTCTCAAAGACCATAGAGAGCAGAGATACCCACACGAATCCTTTCTTCCCAGTAGTATTAGATGATACAGAGAGAAATGTCTGTCTTTAAGCTACTGTATTTTTCTGGTCTCTTTGTAATTGCAGCTTAGCCTTTACTCTACTATAAGTGGATATTCAAGGCAACATAGCCAAAAAAAAAAAAAAAAAGAAAAAGAAAAAGAAACAATAACAACAAAAAACATAATAAGTAATAACATCACATTTCCTGGACAGAATCAAGTATATTAGTTATTTCACTATTTGGGAAAGTACTGGATTCAAATGGTAAAAAACAGAAATAGCCAGATATTGATTAAACAACAAAATCTAAAAAAATAAAAATAAAAATAAAAACAACAACAACACAACAAAATCTAATTACAGGTATTAAAAAGGGGACAAAGAAGGGTGGACACATAAAGGATAACCAACAATACACGAGGCAAATGTAACTGAAGAGGAGGAATGGCAGTATTATTAACAGACAACAGAGAATTCAGGGTTCAAAGTAGTAAACAGAACAGAAAAAGCCAACCCATGAAAAAATATGACCATGTATGTAACATAACAAAGAAGCTAAAATGTACAGACATTAGGAGGTTATGATAAAATTAGAATTAGGGAAGGGGTTTAGTATACTAAATAAAATTTCCATATACTTCAGAATTGTCAGAACAAATAAACAAAAAAATAAGGAAAGATAGAAGCTATGACTACAGGCAGTCCTGACTTGCAGTGATTCAATTTATGGTTTTTCAGCTTTATAATGGTGTGAAAGCAATACACATTTAGTAGAAACATACTTCAGTATTTTGATTCTTCCCAAGGCAAATGGTAGGATTCTGGGCAGTGGCACCGAGCTCCAGACCCCAGGCAGCCACACAATCAAGAAGGTAAACGACCCATACTTGCAACCATTCTGTACTCATACAACCATTTGGTTTTTCACTTTCGGTACAATACTTAATAAGTTACAAAACTTTATTATAAACTAGATCTTGTGTTGCAGGATTTTACCCAACTATAGGCCAACCTTCTGTTCTGAGCACATTTAAGGTAGGCTAGGCAAAGCTATAATGTTGAATAGATTAGTATTTTAAATGCATTTTTGACTTATTATATTTTCAATTTGTGATGGGTTTATTAAGACATAACTCCATCATAAGTGGAGGAAGGTCTGCAGTTGAACAACCAGCATGTTTTAATAGTCAAATAGATCAGTACTCTAATAGTCTGATAACTTACGAACAGAGAATGTGCATTCAATTCTCTTGTCCCTGGAACCCCACAAAACTTAATTACATCTCATAAAACATTCTCTTTAAAAATACCCCTGTATCAAAAACAAAATCAAAACAGAATTAACAAAGTATGGCAAAGATACAATAAAAAGGAAAATAGTAAACCTAGTGACATATTTGCCATGTATACAAGGTATGAAGTATTAACAGAATAAAGAGAGCTCATCCACAATTTATATAAACTAGGAAAAGTAACTCAATATAATGGACAAATGATATGAATAGACAACTCATCAAAGAAGTACAAGTTACCAATAAATATATGGGCAATATCTCAACCTTCATAGTAGTTAAGGGAACTAAAAATTAAAAATTTAAATTTAAAAAATTTTATAAGCCATAAGAAAAAAATTAAAGCAACAATAAGATATCATTTTCTATCTTTCAGAAGGGCAAAGATTTTAAAGAATAAAGATTTTAAAGAACTTCCTGCCTTGACAACTTTTTAGAAAACTGGTAGATTTATGGAATGCTGCCTTCTCTTTGGAAAGTATCTTGGCAATACCTATTAAAGTTTCTGAAATGCATCATCCTTTGACACAGGAATCTAACTTCTCAACAGTATACTTGCTAGGAAAGAGTAGGTTACATTGCATATACAAAAATTCTGAAATCTCAATAACTGAAGGGCAGTATTTGTTCTACATACAAACACAGGCTGCTTGGGGAGATTGCTCATTGTAAAAACTTAAGGAGCCAGATTTAGAAAGGAGCCATCTCTATAGTGGCTCCCACAATTACTATTAAGAGGGAATAGGATGTGGCAAATGGAACTTAGAACAGCTCTCAGAAATGACATCCATCAGTTCCACTCACATTTCATCAACCAAAGCCTGCTACATGGCCATAGCTAACCTCAAGAGAATCAGAAAGGGCAATGCTACTATGTGCCTAGAAGAAGAGAATGTCAACCATAATACTTTAATAATCTATTTTATAGAAATTAAAGCATCAATATATGAGGATGTAAGTACAATGATGTATCCCAATATTATTTTTAATCACACAAAAAACCCTAATAACAATCTGAATACCCATCAAAAAAGAAATAATTACATAAAGCCAGTGAAGATTCCATCCTCTGAGTGAATTCCCCAATCTGAAGAGGAAGAAGGTGACTCCAGTGGGTTTTCTACCAAAGATGGCGAGCTAAAGGCTGGTGATGGGTCCTTGTTCCTCTCCTGGTCTCCCGCTGGCTGCTCACCTCTATCCCCTCCAGGGGATGGCTGCCCCTGCCTTAGTCCTAGGGCAGCCAGCCAGACAGTAGGCTTCTCACTTGCTGCAGTGTTGGAGCAATAAAATGGGATGCTTGGGGACCCCCAGAGAGCTGCCTGTGGCTTTATTTATGTGGCATTTGGGGAGTTCGGGGAGGAGACGTCTCTCCTTCAGTACAAATTCCCTCTTCCAGGAGCCATAACTCAAAAGAAGAGGGTGCTAGGGCTTTATTACATACATTTACTTTGTGTAAATAAATGTTTACAATTTTATATTAAAGAAGAAATAAGTGATAGAGTTTCTGGCTATATATTTTTTACTTTTATAAGTTTTGAAACTGTGATCCTTTATATGTGTGTTATGGGGGAGCTAAGGTAAGTTTTATGCCAAACAGTTGGTATTGCTGACTTTTTATTGTGGCCAAAGTACATAAAAACCCCATTAATCCCCTTATTCTTCTATTTCCCTTAACTGTGTATACACCAAAAAGACATCTTTATTTTCCTTCTTTTATCATTATAAGCTAATAAAAATATTTTGCTAGTTTAAAAAGAAATGATTCTATACATATTAAGGACTATAATCCAGCTGTTTTAGATACTGATTTAATATATTTGTATTGGATGCTCATTCAAGATGTGTTATATGACAAAAAACATTTGATACAGAATATATACAGTATGATCCTAATTTTTGTGAAAACACACAACAGTGACAAAAAGCTCTACATAGCTGTATTTATTTTTTTTAATATTTATTTATTTGTTTATTTATTTTTGAGAGGGAGAGAGTGAGGGAGAGAGATCCCAAGTAGACTTCCCACTGACCATGGAGCCTAACTCGTGGCTGAATCTCACAACACTGATATCATGACCTGAGCCAAAAACCAAGAGTTGGAGGCTTAACAGACTGCACCATGGCTAAGGTGTCCCTAGCTTTGTATATGTTTATGTGTGTATGGAGAAAGCTGTGGAAAAATAGATACCATATAACCTTGATTTGTATGCATATGCATAATATACACCTATATGTATGTTTGTATAAATGTGTGCATACATGACATATGTGTAAACTTTAGGAATATCACTTAACTTTCTATTTATTCATCTTCAGATTTTTAAAAAATTAGCATGTAATATTTTGTCATTTTAAAATTAATAAAGAGGCGCCTTGGTAGCTCTGTGGGTTAAGCCTCTGCCTTCAACTCAGGTCATGATCTCAAGGTCCTGGGATGGAGCCCCGCCTCAGGCTCTCTGCTCAGCTGGCAGCCTGCTTTCCCCTCTCTCTCTGCCTGCCTCTCTGCCTACTTGTGATCTCTGTCTGCCAAATAAATAAATTAAATATTTTTAATAAATAAATTAATAAAATTAATAAATAAATTTTACTAATTCCTAAGAATTAAATAGATGAATTATAAATAGAAAAATGCTCACTTACTTTGAACAAATACAGAGACATTTAGATACAAATTCCTCCAATATAACTCTGATACATACAATTCATTCTCCAATTTATGTTTTCCCTTTTTTAAAAAAAATTATTTATTTTTTTAATTTCTTTTCAGTGTTCCACATTGTTTATGCACATTGTCGTTGTTTATGCACCACACCCAGTGCTCCATGCAATACGTGCCCTCCATAATACCCACCACCAGGCTCACCAAACCCCACACCTCTCTCCCCTCCAAAACCCTCAGATTCTTTCTCAGAGTCCACAGTCTCTCATAGTTCTTTTCTGCCTCCAATTTATGCTTTTCATGCAATCTATTCTTGTACTTATGCTTTCCAATTATCAATACATATTAAATATTTACTATGTGTCACACATTAGGGCTAGAACTGTAAATAAGCTAGAGAAAAATTCCTGCCCTGTTGAGCATGTATTATAGGAGGGAGACAGATAACAATGAAATAACAAATCAGCCTATAATGGAAACTTAAGTAATGAAAAATATTTTAAAGAAAAATAGCCTAATATAGAGAGTGTGTTTTGGAAGTCAACATCATAAATAAGGTGATCAAAAACATTCAAGAACACTTTCGCAGTAGAGCTGAGTTAAAGATTTAATTTCTATTTTATAAAAGAGAACTGACCATATGGGAGCAGGGAGAACATTTCAGGGGTTACCACAACAGCCCAGATGGGAGATAAAAGTGGCTTTGTCTAGCATTGAAGGAGGTCAATCAGTTCATATTCAGGATATATTTTGAATTACGAGCCCCATAGGACATGGGGATATATTAGATGGGAGTGGAAGGGAGCAGAGTCAACTCAGGTGATTCCCAAGTTTGGGGCCAGAAAAATTAGATGAATGGAAGAATTGTGGAGGAGTGGGTTTGGGATGTGGACAGAAACCAAAAGTTTTATTGTAGATATGTCCAGTTTTAACTATCTAGTCAATGTCTAAGTCAAATAAATGCATCCGGGGCTCATTAGTTTGAAGATGACATTTAAACCTGAGAGACTGAATGAGATCCTCAAATACATCAGTGCATTGGTGAATAGAAGAAAGTCGAAAACTTAGCACAGGGACACACAAAATTCAGAGGCCAGGAGTGGAGAAAGAATAGCTAGTGAAATGACAGAAGAGGAAGTATTCTGGAAGTTAAGAAAGTGGTTTTGGAATGAGACAAGAGATAGTATTAAGGGCTTTTGTCTATCTGGGTAGTTGTATGCCTGCTGCTCTTTTATTATTTGTAAAAGGAAAAATATGACTCACATAGCCAAGTGCATACCAAAAATACTTCTAGGGTATTGTTAGAAAAGAAAAATAATAATACTCATTATAATCCTTAACTGCCTTTCATAAACGTTTGATACTTTTAAAGAGCCCTTTTATTCTGCTGTGTATCCTGAAGGGTTTGGTTATATAAACTGGCATCTTCGTGTTACAGAAAGTCGAACTGATCACATGATAAAGGGAAAAGAGGCAGGACTTCCAGCTACATGGGATTGAAGAGATTAACAAATCCTGTCATCCTAAAACAACTACAAAACTGGAAAGGTGTGCGGGGAAAATGTCATTTCAGGGCTTCAGCAATCTATCAAATACAAACCATAACTGACATATATTTAGAAAAAAAAAAAAAACAACTACTGAACTTGGGGGAAAACAGTGGAAGTCTTTAGCATTCTTGCCTGGGCTAGCCACCTGCCCCGTACCAGTTCGCAGGGTATGGTATTTCTGCTGTCGGGCTGGCTGGCCATGAAAACCAGCACTTTCACTGTGGGAGATGGCGGACTTTATTTGGAGTGGAGGCTGGGACAAATCTCACCCAGCAGCAAACGGGAAAAGCCTAGGGCTCTACCCGTCTAAGGTTGCAGTTCCTGTAAAGGACAAGTAGCACAAGAAGACTAGGAAGATACTTAGAAGTGAGCCTTGAGGGACTTGATTAACATTCCACACATCTCTGACTGTCTGAGTAGGTGCATGTGTGGTGGGGACCTGAGAATGCTCAGCAGAAAGGAAAAGCCAGACTCACCTGAAACCTGCCCAGCCTTTGAATGTGTGCCTCAAACCAGACTCAGATTCACCAGCAAAGTGGGGGAAGCATCATGGGCCTAAGGTGTTTGACCACATCTTTGTTTAATTATTGACTGACTATTGAGTTTTGCAAACCTAGGGGTCACTCCAAGAAGCCTGGTTTTTAAAAATGTGTAGGGAGGAAGAATGTTTCCTCTACCCTTTTCACTGGTCTATTAATTAAACTGATGTAAGACAGATTAACAAGAGGAAAAACAAATTTAATTACATACATATGGGAGCCCCATTAGACTATGAGACCCACAGGCATTCAGGTCATTGAGGGTTATATATCATCCTGAGCTAAGGATGGGGTCTGAGACTTCAAAGAGAAGGAAAACAATTTATAGGAAGTTGGGAAGAGCAAATGTTTGGTAAACAAATGTTTGCCTTGCCACACAGAGACAATGGGACACAGAGAGGAATTTTATCTCCATGCCCCACGGAGCTTCCTCCAGCTCACCAACCCTAGTCCCTATTTTTCTGTAGTTATTTCTGGTGATGATTCTCTTCCTGGGCCAGGTCTTCATCTAAATTCTTTCAAGCAATTAAGGGGGAGGTAAGACCTTTTCTGAGTCTTTCAGGCCTTGATTGACTTCATCTCAAAGTTATCTGTGTGTCAAATGGCACATTTGGGGGAAGCTTGTTCCAAACACCTTCAGATATAAATAATAATAAAAAAAAAATGAGCAGAGGTAAGCAGCATTAAGTCCAGGTAAATTACTTGAAATAAGAACACCAAAAATCTAACAATCTAAAAAATATCAAGAAAAAATCTTCAGGGAAAATAAAGAAAAGAAAGTCATAATCTGGATTTGCTAGAATATATTATCTAAAATGTTTAGTTTTCATATTTTTTAAAAAGATTTTTATTTATTTACTTGACACAGAGAGAGATCACAAGTAGGCAGCAGGCTCCCTGCTGAGCAGAGAGCCGAATGCGGGGCTGGATCCCAGGACCCTGGGATCTGACCTGAGCCAAAGGCAGAGGCTTTAACCCACTGAGCCACAAAGGCGCCCCATAGTTTTCATATATTTTGTAAAGATTTTATTTATTTGTGTGTGAGAGAGAGTGACAAGCAGGGGGAGAAGCAGGCAGAGGGAGAAACTGGCTCCCCGCTAAGCAGGGAACCCATCTCAGGTAAATGCTTAACTGACTGAGGCAAACAGGTGCCCCAAAAATATTTAGCTTTGTACAAATAAAACAAAACCAGGGAAGCATGAACCATACTTAGGTAAGGAAGTAACCAAGAAGAAAATTTCTCTGGCTTGGCCCACAGGTTGGGCTTAGCAAAGACTTTTAAATCAGATAATATTGGGGCGCCTTGGGTGGCTCAGTGGGTTAAAGCCTCTGCCTTTGGCTCAGGTCATGATCCCAGGGTCCTGGGATCAAGCCCCACATCGGGCTCTCCACTCAACATGAAGCTTGCTTCCTCCTCTCTCTGCCTGCCTCTCTGCCTACTTGTGATCTCTGTCTGTCAAATAAATAAATAAAATCTTAAAAATAAATGCCTTAAATCAGATAATATAAATATGTTTCGAAGAATTAAAGGTATAAGAACAGATATTTAAGCGGGAACAAGAAATATGTTGACCTTGGTTCAAAAATGGGAATAAAGAAAAAGAATAGAAATTACTAAAGAAAGAACTAAATGGAAATTCTAGAGTTAAAAACTATGCAAATGTGCATCAGAACTTTTTTTTGTATTAGCCAAGAAAACTGGAAACAATCTGATTATCTATCAATTGGTGAATCACTAAACAAAATGTGGTATATCCATACAATAGAATATTAGTCAGCAGTAAAAGAGAGTAAACCTCTGAAACCCAGTACAACAAAGATGAACCTTAACAACATTATGCCAAGCAAAAAAAAGCCAGACACAAAGAAAATATATTCTATAATTCCATTTATACAAAATATCTAGAAAATTAATATCTATAGAGATGGAAAGAGAAGCAATGGCTGCCTGGGACTGGAGTTGTAAGGGAGTTGACTGCAAATAGGAAAGAAGGAATTTTTTCAAGGTGATGGAAATGTTTTAAAATTTTATTGGGTGATGGTTGCACAACCTCATAAATTTACTAAAAGTACCATTGAATTCTATACTTACAATGGCCAAATGTTACAGTATGTAAATTATGCTCAATAAATTTGTTTAAAAATAAAGGGAAAATAGGCCAGGATATAGATCCTGGGGGAATGTGGTGGGTGGTGCAGAGGGAAGTCCATTACACAGGTGGCACACAGCTGCATGCTCCTTGCTACAGGTTCCGTGTGACTTTTCTTCATCATCTAGCCAATAATGTAGCTTAAGTGATGTGTGGCTCTTCCAGGTAGATGTTCAAGAATCATCATGCGATTTGCCATGTCACTTTTCCTTTTGCCTCAGTGATTAGCCTACAACACATTCAGGGGCTGCTCCATTAGAGTCTTGGTCTTAGAGTAAGTCTTAGAGTCTTGGTCGTAGAGTTAGACCAAAACATGGAATAGGGTCCCAGCTCATCTGCAATGAATATGCAACACGAACAAGAAATAAATCCTGGTTTTTAAAATTAGTGGTATTTGGGGAGGATTTCTTATCACAGCCCAATATCACCCATCCTGATGTGTCCATGTTCCTTAAAAGAGATTACAAACCCACAATTAATCCTTTTGCTTTTATTTGCTCATCCCTATGAGGTACTATCTACAAGCAATATTGTCTGTCATTTTCCTTTTCTAAGGGTAAGTTTTAAAAAATGCTTTTTATCTGTGACACATAGTTGAGTGATTTGTGGTGAATTGATGTCTTATCAGTTCTCAGACTATCTTCATTCATCTGTAATGGGCTGCCTGGAATTAGAGTCTGGAAATGGAGCCACCTGTTTGGGCGTGGTAGATATTAGGAAACAGACACAGTTGTAGGTACTGGAAGAGAGTCGAGTCTAGTGGCAGAACATGTCCACTAAAGCAAATTTTTTAATTGGTACAAGTGATGAGTTGTAGATGATTTACTTAGCATGCCTGGCTTCTGGGTCAGGCCTGAGGAGGCTGGAGCTTCTGGCCTGAGTGTATCTGTTCATTCGCAATTTCATCCACCTGCCCCATTTTTCTGCTCAAATATGACTACTTTAGATGTGTACTGTGATGTGAAAAAGATTGAGAAAAACAGTTGTAAAGGGTAAAAATAATCATTTATTAATCAAGTAGTTTTGAGGAGAGGAGAAGAGAAGCAGAGGAAAATAGAGGGAGGTATTCTGGGGAGGGGGGTTAGGGGAAGGGGGGTGGGGTTATGGACATTCGGGAGGGTATGTGCTTTGGTGAGTGCTGTGAAGTGTGTAAACCTGGCAATTCACAAACCTGTACCCCTTAGGATAAAAATATATTATATGTTTATAAAAAATTAAATTATTTTTTAAAAAAAACAGCATCTCAGTACATGCATCCTATTAGACAATGAATTGGTAGTGATTGAGCACTGAAGTGCTAAGACTGGCTACCAGTTTCAGCATTTCAGTTAATACATAGTCATATCTTGTCTCTACCGTGTGTGAGAAAATTGTTGCTGGTAACATTTTAAAGATGAGGATCCCAGAGCTTAGAAAGAATAAAATAACTGGGCCAGAATTATGAGTTTGTGAGTGTGGGGAATGGAATTGGAATCAAGTTGTTGGACTGGAAATCTCAGTCATGGGATCCAGGAGCAGGTGATAATATGGACAGCATATCGGCAGGTTGGTTGCCCAAATCAGCGAAATCTGTCTTCTGGCAATAAGACCCCTTCACTGGGTTACTGGGTTTGGGATTTGTATGAGTTCCTAATAGGTGACAAGAAGAATTGTCATGAATTAAATAGGATTACTAGTTCTAAATGGACTGTGGCATTAAACCGGGGCTTAGTCACAAGGGAAAACTTTTGACTATACAAATCAAGTTTGGCCAAACATGTTAATGTTAGATCAAATATGTTAATGTGTTTAAGGCCAATATGTTGTTTAAGGCTAATGTACTGAAGGGTAAGTTCTGTAATCTTAAATACATGTGATGGCTCAAAAAAGATATGAAAACTTCAAGTTTCTCATGGGATGTCAACAGCAAAAAAGACTATCACTCTCAACCTTACAAAAATGACACACAAAAAAATCAAACTATAAATTCGTCCGTTCAGTTTGAGGCTGTGAGAGAACTAAGGTCTTAGGACAACTAACCTGAACAATAAAAAAAGAAAAACACCTTCAGGGAGAGAGGGATGTGAGCGTTTGACCTGAGGCAGATGCAATCACACACTAAGAAAAATCCAGTTAAGGAGTTCAGTTAAGCAATTGATGGAAGCTGAGAGTGAGATATTGAGATTATAGAGCTTCTGGGGTCTGTAGATATAAGGAAAGTTCTCACCCTCTTGCAGGCTCTTCTCCAGGAAACTTACCCAGTTCTTGCAAAAATATTGGTGAAATCTTGAGAGAGCAACCTAGTGGCTGGGGGGAAGAGAAGAGCAGCCTCTGTAGAAGGTATGAAGCCACATGCAGATCCTTCTTGCTTATCTCCCTATGGAATAAGACTGAAACGTAGAACTGTAGGCAGAGGGACAGCAAACACTTACGATACTTACGGCACTGGGGAAAACCACTCTAGCTCTGTATAGGGAACAGAAAAACTCTCTAGTCTTGGGGGAAAGGCAGCCCAGAACTACAGCTTGTACATGGGGCAGGAGCACCAAGAAGGCTACTTCTTCAAGATCTAGGGACAGAATGCTTGCATAGGACCAGCAATTTAACCAGAATAACAGAGACTCCCTCACTTGCTGCCCTCCCCCAAGCTAACAGCATTGAGCAATGGGTAACTGTGGAATCATTCTGGGAGAGCTGCAGGAGTATGGAGAGAGTGACTCCCTCTGAGGTACAGCTGAAAGGGATCACCTCAAGCTAAAGCTAGAGCAGATATTGAGGAAACAAAAACAAAAGCAAGACCCTGAAAACACAGGATACCTAAATACAAGATTTCTCTACAAGAATTTTAATATTGTGGTGTGCTGATATTAACCATAGCAGAACAACAACAACAAAAAACCCAGACCCAAATCAACCCTTTCCTAGACTGACTTATTCTCCAAAATAAATGTCTAGCATAATGAAAGGCATATGCAAACAAAGAAGCTGTTTGCCTCAGTTTCTATTCCTAGGCAAGATGTCCAACTTTCAACAAAAAATTATGAGGCCTACAAAGAGGCAAGAAAAAGATAGCCAACTACCAAGAGAAAAGCAATCAGAACAACCAAATTCAAATATGACAGAGATGACAGACTATCAGAAAAGGAATTTAAAATAACTATGATTAATGTGCTGGAAGTTCTAAAGGAAAAAGATTGACAACATTTAAAAACAGACTGGCAATTGAAGCAGAGATATGGAAACTCTAAAAGGAATAAAATAGAAATATTAGAAATGAAAAGTATAGTAACAAAGATGAAGAATTACATTTTAAGTCTCATTAGAAGATTTGATAGGCTGAAGAGATAGTCAATAAGCTAACTTGCATTAGGTCAATAGGCATTACCCAAAACGAAGCACAAAGAGATCAAGTGTATTTCTCATTTATTGCTAATGAAAATGCAAAATGGAACAATCACTTTGAAACAGTTTGATCATTTCTTATATAGTTAAGCATATATTTACCATATGATCCAGGAATCCCACTCTGAGTAATTACCCAGGAGAAATAGAATTGTATGTTCATACAAAAACCTATACATAAGTATTTATAATTGCTTTATTCATTATAGCTAAAAATTGGACAAAACTCAACTATCTTTCAATGGGTGATGGGATAAACAAACTGTGATCTATCCATACAAGGCAATACTACTCAGCCATAAAAATAGGCCTGATATACCCAAACATGATTGAATCTTGAACGCAGTTCATAACTGAAAGAAGTCAAACCCAAAAACTACATGCCAGAGGATTCCATTTATGTGATATTCTAGAGAAGGCAAAACCACTAGAGTTGGAGAACTTGTCAGTTGTTGATAAGGGTTGGAAGGGGGAGGAGAACCTCACTGTGTAGAGACTACATGAGCAAATTTGGGGGGGGTGGTGATGTAACTACTCTCTAAAATAATTTTGATGGCGGACATATGACTCAGTGTATTTTTTACAACACTTGAAACTCAACACCACAAAGAGTAAATTTTACTGGGTTTAAGTTTAAAAACAAAATTTCTAAAAAGAGGTGAATCATTTGTGCTTCCACAATCAGAATTTGAAGTTGAGTAGTTTTTAGGGCTAGTGATATTTGTCAAACATAAATAAAATTCCAATTTCTTCGTAGTCCTTTAATTGTCTGAATGATTCCAGGGTGAAATCTCAAGATACACTTTCTCAAACACTTCTCCCTTACAGAGAAGACTAAATTAGAGCTTAAATGAGCTTCTTTCTTGTCTGTGGCTCAGTCAGATTCAACACAATGTGCATTATAATATTTACTAATTTTAAAAAATAATTGTTTCCTAACTACTTAACATTTTGATTAATCTTCTTCTTCACAAATATCCATTGTTACTCTCTCTATCTATTCTTATGAGGCATCAGATTGCTCACTCACTAAAGAATGCTTGTAGGTGTGTTAAAGAACTGTGAGGTATGTTGGAGATGTACTGCCCTTTCATAGGTATGTTGTGAGGACCTTCTGCTAAATAGTTTGCATAAATTGCATGGTTTAGCTTTTCAATTTATATTGCCTTGCTCTCCAAAGGAATAATGACGGTGATTTGTAATTATAATCAGCTTTACTTACAATTCGTAAAATCCTTTGAAGTTCTTCCTCAGTTATTTTCATAGTTGTACATACACACAAAAAAATAAAGTGATGGACATTTTAAGCACTGTTGTTCCTGTTTTTTTAACAAGTGCTCATTTTGGGATTTACTACTCATGAATAGAGTTATCCTGCTGTCATTGATCAATAGCCTTGAAACAATTTTAGTCACTAACCTAAGTTCAACAAAGATATTCATGTAAGGATTCAATTCAAAGTATGGAGGACGTTCATGACAGTGGCCCAGGATGGGACTTTCTTTCACAATTCATAACCTACTATTGCTACCAATAAGCTTTGGGAGAAAATCCCTCTAGCTGCTATTTGAAACCAAAGGAAATCCTAGAAATAACTACAAAGAGAGATTCTAAGTGTGCCAATGAGTTGCTGATTAATTAGAGCATAATATAGCTCTCTTCATAATACAAAATTGAGTTTCTCATATTTAGAATCAACATACACTTTTAAAAATTGAGACAGTTCTTGGATGATTAAGATGAATTTATAGTTGCTTAGTTCCTTTTGGTAGGTATAAAAGGTCACGCCAGGGGCACCAAACATTCATCATCTCAAGAGTAAGGATAAATTAGGTTAGAACTGTATATCCAAAGCAGAATTCCTATCTTTCTAGATCAAATGTTCTCTTTACTGTTGTCTCTTTTTGTTACAGATACCTTCTGATTCATTTAGACTCAAAGCCATCCTGTGTTTGACTCTCTTTTCCTTACTTCCTTCACCACCACCCTATTTGTCATTAATTTGCGCCAGTCCTGTATCTGCACTATCTTCTGAATGAACCCATTCCTTCTGAATGTTTTTCCTGCCACTTATATTTCTGGTTCACAGTACTTCTCCCTTCTCTACACGAAGCTTTGCCTTGGTTTCCTGCAAACCAAGTGTGTCATCTTCTAGAATCAAGGTCTTGCTAGATGTCTTAGTTCTGATCTTAAATCTGTTTGTGTGATTGCTCTGTTCCCAATCCTCCCTTGTGAAATTTATACTATGACCGCTTAAGATAAATATGACAACAGATCTCATTTTATAGAGTTTCTTTTCATGCTAGGGTGAGAGGTCTCCTTTTTGTTTGTTTGTTTGTTTGTTTGTTTGTTTTAAGTAAGGAAGGATATGCAGCAGTATGATAGCTGGATATGGACAGAGAGAGAGAGAGAGAGAGAGAGATAATTACCAATCAGAAGGGCGTTGTGATAATTTAGAAGAAAGGTAATGAAGAACTGAACTAGGGTGGTTGTAGTGGAAAGGGGTTAAAAAAAAAAAAGACAAACTGAAAAAACGGTTAAACAGATAAAATCTACAAGATTCTAGCAGGGACGTATTTAAGAAGAATGATGAGTAAGGAGGGATCACGGCTGACTATGAGATTCCCAGTCTTTGTGATGAAGACAATGAAAGCGCCAGTGACAGATGGAGGGAAGAGCAGATGACGGAGGCACAGGAAGCTTAGGTGGGCTTTACGTTTAGACAGATTGGCTTTGGACCTATTTCTGGTACTTAATTCCATATAACAGCAAACAAGCATCTTCCTTCCTTTCTGACTCAGTTTGAACAACCATACGCTGGGGCAAAAATACCTCCCTAAAGAGATTGGTCATGAGGATTGAGTGAGCAACTACAGGAAGGTCACCTACCACCCAGTGAGTTTTGAGCCAATAAATAGAAGTCATTGTTCTTGCTATTATTCTAATCACTGTAAGGAAATAAGTGCCATCCTAATTGTTAACCGGTAGTTAGTGATTTGTCAGTCTACCCTAGAATGGACATCATGTAGCATTTACATGAGGCATTGCTTGACTAATTAAGAGGAGCTGACCTGACTAATTAAGAGTCTAGCAATCCATTCTTGTATGATGATCCATCTTTGGGAAGAGACTCCCTGGAGGTTTCCTCAGGCAATCTGGTTTGTGATTTGAAGTAATTTGGAAAGGATCCATAAAAGGAGAAGGGAAATGCAGGACAACAGGCCAAGCAACCTAGCAGGGAGTTGTCTGTGGAGGAGCCAGGAAAGGCCCATGAATGAGAGGCTTCATCAAGGTGGTAGCTAGGGACTTGAGGGTTCAGAGAGAGAGGATTGCTAGAGCCTGAGCCGGTGCAGTAGACAAGGCGTGGTCTGTGAGCTGTTAGCTGAAGAGGCGCAGTCACCATAAAAAGAGGGAGGGGCATGGGAAGGGCAGGTGGCAGGAGGGTGGACCCTGGGAGGGGCTGGATTGGGAAGAGACAAATGGGAAATTGCTGGGCCTCCTGGGGTGGGCCTCTCCCAGTAAATCATTTGCAGTTGCTGGAACTGGCTTGAGTGTCTTCCTTCATGTTGCAGCTCTATTAAAAGAGCAACGCTCCCTCTCTGCGTTGGCTTTAGTCACTCCATTACTCACCTGGGGCAGCTTGAAGGCTTCCTGCCGCTGGGGAGTGAGAGGCACAGAGCAGTTGAGTGTGTTTCGCTTGAGCAAGCACAAGCAGGATTGCACCTCTCTGGAACACGGAAGATGGTATCAGAAATGGAACAAGCATAATTTCAGGGTGGGACAGAATTATTACTTGAATTAATGACATTGCAAAAATGTATTGCTAGTGAAATTATGCACATGATTCTTAAGTACGTATTTAGGTTTTTAATGATTAAAATATATTTTATTCAGTATTTTAAACTATAATCTGTAGCGCTCTGTGGTCAATATGTAACAAATAGGAAGAAGGAGAAAAGAGGGCCACTGGGAGCGAAGAGCATGGCTTGGGTATACGCGAGAACTGGGTTCAAATCCTAGTTCCGCCCCCTTAGCTGTGTGGCTTTCGGCAGGTTGCTTAACCAACCTCTTTAAGCTCTATTTTCCTTACCTGTAGAGAGTGAAATGTGTACCTATCCAAGGGGTGTTACAGGGATTAAATCAAATGTACAGTGTAGCTAAACATACTGCATACTCTACAAATGACAGCAGCTCCTACTTATTCCGTTTTACATTAGGCGGGTTTACTTGCATTGCTTTGTTTTTCTTTGTGTTTGTTGTGTTGTTCTTTTATAGTTATCTCACGTATCCTTCCAAACCTATCGCAAGGCAGGAGTGAGATTCCAGTTTCACAGCACAAGGGAGTGAAGCTCCATTCCCTTAACACCAGTTAAGCTATTTGCTGGAATCATAGAACTGTTAGGTAGCAAAACTGGCATTAAAGTTCAAGTCTTTTGACTTCCAGGATCAATGCCTTTCCCAAAAATGACATAAAGACACAATGAAGTAGGAATCAAGGCCGGTGTTGAGCATTTCTTCAGCCAAGGACTTTATTTCACAGTGCAAGGTGAAAAGCACCCCATCTTCTACTTCTGTGAAAAGAGACTATTGAGGATGTGGGGTTTTTTTAAATTAATTAATTAATTTATTTTTTATAAACATATATTTTTATCCCCAGGGGTACAGGTCTGTGAATCGCCAGCTTTACACACTTCACAGCACTCACCATAGCACATACCCTCCCCAATGTCCATAACCCCACCCCCCTTCTCCCAACCCCCCTTTCCCCCCAGCAACCCTCAGTTTGTTTTGTGAGATTAAGAGTCACTTATGGTTTGTCTCCTTCCCAATCCCATCTTGTTTCATTTATTCTTCTCCTACCCCCTTTACCCCCCATGTTGCATCTCCACTTCCTCATATCAGGGAGATCATATGATAGTTGTCTTTCTCCAACTGACTTATTTCACTAAGCATGATACCCTCTAGTTCCATCCATGTCGTCGCAAATGGCAAGATTTCATTTCTTTTGATGGCTGCATAGTATTCCATTGTATATATATATACCACATCTTCTTTATCCATCCATCTGTTGATGGACATCTAGGTTCTTTCCATAGTTTGGCTATTGTGGACATTGCTGCTATAAACATTCGGGTGTATGTGCCCCTTTGGATCACTACATTTGTATCTTTAGGGTAAATACCCAGTAGTGCAATTGCTGGATCATAGGGTAGTTCTATTTTCAACATTTTGAGGAACCTCCATGCTGTTTTCCAGAGTGATTGCACCAGCTTGCATTCCCACCAACAGTGTAGGAGGGTTCCCCTTTCTCCGCATCCTCGCCACCATCTGTCATTTCCTGACTTGTTAATTGTCATTTCCTGACTTGTTAATTCTGATTGGTGTGAGGTGGTCATGACTGGTGTGAGGTGGTCGAAGGTGGTCATTTTCACTTAAAAAGCTTTTTTTTTTTAAGATTTTATTTATTTATTTAACAGAGAGAGAGCAAGTAAGAGAGTGAACACGAGCTGGTGGGGCAGAGCAGAGGGAGAGGGAGAAGCAGGCTCCCCACTGAGCAGGGAGCCCCCAGGAGGGCTGCATCCCAAGACCCTGAGATCATGACCTGAGGCAAAGGCAGATGCTTAACCGACTGAGTCACACAGGTATCCCTGGCTTGAGAAGCTTTTTATAGATCCTCTCAATCCTGGAGCACTGAATATCCAGAATAATTGCCCCACCTCACTTACAAAGAGGAGAGGGCCTCAGCAGACAGGCGTACAACAGATACGGTGGGAGGAAGTCTGGCTGGATTGAAGGTGGCTGTCAGTAACTGGTGGGAAGCAGATGGCTGCCTACAAATGTGATTTTCATTTTTCTCAATGAAATGGCAGCATTGACCATAATCCACGTATTCTAACAAAGAGATCTGAACTAGAAGGGTACCAGGCAATTTTGTGAAGCCTCTACATCTATGGAAGCATAATCTGGTCTATGAAATTGGACCACAAAGTAGGCGTCAATGGTTTCTAAATGTCTCTCCCACCCGTACCATGTTGCTATAATGGTTGGAACCCCTCGCCCCTAGAATAAAGTCCAAATTTTTGAGTACTACTAGAAAAACCCTGCAAAAACTGATTCTTCCTGAGCTTTTTATTCTCTTTTCTTGGTACTCTCCACCTCACACTCTGCTCAAGCCAGATCAAACCTCTCTCATGTTTTTGTATGTCTCTCAAGGTCTCTGTTGGAGATTCTTCACACCTGCTGTTTCCCCCACTCTTCCCCTTTCATTGGTAATTCTTACCCTTCAGAGAGTAGCTTGAAAGTCGTTCCCACCAGCTTAGCCTTCCCAATCTCCTCCATGAAGTCTCAGTTGGTCGCTGGTGTGTGCTCCAGTGCCCACTCCCCTTTCCCTGGCCTGGCCTCTCTTACACATAGAGCAAAGCTATTTCTTATCCCCACGAGACCCCTGCTCCCAAGGGCAGAGCTCATGACTCTCCTGTTCATCATTGTGTCTGCAGGACTTAAACCTCCCTCTGCCTGGCACACGGCAGAGCAAGCTCTCCATTAAGTATTCTTTGAAAGAATGAATGCATGCATAAAGTTCTGTTTCTCCAGTTTGTGAGGCCAGGTTCTCAGGAAGAAAATGGAGATTATGAGCAGAGCTTTCCAGCAAATTGTATTCAGTCATAATACTACAAACATGCTTATGTATTATCTCTACCCTTCTTCTTTTTCAGTGATGATTATGTTTGGTCCAGTTTATGGGAATGAGCAATATTAATTTAAGCATGACAGTAGATGGCTTCTGTTTAAAAGCTATGACAGTAACATTCTAGAATTAAAGGGCTCAAGTGGGAACTTCTGTTTTAAAAACAATATAATGTGGAATATGCAAGGAATTATTTTACCTTAAAAATAAAGAGCATATGCTCATCTTCTGTGTATAAATTAAATGAACATTGTGTTTGGTCCATAGATAATTACATTTAGAAATAATTGTGAGACATATTACAATTAATATTATTACATATTACATTTACATATATCATATTACATTACATATACATTACATATAACCTATTACAATTACATGTATCAAGAAATTGATATAAATGCCAGCTAGGTAAACTTAGGGGATGTGCCTTTTCTGTTTATAAAATATGCTTTTCTCCAAAATACTCCTGATTTGTCTTATAAGTAGATCATTTCCCCTCAGATGATAGTTTTACATCAATGTGGCTGAAATATTACATTCTTGCAACATCTGAGATGCAAATCTGTTAAGCAAGTGTCTTACCTAATTCACAAATC
This sequence comes from Mustela erminea, assembly GCF_009829155.1. Taxonomy (NCBI): domain Eukaryota; kingdom Metazoa; phylum Chordata; class Mammalia; order Carnivora; family Mustelidae; genus Mustela; species Mustela erminea. Next base: position 40,479,744 of record NC_045626.1, read on the forward strand.
AGCTACCTGAGGCCTTTAGAAGGACAGAGGGATACCAGCATGCATCGATAGAATGACAATGTGGGAGGAATTGCATATCTAATTGATCCTCTTGCTAACATTGCAGAGAGCGCCGTGTTCATTTTTTATTTTATGGAGAACATTGACACACAGAACACATAAGCAGCTTGCTCAAGATCACTCTATGAGTTTGCAGGACAGGTTGGTATAAGCACTTACACTCTTTCTAACATAGCGAGGATACAGCAATTGCCTCCTTATAGGCGGAGCCCAGATTCCTGAGCCCCAGCTCATTACTCTACACAACATACTGTGTCTGCTTCATTCCCATTAGTACCGATGGCTACCAGCAACATTTATCAAAATAGTATATTTCTGAGAGCAAAATTCTCTGAATTGTGGATCCTTCTTTTTTTTTTTTTTAATAAAGTAACTGTGTGAACCGAACAAGGTATATAACCTCTCTCTGAACTCCAGGTCCCTCACTGTCAAATAGGTGTTCACTCTCACTGGGTTCTTCTGGGGATTAAACATCATAATGCATGGAAATTGCTAAACCCAGTGTAAAGCACAGAGTAAATGAACCTCAAAATCGGATTTTTTTCCATATAAAGCTTGATCACATGTTTTGTTTATCCACCATCAATAGTTTATTATAACTGCATTCAAATAATATTTTACTAAAGAAATCAAGAATAACTCAGATTTGTACAAGCAATTGACTTACTAAGTTACATAGCATGAAATGGAAACTATAGGCTCTTGATTCAGAATCATTGATTGGTTACTGACATTTTAGTAGCTGCAAAATAATAAATACACTTGCCATCTTTACAATTTAGAGGAGTTTTTATGTGAGGGATGGGAAGATTAATATACTGTTTAAGACTATGGTATTCTATTTATAACATCTTCTTTTCCTTTTTTTTTTTTTTCAAGATTTTATTTATTTATTTGGGAGAGAGAGAGGGAGAGAGTATGAGGTGGAGGGAGGGGCAGGGGGAGAGGGAGAAGCAGACTCCTTGCTGAGCAGCCAGACTCCAGCCAGATCCCAGCACAATGTCTGAGATCATGACCTAAGCAGAAAGCAGACGCTTAACAGACTGAGCTGCTGAGGCAGTCAGACACCTCTATAGTATCTTGTATACCTTTCATCTTTGATCCCTATTTCCTAATGAAATTAAACAGTAATAAATGTTATTTTATTATACCTGAGCTTTTTCTTTTCACTGTGCACGCTTTGACACTTTTAATTTTGTGACCACAAAACACAGCTATTAACTTGAGCCTAAATCATAGTAAGTCCAATGGAGTTTTGTATATCATCTCATGACAGTTGGTTTAGATACATTCAAAGAAATCTTATTTTATGGTCGAACACATAACTGAAGGCAGATAAGCATAGTTACAAATACTTCTTCTTCCCATGGCATCTGCAAAATTGAGTTTGCTCTGGAAATGCGTTAGAAATTTTAAGTAGTTATAATCTAGTTTGTTTTTTTTTTAAAGATTTTATTTATTTATTTTGACAGAGAGAGAGATCACAAATAGAGAGGTAGGCGGGGGTGGGGGTGTGCGGTGGGGACAGGCAGGCTCCCTGCTGAGCAGAGAGCAGGATGCAGGGCTGGATCCGAAGACCCTGAGACCATGACCTGAGCTGAAGGCAGAGGCTTAACCCACTGAGCCACCCAGGGGCCCCATCTAGCTTCATTTTTAAGAAAAGTAAACTTCTGTAGTTCAATGCTTAGTTTTACCACAAATAAGGTAGAAAGAGGGCTGGGTGAATTTTCTATCTATTTATAAATTAAATTACACCATACCTTTCTATACCCCATTCTCAGATTCTAAAACAGTTTTATATCTGATGCTAGTAAGATACTGAGCATTGACTCCTGGTCCCTTTGCCTCACTTTTCACCCCGGAGGAAGTCTAGCCATTGCTGGAGTTTTCATTCAAGCTTTCAACTTCTTTCATAGCAACTATCTGAATGAGGGCAGCTCAGATAGTCATAAGCTAGGACAACTCCATGAATTTTATATGAGAACAACAATAACAACAAAAGCTCGCCGAAATAATAATGACACAGAGGCCCGATTTTCCTTTTAATTTTCATTTTAAACTGAGAAAAAAGTTTATATATGTGTACTCCTATAATAGGACACAGACTTCCAGCACACAGAGAACTCAGAACATAAAGGCCCAGAAGCTTCTTCAGGGGGCGGAGAGTCACAGATGGAGAAGGCTTCCACGTGATCTTTGCTTGCTGTGTATTTTCTGTTTTAATGTCAAGCACTTTCACATGGGGTTTGTGAGGCAGTGAAGGAAATTTTCTCTGCTAAACTACTGAGGAAGCCGGTGTAAACAGAGCTGTCGGACATCTCCTGATGAGAGACTTCCTCAAGTTCGCAGAGTTTAAACTTTCAGGAGGAATCCAGTAGTGCCCAGGTAAACTGGAGGGCTTTAATATGGATTCCAATCTCTAGGAAGGCCTTATGGGAGCCCTCAATTATGATGAAGCCACCACCACCCAGCTGAGAACTTGCAAAATGCAATCCAGTTATTCCAGATTAGTCCAGTTATTCCAGATTATCTCAGCCAGCAATCAGAACTTTCCCCGGATTTAGTCTGACCTCAGAAGGCAAATAGGCAAGCCTCAACAGGGAGGAGCTGTGGATTGGGTGCAAGGGTGTAGACTTTTACGTAGATGGCTTCCCAGAAACCACCACTAGCAGGACACCTGTAGAGACCTGGAGTAGAAATGATTGCTGCTTTATTCTTCAGAAAATGGACACGGGCAGCAGGCCAGAACTATAACCTGCCATTCTCCTCTGACATATTGACCACATACCCAGGGCTTGCATTTTATTTTCAGACTTTGGCACATGTACTATATACATGCGTCAGATATTTTAACTTTCATATAGTCCAAATGTCAGACTTCTGGAAGGATTTTTACCACGTGAGGTATATTTAATAAATGTGAATTTTTATTCTGATCAGACTGCTAGCTTCATACTCAAAATGGGTTTTAGTGGGCCAAGAGAATGTATTTTGTCATGTGAGAAACATAGCCTAGCTTGCTGACCTCGCAACCCTGGGTTTGTCACCACTTCTTCAGCCTCATAATGAAGTTAATCATTGATGAAAGCAACACCAGCAATCAGCTGGAGTCTTGGAAGAAAATCAGGTTTTATTGCTTGTACAAATATAAAAGTCAGTGTTAGATTTCTGAGCTCTTCAGAGCAGGGAGATATTTGACTTGAAGAATAAAGACCCAAAAGATGAAAAAAGGAGATGGCAATATTACAGTTGCTCTGATGTCACGAGAGGAAATCTTAGACCTGTGCAGCAAGATCAGTGGGCAGGAAGGAACATTTTTAATGTGACTATCTTATTGAAGGCAATTTATTGCCAAAGTCCAAAGTTAAATTTGCAATGCAGAATGCGATTCTCACTGCATTTCTCAAAAGAAGTGACTTTGACTCTCATTCACGATAAATGAAAAACAGAGGCAACATGACCAACATCTTCTTGAATTTACTTTGGTAAAACTAATTTACCCTAAAGAAAACGCATGGCTATTTCTCTTCTTTCTTCCCCATTGTGGGATTGATATCTGTATAATAACATTAATTAGGATAAAAATGACAGTATGGTACTGCTGTGAGTTATCAAGTGTGCAAGGAAGAGTAATGACAAAAAAGCTTAAGAAATGATTTGTGATATCACCACCTGAAATAGCAATCACTATTTAATATTTAATTTAAAACTATTTCCTGGATGTTTGGGTGGCTCAGTGGGTTAAGCTGCTGCCTTCGGCTCAGGTCATGATCTCAGGCTCCTGGGATCGAGTCCCGCATCTGGCTCTCTGCTCAGCAGGGAGCCTGCTTCCCTTCCTCTCTCTCTGCCTGCCTCTCTGCCTACTTGTGATCTCTCTCTGTCAAATAAATAAATAAAATCTTTAAAAAAAAATAAAAAATTTTAAAAAACCCATTTCCCAATGGTTTTAATGGTATATTTACAAAAGGTAAATATACTTATGGTACAATATAAGAACACGAGAGAGCAATACAAACATTTAGATCCTTTTACCACAGATAATATTTTTAGGTTGCTAGGACTGGAGGAGATTATGCTGAGTGAAATAAGTCAAGCAGAGAGAATCAATTATCATATAGTTTCGCTTATTTGTGGAACATAAGGAATAACACAGAGGACATTAGGAGAAGGAAAGGAAAGTTGAACTGAGGTAAATCAGAGGGGGACACGAACCATAAGAGACTGTGGACTCTGAGAAACAAACTGAGGGTTTTGGTGGAGGTAGGTGGGGGGGATGGGTGAGTCTGATGGTGGGTATTAAGGAGGGCACATATTGCATGGAGCACTGCCTGTGGTGCATAAACAATGAATCTTGGAACACTGAAAAAATACAATAAAATAAAATTTAAAAATAAAAAAATAAAAAAAAGGTTAAGGATAAAAAATATATATATATATTTTAGGTTGAGGACAGTCTAACCAATACAAGGTTCTGGGAAATTAGATATGCTTCCAAAATGGGATCTTTCTTTTGAGAATATCTTAATTTATGGTTTGTGACTTTTATCTTTTCCCATGATGATAACTGAGGGAGAGACCAAAGAAAGAAAAGCAAATGTATGTTTCAGTTGAGAGTATGCCAAATACAGAGTGACTCACAGCGTCCTAATCAGATAGGCGTAACATTTCACTAAAAAAAAAGAGAGAGAGAGAGAGAGAGAGAGAGAGAAAGGTTTACCCCACCCACTTTGGAAACTGTTCTTTGCCAAAGCTCAGCATACTGACAGCTACTTTCTAGACATGTCACTATTCTTATTCTGGATCAGTAAGGAAATTTTATGAAAATACTGACCAAGGTGAGTTAAATCATTATAAGCCTCTAATGCTGGCCTTTTTGATAGATTCAGTTATGAGTCTGGATTTTTTTTTTTTTAGTTCAAGAACTAATCTCATTTATTTATGGCTTTTGATTTCTTCTACATTTTCTAGCATTTTATGTAACCCATATATTTTGGGGGAAATTGTAATAAATAATTCTACTCACATTTCTTTTTCACATTTAATTCTAGGATTACATAGGTTAAATAAATGTTTGGCTTAAAAGAACTCTCAGAATCATCTCCTCTAAAACCCTCATTTCATAGATGACCAAAATAGAGGCTTTCAGCTATTACCTAGGGTTGGTTTTTTGCCAGAACAAAAATCCAGTCTTTAGAGAAGTATTAGAGATACTCTGATATTTAAGAACAGTTATTTCATGAGTTATATAGAATGAGTACACTTTATGAATTATTGCTAATGGAACCTGCAGGAAGATCAGGCATTTTAAATTCATGGTTTAAATTCATGGTTTCCCAAAATGACAGTGCTTCTGAATCAGCTGAAAAATTTAAAAAAGAAACCAACAAGATAAAATCCTTAAAGGACCCAACACAGATCTACTGGGTCAGAATCTGGGAAGATTTATTATATTAAAAAAGTCTCTACAGGTGTTTCTAAAGTCGCAAATGTGGATCAGTGTTTGAGAAGTAGTGGCTATCAAATGGGCATATATTTACTTTCCAAGATGCTTCAACAGAAAGTAAGCTATAATATCCAGCTGTAGTAAGAAAGTATCCAGCTATTTCAAGAAATCAGCTGTAAAATTTTAACTTGGGGAAATCCCAAGAGAGGAATTTTCTTTGTTCTTTCTTTCTTTCTTTTTTTTTTTTTTTTTTTAATTTATTTATTTATTTATTTATTTATTTCCAGCATAACAGTATTCATTATTTTTGCACCACACCCCGTGCTCCATGCAATCCGTGCCCTCTATAATACCCACCACCTGGTACCCCAACCTCCCACCCCCCGTCCCTTCAAACCTGGGGATAGAGTATTATGCCTCCATCAGAAAGGATGAATACCCAACTTTTGTAGCAACATGGACGGGACTGGAAGAGATTATGCTGAGTGAAATAAGTCAAGCAGAGAGAGTCAATTATCATATGGTTTCACTTATTTGTGGAGCATAACAAATAGCATGGAGGACATGGGGACTTAGAGTGGAGAAGGGAGTTGGGGGAAATTGGAAGGGGAGGTGAACCATGAGAGACTATGGACTCTGAAAAACAATCTTTTTTTTTTTTTTTTAAGATTTTATTTATTTATTTGACAGACAGAGATCACAAGCAGGCAGAGAGACAGGCAGAGAGAGAGAGGAGGAATCAGGCTCCCTGCTGAGCAGAGAGCCTGATGTGGGGCTCGATCCCAGGACCCTGGGATCCTGACCTGAGCCAAAGGCAGAGACTTTAACCCACTGAGCCACCCAGGCGCCCCCCAATAATTTTCAATTTCATGTTGCTTGTTTCCAAGATCTTTGTTGCCACTATTTCATGTATGGCATTTGTGAGAGAACCTCTGAGTTCCATTGAAAGTTATGACCACTTAACTGTTATATAGAAACAATGGACTCCATGATCAAAATAAGTGTTGGGAGATTTTAAAATGAGGGCTCAGTGTCTTGATTAAATCCTGAACAGATGCCCAATAAGAATTAATGAAGGGGGTGCCTGGGTGGCTCAATGGGTTAAGCCTCTGCCTTCGGCTCAGGTCATGATCTCAGGGTCCTGGGATCTAGCCCTGCATTGGGTTCTCTGCTTGATGGGGAGCCTGCTTCCCCCTCTCTCTCTGCCTGCCTTTCTGCCTACTTGTGATCTCTCTCTGTCAAATAAATAAATAAAATCTTAAAAAAAAAAGAATTAATGAAGAGTACTTTTTTTTTTTATTAGTAGTGGTAGTAGTTGTAGAAAGATGTCTGTAGTTGATTGATATCCAAGAGTAACATTGAAAATAAAACCCAGCAATGGCAATGGTCGCCAAACTGTGAAAAGAACCAAGATGCCCTTCAACGGACAAATGGATAAGGAAGATGTGGTCCATATACACTATGGAGTATTATATTATGCCTCCATCAGAAAGGATGAATACCCAACTTTTGTAGCAACATGGACGGGACTGGAAGAGATTATGCTGAGTGAAATAAGCCAAGCAGAGAGAGTCAGTTATCATATGGTTTCACTTATTTGTGGAGCATAACAAATAGCATGGAGGACATGGGGAGTTAGAGAGGAGAAAGGGTTGGGGCAAATTGGAAGGGGAGGTGAACCATGAGAGACTATGGACTCTGAAAAACAATCTGAGGGGTTTGAAGGGGTGGGGGGGGTGAGAGGTTGGGGGAACCAGGTGGTTGGTATTAGAAAGGGCACAGATTGCATGGAGCACTGGGTATGGTGCAAAAATAATTAATACTGTTATGCTGAAAATAAATTAAAAAAAAAGAAAAGAAAAGAAAACCCAGAAGCCATAGCATCTTTGGCCATGTTATTGATCAAATGGCATCCCGGGTATCAGGCAAATTCATAGGCCAAGTTTGATATATCGAGTATACATGTTACACAGGACTCTATAAACCCCAATATTACAAGATCTTTTCATTGATTCTCTTTATGATTGTACCCCTCCTCATCACGTCAACAAGAAAGGACCAAGAAAGAAGTTTCTGTTAGTGTCATATTTCGATATTCTAAATAGGCCAGAGCCAGACACCTTCGCCTGCATCAGGGCAGCTATTGCTTCTAGTGGACAGTTATATCATGCCCTCCTTTACACCCCCCCATTCCCTGGAAGCGGGGAATTCCTCCGGGAATCCATCTCCCTTTCCTCCGTGCCCGTATTTTTGGAGGGAAGTCTTCATCATGATATCCCTTGAACTCGGCCCCACAAGTGGACACCTGACTCAAGAGCAAATGCTCAAGATCTTCTTGGGGATTCATTCAGGGGGCAGTTAAAAGGGAAAAAAAAAAGCCTCTCATGTCTGCTGGTGAAGGCACAAGACAATCCTCTGTAGAAAAGAGAGAAGGCGAACAGAGGGGCAAAATACAGGGCAAATTAGAGAGAGTCTGGGCAGTGCTGGAGTCCCTGTCTTAGAATCCCACGAGCCCCCTACCCCTCCTCCCTGCCTGCAGTTCTTTGTTTTTGTTAATCAATAAGATTTTCTTTTTGGCCTCAAAGCCCAGATTGAACTGGGTTTCTATAACTTGCAACCAAAAGAGGTTTTTGGGTTTTTTTGTTTTGTTTCGGTTTGGTTTGGTTTGGTTTGGTTTTAGAAACATTTCTCTTTTTTTAAAATTATTTTTAAAATTTTTTTGTTAACATATAATGTATTATTAGCCCCAGGGGTACAGGTCTATGAATCGCCAGGTTTACACATCACAGTACTCACCATAGCACATACCCTCCCCAATGTCCATAACCCCACCCCCCTCTCCCTACCGCCCTCTCCCCTGCAACCCTCAGTTTGTTTTGTGAGATTAAGAGTCTCTTATGGCTTTAATTCAATAACAATTCAAGATCTTGTAGGTTTTTATATACCATTTAGGGAAAGTACACATTATTTGACTTTCTCATATAATGTACTTGCTAAGGAACGGGGATGGCAGAGGCACCTTTATTGCTGGCTATTCCCTAAAAAACAGAAAACTAAAATAACAAGAGCCTCTGAGACAAACATAGGATTAAGCCCAGAGAGGGACAATAATATGAGAGCAGATTTCAACAGTTATTATTAAATATATTTTATATGTATTGTTTTACATAAATGCAAATATTTGTACACCTCAATTTCTTACAGACTAAATTTAGTACTGTATTTCAAGTTCAAAATTGTGATTTTTACTTTTATGTGTGTGTGTATGGTTTATGTTTGTTTGTTTGTTTTGTTTTTTAAGTAGGCTCCACGCACAACATGGGGCTGGAACTCACAACCGGGAGGTCAAGAGTTGCGTGCTCTGAGGACTGAGCCAGCCACCTGCCCCAAAATACCAGTGATTTTGAAAAAGATTCCCAAATGAGCTAAATTTATTATGCATGCATTTATAAGTTCTGGTAGTATATAAGATATGTTTTTATCCAATTTTAATAGATTTTATCTATTGGTTAATAATATTATTTTTATATTAATATTGACAATATTAATATTATTTTAACAAAATCTAGGTGATCTGAAGTGATTGGCATTCTTGCCAGAATCTTACTTTCATCTTAACTATGTAATCTTAGTAGTGGTTTAGATTTGACCTAACATAATAAACATTTTCAGACTTTCAAACAACAGACTGTCTCAAGATGTCTTGTGTTCCAAACAACAATTACCATTATTTTTCATGTAGTTGTACTTTTTATTATTTGATCAGGCTTCCCTTGCAGTAGTTACCGTAATGTTAAAGTGTATTTTTTGTTTGTATTCATCTTCAGCCTGTTGACACAGCCTTTTGTAGTTTCAGTCTCTAGAGTCAAACGTTTGAGTCATAATCAAAGGCCCATTGCATTTCTAGAGTTTCCTACATGCCATGTTTTTTTGCCTCCTGTGAAGACATGAAAGAAATAGTTATATGGCCACAGGTGATGCTGACTACAGTGTCAATCTTTATTTTTGGCAAGTATGAAGCACTCTCTGTGGAACTGTGTCTGCATTTCTAGTCAGTAAGTACTAGTTGACTAGTACTTGTTGACTTGTTGTTCAGTGCTCAGCATTTGAGATAAAAATTATGGAAGAGTCAAAATGAGGGGAGGGCGTGGTCCCTTTGAGGTAATATACTTAACGAAAACAGAAGACAACAAACACTAAATTATACATTTCTTGGGAAATATAGGAATTGTACAGTACTAAGATGAGTGACAAGGATAGACAGAAACAAGGGAGGAGACATTCCCATAAAAACTTCCTGCATCATATCCCAGTCAAATGATTAATCCATATTTGGCCTCCTACTGCCAAGACGTTCTATACTTTGTGGGGATATTGGTCCATTTCAGTTTAATTAGAAATTTCTTTCTTAGGTTTACTTGAGTGGTAATCTGAACTGAAAGTTTTGGCCTATGTAGTAGTTTAACTCTGTACCATCTACAGGCTGGTCATACAATCTGACCCCGTGTCAGGAGGGAATGACCTTCTGTCTTCTCACCTTACATTCCTCCAAAAGAAGAGTGTTAGGGACCTTGAGGCTTCTGGAATCATAAAGATTTCCTGTGCCCCTGAGAATTCTATAAAGTGAAAAAGATGCTCTCACTTTCCCACATTTATTTGAATGGAATGCCCCTTAGATTTGATCTTGGTGTGATAAAAGAAAAAAGGAAATGAATGGTATGAGACTTGAACTTCTTGAGAATCTACTGTGGCTCTTCAAAGATGTGTGTGTTTTGGAGGGTACTTTATTTTATTACTACAGTTAGTCCTCAGAACAGCACTGTGAAGTGGGTATCATTATCCAAATGCCTTATGAGAAATTGAGACTTAGGGAGAATGAGCAGAGCTGAGCAGTCTCTCTTTACACGCTGTGGCTTTCTATTGCTTTCTTTTCAAGAGAGGTCTTTAAGTAAAGAGCTATATGCCAAAGGTGATCTTAGTAGTGGTGTATATTCTCATCCCATCTAGAACACTTTTGATGTTGACAGGGATCAACGTCATAATTACGTCCCAAACAAAAGTATAAACTGGGATTGTCTGGGCAAACCCTGACCTTTGGTGACTAGAACTGAAGGTCCCTCCTAAGACCCCAGGAGGTCCTGGCGAGGAGCACTATAGCTTAGCTTAGGGACTTGACAATAGTAATTGCACCTTTGGTCCCCTGTCTATGCACAGTATGAGAAAATAACCTCTTATATCAACATCCACTCAAAAAGCTTTCTTGCCTTTATAAGGTTTAGATTTTCAGCTAAATTCACTTGAGTTCTTGACAAAATTCCAAACAAAGGAGGGTTTTTCTATCTCTCCCAGCATAAGAGTTGAGTCAGAGCACCGTCTTACATAGCATTGTGCCTACTACTGCTAGGATACAGGCTCGCCTCGGGCCTCCCATCCACTCAGTTTCTCAAGGCTTGAGCAGGCTGGAGCTGTTCTCCAACTCTTTGCTCAGTGCTGTGGAATTGTTATCCCTACATATCACAGGAAAAGGTGAAATTAGTGTTGTAGGATCCCTTTGAGATCCCTGATAAAAGATGATTTGATGGTAGAAGACATTATTATGATAAACAGATCCTGGGATTCTGTCCTTGGGGTTATAAATGATACTCTCTCAATACTAACCTATGAAGAGATGAACTTCAAGCATTCACTTGGTAGCATCTTTTCGTGATTTCCATTATTTTGAATCAGCAAATGTCTAGCCAATACATAGTGAGAAATGCTGTGCATGATCATTACTTAACAAGAAACTTAAACTTGTTCTACATGCACAGATAGACTGACTCATGTTTTGAGTTGGGATAAGCACCACAGGTAGAAACTTGTTCAATTATATGCCTTGAAAGAGCCAACTACCTCACGGAAGAAACTCAATGTGTCAGCATTATCCAAAAGGATTCAAGATTGGATAAAGCCAAGTTAATAGAATCTTGTCCAGTTTTACTTTACTATCTCAAAACTTGCAAATCTTAAAAGGAATCCTAATTGTTACTTCATGCTAAACTAAAGAACCATACAATTGAAGCTGACTATATTCTATTACATAAATTATCATTTAATTTAAAGATACAAAGTTCAACACGGGACAATGATTTGACTACTCCCTTTACCTCTTTTTCTTAATCCCCATTAATTTACAGATTTGGGGCATCAGTATTTTGGCTCATATATAATTTGGATCTAAAATGTGCTGGTACTATAAGTGGTAGAATCATATTAACTTAGCAACAGATACTTATGCTTAGGAATAGTTTTCATAGCTTGGCGTTTGAAAATATATTTTAAACCACAAACTGTACTTCAAAAACAAAATACTTGATTTCAAGAATGTACAGTAAGAAGCTGTCACCAACATTTCTCCAATGAGTGAAGGGAGATACTTTAGAGCACCTAGAAATACTAACAAAAGCTATTGTAAGAGCAGATTAATGGAATTTTTAATTTGGTTAAGTTGTCTGCCTATAGACCTACTAGTGTTAGGTTAGTTACACCAACCTTTTTGTGGTTTAACTTTGGCTCTCTTTTACAGGAAAAGACATTTTTGCATTTCGTAATCAGTTGGCCACATCAAAGGGGAAAATGGAGCTGTCAGATAAACAAGCTCATTATTGATGTTGGTGTCTGGTCCACAGGACCGCAGAATCTAGGGAAAGAGAATAGCTTTGTGGTTATTTCAGGACTGCAGGCCAACACCAAAAATACGCATATGCAGAAACGTTGTCCAGCAGCAGTATGCAAACTTTAGAATGCACAGATGTTACCTGTGGTTCTCGCTAAACATGCGTTTTCCTTGGTCCCTTCCCTCCCCCAGCCCAGGAAAGATTCATCTAGACTGGAATGAGATCAGGAATTTCAGGTTTGCCAAGCACTTGGGTGTTTGTCTCCCAATGCTTGCAATCCAGATGCCACTCTGAGAACACTTATCCAGATCCTCGGGGATGAGCGCAAGGACTGGAAAGTGAAGCCGGGTGTGGTAAAGGTAGTTGTTAGAATGCTTCCCATAGCTGGGTCCGGGGACGTAGCAAGGCATGGATAGAAGCAAAATTATAGAATTGTATTTTCTCCCATTTCACTTTCTTTTTTATCAATTCCTCCCCTCAATCCACTCTCCACCCCATACACCCTTCAGACTAGACCCTATTTCTCTCAGTCTTTCTAGGAGGAGAACTGAGATGAACTTACAGCGAGTCGCTTTCCAAGGGGATGGTTTCACTCTAATAGTATACTTTTGAAATATATTTCTCATCAACAGCTCCTCTATTTCTTTGAGAAGAAATTTAGTGTAGTGGCTAAGGTCAGGCTACCCAGATTCAAACTGCATCCCTGTCATGTCTTCCCCATGTGCTTTTAGAGAGTGACTTAATGCCTTAGGTGGCCTTATCCTTTAAAAGGGGGATAGTAATCGCATCTAGATCATAGGATTACTGTGAGGAGTAAATAAACCACTGGATATAAAACATTTAAAATAGCCCGAGGAAAATGTTAAAGCTATATAAATATTGTAAAACTTGAGGAAGGTTTTGAGTCTTGGGTTTAAAGGAAAAGAGGGTTTTCTTTTCACTAGCCTTCAGGAACCATTGGCTTCTCCATATAAACAGAAATGAATACATCAGGAGGCGGCATAACCAACCTAAAGGAGCATGAGAGAACTGTGACAACAAGAAAGGGGGGTTTTGTGAATGAAGCTGAATCCCGCATATCGACATGTGCATCAATAATAAAGAATTGTTTTCGAAGATACTCAAAGGTCCTTTGACCATTTGGCAGCTATCCCTAATAATATTACCGTCATTATTATTATTTTTTAATCCAGGGAGAGAAGCACATTGTCTTAACATCAGTAAAGATCTCCCAGCAGAACTGACAAGCTCCTACCTGTCTGAGTGCCTGAGCAGGGTCCCTACGGGTGTTTGACAATGTGGTGATGAGGTTACCTGAGTATCTGGTACCAGAGCTTTGCTTGAAGAGAAAAATGCCCTTGTTTAGGGAAATACCGTGATATCGCGGGTGATAAAACCTAAGGACTTGAAGCAAAGACAGGAAGGAGATGAGGAAATAAAGAAATGGGTAAGGTACCCTACATTAGAAATAAAGACACATTTAGAAGCAGAGAGAAGGCAGAGCAGAGACTGGGAGAGGAAGCACCGAGAAAAGAGAGGGTATTCAAATGACACGGCATGGGCCAGAACCCTGGCATGGCATCGGAGACTACTAAGAAATTCCTATCACGTGATTGGGTAGGCTACAGCGGGGGTTTTAGGAGGAGGTGTTTTTAGTATTATGATGTTTTGTTTTGTTTTATTGTTTTCGCTTCCTAGTTTCTACCACCCACTCGCTCATCTCTGTAAGGTTCCGTGTGATGCCCAGTATGCGTATGCATTTCCGTGGGCCTGTGTTGTGGTCCATAAAGGCTGGGGTGATAAAGGAAACTGTGGCTGGCTGATGTTCAAAGGCACAGGAAGAGCGGTCAGGGATCTCCACGTGGAGAATTGCAGGCAAGACAGTGACAGGCCGTGGTCAAACTGAGAGTGGTATAGAAACACAGTTGCCAGGTGGTGCCCCTGACTCGAGAGAGGGCAGGGCTACCTTCTCCCTGCCCAATTTAGTAAATATTATTATATATTGAGTGGATACTATTATTATATATTGAGTGGATACTAATATTATTATATATTGGGTGGATACAATTTAGTAAATATTATTGTATATTGAGTGGATATTATTATATATTGCATGGATACGCCATGCGATAATTATGTCCCCGACCCATAATCCCTATTGCCCCCCACAGGTACCTTTCAGGAAGGGACCACTGTGCCTTCTATGCAGACAAGAAACCTGAGGCAGAGTCAGGCTGATTCACCTGTCCAAGGTCACCCAGCTAGTCACCAACAGAGCCAGGATGTAAAAAAACGCCACCTGATCTAGAGCAGAGCCCTCTTAACCCGGGAGGCGGTAGCGCTTTGATTGACTTCAGAGATGGAAAGATGAGAGCTGGGTTCTGCCCCTGAGCAGCCAAGTCAAAAGTTCAACCTGCGAGTTGATGACCTGCGAGTGGAGACCTAAGCACTAGGTGTAAACAGGAGGGCCTGGCTGGGCGCTGAGAGCCGGTGGTAATAGCAGAGAGCGAAGGCAGCACCTCTGGGAGTGCCAGAGACAGAGCCTTTGGCTCACAGCTCGGATTCTGCGGCTCTCTGGGGCAGGAGGTGGTCGAGAGCCAGCACCTTTTAAAGCATGTCTTTGTAGAGTAGAAAATACCTCACGGTATGCATGACTTTTCCAATTAATTCAGAAATGAAAGAGAAATGCTTTATCTTAGTATTACTCGAGCTGAGGATGACGAGTGTGATATCATAGAAAAAGACAGAAAATTGGAAGGGGTTAAAAGAGAGTAGAGAAAAATGGTTGCTGTTTGCACATAACATTTTTTAAAAAGATTTTTTAAAAATTTATTTGTCAGAGAGAGGGAGAGAGAGAAAGAGCACAAGCAGGGGAACAGCAGGCAGAGGAAGAAGCAGGCTCCTCACAGGGCAAAGAGCAGGCCACATCCAGGCTGGGACTTGATTCCAGGACCCCGGGATCATGACCTGAGCTAAAGACAGACGTTTTTAACCGACTGGACCACCCAGACATCCCTGCATATAACATTTTAATCAACACATTACTGCGCTTGGAATTAGTAAACAACTAATAGAGGGTTGTTTACTGGTGCTTCCAGGAATCTTTGTGAAACACATCCTTATAATTTATTTTACAGAAACATGTATGGTAAGCTGACTATAGTTCCGATTACAGAATATAGGTTGAGTTAGTCAACTCTCACCTGAGTCATTCTTATAAATTCTGTTTGCCTTCTTTATATGTTTTTGAGTTTAACCCTTAAGGTATTATTAACTATACACACAAGGTCTTGACAAGTCAAAGTGCAGATGCCCAGAAACTAAGCAACACCAACTAATATTTCTGTCCCAGTCAGTCTTTGTTCAAAGCAAGTGTGCTAGGTTTCAGTGGGAAAAAAATACTTTAAAATAATGTAAAATATGTGTATTGAAGTGGATGAAAAGTAAAGAAATCCGCAAAAATCAACACATTTTAAATATAAAGATGACCATATTAAACCTCCTCGTCTCTCTGTCTCTCTCTCTTACACACACACACACACACACACACACACAGGACATGGAGACTAGGAGGTAACTTTTCATGAAATAGAAAAAGAACCTCTTTCTTCTTGCACACACAGCCTTGTGCCAGAGCACGCAGCTAAGGAAAGAGGGCTATGGCCAGATTTCATTTCTTGCTCACCCCTCCCTAGGGGTCCTTACTCAGGACACAACCCAAGTAAACATACACAAGTAGACTTTTGGGGAAAAAACCTTACTAGCAGCAACAATATCATATTGTGCCATATCATTTATAGTTAGGAATGACCTCAATAAGATATATGCATAATCTATATGAAGAAAATTGCATTTACTATGAAATATAAGACAATAAGTTAAGAGTCATAGCTTGTGAATATCAAATATTTTAAAGACATCAACTACCTGCACAAATATTTACAGGCTTTGGAAACTTTTGTGTTTGGGAAATACTGTGTTCTGTAGCAAAGGTCAGAGAGGATCCAATGGGTGTTTCTTAGAGCAGGAAACTGATTCCAGAGCACAGCACAATCCCATAGAAATGTATGTCCTCTTCAACTTTCCAAGTTTGCATAAACAACACTGGCTCCCCAAAGGAGAAAGCTTTTTTTTTTTTTTTTTTAAAGATTTTATCTCTTTATTTGAGAGAGAGAGAGCACGCGTGTGCACACGCAGGGGAAGGGCAGAGGCAGAGGCAGAGGGAGACTCCTCTCTGAACAGGGACCCGGTGGCAGCAGATCCCAGGACCCTGAGATCATGACCTGAGCTGATTAACTGACGAAACCACCCAGGCACCTTCCCCTCCCCCGCCCATGGAGAAATCTTATAGGCAATAAAGAAAGAGGAAGAAAGCTGGAAGGCTGGGCATTTATCACAAATAGATTGCGACAGTTCAGAAGATAAGATGGAGCTAACATAAACAGGTGAGTCCAAGAATCACTACGTTTACCACAAGTGTCACCATCCCTTCTGTCCTTCATCCTGAATTTCCCCAATCTTTTACTCTTTTTTTTTTTTAAGTAGTTCTTTTTTTTTTTTAAGATTTTATTTATTTATTTGAGAGAGAGACAGTGAGAGAGAACATGAGCAAGGAGAAAGTCCGAGGGAGAAGCAGACTCCCCGTGGAGCTGGGATCCCGATGCGGGACTCGATCCTGGGACTCCGGGATCATGACCTGAGCCAAAGGCAGTCGTCCAACCAACTGAGCCACCCAGGGGTCCCCCAATCTTTTACTCTTATTTCTTTGAGGACTTTGACCAGTCAGCCTGTCCATTTATCACTGCCCATGAGTTATGAATCGCTATAATTCAGGCTATTTTTCCCTTCATACAACATGAGAAAACAAATATACTGCTCCTGGCTTTACTTATGCGGAGAATTTCCCTTCACCGTCAGGACGACCCCTGAGTGGGGGGATAAGATGGCAGCGGTCCACTTACCGTTAACTTTAACATCCTGTGTTGACCCATTGGAAAGCCAGGAAAGGTTTAGTTTCTGTTTTGTTTTTCCATGCTTCACCGTTCAATCATAATTGCCGCTGTGAGGTTACATGTGTTAGTTGAGGAAGAGACATGAAGACAAAAGAAGTAAGTGCCGAAGGAATCTGGGCTGTCTGGTAATATAATTTATTTGTGCCTTCTGGGCCTTCTTGCACCCAATGCCAAATATATAATATCTATTATCTAATGAATTTTTTCATGCTCTCACAAGTGAGACCAAGATCTTATGTTTTGGTATATTTTTATAATATCCAGAACATGAGGGAAAAACAGTTGCATTACAGGGCCCTTCCT
This sequence comes from Mustela erminea, assembly GCF_009829155.1. Taxonomy (NCBI): domain Eukaryota; kingdom Metazoa; phylum Chordata; class Mammalia; order Carnivora; family Mustelidae; genus Mustela; species Mustela erminea. The sequence continues at coordinate 40,497,218 of NC_045626.1, forward strand.
CAGGGAGAGCCAGTTTACCTTCAGTCAATGGATTCTGCATCAGTAAGCTCACTTACACCAGGAAACTGGACAAAGAACCATAAATCTTCTGCTACGATGGCTATCAGCCTTTTTCTCTTCACCTTTTGACAAAGCAGTACCCTGATGGGTGGTCATATATCTCTACTCTTAGAACACCATAGAGTGTTATCCATCACCACAGATATTACTGGGTCCAGGACCTTAATTGCCACTCCAGCCTTGCTGCTCATTATAATAACTATGTCAAACTTGCATCTGGCCTCTGCCATTCTGGAATCTCATTATCCCCATCACCGGTAGGAAGTGGTGGCATCATTGTTTACTATGAACTCCAGCCCTACAGAGGATGATCACTATTAATTTCCTCAAAGTGCCAGTATCCCTGCCTCAGGGGAGTCCTCAATTCCTTAATTTAAGTAATACCTTCTAGTCCCTCTCAAGAAGCATAACCAGATGATGAGCTCTACCATCTCATGTAATAAATTCATTAAAACATTCCCACTCACAAACCTTACGGCCACCAAATTTCAACATCTCCACTTCATTTACTATACACCATTTCCATGTCCAAATTTCAAGGAACATTCTCAGCAACATATTAGGATCGGCTTCAAGGGTGCTCGCTGGGCATTAACTCTTTGGTCAAAGAAGAATGCTCTCATATCAAAAAGTTCTTCCTTATCCAGTTTTATATCCTGCTTTCTGTAGTTCAACACTAACTTTCATGTGTGATGTCATAGTTCATGTGGGTCCAAATGGACTAGCACATTCAATTCCTTTGGTGTGTAAGCTGTTTTTTTCTCCAGAGCAGAGATTTTATATCCCCATAAGGCTATGTTGATGTTTGTGATGCTTAATCTTATGTGTCAACTTGGTAGACTGTGGTGTCAGTTGTTTGGTCAAATGCCAGTCTAGATGTTGCTATGAAGGTATTCTTTTTTTAGATGTGATTAGTTGGGGCGCCTGGGTGGCTCAGTGGGTTAAAGCCTCTGCCTTTGGCTCGGGTCATGATCCCAGGGTCTGGGATCGAGCCCCACATGGGGCTCTCTGTTCAGCAGGGAGGCTGCTTCCTCCTCTCTCTCTCTCTCTCTCTGCCTGCCTCTCTGCCTACATGTGATCTCTATCTGTTAAATAAATAAATAAAATCTTTTTAAAAATAAATAAATAAATAAATAAATTTTAAAAGGGTGTGATTAGTTAATAGACTTTAAGTAAAACATATTATCCTCCATAATTGGGTGGGCCTTGTACAATCAAGTGAAGGCCTTAAGAGCAAACACAGAGTTTTCCTGATATAGAAGAATTCTCCTCAAGACTGCGACATAAAATCTGTCTGAGTTTCTAGACCACTGATCTGCAGAATTTGGATTCAAGATATCAACTCTTACTTGAGTTTCCAGCCTGTGGCCTGTTGTTTGGATTTCAAACTTGTTACCCCTAAACCTCCAACTGCATGAGCCAATTCCTTAAAATAAATAACTCTGTCTTGCTCTCTTCTCTCTCTCTCTCTCTCTCTCTCTCTCTCTTTCTCAAACACACACACACACACACACACACACACACACACACACGTATTCATTGGATATATATTGGTTCTATTGATTCTCATTCTTGGAGAACTCTGGCTAACACAAGACCTAAACTTCTTTATGGTCCTGAAAGCCATAAGTCTTGCTTGAAGGTTTGTCTTTTAAGGCCACTTCCTATTGTTTTGGCCTGGGTTTTTTCCCAGAGCAGAGCCTAAGGCAAGGTAGAGACTTAAGTGCAGCTTGTTTATTTAGGAAACAATTTCAAGAAGAAGCAGAGGGGCAGGAGAGAGAAACATGAGAGAAGGAAAAGCCAATACACAAGTACAATACTGAGTCTGTCACCAGCAGAGGTGACTGATGCACAAGGACCCTTAGGAAATGTCTCCCAAAACTTTCTGGCTAAAGGATGAAAGGGAGAATTATTTACCCCTCAGCTTGCATTTTCATTGTTCAAGATTACGCTCCATATTATGCGCATATGGGCACCATGGGGATTCATTACTTCCATAATGAAACTTGAAGCTTGTCATCCAGAACTACTTGAGGGGTAAAACAGTAAACTCAACCATTCTATTCTCCGGTCATAACCAATCTCCTATAATTCGATCCTCTCATTTTGTTACTATTATTTTATGTGTTTTCCAATTCTTAATCTTTGATCTCTACAATTTATCCCATTCACAGTGCCCTGCTAGTTTCAAGTAGGTTCAAATTCTTCCCCACCAAGGGCTAGTTCTTTGACCTTGGGGAAGTTACTTAAACTCTCTAGGCCTCAGTTTTCTTGTCTGTAAAACATCATAATAACAGTACTAGCTTTCTGGAGTTGCTATGAGCACGATTTGAGATAATGCATGTAAACTACTTAACAGTGTCTGATACATAGAAACCAGTCAATAAACAGTAGCTGTTATGACTCGAATGGTGATTATAATAATGATGATATTTCCAGCTCAGATACTGTAGTTCATCACTGTCTCTACTCTCTTAACCTTTAACCCTTGGCTTTCTGTTGGCCCTGACTAATAAGCTTCAAACCTGATTTATAGTCTTCATTTCAGTTGGACTATTGGAATATCTTGCAGTTGTGCAAACTAAAGAAGAGAGATCTTAAATAAAACAGTGACAGTAAGGTCAGAGAATAGGAGGAAAGAGAAGAGTGAAGGATAAATTTGGTTTATGCATTACTTACTAAGACAGTACAGGGGTGTGAACTAACTTGGTGGGGAAGATGATATAGTCCATTTATCCGGGCCATATAATGGCAATTTCTACTGTAGTACTGTAGAAATAATTTTCTATCTCCTTTTCCTCTACCTCTGTTAATTAGAGTTCATATGTAAGAGTTGTATATTTACCTCTATTTATTTATTTAGCTAGTTGTTTGCATCAGCATGAGCTTGTAATGTTTATTTTATCATTTGGGTTATAGTCCAGTAATATGTAATTATTTGGTTGCTCAAGTTTTTCTAACTTTAGCTATTGGGAAGTCTTTTAGGTTTGCTTCTGTGTCCTTCTGGCCTGCCACCATCCCTTTCTTTTTTGAGCATTTCCTAGATGTGTAGGTTCATCTGCTATTTTTCCTGCCTCAAACCTGCAATCAGTCTGTTTTAAAGGATTTCTGGATTTTTTAATTGCAGATTTATTTATTTAAGATTTACTTACTTATTTTAGAAAGAGATAGAGAGAAGAGGAGGAAGCAGGGGAGGGAAGGGACAGAGGGAGAAAGAGAATCCTCTAGCGACTCCCAGCTGTGTACAGAGCCCAACATGGGGCTCTATCCCAGGAGCTCAAGATTATGACCAGAAATCAAGAGCCAGATGTTTAACTGACTGAACCCACCAGGTACCTCTTAACTGGAGATTTAGAAACCAAGGTCTGAGGACTGGATGTGCTCATTGCTACTGGGGCATCAAAAATTATGGGAGGAAAAAAAAAAAAACATACGAAAGAGACAAAACCGACAAAGGAAATTTCTGTTACGATATTGATGAACGGTTTCAGGAAATCAGCTGTGTTGAAGGCCTAGAACTTGCCATATTGGAGCAAGAAGACAGAAATTTTTTGAAGAATTCCTGCAAAATATAAATAGAACTGAGCAAATTCTAGGTTATGTCTAACCTAATCAACAGTCATAATAAGGTTGAAACTTGACATTGATTTAATCTAAATTTATGAAGGAAGTTGGGTGAGAGGTTGAGAATTATGGGTGGGGGATGTAAGAGAGATAAACACATATTTTCCGTTGTAGAAAGTCAATGGTCTAAATTTGAAAAACAAGAGTTTTTGTACAAACACGGTAGTTAGCAAAGTGATGGCAAATAACAGAACAAATAGCTTAAAAAAATTGAATTTACTTGCTTTTAACAGTGAGAATTGGGATTTGGAAGGAATAAGGCAACAAACTGTGATATTTTTTGAACAATGTATTTGAGACTTACATAACCTATTGTTATAAATAAAATATTAAATTTAAAAAGGAAAAAAGAGCACAGCCACAAGTTACAATGGATAAAGATGGATGGAGTTGCATTTTTTCCAAGTAAAATAAATTCAAAAAGACCCACAACTAGAGATATATTTGCAAAATATTTGCATTTCAGGACCAGGAAAAAAAATCCTGAAAGAGTGTGCAAAATGTAAAAATTAACAGAAAATAAAATAAGTTTAAGGAAAAATAAATAAAAGCTGTGACCCAAAGATATCATAACCTAACAAATTGCCTATCTTGTGTGAGGTCAATGGAAATTCAATTTAAAAAACTTTAAGTTCACAAAACATGTACCTACTTTTAAAAAAAGCATTTTCATATTTAAAAATTTAAAACTAAATATGAAATTTCACAGATTAAGTAACTGATTTGCAAAGAAGTTGTGGCTTTTTTCTTGTTTTGTTGGTTTTTTGTTTTTTTACTTACTCAAAATATGCAAATGTAAGAGGTCAAACCAACATTTAAACCCAGGTCTGTTTGAGTGGGAGCATTATTCCAAGAGATTGACAATGTTTCCTCTTCTTCCTATTCTGCTTTTTTTTTTTTTCTCTCTATCTATCCCTTTCTTCTTCTGCTTGGAAAACAAAACAAACTAACACAAAGAAAACCTCTGTAACAGATTCTTGGAAAATAATTTTAAGCTCAGAATACAAAAATCTCCAATTTTTCCTAAAGAAAAAAATATTTTTTTTTTTCCCCAATGAATCTACAGCAGCAGCAAAAGGGGGCTGGGCTGGGTTCTGGGGAGACAATGATGAACAAGACTGATGACACCCTGTCCTAAGGAAGGACACACTCTAATGAGGAAGATAGGCAAAGAGACAAAAAACAAAAAAAGTAAGCAAAATGCAATGTTACGTTGTAGTAACTGCTAACAAGAAAACAAAGACGGAGTTGGCAGAGAAAATAATGGGGACCAGGGTACCTACTTTACACTGGGTACCCAGGACAAACTCTGAGATGATTTAAACAGATTCATAGTAGATGAGAATAAGGAGCCACATGTTAGGTGGTGGGGAGGGACTCCAGACAGAGGGACAGGAAGCAGCCAAGTCAAGACAAGAACGACTTCTGAAATGTGTGGTCCTCTGTAGACAAAGTTATTTCTCAATACTTAATCTTCTTCTTTTTCCATTCAACAAATAGGAATTGCTTCGCTCTATGTGGGAGGCATAATTCCAGCCACTGGGAATACACCGTCCCTGAACATAAAGAGTTCATCATCCAGGAAGGAAAACGTACAAGTCCACTGGAGGACCTACTAACGTGTAGAAGCCTCATATCAGAAGAGTAGCTAAGGGGCGCGTGGGTGGCTCAGTGGGTTGGGCCTCTGCCTTCGGCTCGGGTCATGATCTCAGGATCCTGGGATCGAGCCCCACATCGGACTCTGCTCAGCGGGGAGCTGCTTGCCCTTCTCTCTCTGCCTGCCTCTCTGCCTCCTTGTGATTTGTCTGTCAAATAAATACATAAAAATTAAAAAAAAAATAAAAAGAAGAGTAGCTAACACCAATTTGGATGGGGATAACAGAACTAGGAAAGGTTTGCCTACAAAGTGATGTCCAATTAGATACATGGACTTAAATAGGAGTTATATGTAACTAACAGTATGTGAAAATACATGGATCAAAACTGGTTTGGTTTGGTTTCATCGTTCTCCATCAGATCAAGAATCTTGAACAAATGACTTCAACATTATTATGGACGGAGTTGTGTGACCCCAAAATTAATATGTTAGAGTCCTAACCCCCCAGTACCTCAGAATGTGACCTTATTTGGAAACAGATGTTATTAGTTAAGATGAGGTCATGAAAGTGAACACTAATCCAATACGACTACAATTTCTAAAAAAGGCAAAATTTGGACACAGAGACACATGTAGAGGAAGACAATGTATGAAGACATGTAAGAAAAGGTAAGGGAAAGACAGCAATCTACAAATAAAGAAGAAAGGACTGGAACAGGTCCTTCTATCAGAAGGAACCAACCTTGCTAACATCTTGTGAACTCTGAGATAATAAATATCTGGTGCATAAGTCACCCATTTGTGGTATTTTGTTACGATAACTCTAACAAATGAATACAAGTATAAACTTGGAATTACAATATCATATTAAATGAAACAAATATGCAGAAATGCATACCCTCACCTACTGACAATATATCATAGGCACACACGTAAACACACATGTGCACATATACATGTACAAACATTACGCCCTGGGGGAGAAAATATTTGCAAAAGATATATCTGACAAAGGTCTGTAATCCAAAATATGCTTAATCCATCCAAAATATACTTAAAATTCAACAAGTACAAAATTATACAAGTAATCCAAAAAATACTGAAAATTCAACAGTAAGAAAACAAAGAAACCAATTAAAAAATGGGCCAAAGAACTTAAGAAACCTCACCAAAGAAGATCCATAGATGGGAAATAAGCACATGAAAAGTTGCTTCACATCAGATGCCACTGGGGAGATGCAAACTAAAATAACAATGAGATATCACTACACACCTACTAGAATGATCAAAATCCAGAACACTGACACCACCAAATGCTCCTGAGAATGTGGAACAATAGGAACTCCCATTCATTACTTGTGAAAATGCAAAATGGTTCAGTCATGTTGAAGACAGATTGACAGTTTCTTACAAAACTAACTACGCCCATCATATAATCAATCCATCAAGGGAACTGAAAACTTAGGTCCACACAAACACCTGTACACAGCTGTTTCCATCAGCTTTGTTAATTATATTTAATTTTATCTATAGTTATAATTAATAATTGCCAAAACTTGGAAGTGACCAAGCTGTCCTTCAGTAGGTGAATAGATAAACCATAGTACATCCAAACAATGGAATATTATTTAGCACTGAAAATAAATGAGCAATCAAGCCATGAAAAGACATGAAAGAAATGTGAATTTATACTACTAAGTAAAAGAAGCCAATTTGAGGAGCCTGTGTACAGTATAATTCCAGTTATAATGATACTCTGCAATACGCAAAACTATGGAGGCAAGAAAGAGATCTGTGGTTGTCAGGAGTTAGGAGGGAAAAGGGATGATTAGACAGAGCACAGAGGATTTTTAGGGAGGTGAACCTACTCCGTATGATACGGTAATGATAGATGTATGTCCTTGTACCTTTGCCCACATCCGTACAATGTACACCACCAGGAGTCAACTGTAGTGTAAACTATGGACTTCCGGTGATCATGATATGTCTCTGCGTCCTCACTTGCAATGAACTTAACACTCTTATGTGAGATATTGATAATGCAGGAGGCAGGGGGTGTATGAAAAATCTCTGTACTTTTTTCTCAGGATTGCTGTGAACCTAAAACTTCCCTAAAAAATAAAGGATCTAAAAAAACCCAACAGCTTGTTTCGCAAGGCCTGTATATGTAGAGTATACAACAAAGTACGTGAAAGCAAAATAAATCCTTCTAATTTGGTAAATGTGAAGTATGTTAAAAAATCTATTTATAGGTAAATATGCCAGCTTTGTAAGTGGTCCTTGATAATTAATTCTATATTTTGTTGCATAAGTGACAATGGTTTTCACAGTTACACTGAACTGAAAATAAAACAATCTTTTTTTAAAAAGATAAGGTTTTCTCCAATAACATTAATCATAGCCATGTCCTAACTGCCCAGTTTGCTGTCATTTGCTGGATTTGCAAATTGTGAAGATGGGAGCAACTTCCTTGGGGACTTGATTGCATGCTTTCATTTATTTAGACATTTATCGGAGTTTATTAAAATTAAAAGAGTATACTTTTGCTGTAAGATTGGATAATGAAAATGAAAAGATGTTGTTAAACAGCATATAGACATCTGTATAAATAGGATAGGCTCAAGTTTAAATTGCTGAGGGGAGTAGATGAGATGTCCTTAGAGATCTTCTTGTATTATTTTTTTATTATCAGATTATGCTGGGAAATCTTCCACTTTATTTCCTCACTTCCTGCCAATCCTCTGTCTGTCCAAAAATATGTACATAAAATGACAAGAGGAAGAGGTTCACCTCTGTAGTCATCAGAACCTCTAGAAATGCCCTGAATTTGCTACTTTTCCTCCAAATATCTGTAGTATCCGCAGATTGGACAACAGGTGTTTTCTCATTAGGATTTCATTGATTCCTGTTTTAGAGTAGTGTTCTGTCAGCTTCCTCTTAAGGTAAGGCTAGTGATTCTCACCCTTGGTAGCACATTAAAATCACCAGGAAATTTTGTGCCGTTTTATTTGTGTGTTTTGTTTCTTTTTTAATGAATGTGAATGAGCTCCAATCCCAGAGGTTCTGATTTCATTGGTCTGAGGTGGTGCCCAGACATCAGTATATATATTTAACTCTCTAACTGATCGCAGTGTGTAGCCAAAGTTGGAAATCCCTGATCTGGGCTGTGTTTCTCATCCTGGCTACTCATCCAGATCACCTGGGGCACTTGTTAAAAATACAGATTCCTAGGCCACTCCCTCAAGAACCAGATGCCATAAGTCTGAGGTGGACCAAGGAAATCTGCACCTTAATAAGCACACTAACTGCTTCTGATAACTAGCCAAGTTTGAGAAACACTGGAGACGTCCAATAAAAAAATGCAAAACAAGCTAGACTGGTCGTTTTTTTGCTTTAAGACAGAATTTTCTCAAACTCATCTTAACTGCAGCCTCTCATTGAAAAAAATTTCCTTTCGAAATAGTCTACTTTTTTCTGTGTGTGTATGTGTTTATGTAAGTGTATCTGGTTTAGCTATCCATCAATGTCTTTCAGAGCATTCAAGAACCAATTTGCGATATTTATTTTATACAGACACATTCACACATGCACACAATGTAGAAAAACAACAAACTAAATAGTGGTAAAATATTTGTGTATATATAATCACTCTAAACACCAAAAACACTTTTCTAAGTGATATTTTTCTTTGGGGAGCATTTCTTGCTCTACAATCAGAGCCTTCTTTCCTTCCCAGTTCTGAATCATCATGTTCTATCCAAACAAATTGGAGAATCTTAATTGACGTTCTTAGAGTCTGACAACACAGGGTCTAGGATGCATATAATCAAGCACATTTTCTTTCAATTTTCAAATCTTCCTCACCAGAACACCTTATGCTCATCCTCATTTTAGAGATAATACCACTAATTGGGGGTGGGAAAGGAGTTCCATTCTGCTGACCAGTCTTTCCAAGCGGCTCTGCCCAATGAGACTGTCTACAAAGCTGCTTTGTTAGACAGGTGTCTTTCAACCAGGGATCAGATTGCAGCTACCAAGTCCAAGTGGGTGGAGTAGGGGTGGAAGGACTCCTATATTTTCATAGTTTAAATATTACGTACAGCATTTTAATTTACATTATCTGCTGTGTTCATGTGTACTTCTCAAATCAGCATGGGGTTCTAGAAATATAGATTTCACCTAGAAAGATCACTTTGCAACTGGTGCTCAGTTGCAACTTTGCAACTGGTGTTCAGTAAATATCAAGTTGTTGCTCCAGACCCAGGAGGATTTCCACATTTAGCAAACGAAGAAAACAAACATAAATGAATAAAACAAAACCATTGTCAACAATAATAAGAAAATAACATATTTTGAGACAATAACAAGTGAGGTTTCCTTCCTTTCTCCCTTCCTCCGTTCCTCCCTTCCTCTCTTCCTTCCTTCTTTCCTCTTCATTATCTTCTTCTCTTTTGACCTATGGATGTTTCTTTAAACCCTCTGCTGTTAGATTTTTTTACTCAGGCTCAATATTTTTATTTTGTTTTAATTCTTCTGAGAAAATGAAATGTTTTGATGTATTTTCTTGCTCTTTCTTTTTCTTTCTTTCTTTTTAAAAATTTTAAAAAGATTGTATTTATTTATTTGACAGAGATCACAAGTAGCAGAAAGGCAGGCAGAGACAGAGAGGGGGAAGCAGGCTTCCTGCTGAGCAGAGAGCCCGATGAGAGCCCAGAGACCCTGGGATCAGGACCTGAGCCAAAGGCAGAGGCTTAACCCACTGAAAAAATTTTTTTAATTTAAAAAATTCAAATTTTTTATATTTACAATTGGAAATAAAATGAGATTGTTCAGCTCCAAAAACAGAACATACAGAACAGACAATCAATGCTTTTCTTGTTGGCTGCTTAACAATGAACTTTCCAGAAAAAAAATTAATTAAAAAGAAAATGCCTCTGATTAGAATGAGTGATGATTGCTGTGGTGTAAAGATTGCCACCATAGCTGATTTCAAGCTACCAACTTGATGTCTCTTGTGCAGACGCTAGAAGACATATGCGCTGTTGGCTCTAGAGAACTTGGACATGCAGCTTCAGCATGCCCCTGGCAGGAACTTTACTGGCATTTGTTCATTCAATATACGTTATAACCCAATGAAGTAGAAGAAGAAACACGTAATTTAAAATTAGAACAATTGGGTCTGAGTCTTGGTCTGGCTACTTACTGGCCATATGAACTCAGGTAAATAACTTCATTCTCTCTGAACCTGAGTCCTTGGAAATAATGTATTTAAAACTCGCTTTTTAATTACTTCCTTTAGAATACTTTCTACTTCTTAGCATGTGTCAAATTTATTATCAGGTAAGTCATGTTGATAGTATGTGCCCTTGATAGGATGTAATGAAAAGTCCAGTCTAACCATGAGAAAAATATCAGACAAATCTGAACAGGGCACGCAGTACCAGCTCTCCCTGAAGCGGTCCAAGTCATCAAAAACAAAGATAGCTTGAGAGGCTATTACAGTCAAGAGGAACTTAGATGTAATGTGTTACCCTATATAAGACAGTGGAACAGAATAGGTACATTAGGTAAAAACTAAGGAAATCTGAATGAAGTATAAACTTTAGTTTGTAATAACAGTTGGGTGCCTGGATGGTTCAGTCCATTGAGCGTCCGACTCTTGGTTTCAGCTCAGGTTGTGAGATTGAGCCCAGCGTTGGTCACCACACTCAGTGGGAGTCTGCTTGAAGATTCTCTCCCTCTGCTCCTCTCCCAACTTTCACTCTCTCTCCCCTCTCTAAAAGAAATAGATCTTAAAAAATAACAATGTATCAATCTTGGTTCATGAATAATAACAAATGTACCATACTAATGATATTAATAGCTAATGATATTAGTAATTATTAATAAGCTATTAATAACATGGGAAACTACATGCAAAGTATATGGCAACTCTCTGTAGTGTCTTTGCAATTTTCTGTAAATCTGAAACTGTTTTAAGCATAAAAATAGGAACAGAAAAACCAAGTGTAAAATTTCCTCTGTGATTGTTGAAAACAAATATTATATACTATCACCACTGTCCTCTTCTGTAGGATGAAAATTCCTCTTTTCTTTAACCATTCGCTGCATGATACAACTTGAAATTTTGTCTCTGACTAGGAGTTTCTGATCATTTCCTGCAAAAGCATTGCTCTTTCATGCTTCTTCAGTTTTGATTACACAGTTCTTGGGAGACTGTCTTTCCCCTGGACTCTTCTTTCTGGTTAACTCCCATTCTTTTAAGAGCCACTTAAAACTACTTCCTTCCTTGCAACACACAAGATCTAGTAACCTTGCCTTCTTATCTGCCACGCTGAATGACTTTCTTCTCTGGACTCATGGCATTTGTTCATAGCTGTATGTCATCATGCCCTGTTGTAATATCTTTCTGTTTCTCTTATTACACTGTGAGTAGAGGTCAGGCCTGTCTGCTGAAAACCTAAGAAAGCACCAGTGAGGATAGAAAAGTCATGTTGACTATTGGTTGATAAAGTTGGGATGTTGGTCATACTTGGACCAGCTCTTCCTACTTCTTCCTCTTTTTTAAGATTTTATTTATTTATTTAACAGATTGAGAGAGAGAGAGAGAGAGAGCGCGCTAAGCAGGAAGAATGGCAGGCAGAGGGAAAGGGAGAAGCAGGCTTTCCACAGAGCAGAAAGTCCAACATGGGACTCGATCCCAGGACCCTGGGATCATGACCTGAGCCAAAGGCAGATGTTTAACCAACTGATCCATCCAGGCTTTTCCTTCTAATGCATTTTGGTCAGTTCTCCTGCACCTCTCTCCTTTCAGGTGTTCTTCGTCTTCTTTCTACTTATGGAATCCCTATCTACCTTTCATGTCTCCACTTATGGGATAGACTCATCTCCCCTCTGAACCTCAGTTTCATTTATAGTTAGCAAGACATCATTAATTGGCCTCTCCTTGTTTTAATGTACTTTTTCAGTTTGTCTGAACTCAGGACCCTTGTCTTATGCTATGCTTGTGTTCCTCACTGGTCACCTTACTAGGTCACCTTACTAACAAATTTGACTAACTAGTATGCACTGATGGTTTGGCTTTCTGGTTATCCTATTCTGCACCGAAAGTCCTTCCTCTGAATGCTGGGAACACTTCAATTCTATACCAATACTTAGCATGTGTTTATATGTTTGTTGTTCCATTTTCTCTTTGATACATACACATTTTGTCTGCTTAGCAACATTGTAAGCATTTTTAGGGCATAATTGTTCTTCCCTCTGAGCCACAGAAAAGATACTTAATAAATAATGAATTTATTCTACACTCATACTATCTGAGAACCTGCTAAAATATTGGGTCTGAATCCGAACTCTGTGAATGGAATCTGGGAGTTCTTAAACTCTGCATTTTCTAGACTAATTATTCAATGGCAGGGGACTCATCTGTTACCAGTTGATTGCAGAAGCATTTATAATGCAATAATAATTTGAGCCCAGTGGCTAATTGAGGCTAATTCTTAGAGGGAGTGTGCTTTAAAGGGTGTAGTTTCTTTTGTTTAATGTTACTCACTCTTAATCCACTTATACCAAGAAAACCACAGTTAGCATAAATCTAAAGTATAGAGGTGTATTTTTAATGCAGTTTAGTCTAAAAATAGTCATGGGCTACTACTATCTCTTTCTCCATATGTAACTATTTATATATTCTACACTAAATCTGTAAGACAAAAATATACTTTATTAATAAAAATAGAAATGTAGATGTTTAAGCAAAGATTTCTTTCCATTCTATATTTTGTCTCTTTGTTTTATGACACAACTAATAATATTAAAGATTTTCCCAATATTTGCCATTTCTTTTAACTGAAATTCACTAAGAGGTTTACGGAATTTAACACTGCTCCTTCTGCTCTAGGTTGGTTAATTATGATTCCTTTGTGCCCCATCAGATAGTTTATTGTAGCCGTGTCATTTAGCACTTTTCTTTGAGCAAATCCTGATCTAGCGTGTGGTACGTAATAGGCATCAGTACAGCTAGTTGAGTCAATCACTCTCTCCTCTTCTATGTTTTCTCATGTCTTGTCTCTTTTTCTTTGCTGGTCTTTCCACCTTTAATTCATTTTTTAAAAATCTAATTCATTTTTAATAGTTTTGTCAAGTATATAATTTTAAAATTATAAACTTGGGTATTTTATATATATATATCTATATACATATAGATATATATATATTTCACAACTACAGTCTTTAAATTTGTGCCAAAGAATTTTAAAATCCTAAGTATTGTGGTTTTGTTTCAAAATATTGGTATGTATACAATTATTTCATTTAAAGAAGACTAGACTTGTAGAATGCTTTACATACCATTTTAAAATATTACAACTCAACTATGCCATCAAGATATCTTCATTTTCTAGTATCTATTTTCTAGTACAATAGGTGAACAGGGCATTTGCCGGGCTACCCATGAGCCAGTGTAAGTTGCAGCCTGCTTCTCCTCTGTGACTATATCATAAACTAATCTATATATATAGTTTAAATATTTAAATTCATATGTGTGTGTGTATATGTATATATATGTGTATATATATATATATATATATATATATATATAAAATGTTACAACATCAGAAAAAAATTAAAACAATTCAAAGCATGACTATTCCTCTTAATCCCAGGCAGAAGAAGAAAAAAAAAAAAAAAAGAAAAGAAAATCATCAGAAGTTATTCACGGATTCCACTTCCTGGGCTGCCCCAGTATTCTGTCTTCATTGTTCATGGTATGAATCTTTCTACCCCACTGTCCACTAAGATGAATATCCACCTGCCTCACCAGACCAGAATAGTCCATAGGACAGAGTGATGCAGCAACATTCTCCAGAAATCAAATTATTTGGTGTAAAATAATACCACCAAGGCTTCAGCAAAACATGCCATAATTGTGCTCTCCTTTCAGAATAGTGGTAAAATAGCAAGAAGCTCAGTCTAACAGGCTTGGCTCCGTTAAGGTTAACACCAAGCTTTCTCACTGTACCTGAGCCCTCTATCCTGTTTTCGAGAAACACAGCGCACACATGCACACACATCTTCAAAGTAAAGGCAGAAACTCTCCAAAACATTCTAGTTCAAAATCACATAGGAAAACTTTTCCCAAAGGGCAGCATGATTTACAAAATGTTTCGCTATCCACATAATAAAGGTGTTTTGTCTGATCACGCAGAGTACTCTGTTTCCCATTCTCATCTTTCTAATTATCTTTGGAATGCAGGAAATAGCAGTGTTTCATAGCAACCCAGGAAGACCAGCAATCCAATTCCTCATCTTCTCCTTAGACTCACGAAGCAGCAGAGAACCACTGAGATGACAGTCTGTTCAATTAACCTTAGGTAAGAACAAATTCTCAGGGACGTTTCATGAAACAGGATACAGGATCTGATCAATGGCATTCATTTTTGTTGTATGGAAATCAAGCTGCAAGAACCATGGGGAATAGGTTTTCTTTTCAGTTTAATAACAAGTAAATTAGGAATGGTTCCTTGGAGTAGGTGTCACATTTCCTGTAGAAATGACTACATTTACATTGCAGTCTAGCCTACAAATCAACTGATAAAGCTCTCCGTGGGTTTTGTGGTTGTTACATCAAAAAATAGTAATAGTTTCCTAGGGAATATTAGCATTTCAAAGACTTAAAAGGCAAAAAAAATTTTAATAAGTGTTATTATTTTAAAGATTTTATTTATTTATTTATCTGAAAGGGAGAGGATGAGAGAGAGAAAGAGAGAGACTAAGATGGGGAAGGGGCAGAGGGAGAAGCAGACTCCCCGCTGAGAAGGGAGCCTGATGCAGGGCTCGATCCCATGGGACTCCAGGATCATGACCTGAGCCAAAAGCAGTCACCCAACCAACTGAGGCACTCAGGTGCCCCAAGGAAAAAATATTTTTGTACTGCCATGAAATTCAATCACAAATATATAAAAGGCTAAAAACTAAAAATGTAACAATCTTCTTATTTCAAAGAAACAATACCATTGAAGACAGTTTTAATTATTAACTTGTTTGGTTTACTTCAACTGTGCCAATTTCCTTATAATTGCCGATATATGCCAACATATTCAAATATTATGAAAAAATGCAGTGACTTAGCAGTTGTGAAAAGGGCTCAACATCATGATCAGACAAATAATTCAGATTCAAATGATAAAGTCTTACTTATGAATATGGGATTTTTATTTTTTTTTTAAAGATTTTATTTATTTATTCGACAGAGAGAGAGATCACAAGTAGGCAGAGAGAGAGAGAGGAGGAAGCAGGCTCCCTGCTGAGCAGAAAGCCAGATGTGGGACTCTATCCCAGGACCCTGAGATCATGACCTGAGCCGAAGGCAGCGGCTTAACCCACTGAGCCACCCAGGCGCCCTGAATATGGGATTTTTAATGAACTGTTAATATTCGATTCTGGCTAGGATCCTTGCTGTTTCTGTTCATTTTCAGTGAGAATGTACATCAGAACACTGTTTTGGGGTTATAAGTTGGTTTTATATACCAAGAGCTATTAAATTTCATATCTTTTCACCTAGAATGTCTATATGAAGGACTTTATCTCAAGAAATGATCCTAAATCCAGAAAAGGCTTTTGCTTTCAGGATAGCATTTGTTTGTTTTTAAGGACAAAACAGGAACTACTTTATTGCTTGATGATACTTGATGAGTTTAGACTGAATGACATTAATGATAGGAGAGGAATCTCAGGATCTAGGAATCGCTTCCAGAGACTGGTCACTTTTCTGTTCCTAGAATTGCTGCTTTTCTTCTCTTCGATCTCCTGTTGAGTCTGTAGGTGTTCAGAATGGTTTGATAACTATCAAGCTGAATTCCTGGGACCAGACAAAATTTAGATCTCCTATTCCTCCATCATCTTGCTCCTTCCCCAGTACGGTTTTTATAATAATAAAAAATTTTGAAAAACTGGAAGTACTCAATTTTAAGGACTGATTAAATCAATTGTAGTGCACTTATTTAAAGGAATTTAATACTGTTTAATACATGTCTATATAGGACTTGCCACGGTATGGGACAAATGTTTGTTCTATAAAAATTATTAAGGGGAAATGTATGCTACAGAATTAAATTGGTAGCACAGTATAACAATGTTTAAAATTCTATACACAGAAACTAGACTAGAAGATACATACTGGAAGATTACATTTAGAATATGGTTGAAGTTTTCCCCCTAATTTTCCATCTTAACAAAGTTTAGGTCATGAACATCTATTCTTATCCATAAAAATAAACATTTAATAACATTATTTTATTTACTTATTTATTTATTTGACAGTGAGAAACATAGCAAGAGAGGGAGCACAAACAGAGAGAGTGGGAGAGGAAGAGGCAGGCTCCCCACTGAGCAGGGAGTCAGACCTGGAATCATGACCTGAGCCAAAGGCAGACACCCAACGATTGAGCCACCTGGGCACTCCACATTATTTTTAATATGTAAGGTAAATAATTGACAGTAAGATTCCATGTATCATAGAAAAAAAACCACATTTTTCCAAACATTTAATTTTGAAGACCAGCAGAGAAAATAAAAATTGGAGGAAATTTCAAGAAGTGAATAAAGGTCTAAAATATTCATTATGTGCATTTGACCAGGATTTTAATACTAACTATATCGTATGAAGTACTTTAACTAGTTTTCAAAATACTAATAGATTTTTAGGTCCATGAGGGCAGAGATCATGTTTTCTTCAGCTTTCTGTCATCAGCACCATAGGTAGTGCTTAGAGTATAGACACTGTTAATGAATGATTTGGTGCATAACTGGTATGACTAAAATGACAAATAAAGAAATGATCAGTTTGGAGGATATTTGCCTGCCAAACTATTAATCTTCCTTTTTCTGTTGATAGCCTGTGGTTGTTTTGGGCAATGCACTCTCTGCCACTTTTTGCCTATGTGATCCAGTCTGGCCCTTGACTTTGAATTTATGGACAAAATTTGGCTAGTGGAATTATGTGTTGTCCAAGCTACTGGAATCAAGATATGCTTTTTCAACTATGGATTACCAAGACGGTAGAATATAATCTTAGAGCTTCTGGTGGCTATCTTTGCCTCCACACTGAGGAAACTGAACAACAATGAAACCAACAGGAACAAAGAGCCAGGAGATGGAGAAAATCAACAGCGTGGTAAGATCATTTGACAACTTGGCTCAAGCTATGCCTGAATTCAAGATATCCCTGGACTTTCCAATCACATGACTTAACAAATCCTTTTATCCCCAACTACTATGTTTTCTTTTGTTTCTCTTAAGCCAGTTTGAATTAGGCATGAGTGCTGAATAGAGTTCTAAATCATACAGAGATGTTATGCTGATTTTTCTTTTCATAGGTTTGCCAACAGTTTTTTATAATGGGAAGTGGTCATTTTTTTTTTTTTAAGATTTTATTTATTTATTTGACAGAGAGAGAGGCAGGCAGAGAGAGAGAGAGAGAGAGAGAGAGGGAAGCAGGCTCCCTGCTGAGCAGAGAGCCCGATATGGGACTCGATCCCAGGACCCTGAGATCATGACCTGAGCCGAAGGCAGCGGCTTAACCCGCTGAGCCACCCAGGTGCCCAAGGGAAGTGGTCATTTTTTAAGGTAAAATTAATCCATCCTATATGCAAGCAACCTCAAGAAATCATTCCTAATAATTATCAGTACTTATGAATTACTTCTAATTTTCAATAACCTTTTGCCCAGATAAAGGACCTTTGATTCCAATGGAATTGAAGGGGCTTTCCACTGTGGTACATTGAATTTATGGGATCCAATGTGTCTTTTATAGCAAAAAAAAAAGCACTTTTATTCCTTTGTTCATACACTTCTACCCTCCCATATTAAGATCATACGCCCTCATTTATCCCTGTAGTTTGTTATCTTGGGTCATACATATTTAACAGAAAGTGTCTTATTATGGGTTCATCAATGTACATAGATTCCTACCAGTCCAGAGTCTTTTAAAATAAATTGGGTCACGTGACAGAGAGAATAATTCTATCAGTACATGGCCATTTTGAGGCCTTGAATTTATTCAAAGATAACACTGTCTACAAGTTGGCTGTGCATAAATATTTCTGAAGAAATTTGTCACTAAACAATGAATCTTGGAACACTGAAAAAAATAAAATTAAATTAAGATTAAACAACAAAACAAAACATGGGGCACCTGAGTGGCTCAGTCATTGAGTGTCTGCCTTTGGCTCAGGTCATGTTCACAGGGTCCTGGGATCAAGCCCTGCATCAGGCTCCCCGCTCTGTGAGCCTGCTTTTCCCCCTGCTGTACTCTCTCTCTCTGTGTGTCAAATAAATAAATAAAATCTTAAAAAAAAAAAAAAAGTAAAAAAAGAAAGAAATTTGTCACTATTTCCTGAAGACACTTTCTTGAAAATTCATAAGAAGGCATATTTTCTCAACATGTCTTAAGCTAAAAACTAAAGAACTATAAAGGCCACATGGGTTTTTAGATTTAAATCTTTCTCTGTATGATCATAAATCAGTGGTGGAAATCAGGTTATGTGATACTGACATATTAAAAATTTTTTTTCTTCTACAAGATTCTGCATTTAGAATATAATCATTGTCTAGTTTTAATTTCTCTCTAAATGGCTAAGTTATTTAATATTTGCTACAGTCTTCTTTTACCCTATATTTTGAACTAGAAAGAAAACTATATTTGTACTTTCCTTCAGAAAGTTGTACTTTTTAAAAATTTTTGTAAGATGTCTGTCTTCCTTTTTTCTGTATATGGTGTTTATCTTCTAGCAGAGGTGAGAGTCCTATATATGCACCCTTAAATATTTGTTCAATGAATGCATCTTTAGGTAGCTTTTACACAAGAGACCTTGGATTTACAATAATTTTGTGTTTGTTTTCCTGGAAGCGTAGTTGCTTTGACGTTTTATTGCACAGTTAGGCAATTATATGGTATAAAACATTAACACTTGCTATGAGCCAGATACTGTTCAAAATGCTTTCTATGTATTATGACATTTATCCTCATACTAACCTATAAATTAGCAGCTATTGTTATCCCATTTTATAGATGAAGAGTCTGAGGTGCAGAGGGGTTAAGTAACTTGCCTAATGGCATATTGGTAGTGAGGAGTAAAGCCAGGAGTTGAAGGCCAGGTAATCTAGGTTCAGAGTCTAAGCCCTTAATCTGAAGAATCCAAGATGCTAACCACTGTACTTCACCATCAGTCACTCAGCTATGCTGGTAATTTAGACATAGATTAGAACAAAATACAACTAACATACACGAAAAAAAAAAAAAGAACTTTTTCCGAATAACCTATAATATTATAACTATATTTAGATATACCTTTATGTAAATATACACCTGACCAGGCAGAAGCATACACAGACAGAATTATACTTGGATCTGTACATGTATGGTCAGATAATTATTCCTATTTCTATATTTCCATTCTTTTCTTTTCTCCCAAAGCATCAAATATGAAGATATCCAATTAAAGTGACTTTATTTTCTGAACAAATTCCAGTGCAGACACAGGATGTATTTATTGGTAGCTATACCTTCGGCAATAAAACACTATCAGATATCTTGAGTTCTAGTTCCCTGGTCTTTTATTTTGCAAATCTTCCCAGCCTCTACGTGCAAAGAAGCAGTTATATTCCTATGTCCGCATTTATATGCAGGAAAGGCATTGCTCCCACTGTTGAATAACCAAAAGAAAATCTTTCACCCTTCCTTTCTCAGCAGCACAGATATTGCGCTGTGCCTTTACTTTTCAGTTAAACACGAGGTCAAAATGTCAGTAGCAAGAGCAGGAAGAGTAATTTCATGTAAAAGGATGTGTAACGTAAATGGTTTAACAACCATTTTACTTGACCATAGAATGACTCTCACAAAAGAGGCCAGATGCTCACAGTTTTCCAAACGATGGACTGCTATAAAGAGGCATTAGGTTATAACGGCTTCTGAATACATTTTAAGTATTAATAAGTATTAATAAATATAATAAGTATTAATAAGCCCAATCTGGCTTATTCAGCAAGGCTGAATGCTTACACACCTGATCACTTTCTTTCCCTTTTAAAGATTTTATTTATTTGTCAGAGAGAGAGCGTGCCCACAAGCAGGGGGAGCGGCAGGCAGAGGGAGAGGGACACAAGACTCAAATCATAGGACCCTGAGATCACGACCTGAGCCTCAAGCAGATGCTTACCTGACTGAGCCCCTCAGACATCCCACGCCTTATCACCTTCTGCTCCTTTTCAACATACGCGTCTGTATTTATCATTGAAATAAGAGGGCAGTAAAAAAAAAAAAAAAAGAAAAAAGAAATAAGAGGGCAGTGAAAAAGTAGCATTTTAGTGACAGTCAGGCCTGGTTCTAATGTGGACTTCTCCATCGTCTGTGGCAAAAGATGATCACATCCTTTCTAGTGGTTTCATCATCTCCAAGGAGCCCTTGCTGGGCTGTTTGGGAGGAATCACTGAAATGCCTACCATGGTTCCTGATTTTTAGCAGTGGCTCAGGAAATAGGAATTTTAGTTCCTTCTCTGTAGGCCAAATGAAACAATTACCATTTGAAAATATTTACCCTCTTTTTCTAATGTCCATCATTGCTGACGGGTGCCATTGATACTGGACTCGCTGAGTCGTGGCAGGAAACATGATGCTTTAGACCTCCTTGCAAGCATCATTAGTGTTTAAGAAACTGAACTGCTTGGAATATGGTACTTTTAGGCTAGGAAAGCCCACATGTGAGGTACCAGTAATTAGGATGAATGGCATGATTTGAAAGAGAGCTGGTCTCAGATCGTAGTTCTCAAATAAGGACACTGAAAAAAATGAAAAATGAAAAAAAAATTCATTGCGTCACAAGTAGCAAAAAGAATGCCATAAAAAATGATATCCCAGCTGTTTCTTTATTCTCTTATGAGCTCTCTACACACTGTGCACCTAGAAGACCAGACCCTGGGGGACAGCCGATGCCGGGGTGTAGACACAGCGAGGTTGCCGCCGTGACCACAGCACCAGCTCTCCCTCCCATAGAGCCGCTGCGGAACACCTGTGGCAGACAACACCTAAACGCCTCGATGGGCAGATAACATCTGATGGCTCTGATTGCACAGGCCTATGGCCCCGGATTTGCCAAAACTGCAGCTGAGGCGGTATCACTTCCTTGTACGGAGCTGGTGCACCATTTCTCTTTGCACCCAGGGGCAAGACAGGTTAATAAGGCCAAGAAGGAGTGGAGGACGTGGGAGTGGGTAATAACTGGGGAGCATCAACCTGGGGGGGAAAGGAGGAGGGCTGAGGATGGAGGGTGTTCCCTCTTGCTTCTGCCTATGTGTCAAGTGGCAGGAGAAATTTTGAAAGCTGTAAGGAGGAGCTAGTGACTGGGTTGTGGGGTGTTTCATACCCCACCCTCCCCACTTGTAGGAAAACCTCTTCACATTCAGAGGTAATTGAATTGGAAGGAGGAGGACTGGCCTGGAAATAGGAGGAAAGCAATTCTCCTGCTGCTCCTTCTGTCCTTTATCGCTTTGCCTCCTGACTCTCCTCCAAACCCAGCTCAGCTGCGCCAAGGTGGCCGCAGCGTGCCCCGCACACGTGCCAGCCATTGGGAATCTGCTTAAGCCCAGGGTGGCATCCCAAGCTGCCCTGCTATCCAGCCACCAGTCCTGACCATTGGGACCACTTCTGATGGCTGCAGCCTCTGCTGCCCCAGGGAGCATCTTCTGTAAGCAGCTCCTTTTCTGTCTCCTGGTGAGTAACAACCAAAGGATTAGGGAATTCAAGCGTGTCACTACGTGCTTCCTCCCTCCAGTTTGGGCTTGAAAGGGAGTAGGGGTGGCAGTGGAAGTCCAAGAAGATAGACTGGGAAAACAAAAACAAAGCTGAGGAAAACTCAAGGGAGACTTGAGAGACCCGTGACCTGAGATGGCTGGTGTTTTGTTTACTCCTAACGTGCCCACTGCCTGGATGTTAGAGTTTTTCAAGGGATTCCCCGATTCAGTCTTGCGGTGGTGTTTTCCCAAGGAGTCGTGGAATGAATTCATTCCTCGGGCATATGGCCCAGAGGTTCTGAGGTTTGCTTTTGCTAGGAGTCATTAAATAAGCTGTCGATATTTTACATGCTTAGTTCCACTCAGCTGCAAAAAGAGGAAAGGGAGTCTGGGTGAAGGTGCAGTTATCCAGAACTTTCATTGTACCCACCAGGAGCTAAGAGACGAGCAGAACTCCTAGTCTGAGCAAGGGGTTTAACCTGAAAAAATAATAAAAAAGAAATTCAATTATGTGACCATCATTGAAAAAATTCTATTAAGTTGGCTTCCACTTGGGTTTTTTAGAGCTTTGCACATGTGTACTCAGGTGCTGCTTTTCTTTGGTGGGGATAAGGAAGAAGGGTACTGGTCCCATATCTCCATATGGCATTTCTGAGCTGTGAATTTCCTTTTTTTTCCCCACTCCATTTGGGCAAAATCCTTTCGCTTCAAAGTCTATTTTAAGAATTCAAAAATTTCACTGTATGGGGGTAAACATTTTCTCCACATAAATATGTGATGCAGGGTTGATGGTCAAATTCTCATTCTGTAACTCCCTGGGGAGTGGGAGGCAGACAACAACCTCAGAGATCACCTTAAATTAAGTATTAGGTAAAATGCGGTGAAAGATTTCTGTGGGATTCATCCAGATTACTTTTGCTTCTCGTCTCTGCTGTGTCCAGTCTCCTTTGGTTCATCCCTTGCCCATCCATCCTTAACCCCCATTATAGCTAAAAGGGTGCCTGACTCCAGCTCCCTCAAATCATTAAGCTGTTAATTTAACTTGAAGATGGGAATAGTACTTCTGGAAACTTCCATTGGCTCTGCCTACAGAGCCAGAAGCAAAGAAGTGGGGGTCTTAGGGCAGAAAGGAAAGATCTGTATCGGAGTTGGGAATGTGACTATATACTATGAGAATAATGTGTGTGTGTGTATATAGGTTAAATATATGTATCTATACACACACACATATATATATATATATATATATACACAGAGACTTGTGCATATGTATACATATTTTGTCAATTACAAAGTGCTCTTTCCACATCATATATTTAGATCATTACTAATAGAATTCTTTATGATAAGAAAGTTCTTGGGATATAATTTAGTTTTTTCTTTGGCCTTACGAAAAGCTATATTAAAATGTCAAATAAATAAGCATGTCTTATGTTTTTAAAAAGTGGTTATTTAAATTAAACTGAATGTAATTCCATCAAATTCATTCTGCAACCATTTGTTAAATACCTACCATGTGCTGAATACTGGGTTTCTAACAGAGAACAAGACAGGTGTGGTTTTCCCCTTTTGGAGCTTACAAGCCGATGGAACAGAGGCCTCAAAACAGAAAGAGCATTGTATGACTGTATGATTAGATTTATGTGACATTCCAGGAAGGGAAATATGGGGATGTTGTGAAAACATATAACAGGGAGACTTAAAATAAGTAAGTAAATATAATTAATTAATTAATTAAAGTGATTACCAATTGATTTGTCAAATTCCAGTTTTTGGTGTTTTCTGCGTAACAGAGCTTTTGTAAATTACAAACTATTTAAATAGACTGACAAAATACAGCCAATGCAATTGAATTGAGTTGGAAATGAACTACACACTCTGAGTATGGACAATAATGCATTCCTCTTTCTTTCTCCCAAATAATACATCCCATAAAACTACAAATATTTTCTCTGAAAAATTAATCATAAAATTGACCTGTTTCTGGGAAATCTAGATCTATGCTATGTTATATTTAAGTAATAAAAAATCATTCATTTTGATAAACAGAAAGGAAGCAAATAGGTACAAAATGCCAAAAAAAAAAAAAGAAGCAAATTGTGTTTTAAACCTGTCAACACTTTTAAACCAATAAAGTTTTTTCCCTCAGATAGTCTATCTTCTTTCCTTTAACTACCTAGCTTTCTTTTTCTTTTTTTTTTTTTTTTTTAAGATTTTATTTATTTATTTGACAGACAGAGATCACAAGTAGGCAGAGAGGCAGGCAGAGAGAGAGAGGAGGAAGCAGACTCCCTGCTGAGCAGAGAGCCCGACGCGGGGCTCAATCCCAGGACCCCGAGATCATGACCTGAGCCAAAGGCAGCAGCTTAACCACTGAGCCACCCAGGTGCCCCTAACTACCTAGCTTTCTAAAACAATAGCTATGCCTTGAATTTAGTTACTGATTTTAACTCTGTTGAAGGCTACTTTCTATATCTTGAATTATAATTTTTTTAGACAAGTTCTTTGATTCAAGACCATTTAGACTTTCCAGGTTATGCCAACCAGTTCCAGGAGCAATATGAGATGAGGAAAGTTTTGTGGGTGTTGTTCTTTATGAGGTTAAAAAAAAATCGTCATGGTTTCTAGCCTTAATCAACTATAACCTCAAATTGTGTGGGGGTATGGAAATGAAGATTTGTGTACAAATGTGTGATCATTAAATTCCAGAGTTAAGTACTTTCTTCATGCTAAGAAATCAGTGTGGCATTTATGAATGGACTTAGAGATGACAATCTCTATGTAAAATCAATTGTTTGTAACCCATTTTTAGAAAATAATACGATACGATTTGGGTTCTAAGAACTTCTGTTTATTTTAATTTCTCATTAATACTAAATGACTGTGGTACCCCTAAAGCCACTTCCTTTGCCTTTCCCTTTTAAAATGAATATGGGAGGAGCACCTGGGTGGCTCAGTGAGTTAAGACCCTGCCTTTGGCTCAGGTCATGGTCTCAGGGTCCTGGGATCAAGCCCCGCATCAGGCTCTCTGCTCGGCAGGAAGCCCGTTTCCCCCCCTCTCTCTGCATTTCTCTCTGTCTACTTGTGATCTCTCTCTCTCTGTTAAATAAATAAATATAATATTTTAAAAAATAAAATAAAATGAACATGGGAGCGCCTGAGTGGGGCAATCTGTTGAGCATTGCTCTTTTGGTTTGGGATGGGGTCCTGATCTCAGGCTCATGGCATTGGGCATCAGATTTGGAGTCTGCTTGAGACTGTCTCTCCTTCTCCTCCGTCCCTCCCCATCCCCACCTTCTCTCTCCCTGGAATGAAATAGATAAATCTTTAAAATAAAATGAATATGAAAAATATGGAAGGACTAGAAGATAAATTTGTTTCTGAAATTGACATTTTTTTTAATCAATAAGACAACTGTAATGTGGAAGTCTGTGATCAAATATAATTCCTGATTTTTTTCTTTTTTTCTTTTTTTGAGGTTTTAATATTATCTTGTGATGCTTGTCAGAAAATTTCTCTTCAAGTTCCTTCTCATCTTCAGGCTGAAACACTTGTAGGCAAAGGTGAGAAACAGCATTAAGAATTTCATAGTTTTAACTGCTACATTTAGCTTCAGGCTGCTCTTGTAAAGTTTGGGATAAAGCCCTGTAATAGCTACTTGGCATTAAAATCCAACATAAAATGAAAGATGGACTACTTGTGTTTTGGTAGTGGTTAGAAACAATTAAAGTACCACGTTAGTTGTATACTTTTCTTGCCAGAAAAATTAGCAAACATCAAAGGGCTAAATGAGTTTAGTTCAGATGAATGAGGGCATGAAAACCAGAGGCATATTTTAATTCATATCAACTAATCTGTTGCCAAAATTCCAAAGCCAATGCTCTTTAATTGATTAGATATAAAACAGTTGTGTTAAAATTTAAATGCCCCCCAATAATATTTGTGCTTGAGGTTGACTATAATGAACAAGTCCCCCCACAAGAATTTGTGTGATTTGTTACACAGAATAGCTTGTGAAAGTCAAATAAAATTTCACTATCACAGCCATTCTTCAAGCATAGGTTGGTTCCTCCGAGTCCAAGGGTCAAATTCCTTTCATGAGGATTTTCATTGGCCTTAAGTTTACACCTTGAATACGAAAGTGGTATCTTTTCCAAGGCAGACATCATTTTGGCCTGTGCTTTGAAATTCTAAATTAATCCATTGCCTTAAATCTTCTAAAAGTATGTAAAAGAGATACAACCTATACTCTATAGACATATAGCAAATATGCTAAATATGTTAAACATGAATCTGTAAAGGAAACATTTTGATAACAACCTTATTATATACCAAGTATTACTGAAGTATAGACTGGTTTTCTTTCTTTTTTGCAAGACAGCTTTAGTTATCAAAGATGGCTGAAGACCTGTTTCAAATCTGAGACCATACCAGTAACACTACATATAAAATGATAAATTTGTATGTATATGTACAAACCCATAAGCAGGAGTTAGAGTGGAAACAATAAATCCAGGGACAGTAACAAAATATTTTATATCTCTTCACAAATTAATTTATGGTGAAAATAATGGAAACTATGACTCCATTTATTTAATTATTTAATTTACATGGCCCCTCAATTTTATAATAATAGGTACTCAACAACCTCCAAGCGTCACCTCCCTCTTTCTGCTTCTCACGGACTGTCAGTTGTCATTCCTGTAAAACTTGTTCTATTCCTGTTTTATTTTACAAATTGCTGCCAATGTCTTCCCTGCAGTGAATCTGAAGGAATGTTTCCCATCCACCACTCTAATCCTGTCCAGCAACCCTGACTTCAGGATTCTAGAAGATGGCTCCATTTACACAACACGTGACCTCATTTTGTCTTCTGAAAGGAAGAGCTTTTCCATTTTTCCTTCAGATGGCCAGAGCCAGGAACAGAAAAAGATAGAAATTGTACTGGATGTGAAAGGAAAGAAGGTATACACTCTGCTTACAAAAGGCCTTCATTTCATAGACTTCCTTCCCTGCCAAAATCAAGGTTCCTGAATGCTTACTTGTGTGTTTATTCCCCTTCTAACTAACCTGTGCAAAGACTAGACTGTTTCAAGGACTGGTAGAGCTGTCTACAAAGTGGTGCAAAAATGAACAGCTCTGCAGCCAGGGAGCAAGGTCAGAATATCAAAGGTTTCCGATAGTGCTTTGAGGTGTGGCAATTAGCACAACCAACCTAAGGAACAAGCAGGGGTGGGTCTAAAACTCAGTGAAAACTGAGTCAGGTTTGAGGTGTGGCACTCCACCCTGAGTGGCTTTCTCCCAAGTGACTGTGGGTTTCAGTCACTTTAAAGAGGTTGTCCACAGCTTACTCCCACCATAATAGAAAATGCCATGGGGTCCCTCTCTTCAGAGAATGACATGTAGCCAGTCCACAGGACTGGTTGGAATGCCCAGGCTCTAGGCTCATTCATGTTCTTGCCAGGAGTGGTAGTGATCAAGAGTTGGGAAGGGAGAGATTGCTGAAATTCACAGAAATCTCACTTTAAGCAAAGTCTGCACCCTGAAGTAAGTCTTGTGGAATAATTTAGGAATAAGTAATTTAATTTGTGAGAGACTTCCCAGCTATATTCCTTTTGATTATAAGAATTCTTTACCAAATTTAGAATGTGCTTGCATTTTAACATACATAACACATATTGCAAATTTAGAAGGAATGTTATAAAACATTGTTTCATATTTTCATATTATAGTTTCCACATCACATAAAATAAAATATACTTGAACAAACACTGACCTCTGTCTTTGCATAGTTCTATAAACGCTGTAGCCAGTATTTTGGCAAATATTGGTTGTACCACACCAAGTGGAATAAAATCAGTTTTTAGATATTTGTTAACGGATAATCTCTGTTTAGGAGGTTAATACTTCTGGAGATGGCATCTTTCAGCAACGCCCTACAAATCTCTGGTTGATTAACTGGTTAAACAGAATGAAACTGGTTGTGTGTGTGTGTGTGTGTGTGTGTGTATCTTAATAAAAAACAGAAAGAGTTTGGGTATTACCTGTGATATTATTATGTGCAACCCATACTTATTTTCTTCACATTGGTGTACATGTGAAAATCACAATTCCTGATGAGAGGCTGGGCTCTATTTCTTCATCTCTCATCACATGCAGGTTCCCAAGAAGAGGCACACCAGAGACACAGTTCTCAAACGCAGCAAGAGACGATGGGCCCCTATTCCCTGTTCGCTGATGGAGAACTCATTAGGTCCATTTCCACAACATGTTCAGCAGGTACATTTTACCTCATTTGACTTTATATAGTATAGCTTGTTTACTTTTAAAACTTTCAGGGCTTTTACCTGTTTGTACAATAAGGATCACCCATTCACCAGAACTTAAAAAAAAAAAAAAAAAAAAAAAAAGTGTATTTTGTCACTTTCCTCCAGAAATCCTATTCCGCATTTACAAACAAGTTTCATATTTTGAGTTTCTGATGCTTTTAAATATATATCCAGATTCTCCTGAATAGTCCACCAGACTTCACTCTTCTTTGCTCAGAGGACATGCCTATAGATTTTGCATAATTCAATTGTCCCCTTAATTCACACTTACCCTCACAAAAGAAGACCGGTATTTTTGTTTACCAAAAAGATGTCACTGCCAGCTACCTGGAGTGTAATAATAGGCCAGCTTTGAAATTAGGTCTTAATGGTGGGTGGGAGGTTGTGTTATTTTTAATTTTTTAAATCAGAAAAGTTTCCACTTCAAATAACTCAAAACCACTAAAATTGTTACTATATTTTACATAGGAATAAGGATTAAGTGACTAGAAATTGTGAAGGTATGTTCAACTCCAAGATTTTCCATAAATATGCAGAGAATTCAAAAAAATTTAGGATCATATAGATGATCCAGTTTGTGGCTTTGCACGTTGCTGAGTATGAATAAGAGCTTGAAAAATATGGGATGATGCATAAAGAAACAGGGGAAGGAAAGAATAGGTGAATAGAAAAGAGAGCAAGTGATAATAGTTAAAGCATCACAACAGATCAGGTTGAAGGTATTACCATAGCATATTTGTTATTTTACTAGATTGTCACTTATGTTACAGGTCCAGTCTGATGCTGCACAGAACTACACCATCTTTTACTCCATAAGTGGACCAGGAGTGGACAAAGAGCCCTTCAATTTGTTCTACATAGATAAGGACACAGGGGACATCTTTTGTACGCGAAGCATAGATCGTGAGCAGTATGAACAGTTTCCAGTAAGATTATTGGATTATTAAGAATTATTTTTTCAGTTACAGTTTCTGTAATTTTAAAGCGTAGTTTTTTTTTTTTTTTAATCTTATTTATTTGACAGAGAGTGAGAGAGAGATCACAAGTAGGCAGAGAGGCTCACCGCTGAGCAGAAAGCCAGATGCGGGGCTCGATCCCAGGACCCTGAGATCATGACCTGAGCCGAAGTCAGAGACTTAACCCACTGAGCCACCCAGGCACCCCCAGTTTCTGTAATTTTAATATAGCTTATTTACATATTAGAAAAATTAATCATTTGATTTAGTATTTTAAATATCATTATAGTATGATGTAAACTTAACATTTCTATTAGCACAATTGGTGAAGAAAGATAATGGATATCATAAGGGGAGAAAAGCTCTATAAAATAAAATGACAGATTTTAAAGGACAGGCTTTGATTTGTAGAACCCTGGGACAACAGTGGTGAATTTTCTTGAGTTTGTAGTTCCCTATAATAGGTTCAATTATTCTCCACCTGACTGTACATTATAAATCACATGAGAACTTTTTAAAAAATACTGATGCTTAGGTCATTTCCCAGAAATTCTGATTTAATTGTTCTGGGATGGGCCCCAGCAACCGAAAATTTGAAGTCACCCAACATAATTCTAAACATATCATAAAACTGAGGTTCACTGCTTTTACCTCTTGAATAATATTGTGCTTCTTTTCTTTTTTTCTCTCTGACTGTCCTTCAGCCATGAGAGCCTTGGATATTATTTTATTTCTTTAGTAATCCAGAATAAGTTACCAATTTCTCTTATTTTATCTAAATTGACCCAAAGTAAAATTCAGCTCTTCAGAAAATTAAATCCTTTCTTTTTTCTGTTTCAAACTTCACATATCTCCTCAGTGTTCTGAGGTCTAACCTGACATATAGAAGAAATTCACAGTGAGTTTTAGGGAGATGGTGAGTTAAATTATTTAAGTGCTTGGATTCTTGAATTAGAAGTGAGCGTAATTGAAGGACTCTGTTAAATGAGTCCATAGAAAGGAAAGTTATCTCATACTTGGGTACTCCAGAAATTAACATCTTAGCAGATATCCAAAAGATAAGCAGGGGGGCAACTGGGTGGCTTAGTTGTTAAGCGCCTGCCTTCAGCTCGGGTCATGATCCCAGTGTCCTGGGATCGAGCCCCACATCAGGCTCCCTGCTCAGCCGGAAGTCTACTTCTCCCTCTCCCACTCCATCTGCTTCTGTTCCCTCTCTCTCTCTGTCAAATAAATAAATAAAAATATTAAAAGAGAAAAAGAAAAAGAAAAAGAAAAGATAAGCAGGAACTGGTAGCCACACAAAGGCAGCCATGAAAGAAGTGAATGACTAGGGATGGGGGGGCGGGTGGAGACCCTGTCCTAAGGATGTCAAAGCACTGGATAAGGTGGTGAAATTTTTAGAACATAAATGTCCCACTTTAGGGATTTCATAATTAAATTAAATGTTTGGATTAGAATGACATATTGTCCTTATAATTTTATGCTCCCACCTAAATTCTCTGAATAAACATACTTTATTCATAATAATATCAAATTATTAATTTGAGAAATAGAAATAGCTTACAGGGGCACTTGGGTGGCTCAGTTGGTTGGGCTTCTGTCTTCAGCTTGGATCATGATCCCAAGCTCTTGGGATCAAGCCCCACATCAGGCTCCCTGCTCAATGGGGAGCCCACTTCTCCCTCTCCCACTCCCCCCTCCCACTCCCCCTGCTTGTGCACCCTCTCTCTCTTTGTCAAATAAATCTTAAAAGGAAAAAAAAAATAGTTTACATAGATTCTAATAGAAGAGGTATGCTAAGCATCATTGCAAGCATTTTGATCTATCAAGAAACCATATAAAGTTGAAAAATATATAGATCTAGGTATGTGTGCATGTGAATATGTAAATTCTCTGACCTCCCCCTTTTTAAAGATTTTATTTATTTGTCAGAAAGAAAGGTGGGGAGAGCACAAGCAGGGGGAGCGGCAGGTAGAGGGAGCAGCAGACTCCCTTCTGAGCAAAGAGCCTGATGCAGGACTCAATCCCAGGCCCCTGGGATCATGACCTGAGCTGAAGGTGGATGCTTAATCAGCTGAGCCACCCAGTCCCTCTGCCCCTTTTATAGATCCATTATAAGGAGAAAAGATCCAACACTAGTAGTCACTCCTAAGGAGAAATAATAAGCTGCCTGCTCTGTATGCTGCAATGTACATTTATTTCACTTCCTATTCTGCTGATAACACCCTGTTTTTGAATTTTTGAATTCTTCAGCTGCTTCTCACTGGATTGTTGCCAGAGAACAGAAAGAGAGAATAGTTTTATTTATAAAAAGGGGGTGGTTCCAGGCACCTGGCTGGCTCAGTGGGTTAAGCCTCTGCCTTCAGCTCAGGTCATGATCTCAGGGTCCTGGGATCGAGTCCCACATTGGGCTCTCTGCTCAGTGGGGAGCCTGCTTCCTCTGTCTCTGTCTCTCTCTCTCTGCCTGCCCCTCTGCCTACTTGTGATCTCTCTCTGTCAAATAAATAAATAAAATCTTTAAAAAAAAAAAGGGGGGGGGAGTGTGGTGGTTCCTGGCTGGCACAGTCAGTTAAGCGACTGACTCAGGGTGGTGATCTCAGGATCATGAGACCGTGCCCACCTGGGGCTCTGTGCTCTGCACAAAATTGGCTTAAGATTCTCTCTCCCTCTCCTTCTGTCCTTCACCCCTGTGCTGTCTATCTCTAAAATACATAGTAAGTAAATCTTTAAAAAAAAAAAAAAATAAGTTACATTGGTGTGCCAGGCTGGCTCAAGTTGGTAGAGCATGTGACTCTTGATCTTAGGATTGTGAGTTCAAGCCCAATGTTGGATGTAGAGATTACTTTTTTTTAAAAGTTACTTTCCTATTTTTTTAACATCTTTTAAAGGACAAAAGAAATAAAACGGTTTGGAATTTATTCTTAATGTTGGGCTTCTGGATAATTTTTATTTCAGAATTACCCATGTTTCTCTAGTTCCCATTAAATCATAGTTAAGATTGAACTGATATTAAGAAATACCTCTTTCAAATTAGTAAGATTTGTAAAGGGAAGTATAACAGCCAGATATAAACATGATGAAACATGAAATCACTTGAGGCAATGTAGAATGGTAGCCTTCTCTGTCAACATAGAGGTGCAAATTAAAATAATACATCTTTGTTTTTGTATCAAATTGATTTCACTTACTAGCTTTACATTGGAAAGCTTATTACTCTGGAAATTAGTAGATCTTCACTATCTGCCACTTTTTCTTTTAGGCTTGGACGACTCACAATCTTCAAGAATCTGTTTCCTTCTCTGCCTTACAGGCTACTAATAGTTGTCTTATCTACCTCAGAGCTGTTGCAAACATTAAATACACAAATTAAATATTGGTAAAATCAGTATGAAAACCATACAGCTCTTTAAAAAAAAATTAAAAATAATACAAATGCTCTAGGATTTTGTCCTCAAAAACAGGATTTTGATGGGATTTCCCAATTTTTTGCATTTATCTAACCTATATAAATGTTATATATTACTCAATTATTGTTACCTGAAATAATTTGATTTCATTAATTATTGGCACAGGTTGCCACGGGTCTAATTCAATACACATTCTCATTGTGCTCCTACTCTCCCTCTTGCCCCATGTTAGATTGTTTGATCTTGGCTTGTAAGTATTTTTCTGGATGAATCACATCATTATTGCAGTTTCAAGAGTTTGTCTTAAACCATTAAATACATCTAATCTTTCAGGGATGTGTATAAGTCCATTTTATCAAATCTTTTCAAAGAATTCTTGTATAAGTAGAGGATTTTCTTCAATAATTCCAGGCTATTCTATGAAAGAAAGCAGTTACAAACATGTTTCTCTTTGAGTGTTGAGGAGAATCTGTATCTTTGTAAATACACAGGGAAAATTTTTCAGGTTAGTCCCTTTCCCAGAGCCTTGTTATCTTGCAACATACATTTCTTTTTCAGCCACACAGGCGTACCCATTGTCTTTAAATGTATGTTGCTAATCACATTCTGTACCCACTCAGCTTTGGTGCCACTGCTCTCCTCCTACCTTTGCCCTGTCTACACTAGCTGTCTTTCTTCACAAGGTCAAACTCGGGCTCCCACTCCTGTTGGCAACTGTTTCCATCTTCCCAAAGAAAGAAAGAAAGAAAGAAAAAAAGAAAAAGAAAGGAAAAGAAAAGGAAAAAGGGAAAAGAAAAGAAAAGACAACTCAGCAAATTGTAGTGGAAAAGGGCTAAATGAAATGAGATTCTTCAAGCTACAGAAGAATTCAAGGGAGAAACAATATCCTAAAAATGCACAAGAAGTTTAAATAATACTCTTCTAACTCAGCTAAAAATATGACTAATTTTAAAGTATAATGTTCTATATACTTCTTATCGCAATATTCAAGTGTATGATTATTGCTTTCAGTATAAAAGAATGTGAACACTACTGTAAAACCAGTACTATTATTGAGTTTACCTCAATGACTAAATAAGAAAGTATTTAAATTAGTTTCTTTATTACAGGGACATAAATAGATTCTCCTAGGGAGAATGAATCTATGGAAGGTGAGATAATGATATTAACTTGTTGTTAAACATCAGGAAACACTATTATG
This sequence comes from Mustela erminea, assembly GCF_009829155.1. Classification (NCBI taxonomy): domain Eukaryota; kingdom Metazoa; phylum Chordata; class Mammalia; order Carnivora; family Mustelidae; genus Mustela; species Mustela erminea. The sequence goes on from NC_045626.1 coordinate 40,531,174, forward strand.
TCAAACTACAAGTGATTGTATGGTGGGAACTAGATGATCTTCATTTCTGATAAAGAGAAGCACTAGTAAGAAGTTGTGTAATTTCAGCAGGATGGACTTAAGTTAGAGAGGGAGATATTTTAATGCCAATGTGATGAAGTAGAAGAATTCATTACAAGTGATTCTGTGAAGAATGTTTATGATACATTTTTGCAAAGGGCCAATTTTTTTTCTAAGATTTTATTTATTTATTTGACAGAGAGAGATCACAAGTAGGCAGAGAGGCAGGCAGAGAGAGAGAGGAAGGGAAGCAGACTCCCTGCGGAGCAGAGAGCCCAATGCGGGGCTCGAGCCCAGGACCCCGGAATCACGACCTGAGCTGAAGGCAGAGGCTTTAACCCCCTGAGCCACCCAGGTGCCCCACAAAGGGCCAATCTAAAGGGAAGTTTGTCTTTCTGAAAAGGAAAGATGGATGGAATTGAGTGGAAAAATCTATTTATTGAAGAATTACCTACTCAGGCACTGTGTTGGGTGCTTTGGTATGTCATAGGCTTCATCCCTAAGGACAATTGTCATCTTATAGAGACATAAGATAATTTTGTAGTTTTCTGTAGCTAAAAATCTCAAATGGCAGCAGCTTAAACAAAATCTGAGGGGAAAGAAAGAGATGGATAGGAAGGCCGAATAGTGTGACATCCGGACAGGACGGTGGTGAAGAAAACCACAGTGCTGCTGGTGGGGATGGTGAGCTGGAACACTGCTGTATTTCCACTCTGCATTCAGAATTTATTGGGAATAAGATCTAGTGATCAGACTGGTGGAAATCAAAGTATGAGTTTTATAACTGACAAAGTCCACCTGGGGGTTGTTTGGGGAAACACAAATAAGGGAACAGAAAGAACATGGTCATTTCAATACCATCCATCCCAGAGACTGGAGCGGAAGCTTCTTCCTTCCAGATAAACTGTGAAGATGTAATGTTGCCTTTTAACAGGAGCGGGGATTCTGTGGTTACTTTGGTAGATGAAACAGAGATCACTGAAGAATCTAGTTAGGTAATATCAGGATTACAATTGTGCTTTGTGGAAATGACTCTGACTCTGGAGTGCTGCAGATATTGGACAAGGTCAGTTAGGAAAATTGCAGGAAAGTTGGTAGGATAACATGTAGAATACATTTGGAGTCTCATGAGAATGATGGCATTAGGAATAAAAGAGAGATAACGAGCGGAAGAGACACAGAAATGCCAGCATCTCTAGAACTTGGCAACTGACAGATAAGGCTAATGAAAGACAAGGAGGAGGGAGATACCTGGAATTTTAACCGTGGTTCATTTTGGAAGATGGTTACAGTAGGAAAATCAGGAAGATTGACTGGAGAATAACTGACCGGTGAATAATTGACCTGTGAATAATTAATACAGAATCCACCTTGGGCATGTTTATTTGGTGCTGTCAGTAAAGAAAATCTGTTTAACTCAAACACTATTTATTGAACACTTATAATGCATAAACCACATAAGAAGAGTATAGAAATAAACTGATGGTCTTTGAAAGAAAAGGACATTAAGTCCTGGCCTTTGGAACCAGCATATACCATTTTGAGATGGCTTTGGAACCTATATACGATTTTATTGGCACTTTTTTTTACACAAGAAATATGTTTATGATAGAAAAATGAGAACATGCAGGTAACCAGAGAAAAGAATTGATAATTGAATCTCTGAAGATCATTGATATCTATTTATACATGTAGGCAAATCCATAAATAAATGGAATCCTATTTTTTAAATCTCTAATAAAATACTTTTTATTAGCATAACTGGGGGAAATTTATATACAATCTAACAAGCGGAAGGGTATGCGGTTAATTCAGAGAACAGAGTAATTCCATTTAGCTGGAATGCACAGTCCTTGGCGGGAGAACCACATGAACGCTGCACAAGGTTTGAAGCCATATGGCAGCATTGTCTGTGCTAGTGTATCTTCCATCGCCCAAGTTCTTAGTTACATATTCTTTCATGGATGGCTTTTTAAACCTTATGTCTTTTCCCAACTTCTAAACTTAATTTTGTGCATAATGTGTCATTTGCAAACAAGCTGACGGTGCTTGTTTCCCCTTCAGCTCTACGCCTATGCCACAACAGCAGACGGTTATGCCCCGGAGTACCCACTCCCCTTGCTGTTCAAAGTTGAAGACGATAATGATAATGCTCCCTATTTTGAAAACAAAGTGACTATCTTCAGTGTGCCTGAAAATTGTAGAACTGGTAAGTTCACCTCTCAGGAAAAAACTAGATTTTTGCTTTGATTAAAATCCCCAGTAATGTTGTAACACAATTATGCAAAAGCATTTAACAATGCTGGAGTGTCAAAGATATTCTATATAAAACCTTGTAATCTTTGAAGATCATAAATTCTTCAAAGGCAAACCTTTTTGTGCTCATTTTTGCTATGTGTAAGTACAAGGCAGCTAATATGGGAAGTTACCAACTTTGTTAGATTAATCCACGATGCATATATGTGTGTTACAGACAAATGCTATTCCCATTTTCTGTTTTGACCATGTACATAGGCATCACAGACGCATTCATAAAGCAATAAATAATTGGAATCTTTACAAAGTTTCAAAACATTTTCAAAGACCCAGAAATAAATCATCTCATGGAAATGTTTGTCTGACTTATAACAATATATACATACATTTACTTGGCATATTTTCCAAACAAATTTCAAAAATGGCAAACCAGCTTAATGTTATAGACAGCCAAGATTGTGACCTAGGCACGAAGTATCCATTTTATTTTGAAAATAAAAAAGTTACAAGAAATGCCTCCTGAATTCTCTTGTCATTGCCTCTGCATGCATGTTTAACATTGTTCTTTCATAATTCTTGATTTGCTAAAGTAACATTGCTTGTACTCTTCTGGGCTGTAAATCTTGTCCAAATGATACACAGGTTGCTATACAATGTTTGTCTTACATATATTAATTATTATTTGCATATATTAACAATTCAGCAGATTTATTGAAATATCAAGGTATAAATTCTTTGTTATCATATTCAAAGCTGTGCTATTCCTCTCATAACATTATCAAGTTGTCCCATAAAAGATGTGAGACATGCAAAGAAGATCCCATCCAAACATGACCTGTGAGCTGGGGTGGTGGGTTGGAGGGAAGAATTGGAGGACCACGCTAACCAAGGGTGGGGTGAGTGTTTTTAGACATGGGGAATATTAACCCTGTTATCCAGAATACCCACATAATTAAGGGTAGCCTGGGGTTTGGAAGAGCATTTAAGACACTCCACTTGTTTGTAAAATCAATACACTTGTCATTTTGGGGAGAATACGCTACAACCATAACTTGTTTGTAATTCAGTTTTATGACTCTTTTAAGTTGTTGACAATATGGGATTTTTCTGAACAGGAACTTCAGTGGGTCAAGTGACTGCCATAGACCTTGATGAACCAGACACTCTCCATACTCGTCTGAAATACAAAATCTTACAGCAAATCCCAGATCATCCAAAGCATTTCTCCATACATCCGGATACAGGTGTCATCACCACAACTACACCTTTACTGGATAGAGAAGTAATGAACTGATTAATTAATTTTAGAATCACTAAACTATATTTATACTCATAATGAACTCCCAGAGGAGTCTGGCCACCTCCCCAGATTGTTTCCCTACAGCCTGTGTTTGGGCTTCTCTGGATACCTCCTTTGTGTCTAAGGAGATTTGGGGAAAGCACAAGGTATTGGGCAAGTTCTCATGAAGATCATTGACCTGATGTGATGTGTGGATGCAAAATAGCTTTAAATTTTGAAATTTTATGGTAGACATATCTGGTTTCTATTGCACTGACTAGCCAATCTCTTATTCTTATTTATATTTATATATTTTAAAATCATCAAAAAAGAACATAAAATAATGAGAGCCTATTCAATGGCAATGAGAATCACTAGCTATAGGAAATAGATGAGTTCATCAGTGTACCTTTTTCTTTCATTTTTTTTCTTTTTTCCAGCATTGTGATACATACAAGTTAATAATGGAAGTGCGAGACATGGGGGGCCAACCTTTTGGTTTATTTAATACAGGAACAATTACTATTTCACTTGAGGATGAAAATGACAATCCACCATATTTTACAGAAACTTCTGTGAGTATCTCTTTGGATTCATTTACCTAGGTTCTTTCACTTTTTAAAAAAAACACAAGGAATTTGGTAGTTCTGTGAGATTCCATATTTTGGTTTTAAGAGTGACCACTTACAGATAACATGAAAAAAATATGATTTCTGAAAAAATAATTGAAGAACCAGTTTTTTCTAAATGCTAGGAAAAAACTACTCTCTTGGCTATCAAAGGGCTGCTTAGTCCTTGATGTTATTCATGTATTCACCAGTCTCTTGGATGCCAAGTTCTATTGTTGGATGCCTTGGGTTTAAGTTTATTTTATAGAGTGCAGGAAAAGAGGTCCTCTCTCTCTGGTATCCTTTGTACTTCAACTTCCTAAGATGAAAAAGAGACTAGCTTTATATCCTCTGCTTTGCTGGGACAGCACTACATACAGTGTGGACCTCCCATTATCTATATGCAGATTCTCCCAGCATCATGTATGAGGGAACTTTCCCTTAGGAAGTACACAGTACAAGAAATATATATAGGAAGATACTTCCAGGAAATGGCTCTTCTTTCCTGAACTTTTAATAAATAATAATTTTTTCATTAATCTGTACCAGTGTACAAGTTAAAGAAAAGAAAACCTCCAGTGACAGGCACATTCATACAATATTTTATATGAATCCCTACACCTTGTAAAGATATGTTTATCCCATAGTTTAGAGAAAATGAAGTCAGTTAAGTAACTTGCTTACGATCTCATACATATTGACCATGTAAGAGGAAAAACCTGGATTAGAATCAAGATCTATTGTACTCTAATGATTTTTCATCCTTCTATGAATTTATTTTACATTTCTAGAAGATTATGGTTTACTACTTTTTTAAAATCTTTTAATATAATATGCTTCTGTAACTGTGTTTCTTTTTTGGAGGGAAGAGGAAAAAATGTGATTTAATTCCTCAAAAAAGGAAAAACTTTTTCCTTAAAATGTTTGCTAGGGAAATTAAATTGAATTAAAAACAATAATTGGCATAATAACAAGTCATCCCGTAATAATAAGAAATCAGTGTAGGTTATAATTATCTATAAATATTAAAGGCTTACTATGTTGATATAAACAGGGCAATTCAGAATAGATAAAATTCAGAATAGATAAAATCTGAGGGCTTGAGTGATTTCAGAGAAATTTAGAAGTTAAGAGATGAATTTGAAGAATGGGTAAGATTTGAAAAAGCAGTTTAGTAAGGAAAGAAATAATCTATGCATGAATTTTTTAAGTCCTTTCCAATTTATGTTCACACGTTCCTATATCACTTTATTTTCTTTTTCTTTAAATGTAAATTTTAAAGTAGAAAATCATGCTGTTAAAGCTATCAATTTATCATAACAAGAGGCAATTGTTTTAGTATTTTACAGAAGTAGAAGAAAACAGAATTGACGTTGAGATTTTACGAATGGCGGTACATGACCAGGACTTGCCAAACACTCCTCACTCAAAGGCTGTCTACAAGATCCTACAGGGAAATGAAAATGGAAACTTCAAAATTAGCACAGACCCCAATACAAATGAAGCAGTCTTGTGTGTTGTCAAGGTAAACAACAACAAAACAATCAAGCAATACTTTAAAAAATACTAATGTACATTTGGGCATTGATTTCTACATATCTATATCCTATATACTATATATATCTCCATAGTAATTTCTGTAAACATATGACTAGAGAATTGCAACGTAATGCTGAAATGATTTACATTTGTTTACTTAAATTTTTATTATTATTATTATTTTACCCTCATTTTTTTCTTAGAAGATGGGCATTGCAGGCAAAAAACACATTGTTCTATAGATGGAGAAAACCCAGGCAAAGAAATATTGTATTAGTAATCAAATATTGTTCTTAGAAGGAGTCTTAGGCAGCCACTTGATCTTTAATTTTATGGAACACAATAAAGAGAGAAATGGAAGAATCACTCCTGGACATCAAACCTCTTGTCTTTTCAATTGCTTTCATGCTCAGATTATACTTTTACTTCTCTATGCTGTATAACAGACTATTTATTAACTATTTAGCAACCATTGTCATTAATCCTCCTATATTTGAAGTAGCCAGCACATTGGGATTTTAAAAATACAGTTGCAATTAGTACCACCCAGAATGATAAACTAAATCTGGCTCCTTTCTCCCTTCCAGGTTCTAACCAGGGCTGACCCTGCTTAGCTTCTGAAATCAGATGAAATCAGGCATATTCAGGGTGGGATGACTAAAGACACAATTGGTTCCTTTCTGAGTCTTTCTATGCATTGCCTTTCCTAACCTCTAACATATTTTCCCTGATGAATATCTTAGGGAGAGTGGATTTTCTTAAAAGCTACAGACACAAGTTGTACTTTCCTCTTACAATTTTTAGAAAATGCCCCTTCATTATTATGTTGCTTATTCTTTTTCTCACTCTCTTTTTCTTTTTTTTTCCTGGAGTTTTTTGTTTGTTTGTTTGTTTGTTTATCATTTTGCGGGGGTCTAGATTTCTTTCTCTTGCTTTCCTTTTTATGTTATTTTGATGGATTTTAGTCTCTAATTGTTTAACCATTGTTTCAACATTCTTTCTTCTTATTCAGCTCAGGACTGAACACTTTGATTAGGAGCTACATAAACTCAAATATGATAATTTTTTTTAAAAAGCCCTAAAAATAATGTGTTTCCAAAAGATGCTGCTAGATAGTATCACTATAATTTTTACAGATACACTCAGAGTAACTGCTCCATTATAGCCAAATCTCATGTCCCAGTGGTCTAATTATCTTATATACTTCTTATACGCTTTATATACTTCTGTTGTCTCAGTTATCACTATTCTCCCACTAGATAAATTTGGGTTTAGTCACTTATTTTGTATTTCTATTAATATTTAAACTTGTAATGAAAAAAATAAAGTCAGGATCTTCCCGAAGAAAGGTGAGAAGAGAAATTGGTTAAATCATCAATAATTTTGCATTTGATAGCATTTCTCATTATAGGTAGTCAACCATTAGTCTTAAAGTATATTAGCACCTGCTTTTGGTAACTTTTACACACAAAAGTGATATTCTTTTTTGTGCTAAAATTTGGAATCCTAATTATAAGTCTTCTGTATGAAGTATTACAGATTGACTGATTAAAGTATGTTTATTAAACAGCCATTGAACTATGAAGTGAATCGCCAGGTTGTTTTGCAAGTTGGTGTCCTTAATGAAGCACAATTCACTAAAGCAGCAAATTCAAAAACTCCTACTATGTGCACTACAACTGTCACTGTTAAAATTAAAGACAGCGATGAGGGTCCTGAATGCCAACCGCCAGTGAAAGTTATTCAGAGTAAAGATGGCCTCCAAGTTGGACAAGAATTGCAGGGATACAAAGCGTTGGATCCTGATACACGCAGTGGTGAAGGCTTAAGGTAAGGTATTCTTCAAAATGATATGTTTTGAGATTATGTCCAGCCTTTGGCTTGAGCATTTACATTTGATTTTTTAAAATTAGGTATAAGAAGATAGGAGATGAAGATAACTGGTTTGAAATTAATGAACACACTGGTGACTTGAGAACTATAAAAGTACTAGACAGAGAATCAAAATTTGTAAAAAACGACCAATACAACGTTTCTGTGGTTGCAATGGATACAGGTAAGTGCAATTTTGTAGAAATAGAGGACATATTTTTAAGGAAGTCTTGGGGTGAACTTTGTTTACTTTCATATCAAAACTTAATGCAAAACAGATTTGCATAGATTGCTCAATTTGTTGGAGACCACCCAATGTCAGCTCCAGTGCATCAGTAATGAAAACTAGGAGAGGACGAATGGCCAAAGACATGGTGGCATCCTCTAGGATCTCCATTGTTTTCAGGAGTACATACTTAGATAGTTATGGCTTGAGCTTCCTGAAAGGGTTTAGTCCTTCTAAAACAATTGGGTTCAAGGTAGGTCTGTTTGAGCCTTTCTTAATGGACATATCCTATATCCTAAGAAATGGTCAAATAATGACTACATCTTTTGCTCTGGTTTACAATCCTTCTCCAAGGTTAGTTAATTCTAGAACTTATCTAGTGAAGAAATGTCCTTCAAATGTCATAAAGTAGTAATTTCCAAATCCTTCTGAATGTACACTTCTCACAGTAGACAACTTTTGAATGTGGACCATTGCAATGTATCATACCCCAACAGTTTTGTTTGTTTTGCAATGCAAGTACCTGCCTTACTTAAGCTTTGATTGCTAAGGCATCTGCTTCAAAGATCCCTATCTGGAATAAACATTACCAAGCAGACAAGACAGTGATTCAGACCACATCCCAGTAGCCCTACCAGCCCAGGCTCCTTTGTTTTAGAGATCTTGATTTCAGTAACTGACCCCTGGGGCAGCTTGTTTTTTCACTTCCAAGCTCTTTAAATTTCTACTCTTAGGCTTTAAATTCACCACTGAAGACGGGACTCCAGAAACCCTCAACCCCCACTCTTGACCCCAATAAAAGGGGTATCCCAGGCTTGCTTTTTTTCTCCCTGACCCCCACATCCTCTCTGTGTGGCCCCAGAAGTGCCATGTAATTTCCAGGACTTGTAAGTACAGTAAAGCTTTTTTTCCCCCAGAGTTTCCTGATAGTTGGGACACCTTGCAGTCATATAAGAACCACAAAGGCCAGTCTAGCCACAAGATTGGTTATGTGCAGGCTGAGACCCACACACAGCAACCTCCCTATATTTACTAGTATGTTTGTATACATGTGCTAGTAGGTTAACATATGCCTCACAAAAATGCACCAACACTTGAATAGTACTATTTCCATGTGCCAAAAATACTTATGTTTCAATATCTAAAAAAAAACTAAATGTAAGTGTCCTTGTAAATATCATCGCTTAACCACTTGCATACGAACCTCTCTTCCTCTTGATACCTCTCACAGAGACTACATTAAAACTACAGAACTACGTTAAAAGTTCTTTCAATACAGGTAGGAAAAAAAAAACCCACTAAAGAATGCAGAAAACATTAGCTGAGAAATAATGTTGCCACCACTCTAAAACCCTGGATGATTTGCTGCTCCTATAGAAGGAGAAGTGAAAGCAGAGTGGTTCAAGAGCACGATTATGATGTCAAAGAAGGACTTCCGTTTACTCATTTATTTCACAAATGTTAATAGTCTAGTAAGTTCCAAGTACTAGGCAAGTTACTATAGAAATTAGAATTCAGAAGATAAGTCAAATTCTCACATGATATAAATGAAAGGATTACTGTATTCTCATAAGAGGTTCTTAGTATAAGAACTTTCCCCATAAAAGATTGTATGGATATTATAAGTAGAAATCAGTTAAGAGCTGCCCCTCATTTCACAGAAATGAGAAGCTTAGTGATAGGAAAATGAAATATTATTTGAAGAGAAGGAAAATACAGACAATAGAAATAGAAGAAATTAATGTGGTCTTTTGTCGCTAAAAATATAAGGAGATGAAATGCCAAATCTGAACTGTAAGAGTCTATGTCCCAGGCTCATGGATAATCTGCGTGTGCTCACAAAGAAGTAAAGACCCACATGGTGACATCAACATTTTTATTTTCATAAACAAAATGAATATATACTTCCAAAGGGCCAAATATCTTAATAATTACTTATATTTCCAGATGAAAGTTTAGTTTTGGTGCTCATAAATATTTCAGGATGATAACCTAGACATTCTTTTAGCTTTCTTTGAATCCAATTTATTTACTTCTGCTTCTTGTGTCAGTCTTCTTTGCCAAGCAGATTGATTTCCGTGCTATCACTCTAGAAAGCACTGTTTCATGTACGCTCTGCCTAGTATAGCACTGCCCGTCCTGTTTGAAATTCAGGTCACTTAACTGCTTCAGATGAATGACAGTGACATCTTCTGTGATTGTTTCCACTCGTCTGTGTTCAGTTCTTCTCTTAATACCTCTTAAGTCTCCTTTCCCTGGGAATGATAGTTAATTATCCAAGTAATGTACCTTTTCTATAAAAAGGTATTTCACTGCTTCTCATTTATATTATGTTCCTCTAACTAGATTAATTGTGCTAATTAACACATCATCTTTAGTTTGCTGATTTTAAAGTTGTCACTTGTATTCAAATTTATCTACAAATTTCTGGCAGTATCAAATGTTTATATTCTATTGCAGATTTCTTATTAGAAGAGCTGTTAAAAAAAGAAAAAAGAAAGAAGAGCTGTAGCTCTCTTTTATTTTTAGATATTATAAAATTTGTTTAGATAGAATAATTTTGGAAAATATATATGCAACAGTGGCCTTTTATGAAGTAATTAATTTAAAAATAATTTTTAATAAGTTAAATAAGCAAATAATCACTGAAATATACTATAAGATATGGCTTAAGTGTTATTTCAAAGTAAAAATGGATTATATTTGCATATGATTTATAGTGGTCTTTATGATAAATGCTGAATTTATCTAATGCTTCAAATTTAGAAGCAAAAAACGAGAAACGATCAATTTTTCTGTTTATTTCAATTTTGAGAGCTTACGATTTATTGTAGTTTATTATCTTATCACAAATGGGAAAATCTAGACATGTTTTTTGAACTTCATTATCTCTTAAACACAAATCATCAGTAATATTTTCATTAAAAATATTGAGACAAGGTGAAATGCTTTAAGCCAATAACAGTGGCCATCTGGAGATGAGTAATAGCTCCTATGGTCAAAAGCATATTTATTGAATTAGGGGAAAGGTGCAAACTTATTTTATGGTTTACTCAACAAAGTTTTTTGGAAAGTATAAAACAGTAATTGCATTATGTTCAAGGTGTTACTATGAAGTTATAAGTTAGCCAAGAAATGCTAGGCAGAGCATTAGGTTCTCAAGACGAATACAACTTAGCTCTGAGGATGATCATGTTTACAGTTCAGCCAGTGAATCAATGATGAGCAAAGTGTTCTGAGAAATCAAAGGAGAATATCGCTGCCACTGTCTAGAAAAGTCACGGCAAGTTTCAAGAGGAGGAGATATCTGAGCGGATTCTTGGAAGATAACAAAGTATGATCAGGCAAAGAGAAAGAGAAAAGTATTCCCAGAAGTGGCGACAGAATGTACCAAAGCAGACAGGGAAGGGTGCACCCAGTGGGTTTGATGAGAAGCTTTACAAAGTTTGGGAAAAGAGTATGTGAGGAAATGAGTCAGAAGAGGAAGTCAAGGAAGTAACTGATGACCTAAAGTGAAGTCTTTGTATATGCAAGATGAACAAATGGCTCTTCACAAAGTAAGCTGTAAGGAATCAATTTTATTTTCAGGTGGCTCTTCTGTAGTGACATTGCTCATCATGTCATACCTTTTCATTTTAAAAAGCACCTCAAGATAACATCTGATAGAGCCATCAAGCTTCAAGGAAGAGTGACATGTCACTATTTTGTATTTGTAGCAGTGGTATTTGGGATCCCAAAGTGTGTGAATTCAAGTTCAGACAGCCACTAGAAAGCAGATGTCAGCGGTGTGTCACAGAGATGCCAAAAATAAGTTTTTAAGCAAAGAAATATCCTATTTTTTAATTTTTCATAGATGGCAGATCTTGCACGGGAACATTAGTGGTTCTTTTGGAAGACTTTAATGATCACCCACCACAAATTGATAAGGAAGTGACAATTTGTCAGCATGACAAGGATTACGCTGTGCTGGAACCTGTAGATGCTGATGGACCTGAGAATGGTCCACCTTTTCAATTCTTTCTGGATAATTCTGCCAACAAACTTTGGAATTTAGAAACAAAAGATGGTATGTAATTATGCTAAATCTTCTCATTGGTAGGAACTTAAGATGACTGATGGTTTTGACATTCACCTTAAGTTCATTATGACAAATAAACATTTATTTTAGGAAATTATTTTATTGATCCCCCCAAAAGGATAATACCTTGCTTTTAATTTTTTTTTTTTTTTAAACTTCTCATTAGCTTTTATTGCACCTCCTTCCACATGGCTTCAAGCTACCAGGACACCAGCCCTCTTCCTCACTACACACACACTCAGACAATAGAAATAGAAGAAATTAACGTGGTCTTTTGTCGCTAAAAATATATGGAAATGAAATGCCAAATCTGAACTGTTAAGAGTCTATGTCTATTCTCTGATCTTCCCCTGAAGAATCTGGCCTTCATGATGACAGGCTGTTTGGGGAGCTTTCCCTTCCCCCAAAACTTTGCAGTAGGCGGGGCACAGCACATCAGTGATAGGAACAACTCCAGTCTTGTTTTTGGCAGCATTTACCGGTGTCGGCTCACTGACCAAGGTCCATAGTTTGTCAAGGTCGACAGCTGGGCAGAGGCTCCAGTTCCCGTCTAAGGAGTAATGCCTCACACTAACTTTTTTAAAGTGACCTGAGTCATATTTGTCAAAGTTGGTAGGGTGGTGACGCCTGCTGCCCATGTCCCCCTGGCTTCCTGGGTGAATCCGGTGCTAGTCCATGTGGCTATGGCTGTGGCTCCCGTGGCCCCAAAGTTTCTGGGTCTTTCTCAGTCTGAATGGGGTGTTGGCAGCCCAGAGAAAAGAGCAAAAGTATGTTTATAAAGCAATAGATAATATATTTAGTCTCTAGTTCCAAATATCTTTTAAGAGAACACATCAATCCGTTTTAATATAGTATTTGAGTAATGTTAAGTATAGATTAGTCTAATATAAATATAGAGCAATAATAATTCATTTTTCTGGTTTTTCAAGAAATCAGAATCATTTTTAAGAAATAAAAAGCAGGAGCTGGGGGGCGGCGCCTGGGTGGCTCAGTGGGTTAATCATCTGCCTTCAGCTCAGGTCATGGTCCCAGGGTCCTGAGATCCAGTCCTGCATCCAGCTCCCTGCTCAGTGGGAAGCCGGCTTCTCCCTCTCCCACTCCCTCTGCTGTGTTCCCTCTCTCGCTGTGTCTCATTCTGTCAAATAAATAAATAAAACCTTAAAAAAAAAAAAAAAGAAACGAAGAAATAAAAAGTGGGGTGAGTCACCTGGGTGACTCAGTAGGTTAAGTGTAGGTGGGGCTTTTGATTTCAGTTCAGATCATGTGTGCTGGACATGGAGTCAGCTTAGGATTCTCTCTCCCTCTCTCTCTGCCCCTCCTCTCTCTGTCTCTCCCTCTCAAAAAAAAAAAAAAAAAAAAAAAAAAAGAACCACTGGAGTTTTTCCTTAAGCTAAATTCTGCACCTTTTTTCCCCCAGCCTACCCCAAGCATATCAAGTAAGATTAATATTGCAACTGAAAAGTTTCAACATATATTCCTTTTTTGCTCTAGGTAAAACTGCCATTCTCCGTCAGCGGCAAATTCTTGATTATAACTATTATACTGTGCCTCTCATAATAAAAGATAGGCATGGCTTAAATGCAAAACACATGTTAACAGTGAGAGTATGTGACTGTACAACGCCATCAGACTGTAAAATGAATATAAAAAATGTGAGAGATGTTAAGCCAAATGTAATACTTGGAAGATGGGCTATTCTTGCCATGGTGTTGGGTTCTGCATTGCTGTTATGTAAGTATAATTATCTAGAATGTGTTAGTTGAAGGCTTATCTAATATTTAAAAATATATATGGTGGTTCTTTATTTAACGACCTTTTATAGCCTTTGGTAAATGTGTCCTTTTAAAAATCTTGTGTGTACTATATGACTGGGGGTTTTGATACAAAAGAAACATATCAGTAAGAGCAGGTTAAATTTAAACTAATTTTCAGAGCTGTACCCTTAGTTCTTCCAAGAACAAGGTATGAGACCCAGGATAGATCATTTCCTTTCTTTCAAGCTCGTTTTTCCACAAGTAAAATAAAGAGGTTGGTTAAGATTCCCTCCCATACAAAACATAGTCTTTTAACCAGCCAAGTTTATGCACAGGAAGAATTAGTGAAGAGTGCTTCCACAAGTTGCTTAGATGTTTATGCTCGCTGTTATTAATAAAGGTATTTAACATACATCTGAAGAAGACTCCAGTGAGGGGTGCCTGCCGGCTCAGTCAAAGGTACACATAACACTTGATCTCAGGATTGTGAGTTAGAGCCCCACGTTGGGTGTAGAATTACTTAAAAATAAACAAATAAACCTGAAAAAGAAAGAAAATTGGAATTATAAAAAGAAAAAAAAAGACTCTCGTTAGTGGAAAATGGTCACGGTGAGCCACTGAGGAAAAGTAATGCATGCAAAGAATGTTGAGATTTTGCATTCTGCAAACTTTTTTTCAAGATGCAAAAGTGATGGAAATCATTCTCTCATCTCTCCTTCCCACTCACCCTCCCTCTAGCCTTCCTTCCTTTTTTAGTCATTTATTGGACTACAGAACCTATTTGCATTTATAGGCTTTCCACGTAGTCTTTACTGTGTCCTAATTCATTGACTTGAGTTGCAGGTTAGATTGGACATGCCCCTTAACACAGTGATTACAATTTCAAAAGTGGCCACAGATTTTAAGTAACTGCCTTTCATGTTTGTATTTATGCCTAATGCCCTTTGAGTGTGTTCTGTATGGATTTGAATTATCAGTAATACTAGCTTAAATTTCAATCAAAGGGAGTTACTATTTCAGTATGGAGGAAAGAAGAGAAACATTTAAGTTAGTTCTGGAGTTGGGAAGAGACCTGTTAACAAACTATGCTCAGTTCATCCTTCTTACTTTTAACTGATTTCTTTCTCATTTAGCCTAATAATAGTCTTAGTCAGACAGAGATGGTCTATATACTCTGTTTTAAATTTCATAACCCAAAGGGATCTTAATTTATGGAACAAATTCTGTAAAGTTCTGTGAAGAAACTTTTAAAAAATCATGATTTAAAGGACCATGAGAGACTACGGACTCTGAAAAACAACCTGAGGGTTTTGAAGGGGCGGGGGGTGGGAGGTTGGCGGAGCCAGATGGTGGGTATTAAGGAGGGCTTTTATTGCATGGAGCACTGGGTGTGGTGCAAAAAGAATGAATTCTGTTACACTGAAAAGAAATTAAAAAAAAAAAAGATATGCACCAGCAAGAAAATAAATACTATTTTACTTAAATCCTTTTTTATTTTTTAGGTGTTCTGTTTGCTTGTTTCTGTGTTACTGCTAAGAGAACAGTAAAGAAGTGTTTTCCAGATGTAGCCCAACAAAATTTAATTGTGTCAAACACTGAAGGACCTGGAGAAGAAGTGATGGTAAATTAAATTTCACTTTGGTATGAATTGTATGGTGATCCAATGATAACAGCTGAGTATTACATAATGATAGTAATAATAATGACAACTAATGTTTATTGAGCACTTACTATGTCAGGCAGAACTCCATGTGCTTTGCATGCATTAATTCATTTTTTTAAACAATTTTATTTATTTTTTTGAGAGAGAGATGAAAGAGAGAGAGCATGAGCAGTGAGGAGGGGCAGGAGAGGGAGAAACAGACTCTCTGCTGAACCAGGAGCACATGAGCCTCAATCTCAGAGCCCTGAGATCATGACCTGAGCCAAAGGCAGGTGTTTAACCAACTGAGCCACCAGGCATTCCTGGATTAACTCGTTTAACTTTATAATTCTATTGTATTACTTTCATAGTGTAAGGGCCTATTTAGCCAGAGCGATTCCATCCAGTTAAACAGTGATTTTGTTGTTTATGTAGTAAAACTTAAACTAACACCCCCCCACCACCACCGCCACCCGGGGAACTTACTTAAAGCAAGTCCCAGAAGCCAGTAGAATATGGTCAACCAGTCCCTGATAACAGAGCCCAAATACAAGAGCAGGTCAGGTCAGGTGGAGATAACAGAGCCCGAATGCAGGAATGAGTCAGGCCAGGTGGAGACATCCAATCAGTGGGGTGTGCATACTGTCTCCCCAGCTACCAAGGAGTGTGGGCCCCACCTTTTGGATGCCAATTCTGACCAAGGTGATAGGCTAGTTCAAATAGCTACTATGGGGTGAATTGTAATTCAATTGACCACCCATGAGTGACCTAGCATGACTGTGCAGCTTTCTCTGTGTGTTGCAATCTCATTGGCCACCTGTGTGTGACCAGGCTCAACCACATGGCCTTTGCTCTATAAGAGTTAGTCTGTAAGGCAGGGAGGGGTCGCCCTCCCTGTAAGAGGCAGCCCTGAACAGTCAGTTTGATTCTTGATGCTTGGTGCGAAATAAAGCTTTGCTTGACCTTCACTTTGTATCAGTCTCGCTCCTTTGATCATGGACCTATCATTGGGGGACCTATCGATAGGACTCCAAAGAATCATAAACTCGTGGTTCCTTGACTTAAAACCAAATCTTCAATGGTATTCTTCTCCCTTTGTGCATGTCTGTGTTCAAATTTCACCTTACCCAACCTGAGTGTGGCCTCATCTAAATTTAACTAAATACATATGTGATGACCTCTTTTTAAAGAAGATCACATTCTAAGGCATTGAAGGTTTGGACTTCAACATAATCAATTTTGATGGGAAAGAAAAATGAAAAGAAATTGTTAGTTTCAATTTGACTCACTCATTTTTTAACTCTAATTTTACTTTTAGGAAGCAAATATTAGACTCCCCACACAGACATCCAATATTTGTGACACAAGCATGTCTGTTGGCACTCTTGGTGGCCAAGGAGTCAAAACACAGCAAAGCTTTGAGATGGTAAAAGGTGGCTACACTTTGGATTCCAGCAAAGGCGGTGGACATCAGACCTTGGAATCTGTCAAGGGAGCAGGACAGGGAGTAATGGAGGCTGGAAGATACACATATACCGACTGGCACAGCTTCACCCAACCTCGGCTTGGTGAGGTGAGTGCCAATGTCTTTGAGTTCATATTCCATGAAAGTTAAAAACGATTTTACTTTTTTTTTTTAAGATTTTATTTATTTATTTGAGAAAGAAAGAGAAAGACAGACAGAGATAGTAAGAGAGAGCACAAGTGGGGAGGAGAGGGTGAAGCAGGCTCCCAGCTGAGCAAGGAGCCCAGCATGGGGCTCGATCCCAGGACCCTGGGATCATGACCTGGGTGGAAGGCAACCGTTTAACCCACTGATACACCCAGAAGCCCCTAAAAACAATTTTAAATCAAGATTTCCCAAAAGTTTTCCTCCTCAGGCACCTGGAACTCATCACCTTTTAAGTTCTTTAATTATCATATATATGGATTTAAGGCCCAAGCCCAAACAGAAAAATGATCCTTTCAAGTCTAATTTTTAAAATAAGGTTTACAAAACTGCTCAACTATCTAGGAGGGGCATATATATACGTATTTAGGAAGTATAAGAGGACCAGGAGCTTCTTCCCTAAATTACCAGGAAAATCATTTGGAGTGAAAGATTTGTATAGAGTGATACATGGATCGTAAATTATAAACATTTTTTAGTATACTGAATCCTCTGTGTGGTCATAAAGGCCTGGCTATCAACATCAACCAGACAGGCTGTCAAGCTTTTACTTTGGGTTTTAGTTCCTTGTTTTAGGTTCAGATTAACCGATACTGGTTAATATTTATCCAGTTGAATATATTCCAAAATTGTACATAAATGGAAGAATCATAGCCTATATGGGTTCCCCAAATATGTGAAGACCTACAAAGAGATGTTGGAACTATACAGATGTTCAAATGGGAAATCATAAGTTAGTTTTGTGATATGCATGTATCTTTAATTTTCATAAATGTGTTCGCTAGGAGCATTTATATATCTGCTATATTTTCAGAATGAATATAATACAGACCAATCATGTGCATTTTTTATATGTAGGAATCCATTAGAGGACACACTCTGATTAAAAATTAAACAGTAAAAGGTAAATCAAAGACATTATTTTTATGCTAATATGTTTAGGTGTCTTTAAAAAAATAATAAAATGTGCTCTTTTTTGATACAGAAGGTGTACCTGTGTGGACAAGACGAGGAGCATAAACATTCTGAAGACTACGTGCGTTCGTATAACTACGAAGGGAAAGGGTCTATGGCGGGCTCTGTAGGCTGCTGCAGTGATCGGCAGGAAGAAGAAGGGCTTGAGTTTCTAGATCACCTGGAACCCAAATTTAGGACGCTAGCAAAGACATGTGTCAAGAAATAAATGTGTGTTTTAACAGAGAAACATCTACAAATGCATATGTAGGAGTTTGTTGAATGTAAATTGATAGCAGCATCTGCTAATATTTTGTTTATTGGAAGTAAACTTTGAGTCAGGTATAGATAAAGATGCTATAAATACAAGGCTCCCTGTCTCGCGTGACTTCCATATTCTCTAGAAAGAAAAGTTTCATGTGTTAATTTTCTTTTCTATGCATGTATATATCGCCCTTTTCAGGACTCTACCAATGTGGTTCTTGCATCTTCTATTTGAAAACTTGTGTTACTCTCTATGCTACGGAAGTGTGCGGTGGGAGAGCTGGGTATTGTCGAGGCTAATAAAAAATGCATTTTAATTTGAGATGAAAATTAAATATTTTCCTTCAAAATTCTGGAGAGATTGTTCTTAGAAATCCTCTTAGAAACTCTGTCTTTGGTGCCAGAGAATTGCCACACCTGAGTGGCTGTGTATTGAAGGACTTTCGTATTCTTTGGTTCAGTCTTCAGTTTGGGAAATAAGTACTCATTTCTCACTACACTTTTCACACTGCGGAGATGTTCTCAGCACTGTCACTTTCAGGAGTCTTCAGCGCTTGGTCCTTGGATCTCTGCCCATACGAATCCATATTCAGGTTCCTACAGCTTCTAGGTTTGTTGGAAAGGCATGGACCAGAACAAGCCCATAATAATGTGAGCCAGAGGTTTTATAAGGATCAGATGGGAGAATTTCCAAGAAAGAATTGCAACCTTGATGCCCATGGTGTGACTTAGACTCACAAATAGGTTTTGTTTGCCCACCGGGATGTATTATTACCTTTTTAAAATATAAATACCTTGACAAGAGCATGCACTGTCTAGTTTGGCAGAGGCTCGTCATCTTCAAGCATTTGTAAAACCAGCCTGGCAGGCATTAGATTTGCAAGCCTGAGACACGGTGCTTAGCCTTTTAAATATGGTAAAAATGGAATGAGGATCCATATTGGAATTTAACACTCTGCCTACCTTGGTAATTATTTTAAGAAAATGGAAAATCAGAAATACTGAATTTCTAGCATGTAAATGTTAAAACATGGAAATCTATGAAAGCAACACTCAACCAAACATTTGTTGAATGATGGATAAATGAATGAACACATGAGTTAATAAATTATTTTGAATGTGTAACATTTTAATTTAGAAAGCAGTTATATATTTAAATAATATTTTAATAGTCTTTTGTGCCAAACTCTCTAAATTTGCAGACAATAGCAGCATATATTCCATGGAAATTTCTCATTCAGACCAAAAAACTGTTTCATTTTCTTTAATCTACTAACTAGTTAACTATTGAAAAGATTATTTGATTTTTAAAAAATTCTGTAATTATTCTTATTCTCAATTACAGCTTCTGATTAAAGCTATTTCTTGATGTGAAATTGGGTATTAGAGCAGAATATAAAAGTAGTTCTAATAAATAAATATTTTATTTTATAGGATGTCCATAATGTACGATTTTTATAGCAACTGTGGGTAAAATTATTTTGGAGGGTAATGCAATTTATGTTGTCTGAGGTATACAATACTCTGACAATGGTACCAGTTCAGAAATTTTTAAGTATAACATTAAAAATTTGGAAATGAATCACGCCATGTTATATTGTTGAATGTAGGTGCAGAACATTTTCTGAGCAATTAAAAACTATTAGCCAAACATTAATTTATATGTGTTTGTTTATGTTTTCATTTCTTATATTTACTTAAATAGGAAAGAGAAACTTTATGTTTATAACATAAAGTATAATTAAAAGCCAAAAGTTATCAAAATAAGACACCCTAAAGTATTACCAGAATTGTTAGAAAGTACGGAAAATGAATTTGTATTAAGCAGTTTTGGCTAGCTTAAATATTTTCACATATTATTAAAGTTTATCTCACAAAGGAAGTATGATTTGTCTTTCTTTAGGAAACCCTAATCTCTGTTTACACTCAAAACTAAATGTTATTTGTATGACTGATAAAATTTATAAAACTCCACTGGCCTGTTTACCAATTGAGTTGGTTAATAAAACATTTTATTATCTTTATGGATTATTTCATATAAGTTATCAATAGGAAATCATTATGAATTGTTCTTCTGTAATTAAATCTATAGTTAGGGAAAATATACAATTACATTTTTATCTTGATTCAGATCTCAAAAGTATTCCAAGTTAAAAAATTCTATAGGAATACCAAGATAGATGAAATTTGATATAATTATTATAAATTAGCTTTGTTAAATACCTCTCTAAGTTTACTGAGCTTTCAATTCTCCTGAGTTATGAAAAACATTTTATAAAATTTGATATACATACTTATGTTTACCTTTAGAAATTGGGGAGAACCTCAGTGGCTCAGTCAGTTGAGCGGCTGCCTTCCCTCAGGTCATGATCCCAGGGTCCTGGGATTGAAAGCTGCACCAGACTCCCTGCTCAGCGGGGAGACTGCTTCTCCCTTTCCTTCTGTCTGCTACTCTGCCTGCTTGTACTCTCTATCTCTCTGTCAAATAAATAAATAAAATCTTAAAAAAAAAAAAAAGAAAATGTAATAGGCTGTTACTTGGAAATTATTCACAATAGATGTTTTAGAGTTGAATATTTTTATTATCATAGAAAAGGAAAGCTAACTCCATTTTGTGGTGTCTTAGCTTTAAAAACCCTGTACCAGTTGAAAATTCTCAATTAGATTAGGGTAATGAAGCAAAACAAACTATGTATATCTCTGCATGTCTCTGGTCTCTTATCTGCTTTCCTAATAAATCTGAAGGAGCACTGCATCTGTCCTTCTGCTTACATAGGTGAAAAAGAGAGCTGGGGAAGGCATTCCTAAGGATGGATAGACCCTTGCATATTTTGTAGGGTTCAGGAAAATTAAGTGAGCAAATTTTTAAAACAACTCTTTGAAAGGATAATGTTGCATAAAAGAAAATAATAAAAATCACACTTTATCTCAAATCTTTATCACTTATCCTTATCACTAACAATAAGATAACCACTTTCCAATATAGGAATAGACTATGTAAGAAGCATCAGAAACAAATATGTTAAGTACATTCATAACACACATTTTGTAAAGATTGATTGAATTATTTTAAAGTCTTCAGTGTCGAAGAACAAAAATTTAACTGAGTAGATTTGAAGATGTAATTGACTTTACTCAGGGACTCAGAAATGTACCAGCAACCACTCTAGTTTACTAAAGTTTACAGGCTCTCTGAGGAGTTGTGCAAAATGGAAGGTTTTTGTAGGCAGAAGGAAGAGGGTGAGGGGAGAAAGTTATCAGCAAAAGAAAAGAAAGGATTGTTTTGGGTCAGGTGGTATCATACAGATTATCTCACTAATGCTAACCAGGAAATTTCAGATTGACTTTTGAAAGATCACACTTCTGGGAGAGTCTGAAACTGAAATTAAGTCCAGGACTGCTGTCCTGGGGGCAAATGACATTTTGGGCCTGTTGTTTTTTTTTTTCCCCAACACTATTTAAAGTAAGTTTTTTGATAAGAATAAAATACCACTTGATAAAGCCAATCTATAGTTAGAAGTTTTATATTTCCAAACTGTGGAGAAAAGAACAAAATTAGAAATGAGTGTGGACTTCCTCTGTATTTGGCCGGTTTTTGGTGTGGTTTTTTTTTTTTTTTTAAGATTAAGTTATTTATTTGAGAGAGAGTGCGAGAGAACAAGAACACACATGAGCAGGAGAGGGGCAGAGGGAAAGAGAGAGTCCTCAAGCAGACTTCGCTAGGAGTGCAGAGCCCCACAATAGGCCTTGATTCCAGGACCTCAAGACAACGTTTTTAAAATTTACTTGTCAGTGTGCGATAATTAATACCTGGAATTTTGGAGTGTTCTTATCTGTCCATGTTTAGGGACCTTTAAATGCTGCAATATGGAATTATTAATGTCAAATAGAGGCTTCAAGTCTTCCTTTGAGATAGCTGAGGTTTTACCTAGAATTCATGCTAAAAATGCATGTAGCCTTGTTTTCTGCTAGGTATATAGTTCAAGAAAAGCTAAAAGGAACTTTATAATCCAAAGTGGAAATGAATTCCCTTGCCTTTCCTAATGTACACAAAAAATTGAGGAATTAAAGATGGATAACATTCATACAGTTTATCTATTTAAAATTTGAAATCCAAATTCACAAAAGACACTTCATCCATCATAGGTATTCTACAAGATAGATATGTTACTATCTATGCCCTCCATATTTTTCACCTGTCTGAGATCTATGCTGAAAGTCTATTATCAGTTGTTCTTGAAATGTGATTCCTGGACCAGCAGTATCAACATCACAAAGGAGCTAATTAGAAATGCTAATTTTGGGGTTCCTGCCCCAGATCCATTAGATAGGAAACTGGGAGGGTGAGGCCCAGGCATTGCTGATTTATTACTAAATACCAGTACTAGCTCTTTGCTAGTACTCTGTGTCATTCATACTACCTGGAAGCTTGTGAGGAAATTGGATTCAGGCCCCACCCCCGGACCTATTGGATCAGAATCTGCATTTCGTCAAGATCCCCAGGAGATCTTCACGCACAGGAATTAGCATGGGTAGTTGATCCCTTGAGGAACCTGCAAAAACTAATACATGAACAACACAATGAGCCAGTTAGAGTAGGTGACACAAGTAGCCTCAGCAGCAAGTCTGTGGCCGAGATCTGGTGGGGAAATTGTGCCAGTTCACGTTGTAGCTTAAACTCAAGCCAGCTTGCCTCTTGCCCCCACAAAGCAGACCCTCCCACTCTGTTCTTCTGCACCTGGATCACCAGCTCTATGAATTTTATACCTAAGAGTGCCTTGCACTGGAGAGTATACAATGACACATACGGTAACCAAATTTAGATAGATGACATGTTCATTGTCGTTTTGCTTAGTAAATTTATTCTGCTAACCCATAATTTTAAAAAAATCACATTTTGAGAGTAATTATTTTTGATCAATCCTATCCAATGTATTTACCAAATCATGTTTAAAAATCAACCTGAATAATCCTGATAGTCTAAGCAAAACACACTCATAGTTTCCTGATTTTGTTTTGGCATATAGGTCTCTTGCTGTATTCTTTTCTGACTGAACCAATTTATCCCCACATACATTTCTAACGTTTTATTTTTCTGGGTGTAGCTGACTTTGACTATTATATAGGTGTGGCTGAGAACCTGTCAGAACCAGTGGTGTTATATAAGTCAGCAAAGTCTGTCATGATTATTTCTTCCTGTTTCAGACTGGGTAGAAGAAAATTAAGACAAATTTTCAAAGTTGTTTTGATTTTGGCATAGTGCATTATTAATATTCAGTACATATGGTACCATAGAAAAATAGAATATATTTGTTAAATATGTCAAATAAAACTATTAATATTAAATACTGATTTGATATTGATGTTTTTAGATTAAATATATTTGAAATTAAACATTAAGAACAGTGTTGATGCTTTTTTTTTAAGATTTTATTTATTTATTATTTATTTGACAGAGAGAGAGATCACAAATAGACAGAGAAGCAGGCAGAGAGAGGGGGAAGGAAGCTCCCTGCTGAGCAGAGAGCCCAATGCGGGCCTTGATCCCAGGACCCTGGGATCATGAGCTGAGCTGAAGGCAGAGGCTTTATCCCACTGAGCCACCCAGGCACCCAAGAACACTGTTGATGCTTACAAGCACATGTCCCTTGGTATTTTGTAAGGGTGATGGCAGAGACTGCTGGTTGTCTACCTACTATCTTCTAAGTTAGTTCATTAGAGATGGAGCTCTGATTTCAGTCAGGCTGGCTATGTGCCTCACTGAGAGACCACTATTTCCCACCCCACCCCTGATCCAAGTATGACATGCCCTAAATTCTGGCCAGTGAGAAGTAAGTGAAATGCTGTGTATAAGATTTCTGAGTAGGTCTTAAAGGATGTGATTTGGCTAGAAGATTTTTTTTTTTTTCGAGTAAGTTGTACACCAAATGTTGGGCTTGAACTCACAACCCCAAGATCAAGAGTCACATGGACTACTGACTGAGTCTTCCAAGTACCCCTGCTTCCTCCAGTTGTATTTCATGATGCCTAGAACACAGGATGTGATGCCTTATGCTCAAGCAATCCTATTGTGAGTTTCAGATTGGAAGCCATCAGCCATTTCTTGAGAATGGAGGAGCATAAGGATGGAGGCTGGATCCCTGGTATCTTTGTGCAGCTGCCTCCAAACCTGCTCTGGATTTCCTACCTCTAGACTTGTTCATGTGAGTGATAAATCTGTGTGTGTTTAAGCAATGAAATTTTAGATTTTCCATTAAATGTAGCTGGATCTTATCTGATATAGGGAGAGAACAGAGATTGAATGGAAAGAATTGATATACCTAAGTCATGATTCAATAAACTTGGGAACTTGTTTTCTTTTGGGTAAGATTTTAAAAATGGATAGACTTGAAGACATTCCCGTGTTTTCTTTCCTTCTTTTCTTTTCTTTTTATTTTATTTTTTTTTGAGAGAGAGAATGCTCACAAGTGGCAGGGGGGAGCAAAGGAAGAGGGGGAGAGAGAATCTCAAGCAGACTCCAAGCTGAATAAAGAGCCTGAGCAGGACTCAGTCTCTCTACCAGGGGATCATGACCTGAGCTGAAACAGAAGTCGGACACTTAACAGACTAAGCCGCCCAGGTACCCCATGGCACACATTTTTATTTGGGGTTTTTTAAAAGATTTTATTTATTTATTTGAGAGAGAGAGAAGAGCGAGTAAGCAAGAGAGAGGGGGAGAGAGAGAGCATGAGGGGGGGGAATGGGCAGAGGAAGAAGCAGATTCCCCATTGAACAAGGAGCCTGACATGGGGCTCGATCCCAGGACCCTTAGGTCATGACCCGAGCTAAGGCAGACGCTTAATCCACTGAGCCACCCAGGTGCCCCACACACATTTTTAAATGTTGCATACCACTTCTTCCACTTCATCCTCTGCTCTTCTGAACTGTGTGATCAAGTTGCTATGTTCCCTTAAGTCTAAAAAGATTCAATATTTTGTTCCATTCTAACAGCCTGAGGCATAGTCTCATTTTTCGATTAATTAATATATAGGTAAATAGAATTTATTTTTCTATTTATCCAATGAATTTCTATCATAATCTGAAACTCTTCTTATGCCAACTCAAAGAGACTTGAAAATGAGTAACGGTGTGTTTGACAAACCCAGGAAATTACAGAGGTTTCAGCATGTGACAAGACAGTGTTATGGTTTTGGTATATGACAAATGGTGAGTCCATAAGCTAATAGACACAGTTGGAATTCCGCTTTTTTACATTAGTGGCTATAGAAAAATGCATTTTAAAAATTATCTCAGTGAATTGGCTAGGACTTGCCTTAGAGCATTTGATAACAGAAATAAAGTGGCTTAGACAATGTAAAAGTTTATTTTTCACTAATGTAAAATCTTAGACTTGGCGGCGCCTGGGTGGCTCAGTGGGTTAAGCCACTGCCTTCGATCCGGTCATGATCTCAGGGTCCTGGGATCGAGTCCCACATCGGGCTCTCTGCTCAGCCGGGAGCCTGCTTCCCTCTCACTCTCTCTGCCTGCCTCTCTGCCTACTTGTGATCTCTCTCTGTCAAATAAATAAATAAAATCTTTAAAAAAAAAAATCTTAGACTTGTATGGATGCTTAAAAAACAAATTAATTTATAATAAAATAATAAATAATAAATAATAGAATAAAATAATAAATAATAAAATACATTTATTAAATTAAATTGATTTATTTTTTTACTGTTTTTTAAAACATTTTTTTAAGAAGTACCATGAAGGGCAGAAGTTACAGATTGGAATCCATTGAATCTAAAAATTTCTCCAGAGAAATAGATATCTAAAATTAAGTCAAAAAACAAATAAGAAAATCAGGAACAAAAATAAGCGTGTGTGAGAGACAATATATTTACTTTTAGTAATATACTAATGAATCTCATAAATTGATATGAAAATAATAAATTACTAAGTAAAATGGGCAAAGAATATAAACAGGTCATTCACAGAAGAAAAGACAGTTAAATTTTATTTGAACAAATGAAAACATTCTTATCTAATGACTAGATTTAAAGCAATGAAAAAGTAAACATCTGTTTACTACTATATTTCTTTCATTAAAATTAAATAATTTTTAAGTACATATGGCCAGGAAAAATTACGGAGAAATAGAATCTCTCATAAATTACATCTGTAGGCCAAAGTGTAGCTAACAAATGTTTTGGAAAAAAAATTATGACTATATTGCTATATTCAGATTAAGACATTTTACCCAAAATGTAAACTTGTGATTTCTTTTGAAAACTTAGCTGTTCTGGTTACACTGAATCTATCTTCCCAAAGGCTACCGATCTGCTAAAGCCAGCACACTCTGAACTTGCCCTGTTCATGTCTCAGATGGGAAGGCTTCAGTTATCATTTATTAGGACACTTGTACTATTCTTTCTTTCTCTCTCTTCTTCTCTTCCTTTCTTTTCTTCCTTCTTTCTTTCCTTCTTTTCTTCCTCCTTTTCCTTTCCTTTCCTTTCCTCCATCTTTTCCTCCCTCCCTCCCTCTCATTCTTTCTTTCTCAATACGGAATGCTTCATGAATTTGTGTGTCAGCATGGCTCAGGGCCATGCTAATCTCTGTATCGTTCCAATTTTAGCACGCGTGCTGTCGAAGCCACTGTATTACTATTTTCTGAAGGTAAACTTAGGAAGTGAAAAGAAAAAAGTTTTCTGTACTTTTGCTTTTTCAAAACAATTTCAGAATAATTTAAAAGGGCAGCTTTTTTCAACAACGTGCCTTATTTTGATTTCTTTCCTGACCCCTGTAGGCATTAAGGTTTGGAGCTACTTGCCCTATTTCAACAAAGAAAGAGTTATGATACCTTTTGGCATACAATATAACTGACTTCCCTGTGTTCATTGTTTATTGTTTTCTGTCTTCTCCCTGCTTTTGAGTGTAAGCTCCACCAGAACAGTGCACAGCACATAAGGGGAACTCAATAAATCTTTTTTAAAGAAATTTATTGAGTGCCTACTATGTGCAAGCATTCCAGAACTCTCTATTCCTGAATATTATCTCATTAAAAATATTAACAACACAATTCCGATTTAGGCATTAGTATTCCTATTTACTAATAAGAAAACTTAGGTGGAGAATGGTTAGCTGACTCAAACAAGCTCAGACTGCTAGGTTTCCAAAGAGCCAGGATTTAAATCCAAGTCTGACCAAATGAACATTCCTTTTCTAACGGCCCTCTGTATCCATAATACAATGGAAAAAAAATATTTAGGACTTCTTAGTCTTAAAAGAAAATTATGGGTCCTGTGACTCTAGGTTAGTTATTCATGACCTTCTACAACGTAAATGTCAATCCTCAGCTGGTAAATCTCCATGTGAAGGAGGGTGACAAAACACAGACTTTCTTACCTCAGAGTAATCCTCTCCACACTGGAATTTATGGGTTAAGTAGGTGAATTGTTTCCATTTGGAGTTGCCCTAGTTATGTGCATATTGATAACAATCAAGTCTGCATTTCCAGATTGGATGTCTCTTGAATTCCACATCCATATTCTTTATTACTTATTTCTAGCTTCAAGGCTCACAGAAATAACAAACTCAGTATCTTCAAAAGCGAATTATTTAATGCCTTGTCAAATGAGCACTTTGCTGAGGCCCTTATCTTTGTTACCAACACTATCATCTCTCTTTGTCCAAACATATATCAAACCCAGGATTCTGCAATTATCTGGGCATTTAAAGAATAGAAAATTAATGCACTCCCGGAGGAGACAGATTTATAAAGGACGTAATTACAGCACTTGGGTCAGGTAATAAATAACAGAGGCACATGTTAAAGCCTGTATGAACACAAAAGACTTGGAAGTGCTTTTCCTCACATGGGGAAGTTAGGGAAAGCTCTATGAGCAAGGGAAAGGAGGCATTCTACGAAGTGCAAGTAAGCTTTCCCAAACCAAAAGGGCCCAAAACAAACAAAACAAATGCAAAACAAAACAAGCCAACAATGAGAATAACTGAAGTTCCAAAAAACACGATTTGAAAACCACTGTGACAGAGGATGGATCAGAAGGCTGTTGAGTTGAAAGACCCACGAAGATGGTCCAGATGAGAGATAAGGAATCAGATAAAGCAATTAACCCAGAGACGGATGGATGTGAGTGTGAGAAAGAGATGATGTCTAAGATGACTCCCTGGTTTCTTTCTTGAGTA
This sequence comes from Mustela erminea, assembly GCF_009829155.1. Taxonomy (NCBI): domain Eukaryota; kingdom Metazoa; phylum Chordata; class Mammalia; order Carnivora; family Mustelidae; genus Mustela; species Mustela erminea. The sequence continues at coordinate 40,559,539 of NC_045626.1, forward strand.
AGGAAGAGGCTCATGATACCCTTAACTACAAGGAAGAAAAAAGCAAAGAAGTTTTGTTATGGAAAGACAATGGCTTTGGTTTGAGACATTTTAAACTTTAAGTATAAGTGGGAGATCCAGGAAGTTATGTCCTTTCTCAAAGTTAGAAAGAACATGACTGATGCTCTTCACCCCACTTCCCACTCTATTCCTTAACATCTAAGTTATCCATCCTTAAACACCAGAAGTTCACTTAGGGCAGGGACCACATTTTAAATTGCTTTCTATCTAAGTAACTGGTGGTATAAATCCTTTTTTTTTTTTCTGTATGAATATTCAAAACATCTTCTCTTACCTCTACTCAGCAAAGATCGCCTTGGTACTTCCCCTGACACCTCTTTTTTCCCCTCTACTCTAGACTCTAGGATTTGTTGTGAAAATCAAGCAAACCAGCAATATGTGAGGATTACCATCGAGAGAAGTAAGATGAATGTGAGAAGGAAGGATGTGAGTCGTAGCTCAATAAATTTGTTACGAAAAAAAGAAGAGATGAGAAAAAAGAAGAGCTCAGAGAATGAGGAGGTAGCCTAATTTTTGTGGTGATAGTTGTTGCTGGGAAATAGAAGGAAAACGTTAAATTCAAATTTTCAGAAAGCAGCAACAAACTGAACATGCGACATCCGGCAAGAAGAAAAGATTATAAAAATGGTTGTAGCATATTAAGAACACCTGCTGAGAAGGCTAGAAGAGACTAGAATTACTTGAAGAGGTTGGTGTTTGACCCTGTTTCCTGGAAGGCTCCTGGGCCTGACAGGGGGCAGCTCGGAGCACCGGCACAGTTCCTGGCAGGCAAATGTGAGACGAATGGCAACATTTGTGTTTGGTTTTGCTCTTCAGTTTTATTGAGCTGTAACTGACAAATAAAACTATATATACCAAGCCTACAATGTGATGATTTATTATACATATATTTTATGACATGATTATCAGAATCAGGTTAATTAGCAAATCCATCATTTCTTATGGTTACCTTGTTCGGTTTGTGTGTATGGTAAGAACACTTCGGGGTCTACCTGCTTAGCAAATTGCAAGTATAAAGTACAGTGTTGTTACCTATAGTCACCAGGCTGTACATGAGATCTTCAAAGCTTATTCGTTTCATAACTGATGGCTTGTACTTTTTTTTTTTTTAAGATTTTTAAATTTATTTGACTGACAGAGATCACAAGTAGGCAGAGAGGCAGGCAGAGAGAGAGGGAAGCAGGCTCCCTGCTGAGCAGAGAACCTGATGTGGGGCTTGATCCCAGGACCCTGGAATCATGACCTGAGCCAAAGGCAGAGGCTTCCCAGGCGCCCCTGGCTTGTACCTTTTGACTGACATCTTCATCTCTCCCCTACCTCTCAGCCCCTGATAATCACACTTTGATCTTCATCAGGATATATATCTATATCTATAGCCCTATCTATTTATCTATTTATCTACCCATCTCTCTATCTATCCAATATTGACTAGCTGGCTTCCCAAAAACTGATAAGATGAAAAACCCAACCATAGTTAAATACATGAATCCCTGCTATTACTTTCTCTGGAACAAGTTTCATAGAATTGTCTGCATGGAATACATCTTTGTTGCAAATCAATTTTTATAATTAAGATAATTAAGAATCCTGGGACTTTTTTTTTTTCTTTTTTTTTTGGTTTGAGCCTCATGTTTCTGACCACTGTTTATTAACATTTTTCATATGCTTTCTGCAACTAGAAACTACATAAATCTCTCATGCCTCGTTTTCAGTTGTTTTGAAGGATCACAGCCTCTATATGGGGTGACTTCTCAGATGCCCTAGTGTAAATTTCAGGCTTTCTTATAGCCAATGGATTAGCTATGCTTATCTCAAAGCAACATCATAATTTGTTAATAATTAGCCTATGGGTTACAGGTAGTTTGATTTTGTATAATCATATATATATAATCATGTATAACATATATATATAAATGTTTGTGTGTATATACATATATACACATATATATGTATATATTATATACATATATATGTATATATATTTGTTCAACAAATATTTAGCAAGGGCCCACACTGTGACAAGCATAGTTGTAGCCTCTGAAAGTGGAGAAGAATATAAGACCTCATGAAAATGACATTCTAATAAGCAGAGATAGATCAAGAAAGCAAAATGAGTAAAATACGAAAGACAGATGGTAGGATGGAGTGTTTATGGGAGACCAAAGCTCTCACCAAGACCAACAAGAGACCTGGATTAAATACAAAAATTTATCTATTTTGAGATATCAGAAAGTTGCAGAATCAACAAGAGCTAGAGAAGCTGATATTCCAGGGGCGAGAGCACCAGAGAAAGGGGAGTATGTCCCCTGTAAGATAACTTCACTTTTTCCCCATGGAGCATTTGAAGCTACTGACACCAGCTAGCTGCCAAGAACTCAGGCCTGGCCATAGCAGAAGGCCACTGCACTGGGAGAGAGAAATGGGAGCTTCTGGCAATTGCTCAGGCATAGTGTGACAAAGACACTGGAGGCACTGCACTTACCTCCAGCTTTCCCTTTGAGACATTTGCTGGGTTCTAAACTTTCATGGGGTGGGACGTTAGCAAAAGCAAAACCATCGGATAGACCAAAAGCCATTTCCACGGTCTCCTAGTGCAGGAGACAAAGACCTGCGGGGGGGAAAGAGCCACAATAAACCCACCAGGTTCTTAGTTAAAACCACAGGAAGTCATCAGGGGTTTGATGTTTCAATTAGGGTGGACAGGGGAGGCCCCAAAGAGAAGGGGCACAAAGATCCAAAGCTGAAGGGGGTGAGAGAGTCGCAGTGTAACCATCAGAGGGAGGAGCGTTCGTGCAGAAGTGAAAGCCTGAGGAGGAGTATGCCCAGCGTGTTCAAGGAACAGCTGAGCCCCGCACTCCCCAACCCCCCTGGGGCTGACAGCACAGCATGTGATTGGGGAGTAAGAGCTGGAGTCCAAGAGACACACCGTGGGATGTGTCAGCCCCCCTGGACCACTGGACAAACTCTGGATTGGATCTAAATGAGATGATAAGCCTCAGAGGGATTTTTGTTTTTAGTCTTTAAACTTTGGAATCCTTCTAGAGGAGTTTGGATAGAGAAATATCGTGACCTGACCTATTTATTACCAAGGACAGTCTGGCTGCTAGATTGAAAAGAGACCAAAGTGAGGCATATTGGAACCAGAAAGACCACTTTGGAGGTTTTTCAGATAACCCAGGTGGGAGGTAACAGTGGCCTGGACAAGAATTGACATGGTGAGGGGCGCCTGGGTGACTCAGTCTTTAAGTGTCTGCCTTTGGCTCAGGTCATGATCCCAGGGTTCTGTAATGGAGCCCGGCATCGGGCTCCCTGCTCGGCGGAAGCCTGCTCTCCCTCTCCCACTCCCTCAGCTTCTGTTCCCTCTTTTCCTGTGTTTCTCTCTGTCAAATAAATAAAATCTTAAAAAAAAAAAAAAAAGAATGGACATGGTGGGAAAGGGGAGACGCCATGTATATTTTAAAGGTAGCGTTCCTAAGATTTATTGACTGAATGGATTCCGAGTATAAGAGAAAAAGAGGAAGTCCACAAGATGTTTTGATGGAAGCAATTGGGAAAGATGGAATTGTCATTCACTGAAAAGGTGAAGAGACTGTGGTCATTGTCAATGGGGAAGATCAGGAACTCAGAACTGGAAAGATGAACTTTGCAGGGCCTTCTGGACAACTCGGCTAAAATGTCACATGGACGGCTAAAGCCTGGAGTTTAAGGGAAAGATGGGGGATAGAGCTTTCTGTTTGCCAACCATCAGCATGGAGATGGTGTTTAAAGTCAGAAGCCTGGGTAAGATCAACAAGGGATTGAGCAGGGATAGAACCAGAACAAAGGTCCAATCACCAGTCATGGGCACTCCATTAATTAGAGGTCATGCAGGTGAAGGGGAATCAATCAGTGAGTGCAGAAGGAAAAAGAGAAACCCACTGAAGATGGTGTTTCAAGGACAGTGTGCAAACTCTCTACAATTAAGACAATAATGAGAAACGGAAAAATGACTATTACAGTATTATGAAAGTGCCCCCAACCTTTGTAAAGACACTTTTGGTGAAGCAGTAGGTGAGAAAAATCTGATTAGAAAGAGCTCAGAAGATTTTGAGAAATAAAATAGAAGACAGTAAAGATAAAACTTTTTTTCCTAGATTTTTTTTTTTTTCTATAAATGAGAACAGAGAAATGGAGTATGATAGCAGGACAGAGAGATAGGACTTGGGCAGAATTTCCTGGTATTTTTGTTGTTGTTGCTGTTTTTGTTTTTATTTTTTTAGATTTAGTTGATGATGGTCCTGACAAGGATAGTGATGGATTAAATTGATGCTATAGGAGACGAGGAGCAGAACTAGTAGCACAGTGCTCTTGAGTAGGTGGAGGAGATGGGAATGGATGCACACAGGGAGAAGTTGACCTTAGCTGCGCACCAAGGTGGTTCATCATAGCACTGAAGAAAAGGCCACTTGGATGGTACAGATGCAGGCAGGTAGTAAGTGTGGGGAGGCTTGTCAAAGTTCTTGACTGTTTCCTTTTCCTCTGTGAAATGGAAAGCTAAGTTAGAATGGAAAGTGAGAATTAAGGGTGACATACAAGAGATTTGAGCTGAGAAAAGGAGATTTTTTATTATCCTCAGATCGTATTTTTTAAATTTTTTTTTAAATATTTCATTTATTTATTTGAGAGAGAAGGAGAGAGCACAAGCAGGGGAGGGGGCAGAGGGAAAGGGAGGGAGAAGGGGAAGCCGATTCCCTGCTGTGCAGGGATCCTGACAGAAGGACATGGGGCTGGATCCCAGGACTCTGGGATCCTGACCCGAGCCACAGGAAGGCAGAACCACCCAGGTGGCCCAGAAAAGGAGGTTTTGAAAAAAAATTGCAAAGGAGAATGAGGGGTGGCTGGGTGGACTGGGCAGACAGGGTAAGGCTGTAGCAGTGTTAACTACAACTTAAGACAGTGATTGTGACCTTAAAGTGAAACTCCTGAACTTGGGTATGAGTTCATCTTCAGTCACATTCAGCTGAGAGTGTGCAGTAGCTAGGAAGCTGAGTTCAGTTTAACTAGGGAGTAACTTTAACCAGGGGGAATCAGCTTCTGATTTTGCCAGTTCAACTGGTGTAAAAGGATGTTTTATGGTTTTATTTTATTATTTTTTAAAGATTTTATTTATTTATTTGACAGACAGAGATCACAAGTAGACAGAGAGGCAGGCAGAGAGAGAGAGGAGGAAGCAGGCTCCCTGTGGAGCAGAGAGCCCGATGCAGGGCTCGATCCTAGGATCCTGGGATTCATGACCTGAGCCAAAGACAGAGGCTTTAACCCACTGAGCCAACCAGGCGCCCCTGTTTTATGGTTTTAACATGCAATTCTCTAATTTTTTAAAATATACTTTGTAGGCTTTGAGATTCCTCTATTGTAAAATGCCTGCTCAAGCTCTGCCCATTTTTCTTTCTATTGAGGTTTCTGTCATGTTCCTATTGATATGTGGGAGTTCTGTGCATGTTCTAGATACTATTCCCTTGTCTAGGTTAATCATACCTAATGTCTTTCGCAATCTGTCATCTGTGTCTTACCTTTATTCATGGTGTCCTTTGTTGAATAGAGAGCCTGACTTTAATGTAATCAACTATATCTTATTTTATTATTATTCCTATTTGATATATGCTTTTGGGGCATCATTTCAAATATCTTTCTCTACCTCTGGGTCACTTATTCTCCTACATCATCTTCTGTGGACTTTATGTCTTTGTCACCACAGGAAACTTTAAGCCATCTGGAGGCTGTGTTGTATGTGGTGTTTAGTTTTATTTTTCTCCAATAATGATTCAGTTTTCCTAATGCCACCACTAAATAATTTCTCTTCTTCTCAGTGCTGTGTATTGTCCCCATTTTATCAGGTACTAAGTTCTCACTTATGCACTGGTCTCTTTCTGAGTTCTAAGTTAAAATTCATCAGCATATTTATCTGGTTTTGTGTCAAAAAAAACACACTAGAAGTTCTCACATTTTAACAAATATGCTCATACACGTCCATCATGCATGAGTTCCGATGAGGAACTCTCATCCGACTAAATTTGATCCAAGACCTCACTTTAACAGGCCAATACATATTAAAAATAGAGAAAGGAAAACAAAGAATTACTGATCAAAAGAATGCTCCAGCATTACTCATTTATTCACTCATTTACTTGATCATACAACAAATATTTATTTGGTGTCTATGGGCAGGGATTCATGATGGATAGAGCTGGAGATACAAGGCTGAGCCCAAAAAAAGCAAGTTGCTAAAGTCATGAAACCCTACACTCTTCAATGAGAAACAAACATTCGTCAAATAATTATCCAAAAAAATTAACGTTGTAATCGTGACAAGTACTCTGAACAAGTTTAATGAGGAAGGCTTGACCTCATAGACAGATTTGACCTGGGAGAGGAGAAAATCAAAGGTAATATTTGTAGGGTGGACAGGAGGTTACCAGGCTGGAGAGATGGAAAAAAGTTCCAGGTTGTGGAAAGAGCATGTACAAAACACCTATGGTAGAAAGGACCTGAGTGCAAAGGTCTGAAAAAAATTCAGGTGTGTTTGTGTTTTAGTTTTTAGAAGTCAGAGCAGAAGGAGCTAGACACGGAGAACACATGGGCACAGCCAGCAAGAGAAGAAGAAAACAGGACACATTGATGGCAGAGAAGCCAAGAGCAAGTATGCTCTAGGCTAGGCGATCTCACAGAACAGTGTATTTCTTGTCCCTTGGTCCTTTTAAGAAGTGGGTAACATTTCAGAATCCATGAAGAGATTGAACACAGGATGTTTATATCAGTCTTATAGAGTACTGTTTATACATCATTTTGTACTTAACTTGAGGTTAATCTCTTTTCTTTTACAAAGGAGTCAGCAGGATGTGTGTATCTCAATGGAGTGTCCTTCTTGTCCTACCCAGTTGTTTTATTTTTCCCTACACACTTCCCTGTCTTGTTCACCACAGCATTCCCAATGCTGAGAACAATGCCTGAGACATAGTAGGTTCTCAGTAAATACTTGTCAAATGAGTTAATTTGTGAAGCAAACAAATGAAGATTTGTTGTTTTACATTTTTGTATATTTGTTCATAGCACTTGTGATATCCATATATCAATAGCATCTATTAAAGGCGGAACAGGTGTCATAGATGGTCTCTGGTCATGCTCAACGCAATTGCCTCAAAATTCTTTCATTGGCTTATTTCTATTAAGGGCTTATTAAGTCAAAAGTACTGTAGTAAGAATTAATTTGTAATTTATTTCACACTCTATCCCTTATTCAGTTCAAAAATATGCTTTGAAATGTCATAGAAATTGAGTTTGATTATTACACTATGCTTTATTGAGCCGATTTTGAAAAGAGAACACCAAAGATATACGGACAGCATGAAAAAAATAAAAGTGTTATTTATCGGACAATAACATTTAAAAAAACTTTTCTCCCATTACATAAAAGGATTCTTTTTAAGGAAAAAAAGGTCTAAATTTTTAGAAAGGGCACCACTAGCATAGACTGTGGCTTCTCACTGTAGAGTTGCGTACTTGATCCACTTGGGTCAGACCAGGTCTGGGGTTTATGTTGAAGGGAAGGGTGTTGAGAGACTTAGCCCTGGGGTACAGCCCTAGATCAGGGTCTGAGGTGGATACTGGAAGAACAAGAACCAGGGAGCTGTGGTAGAGATGAGATTGGGTGGGGAAGGGGGTGGGTTATAGGGATATGGTAGTACAGGAGGGATACCCAAACTAATTAGCACTTAAGGAGCACTTAGGACATCCTAAGTGTATTCTTTCCGTTCGGGTTCCATTCTGTGTCCTTACCCCATCCCAAGATAGATTTGCCCTGAGTGTCTCCTGTGCACATTGACCCTCCTTCCCAGGCTCCAGTGGAGGGAAGGCTGGCAGAAATCATACAGTTCGGGAAAAGATGTCTCTATGTACACTTCAGTGAGTAACTGGGATTTTTTGGTCACCATTAACAGGCTTGATTTCTGGTTTTTGAAATTCGAAAACTGTGAAACTAGTCAACATAGTTATGCCCTCCTGGACCTGGGGCGGCTGTTTGTTCATCTCTTTAAGGACAACTCTGATTTTGATTTCCTATGTGGAAATAAACAACCATTTCCAGCTAACCTTTTCCAAAAATCAGCCCCATGAAGTCAAAGTAGTTTAATTTTAGAAGTAGAAGTTACCATAGACAGCATCCAGTGTTACTTTAATTACATTACTTAAGTGGGACTTCCTTTAAGTGAGGGGTAGGGCAGAGGGAAAAGCACACTTCCCTCTGAGCAGGGAGCCTCGTCCGGGACTCCATCCCAGGACCCTGAGATCACGAGCCAAAGGCAGAGTCTTAACCAACTGAGCTACCCCGGAATCCCCCAAAAGACATTCTTTATATATATATATATATAATTATATATATCTATATAATTTTTAAAAATATATATATAATTATATACATATAATTATATTATATATATAATTTTTTAAAGATTATTTATTTATTTATTCATTTGACAGACAGAGATCACAAGAACGCAGAGAGGCAGGCAGAGAGAGAGGGAAGCAGTCTCCCCGCCCAGCAGAAAGCCCAATTTGAGGCTTGATCCCAGGACCTTGAAAGCACGACCTGAGCCAAAAAGCAGAGGCCTTAACCCACTCAGCTACCCAGGCGCCACCCCTCCCAAGACATTGTTACCAAAAAAATTCTTCTATACCCATTTCATTGTCTTTTCAAATTTATACCTGATATTTCAAAAATGTATAATAGAGGAATCCATTTCAGTGACCATTTAGTCTAATCTAAATATATTAAATAAATTAGGCCACTTGTCTAGAGGAAGTCCCTTATATTTCGTTTCTTTTTTAAAAGAAAAAAAGTCACAATACCCCCATCACCATTTTAATAGCCTCAATTAGATACTTAGTGTGAAAGATGAAAATAATATCTAAGATGAATTCTTTTCAGATTGCTCTTCCACCCATTTCTGGAATGAGGAAAAATGTAAGCTACCCTTAAGGCAATAAGGGTTAAAGGGTAGCTAAGAGTTTGGAAATATCCTATTGTCAAGGACTATGATGATAGCCTGAGTACATTCCTAGAACCTGAAACTAGTTTGTTTCTCTGTCCTCTGGAGAGCTTCATGCTAGAGATCACGATGTCATTAGTACACGATGAGGTGTGTTTATGAAATCATTGCTGGAAAAACATGGGGGTTAAAAAACATGGAAACAGAAGCATGTCAGCTATAGTCTCATGCCGATGACCCAGGCTTATTTTATGAGCAAATGTTCAATGATAAATTTTCTGGCTATGGAAATAACTTAACAGCTCATTATGGGTCATTAATAAAACAGAGCATGGGACTAATATGTAGGATGCAAGCCATGTAGTGTTTGACCTTTGAGTTTAACTATATGGTCAATGTTATAATAATTTTGGTTCTGCGTATAATGGTATAAGATGGTACACGTTTTTAAGAACTGAAATGGTGAGTGACATGGCTGGCTTTTGAAACAGGTTTCTCCAAACATCCCAGGGGAGACAAACCAAACGAAATGGAACAGACAAATTTCTCCTTTGTGGTCAGACTTCCCTGGTTTAAGCCAGCAGTGGAAAAGAGGTGCTGGAGGATGAGTCAGAACGCCCTGTCATTGTTCTCTGGAGAGCTCAAGCAAAGTGCTTTCATATTTTAATCTTCCAAGTGAAGGCCGGAGGTAATTCATCTAGTTCAAGTACGTTGCAAACCAAACATAAACTGCGTCCCATACTTTTTCTTTTCTTTGGTGGTAGGAAAGGAAGAGAGAAATGTCCAGGACTTCAATTTAGGAGACAGGTGTACGAAGGTCAGTGGAGGGCTTTACTTTGGGACAATGCAGGGTCTTGAAGAAGGGCGGTAGCGCACATTTAACTAACGTCAAGGATTTGAATAGATGCGCTTTCTGTTGTAACTTATCCTTGACTTTTTTTTTTTTTTTGTAGCCGGGAACCCCTTCATTAATTAGCTAATTAATGTTTTTAATTTATGGTAACTTTCTGCATCACTGCTGTATTGGCCATGGCATTTCTAAAAACAAAAACAAGACCCCCTCTCCCCCGCAAGAAAGGGTGCCACACATGAAAACCCTGTCGGAACTGCACTTGGAGATCTGCAGTCAATTTACTCTAGCAAGGAGTTCCTGGAGTTCCTTTCCAGCAGGTAGGCCTCACGCAGCTGGGACAGCCCTGGCGACCCGTCCACCTCTGGCGACCCGTCCAGCTCTAGCTCACTCTGACCTCGGAGCGGCCCGCAGAGAGGGCAGCGCGCGGGGCGGAGCCGCGGCGCGAAAGCGCGCCCAGGCCCGCGCCCCCTTCCCGCGGCCCGCCGCGCCCCGGGAGTGAGTCTTTGTACAGTCAGGGCTTCTGCTGGGCAGGGCCAGCTGCTAATCTTCCAGGCGGACACCGGGGTGGGGGGGCGGTGGCGAGATGGGGCATATAGGTGGCGTCCGCTGCTGAGAAACACCTAGCGCAGGTAAAAGGGTGGCGACGAGAGGGAGTTCCCACCTGTTGCGCTCTAAAAGAAATGAAGACTTGAGAAAATAGCAAGGAGGGGCCGATCGGTGGCTTTCAGACGCGCCTGGAGCCCCACCCTCGGCCGGAGGAAAAGCCCCTTGGGTGCGAGGCCAGCGCTCCAGAGAAAGCCAGAGGAAAAGCGCCTCTCCCCGCGCGCCACCGTCTGTGCCTCGCACTCGTCCTGCGCGGCCGGCCCAGTCTGCACTCCGGCCGCGGCCTTTGGCCCCGCCGAGCCTTCCCACCCGACCTCCGGGCGCTTCTCCGGTGACCTGTCCCCGAGTGCTCCCATGGCGTCCGCCCGCCCAGCACGCTCCCGGAGCGGAGCCCAGTGCTGGCAACTGCTGCTGACCCTCTCGGTGAGTGGCCGCCCGGCTGCCGGCTCCCGGGAGGGGGGCTCTGCCCGATGGGGGTTCCAGAGGAAACTCAGGGGGCAGGGGTGGCGGGCAAAGTGGAGGGTAATGGGTCGCCGGCCGGTTGAACGAATGGAGTTGGAGGAATGGGGGAAGGTTGCCAGGAAGAGGTTCGCGACCTGGGCGCCGCGCTCCCGAAAGGGAGGAGAAGGGTGTCATCGGTAGATGTAATCAGCGCAGGCAGACGGAGACGCAGACGCCAGCTGCGAACGCCCAGCCAAAACCGTGGCCTCTGGGGACGAGCGGGGAGCGCGGCTCCTCCGAGCCTCTGCCATTCCCCGGGAAGGTGCGATCCGCTTCTGCCTCGGTGCCGGGTTCCGGCCACCGCGAAGGGAGCCCTGCGCGGAGCCGGCGGAAAGTGCTCGCCCTTGGGTCAAAGGGAGGGGACTACGCGCCCTTCAGGGGGTTGCTCTCCGTCCGAGTGTGAGTGTGCGTAGAGGAGTGGTCTCGACGCTCACGCCCGGAAACGGTAGATGGGCGGGCCCTAGGTGACCCTTTGTATGGTTCCCTTTGTTTGTCAGCGTGTGCGGTTGCCACCCCCTTAATTTTAAGGGAAATGTTCTTCCGAATCTCTTGTGCACAGAGGTATCTGGATCCTTCTCCTAGGCCCTCTCAGTCTAAAACTGAGAAAGAACACAGCAGCAAAGTGTTCACTCCCCAAACCTGGGAGTGAGAAGGCGTGGCCTTACTTGGGGAGGGACAGTTCCCCACGGCCGGGGGCGGGGCGGGGAAAGGCAGAACGTACAGGAATTCGATGCCAATGGACAGACCCTGGGAGAGTTTGGGATTAGAGGTTTCCCCAAATGGACTTCCTGAGTCCCCCAGGAAGAGAAAAATTAAATAGATCAGGTGCCAGAAAGTTCTCAACCTGGTAGTGTCCTTTCTCCTTGAGTTGGAGCTCAAGTTCTCTGAGGGACAAGGGAACAAACCTGGACAACAGACAGCAAGAAGATTCCTTCTGGGAGTGCTGGAACCGGCGTGGGGGGAGGGGGGAGGGTGGGAATGAAATATTCTGATAATTTCACTATTCAACCGCTCTTAGGTTACAGGCAATTCCTTAAATGTTTACGTCATGAAATTATAGTACTGTCATTCCAATGTCTTTCTCTAGGAATTCTATGGACAAATTCCCAGGGCATATCAGTATCACAGAAAGGGCCAGGGGCACAACAATTAATATTTTACAGTTGAGAAAAGCAAGAATGGCATTGGTAACGGTCACAACGTATGTAGTTGATGACAAAGAAATGACTTTGGTTAGATCCCTAATAAAGTTGCCGCTTTTTAAAGCACTGGCCATTATTCTTTGAAGGAAAAGGGGTAATTAAGCAGGGACAGCAATAAGTATGAGCAATAAATAGGACTGCTTTGCCTCTGCTTACAAAACTTTCTCTGTTTGCTCTCACATCCTTTCTGGAAAAAAGACGATAAGGTGAACAAACTAAAGGTGACTTGTCTTAGCTTCAGAGTTGGATTGGCCAGAAGTGGGGTAGAAAAAAAGCTCTGGCGCTGGCTACACCCCACATCCTGCTCTGGCTGGAAGGCGTGGTGTGAGTCCTTCTAGTTGTTCTGGTGTCTGTGGGAATACCAGGGCAAAGTCCTGCCAGCCTCCGGTGGTTCTTATGCTTGTAGGCCTCAAGTGTGATGGATGTGTAAAGAGCGTTTGAGTAGAAGGTATTATTAAAGAGTGAATAATTCCTATTCACTGGGGGAACACCCTTTACATTTCCTCCTCTCCATGCACCCAATTAATCCTTCACCGTTCCACAAATCAGCTTCTCTCTGCTTCCTAATACAGCCTTACCTCACATGGGTCTTAACCACTTGAACTCTGGTTTCTACCTAAACACCTAACGAGGCTGCTCACTCTCTAAGGTCATAAGGGATCTCCGCTGCCGAATAGAAACCATTCCTTGCACAGTTCCACCTTGTAGCTTGTGCCTTTATTGAAATTCACTCCCCCTTTCTTTTCTTTTGACCTTCCTGTCCCTGACTACTCAGAATCAGACTCCCTATTCTAAGTCCTGTCCACGAAATATCATTACAGGTGCCTCCTTAAATGAAATTTATTTTGTTAGTTGGGATGTCTTCATTGAACAATACGTCTTTATATCTACCTAGTATGATGTGGGACACAGCAGTTATTATCTTCTCAAACAATGTTGCTTTTCTTCTCATAATATCCTGTAATTCAGTGACTGACACTACTATACACCTTGTTGCTCAGGTAGGATGTCTGGAAGCTGCTTGCTTTTCCTTCCTCACTGCTCCCCTCATTAAGAGAGTATCATTAAGTCCCATTAAATCTACATTCAGAAATATCTTATGGATATCTTTGCTTCTATCCGTCACCTCTGCTATTACTTTTTGCTATTACAGGGAATGTCATAGTGAATAAACTTGTGTATATATGGGATTTCATGTATGGGCAGATGTATGAATGAATAGAATAGATTACCAGAAGTAGGATTGCCAGATACAAGTATAAATGACTCTCTACTTTGGTAGATATTACTAGCTCCTTCACCCCTCCATAAAGGTTGTACATGACTAGATGGAAGGCTATTTTATAATGGATGGCACATCACATCATTGAGGATACATAGAGAGTATTATATATGTAATATATATTATACATAGTATACTAATATACTATACTAGTTATTATATTATATTGATATACTATAGGATTATAGTACAGTACTATACTATGTATAATATACTGTATTATATAGCATGTTATATTATACTGTATTATAATTTGTATATAGTATAAGACTACTTGATCTAGGCAGACATTTAGCAAAAGATAAGGTTGAACCAGTAACTCATGCAGAACACAGAGAAATCTAAACAGATGGAAGGTTTGTGTAACATATACCATATACTTAATAAAAGAAAACATGGAAAATTCCCATTTAAGTTTGGAGTCAAGAAGGGGTATCTATGGTTAACGTGGCTTAGATTTCAAAAGCCGTTTATTAATATTGAGAAAACAAATTATGTTAAATTATAACCATTAATATAAATATATTATAAATATTATAAACAATATAAATCAATTATATTAAGGCACACACACACTTGTCCATGGCAAAAACCCAAACCAAACAAAAATATTATAAGTAAGTCAAAGAGGTAATTGCAATTGGAAAAAAAAATCGCGGATCATATTTTTAAAAGGCTAATATATGAGTATATAAAGAGCTCTTATAAATCAAATAGTCCAACATGAACATTGATATGAAAAAGTCCCATAAAGTTATAAAAATGGCCCATAAAAATATTTCAGCCTCACTCATAATAAGAAAAGATGTAGTTAAACTTCAACAACATGTTCCTCCTTTGGCAAACATCCAAAAGTTTGACAACAGGCAGCATGGGCAAGAATGTGGTGAAATCGGAACTCCTATAAATTGTTAGTGAGTGTAACAAAGTTACATTTATGGACTGTATACAGTTACAACAAATGCAAACAGAAACTGTTTTACTTCCTTTTCAGTTTTTTTTTTTTTAAAGATTTTATTTATTTATTTGACAGAGAGAGATCACAAGTAGGCAGAGAGGCAGGCGGGGTGGGGGTGGGAAGCAGGCTCCCTGCTGAGCAGAGAGCCCCAGGCAGGCTTGATCCCAGGACCCTGAGACCATGACCTGAGCCGAAGGCAGCAGCTTAACCCACTGAGCCACCCAGGTGCCCCTCCTTTTCAGTTTTTTTTTTTTTTTTAAGATTTTATTTATTTATTTGACAGAGGGAGATCACAAGTAGGCAGAGAGGCAGGCAGAGAGAGAGAGGAGGAAGCAGGCTCCCCGCCGAGCAGAGAGCCCGACGTGGGGCTCGATCCCAGGACCCTGGGATCATGACCTGAGCCGAAGGCAGAGGCTTTAACCCACTGAGCCACCCAGGCGCCCCTCCTTTTCAGTTTTTATGCATCTAATATCTTTCTGCATATTCATATATAATACTGCAGTTATGAGTATAATTATGAGACTTCATGGATTTTTTAAATACCTGCTAGGTCTAATATCCTTTCATAGCTTTTCTTTTTCATAATTTTCCCATATATTCTTAGGTTTTTAATTTTGCCTTATGATCTTTTAAATTAGCTTGTGTAGTTCCAGAAAAGATGCTGTTAAGACTTTTATTGACATCATGAAATTTATAATTTAACTTAGTGGAAATTGATATATTTATGTTGATTTTCTTTTTCTATCCAAAATAATGATACATCTTTTTTCTTGTCTGAGTCTACCTTCCTGTCCTTCAGAAATGTTTTCAGATTTTTCTCAAGTAGGCTTCACATGTTTCTTGTTTTTTACTCCTGGCTTTTTAACTTTTTATTTCTCTTGAAAATGATTCTTTCTCTTTCATTATATTATTTGACTTGTATTTATGTGTATAAAGACTAATGATTTCTGTATTCTAATAGTTGTTCCTGCTCCCTTACTGAAATTCTTTATTGTTTTATAGTAATTTACTAGTTGATTTGTTTGAGTTTTCAATTAGTCCTATCAAATGCAAATAGAGATTCTTTTTTTACTTCTTCCTTTCCAGTCCATATGTCATCTAATATTTCTCTCTTGCCTAATATATTTTAATGTAAAGTTAACTATAAATGATGACCTTGGAAAGTCCATGTTATTTCTTAGTTTAGTGGGGCTGCTGCTAATGCTTTCCCATAGATGTTGTGATTATAACAAAATATAATATAAAAAAATCACATTACAGAAGTACTTATTAACTCCTGGGGGACTTTTTTTTTTTTTTTTAATCTAAGGTTTGTTATTGCATTTGGTCAAATGTCTTTCAGCATCTGTGGTAATGATTACACATGCCAGGCCTTCTTTAAACTAATCAGTGGCTCGAGGTTCCCAGACCAAGCAAATAAGGTGACAGATCCATTCAAGGACTGGTTTATCTCAGGCTCCCTCTACAGCAAAGGTTTTCCATTTGGGGGTCCCAGATTAATGTGTGCAGCTCTTCTCTTAGATCTTAGGCAGGCCTGTGCTTCGATTTCCTTCTCTTTTATTGAGGCCAAACAACCAGCGTCCAGTCTTCTTAGATCAGAAGTTGCACATGATCACTACTCCCTGTTTGAGTTTGATCCCCAATTTCTGCCTAGTAATTCTTTGCTAGATGGTTTAGGAGGGTTAACAACAACAACAACAACAAAAATCCATCATTTTTCGTTTTGGCATTTTTTCCCCCCGAATGATCTAGCTGCTATTGTTGGAAGTGAGAATCATTCTCCTGATCCATTCTCCACACTGCTCAGACCCCCCTTACTGTGATAGGAAGCTGCTTATGTCATGTATTCGCTTAAAGCAAATCTTTGGTTTCTTATTATCTTTAGAGAAAAAAAAGATCCACATACTTTGTTAACACTATTCATAATTTACCCCACACCTGCCTGTCTGAATCCATTTTCTTTTATTTCTTTTTTAAGATTTTATTTTTAAGTGATCTCTACACCCAAAGTGGGGCTCGAACTCACACGAGTTCAAAAGTCGCATGCTTTACCAAATGAGCCAGCCAGGCACCCCTGAATCCATTTAAATTTTGTCCCTCTTGTGCTATGAGTATCAGGATTTTAATATGTTCTCAGATCTGTGTCATCTCTGGGCTTCAGATATGCCGTTTCTGTATCTGGACCAGAGAAGCTCTGCCCCTCTTGACGTGGCTACAGTACAGCCGCTCTTGAGGTAACCTCACCTAGCTCTTACACCATGAAGCTAGCTCCCCCTGCTATCCTATCACTCTAGACCTCTCCAGCAGAGCATTTATCCTACTTTATTGAAATTACGACTATGTCTTATCCTTGAAGTGAATGTTTCATGAGGATCATTGTTACTGCTCTGTGTCTGGTACACAGTACACATTCAGTAAATATTAGTTAAATTCATGAATGAATGGATGTCCAGGATGCTGTTCTCTAAAGTCTTGAATTAATCCAGCCATTTTTCACTTCTCTGCTGTTTTCATCTTAGTCCAAGTCACCATCCTCCCCCCTTTCACATTTCTGCTGGAACCTCCCAACTGGTCTTCTTGCTTCTGCTCTTGCTTCTCTGTAGTCTGTTCTCATGTGGCCACCAGAATGAGTCTGTGTAAATGCTCACCACATTATGCTGCTCCACAGCTTTTAAACCTATGGTTGCTTCTCTTTGTACTCAGAATAAAATCTACACTCCTATTATGGCCTTTTAGACCATATGTGATATGCCCATGCCTGTCCCTTTAATATCACCTTGTATCACTTCACCTCACTGTGCTTTCCTACCATGACTCCCTTTTTGTTCCTCTAATACACCAGGTAAAATCCTCTTTCAGGGTCTTTGTTCTGGTTTTTCTTCCACCTGGAAGACTTCCCAGTTAGTGAACTGGTTTGCTTCCTCGTTTCATTCAGGCTTCTGGTCTTCCCTTTGTCACCTTTTCTCCCTGCTTTATTTTTCTTGAAACATATATTTCCTGGCTTTATATGATCTTTGTGCATTTATTTTTTTTTTTGTCTCATTATAAAGTAATCCCCATGAGTTCAAGGACTTTGCTTTGTTCACTGTTGAGCACTGCCTTGTACCTAGAATGCAACCAGTAAATGTTGGTTGGATGAAGAAGTAGATGCATGCTTTCAACCACCCTGAGTTGGACTTGTCACACATCTCGTTTTACTCCTGTTCTAAGATGATATGGCTAGTGAATGTTCTTCTCATCTTTTAATATCCAATCCAATAGTCTCTTCACCATGTCCACACCTAATTTCCAAGTGACATGTAATCACTGCCTTGCCTGATCCTCCGTATATAACTTAAATTGGATAATTAAATGTATATTGGAATGTGTAGTAGAAATAAAACATGTGTATTAGGAATGAAATTTTAATCCAAATTTTTGATTTTTTAAATTTGTGTTTATAGACTTCATAAATACAGTGTAAATGCTAGTCAGCTATCTTGCTTTTGGTCAAAAGCTTTTGCAAAACTGCAGAACTGTGAATCTTTCAGAAGTGTGCATTATACAGTTTTAGAACAGAATTAAATTTCACTGTGTTCAAATATATATTATATTGGAATTGGTTACCACAAATCACTAACGCATTTCAAAAATTTTAAGTGAAATATTTTGTAAAATGACCTCACTGGTCACCTATGAGAAGATGCGCCTTCAACATAAATTCGTATTTCAAAGTTATGTGCTTGTTTGTGTGGATCATGATAAATAATCTCTAAGTTGCTCCATGAAACGAGTTGATGCTTCTCTTTAAAGCATTGGGTTTTCATTTAATATATTATTGATTTGGTACTATGGTTCATAGGCAATTGACTATTAATTGAAGCTGTTTGCTGACTCTGTAAATTTGTTTTTGTTTTTCCTAGTCATATACCTGTGCTGCCTACCTAAGTTTTTAGTGCTCTCACATTGGTTCTCATTCAGTCCTCCAGAGACTCATTACATTAGTGAATTAATTTACTATTAACTCCTTTTTACAGAATAGGAAATAAAAGCTAAGGAATTCTTGGAGTTTACATGCTTTGTGAAGGAGGGAGCCTTCACTCTTGGCCTGTATTTTATCCTTCCTCATCAGATAATTTTGTTCTGATTTCTGCTGCAGTGTATTTTTTTTTAAGATTTTATTTATTTATTTGACAGACAGAGATCATAAGTAGGCAGAGAGGCAGGCAGAGAGAGAAAGGGAGGCAGGCCCCCTGCCGAGCAGAGAGCCCGATGCTGGGCTGGATCCCAGGACTCTGAGATCATGACTGGAGCCAAAGGCAGAGGCTTTAACCCACTGAGCCACCCAGGCACCCCTGCAGTGTATGTTTTTAAATTTTATTTTGCTAGTTGTATAAACAAATTTATAATTATACCAATTTCTAATTTATATAAACTATGTCTACATTAAAAAGATCTTTTTTTAATGTATAATTACTGATTTGATGTTTTAGATCTTAACATTTGCCTGTGACGCCTGCAAAAAAGTCATACTACATGTTCCCTCCCAACTAGATGCTGAGAAATTTGTTGGTAGAGGTAAGAAACTGCTAAAATGTAAAATAAGTCTTATTTGGTATGATCTTGTAAAATTAGTGTCATTTTTAAAAGAATAGCTGCATTGGAATTAATAGTTATAACTAATATATTATCATTTGTAATACATGTAATGTCATTCCATTAAAAAGAATATTGTCCTTTACTGAAAAACATGATTATATGAAGTATATAAAAAGGTTTAGTTTGAGTGATAAATAATTATTAATATTTCTGCTACATGGGGGTGAAGGTATATGTTATTACATACTTCTATGAAATTGAGAAGTAGTATTGAATCTATTTCTTGAGTTTAAAGGTAGTTGTTTTTGGATTTTAATCATAAAACATTTTGGCATTTTCCTGATATATAATTCCACAAATGCTTCTTATCAACTATTACTTATTATTTTTTTTTTTTTGAGAGAGAGAAAGAAAGAAAGAGGGAGAGAGAGTAGGGAAAAGGAGCAGAGGGAGAGGGAGAGAGAGAATCTAAGGCAGACTCCGCTCAGCATGGGGCCTGACACCAGGCTCAATCCTACAACCCTGAGATCATGACCTGAGCTGAAATCAAAGCACACTAAACCACCTGAGCCACTCAGACACCCCATGTCAATTAATTTTTCTCATATAACTCAAATGTGCAAGGAAAGAGCAGACCAATGAGAACCCAGAATATAATGACTCTAACAATAGATGCAAAAGGTTAAGAAATATTTTAATTTAATAACTGCTGATTAATGTTCTAGATTCTGTTTAAGTTTTCTCAGGTGTTGCTTTATAGGTAATTTCAGTTAATAAAGAATAACTTCTTTTGGTATTGGTTTACCTGTTCAAACACTGGAACTCACATGCTTTTATTTTAGGACAAATGTCTCTTTTTTAAAAAAAGAGTAAAGTAGGTATTAGAAGTGACGTATGTGTTTATGCACAATTTAATTAACCATGTAGTTTCATATATACTTTCCAAAAAATACGACATTTACAAGTATCAGTGTAATTTTAAGTTTTTGGCTCCCCACACCAACAAATGCATAGATTGCTGGTAGCGCTATATATTGTTTCATTTTACTTTACAAATGATTGCTATATGTATTTCCTACAGTTAACCTGAAGGAGTGCTTTCAATCTGCAAATCTAATTCATTCAAGTGATCCTGATTTCCAAATTTTAGAAGACGGTTCCATCTATGCAACAAATGCCATTCTTTTGTCATCTGAGGAGAGAAGTTTTACCATATTACTTTACAACACTGAGAACCATGAAGAAAGGAAGCTGCATGTTCTTTTACAGCATCAAACAAAGGTACACCAAACTATAAAGATGATGTATAGTGAGTTGTTTTCTGCAGGTGTAACATTACCAGGGAAGATGTGAAATCAGAGAGGATGTGGGATAGTTTAGCTTGATGAAGAATGGAAACCATCATGCAACATAACAGTGTTCAAATCGTGGAAAAAGGTCTAACCTCATCAGTTATTCTAGGTTGTCATTGCTTTTCATATGGGACAGGAACAGAGAACTTGGGCGGCTACAGCATGGGAACTTGAGATTGGATACAAAGAAGGATTTCTTAATCTTTCCTGTAGAATAGATTTCTAAAACAAATTTTGAAACTCTGCCTCTGGAGGTCTATATGTATCTTAGACAGCACAATTTGTAGTCTTAAAAAGTAGATGACTATTTTAGGTTGAGGTTCAGACCACATGCCTTACTTATGGGACTGTGACACCAAAGATCCAGATGATTTCTATTCAATCATAGGCCATTATTCCCTGCAGTAGCTTGAGAATTGTCACCATTTTTCTCTCCTCATTCTGACACAGATCTCTCTCTTGGTCCATGGCTCTTCTTAGCTGCTGGTGAGTGGAAGGTGCATATGCTAGATTTAGAGGGTCACTCACTTAATTTCTCTTCCTTGCATCTCTTGCCTCCCATGGTTTTGCATGGCAATATGGCAACAGTAATGTTGATTTTGTTTTTGTTTTTTAATTTTGCTTCTTGGCTTCCAGTTCCATCTCTCTTTCTTCCATGTTCATACCAAGTTATTTTCTCAAGAAGATTGATGTGATAATAGTTAGGACCGCTATTTCTTTGTTATCTTTTTGCAGTGTTGACATTTAGTTTGGTTTTCCACCATGGTCTTAAACCTTTCCAGTTAATCCTCATAAGAGGGAGGTCAGAATTTCAGTGTTTGTCAGTAAAGTAATCATTGACTTTATTATTTTTTTCCTGTGTTCTAAATTGAGGTATTAAAGAAGAGGCATTCTAAAGAAAAAGTTCTAAGACGTGCCAAGAGAAGATGGGCTCCTATTCCTTGTTCAATGCAGGAGAATTCCTTGGGTCCTTTCCCACTTTTTCTTCAACAGGTACAGTTTATTGTCCTTTCACTGTGGACTTTTATGGTTTCCATTTTTTTTTTTAAATTTGGACAATGAATATGCAGTTATATTAAAATCAGTTCTGTCCAAATACATGCATGAGTATATGTATTGTATGTTTGAATAAATGGGTATAAATACATATCTTTATGCCAGCATATACTTTTTTTGCAGTTTTAGTCATGCAAAATCCATATATGAAATTGTAAAACCCACCTAGCACTCTCAAACACATGGTTACTTAATGAATTTTCATATTAGCACGCATGTCACTCGGACATAGCCTAGAAACCCCAAACATCTTCTGTAATAGAAGAAATCACCGTGAAGGGCAAAAGACACAAACTTCCTTTCTATTGTTTATCCCCAAGTCCACTACTAAAATCATACTGGATCCTTTCTCTCTTTTTAACTTTTAGTAGCAACCTCAGCAAATCTTTCCTTCTTCCACTAGCCATTGCCATGACTATTCAGTCCTTGACTTGGGTTTCTTTTCTCTCAGTTCTTGAAATTTGAGAGAGAACTCTTCTTTATATCCCACCGACAAATTTAATACAGCTGAGAGAAGAGCATATAGAAGTTGGGAAAGACATTATTTGAAAATAATTGTGTGTCATCCTGACATATAGTCAAGATATTACTAAAAAGATCAAAACAATTTGGGAAAAAATTTCAAGTACCAGAATATCACACTTGCCAGGATATTATGTTATTCGTATTCTCACTCATTTCCACTCCCCCTTTCAGCTCAGCTTCAATAATAAAAAAGATGCTGACAAATAATAGAAACTAATTAAAGAAAGCATTTCCCATGGTTTTTGCCCTGTAGACAGTAACTTTAAACCTAGCAACTCAGATATTATGTATAATAAAAATTTAAGCTTAAAAACATTGATGAAAGCATAGTTTTTCATACTCAGAATACTTTGTTTTCTCAGACAGTTAAAGTCTTAAATGTTTGGTCCACATAGGTAACATTTAGCCTTTAAAGTATTTCTCAGTTATTCTGGAAAACTAAGACACTACTACATTGTTTTCCTCATGCCTTGCTCTTGAAATTTCTTAATCATTAGCCTTCCTTACTCTATTGCTGTTTTTTTATTCATACATGATAGTAAATTAAAGGGGTAATTGCTTATTACAACAAAATGGCAGTGTGATTGCATAAATATATAGAGATGAAAGTTATACTAAAATAAACATTTGTCTCTTAACATCTACTTTCTAGATTCAATCTGACACTGCACAAAACTACACTATATTCTATTCCATAAGAGGACCTGGGGTGGATCGAGAGCCTATGAATTTGTTTTATGTGGAGAGAGATACTGGGAACCTGTATTGTACTCGTCCTGTAGATCGTGAGGAGTATGAATCCTTTGAGGTAAAGTCTGAAGATTATGTATTGTATTAGTCATTGTTACGTTTGGCTGTTTCCTCTCCCATTCTCAATTCATTTATCTTTTTCTATTCTCTGAGCTTGTTGTCTGTGCTGTGGCTACATCTGATAGCACAGACCTGGAGCAAAAAGAGTTTTATAGAATAAAGAGCATTAGATTCTTAGATTGGTCATAGTATGATAGTTTAATTTTTTAAAAAAAGATTTCCTTTCTTTCTTTCTTTCTTTCTTTCGTATATTAGCACATCTGAGTGGGGAGAGAGGCAGAGGGGGAGAGAGAAGGAGAGAGAAAAAATGTCAAGCAGACTCTGTGCTGAGCACAGAGCCCCTAGAGGGCTTCATCTCAGGACCCTGACTGAGATCATGGTCCGAGCTAAAACCAAGAGTCTGACACTAACTGGTTGAACTACCCAGGTGTCCCTAGGATTGAATATTTAGGTTTGGAATTGCTATAAGAACGCCTTCTAAGTGCCTGTGATGTTTTGCTTTCTCTGAGAGCAGTTATGAGAAAAATTGGAATTGAAATTCACATTATGAAATTAAAAGAAATATATTGCATTCCATGCACAGTTTACATCTGTGCATTTGTTCTATTTCTGACTTACCTTTTTTTTAAAAGTAAAAAATTCTCATGAAGAGAATTATCTAACTTTAACTACCAATATGCATGAAATCCTAATTAGGAGAATATAAGATAATATTCTAGTTAACTGCATCTGGGAGTTTGGAGTCCTAAGAATTCAAAGTTATTGAAAATTCAGAGCATGGTATTTAAAATCCATGCTCTGGAAACTTCCAAACAAAACAAAATAGTAGAGAAACGGAAAGATATTCTAGGCTCATGGGTTGGAAGAACAAGTAACTGTTAGAATGCCCCTACTATGTGAAACAATCTATAGATTTAATGCAATCCTGAACAAAATACCAGCAGCATTTTTCACAGAACTATAACAAACAATCCAAAATTTGTATAGAACCACCAGAGACCCTAAATAGCCAAAACAGTATTGAAAAACAAACTTCCAGATGAAGTTACATTACAAAGGTGTACTAATTAGGGTGCTTGGCTGGCTCATTTGCTGAAAAATGTGACTCTTGATCTCAAGGTTGTAAGTTCAAACTGATATTGGGTGTAGAGATACTTAAAAAAAAATTTTTTTTTTTTCAAAAATAAAAAAAGGACACCTGGGTGGCTCAGTCAGTTAAGCATCTGCCTTGGTCTCAGGTCATGATCTCAAGGGCCTGGAATAAGCCTCACATCTGCATCCAGCTCCCTGCTCAGCAGGGAGTCTGCTTTTCCCTCTGCCCCTCCCCCTGCTAGGGCTCCCTCTCCCTCTCTCTCAAATAAATAAATAAATAAATAAATAAAATCTTTTTTAAAAAGATAAACAAAGTTGTACTAATCAAAACAGAATGGTACTCGCATAAAAATAGAGACCTATATTAATGGAATAGGATAGAAAACCCAGAAATAAACCCAGAATTGTATGGTCAATTAATCTTCACCAAAGGAGAAAAGAATATACATCAGGAAAAAGACAGTCTCTTCAACAAACGGTGTTGGAAAAACTGGTCAGCTATATGCAAAAGAATGAGAAAAATGAAACTGGAATACTTTCTTATACCATACCCAAAAATAAACTTGAAATGGATTAAGTGTAAGACCTGAAACCATAAAAAGCCTAGAAGAGAGCACAGGTAATAATTTCTCTGGTACCGGCCATAGCAACTTTTTTTCTAAATGTCTCCTGAGGCAAGGGCAATAAAAGCAAAAATAAACTATTGGGACTACATCAAAGTAAATAGCTTCTACACAGTGAAGAAAGCCATAAAATTAAAAGACAACCTACTGAATGGGAGAAGATATTTGCAAATGACTCCTCCAATAAAGTGTTATTATCGGAAATACATAAAGAACTTATAAATCTCAATACCCTAAAACCAAATAATCCACTTAAAAATGGGCAAAAGACATGAACGGATATTTCTCCAAAGAAGACATACAGATGGCCAACAGAAACACGAAAAGATAATGTCACTCATTACCAGGGAAATGCAAATCAAAACTACGACGAGATATCACCTTACACCTGTCAGAATGGCTAGAATCAAAATACAAGAAACAACAAATATTGTTGAGGATGTGAAGAAAATGAACCCTCTTGCATTGTTTTTCTGTTTTTCTATGAAAGGTTTTATTTTATATAATTATTTGAGAGAGAGAGAGACAGAGAGCATTGGTGGGGGGAGGGAGAGAGAGAAGTGGATTATCCGCTGAGTGGGGAGCTTGACGTGGGCGGGGCTCCCTGTTGTATGGAAGTAGTGAATCACTACAGTACACTGGAAACTAATATAACACTATGTTAACAATTGGGATTCAAATAAAAAACTTAATAAAACAAAACAAAACAACCCAAAAAATAATCTTCAAGTCTGTTTTGGGAAAATAATAGTAAAAGCTGTTACACTCATCCACAACAGGACAACTCTAAAATTATCTATGTTATTATATTAGATAAATGTAAAATCCTGTAGTACACCATGAGATTAACCACCTCCTGTGACATTAAGGTTATGTCGACATCCTCAAACATAACAAATGGTGCAACTCACACTGCAGTGCTGAACAGTTTCCAAATTAAAGCCAAAGAAAGTTGGAACCATATTTTAACTTTGCTTTTTTTCTTATTTGACTCTTCACAGCTAATTGCCTTTGCCACAACTCCAGATGGATATACTCCAGAGCTTCCCCTGCCCTTGTTAATCAGAATTGAGGATGAAAATGATAACTATCCAATTTTTACAGAAACAACTTACGTTTTTACAGTTTCTGAAAATTGCAGAGTTGGTGCGTACCTACCTTAACAATGTATGGCAGCTTAATGTTTTAATTCCTAAATTGAATTTCACTGTGGCCATTGGGAGGCAGCATATTCTGCCGACAAGAACAAGGAACTTGCCACTCAGGGTTGCTGTGGGTGGAATTTTGCTCTGCCTTTCACTAGCTGTGTGCTATAACCCTGGGCAAGTTTCCTAGTCTTGACAAACCTTAGTTTCCTTATCTGTAAAATGGGTTTTTGATATGCGAGATTGTTGTGAAGATTAAATGATGCATCATACCCTTGGAAAGCCAAGCCTAGTGCCTGAAAACTAGACAAATTACTCAGTTACTTCCTATGTGAAATAAAATAAATAATTTTACGAGAACACACTCTAAAAAGAAAAAGGTTTTGAGCAGTTGAAGTCTTAGTCTTAAGGAGATGTACTGATATTCCATACTGATTAAATGATTGACAGTACTCTGAGCATTATCATAAAGGTCACTGAGAGTAATACAAAGGTTTTCTCAATCTTATGTCAATGGACCCCATCCGCTGGAAGTCGGAATGCAGTTTTTGAGTCTTCCAGAAAGATCTAACTAAACCAAGAGTTTTGGACACATTCTTGACAATTTGATCAATTTAAGGGCAGACTTACAAATGGAAAAAGGCTAAAGAGTAGTTAGAATTCTTTAGTCTAGAAATACAAAGACAATGGATGGATGTTATCAACATTTATCAAATTGTACCGTAAATGCAGTAAATACAGATGTAGTCAACAAATTCCCAAAGGTTAGAATGCTGGGATATTTTTTAAAATGATACTGCATATAGAAGTCTGCAAATGTATAAAAACTATTATTCTGCCATATAAGTAAATGGTCCAAAAGCTTTTTGAGGTAGATGGAAAGGAATGAAATAAAGGGGATGTTGATAATATAAAAGTTTTGGAAATTAAAAGGATTTCTCAATATGTAGGTTCTACCGTGGGACAGGTATGTGCGACGGACAAAGATGAACCTGACACGATGCACACGCGTCTCAAGTACTCCATCATCGAGCAGTTGCCAGCATACCCCACGCTCTTTTCCATGCATCCAACTACAGGCGTTATCACCACGTCCTCATCTCAGCTAGACAGAGAGGTGACCTAAATATTGACAGACAAAGCCTGATTATCACATCGCCATTGAATTGTACCTGTATATATGTTGTATAGCACCTATAGATGTGTTTGTGAAAAGCATATTGTGAATCTCATTTTATTGTATTTTTATTATTTTTAAAATATTTTATTTATTTATTTGTCACAGAGAGATATCACAAGTAGGCAGAGAGGCAGGCAGAGAGTGGGGGGGGAAGCACACTCCCTGCTGAACGGAGAGTCTGATGCAGGGCTCAATCCCAGGACCCTGGAATCATGACCTGAGCTGAAGGCAGAGGCTTAACCCACTGAGCCACCCAGGCGCCCCATGAATCTCATTTTAGAAAAGTTATTCAGTATGCTGATGGAAGTCATTAACCTTGCAGTGTGCTAATTTTGAACCACTAATTTGTTCTCCCTTGAAGTGTACACTTTACAAAGTCAAGTTTCCTAATATTAACATTTTTACAGAATAAAAACAGGAAGGGTCAAATACGAAAAGTGGAACTTTTCCTCAAATTTTCTGGACTCAGGACCTTTTACACTCTTAAGTATTATTGAAGATTCCACAGATTTTTTGTTTATATGGGTTATATTTATTGATATTTATTTCATTAGTATTTAAAGCTGACAAAAGTTTAAAATATTTATTTATTCACTCATTTAAAAATCATAAGTGTATTACATATTATCATAAATAACATTTTTATAAAAAACAATTACATTTTCTAAAACAGTAAACAATTTACTGAGAATGACATTATAATGCATTTTTCCAAGCCTCTTTAATACCTGACATAATATAAGACTGGTGGATTCTCATATCTCCTTCTGCATTCAGTTTGTTGTAATATGTAGTTTTAGCTAAAGTATATAAAGAAAATCCTACATGATAGGAGGTTAGAAAAGAGAGGAATATTTAAATAGTGATTTTAGATCATTGTGGGTACTCAATTGATACTACACCAAAACTTGACAAGTTTTGTTTCATAAATATGTTTTTTGCAGTGTGCACTCTAAAGCCTTATGAAGGAGCTTTCATACTTTGTTATATTAAAATCCATTGGTCTGTCTTGTATTCTGGACAATTTATCCATGTATAATTTCTTAACATCCTGTGTTGACCAATTGGAAAAGCGTTTTTCACTGAATTATGTAGATTTTCCATAGATTGACACATTTTAGTAAGCAATATAGGAAAAATGTCACCTTCTTACCTCCATTGATATCACAGTGGTTGACAAAAGTTTTCTGGAAGTCTCATTTTTTTGAAACTCTAATATTTGACAATAAATAGTTGTTTTCCTTGAGTGACAGATTCACTTTATTAAGATATAATGTCTTCCAAATACACTAGTCTGAATAATGATAGATGTCTTTCATGTAAAAATGGGATGTGCAATTAAGCTCCCCAGAACAATAGCTAGTTCAGTTCATAAATAATCACACAAGTACTTCCCTTGAGAAGGACATCATATTATGTGATGTAGCAGAACTGCTTTATGCATATCTCCCATCTTCACTAGACTATGGGTTGAAATTTAATAAAATTTAGTAAAATTAATCATTTTTACTGCATCTACAAGGACATTTCTTTTTTTTTTTTTAAAGATATTATTTATTTGAGAGAGAGAGCATAAGAGGGAGAGGTCAGAGGGAAAAGCAGACTCCCCGCCGAGCAGGGAGTCCGATGTGGGACTAGATCCTGGGACTCCAGGATCATGATCTGAGCCGAAGGCAGTTGCTTAACCAACTGAGCACCCAGGAGCCCCTACACGGACACTTCTAAGTGAAGTTTTATTTTATTTTATTTTATTAAAATTGTATTTTATTTATAAATTCATTTGTTTTTACTGTATTGGCCAGTGAGGAATACAGTATCATTTGCAGAATAAATGAATGAATAAATTGCTGTTAAAGCTCCAGAAATTACACAGATTCTTCATGGAATTAGTGTGCTCAGGAGAAGCAGGTTATAGACCAAATCCTCTTATTAAGTCTTAAGTAGCTCCTTCTAATAAGTCAGTTGAGAACATTGGACTAATGAAGGAGTCTTGGAGTGTTTTTACCCACAAATGCACTGCAGATGCTTACTGATGCCAGGATTCTAGCTTTCATCTGTTCCTTTCAACCCCTTAAGCTCTTTAAACATCACAATTTTTTCTTCCATCTGAAGATATCGCAAGTTAATATTTAGGTCCCAAACTTAATTTCTTTCTTGTTTTATCAGCCAGTTGATTATTTTGAATAAATCTTAATTCACTGCCAACAAAACACGTATTCTCTCCTTGAAAGTACACTAGTATGAGTTTTTAAATATGGCCAGTATTTTTTAACTCTGCATATGTGATTGATTATGAGAGAAGAGTCCATCAGGAAAATCGTGTGTAAAAAACATAGAGATAGAGAAATTTTAGTTTTATTTTTGGTAAGACATAAAGGACAAGAAAGCTTAAGAAGTGACGGAATTAAGAGAAGGGTAAACATTCTTGGTAGAAGGGTAGGATGGTTTTTTACATATTATTTTGTCTTATGAAAAGAGGTGAGTTATATAGGAAAGGTATTAGTATCAAATTTATAGGAGAGAAAACCTAGCTAAAAAGACTTTTCCAACTGCCAGAGAGATTACATTTGCTATTTTCAGAGCTAGGAAAAGAACCCAAGGCTCCTAAAAGTTGTCCAGAATGCATTATTATTAGAATTGCTTTTAATCCTTTCATGCCCCAATACTTAAGATAAATGAAATCATTATGAGGAGAAACACATTTTTTTTTTAAAAAACTGGCACTGAGCCTTCTACCATCCCCGATGAATGTAAAGCCCTAAGAACCAGATTACATTTCCCATAGAGGGAAAAAAAATATATAGTTCCAGATCTTCTTATAAATGTAAATATTTAAAATTTGCCTTTGTAATGGAAGGCTATTTTACTTTATTATTCAAGACTGGTTTAAGAGTCACTACTGTATATTTTTCGACTTAAGAATGTACTTTGGATAGGAGATAAAGATTTTGATTAACTGCTTGGCAATTTAAAATGTGCTATGGCTACATCTTCCCTTTCTGGTGAGTAAACTAAAACCAATTTTTCTACATTCTATATAGAGTAGCACTTTAAATTTGAGAAACTACTCTATTTTCATAAATTAATAGAAAATTACTGGTGTAAGGAAACTATTCTTTTGCCAGTACATGAAAACTATGAAATTTAATAATGTATTTCTTAAATTTTTAATGCAAGAAAAATTCCAGAGTGTAAAGTAAGATTTCATTTACAGCGTTGCTTCCTCTTAGTGCTTAAATTCTTTCTTTTCAGCTAATTGATAAATACCAGTTGAAAATAAAAGTACAAGACATGGGTGGTCAGTATTTCGGTTTGCAGACAACTTCAACTTGCATCATAAATATTGGAGATGCAAATGACAACTTGCCAACTTTTACCCGTACTTCTGTAAGTACATGATAGTAGGAAAAGAAAAATGTACAACCCAGTGTTAATTGCTAAACATGCTTAACTCCATCCATGCCTGCCCCATGATTTCAAATGCAGTATCCCCAATCCCATGACAGTAATTTGGATTTACGGCTTAAAAATCATGTATACGTAGTCCTTGGAAATTAGAACTGAGTCTATTTCCCACAGTGCTCTATTTGTGACAGTTACTAACTAACTAACGCTTTTTTGTTGTTTTTATTGTTTTAGTATGTGACGTCAGTGGAAGAAAATACAGTTGATGTGGAAATCTTACGTGTTACTGTGGAGGATAAGGACTTAATGAATACTGCTAATTGGAGAGCGAATTATACCATTTTAAAGGGCAATGAAAATGGGAATTTTAAAATAGTAACAGACCCCAAAACCAATGAAGGAGTTCTGTGTGTGGTTAAGGTAAGAATAAATTAGTAAATTAGTTATTTGCAGCTTATAATGTCATAGATTAGCATACTAGAGCTTAATGAAAAGAGAATTGTGGTAACTATAGGGATAAAATAGATACATAGGTAAATATAAATGCCATGTTCTCTGTATCTATAATGAGATGAGTATATTCAAATTGGGAGCACCTTTTATAAAGTCCTGGTATTTAAAATAATATTATGTGTGTGTGTCTTAATAGTATTTACTTTGTAACCAACACCTCTTAACAATTAAA
Source organism: Mustela erminea (assembly GCF_009829155.1). Lineage (NCBI taxonomy): Eukaryota > Metazoa > Chordata > Mammalia > Carnivora > Mustelidae > Mustela > Mustela erminea. The sequence goes on from NC_045626.1 coordinate 40,590,472, forward strand.
AACCTGGCACAGCTTTGATGTCTATGGGACAGTGCCAGACTTTCCTAGCCCATTCTTTCTGTAGCTGGTTCAGGGAGCCTCCACTTAATGATTTTCCCAAATGGTGAGTTATTCCTGGTGAAACTGATAGGGACAGAATTTGTAGATCTGTTCATTTATATCTAGCATACATTACAACCTTAGCTTCCTTCTCTGTTGAGAATGGGAATCCTCAAGCATTCAGAGATCCAAATACTTACAAAACATCCTTCTACTATTCTCCTTTTTTTTTTTTAAAGATTTTATTTATTTATTTGACAGAGAGAGATCACAAGTAGGCAGAGAGGCAGGCAGAGAGAGAGGAAGGGAAGCAGGCTCCCTGCTGAGCAGAGAGCCCGATGTGGGACTCGATCCCAGGACCCTGAGATCATGACCTGAGCCAAAGGCAGTGGCTTAACACACTGAGCCACCCAGGCGCCCCCCCTTATACTATTATTCTTCAACATCTCAGAAGACCTCCCTGCTAATTCAGGAGCCAGTTAGCCCCTAAAGCCACCTGCTTTGGACATAGTCATAGTCTTATTTCTGCTGCATCATTAACTAGAAAATGATTCTATTTTGGGTCCATGCACTTTCTCTTTTGTACATATTCACAAGAAGCGTGAATCAAAAATGACAAATCCTTTTTCTTACAATGATGAAAATTAACCGCAGTTTGTGGTTTAATTTCTCTGTTTCAAAACAGCAAAAAAAAAGGTCTTTTGGACCATATCTCTTTCCTCATCCAACCCCTGCCCTGATCCGTAGTATTCTAAGAAGCAATTTTATATCTGTGAAGTCCAAGACCTGACAAAATCTCTGTCTTGGAGGAAATGACTTTACATATTCTCATTATAGCTACATATCAGGCAAGAAAAAAATAAAAACCTTCCATTAAATTTGGTACTACCAGTTCTTTAAAAAAGTAACTGGGATGGAAGAGCTAAAAAAAGGAAAGTGTAATGTCTGTGAGCTTTCTATTTTCTTCTCTGTCCTCTCTGAAAAACTTTTTATAAATTTGACCCACATTTTCTACCCCAAACAAGGTACAAATAATTTTCTTCATCTAAAGAATAGGGTAAAGTGTTCCCAAATGAATGAAGTAGTAAATAACCATTGGTTAGGGTATGGAGTTCCTCAAGTAATCTCTCAAGTGTTAACATTGAAACACTTTAATTAAATGCTTCTTTTTTTTTTTTTTTTTAAGATTTTGTCTATTTGAAAGAGAAAAATCACAAGTAGGCAGAGAGAGAGAGGGGGAAGCAAGCTCCCTGCCTAGCAGAGAGCCCGATGCAGGACTCCATCCCAGGACCCTGGGATCATGACCTGAGCTGAACCCACTGAGCCACCCAGGCGCCCCTAATTAAATGCTTCTTGAATTCATTATCAGGACCTCTGGTATTACTCACAGTTGAGGAACAGTTTTTGTTTTGCTTTTCGGGTTCCACCCAAATACTGAATCGTTGGATTCCCCTCCTCCAAACACCACCTGGTTTCTGGGTATCTATTTAATATTTTCCTGACTGTTCTCAACACTAGTTATGTATGCCAGTTAGCATGGCCAAATATTACCAGGAAGTCTTGATCTGATTTTTAGCACATTTGTGTTTTGCAGCCACTGAATTATGAAGAAAGAGAACAGGTGAATCTACAGATTGGGGTAGTTAATGAAGCTCCGTATTCTAAAGAGGCGAGTTCACAATCCATCATGAGCACGGCGACAGTTACTGTTAATGTAAAAAATCAGGACGAGGGCCCTGAGTGTAGCCCTTTGGTGCAAACCGTTCAAATTAAAGAAAATGTGCCAGTGGGAACAAAGAGCCGTGGATATAAAGCATATGACCCCGAAACAAGAAGTAGCAGTGGCATAAGGTATCCTGCTTTAATGAACTCCAAATTTACCATGTTTTTAAGATTCATAACTTGTTTTGATGCCAGAATTATAATGTTGCCTATGATATAATTTGCTACTTTAATTCATCTTTACTAACAGGTATAAGAAATTAACTGATCCAAAAGGATGGGTCACAATTAATGAAAACGAAGGATCAATCACAGTTTTCAGAAACCTGGACAGAGAGGCGGAAAGTGTCCGAGGTGGCATATATAATATCACAATTCTTGCATCAGACAAAGGTAAGAGCTACTTACCTTTCCCCCTACTTACATTCTCAGTTTTTAAACCAAAACATAGATTTGCAATTAGCTGCATATATACATATATATGTATATATATATATATTTATTTATTTGTGTTATATTAGTTACCATAAAATACATCACTAGTTTTTGATGCAGTGTTCCAGGATTCACTGTTATGCACCACACGCAGTGCTCCATGCAATCCATGCCCTCCTTAATACCCACCACTGGGCTCGGCCATCCCCGCACCTTTCTCCCCTCTAAAATCTCCAGTTTGTTTCTCAGAGTCCACAGTCTCTCAGTTCATCTCCCCCTCCGATTTCTCCAAGTCACTTTTCCTTCCCTTCCCCTAATGTCCTCCATGTTATTTCTATGCTCCACAAGTAAGTGAAACCATATGATAATTGACTTCCTCTGCTTGACTTATTTCACTCAGCATAATCTCCTCCAATCCCATCCATGTTGATGCAAAAGTTGGGTATTCCTCCTTTCTAGTGGCTGCATAATATTCCATTATATATATGGACCATATCTTTATCCATTCGTCTGTTGAAGGGCATCTCAGCTCCTTCCACAGTCTGGCTCTTGTGGACATAGCTGCATATATTCTCAAAATGTATTTCTCCCCAGAAGATATAGAACAGTTGAAAAGTTTGCTGTAATTTATTAACTCATGTTTGCTTTCTAATAACACCCTCAGTTTTATGTAATTGTAAAATAATTTAGTAATAGAAATACTGGAAAAGATAATTTTTTAAAAGTAAACAATTGAAATTGAGAAAGTTACTCTAGTAAAATTAGCTTCAGTTTATCTAGTCGTGTCTTTTAAAATGTTCACTTTGGCAGGAGAATTCGTTGCAACAGAGAACATGCTCGTTGCCTGATAGTGCATTCCTAGAAAACTGTTCTGTCTTTTTACAGGAAACTCTCAGTATACTTAGGGATTAAATTCTGACTAAGGACGTTATTTAAAAATAATCATAATCATGATTAATGGTATATTATAAAATTAGAAAGACAAACACTGTGAATCCATAAAACCATATGAAAGATAAAATATTCTGTGAGTCCTACAAAATGGAGAGGAATATGATCAAATTGGTTATGTATGAGATCTATTTGGTGCATGACATACATTTGACTTCAGTGCCTCCATAAACTAAGTATGCTAACTACAGCAAACATATGTTATTACACTATAGCTTACAACATTAGAGTTTAGAAGCAATTTTGGAAGATGTTTTAGGTATTTCGGTTCTATCTAACTGAATGAGAAATGGTTCCTATCCATTGATTGAATCAGTAAGGTTGTAGTTATTATTAATTTAACTTTGATTAATTAAAGACTGTCCTTTAAGGCCTCAGGTTCCTTTGTCCCTTTGTCAGGACATTCTTTTTGGTCAAAGGCAGGTGGAAAAGAAGAATAATATGAAAATCAAATCTGTTCTGTTTACATTTTTAACAGGGCTTGGCAAATGGTTTGTTGATAGATCAGATAAATTTATTGTCCGGAATTAAGAGATTTGGGATATAATTTTATTCTACATTCTCCTTTGTTGCAGAGGAGATAAAATAATTGAGAGGTCAAATATTTGTATGGCGCTTAGATGAGCTAATCATCCTTGCGGAATAGAATAAATGCATCATGTGGCCCCTTCCCATTCATTTCTATTGAAGAGGGTAGGGACTGAATGTTACCATTTATTTTATGAACTCAGATCATACAAAGGGGTTTTTTGTTTGTTTGCTTCTTTGCTTTTTCTGTTTTTATCTTTTTCTAAAATCTGTGCTGACTACTTTCCTTTGGACCCTACCAGCTGCTTCCGGATGAAAGATGGTGTCTCGTGAGCACAGACGTTACGTCCATTCTCACTTCCCATCCTCCTGCTTCTCTATAGCACTTGCTTCCTCTTTCTGAAACCCTCTTGCAAGGCATCTGTGTATAAATATTTTCACACTTTTCTCTCTTGTCCATATGCTTTCTGGTACCACCTTCTGCTGTCCTGAACACAGCTGTTTCTTCAACTTTGGGTTCAATTTCTCTCTTCTTCTCAGTGTCTTCTCAGATCAAACTCTCTTGGTAGTGTCACTCAGGTGTGTCCTCTATATAGCTCAGTTTTAGATTTTTTTTAAAAAAAGATGTTATTTATTTATTAGAGAGATGGAGAGAGAGCACAAGTAGGTAGAGCAGCCGGCAGAGGGAGAGGGAGAAGCAGGCTCTCCGCCGAGCAGAGAGCCCGATGCGGGGCTCAATCCCAAGACCCTGGGATAATGATATGAGCTGAAGTCAGCAGCTTAACCCACCGAGCCACCTTGGTGCCCCTTAGGTTTTTATCTTTGTTGGATTATTCCAGCTTTGGGGAGGAGCGTGCTTTCAAAACTTTTGAAACATTGAACAGGAGGGTGCCATGCTTAAAACTCATGAAACCAAGGGTAGTTCACTTTCCATGACTTCATATTTGGAATTAGTACTTACTCATATAGAACCATGTTAATATTAGAAGGTGAGCATTGTGAATTAGAACATTATTTATTTAGTCAACATGAAAAACAGAGCTGTGAAACACTGTGAATTAGATGTCTAAGATCTTCGGTTTAAATATTATACACTGATACAAATCACAATGCCTCAAAAAATGGAGTGTATTGTACAACTCTAAATGTTTAATGGAAGTGAGGTTCAGACATTTAGCACAGTAGTGGAGGAGCAGATATTGTAGAGGTCAATTTTTAAAGACAATGCAGTCAATCAGGCTCAGCCAGGAAGCCATGTGCTTTCAACTCTGTGTGTGGATCCAATGTCAAGAAATGTTCAAGACATTCCTCAGTCCTAGTTTTCAGAGAGAGCTAGAACACAGCACATAGAGAGAGAGAAGAGATTTTTGAGAGGTGAAATTATTCTGCCCTCTGGAAAGTATAACAGGTAGATAAAATACAGATCTCCCTGCTTCCTTTGTCTCCCTTTCCGTTCTCTTTTTTTAAGTTGTCCAAAGTGAGAGATTGTTGCATTATTTCCTGTATCTTATTCCTTCTTTCCTGGTTCCCTTTTCTTCTTGCTGGTGCACATTCTTTACTAGTTCTTCCAAAGTTGTTGTCTAGGGGACAAACCCTACCGATTTTATTCTGAAAAATATTTCAATGTCATTCTCCTGCTTGATTTGATCATTTGACTTGATGTATGGTTTTGAGGTAGGTCCTTCTTTCCCTCAGCACTGTGAGGGGTCATACTCCATTATCTTCTGGCATCTCATGTTGCTGAGGCAAATTTTATCTACTGTCAATCTCATTATTGCCCATTTGTAGGTAATAAGTCTAGGCAACTTTTTTGGCTCACTGGGTTGCATTTTATAGTTTTGATACAGTGTTTATGGTGTGAGTTTATTTTTATTTATGTAGCACTGCCATCAGAATATATTTAAAAAAAAAAAACCTTGCTTCTCTTTAATTCTGGGATATTTTCAGCAATTATCTCTTTAAATAGTGCTTCCCTGCCATTCTATTTATTCTCTTCTAGAATCCCTATTAAAGGAATGTTGTTGTTTTAGTTCTACTGGAATTTAAGCTATAATTTCATTGCTCTTGAAACAGTTACCCCCCTTTCTTTAAATGTCTTTGAAGATACTAAATATACATGTTTCAAAGATGTCTTGCATAGAGTGAATTAATCCTCAGTTGAGTGGTTTTTTTTTGGTTTTCCTTTTAGCATCGCTCTTGCGCATTCTGGAATTTCGATTTGCAAGCTTATATTACATGGGAGGTGTCCAGTTTGCTTTCTCCCTTTGGTTTCTTCCTCTCCACTTTACCCCATAGCAGTCTTGTAGTTGCTGCCTTCTCTTTTCTTTTTTTTAGGATTTTATTTATTTATTTGAGAGACAGAGATCACAAGTAGGCAGAGAGGTAGGTGTGTGGGGGGGGGCAGGCTCCCCGCTAAGCAGAGAGCCCAATGCGGGGCTTGATCCCAGCACCCTGAGATCATGACCTGAGCTGAAGACAGAGGCTTTAACCCACTGAGCCACCCAGGTGCCCCTGGCCTTATCTGGGGCCCGCCTTTCAGAACCAGGTCTCCTTGTCCTTGATGACACTGCAGGTATCACAGGGCCTGTCGCCTTGGTCCAGGTTATGACCCCAGGGCTGCGCCTGGTCTTCCAGCTTTTCCAGGTTGGCAGCTTCACGTAAGACACAGCCCCAGACAGCAGGTGGCATAGGTGGGTTTATCCTCTTGTCCATCGTTGATGTCCCAAGGCCTCCTGATGAAGCAGAAAGAAGTGATCTAGAGGCAGATGTCCTGATTTGTGTTCAGCTTCAGGCTAAACAACTGTGTTACTGATTTGGGGCCTGGACCCACATCTCCTTCATCTTTGAATCCCCTAGATTTTCCAGTACGGTGCCCTGTACAAAGTAGTTATTTAGTAAATTTTTATTAGACATAGAGATTGTTGTTTTCCTTAGGCTAGAGCCATGGGGATTAGTTTGGTTTACAAGTGATTTTCTACTTCTGGAGTCTTTTTACCTTCAAATGTTTCTAGGTACTGTTTTGTTCTCATCTTCCAAATGCATATCTTCTCCCTTTTGGCTCCCCTGCTCCAAAACGTTATGCACTTTCTGTATGCATATGAAATTCCGGGCTCCTGAGGTTGGCTTTTGGGGACCCTTAGCTCTTCTCTGTGGTGTCAGTTCCAGCCAGTCTTCCTTCCCCCCTCATTCTGTCTAGAACATGGTTGTACACACTGTGCTTTCCCACCTTTTCAAATATCCCTGTGCTTGTAACTATACCAGAAGCGCCCTCAGTCATATTTTCTTCTTTAAAAAAAAGTCAGTCAAGGGGCGCCCGGGTGGCTCAGTGGGTTAAAGCCTCTGCCTTCGGCTCAGGTCATGATCCCATGGTTCTGGGATCAAGCCCCGCATCAGGCTCTCTGCTCAGCAGGGAACCTGCTTCCCCCTCTCTCTGCCTGCCTCTCTGTCTACTTGTGATTTCTGTCAAATAAATAAAATCTTTAAAAAATAAAAACAAAACTATTTTTTTCGATGTACAAGTTCCCTAATAAAAACTCAGAACATTAAAAAATTCATATTTTTGTATCCAATTTTCTAGATGGGAGAACCTGTACTGGAACACTGGGAATTATACTTGAAGATGTGAACGATAATGGCCCCGTGATACCAAAACGGACAGTAGTAATCTGCAAACCCGTCCTGGCATCTGCGGATATCGTTGCCGTTGATCCCGATGAGCCTGCGAATGGCCCGCCTTTTGACTTCAGTTTGGACAGCGATGCTGATTCAGACATAGAAAGAAAGTGGAGACTGAGAAAAATTAACGGTACGTGAATGCCGTTAATACCAGTTTAGTTCTTAGTCTGTACTTCTGACTTTAGCCATGAGAGGATCTGTGGTGACAGGAATGACAAAAATGAAGAGGCCCTCTCTCAGCTCTTAACTCCTCAGAGAGTTCCTTGTCTCCTAACCGAACTACCCACGGGCCCTGAAGTCTTGGTCGCCCAGCACTTCAGCTTTCACGACTCGAGATCTGCTATAACCTGAGGGGCTTTTCCTTTGAAGTGTCCTTGAATGTGAATTCCAACCCATGCTTCCAAGGAATATTCCTCCATTTTCTTTTATGACAAATTAGAACACAAAGTTGTAACCCAAGGGAAGGGGAACAGGAAGGGAAAAGGAAAACAAGGATGTGTAGAAGCTATGGTGACAAGTTAAGGCCCTGTGCCCTGAATCCTGCTCTGTGAACTGACAGCATTTTCAGTCTTTTTAATAATATTCCTGTGTGTGTGTGTGTGTGTGTGTGTGTGTGTGTGTGTGTAAGGTTATCAACTGTTCTTTCTCGGGAAGAACTAACCTTACTTTTAGATTTTCTCCATTCTACTGATTTGATGTCATAACATCATTTCCTTTTAGATCGTGTGAAAGGACGTAGTAATTTTTTTTAAAGATGTTTATTTATGTATTTATTGACAGAGAGACAGCCAATGAGAGAGGGAACACAAGTAGGGGGAGTCGGAGAGGGAGAAGCAGGCCTCCCGCTGAGGCAGAAAGCCTGATGCGGGGCTCAATCCCAGAACCCTGGGATAATGACCTGAGCTGAAGGCAGCCACTTAATGGGCTGAGCCACCCAGGCACCCCAGTATTTCTGTTTAATATTCCTGCTTTGTACAGTAAAACATTGGAAGGCTTATGTCGGTCAAAATTTTGTTGCTTTTAAGTTCTACTCATCTGTGAAATAACCCCAAAGTCTGGGAAACACCAAGTTAGGAACATATTCCAATGAGTCTTTGAAGTCAAATAGACTAGGTTAAATGCTGGCTCCACTGATTATTAGTGATGTAAGTATGACCATGCTATTTATTCTCTTTGGGCCTTAATTTACTTCTACGTAAAATGGGATTATTTCGGGGGAGTAAACAAGATAATGAAAGCATCAGACCATGGCACGTTATACATTGTAAATTTTGGTTTTGTTAGTCTTCTTATTTTTAACACATAGACTCACCAAGTTAACCATGCTTTCTTCTAAAATGGACTTATCCACTGATTCCTTTACCCAAACACCCAAATTTATATTTAGAGCTTCAAACACCCTAATAATAAATGGGACAGTTAAATGGAGAAGGTTTCTTCTTAAGAATGGGCATGTGGCATCCACATTCAGAATAGATATATATCTTTGGATCTATACCCAAGACTGAATTGGATATTGACCTGGATATTCTCTACCCCAAAAAAATACATCAGAACTATAAAGCGTACAGTTGGTCCCAGGTTCCTATAGGATTGTGAGACACTACAAGGTCAGCAGTGTTCCAAGCTGTCAGGATCAGTCTCTGACAGTGAGTCACAACTTTATATCTGTTTGGCACAATATATGAGAACAGAATAAAGGGAAACATCCAGAATTTCAGATTATTGCTCTCTGAGAAACCATGTATATAAGAAAATTGCACTGAATGGTGATATTAAAAATTTTCAAAGATATGAGTGCTTTAACACCTCTTACTTGTGATAAGAAGGGTTTGTTAATGGACAGAAAAATATATTATTATAAAAGCCAAAGGACGTTTATGTAAGAGGCAGCAGAGAGAAACTTGGATATGCAGTATGTTTACCGTTGCTGTAGATGAGAACTCATCAGTCCATTTACATTCTCAGTCCTGTAGCCTTTGTGCCTTCCCATCAGGAAGGCCTATTTGTCGGGAAATATGGCAAATATCCTAACGCTAGAAGAAATTAGTGACATTCTCTATCACTCAGTTTTATTTTCTTTCAGATACGGCCGCTCGTCTTTTCTTTCAGGAGGACCTTCCATTTGGAACATATCAAGTACCTGTCAGAGTCACAGACAGACATGGTGTGTCGCTCATTACTCCACTAACTGTTAAGTTATGTGACTGTGTTACTGAAAAGGACTGCACGCTTCGCACAGACCCGAGGATCGGCCACGGAGAAGTGAGACTCGGAAAGTGGGCCATCCTCGCCATATTGTTGGGCATAGCCTTGCTCTTTTGTAAGTCCCTTTACCAACTTGAATAACAGCCTTTGCGATAACTTTAAAGACACATGCTTAGAATCAGCACTGCTACCTGTAGCTGTTCATTTGTATATAGTTCTGGTTCTACTTAACACAACATACTGAATTTATTTATTGAAAGCACTGTTCTCGTGTTGTTGCATCACAGACATAAAATTCAGTGCAGAAACATGGCAATGAGCACGTCTTTGTGGCATACCAGCTTAGAGCAGACTTTCTCCACAAGCCACCATATTTATATTTTCTGGAAAGCTGACTTTGTGTGAGTCATCCTAAATTCATAACTCCATATTGTTTTATGATCAACTGAAGTAACTTCTCTCATCCTCCAGGTATCCTGTTTACCTTAGTCTGTGGGGGTACTGGGGCAGCTAAGCAGCCCAAAGTATTTCCTGATGATTTAGCCCAGCAGAACCTCATTGTGTCAAACACGGAAGCTCCAGGAGATGACAAAATAGTAAGTAGTTTGTTCTTTTTAAAATAAGTACAAAGGACAAATTGGCCTAACCAACTATAATTATCTTTTCTGAGAAAAGTTCTTTTGAAATCAGGTAACTGACAATATATAAAATTTCATCCGTCCTATGGACTAGATAAATGATGTTGATTCTCTTGATGATACGTGGCCTTTCAGTGTGGGCATATAGTATTACTTAAGAGTTAAAATTCTTTAGCATCTCATTATTATTTCTACTTAAAATGTTTCATGACTTCAACTTTAGGTCCAGTCTTTTTTATATATTGAAACTGCTGTTTGTGTTGTAAAAATATTTCATTTAATTATTCACAGATCATCAGCATAATTATTTTAATTTTTTTTTCTGGCAACAGCAATAAAATGACTACGAGCTTTGATCAGTGTGGGAAGAACTTTAATGGAGTCTTTCTGGTTCTAATATGGGTTAGAAAGAAGCCTGAGGTCAAACATGAAATGACAATGCTAGCAAGCGAGTACAGAGCTCCAACTTTGATTTCTAGCCTAGTACATAGATGAGGGACTTGTAAAATTTCTACGGAAAGCATAATGATGATAAGAACAGGAAAGATTTAGAAAACAAAAGTCGTTGACATCTAGGAAGGTATTGGAAAAAAATAAAACTTAAGAGTTTCCCACAAAAACACAGCATAGAAAGTTAGTGCCCAGAGCTGCTTTGTTCTTATTTTCCCTGCTGATTAATTTTCCTTTATTGAGATCACAGGATTTATTATTGCAACTAAGATTTTTATGGCAACTCCTTTTTCTGTATTTTTGTTTTAGTTGAGGGGAACGACATTAGACACCATAAAAATACTGATCGCCGTTTCTGTTTCTTGTTCTAGTCTAGTCTAGTCCCTCTAGGTGAAGGAGTGAATTTAAACCAAGCAGGGTAAATTCACATGAGATGTTGATGCCAGAATCCTGATTTTGAGCTTTGAGATTTTGGAAGGATTGAAGAAATGAGCTTGTGCAGTATTCTAAGAAGTTATTTATTTATTTATTTTTTGTTTATTTAACAGAGATCACAAGCAGGCAGAGAGGAAGGCAGAGAGAGAGGAAGAAGCAGGCTCCCTGCCGAGCAGAGAGCCTGATGCGGGGCTCTATCCCAGGACCCTGGGATCATGACCTGAGCCGAAGGCAGAGGCTTTAACCCACTGAGCCACCCAGGCACCCCAGTATTCTAAGAAGTTTTTAAGAAGGAATATACAGTTAGCTTTCTGATTTGTCTCAAGGTGTAGACCAGTTGACATCTGCAATTTGCAGATGCCCTGGAGGCCGTACTCAGAATTGCCAAGACAGATTTAGTTCTTGCCCTCAGGGAGCTTACCTTCTAACACAAAAATGTAGAGCATTATCTGCATGTTCGCTTCTGTATGCAAATTGTTTGCCTTTCAGTGTTCCACCAATGGTTTCACAACGCATACTGCGGGCAGTTCGGCTCAGGGAATTTGTGGTACCATGGGATCAGGAGTGAAAAATGGAGGGCAGGAGACCATTGAAATGGTGAAAGGCGGACACCAGACCCTGGATTCGTGCCGGGGAACTGGGCACCATCACACCCTGGATTCCTGCCGGGGAGGACCTGTGGAGGTGGACAACTGCCGATATACCTACTCCGAGTGGCATAATTACACTCAGCCCCGTCTTGGTGAAGTGAGTTTCCCCGGTGTCCTACAAATTTATTTTAATTTCCTTTCAGCTTTCTAAATTATTTCAATTTAGTGGCCTGACCCTTGTTTTCAGTTAATTATTAATCTATTAATTGTAAAGTTGTTTTTCCTAATTTTGATTTAGTAATGCTCAGTATTAAGTGGAAATTTACTTTTCCTCTCAGTTTGTTTCGTTTTTCATTCTTACAGAAATACTGTTAGATGATACTTAGTTATTAGATATGAAATGTCCTATTTATTTGGTATAGGAACAACAGAAAAGAATTGTTATCCCAGTTTATGTGTTTTTTTTAAAATATACAGCTTATCTGTACGATATTTAAATTATTTTTTTCTATGATTTTGTGTTAATATTTCCCATGTGACAAATCGTTATCTTAGAAAACAGAAGCGTGGTACAAGGCAATTATAGCTTTATGGTCCCTAAGCCTATCTGGAAAGATCTGAGCCCACCTAAATTTGGGTTCAGTTTAATGGGTGCATCTCACTTTTGAGATGATTTTGAAAGGGAAACTAATGATCACCTAACCTGAACCCTCGTATACTTGCTGCCACATATGTGAGTTTTTAGAGACATGCTGTAGAGTGAATTTATAGATGATTTATGATATAGACCAATCATGTGCATTTTTTATATGTAGGAATCCATTAGAGGACACACTCTGATTAAAAATTAAACAATGAAAGGTAAATCAAAGCCATTATTTTTATGTTAGTAAGTTTTGGTGTTTAAAATAATAATAATAAAATATATTGTGTTTCTCCCTTGGCAGAAGGTGCAACTGTGTAATCAGGATGACAAGCATGCACATGCTCAAGACTATGTCCTTACGTATAACTACGAAGGCAAAGGATCGGTGGCTGGTTCTATAGGTTGTTGCAGTGAACGACAAGAAGAGGATGGGCTTGAATTTTTGGATCATTTGGAACCCAAGTTTAGGACACTAGCAGAAGCATGCATAAAGAGATGAGTGTGTTCTGATACGTCTGCAAAAGCCAGTGGCTTTATCTCCCTCCCACCCGTGCTATTTTCATTACAGCCCATGTTTTTTAAAAAACTGGATATGCTGTTTCAGGTTTTCCCCTCTTTATTTCAGTGGTATCTCTTTAAACATATGCATATTTACAGAAAAAAAGCTGTAAATACATATACAAATCTCCCAAGTTTTGTATAGTTATTAATTAGTTGTCTTCTACCCAAGGAGACCTACAGATAGAAAAATTAAAGAAGTCAGTGTTATTGTTTACATTTGGGTATAATGACAATAGCCAATTTATTGTGCAATCGAATGTAATGAGTTCAAATGTGTGTCATACACTACTTAAAGGATAACCTAATAGAAAATTGTAGAGAACTCGCTTTAACATTAATTAGTTGTTTGTACAGTGCTTGAAAAGTGCTATTCTCCTAAACATTGTAAAGTGTGTATATTGCATCCTTGATAATGTTTTATTTTTAGAACATTACCTTTCTTTCTAATGCAAAGGGAGCGTCCCAGCCAGGCCTTGACTGGTAATACAACTCCATTTTGGTAGAGTTTAGTTTCTGTTTTACTCTCTATAAAATCCTGTGCTGAATCTACGTTTCTCTCTGTTAATCTACCTTGACAGCAAAGTTTAAGTTTAAAAACTGCTTTAAGGATGTGTTTTTACTTCTGCAGGGTTTTGGTCCTTGGTCTCTCTCTGTTTCTTTCTCTCTCTCCCTCTCACTCTCTCTCTTTCTTTTCTCTTTATTTTTTAAATTTCTACTTGGGTTGGAGAATCTACATATTTTTAAAAGCCACTTTTCTTCTAAAGTGAGTGATTCTGTTTGTGTTTTATGTAAGTGTACTAGTCTCTGTTTTTCTTGAAATCAGTGTGATGCTGACGTTACTGTTTCAAGTATCTTGGTCGTTGCTTCGTTATTTCCTCAACAAAGGAACTTTAACTTTGTCCTTGAAACTACAAGTAAGTCATGCTTTTATTAGATGCAACACCTGTTGCATGTTAAAATTAGAATGTGGATAATTAGTATATAATAGCGTGTTTACAGTTCCTATCTTCAATGCAAGGATTTAGTTTTTAAATGCAAAATAATGATGGTTTTTGAAATAAGCTTTGAGGTACTGGGATCGTGAAAGCTCTCCAGGAGTAAGTATTTTATAACTTTTTAGATGAAATGGCTAGTCATATCTATGTGTTTAAGAAGTTGCTGTTGTTGTTGTTTTCATATTTTAAAATTAGAGTTTTTAACAAATGTAGTGTGGGCCAAACTATGTATATTTTGAAACAATAAGACAAAATTAAACTGAACAGCCAACCAAATTCCAGGCCAGTTTTCACAGCTGATTTCAATGAATTTTCTATGTATACTAACTACATGAACATTTTAAGTGTATTTTTGATAGTAACAATTGTTAATAATGTGCCTATCTTAAATTCACAAGTCTGGCTTATAACAATTACTTTTAAAGATTAACACTAGGTAATTATTCCATAGTCAATTTTATCATTTTAATAGTTTTATTATTGTTCAGTCAAAAATACTGTTTCTCAAAGTTATTTTAAATAAATCCTGTCTACAATGTTGTGTATTGCTACTTATGAGAAAGTAAATCAAGTAGTTTCAAAATATTAGTGTAAGTTTGTTAATCATGTGCCCGATATGACCTCATAAGATTTTATTTGTCTTACTTTGAGCAGTGAGTCTATTCTTTAGAATTGTGTTCTATATTTTTCAGAATTTTCGTTTGATGTGGAGAGATCATTGGTCCATTGTCATCACTACATGTACATAATTTTGCTATTCTAAAGGTTGTCATGCTATGAGATATTGTTTAAGTAACATGGTTTCTCTGTGTCCGTGTTTTGGTTTGTTTTTTTAAATTTCATCATAAAATGGGGGATAATAGTATAACTCCTTTCCTAGGGCGACTATAAGACATTTGAATAAAAAATAGTTTTTAAGCATGAAATTCATATAGAGTTGTCCACCTAAAATGCACTCTCCTATAATACTAAATGATTTAATTTTTTATTTTATTTTTTAAAAAAGATTTTATTTATTTATTTGAAAGAGAGAGACCCAGGGGGAGAGGGAACATAAGCAGGGGGAGTGGGAGAGGGAGAAGCAGGCCCCTACCGAGCAGGGAGCCTGATGCTGGACTCCATCCCAGGATGCTAGGATCCAGACCTGAGCTGAAGGCAGATGCTTAACTGACTGAGCCACCCAGGTGCCCTACTAAATGATTTAAAATACGTCACATGTACAACCCAATTCAAACTAACAATGATCAATTAAGAAAATAGAATAATTGAAAGCTGTTTTTTTTTCTTTACTTTAGAATGTCTGTCAGTTGAGAATATGTCTCTTCATAATGATTACCTGATGACTGAGTCTTGTCTATCCAATGGTTCAGAACAAATATTGCAAAGATTTCTGAAGTATCTACAAAGGATTGCCTAATCTGAAATACTGTGAAACTATTTAGTTCCAGTTGGATGGAAAGCAGAACATCTACGAAAAATGGGCACTAATTGTGAAGCACTATGAAAGTTATATATGCTTAAGATTCTTCCTGTCATGCCCTTCCTAGGCTTCTCTCCTAGCTGGAAAGGTTGCTTTTCTCAGAGACAAGCAATTGCTTGCCTGGGGAATTTAAGACAGTTGGCTTTCTTCAGGGTAACCCTGAAAGTTCAAAGACTCCAGAGAGTGCCTTGATGCAAATCCCACCACCACCCTTACTAACTGTGGGATTTGAGAAGCACTTAAACTTTGAGTCTAGTTTCCTCCACTATATGACCTTTATTTGCAAGGATTTTAAGAGTCCATTTCATAGTTTTGTTGTCAGAGTTAAAAGAGTTAATTCGTTAAAAGAATTGGCACAGAAGGATCACTCAATATACATTAGCTGCTGTTATTATCATAAGAAAAGGGAATACCTTAGTTGGGATAATCATAGCTTTGGTCTCAAGTCTCATTGTACCTTACAGCTGACATCTTGCCATGATGTTCCCATTCATCTTTCCCAAAAGCCTAATTGCCTTTTACCTGTGATGGTCTTTTTGGGAACTAGATGGCTCATAAGTGTTTCCAGGTCTCTCCTTCTTGGTATTCAGGAAGCTCCATCTTATCCATAAACCACAAATCAGTGTGATAAATCTTGAGACTTAAATGAAAAACATATACAATTTCTAGTCACCAGATATTTTCTCCTTGAGAGATTTCCCTAAGAAATGGATGGAGCTACTTCAATGAGGGAAGTACTGTTAGTTCATTGCATACAGTCATCTAATGCCTTCCCAGTAAAGCCATGTAAGGCCTTCCTAATAAAGACTGTGCTGGTATGAGAAGGTACATGATGAATTAGCTATTCTCCCCACCCACACACTCTACTGCAAGACAAGATATGATACAGTTTTGAGCCAACGTTGAAATGGTCCAATGCCTGGAATGGTCCCATACCTGGAAAATGCATCACATGATACCTGGCATGTGATAAATACACAATACAGTTAAAAAAAATTCCAGATGATGCAAAATAACTTTATTATTCTAGTGAGTGAAGTTGTGTTTCCACTACTCCCAAGCTAAGTGTCCGTGAGCATGAGGACCCCACCTGTAGTCCTCCATTCCTCTTCATATGTTCCTCCCACCAGTATCCCAGCTCAACTCGGCATCACTCAGCTCCAACAGTGGTTATGCCTCCAATCTCTTCCCTCTTCCATCCTTCTCCCTGCTGTCAAAGAACAAATAGCATCATGGCATACTCCTGCCTAAGGGCCTGCGATTTTAGAGGATAAATTTGAAATGCATATCACATTCTAATACCAGTTCTCCTGTAAACCACCTCCTCCCCCAACACACACACCATTCTCTTATCTTGTGCCTTGCTCCTAACTGGGCCTCCTTGTGCAGTATCTCTACTCATTATCCATTTCTTTCTTACAAAAATATAACTTTTTAAAAAGATTTCGTTCAAAAAACATCTCCCTCTAGCCATATGACATTTATGTGTCTAGATCACATGGCTATAAATTTTCACTTAGAGGTTATAGATAGGTGTGTATGCATTCGTACATGCATGGGTGTGTGTGTGTGTGTGTTATTATATGGAAAAGTTACCGAAGATAAAGGTGTTCCCATTTCTATGCACATTGAACTCTGGCCATCAGTGCATTCTGATGAGCCAAATTATATTGCCCAGGTCACAAAGGGAAAACAAAAGGAAGATTACAAATTAAGTTATTTGATTCCTAGCAAGCTATGTAACTTTCCCTTGACATAAATTTTCTATTAGAGATGTGATATATTTTAGATTCTGCATTGAATTCTTTTTTCAGTGCTGGGGCACTGAATACCTAGAACATCAAACATTCGCATTTACTACTTAGAAAGTGAGGTGATGAGGTTTTGGAATCCCTGTGGTGGTGAGAGTGGCAGATCCCATGTCTACATTGTGGTTCAGTTTAGCTCATTCCTTCCTACCTCCTACCTCCAACAATTGTCTGACTTTCTCAGAACTAGCTACACCATGCTGAAACGTAGTCCTCAAAGGTTCTTGTCATCTTTACCACTGTGTGCCCAGCATATAGAACAGTAGATTTTCCATAGGTTTGTTGAAATCTTTTTTGTGACCATCTTCTCATCATCAGCATGTTCTAATATAGTGAAAATAAATTTTGCTAAAGGGCAAACTACCTTCCTGTCCCTAAGGAAAAGCAACTAAGACACACTTACATCTTAGAAATTCAAGAAATGATTCTTACGGGTTTGCCAAATCCAAGTTAATTATTTATAAATTTAGAAAGTCAAGCCTTGACTCAAAAAGTATCTTGAGAAACCAGAAGCAAGAAAAGTGCAGATCTCAGAGCTTCCTCTGACTTAGAGTGGGACATCACTCTGTAACAGGACACCATGGTGCTCAAGAGCATGGCCAGGAGGAGGTTGAGAGTGGAAAGAAAAAGACAATTGTAGTTTTGAACCTTGGGAGACTGTGACTCTACCACACTGTGAGCTGGTAATGTGGCCTGAAGATAATACAGAAGACAGAGACGCCTGTTCTGCTGTTTTAAGGAACAGACCCACCCAGTGAATGGTGGGCAAAGCTTAGTAAATAACCAGTCAGCTTTGTTTCTGGGTTTTGGGCTTTCGGGAAACGTCCATATGCCTTCTTTTATTTTCTCTGACCCGGGTCTGGGTTTCAGTCTGAAAACTGAAATCTTAGAAAGTGAGATCCTATTTTTCCTTCCCAGGTGGGTCCTCTGTCCTCACCTTCCCCTGTCCCTTACTATCGCAATAGCTATAGAACAGCGTAAGTCACCTCTGCTTCACTTTTTTTTAAAATAGAGCAGATAAATGCATCATCCAGCTGCATTTTTAAATTAAACACACAGCATAGAGTCCTCATGTAAAACCAAAGAAATAGTGTTGACAAGACAGGAAATGAAAACTAGTGCTTGGCATATAGCTAGTATACTAAGTAGAACACTGCGAGCTTATTTTATTAAAAAAGACGCGGATCTTATTTTATAGAGGAGTATTGCTGTGTCATGGCTTTGGGACATACTCTTTACTTTCAAACCTGTTGGGTATGTTTTAAATTCTAGGTACATATGAGACTAAGGAGAAGAGTCTCACTGGTGGCCCTCTGTGGGTAGTGACGGTGCAAAGGAAAAGTCAGGGGCTATTTTGTGCCACTCTAGCTCCTTTGTGACAGTACCCTCATGCCCCAGCAGGAAATCTGGACATTGTTAAGAGTTTAGAACTGTAGAGTTTCTATTAGCTGCCTCTTTTTGTTGTTGTTGTTATATTAGGATGCAGGAGAGAGGACTATTGTTTCATTGCAGTTGACAAAAATTAGAACAAGTTTGCTGAAATATTTGCACTGTTTTTTAGAGTGTGGTTCGCAGACCATCTGCATCCAATCACCTGTCGTGTTTGTGCAAGTAAACTCTCCCGTGGAATCAGAATCATAAGGACGACAGGGAGGAAGGATGGCAGCCTTCACTTTTCAATAAGCTTCCCAGGCCACTTGTCCATCCTCTAAAGGTTGAGAACTATTGATAGGGACTTACTGACTGGGTCTATGTGATGGTATTTTCAGTTTTCTTCTTCATATAAGATGCATTAAATGCTAGAATTGTACCAAAGAGTTGAAACACACACTTAGTAAAATTCTATACTTTCAGTAAATGAACGATTTCAGAATGTACTCTACTCCATCCTTCCTACTCACCACGTGGAGGTGAACCAGAGATATAATCTTAAGATATGATTGTGGGATCATGACAGTTAGTAAACAATCAATAAAAATTAACTGATTTTGCTACATAAATGTGGCTAGCCAATAAGATGCATCCAAATTATATGGCGTATATTCAAAAAATAAATTGGGATTGTCAAATCTCCAGAGACGAATAGGAGCAGAGAGGCCAAGAATAAGAGCATCTGGTGACTCTGTCCAGATGCTGTTTGGCTGTACTCTGCTGATGTGTGGAAGCCGTATCAGGTAGGGTGACAGGTAATGTTCATAGGGTGACCATCATGGCCAGGATGTTCAGAGGGGCCTATGAAACAGGAAAAGGATATTCAGGAAGAGTCAAGAGTTTTCAATTCAAGGTGTGTTTCCATAGAGAGAGGGCCAGTTGGAAAACTTCTAGGAATCAAAAACATGAGGGGAACGCATAGGGAATGAGATGTTCAGTAAGCCGGAGGTGGAGGACAGGGGATGGTTGTCAACATACTAGCTTCAGTGAAAAATTACCAGTCAAATCCAATAAAAGGAATTTATCTTAAAGAAGTAAGATAATGGTACAGGGGCGCCTGGGTGGCTCAGTGGGTTAGGGCCTCTGCCTTCGGCTCAGGTCATGGTCCCGGGGTCCTGGAATTGAGCCCCGCATCAGGGTCTCTGCTCTGCAGGGAGCCTGCTTCCTCCTCTCTCTCTGCCTGCCCTTCTGCCTAGTTGTGATTTCTCTCTGTCAAATAAATAAAATATTTTTTTAAAAAAGATAATGGTACAAAGATCCCATATACATGCAAGAATGTTTGTCTCAGTGGCATTAAATATGTGGATAATTGGAACTAAATCAAATGTTCCATAACAGGAAAGTAAATGATTTATAATGTGTTATTGTGATAGCAGTATACAACAATTGAGGGTAATGTATAAAATGAGCATAGGTACCGACTCGTAGTCAGGAAGACATGAATGCAAGTTGTAGTTTTGTTCTCACTAACTAGGTAAACTTGGAAAGTCACAGAAGCCTCAGATTCCCTACATACAAAATGGGGATAAATGAAGAAATAGGAAAAAATAGGAATAAATGAAGAAATCAATATATAGTTCTATCTCAGTGTTTCACTCCTGAATTTATCAATAAATGGTAGCTACTGATATTTTTATGGTAATGATGATAAGAGAATGTCATGAAATCATTTTATTTTGAAGGCTAATTAAATAAGAAGGGCATAAAATATAGTGTTAACAAAAAAGTAGAATAATCCTACAGTTCAGTATAATCCCAAATTCATTTAAATATCCGAATGTATGTAATATACTAAAATATTGAACAATAATCTCAGGGTGATGGGAATATTTCTTCATTATATATTTCAGTGTTTCCATTTTTACAATGAATATTATTATTTATAAAATCAGGGGAAATTAATGGAATGAAATTTAGAGCAAAAAAAAAAAAAAAAGCTCATAAGCTTTAGGATTAAGATTTGCTGACCTGTGTAGAAAAACCATAAATCTAAGCCTTACTATGTCAAGCCTACAATGAACATCTATCTTATACTCATACCAAATGACTGAATTGAAGCAAAAAAAAAAAAAAATCATCTTACATTATTGTAACTATGTTTTAATGTTTTCTTTTACAAAGTTTTTAATAAACATCAGTTAAATCCCTTTTTTGCATAGCAAATACAGAAATCACATAAAGATCATTTTAAAAAGCCTTCTACATAATAAAATATTTCTAAAGCTCTATATAATTCTTTGCACATGAGGTTTCAGAAAATAAACTATAGGAAAAAGAAGAATTTGGATAGTTTCCTAGAAATCAGAACAAAGTTTAACTTGCAGATACAGTTTTGTTTTTGACAGTTATAGTTGAACATACCATTTCTTCCAAGAATAATAATAATTTAAACCCTGCCAAAACATTTTAGTTTTAAGCAGAAAAGAAAAAAAAAACAGCAGTATTACTTCCAACCATTTTGATTTTGATTAACTTGTTCTTTTATCTCTGTAAAATTTATCGAAAAGAAAGGAATAGGAGTTTAAAATTCTGGGGTTTTATCTCAACCTTCTTATTTTCAGGTAAGTCACGGAACTCCTTCTTTGGGTATCTATCTTTCCTCAGTAAAATCAGGAGTTGTACTAGATTCAGCAGAGAATCACTTTCAGTTATAATTTTCTATTGATTCTATTTTAATTAATTAATTAATTAATTTTTTAAAGATTTTATTTATTTATTTGACAGACAGAGAACACAAGTAGGCAGAGAGGCAGGCAGAGAGAGAGGGGAAAGGAAGCTGGCTTCCTGCTGAGCAGAGAACTGATGCCTGACTGGATTCCAGGACCCTGGGATCATGACCTGAGCTGAAGGCAGAGCTTTAACTCACTGAGCCACCCAGGCGCCCCTACTGATTCTATTTTAATTGAAAATGAGCGAAATGGTAATCTAGCTTCAGTAAAACTTTGATTGTCAAACTTTTTCCAAGCCAAAGAGACTGTATTTCGAATGTCTGTGATATGTGGGTTATATGCCAGGGGCAGGGCAAGGGGGCTTGGATTAGTTTGTTTTTAGCTCCATACCCACCTGAATCTGGTAAGTGGCTTGAGAACATGTCTCTAGTGGGCAAAGGCACAGATCTGTGTCTTAAATCTGGGACTTTTGATCCTTCGTCTCATTTGTCTTCACCTGAACTGAATTCTTCAGGAATAAAGTGGCCAGTAATATTTCTGTAATATTTTTGGCGATTTCTAGTCTCTTGTAATATAGCCAAAGTTCTTCTCTTGAGTCTTAGCATTTGCATAGGAAATTTAAAATGACAATATCCTATCATTTGTTATTTAGGTTTTTTACCATGTTTCGTTCAAAGAAGTCTAAGACTTGTAAAGTTGACTGCTTAAAAAGGAGGAAGTGAATGGCCTCCCAGCAGATCTCCTGATGTAATCCAGGGTTCCCTGTGCTGATGGATGATACTGGAGAAAAGGGTGGCCCACATTCAAATGTCATCCTATTTGAAATAGGACAGAGTTCCATATAAATGCCATTTACATTCGAGGATGTTCAGTGTTGGAATATAGCATCTAAATAATGCTCTGAAGTTTTTGAAAAAGCGTATTTGAAAATGAGATTCATTTTGTTCACTTAATGGTTCTCTTAACATGCTAGTACAATGCTAAGATGATATTTAACACTACAGATGAATTTTCATATTTTCTTCTATTGCACAATGAGAGCTATGTAACTCCAAAACTAAAAGTATGATACTTTGCCTAAATATCCAGGAAGTTATAAGCAAAATCCAAAACTCAATGGTAGTAATTGACCCACTTCAGTTGCTTTACTGATACCTGATTTTTAAAAATCTGCTTTATATAATTTAATTTTTTAAATAAAGATTTTTAAAAATCCACTTTATTTAATTTAATTGGATTAAATTTCTTTTTCAAATGTGGGTGGGATTAACCTGAATTAAATAACCAAAATGTTTATCAACTCTCTTTTATTCTGATAATGTAAACCAGCAAAGAGAGAAGAAAACACTAAAATTCTTTGACCTGTGTGCGAAAGTTTTTATATTTTATTTATTTATTTATTTATTTATTTTATTTATTTGACAGAGACCACAAGTAGGCAGAGAGGCAAGCAGAGAGGGAGGAAGAAGCAGGCTCCCTGCTGTGCAGAGAGCCCAATGCGGGGCTCGATCCCAGGACCCCAGGATCACAACCCGAGCCAAAGGCAGAGGCTTCAACCCACTGAGCCACCCAGGCGCCCCAAAAGCTTTTATATTTTAAATAAAACAAGTCATTATTCTAATTACTAGTAAGATAAATGAAAGATGTCAAACACAAAAGCAAAGATATCTGCCACCCTTTGGTTGACTTAAGAGTATCCCTGGTGACTTCTAGCCAACAAAATGAGGCAGAGGTGTAAGAATATCACTTCTGATACTGGATTACAAAACAACCGTGGTGTCCACTTTGGTCACCTTATACCTTGCTGGTTTTGAGGGAAGCCAGGTACCCATGTTGTGGGCTGCCCTGGAGAAGATCATGTGGCAAGGAACTGATATCTCTGGCTTACTGTCATCAAGGAAAGCCTGTCAAAAGTCGCAGAAGTGAATTAAGACACAGATCCTGTGGAACCTTGAGATGGATGCAACCTCAGCTAAACATCTTACTATACAGTCTTTTGTAAGAGCTCCTGAGCCAGAGATGGCTAAGCCACACTTATGTCTACCGAAACTGTGAGATAACCCGTTCTTGTTTTAAAACACTAAATTGAGGAATAACGCAGAAGTGACGTCCAACAGATAAAAAGAGGTGCATTGATAGATAACAATGTGTGATGGTAATACAGTGTGTGATCCCATTTGTGTGAAATTACAAGGAAGTCAAAACTACTCTGTGACTGAAAGCAGAACAGTGATTGCCCCCATGTGGGGATGAGTATTGACTTGGGTGAAAGAAAAGTTCTATATCTTGATTTGAATGATGGTTAACACCAGTATATATACATATATATTTGTCAAAAGTTACTGAAATGTCCATTTGAGGTCCATGAATTTTATTCTATGTAAACTACACCTTAATAGAGAAAAATAAAAGGGTCCAGGAACATCATTGCTTGACCAGCTGGGGGAGGTAAATTAGGACCTACTCAGGTGGTATAGATCAATCACATGGTTGGAGCAAATCGATAACAAAAAAATCTTTTAAAAATTTTTATATTTTTACAAGTTGGAAAAGCCAGAGATTATAAAATGACAGGACAATGATGTCAAATACATTAATAAACAATTTAAAACTTTACTTAGACTCTCTAAACAAATTGGGGTTAGAGTACCCAGGTCAGGCTGACATGTATTTTTGGTTTATTTTTCTTTATTTTTTAAATAATCTCTATGTCCAACATAGTGTTCAACCTCATGACCCTGAGATCAAGAGTCGTATGCTCTTCTGACTGAGCCCGCCAGGCACCCCTTGAATTCTTGTTATTGTTGAAGTGATTTTCTTCATTTTACTATATTATGTCATTGCCAAAATAGTCTTTTTTGTCTCAATAGTGGCAAAGTACAAAGATTTTTGTGAACTAAAGAACATTGCCCCCTTTTGTTCAAAAGTAAAAGAGGGATTAAGGGGAGAAGTGAACTAGAGGCCTTTGGACAGACTTGGGAGAAAAAGACCTAGCATACTCCTGGCCAATTGCCATAATACAGTATGTCTTTCTGTGAATAGATGAATTTGGAAAACCGTCATGGGAAAGCCTAGAAGAGCAAAGCTCAGACCACCTTCTTCTCAGGGAACCATTTATATGTTATCACAAGGGAATATGACAGAAAATAAGATTTCCTTTGTCTTCCATTATGTCATAAAAACTCGTGTGTGCCTATCACTTCCCAGTATCTCCGGTGAGAGCAAACATGACTCTTAGGGTACCGAGGGAGAAAGGAAAAGTTGAGATTGGGCAAAACTGTTCTCAATTATTTTGGAAATATTATAGAAAGGCAGGTCACCATAAAAGAGGAACGATGTCAAGGCCACATCCCTACAGCTTGTTCCATCCCAGCTTCTTCTTGTCTACCCATCCTGGATGAGAGGAGTGTGGCAGACAGCAGTATCTCGTCTCTGCCTAGACCTGTGGAACAATACAGCAGTTGAGATCAGATAACTCATCATTAGAAGGTTGAGAAGCTGTTCCAGATCATATCTGATTGCTGCTTACTGTTCTCTTGAAGAGGAAATAAAGAAGTTCTTATGGATGCCTCTGAGTTTAGAATCATTTATTCTGACATTTATAAAAAAATATGTTTATTACTTTGGGGGCCTGGCAAGGAGATTTAGATCTAAGATTCTCATTTTAAAAGTAAAGTATTACAGTTAAGAGTAGACCTTCCTCTGACCACTGTCTGAGCAGAGCTTGGAATCTGGGGGAAATAACCAATTTTATTGAACATGTTGAGAACTCTGCGAAGTTAGTAAAAAAATGGAGGAGGGAGTTCTAGTTGGCTCAGCCGGAAGATCATTTTACTCTTGATCTCAGGAGTTGGGAATTTGAGGCCCAATGCTGAGCTTACTTGCTTAAATAAATAAATAATAATAATAATAATAAAAAAACAACAAAGTTGAAGATGACAAAGAAATAGGTTTCTTGGTACATGCCCTTATGCCTATTGGAATATTACTAGCCCTTCAGTTTTTGCATTTTTGCTTTTGTAATGAGTAGGACCCTTGCCTTAGGGTTGTTTAGAAGAGTAAGAATCTGGCATAAACTTACATAGGTACGCATAGGTTACCAGTTTGGAATGTGAGTAGCTTATGACATTGAAAGACAAACATAAATATGACGCTTGAAAACTGCGCAAGAAAAGAACCAATTTTTATGGTTGCATCAGTTAAATAATTTAGTAAACACTAAATAACTCATTGGTAGAAAACCTCATCTAATGACAGAAAGGCTTGGGAAACTGGGCAGGCTGAAAAGAAAAGACAAATCAAAAAAAATAAATCTTAAGTATAAATAATGACTAGATAATTGATAATACAATGAATTAATAATGTAAATGAATAATAGTTGAATTAAATAATTTACTGCCCATAGGAAACTGGTGGGAAAGGCTCTTCCTGAGCTAGCATTTCAGCTGGGGGATACACTGCTTCCTCAAGCTGGTGGTGAGAGACTGTCCTAAACGTGTGGGAGATAAGAAGGCTCATGGGGCAGTGAATCAGAGAATGATGTGGAGATGAATGACACATGGGATCTGGAAGTCAGCCTACTCACACCTGTAAACCTTCCTGCTTGAGCAATGCCCTCTGAACAGACAGAGGCACACAATGAGCTCCTGGGGACATGAGAATGTTCAGGAGAAACTACAACCTCACCCACTGGGTGGAGATTTCCACTCTGAAGAAGACTGAAGTGAAGAATTACGGGATGATTCCACAATGAGAGGGACTAAAACTTCACCCTGAGTCAGGGTTTTGGCCACTTCCTGGTGGAAGTTATCACCCATACAATGGTGGTTTGTTTTTTGTGTGGAAATCATCATTCCTTCTGGTACAGTGAGAAGTCACTGGGAGACCGCTTACTGCCTTAAAAAGATCTGTTTGTAGAAGATATTTGTAAGGGAGTCTGAAGATTTTAGTGGAAGAGGAATAAAACTGTTAAAATAGTTCTTGATACATTAAGTAGTAAAGACAAACTAAAAGGAGCTTTTCTGAGCCTGGCACATTCTAACTGGCTAGACCATTGTCACGGTGTTATTTATATTGGATAATTCTGAATTTGAGGAATGTACGTGTCTGAATTTTGTATGACTGTTGCCAAGAGTAGAGGAAAAAGCCATACCTCTGCTCTCCTCCTCTCTGCTTCCCACCCCCTACTCTTCCTTCGTCCTCCTCCTCCTCCTCTGCCTTCTTCCTCTCTTCCTCCTCCTCCCCTCCTCCTCCTCCTCCCCTCCTCCTCCTCCTCACCTCCTCCTCCCCTCCTCCTCCCCCCCTCCCCCTCCTCCCCTCCCCCTCCTCCTCCTCCCCTCCCCCTCCTCCTCCTCCTCCTCCTCCTCCTCTTCTTCTCCTCTTCTCCCCCCATATCCTCCTCCTCCTTCTATTTCTTTCTGCTCCTCCTCCTCCCCTCCTCCTCCCCCCCTCCCCCTCCTCCCCTCCCCCTCCTCCTCCTCCCCTCCCCTTCCTCCTCCTCCCCCTCCTCCTCCTTCTTTGTCTTCTCCTCCCCATATCCTCCTCCTCCTTCTATTTCTTTCTGCTCCTCCTCCTCCCCTCCTCCTCCCCCCTCCCCCTCCTCCCCTCCCCCTCCTCCTCCTCCCCTCCCCTTCCTCCTCCTCCCCCTCCTCCTCCTCCTCCTTCTTTGTCTTCTCCTCCCCATATCCTCCTCCTCCTTCTATTTCTTTCTGCTCCTCCTCCTCCTTCTTTGTCTTCTCCTCCCCATCCTCCTCCTCCTCCTCCTCCTCCTCCTCCTCCTCCTCCTTCTTTGTCTTCTCCCCCCATATCCTCCTCCTCCTTCTATTTCTTTCTGCTCCTCCTCCTCCTCCTCCTCCTCCTTCTTTGTCTTCTCCTCCCCCTCCTCCTCCTCCTCCTCCTCCTCCTTCTTCCTCCACCTGTTCTTCAGTATTATAGGTTTTTCTCGACTTCAATTGCCCATTTATCCCCAAGTCTCCAGCCGTCTTTTCAAAGGACCAAAAAGTCAAGGCTGCTCTCAATGGTGTTCTGGGAAATTAGCGGAGGACCTCTAGTCACACTTTGGAAAGGTGATACAGGAAAAGCAGCATCTTCTCCTGGAACCTGAGTGGCAGAAGCGGAGATGGTTACTCCTGGAGGAAAATTACTGCTTGGTTCCCAAGTATGAAGAAGGAGTCTTTCTGAAAGAGCAAGTGGGTAGATTAAGGAGCACTAATTTCCAAAAATAAAGTCTGCAAGTTCTCCGGGCATTTGAGCACACACATGTACAGTGTTCCTCACTGCTGGTCCAACAAATAATTTGCCCCAGTACTGCATATTACCATGACCATTTATTCAAAGCAGTATTCTCAAGTTACTATATCATGGCAGAACTGATTTTATGTCTCAAGAAGGATTATTCAAGATGAATCTTTTACTTGGTTTTAGTTTAAGGTTCTTTTCACAAATTTCTCTTTCCATATTAGCAGGTTTACTCCAAACATCATACAGTTGCCCTGGCTGTATTTTATAGGCGTGTTTGGGGAGACCCACACTTGCCATGCCACCACCCACATAAGCCACAGAGGCAAGTAAGTGTGTGAGATCAGCACCTGTTGGCATTGAGTTGTGCAAAGCAGGTTTCTCAGTGGGTCTGGGGTTAGCTCCTGCCTCTTAAGGTCATTACCCCATCTATGGCCAGAGGTTCCTCCTAAGTACAGACAACTCTTCTTAGTAAACTTAGGTTTGCTTTCTTCTGAAAATTTTATTTTATTATTTTATTTTTTTAAGAATTTTTTAAAATTTTATTTATTTATTTGACAGACAGAGATCACAAGCAGGCAGAGAGGCAGGCAGAGAGAAAGGAGGAGAAGCAGGCTTCCCGCTGAGCGGAGAGCCCGATGTGGGGCTCTATCCCAGGACTCTGAGATCATGACCTGAGCCAAAGGCAGAAGCTTAACCCACTGAGCCGCCCAGGCACCCCTTCTGAAAATTTTAGAACTTACTTGGGTTGCTGAAGTTTTGCACTTCAACCTAAAATCACTTCCCATTTTGACCCTTTATTATTGTTGCTCTTACCCTTCAAACTAAGAAATAACAAGGGAATACAATATGTTTCTTTTCCATTTTTGTACATTATCCTACTAGGAGTGACTTCCAACTGCTTCGGCAGTTTGGGAAATAGGGTATTAAAATAAAGACATTTCAGAATAACTCTTTATGCTTTACAATGTCTCATGATGATATAAAGTTAACTTTATAGAAGGATTCAGTTCTCACTATACTCAAACTGAGGCTCATATTTTAAACAGATTTTCAACAAACTCATTTCATATTATAATTTACATAGGAAAAATGAAAGCAATTTTAATTTATCCTCAAGTCACATTTATAATTTTAACTGCCTATGATGATTCTTCTAAACTATAAAAATGCATTTCTCATTTGAATTTAGTCTAATCTACTTATGATGGACAAGCACATGCTGCAGCAAAAGAGGGCATAACAACTCAGTGACTAAAACTACACCCAGTTATTCAGTATTCTTATTGCACTGACGATTTGCAATATAAATGGAATATAAATATTCCATTCCATAATATAAAGCCAATATGCTTTCTTACAGGATTTCTGGAATAGGTTCCTATACCTTTTATTTTGTAGAAGCTAAAAATGGAAGCTCAGAGTAATTGTTCCAGAGTCACTAGGCTTAGCAATCTCCTCAGACACACAGCACAGCTGAAACAACCAGATAGAGAGAGCTATCTTATGGTTTTAGGCATTTGGATGACATTAATGAACAGGTCGGACTCACGCAGATGAAATTGAAATCATTGAAAAGTAGGGCCACTTAGAATAGAGAAAAACATTTCAAAGACTTTTATTCCCTAAGTATGAAGGGAAAGTTGTGTGAAGACATAAACAGGTTGCGAATGAAGCTAATGAGTTTGTTAACTCACCAAAAGTGACGATTGTTTAACTGTAGTTAGTAACCATTTCTACAGATTGAGTAGAAGGTTCTTTGCCTGTTCCGGGACGAAATTCAACTCCTCAGCGTAGTTTGTTATAAGTCGACCTTTCTTACCTAACTCCCACGCATAGAACTTCAGAGAGCCAGGGGTTCTGAAAAATTCCCTTTCTGTTTCCCCATGAAGGAAACTGTTACCAGGTTCTCTAATGCTTCAGCACAGAGTTTGCCTTTTTGTCTGGAACAGGCTCCGCCCTCTCCTTTTCTCTGTTGGTTTTGTTTGTTTGTTTGTTTGTTTTTTCTCCTCTGTTGGTTCTTATCTCAAGCATTAGTTCTTAGTTCTGGAGGCTAAGGGTCCAAAAGTAAGGTGTTGGTCTATTTGATTTCTGGTGAGAACTCTCTTTCTGGTTTGTAGACAGCCACCCTCTCACTCTGAGAGGGGTGCGAGCAATAGAAAGAGACAGAGCTAGAGAAGGGGAGCTCTTCTCATAAGGATACTAATTTCATCAGATCAGGAGCCTACCATCATAACCTTGTTAATGTTAATTACTTCCTTATAGGACCTATCTCCAAATACAGCCATATGGAGGTTAGCTCAACATACGAAATTTGAAAGCACACTGTTCCATGGGATCATCTATGTTACAGGAAAGCCATGATTCATTTGTGTTTCTAAAGGCAGGCTGGGGCCAGAGGTATCCTCGAGAGACTTTCCCTGAGGTCTTCGGTGGGGTGAAAATGAAGTGGGGAGAAGTTTGGAGACCTTTCTCTGAGACTGGGAAAGCTCTTTCATACAGAGGCCTCTAGAGGTAAGACAGGATGTTCGTTTGTTCTTTCTTTCTTTTTTTAAAAGATTTTATTTATCTATTTGACAGAGATCACAAGTAGGCAGAGAGGCAGGCAAGAAGAGAGGGAGAAGCAGGCTCCTTGCTGAGCAGAGAGCCCCAATTGCAGGGCTCAATTCCAGGACCCTGGGATGATGACTCAAGCTGAAGACAGAAGCTTAACCCTCTGAACCACCCAGGTGCCCCTAAGACAGGATTTCTTTCTTTTTTTTTTTTTTTTAAAGATGCTTTTTTTTTTTTTTTTTTTTTAAGATTTTATTTATTTATTTGACAGAGAGAGATCACAGGTAGACGGAGAGGCAGGCAGAGAGAGAGAGAGATAGAGGGAAGCAGGCTCCCTGCCGAGCAGAGAGCCCAATGCGGGACTCGATCCCAGGACCCTGAGATCATGACCTGAGCCGAAGGCAGCGGCTTAACCCACTGAGCCACCCAGGCGCCCTAAGACAGGATTTCTGATGGGTGCCTTGAATGCCTAAGAGATGGGACTGGATGCTGAGCTTACTGTCCAAATTTTAAGAGCCTGTGAGTCTTAGGCAAGCCCCAGACTTCAGTCAAGCAGCCTGCTGGGATGACCAGGGCAGGATGAATGAAGGCCCTGGCACCTTTCCTGATTAATCTGGAGTATCTGAGGAATCTGACCTTGAACTTATACATGAACTTTGAGAAGCAACAACACAGCCAAGGAGTTCCTTCTCAATCTGCCAAGTGGGGGATTTGAGGACACAAAATTTCATCTAGAGAGAAATGATGAGAGAAATGAAAGCATTACGTGTTGTTGTAAGTGACCTCTCTATTAAAACATTTACCATGTCGGGCTGTAATGTTGCCTTTATTCCCTTCTAGACTTTGGGTTACTTGGGGCAGGAACTAGGTTTTGTACCTCCTCTTTCCTCTAGCCCCTCACTCAATGCCCCGGGAAACTGAGCCTTGATATACGTTTGTTGAGTCATATTGGATTGCAAGCCTCCTTTTAGAGTAAAGGGTTTTGTGTGATAGATTTTCCTTTTAGGGCAAACCGAAAAATGGCACCTTAGTAAAATTGTCGTGTAATTACTAAATCAACAATTCACTTATAAGAAGAAATTCTGAGAGGGTTCATGTAAGATCACCAAATTGACAGTAAAGAAAACTCTAAATGTAATCATTCATATTTTAGGTACTTAAAATGGCCAGATATCAGAATTTCTTCCACTTGGTTTTAATTTCTGGTATACCAAATACCAGATTATTCATGCTACTAGGGATAATTCTCCCTCCGTCCTTTATATTACCACGTTAGTCAAATTTGGAAAGAATATATACAAGTTGTATTAACCAAGAGACTCAGCCCAGCATTTGATCAGAAGCTAGAGGGAGGCTCCCCTGATCCAATCACAAAGGTGTTCCTGAAGGTGTTCCTGGCACCCCAGAGCGCCCGTGTTGGGACAGGGATACCTGCCGGCTGACTTGGTTCCTGCCGCGGGAATGCGCAAGGCGAGCGGGATAGGGGTCCGCCCCGGGACAATCCGGGAGGCCTGCGCGGGGCGGACCTGGGCGGGGCGGGAGCGCCGCGGGGCAGACGAGGGGCGTGGGAAAGCGGGCCGAGGGTGGGGCTGGGACCGCTTTCTCGCCAGCCAGCACTCGGCGCTGGCCCCCGGGGAGCGGAGGGGCAGGCTAGGGCAGCTCCCCAGCTCCCCGCGTGATAAAACTTGAGAAATAACCAGGAGGGGCGGCCCGGCGTCTCCTGGGTCCAATCCCGTCTCTGGAGCGAACGCGCTCCCGGGAAGGCGAGCCTGACGGAGGCCTAGGAGACTTAAAGAGGAGTAGCAGCGAGGCACGCCCGCACCGCGCGCGGCCGGACCTCCGTGCGCTCTCACCTCCGGCCTCCTGCCCGGCGCCTGGGTTCCCCCTTCCCGCCCTGCGCCGCGATGGCCACCGCGCAGCCTCGGATCCCCCCGCGCGGAGCCCTCGGCAGGCTGCTGCTGAGCCTCGCGGTGAGTGGGAGCCTGGGCGGGAGCCGGGCCACGGCAGGGCTGGACCCGCTCTGGTCCCGCGGGGAAAGCGGAACCGGGGCGAAGCGGACAGAGAGCAGACGGCCGCGGCTCGGCTCAGTCCTGCCTGGCAGGACGAGCCAAATTTGGGCCCGGACGCGGGAGAGCAGAAAACGAGCCTTGGAGGGACGACTCGGGCTGAGTTTTGTATTTGGGACTTAACGTCCGACGGTTTGAATTACGAGTGGCGCTCCGGCGTGGCTGCGCTCTCCTCTGGTCCTTCGCGGGCGCCTAGGGCTCGCCCTCTTCCCCTGGCTCCCCGGGCTAGGGATGACGATCGGGGCACGTCTGGGTGGAGAGGGACGAACTGTACTGGGTCAGGTATTTCAGTGAGTAAAAGACGTTGAGATGAGGTTCAAGAGGCTGCTCCACCCCAGGGTCGCCTGGGATGGCGACGTTAGTGAGCGGAGGGGCTGGAATGGTGCCCTCGGTCCCCGCGTGGAATTAACTCTGAACACCGGCTTCCAGATTGTTACAAGCCTACCTTTCTAACCTAATTCCCAGCTTCTGCTAAAGGCTATTCAGAGCTCACCCACGAGTCTCCCGGCCCTGGGCGAAGCGTGCCTGAGGCACGAGGGCGTGAGAAGGCTGGATCCGGACTAGGATTGGGCGGGGGAGAGGGGCTGTTGGGGTGCAGCGGAGAGGCTAGAGTCGGGGTGGGTGGAGGGGTGGGGTGGGCGTGGGTTTCAGTGGTACTTTGTGTCTCTCCGGGAAGGACTGCGCAAGCCCGGAGCCCAGCTTCGGGTCTTCTGTGTCCTGGAAAACCGCAACTCAGAACGAGATTCACCTGGAGAGGAAATTAGGGATAATTCTCCGAGAATATGAGAGACATACAGCGAAAAATCCGGAATTCCGAAGGCGCGATTACGCTTCAGACGGGACCAGGGTTGCGCTCGGGAAGGGCGGTGGAGAGGAGCCGCAGACCCACTTCCCCGCATTCAGGGATGGTCGTGGGGTCCCGCACAGGGAGGACCTGCCTAACTCGGGAGTGGGTCAGCTCTGGCTACAAGGATTCCTCTGCCCCCAGGCAGGGCGAGTGGATGGATCAAAAAGCCTTGTCTTCTCTTTGAATCAGCGAGTTATAAATTTGGGTTGGTACTTATGATCTAAGAAATGTTTATGGACAATGACTTGTACAAATGAGGGCGTTGAATTGCAAGGCAGCTGTTCCAACAAAAGGAGCTGATGAAATGACTCTTTACAAATGGGAACTGGCCTTAAAGTGTGCTCTTTTGTGATAAATTTGGAAGAATTTCCAATTTTTATGTTTAAAAGCATGAATTGAGTGTTTTCTCTGGGAAAGGGATTGGAGAATGAGGAGAAGAAACTGCAGAGGTACTGTGCTAGCAAGATCTCTCCTGTATTCCCTGGAGGGGAGGGTGTGGAATTCAAGCAACTGTCATGGTGACAGGAATGGCGGTGCAGGTGTTGGGGCGTGGCAAGGCAAGAAAGCGCGTGTCTGTCCAAATGGAGATAGCGTCAGCTCTAGTATTAGACATACTCGTTTAGGATTATTTTAAAAAACAATTTCCTTAAGTTTAGACTGAATGGGATTATCTGGAGACTCGAATACTGGAGAGTGTACATAGTATAATCTCTTTAATCCAAAACCCCCAGTGCACAAGTACCTTCCGTTTCTGCCCTAATGGGTAAAGGAAGACCTCTGTTGACCATCCACCGTATTTCCCTTTGACGCACAGGACTCAGTATAGTGTTAATGGTGTAACACTTTAGAGACAGTTTTCATTTTATAGATACTTTAATGGATCTCTCAAAAACAATTTCTTGTTTGAAGTGAGAGCTCTTCAAAGCAAGTCTTTAACACAAAACTGGTAGTTGTAACAGGTTAGCCTTCCCACTCAGCTGTCCCATAAGCAAAAGCATCTTCCCATTTACACCCTTCTCCTGCATCTGCTTCCCTTTCAGAGCTCTCTGTTCTCAGTACATTCTAAACTACTGTCACAAAATTAATTCCCAGTAGCACCCCCCCCCAAAGAAAACAGCAGCGAAGCCAAGTGGGAACTAGAAAGTAAACACATCAGACCATCCCATTGTTGTTGAAAGTACTGAATGTCTCTTAAAACACTTCCCTGAATGCAACTAAAATTGAGAACGAATTTGCATTAGGTCAGTTGCTCATCTGTCCTACCACATTGCAAAGAATAGTACCTTTCAAAGATATGTTTAATATTGTTCAGCATACCCAATCCACTTTGGGAATTGTCATCCAGTATATTTTAAAGAGTATGTTCTTGAGCACAGTGAATCTTCAGTTTTGCTAAAAGAACTCTTCAGAAGGAATTTAAATAGTGTTTTCCTTTCTAGCTTAACATACTGTTTTCCTTTGGAGTATCAGAATCCTGTCTGCACCTGTGCTGACAAATGGGCATTCTATCTTTCCAGATTTTATTGCATTAATTAACAAGAATAATGTGACTCCTTTAGCAGACTTGTTGTTGTTGTTGTTCTTGATGACATTTGAGATATGAATCTTTTTAAAATAAGAGTACAATAATTTCTATTAATTTTTGCATTAGTGACAAAAAGGCTAAGGCAAACAAAAGAAGTAACTATTTTATTTATTTATTTATTTATTTGACAGACAGAGATCACAAGTAGGCAGAGAGGCAGGCTGGGGGGGGAGCGGTGGGGGTGAGGGTAGTGGGGGAGAAGCAGGCTCCCTGCTGAGCAGAAGCCCCATGTGGGGCTAAGATCCCAGGACCCTGGGATCATGACCTGAGCGGAAGCAGAGGCTTTAATTCACTGAGCCACACAGGCTCCCCAACTAGTTTATTTTAAAACCACCACCCTGAGAAAGTCAAAATTTTGATATCTATTTGATGGGTGCATTATCAGCTAGCTTTCTAAAAGGAGATTGTTGATGTTCATTTTGAGATACAGCTAGATCCTGAAACACCTTCTGAATCACTAAATATATGTGAGCCTATGCACATTTTTGTGTCCTGTTGTAATCCCCTTGGTAGTTAGCATTCCATACATGGAATCTATGGTCACCTGTGGTTAATCATGCTTTCCATTTAACTAGAATTCCTGTCTTACAAAGAGTTTGGTTAGAAAGAAACTTATTTGCATGATCCAAGGAGTGAGAGTACAGAGAGCTCAATATTTTGATTTACCTATGAGCTGGTAAGAGTCTGAAAGGTAATATTTCCATTTTGCCGGAGGCAAGTGTCTATAGGAAAAATGACACTTTTAAAATTTCAAAACTATTATGCTCAGCGAAGTTGGTCCTGTTTATTTTTCAGTCTTCGTAT
Organism: Mustela erminea; assembly: GCF_009829155.1. NCBI lineage: Eukaryota > Metazoa > Chordata > Mammalia > Carnivora > Mustelidae > Mustela > Mustela erminea. The sequence goes on from NC_045626.1 coordinate 40,625,825, forward strand.
GAATTTCCATTGTTCAGCTTCTTTTCCCTCTTGTAGAAAAAGGGTGTCATTTTAGAAAGCTTACTGGTATATTCACAATAAAACTGTACACAGGAGAAAAGTAAAACAATTTCAGATAACCCTTCTTATTTTCACTCTCCTTTTGGCATTGGATTTTCCTTATCAGGATTTAATTATTTGTATGATAAGCTTTCTATCACACAATAAAATTTGAATAATACTATAAGATGAAACAGGGTAATTAATTTTTCTCAGACCACATGGACAATACTTTATGTTATCATTTTTTAAAACTCAATTTGTTACATTTTCATGGAAAGTTCTGTAGCTTCAGGCTTTATAAGTCAGGTATTTAAAGCTGACCTGGAATATTTTCCATTAAAAGACAGTCTTTAAAAAAAAAAAAAAAAAAGGCCGTCTTTTATACTTCAATATTTTCCGTAATATAGCCAATCTCCACAAATAGTTATAGTGTCAAGAAGCATGACATAACTGAAAATCTATATATGAATATGATCCTTTTCAAAAATTATATTAATGAATTAATTGTACATTCTTTCTAATGATGTACTATATAGCACAGAATATGAATGAGCTACTACTGTAAGCTCAGCATGGATAAATTTCACAAACATCATTTCAGTGAAGAAATCAAGTAGCAATTAGCATATTACTGTATATATGTAAAAGCCAAAAATTGGCAAAATAAACCTGTATCTTCTTTAAGGACACATATATATGAGATAAAATTAAGCAGAGGTGGGAAAATAAATGGTTAACACAAAAGTTATCCATTATTTTTAGGATATTTTAGGATATTTGTGGGAACAACGAAAATACACCTGAGAAGAGGTATATAGAAACTTTGAAAATAGTAACATTCTATTTCTTAACTTTGAAGGTGAGCACCCTAGTATTCATTTTGCTATTTTTTAAAACATATGTACTATATATATATATAGTGTGTGTGTATAGTATATATGTTTAAAACATATGTGTGTGTGTGTGTATGACTTTCTGTATTTATGTCTTACAAAGGATGTTAAAAGAAAAAAGCAATAGAGATGATCAACAAAACCAAAGCTATTCTTTGAAAGTATACATAAACCCTGCTATGGCTGAGCAAGGAAGAAATAGAGAAGTCACAGATAAAGCAATATTAGGACTAAAAGGAGACATAGTCATAGAGAAGACAGATCTTTTAGATAAATAAATAATAATATTAATGTATTACTTCAATTAATTTGAAAACAGAATGAGCAATTTCCTACAAAATACAAATTACCAACTGGCTTAAGGAGGTATACAAAACCTAAATAAACTTAAAACCATTAAAATATGGAGTTAAAAGTTAAGTGTCTTGACCCACAGACACCTTCATATCCATCAAGTCCAGGACTGTGATAGGTAAATTCTTTCATGATTATATGGAACATATATTCTCTCCTGTATATAAATTGTTTCAAAGAACCAAAAAAGTGGAATAGTCTTTAATTCATTTTATAAGGATTGTATGATACTCAAGAGTTGTAACCTGATTTCACTTATGGACATATATTTGAAGTACCAAAATAAATAGCAGCAAACCAAACCAATAATATATTTAGAAGTTATCATGTCCATGTAATATTTATCTCAGGAATGGAAAGGTGGTTTTCTATTATCAAATCTATTATTGTTTTGTTTGTTTGTTTTTAGAGAGAGAGGGAGAGAGCGCGTGCGCGCGCGAGCGTGGGTACATGTGCATGCATGAGCTGGGGAGCCCAGTGCAGCTTGATGGCATGACCCTGAGATCATGACATGAGCAGAAATGAAGTCACTTCACTGACTGGGCTACCAGGTGCCCTAGAAAACCATTATTGTATTTTAACATAGTAATGTATTTAGAGAGAAAAACTATATGTTTCAAAATAAGTGGGAAATTACATTTATTGTTATAAAATATTCTTAGTTGATTAGGAATGTAAGGGAATGAATTTTTTTTTTTTAACTGAACCATACTAAAAAATCAACGAATGAAGAAAGAAAGAATGGAAAAGAAGAGAAGACAGGGAAGGAAGGGGAGAGAGGGACAGAAAGAAGGAGGGAGGAAAAAACTAACTCTTAATGAATGCTGAAGTGGTAAAAGCATTATCTTTAAAGTTAGAAACAAATCCATAGTGGTCACTATATCTACTTTGTCCTATTCAGCATCTACTGGAGGTCTTAACAAGCACCTATCAGATAAAATATGTCATAGCAATAATGAAAGAGGTTAAGGATTTGAAGAAAGAATCTGACTGCCATGTTGCTAGCTATAAGATTAGCTACATGTGAGATCTTAAACTATCTTCACAAACTACTGGAACTAATAAAAGTAAACAAGTTTCCCAGATAAAAAATGTAGAAAGATTTTTTATGGAATTGGTTAGCTGGTCATAAGAATTTTTTGAGGGTAGGAAACTTACAAAGCAAACCTAATTTAAAGGAAGATAATGGGGATTGGGGTCACCATAACAAATACTTCTATCTGTAATAAGCTATAGTAATTAAAACTATATAGTTTTGATACAGAGATAAACACATATGCTGATGAAATAATGCGGAGGGCCCAGAAATAGATTCTGTTACTGGGGTCCATACAGAGGTTGTATGCAGCTTTATCGTTTTTAGTTAAGGGAAGAGTCGCTCAGTGATGGTTCTCTATAGTTGTCTATCCATATAGAAAAGGGTAAGATTAGATATCTACAGTGACTCACACACAAAATACATTCTTGATGAGTAAAAGATTAAAACATTGAAAGTAACTTTAAAATTTTTATAAGAAAATACCAGATAATACGTTTATGACAGGGTAGAGGGGCAGATATTAATAAACAAAAGTATAAGCTAGAAGAAATGTTTAATGAAATTGACTACTTAAAAAAACCAAAGGAGGGGCGCCTGGGTGGCTCAGTTGGTTGAGTGTCCAACTTTTGATTTTGGCTCAGATCATGATCTCGTGGGCTGTGAGATGAAGCCCTGAATTGGGCTCCATGCTCAGTGCGGGTGGTTCAAGATTCTCTCCTTCTACCTCCTTTGTGCTCTCTCAAATAAATAAATACATAAAATACATGGGGGGTTAAGGGGGTAGAAGAAGAATAAATGAAACAAGATGGGATTGGGAGGGAGACAAACCATAAGTGACTCTTAATCTCACAAAACAAACTGAGGGTTGCAGGGGGCTTGGGAGAGGGGGATGGGGTTATGGACATTGGGGAGGGTATGTGCTATGGTGAGCGCTGTGAAGTGTGTAAACCTGGCGATTCACAGACCTGTACCCCTGGGGATAAAAATACATTATATGTTTATAAAAAATTTTTAAAAAAAGGAAACTAAAGGAGATGCTTAATAAATTTGACTACTTTAAAACTGAACCACTGTTTATTAGAAGGATACTACTAAAAGAGTAAAAAAAACAACCTACATAAGCTTACAAGCAAAATATATTTTAAAAAAAGACAATACATGAAATGATTAAATGAAATGAATGGATGATTTACAGAAGGTAAATGGAAAATTAACACAAGAAACGGTACTCTGTCTTGCTAGATTAAGGAAATGCACATTAAAGTGACAGTTATAGAATTGGCAAAAATTAGAAAAGCCAAATATAATTAATCGTAGTAGAGGATTTGAGAAACAGAGGGATCTAATATTCTGGGGACAATATAAATTGATGTTAGTACTTTGGACAGCAACTTGGGAATTGAAGTAATATATTTCTGTCCTAATACTCTGCAACTGAAAAGCTGTTTATGACAGTGTCATTTGTAATAGAGAAAATGGAAACAAGAATAAGGTCTATCATAGGGGAATGAGCAAAAATAAACTGTGGCGAAGTTATAGAAAAATCTTAAATATATTCTTGAGTGAAAAATGCAAGTTGCAAAAGTATACATAAAGACACTTAATTGCACACAGTGTCAGCTCCTATTTTATAGGTGCATACATATATAATAAGAGCACAAAAACCTACAGAGGAATTTTGAATGCCAACAGAGAGAAAACGCTTCCTTTAAGAAGAGAAATGGAAATGGAGTAGAACATAGCCGTATGTGAAATTTTAATTTAAAAAAAATGAAGCAATGGGGCAACTGGCTGGCTCAGTTGGACGAACATGAAACTTTTGATCTTGGGGTCATGAGTTTGAGCCCCATGTTGGAGAGATTGTTAACTATAAGCACTATACAGTAGATCTCTAGGATTTATTTTTCTTATCTGGAACTTTTTCTTTATTCTGTATTAATGTGACTTTTTTTTACTTCTAGGTCTTCAGCTTTGCTTGTGAAGGCTGCGAAAAGGTGACACTTAATATACCTTCCAAACTAGAGGCAGACAAAATAGTGGGCAGAGGTGAGAAATTTCAAAACAAATGTTTTTAAAACAAATTCAGTTTATTTATGCTGAAAAGAGCATATTATCGAAACATTGCCTTTGGAATTAGCCTTAATCTATTTATAAATAGATATAATTCAAGATAGCTTTAAATATATATTCTATTCTTTATAACTCCATTGAATTCTGTGGTTAATTCCCATGCAAATGTTCCAAATCCCCATTTTTGTAGTCATTCATGCTTTAACAGTTTAAAGATTACATAAAGGGTTACACGTAGGGGGCACTTGGGTGGCTCAGTCAGCTCAGTGTCTGACTCTTGATTTCTGCTCAGGTCATGATCCCAGAGTCCTGAGATCCAGCCCCACATTGGTCTCTGGGCTGGGTATGGAGTCGGCTTGGGATTCCCTCTTTCCCTCTCCCACTACCCCTCCCTCCACTCTCCAGTGCGTGCGCTCTCTCTCTCTAAATAAATAAATAAAATATTAAAAAAAAAAAGTTACAAGTGGAATGTAACACTTTCATTACCCTAGTATTCTAAGCATTAGAGAAGTATAGATAAGTGCTGAGAAAATCAGAACAGGTTTTTTTTTTTTTTAAATCAGTGCTAGAGCTGGATTGCGGAACATCACAAGATGAGCCATTCCATCCAAACTGTACTTAATGAGCCATTTTTACATGGAGAAACTGGGGGACTTTATAAACTTTCCCAGCAGCTGGGAAGTTCTGCCCAGGTGTTCTTTTCATGTGGTCTAGAAAGTATAAGAGGAAAGCATCATGTTTGTTTTGTTTTGTTTTGTTTTGTTTAGAGAGATATAACTTGTCCCAGACATGCCAAATTTACTTTTTCAGCAAAGTGTCTCATATCTGGTTAAGTGCCTCATTTAATTTGTATTAAACAAACGTCACTTTAATTCCTACGGGAAGGAAGAAAAAAGAGGATGTAAAAGAGAGGGAATGTTCCTTTGAGAATAGACAAGAAGTTATCCTTATGCTAAAAATGTCAAGATGAGAGAAATATGTTCATTAAACATGTTCATTTCTTTTTAAATCAATGTTTCCATCTGTGACGGATGGGATTAAAGTGACAAGACTTTACATGGGTAGCAGTAATCCTTTGAGAGGCACATTCATTTAAGGGCACATTCATATATCCGTTTGGTTGTTGTTAAAACTGACAGTTGAAGAATGAGATGAATTAGATACTTTTGATATAAGTTTCAAAACAGTACTGTTGATATTTATATCTCATTACTTCTTACTCCCAAGAGGAAAACTCCCAGGGAGAGAAGACCCACATGCAGAGCTTCAATGAGGAACCCTGGAAAGCTGAGACTAGGAACACAGAGAGGACCATGGGCATAGGGGGAGCTGGTGGGAGGTGGGAGGTGGGTAACGGGAGTGCCAGTGGGAAGATTTCAAAGAGAGACATTCCTTACTTGACTATTTGCCAAATTCATACCCCCTGTTGCTCTTTGGGCTCAGGTGTGTAACTTCTGGCTGAATCTTAAAAGACTCACACTATAGTGTTCAGGGGAAAACCTTCCTGTTTGTTTATTCAGCTGTGTGTGGGGGCGTGGATATTGGCTTTGTCATGATTGCAGCACACACGCCTCATTAATAGGAAGATCATTTGCATAACCCTCTAGAAATATATAAAGGTCTAAAAACACCTTACTTGATACATGTATACAATCAAAAATTATTATTATTTTTTTTAAAGATTTTATTTATTTATTTGACAGAGAGAAATCACAAGTAGATGGAGAGGCAGGCAGAGAGAGAGGGAAGCAGGCTCCCTGCTGAGCAGAGAGCCCGATGCGGGACTCGATCCCAGGACCCTGAGATCATGAACTGAGCTGAAGGCAGTGGCTTAACCCAGGTGCCCCTCAAAAATTATTTTTTAACTGAAGGACTGTTTTCATTTTTTATACATGTAAAGAATCTAAAATATTTGGTAAATGCAAAATGATTGGTTTATTTGATTCTACTTCTTGATTTTGAAGAAGTTGTATACTTTGTTTTAATACTTCTCTTTTCTTTTTGCATGTGTTTCTACTCTGCAACTTGGAAACTTTTGCTTGCAGTTAATCTGAAAGAGTGCCTCAGGTCTGCCAACCTTATCCAGTCCAGTGACTCTGATTTCAGAGTTCTAGATGACGGGTCAGTATACACAGCCAGCACCGTGGTGATGTCTGATGAGAAAAGATCATTCACCATATGGCTTTCTGACACCAAGACACAGACACAGAAAGAGATTAAGGTGCTCCTGGAACATCAGAAGAAGGTATTCAAAATACATTGATATGTTCAGGCATGCTTTTCATTTAAATCTTTAATTAAAAATTGCAAAGACGGGGGGCGCCTACGTGGCTCAGTCAGTCAAGTGTCTGCCTTAGATGGCTTAGGTCATGATCCCAGGGTCCTTGGATCAAGCCCCTCCCAAGGCACTTTGCTCAGTGGGGAGCCTGCTTCTCCCTCTTCCTCTTCCCCAGCTTGTGTGCTCTGTCAAATAAACACATAAAATCTTAAAAAAAATTTAAAAATTGCAAAGAGGACAAAAGATAAATTAGTTTTTTATCTTTTGCTTTTCCTTCCCCTTCAGTTTGCTCTCCCTCCCTCCGCCCCCTCTGTCTCTTACGCTTCTCCCCCACCAAGAGTGGCTAACCATTGGCTTTGGATGGTTAGCCACTCTTGGTGGGGGAGAAGCGTAAGAGACAGAGGGGGCGGAGGGATTTTTGTGATGGTGGAAATGTTCTATAATCTGCATGGTCTGATATGGCAGCCAAATATTAATGGCTAATGAGCGCTAGGCATGTGGCTAGTGTGACTGAAGGACGGCATTTTTTATTTTATTTAATTACAATCAATTTAAATTTAAATAGTCACATATAGTTAGAGCTACCATATTGGAGAGGGCAGAGGAGGGTGTTAAGGCAATGAAGAATGTATGTTTTCTTGCTCTGGTTCTCCTGAGTGAGTGAGGTTTTAGCAGAAAAGAACACTCTGTCTTCAGTATTATAAAGAGGACACATTAGCTTTCTCTATGTGAGGGTAAAAAGAGGAAAAACTAAGAGTGCAGTGATGATTTTCCTAACCTGAAAGTATGGTCAGTATTAGAAGGGTATAGAAAGTGAAATTCTTCAGTTTATGAAAACTTTAAACTTTGGATGTGGTCTTTCTTCCCCATCTAATGCCAAAAGACCGTATTATCTGGCATTTAGCTTCAGCTTGGAGAGCTGTGAACTGAGCCTCTTGGGCAAAGTGAGGTTGATGGACTGTCCACTCCTTTGCAACAAAGTCGGCTGTGATACTTTTATTTATTTAATTTTCTTTCTCTAAATTCAGGTACTGAGGAAAAGAGATGCTAAAGAAGCCGTTCTCAGGCGTTCCAAGAGGAGATGGGCCCCTATTCCCTGCTCCATGCAAGAGAATTCACTGGGCCCGTTCCCTTTGTTTCTTCAACAAGTAGGTTTTACATTCTTTCTGATTGGGAGTGTTTTAATTCCCAGAGTCTGCTTTGTTCAGGTTTTGTAAACTCTTGAGAGATTTAAAAGGAAACATATTTGATTGAAGATATTCATGAAGTGTAATCAAAGTAAGTAAAATGAGAAAATCTCTAAAAAGCTAATAATATGAAAAAGACTACAGCCATTAAAGGATGCTTATGAGCTTATTTGTTCAAAAGCCACTGGCTGTTGAGCCCCTGCTATGTCCCACGAAGGCACTGCTCTAAGTACGACCCTAGAAATAAATTTAGCCAAACCCTGGCTCTAGGTTATGAGCCTAGTAAGAAAGGCAGAGATAGGCACATGGTTATGATACTGGGTGATGAGTGCTGTGGCAGAGATGGTTTGGGTGATCTGAGAATTCATGGGATCCATACGAAGTCCTGGTGTGAAATGTGAAAATCAAGAAGAAGCTTAGGGAATCGTCCTTTAGGACCTAGGACCTAAAGAATGGTAAAGCGTTGTACAGGTAAGTAGTTATGGAAGAAGAGGGAGGAACAGAGGGTGAAGGTGAGCTCCTTAGTGGCTCCCAGGTAGCTCAGTCCTCCTGGTTATGATGGGGCTGGAGTAGGGAGACAAGGTTGAGAAGAGGCAGGTAGAGATCAAACCATGAGGGACTACTTGTGTACTATTAGGGAATTTAACTTTTTCATCAAAAGAAGAAGTTTTTAACCAGGTCAGGTTTACTTTTCATAAAGATCTAGATGAGACATATACAGTGAAAGCAGTTGCTGCAGTTGGGCTATGGCCCAGTGATTGCCTTTTCCTATTACTGTGCTTGATGTTTCATTCTGACTGTGTGACCTGTCTCCTCCCTTCTAGGGTCTTCCATGCTCCGGTGCTAGACCTTGTTTCTTATTTTCAAATTTTGTACTTGAAACACTCAGGAGGCATATTAAGAAATGGTTTCTGATTACCAGTTATACCGATCACAGCTAATATTAACCTCTGCATCGCTAAGCCAGTTGCTACCTCTTGGTCCTCTTTTCCTTGACCTGTGTCCCTTTGACATAGCTTATCCTTTCCTCCTCCTCCAAATACTCTCTTCACTGGGCTTCTAGGACACCACTCACCTAGTTTCCCACTTACCTCACTGGCCATTCTTTTCTTACTGAGTTCTGCTGGTTTTTCCTCATTCCTATGCCCATCCTTTCAAAACTTTGGAGAGCTCTAGGCTCAGCCTGTGAACCTTGTCTCTTGTTTATTTGTATTCATTCTCTTGCTAATCTCATCCAGTCTTACAGCTTTAAGTACTACTCTCTATTGGAGACGTAAGGCCTTATATTTCTGGGACAGACTGCCTAATTGATATTTCCACTTGGAAGCTTAATGGATATTTCATACTTAACATAGGCAGGGAAAAAAAGTTAGGGTATTCTCCTAAAAACACCCCCCATCTCAGTTAATGGCACCTCCATTCTTTCAATTGTTGAGGTATTAGAGTCTCTTGGGTTTTGGTTGTAGAGAACATACTTCTCTCTCAGCAGTTAACAGATAGGGATTTATTACACCATATAAGCAGTTGACAGAGTTGTTGGGAATACTGAAGAAAGGAAATTTAGATTGAACTTTCAGGAATGAATCCCCAAGCTACATTGCTGAATCCACAACCAGGGCACATGCTGTTTTCTCCATGATGGGACAGTCACTAATTCAGGAACTTATGCCACTAAGTGGCATAAGCATGACAGAGATTTATTTATTTTATGTGGAAGTGTGATCTGGTAAAGAGATTCTAATCTGAAAAATCACCAAAGACAAGACTTCTTTCTTTTTTAGATTGACCTTGAACTCTGCAGGTTCACGATGGCTCCTAATTGCGTCCAAATGGGGGAGCACATCCCTTCACTTTCAATACAGTTTAGGGCTTGCATATGTTATTTCTGCTCATATCCCATTGACCTGATCTTTTCATGTGGCCATACCTAATTGTAAGTGAGCCCGAGAAATGGGTCTCTTTTGGGCAGTCTTGCACTCAGCTATAAATTCCAACACAAAGGAACATGGGCAGGATAGATATTAGGGGATATCCGCACACTCTGACATAGTGTCATCTTCACACCACACATCCAACCCGTAGGCAAATCCTACCGGCCATACCTGCAAATTAGACCCAGGATCTATGCATTTCTCACCAGCTCTACTGCTATCATGAATTCTTGCAGTAACTAAATGGTCTTCCTGCTTTGTTGCTTACCCACCGTGTTTAGTCTTAACAAAACACCAAGTATTACCTTTTTAAAGTATAAATTAAATATATTACACTTGTCTAAATTTTCCAGTAGTTTCCCACCTGACTCCAAGGAAAAGTCAACACCGTTGGAATCACTTACATGATGTGGTCTCATGTCCTACTTCTTGCCCACTACCTTTCTCTGCTCCAAGCACTGTGGCCTCTTTACTGTTCCTTGAACACTTTGGGCACAGCCCTAACCCGGTCCCTTTGTGCTTTGTGTTTCCTCTGCCAGGAAGAATTGTCCCTATTTATTCTCATATGTCATTCTTTTAATTTTTGCCAGTTCTCCTCCCTAAGAAACATTCAAATTAACGTTCCTTTCACCAGTATATGAGTCTCTGATGGTCTGGCTCCTGCTAAAAATGGGCATTATTGTTCTTTTCCATTTGCCAAATCTCTCGATGGGAAATTATTGTTTATTGTTTTTAATTACATTTTCTTTGGTGACTTTTTACGTTGGACGTGATTTTCATTAAATCTGAGGTTTAAAAAAGTCTTTTGCCAAATGCTCCTTACTGTTTTGTGTGCTGATGAAGTGATAAATGTGATTACTATTTTATTAAATTCTCTTTAAAATAAAAATGATAGAAATGCATAAACTACATTTAAAAAATAACATTTTAACAGATTTTTAATTTAAAAGTTTTACAAATTTTTTTTTCCTCTTAGGTTCAGTCTGACGCAGCACAGAACTATACCATCTTCTACTCAATAAGTGGGCGTGGAGTTGACCAGGAACCTTTAAATTTGTTTTTCATAGAAAAAGACACCGGAAATTTGTATTGTACCCGGCCTGTGGATCGTGAAGAATATGATATTTTTGATGTAGGAGTTTTGTTGATATATGTGATTTTAAATGATTAAACTACGTTTCTTCTGATACTCCATGTCCTCTTTCCTGTCTTCTTGCATTCTTTCCTTAGAGTCAAAGAAAATAGGTTGTGGAATATTTTGGAATATTTGCTCTGCTCTTTATTTTAACTCTGGTAGGTAAAAGTGAAGCAAAGAGGTTAGTTGTATTTGGATATAAATTCCAGTATATTTTCAGAGTTGATTTTGTTTATGAAATACTTTCTCTAGTTACACATTTTCCTCTCTACAGGACATGGCCACCATTGATTGGAAGGGTCTTCGTCCCTCTTCTGTTCTGTTTTATTTATTTATTTAAAACTTTTTTTCCCATTCTTCCTTCTGCATATGTGATTCTCTGATCATGTCTGAGAACTAGATAAGAAAGCAAAAGTGGGAGACCAAACCCAATCAAGGTCAATAAGCCAGGCTTCTGTTATGAGTGAGCTTACAGTCAATGCGGAATAGCTCAGACGATTTTCAGTGTAATATGGTCAGTTCTTTGGGGTTATGTGGTCCTCACTGTGGTGAAGGAGGGGATGTTTCTCCATGAGAAAGAGGGATTCTTTCCCTAGACAAGGAACGGATGCTGGTAAGCAGACATAACTGATGTTTACCACATGGCATTGCTTTTGGTTAGAAAATTTTCAACTTGGTGTTGTAATCACGCTCTGAGTAGCAATACTCTATGTTGGCTGATAGAATTTAAATAAAAAAAAAGAAATACATTCTATTCGCCATTATATTGTCCTTTGATTAATTGGCAGTGCAGAAACTGGTAAATGTGTTCTGTTAAAAAAAAATCTCTTACAAATATGTGATCTATTAGGCAAAACAATAAAAGGTCTTGTTAGTTGCAAGATTGAGAATCATGGCTTTCTTTAGGTAATATAATAGGGATCGTTCCCACTGCATGAGTTTCATTGTTCTCCCCAATATAACGTTCTGATTATGGAGAGAATAAGAACTATACTCTGAGTCTAATGGACAGAGTTGTCTCTGACTTGACTGTACTTTGGAGTCTTATTTGAAGTGCATTTTTAACCAAATACTGAATTCCTCTTACAGCACTTAAAAGTGTTCTTCTATTTGATGTTTTGATGATTAAAAAAGAATTGAAGAGAATTTTTTAAGTCATTAATTACTGAAAAGATTTGCAGAGAAGGTAGCAGATAAAGCATAGTGTTCTCTCTTGCTAGAGTCAAGTATTAATGGACTATTGGCTTTGCTTTTTCCTGTTTTCCAGTTGATTGCCTATGCCTCGACTGCAGATGGGTATTCAGCAGACTTACCTCTTCCACTGCCCATCAGAGTGGAGGATGAAAATGACAACCACCCTATTTTCACAGAAGCTGTTTATAATTTTGAAGTTCCAGAAAGTAGCAGAGTTGGTAAGATAATTTTTTTTAATTGAACTTTTCTGTATGTGCTTTCTTTTGCCATTTATATTTTTTTCTCCTAGGAAATGTATGTTCATTTCCTTTGCTCTTACTTTCCTGGTATTTATCTTGCTCTTAACTGTTTTTTAAATCTAGTTAAAAATGCTTTTTACATAGTAAGGATACTAACCTATTGTCACCTGGCCAATATTTTCCCAGTGTATTGTTGCTTTTCAATTCTGTTTAAAGCTGCTTTTTTGAGGTAAAGAAGTTCAGGATTTCCATTTAGTTAAATCTATCCTTCCTTAGACCCATAAAGGCCTATTCTTTCGTACTTTATGGTAAGGAAATTTTATTTTTTTACTTACATTTTTTATTTAAATGCAATTAATTAACATACAATGTATTATTAGTTTCAGAGGTAGAGGTCAGTGATTCATCAGTCTTATGTAATACCTGGTGCTCATTATATCACGTGCCCTCCTGATTGTCCACCACCCAGTTTCCCCATTTCCTCAACTCCTTCCCTCCAGCAGCCCTCAGTTTGTTTCCTAAGATTAAGAGTCTTATGGTTTCTCTCTTTCTCTCTCTGATTTCATCTTTTTTTATTCTTTCCTCTTTGCACTATGATCTTCTGTTTCGTTTCTTAAGTTCCACGTATGAGTGAGATAATATAATAATTGTCCATCTTGGGTTGACTTATTTTGCTTAGGAAAATACCCTCTATTCCCAGCTACGTCATTGCAAATGGCAAGATTTCATTTTTTTGGTGGCTGAGTTTTATATATATATATATATATATATATATATATATATATACACACACACACACACATATATATTCTTTATCAATTCGTCTATTGATGGACATCTGGACTCTTTCCATAGTTTGGCAATTGTGGACATTGCTGCTATAAACATTGGGGTGCAGGTACCCCTTTGGATCACTACATTTGTATCTTTGGGATAAATAACTAGTAGTACCATTGCTGGATTATAGGGCAGCTCTATTTTCAACATTTTTTTTTAAATTTATTTATTTATTTGAGAGAGAGCATGAGCGGGGGAGAAGGGGTGACTCCCCAGTGAGCAGGGAGCCCAGTGTGGGACTTGATTCCAGGACCCTGGGATCATGACTTGAGAGCCGAGGACAGACATTTAACCGACTAAGCCACCAAGGTGCCCCTATTTTCAACTTTTTGAGGGACCTCCATAATGTGCTCCAGAGTGGCTAACCAGCTTGCATTCTTACCAGTGGTGTGAGAGGGTTTCCCTTTCTCTGCATCCTTGCCAATATGTCATTTCTTGACTTGTAAATGTTAGCCGTTCTAACCAGTGTGAGGTGGTATCTCATTGTGGTTTTAATTTGTTTTTCCCTGATGCTGAGTGATGTTGGACACTTTTTCATATGTCTGTTGGCCATTTGGATGTCTTCTTTGCAGAAATGTCTGTTCATGCCTTCTACCCATTTCTTGATTGGATTATTTGTTCTTTGGGTGTTGAGTTTGATAAGTTCTTCATAGATTTTGGATATTAGCCTTTTATCTGATAAGACATTTGCAAATATCTTCTCCCATTCTGTCTTTTATCTTTTGGTTTTATTGACTGTTTCCTTTGTTGTACAAAAGCTTTTTATCTTGATGAAGTCCCAATAGTTCATTTTTGCCTTTGTTTCCCTTGCATATGGGAACTTTTAAAAGTAAAATGTATTATATTAAATATTTTTGTCTACATTTTTTGAGACGTTGGGTTTTTTTTTACCCAAGACCAGATTATCTTGGGATGATACAGAACCAGTATCTACTTCCCAGAAAATATGAATCCTATCATATCCAAACAGAGTGTAACCTACAGGGTAGTACAGGAATCTCGTGTTGTCAATACGATACCAATTAATTATAAAAACAGATAACAGTTATTTAAGCTTTGAATTATATTTAGTTTATATACCTTATTTCACTTTGTCATTTTGTGGGCTTATCATTATTCTCACCTCCAAGACAAGACATACAGAATAAAGTCACAATAAAATTAAAATTAGTATCAATATTTTTATTAGGTTTTATTTAGGAAGGTATTAAATAACACCTACTGAAAACACAATTTTTTAAAGCTCTTATTTATATTATCTCCTTTCTTAAAACTACTACTATACTACTTCCAATTTAGAATGAATACGGGATAACTTTAGAGACAGTTACATCACGTGTTCTAAACACTTGTTCAGACACATGGAAAACCAAAGTATTCAGGCTAGTTGGCCCTTCAAATGTGGCATTATGATGTCTTCTGAGATTCACAATATGGAAAATAACCATTCACAATAAAGTTGAAAGAATGTGGACTCATTCATAAAGGATGACTTTGCTAACTTGCCTATTAAGTTTCAAGTAGTTACTTAGATCTTCACTAGATTTTTATATCTGCTATTCCTCTTTATATTTTACTTTGATAATTTGATGTCATAGATGCTAATCTCTTTATTACTCATATAGTACAATTAAAAAAATAAAAATTGTTGGTTTGGAGTTTAAAAAACCTAGTTTTCGATTTGGGGTCTGTTATTAACTCACTGTGGGAAATGGTGGAAGTCCCTTTGAGCTCTCTGAGCTGTAAAGGAGTTAATTACATTAGATGACATATAATATTTTTAGCTTCACAGTGACAATGACTCTGGTACTATTTTCTTTTTTTTGTAAAGAGAGATTATTGGTTGCCAAGTCTTTCTCGAGGATTCTGTTCTCTATGATAGTGACAGATAATAATCAAGGACAAATTCTTTGATGCCTTGATTCATCTAAGGCACTTGAAGCCTCTCACATGAGAAGGTTTGAGGCAGTTTGGGCTGTGATACTCTGAACTATTAGGTGTTCCTTGACTTTGTCTTAACTCACACACAGAGGTTTGGACGAAGGGTGCTCAACTAATATTTAAGTATAGCACTCATGAAGAGGACTTTTGAAGTCAATATTTTAGGAAGATTTTTCTGTGTAAGTAATGCAGTTCTTACCCAGAGAATTAAAATAGTGTTTGTGTCCTGTCAGTAAAATTTCAAGAAGAACGTATTCTGCCTTACAAAGATTAGAAACTTTTTCTATGCAAACATGGATAAACAGCATTTTTTTTCTTATCATAAGATGATTACTTCATGTCTTTGTATGGATCTGCTGCAAAAATCTTGTCATTATTTATAAATAGGTAATTGGATATTCTCTACTATTTTTATATGTATGTATATATATATATACACATTTATTTATACATACACACACATATATGCAAATTTTAAGGACGTATAGTGAAAAATTATTTAAAACTAATATTTCCTTACATTAATTAGTTTTTATTTCAACAAATCGTATATGTGTGTGATATGTATATATGTGACTGTACCTGTCTATGTATTTTTCCCCAGGTCAGTCTTACATACAGGGCTATAGGCAAAGTGGATCTATGTATTATATTTTCATGGGCACTGGAACACTGTCCTTAGCACTATACAATACCACCTCTTTGTATGCTTTGATAGCTGTAATCCTTTACCAGAAAAATTTTCTTACGTTCCGTACAGATGACAAGTATTAAGGGTTCCAACTGAAGAAGCAGTTGACTTAAATTCCTCCTGAAGGGTGAATAGTACGAAATCCCTTCCTGAGGATTAAGTGGGGCTGAGGGCAATGAGGTGTTGATGCTTAGTGGGTGAGAAAGAATGAGACACGTCAGAGACCAGTAAAAAACATCAGAGAATAGAGATTAGACTGTGAAAGGTCAGCTTGGCCATTTATACAATTATATGCCAAGTCAGTCTTGATTTATCTATTAATCAGAAATTAAATTTAAAAATTTGATTTATGTAGGAAATCAAATGGTTTCTCTCTCCAGCTAGATTTGTTCTTGAAGTGTGTGGAAATATGTGTTGAAATTCTTCTTTTTTAAAGAGATTTTATTTGAGAGAGAGAGAGCAGGAGTGGGGCGGGGGACAGTGGGAGAGGGAGAAGCAGGCTCCCCACTGAGCCGGGAGCCTGAGGCGGGGCTCGATCCCAGATCCCAAGACCCTGGGATCATGACCTGAGCAGAATGCAGACGCCTAAAGACTGAGCCACCCAGGTGCCCCATGTTGAAAATATTCTTGATTGCCATTTTAATAAGTTTTTAGTAATTTACTGTCAAACATTTTTAACAGTGAACAGAGTAAAAGTGCACTTTGATTCCCAGCATCATAGGGTTTTACATTATAAACCTGAAGTCCTCTTCACTGGTGCTCTCTAAAGATGGAATAGCTCAAATAAGAAATGCACTTAAAATTAGATTGCCACTGTCATTGTTAAAATTTGAAAAATATAAGGACTCCTAAATATGTTTTGTAGTTCTTGAAATTAAAGGCTCTTTTTTTTTCCCTTTTTAACATGTAGGTACTACAGTGGGAGTGGTTTGTGCCACAGACAGAGATGAACCAGACACGATGCATACACGCCTGAAGTATAGCATTTTGGAGCAGAGCCCGAGGTCCCCAGGGATCTTCGCTGTGCATCCCAGCACAGGTGTCATCACCATAACCTCGCACTATCTGGACCGAGAGGTAGCTTTCCACTCCGTGGAACATCATTTTACTGGGGCTCGAGATTCCTACCCCATTTACTGCAGTTGGCTCTCCCATGGTCCTAGGTGTTTCTAGACATCAGAATTCCTGGTCTTGTTACCTGTATTTTTGTTTTTGTTTTTTTAAATTATTACTTCTATTTTCTTAGGTAAGAGAAGCCATAGGATTATTGCAGATCAATTGTTGCTTAGTAGGAGTAGGAACAACATATATTTCTTATGAAAGTTGCTATTGTTAACTACTACTCTATTCCTGTATGTGACTAGTTGGTTCCAGCTCAGTAAAGGCTTCAGTGCTCATGTAGGACAATTAATTTTGCTTGTTGCATGAGTTTAGATCATAGACTGACCTCTGTCCAGTTATTGTTGATGGGAGCTTCTTAAGAGGAATGAATTAGTTGATATTAAGTTGATGGATTATTAGGAAACTTGTCACACTGGTTGGATAATAGTACTAGCATGTTGTCAGGTAGGGAGCACTTTTAGTTCAAATTCTTTATGCCTAATTCTATGCGGTCTATAATTTCCTTGCTTGACTGGATAGGTGTTCTATCCAATCTATAGAGGACAAATGTGACAGTCATAGTGATTCTCCTGAATCAAATTACTGCTCTGAATCATCTGATTTTTGTTATTGTTGCTCTGTCTATATTGTCAGCCTATGTTTAACTCAAAGCCCTGAATTATTGACTGAGGCAGATAAATCGATTTCATGTGCACTAAAGAGCTTGATTACCACACCTCCGTGGTTCCCACTATAACCTGATTAACACAAATAGAGAGCTCAGTATGACATGGAGAGATAATGTACAGAAGAAATCAGTGTAATTTGATGCCAAAGAAAAAGGGAGGGAATGATGAGAACCCATGAAAAGAAATCAAAAGTAGTATAAAGGTTCTGTTGGTTATTATTTTTATTTTTGTTTGTGGTCCGGACATTCTATGTGAGAAAGCACAGGATGGTAATAACAAATGGGCAAGTTTGAAGGGTCAATATGCATGTGTTTTTGTGTATGTGGGATAGGTAGTCTATGTAATAAGCAAATATAAGCATCTTCCCTCATTTTTTGCGGGTGGAGAAATGAGGCTTAGAGAAATTAAATAATTTGAGGGTACACAGCTTGTGAGGTACACATCTGTGGTCAAACCCAGGTCTGTTTTCCTGATCAAAAAAAGGCCAACTGGATTTTTCGGGGAGCAGCCTCAAAGTGTGTTGTGAGAACAACACAGAAAATGAAGAAATGAACAAGGGAGATAAAAACAAGCAAAAAACTCAGTGCATTTAGAGGAAGAAAAAGCAGGGTATCAGACATTGGGGCCTAAAGGAGGAGCATTTCAGGGTGAGAATGTTGGTTTCCAGTGTGGAAGGGGGATAAGCAAAATGAACACCGGAGGGAGAGAGAGCAGGAAATTGAAGATGAGTCAAGTCAAAAAGTGAAAACAAAACAAAAAAAGGAGTGGCTACTGGATAGTAAGAGAGAAGGGAAAGGCAACAGAAGTAATTGTGTCGTAAAGTAGT
Source organism: Mustela erminea (assembly GCF_009829155.1). Taxonomy (NCBI): domain Eukaryota; kingdom Metazoa; phylum Chordata; class Mammalia; order Carnivora; family Mustelidae; genus Mustela; species Mustela erminea. The sequence continues at coordinate 40,644,272 of NC_045626.1, forward strand.
TGAGTTCGTTTCATCATCACCACACCAGTTGCAAAAACTCTCCTCACTGAAGTCCATGGTGACCTCCTAATGGCGATGTCCACCCATGGCCTGGAGCCCCTGTCTATTGTTGGCACCTAATAGAACTCGTCTCTTTCCTGGTTCTTTTTCCGGTTTCCCTGATCTTTCCATTTTAGTACGTATAGCTTAGTGTTCTTACTTACCCTATTCTTGAAATGCTGCTGCTGTTCCTACTATCCTCAGTTCTTCCCTTTCCCTCTCCTAGATAGTCTGATTCCTGCTACAATTTGAATGACCATTTACACATTATTGGCCCCCGATTGGTATTTCGGCTGTGAGCTTTCCATATATGGCTGTGAGCTTTCCTGTAGGTATGGGGCCATACATCCAAGTGCCTTCTGAACCTGTCTCCTTCTATTTCCTTTAGGTGCATAAAATCCAGTATGTGCCAAACACAGCTCATTCCTTTTGGCTCTCCTTGCTAACTTTGTTCACGTCAGTAGAGAACGGGCTCTCCAGCATTTGCTACGTGACAGTTGATGATACACGCCCTCTGTCTGTCTCAGTAGGATGGCTGAACATCATACTCAACTTTCTCTCTTCTCTTATGTTTTATATGGAACCTACCATTACATCCTACTGAATGCTAACTCCCAAGGAACTTGCCTGTCACTCTTTCTCTCTGTCTTCGCAACTACTACCTCAGATTTGGATCAGCTGTCTTAGATAATTTCTTTGGTTTTCAGCTCAGTTTACCACAAATGATACTAAATCTTGAAGAAGCTTCTTTCTAAAACTCAGATGTTCTTATTTTGTGCTCCCCCTAGGAGTCCCACAAAACTTTTCCTAATTATCTGCTACTTAAGTGTAAATCTAAATTCTTAGTATGGCTTTTTGTAACTTAACCCATATTTACCTTTTCAGCTTCTCCCTGTCTTCTAATTTCTTAAAGTGTACACAAATACAGAATCCAATAAAAGCATGGATAGGCACAGATAGAAGAGTGTACAGTTGAGGTTTCATTTGTAAGTCAAAGCATATGTTTTCAAAACTAATTAAATACTTGCTTTGTTTTCAGACTGTAGAAAAGTACTCACTGATAATGAAAGTACAAGACATGGATGGTCAGTTTTTTGGACTGATGAGTACATCAACTTGTATGATCACAGTAAAAGATTCAAATGACAATGCACCGACTTTCAAACAAAATACCGTAAGTATATAAATTCAGAATATGCCTCCACTTGTCAACTGTCATTTGTTATTGAATATGAATTAACAAAATATAGATCATGCTTTGATGTATGTTTATTTTTATGAATAAAATTAAAGTTTAAATAGCTGACATATAATTCTCTTTTATTTATTCGTAGCAGTATTTATATTACCTCCTTCTAATAAGAGCAGGTAACATTCATCTTCATTTATCATGTTCTTTCATTTCAAGGATAATCCTTAATGAAACAACAGTCCTTGTAATTCATGGCTTTAAATAAACTAGATAAAAACTATAAGAACCAGTATTCTTAGAGTGGAAGAAATATTTTACTTCCTTTGTAGAGTTCTTTTTATTAAGTAAGTTTTTAATGAATTTTCTTCTGTTTCAGTACGAAGCATCAGTAGAGGAAAATGCTTACAATGTGGAGATATTACGAATACCAGTAGAAGATAAGGACTTAATTAACACTGTCAATTGGAGAGCCAATTTTACCATTTTGAAGGGCAATGAAAATGGACATTTCAAAATCAGCACAGATAAAGAAACTAACGAAGGCATTTTGTATGTTGTAAAGGTACAGTAATAATGGATAATTGACAACTTCAATCTAATTCATTCAACTAATGGTTTAATCAACGAAAGAGTTTCAGATCAAAGACTCCAGAAGTTGGAATAGAGCTTAGTCTGTTTAGTCCAGCTGTTCCCATCTAATGCTGTCTTTCTTCTATAATTTTATTGCCAGTCATTAGTCACCAAGCTTATGCTTGGACATTCTCAATTCTAAGGATCTCCATTTCTCCATTGGCAGCTGATTCCATATTTGGAAAGCTTTGATTCTCAGAAGTCCTTACTTCTACTGTGCCCAAATTATTCTCCTTATATCCCCTGGTTCTGTCTCTAATGGTCTGGGTTCCATCTCTCTTAGAAGAAATAGAATTCTTTTGAAAAGATTGCTTTGTTCTTTTGAAACTTACCTTCTCTATGGTAAATTTTCCTGATTCCTTTATTCTTTGCATGATACAATTTAGAAATCCATATTCTTTTTATTCTCTCTCTCTCTGGCATATGCCTGGTTGTATCTGATCCTTTATAGGTGGTACTGAGGGTGAAATAGTGTTGTATCAGACAGCACTGAACGAATTTGCTCTTTATTTTACATATAGTATTTTTGGTTGCATTGTTTTATTCTAGGCTCCAGGTTATGAGGGCAGAAAAGGTCCTATTTGGGAAGAATGGTTGGTTTTAAATTCATACCCAAAACAAAAAAGAAAATAGGCAGGTATATAGGCATATAGGCAGGTAAAGGAGTCATCCATTAATCAAAGGCTGCTTTCCTGCCAACAACAGTAATGGTGGAGACTTGGATACATAAATATCTATTTATAATTATTTCCTTTGTAAAAATTTCTAGAGATTATGGAATAAGCCTCAGCAAGTTCTACCCAGATGTGAATAGTCAAATATATTTGTTCCAAATTACTCTCAACATCAAATCTCTATATTTCAGTTTTCTCTAATGTGATCTGCTCAAGTTGAGGACTGAAACCGACTACTTAAGAAAAACAAAACTTTACAGCTGATAGTCGTAGGAAAGAAAGTAAGCAGATGGTACTGATTGTTTTTCCTCCTTACTGGTCCACCTCCATCCAGTCTTCATTTGGACTCTCCAGAAGGCAGCACCCAAGACAAGGAACCCAGTGGAGGGAAATATTTAGAAAGTGGATCCCAGGAAGCCAGAGTAAAAATGGAAAAGAAAGACAGGAAAGAATGAAAAGTCAATCAAGTCTGCGTTATTGACGTAGTCACCTTGGATGTTTGGTCCTGCAATGAACCATGAAAATGTACTTCAGAATTATCTCCTGAAAATGTGGTACCTGGGGCTTATCCATCAACTGCCTTTGTTGATATCCATGTCCCTCACCGGTTGAAGGTTGCCTCCAGGGAACCTCAGCTCTCCTGCACTTCTGAGCTTCCCTGGGCCTCATAGGGGGAGAGCACCCTGGCTTTGCAGCGAACTTTGAATCTGAAGAGCTGAATCTTTGTGTGCTTGAGCATACATGGGGGCATGTCCACCACAGCTGCAGCTGAAGTCGGGTAGGCTGAGGGTCTGTGGTGTATAATTGTAAAAAGAGCCACCATGCGTTAATTTCCAAAGTTGGACACAACTACATAGTGCAGGCATTTGTTTCAAAATTGATGATTGGCAACAGATGTTCCATAAAAGATTTCTCCTGGACACCTAGTCTATGCACCCCTCACTCCCACCTTGACTTCTTTCTAGAAATAAGTCAAAGAAATAGTTTGATATCTGAGATGAATAGATTATGCAGTAGTTCACGTTAAAGACCCAAGCTCAGACCTTTTAGAGTTCTCTGAATCTGCTGCTTGATTAGAAGGCTGCTCCTCTGTTCTCTCTCATTTAAGTCCATTACTAAAGACCCATTTTTGCTATTTTTTGTTTTAAAGATTTTATTAATTTATTTGACAGCGAGAGATCACAAGCAGGCAGAGAGGCAGGCAGAGAAAGAGGAAGAAAGCAGACTCCCCACTGAGCAGAGAGCCCAATGTGGGGCTCGATCCCAGGATCCTGAGATCATGACCTGAGCCAAAAGCAAAGGCTTAATCCATTGAGCCACCCAGGTGCCCCATTTTTGTTACTTTTTAACTCTCAGGGATTTTATCTTGTTTCAGAAGGCAAAATTTAAGTAACACTAGAATTAAATTTTTATTGTGAGTTTTTTTTGACCAATACAAAATGAATATTTAGTATACGTTCTCAAAAGAATGTATTCTTAAAAAAATTCCTAATTATGTTAACACATTCTATTTTGTTTTCCATATTCAGAGTGCATTTTTTCCCTCAAGGAGTGTTGATCACAGAGACATTAAGAAAAATGTTTCCAAATATTTTCAGAAATTATAGCCTGTATCCTAGAATATTTCTCACTCTGTGTGACTAATAAACATCTGTTTTATTTCTGGTGAACAGCTTTTGGGTACCATCTCAAGATTCCCCAGGAGGGAGAGCAATTAGACGGTCATACTTTATTTTTTTGTCTCTGGTTCAGTTTAAGTTAATTTCACATATGAAGAATAAAGAAAATCCCCCCAATAAAATTTTTATGCATTTATTCCCATTATCTTTAAATATAAGGTAGTCACATTTATGTAATTCTATAATTACATCCTAGTTCTTATATCTAGGAAATGCTTTTAGACATTTAAACGCAGTTTTCAAGTACTGGTCACCTTTCATGTCTGTCACAGGGAATGAGGCTAAGCACCATAGGTAGATTATAGCTGGTTGTCATATCCCTTTTAAGACAAGATACTATTATTACCCACAATTATTATTACTCACAATTAAAAAAAGATACTTACAGTTTTCTTTTGCACAATTTCTGTTGAGGGTTTTTTTTTTTTTTAAGATTTTATTTATTTATTTAACAGACAGAGATCACAAGCGGGGAGGGGGGAGAGAAGCAGGCTCCCCACTGAGCAGAGAGCCTGATATGGGGCTCCATCCCAGGAACCTGAGATCATGACCTGAGCTGAAGGCAGAGGCTTAACCCATTGAGACATCCAGCCCCCCGCCCCCACCACTTCTGTTAATTTTTTATGGCAGTATTAGGCTTGGCTTATGATAATAACTTATTTCGCTTCTTTTCCCAAATTCTGAAATTGTAAACAAAACAAAAATACTAGATTCAAAAGATTTATTTTTAACCTTTGAAATGATCCTGTGATTGTTCCTCTCATTCTTCCCCATTTCTAGATGAGGAGGCTGAGTCACAAGAAGTGACTTGCCCCCTTTCCTACAGATGGGAGGTGATGGAGCCAGTAAATTCAGATGCTCTTGATGCAGAATCTTCCTCAGAACCACTGGGGACCCCTGGGTCATGTTCCCCTTGCTCTCTTCTTTTCCATACTGGGGTTACTTGGCTTGATAAAACAATGATTTTAGTCACACATGGGGTCGTTTTTTGGAACTTGAATTAATTTCTACTTCTGTGAGTTTACATTTTTTAAATTATCTCCTTTCTCTGACATTATTAGATCCTTGATAATTTTACCTTCTCTCTTTCTTTGAGCCATTCATAATAATCTCTAACATTTTGGACAATAAAATTTGCATTTTCCGTGGTATATTTCCCTTTCCATATTTTATGTAAACCCTTAGAAAACTTGAATTCCTTGCACAGTTCCTTTGGTGGCCACAGTGGTCTTTAAAGATGTTTTATTCCTTTCTGTGCTAAAGATTTGTGTTTGTGTACTCAAGTTGTATCTTTAAGTGCTTTCTAACTTTGATGAGGCATCTTCTATTTTAAAATCAAACACTGAGAGCATCTGGGTGGCTCAGAAGGTTAAGTATCTGCCTTCAGCTCAGGTCATGATTCCAGAGTCCCTGGAAGGGAATCAAGCCCCAGAGTGGTGGGGAGTCTGCTTCTCCCTCTCCCTCTGTTCCTCCCTGCTTCTTGTGCTCACTCACATGTGTGCTCTCTCTCTCTCAAACAAATAAAGTTTTTTTTTTAAAGTTTAAAATCAAACATTGTATAATCAAGGCATTCTGAAATCTATCATTCTCTAATGTAGGCTACTTACACAATGATGGCAAGGAATGAAATTTATTCATCCCTTTAAACCAAAAAGAATTAAATAATCAGTAAGTTAAGTAAAACCAAAGATTGCTCAAATATACTTCTTTTATCTGAACAAAGCTTCCAAACATTGCCTTGTTAGTTGGTGTCTCCCATTATTGAATTATATTAACTGTTAACAAAACATAACATCACTTTCTTCTTTGAGTTGCCTGTATGACAGCCTGAGAGTTTCTCATAACCTATAGTGGAAAGCACTCACTGTGGGCTTACAGTGTTGAATGTTATTCTTATCACAGTTGTGCAGGAGACAAAACTTAGTCTCAGAGAGATTAAGAAACTTAGCTGAAATGGCACAGCTAGGGTGTAATAGGACAAGATTTGAACCTGGGTCTCTTTGATTGCAAGTACCTGCTCTTAAGCACTAGGTTAAATTGCTTTGTGTAGCTATGTGATTTTGGAAAGTTAGCCTCTGTATTATCTATAAAACATAAAAAAAAAATTACTTCTCTCTTCCTCCCTAGTAGCTATTCCATTATAACAATGAAAATGAAAACACTTGGTTAACTGTATTATTATTCTGTTTTTAGAAGTCTTACATGTTCGTGGGGCTAGTGTTACAATTTTCCATATTGGGTAACTTTTCTGCAACCATAGAGCATGAACTGATGCAGTCTTGAGCTCAAGCCTGGGTAATCTTTCCATCCCAGCATTTCCTTTCTAACAAGTAGTGCACATGGGCTTGAGTGAAGAAGGTATTGTTCTCGGCCATTCTCAACGTGGAGGTTCCACGACAGAGCAGTACTTCATATTCTAGGGAGCCATTAATATCTCAGTGCAGATATAGGATATTTTTGAGCTTTTAAAAAAATTGGTTAAAACATAAAGCTAACTTGTAGTGGAAGAGAATTGCTGTTTTTTCATTAATCACTGATTTCATCCCACCAGATTTCCAATCTTGCAGAGTTTTAAGCCTTGAAAGCAATATCCAGTGTAAGCCTCAAAAAATTACATAAAGCACTTCTAAGGCTTTATTTAGCAAGGGGTCCTGGTTGGAATAAGTACACCTCCTCAGAGCAGCAGCTGTTTTGTGAATTTCTATGCAAGTCTCACTGCCAGCAGATGCTCTTATTCTCTGCATGATCATACCGACACATGTCATTTGTGAGATAGTGTTCATTAGTAATAGATAAACATATTAATTCTTTTTCCCCTCTTGACTCTCCATTTTCTGGAATGTTCATAAAAAATAAAAAAGAGTTTCACATACATTTCATGGATTCTAAGATTTAGAAATTTCCTTGACTGCCTAGTGGACTTATCAGTATCTCAGCTTGATAATAGCTAGGTATGGGGAACGGTTTAAAATAAAAATTTGACTCTTCCGTTTTGATCTTTCAATGGTCAGCCAATGATGGTTTTAATAAGTAGAAAGAGAAAGAAAAAAAATGCTTTTAAGTTTGCAAAACAATGTGAAATAGTGTTTTTATGGGCTTTGCTTGATTTGCTGTCTAAAATTTAATTTTAATCAACAGATTCATTAAATATTTTTAGAGGCTGATAAACCAGTTAAGCAGTATCGTATAGCAGAGGGATTATAGTGCGGTGGTTAAGGAGAGGAACATAGGCAATAGGAAGCAGTAAGTCAAGCAAAATTGCATTTCCTGGAGTTAGATGCCCCTTACACTGGTCCTTCAGTGCTCTAAAGCAGGGCCGTAAAAACACTTTTTTGTTTTGTTTTGTTTTGTTTTCCCATTATCTCCAGGTTCAGAATAATTTTCCTTTGTAAGAATAAACTATAAAAGTATTTCAGCAATTATTTTTCTGTAACTCCATAAGACCATCTGCAGAAACTTCCAGACCACTCTTGCCAAAGGCTTTGTGAAGAATCACCTCTCTCTTTAGAAAAGGGTAAAAGTCAATATTGATTGAATGGGAACATAGAATTTATGTGGCACTGTTCATATTTACAGAAGGTCACTTGTTATTTGAAATAATGTATGTATTTTACACTGATGCTGATATCCATGTGCTTTTTTAAAAAGCCACTGAATTATGAAGAAAGCCACCAAGTGATCCTGGAAATTGGAGTAAACAATGAAGCTCCGTTTACTAGAGATGTTGCACTCAGAATGGCAACCATGAACCGAGCCTTGGTCACAGTTCACGTGAGGGATCAGGATGAGGGGCCTGAATGCAGCCCTGCAGCCCAATATATACGGATTAAAGAGAACTCAGCAGTGGGGTCAAAGGTCAATGGCTATAAGGCGTATGACCCTGAAACTAACAGTGGTAGCCGCTTAAGGTACAAAGAATTCTATAACTATGTAGGAATAATGTATTTGTAATAATTAAGATAGTAACTTACTTTAATATGTTTTATATTCCTGAAGACTTTTTATTTTATATTAATAGGTACAAAAAATTGCATGATCCTAAAGGATGGATCACCGTTGATGAGATTTCAGGGTCAATCATGACCTCCAAAATCCTGGACCGGGAGGCCATGACTCCCGGAAATGACGTGTATAACATTACAGTTCTGGCAATAGACCAAGGTAAGGAAAAAAAAAAGTTTTCTTTTCTTTTTTTTTTTTTTAAAGTTTAATATGATATTTTAGAAAGGAATTGGAGAATATATTGCAGTTCTTCTTTTGCAGACTTTTTTGGATAAATATTTGGAGTTAGAAATTACTTTGAAGGCTATTCTTATTTCTCTTAATTATCTAACAAGGGTGAACCTTGTAATGTAAACCAGGTCTTACTTATCTTTGTATCCTCAGCATGGTGGGATCTCAATTGTTTATAGATCCATGTTGAAGCGCAAAGATGACACTCAAGTCTAGGCTTAGGTGAAATGGCCTCACTAGACTCTTCTGTATCTCTTTAAATAGAATCTTTGAGAAACTCAACTGATTATTAGGTCAAAGTGATCCTTTCCTTGAATGCTGTTCCTTAAAACAACCCAGAGGTTCTTAACCCCAGCTTCATATTAGAATATTAGAATAACTCATAATTAGAATGATACTCTAATTCAGTTAGAATAATAATAATAATAATAATAATAAAATAATTAACTTTGGGTCCTTAAAAAAATCATTTTGTAGACATGACTTAGACACACTGAATCAGATTCCTGAGTTAGGGAACCCAAACATCAGATATTTTTAAAAAAATCTCTCTAAGTGGCTTAAATATGTATCAGGATTAGAATAACTTTCTGTAACCTTTTAATGTTCATTCACATCCGTACCAGAAGGAAGCCGCCCCAAAACACAGAGTTTGCAATTCACACACTGATTTTTAGTGTTTGGTAATAATCCTGGCATAAGGGTTATTGGCAGTTGTGGCTGATATTATCAATGGCGGTTCTCATTTTAGATGATCTGTAGGTTTTCATTTATCCTTCTACATTCTTATTTCCCATTTTCTGTAATCATCAGCTTATTTAAGAAACATATATATAGAGTGTCGTAATTCATTTTATTGGAAACTGTAGAAGAAGGCAAAAAGCGACACTGAACCTTTTCTCTTTCTTCCCAGATGGTAGATCATGTACCGGAACACTCGCGGTTAACATTGAAGATATGAATGATAACCCACCAGAAATACTTCAGAGTTACGTAACAGTTTGCAAACCAAAGATGAAGTACACCGACATTTCGGCTGTCGATCCCGACGAACCTATCCACGGTGCTCCATTTTATTTCAGCTTGGTGAACACTTCTCCAGAAACGAACAGAATGTGGACCCTCACCAGAGTTAATGGTATTTATTTACTTGTTTACCTTTATTTATTTGAGAGAGAGGGGGAGGGGAGTGTGTGTGGGCATGTGAGCAAGGGGGTGGAGAGCAGAGGGGCAGAATCTTCAAGCAGACCCATGAGATCATGACCTGAGAGAAAACCAAGTGTCAGACACTTAACTGGCTGAGCCACTCAGCCGCCCCAAAAATATTTAATAAAAAATAATGATTTATATGCTATAAAATAAGTGGATTTCCTTGTTTACTGTAATATTCTCATTAATATATTTGAGGAGACTAAATCTTTTACAAATATTATAGGGGGTCTGTGTTATATATTGCATATAAAGTGAAAGAAATAATAATTTTTATGAAGCAAAATTTATGTTTACAATAGACAAAAAACTTATTAAAATATTGCAGATTATCATTAAGAAAGGTTTTTTTTTCGTGGGTTTTTTTTTGTTTGTTTTTTGTTTTTTGGTTTTTTTTTGAGAGAGGGTGGGTGGGGGAAGGATAGAGGGAGAAGAGAATCAGGCAGACCTCAATCTCATGAACCTGAGATCACGACCCAAGCCAAAGTTCAAGTGAGATGCTTAGCCAACTGAGTCACCCAGATGCCCCTGGCATATTTTTTAAAGTGACAGCAGTGAGCAGTGTGGTGAGGTGGAACAGAGATGGGCAGTTTAAATTTTTGGGGGGCCCCTGGATGGCTCAGTGGGTTAAAGCTTCTGCCTTCAGCTCAGGTCATGGTCTCAGGGTTCTGGGACTGAACCCTGCATTGGACTCTCTGCTCAGCGGGGAGCCTACTTCCTCCTCTCTCTCTCTGCCTGCCTCTCTGCCCACTTGTGATCTCTGTCTGTCAAATAAATAAAATCTTTAAAAAAAATAAATTTTAGTGTAAGTGAACTCTAGAAAGGAGGATACTGGGTGTAGGAGGCAAGCACTCTCTAGTATTTTGGAAGGAAACATGGTGGGATATGGACAGAGGCATGACATCATGACGTTGGAGCCCCAGAACAGCCTCCTGTGATGGTGGTTTCTGGGGGGGGGGGCAGTATTCTATATTTCAGCCACCCTTCACTGCTGTTTTGTTACTGTGTCATGCTCTTTCATGCAAGTGGACTTTTGGTGTAGGCTATCCTTTCTGCCTAGACTACCCCTTCGCATGTCATAGTTCAGTAGTAACTCATGATACCTGGGGAGCACCTCCCATCCACCATGCCCTGTTCCGACCCTGCAGATATGTGCAGAGATTAATAAGACAGACATGACCCCGGCTCAGATGCTCAGAGCTATGAAGTCTTTCTTGAAGCAGAAGTAGCTTCATGACCTTTTTCTACCTTTATGATAGCTCCTTTCATGCTGTATTATCATCTGTTTACCTATTCTCCTCCAATACACGAGTCTCTCAGGATGTTTATGATTCATCTGTGCATTTCCAGCATGTAACCCAGTGCTTAGTAGATACCAACAGCTTAAGGACTGTTTGTCTAATCGATAACAGGTTAATACATATGCACAAAAGAAGGAAAATGCTGGGGGATTCAGTAAATCAGTGTTGTTAGTGTTTCGGTTTTAGCAAGAATGCCAAAAGACCGAGTGGGAGGATGGATGGAATCTGGTCGTGAGGGGCCTGAGTTTTGTACACACAGCAGATGTGCACTGGGAAGTTTGCCAGGAAGGAGTGCTGTGCCCAGATTTATGTCTTAACAAGTTGGCGTTGGTGGCGCGACGGTATGAAGAGGGCAGAGCGGTAGTGGCAAGGACGTCACAGGCTGCTGCATTAGTACGAATAAACGAGACGTGACTCCCGCGGAGCTTGCGGTCTTGAGGGAGGAGAGGAATTGGAAGGATTTTACTCTAGCCGCACCAGGATCTGGGAGGGTTCCACCTAAACCTTAGTAGTAATTCACATGCCTTTGGGGAGCTTTACATCTGAGGTGCAGCCAGAAATTTTTGCAGTTTTTATCAGCTGTAGCAGTGCATTTAAGAAAGGTTTAGAAGTTACAGGGCGCCTGGGTGGCTCAGTGGGTTAAGCCTCTGCCTTCGGCTCAGGTCATGATCCCAGGGTCCTGGGATCCAGCCCCGCATCGGGCTCTCTGGTCAGCAGGGAGCCTGCTTTCCCTTCCTCTCTCTGCCTGCCTCTCGCCTACTTGTGATCTCTCTCTGTCAAATAAATAAATAAAAATCTTAAAAAAAAAAATTAAAAAAAAAAAAGAAAGGTTTAGAAGTTACAGATGGCTTCCAGAATGTGCATTGTGCACCTGCGTCATTTCGCTTACTGCAAAACTTGGAAGGTTGTAATTGGCAATTGAAAGTGCACAGAGCTTTTGGTCAGTTGATAATGAAGTCATTAAAATAGGTATCAAGGCTATTGGGGATATAGCATAGTTGATAAAAATGTATTGTTATGAATCAGATACATCCGTTTTTATGTAAAGCTTATTTCTGGCCTGGGTGACATTAATTAGCTTTCTGGTATTGAGACCACTTCTAAAGGGAAGCCTTTTTTTTTTTTTTTAAAGATTTTATTTATTTATTTGACAGAGAGAGAGAGAGACCACAAGTAGGCTGAGAGGCAGGCAGAGAAACAGGGGGAACCAATGCAGAGCTTGATCCCAGGACCCTGAGATCATGATCTGAGCTGAAGGCAGAGACCCAACTCACTGAGCTACCCCTAGAGCGAAGGCATTTTAACAGTGTTTATTGTACTTTGAAAAGTTACCTTATGTGCAAAGATAATGGACAGTTACCAGAAAGTAAATGAATAAGAGAATGTCAACTTAAGACATACTTTTTGCATTAATTCTTTATGAGTACCATAAACTGGTACCATAGAAAAATGCTCGAGGTGTCTGTCAAGGGTCCATCTACCATCACTGGTTTGTAAATAAGAGAAAGACAAGGGAATATTAAATATTGCTGAAATGCTACTGGATCACTCCAAGGTCAAATTATATCTCTCAGCCTCTCTTGTAAAGAGTTACAGTGAGCATACATGGTAATATTAGTGCTGAGAAAGGTTGAAGGTAGTTCTCCATTTTAATTCATTTTCGTGTGGCAGGTGGTCCCTTAAGAATACCATGTGTAGAAACAAGTGCGGCAAAACAAATGCTAAGGGAGAAATAAATGTCCATTAAAGAACTAATTCTTTCATTTTCTTTCAGACACAGCTGCCCGTCTTTCGTATCAGAAAAATGCTGAATTTCAGGAATATAGTGTTCCTATTACTGTAAAAGACAGAGAAGGTCAATCTACAACAAAAACTGTGAGAGTTAATCTGTGTGATTGTACTCATCCAAGCCAATGCCTGGCCGCTCGCAGGAGTGCAGAAGTCATACTCGGAAAATGGGCGATCCTGGCGATCCTGCTGGGTATAGCATTATTATTTTGTAAGTCCTTTTACTGACTTAAAGTTAAAATGTATCATAAATACCTGAGTGCAAGAAAAGGCCTCTAAAAAGTAATCTTGTCCAACTATCCATCAGGGGTGGGCAATTTACCAGTTGCTTTTGTGTTATTATCTGAGTTCTGATGGAATATTTCCAGGGAGAAGGAGCAAGATCCTTTTTGAGATACGATTTCATACTTGCACAGAGCTGTTTAAAATTCCTTAGACTGTACCAAATCTGTCAACACATAGTTTTCATTTTTGGTCCCGATACTACCCCTTTAGGGCTAAATAAAACAATCTAAAACTTCTGCCATATAAAAGTCCATGACAAGCCACTGGGATCTCTTCTCATCCTTTAGCCACGGCCTTATGGGAATGACTCGGATCATGGCAGCATCTCTCTTTGGGGGTGTATCTTGCTAGTTTTTTGTTTTTTTTTTTAACCTCCTCCTTGCTGGTTGTTTAGCTCCCAATGACATCATAGTTTCTCCTCCTTTCTTCCACCCACTCTTCCAGCCTGAGTTAATGGTTGTTCCTTTGTTCTGTGATAGGACTAGAGGTTAAGAGCAAGTACCCCTGGGGATAAAAATATATGTTTATAAAAAAAATTAAAAAATTAATTTAAAAAAAAAAAAAAAAAGAGCAAGACTCTGGAGCCAAACTATCTGGGTCTGTAACCAGCTGTATCATTTGCAAGCCATGTGACCTGGGGCGAGTTACTTACCGTGCTTCAGTTTGCTCATCTACAAAAGGGGGATATTTGGAATAGCCTGCTTTATGGGGCAGTACTGAGCCGTAATTGAGTTAATGCATGTGAAGAGCTTAGAATAGTACAGTGTTCAGTATTTTCAGCAGCTCCACAAAATACATATCTACTGAGGACCTACAATATGCCAGAAACTGTCTAGGTGCTTGGGGGTCATCAGTGAACAAAACAGACAAAACCAAACACAAACACTGTGCTTTGTGACAGCAAGCTAATAAAGAAACGAAATGCTGTAGAGGAAAAATTGAGCAGTAAAAATTGAGTAGTCCCGTGGAGTGTATGTGGATGATTGTGGGAGATAATCGTGAGTGACAGCAGCTTTTGATGAGTGGTTTGGTTGAGGCTGACAAGGTTATCTTTTCTTCTTCTTCTTTTTTTTAATATTTTTAAAAAGATTTTATTTATTTATTTGACAGACAGAGATCACAAGTAGGCAGAGAGACAGGCAGAGAGAGAGAGAGGAGGAAGCAGGCTCCCCACTGAGCAGAGAGCCCGATGTGGGACTCGATCCCAGGACCCTGGGACCATGACCCGAGCCGAAAGCACTGAGCCACCCAGGCGCCCTTGTATTTTACATTTTGCAGGCCATGTGGTTTCACTTGGAACCAATGAAATCTGCCCTTCTAGTAGGAAAGCCACCATAGAACATTTTTTATGATGGGCATGACTGGGTTCCAATAGAACTTTATTTATGGATGCTAACATTTGAATTTCATATAATTTTCACATGCAATAAACTTCTTTTAATTTTTAAAATTTATTTAGAAACCATAACTCATGGGCCATATAAAAACAATGCAGTGGACTGGATTTGGGGCCGCAGTTTGGTCACCCTTGATTAGAGGGGCTTGTAGAACATAGTAAGAATTGTCATTATTACAGCTAATTTTATTATCACATATTTCAACCTTCCGCAGGTATGATGTAGAATGAAAATTCTGAACAGACAAAATACAGAATAGTTTTATTTAAGGTACTTGGAGATAAATCTGTTCTGTTGAGAAAAGTCTATCGTGTTTTCATATAGGCAAACTATTCTTTTGGGAATCAGTAAATCTCTTTAAAGTCTCTGTCTTAAATAAACATCATTGAATTTTTTGAAAATTTATTAACTCAAAATTATATATACTTTAACGTCATAGAGACAATCCAAACTCTTTTTTTTTTTTTTAAGATTTTATTTATTTATTTGAGAAACAGACAGTGAGAGAGAGCATGAGCAAGGAGAAGGTCAGAGGGAGAAGCAGACTCCCTGTGGAGCTGGGAGCCCGATGCGGAACTCGATCCCGTGACTCCAGGAACATGACCTGAGTCGAAGGCAGTTGTCCAACCAACGGAGCCACCCAGGCATCCCAACAATTCAGACTCTTAAAAGGAGCTATAATCAAAATATACATATAATTAATTCTGATTTTAAAGTCTAAGCTAAATCATGGCCTATTAATTTAGGAAAGCCAAGGTAACTCAAGGTACCATGCTTAGTGGCCTTGTGTTCCTCCCATGTACCTAAGCTAGTAAAAAACAAAAGATGAGTATTTTATTCTATGTATGTTAATTTTTTTTTTTTTTTTAATGCAGCTGTATTGCTAACTTTGGTATGTGGAGTTGTTGGTGCAAAAAAAAAAAAAAGGTTTTCCTGAAGATTTAGCACAGCAAAACTTGATTATATCAAACACAGAAGCACCTGGAGATGATAAGGTGGTAAGTAATTTTTTTAAAATGACTGTTTATCTGAGTATCTCCCATGATTTCTTTTACTGATTCTCATGAAGTCATTTTGTAATTTAGGAAGTTAATATTTGTAGTTTTAGTTTAGGTTCAGCTTTCATAGGCAGAAATATTTTATCTGTCAATAATTCAAATATTTATGTAGGTGGCATTATTGAACTTTTAAAATCAGATGTGTTGGGGCGCCTGGGTGGCTCAGTGGGTTAAGCCGCTGCCTTCGGCTCGGGTCATGATCTCAGGGTCCTGGGATCGAGTCCCACATGGGGCTCTCTGCTTGGCGGGGAGCCTGCTTCCTCCTCTCTCTCTCTCTGCCTGCCTCTCCAACTACTGTGATTTCTCTTCTGTCAAATAAATAAATAAAATATTTAAAAAATAAATAAATAAAATCAGATGTGTTGTTTTAATTATCATTCTTCCACTCTCTAGTGTTATGATATGAAACTTTCTCTTTGATGTTATGAAATTATTATAATAACAGTGTTTTCAGCCTTCTCTCTTCCATGTACATTTCCAGATACTACTTGTTTATCTGACTCTTTGACCACTTATCATAGGAAAAAAAAAAACCTTATTAAAAGTTTTCAAGATAAACAATGAACATATCAAAGAGATACATATATTTTTAGAAAGTGTGGGGGAGGACAGATGAGTCAGAAGAGTATTTCCACTCTCTTTCCTTATGTGTTTCTTGAGACCGCTGAGGTTTGCTGAGTACTGGGCTTCTTGTTTTGGGGGATGTGTATTTAAAAAGTTCTTACAGGTCATGTTCTTCCCTCAAAATGATTTCAAAGTATTTATGAGAAATTGGATCTACTTTTATGGGAAAAATAAGTAGGAACATGCCAGTATACCATTAGCACCAATGTGATAGTCAGTGTTGTTCAAAGATACTTACGGTACGAAAGTGCGTTCCTGATGTTTGGATGAACTGGAAAGGCTTAGTGAATGAAAGAGGTACACATTCCTCGCTAATTTAAAGAATAAGAAGGGTGAGAGAGTGGAGAGATGGTGGGAATAGCTAACGAGGTGGAAAACAGCCTTAAGGACAAAAAAGGAGATGGCAAAATTTAGAGATTATCCCACAAATAGTAAAGAAATTGATTTGAAATGGAAGAAATGATGTTTCACAATAGAAGCTTGACATTAAGTCAGGCTTTTGTGAGGAGACGGTGTAAGCGAGGAGTAGGACATGAAACCTCTCGTATGCCAGATTAAGGATTTGGGATTTATTCTCTTGGTTCAGGAAGAGCCAATGAAGGCTTTTCTGCATAGAAGGGCATAAAGGAGCAGCGTGATGCTGAGTGAGTAGGGTGGTCAGTGAAAGAGGAAGATGTAAGGGACAGGGAAGATAAAGGGTTAGAATCTCAGTGTTTGAAGCAGTGGGTAACTCTGATAATAGTCATTGGAAATAGGGATAATAAATATTTCAAATGCATAAATGATAAGCTTGTTAGCTTTTGAGTAACAAAATAAAAATGAAGTCAAAGTGACAGAGGCCATAACTAAGGACAATGACTTTATATCAAGCCTTTTCTGTATCTTGGTGTGAAGGGATCTAGAAAGAATTTTTTTTTTTATTTAATTTTATTTCTTCAGTGTTCCAAGATTCATTGTTTATGCACCTCACGCAGTGCTCCATGCAAGACATGCCCTCCTTAATACCCACCACCAGGCTCACCTAGCCCCCCACCCCTGTCCCCTCCAAAACCCTCAGTTTGTTTCTCAGAGTCCACAGTCTCTCAGTTCATCTCCCCCTTCGATTTAGCCCAATTCACTTTTCCTTTCCTTCTGCTAATGTCCTCCATGTTATTCCTTATGTTCCACAAGTAACTAAAACCATATGATAATTGACTTTCTCTGCTTGACTTTTTTCACTCAGCATAATCTCCTCCAGTCCCGTTCATGTTGATACAAAAGTTGGGTATTCATCCTTTCTGGTGGCTGTGTAATATTCCACAGTATATATGTACCAAATCTTCTTTATCCGTTCATCTGTTGAAGAGCATCTTCTTTCCACAGTTTGGTGATTGAAGGCATCTTTTGTATTGACTTTATCTCTTTAACCACCTCCCACCATCAGGGAGAATCATTGCCCACCTCTGCCTCATTAGGCCTACATTATGGAACCTGTAATTATTTCTCCATTCAGAAAACCACATTTAGTCCCTTAACAGTCCTTGACTCATAGTAAGTTCTTATTTTATATCCGAGAAGGAAATTACTGAGATGTTCATAATATTTGTTCTTGGCTATTTCATGCCAGAGCTGTAGCATTAATGGGCCTCTCCACCATAATGTACTCATCCGTATTGTTACCTGTTCTCTGTTAGGAACACTTATCAAAAGGACTCAGAATTATCAGTTTAATTTTAGGTATATTTTTATAAAAGGTAACAACATTTCTTAGTGGATGTGTAAGCTCATTTTAGTACAATGAGTACAGGTGATGATGACTTTGATTCTGGAGCTAAATTTAAGTCAGAGACATTTAGGTGGGGTTTGGAGCTGGTTGAAAAGTCAGGACCAGAGAAGTTAAATCTGCAAATCATTGACATGGAAAAGGAGTCGTTGATACCTTGTGAGAATGAGCTTTTGGGCAAACACGTGGAGATGGTCAGGAAGGAACAGAGAATAGAAGAATGTGAAACAGGGCGCTATGGGCTGAGTCTTGGTTTTGGTTAAGCTTCAGTTTTCTTCGTATTAGCTTGCATGACCTCTGAAAAAGTGTTTATAATGATAAAAATTATACCATCAACGATATTTGATAATGAGAGTTTTTTATTTTGTTTTTTAATGAAATTTCACTGTAGCAGCAACCTAAGCAAAAAATATAGGGTAGCAGTGCCACCAAATGGCTGCTTCTCAGTTCTCTTTTCTGGTATAATTTTCCCAGGCAGTGAGATACCATGTATGACATTTATAGATACGTTTCAGATTCTGAAATATCCAAAACTCCAAATCATCTGAACTTGAAAATCTTCCGGTTTAGTTAGAGACTCTGCATATTAAATAGAAGAAAAACAAGTTGGTAACAAGATGGCACAATGGAGCCTGATTCTAATGGAGGTCTCGCCTGACAGTCACAGTTCATAATTAGAACTGACACGCTTGAGTTTACTGCTCTAACTTAACGTCTCACCGGCAGCCCAGAGTTCCATATGAGGTTCCCGCATTAAGTCGGTGCTTAGTCAAGTCTTTTTTTATCTTCAAACACTCCCTCGACTGTCCTCCTCTAGTTCCTTGCTTATCTCTTTTTCTTTGAAACTGGGCTTGAGAGATTTATACTTGATTTCTCTATGATATTACTTTCTGTTTATTCAGCACTTCTTGGAAATTCTTTTGACAAAGATCACCAATGGCCACTTTTTTAGCATGAACCTCATCGGTGGATTATTGTATTCGAACTGGTTCTTAAACCACTTTGATGTTTTCTCCTTCCCATAATCCTCTCTGTGTGGTTTCAGAGTTGTGCCTCTTGGATTCCTCTATTCTCCAGAAGATATTTCGTATCATTTCTGTCCTCTGATTCCCTTAACCACCCTGTAAAACGTGTTTTTTTTTTTTTTTTCCCCCTTGTGGTTCTATTCTTAGCCTTCTTTTTGTTTAGGTCTACCATTTTCTCTGGGTGTTAGAGTTGATTCCCGTGGCTTCAACTACCTCCTGTGTGGTGGTGACGTCTGAAATTATGGCTCCAGCTCGACTCCCCAACCTGAACTCCAGCCCCATGTATGCATATACTCATTTTGGGCATCCATGGGTTTCTCAAATATACCATGTCCAAAATTGGAACTGTTCACCCTCCTGTCACCCACGAGTGTGTCCTTCATCCCTGCTTAAGTGAATTATACCATTTATCTACTTGCACAAGCAGAGCACGTAGGAATAATTCCTGACTCTTCCCTTTGCTGTTTCATCCATCTGACCATCAGTAAACTTTGTATGGAGTCCAACCACTTTGAATCATCATTGCTTCTCCTATGGCCAACGTTTTTATCATGTTTCACCTAGAACGATTCAGTGACTTCTCTGATATCCATGACACTCAACTTGTCTTCTCATTTGTCTTTTACATTTTTGCCTAGAATGGTTTTTAAAAAATACATCTCTTTCCTGTTATTAAAACCCTTCTTGGAGTCCCCATCATCATCTTGATTGTTCAAATTTTTTAGCATGCCATATGGATCTTCATGTTCTCTGGCCTTTGTAACCCCCTCCCCGCTACTTCCCTCTCTCACTTTGAACTCTTTGTGGTAGCCATTCTCAGCAGGTTGAAAGTGGAGGACCCTTTGTGTGTAAACCTTTCTGCAGATAGTGCTTTCTTCTTCACATTTTTCAAGTAGGAGTCCCTCAGTACAGTGTTTTCTAGTCTGTTCCACTTACTCTGTCTGGGCTTGGATTTTAATGCTTTTTCCTATAGCATTCTATATTCACCTATGTATACATTCTTAGAGTAATTACCTATTTTTCTGCCTCATTGGAATAAGAGCTTCTTGGAGCCACTGAGGGATAATGTCCCTCTTTGCATCCCTACACTGGGCAGAGAATTTGAAAATATAAGTGTCCCTGAATGAATGGATGAATCAATGAAAGGTTAAATAAACGTTCTCTCTCCCTTGTCTTCTTATGACTTTACTTGGAATCTGCTTCCTTTCAATGCAAATGGTCTTTTTAAAAATTTTATTTCAGTGTTCTGGTAACGGCTTTATGACCCAGACAGTCAACAGCTCCGGCCAAGGCTTTTGCGGTACCATGGGATCAGGAGTGAAAAACGGAGGGCAGGAGACCATTGAAATGGTGAAAGGCGGACACCAGACCCTGGATTCGTGCCGGGGAACTGGGCACCATCACACCCTGGATTCCTGCCGGGGAGGACCGGTGGAGGTGGACAACTGCCGATATACCTACTCCGAGTGGCATAATTTCACTCAGCCCCGTCTTGGTGAAGTGAGTTTCCCTGAGTGTTTTGCCTCTGCATTTAAATGCCCAAGTGTAGAACAATAGGAAATTGCAGTTAACACGGACCTTCAGAAGCTGCTTTTCCATATTTTTCAATGTATCCTTTCTTTTTCATTCTCTGGTCATTCCCTGCACTCCCCCCAACCCCCACTCCATGCCCTTTGATTTTGTTACATTCTTTAACATAAAAGATTTTATTCCATCTGTCCTATTTCTTTTAGTTTCTAAAATCTTGTGAGAACTTGAAGTTTTTAAAAACATAACGCTATTAAAGTTGCACACCATTTTTAGATGTCGTTTACCTCATCAACTAGTTTAATGTAGACGAATGTGAAAAAACATCTCATTCCCTACAGTCACAAAACTCCCCAATCCCATCCGCGTGTCTCACTGAAAACAAAACATCTGTACACAGTTCTAGAGTGAACATTCCCTAATATGAGCTACAGGAACTCTGCATAATGTAAGAAGTACCATTCAAATCCAAAGTGTTTTTATTCAGGGCAAAGCACGGATAATCAAAGAAAAGAGGGATTAAATCATGGATTTTCAGTCCGGGCAGCATGTCAGAAGCCCCTGGGGAGCTTTGAAATGATGCTAATACCTGTGCTCTACCTGGTAGGATTTGGATATAACTGGTTTGGCTTATTATTCTTATTATTACTTTTAAATCCCCTCAGGTGATTCACATGTGCCACCTGGGTAGAGAAGCACTGGATTCAATATTCTATCTGGGACTAAGTTGTCTGTTTATCAGAGTGTACGGGTACTGTTGTAACCCCCCCCTACAGTGGACCAGAAGCCCTAATCCTTTAATGGGACTGCAGATAGACACCAGTCCGTGACACGGCTGCAGCCAATCACATGTCCAGAGCGTATTTTGTTTCCCCATCAAATTAAAGTATTCATCTTTGTTCTGTTTCTAGACAGTCAGCATGCATGTATGATCAGGTTGGAAAGGAGTGGAGCTTAAGAGGCATTCTTAGGGGTGTGTACTAATGTGTGCCTCGGGTAATGGAGTCTGAGGCTGAAATGATCCCGAAGAAAGACACCTGGTAACATAAGTCACAGAAAGACGCCATGGGTCGGAGAGGGAATGGGACCCCAGGGGAGGAGGGAGGAGGCACAAGAGTTCCGACGGGCTGGCAGCCAGGCCGGTAACAGATGGTGAGGCTGGATGCTCAGATGTGGCTGAATGCTTGGGCGTTCCATTCCAAAGGCCTGGTTTCTGCAATGAGGGTGATGGTGATTATTTTTAATTTCGCCAAAATGCTGGGTGCATCTCTATTTTGTCACGTTTTGGCTCTCTTGGAAACTTGATTCTGAAGCCAATGTGGTAATTCTTGCTTACTTTATAACTGTATGTTATTGTGGTTTCAGTTCATGTTTATTGGATATTTACTACTTGCTGGGAAAAAATAAGAGCATATTTGGTGCATTATTTTTTCATCATTATCGTGAGATAGTCACTGTGTATATTCCCATTTTAGACATAAGAAGAGTTAGAAGTGAGACTTGAAGATGCTTAGTAACCTGCCCAAAGTCATAGACATTGTTGGTAAAGCCAGAGCTTTGACTCAAAATCAGGACTCTTTGAGTATCCAGTATCAAATTCTTAACCTCCATACATACTGTCACCATTTTGTGGACTAGCCTGACCTCTAGATATAAACTTTAGGGTTAAGCATTTAACGATAATTTAAATGTGCTTAAATATGACATTGGTATATATATATATATATATATATATATATATATATATATATACACATATATATATATAATTTTTTGTTTTGTATGGATTACTAGAAATGTAAGATATACTGACTTTGTGGTACGGTTATGCTATCGACCAATCATGTGCATTTTTTGTATGTAGGACTCCATTAGAGGACACACTGGTTAAAAATTAAACCTAAAAGGTAAATAAAAAATAAATTTTATGTTTGTATGTGTAAGAGTGTTTAAAACAATAATAGAATCCTTTTTTTTTTATTTTACAGAAATTGCATCTGTGTAACCAGAATGAAGATCACGTGCCATCTCAAGATTACGTCCTTACATACAATTACGAAGGAAGAGGATCTCCAGCTGGTTCTGTAGGTTGCTGCAGTGAAAAACAGGAAGAAGATGGCCTTGACTTTTTAAATAATTTGGGAGCCAAATTTACTACATTAGCAGAGACGTGCACAAAGGGATAATGTTAAAGTGTTACAATTAGACATGTATTTGCCAGACATCTTGGAGGTTTCCAAAAGGAAAGAGATATTGTAATGTTCAATTTCAATTTCTAATACATATATGGATATATATTAGACTTTTAATTTCTAATATATATAAAGCTAGAAATATATAGATATTTTTAATATAGCTATACATTAGAAAAACTATGTAATTTTTCTAAATTTTGAATTGTACTATTTACCAATTTGTATTTTTATAACAATTTGTTGCTTCTGTTTTCCAAGGAGTTTGAAATGTTAAAGTGCATTTTGTCTTCTTTACTGCCAGGTAAAGAGACAGCTAGAAAATCTTATATGGTATCATTGGAATTAAGGTCTATAAAGAACCTGCAGTGAATGTGTTGAGTTAGTATTAGTCCAATGATAGCTAAGCGGTACTTGATTGGATATAGAATAGCTATTTGGACTAGAAATTCTGTTCTTGTTCCAGATTTAAATTTAAGTGGAATAGGATTATATCAAACATTGTGTTAAATTATATTGCATTTTTTAGTTCTTCAAAAAATCAGTACCACTGAGCTGGTAGCTCCAAAGACTACTAGAATTTCATTTTCCTTCTAGTTAGCCTTTAGATCACAAAGAGCAGTTCTATCCACTTGATTGCCCTAATAAGCTCTTAAAAAATACATAGCTATGGTGTTAAACTACACCAGGGAAGTGTAGACCAAAAAATTGTGTTGTTTTTATGCTTTTGAATGTGTGCTTTATGGTTTGCAAAAGGATTATTATGAGGAATATATCTGAGTTTCCTTATTTTCAAGAAATAACTATATTCACTATACAGAGAATTATTGTCGGCATTTTAATGAAAAATGCCAAAGATCTATTGAGATTGTAATCACAGGTCTTGACATCTTTTTCCCTGAGATTCAGGACTACTATTGATAACTTGCAGTAATGAAAATTATGCTGAGGAAAGAGTTACTTTTCTTGTTTTTAATATTGTACTTGCATATTTTTATTTGCAGGTTTAGCACATATGGCATTTTATTTTCTCTCAATCGCAGTTATTTGCAATTAAAATATGTTATCCTTAGGTGGATCGTGTCATGCCCCATATTCTGAAGAAACAGACCCGATCAGAGTTCGGAGATGAGTGTGCATTTCTATTCACTACCATTTTCACACAAATTCCTCCTTATTAAGGTAGATAAATATTTTAAAATATTGTAAAGAATCAAAAGAACCCCTTGGTGCAATTTAATATCTTCCATAATGTTGCTTAAAGTATAATGGGTCTAAAATTTGTTCAGCGATACGGTCCTTGGAAGAACTTGCAAAATATCCCAAAGCAATGGTGTTTAAACTTAAAATAATTAATACCTAATTTTATGATGAATCTAATATCACATTATTATATACTCACTTCAAGTGTTAGCTTAAAAGTAGACAAGAAATATGAAGTATCACCAATTGAAGAAAATTTTGGAAGACAAGACAATATTAACTTAAAAATTTTGCAGCTTTTTGGGACTTACCCCTCCACCAAGCCCCTGAAACTCTTTATTTGACTTTGAGTCAGAATTTGTGACCTAGCCCATGTAGTGGCAAAGTTCAGTATGAATATAGGCTTACCTGACTTTCTCTTTCTCTATACAGAGACAGAGAGGGAGAAGAGACAGACAGTGGTATCTCCCACTTTTCAAAATTTTGTGTTTCACGAAAGACCTGCATTAATACCTGTTTTTGCTAACTTAAAGATGAAGAAAATTTTTGCTTATGTGAAAAAAGATAAAAAGTGAAAATAGCATTTACCAGTTGTCCTGCAGTGAGCCCTTACAGAGGCAACACTTCCCCCCCACCCAGGGCAGCAGGACCCCACCAACCCCCACCTTCCCAACTGTCCTCTGCTTCTCCACATCCAGCTGACAGAGCTCTGAATTGGTGCCTGTGAGGATCTATGTTTTATTTCCATTTATTTTGTGTATCCCTCAGTAAGATATGTCTTAAGGTACCAGAAAAGCCAAAGGGAAGTTAATTTTGGGGTCTGGAAACACACAGAAATTTTCCATGTAAATGAATGGTAATTGCTTCTTTGCTTCATGCCATTTCAGCTTCCAGAAATTTTCATAGGAATGCTATAAGGGTAAACACACACACACACACACACACACACAAACACACAATGTAAATATATGCTTATATAAAACTATTACTCAATGCCATGTATAAAATAAAATGAAAACCAAAGGGGAAGATGGTAACATAAGGTTGGGTATGGGACTCCAAAATGGGAGTCCAGGGTTTTAGAAAGAGAGAGCCTCTCATACTTAGGTCTTCTGTGCTGCAGAGCTGAGCACATCAGGAAATAGTTCATGTACATTCATGTAATTTCTTTAAAACTGTAGAAAGCTAATTAAACATCGCTGGTTTCAGTGGAAAGGAGAGAGGAAACTAGGTGGAACAGTAGCTTTGCTTCGCAGATTGACTCTGCAAGCACAAATTAGGAGCAAACTGGGAAGGCTGTTACAGCTAGGGCTGCCTGACTCCCGGTGGCAGGGTTCCAGAGATGAAATGCTTTTCTTGGAGCTAATACTGAAATCTTCTTAAAACCCAATTCTGGTAAAAGGATTCTATCACCATTTTCTTTTTCTCTCCTATCTACTGACATTTTAAAAATTTAGAGCTGGATAACCATATTCTGTTGGACAGATTTGAGGGGATAAAAGAAGCTGGCATGGGAGCACAAATCTTACTGAAGGGACTGAGTGGGGGCATGACCATCCTAAGGCCCATCGTCACGTACTGTGTTCTAATTTGAGCCTGGACATGATAAAATACCACTTCCCTATTCACTGCCTGGTTTCCACTGGCATTGGTGTGATTCAAAGAAATCCAGCTCTCTTATCAGTCCCCTTTAATCTCTCTCCCAATATTGTCGATAACACTTAGGTGGCCAAATGCTCCAGGCTGTCAATCACCTTTTAATTTGAACTAGTTTTTATGCGATTGCCTTCTTACAGGGATTTTTTCATGTAACAGAAGAAATAGAAATTTTGAATACAGTAAAGAAAAAGACCGAGAAGTCATTTGGAAACACGGGGGACTTAGGGAGAATGCAGGCCCAAGTAGGGTATTTGGACAGTTAGCAACATGAAAATCCAGGCCTTCAAGGGCAAGACGAGAAGCCAACAAAGGGACAGGAGTGGTAGTAAATATTATTTGCTACCTAAATTTTCCTAGGCCAGGCCCTCCTTTTTTCTTCTTTTCAGGCCAGTGGAGGCTCCCATTTGATTTGGGTGAACTATCACTTCCCCTTTCTTCCTGCCTCACCTTATTTGGAGTGTGGAATCAAGGGAAGAGCTGACTGCGTGGTGTGCCCGCAGGCATTTACAGGATGGGCCTGAACTGGCTGTGTGGAACAAACCCGGCATTCATGGGGAATGCTTGTTCCCTTACGGAGCCCTCTGGGCATTGAGAGAGAAGGTTCAATTAGGTGTGTGTCTGCATTATTTACTTGGTGCCACATTTCCCATTTTCTAATTTTTCTCTGAAATGTAGATTTTGAGACTTAGGCCTTTCAAAGGGTACTTTTCCTTTTAAAGTCTTCTTATGTTTAATGTAAACATTTATAACGTGGTATTCATCTTTCCTTATATGTGTGAGGGGGAAATTATGCTATTTCAATGTGAAAATTGCTCTCATTTTTTTCCAGTAAATATTCTTGAATTTTTAATGTAAATGTACAGATTGTTTTTTCATATTTTTATAAGGAAGCAGTGAACTCTCTAAAATGCAGTGAGGTTGGGGTTGTAGCATTTTTAACAAAACTTTAAGTCTGCTATTAAAAGAAGTTACTTCTCTTTTAAAGAAACAAGGCAGGTTAAAATAAGCAACAATTGGATGTGTAAAGTAATAGTTGCAGATACAGGTTGTAATAAAACTGTTAACTTGTTATCGTGTCTTTACTATATTTAGAGATTAAATGGTTCCAAAATGATGATGTTATAAAATTGTGCTTAAGGCTGGCATGAAAATAGATCCTTGATAATGTCTTCATTGTATTCCTGGAGAATTTTTTATTTTATTTTAATTTATCTTTAAAATATTTTATTTATTTATTTGACAGAGACACAGCAAGAGAGGGAACACAAGCGGGGGGAAGGGAGAGGGAGAAGCAGTCTTTCTACTGAGCAGGGAGACTGATGTGGGCTTGATCCCAGGATCCTGAAATCATGGCTTGAGCTGAAGGCAGACACAACCAACTGAGCCATCCAGGCACCCCTCCTAGGGAATATTTTAGAGAATCGGTCATTACCAGGCTGTCAAGATCATACATATTAAACTGTTTGGGGGGAAATCATAGTTTGGGGGCACATCTTTACAAATGATATCCAGATAGATATCATTAGTATCTAATGGATATTAATATTAATATTAATGGATATCTAATGGATAGAAATCATAGTATCTTTCCATCTACCAGACTGTCATTGGGTAAGAAGTATTGGAAGGTAGTTGTAACTGTATAGTGTTCCAGAAATAAAATGCTATTATAGCATTCTCACCTAGAGCAGTGTAGTCAAGTGGAAACATTATGAGTTCAAGAAAAAAAAAAAAAAGCAAGAGATATTCCAGTCTTTGTTCTGTCACTTACAGAATATGTGACCTTCAAGCTTTGTTCACAATTAAATTATGGTGCTGTTTATTTCATGGCGAATTTTTTCCCCAAGTGTGTGTGTGTGTGTGTATGTGTGTGTGTGTGCGTGCGTGCTTTCCCACAAAGGTAAAGCTGACCATTTCAAAAATGTGCAAGTTGTATCAAAAGTTTAAATTATAGTGTAACTTGGACAATACTTTCAATTTCAGGAAATTTTATTGTGATTATTATTTTTATTTCTAAATATTTGTCTTTAAAAATGTTCATTGAATTTTTGTTTCTGATATCAAAACATTCAGTGAATTCCAAGCATACAGCAGAATTGACTCTGAAATACTGGCTCACAGAGGTTGAGAAGGGACATGTCTGGTCTAGAGTTAGACTGTTCACGTGTGAATCCTCGCTCTGCCACTCACTATCTCTATAGCTTTAGAGATGCTACTTATTCCCTTTCTTAGTCTGAGTTTTCTCATCTTTAAAAGCAAAATGACAATACCAAACTCAAGGGGTTGCTGACATGACTATATGAGTTACTATGTTTATAGCATGTAGAACACTGCCTGTGATAGGGAAAGATATATAAAGGTCAGGTATATAGGCAATAAAATTATGTAGTTGCATATACTATAATATCTAATCTTTTTTTAGGGAAGAATGTATATATATATATATATTCTGAACAGATTCTTTACTGACAGTGGAATTATGGTGGATTTGTATTTTGTGTTCGTTTTCTACAACAAACATATTTAATTCTTTTTAAAGGGTTAATCCTAGTTCTACAGTTTCTTTAAGGCTTTTGTATTAGGATTAGAATTGGCTATATGGACAGAAAATAAAATGTCAGTGACTTAAACAGGATCCAGATTAAGTTAGCAGGTCTCACTATTCTGATAGCTTATTTTTATTCCATCCATTTGAGCCTTAGAACTTTTGTTTTCCCTTTACTATTTTTCCCTTTAATTATGGTAAAATTCACATAACATGAAGTTCACCTATTTAAACAATTTTAACGATTTGATTTTTAAGTGCTCTCCACACCCAACGTGGGGATCGAGTATACAACCCTGAGATGGAGTCAGATGCTGCACCCACCCAGTCAGCCAGGTGTTCACCTGGAGCCATTTCATTTTATTTTATTTTTATTTTTATTTTATTTTATTTTTAAAGATTTTATTTATTTATTTGACATACAGAGATCACAAGTAGGCAGAGAGGCAGGCAGAGAGAGAGGAAGGGAAGCAGACTCCCTGCTGAGCAGAGAGCCTGATGCGGGACTCCATTTCAGGACCCTGGGATCATGACCTGAGCTGAAGGCAGAGGCTTTAACTCACTGAGCCACCCAGGCACCCCACTCCTAGAGCCATTTTAAAGTGCACAATTCAGTGGCATTCATTCAGAACATTGTACAACCAGAACATTTCCATCCTTCAGTTTCCAAAAAGAAAACCCTTGAAGCTGCTTACTCCCATTTTCCCATTCCCTCTGCTCCTGGCAACCACTGATCAGCAAGCAGAATGGTGGTTGGCTGGGGTCGAGTGGGGGTGGGGAGGAACCAGAGGGTTGCTGTTCAATGTGGATAGTTTGTCATGCAAGATGAAAACATAACAATGTGCTTATAGTTAACAGTACTATACTGTGCACTTAAACCTTTGTTGAGGGTAGGTCTCAGGTTTCCTGCGATTCACCACATTGCAACAATGATAAAAGAAATACTTCCCTTCAAGATAAACTGGTTTTGCAGTGTTCCATGGGCGAGGTAAGTTCCATGAGTCCTCGAGGTAGAAGAGACTTGGTGTTCTGCCGGTGCCTCCCAGCTCCCAGGGTCCATGGTGCATTTTCAGCTATCTGTACCAGAGTGGAGGACACACTGTTCAGTCACACCTGCCTCCCCCGTGCTTGAGCACAAACAGGAAAAGACACTTGGGCAGCACAAACACGTGGGCTGTGCCCCAGAAGCCTGATGTTCCATTTGACTTCAAGAGCAGAAGGATCTTTGGGAGCCAATTTGGAAAAAACCAAACGCTGGCAGAAATACCTGCGACCTTTCTCTTCTATAATTGTTCTCTGTCTCCTGTGTACGATGCAACCGCAGTGGGAGGTAGATCTGCACTGTGGATATGAGCCCATAGTTTACAGTTGGGGAAGCTAATAGATGTAATATGACTCCAGAAGAAACCTGAATATTTGTTACTAAGTTCCCACAAAATTTGCAGATTTCATTTTTTTCTTTTCAAAGTACATGAAGGGAATTATATGCTGGTGTGACATTACTGTACTGACATTTCATTTATTAAAAGATTTACATTCAAACTTTAGTAGGTTTACTTCCTGATAGAAGTAAATTGGAGTCTGTGGAGTTATGTTACTGTTTACAGAGTTCTGCTGAGACTGGCATTCTGGCTCACAGACTGTGCAAGTTGCCCTGATGTGATGTGACAGGTTCCAAGCTAAAGGGCAATTTCACAGAAATTCCTAGTTTCAATTTCTAATTGAAATTTGTTTTCTTTTCTTAATATGGATCATCACAGACAGGTTAAGCAAATACATAATTATATAAGATTACTTGGGGAGAGGCAAGAAAATGGCTCAAGTATATGAGGCATGAGAAGAGGAAAAAAAGAAAAAAGTGATGTAATTTTATTGGACTCAAACCAGGTTAGTCACATTTCTGTTCTGTGATTCTGACTTGGTGAAGCTGGACGCATCTGACCCACCAGGGCAATGTGTCTCTGAGTGAAACAGCAATACCCTTTCCAGTCCAATGCTCAAACTGTATTCTTTACAGGGGGTGCTCTCTCCCCCATACCCTCTTGACTCAGAAAGATCATGTATCATTTCAAAGGAATTCTGTTATATATGTGTTTACTTAGGCTACAAATAATATCCATGATTACAAATTCAGATGTAGAAAATGTCAGTATTTTTTCATGATTTGTCTTTTGTCTTCCTCTACACCCCATTCAGAGGAATGGGGCAGAAATGAAATAAAATGTAAATTTTATGAGTCAGATTAAAATTAGGGTTCTCCCTCACTCTTCTATTATGTCTGAGCTCCAAGGAGTTTATGCTACTTCCAGCAATTGGGGATCAAAGTGCCAGGTCTCTGTTCCTGAGATCTTGAGAGCCAAGGTGTCTCCCATTTGTTTTCACTGTATTTGCCAACTCTTGAAAAACTTGTGTGCTCCTCTAGCTCATCTTTCTGAACAGATTTGCTTAGTGATCTAAGAATTTAAATCAATTCAAATTATTGAAATAAATTATCTCAGACAGCCAATTAGTCTAATTTCCTATCTCCAATCTACACACCAACACACATACCAAATATGTGACAATAGAGTAAGACTATTATCTTGATAGATGAGACTAAGAAAACATAAGAACAATGCTCTAAAGAGAACAACAACAACAACAACAAAAAAAAAAACCAAAAAAACCCATGGGTATACACAAACGAAACAGAACTTCCAAATTTGAATAGAATTTCTGTTGTTCTAAATAGGTACAAAAACTGTTGGGCCTGGCATGCGAAAAATATTGAATTTGTCAAGTAACCTGGAGAAGCTTTTTAATCTCTCTGTGCTTAAGTTTATTGTCTAAAACTAGGTTCTTCAGTAAGTGAGTCAGTCAGTCATTGACAATTACTTCTTGGTCATCTACCACATGCTAAGTGTAATTCTAGGTGCTAAAGATATAGCAGTGGGGGCTCCTGGGTGGCTCAGTCAGTTAAGTACCCAACTCAATTTCGGTTCAGGTCATGATCTCAGGGTTTTAAGATCAAGACTGGTGTTAGGCTCCTCGCTGTGTGTGGAGCCTGCTATGAAGATTTTGCCTCCCTCTGCCCCTCCCATCTCTCTCTCTTAAAAATAAATAGATATAAAAAATCAGGACACAGCAGTGAATAAAATACAACAATTGCATTCCAAGAAGGGAGGGAAGACAGAAAATGAACAAATGCACAAATATGTGTAAAATGTCATACTGTAATAAACAATAGAGAAATAAGACAATAAGAGAGAATTATGGGAGATTTTATTTTATTAAGAGTGGCTGCAGAAAGTCCTTACAGGAGGGTGGAATTTGAGCAAAAAAACCTGTAGGAAGAGAGTAAGCACATCATGCTGCTATGAGGGCAGGGGAGGGAGAGAACATTTTGGGGAAAAGAAAGAGCTAACACAAAAGCCCTGAGGTAGGACTTTGCTTGGTATATCCCATAAAGCTCGTGCAGCTGACCTGGAGAGGAAGAGAAGAAGAGTGAGAGGAGGTGGGGTGGGGAGGCCAGCGGGGAGCCCCGTCCTTCAGGGTTCTGTGGCTATGAGAGTGGTTTCGGATCTTCATTGAATAAGGTTAGCCTGTTGGAGGGAATGAGTTCTAACGATGACTATGCCATAACGAGAAACGAGTTAGCATATATAAAAAGTTTTCTTCTTCCTCTTCTCTCTCTTCTTCCTCTTCTTCTTCACTACAGTATCTTCTTTTATAAGTTTTATTTTCCACCTCAGTTTCTTTTTCTTCATTTCTTCTCCTCTTCCTGCTCCATCTCCTCCTTGTCACCCCCGCCCCCGCCCCACTTGGTGTCTTCTATTTACTGCCTCCCAGAATCAGAACTGAGTTCATCCCAGCTTTGCTACTTGGCAGATCCCTTCATTTGCGCATCTCAGGGGAGGCGTCTGTGTGAGTGACTTTGGACTATCACAGAGAAGACATAAATACGCATGAACTAGCAAGTCTTTTTGAGAACCTAAACTGCTAACATCAGCATTTGGCCTCTTGTTCTTCTAACAATGGGAATCTGACTTTTCTGACATGTCTTTACAATGTGAGCCTGGTCTGTTCAGATCCCGTGTTTGCCTTCTGGCCGATTTACATTCCCTTGAGGTTTTGTCTCCACCCCAAGTCAATCTGTTCTGGTTATAGTGCTTGAAAAAAAATGCCTTTTAAACAGAGCCTGCTTGTCCTTCCTAATCTTACATCATTGCTTGGCCTTCTATATTCTACTGTCTAGATTTCTTTTCATCTATATGCCAGCAGCTCTGTAATTTTATGTGCTGGTAAGAAAGGTAAAAGATGTAAATAGTCCTGCTCCAAGGAGCCTACTAAATAAATACTCAGAATGATCTTGATGATTAAGCAGATTTTAATCTGCAAAGATCTCAAGGAAATAAAATGGCAATATATCTAAATTTATTATTAATTAAAATTCATCTCCATTCTGTGTACTGATGTTTTAGTTTATATAAAAAGAGATGACATTTGTCAAACTGTTTTACTAGAGAGCTTTTCCCTTTGGGATTATTTATGTGTCTAAATAATATGTTTCTGATATTTTAGGAAGGCATCAATGTGGCTAGTGTATGATACAATGATTATTAATGCATTTTATCTATTATTAATTACATCACCTGTACCCAAATTCATAGTTAATATGGTCTTATTTTCTTTTTTTTTTTTTCCTTCTCCTCTCTCTCTTTAAAACCAAATGCTTTATTTCATATGCCATAAAAGTTCAGTGCAATTCATGTGTGGTGCATAGATATTTATAAGTGCTTTCTTCCTGCTGCTGCTGCTTATTCCAAACATGAATCAAATAAATGTATTTGAGATGGTTTCTATGAGAAAATTAATTTATTTTTCATACCTTGACAACATTAGGTGAAAATCCCAGTTTTGGGTTATGGGCTATTTTCTAAAATTATATTTTATAATTAATGAAGTTAAGAATTCAGCGTAGAGACCAAAATAAGTGGCTTTTTCCCTGCTCTTTACTTTCCCCCTAAAATAATACTAAACATGCAGATATTGCCCACACTCATGCCTCTGTTGGTGAGAAGACTTCTCCCCTCTAAAATCAAGGCATGTTCAGAGTTCCCGTATTTTGAGGAGTCAATAGGAATTCCACCCTCACCCAAGGAGAGTTATGTATTTTACTAATTTCACTACGAACCTTGAGACTGAGATAATGGGCAATGGTACCAAATACAGTACTTTATTCTTTATTCAAGGACGTTTTAACTGGCAGGTTTCTTTCTATTCCTTAATAACAATACTACACAGCAAGTTGGCATAATTTTCTGCACTTTGAAATTTCTCAGAAGAATTTTGTAAAGTAGTTTTTGGAAGAGACATACAATTCATAGATTTTTTGTCAGAGATTTCACTCTGAATAAAGTTGAGAGTCCACCAGTGGGATTCAATCAGAGAAGAGAAGAGAGTTCCCATACCAGTACCCACCTTCCTGGACTGCTCTGAAGATTAACCTGCCCGTACACGCACTATGCTTAGGCCCGGTGGCCTGGCCTTGAGTGAGCATTCAGGAGAAGTGAGCATTTGTTTGGTTATTCGGTATTAGCAGACCTAAAGTCAGAATTGGGTTTAAATTCCCAGCTTCATCACTTACTAGAAGCTCTCATCTGTGGTACTGTGGAGGCCCTCACAGTGAGCTGAGTGTCCTTAATGCCTGGATTCTACAAAAAATACATTGAGGGTCATAAACTAGCAGGTTCCCACTTAGAAGCTTGACCTTCATTGCTATTTGGCATCTTATCCCTAAGCGTCCAAGCTAAACAAACAAAAAAAATCTATTTGAATGATTCATCACCTGAATGGCTTGGCACAAGGATTAAGATATACTATGTGTCAAATAATAATGTTATGCTCTACATCATACCCTATGGTGATCCTTGATCAAATTCCTTTTATTAACCTAAGATATCCCTGCTCCTCTCAATGCATTTCATGATGCTTTTCCTTTCTGGGAAGAGTAAATTACATTAGCGTTAAATAAAACGTAACTTATTAAATTAGCTAGTTGAGGAGGCTCCTGGGAAGGAGAGGGCACAATTGTATCCTCAGTGAAGATCCTCTTCCTCTTTTCATCTTCTTGCAATTATGGCTCATCTGTGCCATGCCTTCTATAATCGTGCATTCTTTGATTCTATCTGTAAACCAGCCTAGGTCCTCAATGGTAACTACTTACCCCAGATTCCATACAATATTTGAGAACAAATTCTGAAGCTTTTGTAGTTTAGCATGAGCTCTCACTTTTTTTCTTTTCCTTTTCTTTCTTCCTTCTTCCCCTGCCCCCCTTCCTCTTTCTTTCTTCCCTCCTTCCTTCCTTCCTTTCTTTTTTTCTAGGTCTCACTTTCAAAGAATGTGTTTTTTAATGGGTACCTTCTGAAGTTTCCCCCCACTCACTTTTCAACTCCCTGCTTCTTTTATTCCTCAGAAGGTTTCTATTTGATTGCACTGGTCCCAATTCACCAATTCACTGATTTTACTAGTCCTTGTATTATTTTGTTGTCTGAGAATTATTTTTGTATGATCATTTTCTACTGTTATGTAGAAATTACCACAAATTTAGTGGCTTACAACCACACGTTTGTTATCTTGATTCCTTGGGGCAGGAGCTGAGCCCAGCCTAGCTAGGTCCTGTGCTCAGGTCTCATGAGGTTGTAATCAAGATGTTAGCTGGCCTGTGGGCTCATCTGGAGGTTTGCTATGGAAGAACCGCTTCCAAGCTCTTTCAGGTTGTTGGCAGAATTCATTTCCTTATAGCTGTAGAATTGAGGGCCTCCACTTTTGACTGGCTATTGTCTTTATAGATTGTCCTCAGGACCTTCAGGCCATGCAAATGCTCAAAGCCACTCCATGTCCTTGCCTGGTGGGCTTCCTCAACACAGGTGCTTGCTTGTCTCCCTCCAGTCCAAGCCAGAGACTTACATAGAGCAACCCAATCATGGCAGTGATGCCCCATGGCCTTTGCCATATTCCACTGGCTATATGCAAATCACAAGTCTAATCTGCATGCAGAGATGGAGGAGTGACACAAAGCCACGGGCACCAGCAAATCATAGGGGATCACTTACGTCTGTCACCGCACCTTGTCACACACACATGTGTCTCCTGGTCTCACTGAAAATGAAGCTTCAAGATTTTATATCTATATTTTGTTTTTAATATTTCTTACTGCTGTCTTATGAATTCCGAGAGGAAAGGTAGAAAAACACTGACAGATCTCTCTGTTTAGGGAGGTGGGTGGGGAATGGGTTAGATGGGTGATGGGCACTAGGGAGGGCCTATGTTATGATGAGATCTGGGTGTTATAGGTAAGTGATGAATCACTAAATTCTACTCCTGAAACCAATATTACATAGATGTCAACTACCTGGAATTTAAATAAAAATGTGAAAAAATAAAGTCAAAATAAAGATGCATTGACACTATTAAAGAAAAAGATCTCTATGTTTATACTGAATGCCCATTGATAGAAATTTTAATGATTTATTAAGAGATACAGAGTTTTGGATATATAACATCTTACATCTCTGTCATAAACATGTGGCATTTTCTGTTGTAGCTGTTCTGTCTAGAGGCAACTGATTATAATTTGCATCTGTAATGGTTAAGATGATTGGGAGAGGAAGGGAAGGAAGAAAACTAACATTACTGAGTACATGTTGGATAGTTAGAATTTAATTCTGACATGTTGCTATGTTTATTTTATAGATTCAGGAAACCAAGGTCAGAGATTAAAGAACTGGCCCAGAGCCATAGAAATTGTTGGGGGAGAGCATGGGGCTGAAGTAGCTCAAGTTCATACCTCAATCTGTCTCCCTAGGATGCTCCTTAGTTTCTATGTTTTTTGTTCCTAAGTGGTTACGGTGCTGAGAGTTCTATAGAAAACTTCTCAGATCGGTGCAGTCAACATTTCATTATTTGAAATTGTTAAAAAATGAGATATTCTAGTGCTTCTCAGAATTGAAAAGGAAGTACATTCTGAGGTTGCCACAGTAGCTAGTGTTTTTGTGTGTGTCATTTAGGTCCATATGGATAATTAAGTTGTTCAAATATTGTATTTTCTTTCTTTGTCCACCCATTCTATCACACTTCTTGTACTGAGGGGAGGTTAAAACCTCCTACTATTAATACGGATTTGTCTTTTCATGTCTCTGACAATTTCATACAAATTTGGAATTTTTACATCTTCCTCTTGAATTGGTCATTTGGCCATTATACAATTTTTCTTTTTATCTCTTGTAATATTTTTTGCCTTCAATTCTAATTTGTGTAGCTACACCAGCTTTCTTTTGCTAAGTGTATGGCATTTCTCTTTCTCTTTCCTCTATTTTCATCACATCTGTGCCTTTACTTATTTATTGTATATTTTTAAAAGATTTTATTTATTTATCTGTCGAAAACAGAGAAAGAGAGAGAGAGAGAGGGAGCACAAAAGGGGAAGTGGCAGGCAGAGGGAGAAAGAGGCTCCCTGCCCAGCAAGGAGCCCCACGCAGAACTTGATTCCAGATCTCTGGGACCATGACCTGAGCAGAAGGCAAAAGGTTAACCAACTGAGCCACACAGGTGTCCCTATTTATTTATTTTATTTTTTAATTTATTCATTTGAGAGAAAAAGAGTGAACAAGGGAGAGCATGAGAATAGGGAGGGTCAGAGGGAGAGGCAGAAGCAGACTCCCCACTGAGCAGGGAGACCAACAAAGAGCTTGATTCCAGCACCCTGAGGTCAGGACTTGAGGCAAAGGCAGATGCTTAACCGACTGAGTCATCCAAATGCCCTAAGATTTGATTTGATTGGATTGGATTTTGAGAGAGAGAGAGTGGGAGGGGCAGAGGGAGAGGGAGAGACACAGAATTCCAAGCAGGCTTCATGTTGAGAATTCAACACGGGCTGGATCTCACAACCCTGAGATCATGAGCTCAACCTAAATCAAGAGTCACTTAATGGACTGAGCCAATCAGGCAACCCTAATTCAATTTTTAAAAAATTATTTCATTATATCGCTACTAAAGTTCTCTCTCTCTCTGTCTATATATATATATATATATATATATATATATATATATATATATATTTAGATAGCTTTTTGATATGAAATTCACTATCATACAGTTCACGTATTTGTAATGTGCAATTAATTGAATGGTTTTTTACTATAGCCAAAGTTGTATAACCACCATCATTAATTTAAATACATTTTTGTCAACCTTCAAAGAAATCCCATACCCATTAGTTATAATTCTCCAGTGTCTCCAGCCTAATGCACTAACCAACCAGCCCACAGATTTGCCTATTCTGCACATTTTATTTCAATGGAACCATACAATATGTGATCCTTTGTGACTGTCTTCTTCAACTTAGTGTAATATTTTTAAGGTTTATCAAAATGGTGGCAAGTTACTTTAGTCTTTTATGGTTGAAAACAATCCACTGTCTGTATATACACATTTTGTTCTTTATTCATCAGTTGATGGACATTATGATTGTTTCTATTTTTTTTTCTTTTTTTTTTAGTTTTTATGGATAATGCTTTCATGAATATGCATGTACAAATTTTTGTGTGGATATGTTTTCATTTCTCTTGGGTATATAGCTAGGAGTGAAATTACTGAATCACATGGTAATTCTATGTTTAAATTTCCAAGAAACAGTTAAAATGTTTTCCAAAGCAGCTGTACCATTTTACATTCCCACAAACGTTGGGCGAGTGTTGTGATTTCTCCACATCCTTAGCAATGTTTATTATCTGTTCTATTGTAGCCATTTCAGAGGATGTGAAGTCATATTTCATTGTGGTTTTTATTTCTTTAAAAATTTTAGGCTTCTATTAATAAGTATATTGGCCATTTGTGTATCTTCTTTGGACACTTATCTATTCACAGCCTTTGTCTGTTTTTAAAGTAGGTTATTTTCCTTTTTATTATTGAGTTCTAAGTGTTCTTTATATATTCTGCAGTCAAATGCTCTACTTCTGAGCTATACCCCTCTAAGTGTTCTTTACATATTCTGGATATACATCTGTTACCAGAAATATAGGGCTCCTGAGTGGCTCAGTTGGTTAAGTGTCTGCCTTTGGCTTAGGTCATGATCCCAGGGTCCTGGGATCCATTCCCGCATCAGGCAAGGGAGCCTGCTTCCCCGCTTCCTGCACTCCCCTGCCTGTGTTCTTTTTTTCTCTCTGTCAAGTAAATAAATAAAATCTTAAAAAAAAAGAAATGTAATTTGAAAGTATTTTGTTTCATTTTTTTCAGATACCCTTTTTACTTTCTTGATACAGTTCTTTGTGGTTTTTTTGTTTGTTTGTTTTATTTTTCAAGATTTTTAAAATGTAATCTCCACATGCAAGGTGGGGCTCGAATTCACAAGCCCAAGATCAAGGCTCAGATTCTCTACTGACTGAGCCAGCCAGGAGCTCCTGATGGTGTTTTTTAAAGTACAAATATTTTTCATTTTAAGAAGTCCAATTTATCAGGGTGCATTGGTGGCTCGGTTGATTGGGCAACTGCCTTCTGCTCAGGTCATGATTCTGGAGTCCTGGGATCAAATCCCACATCAGGCTCCCAGCTTCTCCCTCTGTCCCTCCCTCCTCTCATGCTCTCTCTCTCACATTCTCCATCTTTCAAATAAATACATAAAATCTTGGGGGGGAAAAGTCCAATTTAACTGTTTTTTTTTCTGTTATAGCTTATAGTTTTGGTGTTATATTTAAGCAATTGTTGCCACATCTGAAGTCACAAAGGTTTTTTTTTCTATATTTTTTCTAAGCATTTTACAGTTTTATCTCTATATTTAGGTTTTTGATCCCTGAGAGTTGATTTTTACATCTAGTATAAGGTACAGATCCTGCTTCTTTCTTTTAGATGTGACAATCCAATTGTCTCATCACCATTTGCTGGAAAGACCATTCTTGCCCTTATTGAATGGTTTTGGAGTCTTATCTTAAATTTAGGTTGACTCTAGAAAAATATATGGGTTTATATCTGGGCTCTTCGTCTTATTTCATTGATTTCTATATTCTGACACCACTAGCACACTTCTTGATTACTGTTGCTTTGTAGTAAGCTTTGAAATCAGAAAGTGTGATCCTTCCACTTTGTTCTTCTTTTTAAGATTGGTTTGGTTAGGGGCGCCTGGGTGGCTCAGTAGGTTAAAGCCTCTGCCTCCAGCTCCGGTCATGATCCCAGGGTCCTGGGATCGAGCCCTGCATCAGGCTCTCGGCTCAGCAGGCACCCTGCTTCCTCCTCTCTCTGCCTGCCTCTCTACCTATTTGTGATCTCTCTCTGTCAAATAAATAAATAAAATCTTAAAAAAAAAAAAAGATTGGTTTGGTTAATCTGGGGCTCTTCAGTTTCCGTATAAATTTTAGTGTCATCTTACGAAGTTCCACAAAAAAACCCCAGCTGGGATTCTGATGAGAATTGTATTGAATGCAGACCTAGGATTTATTACCATTTTAACAGTATTGTGTCTTCTGATCCACAAAGGTGAATTTTTATTTATGATGATCTTTAATTGCTTTCAGCAATAATTTTTCAGTTTTTAGACTACAAGTTCTACAATTTTGTTATATTTATTCCTAGTAGTCTTTTTTTTTTTTAATGTTACTGTGAATGGAGTTGTCTCCTTTTTTTTTTTAAGGTTTTATTTATTTATTTGACATAGGGAGATCAGAAGTAGGCAGAGAGGCAGGCAGAGA
This sequence comes from Mustela erminea, assembly GCF_009829155.1. NCBI lineage: Eukaryota > Metazoa > Chordata > Mammalia > Carnivora > Mustelidae > Mustela > Mustela erminea. The sequence goes on from NC_045626.1 coordinate 40,684,014, forward strand.
AAGAGGGGAAAGCAGGCTCCCCGCTGAGCAGAGAGCCCGATGCAGGGCTTGATCCCAAGACCCTGAGATCATGACCTGAGCTGAAGGCAGAGGCTTTAACCCACTGAGCCACCCAGGCGCCCCAATGGAATTGTCTTCTTAAAGTAATTTTGGAATGAAGATATCATTACAATTTTTTCCGATCTTTTATTTGATAGGCATCAAGTCAGAGAATATTTGAGGGCTCATTGAGAAGGTAAGTGGAAGGTGGTAATCCCAACATTTTGGCATCACTTTTTCCCATGAGAAGCTTATCAACTTGAAAATAATGTATACTTAAGACTGTCTTAAATTCTTTGTTTGTGCTAAATCTGATGTCTGGGCCTCCCCAGAGGCAGTTTCTCTTGATTTATTTTGTTTCTTTGAATGAACATTGTCCTGTTTCTTTGTCTGCCTCATGATTTTTGTTGAAAATTGAGCATTTGATTTTTATACTGTGACAACTTTGGAAATCAGATATTTCCCTTCTCCAGGGTTTGCTGGATTTTAAAAAAGCTGTAATAGTATTTGCTCTGAGACTTTCCCAAACTTCGCAACAAGTATTCCTTGTCATGTATGCTCATGGAAACCTCTGTTCCTTTAGCTCTTATTCAGAATATGTTTTGACAGAGGTTTCCTTGAATGTTAGGAGCTGAAACTGATACACAAAAACACACGACCAAAGGAAGGAAAAGGAAGGAAGGAAGGACGGAAGGAGAGGAAGAAGGAAGGAAGGAAGAGAGAGAGAAAGAGTTATCTTTCTCAGTCTTTACAGAGTAGTCTGTGTGGTTTGGGGTGGGGGTCGGGGGATGTCTTTCCTGGTATAGCTAGGTTTGCTCCAAGTCTAGGAATCACCCACAGTGAAGGTTTAAGGTTTTCTCAGGACTTTTTTGAGTATGCATCTCGCCTAGGCATGCATGTGACTTCCTAAAATCCTCTGTATAAGCAGTCTTTTTTTTTTTTTTAAAGATTTTATTTATTTATTTGAGAGAAAGAGAGCACAGCAGAGGAAGAGGGAGAAGCAGTCTCCCCACTGAGGAAGGTCTCCCCACTCAGGGAGTCTCCCCACTCAGGAAGCTCAACGTGGGGCTCCATCCCAAGACACTGGGATCATGACTTGAGCCAAAGGCGGCACTTAACTGGCTGAGCCACCCAGGCACCACTAAGCAGTTGGTTTGGGATGTCCAGATTTCCCAGTCTCACCGCTAGATTTTCCTCCAGGCCTTAGATGGTCTGTTATAGGTCTCTGTCCATAATCTTTTATTCCAAGTGCTGTAGGTCAGTAGTCACTTTGTAGCTTTGATGAGGAATATTTGCTACATTTTCATGCTTACATTTTAACTTATGGAAGACAGAGGCTAACAAGTCAGTTGTACAGATATCCTTCAGCCTTATTAGACAGACATACAGAATTATGTCCAAGGATTAGGGCAACTGGGAACTGGGTTGTTGCTGCTGCCCAAGATCAGGGAAGAAGTAGGATGAGGGAAAATAAAAATACAAAACTTTCCTGCCATTTTGGAGTTAGTTTTCTCTTGACTGGGCCTTTGCTACGTAGCAATGTTTTGTTTCCAGAGCTCTTACAAAGTTGGTTTAGATAGCTTCTGGTTGTTTTGTCAAAATTTTATGGGGGAAGGAGTGTTAGGACCATCCTAATCTGCCATTTTGCTGATGTTGGGTTCTGTAAGGGTTTTTAGCCACCCAAATAATTCCAATTTTTTTCCATGTTTCTCTCTACTTTCTGGCATTTCATATGTGAAAGATGAGCTAGGGGATAAAAACAAAATCAAAGGATGCATTGTTTACTGTGCAAAAGAATAGCTTTATTCCCCATTATGCCACAAGTAAGATACTAAGTCCTAATAATTCAGGTTCAATGATAACATTTGCCCATAGAAATTATTTATTAAATGTTTTCTGATTTGGATAACATTTATGTAAAACATCTTATGACACTGTATTTGATTTTCCTGTATAGTTGGTAAATATCTTTATATTTTAAATGCTTTAATACAAACTTCAAATATTGCTTATATTTTATTTCAAGTCATAAAATTATTTGCTTTCAATTAAAAGCAGGGATAACTATTTCTCTCTCTTTTTCTTTTTTAAAGATTTTATTTATTTATTTGAGAGAGAGAGAGAGAGAGAGAGTTTACAAGCAGGCAGAGTGGCAGGCAGAGGGAAGGGGGGAAGCACGTTCCCGACTGAGCAGAGAGCCTGATGGGGGGTTCTACATGGGGATCTACGTGGGGTTGGATCCTAGACCCTAGGATCATGACATGAGTTGATGGCACATGCCTAACCGACTAAGCCACCCAGGCTCACATAGAGACCATATTTTAAGCTATCCAGTGTAATGTGGGAGTTTTCTTTTCCACAAAGGTATGGATTTTTAATCTCTGTGAGAGAGTAGTGAAGAGGGTAAGAATGTTCAGACTAAGAAGAATAGCCATCCTACGAGGGCACAGATATTTTTCTGATGCCTAGAAGTAAGTGGGATATCACATGTGGCACAGTTGAAGGGTGTTTGATGAAGAAAATAAATATATACAAGGCGATAAAGATGGCATTTGAGTATGTGCCTAAGAGCTTCAGAAGAAACTAATAGGCCGTTACCAAGAGAAATAGTAGACAAACATCCTAAACTGTTACTCTGAAAACCAAAAGCAGTGTGAGAAATTTATTAAACATGCTAGTATAGACAGAAGTAAAAACAAAATAGCTAAGATCTTTATCTAAAAGAATAGACTCAATGCCAGAGTTTAGAGAAAGTAAGGGAAAACTAGAACTCTGGAAATGAAAGCATTCAAGGGGACAGCATTCATGCGGAGGGCTTAGGTTATTTTATACCACAGTAGAATCTAGTAGAATTAAGGAGGGTTTTACTAAGGCCCAATGGAAAAGAAATTTTCATTAAGAGAGGCAAAGAGAAAAAATAGGGGAGGGAGATGGAAATTCCCAGCTATAATTAAAAAAATGAAATCAGGCGGGCCAACCAGATAACTTAAAACTATGAGTTTGGATTCATATGTTGATGTGGTTATGTACTCAAAATAACAATGCATACAAAACCACAGTTAAAAAAAAAAAGTGGGAAGAAGATGCAGCTGTCATAAAATCAAAGTACAGAAAAAAATCTAGAATCCACTGGCAAGGTAAAAGGTAATGCTGGTTAACACAAAGAAACAGAAATTAATCTAGTCAACAAATCAGGTCAGGGTATGTACTCTGGACTCTTACCACGTAATACTGATTGCCTGTGAATGCTTCTTCATAAGGATATGATCTGTATCTTTCTATGAGACCAATGAACTCTTCTGCAGATCATAGGGGTTTTCTTTTGCTTCTTGTAAGTTTGCTAAAAGCAAATGTAACAATTGCAACCACCTTTAACTTAAGCAAAATGTGATGGTTTAAAAACTCTCAACCTAAAGCACTTTGGTTATAGACAAAACACTGTGTACAGTAAGGGGACATGGACCTCAGTTCATTGCATCTTATACTCCTCTTTCTATTTACTATGTAGACACTGATGATCTAGCATCTGCTCCTAGACAACAAACAAGAAAGGGAGGCCAGAAACTGATACAAAGATAGCAAAGAGACCTGTGGCTATCGTCTTTCACCTGATGGTGCCCAGAATTCCTTTGAGTCAGATTCAAAGCCTGACAAGCTGTCAGATTGACCCAGAACCGTTCAAAGCCGCTTTTCCCTCTGCCTTCTGGTATACCATCCTGTAGTGTACAAGCTAAAAAAATAAAAGTTACATTTCTCAGACTGAGTTGCATTTCGGGCTTTGGTGCAGTTTAGGTTCTCATCCATAGGATGCTTTTGCACAGGAGCTGGAAGGTAGAAGGCAGGCAGAGGCCTGGTTTCTGTTTCTTCCATGAAAATAAGTCTTTTAGAGGCAACTTTTTCCCCTCTGACAACTTCCTGATGATTGATGTTTCTTGACTGTGGAGTTGTCCTGATTGTGGTAATTTCATGACTGTGGCAGTGGCCCAGCGCCAGACACTGTAGGAGCAGCTCCCCCCAACTCCCCTGGCGCCTTTGTTCTTCAGGGTGGCTCTGTGTTATTTCCTACATGTTCAACCTGTTCGGTTCAGTTCAATTCAATTCAGTCTGTTTCCTCAGGCTTCACCAATCCATAAGCACTTCCTTCCCTTCTATCTTTGGCTAAACCTAGCTTTACTATATTGTTTTCTCTAAATCCTGACTCATACAGCACCCTCTTTAACGATGAGTCCAAAATTCTACTATGATCACTGACTAAATCATGTGTGATTAGATACAAGCCGGGACCTTACTTAGATAAGACTAAAGTTAGATACTGGCTGGGACCTTAGGTGGCTCTGGAAATTCTGAAGCCAGCTGCTGACTTGGATACATTGGTCACTAAGGTGTCTGGATTTCATGTTATCCAATGTATTTTCCAATCACTGAGACACTTCCTTACTCTTCCTTTGGAATGAGACTAAAGACATTTTATCAGGCCTCAAAGACATGGTGGATATGTCATTCCAGTTAGAAGGGCACACTCCAGTCTCTTGTGTGTATGTATGTGTGTAGTAAAAAGTTAGATGAGGTCTTCAGGATGACCACAAACTTCATCAAGAAGCTTCCTCCCATCTGTGGTAGGAGGAGTTCTAGAATGGTTCCCAATAGCATCCATATTCCAGTCTTTACACCCTTATGTATGATGCTAGCTTAGCTATAGTCATCACAAGGCTCAGGTGGGCATGAGCTGGACATAGTGACTTGGTTTGAACCAATAGAGCACAACAAAGTTGGTGAGATGTTAATTCTGTAATTTGGTTACAAAATACTCTAGCTTCTATCTTGCTTGAAGATGCTATTGCCTTCTTGTGCTTTTTGTACTTTTTGATGAGGCAAACCTCCATGTTGAGGATGCCTTACCCAGAAAGGCACCAAATCCTCATAGCCCATAAGAAACCCACATCGTGCCTACAACCCTGTGAGTTTGGGGGGCATATCTCTGCCCACCTGAGCTCTGTGATGATTATAACCAACCTGGCACCATGACTGCCACATGTGAGAAACTTGAAAGCATACGGATGTATCCTTTTAAGCCACTGAGTTTTGGGATAATTTGTTATTCACCAAAAGATTTTTTTTTTTTTACTTACTTTTATTTAGTTGTACTGAGTTTTTAGGTTGCACATTGAAAAAGCACCTAACTTTTTGGTTGGCACACGGGGATTCTGAGAGCTTCTGAAAATCTTAGTTTAGAATTCCAGAGATCCACAGCAGAGGGGGGAAAAAATCAATGAAATGAAAAGATAACCTACAGAAGGGGGAAAAAATATTTACAAGCTGTATATCTGGTGAGCGGTTAATCCCCTAAATACAAGAGAACTCGTGTAACTCAATAACAAGAACAACAACATTCCCCCCACCCCCGCCAATAACTTGATAGAAAAATGGCAAAGGACTTGAAGAGCTACTCCTCTAAAGAAGTCATACAAATAGCTAATAGGTGTATGGAAAAAAATGCTCAATGTCATTAATCATCAGGGAAATGCAAACTGAAATCACAGTGAATATTACTTCGTATTTCCGAGGATGACTATTATCACAAAAGCAAGTAACAATAAGCTGTGATGTGGAGAAATCAGAACCCCTCTGCACTGTTAGTAAGAATGCAAAATGGTGCAGCCACTATGGAAAACAGTGTGGAGGTTCCTCAGTCAACTAAAAATAGAGCCATTCTATGGTCTAGCAGTTCCACTTTCGGGTATTTATTAAAAAGTGAAATCAGGATCCCTAAGAGATATTAACAGACCCATGTTTATTGCAACACTATTCTCCATAGCCAAGTCATGGAAACAAACCAAGATTCCATTAACAGATGGATAAAGACAATATACTATATACATTCACTGAAATATTTATTACTTGGCCTTAAAAAAGAAGGAAATTCTACAACATGCAATAACAATGAATGAACAATGAGGACATTATATTAAGTGAAATAAGCCAGTCTTAGAAAGACAAATATTGTGTAATTCTTATATGAGATGACTAAAATAGTCAAATTTAGAGAAACAAAGAGTATAATGGTGGTGGCCAAGGGCTGGGGAAGGGAGAAATGAGGGGTTGCTGTTTAGTGGGTGTAGTGTTTCAGGCATATGAAAAGGTTCTAGAGATCTCCTGTACAACTCTGACCCTATAATCAACAATACTTTACTGTAGACTTAAAGTTTTAAGCGGGTAGATCTTGTGTTGAGGGTTCTTACTGCAATAAAATAAAATTTTAAAAATTCCAAAGATTAAAGTTTTTGAAACAAATGGGGGCACTTTTATCATTTTAGCCAAGTTTTTCAAATTTGTAACTCTGTTGAGTAAGGGTGGATTAAAAATAATCACTTCAAAAACAACCATCTCTCTCCGTCTTTCATTCTCTTTCTCACTGCTTCATAGGCCAATCGTCTTAAACTTCAGTCAGTGGTCATAGTACCATGGTTTCCTATCATAATTTTATTACATATCTAACTTTTTTCCTTTCTTACTTGTTAATTGATACTTATCTTTCCTCAGGGACTTCTGAACTTCTTTCCAGGTGAACAAGCTATGACCCCCCCCCCCCCCACTTCCCGCCCCAACTTCTTCCTACACTCTGGATGTAGTGAAGAAGACATTTAATGTATCCTCGAAGAGAGGGTGACTCTTTAGGGCAGGATGAACCCATCCAGAGTGTGTCAGCATCATTTTTAGTGACCCCACTGTCAGCCTTAGAAGCTGACCTCAACCCTCTGTGGTGTATTGACAGAGGCTCTCAGGCGCTGGGTTTTGAACAGTGTGAGTGGAGGGGTCACACAATTATATCCAGAGCCCTCAATAGTCAGCCGTGCTGTTGCCATGTAAATGCAAGGGTCACATTGCTTGTCCCAAGAAAACTTGCACTTCACGTCCAACAGCTGAGTGGGATGAACAGCCTGCCAGTGTCTTAAGGCTACACCACAATTTTATCTCAAGGTGATTTCTGCTCCATGATGTTCTCAGCACCTAAATCTCCAAATAGATTTCTGGACACCCGGTGTGGTGGGTATGTGGTTGCAAATGAACTCTCATTTCTGTACTTTTGGGGTTGAGCTGGGTAGTTTAGTTTACTTAGTCTGGGGAACATGGCAAATAGATGCCACTGAAGTATAACCAAGCCCCAATTTTTGTAACACAAAGAGACATAACAAAGTTAACACAATTCACTGGAAGAAATACATATACTGAAAGCGTTGACTGCTCAGGAATGGTGATGTCATAATTGCTGAAGAATGGTGATGTCCGTATATTACTAATTGATGCTCCTCTTTACACTGAGCCCGTTGAATATGTGTTTGGTCTACTTAGAATTCTCATTCCATTATCGGTCAGATCCCCTCTAGTCAAGCTAAATTGTATTGATTATTCAAGAATCGTTGTAAATTTTAGAGTCTTCCAAACCTTTCATATGGGATTAGATATACCTGTTATTGCTTATGCCAGCTGTGTACCTGGAGGATATTTACCCACTATTCCCTTCCCTACCACCATCATCACCATCACTACTTAGCATCTACCTCTAAGTGTTGCTGGGGTAGGAGAATGAGTCGAAGAAGCAATGGTTTTTACTTCCTTTTACCTAAACAAATGACCAGAAGATGCCTTGTTCATGAATGTGATCTGGCTTACAAAGCGGAAAGCTCCCAATAGATGAAGTTTCAAAATGTCTTCTGTGTCAATATGTAGTTAAAAGATGGTCATCAAAGGGTATATATGGTCCCATAATGGACTTAACATATTACTTGCTTATCTTACACAATAGAAGACCCTGGGACATAGCTAAAAAACAAACAAAAAACAAAACAAAACAAAACAAAACCCCCAGAACTGCCTCTGTTCTATGGTACAGAGGAAATATTGCCTGTGCTGTGGATAACTGAGGGGTTGTTTTAGGAAAATATCTCTTTTTCTTATTGTGAGTTCAGGCTCTCTCGCCCTGAGTTTGTATATGCGTATGCTTGTGTGCTGGAAGTCTCCGTTGGGTTCATTGCTGGCTGGCTGGATGCCCAGAAGAACAGAGTACCACTGAAGACCTCCCTGGTAGACCGTCTCCAAAAGGAACTGGCTTTAGGGGCGGACATCCACTCTTAACAGTTTGGGGAGTCTTGTTGGAGAATGACATTTTCTGGTTGGATGTCTATGGGGGCTTAGAGGTGACCCACTCCTGAAGGTAAAGTGTGGGATTTTCGTACAGACAAGATAGGTTCATATAAGGGTTTGCAAAGTCAGGAGTTATCTGCGAAGAATATGAAGCTGAGGACAGGATGGCACTTTTAGGAATTTGGGTCCAACCCCAGAGACGTCTGTTCTGAGACCTACACCTGTTGGGACTTACTATTTTTGATTATGGTCATGATTGTGGTTAATGTACAGTTTTTCTTGTATGTTGGAAGTCTTTCTATTTATTCTTAAATATTTAGTTCTCTCTTGTGAATGCTTACAGTGTTTTGTCTTGGTATTTTGAGACACCAAGAAGGAAACCAGGGAAGGAAGGTGGGCTGTCCCACATGGACTAAGTCCTGCGGTTGACTGTGGTGAATGACACATGCTGGGACCAGCAGGGAAGAGAGGCAGAGAAATAGCTGCTGGTACACAAATGGGTGGACGTGTGAAAACCCCTTCTCCCCCAGGACACTGAGGAAGGGGGCTCGGAAGGGATGCAACTGATTCTTTTCATTTATTTTTATTTTTATTTATTTATTTCTTTTTAGATGCAACTGACTCTTCAGTAAATCTAATTAAGTACTCTCCATGTCTTATCATCTCTCAATGTTTGTTTTCTCCTACAGAGGCCCATGAAGCAGAGATTTGGTATATCCTGTTTATTATTTATTTCTGCTCACAAGCATGTAGTAAGGCACGAAGTAGGAATTTAAAAAGTATTTGTTAAACGAATGAAACTATAACTATTTTTAAGGCTTAAATTAGACACCTTCCATCACTTGGGGGACTGAATCCAAGTTTAATTTGTATTATTTGCCATTAGCTGATGTGTTATGACTATTACTTCTTCTGAAAGCAATGTGACAATCACTAACTTGACATTATCGGTAAATGGTAAATTAAATGCATATAAGTAAAATATGTATGACCAGGCAGATCAAAACCAGCTTAACACCCAACCCCCTCAAAACAGTAAACTTCTTTACACATAGACGCACTCAGGATATTTAGAAAATTGATCAATGAAATAACGAAATAGAAGATTTCTGAAATAAAATTCTCATAGCAATTAAACAGAATCATAAGTTAACTTGAGTTCAATAATGATCTACTCTAAAGTTCTATTTCTGGACAGAATCACTGTGAAACACCTTTGAGTTTAATGTCCGGTTTAGTCCAATCTGTGATTTAAGAAATGGCCACTAGATGGCAACATATATTGATAAGTTATTTTTCAAGGTTAGGTCCAAGTTGTCATTACATGGTGCACAATTTCCAGATAAAAATTATTTTATTTTTTAAATTTTATTTTAGATAAACTGAATTACACATTATTTAAGACATACGAGAAATATCGTTATGGGTTAAATAGGGTTAAATAGGGTTAAAATAGGGTTAAAATAGGGTTAAAATTGTTGTCTTGGGAATTTTGGAATTTGAAGAAATTTTCCCCAAGGTTAAATATTTTGGGTTAACGACTGAGTGGATTGGATAATCAGTATTTGTGACGTTAAATGCCAGTTTTGAATGTGAGAGATATTATGGATCTTGAAGTGTAATCTTAATGTTTTAACTTATATGTTTAAAATCAGCATTTATTAGTACATGACAATAACAGTAATTAAAAGCTGGATATATTAAAGATTAACTAGTTCTTTGTAGGGCTTTTCAGAGATTTAATAGTTAATACGTATTCCTTTTCTTAAAAGGAAAAGTGTGTAGAATTCCTCAAGTGGAACATCTTTTATGGAGCATTTCCTTACAGAATAGTGTTTTCCAACATCGGAAGGAAAATGGAATCCCAAGTAAGGATTTCTAAACATAACAGTATCATTAGAAGTGATCGTAGGCATGTGAAGAAATAAGAAATATATGTAAAATAACAAAATACAGAATGTAGTGGTACTAAATCTAAACTAATTTTTGAAAATATTGCAACTTCTAAACTTAAAAAAAAACAAACTAAAATTCTTCGGCTAGTTCATCTGGCTTGAAGATAAATTATATCCTGTTCTGCAAGAAGATAATGGGAATATTAAAAATCTCGCGTTAATGAGCCAAAAGAACTTAATATAATCAGAATGGATTTTTGTACATTTGAGTTTCTTTTTTATGAGGGAAGAAAATGGCACCAGAGACAGGAAACTGGGTATTGATTTCTAAAACTGCAAACCATAAGACTGTCGTGGACGGATATTTTACATTTCTTGAAGCGCTAAAACTTCTCACTGCAAATTCGTGTTCACAGTGATAACGCCGTGACCCTACAAGACCCTACAGCATAAATGACAGATGCTGTTATGTTTTCTACTGGACTCAGTTGAGAAGTTACTTGGTGAGGTGTCATTGCAACCACACAAGGATGGACTAAATATCACACACATTTTCCCCACGAGTGAATTTGTTACTAGTTCCATGTGTTAGTCACCAAAAGGATTCACGTCTGATTAATAACCTCTAGTGGATGATTTTGAATTAAGCGATCAGTTCTGATTTATCGTCCTATGCTGCCATCCGGTGGTTACTTGAGAAATGAATAAAGTGGGGAGATGTTTAAAAAAAAGGTCTGAACTATTTGCTTCTGTGGCGTTAATAGAAATAAGGGACTCGAGCCGACCTGTGCCAGTTTCCCCGGAAAGAATGATATTCAGTGGCATTCCTTCATTTATTTTCTCTAGCTTTCACCCTATGAGATAGGATGAGTTTAAAATAGTTGCTGCATAATGTATGAAGGAGAAAAATCCTGAGAGGACTTAACAGTGCGGAGAAATAATTGTCTTATTCTTAAATATTTCCATGGGGGGGCGGGGGAGAGGGAGAACATCTATTTTCACCTTAATTTTCTTTTGATCATGAGAACTCATTCTATTCTGAACAGTTTGTCTAAACCAGGTTTTGAAAAATATCCATCATATCCATATGGTAATGAAAAAGCTAAAGCCGATCAGCAGAGAGCCGGGCTGATTTATTCAGAAATGCGACTACTTCAGGTTTTATCTTTTTTTATCTTAATGAAACATGGTGCCATTATGCAAGTGGTCTTGCTATTACCTGCAAAATAATCTACACTGTGATGGAATGGAAGTCTCTTTGAGCCAATTCAATGTAGAAATGCTTTCATTTATTCACAGCAGATAATGAATTATCTTCTAAAAGAAGGATAGCTTTTGATCACCTGTTTTTAATTTAAAACAAATTACTTGCTCTTTCCTAGTTGTAGCTCATGAAAAAATAACTTAATGAACATTATATTAAGGATTAATCTTAATGATATTAATTCTTATGATTGTATTGTCAAACCAATTAAAGCCATTCATCTATACTAACTGAGAATTTTTCTGTTAATGTTTCTATTTTACATAAATAGATACAATGAGTTTTAGTGTAGATCAAAGTCATAGAAGAAAACAGAAGTGAAAGAAAATTGGAAATCTAAACTATTGATTCAGCTTTATGTTTAATTATTCATTCATATGGCCCTTGATACTGCATTTCAGAAAATATTAAATATTGCAATTTTCTTATTAAATATTTAGTTTTCGTACTTTTATGTTGTAATATTAACAAACCATGGCATTGCCTAATCAAAAAAAGAGTCATAATGCTGACTTGCTAAAGTTTATTTCATTTCATTTCTGCCTTCTAGTCATCTACTAAATAAGGACATTAGTTGTCAGATATTAGTGTTGAAAATCTAGTTGGGTAGAACATTACCATCTTTGTAATGCATGTAGTGTTTAGTAAACACAATAAAATGTAATCACCTTACCAATGGTGAGAACATAGTTACATCATCACTATAAATTGACTTTATTTCCTTCTGTAGGGGAAAAACTATATGCATAACAAATCAATATAAAATGAAAAAGGTAAACAACAGCCTGCTAAATAAATGACATAAAGCAATTCTCCATCAAAGCCTCTGTAATTACTTTGTGGAACAGGCTGCCCTTAATACAACAATTAATTAATTTTTCCAAATGAATTATGCAAGCCAATATTTTTTCTTCATTAATGTTTTGTTGAAGTCATTAAGTTTCATTAATGAATAACAAAGAAGCAATTGGGTCTTTATTCTAACGGATATGTATTAATGTGCTTAACTTGAACTAAATGTGTTTCTGGTATGTAATCAAATTTGAATCAATCAAGTCAATTTACCAGTCAAATGTCCTTTTGGAGCCCCAGCTGCTTCATGTGGATGGCTCTTCACAAAGAACATGCTGAAAGTGACCCAGAAGGCTCTGTGGTTCTGCCAAATATCTCATCAATTCCTAATTACAGTCCATTTGATTTTCTAAAGGAGAATTTTGATTCTAATTATGATGAATGTGAATAAAAGCTTAAAATGAATCATTGTAAAATTATGACTGTTTGTCAAGATACCAGTTCCCTTTCCAAAGAAGAGAACAGATAAATTCATCCTAATCTTAGTTCTGTGAGAGTCTGAAAAGACAGGTTTACTATTACCTTTTCACAAGACATGTGACTGAAGAGCAGCGAAGCTCATCTTGTGTTTATACCATGGCTGTGTATATGAAATAAAAAAAGTATTGATTACTCAACTATCGGATGTATGACATTGTGACCTATTATCTCACTACTTGAACAAAGCCTAGCCATACCCTGATATAATCTGCGGAACATCTGAACAAGAACACGTTTCTCAAGATACCTGCATCTGTCTATGAGCCTGTCTTTTTTTTAAAAAACAGTTGTTAGTAATAACTGGAGTAGTTCTTGGTATTTTAAAAATAAATCAAGCAAACTATATAAAAAATTTCAGCAAGATTTTTAAAAAAATTATTAATAATAATAATTATTATTTTTGGCATGGCAGGTGTATTCATTCTAAAATTTCCTTTGGCAAGATTGTTGTAAAATCACCTTTACAAAGAAAAATAAAGTGGGAAGAATTACTCTACTTGGTATTAAGCCTTATCCTTCAACTATAACAATGAAGACAATGTGGTATTGATAGAAGAATAGGCATGTAGATCAGTGGATCAGAAAAGAACACCAGAGACACATCCACACAAATAGACCCAGCTGATTTTTGACAAAGGTATGAAATCAATTCAATGAAGGAAAAATAGCCTTTGGACAAATGCTGTCTGAAAATTGTATATGCATGGGGAAAACATGAACAAAAACAAAAAGCAACAAAAAGAACCTTGACCTAAAATGCAGAACTTATACAAAGATTAACTGAAAATAAATCATAAAGAGTTAAATGTAACACATTAAAATATATAACTTTCATAAAACCATAGGAGAAAATCTTTGGGATCTAGCACTTACTAAAGAATTCTAAAAGCATAACTGAAATTGATAAACTGGTACTCATTAATATGTGAACTTTTTCCTCTGTGAAAGCCCATGGGGATTGGATGAGAGGATTAACTATGACTGGGAGAAAGCATTTCCAAATCTCATCTCCAAAAAAGGACTAGTATTTTGAGTATATAAAGAGTACCTGCAATTCAACAGTATAAAACCAAATAACATAATTAGAAAATGAGCAAAATGTAATAGATATATTAACAAAGAAGATAATACAGATGACAAATAAGAATATGAAAGATGTTCCATATCACCATACCTCAAGTAATGCAAATTAAAACCACAAGATATCACTACACACCTGTCAGAATGGTTAAAATAAAAAGTGAAAATAGTTTGGTGGTTTCTAATAAAACCAAACATGCAATCCCCATATGACTCAGCAACTGTACTCCTGAGCATTTATTCCAGAGAAAATGAAAAATTGTACAAGGGTTCTCTCTGTATCATTTCTTATAACTACTTATGGATCTACAATTATCTTATTAAAAATCGCAGTAATAAAAAAAGAAAACCAGAAGAAGTAACTGGGAATAAATGGAACCATATGGTTGAGTTTCATGTATTTTATTAGGTAGTCAAGACACAGGTTAACATCAATGAACACAACAAATTATAATTAAGATACATATTTCTCACAATTTCAGACTCCAAATTATATTATAAAGCTGTAGGGATCTAAAAAGTATGGTACTGGCATAAAAATAGACACAGAGATCAATGGAGCAGAATAGAAAACCCAGAAATAAGCTCACAGTTATATAGTCAATTAATCTTTTTTTTTTTTTAGAAGATTTTATTTATTTATTTGACAGACAGAGATCACAAGTAGGCAGAGAGGCAGGCAGAGAGAGAGGGAAACAGGCTCCCTGCTGAGCAGAGAGCCCGATGCGGGACTCGATCCCGTGACCCCGAGATCATGACCTGAGCCAAAGGCAGCAGCTTAACCCACTGAGCCACCCAGGCGCCCCTGGTCGATTAATCTTTGACAGAGCAGGAAAGACTATCCAATGGGAAAAAGACATAGTCTCTTCAACAAGTGGTGTTGGAAAAACTGGTAGCTACATGCAAAAGAATGAAATTGGAATATTTTCTTCTTTTTTTTTTTTAAGATTTTATTTATTTGATAGACAGAGATCACAAGTAGGCAGAGAGGCAGGTAGAGAAAGGGGGAAGCAGGCTCCTCACTGAGCAGAGAGCCCTATGCGGGGCTCGATCTCAGGATGCTGGGATCATGACCTGAGCTGAAGGCACAGGCTTTAACCCACTGAGCCACCCAGGTGCCCCTATTTTCTTATACAATACACAAAAATAAATTAAAAATGGGTTAAGATCTAAATGTGAGATCTGAAACCATCAAAATCCTGGAAGAGAGCACAGGCAGTGAGGCCTCTGACACAGGCTGTGGCAACATTTTTACTCAGTATGTCTTCTGAAGCAAGGACAATAAAAGCAAAAATAAACTATTGGAACTACAACAAAATAAAAATCTTCTGCACAGGGGCGCCTGGGTGGCTCAGTAGGTTAAAGGCTCTGCCTTCGGCTCAGGTCATGATCCCAGGGTCCTGGGATCAAGCCCCGCATCGGGCTCTCTGTTCAGCGGGGGGGGCCTGCTTCCTCCTCCCTCTCTCTCTGCCTGCCTCTCTGCCTACTTGTGACCTCTATCTGTCAAATAAAAATAAATTAAAAAAAAAAAGCTTCGGCACAGTGAAGGAAACAATAAAACTAAAAGACAACTTACTGAGTGGGAGAAGGTATTTGCAAATGATTTAGCTGATAAAGGGTTAGTAACCAAAATATATAAAGAACTTTTGAAACTCAACAACCATAAAATAAATAATCCCATTAAAATATAGGCAGAAGACTTGAACAGACATATAAAGAAGAAAATATACAGATGAACAATAGACACATGAAAAGATGCTCATCGTTGCTCATCATCAGGGAAATGCAAATAAAAACCACAATGAGATGTCAGCTCAGACCTGTCAGAATGACTAAAGTCAAAATACAAGAAACAAGTGTTGGTGAGAGTGTGGAGAAAAAGGAATTCTCTTCCACTATTGGTGGGAATGCAAAGTGGTATAACCACTGTGGAAAGCAGTATGGAAGAACCTAAAAAAGTTAAAAACAGAACTACCCTACAATCCAGTAATGTGCTGCTGGGTATTCACCCCCAAAATACAAAAACACTAATTCAAAGGGATACATGCATCCTTGTGTTTATAGTAACATTATTTACAATAACCAAATTATGGAAGCAGCCCATGTCGATAATAGATGAATGGATAAGAAAGAGCGAGATATATAAAATGGAATATTATTTAGCCATAAAAATGAAATCTTGCCCTTTCCAACAACATGGATAGAGCTAGAATGTATCATGCTAAATGAAAAGAATCAGAGAAAGACATATACCATACTACAATGTCACTCATATATGGAATTTAAGAAGTAAAACAAGTGAACAAGGGAAAAAGTAGAGAGAGAGAAAGAGAGACAAGACAAAAAACAGGTTCTTAACTATTGGAAACAAACTGATGGTTACCAGAGGGGAGGTGGGTCAGGGGAATGGAGGAAACAGGTGATGAGGATTGAGGAATGCACATCCTATGAGCACTGGGTGAGGTATGGAAGTGCTGAGTCACTTACTGTACACTTGAAACCAATATAACACTGTTAACTATACTGGAATTAAAATATAAAAGACACATCTCTAGGTAAGTAGATCATTTAATATTAGTTCCAATATCTATACTTTAAGTAACTGCTGAAAGCATTCCTTACATGTAACTAAAGAATATATTTCTATGCTCACCCCCTTTGAAACTTCATCTTTTACCTGATTCTACATTGCCATGAATTCTCATGTGCTTTCCTGATGATCTACTTTTTTAACTTTTTATTTTTGCACACTCTGGTTCAATCTTTCCCTTTTAGCAAGGCTAGTAAATCTATTGTTTGTTGTAATTACTCCAAATTCAGGATTAAAAAATCACCGTTGACAATATTTCTAGAGTTCATGCTAGGTAAGGAATCAATGTATACAAGTCCTAGAGATGGAATTCTACTCTAGGACTCATTCTTTAGAAAAGTTGACTTCTTGTTGGGTGTTCTTGGAGTTGTATGTGATCATCTCATCTTCTACTCTTTCTCATTTAATTTTTTCCTTTCTTCTTTCTCCTTTTTCTCCCATTATTAATTTCTGATTTTACAACAAAGAATGGTGGATTTTACAAAGCAAGATAACTCTAAAATTAAATAAGCAAGAAAACGAAACAGAAAATCCTTATAGTTATATATTTGATTGGCTACTGCTGGGGTATTATGATGAATCATTTCATTCCTATTCATGTGGGTAACACACAACGAACCCTCCAAAGAATTGTTGATATGATTTTAACTGCATGGAAATGTGTTCGGTCAAATTTCTGTGTTCTCTGTTTATGGTTGTCAGTTGGCGAATAATATTATCAAGTGATTAATTAGTTAGATGGATAGATGCCACACATCAAGTTAGTGATATGTTTTGAAAAATGATAGGTTTAAATAAAACAAGGATACATAAATGTATGAATAATGATATCTATTAGACAAATAGCTTGATAAATAGCCAAAACCCGTCTTTGGAAGGAAAGAACCTGAAACTATTAAGGTAGAAGGAATAGGGTGAGGGGCAGGTTCCACACAAAAGAAAAATCTGACTCATTAGGATATTGTTCAAGCAACAATTTAATGCTAGCATCTCTATTCTAAGAAGCCAGGAATAGACCTTGTGAAATAACAGGGTGTGGCGCCATTACGGAACCACCTAGCACACACACCATATTCGGTCTTTTTGGGGAAAAAAAACAACAACACAAGTTCTTAATCGTGTAGCTTCCCTATCTTGACTTTGTTGTCATAACTATTCTTTTGATATGCTTTGCCTTCGGTACTAGGGGTACTAGGAGCCTGGTTCTCCATTTCTCTTACTCAGAGCCGAAGGTGTTGGATTAACAGCAGTTCCTCAGTCCACAGAGGTAACTGCAACAGCAGTGATAGTTCTCATTTTTCTGGGCTCTTCAGAAAGAAAGAAATGTTAAGATTTCTCACCAATACAACTTTCCATTTTCTAGTTTATATCCTTGTAATGAAGCCTTGTAAGTTTTTAATTATAGGCTCTCACACAAAAGCCGATAGTGCATCAAAATCAACATTACACTTCTGAAAGAGCAATGAGTGCTTTGAGGTCCATTTAGAAAAGCCTGAGCAGTTCAAGTTTGGTTGTGTTTATGTTATGGCATTTATAATGACAAGCAATCTGGATGAAAAGTAAAAGTTCTGTGAATCAACCAGATGTGTCCAAGTATCTAAATTTTCAGCATCAAAAGACTGAGTGAATTTTTATCTTAGGATAATTAGCTTCTTGTTTGACTGTAAGATTGGGCGATTATTACACTGCCAAGGCATGAGGCACTCAGATGACATTTAACCATCAGCCCTTGATTGTAAAGAATTAGCAGAGGGCAGTGTGTAGGAGTGGGGCTTTGGGAGTTAGACAGGACCTGGTTTGAATTTGACCTCTCCCACTTGTTACCTGGATACCCTTGAGAAAATTAAGAAACTTTTCTGTCTTCATCTATAATATAAATATTTTAATGTCTGTCTTTTAGAGTTGAAATGAGGATTATATACACTGTCTAACAGAAAGTACTAAGTCAGTATTAGATATTGTTGTTGCGTGCATGTTTTATTTTCCCCATAGATTAATATCTCTAATGTCAGGAACTGGTTTAATATCTTCCACAGTGCCTAACATACAGGAAATCCTCAACAAGTGTTCAGCAAATACACTGTGACAAAATTTCATTATGTTACATAATATCCTCCTTTTAATATAGTTTAAATTTTTAAGTTCTACTTTTTTTTTTTTAAAGATTTTATTTTTTTTATTTGACAGAGAGAAACACAGGTAGAGAGAGAACACAAGTGGGGAGAGTGGGAGAGGGAGAAGCAGACTCCCTACTAAGCAGGAAACCCAATGCGGGGCTCGATCCCAGGATGCTGAGATCATGACGCAGCCAAAGGCAGACGCTCAACAACTGAGTCACACAGGTGCCCCTCTATATTCTGATAGTGTCCATCAAATGATTCGTGGTGTCTCCTTTGAGTAGGGAAGTCTCAACAGATACTGTTCTTAGGAGACGTTTAGTTGAGAAAATTAGGAATTTCTTACTACCAAAGTTCAATGGATTGTCAAAATAGTTCATTTTACTTTCTGTTATTATAATAAAAGTCTTCTCACTGTAGATGAGGACAGTGAAGTTATAAATTGCTGAGAGTTGTGTTTCAACTTTTTTTAAGAGAGTAGCTCTCAGGTGAGGTGTTTTTGCCACACACACACAAAACACACATCTACACAAAAAACAGAAGTACATGAAAACAAAGGGGACACAAGGCTACTCTGAAAGGAGTTGGATATATCTATATATCTATATCTATATCTGTATCTGTATCTGTATCTGTATCTGTATCTATATCTATCTATCTATCTAGATTGTGGTGGTGGTATCATGGATGTTTGCCTGTGTCCAAACTCATCAAATTGTACAGATTGAATATGTATAGTTCTTTGCATATCTTTCAGACCTCAATAAAGCTGTTAACAAAAGAGCAGACGCAGAGACAAAAACAACCATGACCCACTTGGTAAACTGCAAATCATTCAGCTGACTGTGATACAGAAGAACACAGGGAAGGATAGTTCATGGTGGGAAATGGCTTTGGATGAGTGAGCAGGGGACAGCTGAGGGAGGGCCATGAGTGTCTTGCTTTAGTGTATATGCTTAACATGGAGTCAGCATAAGTTACTGAAAAGCTATAAACTCAGATTTTAAGAAATATCATTCTATTAGGAAGAAGGAAAGTTGGAAAGACTGAAGACTGAGACATCAGTTAGAGGACACTCATAATAATCTAGTTGAAGCTGCTCATGACCTCAACGAGTGATTCTCAAGGTTGGTTACTGAGTAAAACAGCTGGAGGAGTTTTTCAAAATTATTGATTCCAGAATTACTGATTCGTGATTCAAAATTACAGTTCTGCTATAGATTAATGAAGTTAGAATCTCCAGGGGTAGAAACTGGCATGGGTATTAAAAAAAAAAAAAAATGTCCAAATGATTGTAACATGCACCTCATTTTCAGAACTCATGGCCTGGATTATGACAACAGCAGCAGAAGTGGAGAGAAAGAGTTGAATCAGAGCATTTCCAAGGCATGAATTATAGAACAATGTCCCTTAAACTTTACTGTATGGAGAATAAACAGAGAATATTGGAAAAACAAAAAACAAAAAAACAGATTCCTATTTAGCAGGTCTGGGGTGAGGGTTGAGATTCTGCATTTTCTGGCAAAATTTCAGATGGTGTCAAAGCTTTTAGTATATATATATATATATATATATATATATATATATAATCTTGCTCAATATATGTATAATATATATATTAGGGGAGACAGAAAAATATAAATCAAGAATGGTTTCTTAATTCTGACTAGGATCACTAGGACAGTCTGGTAATAAAAATTGGAAGAAAGGCATAAATTCATTTTTTTTTAACATATTGAGTGTAAAGTGTCTGAAAACAACATGAGAGAACACGCAGATTCTAGATCCTAGCCTTGAAGTTTGGGCAGGTGAAAAAGCAGTGTGTGTCATCAGCCTTTTGAGAGTAGTTGAAACCGTAGGGATTGGTGAAAATGCCTTGGTAAATGTGGTGTGTAAGGTGTAGCCAAAGACAGAATTCTGACAACAGTAAGAACAGAACACCAAGGTACAGGTTAACTTAGGAAAGCATAGTAAGATTTTCCTAGAAGCTAGAAGAGGATTATCAACAAGATAGCTGCATCACAAAGGCCAAGGAAAGAGGAATTGAAGAGGAATTTAACCTGCTTAAGTCTCTGTAAGATTATTGAGTGAGATCCATGGGATTTACCAATAAAAAGCTCACTTTCGGTCTTGCCAAAAGTGGCTTCAGCATCCCAGTGGGTGGATGAGTGAACTGGAAGTCAAGAAGTAGGACAAGATTTCTGAGATGCTGGCTGTTCTGTGAAAGGAAGAGGAAGAGGCAAATGGGTAGAGGATGTTGCAGGGTCCAGAGAGGGAATTTTTTCTTTTTTTAATCGACTTGTTTGCACATTAATTTTGACCATCTCTTTCTAAGTTAATTATTCCCTTGAACATAGGACAAGGTATGTTTTTTAATTATTTCTGGCTTGACCCATTATTTTAGTTTATATTCCGCTGCTAGTTTAAGTCCCAAAATACCTCCCTGAAGTTTTTCTGTTAATCACTCTGGTTTAATTCTGAGTATAAATTGCTCAACAAAGGCTCATGGGTTCTAACATGGACAGTCTTCCTATATCCCTGGTTGCCAGCTTTCCTGTCTATTCTCCGTGCCCTACTCCCAGGCAAGTCTCCCACACGTCATCAGGTCTCTGTACCTTCTTTTTCCCTATGGTCCCTAAGCCAGTACTTTGGGTACCCAAGGCTGTTCTTTTTACCTAGAGTCCTATAATCTGACACTACGGGGTGGGTTTTTATCCTTGAATACACATTACAATCACCTCCAGAAATACAGATGCTTGAGCCTAACCTTGGGTGACTTTGATCAGAATCTTGGAGGTGCACCCCAGTCCTAGCATGTGATTCCTACACACAGCTGGGGTTGAGAAATGCTGCTTTATAGACGTCAGTATCCATTTCTTCCCCACATTCTGTTGGAGAAACTTCTGTTTCTTCTGCAAAATTTGAAGACCGCCAAAATACCTGTTTCCACAGGGTAACAGGTTTCCTCATGAATATGCAAAAGAACATATCGATCTTGGGAAGGTTATTCTTATAATGCCACAAAAACTTAACTGAAAGAGGAGAGATTGATCATAGGCAGAAAGTTCAGGAGAACAATACTCTCTGGAAAGGATGTGTGAATTAAGATAGAAGATGGAAATGGAGGAAGGATCTAGAAACATCATCTGAAGACCTAAGAGACTGAAAAGAAGTTTGGGAAGATTGGAGTCAAACTGGAAGAGTGATATGAAATTGTACCTCGGATGGGGCCCCGAGGGACAGAGGAGTATATGGGACTCTATTTATGATAAAGGGAGAAGGCACATGAAGCTTGGGGTCACAGGTGGCTTTAAGGAAAGCTGTCTCTACTTGGAACATGAAATTACACCTGATGGACAGACAAGGATAACCTTGCTTTTATCAAGAACTAAAAAAATCGCCTATCCAAGGTGGAGCTAAAACACGTTAGTATGGAAAAAACAGTTTGCTAACCCCTTATAATTGGGCTCTGTTCTAGTAATTTGCCAACAACTTCTCACTTCAGAGTATCAACAACTCATATTAATTTTGTGTTTGAGATATAGAGGGTTTAGGTGAAGTTATACTTAAAATCCTATTTCTGTCTGTGCCTGTGACCATTGACTAACTTGAAGAGGTTTTTGGGTTTTTTTTTTCCTACCATGGGAATAGATGACCCATTAGTTGCTAAACGATCACTGCAATTTAGATACTGGCATTCATAACGTTATTTAGTAAGTCCAAATGACCATTTAAAACCACCAAATTTAAATGGCCTTTCATGTATGAACAATTGCTGAGTTCTCAGCAATATAAAAGCCAAAAAAGTTTAATCAACCAGACAAAAAGCTAACTCAGGCAGAATGAATTGAGTGTAGTTTTGTGTATATTGCAATCAGTTTTAGTAGTTTTCAGCCTTTAAAAATGATTGAAATTAAGAATTAGAAAGTGTTTAAATTCATTTTAAGTTCCCTTTATAGAATCTTACCATATATTAAGGATGGATGTTATCAGCCCCTACAATCAGTCCACATTTATCACAGTAATTATGAACTTGTTGTTATGCTTACTGTCGCTTTAATTTGATTATAAATGCCAAAACAGTTTTAATGAAATATTTCTTTTTTGGTAAAGACACCTTCAGTATGAGGTAGCTATATTGAAGCTTCATAATTTGTTACAATCGTATGGAATCATTATAAACTGAAAAGTTAATACTCAAAAAAGGAATGACTATTAAATATAAGGTATTAGAATTTATTGGATAGCCACTTTTAATTTATATTGACATAAAATGATTTAGCTTAGAAATGAATACTTATTAGTTTGGAGAGAAGATTTTCCTTTTTAGGCATTTTCTTTGACTCTAGAAAAATATTTCCTTGTTTGTGAAGGAAACAATGTATGCCATGACCTATGTTTCTCCTCATTGGGTCCACTCATTGACATCAGCAGGTTGGTTCTCTGGATCTGCGTTGTGTGGCTTGAATGTCACATGTGGCTAGTGAGTCCTGAAGGTGAAGGTGTGGCCAACCTAAATCAAAAAGTGCTGATCCAGTTTTTAGAGAGTTCTTATGACATAAGATCTTACTGATATTGTGATATTGATCACATGTTGCAATAATAATACGTGGATATATTGGTATGAATAAAGTGTAGGTAGCAGTCAGCATAGCAGGACCCTGAGGCTCATTGTAAGGAATTTGGATTTTTTTCCTAACTGTTTAACAAGAAGACATTGACAGGTTTTGAGATGATAGTAAAATGATTGGTTTTTGGAAAGATCATTTGGCTTCTGTGGGAAGAACGGAATGAGGGGATATGAGATGGATGTAGAAAACTGGGATTTTTGCATTAATCCAAGTGGCTTAGGTAAAATGCCAAGGGTGGAGATGGATGGAACTTACAGCTTTATTTTGAAGAAAGAATAAAATGAACTGATGATAGAAGCCATATTCTGGAATGTGCTTATAAAAGGACACACCGAGGAAGAGACTCAGTTTGTTTGGCATGCAATGTCCAGATTTGCTGTCTTTATTGACCTAACCTATTACCAGTCTCTTAAAATTCAATGTCTGGGTATACAGTTCTGTAAAATATCAGAAACTCACTTAGCTGGGTTTAAGGACAACAAGAAATCTCTCAAAAGAGCTGGTACTCCACATCTCTTCTGCATTAGGTCATCACAAAAACTCTCTGACCCTCCGTATATAGTAAACTGTATTTTACGGGAGTGAAGGTGATTTTGTGTGCTGTGCTATTAATCTTTATGAGCCTAATGATCACCAAAAATTCAACAAGAAGGTAAAACTAATTATCCGAAGATGTGGGGGCAGAGAATCTGTGCCTTCTGTGACTTATATATTCTGTCTACTTGGAGTCTTTGAATTGAGTGTGCATCCTACTCAGTAGTATGCTTAAAAAAATGAACACAACACAGACATTTTTACTTCGAATGGCTTAGTCACTATTTAACATTCCATCTTCATATACTGTCTACATTGTTAAATTGCCTGAAACTGCAGAGCAGTCAAGCAGTACACAAATTAAGCCACAAAGTAATCGGATTTCAATCACTAAATATTCACAGCTCAATTAAGTTATTTACTGAGATGTTTGTCTTAGCTGTTGAAATCTTTGCATATTTATAGGTACTTCACACTAACCTTTTAAAAATATCCTGATGTGAAAATAAAAAGCCACATTTGTTTTATAAGGTAGGTTGAAGTTACTGCTCCAGGTATTTAAAAATGAATAAAAAGTCAATTACCTTCCAGTTTTCCAAGAGTATGATTTGGTATCTATAATAGAAAGCTGACTACAAATTGCCTGATTATGCTTTTGTTTCTGAAAAAGAATATTTAAAAAAAATGTGAACCAAGTTACAATTCAATCTTCTGTTCTTCCCTCCATCTTGCCATATTATAGATGGATCATATTTTCCAGATTCAGCACTTCTATCTTTGCTTCATTTTTAGCCATAAAATCCTGAGAGTGGCTCTGGATAACTTGGTTCGATTCTGTTTTGATGTTTCATTTCCTTCCTACCAACGAGGGGACAATAATAGTTACCTAAGTCAAGGTGGTTCCAGGATTCCTCTGACAAGTTAAAAAATAGTGAACATAGTATATATTCAGAGTGCATGGTTACAGTGGCTAAGATTTGGAGCAGGGCCTTGTTAAGAATTAGTACTATTTAAAGTGCTTTACAAATACCTCCTTTATTCTTTTCAAAAACTCTATTTTTCTTTTTTTTTTAATTTTTAAAGAATTTATTTATTTATTTGACAGAGAGAGATCACAGGTAGGCAGAGAGGCAGGCAGAGAGAGAGAGGGGGAAGCAGGCTCCCCACTGAGCAGAGAGCCAGATGCAGGGCTTGATCCCAGGACCCTGAGAACAGAACCTGGGCCAAAGGTAGAGGCTTTAACCCACTGAGCCACCCAGGCGCCCTTCAAAAACTCTATTTTCAAAACCCATCTTACAGAGGAGAAATATTTAGGCTTGAGGATGTTAATTGCCAAGCCTGGTCATACGTGACAGGTGCAGCTGATTCTAAGAAGGTCTGTATAAATTCAAAGCCTATGCTCTCAAATATTACAGTTTATTAATTCTCTTAAGCCAAATGATACAACCCACTGTATTAGTTTCCTATTGCAACTGTAACAAATCACTACAAATTTAGCGGGTTAAAACACAAATTTATTACCTTGTAGTTTGGAGGTCAGAAGTCTGAAATGGGGCCTGAGGGATTACAATCAATGGTTGAATTCCTGCTGGAGGCTGAATAAGAGGATCCATTCCTCACCTTTCCCAGCTTCTAGAGGCTGCCTACATTCCTCTCGTGCCCCTCCTCAGACCTGACCCTCTTGTCTCCATCTTATAAGGACCTCATGACATTCCGGGGAAAAACCCCTCATTTATTCACACCTGCAAAGTCCCCTTTGCTGTGTCAAGTAATATACTCTCAGGTTCTGAGAAGCAGCTTGTGGGGGGGCATTATTTTGTTTACCACATTTATATTGAAATAATAAATGTATTTTAGAACATATCTTGGAAAATGGTTCCTATCTTTGCGTATGACAGTGAAGTACCTATTTCACGGGGTGGTACCATTCAAGCGGCATCTTTGATGATGAAAGCTGGAGTAAATCTGATCACCTAAACCTTTTGGTAAAATCTGTAAGGTTGCAAATGGACCCTTGATAATGTAAAAAGGTACCAGCAAGGATCCCATTAGGGAATAAATCCTTTAATCCGAGCATTGTATGCTTGGGGCAACACCCTATCAGTTAATGTCCATCTGGCTTGGAGAGGTTGCTTTATAGTTGTATGTGATAATTATATCACACATTGTGACATGTTCTGTACAAACTCCTCTTGGTGTATAGACTATTGACTTTATGAATAAATTACAGTTTTTCTGACTTTATGAATAAATTACAGTTTTTCAGAAAAAATTATTTAAGATAAAAGGGTAAAAGAGAATTGAATATTTTTCAACCATTTCTTAGAATTAGAAATATTTAGAATAGGGGCACCTGGGTGGCTCAGTCAGTTAAGCATCTGCCTTTGGCTCAGGTCATGATCCTGGAGTTCTGGGATAGAGCCCCCCACTGGGCTACCTTGCTCAGCCGGGAGTCTGCTTCTCCCTCTGCCCCTCCCCCCACTCGTGCTCACACGCTCTTTGTCGCTCTCCCTCTCAAATAAATAAATAAAATCCTTTTTTTAAAAAAGAAAAATTTTAGAATGTTAAGAAGACATTTAGGGTATTGGAAGATATTCATAAGTTTGAAAAAATCATTAACTCAGGAGATTTTTAAAAAAGATTTTATCTATTTGACAGAGACAGAGAGAAAGCGAGCGAGAGAGCATGCGTGTGCAGGAATGGGGGGAGGAGCAGAGGGAGAGGGAGAAGCAGATTCCTCACTGAGCCACCCAGGAACCTCCTAACTCAAAAGTTTTTGTTTTACCTAAAAATAAATAGGATATATCCAATATTACTGCTAAAAAATGATACATATTAACTTTTCCATGAATGGTACAAAGGGAAAAAATGATCATTGTTGGCATTAGTCTTTCAAATCTTAATTTCATGATGGAAGTTCCTGTCCTATCCTCCAAAGTGTCAGTATTAGTAAAAACCTTTTGGTTATATTCTTAGAGGCTAATCCCTGTTTCTTTTGTTTTTCTTCCCCTCCCTTCCTCCCTTTGTCCTTCCTCCCTTTGGTTTACAGAGCCTCTTCCTGTGACATATATACCTGAAAATTAAAGTGTAAGAGGATGTGGTTGGAATCTCTACGTGCACCTGCTTAAGTTTAATATAACATTAAACTTTATCCTAAAATTAAGTGTGGGAGAATTTTTTTCTCCTCCTCCCCTTGTAGCTGGTGCCTGGTGGTTGCCCAATTCCAATTCTGGGTCCAGATACTTCCTAGGTTAAGAAAACTAAGGGAGGAGAGAGCTCCCCTCAACCCATTGCAATTCAAAACAAAGAAAGATGCAGACATTTTCAGCATATTGTGGGAAAGAAACGTCACCAGGCAAAGGGTTCTAAGGTCCTTTTCAGGACCAGAGAAAGTAAAACTGCTGAAAAGAAATACTTGGGGCTTTGCTCTGAGGCTGAGGAAAGGAGGAGCCTAGGAGGGAGAGAGAGAAAGATGGAGAGAAAGGGTTTAGGAATCTCAGAGGGGAGAGACAGCGTGTTGAGGAGGGCGTAGGATACTGTAGGCAGGAAACCCAGGCTGCTCACCAGTCAGGGAGCCAGTGGGTGAGCTGCAAATCCCTGTCTAAGGAGCACTGTGTGCTTTGCCAACCCTGGCTGGGGCCTGGAGTTGGGAGCTTTCCTGAAATCCTTTTGAGACCTACCTCATCTGTGCTACTGAGTAGCAAAATTAAGGTTTTATTGTTGTTATTACTGTTTTCGGTTTTTCTTTATAGGAAATAAATGTGTTGCCCTGACTTTCTGATGTTAAGTGCATAGTAAATAGGGGTTATACAAGCATTCAACTTATGAGAAATTATATTTCAAAGGAAAAAGGCTTTCTTTGTTGGTGAAGGGCTTGGAACATGATTTGACCTGTCAGTGAAAACAAAAACACTATTGTTGTATATTCTTCTTTGAGGCTGACAGTCCTGATTCCTTCCTATAGCATGAGCAAGGGGGGAGCTGATACACAGATGCTGGTTTTCTGCATTCAAAACTATCTTCTAAACTGCTGAATCATCTTGCTATGCTATTAGCCTTATTCTCTTTGAGATAAGATATTAAAAAAGTCTTACTTTCTTTTCAGGGGAAATGAAAGTTCTTAATGGGAGCTTAGAGCATTTTAGAATTCAGGGCAGTGTGTGTGTGTGTGTGTGTGTGGTGTGTTTTTAAACTTTCAATAAAGTGATAACACAATCTGTTATAATTATTTTCAACTCCTAAATTTTATGCTTCACTGTAATGAGACATATTCCTTCATCGGAACAGCGTCTTCACAGTATTTACTCACTTGCATGTTCGCCTTATCATTAGACTAACAACTCATGAAGAACAAGGAGTAAGATTTTAATTCTGTTACATAGGAGAAACTCAAAAAAGGTCCCTTGATTAAAAATTAAAAATTGGCTCTCTTTCGGGAACTGGAACTCAGAAGGCAAGTTCACAGGCAGAGTCTGGTATGGGTTGAATCGTGCGCCCTCCCAGAAACGTATGTTGAAGTCCTAAGTCCCAGTATCTCAGATGTGACCCTTATTTAGAAAGAGGGTTAAAACGGATGTAATTGGTTAAGTTTAGATGATGTCATATTGGAATATGGTGAGTCCCAATTCTAGTATGACTGGTCTCTTTGGAAGAAGACAGCCGTGGGGAGACAAAGACACCCAAGAAGAAGGCCATGTAATGACCAGGGACCAGAGGGATGCACCTGTAGGCCAAAGAATGTCAAAGGTGGCCAGCAAGCCTAGATGCTAGGAAGAAGCATGGCAGGACTCCTGCATAGGTTTCAGAGGGGGTCCCAATGCCTTGATTTTCGACTTCTAGCATCCAGAACTGTGAGTCAATAAATTTCTATTGTTTTAAGTCATCCAGTTTGTATTACTTTGTTATAACAGCCCTGGGAAATTAATATAGACCCTCCTCGTGAAATATTTCTTAATTATAAGTCTGACAGGGTCTTAAGGAATGTTCCCTTTTATGATGATAAAGTAGTATATTTTAGAGATGGGATGTAACAAGCTTATCTAGGCCAGTTTGGTTGTTTATGTACTGTATTTCCTTCTGCTGATATCAGTAGTCTTTAATTATTAGAGGTAGCTGATGGTTGTAGGCTCCCACACAACCTCAGTATGTGGTCGTATATTAAAGCAAAGCAAGTGGCAAAAAAAAATGCTGCATATATAAAAGCATATATGAGAGGGCAGGGCAGGCCCCATAACAATCATTCCTGTCATTCTTTTAAGCTCTAGCTCTGAGTCTTTGGGCTTCAGTCACATAAGACTGTACCCAGGATCCCTGAGGTTCAGACCCTTCTGTAAATTTTTGAGCAGAAAGCTGAACAGAGCCCTAAATTGCAAACATCACAGCCTACTGGGTGTGTTAGATTCTATACCAGATTCATGCCAGGACTGAAGGTCTTATGATGTATTTCTCGTCAACCCACCTTTTGCAATCCCTCTACCAATTAAAGATTTTAAAATCCTTTCTGCCAACTCATACTCTTTAAGTGCTTATGACAAAATAAAGATTCTTAAAGCTTTTGTAGAAGCTGCCTCTGCAATGAGAACTTCTGATAAGAGTGTTCAAAATGCTAACTAACCACTTTAGAGTATGAAATCCTGATTAAAATATTGTGCATTTTATCAAGTTGCCCTAGGCTGAACTGTTACACCAACCATCACAGTAATTACACTCAAGTGTTTTAAAAATAAATGTTATAGTATATGAGAGTTAATGATTTCATTTATTCTATAAATATTTATTGAACATTTACTATGTGTCAGACACTATGCTAGAACCTGGAAATACCAAGACACATAAGATATGTTCCTTGCCCTAAGGTTGTTCAAAGTCTAGTGCTGAGGAATATGCATGTTAAATAGGCAATTACTTGTGTTCCTGTGGGAGTTGGGTAGGTAATGCAAAGCTACATATGGTGCATGTAATAACTCAGATAGGTGTCTTTACAGTGTCTGTATACAAATGCATTCCCAGGATCATATATTGGGAATCTCTTTAAATCTTCTAAATTCCTTTGCAACAAATGATTGGACTCCATGGTTTTCGATATTTAATTGCTGACAGTTTTAAACTTCACCTCTTGATTTTCTTCTCTACATCCATGCACGTTAAGAAAGTCGGGATTCTTCCTCCTTTGTCACTGATTGAAAATGCAAACCACATTAGCTCTTGCCCGTGTGTGGGATCCCTTAGCCAGGTTTCAACTACTCAGCACAGTAAAAACTCCAAACCAGGCTACCTTTCTTGCTCTCTGAGGCAGAGTCAGACTAGCTTGGGAGACCTGCCTGCTCTCCCTAAGAGCCTCATTATATAAAAACAGAGAGTAGAATGGTGGTCGTCAGGGGTTAGGGAGATGTTAGTCAAAGGGTGTAATCTTCTACTTATAAGATGAAGCATTTCTGGGGACCTAATGACAGTATGGTGGTTATAGTTAACAATACTGTATGATATACTTGAAAGTTGCTTAAGGAGAAAGTCTTTAATTGCTCACCACACACACACACACACACACACACTGGTAGTTGTGCCAAGTGATGGAGGTGTTAACTAACCATATTGTGGTGTCATTTTTCAATATATAAGTGTATCAAGTCAGTGTGTTGGATATCTTAAACTTATACAGTGTTATAGGTTAATTATATCTCAATAAAGCAGGAAAAAAATAAACACACATATATAACAAACAAAGACAATATATGCAAAATTACCAGAGTCCTGATTTCCATAATTGGTCATGGGATCATAGTTGATATCTGTAGCTTCTACTTTCAACTACCCATTCCATGTTTCCCTTGCCCACAGCGAGAACCCCAGCTGCTCTTAGTTCCTTATTTGGTGGAGTGATCCAATCTTCTTTCCAAAATGATCTAAATTCTTAATCATTCTGCCTTTTCCTGGTCCTTGTAGTTTTCCATTCCATTCCATGACAGCAAGAACATGGGATGTCATCTACACAGCTGCAGTGAACTGAATTCTGACAACATATGAGCTGGGAAGAGGATCTCGAGTCTCAGCTGATATTATAGACCTGGTCAATACTTTGATTTCAGTATAGTGACACCCTGAGCAGAGGATTCAGCTAACTGGTATTCAGATCTCTGACCTACAGAAACTTGAGATAAATTTGTGTTGTTTGAAGCCAGAAACAAAATAATCAAAATCCCCACACACATAAAAAGAAAATTTTTTGGCTGGGTTTGACCTAATAATCATGGGGGGCCCTTTGAGGAAATAATTTGAGGTCACAGAAAGGGGAAGCAATAATAGCTCTTCTCCTGTTGACCTGAACAAATAATTTGTGGTATGTAGAAAGGATTCTTGGCAGGAAACTACCAGAAGCTTCTAGAAGTTAAAGGCCTCTGTTCTACAACCATAAGAACTGAGATTAGTGGATTTGGGAGATGAATACAGCTTTCAATGGGGTCCCAAGTCTGGTGACATCTGGAGCAGAGGACTCAGCTAAGTCATGCCTGATCCATGGAAACTGACATACTGTAGGTGTACTGTTGTTTACCCGCCAAGTTTGTGGTTCTTACACAGCATAGAAAATTAAATACACATGTTTATGTGAGCATCTTGGTATTTTAGAAAGATTCCTTGATAGTGAGGTGAAAAATAATTCAGAGGGATATGTATTAGTTTCCTACACTGCCTTAACAAATAACCATAAACTTAGTGGCTTGAAACAACACCATTTTACTATCTTACACTTCTATAGGCCAGAAGACGGACATAGGACTCAACACTGGGCTAAAATCAAAGCGTCGGCATGTTACATTTCCTTCTGGAAGCTCTAGAGAAGAATGTGTTTCCTTGACTTCTTCAGCTTCTGAAGACAAGCTGCATTCCTTGGTTTCTGGCCCCTTTCTCCATCTTTAAAAACAGTAACATTGCATCTCTCTGACTCTTCTTTGTCATTACATCTCTCTCTTTGACACATCCTGGAAATGTCCCATTTTTAAGGACTTGTATGGTTTGATTGGGCATACCTTGACAACCTAAGATGATCTCTCATCCCAAGGCCTTTGACCTTAATCACATCTGCAAAGTCCCTTTGCCAAGAAATGTAACACATCCATAGGTTACAGAGACTAGGTCTTGCAGAGTCACTGTTCTGCCTACCATGACACATAGTTAGAGGCAGGGACTTGACTTTGGAAATTAATACAGAATCTTGGTAAGAAATGATGACAACCCAAAGGAAGTTGTAGTGGCCAAGAAAGAACAGCTTAAAGAAATGCTAGCAAGTAGAAGAGTAGACCAGACTTGTACATGGAGAGTGAAGGAAAAAGGAGACATAGAAGAATTGAATAGTTAACAACTAGGTGAGAGGCAGCATAATTTATTGAAACAGGCTCTCATGATGAGAAGATGATAGAGGTAGAATATGAAAATGAGATCAGTGTTTAATAGGCTGAATTTAAGTTTTTGTAGGACATTGAATTATAAATGGGCAGCAGATGTACCTTCAAAAATAATCACCCTAGACATCTGCTGGTCAAGAAAAGGAAAGTAGAGCATGTGAGATAATTAAAATGTCCTAGAAGACAGAAAGGTGAAAGTGACCAGCAAAAATGAGAGTCAAAGTCGTAATGTGAGATTGTAGGTGAAGGTTGGAAAGAGACATCAGCTGGGGAGAGAACTCTGGGAATGATTCAATGTACAGGCGATAAAGAAAAGAGAAGCCAGCCAAGAGGACTGGACTGGAATAGAAAAAAATATAAGAGGAGAAATAGCAGAGAGCACAGACAGTGAAACAGATCTTCTAAGGAAGGATCAAGGGACAATACTGCAAAGGGATCAGGTCAGATAAATCACCATCAGACTTTACACTCAGGAAGGTTTACCTGTTTCAGTGGAGGTAACGATAGTGGCTGCTGGCCAGAAGGTGGGTTAAGAGAAGGGGTTTTGCTTGAGCCATAGAGGTTTCTATCTCCTTTTCTTAAAAAGTTTCAAATAACTTTGGTAATAATAATGAAAATCAGAGTTTTTGTTTTGTTTTAATTCAATTTTTTCAGTGTTCCAAGATTCATTGTTCATGCACCACACCCAGTGCTCCATGCAAGACCTGTCCTCCCCAATACCCACCACCAGGCTCACCCATCCCTCCACCTCCCTCCCGTCTAAAGCCCCGTTTGGTTTTCAGAGTCCACAGTCTCTCATGGTTTGTCTCCTGCTCCCATTTTCCCTAATTCACGTTTCCTTTTCTTCTCCTAATGTCCTCGATGTTATTCCTTATGTTCCACAAGTAGAGTTTTTGTCACTGTCTTACCTATATATGGACATACACTTCTGGTTTTCACACTGGCATTCAAAGTAAGTGCTGGGAATGTTAACAGAAGGGTAAATACATAGTAGTAGTACTCAAAAGGGAAAAATATTGAGCCAATTTTCGGCATCCTTATTAATATGGCCAAGATGGGTGTTTTAAGTGTAAAAATTTAATTCAGATTTTGCATAAGTGGGAGTTGCAATTATTTTCTTACACAAAGGAATTCTTACTTTGAAAAAATAACTTCTAATTACATTCAGTTTAATTTGAATGTAAATGTGTTCCTGGCATTAGGACCCTGCTGAAGCTAACACCTGCTGTCTCAAAAGGCTAATCATTTGAAGTTGTTGCAGCTTGAAACAATCCCTTTTCATAGCTCCTGTTTCTGAAATGACCATTTTGAAGCTCTCATGTTTGAAATTCTAGTTTTTTTGAAAAATTAAAAAAAAAAAGATTTTTAAAGAAGAGAAGGCACCAACAGAATGGCAAAAGAGAAAAAAAAAAAGAGCACATTGAAATATGTTAGTTTTAAAAGTGAAAAAAATTTCTTGGTCTTCTGCTAAATGCTAATGAGACATAGCCCTAGGCTCATGGGGAAGATAAATCAGGTTTAACATTCTCCCTAGTTACTAAGAAGGCTATTATATCTGAAAACACATTTTAGTCCCACATAAGTAAAGCCTTTTAAGAAAAGGTTGACTCTACGGTTTGTGAATCAACAGCCCTGGCATTGTTCGATTAAGAGCTGTTGATTCCTTCTGAAGCCTGGTTTAAGTCCCAGGAGTCAGCTGATTAACAATGAGTGTGGTTTTGTGGAGCTGTCTAAGGAGGATGACATCAGGTTTCCAGCCAGAATTTTTCTGATTCTAAAACTCTCTTTTCTTAGAAAGGGTGGCTCTTAATATTCAGCTACAAAATAATATACCAATATTGCTTGTTCTCAGGTTGTGACAATTTTGACTTTACCCCTCTGAGAAGTTTTCCATTAGGTAGTAATTTTCTTCTTTTGGTATTAAATCCACATTATTATGGTATTTGTTAATTACATAGAATTTGTTATGTGTCAGGCATTGTTCCAAATGTTTTACACATATTCATTTATTTGCTAGTTATGTAAAATGACAGTGTTCTTGGACAGAAATATGTCTTCTTTTAAAGACAAGTAAATTTCCACAACAGCTTAATTATTATCTTTTCAGTTAATGTATAATTTCTGACTTCCTATATTATGCTCTTGGAGTTAGCAGGGGATTGAGAGATAATACAGTGAAAGGCACTGAATAAAGGTAAGATAATAAATGGGTTAACATTAGATTAATTTCATTTAATTATGTTTATTAATATAAATTATTGTTGCCCTAAGGATTTTTTTTCATGTCAAAAAAGAATATGCATTTTGACATTCAGTTGACTGACAGCCGTTTCTCCTTGTGCTGATACTTCTAGATGGATTTGGATGATCCTAAATGATTTTTCACCTTTGGGCAGGGCTTATCTAGCTTTTTAAATAAGGGCCACTACCTTAGAGATTAATCGGTTTCCAAATCTGATTAGTAAGAACCTTATTATCTCAAAATTCATTTAATATTTTATCAATTAAAACAGGGTACAGTTGCTATGGCATAAAATTAACAAATTCTTCAGTCCATGCGATGTAAGCCACTGATTTCTTCCTTCTTCGTTGTTTGTATAATACCATCTAGAATTTTTAAAAAATCATAAATGCAAATAGGAATGAGAAATACCATTAGAAGTCAGATGTAGATTCAATTCCCAGCCCCTTTTCCACTGTTTCTTTGCCAGCTGCAAATGAAGAAGGCCACTTGAATGAGAACATGAAGAGGCTATTCAGAGTTTGCTATAGCAAAGGAATCTGCTACTGTCACTTGCGTTTGTCAGAGACTCAAATGCAGGTGAGACGCGGGGGAATGGGAAGGCTTTAGGCACATCTGACTGGAGAAGACAGGGTAGAGAGAAGCTGGCTGTCAATGGCCAAATCATGACTGATGTCAGCTGGTTGTTACATAGGCTGTGGCTCCGAATTCTATTGTCATATATGGTCTGGCCACTGTCCCTTTGTATCTTCAGTCTCTCACTGGAATCTGAGGGTTGGGGCAACAAAGATTCATTTGTATCTATCCCAAGTCTAGACCTGGAGGGATTCTAGGGGTCTATGAAGACCCCTTAAAATGGAAATGATACATTGGATGCAAGACATAAAGAGAAAATCTAAAGAAACAAATAAAATAATGTTTAACTAAGTGTCCACAAAATGTAATGCTATGCCATCTTCATAATTTGAAAATGGTTTGTGGGCTAGTTTTTTTTTTTTCAATTGACAACAGTTGCAGAGAAATAATAGTCAGTTATAATTAAGTGGTGGGCCCATAGGCAAATAATTTTAAAAGCAAATTCAAGATACTCCTTCCAAAACTTTGAAAACAAATCTAAGGTGATTCACGGGGGTATGCGATGGATTTGATACGATGTGGGGTGAGGTCTCTCACTGCCAGAGTGCCCTGTGCCTGTGGGAGGAAACCACCAGCTCCAGCTCTTGGCCTCCGTGAGATCCTAAAATGGTGGTTCAGTTGACAAGAAGGATAATGGTGAAGGTGCACTTTCACGTTGCCCAGACTCATTCACTTAACTCTAGTTAAACTAAAAATTCTGCTATCATTCAAGCATCATTATAATTTAGATTGTGGAGGAGGAGCCTTCTGGGATGCTTTGGATGCATCAGAGTGGCAAAGACATATTGTGTAGTTAATTAACCTCACAGAAAGATGAAAGAAAACTACCCAGCAGCACAAACTTGACTTATGTTTATTTTTGTATTTGTGCTTTTGTCCTCATTTGGTTTTCTTCTCCCCAGCCCACTGCCATATGCTGCTGGGACTCAGCTGTAATTATCTTACCCACAGACGAAACACAAAGTGAAATAAAGCAAACAGAAACTTCACCATCACAATTCCGGACCCTGCTCTACAGAAAGTGTCTGCAAGTTAGCATGAGACAAAACAAGTTCTTTTACGTGGACAAAGAATATTGAAAGCGTTTTTCGTGCAAACTTATAGGTATGGCCACAACCAACCCATGACTCAGACGTCTGACCCTGTATTGACACCCACAGATTTAAAAAAATTCTACCTACCACAGCTGCACATTAGAAATAGCTGGGGTACTTAAATTCAGCCCCCAGCTCCACCACAATCAAATAAATCAGATTTTTTTTTTCAAATTTAAAGATTTGATTTATTTATTAGAGACAGCGTACATGCACACAACCAGGACAGGAGCAGGGAGAGAGGAGGACACGGACTCCCCGCTGAGCAGGGAGCCTGATGGGAGGTTCTGTGCTCGGACTCCAGGCTCATGACGTGAGCCAAAGGCAGATGCTTAACCAACTGAGCCACCCAGGTGCCCCTAAAGCAGAAATTCTGAGGTAGGACTCAGGCATTGGTATTTTTGCACCACTGTTTTCCACCTTACCTCTGCTACATTTGGCTGGTGATTCAACCTGACTGAAAGCAAATGAATCAGGCTCTCCCTATGTCTGAGATCACAGTCTAGCTATGTGTATTCTCGATGTGTCTTCTCATTTGGGATAGTTTTTGCTGATGAGTAATTAATTAGTAGCCGTTCTCTTGTGGAATAGTTAGTAAAGATAAACTATCCAGTTGATTTCCAAATCTAAGCAACTCAGAGCTGCAGATGTGAAGCATTATGAAGTGAAATTTCAGAGCCTTTTTTTTCTCTTTTTCTCTTTTATATTGCTATGAGAGACTCCTAGAAGTCGAATTTAATTATTCTAACTAAAGAGATAGATTGGCCAAACAGAGGAAATTCTTTCATATTTTCAGAAAAGTGACCGATGCGGTGTTTTGCAGATCTACTCTGCTTAAAGTAAGCCAGTAAGGTTACTTAGCAAATAGATTAGAAGGTGGTAATTTAAAACTATGCAAAGATCCGATTTGGAAACCAATTCCCAGGAAGTCCATTTTTTCTTAAGTTTAGATGACAAATAATAATGCATGTTTAATACTTCCCTTTTCACTTACTTATTTCATAGCCAGAGAAACTTTACTAAAATTTCTTGCTTGATAAACAGAGTAGTTTATTAAACTTCGGTTAAATACGGTCAGTGACTTTTACAAAGAAAGGAAAGGCCCACCTGAAAGAAAACTGTAGGGCAAAACTTTATTTACTCTACCTCCCTAAAGAAAATACACAGAGGACAAGTAAGCATATGGAAATAATCTCCACCTCCTATGTCGTCAGGGGGGTACATATTAAAGCAACAAAGAGACACAGGTACACACCTAAGAGAATGGCCAAGGTCTAAATCTCTGTCAACACCAAATATTGGTGAAAATGTGAGCAGCAGGAACTGGCACCCATGGCCACTGGGAATGCAATACAGTGCAACCCTTTTGGAAGGAAGTTTGATGGTTTCTCACAAAACTAAACACTCTTACCATACGATCTAACAATTGTGCTCCTTTATATTGACTCAAAGAAGTGGAAAACTTAGGTCCATACAAAAATCTGCACAAGGATATTTTTAGCAATTTTATTCATAATTACCAACACTTGGAAGCAACCAGGGTGTCCTTCAGTAGGTGAAGGAATAAGGGGACTGGTACATTTCGATAATGGGATACCATGCAATGTTAAAAAGAAATGCACTATCAAGCTATGCGAATATATGGAGTAATCTTAGAGGCATATTCCTAAGTGAAAGAAACCAATCTGAAAAGGCTACAGACCATGTGATTCCAACTATATGATATTCTGGAAAACGCAAAACTACAGAGATGATGAATAGGTTAGTGGTTGCTAGGGACGGGAGAGGGAAAAGATGACTAGAACGAGCACAGGTGATTTTTAGAGCAGTGAAAATATTCTGTAGGATATTATAATGATGGATATACGTCATTGTACACTTGTCCAAACTCATAAAATGTACAGCACCATGAATGAACCCTCAGGTAAACTACGGACTTTGGGTTCTTACAATATGTTGAGGTAGGCTCATTTTAACAAATGTGCCTTTATGGCGAGAGATATTGATAATGAAGGAATCTCTGCATACATAGGGTCTGGGAGTATATGGAAAATCTGCACTTTTTTCTCAAGTGTCAAGTGAGCCTAAGATTTCTCTAAAAAAATAAAGTCTTTAAAAAACTTAGGCTAATTGTGGAATAGACAAGAAGGCTGCCATCTTCTGGCAATTCTTCAAGTTTTTTTTTTTTTTATCAGAAAAGTTGAATCCATTTTAATGTGTCTAAAATCTCAACAAATGCAAACAATTTTACTAGTTTGAAAAATGGGCTTATTCCACTGTTGGCTGTAACATTGTTAGCAGCAGTCAAATTTTAAAAAGATGAGACCTTAAAACGCAGGGCTAAAGCCTTCTTTTAAATTACGTCTTGGGAAAATTCTACCTCCATCTCTGAGATTACAATTTAAAGCAATGAAAGAATGTATCTAATTTGTAAAAGTTCAATTCACATATACTTGCTTAGGAGCATGGAAGTTCTCTGAAAGTAACGTATGCCTTAACGTATGCCTATAGACCTGGGCTAAAATCTTGTGCTTGCTAAAGCTGAAAGGGGCTATCTGCTTTTCAGGATAGAAAAGAAACTTATAGGCAAGAACTTTTTTCCACTTAGTGCATACTGCCCCCACCCCACCTTTTTTTCTTTTTTTGCCTGAGGGACATTGACTTTATCAAGGTATACATTTGATCAAAACCTCTACTATGAGAGCCTTTGTTCTAAGCTAAAGTTTTCTTCCTTTTCTTTCTTTCTTCCTCTTTCTTTCTTTCTTTCTTTCTTTCTTTCTTTCTTTCTTTCTAGAAAATGTCCAAAGAGTCTGTATCTCAAAGACAAAAATAAAGTTGCTAAACTATTTCGGGTTATATGTCAGCTTGGGCTATGAACTAAAAATAAAATAATAATGGGTATCATGACTTTTCTGAAAGAATAAAGATGAAAACTAAAAGCAGAATGAAAACTGGGTGGGTATTAATGTCATAAAAGGGACATAAAGCATTGAGTAGTCCAAAACACAGAAGGCAAGTGCTTTGCAATCTTGAAGAAAGCAGTTGAGTTGCAGGAAAGGTCTGCTGAACGGGATGGGGTTTGACAATGAACCTGACTTTCATAGACAGGACGGGCTACATAATTTACAGAATCCACTGCAAAATGAAAATGTGGGGCCTCCTGTTAAGGCATTATTACAATTCTAAGCTGGTGACAGGAGAGCACAAAATGAAGTGCAAAGTTGTCTTATGTGTGGGTCACAAGCGGCAGGTTGGTGGAGCCCGCTTTGCTCACCAAAGCTCTGCATAAAGAGTTTTGGTTGAAATGGAGAGTTTTGGTCGCAGAATAAGAAAAATTATTGGGGAACAAATATCTGATTTTGCTTATCCTTGAAGCTGGAGGGTTTTTGCAGAATAAGCTTTTTTTTTTTTTTTAAAGGTTTTATTTGTTTGACAGAGAGAGATCACAAGTAGGCAGAGTGGCAGGCAGAGAGAGAGGGAAGCAGACTCCCTGCTGAGCAGGGAGCCCAATGTGGGACTTGATCCCAGGACCCTGAGATCATGACCTGAGCTGAAGGCAGAGGCTTAACCCACTGAGCCACCCAGGCGCCCCGCAGAATAAGCTTTTAACAGTCTGTCTCCTAGGTTGTAGATAACTATTGAGAGTTTGGTGGTGTAAGGCAAGCACAGAAGGCAAGGCTCAGTGGATGAAGCTGATGGGATGGATCGCAATGGATAAAAGACTGAACACGGAGGGGCGCCTGGGTGGCTCAGTGGGTTAAAGCCTCGGCCTTCAGCTCAGGTCATAATCTCAGGATCCTGGGATCGAGCCCCGTGTCGGGCTCTCTGCTCAGCAGGAAGCCTGCTTCCCCCTCACTCTCTCTCTGCCTGCCTCTCTGCCTACTTGTGATCTCTGTCTGTCAAATAAATAAATAAAATCTTAAAAAAAAAAAAAAAAGACTGAAGACAGAATAGATAAAAATGAGGCTATTGAAATCATCTAGGAATAAGGTGAGAGAGATTTGAACCTGTACCCTGTCAGAGAAAGCAAAAGTTATACATATGATTTGGAGGAAATGGGGCCGTTCTACATTGCTGTTGAGAACATGAAGTGATGCAGCAGCCTTTCCACCATATTGAACACCGAGTTACCACATGACTCAGCAAGCCCTCTCCCAGGGGTAGGCTCAAGAGAAATGAGACATCTGTTTACACCAAATCCTGTATACGAATGCTCACAGCAGCATTATTCATAACAGCCAGAAAGTGGCAACACCCCAAATGTCCATAAATCGTTGAATGACCAAGCAAAATGCTATCTACCCATACAATGGCATATCATTCCATACCAAGAGAAATGAAGACCTCATGCTGATGTGCAGACAGACTTTGGGAACATCATAAGTGACAGAAACGAGACACAAAAGGCGGTGATCCCATTTGTATGAAATGTCCAGAATAAGCAAACGCATAGAGATAGAAGGTAAATTAGTGTTTTCCAGGAGCCAGGAAGAGCAGGGAATGGGGAGTGACTGCCAATGGATACAGGGTTTCTATTTGTGGTGATCTACTTGTGAAATGAGATAGTGGTGAAGACTGCACAATTCTGAATATACTAAATTGAATATATTCAGCCAAATTGTTGGCTTTAAAGGGTGACTTCTGTAGTATGTGAATCATATCTCAATAAAGCTGTTATAAAAAAAGTAATACATAAGTCAGAAATGACCAAATTGTTTGTGTTAAAAATGTAGAATGGATCACACATCCATTATACCTCGACAAAACTGTTAAAACAAACAAACAAACAAACAAACAAAAACACCTTAAAAAGGTAATGCCTATATAGAGGATGAAAAACAAAAACAATTGAGTCCTGAAATATGAAATATTTTTAACTATTTATAAATACAAAGATTTCTATGTGGATATTGAGAGAATTTAGAATGATACAAAACTGAGATTAATACTTAAGAGGTTCTTTTTTTTTCTCACTATAAACTTGTTTTATTTGATAATGTGAAAACCTGAGAGAAAGGGCTTAATCACTGAGTGGGTTCTAGTCTAAATGATAAGGAATAAACTTGACACAGGTTGCTATGTGAACGGAGGAAAAGTCACTATCAGCAGACATAGGAGAAATTCTTTTAAAATTTTAGATTATTTAGGGCAAAAAGCTTCTCTCTCTTGTTCATTGCTGCACATTCAGTAGCTATGGCAAGGGTAGGCCATCCAGTCCACTGCTTCTTGTTCTATGGCCCACGACAATAAATCAAGAGAAAAATACTAATTTGTGATACTTTAAAATTGTATGAAATATAAATAAAAATGTCAGCATCTGGAAGTACAACCATGTTCACATTGTAGTTTTTGGGCTACAAGGGCAGACTTGAGTAGTCATGATAGAGACATAGAGTCTGTAAAGTTGGAAATACTGATTATCTGGATTTTATAGGAAGTTCATTGGTCCCTGATCTAGAAGAAAGTCAGCATGTAGTAGGTATTCAAAGATTATTTGTTGAATGAAGGGCTGAAAGGGAAGAGAGAGGGTCTGTGAAAGGGTAACACATTTTCACTGGTGATACAATTAGCTTGAAGTTCCAGGAGATCGTGGATCGGCAAATATCTATCAGCTACTAGGAGAAGGACGGGGATGGGATAGAGACATTGAATTGGGGGTTATTTCCTTACACTGGAAGTTGCACTATCACTAAGAGGAATCACTTCAAGGAGAAAGAGTAGATAAGTGGAGAAATAGAATGCAGGAAGCACCCTCTTTTATGGACTGGCAGGAGAAAGAAAAGACAGAGAAGAGGTAGAAAAGGATCTGTTTAGGGAAGGGGAGAATGCTTGACAAAGATAGTCACGCAGAAGACAGAGGTTTCAGGAGGGTTAGTTTGGCTTAGTGTCAACGCTGTGATGATAAAGTTGTTGGTTACCTGGAGAATACAGTTGTATTATGGAGGTGGAGGCAGCCTTGGATGCTTGGATGAAAATGGCAGCCAAATGGTATTACTAAACATGATATTGGCTAAAGCACTGAGGATTTTAAAAAACCCTTTTCAAATAGTTATTATATAGGAAGCTCTGAAAAGGAAATCATGCTGTGTTCAATCTCTCAAGATATTTTGATCACCCAAGCACAAAGACACACGGCATAGCGAAGCATCATTAAAAATAAATTATTAAATTAATTCCTTCATAACTCAGGCCAAGAAAGCCAACCTGAAGCCCTTGACCACATGTTTCTTTAGAGCTCAGAATGTCAGAA
Source organism: Mustela erminea (assembly GCF_009829155.1). NCBI lineage: Eukaryota > Metazoa > Chordata > Mammalia > Carnivora > Mustelidae > Mustela > Mustela erminea. Next base: position 40,726,259 of record NC_045626.1, read on the forward strand.
TAAATGTTTATGCCTTATGCATTCTTGAAAGGAGAAAGATAAATACTTTAGTTTAAACAATAGACATTTCCGCCATTTAGTCTTTGCTATTATTTTATCATTTACAATAAATGGTTCAATAAAAATAAAATATGATTTTTGTCATCATGTTGTGGTTTTCTTCTGATGTTCAGTAAGCACTGTGTTGCATACAAGTCATTTAGCTTTCCCCTAAGGTCTATTGGCATTAGGTAGAGATTCTGATTGATAACTGTTTATATGCAGCACTAAACCTTCTTGTGTTTTGTTTATTTCTAGTAAATGAAAGCAAGTCCCTCTAGACCTTGAGGCAAAATTTAAATCAGTATTTTACCTCATGCTGTAGTATCTTGCCTCTCAACTGATCTCATCCTGACATAGCAAATGCTCCTTTTCTATAGCAGCCAAAGTGATCAGGCAAGTTTAATTGCTTCAAAGTAATGCAATTGAATTTATACTTTTTTGGCTAATTTCCCGTTCTAGCAAAGCCTGGCAGTCAGAGCACTTGCTATCTTCAAGTCACTCTCACCCAAGTGCTTACATCGGTCCTTTAGTTTTGTTCTTTAAAGTACTCAAGTATCAGCAAGTTCTGTTACAGGGTCACCAAAGAAAAGATGTAAAAATGAATCTTCTTTAAAGGCTCTTTCTTTTATTTTGGTTATATTCTATTTTATCTTTTTCATTTCAGACCCATTAGGGGCAGTAGAACACAACTCAGAAAACTGGATTATAAATACAGGGTATCTTTTTCATAAAACTGCTTAGTTCAACAATAATTTGTCTGAAAGATGAATATTTTAGACATGTTTCAATAGAAATCAATAAATGCCTCAAATATAATAAATGTAGGAAGGAAAATAGTATTTATCAAAAGAATGCTTATAAAACAGAAGGTAAAGAATTTATACTGGCTTATTAGTAATGTAAGATAACCTGTTTTTAATATTAGTATGTTGAATTTTATTTTCATTTTATCCATTTCTCCCTCTTTTGAACTACATTGAGCTCTCACTGTTAGTTTGGTGTGATACTATTATTTGATTTCCTTTTTTTTTTTTTAAGATTTTATTTATTTGTCAGAGGGGTAGAAGGAGAAAGCACAAGCAGGGAGAGGGGCAGGCAGAGGGAGAGGGAGAAGCAGACTCCCCTTTGAGCAAGGAGCAGAAGTTGGACTTGATCCCAGGCCCTGGGATCATGACCTGAGCTGAAGGCAGATGCTTAACCAAGTGAGCCACCCAGGCATCTCTTGATTTCTATGTACTTGATTTGACTGAGAATGTACTTGGTTTGCTGGGTCCGGACTGAGACTTGCCAGGGTACAGCTCCTGAAAGCTGAAATGGCAGGAATCTGAAGAACAAGATGCCAAAAGGGAATTTGCTTTCTTTTGCCATTTTCCTGGATCTGAGCTTTTCTTCTACCCATATCATTGGTAGAGGTTCTCTTCCTTCAACAGCTACTTGGGAAGATGGAAGTAAAAGGTACTTTGAGTTAGAGGTGTGGCTAAAACTACCCCTTGAGTGTTTTGAAATCATGAGAGTAGGTGTGAGGGAGAAGAGACATGGAAAACTTGATTTTAGAACTATAAGCAGTTTTCTATCTTAAAAGCAAAGCTTTGAATACACTTCAGCGAAAGTCCAGGTTTTTGTTTGTTTGTTTTGTTTTGTTTTTTTGTAATGGGCAGACCAAAGCAATGGACTGTTTTCTTAAACAATTCTATTTAAGAAGTCCATAAACAGAGTGTATTAAAGGGTTAACCCAGCTGGTCTAGTTGTCTAAACTGTACACTCAGAATGTCTTCAAGACTGCATCTTAACTAGCTTCCTGAGGACTCCTTAGAGTCCTCAGGAACATTCAGCCCAATAAGAGTATTTTTCTATACTTGGCACCTGGGGTCATACCAGGTAGTTTGTGCTAATAATGTGATTTACCCTGAACTGGTTTTCTTTGTTTGGGGTCATAGACTGTGCTGTATCAGTTTGACCTCTGGGGGCGCTAGAGACTGAATAGCTGAAGTCAGTAACGCAGGGGCTCCACATCTCAGTGGCCAGGCCCCCAGTGAAGACCCTGAACAATAAGGCTTTATGAGCTTCCCTGGTTGGCAAGACTTTGAATGTCTTGTCACACATGGTACTGGGAGAATTGAGTTTTGTTTCTGTGACTCTGCTGATAGAGGATGACAGAAAGCTTGGATCTGGCTTCTCCTGGACTTCACCTCATGTGCGTTTTAATTTTGTTGATATTTATTTATTTACTTATTTATTTAGTTTAGATTTTATTTATTTGAGAGAAAGTGAGAAGGAGAGAGATTACTGAGGAAGAGGAAGAAGCAGACTTGCTGCTGAGCAGGGAGCCCTGAGGTGGAACTTGATCCTAGGACCCGAAGATCATGACCTGAGCTGAAGCTAGATGCTTAACTAATTGAGCCTCCCAGGCACCCCAGTTTGCTGATTTCAATCTGAATTCTTTTGTGCAATAAACCGCAATCTTGAGTGAAATAGCTTTTCTGAGTTCTGTGAATCTTAGCCTGTCATCAAACCTGAAGGTGGTCTTGGGGTCCTGGGGTCTTTACCACAAACAGATACTGCGATATGTGAGAAGTTGGGACTCTAAGAAGTTAAATTACCTTAGGTAACAATGTATAATATTTTTGTGTTGTAAGCAGAATTGCATCGCTATATTATGTTTCCTCTTGAGAAAAGTATCTTTTTCAAAATAGATTTTAATTATAGTGTGATTGCAAATTGTTGCTTGTTTTTTGGAGACACATATATTTTTGTTTGAGATGCAGCTTGGAATTGCCTGGAAGTGAGAGACTTACAAACTGCAGGAAGGATACTAGTTTTGTGCTTTATGTTATTTTAAGGAAGAAACCCCCATCTCTCTGAATTTGTGAAGCTCTAGCTGGATTGTAGTGTTGAGGACATACATAGTCATTAAAATTCGATAACCTGAATATTGAGAAATGTAAAAGAGGACAGAGTTGTGCTTTCTTTTGATAACTTGGAAGAAATATGATAAAGTATAATCCTCTGCTACTGCACTCCTCGTACAAATATTAGGCTGTTTTAATTGCATATTATTATTTGGCAAGGGCCATAGATTAAAGTCAATGTAGATGGAGAAGAATCTGTTAAAGTATGGCTTCATTCCAATTTCAATCATGATGGAAAGAAGCAAGTCTTATGACAGTAGATAAGCCTTGGGGCCACTGGTTTTCCTTTCCTAAGCCTGGACTCCAGAGAGTGTGGTTGTGCTTAGAACCATCCTGGATGTGGGGAAAACAAGTTCTCCCTTCTGTCACGGGAAAACAAGTTCAGAGCAAGAAAGGGGGAGAACCTGCCTGAGGTAGGAAGGCAGGTGTGTGGCCATCCCGTGAGGAGCAAACATTTTTAACTCTGGGAGCAATGTTGCTAAGAGCCAGTTGTGAGATATTCTGAGGGTATTTTTCTTTGCTGCCATCCTCAAGTGCTTTGTAGAATATTTTAAATGATATAAGGCTGATTTTCTTTGTGCTGTGGGAAATTAAAGAACTCTGCCAGATCTTTTCTGTTTGCCCCTCCATATCTATTTTCTGTTCTTCCTTTCTCTTGTGTGCTCCAGGGAGCAGACCTGCGGACAGCTGCCAGCACTTGCTTACTGGCTTCCATTGGGCAACAGCCATGAGAGACAATATTAGGGGATCAGAGGTTGGAAAGAAATTAAGCCCAAGATTTTCATTACCCTGGCTCCTTCTCTGCTTGGGTGTAGCATCTTGGCCACATCTTTCTGCCAAAGGCCATGCTTCTTTTTAGAGCCTTTCAGAACTAATTTTCTCCAGGTTCAGGTAATTATTTCCTCCCTCCCATTGTTCTTGTCACCCCAAGGATTTTAACAATTCCTAGTGTTGCTAGTCCTAGTATGAATTATTCCCTGTTGATTTCCCATGACCTTGCCCATAACTTGTGATAGTCAATTACCTTCTTGGAGTGTGCTGTGTCCTGCCAGGACCCTGAATGGGTCAGGAACAACCTGTGTAATCTCGAGTATTCTATGAAAAGAGCTATAAATATACTGAGACAATATCTGAATTATAATTTCTGCCCAGAACACCTCCCTTAAATCTTCCTATCTTCTTAGGATTAGTTTAGTAATCTTTCCAGACTCAGGCTGGGCACCTCTTTCTCTAAAAAGCCGTCTCTTTTACTTTCCCTCATTTTCTGTCAACCTTTCTTTTCCTATCAATGAGTTTTGTTTTGATGATTTTTTTCTATATTTACTTTATCATTACTGTATTGTAATTATCTGCTTATTTGCTTGTTTTTATTTTATTTTAAAATTTTACTTATTTATTAGACAGAGATCACAAGTAAGCAGAGAGGCAGGCAGAGAGAGAGGAAGAAGCAGGCTCCCTGCTGAGCAGAGAGCCTGATGTGGAGCTTGATCCCAGGACCCTGGGATCATGACTGGAGCTGGAGACAGAGGCTTTAACCCACTGAGCCACCCAGGCACCCCTACCTGTTTTTAATAAATAGGCTGTAAGCTCTTGGAGTACTATGCCTTCATATCACTTAACTGCTTGAACTTTGGAGAGTTTTTCTTTTGACGCTATTCATTCCTCCTTTTGTTAATAAGGTAGAGTACCAGTTTGAAGAATTGGAAGTGACTTAAACTGTAATCTTAAGTCAATATTTTGTTTTTTTTTCCTCAGAAGGCTTTTCAATCCTGAGGTTTAACTGGCATTACTGATTCTCTTGTTTTTCTGTATGATACAAAGTCTCTATCATATGGATAGTATTAAGCAATATAGAAATTATCGAATACTCTTCCTGATACAAATGATTGCTAATGTTATACCTGAGATATCTTGTTGTGAAGCAGGTCCTCAGTGTGGTAAGCGAGGATTTCCTGACAAAGTAAATATTCACCATCAGTGTTCTCTGTCAGAAAGTCTTGACTCAATGTGCCAAAGCTGTAAGTGTGTCAAATAATCCTTTAATTAGTTACAAAATACAGCTATTATATGTCAAATATCTATTGATCCCAGGAAAAAATGGCTTGAGGTTTCTTAAGTATGCAACACCAAAATTCATTTGCCATGCAATTAACTCCAAATTACCTCCTTGGGAAATTAATATTAGAAAACATGTTTAGGCATGTAAAAGCATATAATTGACATTTAATAAAAATCTTAGTGATGGATAATACAGGTTTTTAAAAACACTTATTGTCAATATATACACAATTTAGCATTTTGCTCTCTTATTTCTGGTTTTAAGATGCATTTACCTAAGAATTTGTATGTTTAGATAACAAATGTAAAATTATTTGAGCTCTGGGAAGAAGGGAATTTTTCTTAGAGCAACACAGCATTTGAGCATCAACTCTAATTATGCCAAAGAGAGTTGAAAGGACTTATGATTCTGGTCACATTGTACCTACCTCAGGGGTAAGTGAGGCAGTAATTATATTAAGTGAGGGGTAATTATAGGAGGAAGAGAGGCAGTGGCTTAGGCAGGACCAGAGCAATGGGGCAAACAGCAGAGGAAAAGGAATACCTACACACAGGACCTCATCTGGATAACTTCCCATTCTCTTGTTGGGTTCTGGCATTTTGGTGTAAGAGATGGACTTTACTGCAGGAGATGGATGAGCCAGGGGCTCAACACAGATGCACTTGTTAAGGAGAGGTGGAGAACAGCATTGGTTTCTATGGAATGGCCAACACCAGCACTGAGAACTGGAAGTGGGGCAAGGACAAAAAGTTGACTAAATGTTCGAAGACATGTGAGTAGGGAACAGTGCTCCAGAAAATCACCTACGTTTACCTACTAGGAAGCAGACCTACAGCAGCAGCAGGCCCAAAAAGCCGGTCCCTGGGTTGACAATGGGAAGCGGAGTCTGAGAATGACGTTTGACCTCTGCATTTAGGATGAGATTCAGAAGTCAAGGAAGAGATACCTGCTTTCTTTACATGTTTTCCCTAGAACTTATAAAAGATATTGAGAAATATTTATTATATGACACTCTGGGCTCTTTACTTCTAGAGGCTATTCCTAATTTGATGTTGACACTGTTGTCTGAATAATATCTTTCACACTGTGCAAATTTAATAGCGTGGTAGGTGTCAGATCGCCCAGCAGACTTCTTATTTAAGTTTCTGGGTGGAGGTGTGAGTGACCCTGCAGACGGTCATCTTTCCTACTACCATGCTCGGTTGCTGATGAATTCATTAAATATATTTACACAAATATATGTCTACAAATATATGCGACACATTTCCCCAAATCCATACGGTTGCATTAAGGTAAAAGAGAGCGAGAAAATACATATATTTTATGCTGTCTACAGACACAAACAAGGCCACCAAATTTCTTGGGAGACTCTGTAAAAACCGGTCTAGGAAATCCGAATATTCGGTATTTTAAATGCTCTGAAAGCCAAATACCCTAAGGAGATAAAGGACAGTATAATTGATATAAGAGGACCTAGAGTGATGAATAAAAAATGAACAAGAAACAAAAGAGAGAATGGGAAGATAGAGAATATTCTCGGCAGAGGTTTGCATGTATTATCATTGCTGGATCATTTCCCAGAGAAGATCTGATCCGTTTACTTATAAGGTTTAGGAGAGAGGACTGTGACAGTGATGGGGAAGAGAAAGAGTAATTAAACAAAGAACTCAGACATCTATTAATTTCTCAGTTTATCTGGGATGCGTTGGTGATACCCATGTAACAAGTGAATAATGCAGAAATTTTTAAAAGGGAATAAAACAAGAAAAGAAAGGACGGATTTAGGAAGAGAGGAAGAGTGAGGGAAGGAAGAAAGAAATCATTTAAAATAGTGTTACGTGCTCACATTGCAGACTCCGCATGGAGTTGGTTCAATTTCTGTTGACTGTTAATCAACTGCTCATACCTGGAGACCAGCAATGCTGAAAATTAAAAGCTTCAGAACTGCTGTGAGGGAGGTGATTCATGGCAATATTTTGCTTCCCACTCCAGGCAAATCTCTATTTATCTCCTACAGAGTTAGATAGTTTGGGGTTGACTTCTAAGACAGGCTGTCTTTCCCAACAGATAGCTCATCTTTCTGAGAATCCAGGGCACAGCTTTTTAAAAAGACAGTGTTTATATTTGGGTGTGGGATTTATATAAGGAATGTGATGAGTCTAGGAGGGTTTTTTTTTTGTTGTTGTTTTTTTTGTTTGAAATGGGAGCTTCTCTTCCATAGTTTTAGTTTAAGACCATATCACCACAGTTCCTGACAAAAGTCCGACAATTCTAATGAAAAAGCTGTAAGAAGAACAAATGAGATTTCAGTTGGTTTTTGCAATTTTCATTAAATTATGACCTGAACCTTAAGACAGCTATAGGAGAAGCTAGCAGATTTTGAAAGAAAGAAATGAAAAATTATATGTTACAGAGTGAGATGTGTCTGATCCTTAGTAAACGTATATTTTAAACATGTTTTTGGAGTAACTGTTGTGGTTCATTATTGGCATTTGTTAGGAAGTAGATGTTGGACAGTTTACTCCTGGCCCCACTTTTCTTAGCCATGTGATTTGTTCTACAAAAATGTCGGTTACTCATTTGCAAAGTGGAGTAAGACTAGTACCTGTCTCATAAAACTGTTTTGAGGATTAATGTCAGTCTTTCTGCTTAGGGCTTGGCACTGAGTGAACATCCACTATTAGCTATCTGATTACCTGCACAATGTCTATATTTCTATCTATGTAAATGTGTATATAGCATATGGCTATATAATTTTAGAAAATGTTCACATTTGCAATATTATTTTTCAGAAGCTGCTATTTGAAAATTAAAGGGGCAAATCAAAGGATGATTAGTATTTATCCCAAATGCCGAAGTGTGATAGAAAGCTCTACTTGTGAATTTTGTATTATCTCATTTAATTCTCAAAATGTCTCATCCTTTGTATTGTGCCTCTGCAATCAAGATGGGTTCCCATCAACTTTACTGGAACCCCCCATGGAAATACAGCCAGTTTTTCACTCTTTCCATGTGTGCTCTCACAGCATGGTCTGATCTGGAAATATGGCCTCTGTAATTCCTGCCACAGCTTCCAATCACTACACACAAGATATAGGCTTTATCACGTTGGACGAATCCACCTTTCTTGAATGAATTGTCTCAGATAATTCTGTTTAATGTTTGTTTGGATATCTCAGAAAATTCTGTTTGGACATGGCATGTAAAAAAAAAATGCTTTAATTAAAAAACAAAACACCCCCTTTATAGCCTTTTGAAGTATATGTGTTTTACTCAGCTAGATAGCCTAGGCAGGAGGTCAAGACAGAATGGCTTTCCAAAAGGAAAGGTTGGTAAAGCCTCATATTGGAATTTGAACACATCTTTTCCCACTCATTCAGTCCATGCTCTTTCCATGTTGCCACTCTATCTCCCACACAGAACTGAGAGAGATTCTGTGTATACAGAGTAAATAGGCTTAATATAAGAAGTGGATGCTGTCAACATCCACACATTAGTGCTATCTTGGTTACTTCCATTAAGTGCCTAATGTGATAAAACATCTGTTCATTTGTTTTTATGGAGAAAATGGGTGATAACTTTAATAGACATAGAATGGTAAATTAATAATGGAGTGAAAATTTTCTTGCATTTTACTATTTTCCTTTTGAAATGCAATGAATAGGAATTGAATTTTAAAAGATGGTGCAAAATCATTGTTATATAATTGTACACTTTAAGCTTAAAAGCATTTGGACTCAGTTTAAATACAAAAACATTCATGTGGTTGGGGATTAAGGGGCTCAGAAAGTAATATCCTTGGGCTATCTATGGGGGATGCATTTCAAGCTATTCTGATGACAGTAATTCTTCATTTGGACCAAGCACAGAAACAAGATTTAAATGTGGATCCAACATAGTGGATCTTTATAAGAGGATTTAGATGTTAAATTCAGAAGAACCATAATTTAGTTATTCTTATAAAATCATGTTATTCATTGTCTTTTTTGGAGTTTGTCTTACTTCTATCTACAGCTACTAACAGATGCTATTATGCGTGCCCATAGGAAAACCTAAAAATGCTCTGAATTTTGTATATACTAAAGCTTAAGCTTTAGACATGTTACACTTTTAAAAAATACTTACAGCATGTGGTGGAATTAAGGTCTGTAGCTCAGGGGCACTGTAGAAGTTGCTAAGGAAACACTGTGGGATATAATATAACATCTCTAAGAGCTGCTTTTAAAATAAAGGTAGTATAGAAATGGATAGCAGAAAATGGCTAAGATCAAGATTTTGTTTAGGTCAACTCACAGGCTTACTTTTGGGTCCTAGAATTAATAATGGAAACTTTGCTGTAAGAAAAGATTATTCTGACTGCGAATGTTAAGAATCCAAAGAGAGGTTAAATATAAACTAAAGGATCTCAAACAAAACCCGATAAATAATTGAGATAATTAGATGGATAATAATGCTAGGCTTCAGGCTGTATTTTGGAACACCATTTAAATGTTTGCCTTAGTATCCAAATATAATGCCTTTGGATTGAGTTCTCTGAGTTTCATCTCTCTCTCTCTCTCTTTCTCTGAATGAAGACAATTTCATAGCTCTGCTGTGAATGTGGTACTGAGATGTGTAGGGCCTAAGGTCTAAGCATTTTTACTGTAGTATTTATTCCAGATTTTTTGGATAATTTAATAAAAATTGTTAAAAGCTTTTTAAAAACCACCACTTCCTAAAATGAACAGGTAATCTAGCAAGTGCCAAAGTCACATAGTAATTGTATATAGGATTACAGAATAGGTTTAGTTACTAATAAACATTGGAATAAAGGGCTGAGATATTACTAGTGCTGTTTTTTCGCATTCATCATGGCATCACGCCACCGGGCTATCCCTCACTTTTATAGCACCTAATGCAAAACCATAAGCAAACAATAGAACCAAACAATGGCACATAGTGACCAACCAACAATAAATACTGTTTCTTGGTGATGAAACTTTATTGACCTTAACCACTTAGAGGAACCTGTGATTCATAATTGGATGCAAAAGTGACACCAAGTACTGTAAACTCTCATTTGAACTTTGGGTGCTTAACAGTGAAATAAACACAGATACTCATGAGTTTATATATATTTAATAGGCAATTTTTATTTTTAAAAAGATTTATTTATTTATTTTAGTGAGAGAGAGAGAGAGAGCAAGCAGGGGGAGGAACACAGGGAGAGGGAGAGAGAGAATCCCAAGAAGGCTCCCCGCTGTGTGCAGAGCCCCACGGGGAACTCCATCCCATCTCCCTGAGATCATGACCTGAGTGGAAAGCAAGACTTGGTCTCTTCACCTACTGAGCCACCCAGGTGCTCCTGGCAATTTTGATTTTTATCTGGTCTTGCTCTCATTTTGAGAAAAGCTGTGGTGAATAACAGAAATATTGTGAGCAAGTGATGAGAGAAAAATGTTGTCCTAGATTCAAACGCTATCATAGCAACATGACTTGGAGAACACGTATTTCTCTTATTCTTAGACTTCAGTGTGAAACAGAAGCCATTAAGGGGCCCCTTCCTTAACATTTTGTTTTTAAAAGAACATTCATTATTTACATATAGATTACTTTTATTAAAATGGTACTATCATTTATATTCCTTCCTTATGAAGGTAGCTTATTAAATATGCATATCAATTTTATAGCTGGATATACAGAATTTCTTTAGACATCTGTTTTTGTTTTGCTGGTTTCAGAACTCATCACTTAAAAAACCATCCCGAATATCTTATCTTTGAGAACTTAATTTTTAGTCTGATAATGATATATCTTCAACTATTTAAAAATAGTATATTTTTACAGCTCTGTTCTTATTGTTTCACACTTGGCAAATGGCTTAATATGAAACACACAGATCCTATACTGCACCCTCTTTGTAAAATGAAACTTTATATTTTGAGATTGTTATAGATTTGCAAGCGGTTGTGAGAAATAAGATAGAAAGAGCCCTTGTACCCTTTACCCAGTTTCCCCAATGGTAATAGCTTATAAAGCTGTAGTACAGCATCACAACAAGATGTTGATATTGTTACAGTCAGGGTACAGAAATTTACATTGCTGCAAGTTTCCTCATGTAGCCCTCTAAAAGCAATACCTACCTCCCTTCTGCCCCCATGTTCCCATTAAACCCTTGGAACCACTCATGCGTTCTTCATGTCTATCAGTTTGTCATTCTAAGAGGGTGATACAAATAATATAGTATGTGACCTTTGAAGGTTGGCTTTTTTCCCCTCTGCAACACTCTTCTGGAGATTTTTCAAGGATACTGTGTGTAGTGGTAGTTTGTTCTTTTATCTTGTTGATTAGTTTTCTGTGGTATGAATACACTACATTTTAACCATTCACCTGTTGAAAGACGTTTAAATTGTTACTAGTTTTAAGCTATTATGAATACGGTTCTGTGAACATGCCTGTATAGGTTTTTGTGTGAACATATGGTTGACTGTCTGATATGAACAGCCAAAGGTACAATTGCTGGGTATTATGGTAATTGCACATTTAGTTTTATAAGAAACTGCCAAACAATTTTACAGAGAGGATATACCATTTTACCTCACCACCAGCAATGTGTGAATGATCTAGTTTCTCTGCATTCTTTTTTTTTTTTTCATTCTTACCAGATTTTGGTATTATCACTCTTCTTCATTATAGCTTTTGGATGGCAAGTAGTGCTATTTCACGGTTTAATTTGCATTTCCTAAAGGCTAATCATGTTGAACATTATTTTTTTTCCTGTGCTTATTTGCCATCTGGCATATTCTCTTTGTTAAAATATCTGCTAGCATATTTTGCTCACTTTCTAATTGGATTGTTTTATTACTGTTGAGTTTTGAGAGTGCTTTATGTATTCTAGATACTAGTCCTTGCCAGATATGTGTTTTGCAAATATTATCTCTGGGTTTGTAATTTGTGTTTTTATCTAATTAATACAGACTTTGCCAGAACAAGTGTTCTTTTTGCTAATACCTATTTTTATCAAATCTTCCTTTTATTGATTTTGCTTTTGTTAACAAGTCTAAAAGTTATTTGTCTAGCTGTAGATCTCAAAAATGTTCTCATTAATTTTTTTTCTCATTTAAAAAAAATTTGTAGTTTTACATTTTATACTAAATCCATCATCCACTTTGAGTTTAGGTTGAAGTTCATCAATTGCCTGTAGATAACCAATTGCTCCAGCACCATTTATTGAAATGGCTATTCTTTTTCCTTTGAACAGACTTTGCATCTTTGTGAAAAATCAGTTAGGCGTATCTCTTGGGTCTATTTCTTGGTACTATAGTTTGATCCACTGATCTAAGTACTTGTCCTTTAATAATAACACATGTTTTGATTACTGTAGCTATATAGAAAAGCTTACTATCATGTAGAGTGACTTCTCCCACTTTGTTCTTTGTAAAAGCTCTTTAGGTAGCCTAGGGCCTTATTGGAGGAGGTCACTGAGCGGATGTGGCCACCAGTTGATCCACAAGATGGACCCGCAATGGAATGCTCCGATTCCTGTCTTTGGAATGTACATTCCAAATTAGGAATACCAATTCCACATTAGCAGTTGTTTCAAACAGACAGCCTTGATAAAGTAATGTGTTGTGGTAATATGAACTAAATGCCTTACTGAATCCAGTTAAGACCCCTATATAAACTTTTAAGATTCTAGCAGATGGATACAGATATCCACTGGTCTTGTGGCCACCAAAGTCTTGTGTAAGGGGGCCAGTTTATAAACCAACAGTGCTTTTCCATATAAATTTTAGAATAAGCCTGCCAACGTTTCCAAAAATCCTTGTTGATATTTTGGCAAGAATTGCCTTAAATCTACAGACTTATTTGACATCTTTAGTATATTGAGTCTTTTAATCTTTGAGCGTGGATTTGTTCTTACATTTATTTAGGTATTCTTTGATTTTTTTTTTTTAATCAGCAGTTTGTAATTATCAGCTCTTGTTTTGTTGAGTTTATTCCTAAGTATTTCATTTTTTGAGGTACTTGTAAATGACACTGTGTTTTAAATTTTGATCTCCACATATTCACTGAAGTCTGATTCTCTATATTGTCTTTCACAGAGTGGGAGTTTTTAATTTTAATGAAGTCCACTTCTTTCATGATTGTGTCTTTGGTGTTGTATCTAAAGTATTGTTACCTTAGCCAAGGTCATCTAGGATATTTCCTCTGTTATATACTAGGAATTTTATAGTTTTTCATTTTACATTTAGGTCTGTGATCCATTTTGGATTAATTTTTATGAAGAGTACAAGGTCTGTTTCCAGATTCATTTTGTTTGTTTGTTTTTTTGCTTGTGGATGTCCAGTTGTTCCAAAACTATTTGTTGAAGAGACTATCTCTTCTTCTTTGTAATGCCTTTGCTCCTTTGTCAAAGATCATTTAACTTATATTTATAGGAGGTCTATTTCTGAGATCTCTGTTTTGTTTTGTTGATCTATCTGTCTATTCTTTCACCAATACAACACTGTCTTGATGATTATGGGTTTATAGTAAGTCTTGATGTCAGTCAGTGTCAGTTCTCCAACTTTGTTCTTCTTCAATAACATATTAACTATTTTGAATTCTTTGCCTCACCCATAAATTTTAAATTCAATTTGTCAACATCCAAAAAATTGCATATTGGGGTTTGGACTGAGATTGCATTTGAACCCATAGATCATGTTGGAAAGAACTGACCTGTTAACAATATTCTATCTTCCTGGGGTGCCTGGGTGGCTTAGTTGGTTATGCATCTGCCTTCAGCTCGGGGCATGATCCCAGGGTCCTGGGATCGAAACCCATATCCAGCTTCCTGCTCGTGGGGAGCTTGCTTCTCCCTCTCCCTCTGCCTACCAGTCTGCCTACTTGTGCTCTCTCTGTCGAATAAATAAATAAAATCTTAAAAAAAAAATTCTATCTTCTTATCCATGAAAATGGAGTTTCTCTCTCTTTTGTTTTTAAATTTTGTTTATAAGAGTTTTATAGCTTTCTTCATATAGATCATGTACTTATTTTGTTAGAGTAATACTTAAGTATTTAATTTCATGGGATATGAATGTAAATGTAAATGGTACTGTGTTTTCAATTTCAAATTCCACTTGTTCATTATTAGTACATAAGAAAGCATTTGACTTTGTATATTCTCCTTGTATTCTGAAATCTTGCTATAATCACTTATCAGTTCCAAGAATATTTTTGTAATTCTTTTGGATTTTCTACATTGATGATAATGTCAACTGTGAAAGAGTTTTAATTCTTCCTTCCCAATTTGTACATCTTTTTATTTCATTTTCTTGCCTTGCTGAATTAGCAGGAACTTCCAGTAGAATGCTGTGTTGATTTTGGTTGATATTTCAACTCATTATGAGTAATCATTTGAAGCCTTTTTGTATGTTGGTGATTTTTTTTTCTTGAATGCCAGAGATTGTAAGTTTTACCTTGTTAGATGCTTGGTATTTTTGTATTTCCATGAACATTTTTGAGCTTTGTTCTTGGAAACAACTGTGTTACTTGGAAACTGTTTTTATGCTCAAGTCTTGTTTTTAAGATTTGTTATGCACAACCAGAGCAGTAATTAGTAATTAGTATAGCACTAATTTTTCTCCCTTACTGAGGGAAGACTCTTCTGAATAGTATGACCAATTCTGTATAATTTAGGAAGATTTCTAATCTGGCTTTTGGTGTCAGAACATGCTTTCTTGCCTTGTGTAATTTCTGAATGCCACCCCCTTTATTTCTTTCAAGTGGTTCTTTTATGGGACATAGTTAATTTCCTTACATGCATCCACTAATTATTACTCTGTTGAATCCTGAGGTGAACCCTCTGCATATGTCCAGAATCTTGCTCTGTGTGGTATTCTGCTCTGAAAACTCTAACCATTTTGGTCTCCTTGGATCTACCTGTATTCTGCCTTCTGTACCACAGCCTGAAAGCTCTGTTAATGCATTAAGCTGAAACAATTGTAAGAGTAACCTTATTTGCTTTCTATATCTTAGAAATTACATTTTATTGTTGTCTGACGTCCAATATCCAGAAAACCACTGATTTTGTATTTTCATTGATTTTTCAGTGGTTTAGATAGGAGGGTAAATCCAATCTTTATTCATCTTGCCAGAAGTGAAAGTCTCTTCTCCTTATTTTTTATGATATTTTTATTTTTATTTTTTATGATATTTGATGCATAAAAAGTATATATGTAACTTATACAGAAGTTATAAAGAATGTAAGTAACACCAGTAAATCAACCATGTGATCCAAGAAATATAATATTACAAATGACTTATAGCTATCTCTGTATACTTCTCCTATACCATCCAACTTCTGAACACTATCATTCCTACGGTATTCACAATTGCCTCATTTTTATGTCACTATTGCTTTGATATCTAAAAACAGCTTTATCCAATGTATATATGCCTAATCAATACAGTATTTATTGGATATTTTTTGAGCTGTACAAAATGAATATTCCTTCTATTACTTAATACCATGTTTCTAAGTTTCAGCCACATTTTTTAGTTGTGAATAATTTATTTTTATATCTTATTAATATTCTATTTTATGACTATACTGAGATTTATTTAGCCATTCTCCTGACAGTGTACTTTTGTGAGCTTTCAGTTTTATGTTATTTAGAACAGACTTTTATGAACATTTTTTGTCTAACACTACTCTATTTTTTTGTAAGTCACTTGATTGTTGTATTTTCACGCCAGCTGTCTGACTGATGGTAGGACCCTACTGTTGTCATTAACACATTACAACAATGTGTAAAAATAAGTCTCTCACATAAGGTTTTGCTTTAAATATGTTGAATTTTTAGAATTATCAGATGCAATTCCCTTTTCTTTGGGAAATTATCTTTTAAAAAATATCTTTGAATATTTCTTCTGTGTCATTTGTTTTAGTCAGTTCTTTATTTTTTTAAGATTTTATTTATTTATTTGACAGAGAAAGAAAGAGGTCACAAATAAGCAGAGCAGCAGGCAGAGAGGGGGGGGGGGAAGCAGGCCCCCGCTGAGCAGATATCCTGATGTGGGCCTCGATCCCATGACCCTGAGATCATGACCTGAGCCAAAGGCAGAGGCTTAACCCACTGAGCCACCCAGGCACCCTGTTTTACTCAGTTAAGGAAATTTGTCACATGTAATTAAGGATTTCCATTCTCTAGTCTCCTTATCTATCAGATTAACTTCCATTACTTTATCTGCTTGTTTTTTCATTTCTAAAAAAGCATAAGTTTACAATTCACAGAGTTATTTTTCCAAGAATTGAATGATTTAACTCATATTTATTGAGTTCCTTATATGGGTGTTCATATCCTCTGAAGTTTGCAACCTCTAAAGTAGTTTCTAATTTTTTGTTTATTTGTATCCTTTCTTATTTCATCTACCTATTTTTCTTCCCATTATTTCAATATTCCATTTTATCTTGTTGCATTTTCATAGAAGCCTTAACTTACAAACTACTAGTTTTCTGACTTTCTCTTTTGGATCTTGGACTAAATATGATTCAGATGACAATTCTTTTTCTGATTAAAGTTCTTTTTCTTTCTCAGTTTCTGAACTTTTCCATAATTTAAAAACAAATGTTTTTAGTTTCATGATTTTTTTCTTTATTAACTTTCATATAAGACAATATTTTTCCTTACTCAGTATATGTTAAATAAGAGACTGGTTTTATTGCCTATGATTCTACCTTCTCTCCATTATAGGGGTGAAAAAGTATATTCTCAGAGAACAGGTGTATGTGACTCGTAATTCTAACTTTTTAATAGTCAGTCAGCAGTTGGAGTTCTCCTCTACTCTGGCTTTATTTTCTCCTGTCTACATGACTTTGCTCTGTTTCCCACTCAGATTGTGTAGTACTATATTTTGTTACCGATAGCTTTCCTTTCCACACCATTAGCAAAAAATTTTAATTTTACAGTTGGAGCTCTTACAAATCAATATATGGGTTAGTCAGTTTTCAATGCTCCCTTGGTAATTATGTCAATGCTTTATAAATTAATCTAGACATAGAATTTACTTCCACCTGCAATAGAATTTTATCAACTTGTTAACATCATTGTAAATTTAATCTCAAATAACATACACAAGTATATACAGTAATATTTCTTAAAGAATAATATTCAATATAAAATAATTCAACATCACATGCATATCCACTTAAAAGAGACTATTTAAATAGAATATGCTAATCAGTGTTATAGGTATTTTTTGTGTGTGTGGGTTTGGGGGGGTTCTGGAACGAAATAACCGTCTTTCACTAAAGACCTTAATGCAAATTGTTCAGTTTCCTTAGAGATAAAGAGATATCCTAATAGAGATTTCTGTTGACTGCTGTTTTGGATGTTGGAGAGATAACAGGAACTAATGGTTATTGTTTTCCCTTGGTATTAACCTGTTAACTTCCCTGTATCCCACATTTGCTCAGTGTTCTTTGGTAACAACAACCTTAGAAAATTTCCTAGATACAACCAGGAAGAATATCTGCTATATATTTTGTAGCTATGTACAGTATATGTTCTAAGTTTCAGATCTTCATCCTCACTTTATTTCTTGATACAACTTATCTATCTTTTCTAAAAATACTTCACAACTCCTAGTCCACTAATCTTTTTTTCCTCTGCTGTTTTCAGCAGTTTTATGATTTATTCCTTTATGTAACTTTTCAGTTTCATTTCAATAAAATTTTGGTAGGGTTAGTAAATAATGCATATGCTCAGTCTACTCCCTTAAACCAAAGTATAAATTTACTTCTATAAGAAGAAAAATGATTTTACATTTTGGAAAAAAAGCATGTAAGCCTGAAGCTAGTAAATGTTTAAGTCATTTCCACTTTAGGAAAAATACTGTTTCACTAAAAGGTTCTGATTCAATTTTTAAAAGGTGCTATATATTAAAGGATTTAATATTTCAAATCAACTCACTAAGGTAATGTAAACAAATGAAACTGTAAGATATAGGGGGTAATGGTGGGCTCTGTGACATTCAAATTCATATGCAGTCTGGACAAAACATGATCCTACCAGGAGTCTGGCTGCAAGGAGAATGTAATCCTTGAGGTTCACAGAGGTATAGCCGGATTCTAGCTCAGGGGATGTTAGAGTATTAGGGTGAGTCCAGGTCATGACTATGTTTAGGGCTGTTCTAGGTGTGAGAATGAGCACATAAACCACCTTCTGTGTGTCCCATAATCTGGTGCGTACATTGTTTCTTCTGCTATTTTTCATCATAATCATTAAAAAATGCCTTATCAGTGTGTTGCTCTGAAAAATTCTGTTAAAATACTATTTTTTCAGGGCACCTGGGTGGTTCAGTCGGTTAAAGCCTCTGCCTTCAGCTCAGGTCATGGTCCCGGGGTCCTGGGATTGAGCCCTGCATCAGGCTCTCTGCTCAGCAGGGAGCCCACTTCCCTTCCTCTCTCCCTGGTCTTCTCTATCTGGAAACATCTCAAGTCTCAGGATTTTCTTGAAAAAAAAAATATTGCGTTTTCTAGGAGATGTGTTCCTTCCCCCACAGACAGGACATGGAGTATAGTGAGTCAAAGAGAAGCTAAGTTAGAATGGTTAAACAGTTAAAGAACACTTTTTTGAAGACTAGCAATAGACAAGAGAGATGGAACCCAAGTCCACTGAAACAGAAAGCATGAAGAAATTTTAGGGACTGGTATAAGCTATTACACTGTAGTCTGTATGATTATGTTTTCTGTGCTTGCTAATTGTCACTGTGGAGTAGCCACTTGTCACTTATCCATCAGGGACTGGGAGAGAAGGGTACTGTGTCTTTCTTGATGATTATATTTCAAAGGAATGGCTTTCAGGTCCTCAAGAAAGATATTCAAGGGCTGTGAAACTGGCAAGAAGCTGGGAAAATATTTACATCTCAAAGTGGTAAAGAAAGAATGATTACAAACTTTCTAAAGTAAATGCTTTAAGCAAAGGGAGGCCAGTGGTCTGAATCAGGAAGAAACATGCCCATGGTTTAGCCAACCTGAGGGTCATGTTAAGCCCATCTTGGTAAATAGGAAGATGAGAGACTATTTAATTAGTTATACGATTTTTTCAGTCATATTCCAGATATTTTAAATGAACATAAATTACACTTCTTATAAAAATCATTAAAATTTTGTAAGTAAATTTACAAAATATGTGTCAATGGTAACAAGGTCATCATTATCATCATATAGTACATAATGAAGTATAATAGAGTACTTTGGAGAATAGTTAGAAAAAAACACACAAAATCTTATTATTTCTTATTAATGTATCAGAAAATATTAGAGCTTCTGGAATGTTCAACCAGCTAACAGAGAGATATATTGGTTGAATTCATATATAGATGTACTGGTTGAATTCATACATATAGATGATTGATTTCCAACTAAAATATTAAAATTAGATCAGAACATCTTTTTCCTTTCCAATTTTTAAAAAATTTTTTATTTATTTGCAGAGAGAGAGAGCACAAGTAGGCAGAAAGGCAGGCAGAGAGAAAGGGGGAAGCAGGCTCCCTGTTGAGCAGAGAGCCTGATATGGGGCTCCATCCCAGGACCCTGAGATGGTGACCTGAGCCGAAGGCAGAGGCCTCAACCCAGCGAGCCATCCAAGTGTCCCTCCTTTCCAATTTTTAATTAGAATTTTTAGTTAGAAACACTTGAAAACACTGTGATGCAGAATACCTGAGATGTATAAATAGTAAAAAGAACAAACTGAGGGTTTTAGAACGGAGGGGGGATGGGAGAAGGGTGAGGCTGGTGATGGGTATTGAGGAGGGCATGGATTGCATGGAGCACGGGGTGTTATGCACAAAGCACAACATATGAAGCACGGAACACTACATCAAAAACTAATGAAGTACTGTATGGTGACTAATATAACCTAATAAAAAAAAAGTGCATTAAGATATAATCCTGACATATATTCCAATACACACAAAGTTAACTTCATACCTTTGGTTTGGTTTGTTTTAATCTTTGCTTTCGTTTGATCATAGTTGATGACTATAGTTAGATTTCAAAAGAACTGGATCAGATATGTTGGACTGTTAACTTTGAGAATAGACTCTGAGGACTGTGAGTTAAATTTACATAATTTGACTATGAATCATACTGATGTTTAATATTTTACTTTTAAGCTCAAGATTCTCTCTAGACAACATGATTAAACGTATCTAATTATAAATTAACAAAGTGCTCTCACACTGTATGAGAAGATGCTGTTTAAGTCAATTCAACCCAAACTGACTTCTACATATCTTCAATATTGTTAGTTTTCAATCTATCCAAGCTTCTTAGTGCAGTGAAATAAAAATGAGTGGGGGGAGCTCTGGCAGATGGCGGGGGGATGCATACCTTGCCTGAAATGTGCCTCTTCTGCCTACAATCTCTCTGATTCTTGTGATCTTGTTTGCATACTAATTCCTCTAATTACTTTTCATCACAGTTGTCGTAGTCATGTCAATATATTATCTTTAAAATTTGTTGATACAGTGTCCATATTGAAGAATCTTCTCAGAGGAGCATCTATTGGCCAGCTAGAGTCATGGTGAAGTGAAACCACCTTCTCAGTGGTGGTCTCAGGAATGGTTCTTTTACATGAAACACAAGACACATGTCTAAGCTTTACTCCTTTAATTGCTTTCTTGTTGGTCGTAGAGCCTGACAAGGCAGCTCAATCGCATGACTCTGTGATTATAACCTGAGCTGAAATCATGAGTCAGACGATTAAGGGACTGAACCACCCAGGTGCCCGTAGGAAGGATTTTCGAATAGGTTAGAAAATAAAACTGTTCTGTGAAAACATTTTGTTTGTATCAATATTCCTGAGTCTCTTTTCTTTTTTTCTATGCTATTTAAAAAACCTGCATATATCCCTTACTGTTTCTTACTTTTTCCCTTGTAACTGTCCACTAATTGCCTTAAAATATAAAACTGAATTGTATGTTAAATCAATTATTGCATTTTTAATAAACATGCATGTTCTATATTATTTATTTTAATTATAATGTTTCTCTTTTCTTTCCAGAAACAAACTAAAGCCCAGATTATGTTGGGGTTTCTTTATGTGGTTCACAATTAGTATGTATTTTTTTTTTCTGTGCATCAGGAGATCCATCTTTTGTCCCTATAGAACTAAAGCTTTGTACTTTGCTCTTGGTTCATTATTGATGATTGGTAAACCTCTACTGTGTCTATTTCATGCCAAAGGATGGTTAGAGATGCCAAGAAATGACTAATGTAGTTAGGAAGTGAGCACTTCAAAGCATTGAGAGTTGTTAAATATAACAGTAACTTATGCATGGGCAGAATTACTGAAATGGGTTGTTATGGAGTCTGACACCATGGCAGTAAGAATGTGTATTATGAGGATAAAGAAAGAATGAGACTTTATATTCTCAATTCATTTTAGGGAAATATTTGTCATGTGACTTCATAAGCAATTTTCTGTGATAGCAGTAAAATTGACTTGGACAGGCATCTCTAAGTGAATTAACATAATTAATATGATTTTATTAACACAGCCAAAATGTTTTCCTCCCAGAAAATTTGACAGAACCAAAGCCTAGCAGTACTTGGCCACTGGCAAAGTACAACTATGTCTCCCGCCATGTCCCCTGCCACATCTCCATCAGTATTGGTCCAGTGAGTTTTCAGAGGCAGAACTCTTCAGGCAGGTGTCAGATGCCGGGAACACGAGAGATCTCAGTTAACTGAATGTGACAATTAATAACTTTTATTGAGTGCCCAATTTGTTCAGAGCCCTAGGCACTGTGGGTGATCAGAAAGAAACAGAAGGAAACAAATAATCTCTTTCTGCCTCTTAGGGGTTTCTAGTCATGGCAAAAAGAGGTCCTCTACTGTGTCCATGCAAGAAGAGAGAGCGGAAGTTAGACAAGACAGCAGTCTAAGGTCTATAATGGCCACATGGAGGTTCAAGGGACAAGAATGGAATTGTTAATTGAATAAATGTTGTGAGATTTGTGACACTTTTGTGGCATTTTGGTTTTTTTTTGTGATTTGTGAATCCTCCCCCTATTAAATTTAATTCAGCAAAGATTTTTAAGAACATGCTGCCATGTGTGATATACCACATTGGGTCTCCTTGTTACCATAATGGTAATTAGAGTTTTATCTCTATCTTCAAAAATTAATATCCTTCTCTCCTTTTTTATCTCTGCATTTTTTTCTGTCTCTGTCTCTCTTTCTCTATACACATACACTGACCCATACACATTTATGTATCTAGGTTATATTTACACATAAACGCATACACATATTTAATGCTGATGTTGGCAAGAACAATAACTATAATTACAAAAAGAAGATTATGATAGCGTAGAAAAAGGAGCAAGTGCTTTCTGAAAGGAGAAATAGATTTATATGGGGAATCTCTATATTTATGTTATTGTTTAGAAAAATCTCATATAAATGTTAATTACAACGAAGCAGATGTAACCATAAATTCATAAGCAATAAGTGATCAGCAGAATAATGAATCAAAAACTGATCTATTGAAAACAGAACAGCACACAAGCAACTAAGTGATGGATGGGAAAGAATGGTGTGGGCTGTGGGCAGTAGGTAAATAAGAGACATGTAAGTAACAGAACAAGCATAGGAGCTACTTTTTGCCAGCCTGGCACAATGCAGTGCTATGCTTTGTGTATCATATTTATTTATTTTATTATTTTTTAAAAATATATTTATTTATTTGAGAGAACAAGAGAGTGGGGGGAGGGGCAGAGAGTGAGGGACAAGCAGACTCCTCATTGAGTGCAGAGCCTGATGAGGGGCTCGATCCCAGGACCTTGAGATCATGACCTGAGGCAAAATCAAGAGTCAGACGCTTTACCGACTGAGCCACCCAGGCCTCCCTACATATCATATTCAATGTGATTCTTCTAACAACTCTATGACCTAGGAATTGTGTTCCTGTTTTACATACGAATTAATAGATTCCAAAGATTTGCTTGGGTAAGGACATTTATAAAGACTAGACAGGTGAGTGAGAATCCGGGGGACTACGTACAACATCCAGTGCAGAGAAAGATTATTTACATGGATTTCTGGACGAAAAGAAAGGACACAACTGTTTGGTACAGCTAACTGGAGCAGATGAAACCTATATACAGAGTACTACATGTGTAATCAGAGAAAGAACTAGACCAGGAAGTCTTTGGGGAATAGAATGAAAATAATCCTGAAGAAATGTGAATGTTATTTATTCTCCTCCTCTGTATTTTGTGGAGATAAAGTTTAGGTTCCCCATGTATAGTTTACATATTGTTTCTTCAACTACGGTGAAATAGTATTTTTGTATGCTCAATGGTTTACCTAATAATATGGATGGTGACTATATTGAAAAGAACTGGAAGGAACAGAAGGGTCAATGTTATGTTGGTAACAGAGTAAAGAAATAAATAATCTTTCTTCTTCCCTCAAACTAGGGGAATAGTATCAGAATTTGCACAAGAGGAACAGGCAGGATGCTATACCCATATGCTATTAGATGTCATTTTATCTAGGCTTAGTGAAGACACTAGTTCATATGGTATTTCTTTGAGCTCTTTTATGATGCAAATGGGACAAAATTGTGTTTCTAGGAGCTATTTTCAATACATTACTAGCAAAATAAAATAAATTGCAAAAATGTCAAAATTCTCAGCCTGATTTACTTGACAAAAAGCTCCAGATTCGGCTCTTTTGATGCATATCAATTGCAAAGTTTCAAGGATTTTGTGATTTATAAAAGTGGCTAAGCATTCAGAACTCTCAATTATTTATACAGATCTGTTTGAAATAGTCAAACTCTTCAGTTTTTACTATTAGCCCAGCAATTTTAATGACAGCAGACAGGATACTTTCTGAGATGTACATAAACAAAAAAACAAAGGGTTTAGTATTTTTCTTACTTGGCCAAGACCAATTCTTCAAGATATATCACTGTAACATAAAACAAGTGTCAAAGCAAAGGATATCCTCATTTTCAAGAATTGGTGAAAGAAAAGAGTTTATAGTAATCTGAGCATATTTGGCAGAACTGTATATCTTTACTTAGATCATCTTCAAAGAGTACAATTTTCCTTGACACTCTAAGACTCTTCATGAATTTGGAATTGGAATACAAATTACTTTATCCCTGCCTAGGCTTCAGGGATTCACTATTAGTGAGGCTGTCTATGCACACTCTGTGAGATTTTCTAGCATAGAACTTTTCTGTTTCTTCACATATTGGGAAGAGAGAGTCAGGCAAATGGAAGGTAAGTAAAATCACTCCCACGTTTGTCAACGTGATCTCCCAGGGATAAACTGAGGAAAATTTTTCATCTGTCTGTTCACTGCTCTATCCTCAGGGCTTATAACATTGCTTAGCACACAGAAGCATTCCATACATATTTTTTGAATAAATAAAAAAGTGAATGAATCTGTGTTAATCGTACATAACTTTTCAGGATGGCGTCAAGCCAAATGATTAGTGAAGAATTAACTTTGTTACAGACTTAGAGGATGAACCGATAGATAATCAATTTCTTAAAACACAACATTAAATAATAGTGAACCTTATCTGTTGATAAAAGGAATAAAATGTTTTTTATTTTATTAATCATACTTGTTAATACGTTTATTTTAAACTTTCATCTTTTGGAAAATCTGTGAACATTAAGATATCTCAATTTTGTAGTCTTTCCTGAAGGCGAGACTGGATTTAGTGTTGGGAATACCAAAAGGGGGGATTTTGACTTAAAAACCAGAGACCTTTATCACTTGGGAAACTTTATCACCTCAGAAGGATTCCATATTAGTGAATGTTCCAAATAATAATTCTTAGATTTCTTCCGGTTAGAAAATTTTCTGATGTTATGACTCTTCTCCCGATTTCTTTGGTCATTATTTCTTCTGAATTCCTACAGGTTATATTTATCCAAAACTTAATCTAATCATATGTTTCTTAACTGCCCGTCTTTACTAGAAGTCCTTAAGGGCAGAAATTATGTCATATACTTTCATGGTATCCCCCATGAAATAGCACAATGTTTTCTACAAAGTATGTCCTAACTATCTACTCATTATCAAGTATTTGAATAAGATACAAGAGAATCTTATTATTTGCATCATTAGGGCTGTAGGTACTTTACTTACATTGCCCAATTTAATCCTGACTATAACCGAATGAGATTAGTAGAACTGAGGTCAGAATTTGTCCCGTCTGAATATATCTCTGCATAATCCATGCCATTTAAATGATTATCTGTCAGCATTTCTAATCTGAAGTTCTGTTTTTATACGGTAATATAGTTCTCTTGGATTCTGTAGTTTGATGAAGTCATATATAGAAATTCTGATTCCTCTGGGCATTTCTTAGACATTGATGAAGTAATATCTTTTCTTACATATTGGATGTTTAGCTGAAGGAAAAATTATGATGGACCATACATAAAAACTATGAATTTCGACTCAAAATTGGTAATGAACGCCAAGAATTATCATGGCTAACAGTTTTCATCACTTTTAGTTCCTTGAATTAAATACAACTATGATTAAGGTTGGCATAAGTGAAGGAAAGTATTGTTTAAAATATATTATTTATAATCTCATTTTTTTCCTGGCAATTGGCAAACAACATAAAGCAATTTAAAACTTACTTAGTAAGTGCTTGTAGAGTATTTAATAAAAATACATGGTGTTTTCATTTTCTTTTCAGACTCTGTCCATTTTTAGTTACTGGTAAAATCTACCAATTTTTAATTCTAATGATTATTATAAGTACAAGTATATGCAGAGAAATAGGGCTAGTCGTTTTATATAGGAGAATTAGAAACCTACTTATCTGTTGCCTGTTTTAGTGCTGGTGTAGATTCTCGTTTATCATTTTATCATCTTTCAATGTGACCCTGAGGTTTTACTAACAGTGTTTAGAAACTCAAGTTGGTCTTCATTTTGCAAATGGTCATTTATGTTATTATGCTAATAAGTTGAATAAGTTTAACATTGGCCTAGGAGTGGATTTGAGTAAGCTTCTGGGAAACCTCCACAAATTCACAAAGTTAATGGCTTGACCTCCCAATTCTCCAATGTAAAATAAGCTATAATGATTTTTCAGGCTCTTAGCTCCCCTGCATTTCAAAAAAAAATGAGCTCTCATTTACTTCAAATGACTTGACTTTCCTTATAATCTAATTGTAAATGAATAATCCTTTATTTATCTTCTCAAATGATTCTTGTCCATATTTGGTTGGGAGCCTTCTTCACGATAAAAAAGCTTCTAGCAGATGTTCTGAACAAAAACAGTGAATACTCTGGAATTTATGACACCAGGAGGATATTTCAAAGAGATAGCTCATATATTTGAGCAAATACCCAAAGAAGAAATATGATAAATACTTTTAATATTTATTTACATCATTTAGCAGAAGGTTGGTAGAGAAGGAAGGAATGTGTGTAATATATAAAGATTTGGCATGTGCTCTTTTAAGAACGTAGAAAGGAACAGTTTATTTTTCATTCTTTTAACACTACTAAATTCCAAGGTTTCCTTTTTAAACTGAAAATTTGCCTATCACATTATATATATAGCTCTGATCTTTTTTTTTTTTTAAGATTTTATTTATTTATTTATTTGACAGAGAGAAATCACAAATAGATGGAGAGGCAGTCAGAGAGAGACAGAGGGAAGCAGGCTCCCCACTGAGCAGAGAGCCCGATGCGGGACTTGATCCCAGCACCCTGAGATCATGACCTGTATAGCTCTGATCTTAATGAATGCTTATTTATTCACAATTAATACTGGAGTAAATGGATGCTGTCCTAAGAAAGTCTCACTATTTTTCTGAAGTTGGAATCAATGTAAATAGGGGAAAAATAGCAAGGTGATTTTCAAATATTGTAATGTTGGTATTAAGTTGTATTTTTGCTATACAAATGAAAAAATATTATTAATAGCATAAGCTAAAAACATAGGTTCAAAAACAAAGCTAATCAAGTACTTGTATAATGTGGTAAGGACTGATCTTATTCTGACCAACTATATTTTTTTCTATTTATGAAAGAGATAGTAGCAAAAACTCCTATTTACAGGTCTCTAGTTGCAAAAGACACCATATTTGGGGAATGATCACGTTATGGGGTATATTTTGATAGGGTTTTACTCTGGATTTTTCTCCGTCTCTTGATGAAATTTACAAAGCAACAGATAGATTATTGTATTAGAAGAAACAATGAACATCAGTGTTCCGTGATATTATAGGGGGAAAGGGAAGGCCAGAAAGTCCCTCCTTTAAAGGGTTCCTTAAAGTTGTTCACTTACTCTAGTGTTTTCTAATCAACATCTTGATCAGTTTTGAATTTTAGGAGGTAGGTATGGAAAGACTGGTTTTATAACACAAGTTTCCCTCTTAAAAGGATTTATTTAGAACTGACTGTAATTTTTTTAATCTTTAAGGTCCTGGATCTGGGCAGAAAGAGTTCACATACTTAATTTCTTTCCTCTGTTTTAACAGCCAAATAAGGCAGTGGTAGAGTTAAGCAAGGATCTTAGGAACTAAACATTGTGCCTTCTGTCCTTTAGGATTTGTCCCTCAGCCATTTCATGTTAAGAATATGATTAAAATCTAAAGGAGAACGAGGGGCAACTTTGAATGGAAAGCTAAATCCCGATGTGAAACATCCTGTTTTCCCTGGATTGACCAGAAGGGAACTAGGGCAAGGGAAGACACTAGGGAAGACCCAGAGCCTGGTTAACAAAACAGGTGGTTCTTCTGTAAACTGAATGGCTGTGGCTTTGGTGTCTCAGGCCATTGTGTGTTGTCGACAGAATCACTATAAATCTTCAGCATAGACAACTGTGCTGTGAGGTACTTGTTCAGATAATCAGCTGTAAAAAGTAAGTAAATAAAATCCTCCAAGATGCAACTTATGTTTCTGATAGCTTGAAACTGGCCTACTCTTTGGGAAACTTAAGGCATATACCCTTAAAACAACATTCTTATCTCTCATTAACAGCATCTTTGAAAAGCATGTACACGTTAAAGTGATATTTACAACAAGAATAATTTGCTAGGAGACAGGGTTATTATAAGAGTAGAACTAAGAAAATACAGCATCATGAGAGTTGGTTCTGAGAACTTTATAATGAGGTTTTAATGCAGACTATGAAAAATTGAAGGGAGATATAAATTATGGAATATTCACTAATATTTCTACCTAGTGGTTAATTTATATACTTTTTATAGCAACCTATTATTTTGCTCATATTTTTTCATTGAGTAGTGGCTTCCTGTAGCCAATAATTTAAAAAAAATTAAATTGAAATGATTGAAACATAGAGAAGCCCTTCTATTCTGGAAAAAGTGTCGCTTGGTTGCCATTATAATGACATATAGGACACCTAAATGTCTATGCTTGGCATAATTTTGGTTTCTATAGTGTACACAGGCATATTGGACTTGTGGCTTTAGTCCTTTAAAATCAATGACTTTGGGGCTTGGGTAGGGTTTTGTCATTAATTTATCTGGAAACTTCTGGCTCTAATTGGAACTTCTTTCTGTAGAAAGTTTTAATCAATGTAACAAATAGAATCACAGATAGGAAGGAACTTCAAGAGATCATTTATTCCCTTCCATGTCTTCAGGCAGTGAAAAAAACTAATTCTTTAATAACATCAAGGTCTACTTATTTAGCTAATAGTAAGTGGAGATTGTATAATTCTGTAGTGAATTTTGGTTGACATTACAGACAATGTAGGTGTTTTTTGGAGGAGTAATTTCATTTTTGCCTACATGATCCATCTTAAATTAACTCATAACTTTCTGTAGTATTCCATGTTGAGGTAATTTGGAAAGAATGGTTACATGATCTGAGGTTTTTTGAGAAATATAAAATAGCAACAATATGTGTCCCTTTCTCATTTTTCCCTTTAGAATTGAGTCCTCCCATGTTCACACTTCGACTCTCTGATCTCCCCAGCGTGAATGGCCGAGTTTATGATAACAGTGGTAACTGACATTGCATTTTTCTCTCTTCTCATTAATAGTGACCCCTCCCTCCCCTGTAAATCTTTTCTCCTTACAAACACCCACCCATGTGTGCTGTCACCTATTTTCAGAAGTCTTACTAAGATTTTTTATTTTATTTTAATTTTTTTGAAAGTAGGGTCCACATTCAGTGTGGAGTTTAACACAGGTCTTGAAATTATGATCTGGAGATCCTGACCTCAGCTGAGATCCAGAGTCGTCCTTTAACTGACTGGGGGACCCACGCACACAGCCCGCCGTGTGTTTATAAAATGGATTGTTTATAAAATGGAATGATTAGAAAATGGATGTTTTTAAAATGGATTCACCAAAAATATCTTCCGCAAAATTCTCTCCCCAAGTACTGGAGATGCTTTGCCAGACACAATTATCAAGAATAAATAAGATTCCCACAACACCACTATTGCATGCTTAGAGAAAAAGCCTTGCTCCTCTTATGTGATGTTCCTATAGGTGTAGGTGGGTGGGGGTTTGAATGTGCTACAGAGGTTTAGTGCCAGAGTCTTCTCAGTTTTTACATAGTTTCCTTGCTCTACAAAAGAAGTATTTAGGAGACAGATCCAAGGGACAAAATCATGCTTTCAGAATCTTCCTACTGTTAATAGCTGAAGAAGCATGTGTAGTTTAGGATCATGGTACCTGGATTCATTTCTCCTCAGGATGAATTTTTCTGAGTCTTCCTGAGGACAGACTTCTAGAGAAACCCTTTCCCTATTTTGCAGACTGAAACCCCATATATCCAAGTACCCCTTAGATGCATGCTGGGACCTCCTGCACACTCTATCTGCACCGTTATTTACTACATGACTTCATGAGTTCTATGAATTTGAATTTGGTAGCAAATTAACCTTTCCTTTATAACTTCTTTAATTGCTCAAGGCTTCAGTTATTTTACTTACCTGAAGTAAAGTGTAAAAAAGAGCATTTATGTGTGTTTCACATAGCTTTTTACTTGGAAGGTATATGTACTTAACAAGCTTGTGATTTTACTCACACCTCTAGATCTCTTTATTTCTCCCTTATGATGTGACTGTAAGATTGGAGACATGGTTTTCTAAATCATTCCAATTGAAACTAACTAGAGCTCACACTTTCTCTTCTGTGAAACCCACAAAATTTGCTCTTTTGGAGAATTCCCATGTGGGAGGAATAGCTAAAAGGTTATACCTGGAGAAGCTTAGCAGTTGGAGCCGAACTCTATTGAAGCTGTGATGTTTCTTTCCATGTGTTATTCTCGGTTGAAGCATTTTGTTTATTGGTTTTAACATGCTGTTTGCACTACTTAAAAATTACTTTGACTTCATTGATATCAAGGTAAAGAGAAAATAGGCTTTACATAATCTGTGCAAGTGCCCAGTTAGGCTGACACAGGGCAAAGCGAGCTATCCATTCACCAGGATATGACATTTCTGCAGACAGAAGGTGGTGCTGTTGATTAGGAACAATACACGGCCCCATATTTTTCTATCAAACTCCTGATCAAGTTATCATTGCAGTAAAGTCTCTACTGAGGAGAAAAAAAAAATAACAGTCAGCTGGAACTTATTTTATCATTTGACTTCATTACTTTCCGGCTTAGATTCGACCCAAAGAATGCTCCAACCACGTTTTTCTTACTATTTTATGTAAATCTTGGAAGGTGTGTGCAAAAAATAGGTTCTCAAATATAGGACATGTTGTTTCCCTTCATTCAGTGAAGTTTAACATTATGTGCAAGACTGTAAAGCATCCAAGGGTCTGGATGACTTCCTGGTTACAAGAAAAAGACAGACATTTAAAACCAATGCAATATTGTTGCATTTGAACATGAATATTTCAGGAACATAGAATATTGAGAAAAAAAGGTTTTTTTGGACTCTAGTTTGTTCATGACATACATACTTCTATGGTGTTGTACTCAAGCAAGTTCAGGTGCTGGGAAAGATGCCTTCCCCTGCACATGTCAAACAATATTGGGGTCATGTCCCCAAACCCCTGGATGTGGTTCTGGAGAAGGATGACAAGCACCAGATGCAGGCATGGGCTCACGTCCTCGTGAAAGACCCCAGGAAGAATGGAAAGACCCAGGGGAGAGCAGGATCACCTAGAATCACCTGCAACATCATGGAAACATTGTCAATATTCCAAAGCAGTTTTGACGTTTTAAAAGTAAGGTGCGGGGCTAAAAGTCAAATCAAAGGAACTGTGGGCTGACTAAATATCTAGGCAGTAAGAGCCAAGGTACACAAGGGCTTGTTTTATGGGACTGAGCAGAAAGAGGTCCAGATGGCTCTTATTAACATATTGGTTAACACCAATTTGGGAGAACTGTGGTTAGCTCGAAAGATCTGTTTATGTCTTGTGATATATGGTGACATCCTTTGGAAGAAGCTCAGACAAGTAGAGAATCTTAATTAGCAATAGTTGTAAGCTTGAATCTTTCCACTGAGCTGAAAATATCTTTGCTCTCTTATTTGAAAAATCCCCAACATTTCTTTTTAAGTTTTCTTTCTCTGGGGCTTGTAGGTGACTCTTTTTTATCTCATTCTGGTGGGAGGAACCAGCCTAGAGATCTATGGCGGGAGACAATGTTATATACAGGTTTGAAAACAGATTCTGAAACCAGATTGTCTGTATTTTCTTTTCCTTTGTATGATTTATTTATTTGATTCTCTGTATTTTAAATCCGGTTCCACCATTTTCCTGGCTTCTTTTCTGTGTCTCGAGTTCTCATGTGGGGATAATGAGAGGGCCTACCTCATGGGGTTGTGTGGAGTCAGGGAGTTTATACAAGTAAAGGATGATGACAATTCTCCGGTACTTGGCTGTTATTATCCCTGGTCCCTCAGAGAAGGCTAGGGAAGGGTGGGAAGAGCGGAAGCTTTACGAGCGAGCATGCTTTCTTTCGGATGAGACCCACCTTCTATGCCACATCATGATCCCTTTTTGAAATACTCCCTGGGACTTCTGGCATTACTGGTGCTTTAGGCCTCATGGTGTAAACATACAGACAGGAGGAACGAGGAAGTCAATGACGGCTGTAATTTAACACTTGACAGCCAGAAGCAATGAGCTCGTAAACGGTATACTTAGTAAGTCTCTAAATGACTTTCTGGACAGAAATACCTTCAGAGAGGCACCTGGGTGGCTCAGTTTGTTAAGTTTGTTAAGTGTTAAGTGTTTGCCTTCTGCTCAGGTCATGATCCCAGATTCCTGAATCTGCTTCTCCCTCTCCTTCTGCCTCTCTCCCCGGCTTCTGCTCTCTCTCTCTCACTCTCTCTCAAATAAATAAATAAAATATTAAAAAAAAAAAACAATCATTTTTAGAAAGAAAAAAAGATGTTAGGTATAGTACTGAGTTCATACTTAAGTGGACATATATAGGTGATCTTAAACATGAAGATAAAAACAAAAACAAAAGGATGTGTTTAAGGAAACTCTGGATGCTAACGATCCTTTTCAGTGAGTTGGTGAATCTGATACTCTTCCATCAGAATTCCCACAGAGCAATTATCCTTTTTCCAAAGTGCCTTAAAATACCATCTCCAAAGAGTACCCTCTCAGACTGACATACTTTGCATCTGTATATTTATTTCTGATACCATTTTTTTTGTGCATTAGTGTTTGATGTAGGCTTTATATTTTTCTTCAAAAATTTAAGTTTCAGTTTCTTCAAATACTTTCCAACTTTATTTTTTTTTTTAAAGATTTATTTTATTTGAGAGAGAGAGGGAGAGTATGCACAAGTGAGGGGAGGGGCAGAGGGAGAGAAGCTCAACCAGACTCCCCACTGAGCGCTGGGCAGAGGGCACAGGGTCTCCATCCTAGGACCCATGAGATCATGACCTGAACTGAAACCAAGAGTTGAACACTTAACTGACTGAGCCACTCAGGTGCCCCCGATATTCCCATTTTAGACACTTTATCCACCCTCCTCCTTTTTTAAAAAAATTTTTTATTTTGAAGTACAGTTGACCCACAATGTTACATTAATTTCAGGTACAACATAGTGATTTGACAACTCTACATACTGTGCTATGCTCACCGCAAGTGTAGTATGACAACAGTGTCTCATACTACATCGGCCACCACACCAAGCTACTACAATACCATTGACTATAATCCCAAGGCTGCACCTTTCATCCCTGTGACTTATGCATTCCATAACTGGAAAACCTTACCTCTCATTCCACGTCACCCATTTTATCCATCCCCTCACCTCTCTCCCTCTGGCAGCAAACAGGTTCTTCTCTCTATTTATGGGGTAGACACTTGATTTTTATATGTGTGTGTATGTATATGTATATATATATATATATATATACATATATATATATGCTAGAGTACATCATTTAAGGGTAAAATCTCAAGGGTAAAAAAATGGAAACTGGAAATGGCACCTAGGATAAGAGTTTTTGAAAGTGGGATGCTGCCAGAGTTTTAGTTTCGTTCCTGAGCATTGGTCTACAATTGAAGGTCAGGACAGATAATTAAACAGAGACCTTCAATTCAAGTCTAGGTGAGCAATTTAATTATATTATTGTTTAATAGAGTTATTGCTACATGAGACTTGGTTTTATTTCCTCACAGACCATAAAGTCTCCCCAATTAAATATTTTTTTCATTACTCATGGATCAAATACTAGAGACCCTAGAAATATGACAAGCAAGTATAAAATAATTTCTAAACTTCCCTTTAGAAAGGTAGGATGATACTTTATTTTTATCCTTCTTTTTAATACTGCTGCAAAATTCTAAAGGCATGATGAGCAGTACCGTTCCACTGAATTTTGCCTATAGCAACTATAGGCAACTGTATTTTAAGCAACTATATTTTAAGTTTTCTATTAGTCAAAGTAAGAAAATAAATGTGGAAATATTAGATGTTATTATAACTTTGGACACCAGTCAAAATCGAGCTTTTGTTTTTTTCTTACTTTACATAGCTAATTAACGATCTAACTTGACAGCAGATTTTTTTCCTTATTGCATTTTTGTGGAAGATTGTAATTCAAGGGACTTTGGGAAATAATGTAATTCTATTTTAGATCCATATTTTAATAAAAATGTTTAGTAACCTCATTTTTTCACAGAAGCTTTTAGATAGCTCTCTAAAAGTACCAACAGTGTCTTCAATAGTTGCTACTTGTAACATACATAGGAAGTATTTCCAGGGTCTGCATTTTAATCTTGTGATTTTCTCTATTTGAAAAGAAAAAGAATATGCATGACCTGGCAGTCAATCTGAAGGCAGTATTTTCCCTTGATGAATATCTCATCTTTTTTCTTTAGCACTGCAAAGTACTTTTGTCCTTTATTTGCCACTAATGCTTATGATAAAAAATTAAATTACTGTTCATCCTTTCAATATGTTTTCCTCAGAGGATCTCTGCTGAAGAACAAACATTTAAAAGAGGATGCGGAAGGTTTAGTTTTATACACAGCCCTGCTATATTATTCATTGCAATGCATTTTTAATGTTAGAGAAGGAAAAATAAAATATATGTTAATTTCTAAGGTGAGACAGGCAGTGATCGAGGGAATGATAAATGCACAGAGGCTAGAGATGTGTGCGTGATAATAAAATGAGAAATCTTCTCTCCTGAATCCTGGGCTTTTTCCCCCCCCGTATATGGAAGGGAAACTTGGAAGTCTTTTTGAATGAAAATCTCAAGACATCATCTCCAATAGTTAACGGGCCTCTGACTTTTCATATTTCCAGTTGAGAAAAAGGTCACCAGACTAAGACTATTAAAAACAATAATAATATAAGCAAAACAAAATGGAAAAAAAGAAACTCTGTCAACATAACTGATAAGATTTTGCTACGTCTCTTATCAGCTCCCTAGCTCTCATCTCCCCATTCATTTTACATTTCTCAACAAAATCTGCGCCTTTGTTGTTCAAAAATAAGCCACTTATTTTTCCTAAGTAGGCAAAAAGATTTCAGTGAACATTCTTTTAACTTCTAAGACTTGATACTATTTTACAAGAACGGCAGAAGAATAATGTGCTTTATTTGGTCTATGAATTGTTGAGGGTAATGGTTTTCTTTGTCTTGTGCTCTTTTGGAAGTCAACAATTTCTCTTCAGTCCGAAAGGATTACAGCATCTGGTAAGGAACCAATTTACAAATTTCTCACAGTATGAGAGAAGATTCAACTGTCTGGAATCAGGTCTTCAAACCCCCACAAGCTTTTCAGATCTGGAGAAAGGGATGGGCAGGTTGCTAGATACAAACAGGAGATAGTGAAAACACTTGGGTTCTAGGGTATTTTCTCAAATTCTCCAAATCTATATGCACTCTGTTGTCATCAGAAAACATATTTTGAATTTGGGGAGGATGAATGTGTGAAAAAATAAAACTGTCATGTGGAGAATTGTCTGTTTTTGGTTGTCTGCCAAATACAAAGTCCCAGTTGAGTCAGTAGTTTAAAAAAAAAAAGGGGGTGTTTTCCATTTTCTTTTGTTGAGTACTGATGAGCAAAAAGTGGAGCAAAACATGTAAAAAGCAAGAGTTGCTTTTTCAAAATATTTAATTTTATAACCCTTAAGTCAAAACTAATACACTTTATTATATACAGTTAATCTCAGTATAGAACATCTTACATAATTCAGTTTTCCATTCACTCTGCTTTAGCACTTCTTTTCACCTCTTTCAGATGCATTAATGTAAAATTGGAAATACCTACTCTTAGGACAAATGTAATTTTATTTCACTGCTCTAACTATATATAAAGTAACAAATGCCTACTTTTGCAGTTATTACCTCATTGATTTTATTCTAGACATGTACTGGTCTGAATTTTATTTTACTCATTTTATAATGACTATCGCCATAGCAACTAGGCAGATTTTACCCAAATGATAAAACATTCATTATATGTAGCTACCTACAATGATTCATGATAGACAGGCTACACACCAATACTGAGTAAATGATAATAAAATTCAAATTATTACTCACAATCAGACTAACAAAGCCAATCATCCTCAGAATATGTTGTTTTGTCTTATTCATTTCTACTTTTTTTTTTTTTCTGCTCTACTGCCAAGGCACCTAGACATTTCATTAGTTCAAATTACAGAAACATGGGATTCTTGGAGCAAAACTTCTGCTTAAAAAAATTGCTCCTGTTATCTAAGTCTGTTCGAATTAAATCTGATATGGAGGTGTGCTTTCTGTAGCAGAGAAGTAGTTAATGTGCCTTAGGCCACCCAAAATTTTTAGCATGGTCCCAACATGTGTCTCAGAAGGCACATGTTGTTGTAAGGATGTTTATATAAGGATGAGATATTTGTTCTGGAACGCAAGAGGGAGTCTTGTCCCAGGCCCTTGTGAACACACGTTAGTGTTTGATGTAGGCTTTTCTGGTTGTGTAGCCTTAAGTCATTGATCTGGAAATGCTGAAGCTCATTATTTTAAATGAGGTTTCTCCCCATGGGGATGGGGTTTCTCCCCATGACCCCCACCTGCTTGTCAAATTCCTCATAAGGGGGGAAGGGACGGAAAAAATGAAACAAGATGGGACCGGGAAGGGAGACAAACCATAAGAGACTCTTAATCTCAGGAAACAAACTGAGGGTTGCTGGAGGGGTAGAGGAGGGAGTGATAGAATGGCTGGGTTATGGACACTGGGGACGGCATGTGCTATGGTGAGTGCAACGAAGTAAGACTGATGATTCATAGACCTGTACCCCTGAAAAATAATACATTGTATGTTAATAAAAATAAGTAAATAAATAAATGCCAATAAAAATAAAATAAAATGGGGTTTCAGCCACGCAAGTGAATAACGAAACAGAAAAGCAGAATTAAACATTTAGATATAAAGAGCAAACTGACGGTTACCAGAAGGAAGGGGATTAGGGAATGGGCAAAATGGGCAAAGAGGAGTGGGAGATGCAGTCTTCCAGCTTTGGAAGGAATAAGTCACAGGAGTAAAATGTACAGCATAGGGAATATAGTTAATAATACTGTAATAGCATTATATAGTGACAGATGTTATCTACACCTATGGTGAGCACAACATAATGTATAGAGACAGTGAATCACTATGTTGAATCGCTATGTTGTATGCCTGAAACTAATGTAATATTGTGTGTCAGCTATACTCAAATAAAAACAAAATAAACTAAAATGGGATTTTTGCAATGATTAATTGAAGCAAGTGTCTATATCTCCAAGCATGGAGGCCGATACATGAAAATTGCTCAGAAATGTTAACTATGATAATGATCGTGTTAATAGTGGCATAATGACACATTTCCTGTAAATGTATATTTCTTCTTTTCCATCTCAAACCATATTTGTCCGTTATACCCAGTGGAATTCCAGTTAAAGTTCTGAACTTTTTACTTCCGTATAGATTTATCAGGTCAACTTTACAAAACAGGTCCATCTTTTCTCTGAAGCATGGAATGTGGCCATATGAGGTCTGCTTCAGTGTCAGCCTCTAACAACATTTCAATCTTCTGTTTACTCATCTTGAAAAAATACTTATATGTGCAAAGATGAAACTTTTGCCAATAAAATTTATATATTATTTACAATGACAAAATATTACTTTGAAACTTTTGACCGTATTTTCTTTTTTTTAAAGATTTTTTTTCCATTTATTTATTTGACAGACAGAGATGGAAGTAGGCAGAAAGGCAGGCAGAGAGAGAAGGAAAAGCAGGCTCCCTGCTGAGCAGAGAGCCCAATGCGGGACTTGATCCCAGGACCCTGAGATCATCACCTAAGCCAAAGGCAGAGCTTAACCCATTGAGCAGCCCAGGTGCCCCAGTATTTTCTTTCTTTCTTTTTTTTTTTTTTTTAAAAATATTTATTTATTTATTTGACAGACAGAGATCACAAGCAGGCAGAGAGGCAGGTAGAGAGAGAGGGGGAAGCAGGCTCCCCGCAGAGCAGAGAGCCCGATGCAGGGCTCGATCCCAGCACCCCAGGACTTGAGCCGAAGGCAGAGGCTTTAACCCACTGAGCCACCCAGGCGCCCCTATTTTATTTTTTTTTAATGTGTGTTCTTTGTTTATGAAACAGTCAGAGAAAAGTACTCTGTGCTCACAAAAAGCAGAACAGCCTTATTAAAGTGCCAGGGTATGGGTACTTTTGTTTACAATCCCTTTGCACAAACTAACCAGCAACACATGGTGTCTGTGAGCGAGCAAACACATAATCATACATGTGTGTAAATGTCAATGAAAAGAGAGTCCCGGCAGCTGGGGTTCCAAAATCAACCTCAGACTGTGATTTCTTTAATATTTCCCTTCCCACAGTTTGAGAGCAGGCAAGTAAAACAGTCTTTTCTTGAAATGATTTTTTTTTTCTCTCTAGCTCTACTGGACCCTGGCCAGACATTAGCATCATTTTACCTTGGCATAATGGAGACCCATCAGTCACAGACTTGAGTACTATAGCTCAGATCAGAGAAAAGGGAATTCTGGGTTTCCTTTGTGCTGACTGATTATGAGCCTTTTATGGTTATTGTATCCAACATAAGACATAAATCAGAATACAATCACTTAGAAAGTTACTTCTGGAGATTACAGTCAGAGAGATGCAAAGACTAGACCCTGGGGTGAAATCTGGGTCTGTGTTAATTCTTCTCAAAGGGTTTTATTCTTTGATGCAGTCAATGAAGCACATTCATAAAGCTCTAGGAAGATACCAAAAGAGGTAAGTGATGGAAGTCTGGAGATGGATTCAAAATTCACTTCCTAATCCCCCAAATTAATTAAATAGCATCCACTCTTTGTTGTGTACAGAATGGTGATTATAGCTAATAATACGGTATTGTATACTAAAAGTCACTAAGAACTTACATGTCCTCACCACAAAAAAGGAATGGTAATTATGTGACACAATGCATGTGTTAGCTCCTATGGTGGTAATCCTTTTCCAATATATAAGTGTATCAAATTAACATGATGTACACCTTAAACTTACACAACCATATATGTTAATTATAACTCAATGAAGCTGAAAAAAAAACCCAGCATTCCTTCTTTGTTGTATAACTATTATATATTGAATATAGTACTAGACACTCTAAAGACATCCTGTATTTGACTGACACAACATTTGAGATTAGATATTTTGAAGTTTACAGAGGATAAATAACTTGTTCACAGCTACAGATGATACTGAACCCAGGTCTCATGGACCCCAAGGGTCCTTTACTCAAACACTGCAGTGCCTGGATTACAACCCTGGAGTAACCATAGGGTAGGAAATGTATTTCTTTTTCTTATCACTAAATACATTTTAGGAAGATAGGTATCTTTTTTGGAAATACTTCTGTATGCAGGCTTAGGATACATGGGGGCAGGGAGGCATAAATGTTGTCAGATATCAAAACATAAGTAGGGGAAAGCACCTATATATATGATAAAGTAAGCAATTAGGAATTTATAGATTTTTTTTTCTCTGCAAGGGAAGAGAAGACAGGAATAGGAGTGATGAGAAAGAGGAGAGGAAAGGGAGGAGCTCATAAAATGAAGAGGTGCTGGAATGACAGAGATCAGTAAACTTTGGGGAGGTGGATAAGCTAAAGACCAGTAAAAACTGATGCTGATTCATGTTCCCATTATAGTAGTCTGGCTGTGATAGAAAGTACTCTCCCATCTCTATTGGTGAAATTTACTGGGCTTACGAGACCTTAGGGAGTGGTTCTTAGGACCATCTCATTGATTCTTCTGAGATTCACATCTAGAGAGACATGGTGAAGCCGAGATACCACGTAGGGAACCTTTGCCTAGCAGGCAACGTGGACAGTGACAATGCATATCTGAGACATTTGCAGATCTTTTTGTGTATTAATAATAATCTACTATTAAAAATATTCAAGTTAAGTGCACCTAGCTTACAAAGGTGATGTGCTGATATCTGTGTGACATTTTAAAATATTGAGTGACTGTTGACTTTGAGGGCAGGATCAGAGTGAAGCTTCCTTCACTTACTTTTGCTTCTTAGAGGCTGGCATAGAACAGAGACTTCTTACCACACCTCTCTGGAATGCAAGAAGTCTTAGAGGTGTATTGCAGACTGAAGCCCCTGACTAGGCTACAGCAATCATCATTATCAAATCCTCCATACTCCCTTGTTACCTGAAACATGTTCCAAACTTTGTGTCATCACCATTGTTTAGTTTTTCCACTCTTGCTTTTGCTTCTGTTTCTAAGAGACTCATCGTTGCTGAGGAAAACCAGAAAACCATGTTGACCAAGGTTCCTATTCTCAGGCTCTGGGATCTCAGGTCCAAGGGCTTGCATCTGCCAAGACTACCTATTTATCAGATATAATTACACATTTCACAATATAGCACAACCACTCTTGTGTTAGGCATGGTTATACCCATTAAGCAGATAATAGAAACTGGGACTTCAATAGGTTATAGAACTAAGAATCAAAATATGGATAGAACCATCATTGAACGTCCAACAGCAGCCAACAACGAAAGTGTGCTGTCTGTAGTCCAATGGTGGTCACTTGAAGTCGGCTTATTTTGACAAAATTGCTCTCTCACTTTCCCAAATTGGATCTGTCATCTGATTCTCTTAAATTCTTAGGGGTATCATTATTCTCTTAGTTGTCTAGACTGGGTATTTTAGGGCTATCTCTGAATCACCCAGCTTATCCAGCATAGCCAATCCATCCCCAAGACTTTCAATTTTTTCCTTGGACTCCTCTTCACATTGGTTTTGTCTTTTCCATTTCTATTGCTGCATACATCCTCCAGGCTCTTTTCCCATCTGGATTATATCACTTCCTTTGTTCCCTAATGGGTTTTCTTATTGCTAATATTTCTTTATTCTGACCTGTTCCACATATAGTTAAGATCAATCTTCTTTAAAGTAGCCTATAATTTTCACCCTCCCACCTCAGTGCTCTTCTATAATTCAACACTGCCTACTGAATAATGTCTCAAATTTTCCCTCTGGAATCTACATACTATGAATGTGATTCCTCTCTACTTCTTTAATGTTATCTTTGCTCATTATCTTTATCCTAGCCAACTGGAGAGGAATTTTAATTCCTTAGTTTTCTCTTATTTAGCTAAATTATATAGAATAGATAAAAACATTTTTTAGTGGAACTAATAATACTATCCCTTTTCACAAAATAGTTTCCCTAAAACAATTTGACTTCCTTCAAATTAACTTGTATCTTTGACATAAAGTTTTTGACTCTACAGTCTTGGAAATGGATTTTGTGGATAACATTTTAAACAAAGACATTGTTTTTGTGTCTAACCCCAAGTATTGCTTCTATCTTCCACCTCTGACAGTGAAGAAGATAATTTTTATCACTTAAGTGTACATGGAAATTCACCATATATTTTGGAGAGAGAGTGGGGGTGGGGAGGGGCAGAAGGAGAGGGAGAGAGAGAAACTTTTTATTTTTTATTTATTTATTCATTTAAAAATATTTTACTTATTTATTTGACAAAGGGAGAGACAGACAGTGAGAGAGAGAACACAAGCAGGGAGAGTGAGAGAGGGAGAAGCAGACCTCCTGCTGAGCAGTGAGCTTAAGTCAAGGGCTCTATCCCATGACCTGAGCTGAAGGCAGACACTTAATGACTGAGTCACCCATGTGCCCTGGGAGAGAGAAAATCTTAAGTAGGCTCCACACTCAGTGCAGAGCCTGATGTGGGGGCTCTATTTCATGACCCTGAGATCATGACATGAGCTGAAATCAAGAGTAGGTTGCTTAACCTACTGAGCCACCCAGGTGCCCCAAGAAATTCACCGTATTTTTAAAATAAAGTTTGGTAAAAAAGTGTAATTTCTGCTAACATGATGGCACTGTTCTGTTTTTGGTGCTTTATAGTATTTAAAGACAATCTGTGGTGTCATTTCTACTTCAAAAGTGAAAAAATACATTTCAAAAGCAACTTGCTTTGGGATTTGAGAAAATGCTAACAGTTGTTGATTAACTCTATAGTTCTGTCAAAACAATAAAATATTATTGATAAGTATTATTATTATGTCCTTATGAAATAGCTCAATAACATCTGTAAAATATAAAAATATAAATAATATATTATATAAATAGTATTTTCCCTCTTCAAATTGCTCATTGATCTACACGTGACCCCATGACAGTTACAGATTATACGGGGATTCGATGACAAAGATAGAAGTAGAAGCTATAATCATCAATTTACAGTCCAGGATTGTTTTACCAGTTGGCATTTCCTTTTATGCTTCACTCAGTTAAATTTTTTGAGTTTTTTGAGTAAAATTGAATTCTAATTCTATTTTATATCTCATTTTTTATTTCCAAGAAAATCATTAAAGTGATTTCATGTCTCAATTTCAATAAATATGAAGACAGAAAATTTTGAGAAAAATCCAGAAAAACAAAAATTAAAATTTTGAGTATTTTCCCTCTGTGAGAAAATGAGGCCATTTGTCGTATCTTTCCACCAACACTGTTACTCAGTTTATGGATGTGTTCATATCTTCAAATCCTACAGGAGAATAGTGACCAACGGTGTGATAAGTTTAAGGGGCTTAAAAGGGTTGCTGTATGAAAATATTTCCTTCATTAGCCCATCTAAAATTTTCACCACCAGAATTCTTTCTGGCATAAAGCACTATTTACATTAAGTAGCTATTAAAATATATGTTATCTAGGAAAGATAATACATGTCCTAGTCCCCATTTTCATTTGTGCAAGGGAGGTTGTCAGGTCTGCCTACTGGATACCTGGATAACAGAAGGTTCCTGACCCAAAGAAACTCAGACCAGATTCTTTTTGATGGTGATAGAAGAAGGTCAGTAATGTTCTACACACACACACACACACACACACACACGTATTTCCACTATGCTCCTATAGTTCATGCTGTTAAAAGTTGTCCCTCAACATTTTCCTTCTTCCACATTATCCAGTTGCTTGGATAACTTGGAATTCAACTCTGGCATAAGAGAAGTAAAATATTATCTTATTGATATGCCGCTTTTTAAGCATTAAGGTTGTAACTTTGACATAATGAATTAACTCTCTCACAAAAGAGACTTGCATAATTTCGAAATCTGAGCAGCTTTATGTTAAAATATCCAATAATCATTCAAAATTTCACCTTGAACCTGCTCTGTGACATCTATGCAACAGGGATTTGCAGATGGGTTATAATCTGTCTTTGCCCTCCTGTGGAATGTTACTTGACTAATGAGTAGTTTACTAATGAATTTTAATTTCATTCTGACTTCCTCAATTAGGATATCCATTCAGTGCACACAACTCTTTATCACTAAACTAGCACATTCCACCTGATTTCTTTATCATCATTCTAAGAAACAGTGGACCGATGGACAGCAAAATAGTGGCAAAGGCTGAAATTGGTCACAAGGGCTTTTTCCCATACTATTTGATATGGTTCTTATATAATATGACTCCAAAAAAGATTTTATTTTATTTTTTAAGAGACTTTATTTATTTACTTGAGAGAGAGAGAGAGCATGAGAAGAGAGAGAGTCAGAGGGAGAAGCAGACTCCCCGCTGAGCAGGGAGCCTGATGCGGGACTCGATGCCGGGACTCCAGAATCATGACCTGAGCTGAAAGCAGTTGCTCAACCAACTGAGCCACCCAGGCGCCCCTCCAAAAAAATATTTTAAAGTAGAAATGTAGATGCCTGGGTGGCTCAGTTGGTTAACCATCTGCCTTCAGTTTGGGGCATGATCCCAGGGTCCTGGGATGGAGTCCCACCCACATCAGACTCCCTGCTCAGTGGGGAGCCTGTTTCTCCCTCCCCCCTTGCTCTTCCCACCTGCTTAAGCTCTTTCTCTGTCTCTGTCAAATAAATATATAAAATCTTTGGAAAAAAAAACCAGGTTTAAAAAAAATTAAGTGTGGAGTCACTTTAGTTCAGATCCTTATTTTTCTCCTTCATAATCCATGAAGGGATATCTTTTTATCATTTAAATGTTTTAAATTATGCTCATACATGTGTGCAAAAATTAAATTAAAAAATAATTTGGTACCACTGCTTCCCACTTTTTTCAATCCACTGAGACAACTTTTAACTATATGTATATATTTTTTTCATATATTTTTAGTATTTAAAAAATGATTGTTACTATTTCTTTTCTTAATACATCTATTTCTTGACTTTTCAACTTTAATTTTGTGTTTTAACATAGGACCGTGCTAGGAT
This sequence comes from Mustela erminea, assembly GCF_009829155.1. Taxonomy (NCBI): domain Eukaryota; kingdom Metazoa; phylum Chordata; class Mammalia; order Carnivora; family Mustelidae; genus Mustela; species Mustela erminea. Next base: position 40,770,452 of record NC_045626.1, read on the forward strand.
TCGGTTCTCACGTTTTCAGTGTTACTTTTTAACAGTATCTGATTCTCATTTTGTGAGTTTAATAATGGATGTCCTTGAAGATGCTCTTTAGGCTCTCTTCCTCCCTCTCTCTTTTCTTTCCTTCCGTCCCTCTTTTGTTTCCTTCATTGAGTTTTTCTGGTTCCCTGCATTATCTTAGTATCTTCTAGGGCCCATTTTCTTTTTATCTCTGTTTCCTTACCTGGGTTGTAAGAATTCTTCAAATGTCCAATAGTTCTCATTTGGTCATTACTAATAAGAGAAAATGAATGAGGGCCTTTCAATAAACTGAGCTGATAGAGCCGAGGACAGACAGAAGATGGAATGCAAAATCAAGGGAATATAATCCATGGTATTGTAACAGTGTTGTATGGTGACAGATGGTAACTAGGCTTGTGGTGAGCACAACATATAACGTACAGAGTTGTCAAATCCCTATGTTATATACCTGAAATGAATGTAACATTGTATGTCAACTATATTTCAATTGAGAAAAACATAGAGTGAAGGATTGGGAAACTGAGTTGGGTTTCTGTTTACATGGATAGAACTTTGGGGTGATAAGCACACGAGGAATTGGCTACTTTACCAGAGACTCCTCAAGTGCCTGACTCTAGAGAGTATTCTTCCACTATACTACAGAAAAATTGTACAGAATTTCCACAGATTTTCCTGTGTTTAAAAGGTTAACAATTGGCCAGAGTTTTCAATTAGTACATAATTAGTAACTTTTTTTTTTAATCCTACTTTTTACTTTCTTCCTGGGGTAAATCTGACATAGGTGAGTTTGGGATCATTCTTTTTTTTTTTTTCTTTTTCTTTAAGCATATTCTTTTTTTTTTTTTTTTTTTCCATTATTGTTAGTCTCACTATAGAGTCACCAAATATTCTCCATATGTTTACTGAGCAGGGATCATGTGCCAGATGTTGTTCTAGGTGTCAGGAATGTACTATACAAGTAAGCAAGTAAGCTCCTCATGGAGCTTATATCCTAATAGGGGAGACATTTCTTCTACTTCTCACCAGGCTGAACATTTTAAAATCTGATTATTGGCCCATGGGATTTCCTTTTTATAAGCCTTGCACATTTTCCTATTGGGGTGTTTTCCTTTGTTATTATTTTGTAGGAGGTTTTGCATTTCAGAGAAAATAACATTTGTGTCCTATGTTTTGTAAATTAAATCAGCAAAGAGGTACCATAATTGTCTCATCAGATTTAGAAAAATTATGAAAATAATAATATCTAGTACTAGTAATGATGCAAGGAAATGGGCACCATCTTACATCGCTTATGAAGTGTGAATTGATGCAACATTTAAAAAGTAACTTGGAGATTTCTATTCAAATTTAAAAGTCAAATAGCATTGATTAGTAATCACATTTTCAAACACCAGCAGATGAAGATATTGCATACTGAATACATTATTTTCCTTAGTAGGAATAGGAGACAATATAAAAACGATGATGACTAATGTTTCTGCTAAAGTTATTTGTGTTGCTGTTATATAAACTCAGTGCTTTATCTATTTCTATAATTATCAATAAAGTACATTGTGTCCAAGGATATACTAGACTTTGAAGTCACCTAAAAAATTCTCTTAGATTTCACCTCCGGGACCATTCAAACAGGACAAAGAGAACGTATGTATAAGCAATACTTAAACAGACCTCAATGTGAAAAGATTTTATATATTGTAATATATCATGGTATGAAATATTGTACAATTTAAATTATGAATTTGATCTAAATATATTGATTTTATTTCTTAATGCACTATTAAATGAAAAGCAAGTTGCAGAATGTATACTATATAATGTTATTATAAAACAAAAAAATAAAACATATAAATATGTTTATTTGACCATAAAGGAAATCAGAGAGATTCATATCAGATTGTTACCTAACAGGTATGGAAAAGGAAGAAGACAGGGGCATATTAGCCTGTTCTTTATGACTATTTAGATTTCTAAATTTTTCTTTAAACAAGCATGCATTATTTTTAAAATAACTAAAGGAGATTTTTATAAAAGAAACCCCAAACAACCAAGTATACTATGATCTGTGCCTAAGAATTTTCAGATCAGAGTCTTTGGGATGAAAGTATTAGGATTTAAACTTTTAATGTGCTCCTAATATGGTTCTAAAGCACTCTTTAACATTGGACTTAGTCACTTAGAGGAAATAGATAACTAGGAAAAATAATAAAAATTATTTAGTATACCCAGATTAAGATTTATCCATATATATATACAAATAACATGAGTTAAGTTTAATAATTAGATTAAAGAACTCACCATAATATTATGTAGTCCTGAAGGACAAAGTTTTTTGGACATTGATCACAAGGCAATTTGCAATATGGTTATCAATGAATTTTGCTATTTCAAAATAGTCAACAATTCCCTTTTCTGAAGATGTTCAGAAGAATGTGTGCAGTACACTAGGAGAACCATTTCAAATGAGGACTTACAAAAAGTTTTTATCAATGTAACATCATTGGAATGGGTGCATAGTCACCCAGAACAATTCATTTGATGGTAAAGACTGGTTTTAATGTAAAAATTCTGATATGAATACAATCCACTGGGTTCTAATGTATTCAAGGCTACCACTTACAGGACAAAGCATGGTAATAAAAAGTAGGAATCCTGGGGGCGCCTGGGTGGTTCAGTCATTAAGCGTCTGCCTTCAGCTCAGGTCATGATCCCAGGGTCCTGAGATTGAGCCCCACATCGGGATCTCTGCTCCGCAGGGAGCCTGCTTCTCCCGCTCCTTCTTCCCCTGCTTGTGTTCCCTCTCTCACTGACTCTCTCTATCAAATAAATAAATAAAATCTTCAAAAAAAAAAAAAAAGACGGATCCTGAATGTGGATCATGGGGGAGGCAGAAGTCTGATATAGAACTAACTGCCAGGCACAGTGGGTAGCAAATAGAAATAGGTAGAGCCCCCCCACCCCCAGAGCATGAGGTACTCTAATATTTTCCTGCCAGAGTTGGAGATCAAAGACAATCCAATCTCATGATAGCAGTAATTTCCAGAAAGTGACAGTAGCCAGACTCTGGGATGTGGCATAACTAGTATCAGTGATCTCTGAAGTTTGAATTGAGTAAGAGCGAGACTTTCTTATTCCAAGTCTGTTTTGCATGTCTTGTTTCTGGCTGATGTTTTTTATGAATGCATACACACATTTGCTTATCATGTATGAATATGTAATTGTGTGATGAACAATTGCTGTTTCTGTGCCTTCATATCCCTCGTTCTTCTGAGAACAGTAAACTGACTTGGTTCTAGAGATCTGCTCTTTTCTCCAACCCCCCCACTGATGTTCCTCACTGGAGCTGACTTAACTCCTGACTGGAGGAGTGGTCATGGATTACTGAGATCAAGCAAATCGGAGTTTATGAGTTATCACTCACAGTGATTGGTTTAGGAATGCACATGTGTCCCAAAAAACTCAATTGGGCATGCCAAGAGATATCCCAGTATTTTGTCTGTGTGTTTGAGACTGGAAAGAAAACCCTACAAAAATAACAGAATTTGAACCTAAGAGTATGATCTAAAGTTGTGGGCAGTGATGGTGTTACCAAATGTTGTATAGACTATCGCTAACACAGAGCCAGCAGTTGGAAAATGAGCAGGTCCTAGAAATAGAGATCAAGCCCTTACTTAGATCAAAGCCTATGGATTTTTCAATTATGTAACCAACAATTTCTCCTTATTGTTTAATTCAGTTTAAATTTTGTTTTCTGTCATTTACAACTGAAAGAGCCCTGGGTAATTATGGCAGATTAAAGATGGCTGTAAATTCTTTGACACTGTCTTTATTTAGAGATTGAGTCTGTGATCCCTACTCCTCCCCCTTGAATCATGGAGGGCTCCTTGACTGCTATGCCTCATAGAAAATGGCAGAGACATATCGTGCCAGCTTCTAGTTCCAGGCCTTAAAAAACTGGCAGAAATAGAATCTCTGAGAGCTCTGAGACACTGTGGAAGAAGTCCAGCAGCCTGGAGTAAGTGCTTTGGGGAACAGTCCTAGATGAGAACAGCCTTCCAGCCAAGACATGCCGCATGTGACAAATGCTGTCTTGGATTCTCCAGACTGGTTCATCCATTTGAAACCCATTGAATTTGAGAAAATAGGTAGCAGAATACCAGAGTGACTTCTGTAAGTGATATCACATGGAGCCAAAAGAGTCGACCTAGCTGAGCCCTGACTAAACACTTGACTCACAAACTTGTTGGATATACTAAAATAGCTAGGTTTGGGGGTCTTCATGCAGCAATATGTAACCTAAAAAAAATATATATTTTTTTACTTATTAAAATTTAGACAGCTACTTAATTATTCACCTGTTGCTAATTAGTTTCTTTTTCTTCTTTCTTTTACTGTTATATATAGCCAGGAGGTGTTAAAGAGTGAGAAAAGGTTTTTTTTCTTAGGATGATGGTAATAAACAAGATGAGGTCCTTCTCATGTGAAAGGTGAAAATAAGACTTCCGATTTCTTAGGTGTGAGCTGCGTCAGACAGAGTGTTTGGTCAATATTGTAATTTTAACCCAATTATGTAACTTGTTTTGTCCTTGTTCTTTAGTTAATAAGGTATACCCTATTATATAGCTAAATATAAGTTTTAATGAATATACACACATATATACATATATCTATCTTATATAGTATAGTATATATGTAAAAGCATGTCATAAATTATAATTATCTGTACACAGTTTTAGTTACCATTACACTTCCACTCCTAAATTCATTATAGAAAATGTGCTTCAAGAACATATTTGTGATTAAAAATCGATTCATATTATGACCACCACCACCTATACACATATTCTGTACACATATTTGTACAGCTGTACACATATTATGGTGTGAAAAGCTATTTACATTAAAAGGAAGATTTAAAATTATAGCTGAGAAGAAACAAATTCAAGGGAAAAATAAGACCTTCATAGAAGATTTGGTGAAAATGTGGGAATTCAAATGAATAAGACATGTGTGGTCAAAAGTAGCATGTAAGTATCACACTGAGGAGGAAGTGTGCTATGACAGATTTTGGCTCCGAATATATGATTCAGATTCTAGCCCTGGCACTCACTAGCCATTGTATTTAGAACTCATATTTGTACCCTTTATAAGCTGTACAGATTATATTGTTTTCTTTTCTTTCCTTTTTTTTTTTTTTTGAAGATTTGTTTGAAAGAGAGAGAGAGAGAGAGAGAGAGAGAGAGAGAGAAAGAGTATGCACGAGTGGGAGGGGGTAGAGGGAGAGGGAGAGGGAATCTAAAGCACACTCCCTGTTGAAAGCAGAGCCCAACTCAAGGCTTCATCTCAGGACCCTGAGATCATGACCTGAGCTGAAATCTGGAGTTGGATGCTTACACCCAGGCACCCCAAAATTGTCTTCTTTTGTGCATAATTTATTAACTAATCTTGAGGGTAACCCTTAAGTGTATGAGTGGTATCTGCAGAAAGTCTATGATCTGAAAAAAAGGAGTATCTGCAATTATTTCTTGTATGTATGTGTTCAGAAGGTATCTGTTAAAAATGTGTCATTCCTTTACATGCTTGACATCTATTGTTTCTTGTTCCTCCAGTATTGTAAATGAATGGAGAAAGATACAGCTGTAGGCCATTGTTCACAGAGCTCCAAATTTACTTAAAAAGTAATGTGAAATTATGTGCATTGAAAATTGCTTTGATGCAATTAAAATTTAATAAAGTTAGAGCTGCTCATTTAATTATTTTCTGACATTCTATAAATATTAAACAATGGTTTATTTCTTTATTTTCAGAAGAAGATAATTGCAAACATTACTGTTGTCTGGAAAGAGTCACTGTCGGGGCTCCTCATTCCTTTTGTTGTTATGAAGCAACGTTTTCATAACATCCTTTTTAACGGGTGTTGAGTGATGCTTGATTTCTTTGCCTTTCCTGCTTTGTGACTCAGAAGCCTAATTTTAAATGATGTAATTTTTCATTTTAAAACTTTCTTAGGTCTCTGTAATGATTTAAGCCTATCAATATTTCCTGCTTGGTTTCTAGCCTACAGCTGAGTTGTGAAAAACATTATGATTTTTTCCTCCAGAAGTTCTATTTGATGCTTTAGTTCTATAATTGAAAAAACCAAAAAAACATTTGCAATCCTATTTCCATTAACCAGCCCCTGACATGAGGCTTTATATCCAGACATCTTTCCTAGCACGGTCACACTACAACTGATGCCCTGTTTTACCAGTTCTTTCTACCTGAGCTTACTAGATTAGAGTTCGTAGACCACCTCAATCAAAACTGCCCTTAGGAGCTTGTTAAAAATGAAGGTTCCAACATCTCATACACAGGATTCTAATTTAGTCAAGTGGAATAGAACCCAAGGATCTACATTTTTAATAAGTGTACCTAGGAGGTTTTTATGGATATGTACAATAATCAACACAATAAATACTAGACCCACTGGTAGTCAAGTTTCCCTATACATATAATGTTTACTCACAGACAAAATGAAATGGGAAATAGTGATAATAATTTGACTAGGTTTTTTTTTGGGAAAAATCCTTAGTGTGCAGGAATATCTACTTGGAGGATTATATGACTCATTTAATTATAGAATTGAAAATCTTACAACCTCATTTACTTCTCTCAATGGCTATAGCAATGGATAAGAGCTTACGTAAAAATCAGCTAAACAGTTGTTCCCATTTTTGTGGTTTTAAAATATGTTCACAAATTTGATATTCTTCCCTCCAAAAAAGGCAGCCAAAGTTCTCGCTTTTCTTTTCTTCTTTTTTTTTCCTCCCTTTTCTGAATGTGGGCTGTATTTAGTGCCTCTCTTCAAAGGAATAGAATACCATGAAACTGACAGTGTTATTTCTGAGGCTAGGTCACAAAAGACACTGCAAATTCTTTGTTCAGCTTTCTTTATCACTTATTCTGGGGGAAGCAAGCTCCCATGTTGTGAGGCTTCCTCAGAAGCCCTGGGAAAGCCCAGGTATGGAGACTCTGAGATCTCTTGCTGGTCAGTCATGAGAGTAAGCCACCTTTAAAGTAGATCCTAAAACCCTAAACAAGCTGTTGGATGACAGTCGCTCTTGTTGACATCTGGGCTGACACTGAGTCAGCACTGTCCAGCCAAGCTATCCCCAAATATCTGACTCACAAAAACCAGAAGAGCTATTAAATTTCATTGTTGTTTAAGCCACCAAGTTTTGGATATTCACCAATAAATAACCAGTAAACACAATTAGATAGCTACATTACTTGCTAATATCCGTATCACCCCATTTTATAAAGAACTTATTGAAAACATTTACATATCCAGTAATCTAACAACTCATGCTAAAGATTGAAGGTAGCTCATAGACCTGTGTTCATCTACTTTTGCATTCACTTATACCTTTTTGTTATTCCCCCAGCTAAATGGCTAAGCTTCTTTCTAAACACTATTTATTTATATTTTTATATATATTTTTAAGACAGAGGGGGCAGTTAGAGTGAGAATCCTGAGTAGGCACCACGCCAAGTGCAGAGCCCAATGTGGGAATCTATCTCACAACCCATGTGGAGGCCAAGAAAAAAAAGGCTATACCCACCTCGAGTCTAGCCATGACGTAAGTGCAGCCATCTTGATGTTCCAGATTATCACAAAATATTTCTTGGGTTCTGACCTACTCGGGTTAGCACTTTAAACAGTCCTTCTCTCCTTTAATGATTGATTTAAACCCCTGGACTGGAAAAGGGTTTTTTTTTTCAAATAGAAAAAAACCTTATTTGAGCTTTATTTTCTTTTTGTTACACTAATCATGTTTTGCTATTTTCTCCCATGTCTCCTCACCTGACTTCAACTCCTTTGCTGTCATAACTTCCACAGATGATCCTTTCCACTTGGGAAGATCACTGGAGCAGCCTCCCCTGGACTCAGCTGCCTTTGTCTTTCCTAACTCCCCTACACATTCCCCAACTGACCAGTGTTGACCCGAGTCTGTAGGGACAACTCTACGCCCCTATTCAGCAGGAAGAAGTTAGAGAAGATGAGACCTCCCACCTTCTACAACCTTAAAGATTTAAGGGTCAAAATTGTTCAGGGGGGAATGATGTGGGAAACAGAAGCAGAGAAAAATCATTAAAATTCCTTACCTACTGACAAGCCCTTAAAACAGAGTGGCTCTCCCCTGGGGACTCAACTGCCCTCATGTGGAGGTTTTGCTAAGGACAATCCTAGCCTGACGGGCCCCCTATTCCAACAGTTTTAACCAGGATCCTGTAAGTCTACTTTAATAATTCCTTTAGGAAACTTTATCTCTAAACCTCCAAGATAGTGTCAGCAATCATTCCCAAGCATATGATCCACTGGTAGACATCTAAAGGGTCTCACGAGAAGACTTTTACTACTGGTAATAAAAAACCTTTCTCCCAACAATAGCTAGCCCCTCAGGGCCCTGGAGACCTTGCTTCCAAAATTCCTTAGAGACTTACATCATCCCTAACCCCCTTTGTCCTCACCCACCACCTAGTCCACCTCTCTTCTGCCTTTAAAAACTCTGACTGTAATCTGGTTCAGAGTCCAAGTCCCTGTTCCGCTATGTCGGGTATACTTGGGCCCAAGCTTAAGCTTGTCGAATAAACCCTCCTGTGATTGCATCGGTGTTAGCTCCTTGGTGGTCTCTTGGACACGAAAATTTGGGCACAACACCCGGAGATCCTGACCTGAGCCAAAATAAAAAGTTGGATGCTTAACAGGTTGACCAAGCCAGATCCCTCTAACCACTATATTGTTTGAAAAAGAGCATTTTAGCAATAATATTACTCAACAAGTAAGTGGGAAAATGTTTTTTGTTTTTTTTTTTTCCTCTGGGTCATCTATTATTTCAACAAGTTTTATTAAGACCTATTATGTGCCAATCACTTTTCTAGGAGCTTAGTATATATCAGTCAGCAGAAGAAACCAAAAAAAAAAAAAAAAAAAAAAATCCCTGCTCCCATGGAACTTACATCTCAGTATTAGTAATTGTTCATTAAATAAAGATGCATTGAGGACATGCTACTACACATAGAAAATATGTATATGGCCTAGACCCTGCCTTCGCTTAAGCTATCATGTACCTTCCACATGAATACATTATTGTGAATTCAACAGTCTTCAAAAGTGAACTTTTAAACAACTTTTGTGTCAATTAAAATGAATATTACAGTGACAAAATAAATTAAGACAGTAATTTTGCCTGTCTCCCATCTTTGGATTATTCATACACATGCAATAAGAATGTTTGAGTTCTTCAGTTCATTCTCTCTGTCAGCCTGTCACATTTTCATGTCAACTCTCTTCATTAGGGACATTCTACCCAGGGGGCTTTTTATCTTTTGTTTCATTTAGTAAAGAGTGAGAATGTCATAAGGCATGTGAGCCGTTTTTGCATAACAGCTTCCTGATATACCAGTAGGCATACAATAAGAAGGGAGAGAGGATAGCTATTTTTTTCTAAGCTGAAGATGATACTGTCTATCATTTTTATAGCATTTATATTAAAACTGTATATTCGTGGATTTATCAGTGATCTGTAAAATATACTGTAAACATAAAATGATAAATGCAGGTTTACAAATATAACGTACAATGGCAGTGTAATTAGTAACAGTTGTTAGTGATAACAGATGTTCATAGATTTAAAATTTTCATTCTTTTAAAAAAAAAAAAAGTTTATAGACCAGTAGTTACTTAAGTTCAGATTCATCAGTTTACAGATGAGAAACCACTCAAGAAATTTTAGTCAAAATTAGCTGTTGCCAGAAAAGTGACAAAATTCCTAGCCTGTGACTCAGCCTATGGTCTTTGTCAACACACTGAGGTTTTACCTCATTATTATGTATAGAAAGAAGCAGAGAAATAGTCATTTCACAAGTGCTTAATTTTTCATCTTACAGGAAGTAACTTCAAACTTTAATGTCTTACATTCTCAATTATTTGTTAGGCCATTGTGAATTGTTTGTTATTTTTATTTTTATTTTAAAATGGAGTTAACTGGAGAAAATGGCATTACAGGAAGTTTTTAAGATAGAGAAAAATCTATAAAATCACTGAACCAAAAAAATTGCATTTACTTCTGTACTCTTACATTCTAGTTTTTAGGGTAATTGTACTATAGCAAACATGCAATTATGTGTATTACTTAATACTTACTTAATATTAATTAAGTATTAACTTAACAGTTAATACTTAATATTACTTAATATACCATAGGTTGCTTAATTTTTGTATTACAAACACTATTGCAAGTAATATTTTGTGTATTGGGCTTTGTATATTTATAATTATCTTTCTTTCATTATAATTAATTTTTGAGGAACATTAATAAGCTAAGAGATATGGACATATATGCTCTTGATACAAATTTCTATGCCATTTGCCCAAAAGGCATGGTGCTAATTCTCCATGCTGTTAGCAATGGAACACCCCTGAAGATAAATAAATCTTTTTTCTGTTTTTTCCCCTCACTATTTCTCCATCACTAAGTCCACAGACTAGAACAAAGTAAACACCTAAAAGTTATTGCTAAATGGATAAATAAATATAAACGTACCAACTTCTATTCCACCCAAATGTTTACACTACTGCTTTGGACATTACTCTTGTAAAATATTTGGGTTTAATTAGCCATTTATATAAATTTTAGTGTTTTTATTTATAATCAGTACAGATCCTAACTTTCCAGTCACTAAGTGAGTATCTGCTCATGTGTATTTCCAGAACTTTTTAACTATTTGCACACTGTGAAAACAATCCAGTCATACTCTAGAGTCTTTGGGGTAAGATGAAAACTCAATACCCATAAATTGGGAAAGAACTGGGCTTGTCAAGTAATAGGAAGTGTACTGAATTCCCTGTTTTATGTTGTCATCTTTAAGGTTTTGAAAATCATGATAAATTCAGGGTGCCAATTGTTAGAATGACCATATAATTTGTGAACTGAAACACTTTTGATGAAAAGGGGTTGTTTTTCATAAATAGGCTGGAACAACAAGCATAAACTGGGAATCTTCTATAAAAGTCAGAATGCAGTCTCTCTGATAATGGACATAATAAAAACTTTATTCTAAAGTTAGTTTTGTCTCTAAACTTCCATCTACATCATTAAGCAAGGGTATTCTTCTAAAAGAAAGGTGCTGGGGAAAGAAAGTCCATTCAAGCTGTGTTGTTAGAGTTCTTGTAGATGGGTAAAGATCCATATCACAAGGGCATTAGAGGAGAGGAAATTAAAAAACAGGGACAACAAGGTAAACTAGAAATGGCCTTGAGATTTCCCCAGACCTGTAACCCAGTATGGGTGCTATTAGCAAAACTGGGCAATTGGAACTGCACAGAAAGTATTAGAACTACCATGGAATTGTCCAGGCAAGAGTCAGGAGGGAGATAAAAGAAGTCTTTTGTGGAAGGTGGAACCACATGGAGACAGAGCCACTGCCAATGGCACATCTCTGAGGCAGAGGTGGGAGTGGGACTTACCCTTCTGGCTTCTCCCATCCCCCTGCTCTCTGGTCTGTCTTTGATCCAACCAGAGATTAGTTCCCAAAGGAGCCCGGGGATTATATTTTGCAGAGTCAGCCCTACCCCTCCACCCCACACCCCCATACCCCCTTCTGTGATATCAGACAGAAAAGTGCAAGGGAGGAGGTTGGATCTGAAATGGACTAGGAAAATGGTCACCACACCCAACATAATTAGCATAAAAAGGGAATGAAAAGCAACACAGGAGCCCAGCTGGCTCATTAGTGGGCTGCACTGTTCAGATCTGAGGTAAAGTAGGACACAATGTGATTTTTCATGTGAGCTACAGTCATTTATTAGTCCTTACAGGATTCCTTGGGAACTTAGAACCAGGCAATAGGCACTGATCTGAAGGGCTCTGGAAGATATAATGTAATTAGTCAAGGGCATAGGGCAGTGCAATTCTGATTTTTTTGTTGTTCATTAGAACTTGTAAGACTCGTGGGTAAAATAAATAAATAAATAAATAACCTAAGATGTGTTTTACTCTTGGCTTAAAATTTTGCTTTTGTCTCTTTCATTGAGAGATAAGTAGGAGAAAAGTCAATAAAGAAGTAGAGTTCATTGGAATTAAAAATCTTGATGCATATTACTAATTAGTAATTAGAGTGATGTTCTCTTTCTTTATACTTCAGAAGTACATGGAGTGTGTATCTATCACTTGAAAAGAAATGCTGCTTTTGTCTTACCCTCAGTGTCTATAGTTTAGATTTTGATTTCTTACCTTTTGACTCCTCATAATTTGCATGGGCATCAACTTAGTCCATATATTACTCAGACTATGAGATTTTCTGAAGCAACAAGAATCAAGAATTCTTCCACATCAATTGGAGAAAATCTCCTTTTCTGAGAAGGAAAATAACTGCTGGCTAAAGTCTAATTAGAATTCTAAATTATGGGCTTCAAAATTCTTAATCACTAGGATTCTCTCTGCTTAGTTGATCTCATTTTCTGTAACATTTAAAGTCAAACACTGTGCTCCACAAAAGCGAATATATTCATTTTCACCCACGCAAAGCTCTGCAGACTCAACCTCAAATCCTGGTCTCCTAATTTCACAGTCTAATGCTGACTCATTGCTTTCCACAAGTTGACTTTTAAAAATTTTTGTTTTTTTATTTTATAATTCATCTTCACCATGATGACTTATCTAACTGTAGATAGAATAATCATGAGATTTTATTATCCAAATTGATACACTTTTAAGAGTAGGATGTTATTTGTAATTACACCAGGAATAGGCAACATCCACAACTGTCCCTGGCAGACCCAGATATACGGTTCACCCTAACTGTAGCCCTAACCATTCTGTAAGCCTCTGAGCATCATAAACACATTTAAATAAATACATATATTCTTTTATACATATATTTATACATATATTCTTTTACTCTTTTCCTCCCCCATATTTTTCCACCGGTTATTTATTTTAATTTTGATCTTGCTCAAGATCCAAGGAAAATATTATTTCTGTATTTAAATGTATGAATTTTCCTGAACTTTTACCTGAGAACTACTTGTTAGTTTGTTCTTTTGGTGACTATTGAGTACTATTGTGTATATTAGCTTTCGCTTATGGTTCTCATTGCCTTGTCTATTCTCAACTGATAGGTTTGGAGAAATGGAAGACTTGTGGTAGCTTCCGGGTAAAGGTGGGACATCATTTTGTCATTTTAGGGACTTGGAGACTACAGGTGAGGACTGACCAAAAAAAGTAAGCTCAACCCTATTGGCCAGAAAAGCCCATCAGATACTGTAAGCAAGTTGTTACGATGAGAAAATTTAGCTCAGGGGAAGGAGAAGAAGCAGGAGGCTGTTCTATGTGGCTGTGCCTCAGGAACAAGATTCCAGGAAACCTGGTGTGAACACTAGCATCGCTGGTGTGAGGCTGTTTCCTTGCTATTTTTACTACAGGATGTGTGCAAGTAACTTTTAAACCACAACTCCTAATCCTAAGATTCACCCTGTGGCTTGCTAGTGCATGCATGCTCCTAACCTACTCTAGCAATGATTATTCTGGCTAGTATGGAAGGTCCCTAAACCTGTAACCAGAAAGTCTGCCTGAGATTTTCTGAATTTAGAACTGATTTGACAATATTTACCTGTATGTTCTTGAAATGTCTCGTAAGTATTTAGGGAATATTTGGGGCTTTTCATGGATAAATAAATTGCTCCTGTTACAAGGAAAACCTTTTGATAATTCACCAATAAAAACAGACATGAATTTTTTAATTGTTTTCAAAATTGTTTAAGAAGTTTTTACTGTGGAGCTGCCATCTTGCATCCCTGCAAGTGTACACCTAATCTCTCTCAGCTGGTTCCCCTGAGACCCACCTAGCCCTGACGCTAGTCCCCCTCATACGCATTTCTGCTCCAGCAAGTTGAGAGGAAGTCTCATAAACTAGGAGAAACTCGCCAAACTGCAAGCACACACGAGCATTGGTGGGAAAGGAACTGTTTGCCAAAAGAAGGTGGTTCATAGAATGGCTACAGAAGATGACAAAAAACCTCAGTTCTTTTTTTTAAGATTTTACTTATTTGAGAGAGAGAGAAGAGAGCACAAACTGGGATTGGAGTTAGAGGGAGAGAGAGAAGCAGGTTCCCAGCTGTCCAGGGAACCACACGTGGGGCTTGATCTGAGCACCCTAAGATCATGACCTGAGCTGAAGGCAGAGGCTTAACTCACTGAGCCACCCAGCCCAAAACATCAGTTCTTCTTAAAGAAGTTAGGGGCAAACAATATCTCTGGTACTGAAGAAGGGAATATGTTCACAAACCAAGAAACTGTGATCTATTTTCACAACCGTAAAGGTCAGGCATCCCTGGCAGTGAACACTTTCATCATTCCAGGCCACGCTGACACAGAGCAGTGGAAGGAAATGCTGCCCAGTATCTTAAGCCAACTTGATACAGACAGTTTGACTAATTTAAGAAGACTGGCTGAAGCTCTGTCACACAGCCTGTGGATGAGGCCTCACTTGCTCTTGCAGAGGATGATGATGATGAAGTTTCAGGTTTCGTGGAGAATCTTAATGAAGCTCCCAAGAATGAAGCAAACTGAATTGAATCAGCTTCTGAAAAAAACAAAACTTGAAGAAGTTACTGGGAGCTGCTTTTTCATTTATGACTGCTTTTAAAAATTTCATTCACGGATCCGATAAAACCTAGATTGCTAATATTTTTAAGCCCAAGCACCTTGGACACTGCAGCTCTTTCCAGTTTTTGCTTATACACAATTCATTCTTTGCAGCTAGTTAAGCTGACGAAGCCTGGGAGTAAAGTTTGAAGTAAGGTTAATAAAATTCTTTGCCTAGTTAAAAAAAAAAAAAAGTTTTAACTTTGTCTTATAGTGGATATAAAAAAGAGAAGGAAAAGGTTGGATTTGTTGCTTTCGTTGTTTGTTAATGTGTCAATAAAAGAGTGAGTTCCTTTTAACTCCCCTGCCCTCTTCTTTTATCAAATATCCTATTTATGTCTGGTGGAAGTGATGACCTAAAACCTGAAAAGCACTCACCACCAACAAAATGGTCCAGGAATCAAGAGGAAAAGGAGAGTTTGGAGAGATAATTGAGATTTTCCAATTCGTTTTATAACTTCTGTGTTTAAATTAATTTTAATTTAATTTGAAATGGAAGCTTTTAATGTAATTCGTTAAAATTAATTTACTTTAAAATTTAAATTTCTATCAATGGCTCTTATTGAACTAGAAATTTCTAGCCCAATATTAGATCATTTACAAATGTCACATTCCTCAATATATACATACATATGTACACACGTATACACACATACATATATAATATGCATATATAGATAATTATGGCCCCTTCTTGTACTTACCACATAAACTTGTATATTCCTAAGGGTCTGTAACTGCATTGTATTTTCATCTTTCCTTACTGTCCCCAAAATGTTTTCAACATAGTCATACGACAGGTGTTCAAAAAGTAATTGCTTAGTAAAGAAATACTTTACTTATAAAAAATGTTTTCAAACAGACCATGACTACCATAAGAAAGTAAATGTAGTACAGAGTTGTTGTTGTTGTTTTTTTCTTTTCTAAATCAACTTGAACAATAACAAATGAAAAGGATATCAGAATCATCTTCCTATGTCAGAACTGTGCTGTAACAAATATCAACAACCAATGAAAGATTAGAGAATTCGTTCTAGAATCAGAGAGATGATTTAAGGGTTAAAAATAAGATCAACATCAAAAAACAATATCTGGCTCATTCTTGTCCCTATGTGATGAAAAGTTATCCTTTACAAACTTGTTGTCAAAGCAATATACAGATGGGATGGAGGGGACTGTTCCCTGCTTCCCTGCAAGCCTCCGAGATAAGTCTGTTTTCAGACTGGTTCTCTGCTGGTGAAAAATACGGAGTAGAGCTGGTAACCAACACAGTGGATACAAAGATATAACTGATCCTTGACCCGTTTTGTAGGATGTCTGGCCTGAGAAAGATTATTATTTTGAAATTGTAGCATATTATTCTTCATCAAGACCAAGAAAGAATAAGGAAAAATGTCCTGTCACTATGCTAGGTTTCATGTATACATAAAAGTCTTTTGGAGATAAAACAGTGAGTGAATTTCTTGGAAGCCTTCTTAAAAACTTAAAAAATTTCTTCCGGTAGAAGTAAGTGCAGTCTTGCCTGTAGACTGAAGAATAGCTGATCTTTAATTCACTTCAACCACCCTCCTTCATGAATCCCCCAGATACTTGTATAGATTATGCATAATGTGGTGTGGTCCTTTTAATTTTGTACTTATGTATAAAATCCATTCATTAAAAATACTTAAAGGACAAGTAAGACCTGTTATTTTGTTTTTGCTTTAAGAAAAAAACAGCATTCACTAATATGTAGTATTTAAGAAATGAAGCAGATGAACATGGGGAAAAAAGAAGAAGCAAACCATAAAACAGACTCTTAACTATAGAGAACTGAGGGCTGCTGGTGGAGAGGTGGGTGGGGGGATGTGCTAAGTGGGTGATGGGCATTAAGGCAGGCACTTGTTGGGATAAGCACTGAGTGTTACATGTAAGTGATGAATCACTAAATTCTACTCTTGAAACTAATATTACACTATATGTTAACTAACTAGAATTTAAATAAAAAAAAAGAAACAAAAATAACAGCAGACTGGTAAGAGGAAAAGAAACTTGACCCAATACAAAATTAAGTTAAAATCTATACTGCAAAGGTGCACGAATGACATACAAAAAAAACCCCCCTGAAATAGTTTTACTTTTTTTTTCAATCATAAATGAATATATCTGTACCTTTAATATGTCTCGAGGCTGATAAACACAGCTGTCCATGATGAGAAAGCAGATTACATCATGTTACTCTAAATAAGGCTTTTAATGAGAAATCAGAATTAAGTCGAATCTGGAGAAGAAATTTGGATTTGCCTTGAGAATTTCAAGCTGATCTCCCCCAGGGGGAATGATGGAGCATTAAGAGATTTTAATTTGAAATGAGGTTATGGGGTTGTAAATTGCTGACAGATATTTAGTAAATGATTTAGTGTTTGTGTTTATATTCTAGCTTAGGAAAGATTTTGACTCTTTCAGCAAACTGAAGTAATGTCTTCAAAACACATTTAGCTAATCAAAATGAAGTGTCCAAAAAATGGGGAAGAATGAGCAACTAAATCAATGTATTTGAATTATACATTAAAATTCAACAATAAACTTTCATTCTCTGAACAAGCCTCAGTCTCTATTAAGTATTTTAATGCCACACAATGAATGTATTAGTATCAATTAAAGATCAATTTATTAGTATCATTTAAAGATCAATTAAAGATGTAGTACCACAATTAATTTATTAGTATCAATTAAAGATTTAGTGGTAATATCCTTGAGCAAGGGTTATAACTTACAATATCAGGTGTATTAAAAATACCTCTATACCTGTCCATGTTTCTCAAAGAGATCATAATTATACAAAATCCAAGAAGATTTCTTTTTTGGTGATTTATCACATACTATTTCTGAAAACATTCAGAAAGCAAAGCCTACGTGGGTAAGATATTGTGTTTATTCTGCACCCACCAGGAGTGAGCAGCATAACTCATGTCCAACTAGCTCTGTAAAAAGGTAGCCCCGTGGGGAAGATGGATAAGACCAAGATTGATACCACCACTTACTTCCTTTTTCCTTTTGAAAGTTTTATTTTCAGTGTGACACCTACTATCATACACAGTCCCTTTCTCTTCGTTTGACAAACTCACACAGCTTGCAAAAAGTGATTCAGCCTTCATTAGAGGAATGCCACCCAAAGGGTGTCTTTCAAAAGCTTTGTGTTTTTCAGCTGGAGACAAGACTGAATGCATCATAGTTTCTATGGCCCTACAATTTCTAGTCCAAGACAGACACCACTGTCATTACAGATATTGCAGGAAAATGTGCTATTTCTTACTGAGCTGCCTTGTGGACCAGTGTCACTGGGGAAATATCACAGCCTGGGGTATGGGAGGCTGTCGTCTTTTATATGCAGGCACATCATAACCAGCTTTATGCTCAGGAGGCTAGGAAGGAATACACTGCTTCCCACCTAGCCAAGGTTCTCCTTTTTATTTCATCTGTTGGAAAAGTGGCTTACCATTTCCCTTTTTATGTCCATTTCTCATTTGGAATAATCCTTTTTCTCTCAAATTTTGAAACCTGACGCCCTGTTGGGGTGTGTGTCCTTCCCCTTTGCTTCTCCACATACATTTGCTTCTGCCCTAAAACCTGTGCAATTAACTCCTGTCACCTTAAAAGCCTTTCTTACAGCACATTGCTCCAGCTGTTGAAGCATATGTAATTACATCCTACCCTACCTGTCCTGGGGCATGCTAGTTTCATACAATTTTCATATCACCCTTTTTCATTATTCAAGCAGAGTGAAATTTTAAGGACAGTGTGATTAGGCTGAAATTGGAACTATTCAGGGTTTGGCATTGTGTGAAAAAGCAGGCTCTTTCCTTTCCTACACTGAACTAAAAAGCTATTGTTAAAAAAAAAAAAAATGGTTCAATCAGCTTGGCACACACACTGGTCACACATTCAGACCATCACAGTTAAGACTTTCCATGGAGTCATATTAACATTCATTAGTATTTTCATGACTGTGTAGGAGTTTAATCTGAGGGAAACGGCTTTAATGATTAAGGATTTTATAGATTTATATTGATTCGGTCCCAAATTTGACAATGAGAACCACGAAAGACACATTGAAGTAATGTGAACAATACAAGCAAAGTACTTATGCAAAGTAGGCCAGTGAGATACTTAAAGAATATTGAACATCACTTACAATGTTCATTGTACAAAAAAAGAGAAAAAGGAATAGAAAGATCAAATAGTTGTTCTCTCTTTACATTACATCTAAACAAAAGCCTCTAAAGTAGACATAAACATAGTAAATGAAGTCAATGCATTAAAAATTAACACCAATTTTCCTAACTTCCTGGCATCCCAGCCCCATAGTTAGTTTGTTTATTTATTTATTTATTTATTTATTTATTTATTTTCATTTATTTATTTTCAGCATAACAGTATCATTATTTTTCACCACACGCAGTGCTCCATGCAATCTGTGCCCTCTATAATACCCACCACCTGGTACCCTGACCTCCCACCACCCCCTCCCCGCCACTTCAAACCCCTCAGATTGTTTTTCAGAGTCCATAGTCTCTCATGGTTCACCTCCCCTTCCAATTTACTCCAACCCCCTTCTCTCTAACTCCCCATGTCCTCCATGCTTTTTGTTATGCTCCACAAATAAGTGAAACCATGTGATAATTGACTCTCTCTGCTTGACTGATTTCACTCAGCATAATCTCTTCCAGTCCCGTCCATGTTGCTACAAAAGTTGGGTATTCGTCCTTTCTGATGGAGGCATAATACTCCATAGTGTATATGGACCACAACTTCCTTAGCCATTCATCCGTTGAAGGGCATCTTGGTTCTTTCCACAGTTTGGCGACCGTGGCCATTGCTGCTATAAACATTGGGGTACAGATGGCCCTTTTTTTTCACTACATCTGTATCTTTCCCCATAGTTTTCTAAGATAGACTGTGGCTTGATGTAATCAATTGACTTTATTCTTATTTGAAGGAAGAAAGTTTAATCGATATAACTTTACAGAGTACTTCAGTTACATAGGATTATGGATATAAAATTTCTGGAAGCTGAAATTTAATTTTAAGTATAAAACTTTGCATCATTGAGTTACTTTCTAGGACTCTGGGAAAATGATTCTGGGTTTTGTCAATATAGTGTACTGATCATAGGTCTCAATGTTTTCTTCTTTTTATTAAAAATTTTTTAAAATTTAAATTCAAGTTAGTAAGTATATAGTGTAATGTCTGGTTTAAGAAGTAGAATTTAGTGGTTCATCACTTACATATAACAGCCAGTGCTCATCCCAAGTGCGTTCCTTAATGCCTATTACTCATTTACTGCATTCCCCCATCCTCTTACATTCCAGCAACCCTCAGTTTGCTCTATGTAATTAGGAGTCTCATATGGTTTGCCTTTGTCTGTTTTTAATCTTACTTTATTTTTTCTTCCTCTCCCCTATGTTCATCTATTTTGTTTCTTAAATTCCACTTGAGTGAAATCATATATTTGTCTTTCTCTGACCATCTTATTTCACTTAGCAAATGGCAAGGTTTCATTCCCTTTGATGACTGAGTAATAGTCCACTGTATATTTATACCACATCTTCTTTATCCATTCATCAGTTGATGGACATTTGGGCTCCTTCCATAATTTGCATGTTGTTGATAATGCTGCTATAAACATTGGGGTTCAGGTGCCCCTTCGAATCAGCATTTTTAGTCCTTTGGATAAATACCTAGTAGTGAAATTGCTGGGTCACAGGGTAATTCTATTTTTACCTTTTTGAGAAACCTCCATACTGTTCTCCAGAGTGGCTGCAAAAGTTTGCATTCCCACCAACAGTACAAGAAGGTCCCCCTTACTCAGCATCCTTGCCAACATCTGTTGTTTCTTGTGTTGTTAATTTCAGCTATTTTGAGAGGTGTGAGGTGGTATTTCATTGTGGTTTTAATTTGTATTTCCCTGACGATGAGTGATGCTAAGCATTTTTTCATGTGTCTATTAGCCATCTGGATATCTTCTTTGGGAAAGTGTCTATTCATGTCTTCTGCACATTTCTTAACTGGGTTATTTGTTTTTTGGGTGTTGAGTTTAATAAGTTCTTTATAAATTCTGAATATCAGCCCTTTATCCAATATGTTGTTTGCAAATATATTCTCCTATTCCACTGGTTGTCTTTTAGTTTTCTTGACTGTTTCCTTTGCTGTGTAAAAGCTTTTTATCTTGGTGAGGTCCTAATAGTTCGTTTTGCTTGTTTCCCTTGTCTCTGGAGATGTGTATAGTAAGAAGTTGTTATGGTTAAAATTGGAGGGGTGTTGCCTGTTTTTTCCTCTAGTATTTTGATGTTTTCCTGTCTTACATATAGATCTTTAATCCATTTTGAATTTGTTTTTGTGTATGGTGTAAGAAAGTGGTCCAGTTTCATTCTTCTGAATGTGGCTGTCCAGTTTTCCCAAGAGACTGTCCTTTTTCCAGGGGATAATCTCTGCTGCTCTGTAGAAGATTAGTTGCCCATAGAGTTGAAGGTTCATTTCTGGGTTCTCCCTTCTGTTCCATTGATCTATGTGTCTGTTTTTGTGCCAGTACCATACTGTCTTGATGATGACAGCGTTATAATATGACTTAAAGTCTGGAATTGTGATGCCTCCAGCTTTGGTTTTCTTTTTCGACATTCCTTTTGTTATCAGTATCTTTCCTGGTTCCATACAAATTTTAGGATTGTTTGTTCTAGTTCTGTGAAAAATGCTGGGGTTAACTTGATCGGGATTGTATTGAATGTATAGTTTACTTTGGGTAGTATAAGCATTTTAACTATATTTGTTCTTCCAACCTATGAGCATGGAATGTTTTTTCATTTCTTTGTGCCTTCTTTAATATCTTTCATAAGTGTTCTGTAGTTTTCAGGGTACAAATCTTTTCCCTCTTTGGTTAGGTTTATTCTTAGGTAACTTATGGTTTTTGGTGCAATTGTAAATGGAATTGACCCCTTGATTTCTTCTTCTGCTGCTTCATTATCGGTGTATAGCAGTGCAACAGATTACAATGCATTGCTTTTATACCTTTTGATTTTGCTTAATTAATGTATCAGGTCTAGCAATTTTTTCGTAGAGTCTTTGGGTTTTCTATATAAAGTGTCATGTCATCTGTGAAGAGTGGAAGTTTGACTTCTTCCTTGCCAATTTGGATGCCTTTTATTTCTTTTTGTTATTTGATTGCTGAAGCTAGGACTTCTAGTACTATGTTAAATAGTATAAAGGGTAGAGTAGACATCCTTATCTTGTTCCTGACTGCAGAGGAAAAGCTATCAGTTTTTCCCTATTGAGGATGATATTAGCTCTGGGTCTTTTTTATATGGCTTTTATGACATTGAGTTATGTTCCATATATACCTACTTTGTTGAAGGTTTTTTTTTTTTTTAAATCAAGAATTGATGCTGTATTTTGTCATGATTTTTCTGCACCACATTGATATGGTTCTTCTCCTTTCTTTTATTAATGTGGTGTATCACATTGATTAATTTGTGGATATTGAACCACCCCTGCAGCCCAAGTATAAATCCCACTTGATTATGGTGAATAACTCTTTTAATGTACTGTTGGATTTGATTTGCTAGTATCTTATTGAGAATTATTGCATTTATGTTCATCAGGGACATTGGTTTGTAATTCCCCTTTTTAGTAGGTCTTAGTCTACTTTTGGAATGAAGGTAATGCTGGCTTCATAGAATGAGTTTGAAAGGTTTCCTTTCATTTCTATTTTTTGCAACAACTTCAGAAAAATAGGTAGTAATTCTTCTTTAAATGTTTGGTAGAATTCTTCTAGGAGGCCAACCAGCCTTGGACACTTGTTTGTTGGGAGATTTTTTTGATTATTGATTCAATTTTTTTGCTGGTTACAGGTCAGCTCAAATTTTCTATTTCTTCTTATTTCAGTTTTGGTAGTTTATATGTCTTAAGGAATTTATTTGTTTCTTCCAGGTTGCCTAATTTGTTGACTTATAATTGCTCATAATACTTTGTTATAATTGTTTTTATTTATGTGGTACTTGTTGGGAGCTCTCCTCTTTCATATGTGATTTTATTTACTTGGGTCCTTTTTCTTTTCTTATTGATAAATCATTCCAGGTGTTTATCAGTTTAGTCAATTCTTTCAAATGATAAGCCTCTACTTTTGTTCATATGTTCTATTAATTTTTTAAAGAGATTTATTTATTTATTTGAGAGCGAAAGAGAGAGAATATCAGTGAGGGGAGGGGCA
This sequence comes from Mustela erminea, assembly GCF_009829155.1. Lineage (NCBI taxonomy): Eukaryota > Metazoa > Chordata > Mammalia > Carnivora > Mustelidae > Mustela > Mustela erminea. The sequence goes on from NC_045626.1 coordinate 40,793,396, forward strand.
GAAGGAGAGGGAAAGAACCCTTAAGCAGATTCCCCACTGAGCATGGAGCCTGACATGGGGCTTGATCCCAGGACCCTGGTGCCCCATAACAGGTATATTCAGAGCATTTCATCCTAAAGCAGCAGAATACACATTCTTTTCAAGTGCACATGGAACATTCTCCAGAATAGATCACATACTGGCCACAAATCAGGCTTCATCCAATACAAAAAGATTAAGATCATACCATGCATATTTTCAGACCACAATGCTCTGAAATTAGAAGTCAACCTGAAGAAAAAATTTGTACAGACCATAAATACATGGTGGCTAAAGAACATCCTTCTAAAGAATGAATGTTCTTTAGTAAAAAATACATGGGAGCAAATGAAAATGAAAACACGACAGTCCAAAACCTGAGCCCAAATCAAGAGTCAGGTGCTCAAATGACTGAGCTACCCAGGTGCCCCCTGTTCCACTCTATTTTTTTTAAAAAATTATTTCTATATCATCTACTTCTGCTCTGATCTTAATTATTTCCCTTTTCTGCTGATTTTAGGCTCTATGTGCTGTTTTGTTTTTCTAGTTCCTTTAGGTATAAGATTAATTTGTATACTGGGGAGTTTTCTTTTGCTTCTTGAGGAAGGCCTGTATGGCTGTGTTCTTCCCTTTTTTGACCACCTTTTATTCATACAAGAGGTTTTGGACTGTCGTGTTTTCATTTTCATTTGCTCCCATGTATTTTTTACTAAAGAACATTCATTCTTTAGAAGGATGTTCTTTAGCCACCATGTATTTATGGTCTGTACAAATTTTTTCTTCAGGTTGACTTCTAATTTCAGAGCATTGTGGTCTGAAAATATGCATGGTATGATCTTAATCTTTTTGTATTGGATGAAGCCTGATTTGTGACCAGTATGTGATCTATTCTGGAGAATGTTCCATGTGCACTTGAAAAGAATGTGTATTCTGCTGCTTTAGGATGAAATGCTCTGAATACATCTGTTATGGGGCACCTGGGTGGCTCCGTGGGTTAAGCTGCTGCCTTCGGCTCAGGTCATGATCTCAGGGTTCTGGGATCGAGTCCCACATCGGGCTCTCTGCTCAGCAGGGAGCCTGCTTCCCTCTCTCTCTCTGCCTGCCTCTCTGCCTACTTGTGATCTCTCTCTGTCAAATAAATAAATAAAATCTTAAAAATAAATAAGTAAGTGAATACATCTGTTATGTATGTATAATAAGTCCATCTGGTCCAGTGTGTCATTCAAAGCCATTGTTTCCTTGTTGATCTGCTTAGATGATTGATCTGTCCATCGATGTGAGTAGGGTGCTAAAATCCTCTACTAATATTGTATTTTTAGTGATGTGTTTCTTTAATTTTGTTATTACTTGATTTATGTGTTTGGCTGTTCCCAAGTTAGGGGCCCTAATATTTATAATCCTTAAATCTTCTTGTTGGATAGACCCCTCTAATATGATAGAGTGCCCCTTTTCATCTCTTATTACAGTCTTTAGTTAAAAATCTAGTTTGTCTGATGTAAGTATGGCTACTCTAGCTTTCTTTTGATGTCCATTAGCAGGATAGATGGTTCTCCATCCCCTCACTTTCAATCTGGAGGTGTCTCTGGTTCTGAAATGAGTTTCTTACCCACAGCATTTTTAAAAAATCCATTCTTATACCCTATGTCTTTTGATTGGAGCATTTATTCCATTTGCATTCAGAGTAATTATTGATAGATATGAATTTGATGCCATTGTATTACCTGTAAAATTGTTGTTCCTATAGATTATGTATGTTCCTTTGTAGTCTTTGTTGCTTTTAGTCTCTCTTTCCACTCAAAACTTCCCTTTTAATATTTCTTGCAGACCTGGTTTAACTCCTTTATTTTTGTTTGTCTTGGAAACTCTTTATCTCTCCTCCTATACTAAGTGACGACTTTGCTGGATATATGGTTCTTGACTGAATATTTTTCCCATCTAGCACTTTGGATATATCATGCCACTTTCTTCTAGCCTGCCACATTACTGTGGACAGATCTGTTGCTAACCTTATGTGACTACCCTTGTAGAGTAAGGATCTTTTGTCTCTAGCTGCTTTCAGAATTTTCTCTTTATTTTTGTATTTTGCAAGTTTCACTATGATATGTCTTAGTCTTGATCTATTTTTGTTGATTTTGAGGGGAATTCTCTGTGCCTCTTGGACTTGAATGCTTGTTTCCTTCCCCAGATTAGGGAAGTTCTCAGGTATAATTTGTTCAAATAAACTTTCTGCTCCTTTTTACCACTCTTCTCGGACTCCCGTAACACAAATATTATTGAGCTTTGTGGAATCACTGAGTTCCTTAAGTCTATATTTGTGATCTAATAGTTTTCTTTTCCTCTCCTTTTCAGATTCATTATTTTCCATAATGTTATCTTCTGTATCACCTACGTGATCCTCTGCTTATTCCATCCTCATTGTTTTTCCATCCATCCAGTCAGTTTTGCATCTCAGTTACAGCATTTTTTATTTTGGCCTTACTAGATTTTAGGTCCTTTATCTCTATAGCCAGGGTTTCTCTGGTGTCTCTCATGCTTCTTTCAAACCCATCTAGTATTCTTATGACTGTTGTTCTAAATTCTTCCCTAGATATATTGCTTATATCTGTTTTGAGCAAATTCCAGGCTGTGATTTCTTCTTGATCTTTCTTTTGGGGAGAATTCTTCAGTCTTATCATTATGTCTAGGTTTCTGTCTTTGGTGTGTTATGAAAGCTTGTTATGTTTTCTGCTCCTGAGAGTAATACTATATTAAGAAGGGGTCATACACTGTCCAGGGCCTGGAACTTCAGGAAGTGTCTCTGGTGTATGCTGTGTGCACTTTGCTGTTGTGTTTTGGCTACTCTTTCTCACAGGTCAGTCTTCTGCGGAGTTCCTCCTTGCTTATAGTGGGGAGTGTTTGGATCTTTAATTGTATGTGTTTTGATTTGTTAAGATAAGATTGATTTTTTTTTTAAAAAACCTGATCTAAGAAAAGAGAAAAGGAAAAGGAGCAAAATGGAAACAAACAGGTGAACAAAAAACTATAAGACTGATTCTAAAGAAAAAGAAGGAAAGAAAAAAAGAAAAGAAAACAGAAAAATATACAGAAAGGAAATACAAACCAAGAAATGAACAAATGCTAATATGCCTGATTGCAAAGAAAAAAGAAATAAAGAAATAAAATAAAATAAAAAAATAATAAGAAGAAAAAGGAGAGCCTAGTTCTATTTCCATCAGAACTGAAGCTGATGTTTGAAGCATTCTATGATCAGTAGACATGTGGAGGGCCTGTGTCGGTCTTCTGAGGGAGAGGTCCGCTGGGCTGGCTCACAGTCAGATCTAGTAAAGAGACCCCTGCCAGCACAGGGTGCGGGGTTTGGTGTAAGCAATTACAGCCTCCACTGGAGGTGCTGTATTTTTCTCTAAAGTCCAACTGTGCTGGTGGGTGGGAGCTGGCAGATGGAGTCACCCTGCTTTCTTGTACTCAGGGAGGGGAACTCATAGCCATGCTCTTCAGAGGACCCTCAGAGAAAAGTGAAAAATCTCTCCTCCTGTGTCCTAGGCTTTCATCAGATCCCTGCCCTCAACCTTGTTTGTGTCTGGGCTGTCATCATGCCTGGCACCATAGTTCTCCTGTGTCTTATCTCTGGGTGGCAGGTGGGATTCAGAACTCCAAATCTTTAAAGGACCAGGCAAGTGTGACCCCCTCCTCTGTCTCAGAGAAAATCCTCCCAGTGGTGCCCCTGGCGCTGCTTTGTCTCAGAAAAACTGTTGCATGGATGCACAGGTGTCTGGATTCAATGGTGAGGCACAGTGAGAACTTGCAACCAGGTTTTCTGCCCTCTGAGTGAGCCTCTGTCCCCTGTTGTTGAATGGCCTCTCAGTGGCACCAGATAGGCCTTTCATTCTTGGAGAGGCAATACACCCTCTTCCAAATCTACTCCAGGAAGGTGCATGTTCTCTTCCATTCAATCTAAGGGATCCTTATGTGATGGTGTCTTGTGTGAGCCCTACATGCTGCTCTCTTTCCCACTCTCCATCTCTCCCTGACCTCTCCACAAAAAGGACTCTCTCCCCTCCATGGCAATGTAGGTTTTCTCTCCCCAAATTCACATCTCCAAACCTCGTATCTGTCATGTTCTCTCCCTCCAATTGTGCAGATTGTTTTCTTAATCCTCAAATCAATTTGATGTTGTTAAAAATGATTTGATGTTGATCTAGCTATGTTCAAGGGACACAGCAAGCTAGGGTCCCCCTCCTACTCTGCCATCTTAACTCCTCCATAATCAATCAACTTTTAAATATTTTATCTCCTGAGGATTAATCTCAGCTACTAGAAACATTTAATTTATAAAGTCTCTGTGATTTTGATAATTCTGTTTACTGTTTACCAATTGAAAATAGAGTTGATAAGTCAATCAATGTAAAGCCTCTATTACTATAAGACATGTCTCTCATAGGCAAGCATACAAATGCTGTATTAATTTGAAATAATTTAGTAACATAATCTTATTGCTTTATCAAATGATTAAAATTATTATGATATCACATCAAGTTATCTGTGGTATTAAGTATGTTTTGAGCTTCCAGGGACAGACAGGAGCTTGAAGAAGTGTGTAAATACTCATTTGTTATAATATGGGGAGATTGTGTATGTGTCTAAGCACATATGGTGGCCTAGGGGCACCAAGCCCTGTGCAGCTGAAAATATGTATAACTTCTGAGTCCCCCAAAACTTAGCTACTGATAGCCTATGTTGATTGATAGCCTTACCAATAACATAAACAGTCGACTTTATGTTATATGTATTATATACTTTATTCTTAAAATGAAGCAAGCATTATCAATAAATTCATAAGGAAGAGAAAATACATTTATAGTACTGTACTGTATTTCATTTTAAAAATGTCATATAAGTGGACCAGTGCAGTTAAAACCCATCTTATAGAAGGCTTAACTATAAAACTAGTTTTTGAATTTTTCTGTGTTATTTTACTGTCATGTTATTCTTTCTTTTTTAATTAGCAAAAATAGCAAAAATCTGACTACTTACAATCCTAGTTACTGATGAAAATTCAGGGTACTTTTAAATGCATGTCATTACAAGGGTGGGTTCCTTCCAATTATGAGTTACAGTCATAAATAATAAAACAAGATCTCCTATTTACCAAGAATAAAATTTTATTATCATGTAAAATTTTGCTTTCTTTTTTGGTTTAACAAATATGAATCTGCCTAAAAGGATAGATTCAAGTGGCAAAAATTAAGAGGTCCCAAAATACCAAGTAATGGAAAAGCTACGTGTGAACAGGATCTTTTCCTGAATACTTGGTGTGTAAATTGGTACAAACAATTTGGGGAAATATTTGGCATTATGTAGTAAGATGGAAGGTGCACATATCCTGTGAGAAATTATGTTACTTGGAAAAACTCTGGCATAAGTTTACCAAGGGATGTGCTAGGAACGTTTATAGTAAAATTTCTGTAACAGAATACCAATGGGAAATGACCCCAAAATCTTTTGGCTGAAAAATATATAAATAAGTAAGTTGAAGTCTGTTTATAGAATGATATGCAACATAGGTGAAAACAAATTGATAGGAACATGAATAAATACAATTAAATCTCAAAACTTAATATTGACCGAAGAAAGCAAGTCTTAGGAAAATGCATAGCATTATTTTATTTATATAAAGGGAAAAATACTAGACAAAAAAGACTGAATATTTCTTGGATCACATACATATTTGGTCAAAGCATACAGAAATGCAAAAGAACAATCAGCCTACAATTCAAGGTTAATAGTTTTGTCTGAGGGAAATACGAAGCAAGAAGGGAACACAAATACATTCAAAGGTAATGATAATGTTTAATTGTTTAAGGTAGGTGATAGGCTTATGAATGTTATTTCTTATTCCTTAAACTACAGATTATATGTATACATTCTCTTGTGTGTTTGATGTATTTTATTTTATTTATTTATTTTTAAAAATTTTATTTGTTTATTTGAAAGAGAGAGTGAGTGAGCAAAAGAGCATGAGAAGGGGGAGGGGAAGAGGGAGAAGGGAGCTCCCTCAGGGCTGGATCCCAGGACCCTGGGTCATGTCCAAGGCAAAGGCAGGTGCTTACCCGACTGAGCCAGTGAGGCACTCCTGTTAGATATATTTTAAAATGAGAAATAAAATACATTGACAAATCATACTTTTAAAGTTCAACTCAAATATCTCATATCACCTCATCAATTCTGCTTGCATAATCTTTAAGCTGCATACTATTCTGTAAATGTTTAATAATCTAGCAACTTTTCCTTTAATTGATATTTGCCCTAACCTGCTTGTTGTTCTTATTTGACAGATCATGGTAGACTATAGAAAGTGGTCATGCTGGGATTAGAAGCAAGGCAGTCAGAATTTCTTACTCTCTATATATAATGCCTTCAAAATGTTTTTCTGATTTTTTGAAGTGGCTCTCAATACTCATTTTATACAGAAAAAAAAATACATTGACTGTGCCATGTGTGCAGTAAAGATGATTGAAAACAATGTTGCATGGTATGCAAAATTGATTGATGTGTAATGGTGTATACCTTTGACTGTTTTTCTGAAGTTTAATAATATTCTGGGTTTCTATAAAAATAAACTTGCTCAAACAAATCAATTGGTTGTTATTTTCACTTCCACTTATTTACATGAATTGTTTCCTCAGTTTAGAGATGTGGGACACATGTATTTTGATTCCTTGCTGTCATAAACTACTCAACATATTTTAACTGACAATTCTAAAAGCATTCAATTTTTTAAATACCTGTGGAACATAACATTCTAAATATTTACTGAATAAAGTGTGACTTGTGAAACTGTTACATCGCAGATCTCAAGAAATAACTCTGTTGATGAAACCCACTGTAGTGTCCAGTCTACTAGAGAATGCAGGTAGACGAATTGGGGGGGGGGTAGGGGAGGTGAGAGAGAAAGATAGAGAAACCCCTTCAGACAGGGGGGTGCAGAGAGTGAGGCAGGTTGATTCAGATCCCATGAGAGGGCAAACAAACCTGACTGAAGACCTTCCTCCATACTGGTCCTTGGAATCAGTTCAACTCATTTGCCTTTAGGACTTCAGCAGACAAAATATGTACTAAATAATTTTTTGAAAAATTATTTGAAGTAACTAATATCACTCAAAATACTGTTAGGAGCATGTCACTGTCACAGCTGTCCCCTCTGAGGAGAGACAGAATAATTGGAGGAAATTCAACTTTGAAAGAACACTTTACTAAAAAAGATCTCAACTCTCTTTTTTTTTTTTTTTTTTTATGTACAAGAAGAGAAATTTGCAGATTCTTTTAGCAGTTAATTTGAACGTTGGAATACATTTTTCACTTGCTTATCTACTTTGGAAACTGCAGTCTTTTTTTTTTTTTAATAACATTTTTTTTTTTTTTAACTGACGACTTGATACATTCCAGCACCATTCTGAGCATGTGGTGTGCATTTGGTTATTGTGTCCACAAGCAACCCTTTGAAGTAGCTATTAGTAGCCTCATTACATAAAGAAAGCAGGGTCATTGAGTAACTCGCAGGTCCTTACACAGCCCGAGTTTGGATTCGAGCACAGGTCTGCTGGTCTCCAACATTTGTGTTCTTCTTCCATTGTACTATTCTCATCAGCCTCTCAGAATTTTTTTATGTTCTGATTTTCTATGCTGAAGTTAATCTTTTTGCTAAGTCAAATTTTTGGGAAGTGTAATTAATTAATTGAAAACAGAATTCCCATAACTATGCTGTTTTCTTTCTCCATGCTATCTAATTTGTAATTGCTGATATTCTCTTCCATGTCATCCCATCAACACTTCCTATGCTGATCTGCTTGGTTATCAGTTAGTCTTTGATTCCTTGGTAATCTGATTTTCAACATCACCATTTTATACTGAATAAATGCTATGTGATGTAAGAAGAACTAAGATGAGTCACTTACCTCAGCATAAAAACGATGATCCTGCCTTACTTCCTAATAATATTAAGAAAATTCCTTGTCATTGAAAACCATGCTCATGTAAAGTCATCAATTAACTTCCAGGGAGGAATCCATTTCTCATTTTATCGAGTTTACTGAACGCTTTTTCTGGAATTGACTTCACTGACTTTTTTTTTTTTTTAAGTAAAAAAAAAAAGATGTATCTATTTATTTATCAGAGGAAGAGACAGAGGGAGGGAGAGCATGAACTGGGGGAGAAGCAGGCAGAGGAAGAAGCAGGCTCACTGCTGAGAAAGGATCCCTATGCAGAACTGGATCTCAGGACCCTTAGATCATGACCTGAACTGACCACAGCCGCTTAACCCACTGAGCCATCCAGGCATCCCTATGTTTTGACTTTTATATTTTGTTCTTTGATATCCTTGTTCTTTCCTTCTGGAATGTCCCTTCTTCATCAATTCCAATCCAATTTATTTTTCATTAGATTCTAAGTTTTTCCTGATTCCTCCCAGGAGAAATTATCTTTGTGCTTCTACTATTACCATTTTTTCTGAGATCATTTATTGTGTTTGCATCTGTGGTGGTTTCTCCCATTGGAAAGGAAGCCTCAAATTATCAGGAGTTATTTCAGAACCGTATTTGTTCTTCAACCAAGTCTAGCACAATGAATAGCACATGTGGGTTTTCAAGAAATATTTGCTAAATTTAATCAGGTTTTATTATAGTATTTTGCCAACAATTAGAAACTTGACCAATATAAAATATTTGCTGGGAAAATAAAGAGACTGGACATTATTAATTTGAGTAGCTATTATCCATGTAAGTGTGTTTTTGTCTCTTTAGCTCATGGCCATGAAAATGATACAGGAGGTAATCAAATAGTAATTTAGTTCTATTTCCCATCATTAAAAAACCTATACATGTCTTCAATGAATCAACGTGTTCAAAATTATACTCTTAGAGTGAAATCCATCACATGTAATGTTTTACACTGTCTTGAAAAAAAATGCTCTTTGGAGCCATTTAAAATCAAGATAAAATTATGTAAAATGTAAATGATAAAATTTCAAGGATTTTCTTTCTGCCGCATGTATAGCATTTTCTGGGAAGATGTTATTGATTTGCAAAATAAAAACAATAACATTAAATGCAGTATGCTCTAAATTCGTGGTTTAGAGGATTTGGAGATCTGGGGATGAGGTTTCTCTATAGGAGCCTTGAAGTGAGTGTTGATGTTTCAATTAGTGCCAATTCACAGCCTACGAGAGCTGTGGAGAGCTACCATCTGGTGGCCTACTACACACAAAGAAGAGATGAATGTCTCGTGGATATAACTAACTTCCTGACAGATAATTTCTCTGTGAATAAATCCTCAGAGCAATTCAAGTGTATATTTATTTCAGCTTTTTATTGGAATAGATGAGACAGGTGAACAAATATCCATTAAGGAGTTACTGCCTTTTATGGAACTTATGGTGACAAGAAGGCAATATAAAGTTCTCAATCATTCACAGAAGAATTGTGCAGCATGGTTTTAAGACATCGAATGGCACACTTGGACAGAATAAATGTCTGTTGTTCACTTAGATTAATATTCCAAATATTGAATTTGAAGCCCAAACTCATGTGGATTTATTTGAAAGTTCAGCTATAAAGCTTCTCAAAGTTATAACCCAGCCAACCAGGAAGGCTTTGAGTTAAGAATTTTGTGGTTCACGCTACTTGAGGATGAATATGGAAATATGATATTAGACAGCTTGTTTTCAGTTTCTAAAAATCATTGCACCCACAGAAATTTTATTTGGCCCACCAGATTTGCACTCTTCCATCTCATCTTTCCTAGCATTATATCTGCCTTGCTGTTTCACATCATGAGGCTAAAGTAAGAACATGCAAAAAAAGTGGAGTCCATCTCCTCAAAAATTCGATTTCTTCCAAAATTGAGTTATATGGGAAAGGAAATGAGAGAATGATTATATTTAATTAAGTTTTCTCAGACTAAATCCTGAATTTTATTAGGCTCACTGAATACTTAGACTATCAGCATTTGGATTGGCATTTACTTTCCATTTCTCATTCATGCTACCGTTCGATATAGGCTAGTGACAAAATGATGGTTTACTGAGTGTTTATTACATGGCACATCTTCTGCAAAATCATGATATGCATTTATCATTGAATCATTTACCTTTGAGATAATTACTATCCTCATTTGCTGATAAGGAAACTAGCCCAAAGTCACCAGCTGGGAAGCAGTTGAGGCAAGTTTCAGACTCCATTCCATCCCTTATGCCTGTGCTCATTGACAGAACGACATGTGTCATAAATGTTTATGTGTACAAACTATTATTCTATACTGCCTATTTCCCATGCTCTTGCATCATATCCAAAACAGTTAACTTATTAGAGTAAATAAAGTGATCATAATTCAATCAGTAATGTTTAAGATCTTCGGATGTTTATATGAAACCATAGAGAAAAAAAGTAGGATTTATTTTAGGAAAAATATACTCTTTCTTTAAAAAAGCACCTTATTGAGGTATGATTAATCTACAAAAGACATACATAATTAATGTATCAACTTGATGAGTTTGGAGATATGTATACACCTGTGAAACCATCATCACAATCTATACCGTGAACATATTTATCATCTCCAAAAGTTTCTTCTCACCCTATTCATTATTATTATTACTATTATAACATAAAATGTAACACAAGATCTATCTTCTTAGTAAACATTTTAAGTACATAAACAATGTTATTAACCATTGTTGGTGGGCTGTACAGTAGATCTCTAAGACTTACTCATATTTTATTATTGAAACTTTGTGCCCTTTTACTAATAGTGCTCTATTTCCTCCTCCTCCCATCCCTTGGCAACCACTATTCTACTCTCTGCTTCTATGAATTTGGCTAATTTACATTTCTCACAAAAGTAAAGCCTTATAAATTCCTCATAAATAAAAAGTAAATTCTTTATAAATAAAGAGCCTTGCATGTGATGAAATTTTCACAGATGTGTACTTATCTCCAAACTCATCAGATTGTCTAAATTAAATATGTATAGCTTTTAGAATGTAAACCATACTTCAATAAAATGACTAAAGAAAAGACAAATAAAGAACAATTTTTAAAAAGCTTAACAACAAAAGAAATAATAAGTAAAATTAAAAGATATCCTGCAGGATAGGAGAAAAATATTTGTAAATTTTGTATCTAATAGAGGATTAATATCCAAAATATGTAAGAAACTCTTAAAACTCAATAACAAGGAAACATATACTCTAATGAAAAATGAGCAAAGGAACCAAATCAACATTTCTTCAAAGAAGACAGTACAAATGACGAACACGTATATGAAAAGGTCTCCACCATCACTAATGATCAAGGAAATTTAGAACAAAGCCATAATGAGATATCATCTCACAGCTGTTAGTATGGCTATCATCAAATAGACAAAAGTAACAAGTGTTAAGAATGTGGAGCAAAGGGAACCCTTGCACACTTTTATGAGAATGTAGATTGATGAAACCATTATGCACACAGTATATATGGAGATCCCTCAAGAAATTAAAACGATAAAAGATGATAAATTTCATTAATCCCACATCTGTGTATATATAGAGAGGAATTGCTATCAGGATCTTTAAGGGCTCTCTGCACTCCCATATCCATTAAATCATTATTCACAAAAGCCAAGACATGAAAGCAGCCTAAACATCCATAGGCAAATGAATGGATAAAGAAAAAGTGGTATATAGACACAATGGAATATTATTGTCTTAAAAAAGAAGGAAATCCTACTATGCGTGATAATGTGGTTGAATCTGGAAAATAAAAATACTGTTACATTGAATAATCTGCCTTATTTGTTATATTTGTTTATGCCTGTATATCACATTAGCCTAATATTAAATTTCTATAGAGCTATTTAACTGCTTAAGTTATGATATAACACAAGCATTGATTGTTTTATTTATTCATTGGTTGTTGCTTTGAAATCTTTAATGATGCAAGAAGTCCTGGAGGCTACATTACAAAAAGTGTTCTCTTTCAGCTGGGCTGTATTTATTTATAGCCTTATTCTTACTACGTCAGCAGTTATCTCTAAAGATTATTATGCACCAGATTTATTTCAAATCTTCTTTATCTGAAGTAGTACTATTCTCTGAAAGAATCTATAACTTGGGGCGTCTGGGTGGCTCAGTGGGTTAAGCCTCTGCCTTCAGCTCAGGTCATGATCTCAGGGTCCTGGGATCGAGCACTGCATCGGGCTCTCTCTTCCGCAGGGAGCCTGCTTCCCACCCCCCACCCCACCTGCCTCTCTGACTACTTGTGATCTCTCTCTCTCTGTCAAATAAATAAATAAAATCTTTAAAAAATTTTTAAAAAAAGAATCTATAACTTAAGCTCCTTAGGAACATATTTACTTCTACTCAGTATTATCAAAGATTTTTCTAGTACAACAACATGCTAATATAAACATTTGATATCTTTATTTTCATGTATGAAAAACTTGTTGATTTAATACAAATATGGAAAATCTAAGAGTTTAATATAAGTCCTTAACAATGTTTATAAAAACTGATAGTAGTATTAGTTTGGACAGCACACACACTGAAACTAGAATGATATAGAGAAGAGTAGCATGAGAATGACATGCAAATTTGCCAGTGTTCCATACTAAAACAAACTAAAACGGTAAATACAAAGGCTACAAAATTTCCTTAAAAACGACAAGGGGAGTTAGAGAGGAGAAGGGAGTTGGGGGAGATTTGAAGGGGAGATGAACCATGAGAGATTATGGACTCTGAAAAACAATCTGAGAGTTTTGAAGGGGCGGGGGTGTGGGAGTTTGGGGGAACCAGGTGGTGGGTATTAGAGAGGGCATGGATTGCATGGAGCACTGGGTGTGGTGCAAAAACAAAGAATACTGTTATGCTGAAAATAAATTAAAAAAAAAAAAGGACAAAGAAACCACCCCCCCCCAAAAAAAACTGACTTGATTGTTATAATGAGAAACAAATTGGATATGTGTATGTGCTTAGCTAATATATATGATGGTCAAATACATACCCTTTAAGCTTAGCTGAGTTTATCTACAGCCTTATCTCAGTGATGTCTGTAGCCATCATGCAATCAGCCACTCTTGGTGAAACTTTGTTCCAAATCAATGTCTTATTTCTCTATATTGCTACAGAGGACCAAGGTGATGCTAGAAAAAATATTAAGTGATATAGATCTAACGGAGACATTACTTCAAAATTCATCATGACCTAAGACACTACCACTCAATAATTTGCTAAATAAAAATCAGAGAACTTTCATGAACATAGTAATACTGAATCATTTATTTCCAGGCAATTTATATTTGATATTGCCCTTAAGCTATTTTCCATGTCTTATGACTCCTATACTTAATGCAGCATTTCAGCTTCGCCCTATTTCTTTCTGAGCTTGTGTGGAACCATTAGAAGCAGATTAGTAACTATTTATTTTGATGATAGGTGTTTTTCTGTGTGTAATAGAAAAAAGATTCAGAGTCCATGATGCTAGGAAATCATTGTGTAGTGGTGCTTTCTGTCTCAACCCTGAGGGAAGAAAAGCTATCGATGTTGATGGGAAAGGACTATTTGCACAGCACATCCATAAACTCAGTAGCTATTTTTCTTTTGTAACACTTTAAAGATTATTATTAGCAGTTAAATAATACTACTGATTATTTTTATGCCATATGTATTTCTTATGTTCAATTACTTAATGGATAGAGATTAATTTTGCTCAGTATTTTATTTTAACAGAGCTCTTGGTTAACAATGCACTATTGTGCAAGGGTCTACCCTTGCTTGCCTTTTTGTTATGATACAATGTAAACCCATGAACCAACACACACATCAAAAATTCAACCCTGGGGGTGCCTGGGTGGCTTAGTCATTAAGCGTCTGCTTTTGGCTCAGGTCATGATCCCAGAGTTCTGGGATTGAGGCCTGCATCTAGCTCCCTGTTCAGCAGGAAGCCTGCTTTTCCCTTTCCCACTCCCCCTGCTTGTATTCCCTCTCTCACTGTCTCTCTTTCTCTCTCTGTCAAATAAATACATAAAATATTAAAAAAAAAAAATTCAACCCTTCTTGTAACATGTATCTGTGAGTGTGCTCTTCCCCATCCCATTCTGTTGCCTCCCCTCATTTTAGGATACCCACCATTTCAAACACAGTATGTTATAGTTGCTATACTATACTATGTTATGCTTCACCATACTATACTACACTACATTATACTATATACTAAGTATACTAAGTATCATTTTATCACACATATATGCTGTCCTATATAAAATATTGTGCTTGGTTGACTAATGTGGAATCATATAACAGAGTATCATAATAGTATAACATGACATACCATATTTTAAGTAATAATTTGTTGACAACTAGTTACCTTCTCTTAATACTTTAAAGATAACATTTCATGTCTTCTGGTTGCTGCTGTTGAGAATTCCATGGTCCTTTCAACAGGCATTCCATTACAGGTAACATTTCCTTTTTTATTTCATGATATTGTCTTTATCTTTTTTTGGATTTGTGACAGTGTGTTTTGGCCTAGATTTTTTTCTATGAATTTTGTTTGGGATGCATTGAGTTTGTAGGTCTATATTTTTACTTCTGGAAAATCTATTCCTATCATGACTTTAAGTATTATCTTTTTAGCTTTCTGCTTCGCCCTTGCTCCTGGAATTTCAACTAGGTATAAGTGAGATATTTTTATTCTTTCTTCTAGGTTTTTTAATCTCTCTTGTTTTCTATCTCCAGTCTTTCCTCATGGCTTTCAAAGTTTTTTTTTGTTTTGTTTTGTTTTTTTACATATATTTTTCATGTTCACAAATTTTCTTTCAAATGCACTTAATCTCTCATTTAACCTTCCACTGAATTTGTTTTTATTTCAATGATTATGTCCTTCATTTCTAGAAATTTAATTTTCAAATCTGCCTATCATTCTTTATGTCTTCTTGTTCTGTACTTACTTTTTTTTTTTTTTTAAGATTTTATTTATTTATTTGACCGAGAGAGATAGAGATCACAGGTAGGCAGAGAGGCAGGCAGAGAAAGAGAAGGGGAAGCAGGCTCCATGCTGAGCAGAGAGCCTGATGTGGGGCTCCATCCCAAAACCCTGAGATCATGACCTAAGCCCAAGGCAGAGGCTTAACCCACTGAGCCACCCAGGCACCCTACACCTACTTTTTAACTGCATTTTTTTCCATTGAATTTTCTACATAGCTCTCCTATCCTCTATATCTGGCAGTTCCCAGACATGCAATCCTTGTTTTCAATCTTTGTATTTCTGTTATCATCAGAGGGTTGTTTCTGTTATCATCATCTTTGTTTCCGTTATCATCAGAGGTTTGGCTTCTAGTTTGTTTGGTAATCTTCACCTAAGATCTTAATCCCAAAGGTATTTGAATAAATTTTCCTCCAGATATAGTTTGTTTCTAATTCTGAGAGTGACTAACACAGACCTACAACAACTTCATTAGCCTACTAACTTGGAGGAGGTATCTCAAGGTCCACTTCCTCACTCACTATTCTTTCTATATTCATATGACTAGGAACATCAAGGCTCTGGCCAGCCCATTAACTTGTTTGTTCCAATTCCTGGCTTCTCTGTATTAGAATCTTAGATTCTCAGCCTTACCTCCTACTCCAGCTTTCCACTGCTTCATCTCCAGGCTACTGAAGCTCTGATTCTTGTCCTCTAAACCTGCCTAGGTTCGTTTTTGTTTGTTTGTTTGTTTGTTTTGGGAAAATTGAGCCTGGAGATTCCACCTACCATTGGTGAAGAGAGCAGTGATACAAAGAGTGAAGTCTCACTGGGGAGACATCACCACTCTGGTGAAATGTTGGTGAGTTTTTCAGTCTTCTCTTTAAACACATGCACTATAGAGCTATGGATATAGAGATGATATATGATAGATGATGGAGAGAGAGAGAGAGAGAGAGAGACAGAGATAGCTATAGATTTTTCACTGGCATTTTGCTTCATGTTTTCTTAAAGATGTGCCAGTAACACTATTCTACATAGGGGAGTTATTTTACCTACTTCAGAAGAGTGTCATAGAGTGTAAAGGCTTTCATACTGTTTTCCTAACATTCAAAATCAATTTTCATTTCATAATGTTATACTTCTGTTTCCTAAAATTCTTCCTGTAATTGTAGATAATGATCACAGCCTCCTGAGTTTATATATTATACCAATTTCTTTCATTTTGATAATGTTCTCTTATGTTATATTAGCTTAGGCTTTATTAAGGATTTTGCCGAATTTTCAAAACATGTTTAACTACTTAAAAAACTCTTAAAAAGAGACATTCAGTGAGAAAACCAAGTCTGTGTAAAAAAAGCAATTGAAAACACTAGACAGTGTACAGTAAAAATATAATTACTTTAAAAATAGAATCTGTAAACTAGGTCACTGAAAAACTGTCAGAATATTTTGGTTTTTGTTTGGCCTCTAATTTTTTAACAATACTGATGAGGGAGCATGGGGCTGGCTGAAGACAGAGCAAAAGCTGGCGCCTTACACCCCCCTCTCCATCCGCTCTCCCTCTATCATATGTGTAGCATCCCTCAGGCAGCCCTGACTGCCATGAACAATAAGCAAATAGTTAACTTGCAGAGCTCACAATCCTGCTAGACCCGAGTCTCCCTTGGCTTACAAATGTTCTAAATCTCACTAACAAAGACAATTGATAGCAGGATTGCGACATCCCACCAAAAAGTCTCCCAACTATCTTAATGTTAATGGCTGGTCTAAAGACAATTTTGATCCAGACATCCTGGCACCTTGTAGGCCCTCTTTAGCATATGAAAACTCCATTGAAACCTCCCTTCCCCTCACCTTCCCCCAACTGCAGGGTACATAACCTGCCATCCCTCACAACCCGGGTCAGCAGCTCTTCCTGCCCAGGGGTCCTGTCCCCGTGCTTTAATAAACCATCATTTTGCACCAGAGATTTCTCAAGAATTCTTTCTTGGTCATCGGCTCCAGACCTCAGCCCACCAAACCTCACCTAGGTTCTAGAACTTCATCAATACTATTTTCAAAGAAAAGGAAGTGAAACTACTGTCTATGAGTTAAAGGATTTAAAGAAACATGCCATTATAGGAAAAGCTAATGATCTTCATATGCCTAGATAAAAAAAATATATGAGATGATAAATTAAATATATGCTTATTCAATTGCAGCACCTAGATGAAAGTACAAATGTGATATGTAAAACTATAAACAGTGCTTAATTAAATAATGACTCAGTGCCTGGAGAAAAAAAGACCTATGCAGTAACTATGTTTTTTTGTTCTTGGTAAAAATGCAAATGAAATCATTAATAGTTTATAAATGAACCTAGCTAAGAGACAGCTAATGCATATCCTTTTCTCAATTAAATAAAAGCAGTAAGTGTTCCATGATATTCATTGAGGTAAACTCCAAAATCACCTTATATTTATGAAATATAAGATTTAAATATTTATCTTAGTATTTTTCTCCCATGAAATCCTTCCCTATGCTGCTATGAATCTTGGCATAAAAGTTAGTTGGAACATCATTTTCTCTCATTAGTCTATAAATTTCCCTTCTCCTCTCTTTCTCTTCATGCATACATATGCATACATACACATGCACATGCAGATATTTGTATCAGAAGAGAGAGGATAAAAGACACAATAAAATCACATCAACCTATATGATTTGGGTCAGTTCCAGAATGAGTAACTATATTCTTGCCACTGAGAATTATTTATCATGTCAGAGTAAGGGTTTGGTATGGTGCTTTTCACTTTAATATTTATAGAATTTGATTGCAGAAGACTCTTCTACTCAAGGACTTTATAGTGTAGTAGAGAAATGGAATGAACAAAAGCAAATGTGTTATATGATCAACTCTCAGTGATTAGTATATTTTAAAATTGTGTATCTTCTTCATGATGGAGTTTTGTTTATATCCAGATCATCTTCTTTCTATACTCAGAATTCTACTCAGTATCTTCTGCCTCCCTGCCCAAGGAATGCAAATAATTTTAATTCTAGCCAGAAAAAAAAAAATGTAATTAGGAAAACAGATCCCCTGAAAAAACTGCATTCCTAAAACAAATATAAACTGCCCTTAACATTTTTAGATTATCAATGTGTGCTTCCCTTCATTACAACTAATAGTTGAAATTCTTATAAATAAGTTATTTGAATAAGGTTATATACAGCAAACAAAGAGTATAAATTATAGAAATGAATAAATAATTATTCAAATATTCAAATATACTTTGAAACTCACATTGGTTAGTACAGTGTGATGTGAGGGTAGTAAGTAGAATGTCAAATTAGAGGAGAGTTTTCAGGAGGAAATAATTTTATTTCTTTATTTAAACCTTTTTACTTTTATTTTAAGTATAAAAGATTGTCATGCCATAAGAAGATGATACGTTGTTATGAAATCATGACTGAGCAAAGAATTTTGTGTGGGAGAAGATCTCATGTTCACAGAGGGGGGCAAGATGAGCCAAAGCAAAGTATGACAATAAGAAGAATTTATATTTGTATGGTACTTTTCAGCTGGTGAAGAATTGTAACATCCATTAGTTCATTTGATATGTAAACTTTTTTGATTAAGAGGATAGATGTTATCACTCCAATTTTCAGTATGAGAAAACTCAGAATATCATCATAACCAAGATACCCAATTTGAAATTTACAGAATCCGGGGCGCCTGGGTGGCTCAGTGGGTTAAGCCGCTGCCTTCGGCTCAGGTCATGATCTCAGAGTCCTGGGATCGAGTCCCACATCGGGCTCTCTGCTCAGCAGGGAGCCTGCTTCCTCCTCTCTCTCTGCCTGCCTCTCTGCCTGCTTGTGATCTCTGTCTGTCAAATAAATAAATAAAATCTAAAAAAAAAAAAAAAAAAAAAAAGAAATTTACAGAATTAGATTGAATGGAACAAAATCATATAGTAGTGAATTTTATTATTTTTATGGGGTGACTAAAACAGCTAGCTTATTACTTAATACTTATCCATCCCTACCTCCTTACTAACAAAGTTTTGATTTTGTTGGATATGCAAGTGAACAGTTACAAAACAATGTTTCTTAGCATTATTTTTTGATAAATATATGATATAGTTCTGGCATGTGCCTAACTTCTTAAAAGGAAGCTAACTCAGCCAGATTGACCCTTTGACCTTTTGTTCTTCCTGGAATATGTTGGAATATGGTTGTGATACTGAAGCTTTAACAGCCATCTGTCACCATAAAATGAGATGCACATGCTAAGGACAGCTGAGCAGAGAGATAAAAAGAAACTGGGTCTTTGATAGTATCATGGAGCTGTTAAGCTTGACTGAAGTTCCTCATTATGGAATTTTCATTGTTTGAAGAAAAATACATACTGGCCTTGTTTATTAAGTCTCTATTACCTACTTGGATTTCCTGTTCTATACGGCTGAACTCGATATATTATCCTTTTCCAGTGCATATTATCCCATTTCTAGATGGCCAAACAGAGGCACCTCGAGGTTAAATGATGTCAAAGATCATGTAGTGAGTAGATTTCAAAGTGGAAGGAGGAACTCCAGTTTTTTGTGTCCCTACCCCTAGAGCTTTTTTCACTGTAACACGGTGGGAGGGCTTAAGGAGTGGTCAGGTCTTTGAGGGCAGTAAGTTACCTTCATTTTATTTCTTTTAATGTATCTTTGTATCTTCTGAATGTAAGTATATGTATCAGACACTGTTTTTGGTACTGGATTCCCAGAGAAGAAAAGTCTCTTGTCCGCATGAAGTTTACATTTTAGTGGGTGAATGAATATGCAAGTGAATGTATGAGTAGCCACTTCTTTTCTTCCTTTTTTTCTGAACGATGGATCTACCAGAGATGATAAGGATTGACTTCATTTTTCACATTTAGAAAAGCACATGAGTATGATTATCACTTCCCTACTCCATTTTACCAATGAGTTATTTGAGACCCAGTGACATTGAAATGTTATGTTCAAGGACATGCAGTTCTGGAAGAAATCTTAACGTTACATGACAAGTTGATTACCAAGGTCATGGAGCCAAGTCAATCCAACAGGATTCATGTAACAAATTACAGGATGCATCTACTAGGCTAGCTCTAGCTGGAAGCTAAAGGGAAGCTGGGTGTCTACTCCTATACTGGGCATATGGTAGTGGAAGACATTTTGTATATTCTATTCAGGCTAATAGGAAACCAAAGCCAACAAGGATATGATGGTTTCAGAATGTCTGTAATTTGAAGGGTCTATACTAAATTGTGCAGAAACAAAATGCTTTCTTTTACATCAGAGTATGAGATAACTACCTGCGTCCAAAGGACCAAGCAGAGTCTAAAACAGCAGGAGGATCCACAAAAAAGCAGCAGCTTTTGCAAGAGAGAACACCAAACATTTCTTTGAGATAGCGACTCAGTACACATAGGATCAGCCCTGGGCAAAGTTTCTCCTTTAGAAGTCTCTGCGAAGTAACTGCTTTTTGCAGGATAGCTGGGTTGATGCTGAGTACAAAGAAAATAACCGGAACTGGGATTTAAAAAAGTAGTTAGTCCATAATGCAATATGTTAACAATTTGGATCAAATCTGGTACTTCTTTGTTATGGGCCGAATAAGATTCACATCAAATACTTCTCAGCTGTTTGAAGAAAATCAATACAATTTACAGTTATAGCAAAACTTAGTGTGGATTGAGACCAAGTACCTTACTGTACATTTTGTATGGAATAGTAGCGGTTGTTCTCATTTTTATTTATTTATTTTTTTAACTAGTGGAACCAAGTCAGGCTTAATGTATTTTATTGATTTTCTGTCATACCATTTTGAATATATGTGACTGGTTGGTAGAATGGCATAAAAATACTTCAACAACTTCCAATTGTTTTCTTCTCAAATGTACTCTATCAGTTTAGATTTCTAAGGTTTTGTTTTACACATTCTCTAAATTATGAAGAAAATGTAAAGCACAGCTCCATGTGGAAGGCTCCAAAGGGAAACTTTTCCATGTGAGGAGAAATTTCCAGAAGATTTACTGCTTGTGTGATATGTTTGCACAGATAGATGATATTAAACTAAAGTTTAAGCAAGTTCCTCATTTTGACTCATAACATTTATTTATGTGTGTGTATCTTTTACATGATTACGAACAGAGTGAGAGAGAACAGTTTGAAGTATAAGAAGTTAATCCTAATATATCATTGTTCTTTATGGAAAAAATGAGATTTTCAGAATTATGAGAATTTGAAAGATTTTCTGTGCATAGACTAGCTTCCGTATTTTTTTTTGTATGAATTTCCAAAGGACATAATTAAAATTTTATTACATTCATATTATATAAATATTATATTATATAAATATTATATTATATAAATATGGGAAATGATTATTTTTATATGAAGTCTGATATTAGGTATAAAATTTAAGCTTATATATAGGACATACAATGTCAGATTATATTTTGAAAGCCAAGCAATTCTGCAGAAAATGTGAAATTTACTTTCAAGAAAGATGTTTATATCGCAGGTTTGTATTTTTGCATCTCTTAGAAATTATTGATCTCATGATAAATGTCAGCCTTTCATATTTATATATTTAATTTATTAATACATACATAATTCATATTTAATTTATTTAATACATTCTGTGTCACACATGTCAACTCCTTGAGAAATAAATATATGAAGTATACAAGCTATAACATATATACATAATAACACATATATGATGTATATATGAATATATATACATGTTAATTTTAGTAACAAACTTTTTAAAAATTTTATTTATTTATTTGACAGACAGAGATCACAAGTAGGCAGAGAAGCAGGCAGAGAGAGAGAGGAGGAAGCAGGCTCCCTGCAGAGGAGAGAGCCAGATGTGAGGCTTGATCCCAAGACCCTGAGATCATGACCTGAGCCAAAGGCAGAGGCTTTAACCCACTGAGCCACCCAGGCATCCCTTTAGTAACTATCTTAATCTAGATAGTATTTCCTTATGTTGGCAAACCCAGGGAAGGTAAGTGGGTGTGGTCTACCCTTGAGAGAGACATTTGTCTTTAGATAATTAAAACTAATAAAACCAATTCAAAACTGATATTTTTGTCACCATAGGTAGACAATTCTAAATAATGTCAATAATAAAATTCTTCTCCCTGAAAATATCTTTGGTCTAAGTAATAAAAGTGCTAGAGTTACTGATGAATTTTAAGTAATTAAAATTGTAAGTATGTTTCAAATTAGTAAAATTTATTATTCAGGCTCTAAATACCCACTACCTCATTTCCCGTGTTCTGTCTGCTTTCTATCTAACCAGTTATGAAACATCAACACATTTTTAATCTACAAAAGAATAAACAAAATTTTCATGCAAAACATTTTTGTGTGGCCTTTTCTATCAAAGAATAGGTTTCTTCCAAACTCAATTCCATTTCCTGTAACATGCAAAGGTTAGTTCTTTACTCTTTTTGATTCTAGCTTGCCATAAAAAAGACTCATCAATGTGCTTTGCTCAAAACTAGATAAATTATCTACTTTAGATTCCACCATTTAGCACACAGAAGAAATAGAGGCAGTTTTGGCATTTGCAGAATAGAGATGAATTCCCAACTCATATGAACTGCACTTCTGCCCTGCCATTTTGGTTATAAATAATATTTCCACTCCACTATATAGCAGTTTAAAGAGATTTCATGTTCATAAAAGCAGATTTCAGGACTCTGTGCTTTTGAGAGTAAAGTCGGCCTTGAGAAAAATCATTTAGCTCCCTAATATTTAATCTCATTACCTGTAAAAAGAGGAGCTTATTTCAGAATTCCTTCTAAGTATAGATACCAATGTTGAAGTATCTTGCACAAATCACGTTTTATTTTCAGTTTTACAGCCTACCAAAACAGCCTAGGCAACAGTGATAACAACAAAAATAACATGAATTAAACATTTCCACCCTCTAGGTTAAATGCTGAATATGCATTTTTTCCCATTGATCTTGGCCTTGCCAAGTTTTCTGAAGAAACAAAACCACCCTCCTCCAACTTGTTCAAGCCCTCAACCTTTTGATTCTTCTCTGTCGGTCACCCCTCCATACAATCCTTTGATGCCTCCTATCCAAGCTCTCATTGGGACTAGAGCAGTAAACTTGTAGTGGTTTTCTGCTCTCAATCCCCCCACCCCCTACAATCCATTTTGTGTAGAGCAGTGAGACTGAACTTTTAAAAATGTCAATTAGATCATGCTATTGACCTGTTTTAACCTTCCAGTGGCTTCAGAATTGCACTCAAATTCATTTTCCTTAGCTGCATTGACTGGAGTCACCCAACCAGAGCCTGCTCGTCCGACCATCTCTGTCACTTCCTGTACCCCCAATAAAGCCAGCAACCAGTCCTGGTTCTACTTTTCATGAATTCCATGTTTGTTCTCACTTCAGGGGCTTGGCATTTGCTATTTCTTCTTGCTGAGAAAGCTCTGGCTTCAGGGCTTCGCACTGCTAGCTCCTCCTGCCTCTGAACACTTGGAGTAGTTTCACTAGGATTCATTTGTTGCTTTTACTATATTATATCTTTTTAGTTTCAAAACCACCTCTCAGGTGAGAGCCCTGCTCTTCAGGTAGATACCCTGGAGCAGTTTGTCATTTGTGTACAGTCCCATGTTGTGTGATTGTCTTTAAGTGCGAGTTTGAAACAAACAACTGCATATATAATCCATTCTAGTAGAGGATTTCTCTCAGGGTCTGCTCTACTGTGTAAAGAGAAAATCTGTCATATGCATAGTTTATATAGGAGATTTTGTTAGGCAAAAATCTGGAAAATCAGGGTGACTCTCCTCCAGGAGTTCACATGATATATATTTGAATATACATACTTACACACACATAAAAATACCAAATCATGAGTGTCTAGCTTGATCAATTTTTATTGCATCTACATCCCTGTGGACCAACAGCCATATTAAGAAATAGCATTGTGGTGCCCGAGGAGCTGCTCTCTTTTCCATGTCCAGGTCCTATTACCTCTCTCCCTACTGCCAGGGTTAGTTTTTCCTGGCTTTCAACTTTTTATAAACAGAATTGTACTGTGTATAATCATTTGTTTATGGCTTTTTTCCTCCTCAGTGGTATGTTTTTTTAATATTAGTATATGTTGTGTATGGCTGCAGACTTGGGGAGATTGCTCTACAGTATTCCACTAATTGAATAGAACACATTTATTTCATTTGGATCATTTCCGGGTTTGGGGGGTATTAAGAATAGGCTGCTCTGGACATTCCTGTACATGTCTTTAGGCAACCATGTTAGGAGTAGAATTGTTTCACCACAAACTGTGCATTTGTTTGTCTCAATTCAATACTGACAGTTTTCAAAGTGACTGTCCCAATTTTACTCCCAACAGACGTGTAGTCTTCTTGCAATATTATTTTTTTTCATTTTTTAATGGAAATATGCAGGCACAGAATACACAGTCATTTAATTAAAGCCATCTTCTTCTAATTATGTTTGTTCTATTATATCAACTAAACAAGAACTTCAAAAAAAGTAGAATGTTTCCTGTCTATAGTCATTTCCAAGGGAATGTTGGTTTCAAAATGAGATAGAACTCCAAATATGATAAATCAGCAGAATCTTGAGAGAGGCAGGCAACGCGGCATAGGGAAAGACCATATGGCCTAGAGCTAAAATGCTTACATTCCAAACTTGGCTTCTTCCTCTACTGGCTCTAGATTGTTCAAATCATTCAGTCTCTCCATTTTCTTAGTTACTCATCTATAGAATGGGGATTAATGAAGAAAAATTTTATATAACTAAGTTTCTGTGAGACTGCAATAAAGCCCCATGTAGGATTCTCTTTCTTTACTAAGAAGTAGAAAAATCCCTACTTCAGTCAAGAAAAATGTATAAAAAGAAAAAAAAATGACTTCTCTATTTGATAACACTTGCATATGCCTCTATAGTATTCTTTACTCACCGTGCCCCCCTCCCCCACTGTCTCCTTTCAAAACCTCCTGAATTGCACTTGGATATCCATGTGATTCTTTAGAAATGGATTCTACTCATGCTCTTTTGTTTTTTCCAGATTTTATTTATTTATTTGACAGACAGAGATCACAAGTAGGCAGAGAGGCAAGCAGAGTGAGAGAGGAGGAAGCAGGCTTCCCGCTATGCAGAGAGCCAGATGTGAGGTTGGATCCCAGGACCCTGAGATCATGACCTGAGCTGAAGGCAGAGGCTTTAACCCACTGAGCCACCCAGGTGCCCCTACCCATGCTTTTTTGAATAGAGTTGCAATTCGCAGGCTTTGCCAACCAATGCTGTCATTTTCCCAGCCATAGGAATTATTTTAACAGTGAGAGCTTCAATTACCTCACAGATCTCTTCCAAGACTTTGGGCAGACTTTTCTTCATTTTCACTTTTTAGAACAGTTTTATTGAATATAATTCCCAGATCATATAATTTGCCCATTTAGGAAGTACAATTCAATTTTTTTTTTAAATGTTTTCACAGAGTTGTGTGACCATCACCACTACCAAATTTCACAGGACTCTTTCAGCACCCCCACAGGATCCCATTAGTAGTCATTCCTCATTTTTCCCAGTCCCAGTCCCTCACAGACCAAGGCAATCACCAGGGTCATTCATTTTTTATCTTTTTTATAAATGAAAAGGTATAATATGTGGTCTTTCACTCAGCATAATGTTTTCAAAGTTTATCTTCCTTGTAGTTTGATTTTGGGCCTGAACAGTTGATGGATACTTTATCAATTACTGCCAAGGTATCTGAGAATGCCTCTTGACATTGGTAGGGTTGAAGATCTCCTAGAAGTCTCCTCTCTTACTGGATTATGTTAAACTGTTATAAGTCACCCCCTTGTCCCCAGCTCTGCAGATAAAGTTTTCCCCTATGTCTAAAAATGTATTTCCTGAGCTACTAGGGGTCTAAAACTATGCTAGGCTTACTTCTCCATTCTTCCCATACTCCTTGGATATATTTATGTAAATCTGAATTTTTGTAGCTTTTT
Source organism: Mustela erminea (assembly GCF_009829155.1). Taxonomy (NCBI): domain Eukaryota; kingdom Metazoa; phylum Chordata; class Mammalia; order Carnivora; family Mustelidae; genus Mustela; species Mustela erminea. The sequence goes on from NC_045626.1 coordinate 40,819,422, forward strand.
CTTCATGTTGTCCGTTTAACTTTCATCACTGAGATTGGTTACAAAGATCAAAGACATTCAGCACTTTCCCCTACTCTAGCATCTGGCTTTTGAGAAAGATATTGATGTAGAGCAACATTGTTACTTGCAAACCACACTCATCTTCATTAGAAGAGCTTCTTTCAATGATCAAAGCCAGCCTTTTATTTCTTCCTGTTTCAAAGTCTGTTACTCCTTGTGGTAGGTCTCAAGGCAGACCAAAACTAAAGACAACTACGGGTGTTATTAAGGCTGAAATATTCTTTCTAAGATCTCTTATCTACTTAGTTTTTTTCCGATTTTAATGATTCATTAATGAGATCTTCTCTCCTTCCTTCTCTTCTCCAACATCTATGTCAAGGAGAATCCTGCATTACAAATTCATGAATACGTACATAGAAATGGCTGACAAAGGATGGGAGGGTTGCTTCCCTTTTATGTGCAACAGCCTGGAAGTGTTATGATGAGTTACAAGTTTATCACACTATTTGGTGATTATTGTAGACTCTGAATTATAAAATATTAACTTTATGGTCTCCAAACTCCTCTGCTTCAACATTTCAAAGACTACATTAGCCTATGCTTGTTTCATCTTTTGCAATTTCCAAAAGCTAGAAACAAACCTGGCAGTGCCAGAATGCTCGTTGCTTACGCTTGCGCAATAATTTGAGTGCCTTTCTGACAGCAGCATCCGATACTCTTGCCTATACATTATACATTTTTTGTTGCTGCTGTTCTTAGTCAAACTGGATTGTCATTTAGCTCACAGTGATTTTATTAGCTTTCTATACTCATACTTACTACTTATGTAATGATCCAAAAAGTTTAAGTTTTGTAATATGAGCTCTCCCTCTACTCCACCCCTCAAAAAAACCTGTAACAATAGGGGAGGAGAAGGTGAAAATAAACTACTAGACAGAATGAAAAGAAAAAAAAAACCCAACCCCAATTATCTTTTTAATTAGATCAGTGTAGAAAATCACTTTAGGCAATGCCATATAAATCAATGTACCTTCTCTTCCATGATTTATACAGTTTTGGTATGGATTTGGACAAGACTTGTTTGACAAAACACATATAAAGTATTTACTGTGGTCACGGTATGAATGGACAATAACAAACTGAGCAAAACATAGGGCTTGTTTCTAAGAATGTTACATTTAAAAGTTTGGACAGTTGCCTGTTGTTCTTTTTTTTTTTTTTTTTTTTTAAGATTTTATTTATTTATTTGACAGAGAGAGATCACAAGTAGGCAGAGACGCAGGCAGAGAGAGAGGAGGAAGCAGGCTCCCTGCTGAGCAGAGAGCCCGATGCGGGACTCGATCCCAGGACCCTGAGATCATGACCTGAGCCGAAGGCAGCGGCTTAACCCACTGAGCCACCCAGGTGCCCTGTTGTTCTAATTCACTTTGCCAAGACTAAGAAAAGCTGAATTTAATAACAAAATTCATTGAAAAGTTTCAGCCCCTCAAAACTAGAGTTAAGTTAAAAATCTCACTGTAATTAAAAGTTTCTTTAGATGTTGTTTTGTTGTTAATTTAATGACAGTAATAATTCCATTTCAGGGCATTTGGATTTTATATAAGAGATAATATTTGACTAAAAGGACAGGCAACATCTTTATTAAAAGTAAATACTATCCAAAACAAAACAGAAAGCTAAGGATTTCTCAAAGTTTGGGGAAACCTATTTAGAGTTAACACGTCATTCAACTGGGATCATTACTTGAAAGTCTCCAACCAATAACACAGTGGAACATGTAAGGGCCTATTTAGCCAGAGCGACTCCATCTTGGTTAAAAGCCATTTTGTTGTTTGTGCAGTAAAACTTAAACTGACCCTCCCTCCCTCCCCCTAGAGAAACTTACTTAGAAGCAAGTCTGGGAAACTAGTAAAATATGGTCAGCTAGTTCCTAATAACAGAGCCCAGAATACAAGGCCAGGTCAGCCAGTTCTTGATAACAGAGCCCAGAATACAAGGATGAGTCAGGCCAGGCGGAGACATTCAATCAGTAAGAAACACACATACTTTTTCCCTAACCACCAAAGAATGTAAACCCTGCCATTTGGGCGCTAACCTTGAGTACCAATTCTGACCGAAGTAATAGGTTAGGTCAAACAGCTACTATAGGGTAAATTGTAATTCAATAGGCCACCTGTATGTGACCTAACATGACTACAATCTCATTGGCCACCTATGTGTGGCCAGACTTTTGTTCTACAAAAGGCAGTCTGTAAGATGGGGAGGGGTCGCCCTCTTTGGAGGCGGCCCTGACAGGTCAGTCAGTCAATTCTTGAGCCTGTAAGATAGGGGTGATTTCTCTCTTCAGAGATGGCCCTGACTGGTCAGTCTGACTTCGAATGCTTAGCATAAAATAGAGCTTTGCACAACTTTAACCTTGTTTCAGTCTTGTTCCCCTGATCAATCAGTCTGACTTCTAATACTTATCATAAAATAAAGCTTTAAATAACTTTCACTCTGTCTCAGTCTCGTTTCGTTAAATAATGGACCTAGCAGAACACACACTTGTAAATCAATGGTTTTAAACAAATTGTATCTGGGGAGTTTGGGAAGAACATGGTATTGGAGAGGAAATAAGATGATAAGGGAAAGCAAAGATTCAGGAGAATCCTGGTTTCTGAAAGTTGAAGCCTTGATGAAAGATTGTGAAAGCCACCTCTGATTTACCTTCAATACCTCTGCCCCTTTGTGCATCTGAGCAGTTTTCTGGTCCAATTCATAGCCCACTACCTAAGACACCTCATGAGATGTTCTAAACAAGATTAGGATTGAAGGTGACCTGTCACTTTTCTGGGAAAAGATTATTAAACGGAAACTCTGGATATGATGCTTTTTCTTCTGGCTGAAAAAATGGAAAGAAAATGAGAGTGATGGAAAGTTAAAGAATAAAATATTTTTTAATGGCAAAAGATATGTAACATTGATATATAACCACAGCTGTATCATAATCCCAGATGAAGATAAGTTTTTTTTCAGTCACTGCTCAGTTTCCCCACAGTGACTGAAATTACCAATTTCAGGGGAGGATTCTGACAGATGGAAAACCTTGCTCTTTGCCATTCTCTCATCATTGTCTTGCCTTTTTTGTGTCCCTGAAGATGCAGCCATGTGTCTGACAGGTCCTCAAGAGAAACGATATGTAAAAAACTACCTTTGTTATTCCTGACTGTTTACTATTTACTATTTCATGACTAGTAACCTGAAGGTTATTTTTTCAAGTATCCTAAGGTTTCTAGCAAGGCTAAACTATCTAGGTGCACTTGAGACCCATTCCAGCTACTGAGCACTGGTTGGGCACCATGCCAAGTAGCAATAACATGTTATTTAATCCAACCCTCAAAACAACCTCAAGTTGGTTTCTATTTTATCCCCATTGCATGGATTAGAAAATTGAGGTTTAGGGGTGCCTGGGTGGCTCAGTGGGTTAAAGCCTCTGCCTTCGGCTCAGGTCATGATCTCAGGGTCCTGGGATCGAGCACTGCATCGGGCTCTCCGCTCAGCAGGGAGCCTGCTTCCCTCTCTCTCTCTCTCTGCCTGCCTCTCTGCCTACTTGTGATCTCTCTCTGTCAAATAAATAAATAAAATCTTAAAAAAAAAAAGAAAAAGAAAACTGAGGTTTAAAGGGATGGGTAATTTAACTGCTTGAGGTCGTATAGTTAGGGAGCTATGGTATCATAATCCAAATTCAGGTTTATTTCCTGCTATTATTATCTGCTGACCACCCTGTCAGACCATGTTTTATGTCTGGGCAAGAAACGTTTCCAATTCATATTTCTTTCTTTCTTTTTCTACTTCTTTCAATACTTTCTTTGATGTGAGTTTCTTTGTTCTACTTGCTTTCTGTAGAAATAACCATGGTGCCTACTCAGGTGAAGGTAAACTTACTGTCAAAATATTTTATCTTCATTATATAGAATAGTGTTGTTTCTTTAAAGAAAAAAAAAAAGCATTGTTAGGTAATATTGCATAAATACGTAAAATTGGTAAATAAATAATACAATAATTAATTGTTTAAACTTATTATTATCCTAGAACAATAGGACAGTGGCATAGGGTGGATGTGTACAAACAGTTTTGCTTTTTCCTACTCAACTCTATTTGGGAAAAGCTGAAATCCAAACATTTAAAAGTTACTTGGAGTCAAGATGCAAATAATCCATAGCAGAACCACGTCTCAATTCTTTTGATTCAGATTTTAATGATTTTTTGCAACTAATTTAATTTAACTACACATTTAAAAATATTTTCTTCTTCTGAGCTCATCCTACAAAAGGGTAAAATATGAAAATATCTTCATAAGGAGGTAAATAGTTGTAACCTAAAAGTTCTATTTAGCCTCGTCATTTAAATCATTTGTATTACATCACCCAGCAAACTTGTTTCATAAAGTGAAGGGATACGAAAATACTTTCATGTAAATGTAGACACTTTAATGGAAACTTTGTGAATGATGCTTAAAAAATACACACTATTTGAATAATTGACATGTTAGAATTTAACAATAAATCTTTACTCCTTTTCTAAATTCTTAACATGAATTAGAATGATCGTCTTTCTGCTATTTTAGGAAAAAAAATGCTTTAGTTGTTGTTTTGGGTAGTGCTTTAGTCCTAAAATAACAATTTACATTTCTAGCTCTAACATTTAAAAAATGATGCGTAAAATGGCAGATATTAAGAAAAAAATCAGTTCTGATAGTCTTTCTTTAATTAAATCCATTAAATAAATCTATTTATAAGAGTGTTTAATCAACTGATTTCTCAAGACTTGAAAACTGCATCTTTGGGAGATATCCAGTTAGAACAAAAGAGAAAATCCTGCATGCCCTTTTGGTTGGACCTATATCAATACTTTAAAAGCTTTTGCTGCTTTGAAACACAGGATTGGTTTCCTGACAATGATTTATGTACTAATATCCCCAGAATATTGCCTCTTTTTCATAATCATAAAACTGTTCAAGTTTGGATATTAGAGGTAAACATGACAATATAAAACATGCTGACCCTAAAAGAAGTGTTTTTATCACATTCAACCACACCAGAGATAATAGCAAGTGTAGAAGTAAGAAAAGGAAGGAAAGAGAAAATCTGTCAGCCCATTAACTGCTTTTTTGGGGATGGGACCATGAAAACATTTTATATGTGTTTTTCTGGACTAAGAGGATTAAATGCATGGACACTTTAAGGATATTAATAATTGGATGCCTCACATAAGCCAAGTAATGTGGTATCCTTCATAACACTATTTTGTCAGTTTTCGAGAGGTTGAGACCAAGGCAGGGTAAGAGGACCCATGGAGATAGAGTTAGGAGTTTCTTATAATTAAGAAATTAGTTCTGTCTGAGAAATTGCATGTTTTTTTCCCCCCAGAAAGACCTTGACTATAATGGAACCCACCTTTCTTGAAAGACCATTTAGTGGCCATCTGTTGTTATTGAAGAATGGACCATGGGGTTCTCATTAACCTCCACCCTGACCCTACATGATTTATCAATATCTTTCCTCCAGCTACAGCCAATATTCTGCTCAAGGTGAGATTTGGTAAGCACACTGTTATCCATCCTACTACACTCCAGGGGCTGTGTCCACTTCCTTCTGGCCCTGGTATAATTTGACTGATGAGGTGACACTCTTATTATCACTGAATTTTCTCACTTTTACCTCCCCCTGACTCCAGCATTAAGTGTGGAAAGGTCCATCTGATGATCCAAATTCAAAAACATTTGAGAGTCACAGCCTTAGGGAATGATACTGTGAAGGACAACTTGTCATTAATAAATAGTCTTTTTCAAGGCATAGGGAATCACTACTTCATATTTTCTTTAAAGTATGTAGTTCTAAAACAGTTTCTGGCTCAATTACCCTAGTATCAGTGATTTAAATATTGTTAACATTAGATAAAAACTTTATTTGATCATTTATAGTGATTTCATTAAAATCCCCAATCATATAAAACAGAAAGAAAAATAGATTTAAAAATATTTTTTATTTCACAATTGGAAAATCCATGAAGACTTTCTTTCATAGGGACTTCTGATTTAGTGTAACCTAAAGAGAATGTTGTTTCCTTCAAAAACTCTTACAAAAAACCGGAACAAACCAAACTTATTTCTATTTTATATTACTTTTCTTGTTTGTTTGTTTTTTTTTTCCAAAATTCTATTTAAACTTGTTAGTTAACATATAGTGAAACACTGGTTTCAGGAGTAGAATTCAGTGATTTGTCACTTACATACAAGAACCAGTGCTCATCATAATAAATGCCCTTTTTAATACCCATCAATATTTAGCCCACCTCCCTCCATTAACCCTCTGTTTGTTCTCTATCTTTAGGAGTCTCTTATGATTTGTTTCCCTTTCTCTCTCTCTCTTTATTTTTTCCCCTTTCCATATGTTCATCCGTTTTGTTTTTTAAATTCCACATGGATGAAATCATATAGTATTTTTCTTTCTCTGACTGACTATTTTTCTTAGCATAATACACTTTAGCTCTATCCATCTCATTAGGAATGGCAAAATTTCATTCTTTTTGATGGCTGAATAGTATCCCCCCCCCCCCCCACGCCACTGCATCTTCTCTCCATTCATCAGCTGATGGACATTTAGGCTCTTTCCATAGTTTGGCTATTGTTGATAGTGCTGCTATAAACATTGGGGTACATGTGCCCCTTTCAATCTATATTTTTAAATCCTTTCAGTAAATACTTCATAGTACAAATGCTAGGTCACTGGGTAGTTATATTTTTAACTTTTCGAGGTACCTCCATACTGTTCTCCAAAGTGGCTGCGCCGGTTTACATCCCCCTAAGAGTACAAGAGGGTTCTCCTTTCTCCACATGCTGGCCAACATCTGTTGTTTTCTGTGTTGTTAATTTTAGTTATTCTGACAGATATGAGGTGGTATTTCATTGTGGTTTTGATTTGTTTTTTCCTGATTATGAGTGATATTGGGCATTTTTTTATGTGTCTCTTAGCCATTTGGATGTATTCTTTGGAAGAGTGTCTATTCATGTCTTCTGCCTATGTCTTAATTGGATTATTTGTTTTTGGAGTGTTGAGTTTGAGAAGTTCTTTATAGATTTTGGGTATTAATCCTTTATCAGATGTGTCATTTGCAAATATCTTTTCCCATTCTGAAGACTGCTTTTTACTTTTGTTGACTGTTTCCATTGCTGTGCAAAAGCTTTTTATTTTGATGAAGTCCCAATAGTTCACTTTTGCTTTTGTTTCCCTTGCTTCTGGTGATGTGTCTAGTAAGAAGTTGCTGTGGCTAAGGTTAGAGAGGTTGCTGTCTGCATTCTCCTCTAGGATTTTGATGGTTTCCTGTCTCTCATTTAAGTCTTTAATCTATTTTGAATTTATTTTTGTGTCTGGTGTAAGGAAGTGGTTCAATTTCATTCTTCTACATGTTGCCATCTAGTTTTCCCAACACAATTTGTTGAAGAGACTGAAGTTTTTCTATGGATCTCTTTACTACTTTTTCAAAGAGTAATTGACCATATAGTTGTGGATCCTTATCTGGGCTCTCTATTCTGTCCCATTGATCTATGAATCTGTTTTTGTGCCATACCGTGCCATACTGTCTTGATGACTACAGCTTTATAAATATAGCTGGAAGTTTGTCATGCCTCCAGCTTTGTTTTTCTTTTTCAGGGTTGCTTTGGCTATTCAGAGTCTTTCGTGGTTCCATACAAATTTTAAGATTGTTTATTCTAGCTCTGTGAAAAACACCGGTGGGGGCACCTGAGTGGCTCGGTCAGTCAAGCATCCAAATCCTGATTTTGACTCAGGTTATGATCTCAGGGTGGGAAATCAAGCCCTGCCTTGGGTTCCATGCTGGGCTTGGAGCCTGCTTCAGATTCTCTCTCTCCCTCTGCCCCTCCCCTCCACCACTGCTCAGGATGGCTTTCTCTTAAAAAAAAAAATGCTGGTGGTATTTTGATAGGGATTGCATTCAAAGTGTAGATTTCCTTGGGTAGTGTAGACATTTTAACAATGTTTAAACATGTAAACAAACAAACAAACAAACAATGAACATGGAATTTTTTTCCCCATTTCTCTGTGTCCTCTTCAATTTCTTTCCTAATTTTCTGTGTGCAGATTATTTGCCTCTTTGGCTAGTTTCATTCCTAGGTATGGAATTCCTATGGTAATGGGTTTTGGTCAATTATAAATGGGATTGAGCCCTTGATTTTGCTTTTTGGCAGCTTCATTATTGGTATATAGGAATACAGATTTCTGTACATTGATTTTATACCCTGCAACTTCGCTGAATTCGTGTATTACTGTTAGCAATTTTTTGGTGGAGTCTTTATTGGGTTTTCTACATAGAGTATTATGTTGTCTGCAAATAGTGAAGGTTTGACTTCTTCCTTGTCAATTCAAGTGCCTTTTATTTCTTTTTGTTATTTGATTGCTGAAGCTAACATTTCCAGTACTATGTTAAATAGTAATGGTGAGAGTGGAATGCCTGTCTTGTTCCTGACTGTAGAGGAAAAGCTCTCAGTTTTTCCCCACTGAGAATGATGTTAGCTGTGGAATTTTTATATATGACATTTTTGATGTTGAGTTATGTTCCATGTATAACTGTTTTTTAAAAAATATTTATTTGCCCCTTATTAATAATTAATTAATATATAATGTATTACTTGTTTCAGGGGTACAGGTCTGTGATTCATCAGACTTACACAATTCACTGCACTCACCATAGCACATACCCTCTCCAGTGTCCATAACCCAGCCACTCTATCCCTTCCCCTTCCACCCCCTGACCCAGAAACCCTCAGGTTTTTTTCTCGAGGTTGAGTCTCTTATGGTTTGTCACCCTCCCCAGTCCCATCTTGTTTCATTTTTCCCTCAGCTTCCCCACGTGACCTCCCACCTTGCTTCTTAAATTCCTCATATCAGAGAGATTATATGAGAATTGTCTTTCTCTTACTGACTTTGTTTTTATCAAGAATGGATGCTGTATTTTGTCAAATGCTTATTCTGCATCCATTGAAAGAATGATATGGTTCTTATCCTTTCTTTTACTAATGTGGTATATCACATTGATTTGTGAGTACTGGAGCGCTCCAGCAGCTCAGGAATAAACAGTATCCTTTCATTACCCCCATCCAGAAACAAAGGAACTTGATCCCAGATTTCTCTATGTGGTTACCTTCCAGAGTCAGTAACTTGATCCATTCTCAGTCTTAAACATCTCTCTTTTTGGTCCCCTCCTTTCCATCCTCACTGTCCCTGCCCTAATTCTCTTTCCTCATTCTTCTCCGTTGGACAATTGTATTACTCTCCTTCATTATCTTTCTTTCTCTATGCTTATCTTCCTCTAGTCCATTCTCTATATCGCCTCCAGGATGTTCTCTCCAACACAGATATCTTACTGGTCAACAACAAATGGAAGTACAATTATTAAAAACTTAATTAGAGAATAATCTAATCTTCTGCTTAATATAACAGATTTTTCTTAGTGTGAACCATGCATAAATGTTGTATCTTACCTGATTCACCATTCCGTTTTCCCTTTCTGAATTGCTTAGTGTTCCTAGACCATGTCAGACTTAGGCTTTCATGCCTGATACTCCTTTCTTCTATCACGTCTGCTGCTGATTGTCACCCAAGTGCCTCTTCATCCTGTCAGTCTTAGCTCAAGGCTCCTCTGCTTTATAAATACATCTTGGATTCTCTCAGATAATTATCAGCAATCTGCCTTAAGTTTTTCTTGTATCTGGCATATAACTTTAATATAGCAACAATACATTGCATTGTAATTTTTGGTTGGTGTCCCTAGCCATTTTATCTCCATTCTATACAGTCTTAGAAAGTAGAGTCCAGTTCCATTTCCCATGTTTATGTTATCATATTTTCTAGAATAACCAGATTTGTCAAATGATCTCTTTTATGGTTGCAAGAATAGAAAAAGACATAATAGGATCTCCAAAATGTGATTATTATTAAAAAAAACCCTCATTCATAACCACATTATTATCTCTAGCCATTAAAATGATTTGGTCTTTATAGGGGACAAACTGCAATAAGATACTGACATCACCACAATTTTTGCCAATGATGATAAGCAGTTATAAGGAAATCATTTTCCATTGGTTACCAGATGTGTATCAACCAGAAAATCTTATCTATTAAAATGTAGGAATCCTAAATTCAGATATTTATATTTGTTCTGTGATACCCAAATTGTGATAGAAACGTGCATTTTAGTTTCCCAAGGTGTTAAGTGAGTGATAAGATACTTTCCCCGCAAGGAATAGGACAAGATAGATATCAATTTCAGAAATATAGACTTTGATTATAGCAGGTGGATAGTGAATTCACTGATTAGATTAGACAGAATTAGGTGGTTGCTAAGGATGCAGAAGTGAGCATTACCTTATGCATCCCTATATTATTGTTGTCAATAAATATGAAAATTGAATTTCTTTTATTCGAAATAGCAAATTTCACAAATGTTGTAATATAAAGTGAAGTGACAATGTCAACTTACTCTGACTTGAAAATTCCTCACTGACAAGTTTCTTCTTTTTTTAATTATGTTCAAATCATCCTTCTGATAGGCTAAATCTATGCTATATAGGGTAAATATCATTAAAATAATTTATTCTTGGGTCTTTCCTAATCCAGAGAATATTTTTAAAAATTTCTTACATGTCATTCAAAGCAAAAAATAAAGCTAAAGTTAGCTTTAAAAAGCCTGAAGACATCATATATATTTAATATATCCATATGCATAAATCATACCTTTAAGTATATAGAAATAAAATGTAATTATAGCCAAGATTAAAATAGGAGGATGGGTGCTTGATAAGTAATATAAGACTAAATTGGATACTAACCTTTTAGAAAAACTCTTAGAGTTCAAGCATAAATGCTGGTTTAGGTGTCGTCAGGAGTGAAAACAATTCTCCTAAACCAGCTGTATCTGGTTTATATGCTTAGAAATCCCTGTTCCTTGTCCAGGTATGGCTGTCTTCAGCCATGCCCTCTCTCATGCTTCTCCCCAGTGTTTTGAGTTGACAAATTAAAACAAAATAGGTATTTCCTCTCCAATAGTCATTTGGAGCGATGTGAAGTATGTTGGAGGGAGAATGCCTAGAAGAGAGGTGTGTTTCCTAGGAAGTGGGATGAAATCTGTGGACAGCTTACTGTATTCTTAGAGTAGAGAGAAGACTGTTTCCATCCCTTGCTTCTTCTCCTAGCTTGGAGGAAGAAGAGGGAGAAGGAGGAGAAGACAAAGAGAGGTGCCAGTTAGCCCCCCACCCTTTTCTGCCTTCGGTAGGCCCAAGATGAGGGAGGGGGTAATTTTGAAGTCTAGTGATGTTTGGAGTTTGATTATTACTCTGCCTGAACGTAACAGTTACTGAAATGGATCTCTTGGATCCATTGGAGCAATTCATGTGACAGGAGGCTTTTATAAAGCAGACAATGACTGGAAAAGTTATAGGCTTTGCCTGAGGCTTCATCCAGAAAAAAGAAAATTAAACATCACTGACAGGGTTTGCAGGAAGAGTGGAAAAAATAATAAATTTGCTTCCTTTTTGCATTCTTGAGTCCGACTTCTGTGCTGTTCCAGGTGACAACTACAGCTCATGGCAGCTTTGGATATAGCTACAATAACGAAGAAGGGAATTTTGTTTTTACTCTAGTTTACACAAATTCACTGCATGTGGAGCCAACCAATATATATGAAAATAATTTTAATCATTGGTTTTAGATACAGATCAACAATTTGCTATTATGCATAGGATATACTAATATGGTCCTTCTATGCTTCTAAACCTTTAGTGAGGTAAATTTTAAGATAGATACATTTTTGAAATCTGTGTTTCAGTTTATATTTACAATGCACTGTAACATGCAACATTCTGTCTCTAAGATGTTTATGTTTGTGGAATATAGGAGATTTGGGGGTAATTTCCATTAAAATTTTATTATATTCATCTATAATTTACAGGGCTGTTATGAGGCTCAAATAAGATGATAATGAACATTATAAGCCTTTGACAACTTTAAAAATGTTAGATATTATAAATACTATTATTACATTAGTGCTAACAATTACTTTATTGTTATGACACAAAATACTCATCTTTAATTTTAGTGTCTTTTTAGCATTAGGAATATTAAGATGTTAAGTTATAAAATCATCAACTTATTAGACTGTGTTATTTCTGTTTTGAATTTAAAGGCCATTTGATAATGGCTTTTATATTTAAATAAGTGTAGAAGTAGAAATCTAACTATAACACAAAAGGCCAATATTTCACCATACTGCCTGACATTTTTTATTTAAAAATTATAATAATTTAAAATGGGCTATTGAAAAAATGGTCATACATGTTTCAGTATATGACAAAATAATGGCACACATAGAAAGATACAGAAGGGACATTATATAAATAATAGTTTAAAAAAGTCAATCTCTATGATCACCTCTTCCCTTGTCCACATTTAGCCAGTTTTGTATGATAGAGCATGTACTCATAAATAACTTATTTTATACAGTAGAATTATTCTTAACCCACCATTCTGTGATTTGCCCTTCATTTGATATTTACTGGTCATTTATTACAACCAGCTTTTTATGTCATTTCATGTCAATTTATTGCATTTTTCTTAATCCCCAGATAATACTCTATTGTACAGCTTTATAGTAAATTATTTGATCTGCCTCCTACTTCTAGATATTAACATTGTTGAATTTTTGGAGATTTTTATCTTTAAGAAAGCTGTTAGGTATTTCCTAAAAACGGGTTTGTTGTTGTATTGATCTGCAATATGAATTTTTCTATCTATACTTCCAAACTCCTTTTCCAAAATAGACATATTCCATCCACAAAAGATGAAAATATCTATTCTGTCATAGATTCACTAACATAAGAAATTATAAAATATATTTTCTTGTATCATTTTGACAGTCTGGAAATGGGGCATTGTTGCTGTTATATAGTATATGGTTTTTCATGTGTGTGAATGATCTGAATACTTCTAAGTTTATTTTCATCTTGTCTTCACTTTGTGTGAAATTCTTATTCATATACTTTGCTTTTTCTTTAAATGAGTTTTTTTAAATATTATTGATTAGTTAGAGCAGTTTAATATTAGATTAGTCCTGTGACTCTATCTAGCTTTCCTTTTGTATAGGCAAGAGTTCTCAACATGGTAAAGCTACACAATAATTCCTATATTAGAATAATTTTGTACTGAAATAGCTTTGTATTCAAAATACCTTCCTTTTATTACATGAAATGATTATAAAAAATTAATCTGGAGAAATGAGCATGTGGAGTCCGGGAGAACAAAGAGAATGCTACTAGCTAACTAAAACAGAATGCTAAAAAATATAATCAACAGATCAAGAAATTAGGATACAAAATCCAGGAGTAGACTATGTTTAACTCATAATTTATGATAAATGTGGCATTTGAAGTCAATAGGGATATTATGGACAATTTAATAACAGATTAAAAACTACATCCAAAATATGTTACTACTTGCATCAGAATTAATTCTGTATCAACTTACATGTATAAATAAATAATAGAAATGTTAGAAGAAAACATAAATACAATTCCCCATTTTTTGAGTGTTGTTAATCATTCTAAAGACAAGATAAAATAAAAAATCCCTAATGGAAAAATATATGACAATAAAAGACATGCAATTAACAAAACACACCAGATAATGAGAGACAGGCAACATACTCCAGAAGTATTTATAACATGAAATAATATTTAAGAAACTTATAGAAATGGATTTGCTAAAGTAGCAAATGAAGTCATCACTTTAATAGAGTCATTTTTCTTCAGTCATTTTTTATAATATGTTTTGATGCAGTCATTTTTTTTTTTTCCTTTTGAACCTGACATTTTGATTAGTCTGGGAAGAAACCAGGTTCCGTAAGCAGAACATCACCAGGAAATAGAGAACAATGAATCGTATATACTTTGTCTTTTGGAAATTGACCTGAAGGGTTCTGTAAGCATGAGCTGCAGAGAAATAGCCCTTTCTGCATCATCTCACGGAATTTCTGCCCAAACTCCAAGCAGATGAAGGAGGCTCTTCTTTCTGATCCTTTCAATAGCTTGCTGTCAACCAGTCCCATCCCCCATGTTACAAGAGAAACTATAGAGCTGAAATGGTAGGCCACCGGGGCAGACTACCACCTTACAACTAAAAAGTACAATGGGGCCCCATTGATAAAAAGAGTTGTATTGATGCAATTGGATATGATAATAATTAAAAAAAATAAACAATAATAAAGAAAGAGACTTGTCCACGAATGTTTTATGAAAAAACAAAGCAGGTAGGCACACCAGCTGTATGAGAGACAGAAGTTAAAAACATAGGCAGGCCCACAGCTTGCACCCAAAGACCTCTAGCTGCTGCTGCCACCCTTTTTTCTGATGCCATCATTTGGATGTTATGGATGTTTGATAGGGTTATTTTTTTTTAAATTTTTTTTTACTGTGTTATGTTAGCCACGATAAAATACATAATTAGTTTTTGACACAGAGTTCCAAGATTCATTGTTTATGTACAACACCCAGTGCTCCATGCAATATGTGCCGTCCTTAATACCCACCACCGGGGTCACCCATCTCCCATCCCCTCCACTCCAAAGCCCTCAGTTCTTTAGAGTCCACAATCTCTCATGGTTCGTTTTCCCCTCTGGTTTCCCCCAATTCACTATTCCTTTTTTTCTCCTAATATCCTCTAAGTTATTCCTTATGTTCTACAAGTAGGGAAAACCATATAATTGACTTTCTCTGCTTGACTATTTCACTCAGCATAATCTCCTCCAGTCCCGTCCATACAAAAGTTGGGTATTCATCCATATATTCCATTATATATATGAACCGCATCTTCTTTATCTACCCATCTGTCAAAGGGCATCTCAGCTCTTTCCACACTTTGGTGATTGTAGACATTGCTGCTATGAATGTTGGGGCACATATAGACCTTCTTTTCACTACATCTATATCTTTGGGGTGAATATCCAATAGTGCAATTGCAGGGTCACAGGGTAGCTCAATTTTAATTTTTTGAGGAATCTCCACACTGTTTTCAAAGTGGCTACACCAACTTGCATTACCACCAACAGTGTAAGAGGGTTCCTCCTTCTCCACATCCTCTCCAACATTTGTTATTTCCTGCCTTGTTAACCTTTGCAATTCTAACTGGTGCAAGATGTTATCTCAATGTGTTTTTTTTTTTTTTAATTTTAAATTTTTATTTTTTTATCAACATATAATATATTTTTATCTCCAGGGGTACAGGTATGTGAATCGCCAGGTTTACACACTTCACAGCACTCACCATCGCAAATACCCTCCCCAATGTCCATAACCCCACCCCCCTTCTCATAAATAATTAACTTAATTTTTTTTCTGGAACAGAAATGTCTTTGTTGGCTTGTTCTTCTCACATTAAACCTAACACACCTTTATTGTAAGCTATTAAACAAAAATTATGATGAAGGAAGGTATAATTATCCATAATCCAAGAATAATTATTTTTTTTTAAAGATTTTATTTATTTATTTGACAGACAGAGATCACAAGTAGGCAGAGAGGCAGGCAGAGAGAGAGAGGAGAGAAGGAAGCAGGCTCCCTGCTGAGCAGAGAGCCCGATGCGGGACTCGATCCCAGGACCCTGAGATCATGACCTGAGCCGAAGGCAGCGGCTTAACCCACTGAGCCACCCAGGTGCCCAAGAATAATCATTTTTTAAAAGATTTTATTTATTTATTTGACAGAGAGAGAGAGAGAGAGAGAGATCACAAGTAGGCAGAGAGGCAGGCAGAGGGTGGGGTGGGAAGCAGGCTCCCTGCTGAGAGGAGAACCCTCTATGGGGCTGGATCCCAGGACCCCGAGTTCATGCATGACCTGGACGGAAGGCAGAGGCTTAGCCCACTGAGCCACCCAGGTGCCCCTCACTTTCAATATATATGCTGAATATCTTTTTAAGTTCTGTTGTTCTCTCTCTCTTTCTTTCCCTGCCCCATCCCTTCATCCCTTCATCTTTACTTCCTCTTTACCTTCTTAAAAAAAAAAAATCCTAGAATAAGTGTTTTTTGGACTTTCTTTTTTTCACTTAATATAGTTTGGGCACATCCAAAAGCCAACTGTGTAATTATTTTTGATTTCTACAAAGTATTTTGTTATGGTAGGGATCTTGACTATATATATAAATACTATTGATGACCATTTAGGCTCATGTTATTTTGTGTTGCTCTAAATCACTCACATGTACAAATCCTTCTACACTTACCTTACAATATGTCTCGTTATTTAGGTTAAGTTTTCAGAAGTGACATTTATAGATCAAAGAATCCATACATTATATATATATACACTATATATTGTGATGCCTATTGTCAAATTGCCCTCTAAAATGTTGTACCTGGCTCTGGTGCTGTCATTTTTACTGCCACTTTTTAATGTGTCTTTTATTTTTTATTGTCAATTTTTAATTTGTCAACCTAACTTTTGGAAAAAAAACTCATTTAATTTGCACTTATTGGATTGTTAGTGAGGCTGAATATTTCTCATACGTTAATGACTATATTTTTTAAATGATTTCATAATTATTTCCTACACATTTTCATTGTCTATTCTCTTCCTTTTCTCTCTTTTCAATTTTATGTTTTCCTATTTGACTTAAAAAATCTATTGCAATAGTCTTTTGTCCTATGTATACAATAGTTTCCTCTACCTGAAGTGCATTTTTCAATTGTTTATTTGTGCTGTGATGTAATCTAAAATATTTTCTTTAATGATATCTGTATTGGTCTCATGCTTTAGAAAATTCGTTTTTCATCATGATTTTAAAAAATACTAATCCAAACATTCTTTTACTGTCTTGAAAAACCATCGTACATGTCGTTTCAGTCAGATGTCTGGACTGAATTCCTTCTCATGGGAACATTTCTCCTTACTGGTATCTTATTCCTTCCAAATGTGCCTTACCTTTTCTTCTTAAAATGGATCAAGTAGATCATATAACAAATATGATGGCAAAATAACTAGTGGATTTCCAATGCATTTAGAGATCCTGAGTAAGATATCGGGAGGCATTAGTTATATAGATTTCCTCCTTCCTCCCTCTCTCATTTCCTTCCTTCCGTCTTTCCTCCTGCCCTGGCTTCCTGCCCGCCCTTCCTTCCTTCCTTCATATATGTTTGTTCACTGCCAGCTTAATGCCATAGGCACAATTCAAGATTTCAGAGTTATAACAAGGACACAAGGACTGGTAAATTGAGTAAGAGACTAGGCTAGAAGTTCCCAAAAGATAGTGTAAGGCAATAATTGAAAGCTCACGGAAAGAAAGGCATATGTAGTATGGACACAGTTTCAGGCTATGACTCAGCTAGGCTAAATGGTAGCCTTTTTTTTTTTTTTTTTTTCCCAATAGAAATGCTCCCATTCAGTTTAATGGGAGAAAACATAATCATTCTTAGTCAATTCATATAAACTTAGTCAATTTGAGATTTCAAAAAATGAATTCAGGATTCTTTCTCAATCCTGCATCTTCTCAGGGACATTTAGCCTCCATGTACCCAAAATATCGTCATATCTGGAGGAATGGGAAGCTCCCAGACACGGCTGTTGAAATCCTTCTTACTCGCTTGTGCTGAGAGACCTCCCGTTTGATTCATTCTCCCCTCTCACCAGGGCATGTCTTTGTAACCACAGCAAATCTTTTTCAGACCACCAGCTCAGGATGCCCCATCCTTGACGCTCTTAGCCAAGGAGCGTGGAAGGGGTTGGGGGATTGCTTGTTCCTTGCGTCCAGCAGAGCATGTGATCACTCTTGTGACACTGCCTCATGTTGCTTCCTTACACGCAAGAAACATGTCCCCTCCTGAAGCATCCGTGAGATCAGTCTACCGTTCAGGTATATATACTCTGGAGCTCACATAGGTAGGACAGGATACAATGCCCTTTCAAGGACTCTCACTCTCCGACCCTTTTCACTTCTTCCCAACTTGCAGAAATCTTTACCAGTTTCAGGTGCTTGGAGATAGCACTTACTGATCAATTATTTACTCACTCAGTGCCTATATTGATACCAAGAACTTGGCTCTTGATGCTGTAAAGATCTAGCCTCTTGTGACTTAAAAAGCTAAAGAATCTGCCAAAGGTTGATTTTTAAGTTTTATACAAAAGCTAAACATTGATTTTTTTCTATCTTCATTTCTGCAGTTAAGAGAGTTACCTAAGAGAAGCCAGTGTGCCCCAGCCTGATCTTTCTCTGGTTCTTTTATCTCTTTTTACCAAACACACACACATGCACACACACCTATACATTCTATGTGAACAAAACTAAATCATATGTGGAATCCTTACTCAAAGATCTTAGGCTTGATCACAGAAGTAACTTAGGCAACACTTAAATGTTATTAACATCTTTCACTATAAAGAGGTGCTAAGAGTCAACCTCTAAGCTTTAATAGGCTTTATACTCATTTTCAAGATTGGCAAATCTTGGGGAGATATTTAGAGTGAATGCCTTATAGGTTTTGTTTACTATTTCTCACATTTTTAAGATTTTAATTTTGTAAAACATGTCCTGCAGATTTTGCTTGTTTAGCCACTAAGTGGGAAAGAAAGGTGAACCAATAAGTGAGACGTAGTCTTCCAGTCTCTAGACATGAAAAAAACAGAGGAAAGAAGGACCAAGTCTTTTCAGGAAGAACATTTTCTTTATCTCCTTATATATATATTTTTTGTTCCTTTCCATAGTCCTACAGTCATATTTTCTGGAATTAAGCACCAGCAAATTAAATATGCTCCCCCAGCTTGTAACCCTGCCCTCTGAAGGTGATCTTAGTAATGTCCTTTTTTCCCCTGTGTATACAAAAATACTAACACTGATAGATGAAGAGTGTATAAAAAAGTGTATAATGAATTGAATTGTTGTCAACTTGTCCAGTTTCTACAGGAATGTACCTTTCTTTGTTGCATTTAATGACTGATTTTCTAGGTTAATTTATTATAAGTGATAAAATGCCAAAGAGATCACATTTGGATTTAAGTGTTAGAATTAAGTTGAGGGTGCCTGAATGGCTCCATCAGTTAAGAGTCTGCCTTTGGCTCAGGTCATGATCTTGGGGTCCTGAGATCAAGTCCCATGTAGGAATCTCTACCCAGTGGGGAGTCTGCTTCTCCCTCTCTCTCTTCCTCCGTGCTCTCTCTCTCTCTCTCTCAAATAAAGAAATAAGATCTTTAAAAAAATAAAGAATTATATTGAGTCCACTGCCTTCCTTTCTTCTTTTATTCCAAATCTTGTTGTGCTGTTTCAGTGCTAACTGCTCCACTTACTTCAGTGTCCTAGAGTTCAGACTAAGTATTCTAATATCAGTACTGTCTTAAAAGTGTTGGCCAATCAGTAAAAGTCTCATTGTAGGAGAAACGCACAAGAAGTTAGGCCTTGGGTTGTTCTTTCCTGTAACTCATGGTAGTGTAATGGCGGTGGAGTAGTCAGTCTCTACAATTTGTTATATCAAAGCTATTAAGGTTATCCACACCTATCATGAAAAAGTCAAGAAGTTTTACTTGTTTGAGGTATATTTTAGGGTCTTGGAAAGAGTAATTGACTAGTGTGTTCATCCGAAACAGAATATCTACAACTTTCTTAAATATTCTCCTTTTAAATCATTGAAATGTTGTCAGAGAATACAGGAACAGCTGTTGAGTAGGGTATTAAATTTAGAGTAACTTCATATAGGAATGTTGATTTAGACAAGACTTTGGCATAATTATCACTGAAATATTCTATAAATAGAATGGTATAGAATAACTTCAAAGGTATAATTTCTGAAAATGCAGTTGCCCCTGGGAAAAGGTGCAAAGCAGAACTACTGTATATGTTACTGCTTCTTCTGAGATACAGTAGTAATTCTACAAACCTATGAGACATGCCTTCTTACCTGTTTAGTTTGTCTTATCTTAGCACCCTATTTTTAACTTCTTTAACCCTACAAATTTCGAGGCAAAGCCTTATAACATATATTTACAGTATATGCATGCAAAAATGCTTTTCAAAGAGTATGCTTTTGAGATTTTTGATGGAAAAGAAACTGCAGGTGACTTTCTATTAACTTATTCATTAAGTATTCATTTTGCATGTTTACTGAACTCCTAATTCATTCTATGGATTCTGGGTAAGATGAAAGGGTGACATTTTGACATAGGTAGAACATCTTAGTAACAGAGTAGTAAGTGAAAAATTACTAGGTAAGGGGAAAGTTAACTTTTTAAAAAATATTTTATTTATTTGACAGACAGAGATCACAAGCAGGCAGAGAAGCAGGTAGAGAGAGAAGAAGGGAAGCAGGTTCCCTGCTGAGCAGAGAGCCTGATGCGGGGCTTGATTCCAGGACCCTGGGACTGTGACCTGAGCTGAAGGCAGAGGCTTTAACCCACTGAGCCACCCAGGCACCCCTGGAAAGTTAGCTTTTGTTATTTTCTCAGCTTTTTAAAAACTTCTCTTTTTTTATGTGAGATATGGAGAGGGAGAACATTTTGGCAGGCTGTGGAAATCAATATTATTTTATCTCTGGAAAATAATGAGCCCAGTCTTTACAGAACCTGTGTGTTTTCTCTTGAAACCTCTTACTGCCGTTTCTATACATTCTAGAAAGTTGTTCAGCCTGAGAAGTAGGGTATTCAGGAAAATGGTTAACTTATATGTATCATCTTTCCAATCAATTCTGTAAAACTCTGTACTACACTTCGCCTATTGCAGGCACATATTTTGAATTCAAAGTAAAGATAATGATATTTGAACCAGAAAGATTTCCATAACTGGCAGTGAAAATCTAAATATATCAAGTGAGAAGGCTTACCAGGAGAAGATCCCTCAAAGAGGTGAATATTGAGTTTGTCATTAACAGAGAGAAGAAAAATAAAAGAAGAAGCTGCAGAATTTCCTGTGAACCAGCACAGCAATAGCAATTTCTAGCTCCTTGTGTGCTCATATGGACTGCACACTTAACTCTAGAAGAGCTACTATCCTTATTTTAGTCACATTTATTTTAAGAGCTTATGTTCCTCTCCTGGTCTCTATGAAAGAAGTCTATAGGGAAGGAAGGATGCTCTTCTCATTTTCACAAAATAAATGAACAAATGATTGCTTGTGTGTGATTAGTTTGCTAAAGAGAGAACAAAGGCCGACCTTGATGAGCATTTATGGTGATGGCTTCTTTGAAGCAAAGCTAGCCTGGGTGGGTGTTTCAGATGCACTTTCTAGGAAACCAACTGTGAGATGGAGTTTGTTGAGTAGGGTGGGTATATAAGGACAGCCCTTGGGTTGAACATTTGTGAAAGGAAGGTACCATACCAGGCATGGGAACGAGAAGACACTGAGAAGGCAGCTCCAGTCAGAGCCTTAGCCAGTCCGATGGAGAACTTTCTGGAGTTAGAATGACTTTTCGGGCCACATGGATGAGGACTCCATGCTTGCACTGATGAGTCATTGGTGTAGGACACCCTGGGAAGGGGCAGGATCTCTGATGTTTCTGGCAATTGAATGCTGGCTACTGTCAGCACTTTGCAACTGGAGCAACTTCATTGAGGTACTCCTTCACCAGTAGGGATCTGGGTGGTGTGTTACAGTGTCCATTGCAGTGGGATGGAACTAGGTTATAAAGACCATGGCAAGACAGAAAGAAAGATTGAGAAAAGATGAAATTTTGAATGGTGAACCTATGTCTTTTTTTAAAAAAAGATTTATTTATTTGAGAAAAAGAGAGAGCATGTGAGTCAGGGGAGGAGTTGAGGAAGAGGGAGCAGGAGAGAGAGAATCTCAAGGAGACTCCCCACTGAGTGCAGAGCCCAATGTCAGGCCTAGATCACACAATGATGAGATCATGACCTGAGTCGAATTAAGAGTCAGATGTTTAACTGACTAGGCCACCCAGGCACCCCAATGTCTTTTTTTTTTTTTTTTTTTAAATAATACCATAAAGTTCATTCCCTTACTAGTATGGAGGTTGCATAGGACTGGGTAGAGAGGTCAAAGCCAAGGGAGTTAGTTTAGAAAACTGTTGGAATGATCCTATCATGAGACAATGAGACCCTGGTAAACTAAAAGCCATGGGGATGACCTGAATAGAGCCTGTGTCTGAATGAATTGAGGGGTTGGAGAGGTGTGCTCCAATAATTTTTGATCTTCTATGTGCCAGATGCTCTGTCTATATTTTGCACTTAATATGAGATAGACCTTATTATAAGTTTGTGCTACAACACAGCAAATAGGCACTTTGAGAGGTTAGATGAATTGTGTGAATTTTCTTTTCTGGCAAAGGAGGAAGACTAGATTTATCTGGCTGTAGAAACCATACATTTTTATACCTAATCACATGTCTCTTTTGTCAATTGATAAGCTAGAGCATACATTTCATCTTTGAAGTGCAGTTTGGCTAGAGAATGAGGTGGAAATATGATGATAAAAGAAAGTAAATGGTGAAATATTCTGATTTTCAATGGTAAGGAACCAGGATTTCTAAAATGATACAAAAGTTTATCAGGTAATAGCATAACACCCTCATTATGCACTGGAGCTATGTGTTGAAGAAAATATACTTAAGTCTTCATGAAAACTCTACATGGATGGATATTATTATAATTTTCATTTTTCAGATGAGGAAACTGGGTCTTAGAGAATTCAAATAAACTGCTGGAGGTCAAGTAGCTAGTCAAAATGGAACTTGATCTTTTTACATTAAGATTACCTGACTTTAAAGCTACTAAACATCACACCTTGTTAAAATTTGCCTCTTTATCAATGGGGAGTATTTTATTAAATAAATTTTAATCAATTACTTAAATCAATTACTAATCTATATCCTCACCTTTTGAATATTCATCAATAACTTTGATGATCTTGCTTTTTATTAATTTGGCTAGTTAGCATTTTATAAAATGAGCACCTTTTAAAAATTAACATATAATGTATTATTTGCCCTAGGGGTAGGGGTCTGTGAATCATCAGTCTTACACAATTCACAGCACTCACCATAGCACATACTCTCCCTAATGTCCATAACCCAGCCACTTTATACCTCCCCCACCATGCCCCAGCAACCCTCAGTTTGTTTCTTGAGATTAAGAATCTCTTATGGTTTGTCCCCCTCCCGATCCCATCTTGTTTCATTTTTTCCCTTCCTACTCTCCATGATCCCCCGCCCTGCCTCTTAAATTCCTCATATCAGTGAGATCATATGATAATTATCTTTAATTGCCTTATTTCGCTTAGCGTAATACCCTCTAGTTCTATCCACATCATTGCAAATGGCAAGATTTCATTTTTTATGACTGCATAGTATTCCATTGTATACATACACCACATCTTCTTTATCCATTCATCCGTTGATGGACATCAAGGTTCTTTCCATAGTTTGGCTATTGTAGACATTGTCACTATAAACATTTGGATATACGTGTGAAATGGGCTCCTTTAAAGTCACCACCAATTCTTTATATAGGGTATAAATATATGCTTAAATTGCTCCTATTCAGTCAGATTAAGACTTGCTCTACTCATTTGCTAGGGCCACCATAAAAATGTACCTACCCCAGACTAGGTGGCTCAAAACAACAGAAATTTATTTTCTCTCAATTCTAGAGGCTTGAAGTCTGAAGTTAAGATGTTGGTAGAATCATGCTGGCTCTGAAATGTGTAGGGAAATCATCCCTTGCCTCTTTCCAGCTACTGGTGGTTTTCTGGCAATCCTAAATGTTCCTTGGTTCATCCACATGTTACTTTAATCCTCTGTCTTTGTGTGATCTTCTCCCTGTGTCTTCATCTTCACAGGACCATATTATGCAGACAACAGTGATGGTGTACTGAAGGCCCTCTCTCCTTCAACATGACTTCATCTTAACTAGTCACATCTGCAATAAATTTATTTTCAAATAGCTTGCATTCTTAGGTACTGGGGAGTAGGACTTCAATATATTTTTTTGCAGGGGTGACACACAATTCAACTCATAATCCTTACATACATAAACTCAACCTGCATGATCAAAATAATGTTATGTTTCTTACCATGTCTTCAAAAAGAGAGTAGATGAAGCTTTGTTAGGCATATTCCATTATATCATTCTTTTTAACTATTTCATCTATATGAACAAATTAGATTCAGAGATAGAAAATTATTCCTAAAGGACCAGAATCTAATGCTCTCTCTTTTTTGTATGGAATTCCAACTGATATTATTGAGTGTACTCCTGCGGGGAGAAAACAACTTTACTGATATTACTTATGATTTTGTTATTCCGAGTGGGTTGCATTTTCTTTTTGCTCATTTAGATACTTTCTCTTGGAACACAGAGTCAAAACTTGTGGAGTGGGCTTGGGGAATTTGTTCTTCCGAAAGTGCTTTATTCTAATTTTATTTTTTATTACTCATATTGTAAATGAGACAGGCTGAAGAGGCATTGCCAGACTAATTTTTTTTCAGCCTTTGTAATTTGGATTACTTTCCTTCCACATACATCTAATTATAAGAATTTCTTAGATGTAGATATCAAAGAATTTTAATATTTAATTTTCCCCTAGGAATTTGATGAACAAGATATTATGTTTATTAAATTGGTCTTAGGGGTGCCTGGGTGGCTCAGTGGGTTAAAGCCTCTGCCTTCCGCTCAGGTCATGATCCCAGGGTCCTGGGATCGAGCCCTGCATCAGGCTCTCTGCTCAGCAGGGATCCTGCTTCCCTTCCTTTCTCTCTGCCTGCCTCCCTGCCCACTCGTGATCTCTCTCTGTCAAATAAATAAAATAAAATAAAATAAAATAAATAAAATAAAAATTAGTCTTAGGGCAGGCATCCCTAAAGTCATAGCCTATGATACATGATTTGTATTTAGATATCATTTTTTTTTTAAGATTTTTATTTATTTATTTGACAGAGAGAGATCACAAGTAGGCAGACAGGCAGGCAGAGAGGAGGAAGCAGGCTCCCTGCTGAGCAGAGAGCCCGATGCGGGACTCGATCCCAGGACCCTGAGATCATGACCTGAGCCGAAGGCAGCGGCTTAACCCACTGAGCCACCCCGGCGCCCCATGTATTTAGATATCATTAAACTATGTGTAAATTGTGATTATTTCATACATGTGTAACATGGACATTGAACCTCTTAATTGTCAAATGTAATTATCTGTTTCTAAGTTTCAGCCTTATTTACCTTTCTACACATTTGATAATTTCTTTCTCCCTCAAATTCTTCTTTATTTCTGGTATCCACCACACACTACTAGTACTTTACTTTATACATGAACAGTCCTTTTTAGCATCCTCTTCTGCCTTCTTATCTGCTGTCTACCTCCATGCATTTGCATTTATTCCAAAACATAACCTTTTTATCCATATGATAGTGTGTGCACTGCAAAAATTTACATATCTATAGGCCAGTGTTGCCCAAATCTACTTTTCTAGCCTTGATATCACCAAGTCTTTGACCTCAGTTGCCCTATGAATATTTTCTGGGTGTTTGTGTTTCTGAGTACAAAATGTGCCAAATTCATTATATTTTCTACTAAAGAGCTTTTGTGGTAAAGTAGATATCATTACTTCCTCAGTTTACTCATTTTCCATTCAGTTTTGCAATTCTTACCCCAAAACACAAAGTATATTTTCCCCCTTAGATTCTGGGCTAGATAATGAGGTGACTTGGTCTGGCTGATGGGATGCTAAAAGCAAGAGCCTTTTCAGCATGGAGGGACTAAAATATGCATGGACATGTTCTCTTGCACCTTTATTATACCATACCCTGTCTAGCTTGCTGGTCCAAGGAGGTTGTGCAAAGAATGTAGTAGAGCCAATCCACAGACCTATATTTGAAGTAAAACTACCCAGATGAACCCCCAAAACTCATTAGGTCGACTGCTGTGAGTGAACCCAAATGATAAAAATAGAGGCAACCTGGTAAAATGTGTGAGAAGTAGATTGTTGTCTTGGTGTGTCATTGAATTTTGTGGTTGTTATACAGCAAAAGTTTTCTGATGCAAAAATTGGTACTTGGAGTGCTAATAAAACAAAAAAACAAACAAAAAACCCTAAAATACATGGCATGATTTTAAGCATGGATGGCAATTTAGGAAGAAGCTGACATAAGAGGTTGAGAAAATGGTAGTCAGTATGATATAGTCATGAAATAGTTGTTAAAAGCTGTCCTTTGTTATCCTCTGGAAGACTGATATCAGATGTAATTAATTTCTAGATTTGGGCAAGATGGACTCCAGGCAGAGTGCAGAAGGAGAGCTCTAACTTATTTAGATGGATTTAATAAGGCAATAAAAGTGAGAAATTAGGTCAGAAAAGAACTACCCAGTTAGTAAATTGAATGAGGAGGTAATAGAGAGCTTCCATAATATACTGTTTATAAAACTTAAAAATTCTTCAGCCTTTGTAACCTTGCAAAACAATAAAATATTCTCAAATTAAGATAGATACAGCTTTGGGGCAAAGACAAAATCAAGGGCCTTTAAGGTGTAATTTAGGGGTGTAGGCCAAATCAAGAAGTAGCCCTCCTGTGTTTTCCTGATATTTGGAAGAATTAAAGGCACCTGGTATGTCTTGTAGGGAATAAAAGGGCCTCTACAAAGTATAGTCCCAAAGATTCTTAATGGGTCAATGCTACTCAAAGCATGCAAAGGTCTGTGGCCTTTATAACTATGGTTCATGGAAATAGAATATACAATAAACCACA
The DNA here is from genome assembly GCF_009829155.1 of Mustela erminea. Taxonomy (NCBI): domain Eukaryota; kingdom Metazoa; phylum Chordata; class Mammalia; order Carnivora; family Mustelidae; genus Mustela; species Mustela erminea. The sequence goes on from NC_045626.1 coordinate 40,846,192, forward strand.
CATATTTTTCACTTTTGTAAATGTTGTTGACTATAATCAAGTATATAAAAAATCAACTCATATTTGGGGATAGTTAGCTAAAGTATCATCAGCCTGGCTTAAAGGGACTAAAATTGTTTAATATCTAAAATAACTTGTATGTCCCCAATTTTGCAGGCAGAAATTAGGCTAAGAAAGCAGAAGGCATATCTTCCAACAATGTCTTTAGAACTGGACAAAGGTGATGACAAAAGTGGCTGAAAGCCCCCTTAAGAGGCAGAACTGGGACCTACTCAAGGGACTTTTTTTTTTTTTTTACTTCCAGAGTAGGGTGGAGCATGGAAACATTTACATAGCAGGAATTCTGAGTTGCCAAGGAGTAGTGACTCCTATGTACTTTTCTTTTTTTCTTTCTTCAAATGGGAATGTTTTTTAGAGATTGCTGGTTTCTATTTCAAAATTTGTGTGATGTATGCATGAGGTCAAAAATTTACTTGTATGTTTGTTTATCTCTCCCCTTCTCTCTCTATTCGCAGGTCTCTAAATCAAGAGAATGTGTGTCTCAACTGAATATACTTCATCAGATCCCAGATTTTGAGACTGATATTGACTAGATAAGACATTTGAGGATTTTTGGATGGAGTGGGAATGAGTATATTTTGCATGTGGGATAAGTGTGTTTTTATGGCCAAAGGGACATCTCTGAGGTTTACTTTAAAGACGTTTACTAGGCATCTTCAGGTTCTGAAGGCAACATATTCTGTCTTAGAGGATATCACTCCAACTATTTTACTCAGTAACATGAAAGAAGTTTAGTAATTTTTAAAGAAAACCTATAAATAAGTAAGAAAATAGTAGGCAAAAAATCTCTGAAAAGCATGCATAGTTTTATTCCTAAGATTCAATGAAGCAACATTTTATTTTTCATAATGTGGTAGGCCTAATCTAAAATGGCTCCCAGTGATCATGGTCTACTGGTATTTATGCCCTTCTGTATGCTCTAGGCTTAGTTATCTATTTCTTACAAATAGCAAAAATTATAGGTTGTTGCTTCCTAGGTCAAATTAAAGAAGATAGTGACTTCTATCTTGTTTTTATTTATTCTCCCTTGCCTTTTTGCAGTCTAATTAAGTTGACAGTTACTTAAGGTGGTTTTTTTTTTTTTTTAAATTTTATTTATTTGAGAGAGAGAGAGAAAGGTTGAGAGAGAGAGAAAGAGAGAAAGAGAGAGAGAGAACAAGCAGGAGAGGGGCAGAGGGACAAGTAGACCTTCCACTGAATGTGGAGCCTGACACAGGGCTCAATCCCAGGACCCCGAGATCAAGACCTTAGTGAAAATCAAGAGTCAGATGTTTAACTTACTGAGGCACCCAGGTGTCCTTATGGTTGCTTAAGTTTGAATCCATTCTTTACTCCTCTCTTCCCCATGTTTTAGGTATATGGTATCGTACTTTACACTGTTTTATTTTGTGAGTCCTTTGACTGATTTTTACAGATATACTTATTTTTGCTGCTTTTGTGTTTCCTACTTTTCTTGTATCTACTTATTTTCTTTCTTTTTTACTCAGTCCCCTTTAGCATTTCTTGTAGAGCTGGTTGAGCGATCATGAATTTTTTAAAGTTTTGTTTGTCTGGGAAGCTTTATTTATCCCTCTATTCTGAATGATAGTCTTGCTGGACAAAGTATTCTCAGTTTTGGGTGTTTTTGTTTTTGTTTTTTTGGTTTGTTTCTTTTCTTTCAGCATTCTATCATGCCACTTTCTTCTGGCTTGCAAGATTTCTATTGAAAAATCAGCAGATAGCCTTATGGGATTTCCCATGTATGTAACTATTTTCCCATTCTGCCTTTAAAATTCTCTATCTCTACTTTTGGCCATTTTATTTACTATGTGTCTCGATGTGGATTTCCTTGGGTTGATTTTGTTGGGGGCTCTCTGTGCTTCCTGGATCTGGATTTTGGGTTATTTCCCCAGATTCAAGGAGTTTTCAGCTATTATTTCTTCAGATAATTTTTCTGCCTCCTTTTATTTCCCTTCTCCTGGAGTCCCTATAATACAAATGTTATGTTTGATAGTGTTGTTGAGTTTCCTTAATCTATTCTCATTATTTAGTAATATTTTTTCTTTCTTCTATTTAGCATGATTGCTTTATTCTGTCCTCCAGGATATGGATCCATTCTTCTGCTTCCTGTACTGTACTATTTATTCCATCTAGTGTATATTTAATTTCAGGCATCAAGTTCTTCATCTCTGATTGGTTCTTTTTCATGTTTTCTATCTCTTTGTTGAGGGTCTTACTGAGGTCATCCACCCTCTTCTCAAGTCCAGTGAGTATCTTTATGAAAATTACTTTAAGTTTTCTATCAGGCATAGTACTTCGTTTCATTTATTCATCTTGCTCTAATTTTCTCTTGTTCTTTCATTTGGGACATATTCCTCTCTCTCCTCATTTTGTTTAACTTTATGTGTATCTGTTTCTATGTGTTAGGAAAGTCAGTTATGTGCCCTGCACTGGAAAGTAATGGTTTTATGAAGAAGAGGTCCTACAGTGACCTTTAGTGCAATTGTCCTCTGTTCACCAGCACCTTGAAATTCAGGGGTATCCCCTTTGTGTATTTTTTTGCACCCTACTCTTGTGGCTAAGCAGAGTTTGCCTTAGTCCAATCATCTGTAATGCCTCTTTTTGCCTGTTTTGGGCAGGGTTTGGAAACTATGTTGTTAATAGTCCCATCAGAGTCTGCCTTGGGCTTGAGCTGAATCAGATCAGGCATTTGTCAGAGCTTTAGTTACACTGAACTGCCTGGCAGTCTTGGTGTTTTCACCTGGGAGGCTTTTGTTGGTGGATAGGGCCTGCAGTCAGACAAGATATCTGCCTCTACACCACTTTGCAGCTGCAGTTGAACTGGTTTATGGGATTATCTTCCCCTTTCCCTCTCAGGAATCACTTCAAAGTGGTGCTGGCCCCGTCAGGGTTGCTTGCATAATGCCATGCCAAGGCCAAGTGGGATGGCATGAATCCACATAAAAGCATGGGGGCTAGACACATGGTAGTATCAAGGTTTACAAAGATCTGCTATGAGAGGAGTCCTGGTTCTGATTTGGATAGCAGCTGAGACTGGTTGGAAGAAGTGAGTCTATAGAAGAGCATGGAGGCTTGGCATGCTGTTAACAAGCCAGGTGGAAAGTGTTGGTGCTGCACTGGTTCCCACAGGTGTCCATGTAGCTAGACTGGGTGTGGAGGGGCAGTAAATGGTGCCTACCAGCTCTTCTGTTGTTGGAGAAGTCTCTCAAAGATCCCTGTTCCCTGCAGCACACACTCATAGATTAGTAAACAAATCTCTTCCTAGGTATCTGAGTCATCTTTTGAACTACTGCTTTTACACTCTATCTCAGAGGGCCTCTTTGCTGTCCTATCTCTTTAAGGATGGGAACTCAGGTTTCCCTCAGCCTCTGGCTCTCCTAGAGCCAAGTCACTGATTTTTAAAGTTCCACATGTAAGCCCCATTAGTTATAAGAACTCAAGAAATTAAGACCCTCTGGTTTTGAAAGCCAAATATTATGGAATTCACCTTCCCAATGAGGGTCCCCTGTGTCTGGGGTGCCTGGTATAGAGTCTGCTCATCTCCATTCTCCCATGCTTGTGGGGGTCGCCCTCTTGTGGACAGTCTTTCAGGTTAGCTTGGTTCCCAACTATGTCTTTGCCCTTTGTACCATTTTTGATGGGCCCTCTTCTCTATATTTAGAGTTTGTTCTGCCAGTCTTTGGGTAATTTTCTGAGTCATTTACACTAATGTGGGTGTTATCTAATAGTATCCATGGGAAAAGGTGAGTGTAGGATCCTCTCTACACTGCCATCATTCCCCAGAAGTCTTTTATCTTCTTAATTAGGGATGTTTGTACCATTTTGGAAAATTTTTAATAAAATTTTGTTCCATCCATACCATCAGCAACTATATAATAAGTTGTATTTATCACAATTTTGACTATATCTAAAATATATTCAGGTTTTAAAAATTATTAAAACAGACATCATTTATATGTAGTTCTGCTTACAGACAGAAACAAGGTCAACAATAAATTGCTTTTCCTTAACTAGAAATTCTTGACTGGTTGTACTTGAGGATTTAATTTTTGAATACTTAATTGAGTTTGATAGGACCAAAATGATATACATTCAAGAATGTTTAACATGAAGTGATGATCAAAATTTGAAGTATTTCTTTCCTGGCCTTTAAATATGAAACAAAAAAATGTGCTCCTTAATTTCTCCTGTGTGCTGGGTGACAGATGGGAGAGGAACTTCCTTCATGCCCCTCCCTTAGTCTCAATGCTCAAGGGTAGCATTGTAGTTTCCATATCTCCAACTTCATAACTTTCAGATATGCTATGTCTTTGACTACCTCAGAGATGTGCAACAAAGTAACTGAAGGGAACTCAATTCCGTATCTCAGTCTCATGACTGCTTGGGAGGTCTTATACTGACATCTGAAGCCATCCATGCATCTTGAAAGGTGAACTTCTGTGTTACCTCTTAGTAGCAAGAATTCCTTCCTTCTCTAGCCTTATGAAAAATTTGCCACTATAGATTTATTACTCCCTGTTTTCCAGACTGGCCCTGGACACAAGTCATATTCATAAAATTCTGTTTCAACCTAAATGGGAATTTCTGGCATGTAATCAGGACTATAATAGCAAATATTAAAAACTGAACAAAGTAGAAACTTTACAAGAGAAATACATACGAGGTTTACATGGAGGACTATCTCTATGCTAATCAAGCTCAATAACTGTTTGTTAAATGATTTTTTTCCCTTTCCTATTTCCTTTCTGAAGCTTGGAAAGTTTGGCCTGTACAATTTATTATCCAAAACTTTAAATTTTTACAGATATTAACTTGAAGGTTTTGAAATTGAGACCAGGTGGTTCAATTCAGGGCCTTACATTTGGGATATTGGATTCCTCTAGGGTAGCAGTCTGTCAAGAAAACCTTAATGCAGCACAAAGATAAATCCAGATTCTTGTGCCAAGACTTGAGGGGAATGAGGCTCTCTGCATGAACTAATCTAAAGTTCTGACTGTGTTGATGAGCAGAAAATGGTGAAATTGTAAATGCATAGTTATTATGGAGATGGAGACATTGCCTTTTAGAGATTTCTTCTGGTTTCATTCCACTCTGGGGATAGGAGATCAGGAATATTTTAACTGGCTTAAGATATCAAAGCAGTATAGAAATACTGCTCTAGCAAGGAAGATTTTCCTATCAGGGAAGTTTTCTAAATTAACAAGATTTGTTTATCCTTTAGTTCGCCAACATTATTGAACAGAATTTGTCTCCAGTATCTGCTTTTGCACGCATGCTGTCAAAGCTCTCTCAATCTTTCACATCCTGTTTGTGTTTGGGGACGTTTTATTTTTTTCTTTAATCTCTCTGGATTTTTCACTCATATTGCCTCTTTTTCCAAATTTTTTTGATTAAAGCCTATATTCTAAATACTTATTTTCTGAAAGCTAGAGTGGGCAATGACTGTGTTGTGGATTTAGGACTTTGCACTGTAGCTCATAGTTGCTGTGGCTCTGAGTTCCTAAGCAGAGTTGATATGCACATCCTCATCCACATACCCATGTTCTTAGCCTGTGGCTCAAATCCAAAAGTATCTGTTTATCATAATGAGTTTGATTACCAAAAGCCAGAATTTGACCCTGCCCACTTAGTCGGTTCCACCATGAAATAGCAATCCTATAACTGGGAAAAAGCATTCAATTACTACATGCTCTTAGAATATCTATGAATAGAAAAAAATAAGTAAGTTTTGATCATACATCATCATTTAGAAGTTTCACTTTGATAACCCATAAGAAGTATTTATCTTCTAAATTAATTTCATAGCTAAAAAATAAAAAAATCAAATTTTCCATTCCTATGTATTACATTAAGTTTCTTAGCATTTTATATAAAATTCTAACCCAGCCTTTAAAACAGCTGCCACTTTTTTACAGAAACCCTGTGCTCTGAGCGTATTTACTTATGCTTTCACATTTTGTCAACATTGCTATGCCCTCTGATATTTATAATGCTTTCACCTGCTGCTTCATTTTTAAAGAACGTTTTATTTTATTTTAAAAAATGTATCATGGTACAACTAACATACAATGTGATATTACTTTTAGTTTATATTAACTACAATGTACATCAATATGTGCAACATATTGATTCATTAATTCTATACTTTACTCAGTGCTCACCACTATAAAGATAGTCGCCATCATCATGTTATTACAATATTATTGACTATATTCCCTATGCTGTACTTTTCATCTCTATGACTTCTTTATTTTATAAGTAGAAGTTAGTACCTCTTAAACCCCTTTACCTATTTACTTTCCTGATCCCATCTCGTGCTTATTCTTCACCCATATGTGGTCTTACTTTCTCCAGGAAGGCTTCCTAAATGACTGAGGCTCTCCTGATCACACCTATTTAGATTTAACATACAATATGTTATGTTGTGAATCTCAGAAGATTGAGCATAATCTTTACTTTTGTTAAACAAAAATACATTAATTTCCACCTATGTATAACTATTGTCTTAGTGACTGCGGATTTTTTTTTTTTTTCAAGGAGAGGTGCATCAGTCAATCTCTCAATTCATTGCATTGGCAATTTCTGACAGAAATAGTACTTTGTTCAACATTATCATAATTCTGAGTGAAATCAATAGTGTAGCTCATTATCTAGTCTCTCAGTTTGTGTCCCCCTCTTATTTACCATGTGTGTTGGAATTATTAATTAAATTGTTTATTTTATTTATAGTATAATTAAAATTAATTGTTAATTATTATTAAATTAATAATTTATTAATTATTAATTAAAAATGCAAATTACTGTAGTGAGAAACTGAAGAAATGAATCCAAACCAAAACCTTAAGGTACACTGAAGAGAGTGAACAGAAATAATAACCTAAACCTAAAGTTTAAGTTTTCCTAAAATTGGTTTCTTGGAAAAGAAATTTTTATGGTAGAAATAATGGCAATTAAGAAAATAACTCATCAGTTGCATTTATTTCTATGATAGATAGCTCTTCAAATACAATTACTTTTTTCTTATTTGAGGGGATGGTAGTAGTGTGGCACCACAATATATTCATCAGTCCTCTGAAATACTCTCAAATGGATTTTTTTCCACTAATCAATGCTACCAAATCAGAATTTAGTTGTGCAAAGTTGTGTCCCACTTGTCTTTCTATTTTTTAAATTTGTGCAGTTGTTTGAGCTTCTATTTTTCAATGATAATTGAAAATAAAGATGAGCTCATAAAAAATAGTTTTTAAAATTTTTGTATTCATTCTGAAGAGAAGAAATCTAAAATCAAAATTAGACAGCAGACAAAGGACTAAAAGATCCTTGTTTTGAGTCCTTTAGAAGAAAGAAATTGGGCTTTTTTGAGAAGCCAGCAGATGAATAAGTAATATTTGCTCTTTAAATAAGAATTGATTAAAAGATGGTTTGGACAGAAGCTCTAAAACAAAGGTGGTTGCAACATTGACAAGAAGGAGCAGATGTAGCTAACTGGTGTTTCCTGAATTAACACAACTGAGATTCTAATACTGAATACTCACATTCTTAAGCAATTAGGCTATGTGAAATTATATACTAGAAAAGAAATATTAGCCAATGCTACATATCAGTTAACTGTTATTTTTTATAAGTATTCACATTAAAAGCAGTCTATGCCACAGTATTGGAATCTTTCATTTTGACCTTATTGATAAAAAAATGCATTATTTACATTAAAATATTTGTTAAAAAATTTACTAACATGATAACCATTCAAATGAGAAGAGTAGAATAAATATAATTATAAAATCTATAAATAGTTCAAAATTCAAAATTCAATAGTATTTCATAACAAAGTAGACATTCAATTATTTATTTCATGTCTTCCTTACTAGTTGTGGACAGGGTTCTATGTCTTTCTCATTCATCATTATTCGCAGAACTAGATCAGTGTCTGGCTTATAATGGCCACTCAAGAGTATCTGTTGATTAAAAGAGAAGCAGACTTCATAAACACAGAGAACAATTTGGTGGTTGTTAGAGGGGAGGAGATGAGAGGGATGGGCAAAGTAGAGGAAAGGGATTAAAATTTTAGGATAGGAACAGATTTCTTAAACACAAATCAGTGAAAAAAATAGAAAGATTGGCAATCCAACTTAAATAATGGGCAAGGGGCTAGAATGTACTTTACGAATGAGGGCAGGTGGAAGGCCAACTGACAGATGGTTAGATGTTCCTCCTCCTTTTCAGGGAAACATACTGGAAGCATGATGGGATGGCCCTGAGCACCACCAGAGTGGCAAAAACTGCAAGCTGGCCAGGATGTGAAGCAGCATTTAAGCCTTGGTGAGAGTGCGAACATAAGACTGTTACCAAACACTGTCCACATTTGCTGTGCAGCTAAACACTGACATACACAGTGATTCCACAAGATGTGCACCCCAAAAAGGCATTCAAATGTACACCAGAAGACATGTACAAGAATGTCTACAATAACATTATTCATAATTAAAAGTGGACACACCCCAAATCCAAAAACAGTAGAACTGACAGAGAAATTGTGGTATATTCATGACATAAAATATTATATATTGTATAATTCCATTTATATAAAGCTTAAAAATCAAGAAATACTCATCAGGATAGTGATGACTTTGGGGAGGAAAGGTAGTGTACTTTAAAGGTACTTGGTCTGGATGATGGTTACCAAGGTGTGTTTATTTTGTGATAATTCAGTGAACTGTAAAACTTGTGACTTGTATACATTTATATGTGTGTGTTATATTTCAATAAAAAGGTAAGAAAAGTTTAAAAATATTTACCAATTAATGAAAGGATGAATTAACAAATAAATATTTAACAACTATAAAAATAACCAGACCTACTATATTGTGCTCAATAAAAGACCTGTATGCAGTCCTGTACACATCAGCTTTCTATGAATTATAGAGAATTTTTAAGGTAGAATCAAAATAACTCTCTTATAACTTTACACTTAATGAGGTTTTGTATTTAGTAACCTAAATATTAGAAAACAAGCTGAACCTAAATTTAAAAATCGTAGGTTCTATACAATGATTTCAAGATTATTTCATTTCTCCTTTTTTTCCCTCCAGATATATTAATTAGGGCTATGAGGAGCATAAAAGTCTCATTTAAAATTTATTGGCCATATTTTACTAAATTATAAATTTTTTGGTCTTATTGAAATATGTCAATTTTTTAAAAAATTAACCTTAAGCTAGCTTACTATATCCTTTTAGCCTCAAGCTAGGGAACTCTCAAATTAGGGACAAATGCCCATAAAATCATAGTTTTGAAGTAGTAATTATAGTGCTCTAATGGAAAATAAAACAAGGGTATAATTAGTAAAATAAATACCCTCCCACAGTAATTGGGAGATGAGAGTGCTATTTTTCTTGATGTTTACTTTTTAATGGGACAATTCCTAGGTCCCTGAGAAAGATATTTCTGGGTCCTTAAGATGGTAAAAGACTAATTTAGCTTTTAAGGATGTACAAATTTTTCAGAGACAGAATGAGAACATATTACAAGTCAGAGACAGAGTAAGAACATATTAAAATAAATGGTATGAGAAGGGAGGTGGGGGGAATCTCTTCCCTTATTTTTAACAGAGAGAATTAGGCCTATTATTTTTAATTTGCATTTGCCCTTATGTAAGTATAGTCTAAATTAATAGCAGCTGAATGTGGAAGAAGGGTTAATATCAGGAATTTCTGATTTTGATTCTAAATTTCCATTCTCAGAGTTGATTAGACTCCTCTCCTCTTTGATCATATTTTATTTATTCTTCAATGAGTTCAGGTGTTATTTCAACAGTCAAGTTTCCAAAAAGCCCCTTGGGCTGGGTTACCTTTCCTCCATGCCGAAATCTGTACACATTTATTATACCAGATGGTGCATTATAATTCTTGATAATTACAGTTTGGTCACTGGAGCTGAATAAAGACAGGATAAATTGTCACCTGTATTATATAATGGAAAGAATGCAGAAGATGAAACTGGAGGTTGCAGTTATGTTCCAGCCTTGCCATGTACCAACTTGCTAAGTAATTATAATATCTACTTCCGTGGGTTACTGGGAAGATTAAATGAAATTATGTGATTAGCACAGTGTAAACCATAAAGCAAAAGTGGGTCTGAATGGAGCTCAAGGAATGTTGTTGGGTTAAATACATTTTCAAAATCCTTCCAAGACCCAGGATTTCACACTTTGCTGATTTAGGATTTAGGATAATATTGCAGGATTTATTTCTTTAATTTCCACAGTTCTTTTCATTCATGTCATTTAAGTATTTACACTTCAGTTTTATTTGTTGAGTTTCTTAAATTTTTTTATCATCTGGATGCTAACCTTTGTGCATGGAATCAGATTAATTAGTGTCCATTGATGTTTCTAAAATTTATTTAGAATTGGAAATAGGCCTAAATGGACATCTGGTATGAAAAACAAGTTGAAAGCATGTTATTTCCTTGGTGACAAAATATATTTGATTTAGAATTACTAGATGATATTATTCTTTAGAGGTTTACCTTTTATTTGTTGTATATTTAATTTCAATCCAAAAACTTTGATTTTGCCTGGCAGAGAAGCAAAGTGTTAAGTTGCATTTGGAGATGCAATGTTAATTGATTCTTAAAACACTTCTTTTCCATAAAGCTTGAAAATATGGTGTAAAACACTAGTTCCCTTTCTAAATACATATTGGAAGATGCTAATATTACTTTTCTGACACAATAAAGGGTGACTTTCTACCTTTTACAGAGTATATTTTTTTGAGCATTAGGGCACATGTTTAGATACGCCAAGCAAATTAGAACACCTGCCTTGCTGATGCCAGGTAAATGATGCCTGAGAGATCAGTAAAGCATATTTTCAAGGTATATTTATATAATAGAGCCATGTTTTGAAAACTATAAATTCCTTATGCTCCATTTTTTTCCTAAATATCTGGCACACATGTAAAATCTGAGAGAGCAGTCCCTTATGCATATTTAACATGAAGAATGATCTGGTCAATTGTCAGTATGATTAAATATAAAAAAAATGATTTGTTAACATTAACTTCCTATACAGTACCTCATGAAAAACAAACCAAAAAATATCTTAAGAGGATTTAGCAATTTTTAAAATTTTTTTTAGAGAGTTCTTTATTTTATCAGCACAATATTATTAGTCAGCCCATATATGAGTTTTAATATTGGCATTTTTGTCTCAAAATTATATATAATTCAAAATTATAAGTGTATCCTCAAACTTGAAATGAAAACAATCAAATTGAATTGTAGTTGAGTAGAGAATGCAAGGAAATGATTAATAAGAGAAACCAGTTAAATAGTGAAATCTATGAGGTTTAGAAAATGTAAATTAAAACAGGAAGTAATGTAATGAGAGAAACTTTGAAAATAAGGTGATCATTGCTTTACATTTAAGTGTAGTTAGTAAAAATTCCATAATTTTAGTTTTGATGTTTTCAGGTACCCCTCTGAAGACCAAATGAAAATCAGATGGGCCTGGGTATGTCTAGCAAAATGGAGACCAGAATCTCTGGTTGTTGCTAATGTTCTAGTTACATCAGAAATGAGGAGTCTCTGAGGGAAATTCATTCAACAAGAGGGAAGAATAAGCCATAAACATGAAACATGATTTTCTGAAAAGAATACATATTATAAGTATATCCTTTTAGATATTTTTGAATTATGGGCCCAAGACCAATACTGTGGGAGCAGAAGAAACACAACCATTAGGGTCTACTAATAAACTATAGTGAAAAAGTAGAAACCAAGTGTTACTCCCCCTCCACCCCTGCCTCACTTTACCACATGCTGTTGTCAAAGGACTATAAGTGGCTAAAACCACAGAAGTCACCCGAGGGACACTGTCATCATGTAGCATACTGGGAGACTCTGTAGTGCTCAGAAGGAGCCCCCACACCACACCCCTCTTCCAAGCAGCATGGTGCTAGAAATAATAAATGCACTGTTAAGCATCTACAAGGAATCACGGAATCAAAGAAATACTCAGAGGGAAATTGCCATGAGAGCTGTTAGCCTTCATCAGAAATATTAAGGCAATGGTCAGGAAAAATAAGGTTATTCCTTTTCTTATTTTTTAATTTTTATTTTTTTAGAAGATTTTTATTTATTTATTTGATAGACAGAGATTACAAGTAGGCAGAGAGGCAGGTGGGGGGTTGTGGCGGGGGGAGGGAAGTAGGCTCCCCGCTGAGCAGAAAGCCCTATGTGGGACTTGATCCCAGGACCCTGAGATCATGACCTGAGCCCAAGGCAGAGGTTATAACCCACTGAGCCACCCAGGTGCCCGATGTTGTTCCTTTTAATAAGATTCCATCTCTATGCACAGGCAAGGCCTAGGGAAACTGGAAGAACTCTAGAGTAAGTGATTAAATATCCCTGTCCTTTAAGTGTAAACAGTTTGGAGAAGTTCTGATGATAGGCTCTTTGGTGGTTTGCAGGATTTTCCAGGAGCCTCAGTATTTGAGGCAGTTTAATGGAGGAAGGCTTAAAGGCTTCCCTTGTAAGCTCCCAAAAGGAGCTGTTGAGCAAAACATATTGCGCATTATGGACTTTCCAAGGCCCAGAGTATGTTTTCTTCCTCACAATAAGCCTCACTGTCTGTGATTTCCTTTGAGTAAGTTGTGAATGAAGAAGATTGTTGGTCAAACTCTACTAAAACCTCAGGCTCATAAAAGGACTTTTGAAAGTATCAATGGACTTTGGTGGATAGGGTTAGAAGGCAAATCCAGTAGCAGCGCTACTTCATAAAAGAAGTAGCTGAGAGTAGAAACCTGTAAGTTTACTTGGGGGTGGTGAACTTAGTTTCACTTTGATCCTAGGGTCCTATTAAGTAAGAAAAACTCAACAAAAAACTTAGTAAGTTGCGGTATGTGCTTTATAATCTGCTAAGTAGTTGATACACATTGTCTCCTTCATTCCTCACAATTACCTTAGGAAATAGACATTATTACTAGCCCCTTTTATAACACGAAGAAACAGAAGTTCCTGGAAGATAGATGAGTTGTCTAAATTCTCATCATCTTTTAGGTTCAATCCCTGTGCTAAAAATGTTACCTGCATTACTTAATTAAAGCTCAGAACCACTATTGTTTTTTTGTTTTGTTTTGTTTTTTGAGGGAGGGAGAGAGAACTAGTGGGTTGTGGAGAGAGAATGCCAAGCCGACTCCACCCTGCAAGGAGCCTCAGGCAGGATTAGATCTCTAAATGGAATTGAACAATTTTTAAAATGATAACCTCTAAAAATGTTATATAATACAGCATTGCATTATGACAAGTATTTAAAAACAAGAAGTCTTGGTTATAAATAGTTGGTTATTTTCTCACTAATTTTTTCTCAAGCTCATTTCTCTTAAGTATGTGTTTGGTATCCTTCCAGAACTAATTACGCATTGTTAAAGAAAAAAAATCGCACCAGATAAGACAAGTATACAGAAGTTGATGTTATTCCAATATTATTGCCAGCAATAGGGGAGAGGGCATAAACCAAGTCTGGATAATCATTTCTGCTCTAACAAAGGATGGAGCAGTCTTAAGTATGGGGGTAAATTAGCAGGAAAGTCTTGGACTACATTATGGGGAAATTGATCAATGGTATAGGTAGAGTGCACGGAGTTTTCCTGAGTCTATAAATGTTTTTATGTTGAGATCATCTGTATTTGCTAATTGACTCCCATCCAAGTTAGGCTTCTGACTTCCCACAGAGACTGGGAGATAGGGGTGTTTCTTTAACATGTACATTTTATTTTTATTTGTTGATTTACTTTTTAAAAGATTTTATTTATTTATTTATTTGACAGAGAGAGTGAGCATGAGCCAGGGGGAGAGGCAGAAGCAGACTCCTTGCTGAGCAGGGAGCCCAATGTGGGGCTTGATCCAGGAACCCTGTGATCATGACCTGAGCTGAAAGCAGATGCTTACCCTAATGAGCCACTCAGGCATCTCAGTGTTTACACTGAGATGGTTTCCAGGTCCTTGTAAAAGACATTTCCTGGGTTGTAGAACTTGCAAGAGATGGAGAGAAGATTTACATACTTTTTGAAGAAGCAGAAAGAGAATTTACAACTATAAGTTTTCTAAAGTAAATGCTCTAAGAAAAGGGAGATTAGGAGGTTATAGTCAGAAAGAAATCTGTCTAAAGTTTAGTCAAGCTGAGAGGACCTTGAATACTGTCTCAACTACCATCATTTTGATTTTTTTTTTTTTAATATATCCGTGACCTTCTTAGGAGTGCTTTTTGCCGTATTGGTCACCACAAATCGTGTGTCTGCCCCACTTGTTAAGGGACGCTCTTAATGACCTTATTGTCCAAGTTGAGAGAGCATTCCAGCTCCCAGCTTTCCCACAAATCCAGGCAAACAGAATTTGAGACTCAAGATTTATCTTTGTTGCTTTTAAACCATCTCTTTATTTCATGCTACATTTAATCCAGCTATGGTTGGCTGTCCTGGAGGCAGCCTCTTTTTTTTTCCTCTGTGCCAACACTGAAATAACATTTTTGTCACGTTTTAGAAGGCTGATTTTGCAAAGTATTGGTGAATAATGTAGATCTTACTAAAGAATTATGAGGGAGGAAAAGGATAAGAATTTAGTTTGCACACAAAAATGTAATCCTAATTTTCCTCAAAGGCCCCCTTTCCTCCATCCCTTTTGAACTTTCTGTGAATATCTGCCCTCTCTGGAACATAGAAAAAAGCTTTCTTCCAGCTTCCTCGGAGATTATCCTGGGGCCAGGAGGTGGAGACACAGTCTCTCTGTATGTCTCTCAAAATACCCACCCCACCTCCCAATACAGTGTGTTCTTCTATCAGGAGATTTTACTGCTAAGATAAAAAAAAGTGGTTCCATACCAGTAGTTATATTAAGATTATTCTTCCCTAAATGGAATAATACTTGAACAGTGGAAGAATTGTTTTCAGATATATAAAAACTTGAAAGAAAAGTCCCGGGGAAAGAACATGCCTACATAAAGTTTTTTCCAAGACTCTGAAACTTCCAGCCAGAGTTAAATCACTGATGTGTGATTTTACTGTGAATTTTGGCTCTTCCTTACTCATGCATAATTAAGTTCCATTTCTTAGCTCCTCATGATTCTGCCAGAGCTCTCAATCAAATCAACTCAACTTTTCATGAGTCTTTCCTGTTATGTGGCTAAAGTTCAGTTTTGTTTTCGTCCAATGAAGAATTAAATCATAGATTCCATTAACTAAGCCAGATCATAGAAAATTTTAAACAGGTTATTACGGACTAGTGACTTTACAAAATCTTTGCACATTTATTCCTTTTTTTAATTCTTTTTTTGTAAAGAAGGCATAAAGTAAGTTTTACTGTTCAGGGGTAAGTAATTTCAGGTGTTATTTTCAGATCATAGCATAGTGGTTCAGCAGCTACAGGGTAATAAGGCCAGATTCCAAGAAACTTCTTAGTAATAAGGGGTTCACAGACAGAAAACCATGACTTTCAATGGAAGAATGAAACCCATCATCACCATGTTATGAGCTACTTAGTGTCAATAGGCTCAAATTTAGAGAATGAAGGTAAGATACTCTTTTGTGCCTAAAAAGCTCAGGTTTTCTGTTTTGAAATAGAAAGTTGATAAGACTATTATTTAATGGTTGGTGAAAAATCTCCTACTGAAAAGAGCGACTCTCAATTTGTCAGTTTTATTTTAAGGACAATCAAACACTGTATCATTAATGGGCTTAAATTCCTAGACAAACCCAGAAATGCTTTTTAATCTGTGATAGAGTTGGTAAAGTATATAGATACAATGAAGTGTGATTGAACCAAACCTATTATTATTATTTTTTCTTTAAAGTATCACCATCCAGTTAAGGCATTAAAGGCATGAAATACATGAATAATATACGTATCATTGTCTTGATAGACTAGTTCCACATAAAAATTGTAAGAAAGTTTCAGAAGGATAATTGAGATTAAAAGGTAACCTAATCCCTTAAATCTCCCCTTGAATATCAGAAAATAGGAGGAAAGATATAGAAATAGGAAAATAATGATTGCAAAGGAGAAATGGCACTGTAGAAAATGAAACAGTACTGTGGGTATTTTGTTTATTTCTTATAAGAAAATGTAAAGTAACATTCATCTTAGTGATAATAACTGGAGAAGTAGAAATTTGGGATTGCAAGAGAACAGAGTAGAGGGCACCAGGTCACCACCTATCTTCTATCCTCCTCTCCATTCAGTTGGCCATCTTTTCAGAGGAACAAGCATGAAAGTTGGAACCACGACAAAGAACTTCTGCCAAGGAAGGGAGATGGATAAGACATGGTCAGTGAGAGCAGTTTTAACATAGAGATTAAGATGGAGAAAGTTTCTTCCAGCAGTCCCAGACTGAAAGGAAGGTAGACAGAGGGAGACTTGAATAACATAGAAAAGTACAATTTCAAGGGCAGCACATCCTACCTCAAATACCTTCTTTGCAGTTTTGGTAATGTGGAAAATGTAAAGGAAAGACACACAGAGGAAAAACCTCTGTGGAAGCAGTCCAGGGGAAATGATAATAGCAGAGGCCAGAGGTGATGGCTAGAAGACTAGGAGGACGGAACATGGCATCCAAGATGGTGTGGAGTGTTTGCGAATGAATCCCATTTGCATGTTAAGAGCGGCCTGTGTAAAGTTCATTCTAGTGATTTGGACTTTATAAGCCATTTTTTTGGTAAATAGTTCTCGTATATTGACAGGGCCTGTAGAGAATGTTACAAACGTTCCCCAGGACATTGGTTAGGATTCCCACCATTTCTGAACTGTGTTCTATAGCACAATGTAAAATGTAATGTAGAGCAAGAAGATGGGAATCTAAAGATAGCATAAAATTAATAAAAGGTTGCACAGACGAGGGACAGTCTCACTATTCTTCACCATGTTTTGAAATAAGTTTTAGGTCTTTTTTTTTTTATGTTCTTTTTAAGGAGGATTAACTGTAGTGTGTTCAAGTATCTGTAATATACCAGTTGCTTAGATGGAAAGGTATCTAAATTTCCATACCTTGAATATCATTATATAAATCAAAACATATTTTTGATGGGTTTAACCTTTTATTTTTATAAACTTTTAAAATATTGTGTATTGACAGTTATTTTGATAATATGAAATAGTTCTTCAATTTAACCTCAGGTAGGAGAACTATTAGAAGCTATAAGAGATTTCAAAATCAAAGTAGGATTCATGCTCTCTAAAGCAAAAGAAAATAATGTGATAAAAAATCAATAAAGAACTTTTAAAATATTAATATATTCCCTACATAATCTTTTATATGAATTTAATGAAAATTTTAAAAATCATGGAAGGGAATAATTACTTTTAAGATTGCTAATAAAAATTCACTTTGTAGGTGTAAACGATTATGCAGATTTTGGCTACAAAAAGACATGTCCACTTTTGAAATACTGGAGGGGTTTGGTTTTTGCCTTAGCTTTCAGCCCTTTCAATAACACAGCTGAGGTGGATATACATATCTTAATGACTCATTCACTGATGAATGCAATTCTGTCCAATAAAACAAGGGGTTTTTAGAATTTTTCATAGCAACCAGATTCCACAAGTGCTGCCTAATTTAGCATAGAATTCAAAGTCAGAGAATGTGGCTCTCTTTGCAATACGAAATAACATTCAGAAGAATACATTGTAATTAAAGTAAACTTCAGAACTTAAATATAGCAATTAGATGAGGAAACTCAACTTTTCTCTCATAAAAATGAGATTTAAGTGACCCATGACTGCCAACCTCTTTTATGTTTTTAATAAATAAAATGTTCAACTTCACATTTTTATAAGTAAGTTTATTTATTTAACCAAGTTTTTTATAAGGATGCTTAAATTAAATTTATCTCTAAATTCCACATGTATCATGCTTGGGTTTCACCTCTGCTCAAGTTAAATAAGTCTGTCAGATCACAGAGACAGACACCGATTCAACAAATTTGGTGGTGGCAAATAGATGTGGGTGGCACTTTTGTGATAGTGTGCGTCTACCAAAATTGTCTTCAAATAAAATAGGACATTATGTTTTTATTTTTACTTTAACAACAGGTAGAATCTATGCATCTTACATTATTTTGCTAAGATTTTTGATGATAAAAATATTCGATTAAAATCTTTAATTGTCACTAGGGGCATGGATAATGAGTAGTTGTCTCCTATGAAAACCAAAGATTTATATTTTAAAATTTTTATAATTTTACTGGCTTTTATAGTTTTAAAATATTGCTCCTCCTTTGACAATAAATTTCATTAGTAATTATAAGTTGGCAGTAGATGCTATTAAGTCTTCTGGTTTTTTTTTTTTAATGTTTTCACCCAATAATAATAGAAAACCCGCTTGTAATAATTCAAGCAGTATATATTAACACCTAAGAGAGCAAAGAAGAAATCTCATGACGTAATAAATTAGATTGGTATAATCATCATGTTTATAATAATAGAGAAAATTTTTGTCATTGTTGGCTGGTTATATGAATAAAAACAGGGATTATAATCAGCATAATATTTTGGAAGTACATCATACCTATATTCTCATATAGTTGAAATTAGGGATTCTAAATTATGTATCACCTCAACTGTGTTATTTTAAAACTCACTATTGTATTTAAATGCCATGACTTAGAGTTATTTTAAGACACATGTACATGAGAAATGCAATATCTCCTATATGCACTGAAAAGTCTCTGACATAAAATTTGATTATACTTAATTTTTTTCATTTGCTCCATAAATATTAAATAATCTGAATTACTTGTCCTAGTCTGTCACTCTGTGGATGGAATAACATTGTTTTAGACTTTTGTTACCTAGATGTATAAAGAAGGAAAGATGACTTGTAACAATTTACACTAATACTTGCTTAACCTTAAAGGATTGCAGTACATTAAAAAGAAAAAGCTTGACAAATCTTGCCCACAGTTAGAAATCAGATTATAGTGACATGTCAAAGCTTTTAAATAATCTCTCAACATGGTATGTCATGGTTAGTAGTGTGTGTAATATTTTGGCTGTTGCATAATATTGCATTATATAAATATGCCATAATGTACAGATAAGATGATTTTTCTACAACTTCTTACAGTAAATTTAAGTTGTTGCAGCTTAAGTTTTCTTTTATAAATAATGTTGCAATGTACACTTATATAACATCTTTTCATGCACATGTGAGAGTACAGTGTTGGTTGATCATGTGCTGTATGTACATTTTTAATGAAGCTAGCTAGTGAAAAAGTACTCTCCAAAATTTTACTCATTTATACTTCATAGCAAATGCTTGAGAGTTCAAATTACCCCATATCATCAACAGCTCTTGGTATTATATGACTTTTTTGCTGTTACTGTTAACAGATGATTGTGAAATATTATCTTACCTTTGTTTTACTTTTGCTGATTACTAAAGAAAATGCCATTTTTTCATTTATTTATTGGCTGTTTGGATAGCTTCTGCAAATTTCTTGCTAATAGGCTTCTCTCATTTTGTGATAGACCTATATATTTCTTAGTATTCATGGGACTCCACCACACAGTTTGGTAATTAATTTTTTGTAGGAGTTTTGAAAATACTTTTCCCAAACCCATTTTATCTCCTTTGTTGTCTTATTAGTTATAATCCTTTGCTTTATTATTTTTGTGTTTGCATTAGGGTTTATAGTATACATCTTAAGTTATCACAGGAGAGTGTGACATTATAAATGACCTTATAAGATTTAGTGTACAATTTGAAGACTCAATAGTATACTTGCATTTTTCCCATCGCAGTCATTATGCTATCATACATTTTGAATCAATACATAATAAACCCCACAAAGATTAATATTAATTTTGTATAAACATATAATTAATTTTTAAAAATTATTTATTTATTTGATAGAGAAGCAGCAAAATGAGAGCAAGAGCACGAGCAGGAGGGAGGGCAGAGGGAGAGAAAAAAGTGGACTTCCCACTAACAGGGAGCCCAATTCAGGACTCAGTCCCAGGACCCTGGGATCATGACCTGAGCTGAAGGCAGACTCTTAACTGACTGAGCCACTCAGGTGTTTCTAAACAGGTAATTAGTTTAAAAAATTAAAGTAATAGACAAGAATCATATATTTCTCATGTTGTTACCATTTCCAATATACGTCACTCCTTTCTGTATATTGTTTTTCACATGGAATCATTTTTATTTTGCCTGAAGTGATTCTTTTCATGTTTCTTACAGTGTCAGCCTTCTGGTTATCAATTTTTTTTTGAGACATATATTTCCAAAAAACACATGAAGGGGCTTTGTTTTACTATAATTTTTTAAAGATCATTTTCATTGGGTATAGAATTCTAAGTTAACAGTTTTTTCTTTTTATATTTAATAATATTTTCTGCTATCTTGCTTGCTGTTTAGTTTCGAGTAATAAATGTGATATTTTTATGTTTGTTCTTCTGTATATGATGTGTCTTTTTTGTGTATGATTTTAAGATTTTTTTCTTTACTACTGATTTTGAGAAATTTTATTATAATGTGTCATAGTATAATTTTCCTCATTTTTTGTGATTGATATTCTTTGAACTCTTGTTTTTACAGTTTTCATCACATTTGGAAAATTTTCAATCATTATTTCTTCAAATACTTTTTCTATATTCCCATCTCTCTGCTTTCCTTCAGGGATTCTCATTATATGTTTATTAGGCCACATAAATTTTTCCCACAGTTTACTAAAGCTCTGTTTATTTTTAAAATTTTATTTTATTTCTATATTGCATTTCAGATAGTTTCTATTACTATTTTCAAATTTACCATTTTTTTTTCTAGGTAGTCTAATGTCTACTATTTCACTAATCTCATATAGTATATTTTTCAACTTAGACATTATGGTTGTAATTTCCAAATTGGATCTTTTTATATTCTTCCAAGTCCATTGAATTTTTTGAGCCTATAGGATATAGTTATAATGACTAATTTTATGTGCTAATCTTCTAATCTTAATAGCTGTGACAGTTATGAGTTGGTTTTGGTTGATTGATTTACTCCTTATTATAGGACATATTTTCCTGTCCTTATACAGGCCTGAAAATTTTTTATTGAATTTCAGACATTGCTAATTTTAACTTGTTGGTCCTGGATATTCTTGTATTTGTGTAAAGGTTTTTCAGCTTTGTTGTAGCATGCATGTAGGTATTTAGAACAGTTTTATCCCTTAAGGTGTTAATTTTAAGATTTGTTGCATGGGATCAGGCCAAGAGTCAGTGTGTAACTATTTTCTACTTCAGAAGCAAGAGCTTTCTGAGTAGTCTAGCTGATGTCCAATGAGTCATGAGGTTTTTCCACTCTAGCTAATGGGATCAGGCACTATTCTCTATCACATGTAAGCATCAATACTATTCCCTTTAATCCCTTCTGACTGTCCTCCTTGTAATTTCCTTGTTAAGGAAATATTTTGAATATGCTCAATGAACAGTGCTGTGCTCACTGGTACTTAATCCTGCCAGCTCTAGTAATTCTGGTTACCCTGAACTCTCGGCTCAACTCAGGTATACTCCTGTGTTCCCTCTGCCTGCACCAGGGCCTGGAAATACTCTCAAGTCAGTAAGGTGGGATAATCACAGTGTTTGTTTTCTGTCTCTCAGGAATCACTTTCCATTACTGGCAGATGTGCAGTGTCATTGTTTCACATATTTTGCATTTTATTTTGGCTGTTATTTATTTTTGGCTTTTCAATATAAGAGGGCAAATATGACCTACTTTAGTCCATCTTGTTTGGAAATGGGACACAGCATTCTTTCTTTATCTAGTCTCTAAATAAGTTGCATAATATTGCAATGCGATCTGGTTCTTGAGTGTTTTGCAAATGTCACATCTAAAATTATTTGAACTTATCAGTTCTCCTATGTGTGCATGCATGTGTGATTTTTTAAAATTCTAATTATGTTTCTTTAATTTATATGTAGAGATGGATGGATGGTAGTGTAAATTAAGGCATTCTACTTTTTTATTAATCAGTTTTAGCAGGTTTTATTATAAAGAATATTGGGTATAAAATTTATAAGTTTTCAAATTTATCAAAACGCATTTTCTTTTTTTAAAATTCACTTTTATCTGTGGTTATGTCTTTTCCATTTCTAGGAGTGGATACTGGTTCCTTATCTTTGCCTGGATTTCCCCAAAATAGAGCCTGAAACAATGGTATGTCTAAGTCCTTATTGAGGAGTACAATCCAGAAAACCAAAGTTAAGGGTAAAATGAGTACAGCAAGCAAGGAAAGAGAACTAATACAAAAATACATTACTTAGTTGCCTGTAATCTTAGAATATTGGTTGTTCCATCTCTTATTACCATAATAAATGTACCTCTTGAATACCTATCTCAGAGAAGATCTAGGGAAGGATTTATCTATCATTTCCTTCTACTCATCATAACTCCTACAAATAGTACCAAACACTACCACAAGTACAAATTTATTATCATTGTCAGCCAACAAATTGCCAGCTTTGATTTACATTTTTCTTTAAATTTTTGGCCCCAAGGATTTTGATTCCATTAAAGGGGCTTAACTGTGCATTCAAAAATAAGCTTTCTCATGTATTTTTCTAACATAACTGTCTTGTGAGAAAGGGTTTTCCTGCCATGTTGTTAGGAAATGAATAAAAACACACTTTTTAAAGTGTTGTGGTTTTGTTTGGTTTTGTTTTCATTTTCTGGCTATGAAAACAAATGAGAACAAAATGATCTAGATATAGTTTACTTTCCATATTACCTTGGATTGAAAAACTTTCAGTGAAACAAGTAGGTGCGCCATAATCTTAGTATATTATGACAGGTAAGTGAATAAAACTTCCATGCTTAAAAAAATGTTTGTTTGTTTTTTTAAAAATAACATTATTTGTATTTGTTTTGATACATTTAATCAAATTCTGCTCCTTATAGTTCTTAAATACCTTTACTTACACATAGAACAGAGTTTTAAAATTTATCTTAGTTTTATTTACATTATGTGATTAACCAATATTCCATAATTCTGTCAGAGATGCTGAATATAATGTAAAACCTCTCCAGATCTTGATTTTTAAACACCATTCTCTAATAAAATGTTCCAAAAGTCCGTGGTGAATGGCTGATGTAGGGTTTGGCCAGAGAATATACAAGATGTACCTAGAATATCTCACGATATCAGAAAGTAAAGAAGTGTTCAAAAAAGGGCTGCAGAATGGTCCAGGTCAAAGAGATATAGGAGTGAACTTGAACACACTCTTAATGGTCAAGTCTGGATTAATTTGGAAAATAAAATGATGGTAGCAATGGAATACAACCCACAGAATAATCTGAATGTCTAAGATTCTATTGATATAAATAAATTAATGAAATAGAGGATAATGTGCAGCCCTTTCTTATCGTAGAATTCAAATTAATAAGTGTAGAAGAAATAGGGGTGCCTGGCTGGCTCAGTCTATAAAGCATGTGACTCTTGATCTTGGGGTCACGAGTTCAAGTCCCATGTTGGGGGTAGAATTTAATTTAAAAAATGTAGAAGAAATCGTGGCGACAGGGAGTCTTGAATAAATATCATGAAAATAATTTTTATAGGCAAAAATCATTCACTGGATGCTAAGAGTAGTGAGCTAATATATGGTAAGAGACAAGATATTTATATAGACCTAAAATATCACCCCATCAAATACTTGTTAATACAAAGGGTAAAATACCAACTTTATAGCAAGGAAAACTGGTGTACATCATCTTTAACATGAGTAAGTTAGCATCACTAGTAATAAGACATATTCCCATCCTGTATCCCCTAATATATCTACTGAGAAGGGCACAACATTAGCTTAACTATGAAAAGTTATCAAAACATTCCAAATTGGAAGACATTCTGCAAAATAATTGACTAGAACTCCAAAACTGTGGAGGTCCTGAATGACAAAGACTAAGGAACTAAAGGAGACAAAAGAGACTGACTTTTTAATGCATTGTGGGATCCTGGATTGGATCCTGGACCCTGAAAATGACAGTATAAAACTGATGAAACTTGAGTTACACTATGAGATGCTGTGTGAGAATATATAGGAAGGAATTTTTTCCAAATAATAAAGGAAAGTCTTTAAGAATAAAAACTGTATATTTTTAAAAATTTTAAGATTTTTTTATTTTTTAAAAATCATATTAATTAAGACATTTGAGAAAGTAAAATCTTGGACTACCTCATCATATTCTGGAGAATAAAAGCCAAACTGTTTAGTCATCCAATCCAGATCATGGATTATGTGATTGTTTCACATTTTGACAGACTCATCTACTATCAATCAGTCTAGGCACATTGTCACCCCTGGCTAAAGCAAATTGCTTGCAATTTTCCCCGTGCTTGATGCTTTCTCTTACCTCTAGGCTTAGTAACATGTCTTACTTCTGTTTAGAGGCTTATTTGCTCCATTTTTAAGATTCTTTAAGACTCAGTGCAATGATTCCTTCTTTCCATCAGTGTTACCTAAACCATCTCTGTTCTCACAGTATTCATGATTGCATGTGCCCTCGCAGTTATAAGTGGATTGTAATAAATGATTTATTCTCTGTTCTTTCCACCAGCCTATGAATGATTTTAAGATAGAGGTACTGTCTTTTGTTATGGTATTTTTGATGCTCAGTAGTTCCTGGTATCTAGTCATGACATAATAATGAAACATAATGATGAATGTTTGGGCCTTATGTAAAATGAACCAATAATAGAGATTAAAATTGCTTTTCTCCCATGGTATGTATACCATGTAATATTAAGATGTCACTAAAGATGCAACTGAGGATGCAACTTAATATATTTTTAGTTTTCTTTTCTCACTAATAACAGAATTTTAAGAGCATGTGTTCCAACTACTACAGGAAAAAAAAAACACAACAACTGTTCTAAACAAATCATGAATTGGAGATTTTAAGAGATTAAAATTCAGTTGAAACTACAAGTTAAACATACTACCATATTAGCTTAATTGTGTTATCTGACAGTATGTGCTAACTTTTATTTTCTAGTCTGTTCCTTTACCTTGTCCTCATGTATATGAGTTACTGACTGATAATTTGCTTAATACTTTGGAGTCCTGCTTTGCTCCATTCATCCTTTGGGGGTTCCAAAGTACTGTAGAGAGGTAAGCATTCATGCTATGGGGTTAGACTGCCCTGGTTAAAATTCCAGCTTGGTCACTTACTGTGTAAACATGAGGGAGTCAGTTAACCTGTCTGAGCTTCAGCTTACTCATTTATAAAATGGGAATAATAATAGTAGTTAGGTTTTAGGATTACTGTGAAGATTAAATAGTATTACACAGGACACACTTAGAGTAATGCTTAAAAAGTACCTGGCTCATAGTCATAGAACCGTGTAAGTGTAAACTACTATCGTAATCATTGCCATTTGTCTTTAATCCAACCTTGCTACTTCTCATTCCTTTTCAATACAGCCTTGTTATTTTCATGGCTATAAAAAACTATAATTAACAAAATCAAGTAAAATATCTATTCAGAGTATCATACATAGGGATGTAGAATTTATGGGAAATGGAGAGCTTAGTGGCAGACTTCAACTAACTGAAGGGCTCTTATGTGAAAGAGATTGGAATTATTTTCCTTTTTTTCAGTGACAATATTCTAAAGTGTATGAAAGCTGCAGGAAGACTTTGAATTTCTCATAAATAGAAATGGCAAAAATGTGAGTCAAGGAGAAAGATTTCCCTTTTTAGAAGTGCAGAAGATGATCCTTTAACCTAAGTGACTTCTGAGATGTCTTTTGGTTCTAAAGGGCTATATGATTCTAAGGAATATTTTTAGGCAGAGAAGAATTTATTTATCCCTTCAATAATGC
Organism: Mustela erminea; assembly: GCF_009829155.1. Lineage (NCBI taxonomy): Eukaryota > Metazoa > Chordata > Mammalia > Carnivora > Mustelidae > Mustela > Mustela erminea. Next base: position 40,872,105 of record NC_045626.1, read on the forward strand.
TACAGGCCCCCAATTCTGTTCTATTTATCAAGAAAGAGAAAATCTGTCTTATAGTGAACATTAGGAGTGGAAAACTGGGAAATATTGGCATATATTAATGATTAGGTTTATACCCTATCCACAGCACTATCTTTTTTTACCAATGGTGTGTTACTCATTGGTGAATAAGAGACACATTAGAAAGTGGTGCATTACTTCTTAAGAATCCCCTAATAAGTTTTTTTATTTTGGTTTATAAACTTTTATATCTCTAAAAAGAGTTATACGTTTGCGAAGGGTGGGAAGAAGAGATGGGAGAGTGTATCTATCTGTAAATAAGAATTCCTTTTCCTCTGACGTGCTTATTTTGAAAACATCTGGCATGCCCACTATTAGCTGGATATTTATTGGCAGGTGTTGTCTGATGTTCATTAAAAAACTGACTTTCACTCTGGATAAAATCCACTTAAAATTTTGAAGAACTGTCCCTTTAGTAAGGTATAGATGGAGAGACATACCTATATTTCTTCCCTTCTCAGAGGACTTGTGAATAGGTGGACCTATTCAACTCATCATAAACAAGTAGTATAGTTGAAAAGGAGCTACTGTGATCTAAAATCTCTACCAAGTATCTATTGCACTGACTAGAAATCTCCTCCTTTATCTACCAAATACGTTTTTGAAAAAGATGATCAAGGAATTGGACCTGACAGGAGAATCACCTGGCTATGTGACCTTGGGTATGTTCTTTAATCACTAGGAACTAGTTAAATCATTAAATTACCCAAATTAACAATGACCCACAAGATATTATCTGAAACCTATGGATCCAGTCATGCTTAAATTAAAATTAAGAAAAACTGTATCCTGCATCTATCTTATATTATTTAACACTAAATGGGGTTTGGGGCAGAATCTTACAAAGGAAAACACTCATGTATTTGCAGTGATTCATGAATATTTATACTGAGTGGGGAAAGTAAGATCTATAACAACCTCATAAAAGCTCAGATTAGTTTCACCCTTAAATGAGTTTTGGCAGCAAATTAAAAAAAAGAAAAGAAAACAACAAAAAACCTTTACTCCTTAAAGCTTTTTGTATTTTTGAATAGCAGATGAAAGATCATATACTTATATTTCTATAGCACAAAAGGCAGTTCTGCAGATCAAATAAGATAACTTTTAAAAAGAACTTTAAAATTATAAAGCACTATATAAATGTAAGGCATTATAACTATTATATACTTGACTTTATAATTATTTTCTAGACTTTTATAGGATAATGAAAGTTGTGCGATAATTTTTTATTATGCTGGGTTTGAATCTAGTTTAAAGAAGAAAAGTGATTAAAAGTGTATGGTGCTCGTAAAAGTGTATGGTGCTCATACTATTTAGCTGTCATTGATACCAGAATGAATTTATATGTTTTCTGGGTATTAAAATGACCTTTCTTACCAGAATAATGTTGGCACATTTCTGCTGTTTTAATCTTACTTTAAATCATATCTCAGAAATATCAAAAGCTTAAAATTCATTCATTCAGTTTTTCATTTGGTAATTGCTAGTTTTGAATTATCATTTGTGGAGTCACATTGAGCGGGAAGGAATATAAACTCAAGGACCTGTCAGAAGGGTTGTTTCACAAGAAAGATTGGAGGGGTGTCTCAGTGGCTCAGTCTGTTGAGCATCTGCCTTTGGCCAGGTCATGATCTCAGGGTTCTGGGATTAAGCCCCATGTCGGGCTTTCCACTCAGTGGGGAGTCTGCTTCTCCCCTTCACCCTTCTGTGTTTTCTCTCTCAAATAAATAAGTGAAATCTTTTTAAAAAAGAAGAAAGATTGGAGATATGTTAAGAAATTCCAACTTAAGTGATAATTGGGCACAAAATAAAACTAATTTAAAGGTTTACCTATATATCTTGGATATTTGTGAGCAGATAAAGTAACAAATTGCAAAGTCTTGTTGGAATGCACAGGAAGCTTCCTCTGCAGTTGGCCAAGAAGCTATAACTGGAATTACAGTGAGATGTTATTGGGAACTGCAGCCAAGAAAAGTTGTGAGTGCTCATCTGGGTAGGATTCTGCTCCCCAGAGAGTTCCAGAATGCTTGTCACACTTTTAGTCCTTTGGTAAACCACTATATAGACTTCCAGTGTGAGTGTATAGGTATCACTATAATGATCATTACTTTCTTCTACTTTTGATAAATAAATTATTTAACTTTATATCATCCTAATTAATTCAGTCAACATCATGTATAGGAATATATCAATGAATACATTTGTATTCTTCCCTCTTGGACAAAAGTGGATGAACCTTTCACAAAGCGAAAAGGGTGAACTTAAGGTATGACCTTAAGGGAAGGCATAATGTTAAAAGCAGTACACATGTTAATATACACATTACTCATTTCTTAAATCAACCTGATTTAAACATAAAAACTTAGCATGTCTGGGGGCGCCTGGATGGCTCAGTGGGTGAACGCCTCTGTCTTCAGCTCAGGTCATGTTCTCAGGGTCCTGGGATCGAGCCCCGTGTCGGGCTCTCTGCTCAGCGGGGAGCCTGCTTCCTCTTCTCTCTGCCTACTTGTGATCTCTGTCTGTCAAATAAATAAATAAATAAAAATCTTAAAAAAAACCCCAAAACCTAGCATGTCTTGGTCTTACTTTTCTCATGTATAAATTGTAGGGATAGATGTGATTAGCCTGGCGCTGCTAACTGCTCAATATTTTTATTTGAAAATTAGTACATTTTGGTACTTTTTAATTTCACTTTAGCCATGTGTTATCCTTTAATAATCTACCTGAGTACAAAAATATCACTGATTGTTTCACCAGGTTAATGTAGGCTTTTCTTTCCAAAACAAACATGCAATTTATGAATCACCACCTACATACACACATGCACACACACACACACACATGCACACATACTTGTCATTCCCCAAGTTCTCTGATCTTTGCCAGGTTCATGAAAAACTGATCCACCACTATCTGCTCAGTGGAGTGATGAATGCATTTTAACACAACTGGATGCTTTACACTAAATATATCTTCTCAAACACTATCATATCATCACTTATAACTTTTTAAACTCTTTTCTAGTCTTATAAAAATAATTACAAATCTTCTAGAAATGACAGATTGTAAGTTTCAGAGCAAAGAGAAATTATTAAATGTAGCATGAATAATATAAGCAAATGAAAAGAAAGACATGATATGTAGGACATTAATAAAGTAAAATTTATATTGCAATTGGGCTTTGAAAATTGGTAATATGCCATGCTTCTGAAGAACATTATTTTACAAAGTGCCATGCTGTTTATTCCTATACACTTCCAATGTAGCCATTTCTTTTAAGTTGTAAAGAAAATGCCTCACCTTCCCATGTATCAGTGGGCTAAATTCATGCACAAAAAGTTGTTCAGTCTTTGGGGCATCTGGGCAGCATAGTTGGTTAAGCATCTGACTCTTGATTTTGGCTCAGGTCATGATCTTAGGGTCATGACATCAAGCCTGGCATCAGGCTCCCTGCTCAGCAGGGAGTCTGCTTAAGATTCTCTATCTCTCCCTGTTTACCCCTCTGCAGCACCCCCTTTTCTCTCTTAAAAAATAAAAAAGTTGCCCTGATTTGGAAGAGGTAGCATAAAGAAAGAATGTGTTTTATTGTTATAGTCTCTCATCTTGTGTTTTGGAATCAAGATATCATTTGCGTCTTGGTGATACCATAAAACAGTCAGTTCAATAGATCAAGCTACTAATAAAGATAAATTCAAAGAGTGTAAAATTTTATTTCTCCTTTGATATTTTTATTCCATGTTCTTTTTTAATTTGGTAAATATTTATAAGCTGCCTTATATATACCAAGCACTGTGTAATCAAGGGCTGGAGATACAATGATGAAAATGCAATTATTTTTCCTTTTAATTAGCTAAACATACAGCAGAGGAGATCAGTGCATTAACTATTACTACGATAAACTATGATGCAAAATATTATTAATTTTCATCTTTGGAGTGTTTACTATGCTCCAGAAGCTATGGTTTCCTGTTTTTCATGAGTGATCTCATTTTTATCTATCACCGAAATCCCATAAAGTAGATATGATAATGCTGTCCATCAGATTAGGAAACTGAGGCTTAGAACACTAACTTGCTCCAAGTCTCCAAGGAAGTCCATGGCAGAACAATACACAAACCTGGGATCCCTGAATCCAAAGGCAAGGCTCATAATAATTATATTATTAGAGTGGGACAAGTGTTGTTATAGGAGTATGTACACAGGTTAAATTAACATAGATAAATGGGGTGGTTAATTTTATACCAAGTAGGAAGGGAGAAAGCTGTGGAAAACCTTCAGAGAGGAAAAGGGTATTGCATGAATGCTGGCATCTGAGAAATGCGGACAGGCTGACATGACCAGGTTTTAACCATGAAGCATGGAGTAAAGGAGAAAGGCATTGGCCTGAACAGATATATAGGAGTTGGGTCAAGAACAATCTGCTTGAACTCTATTCAAGACTTAGATTTTCTTTAAGGGTATATAGAGCATCCAAATGATTTCTCAGCAAGGAGATGCTCAAATCAACTGTGCTTTAGTGGGATCTGGCACATTTGAAGAGTAGGTTGGAGTAGAAGAATGGATAAGAAGACAAATTAAAGTTACTGGCAGTGTTGGCAGGAAATAGAGAGACCTTAAAACAGTAGCCACATGGAAGAAGATGAGAGAAGAAATGCAAGAGAAAATTCGGGGGTGGAATCGGTTCAATTTGATAGTGTTCTGTGGAGGATGGGAAACGGCTTAGAATAATTCCATGATCACTGTGTTTGGTAATAGGGTGGATAGGAAAACAGAAGAATGAACAGTTTTGTGTGGAAAAAGTGAGAATTATTATGACAATGTTGAGTTTCAGGAACCCATGGTACAGCCAAGTTGAGATGTCCCATAGGTGCAGACAAGATAATGCAACTCTTATTAACATAGAGATGAAGTAAAAATTTCTTTTGCAGCAGGGAATTCCTGCCAGAGAAAATAGTGATGGTCACTATGAAAAACAGACTCATTAACCATATGTGGCTATTTTCTTGTTCTTCAGTTGCCTCCAAGGGGAGCTTGGCAGCTTGAAAGCTGAGATTCTTCCTTCAGGACATCTCCTATCAGTGTATGGATGGAACCAGGACATTTTCTCTCTCCAAAATTGGAGAATTAGATCCATCCTTAAAACAATAGCTTAGGGGCACCTAGGTGGCTCAGTGGGTTAAGCCTCTGCCTTTGGCTCAGGTCATGGTCTCAGTGTCCTGGGATCGAGCCCCACATCAGGCTTTCTGCTCAGCAGGGAGCCTGCTTCCCCCTCTCTTTCTGCCTTTCTCTCTGCCTACTTGTGATCTCTCTCTCTCTGTTAAATAAATAAATACATAAATAAAATATTAAAAAAAATAGCTTAGTGAAAATTATCTACAAATATTTTCATTTTCCAAATAGTTTCTTTTGATTTTTACTTTAACATTTAGGCTATTACATTTGTTTATGGGAGTCATTGAAATAAATAAGTGCTATTAGGCTTTCAAATACTATTTCAACTTATGCTTCTTCTGACATGTTGTGATGTTAAGATACCTGTGTATAATCGCTTCTCGGCCTTTTGGCTAAGATCAAGTGTAATTCTTCCAAGTTAGAATTCCTAAAAATTCTTTGTGTTAGGAAGGGTAATTTTCAGGTACTCAAGTAAAATTCTGTTAGCCCATTACTCACTTAGGTATGTACATAGTTATTTTGGTTTGGGGGCATCTTAATAAGAAAAAATGAAAGCAAATCTTATTGTATACATTCTAGATAAATACGTGTTTAGCTCAGTTTCAATACACAACCAATAGTCTTATAGCTGTTTTGTATTCTAAGTTCATATTTTTCCTTTTAAAGGATGAATGCATTACTAAACTGCCCCAAGGCCTTTAAATTTGAAAATAATTTCTCATCTGCTACCTCATTTTCTACTTTAAAATAATCTGAGAAGATATTAAGAACTCATTTTACAGATGAAAAACATGCTAAAAGATTAAATAGGAAATATGTGACAAGTGTATGTTTCAGTTTTGCAAAGTCTACAGTAAAATAATTGGCCCTTAACCTATAATAAAATTATATTATGAAGGAAGTTAAATAAATATATAAATATCTTGCAAACAGCTCTAGGGATCAACTAGAACCTCCCTTTTTAATCTTAGAAGTGATATGGAAGATCAATGGAATGGTGCTTATTATAAAGTTATCTATACAGCAACAAAACAGGAATTCCTTTCTGGATTTTTTTCTCCAGTGTCAGTAGGGTTTAATTGACAAAACTGTGAAAAGTATTCAAAGTGCACTCTGTGATGATGATATGTGTATACTTTGTAAAGGGATTCCCCATACTGAATCAGGTAACACCTCAATCCCTTCACATATTTACCTTCTTCTTCTTCCTTTTTTTTTGAGATTTGTTTTTTTCTCTCCCTAACTGATAAAATAAGTACACAGAGGTACACAGAATATAAAAGTTTTTAACGTGATTAGCAAATTTGATACCATAAAGGTATATAAAATCCTACATCCTATAGGAACAGAAGGTGTATAATTTTAAAATATAAACAGAACATTTTATTTTTGTTTTTGTTTTAATTAAATTCAAGTTAGTTAACATATGGTGTATTATTAAGTTTGGAGTAGGATTTAGTGATTCGTCAGTTGCACATAATACCCACTGCTCACAAGTGTCCTCCTTAATGTCCATCATCCAGTGACCACATATCCTGCACTCACCTTCCCTCCAGCAACACTGTTTGTTTCATATAGTTCAGTCTCTTATGGTTTGGTTTCTTCTCTGTTTCTATCTTATTTTTCCTTCCCTTTCCCTATGTTCATGTTTTGTTTCTTGAATTCCACATATGAATGAAATCATATGGTATTTGTCTTTCTCTGACTGACATTTTATTTAGTATATTATGCTCTAGTTCCATCCACATCATTGCAAATGGCAAGGTTTCATTCTTTTTGATGGCTGAGTAATATTGCATTGTATATGCACATCTTTTTCTCCTATTCATCTGTCGATTGACATCTGGGCTTTTTCTATATTTTGGCTATTGTGCATATTGCTTCTATAAAAATTAGGATGCATGTGCCTCTTCAGACCACTATGTTTGCATCCTTTAGATAAATACCTAATAGTACAATTGCTGGGCTGTAGGGTAGTTTTATTTTTAACTTTTTGAGAAACCCCCATACTGTTTTCCAGAGTGGCTGTACCAGCTTGCATTGCCACCAACAATGTAAGAGGGTTCCCCTTTCTCTGCATCCTGACCAACATCTGTTGTTTCTTGTGTGTTAACATTAGCCATTGTGGTAGGTGTGAGGTGGTTTCTCGTGGTGGTTTTGATTTGTATTTCCCTGACAATAAGTGATGTTGAGCATTTCTTCATGTGTCTGTTAACCATTTATGTGTCTTTTTTAAAAAAACAATTTTATTTATTTATTTGATGGAAAGAGAGAGAGTGAGAGAGCAAGCATAAGCAGGGAGAGTGGCAGAGGAAGAAGGAAAAAACAGACTTCCCGTTAAGCAGGGAGCCTGATGCAAAGCTCAATGCCAGGATCCTGACCAGAGCCAAAGGCAGATGCCTAAATGACTGAGCCACCCAGGCCCATTTGTATGTCTTCTTTAGAGAAATGTCTCTACTTGACTGGATTTTTTATCTTGGGGATGTTGAGTCTGATAAGTTCTTTATACATTTTAAATACTAGCTTCTATCTGATATATTATTTGCAACTATCTTCTCCCATTTCATAGATTGCCTTTCAGTTTTGTTGACTGTTTCCTTTTCTGTGCAAAAGATTTTCATCCTGATGAAGTCCCAGTAGTTCATTTTTGCTTTGGTTTCCCTTGCCTCAGGATACGTGCTTAACAGGAGGTTGCTGTGGGCGAGGGCAGAAGGTAGTTGCCTGTGTTCTCCTCTAGGATTTTGGTGGATTCCTGTCTCAACATCTAACTCTTCCACACGTTTTGAATTTATTTTTGCCTATGGTGTAAGAAAGTGGTCCAGTTTCATTCTTCTGCATGTGGCTGTCCAGTTTTCCCAAAGCCATTTATTGAAGAGACTGTCTTTTTCTGTTGGCTATTCCCTCCTGCTTTGTTGACCATTAGTTGCCCATTGAGATGAGAGTTCATTTCTGGGTCCACTATTCTGTTCTATTGACCAGTGTCTCTGTTTTTGTGCCAGTACCATAATAGTTTGATCATTATAGCTTTGTAATAAAGCTTGAAGTCTGGAATTTTGATGCTTCCAACTTTGGTTTTCTTTTTCAACGTTACTTTGGCTATTTGGGTCTTTTCTGGTTCATACAAATTTTAGAATTGTTTATCCCAGCTTTGTGAAAAATGCTGATATTATTTTGATAGGGACTGCTCACATATTTACCTTTTAAAAAGTTTTTGGTAAGAACATTATTTTATTCTTCTACCAAATTTCAACTATACAATACCATTATCAACTGTAGTCAGTAAGTTATACTTTAGGTCCTCCAACCTTATTCATCTTATTGCTGAAAGTTTGTACCCTTTTATTAACCTCTCCTCATTTCCTCCACTCTATACCCCTGGAAATTATTCTTTTCCTCTCTGTTTCTGAGTTTGACTTTTTTTTTTTTTTTTTTTTAAAGACTTTACATCTAAGTGATACCATGCAGTATTTGCCATTCTCTGTCTGGTTTATTTAACTTAGCACCTAAGGTATATGAGGTAGTGTCTCATCATGGTTTTCATTTGCATTTCTTCCATGATTAAGGATGTTGAGCACCTCTTCATATGCCCACTGGTCATCTCTATGTTTTTTTCCAAAAAAGGTCTATTTCAATCCTTTGCTTATTTTTTTAAAGTTGAGCTATTTGGTTTTTTTATCTGAGTTGTATGAGTTTCTTGTGTGTTTTGAATATTAGCTTCCTATTGAATATGTGGTTTGCAAATATTTTCTCCCATTTCATAGGTTGCCTTTTCATTTTGTGATGTTTTACTTTGCTGGACAGATGCTGTTTATTTTGATGTTGTCCCTCTTATTTAATTTTCCTTTTGTGCTTTTGCTTTTGGTGACATATTAAAAAAGCATTGCCAAGACCAATGTCAAGGAGCTTTTTTTCCTATGTGTTCTAAAAATTTTTCAGTCTCGGGTCTTACATTGAAGTCTTTAACTCATTTGAATTGACATTTTTGTATGACGTAAGAAGACAATATTTTTTTTTTTTTAAGATTTTATTTATTTATTTGACAGAGAGAGATCACAAGTAGACAGAGAGGCAGGCAGAGAGAGAGAGGGAAGCAGGCTTCCTGCTGAGATCATGACCTGAGCCGAAGGCAGTGGCTCAACCCATTGATCCATCCAGGCGCCCAGAAGACAATATCTTTTTCCCATTTTACCTTTTTGTAACTTTTCCAAAGTTAATTGACCATGTGTGCGTGGGTTTATTTATGAGTTCCTTATTCTGTACTATTGATCTATGTCTGTTTTTTTTTGCCATTAAATTCTGTTTTGATTACTACAGCTTTGTAATATATTTTGAAATCAGGTATTGTGATATCTCTAGATTTGTTTTCCTTCTTCTTCTTTTTTTAAGATTTTATTTATTTGACAGAGAAAAAGAGAGTGCACAAGAAGGCAGAAGGAGAAGCAGGCTTTCCTCTGAGCAAGGAGCCTGATGTGGGCCTCGATCCCAGGGTCCTGCAGATTCTTAATTGACTGAGCTACTCAGGTGCCCATAGCTTTGTTTTTCTTTCTCATGATTGTTTTAACTAATCAGGGCCTTTTGTGTTTCCATACAAATTTTAAGATTGTTCTTTGTGTTTCTGGAAAAATGTGTCAGAGGATTTTTGAGAGAAATTACATTAAATTTGTAGATTGCTTTGGGTAGCATGGACATCGTAACAATATTAATTTTTCTAGTACATGAACACAGAATATCTTTATACTTACTGTGTCTTCTTTAATTTCTTTCCTCAAAGTTGTATAGTTGTGTGTGTGTGTGTGTGTGTTTACATTCCTTCATCTCTTTGGTCAAATTTTTTCTAAGTATTTTATTGTTTTCAATGCAATTGTATATCTTTTAAAAAAAATTTTCTCTTTCTGATGGCTTATTGTTGGTGCATAGAAATGCAACACATTTTTGTATGGATTTTATATCCTGCAACTTTACTGGAATCCTTTATTAATTCTAACAGTATTTTGATGGAGTCTTTAGGGTTTTCTATATATAAAATCATATTTTCTTCCAACAGAGATAATTTTACTTCTTTTAGATGTGGGTGCCTTTTATTTCTTTTTCTTACCTAATTGCTCTGGCTAGGACTTATAGTACAATGCTGAATAAATGTGTAGCATTGGCATCCCTGTCTTGCTCTTGATCTTCTCTGACATCTGGTCCATTAATATCCCTTTTTCTCTCTGTCTTTCTGTTTTTGTCCTCTGTCCCTCTGCCTCTGTGTCATTCTCAGTTCTCTCTTTTTATTTTGCTCCCACTTATGTTACTGAAAAGTGCACACACACACAACTTTTGGATCTGGTTTTTCTGCTAAAGGATTAACATTCAGCTACAAATGTGATATCTGGAAGAAAATGAGAGAAAGTGAGAGGAAAGGTAAGAAAAGAAGACAACGTTTTGATATTGCGTCCTTTTTTCACCTCTCCTGACCTCCTTGCCCCTTTGCATTTTTCTCCTTCTCTTGGCTTTTTATCCCTCAGGCTTAAAGTGATGAAATAATGGGAAGTTTCACCTATGGCACTAGAAAGATGTTATTCAAAGGGGAGAGAAATAAAATATTTAGTGCTCTGACACAGTCTGTGACCTGCTTCTTTTTATTGCTATAGTTCAGAGGATGTTAAAAGGGTTTTATTAATGTGGTTGGGGCTAAACAAAACTTGATGTATAGTGTTTTTTATCTGTACCATTTTACTTTGTAAAGCTCATGTGTTATTTAAATGCAGATCATTTTTTCAACTAAAATTTCTCTTATATTTTTTGTATCAAATGCTGCTGATCATTGTTTTGATAGTAATCAAATCAATATCTAGGCCTTATAAATGAGTTCATGGGCAGTTCACCAATGGCTTTGTCTTTTATTTTCCTGTTTCAGATCAATTTTCTAGAAACAAATTTGATAAATTCCCAGGGAAATTGTGTAACTGATCAAACAGCCATCTCTTTTAAATCACGGGTTGTTTATAAATTTCTTTTCCATTGTTCATTTGTAATTTTATACACACACACACACAACAATTTAATAGTGATTTAATAAAAATCCTAAGTTTTTATTAAGAAAAATTACATAACTGAATTGAACTCTTTGGTGAACATCATATTCCATGTAAGTTATGGCAAAGAAATATTTTATGATTATAAATTACAGTTTTATTTCCATTTTGAAAAATGGAACTTCTGTGACCAGGGATAACAATGGATTGTTTCTTAGATTATTATAAATTATTCTCAATTATAAGATGTATTCATTACATACATTATTGTGAATATTACAATTAATGTAAGTAATTATTTCAGTAATCATGTTTATGTTATTAATTCACAATATCATTTCTGATAATATTTCATACTTTCATATAAAATTTGGTATGAAATTCCTAGGGAAAAATTAACTTTCGTTCAATGTGATTCAGTCTACAATAATCCAAAAAATTAAGGTAAATCAATATTAAGAGAAGAAGGAGAAACAAAAACATTCCCAAAATAATGCACAGAGCCAATTTTATATTTTCTCTGAAAGCAGAATGAATCATATATATGCATCTTAATTAGAAAGTATATATATTTCAATTTTTCCAACATCTTACAGTACTAGGCTTAGAAACTAATTACTAACAACTGCTTTTACTAAGAACAGGTACTAACAAGACGTCAACTACTAAGCAGCTCCATGGAATTGAAATAATAATGTAAACTCAAATCCTAATATTTTGGTTGATTTTTATTATCTGAAAATATTTATAGATAAATAGATTTAAAACTCAGATGTTTGAACTATATTGTTAAAGGAAGTGACAAGGACATGGTTAAAGAGGATGGATTAATACAGCAGAAAACCAAGATGTGGTGTGTGGGGTAATTATAGAACTAATGAGCTAGTTAATCATTCTGAGAACAAACCATTGCTTCCATTTGCTTCACCTGGTGGGAGGTTTGAATAGATGACTTCTAAAGTTCTCACAGGATGTAGGATTCTATGACTCGGCAATTTAATATAATTTGTGATTTGGGTCCCTGATTAATTAGAAAGTTTGAGAAGCATATTAATTTTTTAGGCCATTACAGTAATGTTCTCAGCCACCTTAGTAAGGGGAGAGAGTTATTATCCAAAGTTTCCAATTTATTATTGTGGTATTTTTGGTTCAATAAAGAGATGAATATGGTAAAATGTCAAAAAACAAGCAATATATACTGAATATTCTCTAATGAATTATTTTTCTGCCCCATATCTAAAATGGTGACCTAGGATTATCAAAGTATTTATTGTACCACTCAATGTAGGGAAACTAAAATCTTGAATAAAAAAAAATAAATAGACTTAAATTAGGCTAAATTAGCTTGTTTCTTTAGTATATTATGAAGACCTAGTCTATTGGGGTGTTAGAGGTAATATATTAATTTCAATAAGCTAGGTTTTAATTAAATTCACTCTAACTTGTTGGGGTGGTATGTTCTAAGTGGCAACCCAGTGATCTGAAGAGGTCATGGATCTTGACCTTGCTAGGTACCACAGTCCCAACATTAAAGAGGAACGCTTCTGACAGATGCCTAATCCATTAAAGTATATGTTATACATAATGAGACTACATATCTAGAATAGTGGAACATAATTTAGGTAAAGGAAAAAAAAGAAGTACAAAAATTTCTATACCATATGCATTTTAAAGCTCTTTTTATAAAACATGGACAACATGTGTGTCTACATACATTTAAATCTAAGATTAAATTAAATTGCTATTTCCTGTTCTAGAGTGACCATTTTCATGAGCTGAGACACATGTTGATTACACTGGTTGTCCTGGTATGTCCCAGTTTGGACAGAGCATTCTCCCTTGGCTGTAACAAAAACATGATAGTAACCTTCAAGTCATAAACTGAGTGTGGTACATCCCTACCCAGGCTCTTATCCATGGAAAGTTAAATGCAGATATTAAGACTAATGCAGATCTTAAGACTTCATATGAATGTGAAAGGATGTGCAATATTTTCAAAGAATTAAAGTACATTACATCATGGTATCATATAAATTAATTGCTTCAGACGTTTTCATTCTAATTATAAAATTTCTGGTCTTCTTTTTTCAGAGGTAATACACAATCAAGACTTAATTGATCCAACAATATGGTCAATATGGATGTCCAATACTGAAAACTAGCACAAATGACATACTTTGACAAAAAAATTTCAAAACAGGGGCATCCAGGTGGCTCAGTGGGTTAAAGCCTCTGCCATTAGCTCAGGTCATGATCCCAGGGTCCTGGGATCGAGCCCTGCATCAGACTCTCTGCTCAGTGGGGAGCCGGCTTCCCCCTCTCTCTCTGCCTACCTCTCTGCCTACTTGTGATCTCTCTCATTATCAAATAAATTTAAAAAAATTTTCAAAACATATTTATAGATTAAAAAATATTATTACTTCATTCAGGTCACATTACCTTTTATTTATTTATTTATTTATAATAAACATATAACATATTTTTATCCCCAGGGGTACAGGTCTGTGAATCGCCAGGTTTACACACTTCACAGCACTCACCATAGTACATACCCTCCCCAATGTCCACAACCCCAACCCCCTTCTCCCAACCCCTCTCCCCCAGCAGCCCTAAGTTTGTTTTGTGAGATTATAGTCACTTATGGTTTGTCTCCCTCCCAATCCCATCTTGTTTCATTTAATAAATGATACATTACCTTTTAAATTGCATTAAGTCATATTGGGGGTGATTGATATTAAAAACTAGTTTATGTTTCAAAGAAAATTTTAACTTTTCTTAATTTAATTTTTTTATTATGTTATGTTAGTCACCATACAGTATGTCATTAGTTTTTTTTTAAATTGTATTATGTTAATCACCTTAAAGAAATATATCATTAGTTTTTTTTTTTTTTAAAGGTTTTATTTATTTATTTGACAGACAGAGATCACAAGTAGGCAGAGAGGCAGGCAGAGGTGGGGGGGAAGAAGGCTCCCTGCTGAGCAGAGAGCCCAATGTGGGGCTCAATCCCTGGACCCTGGGATCATGACCTGAGCCAAAGGTATAGGCTTTAACCCACTGAGCCACCCAGGCACCCCACATCATTCGTTTTTGATGCAGCGTTCCAAGATTCATTGTTTGTGTATGATACCGAGTGCTCCATGCGATATGTGCCATCCTTAATTCCCATCACCTGGCCAACCCATCCCCCACCTCCTTCCCCTCTAAAACCCTTAGTTTGTTTCTTGGAGTCCACATTCTCTCATGGTTCATCTCCCCCTCTCATTTCTGCCTCTTTGTTTTCCCCTTCCTTCTCCTAATGTCCTCCATGCTATTCCTTTTGTTCCACAAATAAGTGAAACTTTTTATACAACTTTGGAGTTTATTTTTAGGAGGAAGATAAGCAGTTATAGTAACAATAGTCTGAAATCAGCCGGTTCTAATAATCAATTAAGGGCAGGTCCCTTTACAGAGACTTCCAATTAATGTTCACTGATTTGATCTGGTAGTTTTTTGTTTGTTTGTTTGTTTGTTTGTTTTGTTTTTTTAATTCAAATAATCTCTAAAGAAATAACCTCTTGAGACATGACTATTATCTTCCAGATTTTCTGTGCATAAGTTTACTTTGATTTTTAAGGCATCCTAGTTTGTGATCTCATTTGGTAGATCTCAGGAAATATTACTAAGTGACTACCTGGTACACTGCTAGAGGCATTATATTCAAAATCTCATTACTCTGAGACCATGATGGAATTTATTTGAATTTGCTCGAAAACAAAGGATTTGAGTTTTCACCATTTTATTTATGCTCACCTTTATTTTGGTTATTAAAAGAAACAAAACCCATAAGATTAAATCTCTATAGTTAAGACAATCAGAGTGGGAACTGTAGTGTATGTGCATGTATTTAATTTATTACATATTAATCTTACGTGTTAGTGTTTGAGTTCATTTACTATGATGTTAACTAACTGGAATTTAGCAGAGACAATTTGGCAGATTTTGAATAAAGCAGTAAGTTGAAATGAGATGGACCAATGTAACATGTATTGTAAATAAATATGAAAAACAAATTTCTAAAATTCATGCTAATACTAAGCTATCAGGCTAGTGCACAGTGTATAAGGCCTGATTAAATTTCAACTTTTCTTTGTGTTTGTCATTTGATTGTATGCTTCAGTTCACTTAATAAAAACTCATAATCTACATCAAATAGTTCAATCCAGTAGGCAGAAAATAACAGAAAAATTTTCATTTCTCTAAGTAGCATATCCAGCTATTACATTTTTATTGGCTAAGAAACAAAACAGGCAAAATGTAAAAATACAGGACAAACAATTACAAAAAAAAGACCATTCAATTCCTTGGGATAATACTACTCACGAATATTTGAGTGTTGATTATGTATTTGCTGGGCCCTGATGAAGGAGGGCCCATTCTTATCTTTATTTTTCAGATGAGAAAAGTGAAGTTTGGACCTACTGTTTTTTTTTTTTTTTTTAAAGATTTTATTTATTAATTTGACAGAGAGAAATCACAAGTAGACGGAGAGGCAGCCAGAGAGAGAGAGAGAGAGAGAGGGAAGCGGGCTCTCTGCTGAGCAGAGAGCCCGATGCGGGACTCGATCCCAGGACTCTGAGATCATGACCTGAGCTGAAGGCAGCGGCTTAACCCACTGAGCCACCTAGGCACCCCTGGACCTACTGTTTTTTAATAGACAGCAATAATATTCATTATTAAACCCAAAGAAAATTTACATCTTTGGAATATCTAGGAAATGTTATTTTTTTTCCCATTTACATTGTGACAAGATTTACAGGAAGAGCCAGTGCACTTGCATTGAAATATCACTTATTTATTATTTGATTCACTTTGATTAATTTTGGAATAACTAAGAGCCATATGAATTTAAAAAATTATGATGAGTGAATTTTACATTGAAGTATCATTTTAGGAAAACATCGTCACTAAATAAAAGCAATTTTCTGCTCTACTATGCACATGAAACATTTTATATAAATCCGAAGACAAAATTTTATCCATAAATCTCTTAGAACAAAACATGCAAATAAAACTCTATCATACTCTTTTCTTTCCTTCTCTTGCAAATCACAAATGGAATTTTCTTTAATCTTTTTAGACAGTGGCTACTGTACTTATTTAATCTGAACCCTTGGCAAATAACAGTAAGTTTCCATCCCTGATTAACAGCTAATTTTTCACTGTTTACCATCTCATGCACCATAGGGCATCTGCTGTGTGAGCAATGCACTCTAATACTGAGGCATGTCACACTGACCTTGGGAAGCAATTTTGCTAATGAGTGACAGAAGACCAATGGAGTATGGAAAGCCTTACTTGATAAAGTCATAAAATGAGTTTTACAAGAGTCAATTCCTCATGTTCCTTGTTACACAAACATTGAAAGCTACAGCACTCTTATCCCTCATAGATCCAGAACAATAGGATTTTAAATAGTACCTGATTGGGCTGTGAACCTGGCCAGAGCTGAAAATATGGTCAGCCGCCAGCCTGAGTGTCTCATATTGTCAAGACCAAATGGATTCAATAAATTGCATGAGAAGGTGCCCATTCTAGCCCATGCTGATATTCTCATTTTGCAGATCTCACTCAAAATCATTTGCTGCACATTCTATTGAGAGGTAGTAGTAGATTTACAACAATTGTGTAGTTTTATCAGATGTTAGCTGGATAAAAATTAATCTTTTCAGGACGATAAGATTCAGACCTCTAGCTCTGCATAAGTCAGTACAAATTTCAAGCCACTCTTAAAATACCATAAAAATTCTCTTCAACTAAATAAATGTTTATTGAACCCCATATGTCCATATTCTTACAAGCTAATCATTATAGCATCGCTTATGCAAGGATTAATACTTGAAATTCTAGAAAACTTTTTGCATTATTCCAGGATTAAATTTAGAGTTTTCATAGGAACTCGACTTTAACTTGCAAAAATGTAATACTATTGCATGATTTTTAAAAGCCAAGAAAGCACTGAAGATTTAATTGTAATAATTCAGGATTTATTATCATGTGCATTGTAAAGCAATATTACTTAAAGTGAATGAATGACCATTTGAGCTGATTCCACTTTTTGAGCAGTTAGGAAATGTTAACATTGAAAAGATACTCACAGGAAAGTTAATTATATATGCTAATATTAGGGAATTTATTTTATCTCATTGCAAAGATGCTTTCTATTTCATTACATGTTCATTTAAAAGACCAATATAAATTTTCCACACCAAATATATAATAATAGCAACTGAGAGTCACAAAAAACTAAGACTTTTTAAAAATTTATTTTCAAATTTTACTTATTTATTTTTTTTTAGTGTTTCAAAATTCATTGTTTATGCACCATGCCCAGTGCTCTATGCAATACATGCCCTCCACAATACCCACCACCAGGCTCACCCCCCTCCCTAACCCTCCAAAACCCTCAGTTTGTCTCTTAAAGTCCACAGTCTCCCATGCTTTGTCTCTCCCTTGGATTTCCCCCAACTCACTTGTCCTCTCCATCTCCCAATGTCCTCTGTGTTATTCCTTATGCTCTACAAGTAAGTGAAACCGTATGATAACTGACTCTCTCGGCTTGACTTATTTCACTCAGTATTTATATTATTTTTCTCACTTCATCTTTTTTGTGAGGTAGATACTATTCTTTAGAGTGCCCATTTTTCAAAGGAGAGAGGAAACAGCTATTCAGATAGTTCAAAACTCTTCAGAAATCCTCCAATGTTTATTGAAGGAAGTCCAAAATCCTCATTAAGAACTCTGGCATTACTCAGTCAAGTTCACGCAGCCTTCTCTAGCTTTATTTCAACCACTCTTCTCACTGTACTGTCACTCTTCCCATCAAAATACATGAAACACATGAGTTTAAATGAAATAACTTGTCATTCTATAGCCCCAATGTCAAGGCTACCTCGTGATCTCTATGCCTTCATTCATAGTGCTTTCATAGCCCAAAATATGTTTGACCCAATGTCTGTTTTCTTAGACATTACAAATGCAAGGTGCCATTCACAGTTTACTTCATCTCTGACCTGTACCTGCCTCCTCCATAGGTCACCACCTGTTTCTCCATTGTTCTCTTTTTTTGTGTACCGTGTAACGTTCTAGTGGACTTATTTTTTGAAATGTTTCTCTTCCTGTAGAGGATGCCTCTCTCGAGGGCTGGATAAGCATCCTCAACACCAGGTCAAGTGTTAGCCTGTAGTTCATACTGCACTAAATGCAATTACATGAAAATAGTAAATGCTAGGTACAAAGTACAAGGATATCGGTTCAAAAGGGGGGTTGACAATGAAAAAGCAAATCTCATCTTAAGAAAGTCCTCAGTAACTTGATAATGTTTATTAGAACATGTAGAAAAAAATAAATTCGCTTTCAAATTAAAACAAAAAATAAAAAACATCAAACAACTACAAAAGGCTTTTTTTTGACAAAGTTTGCTTTACCCATGTGACTTAGATGAGGTATGGGATTCCTGGAGTTTATTTTAATGCTCAGTTTTAAATTTTTTCTAGGTCCCTTTAAAGGTCTTTGTTCAGGGGCGCCTGGGTGGCTCAGTGGGTTAAGCCTGTGCTTTCAGCTCAGGTCATGATCTCAGGGTCCTGGGATCAAGCCCCACATTGGGCTCTCTGCTCAGCAGGGAGCCTGCTTCCTCTTCTCTCTCTGCCTGCCTCTCTGCCTACTTGTGATCTCTGTCTGTCAAATAAATAAATAAATAAAATCTTTAAAAAAAATAATAAAGGTCTTTGTTCAGTAAGACGTTCACTCATTGAACCTACAATGTGCTCCATCCAATGTTAGGAACCTTTTTAACCAAATGAGTCTGGACCCCTGACCCCATGCTCGTACTTTTACTCCATCCTACTTCACCCTCTGACCCTCTCACTGATGGAAATTGTCCTTCTAATCCCCTGGAATTTTCATTAGTTTAAATGAGTTCACTTTGTGAGTTATTGCTTTTTTATTGCCAAAAATGTATTTTGCAATTACCTCTTCTTTAAAAAAAAAAAAGGTTTTGTGTGTGCGGGTGTCTGTATTTATAAGATTACCTCCTGATACTTACTTTCTGCATCTTCATTCTATATGACAAAAACATTCATTAATCAGGCTGTCAAGGGACGTGATTTTCATAGCACAGTAAGTGCTTTTCCACTGTCTGACTTCTGAAGTATGGAGGCTACACTGTGGAATGACCCAAGCCCTATATGGTGTCATGATATTAATCACTATGAGAGGTAAAGCTTGCAAAATCATAAGTTGAAGATAAGCCTGTTTGGGAGGGCAATTTGCTATTCAGACTTCTTGTGCACCCTGAGAGTAAGTTTTGTTGCACACTGTGACAATAACACATTCATAATATGAGACAGAAATGAACTTGGCCCCAGTGTTTAGGGCAGCAGTTCATAACTAGCCATGGTATTAACACCATATGCTAGGAACAATTTTAACACAAGGTACAAGTTGGAAGTGGGCTTTGCTAATTTCCTCGGGTTCCTGCTTTCTCCGATTAGAAGGATTTTTTTTTTTTTTAATTTTGCTTAAAACTTTCTAGACCTGCTGTAAGTCTTTCTATGATTCACGGAGGATAAATCCAGAATAAACAAAAGCTTCAGTGAAGAAACAAGATGTTTTAAAGAAAACAAGTGTTCCTGACCTAACAAACCTTGAGTGGTATCTCTTAAAAATAATAATTCAAACTCAGGATTCACACAAAACTTCTAGTGTGTCAGTCAGGGTCCTATAAAGGAACTGTATCCAACTCAGATGGCTCAAGGGACCTTAACTGAGGGGCTACTTACAGAAGCATGGGCAGGGTCAAGGAACAGAAAAAGAACAGTAAGCACCAGAGACTGTCAATAGCAGTGGGAAGCTATTAAGAACTTCAGGTCTGTAGGCACAGGGATGGGAAAGTGTTCCTTAGACCAAGAGTCAAGAACCAGTATGATCTGACAGGAGTTGTAGTCATGGGTAAGGAGGACAGAGGTTACGACCCCTGCCCAAGCAGAGGCAGCCAGAAGAGTTAGTACAGACTCTTTCCCTTTTCTTTCTGCCCTTCCGGTCTCCCACTGAGCATTCTGGGGAGAAGGGAGGAGAAGGAAAAATAGATATGGAGAGCAGGCAAGCCATGGTGGTAGTTCCCAGGAATATCAGCACTGTTCAGTGTCAGTTGAACATTTCAGACCGCAAAGATGTCTCTTTATTATGATATTCTAACTCTCTGGGGATGAACTTTGAAATAATTTTTGAATGAAAGTTCATGCTGTGTAATCTGGTGTGATATTTTTCTGGGGGTTTTATTTGCACTCTGGACATTGAGGAGGGTATGTGCTATAGTGAGTGCTGTGAATTGTATAAGACTGATGATTCACAGACCTGTACCCTTGAAGAAAATAATACATTATATGTTAATTAAAAAAATTAAAAAAAAAAAAAAAGAGGAAGAGGGAGAGGGAGAAACAGAATCCTAAGTAGGTTCCACAATCACCCAAGCCCCATTCAGCACTTAACCTCACAACCCTCAGATCATGACCTGAGCTGAAATCAGGAGTCCCACACTTAACTCACTGAGCCACTGAAGATCCCCAAAGGAGACAACCTTCTCTTTATCTATTTCTAAATTCTTTAAAAATATTAGCCCACTGGGGGTGCCTGGGTGACTCAGTTGGTTAAGTGTCTACTGTTGGCCCAGATCATGATCCCTGGGTCTAGGGATCTAAGCCCCCTCCAGCTCTCTGCTCATCAAGGAGCCTGCTTCTCTTTCTCCCTGTGCTCCCCACCACCCCCAGTCATGCTCCTACATGCTCTCTTTCAAACAAACAAACAAACAAACAAATAAATAAAATACATAGTCTTTTAAAAAAATTGTTAGCCATCTAGCTTCATTCTTTTTCTGATCACAATAAGAAATTGCTCTCTTGAAAATGTCTAAAGTTTAAAATGACACATTTAAGAGACTTGTCTGAGGCTTTATGTTTTGACCTTTCATAGTATTTGATATTGACTGACCTTCCCATTCTTTGATGCTACTGATTACCTTTTGATCAAAGTGAGCCCCTTACTCACTCAATACTCTGCTCTACTCTGGCTCTTCCTCTTATTTTCTCTCTATTATTCTATTCTACATTATATTCCCTATAATGTAAAATTTCCATTATATTCCCTATAATGTAAGATTTCCTGAGGATTATGGACAATATCTTTTATTCTATTTCTTTGAGTAGCAAGTCTGATTGCCTATAATACAAGAATCTGAAGAATGTTATATTTTCAATTCAAAAGCAAAATCTTTGTTTTCCTCTTCTACTTCCCCTGGATCATACTATAATCAAGAGGTTATATGTTGTTGGAAAACTAAGGGAGAGGGAAAAGCCAGATTGTGATTTGTAGAAGTGGACCAACTTTGCTTTTGCACGCTTGGCTTCATGATGTTGAATCCTATTCTGGAAAACTCAGAAATGACTCTTGCAGTGGTCCACTCCCTGACTCATCTGAGACACTTAGCACTGATTCTTAGGTTTTGGGGCTTCATGTGGCTTCGTCACAAATGTCATACTCTAATCTTACTGTATGTGTATAAGTGGATTTGGGTCTCTTCCTTGGCCAGGAGGTTCTCTGCTTCCTTATTGTGCCCTTGTCTTCTGAGTATCCCCTCTACTCACTTGGAGGAGAATTCTATACTTAACTCCCTGCAGTCACCAGTTCTTTCCTCCGATACCAACCATATGTTCCATAACTGAATGTACATCTTTTCCCTTTATGTATCAGTATTTAGAGTACCCCTTAGGCCCAAATGTGAACTCCTGTTTTTTCCTTGACTGCAACTCCTATCTCAATATCTGATACATGTGATGCTCATTATAAAAAATGATTTAATAAATAAATGAATTCATGAATTTCACATTAATTTTGATGGCATTTCTTTCTTTCTAGAAATCTAATTGTTTTAGACTTGGTGAATGATCTTGCAAATGTATTATTTTTATTCCTATTACCTCAATCAAAATTTACACCCTTAGTACATTTCCATTTTAATTGCAAAACCTTGCACTACCACTGATGTTTTTTTTTTTTTTTTTTCCTAACCTTGTAACTTCTACTCAAAGCATAGGGGTTAATTTTCTAAGACTGTAGGTCAAAATTCCAATCCTGTAACTGTCCAAAACTATGAAAAAAAAAAAAGCTAGGAAACTGTACACAAAATTTCAACTGTTAGATAAAATCACAGATT
Source organism: Mustela erminea (assembly GCF_009829155.1). Lineage (NCBI taxonomy): Eukaryota > Metazoa > Chordata > Mammalia > Carnivora > Mustelidae > Mustela > Mustela erminea. The sequence continues at coordinate 40,894,599 of NC_045626.1, forward strand.
ATTTTTATCATTTTTATCAGCATTTTTTAATTGTTTTTATATAGGTCTTTTGGCCATTCCAGGAGTAAGCAAACTCAGTGGCTTGAGGGAATAGGAAAAAAAAAAATATGTCATAGATGAGCATTGAAAACAACACTCTTTATTTGAGGATTGAATAAAAGCTAGTTTATAATGATTCAATTAATATTTCCCTGTTCTCTCTCTTGACAATAAATCTTTGATGAAAGCTCTGAGGCAAACACATACTTTTTTTTCCTTTTTGCTTCAAAATCTGTTAGAACACAGATCATAGTGTCTGCTATATTCTGAGAATTGTTTAGATATTAAGAATACTCCCAAGTACCCTGGCTTTGTGGACCTTTATCTAGTGAGATAAACATTAAGTAACATTAAACATTAAGTAAACAAATTAATAAAACAATTTCATATAGTAACAAAAAAGAAAATATGTGATAGTGTATGCTGGGGAGACAGGAGGCTACTTTAGACTCAATGGTCTAAATGGCTTTTCTGAGAGGTGACATTGAGGTTGAAACCTAGTATTTTGAAAGGAAGCCAGTCATGTAAAACCTTGGGCATGAAAGTCTAAAGAAAATGTTAATATAAAGGGTTTATAACTCAGCTCCTTAGTGTAGTAAAAATAAAAGTAATGTTTTTGCTAATAGAATGGCTAGTGCAAAGGCCTGGGGTGGCAACAAATTTGTTATGTTAAAGAAACAGAATGTTCCTTGTGCTGTATGTTCAAATGGGGAGGGAAATAGATAGAGAGAGAGGAGAGAGACTAGAAGACATTGCTTCAGAGAGAAAGGCAGGTGGTGACTGGTCATGTAAGGACTTCTAGTCTGTGATTAAAAAAACCAATTATTCTAAGTATGATGAAAATCTTTTAGAGGATTTTAAGCAGAAGAGTGGGAGGTTTACGTTGCAGAGCATCACTGGCTGTGATTTGAATATTAGATTATAGAAAAACAAGTGAAGAGGCAGAGCAACCAATATGGACATTATGGCAGTTATCTAGGAAAAAAACCCAAAATGGTTTGTTCTTACAGCTCACAACAAAGCTCAGGATAACTGGTTGGTTTCAACACTGGTGTTAAACAATACACTGAAGTTTATCAGAAATGTCAGTTAAAAAAAAAAAAAAACTGTTAATGGTTTGGGGCCAATAAGTATAATTTTTGCTTTGTTTATTGAGATGTCTGGTGCTTTAAAAAAAGAAGAAAGAAGGATTAAAATATCCAGCGAAATGCCTTACAAATTTTATCTGGGGGAATTTTATGCTTTCATAACTCTGGCCTTGTTCCCGGCATTGATTTATTTATGTGACGCTAAAATATTTGGATTAAGAAATTATATTATCAATTCAATGTTTTCTTAAATTATACCAAACATAACCCTAAGTATTAAATACGAACCTAAAAATAATATTAATACCCATTCAATGAAATATGAAAGCTTAACATAAAATAAAATATTAATTAAAAACTTATTGAAATTTTTTAGGAAGTTTTGATATCCTGGAGAAAGAATAGGATGATTTCATTTGAAATGATATTAAATATAGTCAAAATATATCAAATCGTCAAGTTTTTTACTCCTCTAAAGTATTGATTTTGTGCTTTGCTTTATAAAGTCCTATATCTTCTTTATAGCCTATAAATATTTTCAAAAGAACCAAGGTGAACACCTTCCTATGGCTTATTTTTCCCCCATTTAAAAGAAAATCACTTTGCAATATTTTTCATTCTTCTTCCTTTGACCTTGACTTGTCATTCCTGAGAATTAATGGAACTCAGTCAGCTGAACTTTTCTCAATTCACATTTCACATTTCTCTACTTCAGGTTTCTTGACAAACACAGAAGTTACATGATTTATTTGAAAGGGAAAAAATGATCTCACACGTGGCATACATAACTACATGTTGAAAAACAACAACAACGAAAAGCCCAGGAAAGAATAAAATACATAATAGGTCACATTGATCAATGACAGTGAAGAATTACTGTAGGGATTTCTGACCCTCACAGGTCCTCGCAAGGCTTTCAGACCCAAGTTTGATTCAGGAGTAGGAAGCAGCTACTTGCTGTAATTTAAGGCTGCTGATGTGTCTCCCACCCCTACACTCCTCCTTTCTGGTTCTAGCTGTGGTGCTGGATTGAGGCTTTAGAGAGCTCAACCAGTTTCCTTAATTTTCTAGTGAGAAACAAGAGACCCTGTGTGCTGAGCAGTGCACGCAGAAGTGAGGTGTTGCAGGTGAGTTACTCTGGGATGCAGACACTGAGAAGGAAACGGGGGTGCAGGAAATTTACTGGGGAGTGCCCTTCAAATCAACATGTTTGGAGGAATGAAGAGAACAAAATTAGGTAGAGAGGAAAGCGGAGCTTCAAAGAGATCACAACAAAGTCTTTGACAGTAGGACTCTGGGTCTGAGATGGCCTTGCAGGCTGGGGCAAGGGAACCACTATACACTTGTACCCACTGATCATTAGATATAGGGCATCACTGAGAAAGAGATTGAAGGGTATGATCTTAGATGAGGAAGCTCCCTGTAGCCAAACACAGTCTCCAGGAGGGGCGGGGTGGAGGGTGAGTGTTTCTATCTTATTTTGGCTACTGGTAGCAATCTGAGTGCTGTACCATCAATCCCTTAGACCATGTCTCCTGATTCCTGGTTCTGTGTTCCTTGTCTGCTGGAATGTCCTAGATGTAGAACTTAGCTCAGATCTGGACACAATAAGAACCTAGTAAATGTAAGACCCCTCCTGCCCCTCTACCCACTGCCAGCTATTACTTTCGGTTAAGACATATCTTGGAACCATCTTTTAAATGAGTATTTTGCTTGAACATTGGTTATCTAAGCCCTGAGTGGCTCTGCCATGATAGTAGTAAGGGGGTTGGTGAGGACTGGGAAGGGCCAAATGTGTGGGAGCTGCACGGGGACTGGATATAGCCTTGGACACCTCAAAATTAGGTGCGGCCACAGAAGCATAACCTCTTCCCTGGAATTTTGAAAAAAACAGTTGTGGTACATATCAGAAATGTGTCCGCACAATGCGAATATCTTATAGTAAGAACAGGCCCTGTACTCACAGGTGCAGGTGGAAGAAATGTCTGGGGCCAGGAGAGCTGATGGACAACAAGGAAAGAGTGCTTCTACGGTGGCCTTCCTAGAATGGGGACCAGAAGTGAGAGGCCTACACAAAACTAGATCCAACCCTACAAATTCACCCTCAAAAGAAAATTCATAAGGGGAAAAAAAAATCAGAACTTGATAGTAACTAGTTAACAGCTGATAAGTGATCATTAGTTTTAAAAATAAGTTGATTTGAACTTAGCCTCTCAAAATGCCTTCACTGCTTTGTGTAGTTAGGCTAAAATAATCAGTGTATATATACAGGGAGTTGTTGGAAAGAAGACGCTCCCACGGAAAATATGCCATCTTAGCTGGGTCAGTATTGTTTCCAAGATGTGCAGCGATGAACATCATTATACCACCAGGACAGGAAGGAAAAAAGTAAATCTCTCACATTGGATGAGCTGCTGTCACAGGTCTAAAGCCACGTTTAATGTGTCACCAGATACCTTCCTCTAGCCATTCTTTTTGGAATTCACTGTAATCTCTCTTCCCTCCAGCTCCCACTGGGGAATTTTGATTGAGGACTTTCATTGATTTACCAGTCACATTGTGAGGTGTATCTCAATAAAAAATACAGGATATGGCAAATCTGAAGGTTCCTTATAACTTCCTAAGACACAAAACCAAATATATGAATCTGTTGTAAAAGAGGACCAAGAGATTTGAAGGGCCACATGGAATGCTTAGCCCTCTGCAATAGGAATGCAGCCATCCATTCATTTTCTCTTCTCACATAACAAATACCCTGGAGGAGGTAGGCAGTTCTAGGATTGGTAAAGTAACTGAATAATATTAGTTCCCTAGAAGGGCATCTCAGTTATTCCCTTTAATTTCTTTACTTCATGATCACAGGATAGCTGCCAGAGTGCCCGATATCATACCCATGTATTACGATAGTATTATGATATAAAATAAAGAAGACACGGGCAAAATGAAGCTCTCTTTTGTCAAGGAGAAAGACTGTTCTCATATGTCATTGGCTACGACTGAATCATACACCCATTTCTTCTTGCAGGGATGGCTAGAAAAGTGTCTTTCAAGAGAGCAAGTTAATTTAAACTTACCACAGTGGGCATTTTGCCATTGGGACACAAATCAGGATTCTCCTAACAAATAAGAGGTGGTTAGACAATTTACCATATTTGCCACATAAATGAATTTTAGTATATAATAGGGTAATGTGTTCCTGGGCACACATTTCTCTCTCCTTTTGTGTATGTTAAAAATTTTCCATATAGGAAGTTTAAATATTTTTTTCTTTAAGTGATTAGTGAAAACCCTGAACAGGTTTGACTTAACTCAAAAATCAAAATAAAGTTTTACTATACTCTTAATAAAATAAAATGATATATAAGAGAAACGAAAGAAGACAAGGAATTCAAATGTGTTTCTTCCCCTTCGCTCTATATTTCTGGGTTACTTTTCTCCTCATTTCAGTTCTTTTACCCATGATGCTTCAGCCAGGAACTGGCAGCCCATGTCGGAATTACAGGCATTTCCTCACCTTGCTCCATTTTGACAGGAAAGTGTTCATAAAGGAAGGAAGGGTTAAATAGTATTTCAAGAGTATGGTGGTGGTATTACTGATACGGAGAAGGAAAATAATTAGAAATTAAGTATAGCAAAGGGCCCAGAGCAAGAGACCCGTGAGCCACTGTGGATTCAGACCTGTCTGCTCAGACAGATTGCACAGGGAGGTTAAGCAGTAGAGTCCTGCAAAAGCCTAAGGTGCCCCTTGATAGGGATAATCACAGGAAATATTAAGAGTGTTCCACCTGTCTAGCATTTATGAAACAACCTGGTATCTCTACTCAGGAACTTAAAGGGGAAGAGGGCAAGGGATAGTGAGAAGCCTAAACAAAACTTGGTTCAGGGACAATGATTATGCTCAGGAAAAGGTTATCTCTAAGTGGTATTCAATTTTTTTCTGTACTAGATCTTAGGAACATGAGCTAATACGTTGGATGAGAAAAATCTTCATAAAAAAGTCATCTAATGAAGCTGTTAGATTATCACAGAGATGCACTAAATGTGAAAGCAAAGATGGGGATCCTTTATGTATTAAATGTCTATGGTGCACCTGTGTGTATGTGTGTGTGTGTGTAAAAATTGCATCTTTTTATTGTTGTGTATTATATTAATTATGTAACTATATACCTCATATAAGTGATTATATATAAATACCTATGTAGTATGCGTTAGGGTCCATAATCAAAGGAGAGAGACTGATACAAAGCGAAGGTCAAGAAAAGCTTTATTTCACGCCAAGCATCGAGAATCAAACTGACCGGTCAGGGCCGTCTCTTGCAAAGAGGTGACCACTCCCAGCCTCACAGACTAACTATTATAGAGGTGGTCGAACCTGGCTACACACAGGTGGCCAATGAGATTGCAATACACAGAGAAAACTGCACAGTCATGTTAGGTCATACGCAGGTGGCCAATTGAATTACAATTCACCCTAATAGATATATGTGTGCCCCACTGATTGGATGTCTCTACCCACCCTTGTATCTGGGTTTTGCTACTGAGGGCTGGTAGCTAGGGAGACAGTATGCACGCCCCACTGATTGGCTGTCTCCACCTGGCCTGACCCGCCCTTGTATCTGGGCTTTGCAAGTAAGTTCCTCTGGGAGGGGCAGGATCAATCTAAGTTTACTGCATAAACAACAGAATGACTCCCTCTGATTAAGTAGGCCCTTACAGTATGGTTGTATACTGTATATATAATGCATACAATATTAGTTCTGCTAGCCAGCATATTTTTTCTCTCAGTTGGCAGATAAGGAAATAATCAGAGAAGGAATTAACATGTTCAAGGTTTATCAGTATATATTGTATCAAGAATTATGAAATGAACTGCACTTGTTACTAGGAGTGAATACAGAGCTAACCCTCAGGATAAAGAAATGATTAAAACTATGAAGTGGGAGATGTAGTGAGTCATGGCTATTCCCAATCACATGATGAAAACCTCTGCCATTCACTTGAACCTTAAGGGAGAAATTTAAATCAGCATCCCACTGATCATGCTTCAGGACCATGGTATCTGAGACCTAATATTTGATGAACAGTTTTTAGGACTCTATGAACCTGTAGCTGCTGCAGTCTGAGGACAAAAGTATTATATTGGATAAATGATGATGCATAGAAGCAGAGGAAAAGGTGATTCACTGTTGTGCCAGAAGTATGAAAGTGTTAAAAAACAGCCATCACACTGAGAGGGGTACATCAAAGGGGCACATGCACCAACTGGAAGAGTTTCTAATAGTCAAACCTGAAACTATTTGGAAAAAAAAAAATAAGGTAAGTAGTATTGGATTACAACCCAAAGTGTAAAATAAATATCCATGAGTCCATACTCATATAAATAAGTTAATGACTACACAAAGAAATGGGAAAGAAGAGGCAGACCTCTCATGAGAAGTATTTTAAATAATTTATGAAGAAACTCTGTTCTCAAGAGATTGGAGCAGAGTTTCCCACTCTTCAAAGATGGGTCAACATAGTGACTTCCTGCCAAAGAATACAGTATTGAAAGGAGGGGGGGACTAAGTTTACAGTGGAAAGACCCAATAAACACTATCTTTTCCAGGTGAACAAGGCCAACATCAGCAGTGGTATGTCATGTTGATAATATGTACCCTTGATATGATGTAATGACAGCAATAGGCACTTTACCTCTGAGGTCTTTCTCACATAATTCTAGTCTAATTATGAGAAATTCCAATAGAAGAACATCCTATGGAATATGTAAATATTTTCAAAATCGTCAAGGTCATCAAAAACAAGGTAAATCTGAGAAATTGTCCCTTTTAAAAGAAGTTCATGGAGATGTGGCCACTAAATGCAATGTGGTGTCCTGGATGGGATGCTGGAACAGGAAAAGGACACAGGAAAAACTAAGGAAATATGAATAAAGTATTGGTTTTACTTAATAATAATGTATTAATATAATTTCATTAATTGTACCAAATACATTAATATAAGATGGTCCTATCTAGAGAAATTGTGTATTGGGTGGATGAATACTCTGTGTTTTATCTTTATAACTTTTGAAAATTTAAAACTATCCTAAAATATAAAGTGTATTATCAAAAAAAATCCATGAAAGTGTCTGTGGTATAAAAGAAAAAATATAAATGAAAAAAAGCAGGGCATGTGATTATATATAGAGTATGATAAATGCTTAAAAATAAAAGCAGGTATAAGAAAATAAAGCAAAATTTTTGTAATTTTTAGATGGTATGATGAGGGTAATCCCCCCATGTCTGTTTGTCACTTTTTAATGATATATATTGATTCACAATAAAAAGAAGAGAGGATGTTTCATGAACCAAAGAACTAAGAAGTGCGTGTTTCATAGATGTAAGAATGTATAGAGCAGTTTTCCAGGCAGTGTTGCTTTGATAAAACATACTTAAAGGAACACACTGGCAATATCCTCCAAATAAAAATCAAAGTAAGAATAAATCAAAGTATAATTATATTTCTAGCTAATGCTTTTATTCAATAGTTGCCTCATAGCATACTTTTCAGTTTTTGTGATAGACAGTTTCAGACTTATGTAAGAATTCTATTTGTGAGTATTCTTCATAACCTGAATTACAGAAAGTGTCTGTGAACTCATCCTGTTTACAATATTGAATGGCAACTGCTACAAGTTTCTGAAGCAAAAACATCATATTTCTTTTTTTCTCATCATATTTCTTTATATGATAATATTCTATGTATATAATCCTATGTATCCTATGAAATATGTAAATGTTTTCAAAATCATCAAGGTCATCAAAAACAAGGTAAACAAATAAAGGTTTTAAAACAGATGTTGAAATTTCTTATCTCCAGGGCTTACACATCTTTATGCATGTGGATGGTAGTTGTAAATAAGACTCAATTATTGTAGCCAATATATTTATAAAATCTTTTGATTGCTACATTAACTTTGATAGTAGACTACATAAAAGTGTATTTCTTAGAAATGACATATAAACAATACAGGAAAGAATCGTGGAAGCCTAATATTCTTTACCGGAAAGGTTTTTATAAGGTAGGAAGATGCCCTTTGTAACTACATAAAAGTATGTTGTCTAAATAAGTATGAGAAGGTATACTTCAAATACTGTGCCATGAATAAATATCAGAAAGTTGACATAAGTAATTAAAAGCAGCTAAATGATTGTCAGGGAGCACAATTTAAATAATTGATGACAAAAAAAAAGAAATTGATGACTAAGATTCATGAACAGCCAACACATGAATCGAACCATATTCACTTAATTAATTAATTAATTTATTTATTAATATTTATTTATTTATTTATTTATTAATATATAATGTATTATTTGCTGCAGGGGTACAGGTCTGTGAATTATCAGTCTTAAACAATTCCCAGCACTCACCATAGCACATACCTAAGGTTGAATGAGAACTACCAAACCCATCTTTATTACCTTCATACCTTTTTTTTTTTTTTAATTTATTTATTTTTTTCAGCGTAACAGTATTCATTGTTTTCACACCATACCCAGTGCTCCATGCAATCCGTGGCCTCTCTAATACCCACCACCTGGTTCCCCCAACCTCCCACCCCCCCCCCCCCGCCCCTTCATACTTTCTTACATACGGAATATCCAAGAAATCTCAGCTCCAAGTTTACCTCCAGCTTTAGAAGCTCATGTGTGTTTTTCAATAAATGTGTGATTATCTCCATTAAAACCACTTCAACATAATTATTTTAAATGTGATTTTTTTTTTCCTGGCTGAATTCATTTTAACACCCAGTGTATTGCTTTAATAATATTTTAATAAGCACCATCCTTGCTGCAATCAACAAGACCGTGTGGTGTGCTCATATATATATATATATATATATATATATATATATGTAATTTGTTTATTTGACAGAGAGAGAGAGAGACAGTGAGAGAAGCAACACAACCGGGAAGCTGGAGAGGGAAAAGGAGTTTTCCTGCCAAGCAGGGAGCCCCATACAGGGCTTGATTCCAGGTCTCTGGGATCATGACCTGAGCTGAAGGCAGGCACTTAACGACGGAGCCACCCAGGCACCCCTGGTGTGCTCTTTTTAATCAAAGATATCATAAGTGAGAAAATGAGATACCGAGTACGAAAACGGATCGTTTTCATTAGAAAGCTATCACCGACACTAATTAGATTGTGTATGCACAACTACATATCAAAGCAGAGAAATACAATGTCACAAAATTCTACAAAAACTGGATGACCTTCAGGTCCGTTTTTCAGTGGTCCAACCCTGGCGTTTGTATAATGTGCTCTTGAACTTGCAAATGATTGCCAAATAACTGCCGTAATGAAACCAGCTGCTGGGATGACAAAAACTGTTTCGCCAGCCAGAGATGACAACCTCTTAAAGGCCCTGAAAGCTTTAATGGAAACAATTCTGTTTACTTGCAGGCAGCAAAGCTCCTTGCTTGAAGAGACTAATCAATGCTTTCATTTAATAGAAAACTTAATTGAAGACAACATCCAGAGGTAAAAAAAATATTGTTCAGCTAGCCACTTCTTTTGCCATTCTGTCATATTAATTGAGATTGTCCTATTTTCATTGTTGAATTCACTTGGCAGAATCACTAAATTACATTAAAGTTGTTTAAGCATGAATTTTGTGAGAGGCAATCTTTTTAAATTTGAGCAATATGTAGGAAGCATGAAGCTGATCTATTAGAAGGATAATTTCACAATTCTTTAACAATGCAATATAGCGTCTACTTCCATTTACCAGTGAGGTGTGAAACTCACCTTATGCTCATAACAGTAATATGGGGAATTTGTTTCCAAGCAAATATTTACTCTGAGGTTGACACAGAATGTTTCTTAATCATTTTCTACTCTGTTTTCTTGATCTGCATGAGAAGGGGTGTGGTGTTTGTATTTCTTTTGTACATGCCCGATTATATCGTTAGCAGCATGGATCAGTCAATAGGTTACTAAGAAATGTTGTTTCAAGAATGCAAAGAATTTGACTTCTTCTTTGCCAGTTTGAATCCCTTTTACTGATTTTTGTTGTCTGATTGCAGAGGCTAGGATCTCTTTCTAGTACTGTGTTGAGCCGAAGTGGTGAGAGTGGGCATCCCTGTTGTGTTCCTGACCTTAAGGAAAAAGCTGTCAGTTTTTCCCCATTGAGAATGATTGTCACTGTGGGCTTTTCAGAGATGGCTTTTATGATATAGCCATGTCCCCTCTATTCCTATATTTTGAAGACCTGTATTCAGGAAAGGATGCCGTATTTTGTCAAATGCTTTTTCTGCATCATTTGAGAGGATCATGTGGTTCTCGTCTCTTCTTTTGTTAATGTGATCTACCAGATCGACTGACTTGCAAATGTTGAACCTCCCTTGCATATATATACCCCACCTGGTCTTGGTGAATAATCCTTTTAATATACTATTGGCTAATTGAACATAATAATAAAAAATAAAATAAAATAAAAAGAATGCAAAGAAACAAAAAGCAATACTGAGGAAGAAAAACCTCTATACTCTGTACATTACACCATTCTATTACAGGGACTGTTTCTGGCACTGTAAACAGTCTCCATAGTCATCTTCTACCAGGGAAGCTCCCATCCCATGAGATTCTACCTATGGCCGATTGGACAATATGCTTTCTATTGCTATTCTCACATGTAGGTGTGATGTGCTTTGTTGCTTGCTTTCTATCCACAGAAAAATCTGGGAGACCTGGGAGAGTATCTTTGTGCTTTTAGTATCAAGTCCTGAATCACCTGTATCTGAATATTTTTCAGACATTTTGTTTCTTGGTTGGTTGGTTTGACCCCAAAGTCATGTTGTTTCACACACGGCTTACATCACCAGCCTTTACACTGTTATTCCTAACTTCTTCATACTGTGGTTAAGTGACCTACCTCAAATTTACACCTGCATTTTTAGAATCATTTTGATTCTAAAATGCTATGCCCATTTCCCATATAGTGGCTATAGGTATCATCTGAGCCCACTAGCATGGTTTGCAATGACCTCCATGATCTGACTCCTATTTGCCTCTACCTCTGACCTCCATCTTACAGCACTCCCCATGGAACATTCACTTGGCAGTTGAACATACACAGGTCTTTTGTTTGAATTCATGACTCCCTCTATATTCTCTGATCTGTTGAAAATGTCCCATATTCCTACTCTCAACTTTAGGTATACCTTCTCCCCTCAAGACATCTTCTTGATACCCTTGACCTTCGAAGACTGTTTCCTTTTCCTAGGTTTACTGCATTTGTTTTCCTCTATTATTACAGGTTATTTGTTTCCTGCACCAGTGAGTTTCTTAAAACATGGACATCTTACTCATTATTATGGTCCCGGTATTGAGCATGGCACTGGACACATACCAGTGCTCATTAAATGTTTATGGATGGTTACATGCATTTCATTTGTAGAATAATTTTTTGATCTAAGTCTTTTGTTTAAAATATCTTTTCAGGATGACCAGCTAAATTGCTCTCAATTAATCATAAATTTGCCCCAAATATGTCAGCAATCTTAATTGTAGTCAGAGCTGTCCACTGTGGGGGGTGTTCAGTGCACTCACAGTTATGAGATTGATGAAATGCTAAATGACATGGACAATCTTGGGCTGAGGGGAGTCTGGGAAATGCTATTTTACTTTTCCAGCCCTTGCATTACATGAACGCAAGTGAGAAGGAGTAGGGTGTTGAATGAGCTACCTTATGATATCTGATACACCCTCAAAATGTATAACCGAAAAGATTAACCTTTTTTCTGAGCCAGTAGAAATCAATCTATCAACAACCTACAACTGTTTTCTCCAGAATCTTGAGTGCTAGAAAGAATAATGGCAGAATTCTGAAAATCATAGTATAGTGCTTTTATAAGGTTTTCTGCCAGCTTCCAAGGGCACCCCAAAATCTCATTTTAATTCTCTTTTCAATCCCATGTCTACTGTTATTCCATTCACAGGATTAGGAAGTGTTGATGTAGACAGGTGTAGTCTAAGAACAAAACTGGATACCAAATGGGCATCATTGCTGACGGTTTCAAAGCTGTAGGTATTCTTGCTAGATGAATGTGATTCTCAGCAATTCCCCAAGCCCAAGAGGCTGATATCAAGAAGAAGTTGTCTGTTGAGACTCAGGCATTTAGGAGATTCATTCTGTACAGATCCTGTGGTACAATAGCCCTGAGGCTGCTTGTGTTTGTGAGCGGACCATTGGCTCTTTAGTCTTTGGTTGTTGGACTAGATGAGGCACTTAGAAAGAAATACTGTCTCCTTCCTGGGATTCCGGTTTTCAGGATGCTTTCACAGAAATCATCACCCCCGCCCCATATTATATTGGTAAGTGCCAGCGGTCTTATAGGAAAAGGAGTTTGCTTAGACTTCCTGCTAATTTAGCAAACAGACTTCCATATGACTAAGTGTGTGTGTGTGTGTGTGTGTGTGTAAAACCACACTACAGTAATGACTGCTTTTGTCAGGATTGAGCCCTGTTCATAGATTTTTCTTGTAATAGGTATCTAAAAAAGTTGTAGGTGGTTGGACAAGAATGTGAATCTCAGGTCAGGATTCTACTCCATTGGCCCCAAAGATACTGCCTATTGTTATTAACATTGCATATATTTACCAGATTTCTCAGTCCAGATATGCTTTAAGATGTAAAAAAGTGGGAGAAATATGACAAACTGGGCAAAATAAAATAGTTTCTATCTGTTAATGCACACTTGAACGTATACCTGTACATGTCATTTATACATGGAGCTCTCGTGGGAAGTTTAGGGGTTGTAATAGGGTTGCTATCTAACTGTGACTTGACATGAATCACACCCAAGTGCTTATGAACTCAAATGGCAATCATTGTCTGTGGGCTTTTTTTTTTTTTTTAATTTTATTTATTTATTTGACAGACGGAGAGAGATCACAAGTAGGCAGAGCAGCAGGCAGAGAGAGGAGGGGAAGCAGGCACCCTGCTGAGCAGAGACTCCATCCCAGGACCCGGACACCAACACCTGGGCAGAAGGCAGAGGCCCAACCCACCGAGCCACCCAGGTGCCCTTGTCTGTGGGCTTTATTTGGTAATTAGTCATATATAATCTTCTGATAGCTGTTTGATTGCTGCCTTGAATTGTTACTTAAATATTTTATTGACGTTTGGTATTTCACCTGTTTTTCTATATTATCTTTCTAACTAGATTATCATTCCCTAAGAACAAAGACAGAATCTTCTTTTTTCTTTCTTTTCTTTCTTTCTTTCTTCCTCCCCCCCCCACCCCCCCACCCATATCCCATACTTCCTGGTCCAATTCTTTGGAATTGAATAAGAACTCAATAAGTATTTACCAATGAGTCTTTTATGTGGTGTGTCTTGCTTCCACACTATTAGATTGAAACATGATGTGGCAGAAAATGTTATATCTCCCAGGGTGCTTTTAAGGCTCTAGCTCTGATTTCATCTTTCTCTTCAGTCTCTTTAATTTCCCAGCAAGACAAGTACCTTGAGATTTTTATGTGCATTGAAACCCTGCAATATTATATACCAAAAAATTACCACTGGCTATTTCTGGATGGAGTGTTCATAGATAGTTTTGACTGTTTTATACTTTTCTATACTTCCCAAAATTTTTATGCATCAATTTTGAAATTATAAGACATATTTTAATTTTGTTTAAAGATTTTACTTATTTATTTGACAGAGAGATAGCGAGAGAGGGAAAGCAAGCAGGGGGAGCAGAAGGAGAAGCAGGGTTCCCTCTGAGCAGGGAGCCTGATGTGGGTCTCAATCCCAGGACCCCGGGATGATGACCTAATGAGCCTAAGGCAGATGCTTAATAACTCAGTCACCCAGGCGCCCCATATTTTAATTTTTAAATGCATAAATGATCATAATGACTATTCCTATTGTTTTACAAAGTGTAGATGAACTTAGTCTCTGCCCTTAAGGAGTATTAGATTTATTGTTTTATTCGGCGTTACAGTTGTCTTTTCTATAGTCTCCTTGATTACACTCTTTTAAGGGTGGATACAGTAGTTTGCATTGTTATACCCTAGACTATTTGGTCTATTTCTTGACATTAACAAACTTATCAGACTTGGCTCATTTTTTACCCCACTGAGAATATTATGAAATTCTTTGAACTATTTTCATGAGGATTATAAGTAAATGTAAAGTCATTATACAAAATCCCATGATCTATATAGTCATGATCTTGTTTTACATATATAAAAATACAAAAATGACTGAGTTAATAATTTTTATTCATTCTATCCTTACAAAAATAAAATGGCTTCTGGAGTAGTAAAGGGAACATTATTTTTCTTTACTTCTTCACAACCCTTCTTCCATAAGTTTTTATTTAAGTTTTATAAAGAATTAATTTGGAATGTTCTGTGAACTACAAACAGCCAAAGATATGCCAAAGATGGCATCTCTAGCCTTGAAGAGGTTAGTTTTTTTTTTAATAAATTTTTTCAAATTTTATTTATTTATTTGAAAGAAAAAGAGAGAGAGAGCATAAGTGGGAGGGAAGGGAGGGATCAGAGGGAAAGAAAGAAGCGGACTCCCAGCTGCACAGAGAGCCTGACATGGGGCTCAATCCCAGGACCCTGAGGTCATGACCTGAGCTGAAATCAAGAGTCAGATGCTCAACCGACTGAGCCAACCAGGCAGCCCAGGAGCTCACAGTCTTTTATAGACAAGACATATCCATGAAATATTTGGCCATATCATACTGTATAGTTGTTGAATCAATACCTAAAGGACATCAGTTTAAAGGAACTCTGAATTACCACCTTGCCTGAGGTACTTACATCACTCTAGCCCTTCTGGAAAACCTTTTTTAGTCTTAGAAATAAATGGAGTAATTTTGACTCAGGTGGTTGGGGAAAAAGCACAGACGTTCTATTATTAAACAAGTAACAATGATCTTGACAACAGAATTTTGGATTAAATTGATAAAAGCAAAACAGAACAAATGCATGAAAGAATAAGGATACCAAATTAAAAGACAGTAAATTATTATTTAAAAATAAAATTAAAGGTACATTATTTCAAGGAATAAATCTTTGGCAAGATTTATTAGAATTGTGGATCTTGGAATTTTTAAAAAAGGAATGATAGAGATTGATTAGTCTGTTTTTTTCTTACGAGGAAAATAAGGATAAAGAAATTCAAGGTCATTCAGCTCTCAATATCTTTATAATGTTCTTTTGGAACAAATATATTACTGTTCTTCTGATTTATCTTGGTTTTACATATAAGACTACTTAACAAATAAATACATGCACCTAATTTAAAAACTCAAATGTCATTGTTAAGTCTTGTAACAAACTCAGCAATCTCTTTCTCACATCTGCCTGTCCACCAGACATTTCTTGTGATTTTAATTACATACTTATGCTATTCTTGATTTTTTCAAGTATCAACATGATTACGGACTTCCTATCCTCAAATTTGATTTTCTCCCCCTTAGGCCACTTCCTCTAAACACATACGTTTCCTGTTCCCCAACCTCTCAATATGGTTATGTAGATTTAGTTTAGATCAATATTCAGTTATTACATTATTCTGACATTGTTAATACGGTTCACAATTAAACCACATAAAATGCAATGATTATATTTTCTTTCCTACAATGATCTATTTTTCCTAGAATTAATAGAGTTGCGTGTGTTTGTGTGCTTGGCTTTCTATGTTCCTATTACTAATTTATCCCTAAACATTCACAAAGAACTGTATAAACCTCCTCCCAAAATATCAGGAAATACAAAAGGGTATCATTTTATATTTTTCTTAGAAATTATGACAGAGAGATTGCATTAATTGCCTCAATTTTTCACATGGCCCTATCTTTGTGTCCTTTGATCAAACTCTCCTACGTTGACTCTGGGCTTGACCATATGATTTGCATTGATCTCTAGGAAAGTAGTACTCTTGAAATGAGGAGCAGCTTGAAAATGTACTTGTTCATTTCTGCTTGGTCTCACAAGATTATTCTTTGGTTAGTTTTCTGTTAATATATGAGAGAAATATAAAGGGCTGGGTTGCCCACCAAGACCCCTACAGCACAGTCAGAACCCAGCAAACCCACCAGCACTCCACATGGAGGAGCAAGCCCAGCCAGGATCAGACTGGCCTAGCCCAGGTTTATAGAACTGCTCTGCTGGTCTATAAACATATCAGAAATAATAAAAGATGTTTTTTTAAGCTACCAGGTTTTAGAGTGGCTTTTACTCAACAGTATTTAATCAATACACAGATACTCTTCTCAGAGTCTTTAGTCTTGGTTAGTGACCCTTTACACCTTTCATACAGCTACTACCCTGGGATGCCTTGTTACCTTCTTGGAAATATCTTTTGCCTCTCTCCTACTTTGGAGACCCTCATTCCAGGGTCCCACACACTTTGTATTTTTTATTGCCTCCCTCATTTCAGTAGAGCACATTTGCCAGTTGCATTCTAAGAAAGGAAAATAGATGGCTACAAAATTTTTAAGACTGACCAAATCAGAAAATATTGTTTTCTTTCCCTTAGAATCAGTTCATAGTTTGATCAAACAAAAATATAGGTTAAAAACCATCATTCCCGGGGCACCTGGGTGGCTCAGTGGGTTAAGCCTCTGCCTTTAGCTCAGGTCATGGTCTCAGGGTCCTGGGATCAAGCCCCTCATCAGGCTCCCCGCTGAGCAGGGAGCCTGCTTCCTCCTCCCTCTCTCTGCCTGCCTCTCTGCCTACTTGTGATCTCTGTCTCTCTGTCAAAATAATAAATAAAATCTTAAAAAAAAAACCCATCATCCCTCAGAATTTTGAGTATATTTTTCTCTTTCTAACTTCTAATGTTGTTATTAAAAAACGTTTTTACTTGTTTGAAAACTTTTCACTTCTTATTTTCATTCCAAAATTTGGAAACTTTGTGGATGCTTTGCTGTAAGTTTTATTGAGTTTGGTATGCTTTGGTATGAGTTTTATTTTATTTATTGTGTAAAACACTTAATGGGTTGCTACTATGTGGAAAATAATGATTTTCAGATCGAGTATTTTAACATAAATACTATCCCTTAATCATTTTTCCTTCTGTATTTTCTCCCTCTGGAAATTCTACTTTTCATATGTCACGTTATCTGAATTAATCCTTTATTTTCTCCCAGTTTTCTATCTTTTATTTATTTTATTTTATTTTCTGTGAGGATTTTCAACATTTTATTTCAATATCTCCAATAGATTTTAAAAATATTTCTACCACATAATATTTAATTTCAAAGAACTCTTTATTTTTCTCTAAGTATTTCTTTTAAAAAAAACATCCTGCTCTGAATGGATGTGCATCTTCTCTTATGTCCCCAAAGACATTGAAGTTTATTAATTTTTAAAAATCCTCCTCCTTCTATTGTCTTTTTTTTCTCTGGAGTTCTTATTTTCTGTTTATTTTCTTAGGTTTCTGTGTTTCCAGTTGGAGGCACTGCTTGATTGCTTGATGATCTTTGAATGTTAATTTATATTTAGATTGACATACTAAAAGCAGATAGAAAATTGAGTACCTAAGTAGATCTTGCTGATGTGAGGCTTCCCTAAAAGGGACTGGGCCATGACCTGGCACAAAGCTGTCACTATCTGTGAGTGTTTTCTCTTGGGTTGGTTATTTTCCTTGAGAAAACTCTTCCAATTATATGACTGGAAATTATACATCTGCTTTGTTGCTGAGCAAAATGGGGTCTTGGGGTTTCAGGATTTAGTACTCAAACTTGCACTTGATTCATTTGCATTTAGTAACTCCTCCTCTTCTCCTGCTTCCCTCACCACCACTGCCAGCTCTGGCTTATGTCACAGAATCCGTATTTTCCCTTACATGGTATTTCCAAGGAAGAAAACTTTTGCTTTTTGCCAGACGGGAAAGGGTCAATTTTGTGATCCAAGAGATTTGAGAAGAGAGAATCTTGGGTATAACTGCACATTTTAATGAAGTGCAATTAGGTATTTTGGGTTCTTTTGTCCTGCTCTTCAAAGATTCCCTCATGCCTTTGGTTCAGTGCAGGGACTTTAACTGTCTTGCCCTGGTCTCTCTACTCCTTCAGTTTCCTCTAACTTGCTAGTTAGTTGCTATTTCTGACTGTTTTCAACTCCCCAAATAGGGACAACATTTCATACTTCCCATTATCTTTTCTTTCTTTGTCCCTCTGGATCTAGATGATTATTTAAAAAATTTTACTATCATTTTTATAGGATTTGGGGAAGGGGCACATGTTTTTCTATATGCTGTATTTAATTTATAAAAACCCTGAGTTTGTGACTTTAAACTTCAAAATACTCATAAACATTCATGTCATTATAATATAACCTCTATTACTGTAGCTAAGCAAAGTCAGACTAGAATGGCTTTTAAATATTTCTTGAAAATAGCACCGACCTTAGGAATAGCAATAATTATTTAATTTTAAAGTACAGAAAAATGCTAAATATTACTTTAAATAATGTGCTTTTGTGAGTCATAGGAAGTACAGAATTGGGTAAATGTTCCATGTGTCCTTGAAAGTTCATATATTTTTAAGATGGATTAATTCTAGGTAAACAAATAGCTTACCTGTTAGAAAAAAAAAAAAAGGTCAAATTTTCCCATTATGAAGTATATGTTAGTTTGGCTCGAATATGTATTTTCTAACAAATTTGGGAGCAGTGACTATTCTAACCAACTATTATCTCTGTAAATAATGTTTTCTTAGAACCCAAGTTAATGAGGTAGGTCTTGGTCAGCTGCTCATTAAAGTTCTGAAAATAGAACAAGTTATAAATGTGGTGTCAGAATTTCCAGGCAAGGGGGAAACTGGGAGGCTAACAGTGATCAATGCCAGAGTCCAACATCATGACACTGCATATTCATTTAACAAACCTCTTATCTGTTAATTACTACACTTTCCTGGATTAAGATGATTACACTTTCTGCAAAAAAACCTGTGACAATATTGGACTTTCGTTTATGAGCCTTTGTCATTTGCTGAATTTTCTGGGTGACCTGATATGGATTCCATTTTCCAAAACTATGAAGAGCTACCCTTATAATATCAAAGATAAAGGGAATAAACTTCTTGGTAAAAATTTGCTGTGAAGGAAGATCTTAAGAAACACAATTCTTTTCGAAGAATTCAGTGTAGTAACATTGGTGCCAGTGGATTTTGTTCTGCTGTGCTATCACAAGTTCTAGTCACTTATTAAAAATGCGTGCCCCACAATCCATCTCCTCTGAATTTCATGTTCACTGAACAGCTAGGTGTTAGGAAGTTAGCCCTGCAATCAGGCTGTCCAGGCTTGAACACCTACTGTGTATCAGGGAGAATGATCTTGAGAGAGTCAATCACTCCGATACTATATACTCACCTGTAAATTGGGAACACTGTCATTCACCTTTGAAAGAATGGACTCTGCATCTAAGAATGATGAAGTTGTGCAAATAAACACAGAGCCCGGTGACAGGCACGCCTCAGGCAATCAGGAAATGCTGGCTTTCTTCCCACAGTCACAAATACATAAAAGATATACAAAGGTCGTAACAATAAAAACTTTATAAACAAAAGGTTTGGCTGACTTGAATTATAAATGCACATAATTCAGCATGTAATGAATTCAGTTCCTTAGTCCACTTTTTCTCTTGGGGAGTGGGAGGGTTTTTTTTTTTTTTTAATTTATTAGTATTTGAATCCGTTGTTCTCACCAGTTAGCAGAAGGATTGGGTATGTGTCAGAACCAGCTGGGAAATGTTTTCAAAGTTAATGCTATGTTCTTAGACCCAGAGATTCTGATATATCAACATCTCCTGTCAAAAATTCACTGTTTTAGGCCTATGAAACCCAATCCTTATTAAGACTTTCTGAAATCACATGTCAGGAATGTGAATTACTATAGAACCTTACTTGCTTTCAATTATGTTTGGATGAATGATGGAGTTCTTCCCACTAATTTCATGATTTATGACAGTATGTGACTTCCGAAGCTAACCACTAAGGTATTCATTGTGCGTACCCCAGGGCCATGAAACTGCAAATTCTAAGTTGATGTAAAAGGACAGAAAGAAAACTAAAATGTTCCTTTAAAACTTGACATGGCAATAAATGAAAAATCCTATCTATTTACAACATTCAGATAGTGTCATAAGTTAAAATAAATTCACTCTACTATATCAATTTGTAAATCATAGAGTTTCTGAGTTAAAGACCCTTTATTTTTTACTGTTGCTGCTGTTACTACTACTACCATGAGCAGTAGTACCGCTGGAAAATACTCAGTAAATCATTACTGTGTATAAACTATTGTGTCAAATAACTTTTCCTGAATAATTTCATGTAATCCTTTCAGCCACGAGAAAGTTCCTTTTAAGAATAATCCAAGAAATCGGGACGCCTGGGTGGCTCAGTGGGTTAAGCCACTGCCTTCGGCTCAGGTCATGATCTCAGGGTCCTGGGATCGAGTCCCGCATAGGGCTCTCTGCTCAGCAGGGAGCCTGCTTCCCTCTCTCTCTCTTTCTGCCTGCCTCTCCATCTACTTGTGATTTCTCTCTGTCAAATAAATAAATAAAATCTAAAAAAAAAAAAAAAGGATAATCCAAGAAAAACAAAACAAAACAAAGCAAGGATAATTCAAGGTAAGTTATGACTCTGCCTCATTGAGCTATAAAAAGATGCATGTAATCCCTACTCCATGTAAAAATATTTTAAATAGTTGAGGACAATTTTATGTCTCACTTTCCAGATCAATATTTTTATTTTTCTCTGAGGTGACAAAATTCTGACTCTTCTTTTTACTTTGGTAATTGCCTTCTTAGAGTCCTCCAGTTTCTGTTTTCCTCTTCTAGATGCTAACTGGAACTGAACCTAACACTCCTGTGTACAATAGCCAAGGGTCATCATGTCCTTGGTGTTGGATATAGTTCTACTCTTCAATCTAATGGCACATTCGCTCTTTTGCCCTTTATCTTACATACCTACCACATCATCAATATTATCCTTCTTCATCTTATCCTCAGCTGAAAATTATTGGTGAAAATATGTATAGATAAATATTTCTAGGGGTGCCTCATTGGCTCAGTCGACTGAGCAGTGGCTCTTGGTTTCGGCTCAGGTCATGATCTCAGAGTCCTGAGACGGAGCCCAGAGTCATGCTCCCCACTGAGCAGAGAGTCTGCTTGAAGGAGTCTTTCTCTCCCTCTCTCTCTGCCCCCATTACACTCACCTACTTTCTCTCTCTCTCAAATAAGTAAATAAATGAATCTTTAGAAAAAATACATCTGTTCCTAATGTCCATATCTCAAATTCCCATACAGTTAATTACCATTTATATAAACATGTAGAAGTGGCGAGTGTTACATAAAGTTCTTAAAATATAAAAATCTAATTTATATTTTCTTTGAAGAATGTGACAGATACAGAAGTTCAGATCCTAATTCACGACATCACTGAATTTTCTTGACATTATTCAACTCTTAGGAAATTACAAGTGGGTTGAAGGGTAAGCAGAAACATACCAAAATAAATAATAAGTATAACCATGAAAAATTGAAAACTGGTATAGTTAACTTTATATACATACTTTAAATGTACATAAACTGAAATGCCATTCTAATAAAATTCTTTAGACTTAAGAAAAGTCCAATATGCCCAAGTACAAAGACAGGAAGTGATAGTGAACAATCTTGTAGCAAGTCTAATTATCTAGGTGATAGACTTTGGTAGGGGGCTATTTGCACGGCTATGTGGAAGTTAAAGGATGCAGAAACTATTTAAAAGTGGTTTCCAAAGCTGATGCTTTCCATAGATGAGATGAGTTGGAGATGGGTGAAATAAGAGTTGAGGATTTAGGAGTAAACGTGTGGTGATGAACACTGGGTGTTGTATAGAAGTGTTGAATCACTATATTGTACACCTGAGACCACTATTACACTGTACACTAATGTATTTCAATAAAAGCTTAAAAAATAAAATAAAAACAATGTCTCCAAAGATTTAGTAGCTTTCATCATTTTTATCTTTTATCATTTTTCCAGGTTATTATAAAAGAAGATAAAGAATCAAATATGAATTTTCTTTGCAAAATGGCCAAATAACTACAAAGAAAGTATTCCATAAAAGCCTTATTTTTGGCTCATAAAATTATATACTTTGGACAGAACTGGACATGTAGACTTGGTTTCTTACCCCTCTATTGTTGAAAAAAAAAGAATTTTTAAAAAGAAAAGGCAGTTATACATTTTTTTCTCTCTATTTACCCAAAGTACCTTATTGTTTGGATGAAAATGTATTTATATCTTAGATGAAGTTTTTTTTCTCCATTAGATTTATTTTTCTCGGAGGATCTTTGCTTTTGCAGTTTTCCTTTCAAATGATGTATGAATTTCAAAATATGGTCTCTTCAGCATACATCTTTCTGCTCAGTATAACACTGAATTTTGTCCATGATTCCCTAGTTTATCCTGGCTCTATCAAAGGAATGGTATCTTATGAACGCTCCTTTATATACAGGTAATATTTACTAAGTGGCCTTGCTGTAATTTTGAAATTGTCAAAAATATTCTTATATAGAAATTAAAACAAAAACTGGTGGGAAAATGTCTGAAAGTTGCCCCAAACCCGTCACTTTTCCTTTTTATATTTTTCTTTTTCTTGATTGTGTGACCCTGTTGCTTTGTAATTAGCTATCGAAGTATTTCTCCAATTTATGTAGGTAAGATTCAAATCAATTCTTTGGAGATTGGAAACTTCATAAATATCTTCTGTCAGTTGTGTCTGTGGCATTTATTTATACTATTGGAGACAAGGGACCAAAAGCAGTAACTTAGAAGTTAATGCACAAGGAGGTGGGAAACAGTGGGTGTTGGGCACAGAATGTTGCAGGCCAAGCCTCGGCACACATTATTTTCCTCTTCTTTGTCATATTACCTTTGTTTTCGTCTTTCTGTGTTTGGGAAGTTACTTTTTTCTGTAAGTCCCTATTGACCAGCAAAGAGGGATGTGTTGGAAGAAGTGATTTCTTTTAGAGCATTCCGTTACTATATCTAAAAGAAGAGAAAAATTAAAAAAAAAAATGTTTTTACTTTAGTGCACTCTGTCTCTTCTCACTTTGACTTGTCAGGAGCCCATTATGATAGATTCTGAAAGTGTTTAAACACTTCACACTGGCACTCTTTCTTCATTCACTAGTTTATTTATCTACTTGCTCAGTAAATATTAACTGGACACACTCACTTTGTGTCAGGCATTGTATAAAGTCCTGTGAAAGCAGATAAATAAAATAAATTTTCACCCTTAAGAAATTTGTACATTTATGGAGACAATAAATATTAGTACTTAACCCATCATTGGAAAACTTGGGATGATTTCTTGGGAGAGATAATTCTTGAATTGACTTTTCTGCATTAACTAACTGGTGGTTAGACAAAGAGAATAGGCCAGAAATTTCAAGCCTGGAAGGCAACATAATCCAAGGGCCTAAAATATAAAACATTTTGGTATATTTTAGAAATGTCAATGCTTATAATGCTATTGCATTACAAAGTGTCGGCTGGAGAATAATGGAGGATGAAGCTAGCTGGACACATAGCCAATAGTCATCTTCAGAGTTTTACAATGTACCCACATAGGTAGAAGATAATTCAAATTTTTTATGTAGGGAAGGTAATTTGTTAGTTTGGCATTCAAGATAGTTAATTTTGTCTGTTATATTAAGGGTGGATTTTAGAGAAAGTAAAATATAGAAAAAGAGAATGTTTAGTGTGCTTCATTAATAATCTAACATGAATTTTTGGAGACTGAATTGTGCCAGCTTTATCTTTCTTTAAGCTAAATTTTTTAGCATTTTCTTTATATAAGGCAATATCTGAAATCCAAAGTTAAACAGAACAAGACATAGTTCCTATTCTCATGAAATTTACAGTGTCGTAAGGAAGACAGATTTTAACAAAGTAATCACATAGAGCAGAAACTGGCAAACAATTGCTCTTAGGTCAAATTTGGACTTCAGCTTTGTTATGGGTTAAATTATGTCCTCCCAAAAAGATATGTTAAATTCTAACCCCTTGTACCTCAGAATCTGACCTCATTTGGAAATAAGGGGCGATCATGAGGTGTTAAAATGTTAAATGAGGTTATTAGGGTGGGCTCCAATTCAATATGACTGGTATCCTTATTAAAAAAAAGAAAAAAAAAAGGAAAATTTGAACAAAGACTTGCAAAGAGGAAAAGTGATGTGAAGACATCCAGGTAAGAGTGACTTCTGTCTGGAGTGATATATCTACAAGCCAAAGAAGGTTGAGGATTCCAGGAAAACACCAAAAGCTAGAGGAAACCAGGGAGCTATTTTCCTCCAGCATGGCCCTACTGACACCTTGATTTAAAACTTCTAACCTCTGGAAATGCTAGATAATAAATTTTTATTATTTCTAAGACAGTTAATTTTTGACACTTTGCTGTGGTAGTTCTAGAAAACTAATACACATCTGTTTTTGTAAATATAGTTTTACTAAAAAACAGCCATACTTTTTTTTTTTTTTCACTTCATGTCAACAGTTAAGTTGTCAATGACACTGACTATATTGTCAAGGAAGCCCAGAACATTTACTAAATGGCCTTTTACAGAAAATGTTTGCAGCACAGATGAATGTAAATTACAACTGAAACACTAAGCAGATAAATATACCTATAAGAATGTGCAACAAGAGAAGAGAGCATGGGAATATTAAGCTAGAGGAAATCTTCTCAGGAAGATTCAAGGAATTATTGAGTATTAAGAGGGGAAGGTGGCAGGGGAAATATTCAAAGTATAGGGAATGACCTATGTGTCTTAGGGAGAATTACCCCCAAGGAGAGCTTCTGAGGCAAATGCTTACATGCAAATATTTTATTGAAGAGTGATCCCAAGGAGCGGAAGCAAGGAACTAGGAGAGTGAAGCCAAAAGAAAGAAAAACTAAATATATATTATCCTGTTGGTCTCACTGGATGCATTTTGTATGAAACTTTCTGAAATGCATCTCAGAATTTCCTCTTTGAATATCCCAACACTGGCATCAGAAGGGCTGTGGATAGGAAGTGAGAGATACTTATATATTGGTATCAGGTCAAGGCCAACCCTAGGTGCTATCAGATACACCTGTGGGAAGCTATTCAAGGCACGTAGTGACCTGGTTACTGCTGTGACTGCTACAAGGAATGAAGTGGTGCTCAGGTGGTGCCTGCCACAATGTGCATAATGTGAATTATCTATAGCCAGGAGAAAGAGAATACAACTGCGCTATAGTGAAAAGGTTTGGTAAGGCTATCGTGTACAGGGTGAGGTGGGGAACAGCATCAAGTGTGCTGTAGTCAAAATGAACCTGAAGATTTAGGTAGATGCTAGACAACATAGTTTTTTGTTTATTATACTAAGAACTTTGCTCTTTATGAAGTTCAATATGAAGCCATTGAAGTGTTATAAGTAGATTTTGGAGAGTCACCACAGCTTCAAAGACCTCCAGCCCTAGGTAACCTTGGCTGTAGGCAGTCCACTATGGAGAATGGACTGGAAAAGTAAAAAGAGTCAATGTAAAGGAAATCTCTTAGGAAATTATCAATGCAGTCTGGCTGACAAAAGATGGTAGCTTGTTTGCTAGTGTCAGGGATGGAGGTGGACAGAAGGAAACATATTCAAAAGATATTTAGTGTTTAGTAGAAAAATTATAGCACTTGATAATAGATTAGATTTGGGGGAAGTTGTGGTGATTAAAGAAAGAACTGTCAAGAGTTGTAAACAAGCATCCATCTTGTGGAAATTGATGAATGTTGGTGCCAGTCATGGACAAGGAGACCATAGGAAGAATTGGGTTTAATATAGGAACTTGAGATACTTTTAAGACATCTAAATCACTATGTCAACTAGACTGGTGAACATATAAATCTAATGCTGAGAATAGAATTGGTTGGAAAGAGAAATCTGGAAGCTATCTGCATAAAGAATGCAATTAAAGCTATGTTTGGGGCTGAAATTTACTGGAGAGTATAGATGGGAAAAGAAGGGATAGGACAATTCTTGAGAAATGCTGGTGCTGATGGTCAGATAGGGAAGGATACATTTGCAAAATAAACAAAAAAGAAGTGGACAGAAAAAGAGTGGATACAGAACACAGATCCAAGTAATATCGATGAGATAAAAACAGTAGATCCAGAAACTGATTAACATTGGAAATGAGCTCAAGAGAGAAAAGAAGAAGGACTTCGTACCTTCTAGTTTGCTCAAATGGACAAATAATGGCTGAACTGGAAAAAGGTTGGGATGAGTCCTAAGTATATGGCATTGGAGGTGATTGGGAGGCATATAAGAGCACACATCTGAAAACGATACCACTAAGATTATCTTTTTTATATATAACACAGTATGTCAGGTATTGTTGAAATATTTTATTTACATTAATGCCTTAAATATTAAAACAGAGACTACTATTTTCTCCCTTTTATACATAGGTAAACTGAGGCCCAGAGATGTTCAGTCATATGTTTAGAGTCACACAGCAGCTAAGTAGTAGAACCAGAATTTAAACCTGGAAATCTGGCTGAAGACCATTCTCTTAATCACTATGCTAAATTGCTTTTACTATGTAAATCTAAAAATAGGGCATAAATATGATCTGGTTATATAAATTTAGCAGTAGTCAATACAGGTTGTTGTGAAAATCATGAAAGAAGTAAAGGAAACATGAATAGAATAAAAAGAGTATATGGTAAAAGATTCCTGGAAGAAAAAGCCATTTGTAGAGATGACAGAATGTATTTTTAGAAAAAAAAAACAGACTAGGAATTATTGGAGGAGTCCAAGGAAAACCAAAAGAACAGAGAATCATAGAAGCCAAGGACATAAACGATATTTAGAAGACAGTGACCATGGAGAAAATGCAGTTAGCAAGGTCTAGCAGAGTTAAATATGTTACATATCTTTATGGAGTATGGGAATCAAGACATCCCTTGTGACCTCAAAAAGTACTGCTTTGGTTGTGTGGTTGTGATAAAATCTGGGTTACTGGAATTCATTGAGTGGAAAGGAGGTGAGAAGGTAGAAATAGTGTTTGTGATTGCTTCTTTCAGACATTTGTATGGAGATAAAAAATGATTGTTCAGGAGTATAAAGAGGGCGCATGGTTAAGAGAGTTTTTTGAAGATGAAATAGAGATTTGGATATGTATATAGATTATGAAAGGAACAGCTGGAGAGTGATAGGACTGATGGAACAAAGCTCTAAAAAATAAGCAAAAGATGGGAGGTCTTGATGTCAAAGCCTCTGGAGAATGAACCATGTTATTATGAGGCAGGTTGCATTATTCTCTTACATTTTCAACTAGAAGTGGGGTAAGGATGATGATTATATGGATTTTTCTTCTTAGGAAGAAAACCAGAGAGATTTTAATTTTTAGATTTTTTAGATTGTTTGCTGAAAGTGAAATTGGTGGAGATCAAAATAACTTTCAAGGAGAGGGGAATTTCTGGAATACTTGAAAGAAATGACAGAGCTGGGTAAATAAGAATAAGGAAAATGACCAAATGACTAAAAGGAAAGTGACTAAAACACCCCGCATTTTACTGGCGCTAATCTATATGTCAGTTCAGGTCTAATTTTTATGCTACTGTTCAGTAACCTGGAGATAGTTAAGGAACAACAACAAAAAAAGAGGATTGTATTATTGATCCAAAGGACCCAAGGGTGGTGTTTTGCAGTCTAGGTGAAAATAAAACATAACAATGTAAGAAATGGTACAATTGCAAGTATAGTTCAGATGCTCAATCACAGATTCTAATATAGGGAAGAGAGAAAGAAGACCCAAGTGGCTCTATTAGACTTGGATTAAAAACCAGGCAATCTAGAGCCTGGAAATTTCTGATTTGATGAACCGGTTCATTGGAGATAATATAGTTGTGCAACTGAAGGTGTAGTTAAAGAATGGGATATTGGAGTCAAGATTTCTGCAATGAATTAATTCTGGTCATTTGGCAAGGTAAAAGACAGTCATGAGTAATGAGGGTAGGAAGGGTAGATGGCTACAGACTGTAGATGATTCATTAAGTTAAAAATATTCAGGCCTTGAAATTTAGTATTAGATGATATTTGGAAGCTCTTGTTCTATAGGACATGACCATAAGACATCTACTATAAATCTGTGCAAGGAGATTGCTTCAACTCTTGTCATATGCTATTACTGCTCTGAGAATATCTTTATATCTTTTTAAAGAGTCCTTAAAAGCAACAGAGAAGGCAAAGAGTTTAATTCTTTTTTTTTTTTTTAGATTTTATTTATTGATTTGTCAGAGAGAGAGAGAGAAACAGAGGCAGAGAGAGAGAGAGAATACAAGTATGGGAAGCGGCAGGCAGAGGGAAAAGCAGACTCCCTGCTGAGCAAGGAGTCTGATGCAAGTCTCCATCCAAGGACCCTGGGATCATGACCTGAGCCAAAGGCAGATGCTTAACTGACTGAGCCACCCAGAGATCCCAGAGGGTTTATTTCTTAAACATGGGATAAAGCTAGATCGTATTTCGGTACCCCATCTGCCGGGGTGACAAGAGAACAATATAGCTAGATAATAAGCAGATTACTCAGATTGGTCAGTTTTAAGAATAATATCTAATGAGAATTATAGTCTGTAAAACCATCAAAAATGATAGTCTCATTATAATATAATGAGTAGGTGCTTCATCTAAAGGTAAAAAATTAACATAACATATAAAGATCTAACTCTCTGTACAAATATGCATTTCATATGTACCTCAATTTAAATCCCAACTCAACAACTTTATAGCTGCTTGATCTTGGGCAAATTAATAACCTTAGGGATTCCAAATTCTTCAGCTGTTTCATGAGGATGATAATAACTACCTCAGAGTTGTTGTCAGAATTAGAAATAATACACGTCTGTCACATACAATGAATTCAACACACTGAGTCAATACATTCATTTGAATTAGAAATAATAGTACAAATAACACTAGGACATTTCTTAAAACATAGTACATGTAATAGGTGTATCTATTCCTCTTAGTTGCCAGGCCAAGATTTATTAATTTACCAAATTCTGTCCATAAATTTCAGATAGTTAGACTTCTTCCTAAACCATTACATTGCCAGTAATCTCTTAGATTTTCAAGTATTTTGGAATAATTTTGGGGGGGGAATATCTTAACATGCTAATAAAATGTGTGATGACACTAAAACGAGGAAATGCTAGTAAGTATCCTTATGTGCTGGGGCAGGGGAGGATGTGGGATGGGAGGGCCTTTAGCATGCATGATCAAACGGCACTGCTCAAAATGGTTTCCCCCCCAGTCTACTGCCTCCAGCCCCCTCTGGGTCAGGAACCAAGTCTGGAACCTGTTTTAGGATATGACTCAGAAACCTGGCTGCCCCTGCAGTCAGAAACTTCTCCTGTTTCTTCCAAAATTTTCTTTCCAGGACACCAGTCATCCTCTTTTTGGCTCCCAGTTACAAAAGAATTTATCCCATCCTTTAATGATTTCTTCTTAAACAACGTATTTGATTGTCCGTTATAAATGTTCCCCCCCTTGGAAGCTCACAAATACTTATTTTTCTTCCTTGAGGACAGATCTGTCCACACCCAGACATTATCAACACAAAGGGCTATTCAGCTTCTTGGAGAAGAGAGGAATGGTACTTTATACTCTAATTTTTCCCTGATGTTTCCCCACATTTGAAGAATAAACAAAGGGAATTACCTACTTGTAATGTCTTGGTGAAGGAGGCCAACAACAAAGTCACTCTTCAGTGCAAGCCGTCAAGAGCTGTTGCAGTATTGGGTTCAAGTTCCAATACCCTGATTCATGTTTTTTTAAAGTTTCCTCTCAAGGAGAGTATTTTGTTCCACCAGCATGAGCAAAAATGCATTGCTCTTTTAATAGTGTATGTTTGTTTATTTTTCCTGCTTCCCTTTCCCTAATAATTTACCCAAAGCCAAAAAGATATAGGATGCGGGATAGCATTTTAGAACACTTTCCATAAGTGTGGTTAGCTTAATATTAGGGGAGGACAGCCGGAGTGGATACATATGATCATATTTTGTGGGTTGCTGGCTTTAAATAGACAATGTGGCTATTTTTGACAGACTTCAAAACTGGCAATTATTTTCAAACTTGTTCTACCTTGGAATGGCTTTTTCCCAAATCATTAGAGTTGGTATGTTGTTGAAGACAGTGCTACAAGTATTCATTCTAGCCCAAGAAGGAAGCTAAAAAGCAAGACTTACGAGTCAAACCATTTAAAACAGGATTTTAACCAGAGTCGTTGGTGGACCTACTTAAACTATCAAAAGAATTGTATGTTTGTACAAAATATTCAGTTTTCTAGCAGGATGGGCATCAAGTTCCACAAATCAGAACTTTAAGAATGACTCGTGGACAAGGTGGGGGAGAGTGGAGGGGTGAGAAATAGCAGGTGCTAGAGAAAAATCCTTGTTCAGGCCAGATGCTCCGTGGCCCTGAGCAGGGGGCTCCTGAAATCACAGACAGCCGAAGCAGTAACAGCGAGTCCCCATGGAGAATAGCAATGACCCCGAAGAAGCAGCTCCAAAACGAATGGTTTCATTTATATCTATTCTTTTCAGAGATCTGAAAGGTGTGCAGAAAGGAAAAAGAGAAAGAAGCTACTGGTATAATGGGTTTAATTATTCTCAGATATAAGAGGAAACAGGATAAATAATGAAAAAGATGTAAATGAACAACTTGTAGGTTTTAAAAAACAATAGCCCTTACTATTCTTTTCAAAATCTTTGCACAAGAATTTAAATTACATTAAATATTCAAAGAAAACAACTGAGCAACCCACATAGTATTAAAAAATAATTCATCTCAAAATGTTCAAAATACTCTTGTTTTCTTATTAGTTGCAAATGAATTTAACTTAAACAGCATAAGCAAATCACTTTACATTAATTATGACTATTAACACTGATTTTTATGTTTCAATTTATGAATATTTAATAAGTAAAACCATGTCAAAGAAACTAGCATTTGCTTTTACTCTCCAAAAATCTAATTTTTATTTTAAAATGTTTAGTTCTTTCTTGGTCAGCTTTTATTTCTCTTCTTTATAGTAAGTATTCAAATTTGTTAATAAACTGTTATCTTTAGTGAATGGCTAGCAAATGGCTTGAGTTGTGTGGGACCTAATCAGACAATGCTCATTTTATAGTTTTATTCTGCAGAGAAATATTTATAAAAAGGTATGTAATGATGCTTCATTTTAGGTCATTTTCTCCACATGAATGCAAAGTTCCACTTGAAACAGAAACTGAGCTTGTATCTATGTCTGTAAGTGTGGTGTGTTTAAGAAGACCAGTCATAACAAGAAATCAGAAAGCTAATTATAAATCATTTATTAAAACTCCGTCAATCAGAAGAGGTAATTTTTCCACCAGTGGGGATTTCTAATTTTTCCACAAGTGGCTTACTTATAATAAAGACTAAATAAACAAACATTCTGAATAGATACATGAATTATTAAACATATTTCCAAAAAGAAAAATGAATAAGGGATGTTAATATGCTTATAAATTGCCACAGTTCCCTTGGTGCCATACATAAGTAATAATACAGATCAGGGGGCATTGTACATCTACAAAATTGGAACTATAATAATTGTTCTCTAAATTTTCCCTGTTTTGAAAATGAGAATAATTAAGCAATATATAGAATTCTAGAATCTCAGAGGCTATAAATAATATATTTTTAGGAGAGATGAATAAGGAAGGTATGAGGAAAGGGAAATATGGCATAAAATTGAATTGATTCTCTACTCCTTCAGCTAAAAGGGCCCAAATATCCCAGTATTAATTATCTATCATTCTTTTAATTGTTTCACAATTCGAGCCACTGTTTTTAAAACTTAATAATAAACCCTTCAAAATATTTACAATGTTATACTAACACTACCCCCTCTAATAGAAACCCTGAACTCAACAACTAAACATCAGAACATCTACACTCCCTCAGACACAGCCCAAGGATGTGGGGTCATTAAGGGATCAAGGTTTCCACAGGATCATTAAGGGATCAAGATACAGAAGGCTATGTTAAACCTCAGTGCACCCACCATTTCCACAGTTACTCTGTAGGTTGAAAGAAGAATCAGAGAAAGTGAATAGAATCATGGGGTGAAGACTGGAAGAAGTATTATCATTTCCACTCATATTTATTTTTATTTTTTAAAAAAGATTTTATTTTTATTTATTTGACAGACAGAGATCACAAGCAGGCAGAGAGGAGGGGGAAGAAAACTCCCTGCTGAGCAGAGAGCCCGATGTGGGGCTCGATTCCAGGACTCTGGGATCATGACCTGGGCCGAAGGCAGAAGCTTTAACCCACTGAGCCACCCAGGTGCCCCACTTTCACTCATATTTAATTCTCCAAAGCTCAACTATATGGTCACACCTAACTGCAGGAGAAAAGTAGAGAGTGTAATCTAGCCGTATGCTCACAAGGAAAGGGAAATAAGTTTGGTCAATTGCTATCCAGTACTTCCAAAAAAGAAACAAAGAAACAAAAAGTTGGTTGGCCTTTTTAATGCACTAGTCTCTTCACCAATTTCCATAAGCATACGGATCATTTGAGTATCTCGGCAAAATGCAGATTATGGTTCAGTGGGTCTAAAGTGGTCCTAAGAATTCTAATTTCTACTAAGTATCTAGGTGATAATGATGCTGCTGGCCCACAGATCATTGGAGCACAAGAGTAGTTAATCTGGCTGCTATGTGAAAACAGACACCAACAAACAGTAGTATAGGCTCAATGAGATTAAGTTTAAATCCAATAGCCATCTTGCTGTTCTTCTTGGAATACATATTCCCTCTCTGTGCCCTGATTCTGCTAAGTAAAGTGTCTTTAATAATACATGGTTCCTCCAAAGCTCACAGAAAGCCAGAGATTTATGAGATAATATCTGCAAAATGCTGTGCCTCCTTGGGGAAGAGGTATTAGAAATATACTAGGTATCATATTATTATTAGCTTGTCATTGGCCGGAAGGAAAGAATATCCTATTGGGGAAGAATGTTGCTTGTTCCTTTATGTCTCTAAAAACCTAGGTGAAGAAGAGAAGCCCTTTTCCCTGCATACAGCATTTCTGCCATTATTGTTTCCATTATTCCATTTTGACATTTTCTACTGAGGCATACAATTCAACCATAGTAAACACACAATCAGCTGGAAATGTGATGACTTTTTCAGCTTCATAACACAGCTACTAGCAGTCTAGAACTTAAGGATTAAAAACAAAAACAAAAACAAAAACTATGTATTTTAACAAAGGACACACACATCCACTACTTGCTCAGTGGTACAGCGTTGTGTGAGCAAGAGAATGTAAGCATTCACAGAAACCCAGAAAATCACAGATCCTGAGAACTTGATGATGATTTTCCCATTAGCTACATTTTTCTTCGTCTTTCTCCACCTGAAACAGATAAATATACCTTTTTATCTTCTCTCTGAAGCTAAAGCCATGAAACCAAGGCTTCCAGGATTGGCTTATTTTTTAATTAATTAATTAATTCATTCATTTATACTGATTTTTACTCTCCCCGCCCCAAATTTCCAGATAGACTCAGAATTAGCTGGCAAAAAGAATGAAGGGGAAAGAAAAGGACAAAATGGAAAAGTTCAGCCTTCTTTTATCTCCATTTTACAGCCTACTTTCCCATTTAAGCTTGAAGGAGCACTTTCAAGAATACAAATCAAGAACTGCAATTGTTACAGCCTATGGGAAAAAATAGAGTAAAATATAGGTTAAAAAGTTGGAGATTGAAAAAGTATGTTCTTCTTCTCACTTTTTGTTAGTCTTTTCTAATGAGTTGGAATGAGTGCTAAGTGGAAGAAATGTCAAATGTGGGATTTCGAAGAATAATATCGATCATCCAGTACTTTTTGTCCAGAAAACTTATGAAATAGCTATTTTAGGCTACCAATATTATGCAACATTGTCAGCATATAGCATTCACTTAAAATGTAATTTTTGTAATTTGAATGAATAGCTGGTTTTGTTGGTAGCATTATCTGAATTATTCAAGCAAATGGAAATTTTCTTCTGAATTATGTACAAAATTGCCTCTACTGCTTGGAACCTAGACACTTGACCACAGTTTATTACCATAATAACACTAATAATTCAGTGTATTACAGTAAATCTTATTTTAGCCATAACACAACTCAGAAAGGTGGACTAGATCTGACTATATTGGTCCAATTTCATTAATAAGAAAGGAAGATCATTTAGATGAAGTGCCTTGATATCAATTGTAGTACTGTTAGTAGAAGAGAACTAACTTTGTTTTTTGATTCCTGTGTAAAATTACTTTAACATTAGACCAATTAGATCAAATTAGATTTAATTTCCGATTCTCTTTTGTCAATTAGGTGAGTGTTTTTAAATTATATAAAATAATATAGGTTCAGCTTTTTAAAATAATCAGAATACAGGAAGCAAAGGGGTAAAAACTTAAAAGCTCTCCTGTCCAACCTCCTCCCAACCAAAATTTTATTCTACTCCCCAGAGATATGTGTTATTAACAAAATTTTCTAGGTATCCCTCCAGGAATTTTCTGTGCATATGAGGGCATATATCTTCAATTCACTTTCTAACTATAAACCCAGTGTAACTATAATATGAGTTGTATATATACATAGAGTTTCTCTAATTCAATATGTCATGTTAACAACTAAAGTCCTGCTTATTATTTTTAATTGGAGAACACTTTCTATTTAGATTATTGCAAAAAGCTTAATTTTAGGCTCTTCATTACTGAGAAGGTATATATAATTATTCTTTCTTCATATTCTTACTCATATATCCCCTTGTCTGTGTAGGAACACTTCTCATTTTCAGTTTTTTAAAATCATAAAAACCATTGAGGCAGGGAATTCCCTTAATCACACTCTCTTTTGTTATGCCTTGTTGTTGAAAGGTAGGAGATGCTGGGCTCATTGTCCAAATTGTACCAAGAGCTGTATGTAGTGCTGTTTAGAGTGCAGTCACAATAAAGTCAAATCCCGTCCAGATACATCCTAAAAACGCTGGTTTGACCCCTAATTAGTTGGTGCGTGTCCATGAGCCACCCAGTGAGGCTGTAGAGGTTGCAGAGTCGCATTATTCTTTCTTAGTGAGCCTTTTTCCTACCTTCACTGCAGACAGATGAGTCTCTTATCAGAAGGAGCAGATGGCAGCGTGAGTCTGTTTGAAATTGCAGACATGCACTTGGAGAACAGTTTTTTTTTTTTTTTTTTGGAGTGTATTACATAGGAGGACAATTGGCGTTAGAAACCGAGAGAAAACTTTTGAATTTTGGCTCAGAAATGTTTCTTGGGTTTCGCTTAATAGGTATGCAAGGTTGGGATTAAAAAAGGAGACAGCTCATTGACCCTTGATATTCTGAGATGTGGGACACCAATAACCTTTGAAGATTTAAGAATTCCTGAGCTTTAAACCAGTAGTCCCTGAATAACACTAAAGAATCATCTTAACAGTTTACAGGTGCTGTCATATTCTGGATCTCTTTTTATCTTCAGGATAAATAGATTTTTCTAAGTTCCTCATGTATGAGGATAGAAGAGGCAAAGTGGTTTATTCTAGGTCAGATAGCTAACAAATGAAAACCCACAAATTAGGTGTATTGGTCCAGATCGGCATAATAAGTGAAGCTCACGATGTGGTAGGTAATTATTAGGTGTTAGTCATTGTGGCAGATGTTCCATATACATAATGTCTTATTTGTCACCAAATTACTACAAGGAAAGAATTATTATCTCCATTGTATGTCTGAGGTTACTGTGGATAACTTATCCAAAGCTGTCCTTCTAGTAAAAAGTAGACAAGTTTCAAGCCTATGTCCATTTAGCTTCAATTTTTATGTTCCCCTAGCGCTTCCAGAAGGAGCACAGCCCTGACAACATCTTGATTTTATCTATATTAACTGTAGATAATACATTTATGGTGCTTAAGCTGCTAATTTTGTCATAATTTGTCACACCAGCACTAAGAAACTAACACAGGAGTGTCATGGATACTAAATGAGATAACTTGACATATTTTAGGGATTAACTAAATCATAATTATTATTTTAACCATATGTTATTTTCTTTGGCTATTACAATGATTTTAATCAGGTGGATTGTTTGGGGTATCCTTCCCTTGTTTTGTGTGTCATAAGAAGTAGCCTAAACTAGGGGCGCCTGGGTGGCTCAGTGGGTTAAGCCTCTACCTTCTGCTCAGGTCATGATCCCAGGGGCCTGGGAGCGAGTCCCGCATAGGGCTCTCTGCTCAGCAGGGAGCCTGCTTCTCCTCATCTCTCTCTCTCTCTGTCTCTCTGCCTATTTGTGATCTCTCTCTCTGTCAAATAAATAAATAAAATCTTAAAAAAAAAAAGAAGTAGCCTAAACTATTGCATGTAAACTCACAGTTTCTGTTTATACACACATGTGTTTTGTACAAGGCGACTCATGTACAAAGTCCATCTCTTCCCTTCTTATTTTCTTTTCCTGTGCATTAGGAAAGCCCAGGTTTTTCTTTTTATTGTTAAAGTGAAGAAACATAAAATAAAACAAAGAAAAAAAAAAACAAGATAAAAATTTTACCAGGGATAGACAAAGAAGAATTTTTATTTCACATTCTGTTTATCCTATTACCATTAGTTATCATTTTATTTATTAGTGTTTTATTAATTTTCTTAGGAATGGCTTTGCGATTGAGGAAGATTGGCATCCTATGAGCTAAAGATAGATAAATAACAAAGGTGTGGTGGGGTTGATACTGGTTTTGCAGTTTGGTATCTCAAGATCTGCTTTTAATGCTCTTTTATTCTTCATGGATTATAAATCAGAAGTAAAAATTATTTTACAACTAGTCTATGCCACATTAATTTAGGTGCTGAGGATGTAATAATAAACAACAGAGACAAAAATTCCCATCCTTCTAAGGGGGAAGACAGATGATCAGATAAGTAAAGCAAATGTTTATTTGTCTTTTTTTTAATGTTTTTTTTTTAAATTTTTTTTTATGTTTATTTGTCTTAAGGCAGCAGAGAATTGAAGGCATTTAAAACCCTGATGGTTAATTTTACAGAATTGAAGAGCTGGAGATTTAGTCAGTTCCAGAGTAAAACAATGGCCTACTTCTCTGGTGTTATGTAGAAATAAAGCGTTTCACAAGAAATGAAATCTCTTCCTATAAAAGTCATTATTTGCTTGTATGTCCTACACTTAAAATTTTTTGAGATGAAGTTTTAAAATCGTATGTTAATGTTTAGTTGTCTTTGGAACATGACGCAAGCATATAATCAGCATAATTTAACATTGAGGATTATTTGCATCTGTGTTTTTAAATATTTTGTTTATTTATGTATGTATTAATTTATTTAGGGTGTACGAGTCAGAGAAGAGGTAGAGGGAGAGAGAGGGGAGGGAGAGAATCTCAAGCAAACTCTGACGTGGGGCTTGATCTCATGACCCTGAGATCATGACGGGTGCCAAAGGCAGACACTTAACCAACCGAGCCACCCAGGCACCCCAAATTCTGTTCATTTTAACTAGATATATTGCAGAATGTGAATCCCAGTACCTTGAGATCCAGAATCTGAGATATAATCTTACTAAAGAATGTCCTCAACCCAGTTTCCAGAACCATCATGCTCTCTTTCCTCAATTAATGTGGCTGAGTCTACTCCAGCCGGTATGAATAAATAAACTTTCTTATTTATTTATTTATTTATTTTCAGTGCAGGAAGTGTGGTTTTATTAAAGCACGGGGACAGGGGGGTGCAAACCATCTGATATACCCAGGACTCAGTTAATTTTACTGCTGTATTCATGCAGTACACGTTTGCTTTTTAAACAATCACAATTTTTCTGGTTAGTTTCTTTCCATGTCTATATATGCTCTGTTGTAGATGATTGGGTTTGGAATTTAATGGATCTGGATAGGTAAGAAAGTCTTTTTGCCTGAACTTTATTCCTCTTTGTGAGATACAGTTTAATCCAGAAACATGGAATAATTCCTCATTGTATGTTTCGAAAAGATAAGAACTCTAAATTTTGGTATTTCTTTTAAGAAACTAAAATCCCTGAATACTATGTTCACAGGTAGGGGTAAACTTCCCTTTTCCTTGACTTCATTTCTTTTCTTTCTTTCTTTTTTTTTTAAAGACTTTATTTATTTATTTGACAGAGAGAGATCACAAGTAGGCAGAGAGGCAGGCAGAGAGAGAGGAGGAAGCAGGCTTCCTGCTGAGCAGAGAGCCTGATGTGGGTCTCCATCCCAGGACCCTGGGACCATGCCCTGAACCGAAGGCAGAGGCTTTAACCCACTGAGCTACCCAGACGCCCCTTTGACTTCATTTCTTTCTGGAGTAAATTCCATTAGCCATTGGGTACTGCTCCTGACTTCTTTCCTCACTTCTCACATATTTGGAAAAATGTCTGTATGTGTTATGTTTAACTCTTTCCTCCTTCCCACTGAGAATGGTTTTCTGCAGAGAAAGTATGCTCTGTCCATCTTCCTATTTTGTGGGAGGCTTACTGGGATGGGATGTATCCTATACTATATTCTGTTATATAAATCTGGGTAATTCAAGCAAGTGTATTAGCAAACCACCTGACCAAAGATTCAAAGCTGTGTCTTCCATTATATTGAATAATAGTAAAAATATCATGATCTCCAACATTTGACTTGATATGTCATATCTCCTCCTGCATTCCCAACCCCGATTCTGAATCTGGAAAGAAAAGAGTGATATTTATTAGCTTTCTACAAAAATGATAATACCCAGAATATCTAACAAACAGTACATTGTCTCTCTTAGTCAGAAAGGAAGTGGCGTGGAGTGGGATATGCCTGACAAGTTATCTTGGCTGAAAGTAAGATCTGATACCCTAAAAGGACAACACACACTTGCAAATTTCCTGTAAACAGAAGAGAATCTGTTCCTTCAATTAAACATAAGAAGCGTTTATCTCATAGGAGTATTGACATCTCATTTTAATCAATATTTGAGTTGTAACTAGATATTTTTGTTAAACACATTGTTATGTTTATACATGGTATGCATTCATCTGTTGACCTCACTCTATGCATCCATCCAATAATCATTCATTGAGCACACACTATGTGAGACATATTGATAACTGGATACTAGGAACACAGACATGCACAAATCATGGTCCCTGTCTTCAGGAAACACATGGTAAAATTAGTTCAAGTGACTCAATTCTGATATTTATTAATAAACACATTTGGAGGGGAACCTGGGTGGCTCGGTGGGTTAAAGCCTCTGCCTTCGGCTCAGGTCATGATCCCAAGCTCCTGGGATCGAGCCCCGCATTGGGCTCTCTGCTAGGCAGGGAGCCTGCTTCCTCCTCTCTGCCTACTTCTCTGCCTACTTGTGATCTCTCTCTCTGTCAAATAAATAAATAAAAATCTTAAAAAAAAACCAAACACATTTGGATTTTTCCCACAAATACCTTAGAGCAATCAAAACACATTTTCTAAAATAAGAATATTTGGCTAAATTCGGAAACCTCATTTTAGAATTGATATGATCTTAAGGATGCTTGCTGTGTCAAAGCTTGAAATTTGCATTATTACAGAATTTTTAATTTATCATTTCTATTGATACAAAGCAAGTCTATTTTTTCCAAAATTCACAAACATTGCATAGTCTTAAGATTTTTTGACATGGAGATGTTCATAATAATATTTTATA
Organism: Mustela erminea; assembly: GCF_009829155.1. Lineage (NCBI taxonomy): Eukaryota > Metazoa > Chordata > Mammalia > Carnivora > Mustelidae > Mustela > Mustela erminea. The sequence goes on from NC_045626.1 coordinate 40,934,488, forward strand.
GCTCTATTCTTTATCTTTAATTTCTATCCCTAGTCCTCTGGCTTTTTGTTTGTTTGTTTTATTTGTTATTTGGTTTTTGTGATCAATTTTTTTACTCCTTTGTCTAGATTATGTGTCTTTGCAAAGAATCAGTTCTGTTTCTGATAATCAACTTTTTTGTCTTGCCCTTCTAAAATTACTTTTTCTGCCTTTCCTAGGTTTATTTTCTTACTTCTCATTCTTCTTGCTCATTTATTTTCAGTCTTTATTTCCTTGATAAACATATACAAAATCCCCACTAAGAATTGCCTTAACTATATTCTCTAAATTTTATTTAGTGCTCTGTAATGTTTTAAGGAAATATTCTTTAGCTGAAGGTTATGTAGGGTTATTATTTCTTATTTTCAGATACCACATGTAACAAAATTAATCTTTACCATTGATTTCTTTTTTTTTTTAAATATTTTATTTATTTATTTGACAGACAGAGATCACAAGCAGGCAGAGAGGCAAGCAGAGAGGGAGAAGGAAGCAGGTTCCCTGCTGAGCAGAGAGCCCAATGTGGGGCTCGATCCTAGGACCCCGGGATCATGACCCAAGCCGAAGGCAGAGAGGCTTTACCCACTGAGCCACCCAGGCGTCCCTGATTTCTTTTTTTTTTTTCAAATTGCATTACACTTAAAAAAAAAAATGAATAGAGTATACTCTGTGGCCTTATTGAAACTTTATAACTTTGCTTAGTACATAGTTTTATTTTCCGTGTAGACTCATAAGGTATTTGCACTATGTGTTTTTTTGTGTGAGAAGTTGTTTTATATATATAAAACATATATATATCTATATATTTAGGTATGCATTTATATACATATATAAATTAAAACTTATAAATTTTGATTTTTTTTTACTTTTCCAATAATTTGCTTTTTTTTCTTTTCTTTTCAGCATAACAGTATTCATTGCTTTTTGTACCACACCCAATGCTCCATGCAATACGTGCCCTCCCTAATCCCCGCCACCTGGTTCCCCCAACCTCCCACCCCCTCCCCCCGCCCCTTCAAAACCCTCAGGTTGCTTTTCAGAGTCCATAGTCTCTCATGGTTCACAACCCTTTCCAATTTCCCTCAAGTCCCTTCTCCTCTCCATCACCCCATGTCCTCCATGTTATTTGTTATGCTCCACAAATAAGTGAAATCATATGATAACTGACTCTCTCTGCTTGACTTATTTCACTCCACATAATCTCTTCCGGTCCTGTCCATGTTGCTACAAGTTGGGTATTCATCCTTTCTGATGGAAGCATAATACTCTATAGTGTATATGGACCACATCTTCCTTATCCATTCATCCGTTGAAGGGCATCTTGGTTCTTTCCACAGTTTGGCGACCGTGGTCATTGCTGCTATAAACATTGGGGTAGAGATGGCCCTTCTTTTCACTACATCTGTATCTTTGGGGTAAATACCCAGTAGTGCAATTGCAGGGTCATAGGGAAGCTCTATTTTTCATTTCTTGAGGAACCTCCACACTGTTCTCCAAAGTGGCAGCACCAACTTGAATTCCCACCAACAGTTTAAGAGGGTTTCCCTTTCTCTGCATCCTCTCCAACACACGTTGTTTCCTGTCTTTCTAATTTTGGCCATTCTAACTGGTTTAAGGTGGTATCTCAATGTGGTTTTAATTTGAATCTCCCTAATGGCTAGTGATGATGAACATTTTTTTCATGTGTCTGGTAGCCATTTGTATGTCTTCATTGGAGAAGTGTCTGTTCATATCTTCTGCCCATTTTTTGATATGATTATCTGTTTTGTGTGTGTTGAGTACTCATATCAGATAAATTAGATTTTAAACTAAAGACTGTAGTCAGAGATACAGAAGGACACTACATAATTCTTTTTTTTTTTAAGATTTTATTTATTTGACAGAGAGCGAGAGATCACAAGTAGGCAGAGAGAGAGAGGGGAGGAAGAAGACTCCCTGCGGAGCAGAGAGCCTGTTGTGGGGCTCGATCCCAGGACCCTGGGATCATGACCTGAGGTGAAGGCAGAGGCTTTAACCCACTGAGCCACCCAGGCACCCCATGGACACTACATAATTCTTAAAAGGACTATCCACCAAGATGATCTAACAATTGTAAATATCTATGCCCCCAATATGGGAGCAGCCGATTATGTAAGAAAACTATTAATCAAGATAAAGAGTCATATTGATATGAATACATTAATAGTGGGAAATCTTAACATGTCTCTCTCAGTAATAGATAGATCATAGAAGCAGAAAATCAATAAAGAAACAAGAGCATTGAATGACACATTGGACCAGATGGACCTCATAGATATATACAGAACATTCCACCCTAAAACAAAATACTCATTCTTCTCAAGTGCACATGGAACCTTCTCCAGAATAGACCACACACTGGGTTACAAATCAGGACTCAGCTGATACGAAAAGATTGACGTTATTCCGTGCATATTCTCAGATCACAATGCTTTGAAACTGGAGCTCAATCACAAGGAAAAGTTTGGAAGGAACTCAAACACCTGGAAGCTAAAGACCACCCTGCTTAAGAATGCTTGGATCAACCAGGAGATCAAAGAAGAGCTGAAACAATTCATGGAAACCAATGAGAATGAAGACACTTCGGTCCAAAACCTATGGGATACAGCAAAGACGGTCCTAAGGGGGAAATAATTTGCTTTGTTTGGTTGCAAGGTATGTTCACTTCTTAAAAAGTATATTAAAATGTGTAATTATAGTTGTTTTTTTCATTTCTTCCATATAATCTTATAAATTATTGCTTTGATGTATAAAGCTCTATTGTAAATGTATATATTTGTATGTGTGACATATTCTTTTGAAATATTTTTTTTTAAAGATTTTACTTATTTATTTGACAGAGAACACAAGTAGGCAGAGAGGCAGGCAGAGAGAGAGAGAGAGAGAGAAGCAGGCTCTGCACTGAGCAGAGAGCCCGATGCGGGGCTCGATCCCAGGACTCTGGAATCATGACCTGGGCTGAAGGCAAAGGCTTTAACCCGCTGAGCCACCCAGGCACCCCTGAAATATTTTTTTTTCAGTGTATATTCCTCTAATACCTTATGACTTCTTTGCCTTATATTCTATTTTATCTAATATTAAAATTGATACAGCAATTTTATTTGATTAGTATTTATCATTTGTAGTTATTACTCAAACTAGGATTCTTGTTTATTACCATATTTTTAATTAAGTAAAATTTACTTATTAATATAAACATCTATAATATATTAAGTTATATATTATATATAAATACATATGTAATAAAATAGTTTTGTCTTTGCTTCTTTGTCAAAGATTAGTTGACTATAAATTTTGTGGGTCTATCTTCAGTCTCTTCATTCTGTTCTCTTGGTTTGTTTGTCTATTCTTTTACCAATATCACAATGCCTTGATTACTATTGTGTATAATAGGTCTTGAAATCAGACAATCCCAGTTGTTTCTGTCCTTCAGTAATGAGCTGCCCACACTGGGTATTTTGTCTGTCTACATAAAAGTTAGAATCAATTTGCCAATATCTACAAAATAACTTGCTTGGATTTTCACTGTGATTCTATTAAACTATAGATTAAATTGGGAAGGACTAATATCTCACCAGTATTGAACATTCTTATCTATGAACATGGAATTATTCCCAATAATCCTTTATTATCTTTTTAATGTCCACAGAGTTTGTAATGGTATCTTTACTTTCCTTTCTGGTATTAACAGTTTGTGTCTTTTCTCTTTTTTTTTTCACAGTTGGTCTGATTAAAGTTTTACCAATTTCATTCATTTTTTTCAAAGAAGCAGCTTTTGGTAATGTTGATCTTCTTTGTTTTCAAATTCACTGATTTCTCCTTACTTTGGGTTTAAGTTGCTCTTCTTTTTCTATTTTCTATGATTGAAGCTTAGAATATTGACTTCAGACCTTTCTTCTTTTCTAGTGTATGCACTCAATGCTGTAAACTGCCTTCTAAGTACCACTGTACTGGATCCCACAAATTTTGATAAGTTGTGTTTTCATTTTCATATAGTTCAAAACATTTAAAATAGCTCTCAAATTTCTTTTTCAGCTAGAAGTGTCATATTTAATGTCCAAGTATTTTGGGGGATTTTCTAGCAATCTATCCATTATTGATTTCCAACTTAATTCTGTTGTGGTCCTAGGCAGAAATAGTATATCCTTTTTTTTTTTTTCCTTAATTTGTTAAGATGTCTTTTATGGCCTAGAAAGTGCTCTATCTTGGTGAGTATTTCACATGTTCTTAAGAATAATGTATAATTTGCTTTTGTTGGATGAAGTAGGTTGTGGATGTCAATTACATTAGTTGATTGATGGTAATCTTGTGTTCAGTTATGTCCTTACTGATTTTCTGCATGCTGGAACTATCTATTTCTGATAGAAGGGTCTTAAAGACTTCAGTTACAATGGTAAATTCATCTGTTTCTTCTTGCAGTTTTACCAGTTTTTGCCAGATATATTTTGACATTCTGTTGTTAAATGTGTGTACATTAAGGACTGTTATGTCTTAAGAGTCTGACCTCTTTATCATTATGTAATTGCCGTCTTTATCTGACAACTTTCTCTGCTCTGAAGTCTACTATGTCTGAAATTAATGTAGGTACTCCCTTCTTTTAATTGGTGCTATCATGGTATATCTTTCTCCATTCCTTTAATTGTAATTAATATGTATCTTTTATTAAAGTGGGATTTTTGAGACAACATATAGTTTGGAATTGTTTCTTGATCCACTCTGACAAACTGTCTCTAAATTGATATATTTAGACCATTGATAATTGAAGTGATTGTTGATGTAGTTGGTTTAGTTTCTACTGTAGTTGTTACCATTTTCTATTTGTTGTCCTAGTTCTTTGTTACTCTTTTTGTCTTTCACACTTTGCCTTTTGCAATTCTAAGCATTTTACATGATTCCATTTTTCCCTTTTTCTTGGTGTATCAATTCTATTTCTCTTTTTAAACCTCTCGAGTTTGCAATATACAGTTACAACTCATCAATGTCCACTTTTAAGTAATGCTATTATTTCATGGGTTGTGCAAACACATTATAGTAACAAAATAATTCTCATTCCTTCTTTTCCTCCCTGTATGATTGCTGCCATTCTGATGCTCATCCAGTCTTTTCTTTTTTTTAAAAAAAAATTTTATTTTTTATAAACATATAATATATTTTTATCCCCAGGGGTACAGGTCTGTGAATTGCCAGGTTTACACACTTCACAGCACTCACCATAGCACATACCCTCCCCAATGTCCATAACCCCACCCCCCTTCTCCCAACCCCCTCCCCCCAGCAACCCTCAGTTTGTTTTGTGAGATTAAGAGTCACTTATGGTTTGTCTCCTTCCCAATCCCATCTTGTTTCATTTATTCTTCTCCTACCCCCTTAACCCCCCCATGTTGCATCCAGTCTTTTCAAATAGTGTTTTTTTCTTTTTTTGCATGACTTGTAATTTTTTGTTGAAAGGTGCACATGATGTAGTTAAAGGAACAGTAGTACATGGCCTTTAGTATTATAGGTGGTGAATTTGTGTAGGAGGAGAGGAGATATACTTTAGCACTATGATTAAACTGAAGTCTTTTTGTGAGTCTGGGCCCCTGGACTCTGACTTTCATCAATGCTTCACTTTCCACCCCTCTCCGCTTAGATGGAACAAGGTGGCTAGAGTGGGCTGGAATGGGGGTATTTCCCTTCCTCAGGGTAGGTTAGACCCTGACATAATATGAGCAGTTTAAGGCTCTGGTAAAACAGTTTTTTTTGAAGACAGGCCTTAAGAAAATAGAATGCTCTGGTGTATTACAAAATGGTTACTTTTCCCCTCACTCTGCTGGAAGTAAAGAGGATTTTTCTCTGACATTCAGTAGAGCTATAAAGAAGATAGAATAAACTCATCCCTGACATTTCTTGATGCTTATAGGTCAGTGGGTTTTGTCATGAATAAAGTTTCCATTCTACAAATTTAACTGCGTAGAAAGTATTTTTATTTTATAAGTATGATAAATTACTTCATTATCATATCTGAAATTCTTTGGGAAATACCAAATATTTCTGTCTTCTTCTCATTCTACCTTCATAGCATCTGTAAATATTTATTTCTTTTGAACACAAAGATAAATCATTTTTCTATATATTTTATATAGAATATATATATACTTTTATATGTATTAACTATATATTTATATATACTTTTACACTCAGTTTCTCATTTAAGTTCTGTGTTATGATATTAATCATAATCTCTTACTAACAAATGAAGATGTTATAGCAAAAGTACATTTAGACACTTGCTCAAGGTCACACAGGAAAATGTTCTTTATTTCAATGCAAGATACATTAAACCAGAATCCGTGTCTCTTCTTGTCTACTACTAAAGTAATTAATGTCTAGTACAGTGCCTGGCATGGCCAAGGTGATCAATATATATTTGTTGAAAAAAAAAGGAAGGAAAGTTTAATAAGTTCAAAGGTCTCTTCAACATAAAGTGGTAAAGAAAGTAGAAAGACACAAAAATAATGGTCTTGTGTCCAGATAAGCAATGAACTAATCATTGTTTAGATTATTAATATATACAAATGTTTTATGTTGTGTTAGTGTCACCAAGGTTATCTTTGTATAAATGTATTAGAATGTATTGAAAATTTAATATGATATGAGACTGTTACTATGCTTTGTGTATGCTGTATATACTGTTGATTATTTAAGATAACAGAAATAGTTAATTTATAAAAATAGTGTCCCAACTAAGTATAAATGAAAACTGCCTTTTATTTATATTGTTTATGGTCCTGATGGGGATAAGGACTAAGTCTGAGATTGATAAAGGAATAGAAAATACTGAAAAATGTTCATTAGAAATTCTACTTCCATCAGAATAAAGCCAGCATTATTTGAAGAGAAGGAAGGAGCCAACATATAAATCCCCCCTCCTTTTTTTTTTTTTTTGCAATTTGAAATCTTTCTTCTATTCATCCTTTAATTTAAAATGCATCCTTATCATTAAGTTTAAATGGGTCTGGTGAAAATAAAAAGTAAACAAAAATTAAGTGTCTGCTTTATGTGAATTCTCAGGAATCTCTATATGTTTATATACATTAGTTATGAACATACAGGTATTTATACATATATATTTACGTATATGTGTATCACGTATGCTGATTTCATTTAGTCCTCAGAGAATTTGAAGTTTTTCTTTCGTTTATTATTCGCTTAAGCTATCTTAGTGATGCCATAGAATCTTGCATCGGTATAAAAAAGAAAAGTTGAGAAGGACATTTTTTTCTCCTGCTGTTGTGCTTTGATACTGATAAGGGAGGATGGATGGCTCTGATAAAGTAGAAATATATATTTGAAAATATATTTCTAACTAGAGTATTTCTGTATTTAAAAAGATATTTCTAACTAAAGTGTTTTGGAAGAACACTACAGCGCTTGGGGTGAGATTTATACGTATAATGTTCATAATAGTGATGAAGTAGAGTCTGTAAGACTTTTTTCAGAAGAACATGAAAAGACTTCAGTTAGAGCAAGTTAAAGAGAGTCACCTGTGTCTGAAAGTGCCTCAGGTTAGCTATAAATACATGACAATTTATACTAGTTAGATGGAGTTCTAACTTGTAACTAGTTTAGGATGTGCAAACACAACTCACTATGTGATGTGTAGCAGGAACAATAGCATGGACTGAATTCTCAAAGTAGATCATATCATCACACTGAATGAGGACAACGGCCTCTCTATGGCTGCAGGGATTGTGACCGCAAATCACTGAGGGAGAAGAACCACTAAAATGGCATCCATATAATAAAAACTAGCCTGAAAAAACAGTGTATAACATTAGTCTTCGGAGAAAGCAGTTGTTAAAATTTACATCTAAGCCACCTGATATTGTGCAATCAATAAGAGAAGATCGCATCCAAAATTTTATCAGGGTCAGCCTCAGAAATCTAATAGAGTAGCTTGCCAGTGATTTAAGCTGGAAGGCTCTGTTTTCCATGGCTTTTGCACAGAGAATTGAATTTATAGACTCTTCACGCAGCAGTGACTATTACATGCAAGGTGCCAATGACTACTTGATTATCTCGGAAGGACCTCAAAGCTAGTTGGGCATGAAATAGAGGACCTCTTCAAATGAAAGGGATCAGAATATTCAACACAGTTTATAAAGTGTGACAATTCTATTATGTAAGTTTGAACAGCCGCCACTGTTGGGGGAAAAAAAAATCCATGAGAATATCCAAGAGAAAAATAGTTTGGCAAAGCTAGTGACCATGAAAAAATATAGGCTTCATTACTAGTGGGAGAAAAATGTTTGGAGATTTTCTATCTTGAAAATCTGAATTATGCTCCATAGAATATGCAACTAGCCCCCAGTAATGTGGAACTATTATGGCATAGATAATATTTGTAATGGCTGGCTCCAGATTTAATATGGAAAAATTTCTCCATGATTAGATTTTGAAATTACTGATAATATCAAGGCCACTCCAAATAGAGACCATGATAACCTTTAGTTTCTCTGATAGGAATCTTGTATAATTGTGTGCAAGAACAAAGGACAGGTTAGTAATCCGTTTCTCTTAAGTGAGGAAAAAAATTTTTTAAATAAACTTTTTGTTTTAGAACAGATTTAGAGTTGCAAATTATGGTGAAAATGGTGCAAAAGTTCCCATATGCCCCACACTCGGTTTCTCTGATTAACGTCTTACATTAGAATGGTACATTTGTCACCATTAATGAACGATGAGCTGTTCCATTATTATTAGCTAACATTAATACTTTATTCAGATGTCCTTAGTTATTATCTAATGTCCTTTTTCTGTTTCAGGATCCCATCCAGAATACTTAATTACATTTACTTGTCATGTCCCCTGACACTCCTCCTGGTTGCAATAGTTTTTTGGACTTTTCTTGTGTTCAATGACAGAGATAATTTTGCAGAGTATTGTCAAGTATTTTGTAGACTGTCCTTCAGTTGGGATGTCTGGCATTTTCTCCCGTTACATTTCTGGGAGGTGGAGGTGATATATTTCTGGGAGGAAGACCAAAGAGATAAAGTGCCATTTTCCTCATGTCATATCAAGGGTACATACTATTTTTTTAAAAATATTTTATTTATTTCTTTGAGATATATATAGACAGCATGAGCCGGAGAGGGAAGCACAAAGACAGGGAGAAGCAGGCTCCCCACTGAGCAGGGAGCCCAACTCGGGGCTTGATCCCAAGACCCTGAGATTATGATATGGCAGGAGTTTAACTGACTGGGCCACCCAGGCTATTGATACAACTTATTGTTGATGTTAACCCTCATCACCCAACTTGAGGTAGTGTTTGCGCATTTTCAGCCTATAAGCTTAACTTTGTTATTTGAAAGAAATTCACTACACATAGCCCACACTTACAGAGTGGGGGTTATGCCCTTCCTTTTTAAAAGCAGAGAACATCTACAATAGTTATTTGGAATTCTTCTGTACGGGAGGTTTGTTTCTTTTCCTCCATTTATTTATTTAGGCCATCATTTATTCATAACTAAGAGACTCATGAACATCTTCTATGGGTTATGATTCAATACCATTTGACTTATTTTGTTAATCAAATAGTTCAAGCTTTGGCCACCAGTGAGCTCTTTGGGGCCATTAGTTGGCTCTTGTATCTCTTTGACATATTCCTAACCAATGTTTTATTCTGAATTTTGCTTGTTTTTTTTTAGTTCTTACTTTCTGGGACCACACATTTTCAATGCAAGGTATATTCACTGAAACAAAGATATCACTGTTTCCAAGACCTTTCACATACCTACAAATATTTCTATGTGGAATAATATGTCTATGTTAAAGTAAACATCAATTCTGACTGAAATAGGAGCATATTCGCAGTATCCAGGACTATATGATGCTCTTTATAAGCTGTATATTTTATGTGTTTTTCATTTCTTTTTTTTTTTTTAATTTATTTGACAGAAAGAGAGAGAGACCATGAGAGAGGGAATACAAGCAGCAGGAGTGGGAGAGGGAGAAGAAGGCCTCCTGCAGAGGAGGGAGCCCAACACAGGGCTTGATCCCAGGACCCGGGGATCATGATCTGAGCCGAAGGCAAACAATGACTGAGCCACCCAGGCGCCCCTTGTGTGTGTTTCTTGACACTCTTCAATAAATTTTATTTTGTGTAAAGTTACATTAGACTATAATTTTGTTAAAAACAAAAAAAAAATTTCTAATAGAATTATAGCTACTTTTTAAAAAGATTTATTTGTTTATTTGAGAGAGAGAGAGAAAGCAGTGGGGAGGGACAAAGAGAATCTCAGGCAGACTCCCTGCTGAGCGCAGAGCCTGACCCAGGGCTCCATCTCATTATCCTGAGATCATGACCTGAGCTGAAATCAAGAGTCAGACTCTTAACCAGCTGAGACACAAAGGCACCTCTAGAACTATAGCTACTTTTTATTTTAAGTAAAATTGTCAGTTTTTAAATGCTAGGATTCAGGGATTGAGGGTATAATTTCCAAATTCTGATGGTCTGAGACTCCTATGTTCTCTCCCTCCAGGAGTAGCAAATTGTTTGAGGACCCCTTTATATTTCACCAGCCCACAGGACACTGGTTTTTCTCCTAGAAATTAGATTGTCCTTTTTCCCCCCGTCTCAACTTGGCAGAGTTCCTATAATTGTGTGTCTTTCAAACCTGCCTGAATATTAAATCACCTGGGGAACTTTAAAAAAAGTACTGATATAATCTCTCTATCCCAGACCAAATTCAGTTTGTGTAGGATGAAACTCTGGAAATATGTTTTTTTAAAATCTCCCAGATTATAATATAGAGCCAGAGTTAGGGACTTCCAAGATCCTTTGGTCCTGAGATCTGACCAATCTTTGATTTTCGTTATTATGATCTGTCTGGATCAGTCCATGCTTCATTCCCAATAAGACGTAATGCATACTTAATACACAAAATAAGCACCGATCTAGAAGTTATTGGTGCTTGAACAATCAGATTAAAGAGAGTTTGCTATAGACGTTTTTCTATTGGTACCATATAAACCCAATTTTAGACAATGGGTCTTATAGCCATTTGAGAAAATAAAATTGAATCAGGCCAATGTAGAATCATTATTCCAAAAGTTCAAATCCGCTGTGGGTGATTTGAAATGCTTCCAATATTAGTGAATTGCGTACTTTTTGTTGACCTATTTTGAGATAGAAAGATTCAGCCCTTAAAATGCAGGAAAATACTGTTCCTCTGCTTTCTAAGTAGGATTGCACCAAAAGCAAAACAACGGTGTAGATTGTTTTTGGAGATCCTCAGGGAATTTTTTACAGAGTGCTTTAATAATACATTCAGGTATTGTGCAAGACCCAAGGTCAGGAAACACTGAAATCTGACGACTAAAAGTATTAGACTAAAAACCTTTTTTTTTTTTTTTTTTTTTAAACCTAACAACTTGAATTCCAGTTCTGAGGTTCTGTTAAAACCTTTTGGATACCAGGAAGTCACAACACTTCTGTGTGTTTTACTTTCTCCATCTGTAAAATAAGGACAATTGCATCTTCATTACAATGCTGCACAAGCTTATGAAGCAATCACTAAGAAAACACTTCAGACTCTACAGTCAAAAAGTCCCCCAAACTCTACCGCAGTGCCAAGTTGTTGCTACTCTTCTATTTGACCCAAATATCTTTTGTAATTTAAGCAAATTTCCTTCTAGACAGTGTTTGGGGAAATCAGAAAACTAGTTTGCCACAGCTTATTTGCAACATGTTTCATTCCAGTGTTTTGGCCCAAATGTTTTTCTTTTTAATATCAATCACCTTTAAGAAGTCTTACATTAATTACTTTCTGCCTCTTACTTAACTCATGCTGGAGTCAGCTACGTGACCTTGAGAGTTCCCTAAGGGCAAACAGCCCACAGCTGCTGCTTTACCCACAGTAAAAAAGTGACTTCATTTTAAGTTTTATCAGCTTTTGCTCTTCCAGCTCTAAATTCTGTGTTTCTAATGGTGCATGTAAAAATTCTAAATGGATTTAGTTTCCTCATTATAAAGATCTCTGACCCAATCACGCACTAAATAAAGGTAAGTTGGAGAAAATCATATTAAGAGCCTTTATTTTGGATTTTGATTATGAGCTACTTAGCTGGATGGCTTTTTTTATTCGATCCTCTGAAGAGCTTCATTTAGTGGAGAATGAAGTAAGGTGACAGGAGATGTGGAGTGCCGCCGGGCTCCAAAAATAAGCTTCTTAATTTTTTTTAGCTACACATTTTTACATATTCTCTGAAGGTAGTTCCTGACTCAGAACATTTGAATGCTCTTTCTCTGTAGGTGAAGATGGTGACACACAGATGGAACTCATTACCTGCAGTGCCACACACAGCTCAAGAGAAAGTTTAATGAAGGGCAGGGAAAGCGGTTCCAACTTTTACTATTGTCTTTTTGCACCTGTCATGCAGGCATCCAGACCGCTTAGGGATGCTCGTGTATACAGAAGGAGAGTCAGCAGATTTAACCTAAAGACAGGATTGGATTATAGTTTTTAAACCCCTCCTCCAAAAAAAAAGCAAACTGTAAAAGCACGTCAAATGATCATGTCATATAATGTAGATTCACAAATAATCTTGGCCGCTGAGAATCTACTGTTTTAAAGGGACATTTGCAAACTAGAGGTATCCGGCTAACCTAAGAGGAGGAAAATTTTCATTAAGAAACCCGAAAAAGGGATTTGGAAGATAAGGACATCTGAACACTGAGGTGATATGGGCAAAGAATCTCAGTGTTCCATATCTGAAAAGAAACTAAAGATTTTTCTTTTTTGGGGAACCATAGATTTATTTTTAGATAGTACCTGTAAGACAAACTATAACTGCACCTTCATTTGATACTTTTGCAAGTGTTAAATGAGTGTCAGGTACTTCTTCCCTGACACCTCATACTTGGTATAGTTCTATCCATCTTAATCAAAATGCACCCAGCTTTTTCAGTCATCGTTATCTCAAATACATCCTCTACCTACGCTTTGGATAATAGGCAGAAATGGACTCACCTAACCCATTTGCCGTGAGACAAATCAGACAAATCAGAATGTGAAACTCTAATAAAAAGGAAAAGAAGAGAATTTCTAATCTCTTAAAAGCTTCGTCTTGGAGTTCCACTAGATTTGGCTGACAGTTGAGAATTTAGTTCTGAGTTACAGCAGGAGGCAATGGGAGGAAATGGAGGCCCTTTGCTCTCAGACCTTCCTAGGTGCTTTGGTATGATGCAGAGTCACTTTGGACCAGGCAGGAGAGCAACACACGGGGTCATATCTTGCCTCCGCCACCTCTCACCTCTCCAACTTTGGAAAGGCCCTGTGGGGAAGAGCACTAACCCAGAGTGTTGGCATAAGAATTGACAAAATAAGGTAATATGTATATGTGGTGGAAAGTAGACGCTCAAATATAAATAATCATCATCATATTATTGCACTATTCATAAATAATTTATATTATCCAAAAAGGTCAATAATACAGAGTCCTAAATAAATTATTCAATACCTAAAGCCACATTGTCAAATAATTAAACCCTTGGCTTTGATCTTTGACCCTTTGCCACTGAATTGCTGGGTCCTCCCAACGGCTGAACCTTCATGCTCAACCTGTCAATCAAGGCCTGCTCTCTGTTACCCATCCCCAGGTGACAGAGGTGTATCGTGGAAGGAAACATTTTAAACCCCCTGAACCATTTCTACAGGTAAGAGTATTTTTTAAACATTGTAAAAGGTGATCATTCTAAAACATACCCCCTGTGAACCCTGAAGAATGAACAAGCATAGCTTTTCTGGATTATTAATGGTATATCATGAGGATAGTCCATCTAGCTGGCTGACATTCATTTATCACCCCTGTGCTTGTAATGAACTCAACCATGACATCCAGCTGATTTCTCCTATCAAATTTCTCTTAAACCCATTCACTTTTTCCATCCTCTCTGCCACCATAGTAGTCCATGCGCCATCATCTTTCGTCATCTTGGGATACTGCCATGGCCTCTTAGCAGGCTTCCGTGTTCTTGTTCTAGCTCCCTCCTTCAGTCTCCCCAGATCTCTCAGAGAGGCTTCCCCTTGCTTTCAGGATAAATAACAAAGTTCTGGGGCATCCCTGGGGTCCGACAAGATCTGGCTTCTGCTGTCTAGCCTCATCTCACATCACTTTTCCTTTTGTCTTGGCCTTCCAGTCCCCGTGCATTTACCTCGGTCTGCTCTGCTGCATCTTCAGAAAAGATGTTCCGTCCTCTGAACTGACCATCCTTCTCCTCCTCCTCCATTGCCGGTGTTAATTTCAGCTCATCCTTTGGAATTTAGCGCGAATAACATCTCCCGAAGGAAACTCTCCCTGACTTTGCAGACCCCCCAGAATCATCAGGTCTGCAGTTATGTGGCACATTCTTAGTGTATCAGGCCTTGTCATAACATTTATCACTATTATCACTTACTGGTTAAGGTGTAATTAGTCATTCAACAATTATCTCCACCACTAGAATTTAACTTCCGGAGGGCAAGGCCAAATTAACTTTCTTTCTCAGTATTTGTATTTGTACAATTGTTATACTAGCAGCCTCTTTTATAGGAATAAATAGATGATATAGGAAAAGGGCTTGGTAAGGAGACTTGTACACAGTGTGTTCTCACTAAAATAATGTCACTATAGCTGTTGTGTGCTGGAGGTGGGGAGGGAGGAGGAACGGCAGGACAGCGACAACAATGCCTGGTCATTTACTGTCTAGATGTGGCTTGTCAGAAGGAAAAGGGATGAGCTTAATTTTAGAACAGCAATTAGAATCGAAGTACAGCATCAGAAAAGAACTAACAGCATGGGTGATTGTCTTACTTACATCCAGAATGGTGCAGTGCAGAGATTTTAAGACCTCCAACTTCGGGACTGAATGTCAGAGCCATGGACCCAAGCCTGCACTGAGAACCTCATGGACATTTCTATAGAAAGGATGACCACCCAAAGGGAATTAGTGAAATGTGAAAAATCCTGTACTAAAACATAGATTCTAAAGTTAACTCAGGTGCTGTGGAATGTTCTCTGAAGAGCTTCATACTTTTCCTGAAGGGGTTTCCAAATTGCCACTTTCTCTCTGTTGGTGGTAAATGGTCAACAGAGAAATCTTCTTGCTTTATAGCAAATATTGGTCAAGGAAAATGTAATGACCAAAATACAAATGTACAAAACACTAAAGAGAAATGATGCTTACTCTCTGGCCTAGAGCAAAGGCAAATTTCTCTGATTAAGAAGAATCAGAGCACGGGGTGTGGTGCAAAAATAATGAATACTGTTATGCTGGAAATAAAAAAAAAAAATAGGAAAAAAAAAAAAAGAAAAAAAAAAAAACTACAGAAAAACCCTGTAGGTTCAATAACACAAAGCTTTCTAAAATTATTTAGCCCAGGAATTGAATACTGGCTGCACTTTTGATTTTTTTTAAATGGTATTGATTTTAATTTAAATGGAAATACTTGAATGGTAGAATAATAAAAAAATTATAAAAGCAAAAAAAAAAAAAAAGAAGAATCAGAGACTGTACTTTTTCTACCAAAGTTTCTTATTTACCTAGTCCATTGAAGAATTCAAAAAACAAGAACAGCAAAGAAAAAAAAAAAAAGCTGTAAATATTTTTGAAACTCTAAAAATGTTTCTGAACATCCTGTCTATTATTTCTGAATGCAGGCAAAGATAAAAGAAAATTAACATCTTTTGGACACAAATTTGGTGCTTGGTCCCGTACAGGTACTCTCTTTATATTTTTCTTCTTTGTCTGATTATAGTCTTGAAATTACTCTGAAATAAATGTTATTGTTTCTAATTTACTGTTTAAAAAAACCCGAGTAATTTGCTATGTCTAATAATAGATGTACCTGGCATGAGGAAACAAGTTCACCCAGCTTTGAAATCTGTGCTCTGAAATTTTCTTCTCCCAAAGGTAATAAAAAATTTCTTAAGTTTCTTCCAATTCTGAAATTCTAAAAATATATTTAAATCATAGGTTTAACAATCTTCCTTCTAGCAAAATTTCAACATGGTTAAATACAACTCTACACATATTCTTTGCTTGCACCTGAAAAACTGAAAGTGGATTGAGAAAAGCCATAAAGATGCTGACTGGACTCACTCTAAATTCATGAATACAAACCTCAAAGGGATGTTGGTACTGCCAGGAAATCCTACTCTCTATTTCCCCAGTAGATTTTCTCTGTCACTCAACTCTTTCTCATCTGTTCCTCTTTCCTCAAACCTGTTCAAACTCTTCTCTCTCCTCTCAGTTACTAACTGTGCTTTTCATTAATAGAGAAATTAGGAAACTTCCAGGTGCTTCCATTTATATGTCTACCAATTCAACTGGATCTGTACATAGATACTTTGTCTTTGGTCATATTACAATGGATGGGTTGACTACCATAACCTAATGATGGTACCTCAATTTGTGCATGGGATTCCAACATCTCATTAGTTTGCAAACGTTCCTCTTTTAATAGTTTTTCTTTCAGTCATTATCAGTTGGTTTTTTTTTTTACCCCCATCTCTAGTGGAACATTCCAGAGATTGTGTGCTTGTGTATATATTTCAATTCTCATAATTCATACTAGTTACATTCTCTAAATCTGCTGGGAATACAGAGTTGACAAATATGGAGCTCTCATTCCTACAGAGTTAGGTTCTTGAGAGCCTTAGGTCACAACGTTTTATTTCACCTGTGTTTCTCTTTAAATATACCCCATTTTATGTATAGTTCTTACATATAACTAATTGCATGGTCTTTGGGTGATCTATTTATTTATTTATTTAAAGATTTTATTCATTTATTCGACAGAGATCACAAGCAGACAGAGAGGCGGGCAGAGAGAGGGAGGGGGAAGCAGGCTCCCTCCTGAGCAGAGAACCCGACATGAGGCTCGATCCCAGGACCCTGGAATCATGACCTGAGCTGAAGGCAGAGGCTCCAACCCACCCAGGGGCCCTTTGGATGATTTAAAGCCAGGAGCTTTGGAAGTTATTTGCATCATATAGGTTGTTGGCCAGTGTCCTTGTAAAACAAGCAAGTCTCATCAGTTGAAAGCCTACTCTTCCATGTAACCTTCTCCTGTATAACACTTAGCAGGCATTTTTATTAACTTCTCCCACAGCCTCCTGATCTGTGGAATCTGCCTTGCCTTCAAGTTTAACGGTGTCATGCCAGAGCTCCCTCTGAAATGTGTGAGCCAGCCAGCACTAGCAAAGATGGGTTTCACATTTTCCTGAATCCGGATGTGACTGTACATTTCTTTGGCTTTCAGCTTCACAATTAGACAGTGCATGATACTTTTTTTAATTAGTTGTCATCTCATGGACCCACAGACTGGGGCATTTTTCTATTTTACTACAGCTCTATCATGTACTACAGATATACCCTTTATCACTTTCAAGAGTAGCCTCACATAAGGTACTTGAATTTTCTCTTCCTTTTCTGATTGTACCGTATTGCTGAGTCATCAACATTGAACTCCGAGCCAATAGTGTTAAAACTCATGTTCACATAAAGCTTATCTAAATCACACATCCATAGGGCATGCCATGCCCCTTGTATACCAGGGAGTACTACTTAACTGTGCTTCCTGTATCGCACGTGGGGCATTTTAAACAGGAAAATCACTAACAAAAACCACAAAAATGCAAAACATGTGACACTAAGAAGTTGGTGAAATGAACACTTGCTTAACAGTGTAACAGCTAAAATAAGAAGGCAGAGTTCTGCCTTATTTGACTTCAACTGGAAATGTGTACATCAGGTTAGTCAAATTTTTTATCACTGCAAGTCTGCAAGTGACTGGAAAGCCTCCATGGATACTGATTTTGGGCTTACAAATAAATTTTAGCAAGTAGGTGAATTTGCAAATACAGAATCTGTGAATAATGAGTATTGGCTATATGCATGTATAAATATGTGTATGCATGTATATGTGTGTATGTTGTAATTATGCATTATAATTAAAATCACAAATATCCTATATATGTGTATATGCTGTGATTGAAGAATAATAAAAGCAAAAAGCTTTGCCCCTCTTTTCCCTGCAATTTATTACCCTGTATCTCTGATCCTCTGGATCAGAGTTTCACTAGCTCCAATAAGTTTTATTCTATTCTTTTTAAACCACAGTATCAGAACTCCACCATCAAGCTCATTAATGGCCTATACGTTGTGTCCATTGGTCTATACTTAATCTTCATTTTACTCAATGGAGGTTTCTCATTTGATATAGTTGACCACCTCCCCCTTCTTAAAGCTCTCTCTTCGATTCACTTTCTGGACACCATTCTCCATTGATTCTCCTTTTCTGAGGCCTTCTCCTCTACAGCAATGGTTTCCAAATCTATGAGTACATACACTTTGGGACATACAAAGAGCTTTCAAGGGTTACAGTGGTAAATTTATTTAAGGGAACCACTCCATCCATTCTATTTTTGCCTGAGACAATTTCATGCTGGTTTTATTGTGCTCCTTTCCACACTTGCCTTTCTTTCACTTTACAAAACAAAAGTCTTCGCCTTTTCTGAAATTCACACTGCCCTAAAAACATCAAGTTTCCACATAGATACAGACGTTGGTGCTAAGAAAATGAAAAACGGTAATGACTGTCCTAACAGTCTTGCATATCAGGGGATTGCCATGTCTCTCCAATCTTTATTTTTAGTAGGATTGAAGGAGAATCTACTGAGTTGTTTGGCAGAATCTTATAAGTATCAGAAACCATGTACAAACCACACACAGTTGGACGTCGAGAATCGAAATTACCTACTTTATCCCCAACCCTATCACCTGTGGACGCACACCTTACAACTTACATTAATCTGACTTTACTATGTCAATATTCAATGAGTTAAAGTTGCAAGAACTTATCGCTTTATTATTTCTAGAAAGACTATTAATAGAAGCAAAGAACTTAATTGTTCATTAAAAAACTTCTAGAAAGACCTATCAAGTCTTCAACAGAAAACATCAAAAGAAAATTTAATCTTTGCATCCTGGTTCCAAGTTATAAAACTGTGACAACATGATCCTTATCCAATTCTAATGACCCACCTCTTGCCTGCAAATGACACTCTTGCAACAGAGTTCGCTTTGCCTTATCAACAGGTTATGTTGGTGATATTTGGGCATCTGGCATCCGACAATTAAAAGTAATCTCTGACTATAGAGCACTATGTGGTTTTTTAATTAATTTTTTTTAATCTTAGGTACAGTATAGTTAACAGACTATACTAGTTTCAGGTGTACAGGATAGTCACTCAAAATTCTATGTTTTTGGCATAAAACATAAGAACTTTAAAATGACGTAACCCCATTGATTCCTATCTACTTCTATGAGCAAGTCTTTTGGAGGTTCTATAAACACATAAACACACACACATAATGAAAAATATTAACTGAATTGATGATAAACTCTATCTCATTAATAACTTTATATGAAAGTTATTTTATACTTGTTTTTATAAATAATGTACTCCAAAGAATTATAATAATAATATGATCAGAAAATAATTTTCACATTTAGAACCTTATGGAAACTTTTACAGAGAAGTCTTATCTCCCAATGGTTTTAAGATATTACAAACTTACATCTGAAAATATACAAAGGTTTTCTTTTTTGTCAGAGAAATGTTTTAATGGATAACCTTTAAAATTTTTTTCAAGCATAATACTATAAAATTTTCAGTATATTTTGCAAAAGAAGCAGAATAGAGATATTAGTTCAAGATGAAAAAATGAGAATTCCTGACAGTTAAAGAAGCCCTGATCAGGTATTTTTAGATTAACAGGGGTAACCATCAGAGTATGTGGTCTTAAAATCACTCAGTATATTTAAAAGGTGATAGAATAGTGTTATTTTAAACTTTCAAAATGTCAATATTTATAATACACTCGAATTATATTCCTTACAACAACTTGGGCTCATAATGAAATATTATAGTGTCAACTTTAAAATGTGCAAAGAGATAAGTTGTTTTGAAATCCTGTCATGAATCAGGGGAGTAGTCTGATGCCCCTGCATCGTTCTGTCTCTAAGCCTGTTTCCTTCTTATCTATGGACGTCCTCTGGGAAATCCTGTTGAGTCTTATGACATTAAATAATATGGCTTCACTAAGTGCCACCAACTGTGATCTCCACTCTGCACCCCCACACTAATATACCAAACCTTACATTTGAGTTATCAAATTGGATGTCAAATATGCATCTCTACACCGAATATACCTCAAAAAGAACTCTTGACTTCCACTCCCAACCCACCCTAATATTTTTCTGTTATTTCCCATCATTGTAAGACTACTTAAAAAAAAAAAAAAAAGCTGAAGCAAAAAATAACTCAGAGTTGTCATAGATCCATCTCTTTTTATGACATAGATCATCCAATTCCTCAGCTTGCCCTGTGGGCTCTACCACGAGAATATATCTGGAATCTGACCATCTTCACTTCTAAAAGTCACGATCATTTGCTGCCCTTCATGATTTCTCCCCATCCTGTTCTTAGCAAATGAATCTGAGCTATTCTCCCCGCTTCCACTTTTGTTTATAATTGTATTCTCTAGAAAGTAGCAACAAAAGTCTTTTACAATTTAAATGAAGTTTTGTTATTTCTGTGTTCAAACTCACCAATGCTTTCTCCTGTACTTCAAGGTCCTAGTTCATGTAGACTACTGTTTCTTTTATCTTATTTGCGACCTTCTCTACCTGCTCCTGCCATTCCCGTTACACCACCGTCCTCTGTTTCTGGACCAGTCACGCACCCAACTTTGCATTTACCTATCCTTCTGCCTAAAATGAAAATTTCCTAACTAGCCCCATGATGTAGGTCTTTCCAGTCATTCGGGCCATCTTGCCTCTGACCGCCTAATACATTAGCACCTTCACAGAGAGTTCCTCATTTGGCCACCAACCCTTACACCATTATGTTGTTCTTTCATAACATTCATCACTGCCTGGCATGTAAATATTTATTTGCTACCATTTTTATTATCTTCTTTATTTTATCTTTATTATTTTATTATCTTCTTTCTTATCCTTCTTTCTAGAATATAAGCTCCTTGAGACCAGGATTTTTTTTTTTTTCTTACAGCTAAATTCTGAGAACTTGGAACAGTGATCAGCAAAGGATTGGTACTCAGTAAATATTTTATTAATACATACATAGCTATCTTTTTGCTAAAGCCAACCAAGTAAGAACATTGATTTTGTTTAGTCTATAGCAATAGGGAGATATGAAAGTCCATTTCTGAGCACTATGGGTTTTACCTTAGATTTTTGGGGAAGAGTAGACAAGTTAAAGGTGGGACTATTTTCGAAATTAAGAGACATCTTAGCCAGTGAGGTGAGCAGGAAATGTTTATCCCTAGGTCTAGCTCGCTGCAGGGGAACAAACAATTCTAATGTCACCTCATCATTCTTGAGATAAAAGACTGGGAGGGGAAGGTCTGCATCTGGCATTTCAGAAGGTTCAGGCAAAAGGGGAAAGGTGTGTATGTGACCTTGTCACAGGTAAATAAGGGAATTATCTGCAAGCTTCAGGGAAATTGTGAGAAAGGGTAGACAGAGTATTACCTAAGTTAGAAGAAAGAAAGGTTCTTTGGGGAAAGCCTTTTCTGGAACACAGAATGGTGGGAGAACCTCTTAACCAGACTGTTTTCTGGGCTCAGGAGAAGTGCAATATTGTCATCTATGTTATTTTAGCTTCTTTTAAAGATGTTTCTGATAAAATAATCTAACATTTAGACATATAGGTATTTTGCTTTGTTGCTGCTATTTTTTTTTTAACTAGTAAAGCTACTCTATATTGGGCACTAACACTGAAAATGCAATATTTTAAATTTCTTTGGGTTTTATGACTTATTACATTTTAGAATACCTCCATGTGTTAGCTTGCTGTTAATAATTTGTATAATCTAAATTTGTATGACCTAAAGAATACTAGGAAAGATGGAAAGTAGGCAAAAACTGAGGCTCAAAGGGATTATATAACTCCCCAATGTCATTGAAGATATAAACACTAGATCAAATAAAATCGTTCATGTTCATAGTGATATATATCTTATTACATCTATCTTATAGAACAGTTGTCATTGGGAAGACAAATAGTAAAAAGTTTCTGATTCTTGACTTTACAATATATTACTACAATTCTTTTTTTTTGTGTAAGTGTTAAAATAATGACCATATATTATATGTATAATAACCTATTTGATCAGATAATATTAGTGTTTTGAAATTGTCACACTTTCCTATATCATTCCTTTCTTCCTATTTTCCCCAGAATTCTTTTTTTTTTAAGATTTTGTTTATTTATTTAACAGAGATCACAAGCAAGCAGAGGCAGGCAGAGAGAGGAAGGGAAGCAGGCTCCCTGCTGAGCTGAAGGCAGAGGCCTTAACCCACTGAGCCACCCAGGCATCCCTTCCCCAGCTTTCTATTACTGCTGTTACTCAAGCAAGAATAGGTGCTTGGAGTTTACAATAGGTGACTTCAAATATTTGTCTTGCTCCCTGCCATCCCACACAACCAATAAACAGCAGCTAAATATATCATTGCAGGCATCCTACACATATGTGGTCCAAAGACCATATGACTAAAATGAATAATAATTGATTCAGTGAACAGTGTTGTGTTGTTTATAATTTGGAGCATTTCTCATACTGACATTCATTCAAAAGCACCAATTGATTGAATTCCTAGTACTAATCCCACTAATCATAGTGGGAAATGAAACTGGCATGATCCCAAGCTAGAATAGAAGGAGAAAGAAGTATTTTAGCGATTGTTTATAGATCACTCTTGGGCCTTTCATTAAAGAGAAGAAAGAGAGAAAGAGAGAAAGAGAGAAAGAGAGAAAGAAAGAAAGAAAGAAGAAAGAAAGAAGAATTAAGAAAAAAGGAAAGGGAAGGATAGGAAAGAAAAAAAAGAAAGGGAAAGAAAAGAAAAGAGAGGAAAACAAAAGGAGAGGGGGGAGCATCTGGGTGACTCAGTCAGTTGGTTAAACATCTGCCTGCCTGATCTTGGGATCCTGGGTTTGAGCCCCCTGTTAGCCTCCCTGCTCAGCAGAGAGTCTGCCAGTAGCTGTCCCTCTGCCCCTCCCCAACCACACCCCCGGCCCCACCACCAGGGCCTGTGCTCAGGAGCAAGCTCTCTGTCAGATAAATAAATAAAATCTTAAAAAAAAAAAAAAAAGAAAGAAAGAAAGAAAGAAAGAAAAGGAAGGAGGGAGGGAGGAAAGAAGCAAAGAAGAAAGAAAGAGGAAAGAAGTCTTATTTTGCCTGGTGTTCATTTATCAAGTCAGCCACCACCTTGAATCATTTTCTTCAGATATTTACAATATTTTGGAGCAAACATTAGCTTATAATTCTGTTTCTACCTACTAATCTCTAAGTTTACTAAGTATAGGTGACAAGTATTGTGTTTTTCTGTTTTATCTCTGAGCAGTTGAAAGAAAATTGCCTTAAAAAATGTAATAGAGTTGTTTGTTTCTGAGTGTTCAGGTTACTGTTTACTTTAGCGATAATGCTAAGCTTTTGAAATAAACATTATTTCATTTGTTCCTCTGTTTATTTAAAAATAATGAATGGTTACTATGTGGCAAGTACTGTGTAATGTGCTAAATGTTAAGTAGTTAATAAACGGTTTTGATGTACATATTCGTGTGTTTACAATGTGGAAAAGAAGATTGCTATTAAATGAATAAACAGGAAAAAAAATAACACAAGTAAAAATACTACATAAATAGTAGTTCCATGAGGACAGGCTAATTTTTTGTCTTAGTCCTCAATGTGTCTACTTACAATAGCACTTGATACCTAGTAAGCATTTGATACATTTTGCCTAATTGATATAATTAAAGCTATGATAAAATTATATGACTATAATTATTTTGTGAATATAATTTAAAATGCTGAGCAAGGAAGGGGCACTATAAACAGAATAACAATAAATTAAAAATAGACTTTAGCATTATTATAATGATATACCATTGTGTGGGAAGAGAAATAATTTTCCCTTTACCCTTCTAGGTTTTTGGCTGGGATTCCTCTGAATAAAAAGATCCATGAACAGGAGAGAAACACAGAAGTTTGATAACATGGACACTCCTGTAACATGTATTGCCTAAAATGGCCCAAACCATCACCTTAAATATTATCTCTAACTAGAAACAAAAGAAGACCTTGCCCATGAGGAGAGTTGGTTTTGGGAGGTTATGAGACAAGGCACAGTAAACAAAAGTATGGTTGTTACGCAGATTGAATCCAAGCCTTCTCCACTGACAAGTTCTAGAGATTTTTGTCAGCCTCCTTTTCCTAGTATGGAGAGGGACATAATCTTACAAGTAGAGGTTTCCTTTATAAATATAAATTTCTCTTGCAAAATAGGTAGTAACTTTTACTGGTTTTCAGAGCTTTTCCTCTGTGATTAGCTGCTTAAAAATAATCAACTCAAGATAACCCTTAGCTAAATGGGCATATTTTGGGATGGCAAATTCTATTCCCCTTCACCATTGTTTGTATTTGTATCTATAACGACTAAGGTAATTCGTCTGAAATATTTAACTACTTCTGTCTACCTTTTTTTTTTTTTTTTTTTTTTTGGTGAAAAGTAGAAGAGGGGAAATATCCAATAAGAAAAGTGCTTGAAACATAAAATAAATTCACTGAATGTTTATTTAATGACCTCATTTCCCTATTGAAACGTACATTCTTGAAATTTGTTAAATATCACTTTGCTTACATTTCAATCTTATGTTGAGAGAAATTACTTTTATAATACTATCCTCCAGATTGTGATGATTTTTTTAATGATAATTCTTTAATGTCAAGACAATACACAAAAGTAAACCATCTATGCACCAAATATTATCAAACCATCTATGCACCAAATATTATCTCCCTCTTTTATTCCACTGAAAGAATATTAAATGGTCTGAATGGGCATGTGGCAGAATTGTATTCCTTCCTGCTATAATAATAACATGCTCAGTTAATGTAATATTAAAGAATCAGATTTATTCCTATAGAAGTTTTTCTTCCTCAAGTACTTTAATTTTTAATTTTAATGAAATTCCAATCACCTTATGTAGTCACATTCTCAGATGATCATCACTGTCCAAATATTGTCATGTGTGTTTGTTTATAGTAATTAGTCTGATTTTCTTACATGCAGTGTAAGATAAACGTATGCAAATAAAGTCTAGAGGGAATAGAATAAAAATTAGTGTTCTTGGAATCAGAATGGTCTGTTCAGGGACAGCTTCAGGCAAATTGAAAAGTATAGAAACTCACTTGCATCATACCCTTTTAGTATTTGTCCTTCCAAATGGTGCAACATAATTTCTTGTTTTCACTACACTTTGCAATCAGATCAAGCCCCATGGATATTGTAATTCCTTCCCCAAATAAATGAACTCATATGCTTTTCCCAGCATAAGAATTAATCAAATTGAAAAATAAATATACTCAAGTTGATTCTGGTAATAGAGTCTCTTCTAAGTTAGTACACATGGAAGGTGTTTGCTTTTTATAATCAAGGATATTGAGATATAATTTACACAATAAAATTTATACTGTAAAGTGTATATAATTCAATGAATATTGACAATGAATGAGAAAATATATGGTAACTGCCTAGTCTATTGTGAATTATACAATCATCTTTCAGTAAGTAGCAAATATTCACCACCTCAAAGTCAATACAGTTCATATTTCTAACCACAGTACTATAAGATTCATAAGAATCATGATTCATTTTTCTTCACATTCTCCCCAATACTTACTCCAATCTGTGAAAGAGATAAAATACAAATGTGTTGATGGATACATGAAAACTCCTCCTGTGTTGCTATTCTTGAGCTGAAACTTTCCCACCTTCCTTTGTTTTCCAGTTTTTGATCCTAAGAACCCTTTATGAGACTCCACATCCCATTCTGAATGTATCTATCCTATGCTAGGGGCTATGTTCCTCTGCTCCTGTGGTGTGTCTGTTCTAGAACAGATTCCTGGACCTCATCACACTGTCATCTCATACTGCTTTCACCACTTCACCTTTAGTGAAATCTAGCTTCTCCCATGATACACATTCCTTGAAACATTTCTTATTGGTCTAGATACTTAAGAACTAAGTAATTAAAGACCTGAATGAACCCCAGTGATGAGTCTCAACCTATCAGGCTCCAGTTTGCTAGCCTGGGGAGATTGTATTTGCCATATTTCCCTTCAGGAAAAGTAATACATGTACTTGTATGATAGTCTTAGATAAGCCATTTAGGCTAGGGGGTGAGATCTCTCCAGAGACCTGCCAGAGCAATGATACTAAGAATTTCAAGATCCAACAGTTGCTTTTCATAACGCATATTGTTACAAAATATTAGTTTCATAAGACATGCCCCATTTACTCTCCTGAGATAAAGTTTGGATAACATAAACTAACTAAACACAAAATTCCTCCCATATTACATATACTTCTTAAGTGCAATATACAGCCAAACAAAAGACTAATTGATAATAAAATATTGTATTTCAATGTCAAGTACTTGGACATGACTACACAAGAAGACATAATGAAACATCTTGGTGCTGGGACCCACTTATAGTGAATAAATACTGGTTTAAGGAAAATAAAGGGACACCTGTATGGCTTAGTCCATTAAATGAGCAACTCTTCATTTTGGCTCAGATGATTTCGGGATTGTGAGATGGAGTACCACACTGGGCTCTACACTGGACATGGAGCTTCCTTAAGATTTTTTTTCTCTCTCTCTCCCTTTGTCTCCTACCCCTTCTCGTCCCTCTCTCTCCCTCCCTCTCTCTAAAAAAAAAAAAAAAAAGAAAGAAAGAAAAAGAAGAAAAGTAAAAACTCAGAAGGTATCTGTGTAAATAGTAAAGAAGAATACTGAATAAAAATTGCTATTAGGATTAGTTAAAATAGGCCATGTTTTGGTTTTCTTTATTTTTGTACTGATGAGAAAAATGAGGAAATAACAGTACTGGGCATGAGAATGATATGCCAAAACAAATGACAGACAATGAGGAAAAAATGTTCTCACAACTAAGCTGCCCTTAGATGTAAGTTAATGTCAAAATAATTCTGTGTTATGACACAGAGTGGGGTAGTAACAAATATCACAGAAAATAAATCATGAATTATTAAAACATTAAAATTATTAAATTATTTAAATATGAATTATTAAGAAATAGTGGGGCATCTGGGTGACTCAGTGAAATTGGTGGGGCATCAGGTGCTCAGTGAAGCACCTGGCTTGATTTCGGCTCAGGTCATAAACTCGCAGTCGTGGGGTGGGGCCCTGGGTTCAACTCTGCGCTCAGTGGGAGTCTGCCTGGGATTCTCTCTCTCCTCTCACTTTGCCCTTCCCCTGCTCATGTGTGTGCTCTTTCTCTGTCATACTCTCTCTCAGATAAAAAAATAAGTACTTAAAAAAAAAGAAATTGGCTAACAAAAAGTTTCAGATTTGTGGCTTAAGTACAGTAGATTTTACCTGTGATACAGAACAATGCTTAACCAAATGTGGCTTTCAAGGTGTCAGTAGTATCCCTGATTCCCAGACACCAGCAAGTGGGGAAGGGACATCCAGGAGAGGGGGCTCCATTATTAAGGAGACGATTCAGAATTGCAGATACTATCTCCTCTTCATGCCATTGGCTCAGACTTAGGCACATAATCACACTGAGTGGGAATGTGACCATGTGACCAACTAAACCACAGGGGCATCTCTTATTCAAAGGAAGAAGCAAATTTAACACAAAAATCTCACCCTCTATTAAGACAAATATTCAGTTTCCATAACTTAAAAAGGCCTTAGAGAAGTAGAAGAAAAATAAAAGGGAAAAAAAAAGGACAGTACTACAAAAAGCTTTAGAAATATGGCATAGATCCTATGGGACTATGTGAGTGCAGGGCTGAAAAAACCCACAGTGCCTCTAACAAACAAATAATTTTAATGTATAATTTTCAAATAATAGTAAGTGAATGTAGAACATTGTAAATCACCTTTTTTTTTTAAAAAGATTTTATTTATTTATTTGAAAGACAGAGATCACAAGTAGGCAGAGAGGCAGGCAGAGAGAGAGAGAGAGGAGGAGGCAGGTTTCCTGATGAGCAGAAAGCCCGATGTGGGGCTCGATCCCAGGACCCTGGGATCATGACCTGAGCCGAAGGCAGAGGCTTTAACCCACTGAGCCACCCAGGCGCCCCGTAAATCACCTTTAAATCAATGCATTTCATGCATTTCTGCTAATTTAATAGAATTTGGTTCTTTCATTTAAAAAAAAGTCTCAAATTACTTTCTTATATATTTGCAATTGGTTTTGTTGCCTTCCAGTAACTATATAATGCATATAGACATCTGTTTTAATTGAAATATGTAGTTGAAAATGCTCTAATAATAAATTTACTTCTTTTCAAGGAGTGACTTATGTAAGTTTTAATTGTGTTTTAAACTTACCATAATTAGATATATTCAATCTTGCTTTGACTTCAAAATCGTTTTTAATTAATTCTTCCTGAATTATTGGCTAACATGTTTCACATCCATTTCAAATGGATTAATCACCCAATCTAGTATTGCATGTTCATACAGATTTTTAAATTTAAATATTATATCTTTTTAAATAGAACACAAATGAGAGCAGTATATTTCCACTTTGTGTGCTTGATCTTATCCTTAGTTAACTGCTGCAAAAATGGAAACTGAAAGTTCTTGGCAAGCAAGGATTTTTAAAATAGGATATACTAGTTTCTAAATTTATTAATGCTCTTTTTACTCTACCACATAGGAAGGACCTCATTTATCTTTTCACATACATATTAAAAATATGTCACATCATTTCATAATATTTTAACTTTGGTATTCAATTTTTATTTGATTAAGTAAAACAATCCTGCAACAGAATCAATTAAAGAGCAAAATCCTTTTAAGATAATTTTAGGATCAATTGTTCATTTCTTTATTATCTTTTCACAGTTTATGAAATTTATCACTCAATGGATTACATTAATTATATGAATATCGCTGATAGCAACGTTCTTCAGTTTGTAAAGTCTTTAACTGAAATTCTTCATGACTAACTGTGATTGATGAATAGTGAAACAAACGCTAAAACCTTTTATTCAGTTTTTAAAATGAGACTCTAAACCCACCTTTATAACTCACCACACCTGCTCTGTCTGTTTCATAGGCAAGGATATGAGAGAGAGGAAGTTTTTCATGCAAACTAATATATAAATATATAAAATTTGCCACTTTCCTTATCCTTACTGGTACCATGTCAGTTCAGGTTCTCTTAGAACCAAAGACTAAAGCAGGATTAGACATTCAAAAATTCACTGGGGCAAATGCCTATGAAGGACAAATGGGGGGAAATAGAAGGCAGGGAGTATCTTCAGAGTGCAGTGGAGGTTTGACACCTATGAAAGGAGAAGGGGAAGAAAAACTGGGACAAAGTAAACTGGAACTAGGGGCAGGTGTGATATTCTCAAGCTAAGGTCACCCATCAGAAAATCCCAGTGTCCTGTTGGAAAGGATTTGTGCTGCTACTCCCACTGGGCTTGACAGTGGGATGGGTGCTGCAAACCCAGCCTCAGTGTGAACACAGTGGTAAATCCTGAGGAGAGATTGGATCCAGCAGAGGCTGTCAGGGAACGATGCCCCCTGTGGCAGATCGGAGCAGCACATGTCCCGGGTAGCCACGTTATTTAATTCTGAAAAGCCCATTTCCTCTCTGACTTTTTAATTAGTGATAAACCATACATGTCTAAGCAGCAGGACTTCATTTTTATGCAGGGTGCTTTCATTCACTTCTAAAGAAAAGATGCTTATCCACTGTTCATTACATAAATGGATTTTTTTTTAACTTCCACTATCTCATTGATTTTTCTTCAATCAGATTCACTGCTTAATTCAATAGAAGAAAGTAATTTGATTTAGATTTTTCTCCTTTCTTGAACTAATGACCTGCTGCTGCTGATAAATGTATTTTTTCTCTAATGTTTTTCAGCTTTTGATGTTTCGCTATCATTTTGTTATTCTTTAAGAAATGAGTGTTTTATCATTTTGAATAGACTATTTATAAGCATGGTAGGGACAGTATTATAGTACTCAGACATTACTTTAAACGCTGGAAGTATAATTTTGTCAAATACAATGGTGTGTTTCTTTGTAAAATGTATGCTTAATCTTAACCATCCCATAGTTTAATTAGAAAAAGAAAAAAAACTGTCAGCAGAGAAAAAAGTGTCAGCAGAATAAGTAATTTGTAACTGTGGACTTGTGGACAAAGCTGTAAAACCTAACTATAAATATTCAATTGAATATTGTCAACATTTTTCTTTTATTTGACATTTTGGAGTGAGGACTAACTAAACACCCATACTCATACACATATGTGTGTATATATAATTACCTCATGTGTGTAAATGTATTTATCACCATGAATACAACAGCCACAAATCCACATTGATAGATATGATTAAATGGTGAATTAAACAGCACTGGGGCTTCTGGGTGGCTCAGTGGGGTAAGCATCTGACTCATTCTGCTCAGGTCATGATCAAGCCCCCCATGGGGCTCTGCTCTAGGTGTAGAGTCTGCTTAAGATGGCGCAGTGGGTTAGGGCCTCTGCCTTTGGCTCAGGTCATGGTCCCGGGGTCCTGGGATGGAGCCCCACATCGGGCTCTCTGCTCCACGGGGAGCCTGGTTCCTCCTCTCTCTCTCTCTGCCTGCCTCTCTGCCTACTTGTGATTTCTCTCTCTCTCTGTCAAATAAATAAAATCTTAAAAAAAAAAAAAAAGATTCTCTCTTTCCTTCTCCCTCTGCCCCCATCTACCATTCACTCACTGCTCTCTTGTTCTCTCCCTCTCTGTCAAACAAAAACAAAAGCAAAAACAAAAACAAAACCTGAAAATAAACACCACCATCAGTATGTAATTTTTTTTTTTTTTAGTATGTAATTTTTAAACTGCTAATCAACTCTTGGTAATGCTCTAAATAGAACAGTGTTAAAGTTTTCCTAACTTACTAGTTACATGATTAAAGAATTTAGTGCCTTTTGAAATCATGCCAAAGGAAGTTTAGAAAGTCACAAATACTTCTTTTTTTTTTAAACCTGTAAAGATCCTGTAAGATATTTAAAAGTCAGTGGGATAAGGAGTAGGTGCTCATTGTGTGAAAAATTATCCCATTCATTGCAGACTGCCCATTATTCACGGCTCCTTCAACCAATTTCTGCAATTTCCCTCAGACTTTGTGATCCTGAAAAAGACCCTTACTTATGTTCAACATGCCCCAGAAAAGGCCTTCTGAAGCAAGATTCCTGTGAACTACAGAACTTTTTCTGTGTTAGTGGATATGCCCTGAAGCATGGCCTCAGCATTTCCTCCTCCACTTTACTCTGGACTACCCAACTGCTTTCTAAAATAATGACGAATAATTATTTTGAATGTCTTTGTTCAAGGGTCATCAATTTATGGTCTCTTCAGAACACAGAACCTTTTTTTTTTTTTTTTGTAGTTGTTCTGATTTGTTCTCTATATTGCCTGTGGGACTGGGGAGGGGTAGGGGGTAGATAAAGGAAATTGCTCAGTGTATAACCAGGACCTCAGAATTTCAGGAAAATTCAGGAAAGACTTTAATAGAGTTGATCCTTGGGCGCCTAGGTGACTCAGGTCATGATCTCAGGGTCCTGGGATCGAGCCCCACATCGGGCTCTCTGCTCAGCGGGGAACGTGCTTCCCTTCCTCTTTCTCTGCCTGCTTGTGATCTCTGTCTGTCAAATAAATAAAATCTTTAAGAAAAATAGAGTTGATCCTGTGAAGAAGAAACAGTTTTTGCTACCCTGAATTCTTGTGGTTTATATTGTAGCTTCCATAAGATTTTCAGGTCTTTCCTGTAGGACTCTGCTGCCAACAGTGGGGCTTGGTCACTGGATTTCTTATGTTTTATAGTCGTGCCTGACCAAGAGTAAATAATTATTTCCTTGTTATAATTTTCAACATTTATTCCTAAAAACAAACTATAGTCAAGTACAAATAGAATCATGAAAAGAATAGAACTAAAAAAACAGAGGAAATAAAGATTTTTTTTTTAAAGTTTGTTATTTACCCAGAGATCAGATCCCAGTTTATTTCCTCTCACCGAACAGAAAACACTAATTTTCTTAGCTATAGCTTGATCTGTTGCAAGGCCTGGATGATCCATTTGCTAGGGGTCTAGGAAGCCTCACCCCCCGCAGCATCTCCAATTTAACACACTGTTGATCAGTTCCCTTGGGCCATGCTAATCTTCTCTGTATCATTCCAATTTTAGTATACGTGCTGTGGAAGCCAACATGAGCAATCCTCTTGGAGATAATTTACTTCAGATCCCTCCTTTAGGTTGTCCTGCTGTTAAAGTCTCTTCTCTATCAGTGAAATGTTAATCTCCCTGTCACTGAGAGAGACAATATTTTTCAGATTATCAATTTAAATATAATGCTGATTATATATTAGGTCTACAGACCCAACAAGTCACTAAATTTTCTGTGGAAATGGATGCAAATGCTAAATTTTTCCTGAACTTACAGTGGTTAGAGCAAAAATTTGAATAGACACATCTGGGTTAGAATCCTGTCTGAGTAACCTGAAGCCTGTGTCTTCCTTATGCCTTCAGGTGCCGTCCTGGTAAAATGAGGAAAATGTGTCATATCATGAGCTTGTTTCGATGATCAAATGAGATGATATCTAAAGCAATAACTTAGTTCTTGGCCTATAGTATGAGTTCAGTAATATTAACTACAATGAAAGTATTATAATAATAACATTTTCCCTTATACTTTGTATAATAGTACAATGGCTAAGTGATATAAAAACATTTTAGAGGTTTTAAAACATGGAAGTTGATTTCTCTCTCTCTTAACAGTATAGGGATGCTGATCTACAGCAGTTGGGGGATAGACTGATGGCAGCTCTTCCAACTTTAAAATGTGGCTTTTCAGTTCTCTCTGATCATTATCATCCTAGCCTCATGAAGAGGGGGAAGGAGAGTAGAGGAAGTATGATACTATTCTTAAATTCATGGAGCAGAGAGGGAGCATATCACTTCCACTCGTGTTCTATTGGTGAGAGCTTATCACATAATTCATCTCTCTCTCTTTCTCTCAAATGTAGCTGACTAGACAATCATGTTTCAGCTATAGCTTGTATGAGCAAAGAGGAGAATAGATTTTGGTGGACATACTGCCTCCCTGCCATGACTTTCCTGAAGTTACCAATGTAACAGTAGTCTTTTCTCCATATTTGGAAAGGGTATAAGGCTTCTCTATCACCAGTGAGTGCATATATGGCAATTGGGTGTTTACTTTAACGTCTAGAAAACTTTCTCTTAAATTGAGAGCCAATATGCAACTGTAACCCAACCTTCTGGAGAACTTGTTTAATTATAGTTTCTAGGCCTCCAACTGACCCACTGAATCAATATCTCCAGGGTATGACCTGAGCATTTAACTTTTATCAAGTAAGACAGATGATTGCTGAATGCATTCAGTTTGGGAATTGTTGCCATAAAATCTAAGGTGGCACGTAATTTTAAAGCCATAGGCAACTTTGAGTATCAGTTCTTCAAAGACTCCTATGATTTGTTCTTTAACATGATAGGAATAAAAATTTAAAACAAAAATGAAGATTTTTATATAAATTTAAAAAACATTAAAAAAGATTTAAAACAAAACTCACGGTGGTTCTCTCTCCATGATGCACTGTTTTATCTTCTAAATGACATTGCTGTCCTTCAGAGCAAATACAGACACTGATGAATTTTAGCTTTTGTAAAGCTTTTGTCATTTGGTGTTTTAGCTTCTGTATCCATCCCAACTCGACATTATAATATTGCAAATAAAATGAATATAATAACTAAGTAAATTGTGATTAAGGTCTATAAGTTACTATTAAGGGGAACTTTGATTTTTCTTAATTATCATATATTTTTCAATGATCGAAATTAGTTTTGTTACTGATTTAAATCTCTATTAAATAATCTTGTTATGAAGAGTTCATCTTCATAGAAAATCTCTTTAAATAAAACTAAACTATTTCACATATTTATATTTCATTTAGCAGGGTATTTTTTTTCATCACCTAAATCTTCAAATATATTTGTTAAATTTGTTTTTTTCCAGTTGCTATTATATATTATTGTTAAAAACAATAGTCATTTATAGTAGTGTAGTTTTATGTGTTCCTTGATATCCTGAGTAATTTTATTTTGTTACATTTAGTTTCATGTTTTCAAAAATGCCATTTTTGTTTTGAAAGTATTTTCTTAACATTTATGATATGTCTGGAAATCTCTCATCTTATACTGAGCTAGCACAAGATTAGGCTTTCTCATTTTTTTTTTTTTTTAAGCATAAAGATTAAGTCTTGCCGAAACTTGGTGTGATCTTTTTCACTTTTGATGCCTTTTATATGCCTAAGGCCGGTGAGCTTCATATCTCAGTTTCCACAGATAACTCAGATCTGTGAGAATTAGCAAGGGATTAAAGTGATATTTTCCCCCCTGTGCTCTTGCTTCTAGCTACTGTGCTCTTTCTTTTAATGCTTAATATTTCCAGGAGATTTTTTTTTAAAATTCACTATTCTCTATTATGTCTTCAATGTTTCTAATATCCTTATCAGATTTTCTTGACATCAGTTTGGCCAACAATGCCATCAATGTTGACTTTATTTCCTTCTAAATATATCTGAATGATGTTAAAAGAACAGACAGAGTGGGAAGCTATAAACCAAACTTATGTCTGTCACAAAACATTGAAATAAGAATGAGTTTTTCACCTTCCATTAAAGAAAACAATAAATTGTAGCTTACCCAATACTGAAGTTGATCCCTCGTGTTCTGAGCTTGACAAGTTATATGTTAAGTGAATTTCCACACTCATTACTTATAAGTGCATGGCACAAGCACATACTCACATGTATTTGCCCAGTCTCAGTTAAGAAAAGTCAAACTTTCATACTGCGAATGGAAAATAACTAGTAACCCTAAATATTTGATTACAATATTTTTGTTTCTATTACTGTCATTTTAATAGTTAAGGCAGAAAACAGTCCCAGGGAGAGAATGCATGTTAAGAGTTGAAAGATCTTAGCTTCAAAATTTTTAAGAATGCTTATATGTTATAAAAGACAAGATTTTGCTTATTTGATTTAGTATAGATAAAAGGAAATAACAATCTATTCTTGTAAATAAATGGATGATCCCAAAAACGTCTTTGCATTTTTGATTCCAGAGGTTATAGGCAAGGCAAAACATTAACCAAGGGGTAGACTCATGACCAGCGTGTTAGAGAAGAAAAGAAATGTGACTATAATGTCATGTCTTTGCTGAAACTTCACTGGATATTGTGTTGAAGACCAAATCATACCTATTACTTACAGGAAGTACAATCCTATTTTTCATTATATTCAGTAAATGTGGGAAGAAAACTAGCTTCTCTTCCTCTATGCCTTGGGAGACAAAAGAATACAAGATATTATCCTAAGGCTGTGTACACTATCTCATTTAATTATATTGTCTTTTAGGCTCTCTTTTGCAAATAGGGGCCTGACTCAAGAGGCAAAATCATCTGTCCAAGAACACATAGTAAATAGGGGAACGAGGAGATGCAAACATAAATCCAACTCTGACAGATTAGACTAAATTTTAGACCTGTGGAGTTACATCCCAGGGACACTTGGGATTTATTTCACATTCAACCCAGTAAGGACTGGAAAGTCTTATTTACATAAGTGATATGAATGAGAGGAATGAATATTCCAAGGGCAAGTTACCCTTATACTCATAGACTAAGTGTATAATATTGCTTATGGGTCACCTTTGGCTGCAGGTAAGCTCTCCGGCCCATACCAGAATTATCATATTGGTATCCCTCACTTTTTGAAAGTTCACACTATTCCACTTTGCTTTTGTGAAAGGCCTACATTAGATCTCTTCGTTAACAGAGAGAGATCCAAAGAGGATTTCTGTTTTTATGGAAAAGGCGAAAATAGACATTCAGTCTTTGTTTTGCAAGGAGCCCTTATAAATGCAGGGCACCCCTAGCGGTGAGAGTGGCCTCAAGAAGCTCTTTGTCTAGGAACTGCCCTCAACACTTCACTCAAGCCTCACAGTTTTGAACTGTGTCTGTGAGTATCTGTGCTTTATTTCCATTTATTTTGTGCATCCTTTTAGCAAAATGTGACCTAAGGTATTAGGAAAGGCCGAAGAGAGGTTACTTTTGGGGATCTGGGAATGCTCAAAAATGTTTCTGCATAAACTAATGGTAGTAGCTTCTTCACTTTACACTAGCTTGGCTTACAAAAGTTTCCATAGAAAAACTTTACTTTTGGATAGCAGGGAAATCTGCACACCTTTAAGAACAGTTGGACGGGGACATAGCCTTATAAAAATAACTTGAGAAAGGGCCCAGGCTGGGTGTCACAAAGGACCTGACAAGGTCTTCATTGTCAGAGTGTTGAAGGCTGTGAAATACACCTTGTGATTTAGGGCCAAAAAAGCTTACATATCTGACTGCATGCTGTACACATTCTGGTCTTTGGGGGAAAAGAGAGTCATTGTAGACTTTACTTATATTTAGGCAAGTTGTTTCCTTCTTGATGATGCCTTTCTACCAATCAAATACTCTTCTGATAATTGCTAAGAGACTGAGAGCGATGTCAATCAGGGAAATCAGGCTACTGTTCATTGAGGCATGCTTCTGTGAGAGTGTGCAAGGGTTAATGCACTTACTTAGGTACTTAGTCATGATCCAATTTCTATCTGAGTTTCCCATTCTGTGATGACCTCAAAGACATTAATGGAAGCAAATTCCCAACCAAAAGGTAGGTGTGAGCAATTCATATATACTTTTAGAATGCAGGCAAGTTATTCTTACCCTAATTATCATTAAATGAGCATAATTATCACATCAACCACAAGATACATACATTGAACTCTTTTTCTGGATGGGGCAGAGCAATCACGTGTTCTAACTTAAAATGAAATTAACATATAATCTATCTTATGGGGTCTACAGTCAATTTGGGGAGATAGTTTCTACATCAAAACACATTAAACTAAGAATAATACTTGTAAAACCAATGTATGTTATAGACCCAAAGAAAGATAAGAATTTGGGATGTATTATATTTTCCTGATAGAAAACATTACCAATAATAAGGTCAGGTGACCTGAATAGAGCAAGCAAGATTTTAGGTTTCTAAAAAAGCATAAACATAATGTTGTTTAATGAATTGTCAGACATTTGTAGATGTTAGCACAAATTGTCTCTTTAGCCCTAATGTATGTGTTGAACAGCAGACAAAAGAAATTAATTTGAAAAAAAAAAAAAAGTTTTATCCCTTTAAAACTTCAACTTTGACAGTTCTAAAGATAACAGTTCTCTTGGATCTAATGAACATTATCCCCATATGTTTTAGGCATTTTTTCCCTAGCAAAATCTCATTAGGCAGTGTGAAAAAATTAGCCCCTTATAATATTACACATCTAAGAGAACTGACAGCTTTTTTGATAGTGCCTGTATTTGTCAGAAACAAGACCCTGAGTCACAAAACATGATGTGTTTTACACGACAACTGTGTCCATTTACTTAGGCACTCTGTACGTTTGGAAAGTCCAGGATCTTAATACTACAGAATTTCCTATCAGGGCTAACTAGATACAAATCTGACATCCTTTTCAATTTGGGAATATTTCTGTGACTTAGGAGAGTGCTACTAAATTATTTCAGTTGACTGCGCTTGACAAGAATCTGACAAAATCTTGTTACTAAGATAATGTTAACTTTTAAGATTTTGAATAGTAAGAGGTATATCATAAATTGACATGAAAATTATCAACCTATCTTAGTCTGTGCTAGGTCTAGTTTATTCCATGTTATTTCATTTTATATATGTTTGTGTATCTCTGTAGGCACTTTTACAATTTAGGGCCATCATATATGCCCAATTAGACTTCAAAAACAGAGGAAGTGGAACATGTGATATTTTTTTCTCAAAAACAATGAAATGATTAACTAAGTAATACACTCAGCAGTTAACTGGAAAAAACACTCACTGAAACAAATGGGGACTGATTTTTTCCACCTAACCAGAAGTCTTATGGGATGTGTGGCACAACTGGCCACACAGGCAAACAGTGTCATCAGCAACCCTAAGTCTTTTGAAATGTCTCCTTCACTGTCAGTTGTATCCTTTACACTTATGCTTGTTTCTTCATGTATGAAAATTGTTGCTATACCCCCGGACATCACACCCACATTCAAAGCAGGACCAAGGGCAAGCAGGCTGTGCTGGAATATCTGTCCCCTTTATCAGAATTTACCAGGAAATTTCTGAATGTTCTCCGTTGGCCAGGGCTGAACTATATGGCCAAATGCTACCTTCTAGAGAGGGTTAGAATTTAGGGACTGGGAGAGATTTTACTAGTTAAGACCAACACCATTGATCATTGGATTTTATTAGCAGGAAAGAAGTCAGTAAAGGTATTAGGGAACTGTGTCTTCCAAATACATATGGATTGTTTAAAAAAATAAAAAGTCAAGAAAAATAAAAGCTATGCATTACAAGATGGAAAGTTCTTTCAATTTAAATCCAGAAAAAAGTCTTACTTTTTTAATTAGTGAAAAAAATTTCAGACTTCTTTGACATACTAAAATTACATATATAATGTAACTATAATAATATTTTATATTTTTATTTATTTTTGTTCTTTGCTTTTTTGGTTGCTCCCAAGGCCACCACTACTCTTCGTAATTGCTGGCTCTGAGCTTTGAGTTTCTCCAACTCTCAATAAGAGGAAAGACATATAGATGTGTAGCAGCTTTCTTCTACACCAGCTTTTCGCTGGTGGTTTCTTGGATATGTCTCTAAAACATCATTTTAAAACTGTTTTTTTTTTAATAGAAATATTCCTTTTTCAGTATTGTTTTGGTTATTTAGGGTCTTTTGCAGTTCCATACAAATTTTGGGATTGTTTGTTCTAGCTCTGTGAAAAATGTTGGCATTTTTATAGGGAATGCATTGAATCTATAGATTGTTTTGGATAGTATGTTTATAGTTTTCAGAGTACAGGTCTTTCATCTCTTTAGTTTAGGTTTATTCTTAGGTATTTTACTATTTTTGTACTCCTATGTTTATTGCAGCATTATTTACAGTAACCAAATTATGGAAGCAGCCTAAATGTCCATCAATAGATGAATGGATAAAGATGTGGTGTATGTATATAATGAAATATTATTCAGCCATAAAAAAGAATGAAATTTTGCCATTTGCATCCAATGGATGGAGCTAAGGAGTATGATGCTATATGACATAAGCCAGTCAGATAAAGATAAATACCATATGATTTCACTCAAAATGTGGAATTTAAGAAACAAAACAAACCAACAAAGGGAAAAAAGAGATAAACCAAAACCAGACTCTTAACTATAGAAAACAGAGGATTACCAGAGGGGTGGTAGGTAGGACGATGGGTGAACTAGGTAACGGGGATTAAGGAGTACACTTGTTGTGATGAGCACCAGGTATCGTATGGAAGTCTTGAATCACTGTATTGTACACCTGAAACTAATACTACCCTGTATACTAAATATACTGGAATTAAAATTTAAAAAATAAATGTCCACAAATTTTAAATGAGTTGAAGAAACTTATTTTCTAGGTCATATATTAATTCTTTAAAAAGTATCATTGTATAACATCAGTGGTATAAGGGGAGGGATAGGTGATAAATATACGCATTTATAATTGGAAATAGAAGTTCCTTCTATAATACACAACATTCCTTAATTCAGTTTAACTTCCCAAGTTTATTGAGTATCTATCGAGATTAAAGCAGCATGCTGGCTGCGAAGGCACAACACAGATGACTAACAGTCTTTGACAAAAGAGGAACTCTCAATCTAGAAAAGGTTAGAGGAAGGAATGAGTCTTATGTACTATTTACAGCGCTATTAAAGCAACTATTTATAGAGCACTAAGGTTGAGAGGAAAATCTTATGTGACCAAAAAGGTCACAATCAAAGAAAAGGGTGTAATTTTGAGACATAGAATGCTCCAGAGACTGCGAAGCATATTTTCTAGGTGTGGAAAGTAGGGCAGATGCCAAGTACGATAAATAGTCCCTGAGAATTACACAGTAAAATGGTGCCTTCTGGCAACAAAGTCAAATATGTATCATAATTTAGTGGGGTGTAACAAATTTTCTATGTGAGCCCAGAAGTCACTGAGAAGGATGGCAGGAAGGAGGTGAAAATAAACCTTTTCATTAGGAAGTTAGAGGAGGATTTTGGGTTGTAGTAAGCTATAACAAATAATGATTGAACAGAAATGAATTTAAACTTCAAAATATAAAAGCAGAAGACGGGGGTGAATAGAAATAAGGCAATGGGGCAGAGTCTGTTATCAAGTCTACAGAAAGAAAGATGGTCCAGACTATTCTCCCACATAGCCAAGTGCCATTAGCTGTGTACTATGAAAACCCAAATCAGTTTTTATCCATTTGAAGCATATATTTCAATACGCAAATGCAATTTAATAACTGAACCTGTGGCATTGATCTCAGGCAAATTATTTTAACTGCTTCCAAAAACTTCTAAAATTCATGCATTAAAATAATTTGCCTCAAGCTGCATATCATGTCAACAAAAGATCCAAGGCAAAAATTCACCAGTAGGTCTGCTATACAAAGCCGTAAAGTATACATGTGTGGTGATGGTGTTGTGTGTGTGTGTGTGTGTGTGTGTGTGTATAGGCATGTAGTTGGTATGTGTGTTTGTTCTGCATTTGGTTACATACTTTACTTAATGTATATAATGTTGAAATAAATTATTATGCTAATTAATGGTGAATATGTGCAAACAAAATAGGAACAATAGTAAAATGAGTCTGTCTCCATTGCTGAAAATACATTTCATCACCTGAGACTCATTTTTAATTGATCCCTTAGGGAGAGTATAATAAGCAGTTATTTACCTGGCTGAAATGAATACTGCAGCAAATCATAGTTTTCACTATTTCTCTACAGCTAACACTTCCTTTGTGTTCATTAATGTCTCCCAATTTCATTTACTTATTAGATTTGGTTGTTGACTCACTGCAAGCAATAGTTTCCAAGCAGATGAATGCTGAATTGAAATTGCTCAATTACTAAAGTTTTATTTTTTGCTATATTTATTAATGTTTGGCTATGACTGAAAGTAAAATAACTTTTGGTTTTTGCACAGGTGAGGCGTGTTAGTGGGTTCCTGCTGCACTGAATACTTTGTGGTGTCATGTGGAAAATGCTGGCATGTCCATCTGCAAGCAGAGTAAAGATAGTTGTAGACCATAGCAATGTCAGGGCGGGCATACTGACCAGACCAGCCTTTCTCCCTGCTCCGGTCCAGCTTACAGCTCTGGCTGGGAGACTGAAAGTGATAAAGCTGTTCACTGTTTTGAGTTCTTCAGAGAAGAATAAGCAGAATCTATTAATATTATTACTCTGCAATGCAAATTTACAGATATATTTAGTCATTCGGAATTTGGAATTTCTGGACATTCATTGACCGATGGAATTTCAGAAAAGATATGTGGCCCTCTCTATATCAAAGCTTCTTTGTCATTCTTTTTTTTTTTCATCTTTTTTTTTAAAAAGATAAAAAAATCTTTTTTTTAAAATATTTTATTATTTATTTTTTTGACAAACAGAGATCACA
The DNA here is from genome assembly GCF_009829155.1 of Mustela erminea. Lineage (NCBI taxonomy): Eukaryota > Metazoa > Chordata > Mammalia > Carnivora > Mustelidae > Mustela > Mustela erminea. Next base: position 40,976,279 of record NC_045626.1, read on the forward strand.
GGCAGAGAGGCAGGCAGAGAGAGAGAAAGGGAAGCAGACTCCCTGGCGAGCAGAGAGCTCGATGTGGGGCTCAATCCCAGGACCCTGGGATCATGACCTGAGCCAAAGGCAGAGGCTTTAACCCACTGAACCACCCAGGCACCCCTTCTTCATCATTCTTATGATGTGATACAAGGAGTTCAACAATTGCTATCATGTTCTCACAATAGAATGTGCATTTAAGCAGACAACTGACAATGTCAGGAATTTCAGGCACTTAGAGAAAGGAATAAAAAAAAAATAATCTTCTGGCACAATGTTTCTTTGAAATGATTGGATGCACATGGACAGCTGTTCCTCTGTTTTACCTTAGAGTTCCTTAAAACCCGCAGGTAGATACCATCTGGTCTTTGTGATTAACCCACATTTACTTTGTCAGTTTTGTGAAAATATTCTAAGTATTGACCACTATTTGATCTTGTATATCCAACCTGCTCATTTCCTGGAACAATCTGGTTTGAACTCTCCCAAATATCTTCCTAATAAAAGTCTAAGGCAAGGCCTATCTGACATCACATTTTTATCTGAAATCACCCAAAGATTCCAGTGGTGCTACCCTACATGGATTTCTGTATCAGGGAAACACTTTTTTTTTGGCCTTTGATTCTCTCATGAGGCATTCATTCCCCAACTTGTTAATAGGTTACATCTGTGAACTTCACTTTTCTCCTCATTCTGTCCATTTTTTCACCTCTAACGTATTTGCCAAGAAGTCTATTTTTTGCAGGTACTTGTTATTTTTTATAATTGGTACATGTTTTTGCTGTTCACAATAGAGTGTATATCAGTGTTCTCTGAACATTTTGTACATGTTGATTCTGAAAAAGTTCCTTTTTTTTTCCCGGACACGTAAATATCTTTTTTGCCTCTTTTCCATTCAGGTGTTGAATTTTCACAACTATTAGTTAAGAAATTAGGAACTATTACTATTAATAAGGATTTTTTTCTTAGTGCCTCTAACCTACTTCAATGATTTTGCCTTTGATTTCCTTCTGTCCTAATGTTCATTTCCCAAGTGTCCACCTAGCAAACTGTCTCACTGCACTTCTGATTCCAGTTTCCACTAATTCTGATATTTCTTATGTTGTCCAAGTATCAAAATCAGTAACCAAAAAAAAAAATACGTTATAATCATCTTCCTTTGTGATGTGGTGATTTCACTGAAGTATTGCTTCACGTCTACTATTCAAAATTCTTTATAGAAGTAAGAAATTTATAATAAATACATGCAAATTAAAAATAGCATTTTTTTTGTGATAACCAAAAGGTAGAAGCAACCCACATGTTCATCAACAGATGAATGGATAAACAAAATGCAGTAGACAGATATCATGGATTATTATTCATCCTTATAAAGGAAATTCTGAGACCTGCTACAGCCTGGATGAATCTTTAGGACATGAAGCTAAGTGAAATGAAACAGTCAGAAAAAGACAAATACTTTATGATTTCACTTAGATGAGGTACCTAGAGGAGTCAGATGCACAGAAACAAAAAATAGAATTGTGGTTCCTAGAAACTGGGGGTGGGTATGGGGTGGGGGTTATTGTTTCAAAAGTATAGAGTTTTGCCAGAGAAGAGATGGATGATGCTGACAAGATCAAAACAATGAATGTATCTAATACCACGGAATTGCGCACTTAAACATGCTTAGATGGTAATCTTTTTTGTTATGCGTATTTTTTTATTTATTTTTTATTTATTTTCAGCATAACAATATTCATTATTTTTGCACCACACCCAGTGCTCCATGCAATCCGTGCCCTCTCTAATACCCACCAGCTTGCACCCCAACCTCCCACCCCCTCGCCCCTTTGAACCCCTCAGATTGTTTTTCAGAGTCCATAGTCTCTCATGGTTCACCTCCCCTTCCAATTTCCCCCAACTCCCTTCTCCTCTCTAACTCCCCATGTCCTTCATGCTATGTTATGTGTATTTTATCACAACTTTAAAAAGAACCAATTTACAGTAAAATAATAGTCAATAATTTACATGTAAAAGAATTTACAAATAAACTGCAGCACACATAAGAACAAATTCAGTAGAGGCTGGTGATGGTGGTGTAATATTTTTCAGCTATATAATATTAGCAAATAACATTACTCAATCTTACTGTGTCTCTCTTTCCAAAAACCCCACAAAAGCTGTATTACCTTGTGGATGAAGATGAGAAAGACCGTTCTTTGAAGCAGCTCATTTGGTTGTTTCATGTCTTTGATAATGGATCGGTCTAAGGCAAAACTGAATCAACCTGAGGGTAGCAAGCCTGGTTTTAATCTGCTGTCTCCCCAGTGCAAGAATATCAGTGAACATATATGTATTATTTTTTTAATTTTAAAAATTTTTTCATAAACATATAATGTATTTTTAGCCCCAGGGGTACAGGTCTGTGAATCGCCAGGTTTACACACTTCACAGTATATGTATTATTTTAATAAACTCATGCTTGAGAACATACTTGCCTGTTAATCGATGTCTCTGAATCTGGAGGAAGGCTCATGCCCTGATGATTACTGAGTCTGGAAGGGAAACGCAGGGTTCCAACAGCTAAAAAGAGACAGATTGGATGACATAAATGGGAGACTTGAGGTTGATTCCAACTGCCATAACCATTTACCAGCTAGTAGTCATTGTTCAGAAGCCGATCATGGAGACAGACAGATGTTAAAAGCAGAAGATGTGGAGTCTGGAATAAGAACTTTTTTTTTTTTTTTTTAAGATTTTATTTATTTATTTGACACAGAGAGGGTGAGAGAGAGAAACAGAGACAGAGAGCAAGCACAAGCAGGGGGAAAGGCAGGCAGGAGAGAACCAGCCTCCCCACTGAGCAAGGAGCCTGATAGCCTGATGCGGGGCTTGATCTCAGGACCCCGGGATCATAACCCAAGCTGAAAGTGGACACTTAACTGAGTCACCCAGGTGCCCCTGGAATAAGAACTTATATTTAAATAGATATAGAAGTGAGTGAAATTTCTATGATGAGTGTAAATATAAAGGAAAACCTGGAAACTATTTTCTGTTGTGATTATTTTTTTCTTTTTTAGATTTCATTATTTATTTGAGAGAAAGTGAGCGAGAGAGAGAGAGCACAAGCTGTAGGGAGAGGCAGACTCGCCACTGAGCAGAGATCCTCACACAGGACTTAACCCCAGAACCCTTGGGATCATGACCTAAGTTGAAGACAGACATTGAACCAACTGAGCCAACTGAGGCCACCCAGGTGGCCCTGTTGTGAGTAATCATTATCAGTATTTACCTTACACGAAAAGCAAAGAGGACATGATGCTTACTTCAGGCTTTTCTGCCTGACATCTAGAAAATAAAGTTGCAGGAAAATTCTTTATACTTCCTTCCCCAACCACAGAAATACTTAGCGTACTTAGCCCATAAGGGGACACAATTAATTAGAAACATGATGAAGTTGTTAACGAAGGGTGATACATTAAGAAATGTTTCAGGGAGCTTCAAAAAGAAAAATTGATAGCCCTAAGATAAGTTTGTTTATTCAGGTACTTAAATGATGTTCATCATTGCAGCATCTGGGTGTTTCACATCTCAGACAAGCTTCATTACTGAAGAAGAGGTAATTTCAACAGCAGAAAGCAAAATAATTGAACAGAATTGTTGCCCGCAGGACTGAATGACCCCAAAACTACAAAAACCTTGAATAATCACAATGAGGAATAAAAGAAGAAGGTAAAAATTGTAAGCAAAAGAGGAAAACACTGGATTTAATGATTTTAAGTGGTTACCAATTTAGAGTTCTGACAGATGACTTCCAAATATTATTCTCAAATACTTGATAAACTTGATTAAATATGAAATAAGGTTGTCTCGGTTTATTTGAACTTTGTTTTGTCCTGTTATTTATGAGTGTCTCATATCTGGATTACAGCACAAGATTATTTTATTTTTCTATTGTTTTTAAAGATCTTAATTATTGGAGAGAGAGAGAAAATGAGAGTAAGCACAAGCAGAGAGGAGAGGGAGAGGCTGGATCCCTGAGAGCAGGGAGCCCCATGCTAGGATCAATCCCAGGATCCCAGGATCTTGACCTGAGCCAAAGACAGATGTCTAACTGACTGAGCCACCCAAGAGCCCCAGCAGAAGATTATTTTAAAACAAAGTTTCTTTCCCCTTAAATCCATCTTTTAAGAGTTTGCCATGCTAATCTGTCAAGGAGTACCTTCCCATTAATGGAATTAAATTTGTTCAACTTTCCTTAAAAAACCTAGTTCAGAGGTTGTAACCATAGGAACTCCTAACTGTATACCTGCATTTTCTTAGCCTTGGTCAGTAACAAATTTTTCTTCAACTGAAATCCTGTTTCCTTGTTTGTCTGTTTTTTTGTTTTAGGTCTCTTCTGTAGGCCCAAGTGAATTTAGTATTTCAAGTTTCTTTAGTGCACTGACCCAAATGTCCTTGTCCTATTTTTAGAATTGCAGTCCATCCCAATTAGGGCCCTCACTTTGTGTTAAAGACAGTCTGAGAATGATATTTTGTCCACTTTTGGAGCTCTGCTACAGTTTATCTATTATCTATCTATCTATCTATCTATCTATCTGTGTAATTAATTTATTTAAACTAAAAAAAGTTACAAAAAAATGGTCACCCATTTTTCTACATCCCCCCCAACCCATGCCTCCGGCAACCACTAATCTGTTCTGTGAATTTGTGAGCTTGGTTTTTGTTTATTTATTTATTTTTGGATTCCACAAGTAACAGAGATCACAGAGCACTTTATCTTTCTCTGTCTGACTTACTTCAGTACACACAGCTTCCTGAAGGTCCATCTATATTGTTGCAAACGGCAAGATTTTATTCTTTTTTTATGACTAAATAATGTTCCACCCTACATATATGCCAAAATTTCTTTACCCATTCATTTAGTGAAGAAACTATGGTTATTTCCATATATTTGCTAGACTAAATAATATTCTAGTGAATGTGAGGGGCATATATCTTTTTGAGTCAGTGTTTTCATTTTCTTCACACAAATATCCAGAAGTGGGATTGCTGGATTGCTCTATTTTCAATTTTTGAAGACCCTCCATACTGTTTTCCATCAAAGCTGTAACAATTTACATTCCCACACCAACAGTGTACAAGGATTCCTTATCTCCACATCCTTGTCAACACTTGTAATTTCTAGCCTTTGATAATAGCCATTCTAATACGTGTTAGGTGAGATCTCATTGCAGCTTTGATTTTCATGAGTAATGATGTAGAACATCTTTTCATGTAACTGTTGGCCATTTGTATGTCTTCTTCAAAAAAGTGTGTATTCAGATCTGCCCATTTCTTAATCAGATTTTTTTTTGTTGTTGTTATTGAACTGTATAAGTTCTTTATATGTTTTGGATATTAGCCTCCTGTCAGATACACGATTTGCAAATATTTTCTTCCATTCAATAGGTTGCCTTTTCATTTTGTTGATGGTTTCCTTTGCTGTGAAGAGCTTTGCAGTTTGTAGTCCCACTTCTTTATTTTTGCTTTTCTTTTTCTTTTGATGTAAGATTCAAAAGTCATATCAAGGAGCTTACTGTTCAGGTTTTCTTCTCAGAGCTTGATATCATGTTTATGTTCAAGTATTTAAGCCATTTGAGTTAAATTTTCTTTTTCTTTTTCTTTTTTTCCTTTTATTTATTTATTTTTTGACAGAGAGGGAGACCGACAGAACACAAGTAGGAGGAGTTGAAGAGGAAGAATCAGGCTTCCGGCTGAGCAGGGAGCCCAGATGCTGGGCTAGATCCCAGGACCATGGGATGTTTAATGCAGATGTTTAACAACTGAGCCACCTAGGTGCCTCTTGAATTAATTTTTCTATATGGTGTAAGACAGTGGGCCACTTTTATTGGTTTTTTTTATGTCATTGTGTAATTTTTCCTATAGCAGTTGCTGAAGAGACTGTCCTATTCTCATTGTATATTCATGGCTCCTTTGTCACAAATTAGTTCAGGATTGTTTGTTCTGGTTTTCTATGAAAAATGTTATTGGAATTTTGATAGGAAATGCATGGATTCATTCTGTAGATTGTTTTGGGCAGTACGGACATTTTAACTATATTTTCTTCCAATTCATGAGCATGAGATATCTTTTCATGTATTTGTGTCCTCTTCAATATCTTGCATTAATTTCTTGTGGTTTTCAACATATAAATCTTTTACATCCTTGATTAAATTTATTCCTAGGTATTTTATTCTTTTTGATACAACTGCAAATGGGATTGCTTTCTTAATTCCCTTCTTATATTTCATAATTAGTGTATAAAAATGCCACAGATTTTTGTGTATTGATTTTATATCCTATAACTTTCTCAAATTTGTTCATTAGTTCTAACATTTTTTATGAAGTTTTTAGGATTTTCTATGTATTAAATGTCATCTGTAAATAGTGACAGTTTTATTTTTTCCTTTCTAAGCAGAAGTGTTTTTTGCTTGTTTGTTTCTTTTCTTCTTGTCTGATTGCTCTGGCTAGGACTTCAGAATGTTGGAAAATACTTTGTTGAATAAAAGTGATGAGAATGAGCATCCTTACTGGTGATCTTAGGAAAAATGACTTTGGTTTTTAACCATTGAGTATGGTATTAGCTATGGACTTGTCATTTATGTCCTTTGTTACATTGAACTATGCTTTCTCTGTACCTGCTTTGTTGAGAGTTTTTATCATAAGTAGATGCTGAATTTTGTCAAATGCTTTTTCTGCATCTGTTGAGATGATCATATTACCTTCGTTTTGTTAATGTGATATATCATGTTGACTGATTTGCATCTAGATATTGAAGCATTCATGCATCCTTGGAATAAATTCCACTTGATTATGGTGTATGACCATTTTAATGTATTGTTGAATTTGATTTGCTAATATTTTATTGAGGATTTTTGCATCTATGTACACCAGGGATATTGGCCTATAATTTTCTTTTTCTTATGGCATCCTCGTCTGGTTTTGATATCAGAATAATGCTGGCCTCATGAACTGAGTTTGGAAGAGTTTCCTCCTCTTCTATTTTTTGGAAGACAAGTTTGAGAAGGATTGGTATTAATGTTTGATAGAATTCACCAGCAAAGCTGTCTCGTTGTGGTCTTTGTTGTGACGTTTTAAATTACTCATTCAAAGGCTTTCCTTTAAAAGCCTTTAGTTTGCTACTTGCTGGAGAAACCTTTCTTTTTATTGCCTTATGGTCAGTCACACATCTCATGTGTTTAATACTGAGGCTTCCACTTCTCCTTTTCCTGGCTCTGATCACTTCTTTGGCACACACACAAAACTTTCTTGTAACTATTCAATTTAACACTTCTGTAATTTTTTTTAATTTTGTTAATGTTTGCTTTGTTTTATTTTGTTTTTTTTTTTCCATCTCTTTAAGCTGTGTTTCAAATTTAGGATACTGTTCTAATTCAGGTTACTTGGAGGATAAACGTTTTCCATAACATTTCCACATCCTTGTCTTTCTGAGCACCTCCTTATGGCCAATCACAACCTTATCTTTATTACAAAAGCAAGTCTAAGATGCAGTTGTCCATAATTACCCTGCAGGTTTGACCACTCTAAATTAATAATGCATTTATTTGTGCCATGCTTCTTACTTTTTAGTATTTTTATTACATCTGTTTCCTTCTCATTGTCTCTGTAGTGAAAAACATCCTTTATTTAAAAAAAAAGAAAGAAAGAAAAAAAGAAAAGAAATGAGAAAAGAACAGAACAGAAGACAAAAGAAAAGAAGAGAAAAGGAAAGAAAGAAAACATTTAGACCTCAAGGCTAGAAATTATAACTTTTATATTTTAAATATGGCAAAGGACAACAAATGTGATATCACAGAATGGCAAATATTTGTTAATGATGAATTGGAATAGTCTCTGCATATAAGATTAATTTTTAGTTTTCATAAACATATGCTTCTAATAAGATCCCTGGGTAAGTGCTAGTGTAAAATGTTCTGTGAAGTATTCCTTGCAGAAATTATTTCCTATCTATAATGTAGACCCTAATTGCAGTAATGTGAAAGGTGTTTGATTTTTACCTGTTTATGTTAATGCTTATATTTTCCATAATTTTACTTATATCTGCATAGACATGAAAATATCAAATAATATGGCACTAATATTAAGTAAACTTATTGAAGAAGTAATTACTACCCAGCTATGAAATTAGGAATACTCATTGAAGTTGCCTTGAAGACCAAAATACCTCAAAGTAGTAAAATCATTCAGATGATTTCTAATAAACAAGAATATGGTGTTCTTCAGGAAACAGCAGCAAAGGCAACAACAACAAAATATGTTAAGATGAATGCAAGCAGATGAAATGCCTTTATTTTTAAATGATTCTTTATTTTCAAGGAAACATAGGAACATGTATGAAAGTATTTTCTTCACCAACACATTAATTATAAGTGACTTATATCTGGAAGGCACAGCAAGCTGGTGTGGTGCATTCCAATCAGTTTGGCCTTAAAGAGGTTTTGGGTTTTTTTGGTTTGTTTGTTTGTTTTAATGTAGCAGATTTAAACCATTATGTGCTACCAAAGTAAACTGATATCTTTTCCTTTTTCTAGGATGTTATAGAGAGGCACATTTCTGAGTGTCAAAAGAGAACAAACTCTCCTCACTCATCTTTCATAAACTCTGCTTGGAACCGTATAATGCCTGCTGGGTTTTTTTTTTTTTTTATAACCATACATTTGTAGATTTATAAAAGTTCAAAATGGTTTATTTTTTTTTTCTGTCAGAAAAATCAATCTTACAGTTTATTTGCTGCCAGCAGTTTGCAATTAGATCTCATTCACTACCACATGGTTGAAATAGTCAATACACGGGTGTGTTAGAAACCGCGTTCAACAAACATGAAAGATATCAACTCATCATTAAACAGCGAGACTTAAACTCAATTAAACAAATACTCTAAACAAAGAAGCTAAAAAAATATATTTCTCTTTTCTATTATTAAAACAAAATACTAAAATATTTAAGGCAGAATCTTCTCAGCTATGTTGTGAGAAATACTGGCATTTTGGATCAGTGGTAGAGGAAAGAAAATGAAATGGTATGACAGAGTAATAAATAATCTGTAAAACTTTGTTGGCCTAGAAAATGAGCTGCATAGAAAAAGGTAAGTAATGAGGTGGTTTAGGTGGAAAAGAGATTCAGAATCACAATAATGTGTATTTTACATATTGTCTTCTGTATGTTTTTGCTTTACTTATAAACTAACTTAAACTATAATCTCGGGAGTTTTAAGTCAATTTTCCTTTTCTTTTCTGATTAAAAAAGTAACATCAAGAACAACAACAAAACTCTGAAATGATGTTCACTAAATTTCATTTGTCTTGGTGGTACTTAGTGCTCTTTTGGTGGTGGAGTGTTGAGTAATAATTAATTTCTTCTTTTTTGTTATTCTGTATTTGCCACATTTTATTATATTTTTTCTAAGCCTATTTTAACCAAATAAAACATGGTAAGTAAAGATAAAGTTACCTGTGTTCCTCTTCCACATCCTACACTCTTGTACCTTATGGTACTACAAAGAATGCTTAACACATATTGAGTAACCTCCCAGCATCTCTCTTGATTTTTGTATGTATGTGGTTGAGTGTAACATATAATATTACTTTATGTAAGTTTCATTTAAATATTGAGCACAATATTGCAATTCCCTTTTTTCATCATTTTCCCCTCTATTATATCAATATATGATATGTAGTTCATTCTTTATCTTCTATATATAATATTCCACCACAGAGTAGATAAGACATTTTATCTACCTGTGAGCTTGTTGATGGACATATAAATTTTTTTCCAGTTATTTCCTATTACAAAAGAAACAAAATGGAAATACTTGTATATATATTTTAATGCACCTATGCACCAATTTTTAGAATAGTTTCTATGTAGAATGGTTGGCTTGAAATATAATTAATTCGCAATGTGTTATTCCCAAATTTTTCCCAAATTACTGTCATCATTATTTTTTTTAAAGATTTTATTTATTTATTTGACAGAGAGAGATCACAAGTAGGCAGAGAGGCAGGCAGAGAGAGAGAGAGGAGGAAGCAGGCTCCCTGCTGAGCAGAGAGCCTGATGTAGGGCTCGATCCCAGAACCCTGAGATCATGACCTGAGCTGAAGGCAGAGGCTTAACCCACTGAGCCACCCAGGCACTCCTACTGTCATAATTCTATTTTATACGGTCATAAACATGCATGACAATTTCCCCCAAACCCTTTTCAATATGTGATATTATCAAATTTTAAAAAAGTATCAATATAAATAAGAAGTATTACTTTCTTTGCTTCTCAGATTAGTTAAAAAATGTTTGGGTCATATTCTAATATTTTTTAAATAAACATATAATGTATTATTTGTTTCAGGGGCACAGGTCTGTGATTCATCAGTCTTACACAATTCACAGCACTCCCCATAGCACATACCCTCCCCAGTGTCCATCACCGAGCCATCCTATCCCTTCTATCCCCCTCCCCTCCAGCAACCCTCAGCTTGTTTCCTGAGTATTCTAATAGTTTTACTGGACTCTTGGATTTGTCTTCAGTGAATTGCTTTTCACCAAATCTTGTCATTTTCTTCTTATTGGGATCTATGTTTTTTTTTTTTTTACTGAATTCAGAAATGCTAATAGATAGATGTCATTTGTCTGTTACAGATTAGCATTATTTTTTGTTAGTAAGCCCTAGCTTACCTTTTTAACTGTTTTTTACAGTGTCCTTAGTCATGCAGAATTTCACAGTTTTGATATAATCAAATACATCAAACTTAATTTTATAAGATTTACTTATGTATTAGATATAAGAAATCTTTCACTATTATATATGGCATATATTCTCTTACACTACCTTGTAATGTTTTTAACTTGTATTTTCTCCAAGTTATGTCCTCCATCTGGAATTATTTTATATAAGAAACAAATGTTTTATTCCTTTATACAAGGACTATCCTTCTAACATGATTTACTTAATACTCTTACCCTACCCTGATTTGTAGCATTACCTCTGCCAAAATCCTATATTTGCCTGGGCCAATTTCAAGGTCGTCTATTCTATTCCACTTGTGTATTTTCTTTCTAATACTGAATCATTTACAACAAGTTGTGACATCTGACAAGAAGGGATCTTTTATTATTCTTTACTCTTTACTCCAGAATTATCTTGCCTATTTTTGTCCCATCCTCATGGAGTTTAGGATGTTTGTCTGAGATTTGTTCTTCAATACTTCATCATCTTCTATTTCATAAAGAACTTATGCATATGTGTCCACTATTTCCTCCCAAATGTTTTAGTTTATTTTGGAACTGTGAATAGGTAGTTTTTACTACTACATTTTTTTTGGTTATTTGTTAATTGTTGGTCTTATCTACAATAATTTTGCTGAAAGTTCTTGTTAACTCTAATAATTTATAGATTATCTTTGATTTTCCTATAGACAATCAGAGTCTGTAAATAACCATTTTGTCTTCCTTTAAGATATCTTCCCTCATATTTCTGTTTTTCTATCACATGTAATTGGCTAGCCATTAGAGTTTCAAGTTCAATGTGAAATAATTGGGATTTAGGGATCATTTTTATCATTTTTCAGTCCTTTATTGAAATTTGCAAAAGTGTGATGCTTTCATGTGATTTTTAAACAAAGGTTTTAGAATATAGCTTTCATCGGGTCAAGAGAATTCCCCTGTACTTGTAGTTTGATGAGAATTTAAAAGATGAATTCATTATTAATTCTATTAAACATTTTGATGCACTTCTCTTGTGGTCATCAGATCAGCCAGACTTTGAAATTCAGTTTAAATTAATATTCTGATTGGAATACCAACATTGTACTATCATTATAATTGTTTTTAAAACACACTTCCCTGTTGAATAAAATCTAAGTCTATTTTTACTGGGTTATCACACATAGAAGAATTTAAATATCCTTGTAAGAGTACAGTAAATGTCTACTGGAGACAGTCTCCCATGGATGCACATTATCTTTAACTTTTCCCCCCAAATAGAAATTTCTTAAAAAGTAGTTACCACATAGATCTCAGAATACCAATCTTCTGTGGGGCACCTGGGTGGCTCAGTCAGTTAAGCGTCTGCCTTCGGCTCAGATCATGATCCCAGGGTTCTTGAATGGAGCCCCACGTCTGGCTCCCTGCTCAGTAGGGAGCCTGCTTTGCCTTCTGCCTGCTGCCTTCCCTTCTTATGCTCTCTCTCTCTCTTTCTCTGTCAAACAAATGGAAACTTTAAAAGAAAAAAAAAGAATACTAATCTTCTGTAACCAGTAGCACAGCTTGAAGTGTTAACACACTAGGGGCATAATTGATGCAATGCGGCTACTAGTTTATTAAAATCTCTATAATTCCTTATCAATCTCCAGTAATCAGCCTTTCTCACACACTATATTGTACTGTTAAAGAAGGAATTTGTGGGTATAAATATATCTATGTCTAACAGATACTTAATGAAACTTAAAATTTCTTGATGTCTTCATGTATTCTACATTGTTTTAAATGAATTCTCAAGTTTTCAATATTACATACCCTTTTAAAACACGATGAAGAGTGGTGCCCAGGTGGCTTAGTAGGCTGAGCAAACAACTGTTTTTTTTTTTTTTTTTAAGATTTATTTTATTTATTTATTTGACGGAGAGAGATCACAAATAGGCAGAGAGGCAGGCAGAGAGAGAGAGAGGAAGAAGCAGGCTCCCCGCTGAGCAGAGAGCTCGATGCGGGGCTTAATCCTAGGACCCTGGGATCATGATCAGAGCCGAAGGCAGAGGCTTAACCCACTGAGCCACCCAGGCGCCCCTGAGCAAACAACTCTTGATTTTGGCTCGGGTTATGATCCCAGAGTCCCAGGGTCAAGAGTCTGGTCAAGCTCCATGCTCAGCTTGGAGTTTGTTTGAGATTCTTTCTCTCTGCCCCTGCCCCTACTCTCCCTCTTCCTCTAAAGTAAATGAACAAAATCCTTAAAAAATAATAATAACAAACAAACAAACAAATAAATAAAACACGGTGAAGAATAGGTTTGTGTGAGGTCCTGTTCCCCAGTGGTTTGGTTTCTTACTCTTGCATCTCTCAATAAGTACACTGGCAGACTGAAGCAACAACTATTCATAGCTTTTCTTAATAAATTCCTATTTCGAGACACATTTTCTTTTTTTAAAGATTTTATTTATTTATTTGACAGACAGAGGTCACAAGTAGGCAGAGAGGCAGGCAGAGAGAGAGGGGGAAGCAGGCTCCCCGCTGAGCAGAGAGCCCAATGCAAGGCTCAGTGCCGGGACTCTGGGATCATGATCCAAGCTGAAGGCAGAGGCCTTAATCCACTGAGCCACCCAGGCACCCCGAGACACACTTTCATTGTAAATTTTCTACAGTTGCATAGTCATATCTCCATAATTTGGTTATATTGACCTTTAACTTTTTGTCACCAAACTTAGATTATGACAACAGGTTGTGCACCAATGTCCAGCAATCCTGCAGTGGTGTCTTCATCTCCCTGGGCTAATTTACTCAAACCTACATGGATGACTGTGATTTCTCTTTTGGAGTTTGCACAAGAAACCATGGCTATCATATTTTTCAGAATCATAGTTCTCTCCTTGATCTCACACATTTTTTAATCAGCGCAGGTCCCAGGGACTGTGTAGATTTCCCTTTGGGCCATTATCAGATTATTAATATTCATAAAACTGAGGATAATTTGAAAGAATCTGGTGTGGTCCTTTTCTAGTTTCATTTGAGAGGTTGATGGAGTAGCCAGATAATCTGTTCACTTATGCTGATCCATTAAAGTGTTAGCAGCTACACCATCTATCACCATTTGGGGCTAATTTTTAATGAATTACCTGAACATTTCCATCCAGTTTAATTGTCCAAAGGTTTTCTTCACCCTTTTTATTTTTATTATTTTCTCTTTTCCTGAATAATGCATCATCTTTCCTTCACTTAACCTCATTTGTGGGAGCTGCATTGGTAGATTCCCCCAAACCTCGTTCATATAATTGTGCTCACTGTACCAAGTGCTATGGTTATGGTAATAGGGTGGATTCACTGACAGGACCTGTGAGACTTCACTGAGCTACTCACATAGGGTTTTATTAAAGGCATCATGTGGCAGATAAACATAGAGAGGTCCAACAGCTTCCAGGCACAACTCCCAGCATCCTTTTTCAGTTGGGTGGGATGCTTTATCTTCAGACTGTTAACCAAAAAGATACCCGCAAAGATGCCTTGGTCTCAAGGAAGCCATAGTACAAAGCCAAGTCTTTTGTACCTCACTGGTCATAAAACCAGGCCAGGGAACTGGTTAAGCCACATGCAAAGAATCAGTCTATATATTTTCAGTAAATAATAGAGACAAATTGGTGCAGAGTGACTCTAGGTGAATTTTGGGCTTTATGCAATATATTTTAAATCATTAGCTAGTACATTTTATCTTATCTTTGCTTTGGCCAGGGGTCAGTAACAGATTTTTAGGAGTCCCTGGGGATAAGCACAGTTTTATATCAGAGACCAGCCACAAATTAATCATGCCCTTATACAGATTTTTTATGATGTCAATTATCGCTTTCTTATTTCATTTAAAAAATAATTACAATAGAATAAAAGATCATGGTCTATAGGATTGATTTTTTGAAAGATTTTCAGACTTGTCTTAGAGCCTGGGTATTGCTTTATTTTCTCATAAATGTTTCTTGTATGCTTAAGAAGGATATGGATTCTATAACTGCTAGAACTAGGTAATATAAATATATGTGTTTTAAACGAATTTGTCAATTAAGTTTTTCAGAACTTTCAAAACCTTGTTTTATCCACATTACTTATCAGTTAGTGAAATAGGAGTGTTAGAGGGATTTTACCATGCTAGATTTATCTATACCTATCTGCAATTCTGTCAAATTTTCCTTATATACATGAAGATATATTATTATGTTCACCTGCTACACAGTTTATTACCTTGGTGAATTTAAGGATTTTTATTTATTTATTTATTTGTTTGTTTGTTTGTTTGAGAAGGAGAGAGAGAGAGAGCGAGAGAGAGAGAGAGAAAGCACACATAGCAGAGAGGCAGAGACAGAATTTTAAACAGGCTCCATCTCCAGCACAGAGCAAAGCAGGGTACAGTCTCAAGACCCTGAGGTCATGATCTGAGCTGAAAACAGGAGTTGGTTACTTAACTGACAGAGTCAATCAGGTGTCCCTTAAAGTTGTTTTTTAAAGCTACATTGTTACTATTTCCCCCTTAAGTGTATTTTATATAACAATGACACTAGTGCATTTTTAAGTTGTTTTTGTCTTGGTGTGTTTTTTCTAATGTTTTATTTTCAAAATTTCTGTGTTTATTTTTTACATAAAATTACATACCTTATATCTTTACAAGTTAATATTACTGAGAAACAAACTAAGGGTTTTGTAGGGGAGGGGTGTGGGTGTTGGATGAGCCTGGTGGTGGGTATTATGGAGGGTGTGTATTGCATGGAGCACTGGATGTGGTGCATAAACAATGAATTTTGGAACACTGAGAAAAAATTATATTAAATTTAAAAAAGTTAATATTATAATATTTGTCTTTTAACTGGCACTGTAGATTACTTATTTATTTTAATTATGTCCCCTATCCCTTATGTTCTGCTTCTTTTTAAAATTTAAACTTTATTTTGTTTTTTCAGTGTTCCAAGATTCATTGATGTTCTGCTTTTTATTTATCATGTCTGTTTCTGTTTCCTTCAACTTTATTTTACTGGGTTGTTTGTTCATTTTTGTTCATTTGTTTGTTAGATTGGTAAAATTTCCCTATTGTTTTAGAAATTAGATACTTAGTGCTTTTTTTTTTTTAAGTATTACAAAATATAAAGCTAATCAAAGTTTCTACCTTCCTCTGGTCACTTTAAATCTAACCACTTTCTCCTGTTATAAATGCTGATTTGGGGAACTACCTTCCAAAGGGATGCCTGTGCCATTATCTGGAAGCTCCTCTCCTCTTAATGGTTGCATAATCTAATTCTCTTCCCATTTAATTTTCAATGAATACTTCATGAGATCCCACCTGTGTAAGCCTGAATATAAAATGGTCACATTAATGACTTGACTGTTCTTTGTTACGTAGCCAAGCTTTTGAAGACAATTCACTGTGCCTCTGTCTGCTAAATACTATAATGTACAAGCTTCATATCACTGTATTTTTGTGTCTATTTCACATAAGAATGTCCTTTCCTTTTCTTCCCTATCAACTCCTTTATAGTTCATGAGATTATATAATGACTTCCAATGCAATGGAAGTTCTTTTCAAAAATTTTCACTTTTAGACGTTGTATATAATAGGTAATAATGCATTTAAAAATGGAAATAAATTTTTTTATGTCAAGATGCAGACATTGCCTTCTAAGCAGTAGTCATATTGCCTTCATTTCATTGATTTGTTTATTCCCTGTAACCTATCAAATTATGATACATAGAGTGATAGGATTGCAACAGTGTTTTAATATTAAAATGTATCCAACATGAGCCATTTTAGGGAAAAATAAAAATGAAAACCTATAAGCAGAAGTCTATGTTTTAATAATCAAATGTAAATGGAATATATCTGAAAGTATGTTCTCACCAATCAAGAAACACACTATGCTAACAGCTATAATGGAATGGTTAAAATTCTCATTTTGAAACCAATGCTTTTAAAGTGATCATGTTTATAGCAGTGTATCCAGAATCCTTTTTTTCAAAGACCAATTTTCTTTTGCAGTTTTGTTTTCCTTAATAAAGTCAATATTTCTTATATGAAAATACCCCTTTTCCAAGAAAAATCAGAATTGAATTTTTCAGTTACATATAATTCAAAGGCTAAATTATTCTCTAAAAATGTATTAATTTACTAATTTTTTTGTTTTTGCCTTTAAGGATTGTCTAGTTTTTGCTCAGTGGCTGAAAATCTGAAATTTCACAAACACCCTCTCTAATTGTGGCTTCTAAATCAAAATTTTCTTTTTCCCCCCAATATTTGAGGAATTTTATGTCTTTTCCATTTGTTGATTTTATTATTGAATTTTCAACTGCATTATTGAATAATCTCACTAATAAGAACCACTCTACATTAACTTAAATTTTTGAAACAGTTCCACTAAGAAGAGAACATGATTTTACTCTTCCTAATTGGGAATTTATGACTTCATTTACTGCCTTTGTAATCTATATTCTGACCAATCATAAAGGGTAAGTTCTACGTAAGAAGTTGAAGACTGATATTTCAACTAATTATGACCAATTATGAGTAAAAACAAAATCAGGTATTTTTAAAAATATTAATTTTTGTTATGGTATACAGCATTAAAATCAAGGAAATGTAAATCTCTGGCTTTGCCTTCAATATGTTTACAATTTTGTCAGCAGGATAAGTACTAAATATCTAAAAAGTTAGAAAATAATAGAAAGGTAAAAAAATAAAACAGTCAAGAGCAGTAAACATCATTTGATTAGTCAACAAGGGAGTGACATAGACACAAACTGGCATCAGTTCAAAGGAGAAAGAACTTAGAAACAAAATGCTTTAAGGATGATTATGCCCTGAAACTAAAAGTTATTTGCCTGTCTAGATACTTTGAAGATAATGAGAGGCAATTTAGTCTAGCTAAAAGATAATACTAGCCTTTGTCTGGTAACTGGTAATGAAACAACTCAGCTTGAAATGTACAACTCATCAATAATTGATGTATGAATATTCCAATCTTTCAACTTGTGAATTGAATTACTTTGGGTTCATTAACACTATCCAAAAGTCATTTATTTTAATATGAGTTTGGGTGATAGTATTTGAATTGTAAATACTTCCATTCATTTTTTTTTCTTTTCCTATTTTAGCTTATGTGTAAATTAATTTACTGGCAACATAAAGAAAAGTTTATCTACACTGTTTCACCACATAGCTATGAGAGAGGTAAACTCAAGCCATAACCACTTTATATATAAATACTTTAAAAATATGACAACAGTCATAGCTTCTGAACAGCATAAGGAATTAGTTAAACCCTCACATAATTGTATATGTGCAAACACATTTAAACAAAAAAATGCTTTAATATATTTGAATGTAAATGCAGTACTTAAGATTTAATCCAAAATTTGAGATAATCCAGACAATCCCTCCTATACTACAATGCATAAATTAGAGCTATTGTTTTGTTTTATGAAAAACTATAGGAAAGAGGGGGTATATGTAGAAACCATGGGTCTACAAGGGTTAAGTAACTTGTCCACAGGTGTGCAGTTTTTAGATTGTAAACTCAGCTCTCTCTGACTCCAAATTGTATGGTCTCTCCGTTACAGTGTTGTTATGTTGCTATCTCTTAGAAGCAGATTCCTGGGTGGAGGTTTATTTGCAAGGAGTGTCTTCAAGATGAACATTGTGAAAAGAATGGGAAGGAAGCAAGATTAGATAGACAAAGGAGTCAATCTGTAATACAAATCCAACAATAATTTTTGCCCAGATCACAGGGCAACTCCGGAGCTAAAATGGATCTCTCCATGTTGTAAAGAAATGGATGGACTTTATAACCACATCCATTAGATCTGGGCAACTCAGCAAGGGTGTGATAAAAGGTTAAGTTGGGGTGGAGGAGAAAGCCGTTCTCTGCAACTGAGATGATTCCTGAAGTTATTGGCAGCTGAAGGCTATCTCTGTCAGCACTCTACCCAACTGGAGCAACAAATCTTTCTTGAAAGAAGATCCAAATGAAATATCTCTGTGTCTACTACAATCATGCCCTTGCACTGCTTTATACACATTGCTTTATACACGATCAGAATGCACATCCTCTATTGGTCTCGATGCCTTACGTAGCAGCATGATTTGGACCTTTATTTCTGAGGAATCTGAGCCTCTGGTATCCTTGATGTTTTCAGGCACTTGCCAGTCAAAATTAAATGCAGAAATACCAAGAGTAATCCAAGTGGATTACCTGGTTCCATACATATTCTTTTCTGGCCTCATTGAGTAAAACATCCTGATGGTCAAATTTTATTCTTTTTGCCAAGACAGTGACCACCTTCTAGTTTTCCTGGTCCATGATTTGAGAAGCCTAAAAAACCCATGTGGTAGCATTAGTTTATAGCTCATTAGGACTCATGCTATGAGATATGAGAGGCAAATAAGTTCTCCTCTTGCATATTAGTTTCTCTAACCCAGAGTTAGAAGATTGGGAAGCACAAATTCCCCAAACCACTCACTGAGAATGAAGAAAATTGTGCTACTCCTGCTTCTCCTTCTTGGTTCTATGACCTATGTATTCTTCATATTGGAGACAGAGCACAGTTTAAAGGTCTTTGATTCCAGGTAGGTACTATGTACTGGATGATGGCATTTTATTATTATTATTATTTATTATTATTATTATTATTTAGTAATCTTTACACCCAATATGGAGCTCAAACTCTATGACCCCGAGATCAAGAGTCACATGCTCTTCTGACTGAGTGAACCAGGATCTCCTGGATGATGGCATTTTAAACTCATAATGTTTGCCCTCTGAGCTAGGATTTTGACTATTTGTTTGACAAGTTATTCCAATACTTTCACAGGCAGATTCTGGATAGCATAGGGTGTGATATGACAGTGGGTGTAATGGTCATTGGATTACTCATGTATCTCCTTTACTATAAAATGAGGCTTTGGAGGCAGAAAAAAAAGGGCTCTAATATAGGAAAGTTTCCACCAAGTGAGTAATTGTTATCAACGAATGGTTGGTAACAGGGCTCATCATTGGTCTCTATTGCTGGCAGGTGGGACTTTCGACAGCCTCAGTCACTGTATCAACCAAGAGTAAGTGAGATCCCATAGTCTCCAGCTCTGCCAACATGGTCATTTTGTTCATACATTCATTGTCCCAGAAATAGGGTAGTCAATGACAAAAGCGGAATGATTTCAACTAATTGATTTTTCTGTTTGTAGTTGATTAGTGCCTCTTCCATGAAAAATTATTTCTGTAGGCATTAACATGTAGTACAAAGATATTCACATTTTTTCCCCCCATTTTCACCTGTCTCTCTATGATTCTCTACCTCAGACCTGTTCGTCTCTGTTTTTCCAGTGTGTCTCCTTCAGGTTTCTGACCAAGCCATTTCCTACTGCATAGATCTCAGGCCAATTCTCTTTCCATACAAAGTGGATCATGGTTACAACTCCTGAAGCCCTACTGGCTGGTAAAATTTTTCACAAATTTGTTTTAAAACCAATCATGTGTGTGGTTATAGCGCAGCTTGTGACATTTTTTTTTTTTTTTCCTGAACCCATATACCATGTCAATCCATCTACAAACCAAGCTTGGATTTTTTCCTTCCTCATTACCCAGTAGTGAAAGATTATTCATATGGCCATTGAATGACCTATGTTTGAAACCAGTTGCAGCAGGAGGGGAGGTGTGGGCTTCCTGCACATACAAACCGGCTTGTACCTTCTTAGAACATTATTCATGGTTTTCAGTTTTCTGGTAAACTAGCTTCTTGTCATCTTTTTAAAAACCAGAATATCAATGGAATTTAGCAATAGTCATATAATTACATTGTCTTTATAGTTACTATTTTATTTATACTTTTAAAACCAGATATATCTTCCACCAGTATACGATGCCAGTCACCAGTGAAAGTTTTAAGCATTCTATTGTTAAACCTAAGTCAATAAAGCAGGACATCTCCATTACTAACTTAATAAAAAAATTCCCCTCTGTTAACTTTAAATACATCAATTTCCCTAGAAAGAGAAGGTTACAATAGAATCATTACTTTCCTAATTGTGAAAAATCAAGTAATTGCTTTGTACTCCCACTTTAGTCTGTCTTGGGCTTTTTGCTTGATAAGTGCCATGTGTAACTCTTGACTAACAATTGTTAACATGGCCTATAATTCTTTTCTGAATTATCCAGATACTTGTCTTAATTCCCTTATTCCCTTTGAGCATGTGGAGATGCAAACAAAGTCGAACATGGACGATAGCCAGATATTTGAAGCCACAGTTTACTTGCAAATTGGTTTGTATGGGGAATTGCCTCAACAGTTTAAGCCCTTGTCCTATTTAGAAAGATTTCAAATAATAGTTTTATTGTCTTTGCCTATTTGTTTCTGACTTGAATTAGGAAAACAGTTGTTTCAATTTTTCTTCTTACCTATTGAAAAACCACGGGAGAGCTCATTATAATTAATCATTTATTAAGTATCTGTTTACTGTGGAAACTAAGTCTCAGGCTTTGAAGATATAACTGCTAATATGAAAATGTATATAGAAGTACACTTTAAAAATATTTTTATAAACATGGTGACTGTATTTTATTTCCATTAAGGTGTTGTTTTTCTTATAATAGCATTGATAAAAATTTGGCTAATTATAAAAAATGTCATCATTTGTCAACGGCACAGAGTGACATTAAATACATGACACAGGGTCATTATAAGGAAAAGATTTATTTTGCTTTGTTCTTCCTGAAGGATGACAAGTTAGGAAACAAAAAACTTCCTTAAGTATAAAAATAAATTCCAAGATCTTTTATTAAAGTTAAAACACAAAACAACACATGCACATGATACATTTAAGTTTTGCCTTCAGTTTTAACCTTTTCATATGGCAATGTTATACCTTTCTCAAATAGATTGTTTAAATTTCCCTAATGTAAAAATTTTAAACTGGCCTCACAAAGACTTCCATTTCAGTACAAGATGGAGTGACAGGAACTACATTTACTCCTTTGCATGAAATAACTAAATATCAGGAAATTACATATGTGGCAATGACTTTTAAGATATTCTATATCATACAACAATGGTTAGTGATCTCTAAAATAAGAAAAACAAATGAGGTGAGCTCTGTGATTGTCCCATCTTACTGCTGGAAGTATTTTCCTGGCTCTTTTTTTGGAAGAGGAACCCAGTCAGAGTCCAGGGTCTCCCTGAGTTGAGAGTCCAAAGAAATCAGGGTGGTTATAATTTGCATCCCAGGGTAACTGCCAAGAAAGACCTCCATAAAGAGGGAAAAACCTAAAGATCTTCAGAGGATATATCTGAAGTATTCAGCTGAATAGAGATCAACTCAGGCATATGAGGAAAATACTAAAGACAGGAAAGAGAGAATTAAGGGAAAAGTACATGGGACATCAAGAACAGGGATATTGTTTCTTCTAAGCAGTGAGAATAAAAATCTCTATAATTTATGAAACATTATTTAGCATACTGATAAGGGTTTAAAGATTGCTTTGATCTTACATAAAAAACTTAATAGGCAGAACCTGAAGGGAACAAACTGATTTCAAATAACTTTGTCCTAAAACACAGTTCAATAATATTTTTTCTTCCACTTTTTAATTTAAATTCAGTTAATTAACGTAATGTATTATTGGTTTCAGAGGTAGAAGTCAGTGATTCATCAGTCTTATATAATACCCGGTGCTCATTACATCACGCACCTTCCTTAATGTCTATCACCCAGTTACTCCATCCTCCACATCCCTCCCCTTCTCCTTTAGCAACCCTCAGTTTGTTTTTTATGATTAAGTCTCTTATGGTTTTTCTCCCTCTCTGATTTCATCTTGCTTTATTTTTTCATCTTGCCATTTACAACGATGTGGATGGAACTAGAAGGGATTATGCCAAATGAAACAAGTCAATCAAAGACAATTATCATATGATCTCACTCATCTGTGGAATTTAAAAAACAAAACAAAGAGTCATAGGGGAAGAGAGGAGAAATAATATTTTTAATAATACAAAAGATTTAGCATCTAACATACACAATGTTGAGCTGTCAAACAAAAATTATCAAGTATGCAAAAAATAGGGAAATACTATATATAATGAGGAGAAATGTCAATCTAAACTGCATCAGAAATGATAAAGATGATAAAATTAGTACAAAAAGACATTAAAACATTTATTTATGTTTGTTTTCTGTATTTTAAGAAGGTAGAGAAAAAAATTGAGCACATAAAATAGAGAAATAGAAGATATAGAAAAGACCCAAACTGAACTTCTAGAGATTCAAATAAAATATTTAAGATGAAAATGCCTTTGATGTTATTGGTAGTACATTAGACCATGCAGAAAGATGTTTAAAAAACTTGAAGCAATAGCAATAGAGCCGATTCAAAATGAAACAGAGACAGAAAGAACAGAGCTGCAGTGAACTATGGGACAAATTCAGAATTTAAATATAGATTAAATAGAAGCACCTGAAGCAGAAGTGGAAAAACTATTTGAAGAGGTAAGGACACATTTTTTCCCCCAAATTTGCTGACAACTATCAGATCATAGATCCAAAAAATTAAATGAACCCAAGCACAGAGAACACACTAATGCACATTATAATGAAATTATTTACCATCAGAGATAAAGAAAAATTATTAAAACTCCAAGAGAAATGAGACATATTACATGCCATGAATGAAGATAAAGATTACAGTAGATTTTTTATCAGAAACAATACAATCTAGAAGAACAATGGAAAAAAAAACTTTTAAAGTACTTAAAGAAAGGAATTTTCAACCTAGATATCTTTACCCACCAAAAATACCTTTCACAACTTAAGACTTTTTCAGATACATATAAAATGAAGTAATTGGACATCTATAGACCTACCCTGAAAGAAGAGTTAAAGAAAGTCCTTCAAGCAAAAGGGGTGGCAGATGAAAACCTGTATGTACACAAAAGAATGAAGAAAAATGAAAATGGTAAATATGAAGTATTTTTCTTATTTTTTAAAATATTTAAAAATAATCAACTTTTTAAAGCAAAAGTAATAAATTATTGTGGGATGTATAGGACAGATGGAAGTAAGAAAATAATAACACAAAGTTTAAGAATGAAATAGAAATACACTATTATAAAACTCTTTTACATGAAACCGTGTAATACCATGTGAAGGCATATTGTGATATGTTAAAGATGTATACTATACATCCTAAAGAAACCAGTAATATAACAAATAAAGAGGTGTAGCTCACACATCAAAAAAGGAGGTAAAAGAAAATAATAAATATATAAGTAATTCAACAGAAAACAGAAAAAGAAAAAGGGAACAAAATTATGGGAGAAAATAGCAAGATGATAAATTTATACCAAATCTTATCAATAATTACATTAAATATAAGTGATCTAAAAACACCAATTAAAAAGAAAAAATCCCAGATTTATTTGAAAAGGAAGACCCAACTTATCTCGTGAGAAAATAGCTTTAAACCTAAGACAAGTATTTTAAGAGTAAAATGATGGAAAAGTATATAAAACTCTAACATTGATTAAGAGAACACTGAAATGGCCCTATTAATGTCAGACAAAATAGATTTCAGGGCAAAGAAAATTAGCAGAAAGAAAGGAAGTCATTTAATGAGAAAGTGGAAAATTGATCTAGAAAATTTAACAATCTTACAAGTTTCTGTACCTAAGAATAATATAGCTTAAAAACACATGAACAAAAATGGATAGAATTTCAATGAGAAATAGACAACTGTTCACCTACAAATCTAGAAAGTTAAAAAAACTTCTCTAATTAATAGAATAATTAGACAGATAATGAGAGGATATAGATTTGTGCAACATTATAAACCAAACTGAACTAATTGAAATTTATAAAATGTTTCATTAAACAAAAGCAGATTACTTGTTCTTTTCAACTATACATGAAACTTTTGCCTAGATCAGTCATATTCTGAGTCATAAAACAAATCTCAGTAATTTTTAAATGGTTCAAGCATTAGAAAGTGTGTTTTTAAATTACGATGGTAGTAAATTAGAAATTAAAAATAGACAGATGTCTGGAACATCCCCCAATATCTGTAAACTAAATAATGCACTTTTAAGTATCTCATTAATCAAAATAGGGATTAAAAAGGATTAGTATAAAAAATATATAAATAATTTAATAAAACCTAACACCTCCCCCCCAGAATCCAATAAAAAATGGATAGAAGACAAGAACAGACATTTCTCCAAAGAAGACGTACAGATGGCCAAGAGATACATGGAAATTTAGTGAATAAAGATAGTCTTTTCAGCAATCAATGCTGGAATAATTGGAAATACCTGTGGAAAAAAATGGAATGTTCACCCATACTATAATATACAAAATCTAATTCAAGATATACCACAAGTCTAAAAGTAAAGTCTAATACTACAAAAATTACAAAAAAAAGTAGAAAATATTTGTGAGCTTTGGTAAGGCATATCTCTCAAACACACAAAAAACATGACATATGAAAGATAAAAAGAAGATAAATTGGAGTTTTTCAAAACTGGGAAATTTCATTCTAAAAAAGTCCCTCCTAAGAGAATGAAAAGACAATTTTGTAGATATTGGGGGAAAAAACTATCAAATAGAACGTCTGATAAAATATTTCTATGTAGAATATATAGAGAACCCTCCAAATTCAGTAATTTTAAAAGGGCACAAATAACCGCATAAAGATGAGTAAACTTCCAACAGACATTTCATTTCACCAAAGGAAATATATGGATGGTACATGAACATGTGAAAAAGTACTTATTTGCCATCATTAGTCATTAAGGGTTTCAAACATAATTAAAACATAAGTGATTCAACTTACACACTTACTTGAATGTTTAAAATCAAGACTGACCATGCAGGGCTGAGAAACAACTAGAACTCTAAAGCACTGTTAGTAGCAATGGAAAGCAGTACAAGCACTTCGTAAAAACAGTTTGACGGCTTCTTTAAAAAGTCTGTGGTCCAGACGTTCTAAAGTATTCACTCAAAAAAACCTGAAAACTGTCCATTAAATGACTTCTACTCAGATGTTCATAATAGTCCATTTACAATAGCCCCAGACTGTAAAGAATACAAATGTTTGGTAACAGACTCTGGGTAGGTAAACATTTGTGGTATATCGACATGGTGCACAATACTGCTTAGCAATATAAAGAGAAAACAAAAGAATTGGTAAACATTATTATATAGCTATATCTTAAAACTATTATTCTGTGTGAAAGAAGTCAGAAAAACTATTGCATACTGTATGATTCAATTTATATAAAATTCTGGCATATGTAAATTAATCTAAGAAAATATGAAACAGATCAGCAATTTCCTGGGGATAAGAAGGGTGACTGGGAGAGAAAAGAGGGACAGATTACAAAAGGACATGAGGAAATATTTGCAGGTGATGGATATGTGCATTATCTTAATTGTGATTTTTTTTTCATGGATATATACAATGTTAAAATTTAAACATGTGGAGCTTATTGTATGTTCATTATACCTCAGAGATAAACACAAGCCTGTCTACATACTAACTTCCACTGTATTGTTGAGTTACTTTGAGCCATTTGCTAACACATTCTAAGGCCAACCTTCCTTCAAACATTAAGCGTGCTATCTACCTTATAGGCATTTTGGAAGATAAAAATAAAATAATCTTTGTAAAATGTTAATTACAGTGCTAGACATATTTAAATTTTGCACTGCAGATATTAATTAGAGAATGATAGATCTAAACAGTATGAATCATGTCAAAAGCAACATATTATACCTCTTATTTATTCACTCTCCCATTATAGTACAAAATTCATCAGTCTGTTTCACATTATAGTTCCCAATCATATACTAAAATCTTCATGTTATAAAAATGCTACTTAAGATCATATGTTTAAAAGAACTACTCTAAAAGGAAAAGAGAGTACAAATAAGATTGATTACATGATATACAAGATCTGCATATACTTTGACCTATATTACTAAAAACATAGAAGCTAAGAAGTGAAAAAATAATTTAACCCCTAACATTTGCCTCAATTTTCCCTTTCAGTTCGTTATTATAGAATCATCAAATACGGTTTGCTTAATTTCCTCTATATTTTGCCAGGGTGAATGCATTTAATTAAAATCCTTTTATTTAATGAAAAAAGTCAATATAATGACTCATCTAAGAAATGAAGCCCTGTACAACTTTGATCATTAGTAGGAAGCTGTGGGCTCTGAATTAATCTGGATTATGTCTCAATTTCATTTTATCTACCCTACTTATGTAAGAGGTTACTTTCCTAGTAAGCATATGTCTATACAAAGAAATGTTAAATATATTTCTGTGATTATTTTTTCTTCTTCCCCCCATTTTCAGTATCTACATGGGAAAAAAAACACAAATCACTAAAAATCACATAAGATGATACATCTGAAAATACTATACAAAGGGAGGGATTATTAATATTATTAGTATTACTACTACTGTTACAGTTACTATGACTAGTACTACCATTATTACTACTATTTCTGAGAGATGGAGGATGGAGTAATGGGAAGAAGAATAAGAAAAGAGGGAAAAAAGAAGCAAAGGAAGAAAAGGGATAATTGGCTA
Source organism: Mustela erminea (assembly GCF_009829155.1). NCBI lineage: Eukaryota > Metazoa > Chordata > Mammalia > Carnivora > Mustelidae > Mustela > Mustela erminea. The sequence continues at coordinate 41,003,653 of NC_045626.1, forward strand.
TCTCTACTCTCCTAATTATTTAATTATTGTATTGAGGGGTTTTACTCTTCTATTCCAGAAAACAAGATAGCAATATGAGCACTCTCACAGCCTATGGGGTTGCCATATTTAACAACAACAACAACAAAAAAACAGGACGCCAAGGCAAATTTGAAATTAAAATAAACAAGTGATTTTCTTCATGTAAGTATGCCTCATGCCATGTTTGGGACTTAAACTAAAAATTATTTGCTCTTTATCTGAAATTCAATTTAACTGTGCATCTTTCATTTTATCTGGTAATCTCACCCTTTAGTCTTATATTTTTCACATTTCAAATAATATGTACCCTCAATAAAGCATGTAGAGTAACTTTTATGACATACGCAATTGTTTTATAAGGGTGCAAACTTCCCATCACCAACTAAGTATGGGACTTAAACTAAAAATGGAAGCAAAGTATGGAAGTAAAGTATGGAAGCAAAACCTCCTACCTCTTTTGTTTAGCAAATAGACAACTTGAAGGAATGAAAGAATAAAGAGGAAAAGAAGAGGAGGAGCTGAGCAAGAGAGTGTCTCCATGGAGATCACAATAACAAAGTGAGTTGGGTGAAAAGTAAGGAAGTATGGCATGGGATGTAAGAAGGCAGAACATGGAGCAAGTTGCTATAGAAATAGCTCAGACTGGTCATGTAACACACAATAGGGATCATATGTGAGCAAATGGGTAAAATCAGTTAATTTGGTTGAAAAACTGCCTTTCCTTTTTTTTTTTTTTTAAGATTTATTTATTTATTTGACAGACAAATCACAAGTAGGCAGAGAGGCAGGCAGAGAGAGAGGAGGAAGCAGGCTTCCTGCTGAGCAGAGAGCCTGATATGGCGCTTGATCCCAGTACCCTGGGATCATGACCTGAGCCGAAAGCAGAGGCTTTAACCCACTGAGCCACCCAGGCGCCCCAAAAAACTGCCTCTCCTTAATCCAACATTCTATTGAGTCATCCCATGTGTTCATTAACATTAGCATGGTTAAGTGCAACCTTTTAGAGTAGCCAGTTTGGAATCTAAAATCATTTTTTATCTTCCAGGGTTAACAACTGTTAATCTTGAAGAAATGAAAAATGTGCTGGTAATTCTGCTGGTCCTACCAAACATAAATTATGCACCTAAGCCCTAATGGTTGGGAATTCTCTTTTCTTTGTTCTTTAAGTATGGCTTTTATGCCTGATCTGTGCAATGCCTACTCATTCAGCCAATTATTTCCAAATGTTATACATGTTATTTGATCTCTAGTAGAAAGAGTAATGAATTAAGAATCAGGAATCAGGATATTTGTCTTCTCTTCTACTTCAAACTTGGCCAACAATCTCTCAACTCCTCTATGACTCATTTTCTTACTTGGATAATGCAAATTAATAAAACCTCTAACTTATCTCATAAAAGTCTTGAGGAACTTAATTATCTTTTAGTGTGTTGGAATGTATAATAAAAACTATATTCCAGACTTATTTCATACAAAAAGAGGACATAGGAAGAAAGTAACCATTTTACCTTAGCTAGTGAAATAGTAGGTTTGCTAACAACCGTTTAGTTGGAATGAAGACTAGGCAGGCTAACCCTGTCATTTATTGCTCAGACTGGAAGATTTGGGTAGTAAAAGTGCTTTTAATCATAACCCCAGGTCAGCAGATATAAACAGATATAGCCCAAACAACCGAGCTACACTGGCACTCTAAGTCTGGAGGACTAGTCTTGAAGCCGTATTTGCATAGATTGTTCAGTGTTTTTATGGAGCATACATGTTTGTTTTGTGTGATTGAGAAGAGGTAGAATGATAGAGATTTGGAAGTGCACAGGAATTCCCAAAGAAAGGAAAAGTGTTCAGAGTCAGATATGTAAACTTAACTATCAAAAAATAGATTTCAAAAGCCTAGAAAATATTTGTGAAGAATTATATGCCTAGGGACTCCAAAAGAGAAGAAATATTTTAAAACATTTAATTCTCTTATTTTGGCAACATTTAAAACTAATGAAAAAGTAAAAATTGTGGTGGTTAATTTTATAGTCACTTGACTACATTTGATTTATGTTGGAAATAAGTGATATATTGTATTATATATTATATATTACATATCACATATTGTATTATATATTATATTCCAGACTGTCTTATGCCCCAAACACCATAATATCAATATATATATTTTTTAAAGATTTTATTTATTTATTTGACATTGAGAGAAAGAGATCACAAATAGAGAGACAAGCAGAGAGAGAGAGGAGGATGCAGGCTCCCTGCTGAGCAGCGAGCCCGATGTGATGCAATGCGGGGCTCAATCCCAAGACCTTGAGATCATGACCCGAGCCGAAGGCAGAGGCTTAACCCACTGAGACACCCAGGTGCCCCCAAGATACATATTTTTACTCTTCAATAAGGAGAAAAACTTCCAAAAATTTTCAAGAGGTAACATATTTTTAAGTGCATACTGGGAAACACTAGATGATAATAATGAAAAAGAAGATTATTTTACATTATGTTATTTTATGCTTGAATAATGAAATAGATATTTTATGAAATAATTTAGAAAAATTAAGTGACCAATTAAACTCATACAGCTAGAAAGTAACAAAACAAGAAATCAACTTAATTCTTGATAAAAATAATCACCGTGGAAAAAAAAAAGAACAAAAACCAAACCTCAAATCATGATCATATTTGAATGGATAACTAAATTGTGCAAAACCATAAAATATAATCTTATACAAAATTGAGAATGAATGAAATACTACAATACCCAAAATATCGTTGAATCCCTCAAAAACTAACACTGAACAAAAGAAGCCTGAGATAAACATACTATATGATCCCATTTATATGAAGTTCAAAAATAGGTATCACTAAGCAGTAATAATGAGCAATTCCTAAATAGATAGTAAGATTATATGAGGAAAAATAAGTGATTACCACAAATTTTAGAGTAATAAACTTTTTTAGGAAGGAGAATTTATAGTTGTAAGCTTCTGAGGTCTAGAAATGTTCTTTATCTTCTTTATCTTTAGGTTTCAAATATACAGGATTTGCTTGTTTGGAAATTATTAAACTATATTTAAGTTTTATGCACTCTTCTCTGTTGTGTGATATCATAATTCAAAGTTTTAGAGTTAATAAAAAGAATTATGGGTATTTTTATGTCAATAATTTTTTTAATTACTTGGAGAATCAGATTTGTAGAAATATACAATATGTCAGAATTGACTCTAAAAGAAATAGAAAACCCAAAAGAATCATAACCTTTAAACAAAGTACATCTAAATTTTAGTGTTCCCTAAATAGCTTTAGAGGATGTTCTACTAAGTAATTAACAAACAAATGTTAACTTTGTACAAACTCTTTTAGAGTAGAGAAAAATAGAAAACATTTCCAAAGCATTTTATGAGAATAATAAAATCCTGATTTCAAAACCAAGTAAGAACTAATAAAAAAAGAGGGGGGCATAATTACATACCTACTCCACATAGAACATGTAGAAGATATATAATACCCTAAACAAAGAGTTAGCAAAGACAACAAATTTTTAAAAATATAATATGCCATGATAAAGTTGTGTTTATTCCAGGAATGCAATCTTAACCAAATATCAGAAAAAGACTGAAGTAATTAGGCACAATAACATATTTAAGAAGAGAAAACACATGATCATCACCTCAATAGATGCAGATATAACATCCCATAAAATTCAAAATTTTATAGCTAAAATACTTACGAAATTAAAAATGAAATAGAACTTCTCATCAAAATTTTAAAAATAAGACATATAAAAGAATTTTATTTTATTTTTTTAAAGGTTTTATTTATTTATTTAAGAGAGAAAGCATGAGCATGGGGAAGAGGGAGAGGGAAAAGGAGAGGGAGAAACAGACTCCCCAGTGAGCAGGGAGTCCGATGCCAGACTCAACTCCAGGACCCAGGGAGCATGACCTGAGGCAGAAACAGATGCTTAACTGACTGAGACACCCAGCTGCTTCCATATAAAAGAATTTTAAAAAACAAGAATCAGAATTTCTTATAGAAATTCAACAATAGCATTACAAATAATAATAAAATGCTGAATTAATGTTTATTAGAAAGCAATCAAAGCACAGATAATTGCTATTATCAATTCTTTTAAACAGTGTAACTATATATCAGTGCCTACACATTTTAGTTAGATTAAAAAGGAAAGTAGAGAGTAGTATAAAAATACAAAAGAGAAAATAAAAACTGTCAATATTTGCCCATGATCAAATTGTTTACATAGAAAATTTCCCCCATATTACTTAAACACTATTTAAATTAATAGAAAACTTAGCAAACTTGGTACATTAAAAACTCAGTAGTCAAAATAAATTGCATTTCTACTTATATACAAAAATCAGATAAAATACACAATTACAAAAGAATGTTCCTCACAAAACACTTGCAAAAATCAATTTTATTTCTATATTCTAACAGTGTCGCCCTCGGCTCTCAAGAACGACAATCAGCCTGGTATGGTGTTAATGCTTCATTCGTTTATTTCGTCAACTTCCTTAGCTTATATGCGACAGGGTGACCAATAAGGGACCAAGCAATGGGGAGAGCCAATGAGAGTCCTGTTACTATGCTGATTAAATTTGAAACAGCCAATGACTATGTCCTCCTTTAGGCGGGCTTCACCAGAACGTTCGTTGTTTACTTGCAGCATATTTTGCTGGCAGTGAGCCAAGCGCCATCTTGTAATGGTGGGGACTTTCCCTGCCGGAGGCGGTCCCCGACATAACTGTGAAAGTAAAAACACAATACCATTTGCGTTCACTTCAGAGAAAATGGAAATTTTATAATAAACAACAAAATATGGAGTCTGGATGCTGAAAATCACAAGATGCTAATGACTTGAAATTAAAGAAGATTTAAATAAATGGAAAGACATATAATATCCATGGAATGGAACACTCAGTATGGTAAAGATATTGATTATTCTCAAACTGATCTGTAGATTTAATTTCATTCCATGAAAATTTTACTGAGATATTTCGTATATGTAAACACTTATTCTAAAATTTATGTGGCAAATAGGTCCTAAAATAGCTAAAGTAATCTTGAAAAATAGGGGTAAAGTGGAAGGATCACTCTACTTCACATGAAGCACTACTGTGTGCATAAAGAGATCAGAAGACTACGACTGCTGTAAAAATGAACACATGGATCAATAACCAGAACAAGAAATCCAATAATAAATCCACACAAATATGTCCAACTAGTTTATGACTAAGAATCAAAAGTGATTAAATAGAAGAAGAATAACCTTTTCAATAAACGGTGTAGGAGTGACTGGACACACATAGACTAAAAATTGAACCTCAATCTAAAACACACACCTAATAGAAAACTAAGCCAAAGTGAATCGTAGACTAAATGCAAAAACTATAAAATTTTATCGAAGCTATTCATACAGAAACATGCAGACCTTTATACTTTTGTAGTAGTCAGAGTTTTCCTGAGACATAGAACCAATAGAGGTGGAGGGAGCAGAAAAAGACAAATGGAAAGAGAAAGACAATTTATTTTAAGGTATTAGCTCCCATGATTAGGGAGGCTGGAAAATACAAGATCTGTAGGACAAGCTGCAGGAGAGAGATGATGTTGCAGCTTGAGGCTGAAGTTCGTCTGCTGTCAGAATGGCCTCCTTTTTAGGGGAAATTAGTCTTTTTTAAGGCCTTCAACTAATCAGTTGGTGATGCCCACACACATTATGAATGGTATCCTGTTTAACTCAAAATCTATTGATTAAATATTAATGTCATCTAAACACACATGTACACACATACCCATACCCCCCAACACACACATACAACACACCTTCTCAGCAACATCCAGACATATTTGACTAAATATCTGGGTACTGTGGCCCAGCTAGGTTGACACATAATAGGAGCCACTATAATTGCTCTCTGAAAATTTAGTTTAGATGTCAAGACTTATGATGCTACATATACACATGAAGAAATTGTGACTTTTACACTCATATAATGAGGCTTTCCATGCAAGTCAGGGAAGGCTTCCGAGCAGGTCTAAAAATGTCTTGAAGTGTGAAAAGGGACAACTGGCTTGAGATGTGTTATGTGAGGAAATGGAGCTGGGGTGCAGATTCTCACACATGGACCACACAAAGGGGTGTCTGATTTCAAATTCCAGTGCCAAAGGAAGGAACATGTGGTCTTTTTAAATCGCTTACCCTGAGGGGGCATGGGGATGTGGTGGGGTTTGAAAAACATTAGCATTCAAACATCAAAAATGGAGTTATCCTCTTCATTACAAAACATCAAAAATGGAGTTATACTCTTCATTAGGAAACAAACAAACAAACCAACCCAAAAAAACACAGGAGAAAATCATCATCAAGATCAGGGGCTAGGTAAAGAGCTGTGATACGTGGGTCCCCTGGGTGGCTCAGTGGGTTAAGCATCTGCCTTTGGCTCAGGTCATGATCTCAGGGTCCTTGAATCAGGCTCCTGGCTTGGCGGGGAGTCTGCTCCTCCCTCTGCCTCTCCCCACCTCTTGTGTTCTCTCTGTCAAAAAAAAAAAAAAAAAAAAAAAAAAAAAAAGCCTTCTTAGCCTTGACACCAAAATCATGATCCATAGCAAAGAAAATTGACAAATTGGACTGCATCAAAATTAAAAACTTTTGATCCTCAAAGCTCTGTGAACAGAATGAAAAGATAAACTACAGCTGAGAGAAAATATGTCCAAACCACCTATCTGATAAAAGGCTAGTATTGAAAATATATAGACTCTCAAAACTCAACAGTAAAGACAAAAATCCAACTATAAAATAGGAAGGAGATATAAAGAGACATTTCAGTGAAGAGATAAAAGCTGATTCAGTGGGAGATGATAAATAAGCACATGAAAAGATGTTCAACTTTCTTAGCTATTGGGAAATGAAAATTAAAACTGCACTGAGATATCACCATATTCCTATCAGAAGACTAAAATAAAAAATAACATCAGCAGCAAGTGCTGGAAAGAGTGCAGAGAAAGTGGATTCTTTCATACTTTGCTGCTGGGAATGTAAAATGGTACAGTCACTGCCAAACTTTTGGCAGTTTCTTATAAAACTAAATATGCAACTGTCGTAACCCCAAGAGTTTATATACTGTGTGATTCTATTTATGTAATATTCTTGAAATTACAAAATTATAAAAATGGAGGAAAGTATTAGTGGTTGGCCAAAGTTAGAGAGCTGGGTATATGAGTTAGATGTGTCTGTGAACTGGTGACATAGGAATCCTTTATGGTGATGTATCTTGATTGTTCTTTATTTTGACTTTATCAATGTCAATATCCTGGTTATGATATCGTCTTACAGTTTTGTAGGATGTTCCCATCAAGGATAATTTAGTAAAAGCTATATGAAATCTCTGTATTATTTCATACAATAACATGTGAACTAATCATCATCTCAATACAAAATGTTTAGTTAAAAGAAGTACATATAGAGTGGCTAATAATAATAATAATAATAAATCTTAAAAGATATACAAAATCTTGACAGAAAAAAATGAGACTATTCAAAATTTCAAGGCAAAATGAAGAGACAGAGAGGTCACACTCTATTTTTTATTTATTTGAGAAAGAGAGAGAGAATGAGAGAGAGAGAGCATGAGAAAGGGGAGGGTCAGAAGGAGATGCAGACTCCCTGCCGAGCAGGAAGCCCAATGTGGTGCTTGATCCCAGGACTCCAGGATCATGATCTAAGCCAAAGGCAGTTGCTTAACCAACTGAGCCACCCAGGCTCCTCATACACTTTAAATAGGAAGACTCAGCGTTCCCTGTTTGGGTCAGTCAGTTAAGTATCCAACTTTTGGTTTCAGCTGAGGTCATGAGTGCATGGGTTTTGGGATCCAGCCTGGTGCTGGGCTGCACATTCAGCAGGGAGTTTGCTTGAAGATTCTCTCCCTCTGCCCCTCCCCCTATGCATGCAAGCTCTCTCTGTAGAATAAATAAATAAATGTTTAAAAACAAATAAATAGGGGCGCCTGGGTGGCTCAGTGGGTTAAAGCCTCTGCCTTCGGCTCAGGTCATGATCTCAGGGTCCTGGGATCGAGTCCTGCGTCGGGCTCTCTGCTCAGCGGGGAGCCTGCTTCCCTCTCTCTCTCTCTCTGCCTGCCTCTCCATCTACTTGTGATTTCTCTCTGTCAAATAAATAAATAAAATCTTAATAAATAAATAAATAAATAAATAGGGGCGCCTGGGTGGCTCAGTGGGTTAAAGCCTCTGCCTTCGGCTCAGGTCATGATCTCAGGGTTCTGGGATCGAGCACCACATCAGGCTCTCTGCTCAGCAGGGAGCCTGCTTCCCTTCCTCTCTCTCTGCCTGCCTCTCTGCTTCCTTGCAATCTCTCTCTGTCAAATAAATTAAAAAAAAAAAACAACTCTAAAATAAATAAATAAATAAATAAATAGGAAGATTAAACTTAAAGATTACATAGTAAATTATTTCCAGTATGACTTTAATGGAGTTATTTTCATAGGGTATCATAAGCTGATTCTCAAATACATATGAAATGCAAAGGATAAACCATGTATTTCTCACGAAAAGTAAATGGAAGTAAATTTTACTTTTACTTTTACAAAAAGTAAATTTTGCTCTACCATTTACCAGTTAATAGATATGATAATGTTTCTATTTTTAAGCTTAATGATAGGCACAGAGAATTTTTTTCATTATTGTTCCTTAAACTATGCTTACATTATATCTTCTCATAAAAAGAAAAATACATATTACACAATAATCTTAAATATATATTTATTTATTACATTACATAAATTTATATAAATAAACATATATTATACAGTAATATTCATGAAGTATATGTTAGAAAATAATTTTGAAACAAAATAAAAATATACATATATGCATGTGAATAGACCCAAGTACCTATGCACACATATATATATGAAAATAAATATCTCTGCATGTTAGGATTTCTTGTGAATTTATTTGTGTCTGTATGTCCTATTTTTCTACAGAAAATATGTATTAGTTGTAGAGTAAATGAATACTTTGTACTGGAAGAAGTTAAAATTAGAAATTTCTTCCTATAATGACTTCCAGAGATACCAAATTCTCTGCTTTGACTAGGTCAAAAAGTGTGATTTCATCTCTTTTTTAATGCTGTTATTTTTCTGCTATAAGCGTTTAGACTACTCACAGCAGTGTCAATGAATTATGACTTCTTATCATTTGTTTGGGACAAGATTGCAGGTAGATTTGACGAAGGTTGCACAGAAGGTCTGTGTTCCAATGAGAATTAATCCCCAATTTTTTTAGATTCGATATGCATATTTTTCCTAAAATGCCACTGCCTTTTACAAATAAGTTATATATTCAAGAAAAAACTAAACTTCCCATTAGGCCCATGAGAGTAAAAGGGAGCTTGAAAATGGGGTGGCAGGCCATAAAGGAGGAATTAAAGCATGTTCTTATTAGAAGAACTATGAAGTTTTTCAACTCTTAAGCTAGCCATCAGCCCTCACCTGGACTTAACATCCTCCTCAGCATGGCAACTAGATCATTCACATTCTTCACTTTCAGAGGGGCTAGTTTAATTTAAGAAAATTTGGTCCCTCAGGCACATTAAGCCAACAAACCCCTATTAACCTTATTTCAATCACTGTTTTGCACAGAGGACCTAGAGAGAACTATACTTATAAACCTTCATCTTTCTAATGCTGCCCCCTTTTTCTCTTCCTTGGAACAGGATTCAAGTTTCTACCTACATCTGTGTCTCCTCTTTGCTTAAATTTTCAGTGAATTCTTCCTTGGTCAACAGAACCCTTCAAGGTCCAACTTCCTATTGTGAAATGTTCAGCTTATAGAAGTATCAGTTCTTCACCCTGTGCCAGGGAACACTCCCAGCTCTGTCCCTACTGAAATTCAGGTCTGTACTCTTCTCCAAGTCACTCCAGAACCCATGCTTGAAGCATCTTCTAAGCCTTTTTTCCTGCATTAATTTTCTGATGGTTACCTCAAACACAAAGCAAAGATTTATTAATGGAGTAATCTCCTCATTGCCCTTCTGAATGTAACACTGAATTTATCCCTTATCTCTCACTCCAGGAATTGTTAACCCACTTTCATTCTTTTCCCTTTTCATCCATTCTGCCATCCCCTTACCCATCTACCCATACAGCTAGCTGTATTCATTGCTTTCTCTAATTTGGGGGCCAGAGATAATTACATAAACATGGCTATGCTCTAAAAAACAGAAAAAAAATCACTACTTCTGTTCATTGAAATTTAATTCATTCTTTAGTCTGTTTATTTAATTTAGTTTAAAATTTAGTAAGGCATAGCATAGATTTAAAATGTGAATAGTTATTATGATGTAGATGATCATTATAATTTTTTCTTTATATTTTAAATTTTATTTTTCAAATTTTTTAACTTCTTTACTTCTCTGTATAATTTTTTTGTCTAACTTTTTAAAAATTAACATAAAATGTATTATTTGTTTCAGGGTACAGGTGTATGATTCATTAGTCTTACACAATTCACAGCAATTGTTACAATTTTCTATTGAGAATGCTTAACATTTTGTGGATTCCTGGTTTTAAAGTATGCTAATTGATATTGATTTAAATAAAACTATCTTTTAAAAATTCTGTAAACATTTTCCCATGTAAGTATATACATATTTTATGTTTTTCATTACATAGTATAGTAATTTGTATTATTTTATTAGGAACATTTGGTATTTTGGGGTGCCTGGGTGGCTCAGTAGGTTAAGCCTCTGCCTTTGGCTCAGGTCATGATCTCAGGGTCCTGGGATTGAGTCCCGCATTGGACTCTCTGCTTGGCAAGGAGCCTGCTTTCTCCTCTCTCTCTCTCTGCCTGCCTCTGTGCCTGCTTGTGATCTCTGTCTGTCAAATAAATAAATAAAATCTTAAAAAAAAACAAAAAAGAGTCAGGAGCATTTGGTATTTTTTGAGTACTTTTTTGTGCTGCTATTTATTTTTTTCTTTGTTTCCTTTATAAAAGTCACCAATATCATTTCAGTAACTGGTTATTTATACATGAGTTTAGTTCTAAATTACACTGAGAAAACTTCCATTGTCTTTTCACTTCATCTTGGAGGATATTCCATCCTAGCTTGCTCAGAGGAAAATCAAACTGGGGCTCCAATCACCAGAGGCAGCCCTAAAATTATGAACAAACAATAAAATTGGCATTCCTGATTCCCATCAACATCATGCAGCTGTGTAGATAAATAAATCATATGGGGTAAATGTTTCCGTTCCATCTAATTGGAGTATACTCTTATAGACTAGCCTTACTATGCAAAAATAGTTATTGCTGTCTTATATGTTCATTTTCATTTTCATCATCATCATCATCATCATCATCATCATCATATCTTATTCAGATGAGTTGATTAGAAAAACTCTAATGAGTTACAGGATTTGATATCATGCAAATGCACTTTTTCACTAGTTGATGAGTTTATTCTCATCTTTCGCTTAAGAATACAAACTCATAACAAGGGTGAATCAAGCCTATGCATATGTAATGATGTAGAAATAGTTCTATTCTATGTATGTGTGTATATGTGTCTGCTGTTATCTTGTCTATTTTGTTATATGGCTCTCTTCAATAAAATGTTCTGTGAGCTTCTTCTACTCTTAGACCAAAACAACAACAACAACAACAACAAAACTCAAAAAACAAAAACCTGTACCCCCCGGTTATTGAAAAAATCTTGACATTGTTTGAATTTTGTTTTGTAATGACGCTTGAAATGAATTTTGGAGTAATAATTTAAGAAACATATTTAATGCCCATGTAATCATCAAATTCAGTAAAAATTTCCATTTCCATTTAGTATGTTAAAGAACTAATATAGTAATAGGACTGTAGTGTATCTCACACCTTGATGTATTAAGAATAATCAGAAATCCTTTGAATACAAAAATCTACTTATTAGAAACATTAATATTACATTTATGGCATACAGATAAAATTTACATTAAAGCACTTTACAATTGAGATGGTAAGGAGTCTGAATTAAATATATGGAGGAACTTATCTTAAATAATAATCATTTCAAAGTAATAACCTGTCTAAAAATGACAGCTTAGTGCTTTTGCATTTGGTATTCAGCAAGTAGTTTGCCTGTCAAAACTGCCAATGCTGACTGATAAATGTTCAAAAGACTCTATTGGAATATTGACAAACTCTCAACTTGTGTGTATTATGGAGATAAGAAGACTAAATTTATATTTACTCTAACTTATGGCCCAGCCCTGAACTTCACGAAACAGAAAAGCTTTGTTAATAATTTCTCAGGATGATGGGCATTATGTGTGTGAATCAGGATACACACACACACACACACACACAACACTCCATAATTTTTATCACAAAACCATGTGGCATTGTATTAGTCAGGATTCTATCAGAAAAACAGAAGCTGCAAGATATTTACATTAAGAGATTTATTGCAGTCTGGAGAAGCAAGTCTGAAATCTATAGGGCAGGGATCCAGGAAAGGCAGGCAGGAAGGTTTAGATATGGGAATGGAAGCTGTCTCCATAGGTCAAATTTCTTAAGGAAAACTGAGTTTTTGCTCATAACTGATTGAATCAGGCCCATGCAGTTTATCGAAGGTAATCTCTCTTACTTGAATGCAACTGATTATTTCATCATATCTACAAAATCTCTAGATTAGTATTTGATGAAATAACTGGGTATTGAAACATAAAACTAACCATTACATGCATAGTTCAATAATATGGATGTGTCTTGCTGCCCTGAACAGTACAAAAGAATATTTAAGGTTATCTCATCATAAACACATCCTTGTACTGGCTTGAAATGCTAAACATGTGGGTATGTTAGCCATTTAAAAATGTATTAGTGTCTAATAAACATGACATTCTTTGTATCAAAAGACTGCAGTCAAAACTCTTGAATTTTCTCGGACAATGTCCATGCAGTACAATGATAATCCCTAATGCTATTTATAATATCATTTGTATACTGCATTCGTAAGCCACTAAGTTTATACAGTGACATATTTTCACTTTATCTCTCCTGGTCTGGTATAATTCTGCATCATGCTATGCAAATTGCTCTACTCTGATGTGTTTAAAGCATTAAACATAATAATTAATTATTCACTAGCACATGAAATAATTTATATCTTATTGGCTTTAATGTAGTCAGATGATTGTGCATTCTTAGAATGATACATAGGTCCCCATTTATTCAATTCTTCATTTAAAAAAAATTCATTAGACAAGGAAACATGAAGGATTTCAATGAGAATGATGGAAATAATGAGATTGTGGTTAGATAAAGAAGGAAATGTAGATAGAGGTGGATTTATTGAGTTTGGAAACAGGTGGTAAGATGAGAGAAAAGTAATTTATCATAGTATTCAAGAGTAAAATATGGAACCAGAAGTACTTTGCTTCGAATTACAGATTTGCCACTTAGTTACTGGCTTTGAGAAAATTATACAATGTATTTGTGCTCCTATTTCTTCATCTGTGAATGGTCTTAATAATATCTACCAATGATTTATTCAGTAAATATTTAATAGAGTATAATATGTGAGTAAGGCACTACACTAATCATTGGATGTACAATAGGGACTGATATGGACACATGGTTTTACAATGGAGCTTATAACTACACAGAGTTAATACTCAAGGAGATTAGTACCATGCCTGACACACAGAAAATAACTAATGAATGGAAATTTTTATTATTCCTGTAATTTTTAGTAGCATGGCATCAAGTATGTAATAGGGTGCTCCAGAGAAACAGAACTTAAAAGGGATATATATTTATATATAGATAAAGACATTTATTATGAAGTATTGGCTTGCATGGCTATGGAGACAAGAAGTTCCATGATCTGTCATCCACAAGCTGGAGATCCAAGAAAGCTGTGGTAGTGTTTGAAAGCCTGAGAGCCGGGAGTGCCAATGGTTTAGTCACTAATCTGAGTCTGAGACCTGAAAACAAGGAGCAGAAAGGGCAGAAGATTGATGTTCCAGCTCATGTAGTTGGCAAAGAATGAATTCAACCTTCTCTTACATTTTTTTTTTTAATTTAAACCCTGAATGGATTGCCTGATGCCCATCCTCATCTGACAGGACCTTCTGCTTTATTCAGTCTACTGATTCAAATACTAACTTCTTCCAGAAACACTCTCAGAGACGCATTAAGGAATATTGTTTAACCAGCTACTGGGGCATCCCCTGGCCCAGTCAAATGCCCTAGAACATCAGAAACACTGAAATTTCATCGAGTGGGCAGACCCATTTGTTCATGAGATTTATCTTATACCTTACAGCATAAATTTGTATTGTAAGTCATCCCAACTACTGTCACTTCTTTCTTATTAGAGTTTATTAATACAACATTGTTGATATAATAGACAGTGGGTTGACGTATTTTTTCTCTAAAGAACCAGAGAATATATATCTTAGGGTTTGTGGGCCAAATTTAGTTTCTGTCACATAGTAGTGCGTGTGTATATGTGTGTGTGTGTGTGTGTGTGTGTGTGTGTACAACCATTTACGAATGTGATAACCATACTTAACTCATAGGCCTTACAAAAACAGGTAGTGGGCTGAATTTGGCTAATAGGCCAGGGTTTCCAAGCCCTTTAGTAGCCAATCTCATTTACTTTGAGATTCTGGGATGATCAGGTCTCTGTAAAATTGAATTATGGCACAGATCACTCTAATTGAGTTAGCTCTAAAACGTAAGAATCAAGATACAATGCTATCTCTGCTGACAATGCAAACTACTTCTGGTGTTCTTTCCCTTGTAGTAGAAACGAACAAATGTAAAGGAGACAAAAGAGACAAGAGGAAGAATAGACACTGTTGCAATTATCTTTTGTTTACTTTCTTAGTAACCAACTGTTATTCTCTAGGATACATCAGTCTTCTGCACAAATGAAACAGTGAGTTAAGTGGGGAAAGTGATAGGAATCCTCTCCTTGACA
Organism: Mustela erminea; assembly: GCF_009829155.1. Classification (NCBI taxonomy): domain Eukaryota; kingdom Metazoa; phylum Chordata; class Mammalia; order Carnivora; family Mustelidae; genus Mustela; species Mustela erminea. The sequence continues at coordinate 41,018,675 of NC_045626.1, forward strand.
TCTTTCAAATCTTTGATGCTGATGCTATACTCTGCAAACCCCTTTCCCCCCAAGAATTACTTTTGATTTATTATTTTGGAAGGGAAGAAAAATTCCAGGGCTTCCTGATTGACACTTCTTATCCCAATATCTCTAATTCTGTCAGGGAGTTAATGTCCTTACATTAAGTACCTTACATTTTTTTAAAAGATTTTATTTATTTATTTGACAAACAGAGATCACAAGTAGGCAGAGAGGCAGGCAGAGAGGGAGAGTGGAGGAAGCAGGCTCGCTGCTGAGCAGAGAGCCCAATGCAGGGTTCGATCCCAGGATCCTGAGATCATGACCTGAGCCAAAGGCAGAGGCTTTAACCCACTGAGCCACCCAGGCGCCCCTAAGTACCTTACATTCTGATCACTGTTGACTATATCCACTTATCCTCATACACCCATATGACTACATTATCCTTGTGGTCCACAATAATGTTATAGATCTCCCAAAGTTAGCATTAATTCAGAATTAGTATTCAATCATTTTTAAATAGTATGGGCATCTTACTTTCTCAGTATTCGGTACACTTTCTCAGTAAACCTGGGAAATAGCTCTATGGGAAATCTAGGAAAGAAACTTAAAGTGCATTTTCAGGATATTAGCGGAGTTTCTTTGCACAAGTATACCTGGAATCCTTCAACAGATTTGGATTTTACAAATCTGGGCATTGGGTACCTGATCATGGCTATTGTGGTACCTCCCATCAAATCTCTGAAGGCATACCTAAAATATTTCCAGGAACTTTCCGAGTAGCCATAAAATTTATTGCTAAGGACACCATGATCAATAAGAAACCACCAAAGCTTTATCTAGTCCAGATCATTCTAGTGCTGAATAGAGCAAATATATATTCATCCTATAAATTAGAGGTGCTTCTTAAATGCTTTTAGCATCACTAGTGAAAATAAATATCCGTTTTATTAGCAGTATCTCCTATTACCCCCTTGGTCTATAGAAAATAGCCATTACACACTTTTCAAAGATTCTGTTCTTACCCCATCAATATATTTCTGAAAGTCATGGTGAAGAGTCTCTCTCATGGACTTTACCATAGGACTAGATAAAGGATGGTTATGTAAGCAGTTTGGCCTACAATATGTCTGAAATTATTTTTCCCTTCCCTGATTCAACACCATAAAAATACATTCCCATACTTATTTTCCAGATTTGTGTTGGTACAATTTAGCAAGATCTGGTAATACTTTTGATTTGTAACCCTGTCCTGTACCTTTAACTTTGTAATTGATCTCCTGAAATATACTGGGATCTGACCAACATTATAGGTTGGAAGCCAATGAGCAGTACAGGGAGGGACAAATGAGGAGAACTAATTTTGTGCTACAAGGTAACTAACTTTCTCATGGAAATGCATTACAGCCTCTTCAAGCAAGGCAGAAGTGGCCCTTGCAGGTTGAAGAGACATTTGTTGATTCTCATGGGTGGAAGTGTCTGAGTCATTGCTACTTAGTATTCCACTATTCTGCAATTGAGCTGAGAAAAATATTGCTATTGTCATGATTATGTTAACACTGTATATTTATTTAGCCAAAATTATGAAATACATATTCTAGGAGGATAGGAGAAGAATGTTAAGACAAGTAAATCTTCATGTTTTCTGGTAGAAATTAATAATATCTACATCTCAAATGTGAAAAATAATATAATAATATTATAAACATACTATTTAGAAATGAGAACATGTAAGAGGAAACAACTAAAGAATTGAAATTGATAGTCTCTGCGGAATAGGATTCTGGGGTGAGGTAGATGACCATGATTATAGTTGTAAGGATTTCAGTAGTGTTGACTATTTAAAACCAGGTATATACGCTGTATGTTTTTCTTTTCCTTTTTTTAAAAGTTTTATTTATTAGACACAGAGTGACACCAGGAGAGAGAACACAAGCAGGGGGAGTGGCAGAGGGAGAAGCAGGCTCCCCATGGAGAAGGGAGCCTGATGGGCTTGATCCCAAGACTTTGGGATCATGACCCGAGCCAAAGGCAGATGCTTAATAGACTGAGCTACCTGGTGGCCTGTATGTATGCTATATTAACACAAATTAAAAATGTATGCGGGTATGTATGTGTGTGTAAATATATTAGTTTGCTAGGGCTGCCTAACAGAATACACAAACTAGGCTGTTGAAACAACAGAAATTTATTTTCTTACAGTTCTGAAGCTTGGTAGTCCAAGATCAAGGTCGGCTAATTTAGATTCTCCTGAGGTTTTTCTCCTTGGCTTGAAGATAGTCTCCTCTCTTTATATCCTCACATAGCTTTTCCTATGGTGTATTTTGTATGTCCAGTTTTCCTCTTATAAGAACACCAGACAGATTAGATTAGGGTTTACCTTAATCTTATCTTTTCAACTTAATTATCTCTTCAAAACCCTTTCTCTAACTATCATCATATTCTGAGGTACTTGGAGTTCAGAGTTTCAACATATGAATTTTGAGAGACACTTCAGGCCATAACATATATTAGATTATCACAAAACCATAAAAGACACACACACATACACACACATCTCTTCTCTCTACCTCTCTTTCTTTCTTTGGCTGAGAGAGAGAGACTTTTAGCCATTGTTTTAAGAAAGTTATCTCATTTTCAAATATTTGTTTTTTGCCTGTAAATACAAATTTCAGTGGGTCATAGAATAAATGGTTTATGAAGTTCCTAACCCAGTAACTGCATGTTGTAAGCTCTCTGAGTGCTCAGTGGGTTTTGCCCATCCTGATAATATGTGTGTATTCAGGCTATGACTTATTCAACACTTATTGCATATTAATCGCATTTCAGGAACTTTTCTTAGGAAGAGAATGTGAATATAAAATATTTTTAAGGCTTCAGCAATTTATATTTATTGTAAATAAAAAGTAAAGCAAAATTTGTGATTGCTATGACTATAGAAACCTCCACAACACGCTAAGGAGGTATAAAAGTGCTAAAGGTCAAGTCTACCTATTGATAGACTCACTAGAGTTTTATAACAGAGATGATGTGTAATTTAGAGCTTCACTGTTAAATAAGAGTCTGCAATAGGAAAGAATTGCATTCAGGGTAGTGCAAAATAGAAAAGCAAAGCAAACCAGGAATAATAAGAATCATCTATTCAGAAAAATGAAAAGAATGAATGTAACAGGAATAGAGAGCTCAGGGTGGGCGGAATGCGTCAAGAGATTACATTATACCAAATATATTTTCTTGGCATTATTTTATTTGGTTCTGAAAGCATCACTATGAATAAGTACTCTTATTATCTCCATGTTATGAATGAGAAAAATAAGTCTATAAAGGTGAAATCCATTGCTCAGTGTCACCCTTATAATAAGGGACAGACTCCACTGCTGAATCCCAGCACCTTATTTCTTTTCTTCTCCTTCTCCTTTTCCTTTTGCTTCTCTTCCTCCTGCTCCTCCTCCTTTAGGTCAAGATTATTGCATTAACTAACTGATTTGGTCATGATTAGCACTTAATGGTCATCTTCTCAATACATTATGGGGCCAGGATGATATAAGTGAACCATCTTTCATATCTAAGAGTCTTCATTTTTTTCCTGCAAACATTTATTAATATGGATAGCTGTCAAAATATTTAAAGCTTGGGGCGCCTGGGTGGCTCAGTGGGTTAAAGCCTCTGCCTTTGGCTCAGGTTATGATCCCAGGATCCTGGGATCGAGTCCCGCATAGGCTTCTCTGCTCAGCAGGTAGCCTGCTTCCTCCTCTCTCTCTGCCTGCCTCTCTGCCTACTTGTGATCTCTGTCTGTCAAATAAATAAATAAAATCTTTAAAAAAAATTTGAAGCTTTAATATACACAGGTCAGCCAAACTAGATCCATAATACTTGATTTCACTCATTTTGGACCACTTACTATGTTGAAAAGTTGTGCTGTTGACAATTAAGACTCTTAAAATTAAGATGACAATTAAAATGTGTCTCTAAATATTACACCTAGTCTATAGCTTATAGGAATGGCTAAATTTCCAATTCTTTTTATGTCTTTTTCTGAGCTAAAGAGAATCTCTTGCTATCCTGAATTTTTATCTCTCCCCAAGACAAATGGACACAATGCATGCATATTTTATTTATCTCTACATTCCCTGAGACTCGGGATCTGTATAGAAGAGTGACAATTCCATCTCAGGGCTACTAGAATTTCATCTCTCCAGAAGGCACCATCCAGTTTCAGTGGTGCAAGGACAGTGGAGTGACAACTCCACTGGGAAGATAATAATATACATTATAGGATATACAGACTTTTGAACAAACATGCTAAAAATATCAGCTTTTATATGAAAGCCGTGTATTTGTTTTTTTTTAATAGTGACCTTTTCCCAATCTTTTTGCAAAAGACTATAATTTCACCACTTAAAAAAGATTTGGAGGAACAAGAACAAAATCAGACAAAACAGGAGAATGGCATACATATTAAGGTTTGGAGGTTTCAAAAATTAACCATTAGAATCTCTTTCTCCAATCTCTTAATTATATTTTTAACTTCAGTTCCATTGTCATTGTAGAGTAGCTTTGAAGAAGTTCTAGGAGTTTTAGGCTGCAGATTAATAACATTTCAGATAATTAGCAGAAGAACAAAGTAGCTTAATAGCTTTGGAGGCATGAGGCCTATAGAAAGAAAAAAAAAAAAAACCTTTTTAGTTGAAATTGCCTTGGGGTCACATTAGTATTTAATCAATGTGTGAGGGTTCATGGTAATATCGTGATGCTGACTGGTTCAATGGGCATAGAGACTCTGTTTTAGAAGTACATATTTCAATAGCAGATAATGCTTTAAAAGTTTGATAGCAATTTCCAGGAGTTTCCATATTTTAAAACTTGAGATATGGATTATACATAGTGAAAATTAGTCCTACTTTAATGAACCTACAGTAAGAGTCCATTAATTTAGAATACTGGGCTTTGTAATTGATAGTTAAAAGAAAGAAAGAAAAAAAACTTTAACCATCTAGGTATATAATACCATAAACTTTAGTTTCACTCAAAAAATTATACTCCTGTTTAAAGCAGAAGACCAACTGTGCCATATTGTCCCTAAGGGCATGGAAGTATATTCATTCTCAAGTCCTTGCATCAGTACCTTTAAAATTTCAGAAATGACAGAGAGGCGAGCATGCTGATATGCAAATAAACACTCCCTTCTGCTTTGCAAGTGCCTTGATGACATTGCGGATTGTTTTGAAACACTTAAAAGACCTTTCTTTCCACTCAGCCTTGATGCCAGTCAGTGGGGATTGTACATTCTCTTCTGTCCTACTCCCTTTCTCACATAAGAATTGTGGCCTCCAGTTGTGCCAAAGAGGAACGTCACCATAACCATAATTACTAAGTCCAAAGCACTTCATTGTAATGGATTTGTTATTTGTTCATGATAGTTGTTCATTATATATCTTCCCCACCAGATTGTAGGTGTGCAGAGGGAAGGAATCTTTTTCTTTCATTGCCTTTTTATTTGTTTTTGCACTGATAAATTCCCAGTACCTAAGAGAGATCCTGGTATATAGTAGGTACCCAATCCATTTTTACAGAACGAATAAATGTTTCAATAAATAAATAGATTTAGATCTTCATTTTGTCCCAATATCTTTTACAAAAATCACAGTCACTGGTTATGTCTGTACTTCCTGGCATGAGAGCAAATATTCTCCTGATACCCAGGTCTGAAAATGTCCTGTCTGCAAATGGAACAAATTCTGTGTCTAATAAACAGCATCCTAGATCTGATCAGAGCACTACATAATAGCTGTCTTATCCTTTCTCCAATATGATAGCTAGCGTTCCTCCCTCACTTTTCTAGTCAGTTTCTGTCTGCCTTATTCTTCTTCATGCAATGAACTCACTCACATTCCACTCACCCCTGCCACTACCGCCTATGCACATGCAGGGTAGTGGGAGCCTGGAAGTCTGCCTTAATCCTAGCCAATAGGTTGGGACACCTGACACTCTTGCCTGGTCTCTGAAACTTGATCACTCAAGAATTACCTTAATTTTGGCCTTATGTTAAGTAAATGCCCTTGTCAATGACCTGTCACCTAACATTACATTTTACCACTGCCCAGAGCACTTAACCACAAGCTTTTTTGTTATTGATAGCTTAGTGGATTTGATCTAAATTCCTACATGCTGGTTTGTACTTGGTTGATGGGCTTTCATTCTCATAGACAGGCTTAGATCCTCTGGAAATGTAAGCAGTTTGACACAGCTAGCATTTTGCTATTTATCAACCATAATGCCATTAAAGAAAAATTGCATCTGAAGGTTAAGAACAGTCTGTCTTGGATAAAGATAAAATAAGCCATAACCTATATGGTATGATTTAAGAGATCAATAGGAAATTAACTTGATCTTTAAACCTACCCCATTAATAACACACATTGACCAAAATATTAAATATTATTTCTATAATTAACAGGTGTGTGTATTCCTCTGTTACCACAAAATTATAAGAAGTTAGAATATTAAAACTTGTCTCTGACAGTGTCATGTTCTTGGTTAGAAAACGTTGTTAAAAAAAAAATCAGCCGAATAAATGTAAAGATAAAATTGGCTTTATTCAATGGTTCATGATTGGGCAGCATCCCATCTAGCAAACAGGAAAAAAACAAAAACAAAAACAAAAACAAAAAACAAACAACCAACCTCTAAGGAGCTATAGAAAATAGAAGAACTTTATGGGCCAAAGAAGGAGGGACAGGAAGTTATTCTAACAAAGAATGGGTTGTTTAAGCAAGGTCAACTTTTATGGCAAGAACATCTAGTACCTTGTTTTCACTCATCCATTTAGACACAAATATCTATGTAAATCATAATACATTTATACCTTCACATTCTTATGGTTATCTAAATTAGATCTTCCCCCAGTCACAAAAAGATCTTACCCCAGCACACATCTTTGCAAGGAATTTAGAACCACTTTTTATTTCATTCTAGGAGATTTACTTCCAGTGTGTGCCAAAAACCTAACTGACTCCTGGCTCGAACAGGCAATTGCAACCATCCCAAAAGCAAATCCATGAGCAGTGCCACCTTAGTAAGAGTGGTTTATGCTCCAACAGGTTCTGTTGGGACATTTCTAACAACCTCTGTCTGGTGATCATTCTTCCTGGTCCTCTGAATGCCTTGATGGCTGGGACATACATAGACAATGCCTCTTCAGTTACCTAATTGTGCCCCTAACCATTCCCAAACTGAGACACCTCATTGGTGAATTCCCCTGAATTTATATCATTGAATTAGTTATAAATGTTCATAATTCAAGATTTCCTTCAAAGAGTGGATTTATTCAGGCAATGTTGTCTTCCTTTGGGGGACAGTGGCGATCTATCAGACAGAGTTCCTTGTTCATGTTCACCAGGAAATTCCTGATGGACTGATTAAGGTTACATTCTTCGGAGAGGCTGAAACTGCAAATAGGTTAGATAGTAAGTATTGGTTTGGTGATGTAGGCCTTAGCAAAGCGACTCCATTTTGATTCTCTTGTCTCTTTTTTAACACTTTTAATGACCCTCTATTGCTCATCAATTGAAGTCCAATCTCTTTAGACCCACGCAGAGCATTCCGCCAATCTAGTACCATCCTTATACTCTTCATTTATCAGATACCTTAACCAAACTGCAACATTCCTTCTCCCCACATACATTCAGAGTTTGCCTGCTCTGTTTTTTGTCCCTTCTCTCCACTTAGTCTGGTACACTTGCCTCTCTATATAACCCCCCAAAACTGGGTAAAATGTCAGGCTTTGGAGTGAAAGACATGGGACTAAAGCTATCTGGGTCATTTTGCACCTGTGTGAGCAAGTATTACTTCATCTGAATTTCCCTTTTAAATACATAAGTGGATAATATAATATCTACTCTACCTATAGAGTATATTTTCATGCCAAAATAAACAATATAGATAAGATAGGTAGCTCAATCCCTGATATGAATATCCACTACCCAACTTCCTAAATATAGCTTAAGTTTCAAGCATTCTCTGTTGGATTTTGTTAAAGTAATATATATGCTATCAGTATCTTCATGTACATATAAACATAAGATGAGTAATACATAACAATTTTGAACAGCCTCTTTTAGAATTACTTTATCAGACTAAGGAAGAGACTTCAAAGTTCTGATCAGGAAAGTGAACAACTAAGGAAAGAAGAAGGGAAAGAAAGGATGTTATTCCCCAAGGGAAGTTTAGGGGGAGTTTGGAAACACAGCATCTTGAAGAAGGATAAAAAGTGCAGGAGAAAGAGTGGTGAAGAGTAAGCTACATGATAGTAAAGAATACCTTTCACCTTTATTGTCCTTGGGTAGCTGAATCATTAGTCTTTCCTCTTCCTCCTCTATCCCACACCCAGTGTTTTGCTCTTTTTGTCAGGGTGGCTCAATCTCAAGGTGCTAGTTTGTGTCATGGGTTGAGATTTCCCAAAGCAGACCCTGAGATGAAGATTGACAGGTGAGACATTTATTAAGAAAATGCTGTGTGGGCAGTTGACACAGAGTATGTAAAGCAGGACAGGGAAGAGTATGATATGGATAATCTAAATGAGGTACCATCACAAGCAAGGTGCTGCAAAGGGTGACTTCCACCTGATCTTGCAAGAGATTTCTGAAATGTATGTCATGCCTCACTCTTGTTCTGACCTGAGGTGAGGAAGAATCAAATTCCCATGTGCTTCTTGATCTCTGTACAAGACAGGCAAAGGAGGTTCTGGTAGCCTAGGAACACTTCTCTGGAAAAGAACTGCACATGCTGAATTTTGGAAATAAAAGAACAAAACATGACGATCTGCTGCTCCTACCTCTTCCCCAACTCCCATGTGCACACAAGGGAAAAAAGACATCCAAGGATCTCTGAGCAGAGCTCCAACATTGTCCAAACACCAGTTAAGTCAAGTGAGAACTGTGACATGATTACCACTTAAAGTCTGCTGTGGGAGTGCAGAATTCTTAAACACTTACCTTTTGCTCCGCTTTCATGACCACTCTTAGAATTTGAATGTATGGCCTCTGTGACCAGAAACACCAAAACCTAGGGCACTCCTAGGAAGGACACTCTAGAAATTGAAATAAAGTAAGTCTTTAAGCTTAGACAATCCAGATGGTCAATATTTTATTTAGCTTTGAAATCTGGCATTTTATAATCAGTGTTCCTGGGGAATGCTGGGGCACTCACTTTGGAAACCTTAGATTCTATTTCAACAAGTGAGCCCTTTAATGCATAAATAAGCCATTATGCTCGGTCTGAAATATCAATGCAGCTTCCACAGTTGCTTAATTTATTTCAAGGAGCATAGGGTACCTGTCCATTTTATGCATCCCACTCCTATATTCTTACTCTATTGTTTACAAGAAAGAATATACCATATGCAGAAGTACGTGCCCATTTTATGTGCCCAATTCCTATATTCATACTCATTATTTACAAGAAAGGATATATGGTGTGCAGAAGTGGGAGCAAACTGTGTTAGTCCCCTCAGCAGTAGAATGAGCCCTTGTGAATTAACACAAGCAGGAATGTGTCAGAGAAGCCAAAGTTAGCTATATTGCAGGCCTTTTCTCTGTGCTTTAATTTTGAAGCAGAGCATTAGCTTTGACATTTTTCAGTTGATAGGTATTTCTCTAGCTATTCCTTGGGGATTTCAAAGTAGGCTAAAAGGCTTTTTGAAGGATGGGGAAATGAAGCTTTTATATTTGTTATTTCCAATGCAGCTATTACTGAGAAAATTAGCTTCATGTTGAGGCTAGAACAAACAATACAAGATTACTTCTCTGGGTCTCAAACCAGACTTCTGACAGTGTGTTTTGCTCTGCATCACCCTGCACACCCCCCAAAATTTCATTTTTTTTTTTTGAATGGTCCTAGCCAAAGTAGCTAGAAGAATAAATTAATCACATTCCTTTTCATTAAAAAAATGTGATGTTAAAGATCAGCTAACATATTCTTTCCTGTAGGCAGGCAGAACTCCCAAAATGATGTTGCTTATAACTCTCTAAAGCTGGATCTTTTTGCTATGACAAATGCCAAGCTCCTTAAAAAAAAATTGGTGAGGTTTATTGTGAAAACCCAAGATATACAGTTTTCATGGTACAGTTCAGACTCAGCCTAAGCAGAGTGAATCCTCCTAATACCCGAAAATGAGAGATAATATCATGCATGAACCAAAAACTTCACATGCTTTAGCTGTTGGTTGAAAATCCCACGTAAATCATATAAATAGGTCCCCTTGTGAACCAATCCTTCCCAAATCAACTAAGAGGAAATGGTTTCTTCATTTATGCTTATGACTTTGGGAAACAGTTTCAACATTTAGTTTGCTCTGTATGCTTTTTCCTTAGCAAACTGTTTACAAAATCACACTTGTCAAACATTAGCAAAGGAAAATATTTTCCTTTACTGTAAAGAGCTCTCAGCACAAAGCCATAGGGGTAGAGATATTGCAGAATTCATCTAATTTCCTATCCAGCAAGAAGAATTTAGGTGTGAAGACATTTATAATTTTTATATTATGAGACTTTTAGGTGCATATACATTTAAAATTGCCATATCTTCTTGATATATTGTCACTTTTATCTTTATGACATGTCCCTATTTATATCTAGAAGTATTTCTTGCAAGAAATCCAAATCTATTTTCTGTGATATTAATATAGTCATTCCAGTTATTTTATAGATTCTATTTGTGGAAGATATGTTTTTCTATCTTTCAACCTATTTGTGTATTTGAATATGAAGTACATATATGTAGATAATGCCTAGGAAAGTCATGCTTTTTAATCCAGTCTAATAATCTCTGCCTTTTGATTGAAGTGACTTGTCCATTCACACTTAATGTAATTATTGATATGGTTGGGTTTACATGTGCATTCTTTATTAATTTTCTATATATCTCTTGTTTTTTAGTCCTCCGTTTTTCCATTAGTGCCTCATTTATTATTAAATAAATGCTTATAAATGTATCTGTTTATGTCTTTGCAAATTTTTTTAAAATTTATTTTCAAGTGACTGGCTGTTTCATTGGTTACAAAACACATTTGATTTTTATGGTTTCATTTTTTGTTTGTTTGTTTCTCTATCAGTTCCTCCCTGTGTCCTTTTGTGTTAAACAAATATTTTTGAACACCACTGTAGTTTTTCTGTTGATGTAAAGTATTTTTAAATTATTTAACAGTAGAGAGATAAAAACTATTTAAGAAAAGTTTACATAAAAATTGTAAAGTTTAAAATTGCAGTAGCCAGAAAAAAAAATCCAGTAGAATTTCTGAATAACAGATATAAGACAGCAGCAGAGCAAATCAGTGAATTTGAAGTTTGATCAATAGATATTATCTAATCTAAAGAAAAATTACAGAGCAACATTAGACATAGTAAGTCACATGTAATGTGAGTCTCATAAGGAAGGAAAGGGAAAGAAAAATATTTAAAGACATAATGGCTGTAAATTTTACAAATTTGTTGAAAAAGATACAAGAATCTCAACAAATCCCAAAACAGTATAAATCCAAAGAGAATCATACCCAGGCTCATTATTGCAGAGGTAGCTTTAATGTATGAGTATGCATATCTTTTGGTAAATTTATTGCTAAGTGATTTATTCTTTTTGATGATGTTCTGAATGGAATTATTCCTAATTTCTTACTGAATTGTTCATTGCTGGAGTATAAGAGCACAATTTTTATATATTTATAGTTTTACTTGTGCTTTTACTAAACTAACTTATTAATTCTAATAGGGGTGTGTGTGTGTGTGTGTGTGTGTGTGTGTGTGTATGTATTCCTCAGCATCTTTTGTATACAAGATTATGCCATTTGCAAATAAAAAGAGTTTTAATTTTTCCATTCTGATCTGGAGACTCTCTATTTCTTTTTCTTGCCAAATTGCCTTACCATTTTACTTTTTATTTTCTATATTTCATGTTATTTTGTTCTTTTTGTTTGTCCTTTACTATTTTCTTTTGCATTTCATGAATAACTTCTAGTGTAAAATTTTAGTTATTTAATAATTTTTACCATGTTTTTTGAATTACCAATTATCTTTTTAGTGATTGTTCTATAGTTTATCATACACAACTTATCAGAATCTACTTCAGATTTATACTAAGTTGGTTCTCCTGCTAATATTGCTATGCACATTATATTCATCTATATTAAAAATCCAATGATGCATTGTCATATTATTACTTTATATAATTTTAATCTTTTAAGGAAGATGAAAAAAGAAATAACATTTATGTAATATAGAGATTATTATATTAAACTTAATTATCATTTCTATCTTTCCTCATTTGTTCCTGTTCTTACTTCATTACAACTTTGTTTTCATATTCACCTCTTTTTTTCTTTGATTTTGTATTTGGGTTAAATTATAACCTAAAAAGTATTTACTTTATAAATGAATAGGTAAAATTATATCACCTAGGAATAGAAAACAACTGTACAAATGAAGATATCAAGTTATTTCACTTGGTAACATCTTGGAAAGAATTATAACATATTTTTTAAAGATTTATTTCTTTATTTGAGAGAGAGGGAGTATGGAAGGGAGGAGCCAAAGGAGAGGGAGAGAGAGAATCTTGAGTAGATTCCTGCTGAGCACTGAGTCTAACCCTGGGGTGTATCTCACAGTCCTGAGATCATGACCTGAGCTGAAATCAACAGTCAAGAGTCAGATGCTTAAAGGACTGAGCCAACCAGGTGCCCCTTAGATAAATAAATAAATAAATAAATATATGAAAAAACAATACATTATTGTATTCAAAAGCATCATCTAACATAATTTAGCTTCTACTCATCGGGCACGAGCCCACTGAAGAAGAGACTTGAGACAAAGAAGAGTTATTAGTCTCCTTTTTGTCTGTATTTAGTTGAGCACATATAAAACATTATAGTCAATTTGTTCACTTCATTTTCAGATTAGCAAGATTAGTAAATATTACAAAAGGATGGTAAATGTATAAATTATGTCCTATAAGAATTGTTCTAGGGACTGATATGGTACCAATATGGAATAGATCATTATTGCCATAACTGGAAAGAATGGCAATATGGAAGACAATTTGGATCTTTTTTCTCCCTGAAGAGATAGACGTCAAAATAAAGGGGAAGCTATAGGGTTCAAGTTTCAGTTCAGAAAAAGAGAGGGTATCTTTAACATATAAAGACAAATATTAGATGAGATAATTGGTTTCTATCACTAGAAGTATTTAAGCATAGATTAATTGAAAAATTAATTAAAATTTGCAGAATAATTAAGAATCAAAGCAAAAACTAAACAACCTAGCTTAAAACACTAGAACAGGTGATGGAATCTGGATAGCAAACCCTTCAGGGCTGCTTTCTACTTGTTTAAGTCTGCTCAAGATTGAAGAGCCTTTAAAAAGAGTCTCTCTGATGTTTGATTTATATATTCATATGAATATATTTTGGTCACTTTAACTGACAGTCCCGAAAATATCAGGCCATGAGGGCAGGGGATTTTCCCAGAAGAAAATTAGGAGACTGATTACAAAATCTGGATGGTGGATTAAAAAAAAATAAATAAGAACGAAAGCATATGCACTGTAGTAGGAATGTTTCATAGGTATATCAAACAAGTGTAGAGTGGTGTAGAGATCTTACATTTTCTTTTGTGTTTTTTGGATATTCTTTATATTACTTCATCTGGTAATATTGATATTGTAATTTGTTTTAGCCTTTTGTCTTTATTATTGGCAGCAAACATTACAAATAAAATGTTTAGAGTTTTGTTTGCGGTCTGTTGGAAGGAATGCATTTTTCTTTCTCCTGATATCTTGTCTCATGTGGAAGCAACTATACTAGAATACGAGTTCTGGTCTTTCTACCCTTTATCTGATATATGAAGCCAGAAGGAGGAATTGGCATGTGTAAGTCAGTAATTTTTTCTTCCCTTTTTATCTATGGAGTGAGCTGCCTGTAAAAGAAAGCATTCTTATCTTCTTCTTGCCATAAGTTTTTCAGAGCCAGGCCCCAGTTTTACCCAGACCTTAACAAAAGCACAGGTCTTGGCTGGTCTTGGCTCGTCTTAGCCATGTGCACGTTTCAAGAGAAGCAAATGTCAGTTTGTGGACCTTGTCAACCATATGGGGTCTTACAATAAAATCTCTTTCAATTTGATCTTGAACAATGTAAGCTCCAATTCCCATGAGCAGAAATGGCTGACATACATATTTGGCTTTGGGGAAAAGTTTTCCTATTATTAATCCTATTAAATATGAGAAGCATATCAATATTTGTTACTGTTACATTACACTGCAGTTACATAGGAAGTAGAAATTTTAAACTGGCAGTGGCATTATGAATTGAATTTTGTGCTCCTCCCTCTCAAATTCATACATTGAAACCCTAACCCTCACGGTGGCCATATTTGGAAGTGAGACTTCTGAAGAAGGAACTGAAGTTAAAGGAAATCATAAGTTTGAGGCCATGTTCTGATAGAATTTGTATCCTTATAAGTAGAGGCTCTCTCTTTCCCCCTCTCTCCATGCACATGACCCTAGGGAAGGCCAAGTGAAGACATAAAGAGGAAGCACCATCTGTAAGCCATGAAGAGAATCTTCACCAGAAACCAAACCTACCAATCTGTACTTTGGGACTTCAAGCCTCCACAACTGTGAGAAAAAAATATTCCTGTTCTTGGGACTAAGACAGTGCACAAAAGCCTTGGGCCAACAGGGGAGGAGTGCAAATCTCATCCAAAAGACTCAACGGAGGTTATCAGAGTCTTCAGTGATAAAGAAAGGGCGGTTTACTTGATTAGTCAGATCTTGTGGCATCTTTTCAAAAATGAGGCCTACTTAAAATTCTATTATATTCCTAATGTAATATTGGGAATATATTCTCAAAAAAACAAAAAAACAAAAATAACAACAACCCAAAACACAATACACACACACACACACACACACACACACACAGACACACAAACAGTGCTTGTTTAATGAAAGATGGGAATTTGAGGTTAAAGTTTTTTTTTATAATAGAATAACAAATAACAAATTCTAGGAGTGAGAATGACAATTTATTATAAAGAAATTCAGACAAACTGAAGTAAGAAACTCAGGATACAGGTTTTTCATCATGTATTTTTTTAGCACTGTATGTGTGTGTGTGTGTGTGTGTTAATGTAAAGTTGAGATGTGCATTGCAATTGCTTACAATAACTTTGACAAGGTAGCAGTTATATTTTCACTGCTTGTACATGGCAGGTCTACCCATAGCTGTATATTCTCTTTAATAGAATCATGTGTAATGTTTGTTACAACACACGTTAAGTTTAATAGCCATACAAAATGTCTTTAAAGAATTACTCCATGATTTGGCATTAAATGAAAAGTTACTGTATATTCAGGACAGCATGAAAAGTGATCAGTGGAGAGTGAATTTGATATTTGTGAAATATTAGCCATTAGTGAAATGACTATAATTCCTCACTTTCTTGCAAACAACCACCAAATGTTTATAGGATCTTAGAAAGAAAGACACCCTTGAGAAGCTGTTTGACTCTTGTTGAGATTGGTAGTAGAATTTTGCTCACTACAGTGCAGCTGAGGGCAGAGGTCATTGCCAAAAGCCCAAAACAGAAGAAAAGTTAATGTGCCTATTTATGCATCAACTAAGACTATTGTTAACACAGAGTCATCATTTAATTGGCAGCATTTTTTCCTTAATGATGGTGTAAATGGTAAAGTAATGGTCCATCTTACAATGAATGGTTTAAGATAGATGGAATACAATGAAATAAACCCTACCAAAGCATTATGTGATTCCAATGTTACTCTCTTTGTGATGGTTTGTTGTAGTGTTACTTGTGAATAGAACTTGTTTTATTTTTTTAATCCTTTTGAGACATTATATAGTCTTTTTGGGAAGAGCCATGGCATGGTTTTTGCTTATTAAATTTGACACCAACTTAGCCACATATATTCCTCATACGTGGGGAAAAAAACAAAAACAAAAAACAAAAACAAAACTACCAACAGCCAGTAACTTTTTGCAAGGTTAAAGCAAATCCTGAGGACATGTGCAATTTATTCTTACAATTTCTTCACTCAGAAATATACCTTGGAAAATTTTGTGTTCGAATTGGTTCCACAAATATAATTGCCATCAAATAGGTCATATGTACTACTGCTCCAGGCAGTTAAACCTGCAATATATTGTTGTGCAAGGTTCAGTATCGAATCTGTGTTGTAGATTCGTTCATTTAGGTACATTCTTACAGTCATTCCAGTACACTTTCAGGGGGGTGACAGGAAGCAAAGTTTTACTTTCAGTGAAAGGTAATCAGGAGATAGTCCACTTTGTTGCTTAGTTTACACTCTTAGCAGGATACTGGATCATCAAGTGAGATCTTCTATTTCTACAAACAAAGGAAAAAAGACAGACCTATTTCATTTCAAAATGTGTAGAGAGGGCAGACATCATGTTAAGTATTATAACCACACTAATACACACACACATACATACACACATACACACATACACACAGAGCCAGAGACACAAGAAAGCTCAGCGGGATATATCTATGACCTCAAGTGTGGTGATGGTATCCAGATGTTTGCATATGTCCAAATTATACAGGTTCAATATGTACACTTCTTTGTTTATTGGTAGACATCAATAAAGTTATTTGAAAGTACCTCATCCTTTTTTAATACACAGAGAACACAAATTGATCATTTTTAAAAAATTGATTTTTTTTTTTTTTTTAGTTCCATGGAATATTCCTTCTGCCCTCCACTTGAATTAATCTGTTAAAGTACAAATTTAGTTGAGATTTGAAACATCAGTGACTGAGAGTATACTAAGAAACAAAAATCTATTTTTGGAGATCTTTTTCCTTGTTAAACATAAGAAAGGGAACTTGGCAGTCTTCTCAGGCCTTGATTAAATACAGCTCAGATACAATAAGGAAAGAAAAACTTCACTTGATGAAATTCTTCTACGAAGGTATTTCCTTTCTTGGATTACTAAAGAATTGTGATTTTATTTTTCAGTCATATAGTTACTGTGTAATTTGCTTCCTTTGAGAACTATTGGGATCCTCTTAGTGAATTCTGTAATATCTTCAGAAATTTTATTTTCTTTAAAAACTGAAGGTGAAGCAAAAGAATTAATTAAGGTATTAAAATAAATTTTTAGGGGTAAAGTTTCTTCTTTGTTTTTAATTTTTCTTATGTTCAAATGTGCTATTTATATAAGCAGAAATATTCATATAATTACAAAAAGCTTAACAGATAATTGTTCTCATGCATTTAATAATTTATTGAAAAAATACATGGATTGATTTTCTGTATGGGAACTACTGTGATGAAGAAGTAGATATCATGCATATTGGCCTCAACTTTGGCATGTAACTTAATGAATGGGAATATAGTTTTCACCCGAGGGTTAACTAAAAATCTACCTGAAGACTGCAGTACTTTGGAAATGATAAGGCCAGAGCCAAAGAAACTTAAGTAACTACAAGAATGGCACTTCAAACCAGAGAAAATACCTTTCTCTAGAATATTAGTCTTATCAAATTATTTTCTTGTTTGTTTGTCTTCAGATCTCAGACTAGGAGGGTGATTCTTTCCCAACCATCCCCCCCCACCCCATCTAGATTTTTTTAGCCTACAATGTGTTTCTGTGGTTTGCTGTTCTCCACCTATCATGATACTCATCATGCCTAATTGTAAATACTTGTCTTGTTTTGCATATCCTACTTAGTTTGTAACCTCTGTTAAGCCAGGGACTATGCTCATATTTATTGTCATTTTATGACAATAAAATGTTTGGTAACTTGAATTGAATATGTATTTACTAAATGTAAGACTCAAATGAGTGAATTCATATTTATCTAATATATCTTGTTCTCAAAAGCAAAGAATCATGTCTTATACATCTTTGTACCTCTTGCTACATTAAGGTTATTTTTTTTTTTTTACTAAGTGAATGCTCTGTAATATGATCAAGATGATAATCCCCTTACCCTTTTAAAAATCCTAGGAAATGACAAAATATATTCCAATAAAACAAGAAAGGATGCAATGTCAAGGCCTTCTAGAAAGCTAGAAAGCAGGTAAAGTTGGATATATTAAGAAATAATTATGGGAAATATAATAATCAAGAGAAGGATGTACTTTAATAGAGAAAGTTTGGGAGACCCCTAAGGCTAGAGGGAAAGTCATCTGAGCCACTTGGACCAGCTTAGCTTGAACAGCTGCACAGCCTGCCCAGAGCATTTGGCCGAAGGTTAAAGCAGTGAGTGAGATGCTTGGACAAACTTGGAAGGCAGTACTCCAAGGGACTACTCACCACCCCTGAGGTGGGGAGGGGTCTGTCAACACCCAGAAAACCAGCCACATCAAACCGCCATAGATTCTCACTTGCTGAATGGGTATTTTCAAAAACAAAAATAAATTGTCCATATATCTCTGAGTTATATCAAAATACCATGAAAGCGAGATACCAAATAAGCAAACAAAACAAACAAAAAAAACAAAAAAAAACAAAAAAGGAAGAAGTAACACTTAAGACAAAGGACTCATAAAACCAATGGGACAAATATGAATAGCAAAGTCATAAAAATGCAAGAAATCTTACCTTAAAGAGATCTTGAAAATTTAGATAATCTGTTATAAAAGTAAAACAAACATTCCATTTGGTAGGCAGAATTCCAAAATGAGCCTCCTGCCCATGGTTTCTCTCTAACTTTAGGAACTGTGATTAGGTTCTATTATATGGCAAAGAAAACTTGTCAACG
Source organism: Mustela erminea (assembly GCF_009829155.1). Taxonomy (NCBI): domain Eukaryota; kingdom Metazoa; phylum Chordata; class Mammalia; order Carnivora; family Mustelidae; genus Mustela; species Mustela erminea. The sequence continues at coordinate 41,037,472 of NC_045626.1, forward strand.
CAATTAAAGTTACCAAGCAGTCAGTTTTGAGTTAACCAAAGAGAAGACTATCCAGTGGTTGTAATGTAACCACATCAACCCTTATAATAATTTTTTTTTAAAAAGTCATTTTTCTAGCTGCTGTCAGCAGAACAAATCAGAGGAATTAAAGCTTGAAGAAGGCTCAAGGCATTTTTGGTAGCTTGAGTATGTAGGAGGCTATGTGAAAAGAATTAGGAAGTTCTTTCTAATCCAGTAGACAAGGAAATGGGGACCTCAGGCCAATAGCCACAAGGAACTAGATTCTGAAGATATCTTGGATAAACTTTAATATTCTTTCTTAGAGGAGTCTTTCTTAGAGCCTCCAAATAAGAGTTTACCTAGCTTGGCTTCAATCTTGTGAGACCCTAAGCAGAAAAATTAGTTGAGTCAGCCTGGACTTTTGACCTATAGAACTGTGAAGATAATCAATAGATATTATTTTAAGCTGCTAAGTTTTGGTAAAAAATTAAGACACTCCCCAAACATTTCATCATTTAGTATTTTGTTGAGAAGACTGATTCTCTGATTATTAGCTTTTCCAGGTGACATCATATCGTCTATTCTATATGAGATTTGTGAAAACTGGTTTTGCATTTCTCCTAAAGGTGAGTAGAAAGGATTTGTTATTTTATTAGTTTTCAGTAATTGCCATTAAGCGAACATACTGAGGCACCTCTCTAAAATAAATCAACCACAGAATATATTAGAATGTGAAAATTTACTGTAATGAGGGATTTCTTTCTTGACATTGCTGAATTTCCTGAATAAATCATTTATGTCTATGCCTTTGACATAGAAATTTATTTACTTCAAATTAATTTTCTTATTTTTCAGATTATTTCTTCACCTCATACTACCTCATTAACTGCTAGGAATCCTTGTCTTTTTCTTTATTCTTTTGGAGGTCATGACTTATTTAGAATTATAACTATATATGAGTTGATAGGCAAGAATTTGGAAAAAAAACCGGAAACATACAAAAAACAAACAAACAAAAACTTTGCTGATTACGAATACATAGACTATTTTAATACCCTGGTGGATGGAAAATGAACTGAATTACAATCTATCTCTTTTCTTGTTAGTTCTTTCTTTCCAACATATTCACACCTTTTCTTACCCCAACTATGTCATAGTACTTTCTCATCTTGATATCTCCAGTACCATTTATTTGTATTCTAAACATACATTTCTTAAAGCTGTTTTAAGTTTTATTTCTTGTGGGTAACTCAGTCCTAATATGTTTAAATACTCTTCTCGTTTCTTATCATTATTCACAAGCACTAAGTCTATGGTCTTTCAGGTTTAATGCCTTAAAGTCATATTTAGGCATATACTCTTTTATTCTCAGTAAACAATCATTCCTAATATCATTTGACTACTTTGAATTATTTTTAATATTTATTTCTTGCAATTGTTATCTTTAGGCCCTATGTCTTCATACCTGGAAATTAAAAAAGTTTTGGAGAGCTGTGCCAAATTCTGTTGTCTGCTCCTATCAATTTATCCTGTATAAATGCCACCAGTATAATATTATTAAAAAGCCTTTTTAATCATGTTGCCTCCTTGCTCGCAAAACCACTCAGACTTCTTGTTGTCTAAACAATATTAAAATTCTTAGGTCTCAATTGAAAAACTTCTATAATCTAATCCCATTGTCCTTTCAATTTTATCTAAATGTTTCCCTTTGAATAGTCTAATACAGTAAAATTATAATTTATTAAATTTTTGCCCACTAACTTCATCTTGTGTTTATTACATATTGATTCAACTTCTAATATGATTTATACACAAGATGTGTCCTAGAAAAATTCCTTCCTTCCTCCAAAATCCATTTTAAATTTCATCTAATCCAATAAAGTTTTCCTTGACTATCCCAGGTGAAAATGACATGTTTCTATTTTTTATATTTAATTTCAATGATTTTCGAATAAATTCTTACACATAGACTTGGACCCTTGGTCCCCAGCTTCCACATTAGATTTCAGAAAATGTGATTCCTCATTTGATAATTCAGTATAATTCCTTGTACGTTTGAGTCAAAAAGTAACTAAGAGCTGGGGGAATGATAATAAGAGCATTTTAAGAATTTGGCATGTGGAAACTAAATATTCTATTATTTATAAAGAACAGAAGTTTATGTGGACTGTAATTGACAAAGTGGTTACTGGTCCCTGTACAAAAGCCAACTTCAGATGAGCATTCAGGCTGAACAACTCTCCCTTTTCCAAAGGGAGAGAGTCTTCAGGTCACCATTAAAGATCAATGACATTGATGGCAAGTGTGACCTGCTCTGCCATGTCTTATCAACTCCATGGGCAAAACCCAAGTATTTAGCTTTCAGAGTAAATTCATTAATAATATGTTAAATGAAATACCAGTGGAAGTAACAGTACACCCCAAATGACCTTGCTTTGAATCATGAAAATCTAGAGGAAAGTCAGCTGAAACACGTTTTGGATCAAGTATTGTCAGCCCATTATACTAAAAATTCTTTTGGCAAAACTGAAAAATAAAACTATAATAGCACCCCTTAAGATACTGCAATTCATGCACACACACACACATACACACACGCGTGTGCGCATTTGTTGTTTATTTTTACCAAAATTAATGCTAAAGTTTATTGATAAGATATCCTACACTTTAAATTTTATTCCCTAAAGGTCTGGAAATGCATCTTAAATTCAATCTGAAACTAGGTGGTTATATATTTCTTCAAGAACATCATCTTTTCCATATCCTACTCTCTTGGTTCACTTTTCATCTTTTAAACTTCAATAATGTCATATAATGAGTTTCCTTGCTCTCAGTTTTGCCACTCTCTGACCTTTACCTTACAGAAATATAGAATTTTTCTAAAGGACAAGTCTTATCATTTTACTCCCCATTAAATGGTTTCCATTTGATTGCAGGAGAAATCGAACTCTAACTTAGCATATAAGGTATTTCAAGACTAACTTTTGCATTCCTTTTCCTCCTCACTGCTCACCCTGTTCAGAACTGTATGCCATCCCATAATTACTTAAAGCTTCCAAAATGCCCATGCTTTTCCTTACTGTTGCCTCCTTCTATGGAATGTACCATCTCTGGTCTCATCCCCATACACTCCTCCCCTTCCTGAACTATGTGTCTGACAAGAAGCCTAAGTTTCAGTTCATGTACCACACCCCATAAAAATAGAGGATGAATTTTATTCTCAAAAGAAAATTAGTCATAACTTTCTCTATAAGTCTGACATATACTGTATATATAACATTTTATAATTTAAAAATTTAGAATTTATTTTCTATCCACATAACTGCTATAAGTGTACGATATAACATTCATAACATATTTACAGTTACCATCACATGAAAGTTAGTTAAAAATGACCAGTGAGTGAATATATTTATTCATATAAGAAAATTTACATGAGGCATAACCATCACCCAGTGGAACATTGTAGATGTCTTGATGATTAGCATGTGGCCAATCAGAAATCAACAAAACTGTAGATGTGAATATTTGTTATTAGAAAAAGAAATACTACTAATAATACTGAAGAACAATACTGAAACATCAACTCATAAGCATTTCCAATATGTCAGGCACAATAGAAGCACTTTACTTGTATTGACTCATGAGGTCTCTAAACTACTTTTAGTTTCTTAGAGATAAAACTCTGTGGTGTTCATGATTTTAGACTCAGTACTTTGAGTAGTGCATCTTGATGGTAGATGCTGGTCATGTAAATAAACTCTATTAGCATTTTTGGAGGAATATAAATATATGGGGCTAATTAAGTCTTCAATACATTACTATAAATTAAATTTTATCTTATTGTTTGGTGCTTACATTTTTTGTCCAATGTAGCCCAATTTGAACTTGAAATTCTTTAGAGAACAGAGGTAGTCCTTCATTTATTATTTTTAACCCACTGAGCCACCCAGGCGCCCCACTTCATTTATTATTTTTAACGTTGTAATTAATATAGTCTTATTACAAAGGTATGCTTGATACCAAAGATACCTCATGTATTGACCATCCTATCTTTCACACATGGGAATGCAATACATTTTCTTTGTTTCAACATTTTATGAAGTCACTTATTTTATTATGTTTTAATTTGTTCTTAATCATTTGCATACTTTTTTATTCTTTTTATTTTTATTTTTTTGACTTATTAAAAAAATTTTTTAAATTTGTTTTCAGTGTAACAGTATTCATTGTTTTTGCACCACACCCAGTGCTCCATGCAATCCGTGCCCTCTCCAATACCCACCACCTAGTTCCCCCAACCTTCCACCCCTCGCCCCTTCAAAACCCTCAGATTGTTTTTCAGAGCCCATAGTCTCTCACGGTTCACCTCCCCTTCCAATTTCCCTCAAGTCCCTTCTCCTCTCTAACCCCCCTTGTCCTCCATGCTATTTGTTATGCTCCACAAATAAGTGAAACCATATGATAATTGACCCTCTCTGCTTGACTTATTTCACTCAGCATAATCTCTTCCAGTCCCGTCCATGTTGCTACAAAAGTTGGGTATTCATCCTTTCTGATGGAGGCATAATACTCCATAGTGTATATGGACCACATCTTCCTTATCCATTCTTCCGCTGAAGGGCATCTTGGTTCTTTCCACAGTTTGGCGACCATGGCCATTGCTGCTATAAACATTGGGGTACAGATGGCCCTTCTTTTCACGACATCTGTATCTTTGGGGTAAATACCAAGTAGTGCAATTGCAGGGTCATAGGGAAGCTCTATTTTTTTTTTTTTTTCAATTCTACTTTCTTTTATTTTTTATTTTATTTTTTTTTCCAGCATAACAGTATTCATTATTTTTGCACCACACCCCGTGCTCCATGCAATCCGTGCCCTCTATAATACCCACCACCTGGTACCCCAACCTCCCACCCCCCGTCCCTTCAAAACCCTCAGATTGTTTTTCAGAGTCCATAGTCTCTCATGGTTCACCTCCCCTTCCAATTTCCCCCAACTCCCTTCTCCACTCTAAGTCCCCATGTCCTCCATGCTATTTGTTATGCTCCACAAAAGCTCTATTTTTAATTTCTTGAGGAATCTCCACACTGTTCTCCAAAGAGGCTGCACCAACTTGCATTCCCACCAACAGTGTAAGAGGGTTCCCCTTTCTCCACATTCTCTCCAACACATGTTGTTTCCTGTCTTGCTAATTTTGGCCATTCTAAGTGGTGTAAGGTGGTATCTCAATGTGGTTTTAATTTGAATCTCCCTGATGGCTAGTAATGATGAACATTTTTTCATGTGTCTGATAAGCCATTCGTATGTCTTCATTGGAGAAATGTCTGTTCATATCTTCTGCCCATTTTTTTATATGACTGTCTGTTTTGTGTGTGCTGAGTTTGAGGAGTTCTTTATAGATCCTGGATATCAACCTTTTGTCTGTACTGTCATTTGCAAATTTTTTCTCCCATTCCATGGGTTGCCTCTTTATTTTGTTGACTGTTTCCTTTGCTGTGCAGAAGCTTTTGATTTTGATGAAGTCCCAAAAGTTCATTTTCGCTTTTGTTTCCTTTGCCTTTGGAGACATAACACGACAAGGATGCCCATTCTCACTGTTCTTGTTCAACATAGTATTAGAAGTCCTAGCAACAGCAATCAGACAACAAAGAGAAATAAAAGGTATCCAAATTGACAATGAAGATGTCAAACTCTCTCTCTCCGCAGATGACATGATTCTTTATATGGAAAACCCAAAAGACTCAACCCCCAAACTACTAGAACTCATACAGCAATTCAGCAACGTGACAGGATACAAAGTCAATGTACAGAAATCAGTGGTTTTCTTATACACTAACAATGAAAATACAGAAAGGGAAATTCGAGAATCGATTCCATTCACTATAGCACCAAGAACCATAAGATATCTGGGAATAAACCTAACCAAAGAGGTAAAGGATCTGTCCTCGAGGAACTACAGAACACTCATGAAAGAAATTGAAGAAGACACAAAAAGATGGAAGAGCATTCTATGCTCTTGGATCGGAAGAATAAACATTATTAAAATGTCTATATTGCCTAGAGCAATCTATACTTTTAATGCCATTCTGATCAAAATATCACTGGTATTTTTCAAAGAACTGGAGCAAATAATCCAAAAATTTGTATGGAATCAGAAGAGACCCCGAATCGCTAAGGAGATGTTGAAAAACAAAAATAAAACTGGGGGCATCACGTTACTTGATTTCAAGCTTTACTACAAAGCTGTGATCACCAAGACAGCACGGTACGGGCATAAAAACAGACACATAGACCAGTGGAACAGAGTAGAGAGCACAGATATGGACCCTCAACTCAATGATCAAATAATCTTCAACAAAACAGGAAAAAATATACAGTGGAAAAAAGACAGTCTTTTCAATAAATGGTGCTGGGAAAACTGGACAGCTATATATAGAAGAATGAAACTCGACCATTCTCTTACGCCGTACACAAAAATAAACTCAAAATGGATGAAAGACCTCAACGTGAGACAGGAATCCATCAGAATCCTAGAGGAGAACATAGGCAGTTACCTCCTCTATATCAGCTATAGCAACTTCTTTCACGATATGCATATATTTTTTTTATTAGATTATTGGTTCTTGTGGGTTAGACTCTAGCAGCCAGACTACGTACCATGCTTCTTTTTATCCATACACAAAAAGGAGATGTAATATGATCATCAGGAGGGGCTGATGGAAAGGGGAGAGACTATAAAGTTGGAGAACTGAGATGCAGTCCCAGTCCTCCAGGAAGAAGTTCTGCTGCATTAAATAAATTTCCTTTTTTCTGAGATTCACTTTATCCTTATGTGAAAAGGTTTAGGATTAAATCATCTCAAATTTTTCTCTAGTTTTAATCATCTATTATCTGTTAAGATACTTAATTGTTATGTTAAATCTAGTAATACCTATGAATGAGTCCTGGTTATTTGGACAAGAAGTTGGAATTCTCTTAAAAAATTGTTCCTATATAAAAATAAATTAGACACTAGCCCAGCTAGTGTCATTCACTCACCTTTTATTAATGTTAGAATCCCTAAGTCTAGGGCATGAGGAGCCAGCTAAAGATATGTTACCCAGACTTCCTTCTTGTTGCTGGTTCTGGCCTGGTGACTAAGTTTTAGCCAATGGGATACTAATGGAAGTGATGGGTTTATTTCCCAAAATGTGCTGCTCAAAGGAATGGACATCCTTCACTTTCTTTTTACTCCTTCCTGCTAAGTAAGATACAGACACAGTGGTGAATTATGCAGACAAAACACCCAACACACAGGAAGAGTTCATCAACACATGGGAAGACTTGGGTTCCTAACCCTATTTAAACACTGAATCATGCCTGGACTGTTTCTATAATCTATTACCCAGAGAAAGATAAACAAATTCTGTCATACTGCTGCAGTTCCAGATAGTTTATTACTGAAACAAATCACCAGATGTGCACCTAATGAAATAGCATTTAATTTTTTTTTCTATAAGCACATACAATAAAAAGCAATTTGGATTTCTGTGTCGCAGGCAGCAGTGTGCATTTACTGTGCTGTCACAAGCCTATGTCAGCTCTTCAGCTGTTATCCTGTGGTCTAGAGGGAACTTGATCTTCTTGATACATCACAGAACATCTTCTGTGCTACTCACTTATATTGAAAATACCATGCCAAACAGATAGGGCGTTCAGGAAGCCATAAAGATTCTAGATGCCCCAGTAGGATTCATGTCTGCCAGACAATGAGAGATAAATTCTATAAATGTTTACGGGCCTGCCACATTGTAGAGTTGCTAGGAGCCTATGGTTCTTTATAATAGCAGAATATCGTTTCTAAAGTGAGAGGTAAGTTGTCCCATCATCTACCACAAAGAAGGAGTCACCATGCTTCATGGTGTCTGGATTTTAAAGGCAATTCACACCACATTTTGGTAGGCTACTTCAATACTTTTACGGGTAACCCATAAAACTGTTCGTTTCGGAGGCAAGAGCAATTTATTCAAGAGGTCTAGCCTGCAGTTCAAGCTGCCCTGCCACTTGGGCCTCACAAACCCCTAGATCAGGGATGCCAGACTACAGTCCCCAGGCCAAATCTGGCCCCTCTGCTTTTGTACAGTCTATGGACCAAGGATAGTTTTTCTATTATTAAGTAGGTGAAAAAATATCAAAATATCAAAATATCAAAAGAAGAGCATTTTATGACATAGGAAAATTACATGCAATCCAAATTCCCATGTCCATAAAGCAGCTTTTATTGGCATATAACTACACTTCTTTATTTATTGTCTCTGGATGCTTTCATGCTACAGCTAAGACAGATAGTTGTGACAGAGACTGGATAGCTCATGAAGCCTGAAATATTTACTATCTGTCCCTTCATAGAAAAAGTTGCCCCTCTTTGAAGTAGAAAAAAATAGGAGCTGGCAGTGGAGTCTCTGACAGACCTCACGAAGACTCAGAGCTCAGACTTAAGAGTTTTATACCATGACCATGCTCCCTTTCTTCAGGAATAAAAGTTTTTGTGGGTTCAACATCAGGAAATCCCCTCACCCAGGTAATCTACATTTTCCCACTGTAAAATGTTCCTCCTGCTGACCTCAGGGGCCATTTGAAAAGTTGCTCCTGGAATGTTTCTAGAATCCAAATTCCTAATAATAAAGCACCACATAAAACTGTGACCTAAGATGTCTATGGTGATTTGGGCATTATTTAATTCACTAAACATAAAATCCGGTATGTATTTCCAACATCTACTAAAAACCGGAGATGAAGTGTGTAAGAACATAAAGCCAGACCAGATGAAGATAATACAATGCATAAGCAGATACCTTAGAAATGCAAAGTAGATGTTCCTTCTGCTTTACTGCCTCTCCTTCACATCACAGCTCAAGCTTCCCAAGGAGTTCCCTGTGATCGTATTATGTTGGAAGAAAAATGTACACCTGCACAGTACATTGACATTATCTGGAAGTGGATAGCTGCTGTATTATAGCTCCACTCAAGGGAGGCCTGAAAGTTACAAATAAAGGGAAATCCTCCCAGTGGAAGCACTTGGGGCAGTAGATCTGTTTGTCCCCTTCATGTGGAAGGAGAGACTGTCTAAGAAAAATACCCAGGTTGGCTAATGGGTTGGAAGGTGGATCAAAGCTTCGCCAGATTGGTGATTAAGTCTGGCCAATAAGTAACTGAATGGACTTCTGAATATAGGCATCGAAATTGAAGATAACTGTATCCCTTTTTTTTTTTTTAAAGATTTTATTTATTTATTTGACAGAGATCACAAGTAGGCAGAGAGGCAGGCAGAGTGAGAGGGAAGCAGGCTCCCTGCTGAGCAGAGAGCCCGATGCAGGACTCGATCCCAGGACCCTGAGATCATGACCTGAGCTGAAAGTAGTGGCTTAACCCCCTGAGTTACCCAGGTGCCCGAAGATAACTGTATTCTTGAAGACCAACATCAGAAAAGATCCATTTCAGGGAAGGTTTAAAATAAAAGGTTGAAGACCATGACCCTTCATATGGATGTCATTGATTCTTTTCCAGGTATTTTTCTGCTTGCCTGACAGATTCCTATATCAGGTAGTTCATGAAGGTTAACATAAAAGCCATGCATAATTTTCAGCTATGGTTGAAATTATCTTTACCAAGGCTAATCTGTCTGTTGTCAGACCCCAGAGTCTAATTCTGGTCATCTGATATGATTGGTATTATTTTCCAAAAGAAGACCTATCCACCTGGTAACACGCTGGATTACATGAGCCCCTATTATCATATCTATCACCTATACCCCCCACAGGGCCAGACAGATGTCCTGCTGTAACACTCTGCCAGTGACTATTCAAGGACTGCCAGATATCCATTTCTGTTATATGTCACATACCATCACCACCAGTCAAAAAAGTAAAGCAATGAAAGCAATGAGTTGACATCCACGGAATTCACTTCTTAGCATATGCTTATGATCCATTTGCAGCTAACTTTTAGAATGATGAACAACCAGCTAAAAGCTTGGTGACAGCACTGCTGGGAGAGAAGTCATGGTATTCCCCATTCCTCATGTAGCATATGTCATAGACCAAAAGCCACTTATGTTATTATCTTCACTAAAAAACTAGATACATACAACATCGAAACTAATGTTGAAAGTGAAACTACTCTTACTATTATGTAAAGTAAGTCACTGGGAAAAAAATAAATCACTGGAAAGATTTTTGCTTCTTGTCTCTGTGCCTTTGATTTCAGTGGCTTTTGAAGTCCTAATGTCCAAGGAAGAAATGCTTCTATGGGGGAACACAGTAACATCCCTGGAAATAAACTGAAATTGCTTTCTGTACTTTTCATGCCATGCAGAGAAGAGGGTCACTCTCTAGGAGAAGTGATCCATCTCCATTATCAAGGAAAAAAAATCAACTGCTGCTACACAATGGGACAAGGAAGACAATGTCTGGAACCAGAGGACTCTCTGGCTTTTAGTACTTTTAGCACCTCTTTACTCAGTGATAGTCAATGGAACACTGTGATGTAGGAGAGCTAGGTTCTGGTCTCGTGGAGTCAAGGAATAAGTCTCCCAGACAAAGGAAAGTGAGTAAAGCAATAGAAGTTTATTAAGTGAAGATACAGAAAGCTCTCAAGAGCTAGAGTTGCCAGTGAGGGCCTTTAGGATTGGTCTTTTATAGAAAGGTAATCAGGGAACCTAAATCCTTTGAGCATTGAGCAAGGACTAGTAATAACACCTTCAATGGCTTACTTCCTTTTTAGAGTCTGGTTATTCCTTGTTGGTCACAAGTGATTATCATCAAGACACCCACCCTACACACCTAGGGCAGGGTGGTCCTCTACCCGACAGGCCTAAGGTAGGGTGGTCTAAATTGTCCTCTTATCTGTGGTTTCCTCACACCTCCACATTTTTGGGATTTCTGTGAGCGTGATCACAGAGCCACCTATCTCTCCCTATCTCCACCTGCCCCTTACTCAGCTGCAGCAGCAGTCAAATAAAGACAGAGACAGCAAAGACTCAGATCTCAAGAATGAAGGTTTGGGCCACCCCAGTTGGTAAAGAATCTTATCCATTTTAGGTGATTGAGAGAGTAATAGGGGCCTTAAATGGATGTTGAAAGATGGAAATTATAGACATGGGACTGTTAATGGCAAATTTTATGTGAGTTGTTTCTTTCCCTCCTCCTTTTATTAAGAAATGGAGGTGGCTAAAATTTCATGTTTTAAGTGGGAGTCTATCTACAGTGCTCTCATCCCATGATTAAATGAAATATGATAAAATGTATGGGTAAACAAAATATTTGTCATGGAAAAGATAGGAATAAATACTGAAAAGCAAAAGAGGTGGGTGATACTGGATATTTTTATTTGCTACTCCCGATCTCCTCTTCTTCCCTCCCACCCTATTTTGTTTCCTGGGAAGTTAAGGTGATAAACTGTATCAAGAGCTCCTTTACCCTAGGGCTGGGTGTGACCAGTGGGAAGCCACTGGAAAGGACACTTTGGAAGGAGACAGTTGAGATGGGGGTATGTATTCCACAGACTCCTGAGAAGTTTGTTAGACACCACAGCTTCTACCTCAGAGCCCCCTCTTACCATTATATATTTCCAGGTTCTAGTGATTGCTTCATCCTCTTGCCTCTTCAAATCTGAACATTAGCTCATAGCTCCTGTTAGCCCTGTCATGCTTTACCCAACCTTTCTGGTTTTCCTTAACTGCCCACGTTTTGTAAATAGTTCTTTCCTTAATATTTCCTCAGATATATTTCAAATATACCCTGTTTAAATGTGAAGTCTATTTCCTATGGAGAACCTGAAGGATACAAGCACAGAGTAGGCAAAATATTAAATGTTAGATCTTATTGTTTCTTCTATCTTGTAAGTCTGAAACATTAAAAGTTCCAGGTAAAATAGATGTCACTGTCTTAGAAAATGTCGCCAATATCATATTTCCCTATGGCAATTCAGTTCTAGTTTTGATGAGAGGGTATATGAGAATAAATGGATCTTCTTTGTCTTTTTGTGCATTCTTTAGAAAAATGACCTTTAGAAGGAGTGCACTGGAATATAAATGCAAACTTCCTTTAAACATTTTTGACAAGCTTAGTGCACTCAAAACCTCTATTGCTATGTAAAAGCAGTTTGTTAATTTCTTTTTGACAGTTACTAGTAACTGTACTAGTATTACTTTTCATATACTTTCATATAGTTTGGGTTTCCATCATTTTGTGTATTTTTATTTTAGTTGTGAAAAAAATACTCAAATGAAATTTTATATGAAGGAGAAATTCATTATGACATTGCAAAATAAAAGTGAATAATTGAAGCTTAATTATAGACTTAGATCACCCATGTCAGCTATTCTCACTAAAACTGACTGATACAGAAACACAATCAATGGATATATCCAATTAATAGTTAACTAGCAAATAATACTGCATGTCATAGTAATTTGTAACAATGCATTAATCATTTCAATATGATATCAATATAAGTTTATGATTTTGTAAAATTATTTCTGTTTCCTTATTGCTGTTTTAGTCTTACATCTTTAGCAATGTTAATAAATACTTCTTAACTTGACATCTCTATCAATATAACACACCCTACAATATGGTTTCAAGTATGTACTAGTTTGCCCACGAATATCATTAAGTCATGTTTACTATATGTGAATAACTTCAGCATGGTTTTACACATACATACTTATTTACATTTGAAAATACTGATTGATAAATACATGAGATGATTTCTAAAATATGCCATGTAGCGAGAATATACCATAATTAAATTCTAAAAGAATCACCATAATGATTAACAAGCATCATTAAAACTGTTTTCTTTAGAATCAGTCTCCTCGTCAAGCAACATTTAAGATGTTCTGTCACATGCACATAGCACATATTTATGGATTTGCCTCTATGGAACAGAAAAACCGACTGGAAGATCTTCCAAAGTAGTTATTTAAAGAGATTAAGACAAGAGAGAGGTATTAAAGCTCAATCAATTAATTAAACCTAGGAAACTCAAGGTACTGCTTTCAGAGAAAGGTATGTTATTATAAAGGTATTTTTTTGTATAAAAAGAATTCAAATTTCAAGTGAAGTTTCCTGTCCCTACCCCCAATAACTAGATTGGATTGTTGCAACCACCTCCTCCCCACAACCTCTAATATCCTGTCTATGACTTTTGGACATCCAAAACTCTTGAAGTCACAGAAAAGATAAGATGGCCTATTTCATGAGAGTCTATTTTCCTTCTGAGTCCAAGTTCTGTTTCTGCTGAATTGGCTCAGTTTCTGAGCTGTTCCCAATGCTAAGCTCGTCATATTTAATAAATGGAAATGCAAAATTTTAAGTTACATTTGAATTTCTGATAAAAACTTTTTTTTTTTTTTTTGTATAAGAGTGTCCCATCCAATATTCAGGATATATCTAAACAAAGAACTTACTTGTTGTTCATCTCCTCATTTATTTGATACATTTAGCTGCATGTTCTGCATTTTATCTGACAACCCTACCTAGTGCATACGAGATTACTCTTCTGGGAAATTCAGTTTCTTTTCATTAGTCCTACCCTCTCTCACATCCCCACTGCAATGATCCTTTCCATGTAACATAATGTTCAGTGAAGTTTTGGGAGAGATGGAAGACACATATACAAAAAATAGGAGATGTTTTAAAACACAATTTATATTTCCACTGATAACAGAGAGAATAAAATGGAGAAAGCACTGCTAAGGGCCTCATAGAAAATGGAGCCAGGAAGACATTGAGGAAGTGGGGCTTATGCCTTTTTTCTGTCTCAGATTCTCAGAATTTGTACTAAATGTGGCTAAAAGCCAAGTTACCTGCTATATGTGAAAATGGAAGTAAATGGACTTTCTGCGTAACACTAGCCCTAGCAACCAAGCACACACAGATCAGTGGTAACTGTAGCTAAACCAGCACCAATCACTTTCATTCAAAACAACACCTGCAATTTCCCTCCTTTCCTCTTCAAATCTCTAGCTTCCTGTGTCTCTCTGGAGAACACTTTCAAGTTTGGCATCTGTGTCTCCCCTATTGCAATCCCTAAGACCCCAAGTAAACACACATATTATGTTTTAAAGCTTCCAGTTTGGACTTTAGTTGGTTGACACTTCCTCACATAAAAGCAATGTTCGCTGGTCTTTCTCATCAAAGTATGTATTTTAAATTGGTATTGATTGACTCTGATTACAAGAAAACAGAGAGAGATTCTTAAGTGAGCTTTGACTAAATTTAAAATGTGTGTATCCTTGTTTCCTCATGTACAACATGAAAAGATTGGTTATTTATATGAATAGGCAGGTAACTGTATCTATTTATCTATTTAAGTTTAGAGTTGCATTAAGATTTTTGGGACATCTTATATATATATTGATTTTGAGAAATAAGAATTTTCCTTGCCATTAAGCAAGGAAGCAGGATAGATGAAATAAAACCAAACTGGTAAGTTTAGAAAATATTAATATGGAAAGAGCTAAAATTAGTTCCTGGCCTGATTTTTTTTTTCTTCCCCTCAGTACTCCCTACCTCTAGTCTTCCCACCTCTATGGAGTAGTGGAATAAACCTAGACTTTGTAATTGAAGAGACTGACTCTGCATTTTATTAGTTTCATGAATTTTTGTAATTTTTAACTTTTCCGAGCCCTAATTTATTTTTAAAGCCTGATATTTTCTACAGGAACTTGATCAAATAAAACTTTGTCTCTGAGGTGATCTCAATCCTATATAAAACAGCAAACCAAATGTATACTTTATTTTTTTCCATAGTACTTAACATCTTCTCTCACATCATATAATCATTCATATCTTAGCTTGCTTTTATTGCCTATCTTCTCAGGCTAGAAAGTGGCCACCAGAATGACCAGGATTTTGCCTATTTACTTCTTTGGTATATCTCTAACACAATAATTCCTAGCACATAAAAGGAAGGACATACTATATATTACTTGATAACTGAAAGGTGAACTTTTCCTATTTCCACAAGGGGCTAAACCAAATTCCAGGGTTTTTTTTTTTTTCTGAAGCTTTAAAAATGTACTGAATATAGAGAGTTAGATAGTGCCTGGCTGATGGTATGCAGGAAATGAATGATTAATTTTATTGTTACCAACACAGTATGCATTCCCTGACATGTAGTAGTAAATCAGTGGGTTTTTAATACTCTTTTCTTTCCTTTTCAATTTCTTTGATTTATCCCTGAGTTAGCTTCTCTCACTTGCCCTGGAAGAATCATGGAAATGCAAGAAAATACAAAGAACGATAAAAAGCCTAAACATACAAAATATTAATAATAGTGTTTGTTGTTTGACTTATATGTATACTTAAATTAAAATGTTTGGCAACAATAACATTACAATAACAATATAACAATAACAAAAGGTAGGAGGGGTCTATGATGCCCCATTATTTTAAAATTTTAGCATTTTAAGGGTTGTAGCAAAGTACTCATAGTAAATCTTATTAAGTCAAAGATTCATGTTGTAGTCTCTTGCGCAATAAAGGAATAAAAATAGTCTGTAACTAACAATCTCATGGAGGAAAAAAATAAATTTAAAATAACTTGATCAATTCAAAAGTCTTTAAGAAAGAAGAGGAAAAAATCAAAGTGCAATAAATATACATAAGTCCAAATATATAAATAAATTCAGTAATTCTAAAGAAAATAAAAAATCAAAAATGGTCACTCTGGATTTAAAAAATGGAATCTAAATATAGGTGGCTTTAAAAAGATATACCTGAAATAGAATGCAGACAGTATTTTTTTCTCTATAGTCAAGTGTCTGTTTCTTAGTTTACCTTTCTCTCTCTCTTTCTCTCTTTTTCCTTAAGCTAGTTTGTTTTGTTTCTTAAATTCCACATGTGTGTGAAATCATGGAGCATTTGTCTTTTTCTGACTGTCTTATTTCGCTTAGTATGATATTCTCTAGCTCCATCCATATCATTGCAAAAGGTGGTCTATGGAAGCAGTGAATCACTGTATTGTGCACCTGAAACTAATGTCAGATGGTACATTAACTAATTACAATTTAAAATTAAATATTTTTAAAAGCACATACTTTTGCAAAAGTATGGGAAATATACCAAATTAAACAAAACAGCAATAAGACAGTTGGTATAGCTTTGCTAACATCAGGGATGACTTTTAGGCAAATAGAATTACTAGAACTGAAGAAAAATACCTCACCATGATGATGGGGTCAATCTGTCTGAATGACCAATTCTAAATTTCTATGCATATAATGACAGGTTCATACTATGTAAAGCAAAAATTGATAGAAATTAAAAAAAAATAGCCACTACCACAAATCTGGGAAACTTTTCACATATTTCTGTTAGTATTAGAACAAAGAAATTAAAAAAAAAAGTAAAGATATAGAATATGAGACAACATACTTTTTAAAAAATTTTACTTTATTTTTTTTTTCAGTGTTCCAGAATTCATTGTTTATGTACCACACCCAGTGTTCCATGCAATACGTGCCCTCCTTAATACCCACCACCAGGCTCACCCAACCTGCCAACCCCCTCCCCTCCAAAACCTTCAGTTTGTTTCTCAGAACCACATCTCATGGTTCGTCTCCCCCTTCTTACAGAATAAATTGGCTACACTAGAAGCCAATAGCAAAGAGATAACTGGAGAATCCTCAAAAGCCTAAAAAATAGCAAACCTTTCTAAAAAACCTGAATCTAAAAGAAATCATAATGGAGATTTTAAATTTTTTTGAACTGTGTAATGAAAGTGAGACTTGGTGAATGTTTTGGATAGGATGAACATAATTTGAGAAAAAACGTGATTTGCCAGTGAGTGTGTTACCAGCAATCTAAGTAGCCACCTCTAAAAGTTATAAAAAGCCATGTAGCAATTTCCTGTTTCTCCCAAAGATTAGAAAGACAAAGAAAATATTAAATGTACTTAAATGTATGTGTGTTTTTTAAAAAAAATATTAGGGGGCAGATGAAGCACTCCTAGACTTAAGGGAAAAAATTTCCCAAGAAGGCAAAACTTTTGGAGATGTGTGAGAACATTTTGCAGTTTATTTTTTTCTCCCATCTGAATGTGGGGTATAAGTCACACTCAAAGTGAGATATAGTGCCCAAGAGTCTAGAAAATAGCAGAGTGTTAGCGAGTCTCGTAGGGACAGAAAGACAGAAAGGAAACACATTAGAGTATTGGAGATCAGTTTCCAAGTATAAAAGGACACGCGAGAACAGTGTCCGACGCTCTGGCTTTTCCATATGTGGTGTTGGCTGCACTCTGAAGTCAGAGACAGCTCTAGACAGCCAAGATGGAATCCTATGCACACTGAATGCTTCCAATCTCTGGTTCTGCATGGAAGGAGTGTGGAAATTACCACTCCCCATCCTGACAAGTCAAAAGCTGCACAGATGGAAATGTCAACAACTCTTCTTGGATCCATAAAAGAGAAGGGACACAAGCCATCCAGGGCCCCCAAGATTGGAGAGAGACAGGCAAAGTCCAGGAGTCAGAGCTTCCTGAATGTGGGAGCCTGGGCAGCAAAAGGAAAACCTGACCTGTACCTGACAAGCTGCTGGAGACCTTGCGAGGACAATTTTGACAATTAAAAACTCCAGATGGATGCTGTCCTAGGAAGGTTCCCACAAGATTTTCCTCTAGGAGCTTGAGTAGATTCCCAGAGTAAATATCAGAGAAAAATCCCCTCCGGCTTCAGGCAGGCGAACAGGAAGAAGGAACCATTTTCAAATATGCAGAACATTCTTCTTTAACAAGGCCTGTCCATAAGGAAACTAGTCTAACCTGCTAGGGTATTATCAGAGCCTAATTGATCTAAAGGATGATTTATTAATCTAACCCCCACCCACGGTAGGCATGCTTTCCTAGCTAATCAGGGAGAAAACAAAACAAAACAAAACAAAGCAAAACAAAAAGGAGAAATACTTGTGAAGTTCACAGTCTAGAGGCACAGGCTCACTAAAAGACTAAGGCCTAATCCTACAACTGTACAACCTGCCCCACCCCTACACCTCTCCACCATATTCCTAAAGGTCTATTTACAGCAGTTCCTTTTCCACAGTACATGATATCTAGCCATCAAGAAAAAAATTACCAAGTACACCAAAAGGCAACAAACAAACCGCAATTTAAAGAGATTGAACAGCAGCAGAACCGGGCCTGATAGGGAGGCTGGAATTGTCAGATTGGGAATCTAAAACAACTATGATTCATATGCTAAGGGCTCGAATGGCTATAGCAGACAACACACTGGAACAGATGGGCAATGTAAGTGGAGAGATAGAAATCATAAGAAAGAATCAAAAAGAAATCCTAAAGATAAAAACAAAACAAAACAAAACATTGTAACAGAAATGAAGAATAACTTTGATGGGCTTATTATTAGTAGACCAAGCAAGGTAGATGGAGTTTTCAACAGTTGCTTAGCTGTGAAGAGTTAAGAGGTTATAGTTCAGAGATTAATGGAGAAAGAGGACACTTCGAAAGACTAAACATCTAAGGTAGAACCTCTCGAAAGCTTTGACATAGTAACAGGTTGAGCTGGTAACAGGTTGAGCAGACCAGAGCTGGAAGTCTTACCAAAGCTACAAGCTAGACTCAAGCCAAGTCAGTGCTTAATTGGATTAAGGTGGTCAGCTTCTTCCTTAATGCATAGCGAAGAAGAAATTAAACCTACTTGGGAAAAAGTAACCTGATCTAGATGGTACTAAAATGCTTTTTGTATTATGTCTGGTATCACTCAAAATATTAACAAAACACGCCAAGGGAAAGACTGAATGATTGAAAGTCAATAGACAAGAATAAAAACAGACCAACTGGTAAAACAGATTTTAGAGTTATAATGCAAGGACAGTAAATTGAAAAATAGAGGCACATATAGGGAAAAGAGATGAAATATGGAGAATTTTCCAAATAATTGGCATTTATATAAAATTAAAATACTGGTATTGAAAAATTCAGTAACAGGTATAGAGAACTGTGTGGATAGATTTAACAACAAATTTGTGGAGGGGAAGTTCTTGATCTAGAATATAAATCAACAGAAAAATGTACAGAATAAAATGTGTGCATGTGCATATGCACATGTATCAATAAAATATCTAACATATCTATAATAGGGTTCCTAGAAAGACACTGAAAATTGTGCAGTAGCAATTTTTAAAGATATGATAGCCACTGAGGATTTTCCAAAACTGATGACAAATTTCAACTCATAAATCCAAGAAATATGCAAATTCCACCCTTTAATAAATAAAAGCAAATCATGATTAGGTATACTGTAGTCCAAATGCTGAGAGCCAAAGACAGACAAATAATATTTTTAAAGCAGCAAGTGAAAAAGGGTATGTTAAGTTTAAAAGATTGACATTTTAGACCATCAACTAACGTTTAAGCAAAAATCATCAAAACAGAGAAAAATATAATGCAACCATTAGTGTGCTAAGTAAAAATAATTGCCAAACTATAATTTTATCCCCATAAAAAGAAGTCTTCAAAAAAATGAAAGCAAAGGAACAGAACTATACTTAATGAATTAAATATTAAAGGGAATTCCTAGGCAGAAAAAACACGATCTTAGTCAGGAACAGAGAATGAGAAGCAAAAAAGATGAATTTGCCAAAAACAAAACAACACAAAGCAAAAAACAGGAGTAAAAAAAAAAAACCCACCATAATTGTCCTGTTTCCATTAACTATATTGAATTTGTATTTTGAAATATTCTTAAAAAACATTGCCAGCTCTCTACAGTTTTTGGTGTGATTTAGTCAAACATCTAAGATAAAAATAATGTCAATATTTTAAAAAGTTATTTTGGGGAATGGGAAAATGGAGAGTACTTCTTACTTCATTTTATGAGGCCAGGATAATTATGAAAGCATTAGAGGCCAAGTTCTCTCATGAACATAAATGCAAAATCCTAAGTATAAGCAAATTTAATCTAATTATACATAAAACATGATTATATACCATAACTACTTTGCATTTCTTACATTAAAACTTGAGGTTGGGGTCAAAAATCTACCACATGATTAAGCTCAGTAACATTTTGGAGGAAAAAAATATGATCATCTCAATAGATATAAGAGAATATTTGATAAAATGTCATGCCATTTATATTTTAAAAATTAAACTTAGCTTTATAAGGTACTTCCTTGACCTGATTACTGTATCTATAAAAATTAACAGATTTAATTTCTAGTGAAATTTTGAAGAATTTTTCTCGAAAACTAAACAAAAAAGAAATAGACACTCACTACATTATTCAACATTTCATAAAGGTTCTATTTAAGGCAATACAACCAAGAAAAATACAAGGCACAAGAGCTGAAAAGGAAAAAGTAAAATTGTCATTATTCACAAATGATATGAATATGTCCTTTGATAATGAAGCATAAAATACAAACTACATCTAGGTATTCATCAATAAATTTGGCAAAGTATTTGGATACAAGGACAACAGAGAAAAAGAAGACAAGAAAATAAAATACAAAATTACCACTTACAATAGTATTAAAAGATCAAAAATACTTAAGAATATAACCAATGAGGACGCCTGGGTGGCTCAGTTGGTTAAGCAACTGCCTTCAGCTCAGGTCATGGTCCCAGAGTCCTGGGATCGAGGCCCACATCGGGCTCCCAGCTCCATGGGGAGTTTGCTTCTCCCTCTGATCTCGTGCTCTCTCTCACTCTGTCTCTCTCTCAAAATAAATAAATAAAAATCTTTTTTTAAAAAAAAAGAATAAATCCAATGAAAGAGGTGTAAAGCCTTGTTCTAGGATTCTGCACATTTTCATTAGAAAAGTCTTACAAGGTCTAAATAAGTGAAAGCAGAGACTGCAATCAGAATTTGAAAGATTCAATTTTATAAAGATATCAATCTCCCTAAAAAGATCAGTGAATTTAACAGTCCCAAACTTCATTTTATATCCAGAACATATAAGAACTACAAGCACATGGCCAGCAACAAAATAGGAAACTAGGTGAAAGATTTGGGTAGGAACTTTGCAAAATAATATTTTCAGAGTCAATAAACATGCAAAAAGTTGTCCAATATCCTCAGTAGTAGTAGTAGTAAAGGAAATGAAAAGTGAAAACCTAACTAAATATATTATCACATATCCATTAAACTAGATAAGTTTGGGTGTTTTGTTTTGTTTTTGTTTGTTTGATTGTTTGTTTTTAATGGTATCACCAGTTGTTGGTAAGAGCTATTATATGCTGCTGGTAGAAGTACAAATTGATGCAATCACTTTGAAAATTTGTTTAATTATATCTAGATTATTAAACATTCACATATATTATGACTCAATAATCTACTCCTGTACAATTGTGCAGATATGTTCACCAAAAGGCATGCATAAGAATAGTTATAACAATACTATTGGAAAAGACAGCAAATGGAAACAACCCTAGAGCCTATTAATAGTACAATGTATAATGACATTATGTATTCATTGAATGGAATATAAAAAATCAATGAGCGTGAATAAACTACTGAGTGGATTAATCTAAAAATATAACATTGAACATAAGAATGTCATCACCCAAAATTGTATACTCTATAAGCAAGTCCATATTCATGAAGCTGAAAACTAGCAAAACTAAGTGATGACAAGTCAGAATGGTGTTTTTTTGAGAGGAGATAGTGACTCTAAAAGTGACAATGAAGGATATCTGATAATGTTCTGTCGCTCTCGCCAGCAAGAACGACCAGGAGACCTCAGCGAAGCAAGCTTTATTTCTGCGTAGCTGTTGGGATCTTTATCTCCCCCGCCCGTGCATGTCTATATATACCAAGGTTGCACAACCAATCACTCGCAGCCACACAGATACAAAATCCTAAGTTCCGCCTACTGGCTTGCATCCAGCCGCCATCTTAATGGCGTGTTTACTTTCGGGCACCGAAAAAGTCCTGCGGCACCCGGGGCCCCCCCGCGGGCCCAGCTGGAGCAGCTCCGCACCGTCGCCACCCGGCGGCGGCGACGGCTTGAGGCAGCGGTGGCGGAGGCAACGAGCAGGCACGGCAGAGCCCAGAAGCATCACCGCACATGCGCTACAAGCCGCTCGGGCACCGACATCTCCCCCTTTTCTTTTATATTAAGCATGCAAGGCAGGAGATCGTGCCTGTCTTAGGTTGTCAGCTGCCATGAACATGCTTACCCGTCATCGGATAATTCCCCCTGGTTGGAGAACTCCTGGCTTAGGTTGCTATGTGCATGCAGCCAATCTTACCCGTCATTGACTACTGATCTAGCGCTGCCAGCCAGATTTGGGGAAATGTACCAGCTTCCAGTGCCATGCAAGCTTGTACTAGCACCAACTGTTGCCTACATTGTTGTTTTCGTAATGATGCAAAACGGCGGGACATAAGGATTTACAACAGATATCCAATCCCGTAATGGAGCTATGTCAATCTTATCTGCTTAACTCTTTTGACAGATTAGCAGCAATAGAAAGGTCATTATAGGCCACGGAGGTTATGCAAAGTCCAGAAAGTGATTGGATGCATCCGGTCGTCAATAGTTTCTGGAGAATGTCCACTTGTTACAGATGTGGTGAGAGCTACAGCCGCTGCAGTTGCTGCAGCTGCGGAGGCTGCTACAGCCGCAATAATGGCTGCAGTGATCCCAAAGTCTCTTTTATGTCTTGAGAGCAATACAGGCAAATTGTTAGGATTTACAGAAACGGGCATGGGAATGAAAATAGGTATACAGGAGGGAGGATGGCGGACTCATTCATCAGTGGCATGGGGAACGGCCAGGCTTTCACTATTGCCCATTGGTGCATCTGTTGAAGGGATGCTGGTGTCGCCAGGATCGCTATCAGGCTGAGCATCAGGATGGGGCGGGCCATGTTGATCGATTCTTCTAATCAGTCGCTCCGGGACCCAGATAGGCACTTGGGCATCCTGTGGAAAAAGACAAACAGAACCTTGGTGCCATCTTAGGACCGGGTCAGGGCCTCTCCATTGGCCCGTGAGTATATCCTTCCACTTTGCCTGGGCTAGAGTGCGTTCGGTAACCGCCGCATGCCTGTCCGCTGCAGATGTACCATTATGGTCCAAGGACAAAAAATTTAAAATGTAAAGGGTGAGAGATGTAAGATCACGGGGTGACTTGTTGTCATCCCCTATTCCCCCTTTTCTTATTTTTTGTAAGCATCGTTTGAAGGTGCCATTGGCGCGTTCAATTATTCCTTGACCTTGTGGATTGTAAGGTACACCTGTAGTATGGACTATACCAAATTGACTTAGGAATTGATGGATAGATTTTGATGTATATACAGGTCCATTATCTGTCTTTATTTGTTTTGGGATACCCCAATCTGCGAAGCATCGTAGGCAGTGTGTGATGACTTGTTTTGAATTCTCCCCCGTGAGGGGAGTAGCCATTATGATACCCGAATAAGTGTCCACTGATATATGTACGTACTTTTGTTGCCCGAATTCAGGTACATGTGTGACATCCATTTGCCATAGGTGATTAGCTTGAAGGCCTTTGGGATTTACCCCTAAGGAAGGCTGAGGGAGTAATGTGGCACAATTCCCGCAGGTCCTTATTATATCTCTTGCCTGTTCTTTGGTGATATGGAATCTATATCTTAAGGTATTAGAATTCACATGCCATTTGCTATGGAACAGCTTCGCCTGTTCTAAGGTAGGGCAAATAAGTTGGAAACAACTCTTGTGGTCTGCTAGAGCATTGCCCTCGGATAATGGTCCTGGTAGGCTCATATGGGCTCTGATGTGATCTATAAAAAATGGTGCAGTGCGCAGTTGCACAACCTCTTGTAGTTGCCTCAAGATCCATGGAATAGGTGAATCACTTAAGGAGAGGATGGCTGTTTCAATATTTTTTGTTGCATTTACTACGTATTGACTATCAGAAATAATATTTAGGGGAGTGTCTGAAAATCTTTGGAGCACTAGGAGCACTACTAGTAGCTCTCTGACAGAGGGCGCTAGGGAGTCATATTTTTTCCCGGCTTCTTTGTATGTCTTTCCCTTTAAAGGTTTGTTAGGGACTTCCTCTTTTAATTTTAAGTGTGTCATGGCTTTCCCAAGCTCATCTTCAGAGGAGCTCTCCTCTGAATTTTCTCCCCCTCTGCTAGATCCTGCCTTAGAGGCTTCTCTGACCTGCTCCTTGATAACATTTTTAACCGTTTTATGGAGTGCCGTTAGCCTTAAGCACCTCCGTCAGTAATCCTCCCATCTTAGTAAACTTTGATCCCATTATTTCTTGTCCTATGCCTAGGAACCCTTTTACTTCTCGTCCTATACTTAGGAACTTTCTCACTTCTCGTCCTATACTTAGGAACTTTCTTATCTGAAATTTTGTGCACACTTACCGGATCGTTGCGTTCACTGAGAACTCCTCCGTGTAGGTTTCGGGTTTCCCAGGTTTCGACACCACTTGTCACTCTTGCCAGCAAGACGACCAGGAGACCTCAGTGAAGCAAGCTTTATTTCTGCGTAGCTGTTGGGATCTTTATCTCCCCCGCCCGTGCATGTCTATATATACCAAGGTTGCACAACCAATCACTCGCAGCCACATAGATAGAAAATCCTAAGTTCCGCCTACTGGCTCGCATCCAGCCGCCATCTTAATGGCGTGTTTACTTTTGGGCACCGAAAAAGTCGTGTGGTGCCCGGGGACCCCCGCGGGCCCAGCTGGAGCAGCTCCGCACCGTCGCCACCCGGCGGCGGCGACTGCTTGAGGCAGCGGCGGCCGAGGCAACGAGCGGGCACGGCAGAGCCCAGAAGCATCACCGCGCATGCGCTATAAGCCGCTCGGGCACCGACAATGTTCTATTTTTGATCTGACTTCTGATTTTGAGTCTTCAGTCATGAAAAATAATTAGCCTGTTGAGATGTTTTTGCACTTTCTGTATATATAATTATTACATATAATGTGATATGTTATAGTTTGATAAAAATTTTACTTAAAAAATAACCCACCTAGCCTCTTCAGTCTTTCCCTCATTTCTCTTAATACCCAAATGATAAGCCTTTGAAATCTTCATCTAATGAAATCATATGTATTGCCATCTTTTAATAATGTTTCTTGCTTCCAAGAAACTTATTGAAACTTACATAGTTCGTTAAATCAGCAGTACTTCTAAAAGGAGGAACTCATTATAATGATTGTTTTGCTCTTAAATCAGACACAGCACACAACATCTCTCTCCAGATCTGCAGTGGGAAAACTTTCTGTTGACTGTTCTTCCATTAATGAATTCTGAAAAAGGATGTTGTCACTTTTGAATTCCTTAGCACCAGTGTATTATAGAATCTGAGATGGTTGTAAACTGCTGGCACGATGGGAAAACACCATCATAACTATTTGTAAAAATGGATTTTCTAGTTATATCTGCTAGCCCACAGTGAGTAGGAGGCATTCTCACCAATATGCTGTCATCCAACTCAGCAGTTTATTTTTCCCCACAAAGAAAGATAGAAGTATAGCTATCTCAGAGGAATTGTTATGGGCTCTGCTTTTGGAAATGGCCTATTTCTTTGTCCATAGCGACGAGAATGTGTCCAATTCCTTTGTGAGATTTTTAGCAACTCTGAGAAAATTTCACAAGTGACTGATGAAGTTTCTGTCTTTTCTCCGCAAAATATACCCTCACCTTCCCCTCACCTATGCAGTCTGAAATTGAACTCAAATTCAGGTTCTATCTCACAAAGTAAAAATCTATAGAGCTATGAAAAGATCATGAAACGTGACTATGTATTCCAATAATCACTTGGTCTTTCCCATAGGAAGTGAGAGAAATTAGAGAAAATTAGATTTTACTGAGTTAATGAGGCACACAGGAAAAGGTTTAGTTTTGCTTTCACTTTTTCATTGAAGCAAGAAATGTGAGATTGCAGCTAATTTTGCATTCACTTTCATCTATTTAAGTCATAAATCAGATAAATGTAAAAGTTCAACTGAAAATCCCGTAAGTCAAAAAGGATGGGGCAGAGGATTTAGCATTTACTGGGCACCTATTATTGATATATTATATTTCATCTTCACAGTGATCTTATAAAATAAATGTTATTGTGCTTTTATAGATCAGTAAGCTAGGGTCAGTGGGCAACCACCCCCAAATTCATACAAGTTAGTACATCACAGGAAAACAAGTCCATATCCTTATCATGCCAACCATATGGGCTTTACCACTATGGGTACTTGAACTTTAATTTAAGGTAGACATCATTTTAATTCATGACAAACTTTATTCCATTTGTGAGCACATGACAGCTTCTTTTCTGGAAGATGTATGGAATATTTTCAGTTTAGATAATGGGTTCTGAGTTTTCTAAATGGCAGAAAATGCATTTAAAAAATAAATTTGTACCTACACACCTGGAATGCAATTAGGAAAGATGTGTACAATAATGTTCATATTTTCCAGGTGATTTGCTGAACAGGAAGGAAGAAACACTCCAAGATAAAATCTAATAACACAGCATAATATCATGAACCAGGTAGCTCTCTTATACAATGTAGTCCATCACTTTAGGGGAGAGATACTGTAGGTAGTGATTAAGATCACTAAGATCTTGATTTCAAAATCAAGATAAGCTGTGGATTATCATATATCATGAAATCTAAGACATTATTGACTGTGAGAACTAACAATACTTTACAATGACGGAAGAAATGTTGCCAAATAATTTTAAGACACTTTTGATTGTATGATATATCCTGACTTCAGAGGTTTTAAAATTTGAAAAAAAAAGTGTAGATTTGATGACATGAGGAAGCTATGTTATATAAACTAAATATGTTATGGTGGTTGAAACAAAATACAAATGTATTTCTCACTAATGTACATAATGGGTATCCCTCACGGTGACTGCTTCCCTCTGGGAAGTGACTCAAGGATCCAGATTCTTTCCATCTTGGGTCTGGTCCATCTTTAACATATGACATCTAGGGTCCCTGTGCTCATCTGCATAAAGATGGTAATAGGGAAAAGAACCTGGGGGATTATGCCTGAAAACTGTGTATCCATGCTGGGAATGAAAATTTACCACTAGTATTCCCATTTCATGGTTGGAACAGAGTCACAATGCCACAAAGTAAGCTGGGACATTTTACCAAGCCATATGCACACAAAGCAAAGGAATTGAGTTTGGTACAGAATCAAGCTCTACTGAGACTTGCCAAATTAGCCTCATGCTCACATGTGTCCATGTTTCTCCCTACCCCCAGACACACACAACCCTGTTTCCCAGCACCCTTTGGTTTGAGTGGGTTGCAGAAGCAAAACCTCAAGGGCAGCTGCCCTAAAGAGACACCCAGATCCACAGTGGACTTGCTGTGAGCAAGATTTTAGCATTAATTATTTTAATGCATCCAAACATTGAGTACAGTGCTTGGCATATAGCAGCTAACCCATAAATAAAATTATTATTCTTACCTTTGTAAAATCATTACTAACTTTTGAATGTGGAATCTTTATTCTGACTTTACTTACATCATGCATAAGTGTTTAAATAATTACCCTCACATTAAACTTGCAAACTGATTTTTACTTAGATGACTTCATCTTTTAAATTCACTGAAAAAAATAAATCCCTTGTCACAGCCTTCAAATAGAACAAAGGTATTTTCCCTACAATCTAGCAATTGCAAAGCAATTGGTATTTACCCAAAGGATACACAAATACAGATTCAAAGGGGCATATGCTCCTCAGTGTTCAATAGTAGCATTATCAATAATAGCCAAATTATAAAGAGAGCCCGAATATCCATTGGCTAATGAATGGATAAAGAAGGCATGGTATATATATACACAATGGAATATCGCTTAGTAAAATCTTGCCATTTGCAATGACGTGGATGGAGCTAGAGAATATTATGCTGAGCAAAACAGATCAGAGAAAGACTACCATATGATTTCACTCCGTAAGTGAAATTTAAGAAACAAAACAGATGAATATAGGGGGAGAAAAGAGAGAGAGGCAAACCATGGAACAGACTCTGGAGAACAAGCTGGGGGTGCTGGAGAGGAGGTGGGAGGGGGATGGGTCGAACGGGTGGGAGGGGGGATGGGTCAAACGGGCGAGGGCTCTTGCTGTGGTGAGCACTGAGTGTTGTGTGTAGGTGATGAACCACTGAAACGAATATGATGATGTATGTTACCTAGCTGGAATTTAAATACAAACTTGGAAGAAAAAAATGTAAGTGTTTGGAACCCTTCATATGATAGTACACTAAGGTGATCTGTTTTTTGATGACAGGAAGAAGACCAGCAGTTGTAGCCTCTCTACCTGGGGTTGTGTGAGAGTTCTGGTGTTTGAATTAGGATGGACACAAACTGACAAAATTCGTCTTCAGTGACTCTAGAGAATTTATTCTAATCTTAAACTTTACTAAAGTTTTTGGGACCCATGAGAAAACAATGAATTTACTGTAAAAAGATGGTCATAGTTTGGGGCTTGAATATGCCCTTTCTCCATGCTAATAGCACTCTACTTCCACTGTGGGATCAGCACCGGGCATTTTTAGGAGCCTAGGACAGGATCCTCATTTTAGATATAAAGTAGAGAGATGCCGGGACTCACCCTAAACTGTGCTTATGGGAAGAGATGAAACTAATAAATATCTTAACACACATGAAACTAAAATGGAGTCAAATTCTAGAATTAGCTGATATAAACTTACAATTAAAAAAAAAAAAAGAAAGATTAAGGGGAGCCTGGGTGGCTCAGTTGTTAAGTATCTGCCTTTGATTCACGTCATGATCTCAGGGGCCTGGGATCAAGCCTCCCATCGGGCTCCATGCTTGGCAGGAAGCCTGCTTCTCCCTCTCCCACTTGTGTTCCCTTTCTGTGTTCCCTCTCTCACTATGTCTCTCTCTGTCAAATAAATAAAATCTTAAAAAAAAAAAAAAAGAGGTCAAGCTAAGACACATTTTGATGTCATTATGGACAAAACTGAATGAATGCTTGTGGAAATAGAATGAGGGGACAAAATGAGAATTTAGGGCCAAAGCATAATTCTGCCTGCCTACGGTCCATTCTTTTTGTTTTGTTTTATTTCATGGCCATTCTTCTCCTTTTTTTTTTTTTTTTTTCCAGATATAATTGACACTAAGGGATTCATCCCTTCTTAGGACAAAAGTGTAAATTAAGTTTTAAGCTTCCAAAAGTGCAGAATAGATATTATCCAAAGTTAAATTATTATTCAAAAATAATTTCAGTTTATAAAATTCATCGTGTAGCCAGGTGTATTTTTGGGTAAATGGCTATAAATACAGATTACCCATCTGCTGTTGTCTTTGAAAAATGCACTGCTTCTTATTCTCGTTTTATTTCTCCTTTGCTCTTATGCAGTCATTAGCTTCAAAGTGAGGCCATACAGAGTAAAGATATGCAGGGGATACAGAAGTTGATGTAAATCAGGCCCACTGTGGACTGATTTTGGATGCAGCTGTTACTCAATTTTACAACATACATTCACTGTACTTTTGTGTTTTTCTAAATTACAAAAGTCAGTAATTTAACTGATTCCTGTAAAACAGTTCAAAATATCTTCTCCTCTTTCAAACACTGAGTAATTTACTGGAGCATATTTGGTGCTTGTGAAATTATTCTCAATTTTAAAAGTAATCAGTGTTTTGTGCAAAGCAGTCAAATATGAATTTTCTTGAAATTGATCAGTATAAGAAAATTTATTTTATTCTTAACATTTGTAATTTTCTTCCTATAAAAATACTATTTTAAGATTTCTAAAGGAGTCTATATTCTGAAGATGAAATAATTACTTTATAATTTTTACAAAGATGCAAATTTTCCGTAACTACCAAATATAAGATATTCAGATGTGAAAAAATGGCACATATCATATATGTGTTAGGTTTTATCATTGTGTATTTAAAAGTTATTCTTGAGACTTGTCATCTCAGACATGTAAGGCCTGAAATTGTTGATTACAGAGATAAGATTTTTGGCATGCAAATGCAAGTTCTGTCTTGAAACTAGCTCTTATTCTTTATATGTTTATGGCAAAATATGTGATAAAAGTATGAAGTTTAATATTTGAAGCCCTTCCAAAGGCTAATGATTAAAATCACATTGAAATGACTACATGAAAAGGTACTCATTCTTCACATATTCTAAGAGTTGTCTGTGTTAAAAAAAATAATTCAACTGACTAAATTTTAAAGATTATTGGCTTTATGCAACAATTTGTGAATCTGGCAGCATCCCATCTAGCAGTAAGAACTCTGAAGAGCGGTATAAAATAATACTTTTATAGGCAGAAGGGAGCCAAGCTAGCAAGTTAGACTAACAAAAAGTGGATTGGTTGTGGAAAGGTCACTTTCCTGTAGGGCATTCAGGGATTTATCAGACAGATCATCAGACAGATTACCTCACCAGTGCTGATTATCTAGCTTCTAACTGACTGGTTTAAGATTCCATTTCTGGGAGAACCGAAACTATAAATTAAATTAAGTCTTGGTTTGGTAACTGGGAGGCTTAGCATAAGTAACTCCACTGTAGGACTGCAGTTTTGTTTTTCACATCTTGTGAGATACTGTTGGCTCAAATGTTCCTGTTTTGGCTTACATTTATTATACTCTTTCTATGTCAAATAATTAGCATTGCTTTTATTTACTGAAGATATTATATTAAACTTTCACATCTAGATCCACTCTGAGTAGATTGCAAAACCATTAGGAATTGGTTAGTAAACTAATAAAAGCTCATTTCCTGAGATATCTCTGATAAAAACAAAACAAAACAATACAAACTTAATCCATTGCAGGACAAATTGAGTCCAAAGATTTTATTGAGTATTTATGCATTTTTATTTTAATTTCTATACAAGGGTCAATGAAGGACTTACTAGGAATCCTTCTTAAATTTCTTCTTCTTTTTTCTAACCTTTTCACTTTCTTTCCCTACCTTCTTCAAATTTTTAACTCATGCAAGAAAAATATGAATCCAGAGGCAGACTTTTGACAATGAATTTCAAAATCTATCTAGTATGAAAAAAATGTTCTGCTTAAAAACTGAGAGTGAAACCAAATTAAAATACAAAAACTGACATTGAAATCAATAATGGGAAAAGTAAGGACTTCATTGAGTTTCACTTTCACTGAATATCCTTCATGTATCATTAGAATGGTGACCTTAAAAACAGTTACACATTTTTGTTTTTATTCCCAAGGGCTACTTGCCAACCATATTATGCTTTCCAAGTTGGATCTCATTTTGTGGCTGCCCTTTAATCACTGAAGGTCCCTTTTTATCATTTCTGTACTAATTGGTGTTAAAACACTTGACAATTTATTGTGATTTAAGTTTCATTAACTTGCATCTCTCTCCCCACTCAATGATTAATACAGATGTTAAATAAGATTACAACCTAATAACAATGCCCTCTCTACCCTGCCTGTATCTCTCCTCAACTAGTTAGCAATATGTTTTCTTGATGGACACAAAATATGGTTTCAGTCCAGTGTCCTATGAAGAATTAGGCTGCTGAACTTTGATAACATGAAGATTCATGGTCTCCAATCAGCCTGTGATAGTATATAAGTTGAGAGTTGTTATTTTAATTAATTGATAATAGTTTATGTCAGTATTTGTATGAAATCAAGTAATAGCCTTTCAGATATGAAACTTATTCATAAAAAAATGAATTTCAAGTGTGCACACGCATGCACGCACACACACAGTCCTTAGGATATAGATATTTTAAAAACTAGTTTACAAATTCCAATTTACACTTTTCAATTTCTTGAAGACTTCTTAAAGTGGATTTAACTCCAAAAGGTGGGCTTCTATTAACCTCATCTCAGAATGATTCTTGCACCACTTTTAAAGAGAGCTTTGTTGAGATGAAATTCATGTATCATAAAATTCACCCTTTTAAAATGAAAGTGGTTTTTCATATTTGCAGAGGTGCAACCATCAGCTGCTACCTTAACTGCAAGGCATATATTGTCATATGTTGTTGTTACAACATTTTTTCATATTACTTGGCTATATTATTTATTGCAGCTTATACATTTATTTCCTAGTTACTTTATACAGACTTCCTGACATGATTGCAAGTTCACTATTGGCTGAACATATATGCTTTTAACACAATATTTAATTCCATGTTTTGAGTACAGCAAAAGGTAAAATAGATGTGAAACTTCAAAGTGAATACGTGTCAGATCACATTAATAAGGGAAATACCCCACATTCCTTTATGCAACTCATTGTCTCATGTCCAGATGCCGTCCTTGGATCCTGTCAGGTGGGATCTTTATCGAGGCCTCTGTGCCTCAAAGACTGCACTGGTTTGAATAGTTCCTCCCCACACCCCAAAAAC
This sequence comes from Mustela erminea, assembly GCF_009829155.1. Classification (NCBI taxonomy): domain Eukaryota; kingdom Metazoa; phylum Chordata; class Mammalia; order Carnivora; family Mustelidae; genus Mustela; species Mustela erminea. Next base: position 41,069,826 of record NC_045626.1, read on the forward strand.
TTTGTCTACTCGGAACCTCAGAATGTAATCTTATTTGTAAATAGGGTCTTTGTTAATGTAATCAAGTTAGGAGGAGGTCATACTGAAATAGGGTGGGTCCTAAATCCAGTATATCTGGTGGTCTTTTAACAAGAGGCAGATTTGGATGGAGACAAAGAAAAGGCCATGTGAAGACCTAGGCAGAGATTGGTGTAATGTATCTATCAAACAAGGAACATCAAGGATTGCCAGCAACCATTCTAAGCTAGAAGAGGCCAATAACATCACCCTAGAGCCTTCAGAGGGAGCGTGGCCCTGCTAACACTTCGATTTCAGGTTTCTAGGTTGTAGAACGGAGAGAATATATTTCTGATATTTCAAGACATACATTTTGTGGTACTTTGTTTATTGTAGCCCCAGGGAACAATACAGGGTCTCAATACTTGGGATAACTTCCTCAAATTTTTTTTTCAGTTCCCTGCTGGTGTCTAGGTACAGCATCCATGGGAAGCAGGATGGTTGATACAGCATCATGTATAAACGATAAAACTAGAATTAAATACATGGTATTAGGGGAATTTAGAGGTAAGAAGGCATGTATTGTTTTTAAATGAACATTTTCCAAAAAGTCAGAACATTCTGTAAAATAATAGTATTGCTACCTTTTTCTTTGGAGGGAAGATATGAAACTAACATGGAATGGCTGTGTTTGGCAAAAAAGGATATGAAAAGTTAATGAATGTATGGGCTGGAGGATCTGAAGAGGGAAAGATCGTGCTGAATATTACATTTAGTATTCACATTCCGTGATTGTACAATTAGCAAAAATGTAAGTTCTTTTTTTGTACTCATTATTCTACATCTTCATTGATTAATGTTTATATATCACATGGACCCATGTCCTAGATATTTCTTTTATTTTTTAAAGAGATTTTATTTATTTATTTGAGAGAGAGAGGAAAAAAAAATGCACAGGGAGGGGCAGAGGAAGAGGGACAACCAGACTCCCCACCAAGCGGGAAGCCAATGACAGTGCTCTCAATCCCAGGACCCTGAAATCATGACTTGAGCCGAAGTCAGATGTTTAACTGACTGAGTGACCCACGTGTCCAGATTTTAATAATATATTTATAATTAAATGGTATTAAAGACAAAGTTACAACAGAAACTATGACTCAAGGACCCACAGAGCCTGAGGATGGACCAGTCACACCCATATTAAATATTGGAAACTAGGGGGAAAGAGAATTTGTAAAGAAGATTGTCTGAAAAAGTGTTCTCTAACACTTCCTTCTCCAACCTTCTAACAAAAACAAGGGGAATGGGTAGGATGCTCTTCTTTTCAAGATAAGAGGTTGGGTTTCCAAGGGGTAAATAGAAGAGCTTAATATATATCCTTTGGATTTGGGGAGGCATACTTGTCTCTGACCTATGGCTTAGGAGCCTGAAGGCAATAGGCTATTTCTGTTGGCCTGAGACAGCATTTAGATATGGAGACAGAGAGGAAGGGTGGGAGGGGGACAAGGCTTTGTTGTGAATTAACTGAACTTCTGCTGAATGTAGGGTAAAAGTTTATATTAGAGTTTCCTATGCACCAAGAACAACCTCTAGGAGACAGGAAGGCATGACAAGGGAATCACTTCAGTCTTTCAGGTCTTAACAGAAGAGAAGCTGGAGATGGACTGTTGATCATCTGGTCCTGAACGACACTCACAAACAAATAAACATCAAAAACCACATGCATCCTGTTGTAGGGTAGTTACAGTGAAAAGACCAGCAGTATTGTTAAGTTCTCTGAAGGCCTTATGAATAAATTCCACATGGGAGACAATGAGATTTAAGTTTTGATCGGGCCCTAAAATAACAAGTGAGATTTAAAAATAGCAGACAGTAAAGAACTTTCTTGTATCCCTACCTCTGCTCCCTCCCCAGACTTTTATAAGAATAGGAAAATGACATTTAGTAGTAAAGGGGAAATAAGAATGGAAAAAGAAAATCAACAATCTCTTCACATATACCAAACCACATCTTGGTGAGGGGAAAAAAAGGCGACTTCATATTGTTCATCATTTAATGAGTTGAGAGAGTTTGCAGCCTACAATGAAAGTAAAAAGAAATAAAAAGATAAAAAAATAAAAAAATAAATCTCGTGGTGATCAGCAATGTTGAGAAGCTTCCTGGTGTTCTCATGTAGCAAGAAGCAGACCATTCTTCATGAGAATATTTAAAGATTGTGTGTGGAGGGGATATGCATTCTTTCTGGTTGCATTCCATGAGTTTTGTTAATTAAGGATGTCAGTAAAAATATATTTTATGTAATAGAACAAAGTTTGTGCTATGATGATATACAGCATGGTAAAAGTCATGTTATATAGTAGTGGTATATGGGAGGAAGAAATTAAAATTTTCTCTAAAGTTTTTCAATGATTTTTTTTACTTTCCATCTTCAGTGTCACAGCTCAATACTTTAAGCTCTTCCAGAAGACTTTCTACACAACCTTGACCTAATGTCTTTTCATCCATCTGCCCTTCAGGAATCTAGCCTTGGGTAAATCCTGCTGCCTGTGTTCGCTTTGTCTGTACACAGACTTTTCAGACTGCCAGGGAAAATCACACACCTGAGCCAACTAGTGACACTGCACGTTCATGGTCACCTCTTTGATCAGTGTTCTGACAGTGATTTCAGTTGAATTATGTTTCACCCGGCAATGTTCCTTCTCATTTCTGACAAGAAGTATTTTATTTTCTGCACTTGGTGCCTTTTCTTCCACAGTCCCCTTTATTCTCCTTGATGATCTAGCCCCCATTTCACGAAGAAAGTACACCTCACTGAGAAGTGAAGTCCAATTCTGGCTTCCAGCAAAACCAGCAGTCCTGTCTGCATCTACACACACCTGTTTCTTTCATTAAAATCAATTTCTTTCACCAATGTCAGGTCTACATTTGCTCCTATATTTTAAGCTGTGTTTTGCCCTAACTCTTCAGAACCCAGTACTATTTAACTCATATTCTTCTAGAATATCAAACTGTCTCTGTTAACCAGGAACCTTTTCTATTTTCATATTAGTTGTTCAAATCCCCAAAAAACAAAGCAAACAGAAAAAGGAAAAAACACCTTTTTCCATGTTACAAAAATAGCAGTGATAATACACTATATGAACACCAGCAAAAGTGAACGGAGGTAAATATAAAACAGAAACTGATATTCATTTATTTTTGGTAGGAGTGCGAAATGATTCAGCCTCCATTGGGAGACATTTGTGGCCATACTTATAAAACCCTATGTCCTTTTCCCTATAATCCTAAATCTGGGAATTATGCTATAAAGACAGTTGTACATACATAAATGGAATATGCACAAGTTTACTTATTGCACTATTGTCAGTGATAAAAAATGCAAGTCAAATCAACTCGCTGCTCAACGTATGAGATGGATTCCTATTTCACTCCAAGAATATATCCCAGTAGTTTCTCTTTGATCGTTTTTCTTTGTCTACTGTTCTCCCTTCACATACTATGCTCCACGCATGTTGTTGACTTTCTTACTAATCTTCCAACATGTCAGGCATGTACAGGAAAAAGGCCCTTCCCTTTGATTGGAACACTGTTTCCATATTGCCTACCTCTTGCAGCTAGAATATAAAGTCCATATAATGTTTTAATCTTTACCAGTTTTGTTCATTGATAAAGGTCTGAATTAATCCTGGTACATAGGAAACACTTTATAAATGCTTGTTGAATTAATGGATAAATCTAGATGTCCATTAAAACTGAGTGTTTAGGTAAAATATAATAAACACACAAAACAGAATACTATGCACTCCCCCAAAACACCCAAAAAAGATTATGATCTCTCTGTTCTGTGGAATATCTATAAGGTATAGGTTAAGTGGCAAAAAAAAAAAAAAAAAAAAATACAGAGTAGTACAGTATGCTAGACCGTATAAAATGTAGAAGGAAAAAATACTGGTTCATAGTTGTTTTCATTTTCATATAGAAGCTTTAGAAATTCATTCAAATATTTAAAGGTTTAATAATTGTTCCCATACCCTTTGATTGAAACTCAGTCACATGGCCACACCTAAGTGCTGGGGAAACAGGAGGATGTAGACAAGCTGAACAGCCTTGAACCCAGCTCTTCACTAAGATGGAAGAGTAGAATGAGCTTTTAGGGACATCTGAACCTGTCCTCTGTGGACTTTAAGAAAGTATTATAATTCCATGTTGACCACAGTACACATATTCTGATCTCTTCCAGGATTTCTAAACTTGGGACTTTTTTTTTTTTTTTTTTAACGTTCTATACTTGAAAGGCAACTGCTACTTAAACCCTTAAATAATGCCAAGTGCTAAAAGTTTCCCCTTGTCTTATCTCTTCCTTTGAATTATTCATAGAAATCTGCAGTGGTGTTGCTTAGTATCTCCAAAATGCTTGCCCCAGCCTTTATGTAATCCTTTCCACAAACGTGCCTTTCCTCAATTTTTAAATTTCACAGGCTTTGAATAACTTGGTCTATTTCAATAACAGCCAAATATTCCTTCCTACCACTTCTTTTCCTGAGTCCTAGGAACCTTATATATAAACTGGGAGATGTTTCTGGGGTCTTGTTTTCTTCTATCACTTTTCTGGTCACTTTCAGCCCTGACATAAATCTGGCTGCTTCTTGAGCAAACTTCCTTGTCTGCATGCCTCTCAAGTAACACAGGGTCAGGAAATGGAATAGATGCTCTTCTCGCTCCCCATTGTCACTTTCAAGTCATTTCTCTTCATTTCTCTTTCCAAAACTCTTAGATCCTTTGACATCTAACAAAATCCCCATCATCAACCTACATCCTGGTCCCACAACTTTATTCACTGAAGATCTTAACTCCTGCCCTACTGTTTTTGTCTGTGACTCTGCCCCATGTAGGTGTTCCTTTTGACATCTTGACATCTCAGTGTTTTGATCAGTCTACCAATTGGAGTCATATAGGAAATGTTACCACCCTTTATGGTTCATAAGGCAGAGATTTTGATGAAAGGACAACTTATATAAGGGAAGACGGTTACAGGGAAAATGGTGAAATAACCTGAGAAAAATCAAATAAAAAACAAAAAGGAAATAGAAAAAGCAGCAACAAGCAAGCAAGAATTCAATAAAAAAAGAATTAAAGAGGAAAGGAAGGAGAGATCATCTAGACAAAGATTAGGATTTCAGCCCTGCCATTTTATTGGTTATGGACTGTGAACGTATCATAAACAAGGCTCCATGATATAATTCTGGTCTTTGTTGAGCAATTCAGGATTTCCTTCTAAATAGGATGCCTTCTAAATTCTCTTGATAGTGGTCTCTTTGCATGTCTCTCTGTTGGAAGGCAGAAGGGGGTCTAGCAAATAGGCAGGTATACAGTAATTGTTTCTAGAATGATTGATTGAATAAAAGAATGAATGGATGGTGAATCTGCCAACTTGACTCACTTGTTGGTTTAAATCTGTGGTTCATAAACCTGTTTCAAAGACAGCACCCTTTGAAGGAAATTATCACACATATCTCAGTGCTAGGCTGCCATTATCCTGTCCCAAACGAAGATAAATGTGTTCACCCACATACTCTGATTAACCCAAATGTCAAATACCTCACTAATCTGCAATTATAAAATAAAGCAGTATCCCCTTTTAATCACTAAGCTATGAGAGATCAAGAATCTTTAAGCTCCTTTGCTAGAAATTGCTTCTCAAAAAGCACTAAAAAAGATGACTCACTAATCTTTCAATCACGATGGGTCCTGTTTTTCTTCTTTTCTTGCTCCTGCTTGCCCACTTCGGTTACCTCAGTACTTTTTCATTTGCTACTTTCTTCCCCTGGAGTTGTTTCACTTGGGCTCTTTGAATAAGTGACCCTACTCTCTCTTCAGGTTATAGCTCAAATAATACCTTTCAGAGAAAACTAACCACCCATCCTTTAGCTCCTTGCCACCCTGTTACTTTATAATAGATTAGAGTATCATCTAAAACAAATAAATAAATCGTATACTTGAAAGAGTCGATTATCTGTTTACCCATTTAAAGTTTTTAAATATTTAATGTTTTACTTAAATTTTTCTCTCCCTTACTAAATCATGAACTCCCCGTAAGGAAGAATGATGTTTATCTTTCCTGCTGAATTTCCACAGTGTAAAAAGTCTGTGTGTTCTCTTTAAAGATCATATATACGGGGTCGCCTGGGTGGCTCAGTTGGCTAAGCGTCTGCCTCCAGCTCAGGTCATGATCTCAGGGTCATGGGGTCCAGCCTCCTATCTGGTTCTCTGCTCAGCGGGGAGCCTGCTTCTCCCTCCATCTACCCCTCTGCCTACTTGTGTTCTCTCTGTCAAATAAATAAATAAAATATTTTTTAAAAAAGCATCATATATAGGTTGTTTCACTCTTACATAAGACTTGACATCAAAATTGTGAAATTCACTAGTAACCTGTACTTACCACATATCCATATTTCATAATATATGACATACATTTTGTACTGACTGAATACTACTTTCCTTTTCATGTAGGAAAAGGCTGTATACTGACAGGCTACTAATACAAGGGTCATTTATATAAACATGCTCTTTATTTGGAAAAAAGATTGTAGAACAGCTTTTTAAAAAACATTGACATGTCTTTAGGTTGGCTAATAGGGAAACATTAGATGTTTTCTGATGTTTACCTGTTATTATTACCAGAGTTTGAGCTCTCAGTCAAACCCATCACTCTATCGGATATGAAATAAAAACATCTTACACTTTTACATTCAGGACTTGAAGAGTGAAAATTTAATAATTGAAACTGATGTTTATTAAAATGAAAAAGAAGCAAATTCTATGTATCTTCTTTCAAGCCACATGCTTTTGATAGGGAAGCATAACAGCTTAACAGTCTAATGCAAACTAGTATCTACTAATTATCTGGCATCCAGCATATCTGGATATTGTATCATCTCCATTTCTCCTGCATGATGTAATGATATTTGTTTACTCATTTACCCTATTAATGAAAATTTCCAGTAAATAATATGATTTTTTTTTTTTGGCTAAACACTTTAAGTTGTGGCTGATAAAATATGATATCCTAAGATGCTGTAATGAAATCTACTCATGGATCTGTCTCTGAAGGATTGGCCCCTAATACTCCATAATCCATATAGGACTCCCATATAGCATTATGGGGCACTCAGGTCCAGAATGTCAATAAAATCCAAAAAGGAAAATGTATGTTTGCTTTATGTCTCAGATTTCTGAGATGTCCCATCGGATCCATTTTTTTTATTTTCTCTTCATAGTACTATATAACATTTTACCTTCAGGGCTGCTTGCCATTTTCATGCCAAACCTCTCCTTAAAAATTTTACAAACTTAGAGATTTAAGAAGGGAAATAAAATGGACTACTAAAGATTGGCTTTGTGGTCAGTATCTGTTTCTTAGTGATAAGATTTAGACAAAGGAATTTCTACAATGTCAGAATAGAGCAGAGATTGTCAACTACTCACAAAAATAAATAACCATAAAAGATAATAAATCTCTGTAAGATAACACTATTAAATGTGCCCTTCCAGCATAGATATAAATGTTTCTTTATGTTTGAAATCTTATAGGTTTTTCTGATACTTAATTCAAAAACTATGGGGAAATGAAATATCAGTATTCTGGCCCTGCTGAAGTTATTCTAGAATCTGTCAGACTCCCTATAGTAGGAATCCAAGTTGTACTTGACTGAATGAGTTTCATAGTGAATTTCCTGGAACCTGATCCAGTAAAAAGGATATAAGCCACAACTATCTCTCCTCCTTCTCCTCCTCTTCCTTCTTTTTTTACAGGCAACTTCTTTTCAAGATAGTTAAGGCAGTAACTAAGTCATGGAAGCAGTTCAATTCCGGTACTTAATTGGTGGTTTGAGCTAGACCACTAAGTTTAATTCCAGCTCTGATAACATTTGGGTCTGGCCATAATATTACACACAATTCAGGGCATCTCATGAAACAGTACTAATAGAGGCCAAAGCTAATGTCTTTTGAGAATTGAACAGGGAACATATCAGTAGCGTGCTGTTACTTCAGGCTTGTAAATACTTTAAATACTTCAGGCTTTACTCTCAGTAAACTTTTAATAAAAGTTCTGAATCACTAAGGGCTTGAATGTGTATAGTTGTTTTATAGTCTTTTCTCTCTCCTTTCTTAAGTAAGTACTTATGGGAGTTTTACTGATTAGCCAGTAAACTCCAAGTCTGAGGAAAAGCCTACAAAAATAGCTAAATCAAGAAGGATTTTTTAATTTTTTTTATCATAAGTTGAAATGGTCTTACTTAGAAGAATAAGAAAAGTTATTGACTACTTTTTACTGAAATGATTTTACTAAGTGTCTATTTTCACTCAATATAAAGCTTATTGAAACACCTATGCACGTACCCAAAATCAATTTTATCAAGTAGCTTTACTATCCTTCTGGGTAACATACTTCTCTGTACTTTTGAATAAAGTTATCAAACAATCTTGGATGAATCACTGCTAGTAAAAGTTTTATATTTTTCTATCTGATTTTTGTAGTACATATATGAAAATCATTTTGTGCATATTCAGTAGACAAAAATAATGTAAAAGAATAGATTTTTTTTTTTGCTTGAAGTTAAACTTGGTACATAAATTTTTTAAAAGTAAAACTAGTTTATAAATGTGGATCCTGGGTGGCTTAGTCAGTTGGGTGGCAGACTCTTGGTTTCAGCTGTGGTCGTAATCTTATGGTCTTGGGATCAAGCCAGAGTGAGACTCCACACTCAGCAGGAAGTCTGCCTGAGATTCTCTCCCTCCCTCTCTTCTTTGCCTTCTCCCCTCACCTCACTTGTATGAACTTGCTATCTCTCTCTCTCCCTCTCTCTCAAATAAATAAATAAAATCTTCAAAAAATAGCTTATAGGGGCACCTGGTGGCTTAGTGGGTTAAGCCTCTGCCTTTGGCTCAGGTCATGTTCTCAGGATCCTGGATTGAGTCCCACATCGGGCTCTCTGCTCAGTGGGGAGCCTGCTTCCCCACATCTCTCTCTGCCTGCCTCTCAGCCTACTTGTGATCTCTGTCAAATAAATAAATAAAATCTTTTAAAAAAAGGAAAGAGGGACGCCTGGGTGGCTCAGTTGGTTAAGCAGCTGCCTTCGGCTCAGGTCATGATCCCAGCGTCCTGGGATCGAGTCCCACATCAGGCTCCTTGCTCCGCAGGGAGCCTGCTTCTCCCTCTGACTCTGCCTTCCACTCTGTCTGCCTGTGCTCGCTCTCGCTCTCTCTCTGACAAATAAATAAATAAAATCTTTAAAAAAAAAAAAATAAAAAAAAAAAATAAAAAAAGGAAAGAAAAAAATAGCTTATAAGTTTAAGTATTGATTTTCATACAAAAATTTCTAACATTTACTGTAGGTCTGATTCTGTGAACATCTAATAATTAGAGAATTTTGTGGGGATTTTTCAAGGGCTTTCCTTATTTTCTTATTGGGGTAAGATTTCTCATACAATTACAGTATATGAGCATTCCAGGTACCTACTGCTGTGTAACAATTACCTCAAAATTTAGTGGCATAAAACCATAAACCTTTTACTATGCTCAGAAAACTGTGGGTCAGAAGTCTGGCTATGTACTATGGGGATGACTTATCTTTAAGTCTGGGGCCTCAGCTTGGAAATGTCAGCTACTGAGGGGCTACTCAAAGAACCAGGAACTGGAATGATACAGAGGTTATATGAAGGCTATATTGCTTGCATATTGGACACACAAAACTTGGACTCAGATGAATGTGCTGACCTGAGCTCCTATCTGAGTATTTTCTACATGGCTCAAGCTTCCTCAAGGTATAATGGCCTAAGGATAATCAAACTTCTTATGTCATGTCCCCAGAATCCAAGTGTTCCATAAAATAAAGCAAAAGGATGCATGAACTTAACCTTGAAATCTCACAGTCACTTCTGCCATATTATGTTGGTCAAAAAAATTACAAACCAGCTCAGATAAAGGGAGAAGGGGCCCTCTCTGCAAGAGATGATTGTCAAAAAATGACTATCAAAATATGTTTTCATAACATGACCTTCTAATATTTAAGAAATTATGATTTTATTTACTCCCATTATCTATTGATTCCCAATTAATACACTTCATTTTTATTTAACTGAAGTTAAACATATATGTACATTTAGACTTACTGAAAAGTGTTGAAATAATTATCTGATCTCATGCCTAACTTACTTGACGTGAGAGCACAACATGGAAAGAAGTTCATTCTCATTACTAGGTCTCATAGATGGAACGCTCTGGAATTGTGAAAGAAACCTCTTGGTACTTGCCAGCATCTTCTCCTTCAGAGAGTTTTTTGGCTGGTAATTTGTCTTTCAATTCTAACCTTTCAAAATGTACTAGTCCCATCAAGAGTTGTGTAGAAAATGAATTCTTTCAAGTAAGCCAATTTATAATTTATAAGGGCAATAGAGACAATTAAGGTCTCCAAAGATATAGAGGTTTTATTTTCTGTTGCTCCTTCCATTGAAAATTAGTATGTTTTCAAGGACCAGGATGGTAAGCTATGTTTCATATCATATCATTTGTTTTTAGTGTTACACATGACCCATGTCACATGTATGGGTCAGTGGATTGAAGTGAAGTGAAAGTGTACTGGGTACCTAGAGAAATGAAAAGACAAGACTGAAGTAACCAGAACTAAGCATCCTTTATACCTAAATTCCATGACAATAAATTTTATAACCTATCTTATGCTGTGTTTGGTGAAGGGGAATGAAAGTACATTCCTAATGCATACTCAAGACCATCCTGGACTGAGAAGCTATAAGTAGTACATAAAGTTAAGCTTTTATCCTTATGATTGGAGAAGATGGGATCTAATGCTGGGATTTTGGTAAAGTTCTTTATTATTATCCAGGTCAGTTATAAGAAATACCCTGACTCCTCCCACAGTTTGTTAAATGAGACTACAATGACTACAAAAGACCTCAAATGTTTCACAACCAATTTGAAATGTAAATACTGAGAGCCAACTGTATTAATTATAATACTTATCTCTATTTCTTCAGTAAAGTCCCTAATATTTAATTCTCTAAAATATATCCCCAAGGTTGGTATAAGGACAAATACATAATTTTCTAGACAAAGGATTCCACATGATTTAAGTACAATGTATGTGTACCAACTACAAGTATGTGGAATCCATGGTAGACAGGGCAATGAGCTGCCGAAATCCTGCTTCATGAAAGGACTCAATGACCAGCTGCTGAGGATGAGAACCTTCTGTTGTTGATCTATTCCGAGAAGTCATGCCCTTTCCAGGATGTCTATAGCCAATGTCTGATGGCAGTGAGGTATACTATCCTGGCCATGTGGGACTACCCTGGTGGGTCATTTAGCACCAGCTCTCACTGTTCAGTCAAGGCTGCTGCCAGACTTGCATCACAGCTGAACTTGTTCTTTTGCTCACTCCTGTTCCCTTCCTCTCCCTTCCCCCAGGGTTGATTTCAAACAAGGTCACACCCTAATAAATGTCTTGCATGCTAAACTCTACCACTGAGTCTGTTTCTAGAAAATTTAACCTTCCGTAGAATTTTAAAAATTAAGGTTAATGAAACCTGAATACAAACTATCAGAATACACTTAAACTTTATAAGATATGCAAAAACACATTCTACTAGAAAAGGAATAACTTATTTTCTCTGTGAAAGAGTTTCTCTCCCAATTGATTATGTCATTTTGAATTAAAATAAATCACTTGCTGATAGTAGAAAGTGTCAGTGTCAATGTCAGTACACATTTCAAAAGCATGCTTGGAATAACGTATTGAGGCGAGGCTTGATAAATGTGCATTGACTTGCTAGATAATGCTGCTACCATATAATGTAATGGTAAATAAAATTGTTTGAAATGCTACAAAATCTATGGTGGTTTTCCTTCATAAAAATGAAGCAGGGTAGACAAGCTTCAGCAGTAACAAAAACACTCTTAGAAAACTTTCCTTAATGTAAACAAACTTCAATTCTCATAAAGACAGCTAGTAGATCATAGATTCTTCTCGATGGCTTAAAATGAAAAAAAGCAAACTAACCTAGAAACTACAATGGGAGTAATTGACCAAGATGAATGAAAAGGCAGCTGTTTCTCTTTGTGAAGTAGAAAATGCCAGTTTTATTATTTACTAGCTTTTCATGTTTCTTAGTTCAGTGTGGTTTCTTTTTTTTTTTAGTATATGTGTTTTTAAGGTATGTTTTCCATTTGTCCAGCCTTTATTATTATAATGACATACTACACAAATCATGTCTTTGTGGTTGTCTTTGTGTTTTATTCATGTTTTTTCTTCTTCTTCACTAAAATGTAAACACATTGTGGAACATATGAAGACTTTTATCACAAGTACATTATTCTTAAAAATGAGAAATACTTATTGAAATTCATTAAATAAAAAATGCAAGTTTGTTTCCCTCTCGTAGTAAGCAATCACTGTGTGCATTTTAACCCACAAAACATGATTGCCACATATCTTAAAGGAGATCCTTATTGTATTGCTAAGTGCAGGCACTGTGTTCATGATAAAATTACACATTTATGTGTTCCTTTATTAAAATATGGACTTCTACTTAAAACCTTGTATTTTTTATTTATATATCACATATATATATATGACACATACATATATGATGCACTTTATGTTAATATAAAAGACACTAATTTTACTAAAAATAATGCTTTAATTACATACAACAGAGAAGAATAAAGTCCATTAAAAGATGTTGGATAGAATAACCTATGTATGCAGCAGAAAACTTGTTTTGTTTTGAGAGAGAAAGAGTGTGAGCATGCACACCAGCACTAGCTGGGGAGGGGAGTGAGGAAAGGGGCAGAGGGACAGTCTGAGATCTCAAGCAGACTCCCCACTGAGTGCAGAGCCCATGTGGGGCTTAATCGCAGGACCTGGAGTTCATGACCTGAGCTTAAATCAGGGGTCAGATGCTTAACCAACTGAGCCACCTAGGCACCCTCATCAGGGAACTTTGTGGAAGAGGAGGTCCATTCATTCTAATCAGATCTCAAGTCAGACCATTGCAGGAACTCCTGAAAAAACAATTATGATCCAATTCACTACCAGTATATGCAACACACGAATACGGTAGGAAATCCAACCATATGCCTTAAAGAAAAATCTCCTACTACATGGACAGGCTCAACTTCACTATGTTATTAAAAAAAAAAAATACCATGTTATCGTAAGTTAGTATTCTTTCTGTCTTTCATAAGACATCTGTTGAGCAATTTCTAACTGCCAGACAATCTGCTAGCAAAAAACCCTGCTTTCAAAAAATTCAAAGTCTAAGGGTAAGAAGTGACAGATTCTTAATTTCAAAGTGGGCACATTTAAAAATCTAGTGTATTATTATAGTAATTCATGGCTGGTATAACAAAAGAACATATGGAGTGTTTAATGTAAAAATTAAAGTCCTACCATAATCAAAGATAAAATCTAGGGGCACCTGGGTGGCTCAGTCAGTTAACCAACTGCCTTCACCTCAGGTCATGATCCTAGGATCCAGGGATTGAGTCCCTGTTGAGTTCCCTGTTTAGTGGGGAGTCTGCATGTCCCTCAGACCCTCTCCCGCTCATCCTCTCTCCTTCTCTCTCTCTCTGAAATAAATAAAATTTAAAAAAAAAAAGATAAATGTATTATATTTATGGGCTCTTAGGAGTCTTGTCTTGGGACAATTATACCCCCTTTCTACCTAAATAACATGTTCGTTCTTCTATATAAAATGATTCATTTCTGCACAATATGTATTCCATTTCTTCTGTCCTATTCAAGAAACTTGACTCAGATACCACTTTCTTACTTGAAGCTCTGCCTCCTCATTATTTATAACTTCTTATCAGCACCCATTCCCATCCCCATTTGCACGCAAAGTGGCCATTACTACTTCCTATTAATGTAACAGCACTCCAGCTGGTTTTGAGGATTAACTTGATTCAAGTTAACATACGTTTTACTTGCTGACCTAAGGCCCCTGATCTGAAACAGGCCTAATTTACTTTGAGATTTGCAGACCACTGGTCTTGAGGACTAAAGAACCAGAACCACCTAGGCATTCTGATTTGCCTATCAATTGGTGTAGCAAAAATGTTTTTCTTTCTTTTAGGTCATATAAATGATTTGACTGACCTTGTTCTGTGGATCTGTAGACCTTGCCCTCCTTTGGGGAAAGAACAGAGTGCCTCTGCACATCACAGAAAAGAACCTGACACCTTCGTATTACCACCAGCCACTGAAATCATGTTTGTAGTTAGCATTATGGAGTCTGCATGTGACCAAGACAGGCTGCAAATCACTGTGTTCCCTTTCCTGATTAGCTACGTTAAACCGCTTTAAAAATCCCTGGGCCAGGCAGAATCCTCAGAGTTGGCTTTCAGACAAGAGTCCACCTTCTCCCCAGGTGGTCAGACCTGAATAAATCTCATGTTCCTTTACAACACAAACTCATGTCTTGAGTGATGATCTTTCAGGTGATGGGCAGCTGGACTTGAGTTTGGTAACATTAATAACCGGCAGCAATCTCCAGATGCCCCTGCCTCCACTGAACATCATTCTATTTATTTGCTTTCTTTTTAAAATTTAAAATCTGCAAGAAAGTCATTCATAGGCAGTGTACCCAGTTTTTCTTCTTCTTTTCTCTCTTAAATTTAGTCCAATCAGAATTTCACTCCACCACTCACCAAAAGCACTGTGGTCGAGGTTATCAATTACCTTTATGTTTTTAAATTCAACTTTCTTATCAATAGTGATCGATATGGTTGATCATCTCTCCACTTTGGCACACTTTCTTCACATGGCTTCGAGGACACCATACTTTCTTAGATTTCTTCCTACCCCTCATTGGCTGTTTTTGCTCTATTTCATTGGATGGTTTCTTTTTACTCTTCAACCATTTAAAGTAGGTGTGACCTAAGACTAAATCTTTGATTTTACTCTAATTTTTATCTAAAACGTTATCCAATGAGATCACAGAGCCTCACAAAATCTGATTTCTATCTTGACTACTGCCAATTTTATATCTTTGGTGCAGACCTTTTTCCTGAACTTCAGACTCCTAGATCCATCTGTGAACCTAATACATAAATACACACACACACACACACACACACACACACACACACACATGAAATGATTAAAGCAGACAATTTAAGGGGTACAAAAAAACTTTACTGAACACTTCTTGGAACAGGTGGTCTTTACTCTCAAGAATTTGAAGGGCAACAAAATAGGGGAAAGGACTGCAGGCTTTTATAGAAAGAAGCAAGTGGGAGATGAGGAAGCACCCAGCTTAATTTGATTGACTGGGGTTGCATATCTGACCTTATTTAGAAAGATCAAGACACAAGAAAATAAGTATAAAGCTCAGTGGTGACTTACATACTGCATTTCTGGTCAAGTGGAACATTTACCAGGATACCAAAATTATCTAAGTTTTTGTTGACACGGTGCCCTGGGCAGAAGCACCTCCATTTTAGGGCTGAAAATTTAGTTCAACAATATATAAATCTCCTTAGGGTTGACCCTTCACATTTCTATTTCCTCTTCCTTGCATATTGGATCTTTAATGAATTTTTCTGTTGGATCTATCCTCATGTTCATACAAAATAAAATTATTTATCGTTATTTCCTCTAATACCAAACCACCATCATTTTTCCCAGTCACTGCTGTCAAGTCCCTAAAAACTTTTCTTTTCTTTTTTTCATTTTTTTGGGGGTGGGAGGCAGAGCAAGAGAAAGAATCTCAAGCAGACTTCATGCTGAGCCCAGAGCCCAAATCAGGACTCCATCTCACAAGACTGAGATCATGACCTGAGACAAAATCAGGAGTCAGATGCTTAACTGACTGAGCCACCCAGGTACTCCCTATCATCTTGTCTGAGTCTACCATCTCTTTCTAAAATTACTATCCTAGGCTCTTAACAGATCTCTTTGTTTCTTCCTTTTCCACCCACAGTCTATTTTCATCCCTGTAGGTCTTCTCTGTATCCTGCTAAAAATTGCTGTTGAGTTGTTCCAGCCCTCTCCATCCCCAGTCCCTGCTTCAATTTTCTTTATAATACTTGCATGTTCTAGAATACTGCATTGCAATTTATTTATTTGGTTATTTTTATATTCCTCTTAAAATATAGGTTTCATGGTGATAGTAATTTTTGTTTGCATCCCAAAATGTACTGGACATTTCAGGGGCACCTGGGTGGCTCAGTCAACTAAGCATCTGACTTTGGTTTTTGGCTAAGGTCATGATTTCAGTGTCCTCGGGTTGAGTCCCACATTGGGCTCTGTGTTCAGCATCTCAGCAGGAAGTCTGCTTGAGATTCTCTGTCTCCCTTTCCCTCTACCCTCCCTACTGCTTGCAGCACTCACGCTCTCTTTCTCTCTCTAAAATAAATAAATAAATCTTAAAAAAAAAAGTTCAAATGGTGCCTAGCTAATAATAGTTGTTGAATACATATCTGTTAAATGAGTGAAGGTAACTACTGTCTAGTGAATGAAACATAAACTGTTATGTTTATGGACTATGCAAGAAATCAAACAACTCGACCCAAGAATCCTTCAATCTATTAGGAATTTGAGGTATGTGATACAATAGAAGATGAGAATGAGGCAGGATATATAAAGGACAGCTGCTAAGATCTTGTTTTAGGATTAGTTAATGACTCTAAGCCCCACTCCTGCTGAGAAAAACAGTTCAATTACAACTTCCCTACCACTTCAAGTTAAAGGTTTCATTCTTTGAAAAAATACTCCATGTGTTGGTGATGTGGAGGGCAAGACGGAGGCCGTAGATTAAAAATAAAGAAACTTAAACAAAAGTCTACGTAGTAAATATAGATACCTCCAAGCTTTCCTCCCTCTCCTAGTTTCTAGAATGCTGAAAACCAATCTAAAATGCCCAGGCAGTAGATTAGAAACTTTTTCTCTGGAGAGCCAGAGATAAAAGACATATATATTCTAAGGTCCAGAAAAGAAGTCCACTCCCTCGTCAACAAAACTTAACCAAACATGCAGAGACAGAACTAGTATTTTAAAGGCTTACCCTTAAATATTAATGGGCCCTCAAGGACATTTGCAGAAAACAGAAATTTAAAAAACAAAATAAATGAATAGAAACAAAAACACAGAGGAAATAGAAGTGAGGGGAATTAGAGTAGGGCAGTGGAGGAAGGTTAAGCAGAGAAATCAACTTCAGCCTGACCCAGGGAAGGTCTGTAACAAGAGTTACAGCTGAATATGGCTTCCATTGAGACAAGGTTTTGCCCTGCTGTACCAGTCCATCATTTCTTGGGGATATAACTTCTGGAATGAGGCTGCTTCCATTGACCAAGGGCAGTCCTACTCACAGCAGTTAGGAAGTTGTGCACAATCCCAGAGCAAAGAATCTAGGCAGGGCAATGGATGTCTTTTGTTTTGTTTTGATAATTTTTTTAATATAGTTTACCATTTTTAGATATGTGGTTAAATAAATAACAATAATAGCAAAATAATAAAAATAATAACAAAAAATCAATAATTTTAACATACTATAAAGCCCAGAGGAAGGAACTTGTGAATTTTAGAATGTTAGGAAATACTTAATCAAAAAGTTATTGAGTTAGGACCAGCAAGCTGTGTCAGTGTAACAATTTCTCTATCTACACCATATAGTAATAAATACCAAATGAAATAATGTATAAGCAAGTGTTTTATAAATGGTAATATCTCTGGTTTGTCATAATGAAGATAACTTGGGATGCCATGGGGGGGGAACTTCTTTTCTTGATAAGAATTATATCTTATAGTTAGCCAAGATAATTGTCTTTTGAATTTTCAGATTTTAAGAGAATTCTAAGCCAAAGATCTTGGCCTTATTATTATTTGTTTAGGTCTTTTATTTGTACTGGGGCAGAGAGAGATATGTTGATTCAGATTGCTGAGAAAAAGATTGTATTGACTTTAAAGGATATTTTTTAATTTTTATTTTTTATCTTTATTTTGTTTTAGATGGGGGAAAGAGAAAGGCAAAGGGCAGAGGTAGAGGGAAAGGGCCAGAGAGAATCTGAAGCAGGGCTCAAACAGGGCTCAATCTTATGACCCCAAGATGATGACTGGAACTGAAATTAAGTCGGATGCTTAACTGACTGAACCACCCAGCCACCCCAAGAATATTTTACTTTTTAACGATATAATAATGTTGCAAATCTTTGAAAGACTTAGCTCCGAATGAGCCTCTCTTTTCACTGTAAACAGATCTATAATATTTTATTTTTTTAATTTTTTTAAAAAATTTATTTGAAAGAGAGAGAACAAGCAGGGAGGAGAGGCAGTGGGAGAGGGAGAAGCCGACTCCCTGCTGAGCAGGGAACCAGATGTGGGACTCAGAGCCAAAGTGAGACACTTAACCCACTGAGCCACTCAGGTGCCCCAAGATCTATAACATTTTAGATAAGGGTACTTAAGTACAATTGAGGAAATAATTTTTTTAAAAGATTTTATTAATTTATGTATTTTGAGAGACACAGAGAGAGAGAGTGAGTGAGGGGAGGGGCAGAGGGAGAAAGAGAGAATTTCAAGCAAACTCCAAGCTGAGCACAGAGCCCAATGTGGGGCTCGTTCTCACAATCCTGAAATCATGACCTAAATAGATATCAAGAGTCAGATGCCCACCTGACTGAACAACTCAGGTGCCCAGGATGTAATTTTTAAAAGGTGGTGGCATCCTTTTTTTTTCTTAAACAAATAGTTAAAAAAAAAAAAGGCTTATTTGAGAAAATAGTTTTGTGACTAATACATTCCTTCTTATCTGGATTAGAAATTCTCCTTGGTCTGGACCTTTCAGACTTTGAATTGTTTTTCTCAAGACCTGTCTTTAAAAATTATTTCAATTCTTGCCCATCACTGTAGTCAAAGGCAATGCACTTGTTATCAACAGTTTTCTCTTGAAATCAAAGTATTTTTTTTAGCAATGTCCTACCATTTGTAGTTGTTTAAAAATTTCCCAAACTATGAATATTTTGTAAACATTTGAGGCAAAAAAAAATACATCATAAATGATATTTTTCATTTTTCCTGACAACTATTGTTCAATTTTAATGATTTACGATCACATTTTAAAGCACATTGCTAAATGAGCTGTTGCATTTATATTTTGAAAAATATAAACGCTACATGATATCTGATCTCATTACTGCTTGCTATCACTAAAATCATAGACAGTAACTTTTTTTAAAGACTGTCATTCTTTTCAGATAAATATAAAGATTCTTATCAAAAACTATTTGTCTGGACTGTATGAAAGGCTGGAATAAAAAGTGAGTCCAGGAGAATTGGTTATGTTTAGGCTCATTCAAATCCAAAAGATAACTTTCCATCATTTGGGAAATGCTAAATAAGTATTTGCTTTAACTTCTCACACTGATGCAGTACAGTTTGTATTACCAGTGCTTGAAATGGCAATGAGCATCCGAAAGACAATCGGAGGGCAAACAGTTAAACTGGCTCAGTGCCCATATGGAGGAGGTGGTGAGTCTTGCCCACTGGTTGATGTTTTAAAACCCATTCATGTTAGAGATAAGGTATGAGACCCTGTGCTTCAAAATGTGGGGTTTGGAAGGGAGAAAACACACAAAGTTTTAATCACCTAGGTGATAAACCACCAATAAAAATGAGAGGATCAAGACATTCCTCCTTTGGTACAATGCATGAAAATGATAAGATGTTTAATGTGAGCTCCAAATGGGGGATAAAGACTCCTTGATGGTTCACAGACAGCAACTCTTCCCTCACATTAATCTGAAGTTCAGATTTAGATTATCCATGTCATCCAGCAACCCACATACTGAAATGTATTCACAGCATTTTTAGTTCACAGTTGTTATTACTCTGGGGTGCCCCGCAGAAAAAAAAGTAAGATTGCTGTGGGGCAATAGACCCTGAATTCAAGCCCTGTGGGATTTCAATGAATTAATGCCCTGATGTAGGTTCCTACCAAGCTAAATTACCTCAGATATGAGGGATCAATCCCCTTCAATGACTAAGAACTAATAAACATTACAAATGCAGGACTGTATACCAAGATACTTCAGATTATAAAACTGTCTTTCTGGGGCACCTGGGTGGATCTGTTGTTTTAGCATATGACTTCAACTCAGGCCATGATCTCTGGGTCTTGGGATTGAGCCCCATGTGAGACTCCCAGTTCAGTCAGGAGTTTACTTCTTCCTCAGCTCCTCCCTTCCCCAGCCTTTGCCCACCCCTGCTCTACCAAATAAATAAATAAAATCTTAAAAAAAAATAAAGCAGTCTCTGATATTGAGTTTAACATTAAAACAATTAAGAACATGAGACAATAATAAGACATTATGAAACCAGATGTGCAGTTTTGCAAAATAACAAAATAGATGTTCTAGGAATAAAAATTGACATTACTGAAATGCAAACTCAATGGGTAAAAGGGTTGAACAGCAGATCTGAGACAACTGCAAAGAGAAGTGGATTTATTCTATGAGAAATGAGATACTGGAAACTGTGGGAGTAGAGATATTGGCAAACAAGTGGGCATAAGCAAACAAGATTTCACTACTTAAAACTGAATAATAAAACTAGTTTTTAGGAGGATGAATTCTTAATATGGAATTCTTAAACATGTAATGATAATGACTGTGTTGAAATTAATTTAGAATGAAGAACTTCAAGGTTAAACTAAAATACTGAATAACAGTTATATATTAAAAGAGGTTGAGATTATTTGGTATTAGAATGCAACAACCTCCTTAGTTTTTTGAGAATAAACAGAGAGATTCTGATGAACTGTAGACTTAGGTACTCATTAAAATCTTGGAAAACTCTGTGTAAATGATAGAAGAAAAATAAAGAATACTGACTGCTGAGTCAATTTGAGTGAACTCTGTTAAGAAGGAAAATGAAACCAAGAAAAGTAAAGAAGCACAAAAAAAAAAACCGATGTCCAAATTTCTCAGAAATGTGAAAACTAATGCATTTTAGATTGGTCAAAACAAAAATTTCCTTTTTCATTTTGTTTACAGAAAACATGACTACAATTTAAGAGCAAAAAAAAAAAAATGACCTTAAAAGAGTAGAAAACAGATATACGAAAAAAAGAAAAAGTGGAAGCTATTGGGTATAAATAATGGAAAAATAAGCAGTAAAGCAACACACACACACACACACACACACACACACACAAAACTTCATGGAGAGTAATGATATAACATAATGTAAATATTTTGAAATTTGCATGCTGCAAAAAAAAGTGACATTACTTTGAAGAAACTGATCCATTCACAATCATAATGTCAGATTTGAACAGCTTCTCACAGTAATTGATAGGTTAGGGAGAATAAAAACTCCTATGACTATTGTTACAAACACTGTAGTTTGGCCATTCTACCCCCTCCTCCCACCCTCATTCATAACTGTCTTCTTTTTAGCCTTTTCCTAAGTAGGTATGGATGAGCCAACCAGTTCTGATCTCAGAAAGTAAAGCTTCTTGGTGAGACCTCACAGACCCAGATACACATTTTAAATGCCAAGACTAAGCTAATATAGCCAATGAATTCCATTAGGACCTATGCCCTATTAATTATCTATCTGAGTGGAAGAGCATGTGGCCTACTGAAAGCCAGTGAATGTGGACAAGTCAAGGTAGAGCTGAGTTGGTCAAGAGTGGACACAATAATGCTAGTCTCTGTTCAAACTTTGATCTTAGCTTTTCAGTTGCTTTCAGAGCTCTGAAAACCATCTGACAACAGCCAGAATGACAAAGATTCTTGTTTCCTTACACATACAGTGCACTCAATAAATCCTTATTGGATGAATAAATGGATGATTTGTTTAATCTATCAAGATGAAGCATCTGCCTCTTTTTCTTTGGTTAGTTCTTTACCACCACTACCACAAGAAAAAGTATGGAATAACAAGGCTTCAAGTTGTGCTTGAACATGAATCCATTAAGGGCACTTCTTCCTTGAGTTGCATTTTGCAAATTCACAAAATGAAACATTAGTCCACAGATTGAAGAATTTTCCAGTAAGGATAAAAAAGTATTCATACAACATGTACTTACAGGAAACAAAAACAAGGCTTGTGTGATCACTTTTCAGCTTGAAAAAAGATGTTTAATATACTACAAAATATAAAACTTTAACAAATAGATGAATACATGTCCTAAAAATAACATGGCTTAAATATTTAAACTATAACTACTATATTTGCCAGTCTCAGGTCTTCCCATTAATGAGTAAAATTTGGGAGAAAATTTTGTATCCATGATAGAAAAAAAAAATGTAGTTGAATCATAGAAGTTCACTCCATTTATTAGAGTTTTTTCCTCAGGTAATTGAAATAGACAATTTCTCTAATATTTCCCTTCTCATCTGAGCCTAACATGTTGGATTTCACAAGACTTATTTATAACTAGAACTTTCAATTCTGTATCTCTGTCTATTGTTGAAAAAATAAACATGTTTCTCATATTTTCAAAACAAACATATAAACAAATATTTTTTTCCTCGGTTCTGCCTCAAAACTTCCTACCTCCCAAACTGATTTTCACACAAAAGAAGTTACAAATGGACAGTTTTTATAAGCAATTTTTCTTACTGTTTCAATGTCCTGGTCAATTAAGTCAATTCAAAAATTTGAAAGAAAGTATCAGGAAAGTTTTTTTTGTTTGTTTGTTTGTTTTTTCCCCCAATAGTGAGTTACTATCAATATCAAACAACTGTCAGCATTCTTAATCACAAATGTAAATGTCATACAGGATAAATTTCATATTGCTAAAAACTAGATTAAAAATTTCAAAACGGGGGCGCCTGGGTGGCTCAGTGGGTTAAAGCCTCTGCCTTTAGCTCAGACCATGGTCTCAGAGTCCTGGAAACAGACCCCACACTGGGCTCTCTACTCAGCGGGGACCCTGCTTCACTTTTTCTCTCTGTCTGCCTCTCTGCCTACTTGTGATCTCTCTCTGTCAAAATAAATAAATAAAATTTTAAAAAATTCAAAAGGATTGATAGCATGTCTAAAATGACACAATGCATTAAACACTCAGTAATTATTAGACAACTTACATGCCATCTCAAGTTCATATATAGATCCTGTGCACTCAACTCTGATGAGACTTTAGAGGATTTGGCCTTGAATGCTATAGTCATCTACTGATTTGAACAATTTTACAATAAATGTGGTACAAAGCCAATGGAAAAAAAAAGTAGTTAACTTCCTAATCATCAAAACATATACAAGAAATTTTTGAAAAATACCGGTGGAATTTTTATCGGAATGGCACTAAAAGTATAGATTGCTCTAGGCAGTATAGACATGTTAACAATATTTATTCTTCTGATCCAAGAGCATGGAATGGTCTTCCATCTTTTTGTGTCTTCTTCAGTTTCTTTCATGAGTGTTCTGTAGTTCCTTGAGTACAGTTCCTTTACCTCTTTGGTTAGGTTTATTCCCAGGTATCTTATGGTTCTTGGTGCTATAGTGAATGGAATCAATTCTCTAATTTCCCTTTCTGTATTTTCATTGTTAGTGCATAAGAAAGCCACTGATTTCTGTACATTGACTTTGTATCCTGTCACGTTGCTGAATCGCTGTATGAGTTCTAGTAGTTTGGCGGTGGAGTCTTTTGGGTTTTCCATATAAAGAATCATGTCATCTGCGAAGAGAGAGAGTTTGACTTCCTCATCACCAATTTGGATAACTTTTATTTCTCTTTGTTGTTTGATTGTTGTTGCTAGGACTTCTAATACTATGTTGAACAAGAGTGGTGAGAGTGGGCATCCTTGTTGTGTTCCTGATCTCAACAGGAAGGCTGCAAGCTTTTTCCCATTGAGGATGATATTTGCTGTGGATCTTTCATAGATAGATTTTTTTTTTTTAATGAAATTTCCCATTTATTTATTTATTTATTTAGCAAGTAAAGCGATATATGTTTACTAAGCAAGGATACAGAAAAAAAAGCTCTCAGTAGTGAGAAGGGTCCAACAGGGTTGCCAACAAGGGTCTTTAGGGTTGATCTTTTACAGAAGGCTAACCAGGGAACTTTTAGCATCTCTATTGATAACACTGAGATCTTTTAGCATCTCTGTTGATAACATCTTCAGTGGCTTACTTCCTTTTTAGGGTCTGGTTATTCTTTGTTGGTCACAGGTGATTATCATGAAGACACCCACCCCACATGACCCACACCCCACATGCTCATGCTTAGGGCAGGGTGGTCCAATTTGTCCTCTTTTTTTATTTTATTTTATTTTATTTTTATTTTTTATTTTTTATAAACATATGTTTTTATCCCCAGGGGTACAGATCTGTGAATCACCAGGTTTACACACTTCACAGCACTCACCAAAGCACATACCCTCCCCAATGTCCATAATCCCACCCCCTTCTCCCAAACCCCCTCCCCCCAGCAACCCTCAGTTTGTTTTGTGAGATTAAGAGTCACTTATGGTTTGTCTCCCTCCCAATCCCATCTCGTTTCATTTATTCTTCTCCTACACTTAAGCAAGCAGGGAAAGACAACTATCATATGATCTCATAGATAGATTTTATGAAGTTCAGGAATGTTTCTTCTATCCCTATACTTTGAAGCATTTTAATCAGGAACGGATGTTGGATTTTGTCAAATGCTTTTTCTGCATCAATTGAGAAGACCATGTGGTCCTTCTCTCTTCTCTTATTAATTTGTTCTATCACATTGATTGATGTGCAAATGTTGAACCATCCTTGTAGCCCAGGGATGGATCCTACCTGGTCATGGTGGATAATCTTTTTAATGTGCTGTTGGATCCTGTTTGCTAGGATCTTGTTGAGAATCTTAGCATCCATATTGATCAGTGATATTGGTCAAAAATTCTCCTTTTTGGTAGGGTCTTTGCCTGGTTTGGGGATCAGGGTAATGCTGGCTTCATAGAAAGAGTCTGGAAGTTTTCCTTCTGCTTCAATTTTTTGAAAGAGCTTCAGGAGAATAGATGTTATTTCTTCTCTGAAAGTTTGGTAGAATTCCCCAGGGAGTCTATCAGGTCCTGGGCTCTTGTTTTTTGGGAGGTTTTTGATCACTGCTTCAATCTCATTAATAGATATTGGTCTATTCAGGTTGTCAATTTCTTCCTGGTTCAATTTTGGGAGTTTATCGTTTCCCAGGAATGCATCCATTTCATCTAGGTTGCCTAGCTTATTGGCATATAACTGTTGATAATAACTTCTGATGATTGTTTCTACTTCCCTAGTGTTAGTTGTGATCTCTCCCTTTTCATTCATAATTTTATTAATTTGGGCTTTATCTCTTTTCTTTTGGGTTAGTTTATCGATTTTATTGATTCTTTCCAAAAACCAACTTCTAGTTTCATTGATATGTTCTACTGTATCTCTGGTTTCTACCTCATTCATTTCTGCTCTAATCTTGATTATTTCCCTTCTTATGTGTGGAGTTGGTTTGATTTTTTTGTTGATTCTCCAGTTCTTTAAGGTGTAGAGACAGCTGGTGTATTTTGGATTTTTTAATTTTTTTGAGGGAGTCTTGGATGGCTATGTATTTCCCCCTTAGATACCGCCTTTGCTGTATCTCATAGGTTTTGGACCGAAGTGTCTTCATTCTCATTGGTTTCCATGAATTGTTCCAAATAATCCAAAAATTTGTATGGAATCAGAAGAGACTCCGAATTGCTAAGGAAATGTGGAAAAACAAAAATAAGATTGGGTCATCATGTTACCTGATTTCAAGCTTTACTACAAAGCTGTGATTGCCAAGACAGCATGGTACTGGCATAAAAACAGACAAATAGACCAATGGAACAGAGTAGAGAGCCCAGATATGGACCCTCAACTCTATGACCAAATAATCTTAGACAAAACAGGAAAAAATATAGAGTGGTAAAAAGACAGTCTTTTCAATAAATGACAGCTATATGTATAAGAATGAAACCTGACCATTCTCTTACACCGTACACAAAGATAAACTCAAAATGGATAAAAGACCTCAATGTGAGACAGGAATCCATCAGAATCCTAGAGGAGAACATAGTGACCTCTTTGATATCAGCCACAGCAACTTCTTTAAAGATATGACTCCAAAGGCAAAGGAAACAAAAGTGAAGATGAACTTTTGGGACTTCAACAAGATCAAAATCTTCTGCACAGCAAAGGAAACAGTCAACAAAACAAAGACGCAACCCACGGAATGGGAGAAGATATTTGCAAATGACAGTACAGACAAAAGGTTGATATCCAGGATCTGTAAAGAACTCCTAAAACTCAACACACACAAGACAGACAATCATATCAAAAAATGGGCAGAAGATATGAACAGACACTTCTCCAATGAAGACATAGAAATGGCTATCAGACACATAAAAAAATGTTCATCATCACTAGCCATCAGGGAGATTCAAATCAAAAACACATTGAGTTACCACCTTATACCACTTAGAATGGCCAAAATCAGCAAGACAGGAAACAACATGTGTTGTAGAAGATGTAGAGAAAGGGGAACTCTTTTACACTGTTGGTGGGAATTGCAAGTTGGTGCAGCCACTTCAGAAAACAATGTGGAGATTCCTTAAGAAATTAAAAATAGAGCTCCCCTATGACCCTGCAATTTCACTACTGGGCATTTACCCCAAAGATACAGATGTAGTGAAAAGAAGGGCCATCTGTACCCCAATGTTCATAGCAGCAATGGCCACGGTCGCCAAACTGTGGAAAGAACCAAGATGCCCTTCAACAGACGAATGGATAAGCAAGATGTGGCCCATATACACTATGGAGTATTATACCTCCAACAGAAAGGATGAATACCCTTCTTTTGTAGCAACATGGATGAAACTGAAAGAAATTATGCTGAGTGAAATAAGTCAAGCAGGGAGAGTCAATTATCATATGGTTTCACTTATTTGTGGAGCATAACAAATAGCATGGAGGACAAGGGGAGATGAAGAGGAGAAGGGAGTTGAGGGAAATTGGAAGGGGAGGTGAATCATGAGAGACTATGGATTCTTAAAAACAATCTGAGGGTTTTGAAGGGGCGAGGGGTGGGAGGTTGGGGGAACCAGGTGGTGGGTGTTAGAGAGGGCACGGATTGCATGGAGCACTGGGTGTGGTGCAAAAACAATGAATACTGTCACACTGAAAAGAAATTGAAAAAAAAAAAAGACATTTCTGAAAGGAGGATATATTTTGGTATCTTCAAACAAAAATAATTGGCTTAGATATTCTCTAGTCTTTGGTGTTAGGCTTTTAAAAAGAAGAGAGCTGTGGAGCTGTGGGGGAAGATCTGTCAACGTATTGCATGGAGCACTGGGTGTGGTGAATAAACAATGAATCTTGGAACACTGAAAAAATTTAAATAAATAAATAAATAAATAAATAAATAACGGGTTTGTAAGCTAAGTTTTCTGACTTCCTGTCTGTAGGTGGGGTAGTCTGTTAGTGCCATGCATGAAGATAACAGCCAGGAGGAGAACCTAAGAGTGCTGGGCAAATTGGACAGCTAATGTGTAGAAGAATGAAACACAACCATTCTCTTACACCATATACAAAGATAAAATTGAAATGGATAAAATCCCTCAATGTGCGGCAGTAATCTATCAAAATCCTAGAGGAGAACATAGGTAGTAACCTCTTCGATATCAGCCATGGCAACTTATTTCAAGATATGCCTCCAAAGGCAAAGGGAACAAAAGCAAAAATGAACTTTTGGGACTTCATCAAGATCAAAAACTTCTGCACAGAAAAGGAAACAGTCAACAAAACAGAGGCAACTCACAAAGCAGGGAAGATATTTGCAAATTACACTATAGACAAAGGGCTGATATCCAAGATCTATAAAGAACACCTTAAACTCAACACACATAAAACAGATAATCACGTCAAAAAATGGGCAGAGGATATGAATGTACACTTCTCCAAAGAAGACATACAAATGGCTAACAGACATATGAAAAAATGTTCATCATCATTAGCCATCAGGGATATTCAAATCAAAACCAAATTGAGATACCACCTTATACCAGTTAGAATGGCCAAAATTAGTAAGACAGTAAACAACAAGTGCTGGAGAGGATGTGGAGAAAGGGGAACCCTCTTACACTGTTGGTGGGAATGCAAGTTGGTGCAGCCACTTCGGAAAACAATGTGGAGATTCCTTAAGAAATTAAAAATAGAGCTTCCTTATGACTCTGCAATTGCACTACTGGGTATTCATCCCAAAGATACAGAGGTAGTGAAAAGAAGAGCCACCTGTACCCCAATGTTCATAGCAGCAATGGCCACAGTTGCCAAACTGTGGAAAGAACCAAGATGCCCTTCAGCGGATGAATGTTTAAAGATGATATCTGTATATACAATGGAGTACTATGCCTCCATCAGAAAGGATGAATACCCAACTTTTATATCAACATGGACAGGACAGGAAGAGATTATGCTGAGTGAAATAAGTCAAGCAGAGAGAGTCAATTATCATATTATCATATGGTTTCACTTACTTGTGGAGCATAAAGAATAACGCAGAGGACATTGGGAGATGGAGAGGAGAAGTTAGTTGGGGGAAATCAGAGGGGGAGACAAACCATGATATACTGTGGACTCTGAGAAACTGAGGGTTTTGGAGGGGAGGAAGTGGGAGTTGGGTGAGTCTGGTGGTGGGCATTATGGAGGACACATATTGCATGGAGCATTGGGTGTGGTGCTTAAACAATGAATTTTGGAACACTAAAAAAATAAAATTAAATTTAAAAAAAAGTATTGGGAGAGAAAAGGCTCTGATACCATTGACTTGGTCTATTATCCTACCTCATAAAACCTCAATTTCAGACTTGTTGTACTGTGCTATAACAAATATTTACTATACAAGTTAGTTGTAGTTACATTTTATGTAGCTTGCAACTAAGAGCATCCTGACAGATATAGTGCCATTACTGAAAGCAACAAACATGTGATTACTTTTTTTTAAACCACACATTTACTAGTTTACATGGTAGAAAGGAAGCTAAAAGGTGCCGTCTAGTTCTGTTTGAAGCTTTATATATTTGTTTTTAGAAGAAATTGCATATCTTCCATGAAGTTTGATTTTCTAAGAAGTAGAAAAATTCTTTAAGAAGTAGAAAAATAATATAATTAATAATAAAAAAATATTTCTTCTGAATTCCTGTCCCTGATGGCATGAAACCAAATAGTAACATTGTACATAAAGTTTTTATAAATTTAATAAGTTCTGAAATGCTATGAGAGTAAGGGAACAAAGCGATTAAACATGAACACATGAGGAGAAAAAATGACAAAATTACCCTTGTTATAGTAGAAATTATCATTTGACTATAAGACATCCAATACTTTTTGGTTTGAAAGGAATCACATACATGAAAGGTAGAGCTCAGCCTCTCTTTACAGCAGCCCAAGAGGGTCAGATGCCTTTTCTTTCACTCACTGGCCTCTAGCATGTTCAGGTATGACAAGGGCTTGGCTTCTGAATCCTTTCACAAGGACTTGGATTCTTCTAGAGAGAAGCAAAACCATTGTGGGTAGTCAAAAAGTTCTCAACACAGCTACCAAGTGAATGGTCAAAGTCTGGCAACCCAGGGCTAAGTATGAGGGGAGGGGCAGTGGCAGAAGCTCTGTCCAAAGCCCACTGGTCAGGCACTTCCATCTTGGCTATACCTTGTAGACACTGGAAGCTCTCAGATATCTGTCCTGTATGTTTCTTTTTCCTTAAGTTAGCCACAAGAGTTTTCTGTTACTTATAATCAGAAGCCAGCCCCAGTACATCTACAGAAGAAAAATTTTTAATACATAATTCATTAAAAACTTGAGGAAGATTAGAAATTTTATTTCTAAAAAACTTGTCCTAGATTCTATTAACTGTGTTACAGCCCTCCAAGTCTATTGTTCACTGAATGTTTCATAATTATCTGAAAAATTGATAATGTGACTCAGGGGAAAGCTTAAAAATATATATACAAGCATGACTTTATTTAATTTACTTTTGTTTCCACTCTCATTTAAATCAACTTTTCCTAAGAAAATTAGCTATTTTACTAATATTGATGATACTATCATAGAAGCTGATTAAAATGTGTTAGATTCAAATGCAGATTCAAGTTTTTATCTATTAATTTGAATGGAGTTCCCTAAACTTTTGTGTAGATAACAAGAAGGAAGGCAGAGAAATTGGAATAGCTTTCCATTAACTATCCTACCAAGTTAAAATGTAGTTTTCCTGAGCGGTGTACCAATGCTCTTTATCAATGAAAGTATAGAAATAGAAGTAAAAGAGCTAAAAAGAAAAAGGAAAGAAGTTTTATGGCTATTTTATATACAAGCTGAGTGTGGTTGCATTATATCATAAACATTGTATTATATATTGGAAGTGGTTGCATTAAAGACTCAAAAACTAGTTCACAAAGTATGATTCCAGACTAACATCAAAAGCAACACCTGGAAACTTGTAACAAATGCAGATTCTCAGATCTCAACCTAGACCTACTGGATCAAAAAAAAAAAATTTTTTTTTTAAGATTTGTTTGTTTGAGGGGGAGAGAGCGAGAGAGAGAGAGAGAGAGAGAGAAGGGACAGAGGGAGAGAAGAGGGAGAGAATCTCAAGCAGACTCTCCCCTGAGCATGGAGCCCGACTCGGGGCTTGATGCCACCACCCTGGGATCATGACCTGAGCTGACACTAGGTAATACACTTAACCGACTGGCCATCAAGGTGCCCCCAGGATCAAAAATTCTGAAGGTAATCCCCAGAAACTTCTGCTATAACAAACACTCCAGGTTGTTCAACTGCATGTTAAGTTTTGAAAACCATCAAACTACACAGTTCAGTAAAAGAAAACCAAAACAATGGATGTAAGTCATTCAACTCTTTCTCTGTTGTTGTACTTCACACTTCATTGTAATTTATTTGATAACAGGTCCATCTTCCCGAATTGATTATATTTATATCTATAGCTGTATCTTATTCACTCCTGTGAATCTCTGTGACAGGCTAAAATACATCCATCAATAACAGATATCAATCAAACTAAACATTTTGGATGAACTCCAAAAAAAAAAAAAAGTAAACATTGACAATTGAATAAAAATTCCGAGTTATACAGTAGCTATTGTCATATTTTCCTTTCTACTCTTCTTATATTAATTAAAAATAACAAAGGTTATCATCAATCATTTGTCTTTGGATGGGCTATAGGTCTATACCAACACTCTGACTTTATTTAGTACTTTATAAAATAAAATTAGCCATTATCCACTGATTTATATTATATGGTAAGGATATTCTTATTTTAAAATTCTTTTTGTTTGTTATGTAAAAGAACAAAAAATACAGTATATCTCAATCCAGCTCTCATTGGTAGTGATACACTTTAACCATAATCATTATGAAAAGCTTTGTTCTTTTTTCTTGCAACAATTTGAATTTATACAGAAAAGGTCTGTATATTGTCCTGATGGGCAGGAGTGGCAATTATTTATTGTTCCACATCTGTTTTGGTTTGCTTTTGAGCTCATGCTGAAGCAAGAGATGATTATGGCACTCTTAATAATAAAATGTTTCTGTTCCAAAACCATAATTTTTTTCCTAGTGATAATTAAAGAAAAAAACAAACAAACCTAGGTTGTTTCAAAGTACCATGGAATATATTTCTTTCAACCTCAACTCTGCCATTCTGTATATACATTTAAATAATTGCAAGTGCTCTTTGAAATAATTTTTTAAAGATTTTATGTATTTATTTGATAGACAGATCACAAGTAGGCAGGGAGGCTGGCAGAGAGAGGAAGGGAATGAGGCTCCCTGCTGAGCAGAGCCCAGTGTAGGGCTCTATCACTGGACCCTGGGATCATGACTTGAGCTAAAGGCAGAGGCTTTATCCCACTGAGCCACCCAGGTGCCCCTGAAATAAAATTTAACTATGGGAGATTTTTTCAGCATTAATAATTATGTATGAGGGAAATTAGGCACCTCTATACTCAAAGAAATAACATGACATTGATCAAATAGGATTATATGTGGTTTTGTGTTTTGTACTGTATAAAACACAATGTACTTCCATATCACTTTACTGGTAGAATGTTAGAGATAAAATAACAAGGCCAATGTCTCTGATTTCAATTATGAAATCCAAATTGATTGAAGTTAATATAATTAATAGCTTTGGGAGGCTCAGATATGAGATGAAAATACATTATTAACATTTACCAAAAGTAATTTTAAAAAGTTATTTTTGCCACACTTGATTCCTTATGTTTTCTCTAAAAAACCTTTACCTAATTATACAAAATTCATTTATCCTTTGAAGAATAAATAGAAAAAAACTTTTATGCACACAGATTAAAATGCAAAATAAATCTATAATTCTATGTCTTGCTTTATAAGCTATATAAACTTCCCAAAGTTGTCTATATGTATGTTTATACACACAAAAGATATGTAACATATATAAAACTGTATCAATGATTGTTTGAAAAAATAACACTAACATTACTCCACGTGTTTCAAATGTACACATCTGTATCATTATCTTTTTTTTTTAAGATTTTATTTATTTATTTGACAGACAGAGAGAGATCCCATGTAGACAGAGAGGCAGGCAGAGAGAGAGAGAGGTGGAAGCAGGCTCCCTGCTCAGCAGAGAGCCCAAAGAGGGGCTCCATCCCAGGACCCTGGGATCATGACCTGAGCTGAAGGTAGAGGCTTTTACCCACTGAGCCACCCAGGCGTCCCTGCATCATTATCTTTAATGGTTGGATGGTATTCCATAGAAATACTGTATTATAATTTGCTTAATAAATCTCAGGCTGATAACATTAACTAGCACTTTTTTCCATAATTTTGTGATTTTAAATTATGTCTTTCTATATTTTTATACATACAGCAATGCAAATTTATTTTCTTATGATACATTCTTGGAAATGTTCACACTTAAATACATTTTTCTTTATTAAGACTTTATTTTTTTAAAGCAGTTTTAGGTTCACAGAAAAATTAAGGGGAAGGTACAGAGATTTTCCATAAACCTCCTACCCCACACAAGCACAGTCTCCTCCATTACCAACCCCAACCAGAGGGGATGTTTATTACAATCGAAGAAACCACACTCACACATCATAATCACTCAAAGTCCATAGTTTAGTTTAAATTTCCCTGTTGTGATTGACATACTTTCGGTTTGACCAAATGTGTAATGACATATATACATTATTATGGTATCTTACAGCATATTTACCCTCAAAATCCCATGTGTTGCTTACTCATACCTTCTCCCCAACCCACTGCTTGGTGACCTCTGAACGCTTTCCTGTTTTCACAGTTTTGCCTTTTCCAGAACGTCATATAATCAGAATTATACAGTATGTAGTTTTTTCAGATTTGCTTCCTTCACTTAGTAATATGCATTCAATTTCCTTCATTCTTTTCATGACTTGAGGACTCATTTTTTAGCACTGAATAATATTATTACACTGTCTGGATCAAGTACAGTGTATTTACTCACCTATTGAAGAACACAAGTGCTTCTAGGTTTGGATAATTATGAATAAAAAATGCTGCTATAAACATCTGTGTGCAGGTTTTTGTGTGGACATTGGTTTTGGCTCCTTTGGGTAAATAACCCAGAGTGAGATTGCTGGAAAAATACGTTTAGTTTTGTGAGAAACCGCCAAACTGTCTTCCAAAGTAGCTGTACCATTTTGCATTCGCACCAGCAGTGTGTAAGAGTTCTGGTGCTCTGCAGCCTTTCAGCATGTGGTGGAGTCTGTGTTTTGGATCTTGCCATTCTAACAGATGTGCAGTGTATTTCATTGTTGTTTCAATTGTCATTTCCCTAATGAACTATGATATGGAGTATCTTTTTATGTACTTATTTGCTGTCTATCTACCTATTTATATGTATGTGATTTCCAATGAGTAAAATAGCATTTTGCAATCTGTTTGATATCACAATGTGAGATGGGATGTTGTGATAAGTTGAGAAAGGAGAATACATCCCACATGTACAAAATTTCTAATACACAATTTGGATTATTTTATGATTGTGTTTGCTTTTCCATGATTAAGCATTCCTATGTCATTATGTCTAAGATCAAGAATAATTCTGAACCAGTGATATTATAAAGTTTTTGTTATTCAGGAAAATTATATGCAAAGCAATCAAGATTTACTAGCTCATAGATTCAGTTTACCTCTGCTTCTTAAGAGGAAAGAAAAGTGTTCACTTTTAGAAACACAGACTCCTAAGATCTCTTCTACCAAGGATGGGTAGAGTTTCAAGTGATGAAGGAGTGGGTGCTGGGTATGTGAGGATTGTGTACTGGAGAACCATTTTGTAGTTGCCAGGAAATGTCTCAACTTTAAAAGTATAATACTGGATATCATGATCTGGAGACTATCTAGGAAGGCAAGGCAAAAATCTGATTCTAGGAGAACAATTTAATAATCATCCCAAATGTGGAAGGTAAAGATGTATTGACATTCCATACAGAGAAGCAATATGAGCTTAGTAAGGGACTATGGTTACCTTCCAGATCTGTGGAAAAGCCTGTGATAGCTTTTCTATATATTCCATGAAAAGTTTATGATGATTAAACAAATGCATTTAAAAATGCTAGCATGTAATAGAGCTGTATGATATATATTTCCATTTCAAAAAGATTTATTTTTGATAGCTCTCTGAGAATCTCCTTATCACCTGATTTTATACTGATCTACTACAATCTATAACAGACAAATAGCAACAATGAAAACATATAGTTACACAAGTTAATTAAGTATTCAGGCTCTGATGAAAGGACCCTATAATTATGGATGGACTCAGTTCAAATATGGACTCTATAATTAGCCGATTATGTAATCTTGGATAATGTATTGTTTTTTGTAAGACTCACTTTTCTTATTTGTAAAATGAGAATTGTAATAGGTACTGTATCATTGTATATATCATAACTATGAGGATTACATGAGTTAATGTATCATGAAAGAGATTCTGAACAAATAGTACCATTTGGGGGATGCCTGGGTGGCTCAATGGGTTAAG
Organism: Mustela erminea; assembly: GCF_009829155.1. NCBI lineage: Eukaryota > Metazoa > Chordata > Mammalia > Carnivora > Mustelidae > Mustela > Mustela erminea. The sequence continues at coordinate 41,104,899 of NC_045626.1, forward strand.
CCTCTGCCTTGGGCTCAGATCATGATCTCAGGGTCCTGGGATGGAGCCCTGCATCGGGCTCTCTGCTCAGCAGGGAGCCTACTTCCGCCCCCCCCCCCCACCAGCTTGCCTCTCTGCCTACTTGTGATCACTCTTTCTCTCTATCAAATTAATAAATAAAATCTTAAAAAAAAAAAAAGGAGCATTTGGAACAAGAACTCATGGAACGAAATAAGTTCTCTTGACCTTGGCATCCTTTGGAGAGGTGTGATAGGTCTAAGGCACAGGTGGCTAAACAGTAAGTCTGGGATTAGTATTATGATTCCTGCAGAGGGAAAACCCTCTCTGCTGTTACTGTTGTTTTGTTTTATTTTTAATGAAAAGAGCATAGGATTGGGCTTGTAGGACTCAATGAAAAAGGGACTGTTATGGCACCAAAAAAATTTTAGAAAGGAACTCTTCAGAGAAGGTTAGGAGAGCTGGCTGTAGCCCCTGGAGACTGAAAACTGGGCTCATTCTCCCTCAAAGCTAAGGTCAGGAATAGCCTCTCCTCTGGGAAGGGGTTTTTCCAACCAGTTCATCTATAGGCAATACAGAAAGTAATTTCTAGGTCGTCTCATGGACTACACTGCTTCTGTATAACGTCCGTATTGCACTGTTTGTAATGTAATACTTAAGAAGTAATAGCTATTTTAACTATTGTTATGCATAAGTATTTGACAACAGTTGGTTGATGTAAGGTTCCCCTGTGAAGCAAAATGTGATGGATCTCTACTAGGGGCTCATTTCTGGGTTCGTGGCTCATTCACAGATGGTTGAAGTAGCTACAAATCTGATCATTAACTTAATTATAACAATTCTATTTGTCATTAGGAGAATAAAAGGCTGGTTTATAGATTTGAATATTAACTGCGCTAAACCTAACTGGCTTGAAAAATGTGATATTCCTTTCAGAGCTCAACAAATCTCTCAGAGCCTCAAATTACTACTGTCATATTTATTATCATCATTATTATTATTCACATACATAAGAATGTTAATACACCAAAATCAAATTTTCAAGTAAAAACAAATTTGTGGAACCGAAGTCAATAGCATGTAATACACCAACACACTAATAACACAGTCAGATTTTGGAAACCTAATAAATATTTAACATTAACATAAATGTGTAGTATTTATCTATAGGGAAGTATTATGTTATTTCAAATCAGCGCAATTATATTAATCACTCTTTTACAGTAAAATGGCCTGACATTAATATTTGTTTCTGAAGAATAATGTCATTCTATTTCCCATATTTTTCTTACTCTCCTGACTGAATAAGGCATGGGTGGGAGAAACTAATCAATTAAGTGACCTTGTAAACAGACTGAAAATACTGTTAATCTATGGGTATTGTCAATACAAAGTAGTTGAATTTATTTGTTTTATGAACATAGTGTGAAAGGTAGGCAGTGGACTATCTCTTATCTTGCCTCCAATCCAACCTCTTACTCTCCACACAGGCAACTATTAGTAGCAGGTTTCTTTGTATATAATTTAAGGGATATTCTATACAAAAACAAATTAATTAGCATATTTCCTTTTTAAAAACGAAAAATGGTGTAATGATAAATATACTGTTCTTTGCATAACACTTTTATTAACAATAATGAATTTTTTCCTTAACAGTCATTAAAACATTTTCTTTTATTGGGGAAGTTGAATTGCTTGTAAATATGACATGTTGCATAGATTTGATTTTTTCTATAATGCAGCTCTATCAAATGGCTTGAGTATTTATTATTTTAGAAATAACACTATTATGTTCCCACCAGGAATATATAATTGCTGTTTCTCTATATCTTTATCAATATAGCATTTGGTCAGACTGTTAACAATCTGATAGGGCGCCTGGGTGGCTCAGTGGGTTAAGCCACTGCCTTCGGCTCAGGTCATGATCTCAGGGTCCTGGGATCGAGTCCCGCATCGGGCTCTCTGCTCAGCAGGGAGCCTGCTTCCCTCTCTCTCTCTCTGCCTGCCTCTCTGCCTACTTGTGATCTCTCTCTGTCAAATAAATAAATAAAAAAAAAAAACAATCTGATAAAATTTTAACATGGTTTTAAATTTGATTTAACTCTTATCTTAAATGAATTTGGGATCATGCATATATTTGAGAAAAATCTGTATTTTCTTTTTTTTGAGCCATGAGTTCAAATAATTTGCATATGTTTTCTTATTGGATCATTGGTCTTATTCATGTTAATGAAAGAAGCCATTTATATTTTAAGAAAATTAGATCTTTAATTAACAGCAAGTTTTTGGTTTTTTTGTATTTAGTTTATCACTTAAATTTTAGTCTTCCTTATTTTGGTTATTGCACTCATAACTTATTAATGTATGATGTATAAATTCTTTATTTTGTGTCTCCAGAGTTTGTGTCTCAAATTAAAATTATGGATATAAAATAATCTTCCATTATTTGTTCTAATACTTTTATAGTATCTTTTTTTTTCCTTTTTGGGAGGAGGGCGATTTTTGTTTAAAAATTAGATTTTGGCAGTTTTTTAGCTATTGCCTTGCTGCTTTAACTCAATATTCTGTACCTTAGTGATTCTGTACTTTTGCAACACTTAAAGAATCAGCAGCATCATGTCTCCCAGACATACCAGCACCAACCATGGCCACTCCCACATTTATTGTCTCATCACAGCTCCACAGGCCCCCCTTCCAAGTGCAGATTATGTGATATGATTCCTCATTTTACATTTTTTAGGTCATCCATAAGTGGTGAACAATTGGTCTTAGTAAAATATTTTTGCTAAAATCATTGAGATGCTGTTTGTTTGCTGCCAAGACTTCCCATGCGTGTGATAGAAACACACATCAAGAAAAGTGACAAGATTTAAAAAGAGTGCAAAAGACTGTCTACAAAATGAACACACTGGTGTAAGAAGCACCTAGAACAAGAAGTGGTCACTTTTGTCAGTTGTGACACATGTCTCATGCCTCATCCCAGTGTCTTAATTCCTCACCATAGAGATAACCAGTCTTGGGATCCTAATGCCATGGATGCATTTTGTCCTTTAAGTTCACAGAATCTAAGTGTGTGCTCTTTTTAGGTAACTTTTCTTATTGAATATCACTTTTGAGATTCATCCATGTTACTGACTACAGTTTTGGTTTGTTTATCCTCACTATGATATTCTATGATATTCTGTGTTATTATCTTAATGTGTCACAAATTTATTTCTTCATGGATGGAATTTGGAGTGATTTGAGGAATAGTGCTATGAAGATTCTTGTATGTGACTTTTGGCCAACATATGCACAAATATTTGGGGGTTATGTCTAGAAGTATAGATGCTGATCACAGGTAGCTTTATTCTATATCAGCCAACAGTTTCCTATGGAAATATCTGCAGACAATTCCAGAAACTCCATGGTTATGTTGATACTTCATATGTCTTCATGTTTTTCACTTTCATAATTTTGGTAATATAGAGTAGAACTATATTTTAAATTTATTTTCTATGATGATCACTGAATTTAAGCATCTTTCTAATTTGTAGTGGGCTTCTGGGATTTTCATATTTATAAGAGTTCAAGCACTTCTTACCAATTTTCCATTTAATTTCCCTCTTTTCTTATTGATTCATAAGAATTTATATATATACTCCAACTCTGCAGCTTATCTTTTCATTGTCATAACTTTTCTGTTCCATAAAAAAGTTCATATTTTATATAAGCTACAATTTTTCACTTTTTCCTTTATGACTCATACTTTTGTGTCTTATTTAATACATATTTTCTTACCACACATTCATGGAAATTTATTTTTATTTTTTCTCAAATTTCATCAGGAATAAATTATTATGTGCCATATAAACCAAAAGTCAATATTATTTTTATTCTATCCAATATAGATACAAATTGACCCTATAAAAGTTATTGAAAATATCTTTTGACACAGAGTATCAGATTGGATAAAAAAGCAAGACCCCTCCTAATGTTGTCTACAAGAGACTCATTTTAGACCTAAAGACACCTCCAGATTGAAGTAAGGGGGTGGAAAAACCATCTATCAGGCTAATGGACTTCAAAAGAAACCTGGAGTAGCAATCCTCATATCAGACAAACTAGATTTTAAACCAAAATCTGTAGTAAGGGATGAAGAGAAACACTATATCATACTTAAAGTTCTATCCAACAAGAAGAACAAACCATTATAAATCTTAATGCTCCTAACATGGACACATGTTATAAACGATTATATAAAACAATAATCAAATTAAAAAAAACCACATTCATAATAAATAATATAATATTAGTAGGGGACTTCAACACCCTTTACTCACATTGATGGAGATCACATCTTCTGTCTTAGCAGAAGACCAACAAGGAAACAAGGGCTTTGAATGATACACTGGACCAGATATATACAGGGCTTTCCATTCTAACCCTACAGAATACATATTCTTCTCGAGTACACATGGAACATTCTCCTGAATAAGTCACATCCTGGGTCACATATCAGGTCTCAACTGGTACGAACAGAATGAGATTATTCCCTACATATTTCTAGACCACAGTGCTTTAACTCAACCACAAGAGAAAATTTGGAAAAAACTCAAACACTTGGAGGTTAAAGAGCATCCTACTAAACAATGAATGGGTCAACCATGAAATTAAAGAAGAAATTAAAAAATTAATAGAAACAAATGAAAATGAAAACACAATGGTTCAAAACCTTGAGGATACAGTGAAGGTGATCCTAAGTGGAAAGTACATAGCAATAGAAGCCTTTCTCAAAAAGTTAGAAAAGTCTCAAATACACAAACTAACCTTATACCTAAAGGAGCTGAAGAAAGAACAGTGAATAAAGCCTAAACCAAGCAGAAGAGAAATAATGAATATTAGAGCATAAATCAATAAAATAGAAACCAAAAGAAGAGTAAAACAGATCAATGACTCTAGAATCTTGTTCTCTGAAAGAATTAATGAGAATGATAAACTCCTGGCCAGACTTAACAAAAAGAAAAGAGAAAGAACCCCAATTAATACAATCATGAATGAAAATGGAGAGATTATGACTAATACCAAGGAAATAAGCAACTATATGCCAACAAATTAGGCAGTCTGGAAGAAATGGATGCATTCTTGGAAATTCATGAACTATGAAACTGAAATAGGAAGAAATAGAAAACATGAACAGACCCTTAACCAGCAAGGAAATTGCAGCAGTAATCAAAAGTCTCCCAAAAAATGAGAGTCCAGGGCCAGATGGTTTCCCAGGGGAATTATGCCAAACATTTAAAGAAGAACTCATATGTATTCCTCTGGTGCTTTTCAAAAAAAAAAAAAAAAAAGAAATGGAAAGAAAGCTTCCAAACTCATTCTATGAAGCCAGCATTACCTTGATCCCCAAACCAGAAAAGATCCCACCAAAAAGGAGGATTAAAGACCAATATCCCTGATGAACATGGTTGCCAAAATTCTCACCAAGATACTAGCCTAGGATTCAACAGTGCATTAAAAGTATTATTCCCCACAACCAAGTTAGACTTATTCCTGGACTGCAAGGGAGGTTCAACATTCACAAATGAATCAACAGATACATCACTTTAATAGAAGAAAGGACAAGAACCATGTGATCCTCTCAACTGATGCAGAAAAAGCATTTGACAAAATACAACAACCTTTCTTAAGACTTTCCACAGTGTATGGATATAAAGATCATACCTCAGTATCACAAAAGCCATGTACGAAAAGCCCACAGAGACAATTACTCTCAACGTGGAAAAACTGAGGGTTTTTTCCCGAAGGTCGGGAATGTGACAGGGATTCCCACTATCATCACTGTTGTTCCTTGTACTAGAAGTCCTAGTCTCAGCAATCAGACAACAAAAAGAAATAAAAGGCATTCAAACTGACAAAGAAGTAAAACTCTCACTCTTCACAGATGACATGATACTTAATAGGGAAAAACCAAAAGACTCCACCCCAACACTGCTAGAACTCATATAGCAATTCAGCAACATGGCAGTTTATAAATTTAGTGCACTGAAATCAGTTGCATTTCTATACACTAACAATGAGACAGAAGAGAGAGAAATTAAGGAACCTATCGAATCTACCCTGTTTACAATTGCACCCAAAACCATAGGATACATAGAAATAAACTTAAGCAAAAAGGTAAAGAATCTGTATTCTAAAAACTACAGAACATTTATGAAAGAAATTGAGGAAGACACAAAGAAATGGAAAAACATTCCATTCTCATGGATTGGAAGAATAAATATTGTTAAAATGTCTGGGCTACCCAGAACATTCTACACACTGAATGCAATCTTTATCAAAATACCATCAACATTTTTCACAGAGCTGGAACAAATAAAATTTGTATGGAATCAGAAAGGACCCCAAATAGCCAAACATGTTGAAAAATAAAATTAAAACTGGTGGCATCACAATTCTGGACTTCAATCTCTATTACAAAACTGTAAACAGCAAGACAGTATGGTACTGGTACAAAACCAGACAGATTGATCAGTGGAACAGAAGAGAGAACCCAGGAATGAACCCTCAACTCTATGGCCAACTAATTTTTGACAAAGTAGGAAAGAATATCCAGTGGAAAAAGAATAGTCTCTTCAGTAAATGGCACTGGGAGAATTGGACAGTACATGTAGAAGAATGAAACTGAACCATTTTCTTACACCATACACAAAAATAGACTAAAAATGGGTGAAAGACCTAAATGTGAGACAGGGATCCATCAAAATCCTAGAGGAGAGCACAAGCAGCAACCTCTTCAACCTCAAACACAACAACTTCTTGCTAGACACAAAGGCAAGAGAAACAAAAGCAAAAATGATCTCTTAGGACTTCATCAAGATAAAAAGCTTTTGCACAGCAAAGGAAACAGTCAACAAAAGAAAAAGGCTACCTGCAGAATGGGAGAAGATATTTGTATATGACATATCAGATAAGGGGCTAGTAACCAAGATCTATAAAAAACATCAAAATCAACACCCCAAAAACAAATAATCCAATCAAGAAATGGGCAGAAGACATGAACAGACATTTCTCCAAAGAAGACATACAAATGGCCAACAGAAATATGAAAAAAATGCTCAATATCATTTGTCATTAGGGAAATACAAATCAAAACCACCATGAGATACTACCTTGTGTCAGTCAGAATGGCCAAAATTAACAAGACAGAAAACAACAAATGTTAGCAAAGATGTGGAGAAAGGGAAACCCTCTTACACTGTTGGTGGGAATGCAAGCTAGTATAGCCACTCTGGTAAACAGTATGGAGGTTCCTCAAAAAGTTAAAAATAAAGCTATTCTACCATCCAGCAATTGCACTACTAGGCATTTACCCCAAAGATAGAAATGTAGTGATATGAAGGGCACCTGCACCCCAATGTTTATAGCAGCAATGTCCACAATAGCCAAACTGGTGGAAAAAGCTGAGATGTTCACTGACATGAATGGATAAAGAAGTTGTGAGATTATATATATAATATGGAATATTACTCTGCCATCAGGAAGGATGCTTACCATTTACTTCAACATGGGTGGAACTGGAGGGTATTTTGCTGAGTGAAATAAGTCAGACAAAAATAATTATCATATGGTTTCACTCATATGTGAACTATAATAAATAGTGTGGAGGATCGTAGGATAACAGAGGGTAAACTTAAAGGGGAGTTGTCAGAGAGAGGGAAAAATCATGAGAGACTCTTAACTATAAGAAAAAAACTGAGGATTGCTGGAGGGAAGGTAGGCGGGGGAATGGAGTAACTGGGTGATGGGCATTAAGTAGGGCACCTGATAAGCACTGGGTGTTATATGCAATGATAAGTTATTGAGCTATATCTGAAATTAATGATGTACTATATTTTGGGTAATTGAATTTAAATAATAATAAAAAAGAAATTATCTTTTTTACTTCACTTCAATGTATTCTTTGTCATAAATTGGGAGACCATACTACATCTTTCAGTCTCTGTTCTGTTTCACTGGTTTATGTAATACTTCCCTTACACTAAAACTTTACTGTCTTAGTTAATTCACTCTTAAAATACATCTTTTTTCTGATAAAGTCTACCATCTATGTTCTTCTTTGAAAATTTGCCTTAACTTCTTATTTATTTATTGTCTATACATTTTAGAATCACTTTATAAAATTTTCCCCCTAAATTTTTTTTTTTGATAAATAATGCTTTCAATTTTCAGGTTAATTTCTTTAGAGTTAACATCCTTAATGTTATATCTTTCATTTCATGAATACTGAGAGTTATGAGTACCTACTCATGATGGCAGAGAACTAATATCCTTAAAATATTACTTCTATCTATAAATTCAATATAATTCTTACCCAATTTCAACAGGATTTATTTTTTTTAGGTTGACAATTTTTATAAAATTGGAATAGAATTCCCAAAATCACAAAGGCAAACTAAAAATCTAAAAAAAAATTACTAATGACCATCTCACCAGAAAATTTATAATACAAATAACAACACAAGGCAAAGCCAGTGTGGGTAGTATGGATGAGAGAGAAACAGATTAATAAATAAACCAGGAAGCCAAGAAACAGATGCCTGCCTTAAGGATACAATGAAAACCCAAGGAAAATATGAAGAATCATTGAGCTCAAGCTTATAAAATAAGTAAAATAAGAAAGTACATAAATAAATTAATTACCTAATTAATAGGAAAGATGGGGAAGCTCTTTATTACAGTGGAATGACAATTACTAAATGTAAGAAGAATGAAATAGTAACAAAATATCTCTTGAAAATATTACAGTTACAATTAATTTAGCCAAGAATCATCAATAAGATGCTAAAAATCTAGCATGAAAATTTGATGGAGAATGAAATATTTACTAAGTCATTCTCTCAGATATTGCAAATTGAAGGAGGTAACTTTATGATTTAAAAACTTGGCAGACGCTAACTTCACAATGGAAAAATTAATGCCCCCAGTATTGAGAAAACTGATGTGATGTGCCTCCTGATATCATACTCTGAGAATATAACACCTCTCCTGTCACACTCCTACCAAAAAGGCATAACCTGAATATAATCATGAATAAACACCACAAAATCCAAGTCTACAAAAGAATAAATGTGTAGCATCAAAAACAGAAACATCATGAAAAGCAAAGACTGTTTCCAGATTAAAGAAGACTAAAGAGGTGAAAACTAATACAATGGATGATCTTGGTTTGGATTCAAGCTTGCAAAAATACAAAGCGTAGAGGAAATTTTTAAACAATCAACAAAATTTAGTACAAACTGTCTACTAGATAATAAAATATGCACATTTAAATTTCATGAATTTGATCATCATACTGATGCTATATAAGTGAATGTCCTTATTACTGAGTGATACATATTCCAATAACTCTCAAATAGGTCAGTAAAAATAATAGAACTAATGGTAATAATTTATAGATAAAGAAAAACAATAAGTGGCCAAATGTTAACAATTGAATCTAGATGAAGGGTAAAATGCTTTCTACTATGCTGAAAACTTCTCTGTAAATAGGAAATTATTTCAAATTCAAAAATTAAAATTAAAAATCTCTATTCTAAATCCTAAGAACTTTGTCAGCAGATAGATCTTTAGGAACTTTTTGGAATTATGCTAGACCCTTCAGCAACGTTTACACATTACTATTTGCATAGTTTCTACTTCAGCGACTAAAGTATTGGTTAAGTATTTTCATGTAGTTGTTCTTGTTAAATAACACAGCATACCATTTGGGTAACTGGGGCATTTTTGTTGTTAGCTGCAATACCAATGATATTTTGTCCTAAATTCTGGGTGATTATCTATGACAATATTTCAGTGGAGTCAAAGGTGATCATTGAAAAAAAATATTAATGTTGTATTATCTTCCGTAGGGTGCTTTAACACCTAGTTGGGAATACTAACATATAAATAGATATATTTAATATGATTTGTGAAAACTTGAGAGGCTGTTACATAGAGTATACTCTGAAGACAGCAGAGGTGTGTCTAAATTCAATAAAGTTAGAAAGGGGCAGGTCAGGACAAGTAAGGGACAAGCAGGAATGGTTTTGAGGAGGAGATGACCTGAGAACTGAATCTGAAGGAGGTACGTGAAGTAAGTAGGTGAAAGTGTGGGTTTCCCTCAGACATATGAGCAAAACTGAAAGCAACAGTGTGGTATGCTTGGTAAACTACAAGAGAAGACAGAACCTATGGAAGGAGAGAAGCTGAAAGCTAGTGATAGGAGTTGAGGTTGGTGATGAAAGAGTACCCACTTCAATGCTCAAATATTTTAATGGCCTTTAAATTATACACATAGGTCATGTAGTAGATTATATTATTTTTATAAACATTTAGAAAGAAGAATACTACTTATATCTCTTTCTTTATACTCTATAGCAATTTTTCTACCATGGAGAATTATAATGAATCATTTAAGGTTTATCTCCCATTAGGTCTTAAGCTTAGTGAAGAAGGGCCAGACCCCGGTTTAAAAATCTTGTACACCATTCCTGTTTGCATGTCATTCCTTCAGGATGCTCCCCATTTCCTTCTTCCTGAAGAAGAAGAAATGCATTCTTCTGAAGAAATGCATTCTTCAGACTTTCTCCAACTAGGAGTCATGAGTGGTAAACTCTATCATTATTGTGGGTCCACAACAATAACTTTATTTTAGTTTCATTCTGTGTTAGAAGTTTGGTTGTCATACTTCATGTGTATTTTCTATTATGACATAAATATTGTCATACTATACTTTATTTTCTTTTTATCACTATTTTCTCTTGGCACCTTGAAACTGTTATTTCATTGCCTTTTGGTCCTTACTGTCATTGCTGAAAAATCTGTGGATAGATATGATTTTCCCCATAAAAAGATGAAACTCAGAAAAGCTAAATATCACAGAGCTACCAACCAAATGCTTTGAGGCAGAATCTGTAGCTCCAGGGTACGTATATAGCTTTTCTTGCAGATTCTGCCTCTTGTCCTCCTTATGTCACAGGTAAAAGAAGGAAAACGTTTAACGTTTAATGAACTGCTACAGTGGCCCTGTCAAGGTTGTAATGTATTTTCAATTCTTTCTCTTCTCTTTGGCAATAAAAAATGTGGCACAAAGAAGTCATTGTAGCATAGGCTGTGAAATCATTTGACTGTGGTCATCTTCTCATTCCAATGCAACACATTTTATCCTTTGCCAAAATACATCTATATCTGTATCTATCTATCTATCTATCTATCTATCTTTGTGTCTTGGTTTATTTATCTGCAAAATGGGGATAAATAATATCCTCTACCTTATACACATATAGCAATTAAATAAATTATGATAGAAATTATTAGCACAATGTCTGGCACGTAATACTCAAATGTGAGAAATCACTATGTTGAATATAACTTAATTTTCCTATTCCTGGGAGGACTGAATATTGAAATGACCACACAAAATCTTCCATACATTTATGTCTGGCCTTGAAAACAAAACCTGTAAAATATATATCAGGATAGCATAGATGGGCAAAAATTTGTTCAATATGTTAAATACAAAATGAAAAACATATTTTTAGTATTTATAGGTGAACATGTTGCATAATAATTTATAATTTCTACATTGTCTACAGAGATAAATTGAATATAATTTGCTTATATTGCTTTTGCCTCCATAAATTCAAAGAATTAATCCCAGAGTTAAAAGCATCCAAGAAGCAATCATGTAGCAAGGGCTATGGGATCATGAGTATCCATATATTTTTCTTTTAAATAAATGGAAACCTCAGAGATAGCCACAATTCACCATGAAGCTTTGTGAATGCAAGGCTAATTTTTCAGGTCAAAATACATGGGTTTCAGGGACCATTATCTATCACATCCATCATCTTTGCTACTCTCCAACACAGCCCTATAAAGTATAACAAATATCCCTGTGTCAGGTCTTAATCACTGATTTTTAAGTTTGAAAGGTGTTTGCTTTGTGCTGCTTTTATTATATGTACATCAAGAAGAATAAAGTAGAAACACATGAAAAATGGAAAACCTATGGTTGCCTTGACAATTTTTGCCTTCATAAAAAATGCTTGCTTTCAGCCTAGATGTTTTCATTTACTAAGGATATTATACCTCAGTGGCAAACTCTAATGACTTCTGAAAATGGGAAAAGAACGTCAAGATATTTATTTTAGACCGCATGTATATTTTTAACTTCATAAAATAGACCAATATTTGAAAATTGTGTAATTATATTCACTTTCACATACGGTCTATACCTCAGTTCAATAAGACTTGCCAAATGGTAATAAATCAATGCTCTTACAAATCAGATGTTTCTTTTATGTCACCACTGAAACAGAGAAAACAAATGCAGGATTATATTGTTTTGTTTTGACTTAGTGTTCTGCCTGTCATCATACGCAAATTTAATCAGCATTATTAGTAAGTGTCAACAGCATATTTTGAACATAAGGCAAATACAGCAGGTGGTTTAAAAAATGACTGAAAGCAAAAATGCAAAACAAATGATTGCTAGGAAATGCTAATCTTTTTCTGCATAAATTTAAGATAAATTAAAATGCATGAAAACTCCCACTGAAGGTTAGCACTGGAGAGAAAGGGAAATAAATTAACCAATTTTTGTTATTAGACCATTTGTCTAAAAGCTAAAATACTAAATATTTTACTCTATACTAATTGATTTGATTCAAGAACTGTGGCTTACTTATATTTATAAAATTTGAGAAAATGAAATTTAGGGTTTAAATAACAGTTCTTTATACTAACAAATTTGAAAGTTGTTGCTTTGTTCAAAGCACAGTAATATTTTAATGGCATATTTGATTATTTTAAACATATGAACAATTTTAACTAAAAAGATATTATAGAAAACATAAACAGTAAACATGTAATAATATGATCTTTTTTTATTCTGATCTAATTATATCTTGAGTAACTTTAAGATTGCCTTTCTGGTTTGGAAGAGGACCAAGGAAAATGCATTAGGAAAGGTATTCTGCACTTGTTAAGATCATGAGATATGATTATACTGGGACATAAATGACAATTTAAAAGAGAAATAACTGTACAATTCTCCACCCCAGTTTTCTTCCTCATAGGGTAGGGGAACCACCAGGGGAATATCTTCTGAGCTTTTTATAGATAGCACAGAAACCATCATTTGAAACTGTGCTTCCGGAGATCTAACAGGTGCTTAGATGATAGAAGCAATTTCATCAGTAAGAAAGAATGTCACTCTAGAGCACCATTTACCCACCTGCCAAACTAGATACAGGAATCTCCAAGGAACTCTTGCTATTTTAATCTTCTGAAAAATTAAAAGGTATGATAAAACAATTGACACCAGGGACTTTGCGATGATTAACTCTAATGTCTTTTTGTGTGGGCCATAGCCAGAAAATGAAAATGTAGGTGAAATGTGTATACTCATCAATTACAGTTTAAATACCCACAGAAGACTGACCCAAGTATTAAGAACTCCTTGAGAATAGAGAGTTGGTTACACAACAGAAAGAATTTCTACATTTGCAAGAAGTTTTATGTTGAGTGTCTATTTCTGTTTTTATATAAAATATCTAAGGGCATTTCAAAAGAGGTACCTACCAAAGTTTAAAAATTTATGTTAACCAAGTTATTAATTTCCTTGAAAATATTCTATGAAAATTGTTTCCCCCCCCCCCCATACCAAAGTAACTGAAAATTAGAACTGATTTGATGCAATGGGAAATGGTGCTGATTCAAACAAACAGCATTGAGAGTGGTCTCCATCATACTGATTTGGGAAACAATGGCAGAAGAAAAATTGTCAAATTTCCTTACCACCTATAGCTCACTGACAAGTTCTTGAAACAGGCAGAGTGACATTCTTCTAGGGACTCAACTGTCTCGATGTTAATTCTTTACTAAGGCAAAAGGCAATCCTAACCTGACCTCTCCTTCTCCCCACCCTTCACCCCAGCAATCCTGTAAGTGTACTTTAATGTATAAAAATTCCTTTGGAAACTTCTTTTATCTCTAAACCTCCCAAGATATGTGTTGACAATCACCCCAAGCATATGGCCCATCAATTTACATCTGAAGGTTCTCATAACTAAGGTTTTATTAGATGGTAATAAATGACCAATTCCCAACAATGGGATAGCCCAACAATAGCCCCCTCAAGGTCCTAGAAACCTTGCTTCCAAAATTCCTTAGAGATTTACAGTTATCTCTAACCCTTCCCAACTTGAAAGTATATAATGGGCCACTCCTCATAACCCCAGTGAAGCTCAGCCCCTAGGTCCTGTACCCATGCTTTAATAAAATCACCTTTTTGCACCAAAGACATCTCAAGAATTCTTTCTTGGCCATTGGCCTCAAACCCTGATAACATTTTTCCTACATCAATACCAGTGAAAGAAAGGACAGGAAGGACAGGAGAGCCATTAGAATACACTTCAGAATGCCTCACTCTTTTCTTCCTACTTACTGCTCTGCCCTTTGTTATAGAGGGAGTCTTCTTCCCCAAATTCCTTTACTTCCAAACAAAGCCTCTTTGGGTCATAATTTACATATGCATTCTCTTGCTCTCCCCTCTCAGCACTTCCATAACACACCATTCTTAGTTCTTTAACTAAATTCAAAGTTATTACTTTGTGCTATAAATCACAATCATTGCATGCTTTTCTCTATCCTTTGCCCTGGTTTTCCATTATAAAATGTTGGGATTCAAAACAAGAATATAAAAGTTTCTGTCTTTGTTGGTGATATTGGCAGGGGAGCACAGTGGTGAGAAAACCTGACATGATGCAAATGTTAATATTCACTGCTTCCTGTGGCTCAGTGTCTAATGGGAAATACAGAATAGGCAACCCCAAATCATAGTGTAACCTTGTAGTAGTACAATAAGCATATAAGGTAAATTTTACCCAAAATACACCAGTCAGAGAAAGACAAATACCATATAATTTCTCTCATGGGTGGAATTTAAGAAACAAAACAAATGAACAAAGTGAAAAGAGAGAGAGAGAGAGAGAACAAAAACCAGACTCTTAACTATAGAAAACAAACTCATAGTTACCAGAGGGGATGAGGATGGGGTGTGGGTGAGACAGGTGATGGAGGTTAAGAGTACATTCATATTTTTTAAAGATTTTATTTATTTATTTGAAAGACAGAGAAAGCACACAAGAGAGCATGAGCTAGGGGAGGGGCAGAGAAAGAAGAAGAGGCAGACTCCTTGCTGAGTAGGGAACCCAATGCAGGGCTTGATTCCAGGACCCTGAGATCATGACCTGAGCCAAAGGCAGATGCTTAATGGACTGAGCCACCCAGGTGCCCAAAAGTACACTCATTCTAGATGACAGTTGGATCTCTTGGCAACCAGTCCCCATCCTTAGGTGCAACCAGAATTTACCTCATTAGCATAACACAATTGTTGTATTTAATTGCTGAATCACTATATCGTACACCTGAAACTAATATAACAATGTTTGCTAACTAGCTGACTACACTGGATTAAAATAAAAAACACAAATTTTACCAACAACAACAAAAAACAATTATCCCATAACATGTGGTTTGCAAATATGTCATTGCTCAGTGAACAAACTAGGACCACAGAGGAGGAAAGAATGGATGGGTGGGAGAAGTAAAGTCCTGGAGTGTGAGGAGGTGAGGCACTATGGAATGTCATCCAGGGTCAACAATGCTAAAAGTCAATACTGATTGTAATAATTGTAATAATTTTTTTTTAATCTGGGCAGCCACTGTAAGGGTATAGAGATTGTTTTGTTCTGTTCTGTTCTGTTTTGTTTTAACTGAGCCCAACATACTGTTGTTGGTTTTGAGTAACAGAGCTGGGTTTTTTTTTCTCCCCTTCTGTTATAACACTTTTACTTTCCCCTTCAGGGTAGCACTTTTAAAAGTTAATACAATATAAAATAGTTTCTATTTAAGGGCTATACAAAGAAAAAGCAAATTGTTTAATATTAGCTTTACATTAAGTCTTAACCAAATTCTTATAAGGTTGTGCTTGATGTCACTGCTCAGAATGACCTAGTAAGTCATGAGTACTAGAAAGCAGAGAACCAGCAAGATATAGAACATGAAATGGATCCTAAACCAGACGGAAGGTTTGAGTTACACAGAAACCTGGAAGACTGGGTGTATGAGCAAGTCAGAAGAATCACAGCTGAACTATAGCAAGGTAGGTTTGGGAATTGACAATGTTTGGATGGCTAGAGAATAGGTAAAACTTTTTTGCAAAGTTTTGTCATTACACCAAGAGCAGTAAGAAGCCATTAAGAGAGTATAAGCCACAGAATGGTGTGATAAAATTTGAGTTCAGATAGATGCATAGAGAAGTGGACAGAAGTTACAAAATTGAGAGTGTTTTTTTCTTTTAATATACCTTTTTTTAAAGAATTTATTTATTTAAGAAAGAGAGAGCACAAGCAGGGGGAGGGGGAGAGGGAGAAGCATGCACCCCACAGAGCAGGGAGTCCAATGTGGAGCTCAATCCCAGGATCCTGGGATAATGACCTGAGCTGAAGGTAGATGTTACTCAGGTGACTGGACAAAATTGAGAGAGCTTTGAGTTATATTGTTTGAATTCAGTTACTAGATATGTTACCTAAAATAAGTTATCGGACTCCTCTCTACCTGTTATATTGTCTATGAAATAACAATGGCATAGTTAACTACTATATAATAATTTGATGGCTAGAGAATAGGTAAAACTTTTTTGCAAAGTTTTTTTGCAAAATTTGATTTTAAAAGACCATGCTTATAAAAAAATCTTAACACCAGAAATACACAGCAAACATTCCATAAATTTTAGCTATTGGTATTACAGCTAATAATGACTATCACAAAAAATCATTTAGATGGCTAGAAATGATCCATATGAGAAAACCATTTCTTAAAAATATAATTCAATTACGTTAAATAGGATAAGAATTACAAAATATTTATTGGATTTGTAGTTCCATTATATCTCTAAACAGCATATTGTTGGGTCTTGCTTATTTTTCTCTAGTCTCACGATTTCTGTTTAATTCAAACTATTACTCTATTTATATTTACTGTAATGATTGAGATGCTTGAGTTTAAGTCAATCATCTTGCTATTTGTTTTTTGGTTACCTTTTGTGTTTTTGTTTGGATTAATGAATATTTTAAAACATTTTATTCTATCTTATCTGTTGGCATTTTACTTATAATTTAAATTATATTTTATTGATTGTTCTAGGGATTATTATATTCACCCTGAATTTATTATAGTCTACTGTGAATTAATAATGCATGATTAATATATCACTTCAATTAAACAAATTTTATGTCAAGTTAATTTTATTTACATCTATTTGCATCCTTTGTGCTATTGTTGCCATATATTTTATTTCTATTTATGATATTAACCCAATGATGCATTATTATCACTTTTCTGTTAAGTAGTCAGTTGATTTTCAAAGCATTTAAAAAAATCAATGAGTATTTTGTAATTATTCACATTTATCCCTTCCAGCATTCTTCATTCCTTCTTATGGACCAAAAATTTGTATCTGTATTATTTTCTTCAGAGTGAACAAATCTATGTCTCTCTCTTTCTATTACTATGTATTTATTTTTCATAGTGAAGATTTGCTCTTAAAAAATTCTACTAGTTTTTTTTTTCTGAAATGTCTTTATTTCATTTGAGACATGTATTTTTGATGAATATATAATATGCCTAGAGTGTTTTCCTTTGTAGTTTTCTGTAGAGTGTTGAACTGTCTGGCACATGGGCTACTTTGTAAAGTAAAATTGAAAAATTTTTTATATAATTGACTTATGTTGAGTTTTAATGATTTTTATTGACTTTTCCTTGAGTTAACCCATCTTTTCTTCTTATCCTAAGCAATACTTTTTAAAAAAATATTGATAAGCATTTTATTTTAAGATATACATTCTTTCTTATAAGATACACATTCTTTCTTAAAGTTTCCATATCTCTCTCGAAATTCTTCTTCATTCAATATGCTTATTACTTCCTGCAGACTTTTAAACATATTTACTACACTTCTTTCCCCATGCTGTTTTAGCAATTCCAACATTCAGGTGGTCTGAGTATCAATATCTATTGACTGATTTTTTTCTTGGCCCTGGGTCATTTGTTTTCTGTTTCTTTGCATGTCTAGTGAGTTTTAAATTGTATAATGGACATTGTGAGTGATATATTGTAGAGCCTTGGGTTTTGTTATCTTTCTCTGTAGAGCTTTGTGTTTTGTACTAGCAACAGAAATTTTTACTTTTTAGTTTTTAGAAAAATTTGCTAAATTAACTTAGTATCACCTTGAGCTTGTAGATGCTTACTTATAGGCTTTTTAAAAAAACAAACAAAACAAAACAAAAGCAAAACGAAAAACAGAAAACAAAACGAAAAAACCTTATTCCTGGGACTTAATCTTTACTGCTAAGACTTGGTTCTTGATTTTGATTTACAAATTCCTTCAAGAGACAGGTTTCATTTTTTTTGCTTAAAACTATAATTAACAGGTGAGTGGGTCCATGATTAGTTACTTTACTATTATTAGCAGTCAGAAAATGGCTGGATTTAAGAAATTAAGAGTCATAGCTTACTTGCTAAGACCATTTTCAAGAGAATAGCAAGAGGGAAACCCTGATAGCAGTCAGCTGAAGAGTGACTAGGCTTTAAGTAGAAACACAGTATGAAATAAACTTTCAAGAATTTTGGCTGTGAATTGATAGGGACACAGTTATAAGTTGAATAGAATTTGAAGGACAAGGTAAGGTCTGTTTGTACAATAAAAATCCTCAAAAATAATTTTTCCCATGCTGATTATAAAAGTAGAACATGTTTTTGATACGGTGCTCAAACATTACAACATTACATTTTCATCTATCACCACCTCACCAACAAAGTCATCAGTAACCTTTTAGGATAGATTTTTTTCCTGGTAATTGTATGAATATATTTTTATAAACATGGGATTATAGTATAGCATAAATGAAGTTAACATGGCCTAAATAATTTCCTGGATGAATGTCTATAAATGGGCTTTCTGAATAGACATGTGTCCTCTAAACATCACAGAAATTTGTTTGCAAAGACACATTTTTCTGTGTCAAGTCCATAGTTCCATTAGTGTCTCCAAATGGCACATTAAAGAATCATATTTAAGTGTTGATTTAAATTGATATAGTGTTTCAATTTCTAGGACGTCATTCTGAGAAAAGTAATCAGAAATGTAGGTAAAAATACATATACAAAACTATTGCAATATTGTTTAAAATGGCAAGACATCAAATAAATACATAAAATATCCAGAAATAGTTGTTTTCTCTGTAATAAGTGCTATATAGCACTACATTTGTAAAAAGAGAATATAGGCTAAATTTATTAATATGAGAAGATTTTTTCACAATTCAATATATTCTTATCTGAAAATAGCCATTATGAAATAGACTGAATTTTAAAGAGACATAAAATATAAATGATACTTATTTACACAGGCCTAAATCAGTAAGTATCTCGAATTGTAGTATTTGGAATTTATAAAATTTCTTGTTACCTGGTTTTATTTTTTGTACAGTGAAGAATATGGATTCTCATGACAAAATTAAAGGAGAAAATAATTATATTTTCTGGGGGGTCTACTCATTCCATGCCAAGAACACAATGAATAGCATGGAGCTGCTGGAAATGTCAATCATCTTGAAGCATCCTAATGCAGCTTGTGCAAATAATGGAAGAATCATAATGGGAAGACAGCAGAAGCATAGAACATTTAATTGCTTCCATACTGGGGATTTTTCACCTAAGCAGCATATACATTTGTTGGTCATGCTGCTGGTGTTTTTGTTTTGTTTTAGTTTTTACTTTACCATTGCTTATTAGATTTGTCAATCTTCCTATCTCCAATTTTTTTGGCCATTTCAACAGATTAAGGTCTCAGGTTTATCACTATAGAAACTTTATTTTTAATTTCCCTGTATAATGAAAGTTTACATCATTCATATTTATGTGTGTGGGAAGAACTTTTGGTTGAAAATCCCATTTTTAAGATTTTACTTTTTCGTGCAGTCTTTCTGTGAAACACTAACTTATCAGATAAAAAATGACCATAAAAATACATCACTGAAAAATCCAAATAGCTTTTCTGATGGAAATGATTATTACAGGTTTATGCATGGATTTCTAATTTAGCAGTGACTAATAATATCTAAGTGATAAAAAGCTTTATTTGAGGAATGAAAATCAGCAATAGACATGCCACTTTGTTCTAATTTAAGCCTCTCATAACCTACTCTGAAGAATTTTAATTATGATGCTTGGATACTACAACTTTCATATCATGTAAGATTCCTAATAATTAAGCTTGAAGTTACTTTTAGATTATTTTCCTATAACATAAACTATTTGTTAATATACTTACTGGAATCTGTGGCTAAATCAATCACTGTAGGGTAGAGACAGCATTCTAGGTATTTATGAAGACAATCATGATTGTCCAGTGATTAAACTCAGAGATTTCTTTGGGTTGCCTGGTATCTAGACAGCTAAGCAGGAGACCCTCACTCTGAAGTAAAGGGACTGCAACTTCTTTCAATATCGTGGGACCTTTTTCCCTCTGAAGGGCATGCCTCCAAGATCTGAGGGTGATGACAATCTCCATTTCTAAAGATTTATATCTCCCAGCAGTTTCCTATAAAGGAGTTACCTAAAGTCTGAATAAATTATACCTGAATCCAAAGTGTCTATTTACGAGCCTGCTCTTTTGTTCTATAAGAAGAAATAACAACAACAAGAAGAATTACTCTCTTGAATTCTATTTTGTAGATGTGTTTATCTGTACCTTGTTCCAAGTGTACTGCTCTGCAGGATCCCAGAATAGGTGATGCATTCACCTGCAAATCTTTTTGATGTTAAGTTCTGACATACCGCAAATGCCCTGGGCTATGGTTTATTTCAATCATAATGGACTTTAATGTGGGGAAAAAGAGACCACATTACAAAAGAGTTGGAAGGACTGGAAGAGTGAAAAGCAAGAGTTCAAACCCCTACTGAATTTAAGACTAAACCTTAAATTAATAGCTTTGATCCTGAGTTCAGAAAGTGTCTATTTCTGTGGGTTTTATGAGTAATACATCACACTTCCTCATACCTAGAAGACTAGCAACTCAATACCGGAATGAGGGAAATGCCTACCAAAACACTTACCTCTGTCACAACTTGTTTTTAGTCAGTACCATGTCAAAGGAAGATAACCTCTTCTTCCTTTCTCCTTTGAAATGCCATTACAGTGAAATTCAGTAGAAGAAACAACTGTGCATTCAGAATTACAGCTACAAGGAAGTCTGGGAAATTGAAAGTGGTAACTTAAAATACTCAAAATAATTTTTATAGATAGTTGCAGTGTTTCTGTATTAAAGTAAGAAATTTAAAAGGGAAAAGAAAATACCAGTATCATTTGACAATTTCTTTATTGTAAGAATGATTCTTGGGGTGTCTGGGTGGCTCAGGGGGTTAAAGCCTCTGCCTTTGGCTCCAGTCATGATCCCAGGGTCATGGGATCCAGCGCTGCATTGGGCCCTCTGCTCAGTGGGGAGCCTGCTTCCTCCTCTCTCGCTGCCTGCCTCTCTGCCTGCCTCTCTACCTACTTGTGATCTCTGTCAAATAAATAAATAAAATTAAAAAAAAAAAGAATGATTCTTGGTTGTTCAATTGAATTTGTACCCACTTTTGACTGCTTCAAATCATAGATACTGAGTGCTACTGAAACAAAGATGTGTGCTGCAGGTTTACAAGGATGTTTGGTCCAATATCTTTAATAATTTTAGCAGCTAAGGAAGAGAAGGGTTTCTCAAGGGACATTCAAATCCATAGAATAGATACAGAATTAAAATTTATATATGTCAGAAAGTCTCTCTTTTTGGAATTGATTTTTTGCATAAATATATATTCCCTGAGGCATGAGTGTCTGGACCTTACCCAAGAAAGTGATCCTGGAAAGAATACACATTCCACCAAACACTTAAATGGTAGTGCGCAATTTGAATGGGTAAATATCTTTGAGATTCTTTCAAACTTTGTGGTTTGGAATTCAGAAAAAATAGATGTTCCTGTGGAATATGATGGGGTCACCAATGAAACCCACTTGACACAAAGTGGTTGTCCATACTGCAGTAAATGGAGCATTTGTACAAGAGAGAAGGAGTAGGGTGGGGGGGGTGGGCATTAATCATATAAAGAGTCTGACTGCTTCTGTTCTCAATGGAAGTTTATGGAGTGTCATTTGGTGAATAGGTGCCAGCAAAGATTGTCACCTTACAGCATGAGGCACAGTCTTGCCCTATAAATTCTAGTTCCACATGTTGCATGATTTCCAATGTCCCTTCTTTTGTTATAGATACAAATCTATTTATGATTACATGTGCCTAAAACCAAATCCATTTATCATAAAACAATAAATATTTTGAATAGTTTTTTTTTTTAACTATAGACTGAATTTTCCAGTATTACAACTCCCATGCAAATTAAGGGAAGTCTGTACTTTTCTTTTGCTTAGAATTTTATAAAGAATTGTCTACTATTTTTTTAAATTTATTTTTTATTTATTTTCAGCATAACAGTATTCATTGTTTTTGTACACACCCAGTGCTCCATGCAATCCCTGTCCTATCTAATACCCACCACCTGGTTCCCCCAACCTCCCACTCCCCCACCACTTAAAATCCCTCAGATTGTTTTTCAGAGTCCATAGTCTCTCATGGTTCACCTCCCCTTCCAATTTCCCCCAACTCCCTTCTCCTAACTCCCCATGTCCTCCATGCTATTTGTTATGCTCCACAAATAAGTGAAACCATATGATAATTGACTCTACTATTTTGCAAAATTCCATCAGGGTTCATAGCAGTAACATTGCTCATGAACTTTAATTATCATATCTAGATGTTATGTGTCAACTATAATGCAGTAAAAAAGAATAATAAATATCAGCAATATTCATTATAGTTAGATACATATATATGTATAGATATAGATATAGATATTTACATATATAGATAGATAGATAGATAGATAACCATAAGTCTTTTGGGTTGTCTTCCAAAGCAGGTGTTCTTAAATACTTAAATGCTAAAATAAATATACTTTTAATAAAATGACTTTCATTTTATTTTTCCATATATATATATAAAGACATTATATTGCTTTTTACAATTGTTACAGTAGGTATAAAATTTTTTAATGAATTTTCCTTAATGCTAAATAATTTTTTTTTACAAGACATTTGCTATGAAAAGAAATTATTTGATTTGTTAGAGTTGAGAACAATTATCAGGGGCTGTTTTAGGATTTGGATTTTAGGATTAAACAATTCCCTGGGATTTTGAGGATTCAAGGTTTGATTTGTATACTTGAAAGATCTCTTCAACTACATTGAAAATAGGGAATTCAAAGGCCCCAAACAAAGAAAATACTTACAACAATATTTCAGTTGTGGGTTAGAAATTATAAAGGTCTGCAATGATATAATGATGGTGGGAATGGGCAAGAAATATGACTTTCCAGAGATATTAAGAATATAGCATAGACTTGGCTTAAAGAGCTGAGGGTGATTCCAAGTTTTTACTTGGATAAAAAAGAGAACAATGAGTCCATAATTCGGATAAGTATTAGAGAATCAGAGTAGATTTAGAAAAAATAAAATGTCTAGAATTTTTTTTTTAATAATAAGCTTCTATGGAATGTTCAGACATAGAGCTCTGGATGAAAGATGTATTTTTGGAAATTTGGGATATACACTGTGGGTGTGGGTGAAATCAGTTAATGAGCAGGGCAAGAGTGAGAATGTACTAAAGTGGAAAACCAAGGATGGAATGTTCAGGGGGAAGATTATGTAGAAGGCACTGGAGGAAGAAAAGCTTGAGGTAACTGAAATACAGAAAAATGAAAAGAAGGCAGAGTAAAGAAAGATACTCAGTATTTTAAAGACAAAATGATCAGGGTGCCCGTTGAGCCTCTGACTTTTGGTTTAGGCCCAAGACGTGATCTTAAGGTTGTGGCATCGATCCCCTCAGCAGTCTTCCTGCTCAGTCCGTAGTCTGCTTGAGATTCTCTCTCCTTCTCCCTCTGCCCTTCCCCACCCATGCTCACTCTCTCTCTCTAAGATAAATAAATAAATCTTTTTTAAAATGATTAATAGTATTAAATGCTACAAATGAATCAAAATAAGAAACCAGGACTTTAAAACATTCATTGAATTTGAAAATCAGAGATGTTTTACAATGGTTAGGTAGTGAGGAAAGAAGGACTGACCATAATTTTCAAGGTTCAGTGTAAAGTAAAAGTGCATGGTCCTTCATTTAAAATGCATTAATAATTTCCAGAGAGCAGGGCACTAACCCAAGTGCACGGTCCGTCCAAACTTGTGGCCATTTACACCTATCCAGGTTGTGTGCCCATCAAGCTGGTCCAAGGTGGAAAAAGGAAAAGGGTGGACAAGAACACATAACATGATTAAGACTTTTGTTTTAAAACTTTTCTTAAGAGAGAGCTAGAGAATAAGTAAAAGATATAGGTCAAGGGAAGAAGGAATTTTGTTTGATAGAAATCAATGAATATACATAAAAATGTCAGTGGACTCTCTGTGAGAGAGGGGTAGCCAATAAATTAAAAGTCAGATTAAGTACAAACCCCACATGACAATTTCTTACCATGTGTACCACATACTACTTATATTGAAAGCACTTGGGGATTATTATTATTATTATTTTTTAATTCAGATCCCTGTGCCTTCCTTTACCCTTCAGATGATGAATCTCTGGAAGTGAGATTGAAGATAACCAATAGTCAGAGGCTCAACAGGCACCCTGATCATTTTGTTGTTGAAATACTTTAGTATCTTTCTTTTCTCTGCTTTTTTCTTTTTTCTGCATCTCAGTTACCTCAGGCTTTTCTTCCTTCAGTGCCTTCTACATAATCTTTCCCCATAACATTCCATCCTTGGTTCTCCATGTTAGTACATTCTCACTCTTCACCTGCTTACTTAATGACTCCACCCACAACCACAAGTGTGTATCCCAAATTGCCAAAACGACATCTTTCATTCAGAGCTCTATGCCTGAACATTCCACAGAAGCATATTATTTAAAAAAAAAAAAAAAGACAGATCATTTTTACAAATTATTGCTTCATGGCAGTGGATTTTAACCTTGGCCAGATTTTGGAATAACCTGGTATGTTTTAAAAAATTACTGATGTCTGTGTCCACCCAGGAAATTTTTAATTAGTGTGGGGCACAACATGGGCATTGAGAACTTTTAAAGTTCCCCATGGATCCAAAATCACTATATAAGAGATTCTGAGCTGAGTTCAATAGATTTCTGCAGGACTCTGAACCTTCTAAATCAAGAGGATTGGTGGAGGAGTGAGGGAGGAGATGAAATTGTGAAGGAACAGATAATTGGAAGCAGTGCAAAATGCTCACCAAATTGTTTCACTTTAAAACATCCTTTAAATTTTATGTCAGAGGTTCATTATAACATATCCATGGATCAGGAGTAATTCTAGGGCCATTTCCTTTGGCAGGTCCATTGTCTTCCACTTTGGATGGATGGAGAGGAAGAGTTAACTTTTTGTGAAAAACCATTTTTTTTGTTATTTTATTTTATTTTATTTCTTTTCAGTGTTCCAGAATTCACTGTTTATGCCCCACACCCAGTTCTCCATGCAATACGTGCCTTCCATAATACCCACCACCAGGTTCACCCAACCCCCCACCCCTTTCCCCTCCAAAATCCTCAGTTTGTTTCTCAGAATCTACAGTCTTTCAGGGTTTGTCTCCCCCTCCGATTTCCCCCACCTTACTTCTCTCCATCTCCCAATGTCCTCCATGTTATTCCTTATGCTCCATAAGTAAGCGAAACCATATAATTGATTCTCTCTACTTGACTTATTTCACTCAGCATAATCTCTTCCAGTCCCATCCATGTTGATACAAAAGTTGGGTATTCATCCTTTCTGATGGAGGCATAATACTCCATTGTATATATGGACCATATCTTCTTTATCCATTTGTCTGTTGCATCTTGGTTCTTTCCACAGTTTGGTGACAGTGGCCATTGCTGCTATGAACATTAGGATGCAGGTGGCCCTTCTTTTCACTACATCAGTATCTGGGATAAATACCCAGTAGTGCAATTGCAGAGTCATAGGGTAGCTCTATTTTTAATTTCTTTTTTTTTTTTTAAAGATTTTATTCATTTTTTTGACAGAGATCACAAGTAAGCAGAGAGGCAGGCAGAGAGAGGGGAAGAAGCAGGCTCCTGGCTGAGCAGAGAGCCCGATGCGGGGCTCAATCCCAGGACCCTGAGATCATGACCTGAGCCGAAAGCAGAGGCTTTAACCCACTGAGCCACCCAGGTGCCCCCTATTTTTAATTTCTTAAGGAACCTCCACACTATTTTCCAAAGTGGCTGCACCAATTTGCATTCCCACCAACAGTGTAAGAGGGTTCCCCTTTCTCCACATTCTCTCCAACACATGTTGTTTACTGTCTTGTTGATTTTGGCCATTCTAACTGGTGTAAGGTGGTATCTCGATGTGAAACCCATTCAATTTTAATAATATGACTGAGCTGTCAGATTAATTAAAAATCCTGAAAACTTATTTTTATGTTTTTTGATTTGACTCTGAGTTTTTTTCAATTAAAATAATCTATTAAGTAAAATCAACTAAATTCTTAATTAGTTTAATTTATGACAATCAAATTGATCTCATACCTAGGAAAGTGTCACAGAAATATCACAATAATCAAATTGACAATCTCCTTAATAAAATAGTCATGGAAATATTTCTTTGTCCAACACAGAATATTAAAGATTTATGTTAGCTGAGCAATGCAGATTTGCCAATTCGCTATGTAAAATCTAGCTCCAAATGTTCATCAAAACTGTTACAACAGTGTGAAAAGGGAAAAATTGACTCCTGCCCCCCTCCATTTTCTTGTACCTATGGCTCTAATCTGAAGCCAAGCATAGGGTGAAACATGTGATTAAGAACAGGTTTTTTTAGCATTCAAATCACATTATGTTTTGGGTGTAAGTTTCTGCAAGTATTCAACAAATGAACTGAGTGACTATTTCAACCAAACCTGTAAGTTTTGCTTTCCATAAATGGAAGCAGGGTTGCCTAAGTAGCTCAGTCCATTAAGTGTCTGACTCTTGGCTTTGGCTCAGGTCATGATCTCAGGGTTGTGAGAGGGAGCCTTTTGTTGGGCTCTTTGCTCAGTGCTGAGTTCACATAAGATTCTCTCCCTCTTCCTTTGCCCCTCCCCCTGCGCATGCACGTGTGTGTGCTCTTCCTCTCTTTCTAAAGTAAATGATGAATAAAATCTTTAAAAAAATAAAAAATAAAAGGAAGTAGATTTTTCTTGGGCTCGTCTCATGTTTCTCCAGTTGTCCATTAGTTTGTGACTTTTTTTTGAAGATTTTTATTTATTTATTTGAGAGCGAACAGAGCACAGAGGGAGAGGAGGAGGAAGAAGTAGACCAGGGAGAAGCAGACTCCCTTACGAGCAGACAGCCCCCAACACATGACTCGATCCCAGGACCCTGTTATTGTGACCTGAGCTGAAGGCAGACGCTTAACAGACTGAGCAATTAAGGTCCCCCACGTGATTCTTAATATTGACAGAAGTGCAATGCAAAGATAAACTGTATTTTATTGCCAAAAAATGCTGTGCTATTCCATTATTGCTCTGTTCTTTGTTTTTAAATTTATTTGAGTATTTGCTAGAGGGATCTTTACTGAAACTAGCTGGAGGATTAAATATTTACATTCTGTATCATGAGCAGTTAAGCCCTCAAGGCTAGTCATGGTCATGTTATGCAGTTTTCATGAAGCCAGGTAGAAGGACAAGAGTGAAGAGGACTAGTGTGTGTGTGTGTGTGTGTGTGTGTGTATAGAATATATAGCTCCTGATGATCCAAGAAACTGTCTGTGAAATCTACAATAAGGCAACAAAAATGACTCAGTCCTATCAGCTCAGCTCATTTTTCTATTAGACACACCATTCTGGATTTAAAAGTACCTCCATAACTCTCCCATAGAGCCTTTTCTGTCAAACATATGCATGCACACATAACATGTCATATCATTCACACCCTCCTCAGAAATATTAAATAGAGACAGACAATTGGAGGGAAAGTGAGGATGGAAACCATCCTGTTTGTACTATTTTTCTCATTGCTGTTGCTCTCAGCTTCCTAACTGGTATCATTGGCCTGGTCACAGATAGAGACTCTAATTTATCACATGCTGTAGCTGCAAGTCAAGTAACAGATGGCATAATTTAATAAATATGAAGAAGTCACAGTCAGGAAATATGAGATTGTTTTTCTTTTAATACATTAATTAGGTTGAACATGTAAGGCAGTGCTCTTCAACCAACTGTTCATTTCTTCTAGCAAATTTCATCTGCTGAACCAAATTTACCATCCAAAGAGCCAGCATTAAACTTCCTTATAACTTATTCATATATGAAAAAGTTTTGTATAAGAATGATGACGACAGTTCTATTTTTAAGTATGAAACACGTAACAAACCTTAGTCACTAGTAATTGCGAGTCTGTAATTTCAAACATTACCTCGGTTTCCTCTGATGACCCCAAGAGTTCCAATAAGGATTTGACTTAAGAATCAAGACAAAGAGAGGTATTCTTTATATAAAAGTTATTTGGGAGGTAAAAATGCCCATTTAGGAATTAAGTCAGTTTTTAATCTTTGAATGCTAAAAGACAGTCTCCAGTGGACTTTATCTCAGAGTGAAATCAAGGATCAGCCTTTAAAACATGGTTGTGATTAGATAGAGTTCTTATTAGCACAGAATCTCTGTGTGTTCACTGTTTTCAATATTACAGAGCTATACTACAGCTGAAAATTTAATCTACTTACAATGTTCTGCTGGGTACACAGACTGACCCTTAAAGACAAACAGGTATTTTTAGAGAACTGTAAACTCTAAAATGTTAGTCAGTTTGAACAACACACCCTCTTTGCAGGGGAGGCAACTTATCTTAGATTTTGATTAAACATAGAATATAAGAAAATAAAGTTTTAGCAAACATTATATTGGCTTCTATTTTTGGTAGTGAAGGAAAAGAAAGGTAGACAAAACCCTCCCCCTGAGATCCCATAGAAAATCTCAACAGTATATTACAAATAGAAGATCCTGAAAAAGAAAGAAATCAGAGAAATAAGCCTTGCCTTTGAGATGTATTTTCCCCCATGAACTTTTTCTAGTTCTGGAAGAATCAGTTGAGATGCTGAGAAGGTAAATGATAACTCCAAAACTTCAAGTCCGGGGAGAAACTGCAGAGTGCAGAAATCAATCACTACAAATTTGCAAAAAAAAAAACAAAAACAAAAACCCCACACCAAACAAACAAAACAAACCTCATCATTTAATGCACACAGAACAGAATTTAAAATTTTAGCCTTTCTTTGTTTTAAGATTTCCAAGAATTATGTCATATTCTGTTATGTAAATATGTCTTTAATAAAGATGTTCTTCAATTTTCCCTCCTACAGAAAATTGATCTCAATTTTAAAGCTATTCAGTAGAAAGGCAAACGTGACATAGGAAAATAATACTTAATTACTTTTTTTAAAAAAGGTTTTATTTATTTGTTTGGCAGAGAGAGAGAGAGAGAGAGCACAAGCAAGAGGAGCTGAAGGCAGAGCAAGAGGAAGAAGCAGGCTCCCCACTTAGCAGGAAGCTGGATGTGAGGCTAGATCCCAGTACCTTGACACCATGACTTGAGCGGAAGGCAGCTGCTTTACCAACTGAACTACCTGGGCACCCCTCACTAAAATACTTAAGTTTGTTTGTTTGTTTTTTACATAGGCTTTATGGAGGTATTAACAATAAATATAAATACTAATTTAAATTGCTTTAAAATATATTTTGACGTCAATCATTGCCTTCCAGCTTGGCAAATAGGAATTAAAATATTTGGATAAATTTAAAAGGTAAAATTCTTATTGAATAATAAAAATGTATCTCAACAAGAAATTTTCACTTTTATCCACATTGCTACTATGTTTGTCAATGTCTTATATTAGCAAAAATTTCACAAATACAAAAGAATGAGTAGCTGTGATCTTAGAGTATATTTACACATTCTCTTCATTAAGGTTATTGATTATCCACATATTAAACTAGGCTAAG
Organism: Mustela erminea; assembly: GCF_009829155.1. Classification (NCBI taxonomy): domain Eukaryota; kingdom Metazoa; phylum Chordata; class Mammalia; order Carnivora; family Mustelidae; genus Mustela; species Mustela erminea. The sequence goes on from NC_045626.1 coordinate 41,135,116, forward strand.
GTTGTGAATTTGGCTGTTGATGCTTATTTTTAAAGATTTGATATGATCTTTGGCATTTCATTACTGTTAAGGGCCAATTGAAAAGCTAGTATGACATTCTGTGAAAGCTTGTTTTCCAGTAGAAGAGATAATAGTTTAATATAATTGTCTCTCAAATTGATGAAGTCAGCTATGAAAGAGAATCTGCTTTAAGTAATTGTGATTTTCAAGATAACAGCTAATTATTTTATTAAAAATAATTTTATATTTCCTTATGATTTTTAGTTAAAACTTTTTGTTGTGTTGCAGTTTTTCTTTTTTTACATTGCTATTTTCAATAACATCAAAAAATATTATGCATGGGTGGTTTAAGACACTATTAGGACATGGATACTGGTATATTTATATATATTACTTTGAAAGACATTTTCAGTTTTTCTTTTGATGATTTGGAGTATTTTGTTATTTTCCCTATTTGATTTTATTCCATCCTATCCAACATATCAATTTTCCACTTAGTGATCATCAAAGGCAGAATGCAAAAAAACCCCAAGGCTAATGGAAGCTGAGATCATCTCAAATATCCACGGTTGCTTGCATTGCTCTCTTAACAATAATAAAATTGTGTCCTAATTTAGATTTTTTGTAATTTAATTTAGATCATTTATCACTTGGGCTTAAAAAAATTTGAAATTCTTTCATTAATACTTTAGAAAACATACCAAGGAGTAAAGAACAAAAATCCATGATTCCACATCCTGGGAAAATCACTGTTAGCATTTGATATATCAAATATTTAATATATACCTCTAGAATTCTACTTGAGTATGCTAGCTCAAATTAGTTCATGTTCTACTTTTCTGCTTGTAAAGTATTTTATTTATTTATTTATTTGTGCTTTTTTAACCAGTCTCCCCATCCAGCATGGAGCCCAACATGAGGCTCGAACTCATGACCATGAGATCAAGACCTGAGCTGAGACCAGGATTTGGAATTTTAATCTACTGAGCCACCCAGGCACCCCAAAAGTATTTTATTTAATAATCAGCTTCTAGTTTATTAAAAATTCAACTAACAGTATCTTGCAATATTAAAAATTGCACTATTACATTAGATAATATACAGCTATTCAGTGTGATAAGTGTCACTTTACTGGATATTTGCTGTCCTGAACATTTTGTACATGTTTAGGATGGTTTCCCTCAAAATAAATTTTGAACATGAAAATAAAATATCAATTATTGTGAATATTTTATGACTTTTAAGTCCCCAGGTTGCTTTCTTAAAAGATGCAATAATTCATACCTAAATCAATGAATCTGTTGCTTTCGGTATTTGCTCTACTATGAAAATCTTCCCACCATCCAACTCTTCTTTCCTTACCTCCCTCTAGTTCACCTGTGTTCATTCTGATTACTACAAAAATATCTGTTACGTAAACTGGAATTCCTTTTCTATGTAATAAACATTTGACATGGTTTCTTCTTCTTCCTCTTCTTCTTCTTCCTTTCCTCCTCCCCCTCCCCCTCCTCTTCCCCCTCCTCCTCCTTCTCCTCCTCCTCTTCCTCCTCCTCCTTCTTCTTCTTTTTCTTTTTAAAGGAGAGTGTATAGTTTTCCTGGGGTCAGATGGATATCCACACATGTCTTTTTCTTTCTTTTTGTTATGAATTAGTTTGAAATATCTCTTTATTATACTATATCATTTCTGTGCCAAACATTTTTTTACCATCTTAACCATTTTTAAGTGTAGGTTCTATGATATTAAATATTAATGATGTGCAACCATTGCCCTCTCCCTCTCCAGACCTTTTTTTATCTTGTAAAACTGAAACTCTCTACCCATTAAAAAATAACTCCTTGTTATTCCCTCCCCCAGGCACTGGAAACCACTGATCTATTACCTAACTCAGTAATTTTGACTGCTCTATGTACTTTATATAAATGGAATCATTCAGTATTTGTTTGTTTGAGTGCATGGGTGTGTGTGTGTGTGTGTGAGACTATCTTATTTCACTTAACATAATGTCCTCAAGGTTCATTTATGTCATAGCATATTTAGGGATTTCTTTCCTTTAAAGAGTGAGTAATATGCAATTATATGTACCTCCACATTTTGCCTACCCAATCATCCATCAGTGGATATTTAGATTGCTTCCACATTTTGTCTGTTGTGAATAATGCTGTTATGAACATGGGTATACAATTATCTCTTCCAGATCTTGGTTTCCGATTCTTTTTTGGGTACTCAAAAGTGAAAATCTTGGATCATATAATTTTATTTTTAATGCTTTTAGGAACTATCATACTGTTTTCCAAAGTGACTATACCATTTTATGTTCCCCCTAAGCAGTGTCCAATTACTCCACATCCTACCAAAACTTACTGTTTGGTGATTTTTGATCGTAGCCATCCTATGTGTGGAGGTGGTATATCACTGTAGTTTTGACTTGTATTTCCCTGCTGATTAGCGAGGTTAAGCATCTTTTAATTTGCTTATTAGCCATTTTTATATCTTCTTTGGAGATATATATATACATTTAATGCTATTTAAAAAAAAAAAAAAACAAGTCTTACTTCCTGCACTATATTCGAAGGTTATCATTGATTTTTTGGGTTGTTTGTACTTTTAATATAATCATTTATTTCTGAATCAACTTTGTGAAAATAATTTGCAAATGAAAGAGCTCTGCATGAACATTATGAATCATTTTTCATCTTCCTTCACACAATCAGTGAAGATATAAAGTTTCTGAACCTGCCACAGTAGACATGTGAGGACTCTTTCATACTTTAAAGATTGCAAGGTCTGTTCTACTCTAATGTAGATTTTCAAATATTTTTAACTTATATTTTAAAATTATGAACACATTAAATTGCATATAAAGGTGTCCCTCTCAAGGGGCACCTGGGTGGCTCAGTCAGCTAAGGTCAGCCTTCAGCTCAGGTCAGGTTGCCCAGGTCCTGGGATTAAGCCCAACTCCCTGCTCAGCAGGGAATCTGATTCTCCCTGTGCCCCTTCCACTGCTCATGCTTGTTCTCTCGTGCTCTCCCTCTCTATCAAATAAATAAAATCATTAACGAATAAAATAAAAATAGTTAAAAATGTCCCTGTCCATTAAACTTACAATTTTGCCTTCTGCCCCCAAATCTTTCATGCGTATTTGTCTTACTATTGATAAATTCCTTAAGTTAAAGTAAGCCGACACCCACTTATAATTTAAGACACATTTAATCTAAAGCAACAACAGCATGAATTTAAATATCACTGAACATGCTTTCCTTTTGGGATAATATTTTCCGTAACTGAATATGTGAATACTAAACTCCCTGAAATATTCCACAGAGGGTCACTTTTTAAATTGCTTCCTGAAAATTCCCATATTTCACACACATTTATATCAGAATAATGAAACAAAGAGAGAGAAAGAAGAAAAGGAGAAAAAAAAGAAGAAAATAAAATGTTTTATAATGAAGATAGAGTAGTGGTAAGAACAGTTTTTTTCACTGATTCAGTTTGAATAAAAATAGCTTATGGTAAAATGTAGATTTAAAGTAGCAAGAACTTTTATACTCATCAGCGAATACAGTAAATGCTTTTGGGAAGAAGTGTTCAACCACATACATTTATAAAACATGAAGTCTCTGATAAATTTGAGAAAAAAAAAATCACTTTGTAGATGACAGAATAATGAAACTAAGTGAGGTCAAGTGTTCTGGCCGGTATTTCCCAGCTAGTGAGTGGCAAGCCTTGGGACTCAAGTCTTCTGCCTAAGAGCCTCAGGCTTCCACACCAAAACATGCCACCATGCACAAGTGAAGAACAGAATGAAAGAGAGGAGCTTGACATAGGACTATAGTTCATCTTGCTTGCTAATTTTGTTCATTACTTTGATATTGTTGAACAAATGTATTCTCCTGGCTTTTCTCTAATTGTAATCAAGACCTTTTCAGATTTTCTTTAGGAGCTTGTTAAAATCATAGATCAACAAAGGAATTTATGCTCTTGGATTTTTATATAAGGTAACCTTTCATAATTCTCTAATAAAAATTAAAGTAGTTGTGTTATTTAATTATGAAATATGTAACCTCATTTTAACTTCCCTATCAGGCAAGTATTGAAGCTGACACTTCAATTGAGTTTACCCAAGGGTCCCTAAGCTTGGGGAGTTAACCACACGCAGCTATCAAAGCACAGGCATCATCACAGACTCCCCATACCTAATTACTACAAGTGAAAAGTTTCCTCCTGAGAGAGACCACTTTCATTCCAAATCTGACAGGTAGAAATTAGTTGCCTAATGGAATGGAATAGTTCTGCAAATTGAAGGAATTAAGTGTGCTTTTTTAATTTAAGCTCCCTCTAAATTAGATTTTAATTTGGATCCAAATGTGAAGAGGTTGATGGCATGAAGCAGCTTAGGTTGGCCTGGAGCCAATTATTTTATATTGCCCTTCTCCAGATATACTGTGTTTCTTTTATAGTCACCAGACAGTATAGGACAGAAAAACTGTCATGGCTTCATCAAGCAGAGTTTTCTGGAGAGCCCTGTGGAATATCGTTGAATGATGTGGCTCTCTCTGAGTCATTTCACTGTCAAAGACATCAAAGGTTGAACAGAGGGTGTGTGTGTGTGTGTGTGTGTGTGTGTGTGTGTGTTTAATAATTATTGTTAAAGGGAAGAGTAATGAAGAAAGTATTAGTCTATCGAAGTGAAATACAATAAAGACAGATGATTTATAATAGCCCTATTTCAATTACAGAGTGATTCTTTTCTCAAGCAATAAAACAGTAACACCAAAGAGATCAATAAGGAGATTATTTCTTATAATAGGTGATATACCAGTTGATCAAAATGACTGGTGGGAAACCCTGCAGAACACCTATTTCATTCAATAAACATAAATATACCAGGAGTATGTCGATACTCAACGGGTATCTGTGGATGTTATCAACACGTACATGAATTGAGAATGTCAGCTTTTTACTCTGAATGAATATATAGATTAGCTATATTTGAAGACCTGTCACAGCCCCAGTAAGAACAAGCTTTTTCTTAATATTCTTAACACTTTCAGATGAAAAACACAAATAACCATAGAAATAACCACTGAATTATTCTCTAGTAAGTATAATACTAAGGGTATAATAAGAATGCTATTACGACATTGTATTATGACTCCATATTGACATATGGAGTCCAACTGATGAAATAGTGAGAGGGAAGGAGAGCTTGTGTTAAGGGATAGGAAACCAGGTGAAGGTATTACACAGGTACCAACAACAAAATAAATGTTTTCTGGGTAATAGGGTTGAAAAAAATAGCATTTGGCTTTCAAACTGGAAAATATGCTTCGATTCTCACCAAAAGCCAAATCAGCCAATCCCTCATTATCACTAATGGCCAATGGCTGCTTTGTTCCTAGGTAACCAATCATTTCCAGAGAACACAATTTAGGAAGAAGAATCTTTTCACTAACCAGCATTAGCACTGGCTTGCGAAGGAGGTGGGTGATGGGGTGGGGATAGGCGGGCAGACCAAAAGAAAACTGAGAATTCAGCAAAAGGGCTCTACTCAAGTTAGAGTTTCAATAAAAACAGACAGATGAGGCATAGCTCTAGTATTTCCTTGTGTAAATAGTATTTGCTGACATCAAGAAAAAATACTGGAGGATATAGGTCTCCAGCTATGGAAAGAATAAGTCATGGGAATAAAAAGCACAGCATAAGGAATATAATCATCAACAACAAAAATACCACTTTATAAATATAATTGAAATGGCAAGAGCTGAGGAAAAGTTAAATAAAAGAGATATGTAAATAGATGGACTCTGTTCAATTGAATTATAATTTTCTTGTATAAAGATCTATTATATTTTCCTTGTGTAGCCAAATTAAATATAGAAACAAATGATAGAATTATATTTTCAATAATAGTACACTGAGTTAATTAATCTAGCTCTTCCCCAGAAAACAGTTAAAAATGCTGAGAAGAAGAATTTTCTTTAAATATCAAATTAATCATGTTGAAGAGCTGACAAGACTGTAGGGAACTTGCAAGCTCAGTGTTGGGTCAGACTCAAATCCATCAAAGTAAGTAAAATATCAAGCACTCACATCACTTTTGCCTTGACAGTGTTCATTGAAGGGAAGTATGTGTGTGAGATTCACAAAATGAAAAGATAAGAAATCAAGGCTGATTGTTAGCACAGGAGAGAAATTTCACAGAACTCTTGAAGACATAATGTGAGAATACTGAAGTTAGGATTTCACAAGAAGTTATGCTCACTCAGAGTAAATATGAACCTGATATAGACCTGCCACCAGTATCTTGATTGCAACAGCCTTCAAGGAAGACCTATTTATCCGTTCCGTTTTGCTTAGTTGTTTTGCTTTGTGCATTTGTTTTCTTTAATTTTAAATGGATCAGACATAGTAAAGATAAAAAAATAAAATAAAACTCCCTGAGAAATTGTGGTTACATCTGGATACCAACCCTCCAGCAGACACCCGAAGCCTGAAAAATCCAGGGGTCTTAAAGCCACACTTGGGTTGAGGTGGCACTCAGTTGATTTTGTGTATGGTTGCATGGAAGAATCAAACACAAATCTTCTGTGGATGAAGATTCTTTATCTTGGTCCCAATGAATTTCTATGAATAACCTTTGAGGGCAGTGACCAATACCAACACTCAGAGAAAAATATTAGTGAGATGCAGCAGAAGCAAGAAGTACATACAGTAGCTGTAACCCGTCTGTCATCATTTCTGATAGTAGAAATTCACAAATACAAAATTAAAACAGAGTTCCAACAGAAGATGAGGAGAAATTATAAGACAAAGAAAATGTTTGAGAGATAAAAGCTTATTCCAAAACATATGAGAAATGCTATTCTAATAAGCTTATTTCAGTGGTTTACTGGAATAAATAAAATTAAACTTTAGATAGAAGTAGTGAAGCTGAAGAAAATGAAGATATTTAAAAAAGAGAAAGAAAAGACAAAGGACTAAATCTTAACACGTAAAGAATTTCTAAAACTCAGCAACAAAATAAACTAGTAGAAAAACGGTCAATATCAATTATATCTCAATAGAACTGAAAAAAGAAAAAAGAAATGGTGAAAAGACTTGTGGAGACATGCCATTAATGAGAAAACCTACACTATCAACCACATTGGAATTAAGGGAGAAAAATTAAAGTTTTATGAGATACTACAAAATAGACAAAGTTAAAATGTTTACATTAACTACTGTTGGCAAAGAACATTGCAACAGGAACTCTCAGGACTGGTGAGAATATAAATTGTTAACAATTTTTTAAAAAATTAAAAAAAAAAGATTTTATCCATTTATTTGAGAGAGAGATTGAAAAAGAGAGAAAGAGCAAGAGAGAGAGAAGGTAGGAGAACCAAGAGGGTCAGAGGGAGAAGCAGACTCCTTGGTGAGCTGAGAGCCCGATGCGAAACTTGACCCTGGGATTCTAGGATCATGACCTGAGCTGAAGACAGTTGCTAAACCAACTGAGCCACCCAGGCTCCCTGATACAATATTTTTATAAATAGTTTGGCATTATCTAGTCAATTTTGATATACAGATACCATAGGCTCATTAATTTCAATCTTAGATATATGCCATCAAGGTATGTGTGCATAAGAAAACCAGGATAGATATAAAAGAATTTTCACAGCAACATTGTTCTTCATACTCAAAATCAGATACTATTCAAATATCCATCACTTGTAAAAGGGATAATGAACTATAGTACATTCATATAATGGAAAATTAAGAATACTATAAAAATAAAAATGCATTATAGCTAAACAAAAGGTGATTTTAGGGTAACTGGGTGGCTCAGTTGGTTGTTTTCAACTCTTGATTTTGGCTCAGGTCATGATCTCAGAGTTGTGGGATTGAGCCCCATGTTGGGCTTCATGCTCAGCATGGAGTCTGCTTGTTCCTCTCCCTCTGCTCCTCCCCGCTCTTGCTCTCTCTCTCTCTCTCTGGAAAATAAATAAATAAAATATTTAAAAAAAAATAATAAATAATAAATAAATGAAAAAAACAAGAAACAAAAATTATATCAAATGTAATTCATGTTATATAAAGTTAACTAAACTAACTTATAGATGGATGAATGCCTATTTAGTAAAGAATAAAGAAAGAAAATTATTGTTATGAATGTTAGGATTATGATTATCTTTGTGTCTTTTGTATTCACAACCATTTTTTGTCTCCCCTTCTGTCTCTTCAGGAAAAGAAAGTCAAGACTTCAAATTGTGAGCTCTAAAATTCCTTGCCACAGGAGAGTAGACAACAATTTTTGGATTATATTGCTCAAAAATTGTGTCATCAAGATACCTACAGAGTGTTCTTGGGTGAGGAAATAGTTTTTGTGTTTATAAGATGTGACAGTTAATTTTATTTATCAACATGACTGGGCCAGGGATGTCCAGATATTTGGTCAGACATTCCTCCGGGTTTTTCTGCTAGAGTGTTTTTAGATGTGGTTAACATTTAAATTGGCAGACCTTACCATTAGATTAAATTAACATTTTAATCAGTAAAGTAGATTGTCCTCCATAATATGGTTGGAACTTATCCAACCATTTGAAGGCCTGATTAGAATATAAAGAACAACTCTTCTCTGGATAAGAGAGAATTCTGTAGCCTATTACCTTCAGATTTCATCTACAACATTGGCTGCTGATGCCTTGATGGCCTTTGACCTAGAACATTGGCTCTCCATGGGTTTCCTTCACCACCAGTCCACTCTGCAGACTTGCAGCCTCTGTATTGTATGAGCCAGTTCCTTATAACATCTATCTATCTACCTACCTACTCAGCTATTCCTTCTCTCTGTCTCTCATCTGTCATCTCTCTATCATCTCCTATTGGTTCTTTTCCTCTGGAGAAATAATATATAATACATATTACATAACATAAAAGAAACAAGAGGATGGCTATGTTCCATGGCTAAGGAATATGACTCTGATATTAGAAGGATGAAAGAGGATGGGTATTGGTATCATTTATATGTAGCTCCCCAGAGATAGCTAGGACACTGAAGATGGTGATTGCACTGATGCCCATAACTGATCTTTTAAATAACATCTCCTTAAATGAGAGTCAAGTTCTGGTGGCCTAGTTTACAAGAGTCTATAAGGCCTATGTTTACAAGAGTAAACATGCTATCACCTTGTTTCTAATAATGGGGCAAAAAAGAGCATCCCAATGGAAATTATAATTGACAGATCCACAAAATATTCCCAAATACTGTCCCTACCTCCTTTGTCACACCTCTATCCCAGAATAAACAGATAGCATTCTCAAATGACTGCCATTAGATATTCACTGACCTAGGCAAATGGGAACTAAATCAGACTTAATTTAATTTAAGAAAAAAAAAAAAAGCAAAGAATCTTAACCATTCATCCAACTGACATGGAGTACTTTATATTTATTACACAAAACAAAGAGGAAGATAAGCTACATTTCTTTAATTTTTAGCTGTAAACCCTCTCTAAAAATAAGCCTTCCTTTTTTCTCGTTTATTCAACTCATGCAAAATTATGTATTTTTTAATCAGAAAAAAGATAATTGTCGATGCAAATTATATTCAAGGCTAACAGAAGGAATCACCTCATCCAATTTACATATGAAACCATTCATAGTACCTACACATAATATAGTCAGTGAATTGGATAATGGAAATGGAAAAAATATATATAATTTCCTTAGTAGTAAAACAGACACATCTAGTTGGATCACTCATAGCCAAATTGTAAACTGTTAGTTGTACTAAAAGTACTTACAGAACTTGTAGGATAAGCAGATATCTAGAGGTCTCTTAACCTGAGTATAGCCTAGGAAATTCTGACGTTTCCTTAAAACTTGCTCTTCTTCTACAATGCTCTTCTTCTCTCTTCTTTTGAACTGTCTCCTTTTCTTCTAGGCAAACCATTATTCAGCATTTAAGATTTCAAACCAAATATCAATAAAAAAATTTTAACCAGGTTTCCTAGCACATTTTCAAATTTTGGGGGATTCTCTCTTACTTTTATTTATTTGTTTAAAATATATTGACTAATATATAAGTATAATATATAAATATTATATAATATGTAAATATAACAACCAATTAACAAACAAACAAAACACGATTCAAGAATTGGGCAAAGGGCTTGAATAGACATTTCTCCAAAGAAAATATAAAAAATGGATAAGCACATTAGAAGTTCAACAACACTAATCATTACGGAAATGCAAATCAAAACTATAATGAGATACTACCTCATACCCATTAGGATGGCTACTATTTTTCAAAGTTCATAAATAACAGAAGTAAAACCAATAAATTAGAAATCAGCGAAAGTTTATTGGGCACACACCAAAAAGACGGTTTGCATACTGGGAGAACTCAAACAAAACTTGGAATGAGGCTCAGGGGTATATTGTTACAAAGCTACTTATTCAATGAGAAAGTAGTGACTGATTACTCTTAACAGTGATCGATTATAATATGAGAATTTTCTTGAATGATAAGGAATTGGTTAAAGTTTACTTCATATCAATTTTGGAAAATAGCTTAAGTTATCCTTATGGTTTCTGGAGGCCTAGGAAGAAATGAGCCAGGTCAAGTTAACCTTGCAAAGTAAACTAAATTAAGCTTTGTTTGTATGACTAAACTAGTTGTGCCTGCTCTGGAAATTTTCTTTCTTTCTTTTTTTTTTTAAATTTTTTTTTTTTTAAGATTTTATTTTTTGTTCAGAGAGAGAGAGAGACAGCGAAAGCAGGGAGAGTAGAAGGTGGAGGAAGAAGCAGGCTCCCCACAGAGCAAAAAGCCTGATGCCAACTCTATCCTAGGACCCTTGGATCATGGCCTGAGCTAAAGGCAGATGCTTAACCGACTGAGCAACCCAGTCATCCCTAGTCTGCTTGGGAAATTTTCAAAATTGGTCTCCATTTTTTTTTTAACACTATCAAAAATAACTAAAAAAATAAAAAAATAAAAAAAATTAAGGGTTGGTGAGAACTCTTGGACACTGTTAGCGGGAATGTGAAATGGCACAGCTACTGTGGAAAACAGTATTGCAGTTCCTGTAAAATTAAAAATAAGGTTACCATATACTTATCCAGCTATTCTACCTCTGGACATATACTCAAAAGAATTGAAAACAGAGTCAGGAAGAGCTATTTGGACACTGATGTTCATAGTAACAATAACAGCATTAATTATAATTGCTAAAATGTGAAAGCAAATAAGGACAGATGATTGGATAAGTAAAATGTGGTATATACATAAACAAAATATGATTCAGCCTTAAAATGGAAGGAAATTCTGATATATGCTATAACAACAATGACCCTTGAGGACATTATGGTAAGTGAATAAGGAAGTCACAAAAAGGTAAATATTCTATTCTTCTTTTTATATGACGTACATAGAGTAGCCAAAATAATATAGATAGAAGATAGAATTATAGTTTTCAGGTGCTGTGAGAAAGTGGTAAAGGGAAAGTTAGTGTTTAATGAATATAGTTTCAGTTTTACAGATATGAAAAATTCTGAAGGTGAATGGCAGAGATGCTTATACAACATCATGAATGTATTTTATGCTACTGAACCATATACTTAAAAATGGTTAAGGTGTTAAATTTATGTATATTTTACCCTAATTTGAAATTGAAAAAATGCATTTAATGTCTATGTTGTGTAGATACAGTTGTAGGCTTACGAAGATAAACAAAAAAAGCCCTCCAATTTTTACGTCTAATGGAGGACACACAACAGAGCAAAGTATTGGAGTGGGGAAGTTTAGAAGTACTTCTAGAGGACTTATAATATGTCATGATCTCAAAGCATCATCTCCTCCAGAACAGAACTTCTGCCATCCTGTGCTGCCTGTTGTGCCTATATTTTGTTAGGGATTTTTTAGTTTCTTAAGATGGGAAGGCATTTCCAGACACTGGTTCTACTCGTGCCTGGGAATGAACACCCTCTCTTGCATTTTAACTTTCCCAGGTTCCTAAGCTGATTATCACTCATCTTTGGCTTTTCATTTTCCACATTATATTTCTGATCTTCCATCTGTTCTTATTCATTTTGTCCCTTTGGTTTTATACTAATCCTTTTTTAAAAAAATTCCTTTCTATCATTTTATTTAGGCTTAAGAATTTGAAGATAAGTTCACATGATGTAATCCTTCTGTTAGTCAGAATTCTCTGTATCCTCCAATTTGTATTCTCAGGACCTTCTCAAAAGAACCAACCTCTGCCTTTGTCATTATCAAATGATATTTTACTTTTGAAATTGTTCTCTTTGTATTATTGCTGTAACAAATTACCACAAACTAAATAGATGAAATCAACATAAATGTACTCTTTCATTGTCAAGGCATTAAGAGATCTGAAATCATTTTCAGGAGGCTAACGTCAACGGTTTGCCATGGCTTCATAGAGGTTGTGATGAAAGAAATCTCTTTCCCTGCTTTGTTCAGCTTCTACTGGCTACCTATATTCCTTGTCTTGTGCGCCCTTCCTCCAGATTCAAAGCACATAAGTTCAACCTCCCCTTCCATCATTATTATATCAACTTTGCCTCTTCTGTAGGAGGAACCGTACTAATAGGACCCTGTGATTCCCATAGATAACCCAGTATAATCTTTCCATCCCCAAATCCTTTAACACAATCAGTTCTACAAAGTCCCTCTTGCCATATAAATAAACATATTCACCAGGTCTAAGGATTAGAATGCTGGCATGTTTGGAAGGTCATTTACTCAAACTACCACATATATAACCAAATTCATTTTTTATAACGTTTTTAATTTTTTTTTTAACAATCATTAAAACATGTCTGGGAGATAGAAACTGAACTTCTAGTTTTGCTTTGCTTTGTTTTTTAATTTTCGGATAATAGTGACTTACATGTGAAAACTACAAAACAAGTCCAGGGATCAGTATGGAGCTGGTGTATTTTGTCATCTGTGTGCTAAAGCAAATGTTCACCATCATACATTCATAATTACATTGAAGCATTGGTGAGGAGGCAAATGAATCATTCTATATGGAGAATGAAAGATGGCCGTCTGAGGGGGTGTTTGGTGTATTTCATTAACTCCGTGTGACTTTACCTAGTTACTTCAGAACATTATATCCGGGTTTCTCATTTTTGGATACTTTTATCACAAGAAAACTGTGAACCTGCTGTATGGATTTGTTTTTTAGTCTCAATAAAAACTTGAAATAAATTTTAAGACTTATACACTTGTAAATAAATCCAAGTGACAAAAATTATTAGGCTATTTTGTTATATATCCATTGCTAAACTGTTAATGCAAACCTCTACTATGCTTCTTTCATAGCAGTTACCCTCTGATAATACCTTTATCGGCATGAATTTGGATAAAATCCAAAAGTGTCCTTAAAGAAATAAAAATTAAGATCTTTCTAAAGAAACAAATTCAAGACTAGGGATAATCCAGCATCTCCAATGACATGTCTCCACAAACTTTACAAGAAATTACACACCTTTAAAAACTAAAGAGCTGAGTCAGCTTTGACTTTGTACCTCTGAGGACATTCTTTAAAGGAGAAATGTAAGTCCCCAAATAAACTGTAACTTTGATGACTTCAAAACTCATTTAAAAAAGAAAAAAAAATCAAAATTCTTCAACACGGAGCATTCTAAATGAAGATAGAATCAAAATGTGAATCAAGAGGACAAAAAAAAATTCAAGAGTCATCTCACATCATGAGGTCAAGACACTAAAATTTGCTCTAGAATATGTTTAAAAGATACATTTAAAAATGAGGAGATGAAAGAAAAAAATAAGATTCAATTAAAAGAAGTAACATATAAAGAATAGTTATTTGAAAATCTCCAAATTCACTGAAAAGAAATATTGACTAGCTACTCCTACAAAAATAATTCTAAAATTACTCTCAAGGAAAAATGTGCTCAGCCACGTGGACCTTTGAGGAATGGTGGTTGGGAGCAGTGGTGCTAAGATTGCAATAGTTAATGGCCTGTCCATCCTAGGTGCACAAGCAGACTCCACTAACAGGGTTTGCCACTTCCATTGAAAATTATCCAAGAGTGTCCAGGTTTTGTCACCTGGGAGACCTATGCCTCTGTCCTTCTCAATCTCTTGCCCCTCAAAGGTCACACTCCTCTTTTATGTTAATTGTGTGCTTTTGTCCCTTCTTTAAGAAAGCTTGATTTATTGCCCTCAGGAAGCTCAGATCTTGAAAACAATGACCCATTCACGGTCTCCTGGGGAGTCTGAGAGCTAAGATGTCTAGCATCTACAACCCCTTCTATGTGGGTAGAAAATATTCACTCTCTTCATTTCAGTCAAACCTATATGTATAAAACATAGTATATGTAGGAGGTAAATAAATTAACAAGTATTAAGTTCTTAGACTGATATTAGCTGGTAATACTCCTATTGTTGTTTTTAATATTTTTAAATGAATGGGGGAAAGAAAGATGTCTAAAAAAAACAAAATAAATCAATGAAAATCATTTTGCTGCTGTGAATCTCTTAATTTTTTGGAAGCCCTCGACTTTTGGGTTTTATATTGCAGCCCTTCAAGGCTTTATAGTAAGCATAGATAAAGTCAATTATAGATTAAGCTATGTTATTTATAGTTCAGTAACAACTAACAAGAATAAATTGTACACAATCACTTTATTAATTATAGAATAGTTTCACAGAAAAAATACTATCTCTCTAAAAGTTTTTTGACTTATTATCCTGTTTTTATTATGAATAATATTGGTGAATATATTTTCAAGAGTCCAGGAGTTCAAAACTTACAAATTTACAAAACATACAAGAATTACAAAATAGTTTTTAGAAATTACAAAATTGTTTTTAAAACTAGTTTAATATTATAGAAACTCGGGAACAGCAAAACACCCTGAGAAAATAAACAACACATAGGCACAAAATTATGACTCATAATACACTTATCTTTCAGATGGTTTGTGCAGTTAATTTTCAGAATTTAATTGTAAAATGATTAAAATGATAAATACAAAAATGGAAATTCTGAATTTAGGTTTGAATTCTATGTCACCTTTACAAATAGTTATCAAAGCTGTTTCTCTTCTTTTTGCCTTCTTTTTCTACTGAATGAGAGATATGAAAATATTTTTCTATGTTGCTGATACATAAACATAATAAGATGAAGACTGCTGAGTGCACCAAATATTTGGGATATCATTGGATTGTTTCAAAAACAATAGCTTGATTAAAGGGTTGAAATGGAAGTGAGATCCCTGGAACAGAAGCCCAAAATGGAACACCTGTGATATAATTTACTTTTCCTGTACTGTGTCTTAAAGCTTTTGAAAGGATTACAAACATTTAAAAATTACTTTTCTCTATAGATCTTCATGAGGCTTGCTTGAGATCCTTCGGTTTAAAATAAAAAAGGTTTTTTTTTCTGATCCACCATCAAAAACATCACTTTGTTTCAGCTACTTACTCTCTAACACAATCTTCTACTTTATTTTTCTTTCTGACACTTATCACTACCTACCATCATATACTGGATTTATCTGTTTATTATGTATTCCCCACTAGTATGTAATCTCGGTTGTTTTTCTTGTTCTGAATCCCTGTGCATACAACAGTGATTCAGTGTACAGATTTTAGAGGCAAATAGCCAAAGTTTGAAACCAGCTCCACTACTAACATCATACAAATTAAGGCTGTGCCCCAGTTTTCTAATGTTTAAAATGATGATTATGATGGAACCTATCTAATAGGCTTACACTGATGATTCTATGGTATCCTAGAATAACATTTGGCACCTGTTTCACACTATATACATGGTTTGAAATTACTTTCCTTCCTACTTCCCTTCTTGTGTATTTCTCCCTCCCTTCCTTCCTTCTCTCCTTCCTTCTCTTCTTCCACGAAGTAGGTTTACACAAGAGGTCCTCAGTTTCTAAGCCTTTTCTTTTTACTTATGAAGTAAAGGCCAGTGCTAATGAAGCTTATTCTCATGTTTTAAGATTTGTGAAAATTTATCATTTTCCTCATGTTTTTTGAACTTGATTTCCAAAGCAATATATAGAAATACATTAATAAGCTTGAAATGGTTTGTTTTTTAAACTCTGTCATACTTCTTTATAAGAGTATGCTGATGAATTGAAATGATCTCTTTACCTATATGCTGAAAGTTGTTTTGGTTTGAGTTTTTATTCCAAAATATATTAGTATACAACCGATCAAAGCAATACATTATAAAATTTGACAAATGATTATTAAACATAAGCAATAAATAATTCTGTAATTGAACCTTCTATTAAGATGTGAGATGCATTTTCTCCTATTTAGCTTAATTATGTGAAAAAGAACCTTTTTCAATGCACAAATGAGAAGTGGTTTAGCAACAATTCTATTCCTTTTTCCCAATGTGTAAACTCTGAGAAAATCTGTTCACTTAAACAAATAAATGGCAATGGAAGAAATTTTATTATAGAAGTGTAACTTAATTATCTGAACTCCATCCAAAAATCACATAATGATCTATGTGCCAAAAATCATATAATGATCTATCATCAAAAATTACTTTTAATAATTTATCAGCTGACAGCTAGATTAGATTTTTCTTCACTATCTTTGTTTCCAGAGAATTCTTAATTGCTTATTGAAGCATTTTTATGATGGGTGCTTTAAAATCTTTGTCTGTTAATTTCAACATCTGATTCATCTTGGTGTTGGCCTCTGTTCACTGACTGTCTTTTCTCATTTGTGTTGTGACTTTCTTGGTTCATGGTATGAAGAGTGATTTTTTCCATTGTTTTCTGGGTGTTTTGGCCATTATATTCTAAGACTAGATTCTATTCTTTTTTTTTTTTTTTTTTTTTTTTAGCAAGTGGTCCTACTTTGCAGTGTAGCATAAGAGTTGGGTAGACATGGATGTTCAGCTCACTGACTCATGCTGCCTTGTTGCAGAAGAGTGGCTTAGAAATTTAGTTCCTGTCTCTGACCTGTACCATCTCATTGTTTCCTGGGAGTGAGGACTGGGGGTGGCTTAAGATCAGGTCCTTGTTGAGCCTTGATAAGACAGGCCAAGGCAAACAAACAAGAAACTCTTATCGCTTTGCTGCTCCAGGGTGTGTAGAAAGGTTGGTTTTGCTGATAACAGCCAAGGGAAGAGGGAGAAGCACAGTGCCACCCAGTCCTACCTTCCTCTTCCTCCACCTGGGTGATGCTAGGAAGATGGCCTTCGCTATTGTTAGGGGTGGCAGGACAAGGAGTGCCTGCCAGTCCCAGTTTGCAGCCCCTTGCTCAGTCTTGATAACATCTGGTGAATTGAGGCTCCCCTGTACCTGCAGACACTGGGGATGGGTTGAAGCATATTGGTGATTAGCAGCCCCACCTTGCATCATCTTAGCAAATTCTGTTTCTTCTGCTGATCAATGCCACTGATATTGGGATGAAACTCTGAGCACTGCCTATTTCTGCTAGAGAGAAGATGAAAGATCAACTTCTTGCTCAGTCTTGGTCCATCAATGGGAGGGATTTGGTAAGGAGCCAGAGGTAGAAGTGGAAAATCAGCTCCCTGCATTATCCAACTGAAAGCATGTTTATGGTCATAAGGTTTCTCCATTAATGGGGTAAGGTGTGTATTACTGAAAATGTTTTGTTGCGGGATGCCTGGGTGGCTCAGTCAGGTAAGCATTGGACTCTTGATTCTGGCTCAGGTCATGATCTTGGGGTTGTGATATTAAGCCCCACATCAGGCTCTGTGCTAAATTTGGAGTCTTCTTGTCCCTCTCCTTCTGTTCTCCCTCCAATCCACTCCCTCTTTCTCTTTCTCTTAAACAAATAAATAAATAACATCTTAAAGAATGTCTTTTAAATGTTTTGTTGTAAGGCCCCCCTTTTCCTGTTCCTCTGACCAGGGTGAACATGTTTTCCTTGGAGGTTTTTTGATCTGGGCCTGCTGGTGGCGTTAGCTAGAAGATCCTGCAGCACCCTGTCTGGCATATAAAGAAGTGTCAGCTCAGGTTCTGGGACATTAGGCAGCTCTTCTTCTTTCCACCTTCTAGGGTCTTCCTATGCTTATGTGATGCATGATTTCCACAATTTTTTAGTTCTGGAACTAAGAGAATCTGGAAGAAATGGAACTGTTCTATCTTGGTAGAAACATAACTCTCCTTCCTGAAATTTTTGGGAGGCAAAGGATTTGAAATAATTTGATTTGCAAGAACATATGGTATCCAGTCCTTAGATTCAGTTCCTTTCTCAATTTTACAAGAGAGTTTAAAAAATCGAATGAATTCCATCAAATATTTATTCTGTCTGCTATTCTTTCACCTAAAGCCACCTTCTCTAACCCAATACAATGATTTTTGATATTTTTTTAATCTAATGCATTTTCTATAAATTGTTTCCAAAAACTTAGGTTAAAGATAGAATTTATGGATACTTGATTAGGAGTTCCTCACTATCGTCTCTCATTACCATGACCACTTTGACATCCTAGGAAATTTTAGTTCCCAGGACAATGCACTACAATAAGATTTGTGATAATTTTTTCTTGGTGGGGTAGAGCTAAAGAGGAAAAGAAAACCAACATTGTGTCTATATGTTTGTTGGAAGTTTGGAGAGCATGAGTTTAGGGATGTGTAGATGGGTTCAAAGATCACAGTCTTTGTTCCAGTGTGTTCCTTGAATTTTTTTATCTGCATTATAAATTGTTTTGTTTTCTTCTGAGTACATTTGAATGAGATGGTGGGAAGAAACTATTAAAGGCCCACATAAGGTCTTGGTTGGATGACCAGGCCTCTTTATTTGTGTGTCAAATGCAGTGGGTTCAGGTTTACTTCCTGTGGGAGTAGTACGTGCTAATGCAAGTGATCCTTGGGCTTAAGTAAAAATTTCCCCAATGTGGCCTTTAATATTGGAAATCATAATGTTTTTTGTTTGTTTGTTTCAGGTTTTCATTTATATTCTAGTCATTCAATACATAGTGTAATATCGGTTTCAGGAATAGAATTCAGTGATTCACCACTTTCCTACAGTATTCAGTGCTCATCCTAGCAAGTGCCCTCCTTAATACCCACCACCCATTCTGCTCCCACCTCTTCTCCAACAACCCTGTTTATTCTCTGTAGTTAAGAGTTTCTTATGGTTTTTCCCCTCTCTTTCCCCCCTTCCCCTTTGTTCACCCAATTTGTTTCTTAAATTGCACATTCGAGTGAAATCATGTGGTATTGTCTTTCTCTGAGTGACTTGTTTCTCTTAGCTTATCACATTATGGCTCCAACCACATAGTTGCAAATGACAAGATTTCATTCTTTTTGATGGCTGAGTAATATTCCATTGTACATATATAGCACATCTTTATCTATTCATCAGTCAATGGACATTTGGACATTTGGGCTCTAAGAAAAGTTGTTTCTTTCCCCATTTTATCTGTCTCTCCCAGAAGAAATCTTTACCACTCTTCATTCCCAAATGAAAAACATAAGGATGCCCAGTTAATGCTTCTCTGTAGGTTAAGAGAATTGCTGAGAAGTAATTTAGATGTTACTAAATCATTTTTACTGCTTTTGTGTGAATTGGGTCAGAGAATTATGTCATAGTCTTCCTTAAAAA
Organism: Mustela erminea; assembly: GCF_009829155.1. Classification (NCBI taxonomy): domain Eukaryota; kingdom Metazoa; phylum Chordata; class Mammalia; order Carnivora; family Mustelidae; genus Mustela; species Mustela erminea. The sequence continues at coordinate 41,154,714 of NC_045626.1, forward strand.
ATTGCTCCCCATTTATTTCAATTTGGGTATTAGATTATTTCTTTTTTATGCTTTTTGATGCTTTTCTCTATATTTAATTTGCTATCACAAGAGAAATATTTCTTATCCAGTTTCATCTGTCATCTTTATCTGTATGTCTTACATTTTAATTTTCCCTTTTTCTTTATCACGCATGGAATGGTATGTCTAGTCAGGTCAGCTTGTAAAATGTCTACTCCCTTTAGTTGCATTAGATATTGTGTAAAAACTAATAAGTGAAGAAAAACATAATAGATGTGAATAAGAAAGTGGTAATATGTTTCTACTGAACGGCACCATTATAGAGTCCTGCAAACAAGGTTTTGCACATTGCACACATATTAGTTTTCTAAGGCTGCTGTTCAAATTACCATAAACTGGGTAGCTTACAACGGAAATTCTCTTATAGTTCTTGAGGCCAGAAGTCCAAAATCAAGCTAGTTTTGGCAAGCCTGTGCTCCCTCTGAAGGCTTTGTGGGGAGGCTTTTTCCTTCCCTCTTCCAGGTTCCAATGGCTTCAGGCACTCCTTGGCCTGTGCCTATATAACTCTAATCTGACTCTGTGTTCACATTATCTTTCCCATGTATCTGTGTCCTCTCCTTTTCTTTCATTGAAACACCTGTCACTGGATATAGGGCCCATTTGGCTTGTCCAGGATAATTTCATTTTGAAATGCTTAATTCCACTCACAGACTTTTTTTTTTTAACCCCATAAAGTGACAGTCACAAGGTTCTGGAACTTAGGATATAGACGTAAATTTCGGAGGTCACCATTCAATGCACAGCAGTGAATATGGCTAGCTAAATTTCCTAGGGTGCCACTTAAGCACTACCTGCATTAATTAACTAGAGAGAACCATTTTCTGAGATAAAATTCCATTGACAATTTCAACAGCACCATTTTGCCAACTAGAGTTATAGGGGTAATTTTGAATGTATATGAAATTAATAGTTTCTTTCAAAGCATTATTTTCCAGAAATGTGTTCAGTAAAGTCTGTAGGTAGATCTTACAGATCTCTGCATCAGGATAACCTGGGTTTTAAAAATGCATTCCAAGAGCCATTTTAGACCTTAAGCCTTCCAGAATTTCTAGCATGCACTAGAAATTTCCATTATTAACATGTGATACTTACACAGACTACATTTGGAAAATACCAGAAGATATGGTTTGCTTCTCCCTATTCTTTAACCTCCTTAGCTTAGGTAGCATTTTGGTGCCTAGTGTTAGGCTAGATAACAAAGCAATCAATTCACCATCCTCAATGTCCACCACTAGAGGTTTGCTTCTTCTCAAGAATTTCTGTGAACTTAATTATAAAAATCATAAGAATAGAATCGCATGTGAAAAACTGAGATAACTGGAGCCATTTTAAGATAACAGTCAGAGAACCCACTATGTAGAAAAGCTGTTTTATGTGCTCTTTTTTCAATGCGCCAAAACTCTTGGACTGGGCAAAGCAACAATTGTTCGAAGCAATTTTTTGAGAAGTCAGCTTTAAAAGAATGGACACCCTGAGCACAAGTCTGATGGTTGTGAATTTTCTGAGGTTAGAATCCGTAGTCGATCAATTTATAATCCAGAGCAGCTTCGTTTGTTAAAATACCCACAGAAAACTTTTTGTTATGCTTAACTCAAGTAATGACCCCACAACTTCCTTTCTTCATAAAGCCTCCTTGCTTTTACCCTACAAGCAGGAACACTATTTGAGTATCTGTGCTCCCCAAATTGTAATTCTTTACTACCAAATAAAAGCTCACTTGCCTCTAATTGTAGGTTTCTATTTTCAAGCTGACAAGCAGTATATCACATACATAGCCTATGTATAAAATGTAGACTACATATGGCCACAAACATCACTGAAAATATTTTTTTCTCATTTGTAAGGCTTACATTAGAAATAATGTAAGTCCTATCTCTTCGAAGTGTTTTTCTGTTTCCTGATAAATGTGAGATAAAATAGCAAGCCATTTCTCTGCATAGATTGATATTAATATACTACTTTTTAAAATAATTAATAAAACTCTGAAGGCACCCATGGTCTTAATTAATACTCTCTTTTTTCTTTTTCTTTCTTTCTTTTCTTTTTTTTTTTTAAGGTTAGTTCTGTCTTTGATCAAGGAGACCTACATTTCCCTTTGTAATAATAGTTTTAATCACTAATATTTATTGCATCAAAAAAAATACCAACTTACACAGTTTCAAATTAGCTTCAGAAACAAATATCATGAGTTTAGAAATCTGTTAGATTTTACAGGAATGTGTGAACATTTGAGAAGTCCATCAAAATGGCCAGGAAGTCTTCAATGAAGTAAAGAAAAATATAAATCATGAAAGAAGAACTCATTTGACTAAACCTCTCATATGTCATCTGTTCTAAGGGAAAAATTTTAAAAATATAGTTCAAAAGCTCCACTGACTATAAGCAAAATAAGTGATAGTAGAAATTAGAAAACATGATATAAAATCTCAAAGTGGAAAGAACAAACAAAAAACCTCTATATTTTGTCCAATTGGGTTATCTGAAGCTTTATATATCCTGCTTAGAAATGTTCCCGTTTTGACCATTGTGAAGTCTTTGGTTTGACTCTGACTGAAAGGGGGAATTTTGAGCAGAGGAGTGATGTGATCTTATGTATGTTTTGTCAAATTAAAACAAGCCCTAAACTTAGGTAGCAGACTTTACTTGAAAGAATTGGTGTAATAAGAAGGGGACCCTTATAGTCAGGAGAAGAAAACTTAAAGTTTAAGTAGAAAGGAATTTCCTTTTTTTTTTTTTAAGATTTTATTTATTTATTTGACAGAGAAAGATCACAAGTAGGCAGAGAGGCAGGCAGAGAGAGAGAGAGAAGCAGGCTCCCCGCTGAGCAAAGAGCCTGATGCGGGACTCCATCCCAGGACCCCGAGATCATGACCTGAGCTGAAGGCAGTGGCTTAACCCACTGAGCCACCCAGGTGCCCCAAAAGGAATTTCCTTTAATAGAGAGGAATAAACATGTCTAGAAAGAGCCAGTGTAGATAGATCGATCATCAGAAAATGTTTCTCCAAGGGTCAGTTATTCTCAGGAGGCTGCCTAAAGCAGGGGGCTTTATCTTGGCACAGGGTGAGCGCAGGGGTGGGGTGTGATCAGGGTCCTGGTAGAAGGAGAGAGTTAAAACTAAATTTTGTAAAGTCTGATATTGTGTCCAGACTGGTCAGCAAGTACGAATGGTTCAGCTAATCATTTACGGGGCAAGAGATAGGAATCTGGAGTATCTGTGTTTAACTTTGTCATACATAAGCAAGGAGGGCAACTGCGAGTCTGACCTCAGTCATATAAGGGATATTTTCAAATATCTCCCTCCATTCTCTCATCTGCATAGGAATGCTGTTTTGGTATACATTTTAGGATAGAAATCCTTAATTTTGATGAAAACTAAGTAAAAAAAAAAAAAACCTTAACAAAAAGCCCCTACATTGCAGAGCATGGGGAGCACCAATCAGATGGTTATGTAATATATGCAGAAAATGATGTGAAAATTTAAGCTCTGTCTATTGGATCTATGCTTCTACTACTTTACTACCTTGAAAAACTGTGGGTCAATTATTCTGTCAGGATTGTTACTTCCTTCAACAGTAAATAATAAGAAGAGGTTTGGAGGCAGTATAAGGTTGAAGTCTGTATTTAGGACTTAGAACGCAAACCCCGATGTTGATTTAGGCTGTATCTGTATTCTTTTGAAAGCACCTGAATAGGTGGTAAGATTTTCAGTTTCTATGAAATGAGGGATCTAATTAATACTGGCTATCATAGAATTGATTTTGTGAGGGTCTGTATCTGACCATTTATAAATCCCCAAAGCACTGGACAAACTACAATTTACTGAGCCAGAGACAATTGTTGAGAGAAATTATGAGCAAGGATGAGAAGTAGATCCTTCAGTGCTGAGCTGGCAGTTTGTTATGTGTCTGAGCTTTGTTTTGTTTGACTTTTGCTTGCCTCACCGTGCCCCACTCTTTCCACTTTTCTGTCATATGCAACGACAGAATCACATCTGACTGTGCTAGTCTCACTGCTGACAAGAAAACCTCAGCTACAGGAAAGTCCAGCAGTGGAAGAAATGAAATATTTTTTTCCCTTGTCTCCCCAGTTCCATAGTTAACAATCCTAGCTACCAAAATATAGAGGAACCCCCTCCATTACCTCCAGGCAACACCATATTTGATCCTCTGCGAATAATGAGACAGATCGCAATATGAATTTCATTGATCATTTATTTCATTTTCCAGTGCTAGTTTTACCCACATGATTACTTGTCCTTCTGCCTAAAGTAGGGAGTTTTCAAATATTGTGGCAAGTCTATTCCTGAGATGTTGTGGAATCTTCACATTTGGCGAAGGATAAAAATGGCAGAGCGCATCCCCCATACCATGCAACACAGCTCTTATAGGTATATTCTCACTTCACTCTGTGATCTCAGGGCCTCTCTAACATTCAGTCACAGCTCCTCCTCTACCACATTTAGAACATTGGGAAACAAGAATCTTCTTAATTTCAGTAAATAAAACTCATACTTTAATAACTCATTAATGATGAACTTACAGTAATATAATAAGAGATTTATTGCATAGAATCTTCAAGCACAGCATAACCATATCAGAGAACTTCAACAAAGTCACCCAAGCCATCGTCTACTGTATCTTCCACACCAATGATAGAAAAAGGATATATTGCAAAGGGTCACAGGTCATGACATAATTTATCCAAAAATAATTCTATCACTCTCCAGAGAGAGAAAAAAATCATGACATGTTGGTATCAGTGGGTTCTCATATACCACCAAAGACAGTTTCCCTGTACTTTCAGAAATTTGGCAAACCTTGGATGTTTGTAAGGCAACTAGATTTTATTAAGAAGTCAAATCTTTTGCAAGCATATTTTAATGCTCCATGTTAGTCTTCAAGATATGGTTAAGTATAAGGAATTGTAATAATAATATCTTGGCAGATAAAATAATAAATATTCCTTTTTTATACATACTTAAATTACACCATTGTAAATGCATAAGATGCTTTGCAATGTGCTATGATGAATTGGTTGTACTGATTTTCAAGAAGGAACTCTGAAGACTGTATTTTTACAAAAGAGGATAGGGTATAGGGAAGAAGAAAATAGGACTTTCTGTTACATGTTTTGATTAAAAACATTATCATATTAGGAACAGACTAAGCTGGAATTTTCGGATTATGATCTCACCAGATCTATTCTTTATTTACATGTTAATTGCCCAAGTGCAGCCTTTTTTCAGCAGAAATAGAGCCCAGTTTTAGTCCCTCTGTTATTTTGCTTTATATCTTTTTATCAAGCAGTGTTGAAAATCTGAAAAGTAGGAGTTGCTGATATAATTTAAATTTTGGAAAATGATTAAGCTTGATGTAAGTGACAACATGAAAGTTCTAAATATAGTCTTTTAAAAAATATTTCTGTGAAATAGTAACTATAGGTTATATCTAATAAAAATAAGAAGTTGCAAGTTATGTTGGATTTAGACTCAAAGACTGTCTTTATGTCCATTTAAGCCATTTTATTTTAAAAGTCACATTTTGTAATAGACAGTTTGATTTTATTAAAATTTTAACACAATTTAACTTTCGCCTATCCTGAGAAATTTTAGAAATAGCTATTTATCATAAATATGTAGGTGAAATGAAAGACATGCCATTTTACATATGAAGTTTATTTATAATTTTAATGTTCCCCAAATTTTATTCCTTTTTTATTATCATTCTTGCACCACCATGAAATTATTGTTTAAAATGTAACCTTTAAGAAAATCTTATGGAAATCCATAGAAATATAAATATATGAAACTCAGCAGTATTTTAATATACACTGTCTCAGATGACTCGCTATTTTTCCAACTGTCAAATACAATTAGTGACAATATTGAATTTTTCTAAATGGACAGGCAGAATGCTTAATGAGACATTATATCTGCAGAATTCTAATTTGTTTTTATGAAAAAACATAAATATCAGTAAGGAAATGTTATCACCTTAATTTTTTTTTTTTTCAGTTTTAACGAGTAAGTATTCATATGGAACAAGGAAACCATTCATTGCAGGGGGTTCTTAGATTTAATTAAGACCGGTTTGAAAAAGAGATGAAGTACTAAGTTTAAATGCAAACAGAAAGAGATTTATTCTATTCTGTTTAATAACAGAAAATAATACCTGGTAAATGAAATGTCACCCCCCCCCCACTTCACTTGCGGGCTGTGAATTATAGAAAGCATTATCCAATTATATGTTGGGAAATTTAATGGCTGAATATAATAACTCTGAAATTTTCCTAAATGTACTGGCTTTGTTCCTAACAAATGTTTCTTTTAGGATGTGTAGAATAAACAAATATACTTTTTTTAATCACATAGAGATGACTTAAAAAATCCAATTAAATCCAATTAAAGATTTGAAATTTTCCAGTAATTATGTTGCAGAAAGCGAAGGCATACATAAAGTGATCAGGGAACATGGGGTTAAGCTGTGCAAAATTCACTCATCAGAGAAAAGGTTACAGACGGATATTACCAACATTTGATTAGACTCAGGCTCCATTTACAAGAACTCTTTGTTTTCTTGGTCTGTGCATTTCTGCTCTGGACTGTGTCATTCTCTAGAGGCCTCACTTCTAATAGGAGGGGGTAGCAGTGTTACATCCTCACCTGAGCACAAAGCCAGCAAAAAATTAGAAAGGATTTGTAGGTCGAAACAGACAGGGATTGTAATTCTTACAGCTGAGGGACTTGGGAGGCAGAGAGGGGAAGCAGTAGGTGTGACCGTGAAGCAAAGAACTGTCATGTTGGCCAATGCCCACAGGAGGGATAAAACTGGTACTGGGATCTTGCAGCGTTTTGCAGCCTTCCAAGTACAATCTGGTCAAATTAGAATAAATCCACACAGGACCTTGCACATAAAATTGCTGCAAAGTGTTTGTAGAACAGGAGATTACAAAAGTAATCGGATTTCGCAAAGTAAAAAAATGAAAAACAATGAACACAAAAATAAGTAAATAACTATAAACCCCTTTTAAAGCAGAATTAAGTTACATAGGCTTCAGCTTCATGTGATTTTAGAAGGCAGAAAAAGAAACAAAAGTATCTGTCTTATTTAAATTTTATTTATCACATTTAAATAATAGTGATAGAGCCCATACAGCATTTATTATACTTTTAGTACCAGCCAGGCAAGATGTTACACAGTTTGAGGGCATTCTTTTTTAAATTTACATTGTCATAACCGTATCACATAGATACTGTTCTTCCCACTTCACAGATGAGCAAGCTCAGTCTTCCATAGAGAACTTGCCTCTGGTCACACAGGACACAGGTCCGCATCACTAAAATTTTTGTTTGTAACCACAGCAGGTGCTGATCGATGCCCATGCTGAGGTTGATCATTTCACAGACTTATATCTGATCTCAGTTTCCAGCCAGTTATACTTTTAACCTCCGCAGATTCTCTGTGACCACCTGTTTTCACTGATTCTCTTGGGTTACTGCCGTATTTCATCCCTGTCTTTCTTCCTGTCTCTTGATTTTTTTTTTTTTTTTAATTCTATTTATTTATTTATTTTGGTGGGGGGGGTAGAAGGATAGTTGCACTTTTTTTTTTTTTAAAGATTTTATTTATTTATTTGACAGAGAGAGATCACAAGTAGGCAGAGAGGCAGGCAGAGAGAGAGAGAGGGAAGCAGACTCCCTGCTGAGCAGAGAGCCCAATGTGGGACTCCATTCCAGGACCCTGAGATCATGACCTGAGCTGAAGGGAGCGGCTTAATCCATTGAGCCACCCAGGTGCCCAGATAATTGCTCTTTATTTTCTACCCTAACATCCTCTGCTCATTTACACCTCTTCTCCCAACAAACACAGTCCCCTCATGCTACCTGGTCTTCTTTGCATTTTCCCACCATGAAGATTTTTACTACTAGGCTTCTCCCCATCATTCAAATCTCAGCTGAAACGTCACCTCCTCGGGGACACTTTCTTTGACGATCAATCTACCTTAGCTCTCCAGGTCTTCACAACATTAGCACGTTTTTTTTCTTTTCTTCCTAGATCTTACTGATACCTTATGCTCTCTTGTTTTCATCTGTTTATTAGAATGTAAGATCTATAAGATTATTTTAACCCAAAAAGGAACAGCTTATGATGCACTATAGCAAACTAATATATATCTTAAGATAAACACATGGGCTGTCACGGTTCAAATACCATGTTTGCAGGTGAGGCAGGTTAAATGACTTTTTTAAAAAATGAAACAAATGAATAAATCAGTATGTAAATTCATAACACCTCCTTAGACTCTCCAAAATTTTGCTTCATATGTTCGTAGGTATTTATTTTTGTTCTGTTTTCTTTCTAAATGGTATCAGAGTGAGGTTTTTTGTTTCTGTTTTGTTTTGTTTTGTTTTCCTACAAGTGTAAGAACTTATTAACTCCCAGGAGAAAATATTTAGATGTTCAAGGCAGTTGTTACCCCATTTGGGAAAAATAACTGAAGTTAAGCAGGATATGAAGTGGAAACTTTGTGGGTTTCCCTTCAGTTCATTTCACTGGAATTCAATTCTTAATGGCCCTAAAGCGCTGTACACATTTTAGAACTGAAGGCAATCATGGCTTCCTGTGGACATTCTTTTGAAAGTGGCTACAACCTTACATTCAGAGAAATAATAATACTGGGAAAAAAATGTCATATTATGGAATGATTTTATTTACTCATCTACTCTGAAAATAATGCCAGTCATGCATTCTTCTAAGTATTCTACTTCTGCTAGAGGCTTTGTGGTGTGTATGTATGTCCAGGCCATTACATGTGGTACTGAAGTCATTATAGAAGTGAATGGCATCAGGCTCCATCTTTCATGGAATTCGCATTCCCATTGGCATGTCAGGGGTGCACTGAATGCCATTTCTCAGATCCTTAAACACATTTCTTGCAAGGTAGAGAACCTTGTAAGTACTGATTAGCTTATGTGTCCTGCATGCAAATAATTATGCTTAAGGATGGACTAGCTAGGTAAGAAAAACCTAGCACATTGAAGGTAGCAAAAGCCTGTGGAGAAGTAGGGCAATAAAAACCAACTCGGTCTCCTCCAGGGCTGTGAATAATGACTAGTTAAAAACTTTGAAGTGGATGCCAAGATGCCTTCTCACTGCTTAAATCTTGGTCACTTGTTCTCTCTCATCCAAACAGAAGTTGGAAGCTTTATTTGGAGAGATTAAAACATAATGGCAGTACTGGGAGATACCAGGCCCTGTTGAGGACAATAGAAAAGCACTTTCTTATTGAAAGAGAATAATTATCTAATAATTTACATATTAAAAATTCAGGCCCAGCCCCATTTCTTCAAATTTTTTTCCTCAGAGTAACGTGCAGGCAAAATTGTTTTCCTAACCCAATAACGAAAGCTTTTATTTTTATTTTTATTTTTATTTTCAAGGGTACTGCCTCCCTCAACTACTTTCCTGGATTCTCCACCTAATCATACATAGTGATGTTCAGAAATTGATAACTTCCTCTCTCCTCCACACATACTCATAGGTCTGCCAGTCAAATTTTTAAAAAATATTTAATTTTTTTATCTGAGAGAGAGAGAGCACAGGCAGGGTGGGAAGAACAGAGGGAGAGAAAGACGCAGGCTTCCCACTCAGCGGGGAGCCCAACACAGGGCTCAATCCCAGGACCCTGAGATCATGACTTGAGCCCAAGGCAGACGCTTAACTGATTGAGACACCCAGGCGCCCTCCAGTAAACTTTTAATATCTTACTCTTAAATATAAAGTGATTGTCACTAACCACCAGGCATCCAAGGAAGTCTACTATTTGGTGAAACATATATAAATATATAGGAGGGGAGGCCGCAGATGAAATATATAATGTCAGATTCAAAGAAAAAGAATAGAAAACCCACAACCCAGAACCAAAAAACCTGCTATTACATTAGGTAAGAGAAACAAATATTGCAGTTAAAAGATAATATTAAATAGAAAAATAAAAATCAGAGAGAAAATGTTCTGGAAATTAAATGAAAGTTATATCAGCAATAAATCTATTGTAAGATTTGGAAATTAAAATGGAAGATTCCCAGAACCCAAACAAAAAGACAAAGCCATAGACATGCTATAGAAAATATAAGGAAATGAAAGAATCAAACTACAAGGTTCAAAAACTAATAATACAAATTTTATAAACAGAAAAAATAAAACAAAAAGAAATAGATTCTTAAATGAATTATTTTTAAAAATCAACATTCCTATAACTGAAAGAAATGAATTTGTAGATAAAAACGTCCCAGAGTGTACTCAGGTAATGGGTGAGGGAGAGAGGATAGTCCGTCACAATATAACACATTAAGAATACTAGGGATAAAATGGAGATGCAAAATGCTTTGGCAAGGAAAAACAGAGGCTTGATAAAAAATGCAAGGAAAATTTTATTCAATATTATTGCATTGGTGTCAAGACCGCTGCAGTTATAGTAGAGAGATTGAACTCAATTAAAACGACTGAAATAAAAGGCAGGAGCATTTTTTTTTTTAAAGATTTTATTTTTATTTATTTGACATACAGAGATCACAAGTAGGCAGAGAGGCAAGCGGAAACATGCTTCCTGTGGAACAGAGAGCCCGATGTGGGGCTTGATCTCAGGACCATGAAATCATGACCTGAGCTGAAGGCAGAGACTTAACCCACTGAGCCACCCAGGCGCCCAGATGGGAGGATTTTTAATGCAGGAGTAAGCTAATGCAAAAGAACTGGAGGACTTGGGAAAGGAATGCTATCTGTATGATTATGCTACCTGGGTTTGCTAACTGGCACTTTGGAAAGTTAGACTCCTACCCTCCCAAAGATACAGAAAGATAGGAATGTTCTCTCTTGCCATGATTATGTTCAAAAGGATGGTCCCACGTCCTCGAGAAAGACATTTCTGTGCTGGGAAGATTCACAGATTAGTCATACTGACTGGAACATGAAGGTCTTCTTGGTCAGCTTTCAAAGCAAAAGGTCAGTACATTCTCCTGTGTTGGTATCAGAATGATTGGAGATTTTCAGCAAGAGCTAGAAGACAATGAAACAAAGTCCTAATTCTCAGAACGGACTTCTTTTTAATCTCAAATTCTTTATTGAGCCACAATATCAATTGAGATAGAGGATAAAGAAATATCAGACATGCAATGTCTCAAAACAGTTTACCATCTACAGTCATCAGTTAGAAAATACATGAAAAAGAAAACAAGACTGTAGGCATGGCATCTAGGACTTAGCCTAGCGTATGTGCACACGCACACACAGACACATACACACAAAGGAAAATAAATTGCAAAATAGAATTACCAGAGAAATGCCAAGGAGAAAGAGTTTCAAAAAATATGTTTCTGAGTAGAAAATAAGATAGACTATTACTGAAGCTTAAAACAAAAATTTCAGTTTTGTTAGAGAGTTTGGAAAGTAATTAGCAAGTGATTCATGTAAAGCAAAAATGATGCAATTAGGCACAATAAACTCCAAAGAATATTAAAAGACTTTCTTTAATATTTTAAGGATTTGAAGAAGAAATACATCTTCATGTACTATACAGGGCTCCATCGTGAATAAAAGTTACACTGTAAATACTAAATACTGATTAATCAAAAAAGATGATAAGAAAGATAGTGAAAGGAGATTTCTGAGTTTACCTTCTAGAAAGTAACTAATTTCTAGTTAACAAAAAGAGAGAAAAAAAAATTATTTAGAATATGGTAGCAATGGTTATGAACATAATTATCTATGGTTTTAAGAACTTAAGAAGTGAGAACTAAGAATGATGGAAAGAAGACACCCCTGTTATTTTATAATAAAATATATTATTATAGGGGTGCCTGGGTGGCTCAGTAGGTTAAGCCACTGCCTTCGGTTCAGGTCATGATCTCAGGGTCCTGGGATCGAGTCCCACATCGGGCTCTCTGGTCAGCAGGGAGCCTGCTTCTCTCTCTCTCTCTCTCTCTCTCTCTCTCTGCCTGCCTTTCCATCTACTTGTGATCTCTCTCTGTCAAATAATTAAATAAAATCTTTAAAAAATATATATATATATTATTATATATTCTTTCCATTGTATATTCTTTCCATTATAAATGATGGAAAGAAGATACTCCCCTGTTATTTTAAAATAAAATGTTATTTTATAATAAAAAATAAAAAACTTATATTACTACTACTAATATAATTTTTACTAACAATTTAAACCTTGCAATACCACTTGCTTTTTAAAGGGGTATGTATATCTTATTTTTTTAAATTAAAAAATCTAAAAATATATCATAAACAAATAAGCTTCATGTATGTAAACATGTATCTATTAGGATGTTCTTTGAAGCATGAATTTAATAGTGAAAAGGACAATCTAAATGCCCAACAAAATAGGATGGGTGAAAATATTTTTATATATAATGGAATATGCTGAAGCTATTAAAATAACATTGCAGAATAATATTTAATGGCATGAAAATGTTTATTATGTATTAAGTGAATATAAAACAGATTACAAAACAGTATGATTTCAGTAGTAGTTATTAACATTTGTTGATTTCTTTTTATATGCTAAGCACTATATTAAGTCCTATACATGCATTTTTCCCATTTTCTCCCCATAATAACCTTATGAAATGGGTAATGTTGATGAAATTTGAGTGACTTTAAACAAGGCCATAAAATATGTACAATAATGTTTCTGTTTTTAAAAATAAATAAAACTAATATACACAAGCATATGTGTTATGCGTTAGCAGTATTAGCAGCTATCTCTGGTGGTTATTCTTCTTGCTAATTTGTAATTTTTTGTCTTCTACAATAGACGTGTATGATATGTTCAAAATGAAAAAAATAAGAGAAAGATTCATCTTGCATATTTGAAGCATTTATTAGGCCCTTATTGCCAGTCACATTGCTGGGTTTGGAGGGTATGGAAATAAATAAGATAAAGTTTTTCTGCCTCTTTATAAGTATATTTTAGTTTTTTCAAGGCAATTCCTTGATTATCTACATGATCATAAGTGGAGTCCCTGAGGTTGATTATGTCATCACAAAACAGCTTATATTTATCAAATATCATAATATATTTTCATCACAGTGGGAATGAATAAACTTTTATTTACTGGAATGAAATCAATATTTTACTCCATTTTTAATAGAAGGATAAGTAAAACAAAAAACACATAAGACACTTTGGGTTGATGAATGTAAAGGGAGTTTTTAGGTTAATGATGTTTGATATTTTAATATTTTAGTTATCTTTTATGGTTGTCTTGTTCATTCAACAAATACTGTTTCAGCGCTTACTATGTGTCTGATAACTGATAACTTTGTAGTGATTGGAGACAGAGCAGTGAACAAGAATCATAAAGTCTCTGCCACAGTGAAACACTCTCTGACAAGAGACAGATGGAAAGACAAATAGACACACATACACGCACCCAAACAAATCCCATTGATTTCCCTCAGCTATAGTCAGTGTTTTAGATATAAACATCTTCTTTGATGTTTATGTTATTTCTTGTATTTCATAATTTCCCTCATAACATCAAAGCACGCTACAATTTAATGTCTTTATTATTCCATAGCTAATTCACCCACGTTAGCCTCTCTTCAAGTTAATCTTTCCTATATATTATCAATAGTTACTATTGCTACGGCAGTATTTTTAAAACTCCAGAGACACATTATGAAGTAGATGTAATGAAGGCAGACTAACATTTTTGTAACAAAACAGAATAGGAATGTAAGAGAACAGAATAGAAAACATCAGAGTTCTTTGTAGATGGTCAGGATAAGTAACATTTCATAAAATAACTTTTTCATAAGTAAGGGGATTGGGTTTAATGTAAAATATATTTCTTAATATCATGTTAAAAATTTTTGGAAAGCCATATTACATTCTTAAATTAGAATATCATCATATTATCAATCTGCTCAAAAGCATACTATAACAACCTATTTTCTACCTAAAAATATATGTAATTATCAACTCTTATCAATGGCATGGAATATTCTCCATAGCTCTCTCTAATCTCAGATTTATTGCACTCTTTAATTCAATAAATAGATGGACTGATATATTAGATAGATTTGTAGATATACAGATAAATAGATAAAATCAAGTCACATGCTGCTTCATGCTCAATCTTTACCTAGAGTGCTCTCATACTCTCTTCCATGTCACTTGTCAAAATGTCTCATTTTACATGGCACCATTCAAAACTACTTTAAGTCATTTCTTCATAAAGAACATTTTTATTATTTTTTAAAATTTTTAAATAATTATTATTTTTTATTATGTTAGTCACCATACATTACATCATTAGTCTTTGATGTAGTGTTCCAAGATTCATTGTTTACATATAATACCCAGTGCTCCATGCAATACATGCCCTCCTTAATACCCATCACTGGGCCAACCTACTACCCACCCCCCTCCACTCTAAAACCCTCAGTTTGTTTCTCGGAGTCCACAGTCTGTCATGGTTCATTTTCCCCTCCGATACCGCCCCCTTCATTTTTCCCTTTCTTCTCCTCATGTCCTCCATGCTATTCCTTATGTTCTGCAAGTAAGTGAAACCATATGATAACTGACTTTCTCTGCTTGATTTATTTCACTTAGCATAATCTCCTCCAATCCTATCCATGTTGTTGCAAAAGTTGGGTATTCATCCTTTCTGATGGCTGTGTAATATTCCATTGTATATTTGGACCACATCTTCTTTATCCATTTATCTGTTGAAGGACATCTTGGCTCTTTCCACTATTTGGCTATTATGGATATTGTTGCTATGAACATTGGGGTGCTTATGGCCCTTCTTTTCACTACATCTGTATCTAAAAGAATGTTTTTGCCTGAATTAATAACTCACATTTGTCTTAACTATGACTGCTCTGTGAATAATTTCTTAAAATATAGGAAAATAAGGAAGAGGTAATTTTTTGTCATAATCCTTTCAGAACAGAATAAGTATGGCAAGGCACTTTTGATTCTTATGTTGTCCTGGTTTAGAAGCCATTTCCTGCACTCTTACTGTCCCATTGTGTTAGAAGACTATCTGAAGGGCTTGGCTTTCCAATGGCTATTTACAATAAATTATTTTAAATAAATTTTTGTTTACTGACTGCAATATAGACTTTGATAAACACAAAGAAAAAGAAAGTAAATGTGAATGGAATAATTCTAAACAGTATTTGTGTTTATAATAGAGTTTCATTTAGTCTGGCCATTTGATTTCTCTTTCCCTCCATTCTCTACTTGCCAAAAATATTCTTTATTCATTTAGAAGAAATCATCATTAGATATAGAAAACATGAATGAACTACAACAGGAATTTGTAATTGATTTTCAGCACAATGTTATCTTTGTGCAGATTCTGTAGCAGGTGGGATTTCTATCTGAGGTGTACTCAACACCAAACCCCATAAAAGAGTCTTATATTTAATGATGATAACATAACTCCATGTAGAAGTATGCATGGATGATGGTATTTTGCATATTAACAGTAAATAAGGCCTTATTTGTTATATTTGCCCACACCACATTACATATATAGCATAAAATGCACAGAACTAGTTCTCAACAACTTATCTTAAATACCAAGAGATCAGCTGCTTGTTGTGTCACACACTTTTAAGACACAAATAATAATCATGCCAAAACAGAGCAACCATACTTTTCATATTCTGGGCCAGAAATAATTAGAAATTAGGAATCCCCTCTCCCTGTCAAATATCCTCATTTAGTTACATTCCTAGCCATCATGTGAGAACTATAGGAAAATTTTCAATTTAACAGTGGAGAAGTTTGATATTCTCAGTGCTTAAGTTAATTAAAAATCAAAATGAATGCTCCATAAGTTTATGATTCTAACAGTTTAATTTGTGAAATATTGCTGAATATAAAAGGACACACATTATTAATTGATGCAAGGGTAGATTATGCATAACCATATAATGAACATTAGTAGGCATGGGAGAAGCTCAGAATACCTAAACAAATGTCCTCACTACCAAGCTATGATTCCATTGACTCAAGTGTCTCTGCGGATTTTCCTAAGTTTGGGGCATCTGAGGAGTCAAGACGTCCATATCATCAGGAGGAAGAGGAGATAATCTTTTCATGCAATTTTGGGAAAGACTCATTTTGAAGTGTGGTGGCATAGAGAGAACTTCTCCCCAACACTTAGATTCAAAACTTAATTATCAAGTTTGTTGTTGAATAGAAAGTGGGAAATGAGTTGGAGGAGGAGGATGGCTGGGAAACAAAATGAAGGGAATATAGGTTTAAAATGTTTTGAACTACACAAACTTTTGCAACTTAAAACTTTCCCAATTTTGTTTTGTTCAAGGATGTATGGGAAAAAAATTTTCTGGTTTTGTTTATTCTTTTTTTTAACACATTTTCAGTATTTTTGGGATCTTCTTTATTTCTTCATAGCCCAGTGAACTTGGAAATGCATATTTTATAAAACTTTCTCTACTCTGTGCAGAATGATGAATGAATTTCAGATTTAAAGGAAGGGGGCAGGGAGGCACCTGGTTGACTCAGTGGGTTAAGCATCTGCCTTCAGCTCTGTTCATGATCTCAGGGTCCTGGGATCCAGCCCTACATCAAGCTCCCTGGTCAGCAGGATGTCTGTTTCTCCTTTTTCCTCTGCCTCTTCCCCCACTGCTCATGTTTTCTCGCTCTCTAGTTCTCTCTCAGATAAATATCTTTAAAAAAAATAATAAATAATAAAGGAAGTGGGCAGGAAAACAAACATAATTTTCAGGTATGGACAGTACTATAGTAGCTTTATGTTGTGAAAAAAAGTTGGTCTTCCTCATTAGCTCCTACCTGTTTGAGAGTGGGAAAAAGTCAGTTACCTTCTGTTAACTTCAACAATGTTTAATCAGATATGCTCTCGTTAGGGCTCTCTGTTTTTGCAAGGATGAGCCAGGTAAGCAAACTGGTACCCTTTCCTTTCCTTCCACATCCTCACCCCATGTCATCTAGCTGAGCAGGGACAGGAGCTGCTCTGGGATTACAGCCTCTTCTACCCCTTTACAGCCAAGATTCTGTCCTCTGAACATCACTTATTTGACTGCATTTAAGACTAAAGCTACCTGATAGTAGGATTTATTGTCTACTTTGGCTGAGAGACTTCCCTCGCTGGCTAATAAAAGCATCTAAAACCGAGCATTCATTTCTCCCCTGCCATCCTGCTCCACTGGTTCAATTTGACGTGACTGCTTGACAGAATTTCAGGTGCATGCAATGGGAACCCCAAAACTAGATCCCTTTCCAAAGTCCTCAACCCTCTATTGCCTAAGCAGGAACAGATATATTGAAAGATCACCTTAATATAGTAAGAACACTAATATTTTCAAATCATTGCCATTTCACATGTGATGACATTACTCTTAAGTACACACACACACACACACACACACACACACACACATACACACACACCATGAAATGCCTACCAGATTAAAATGAAAATTGTCATTGAAGTTTGAAAGATAAAAATCACATTTACTATGCGGCTTGGTTTTGAAGGAAAATATATCTGAATTCCACGTTTACTTGGGTGTATAAATACTTCCTCCAATTTCCTCCCCACAAGAAATATTTCAATTTAACTCTCTTAAAAAAAATGTTATTTAAAATATAGGGACACAAAGGTGACGACAGCCAAGTCCTTTGATGGTATAATTTCAAAGGTACCTAGTAAGATTTCTTTTCTTGCAGTTGTAATTATTGCTTTGAAATTTGGGATAACAGATCAAGAGATTCCTACTTTATATTCCTGAATTCACACTTACATCACATTAAGTCAGTCTGTTACTTCCTGAATAGCTGCACAATAATGTTCTTACCAGCGGTACAAAATCTTACTCTCTCTCTGCCATCCTCTGACTAGTCTCTTGATGTTCAGTGCAACACACGTGATTGCTATAGTTCTGTGGATTTTTCCTGACTCTAATTTAGCTATTCTTCACGACTCATTATCTAGCAGTCACCACAACAATAACTTATTGACCACTCACTCTGTGCAAAATCCTGTCCTGTATAGTGAAAGGTAGAAGGTTACAAAAGAAATAAAATACTTGTTCCCTCCCATGTCAATGACACTATAATCTAATGGACTTTAAAAATCTCCGATGTCTTAGTGTTTAGCCTGATGCCGTATCAGTTTCTGTTTTAGTATTAAGCACACTAGAAACTCACTATAGCACCTTTGACTACACAGCAGAATTTACTTTAAAGATGTTTCATTTTGACATTATTCTTGGTCGATGATAAATACAAAAGACTTAAGTTTTAAGTTTTCATGGATATTGAGGACAATATTACATGCTGCTTTAGGAAAATTTAATTTATTTGATAGCATTTTATATTTAAACTATTAAATATATATAGTATATGGATTATCGATAGTATATAAAATATGCATGATAGAATTATTATATAAATATTTTTATATTTATATTTTATTTTTATATAAATATATAAACAATTCTAGCAGAAAGGGTTGATGTCATGATGGTTTTTATTTTTTTTTTAACTTTATTTATTTGAGAGAGAGAGACTGAGCAGAGGGAAAGACACAGAAGGAAAGGATGAAGCAAATTCCCCAGGGAGGAGGGACCCAGACATGGGACTCAACCCCAGAGCCCTGTGATCATGACCTGAGCCTGAAGCAGATGCTTAACCAACTAAGCCATCCTGGAGCCCCGGTTTTGTTTGTTTGTTTGTTTGTTTTTTAATGATGGTTTTAAAGTTGAGGAAATTAAGGCTCACAGTAGATTCTTTGTTACTGTGTAATGAAAATCACTTTAGATGTACAGTTAGAATTTAGAGATAGCCCCTTATATTTTCCATTAAAAAAAAAAAAAAAAACCTCTCTTAATGATACCCTCATCTAATGAAGAGAGTTGAAGTGAAGAGCTAAAGCGCTGTGGACTATCAAATAGGGATGCATGTACCTTGTTGGGAAGTTTTCCATGTAGGATATCATAGTTGTCATATTTCGAGATACCATGAGTTGGACCAAAGTTAAGGATTAGTTTTAAAATATGTATTGAGGATACCTGGGTGGCTTAGTGGGTTCAATCCTCAGCTCAGGTATTGATCTCAGGGTCCTGGGATCGAGCCCCTCATTGGGGTCTCTGCTCAGTGGGGAGCCTGCTTCCTCCTCTCTCTCTGCCTATCTCTCTGCCTACTTGTGATCTCTGTCTGTCAAATAAATAAATAAAATCTTTTAAAAAAATATGTATTGAAGGCTTACTAAGTTTCAGGCACTATTCTTTGCACTGAGATTCCAGACATGGAAGTTTTCTAATAGAATGGGAAGACAAGACAAATACACAAGCACATGTATGAAAAAATCCAAGCATGTTGGTAGCTGCAAAGGAGACATGCCTGGGGTTATGAGAGTGTAGAAGAAGGAGATTCAGAATCATCACAGAAACAGTCAGGAAAGGGTTTCCTCTAAAGGATCAGTCATGAGTTGACATCTAAGTATTGCATAGGAGTTAAGGCAAAGGAGGAGCAAGAACACACCAAGCAGAAGGGACGGCACGTATCCAACCTGGGATGGGGATGGAAAATGGTGTGAGAAAGGATCACGTCAGCAAGTGTCTGGAGGGTGAGGGCAGCATGGTGAGTGGTGAGACAAAAGTATGCAGGAGCTGGACTGTTCTGGCCAATAGCCCTAAGCCTTTTTCTTATGTGGTTCTAAAGATAAAAACCTGTATCCTAGAGATGCTAATAATAAGGTCTTCAGGTTAAATGTGTCAATCAGGATATCAGAGCTATAAATAGACAACAAACAGGGATGGCTAACGGATAATATATGACCTGATATATTATAAAAGTTTAGAGACAATTATTTGGTGGCAGGCAATTTCATTTGTTACTGTGGAAAGGGCTTCATGCAACAAGTGGAGGCATTTGTGAATAAGTGATTGTTGGCTAGAGAAGGGTAAGGTAGGGCCTCACGCTCTGAAAACAGAGAGTCAGCATGACTTTTCTAGAAGATGCTTTTTGCTGAGGCAGTGATGCAGAAGAAGGAACTGATACAGACTTGTGGGAGAAAAAAATAAAATAAAATCTTTCATTTAGGTTGAGAAACAGCAACATGGTCTCCTCAGTATTAGGTAGTTGTGGTGTGGTACCTTACAGGTATTTCTATCAAAATTTTCTGAATGAAATGAAGTGGAAAAAAATCAGAGGTGGAAGACTTGCAAGAATATTAATAAAACACAGACATGAAGTAATGTGGATTTGCACTGCACTGACACCAGTGATGAAGAAAAGTACAGGGTAATTTCAAGAATTATGACAAAGTCGGGCTATGTAATATTTCACAAATCTCTATACATTATTAATCTTTACCAATTTCTTTTTCACTGGTATATTCATTTATAAAACTTTTCAGGATACCTTAAAGCCACAAGGCCTAAAAAACTATATGTAAAATCAACTCACAAGTATAATTATTTATATTATGTTTACTGTGATGAATTTCATTAACATGAAAACAAGTAAAATGTAATGATGTCACCAGAGAATTTATAAATATCTAGTAATAAAAGGTTAAGATTTAAATTTTAAAATGTAATTAGTATAGTATAACTTCAGTTTAAATATATTACAAAAATGTAAAAATACAAATAAACTTCAGATTGTAGTAAATTTTTTTAGACATTATTATTATTACTATTATTACTGTTAAGAAAATAGACTCCAAACATCTTTGCATGGCATCTGGAGCACATGAAAAGCTTAATTCATTCTGAGAATAAAATAATAATAATGTCGATGATTATTTACTACATAGATTCTAAGATATTAAACACCTCAAGTTTTTGTTTTTTTTTTTAGGGTTACCTATCATCTAACAGTTCTGATATTTTGTTTGTCTAGAGTTTTCTGTGACTATCCATATTTTTGATGTATGGAAACATAGAATTCAAACCTGGAACCTCGTTATGTTCTCAGCAACAAGATAAATATGCATATTTTATTTAGAGAATAATAAACATATTTGAACTGATACATTAGAGACTGAATGGACTTAAGAAATCACTTAAAGGAATGTTCTCTTTCCCTGATGAAGGAAGTAAGGCAGAAAACCCTATGACAGTTTCTTTTTTAATTTAAATTCAATTTAGTTAACATATAGTATATTATTAGTTGCAAGAGTAGAATTCACTGATTCACCAGTTGCATAAAAAACCAGTGATCATTCCATCATGTGTTCTCCTTAATGTCCGTCAAGGTTTTCTTTTCAAGATCACATAGATCACAGAGTGTGCCTGGAAGTCAATGTCTTGTTTTTAAGACAAGCATTTAGAATGAGTCTCTGCTTTAAGAAAAGCAAAGCGATAAAAATTTGCAAAGAACACATTTAGTTAAAGGGTCAACTGAATATTGCCAGTACTTGCTGTCTACCTTGGTTAAAATACTGCCAATTGTATTGCTGCCACTTTAACCTTTATTCTCATGTGATAATTCTCCAATTACTTTGGGGGAAAGGTGGATACAAACAGAAATCCTAACTAACCAACCACACTGCGAGTGTAGGAACTTGACTTAGATAATTGCTGTTCAAAGCAATTATTCCTAGTAAAAAATGTAACATCACAAAGACCATATTGGTGAGTAAATACCAAATCATTAAACAGGAAAATAAAATTTATTCTAAATATTAAAGTGTATCTCTTATATATGGGTTTATCTAGCATTTTGATGCATGAAGAAGAGTAATGCATGAACATGGACTTGCAAAATACATGGCAAATATATTTTACAGTATGAAGAATAGGGAGAAGAAATAGTTAAATCCAGTTTTCTGATCCCTTCAATGTAGCGTGCACTATTTACAAATTTTTTTAATTGCAAACATTCTCTTTGTAGGATGCCCTTCTGTCTTTTATATTTACAAAGTTAGATGGTACACAATGCATTATCTCTGCTACTTACTGAAAATGATAAAAATTTAACAAATTATATAGGGTGCATCTTTATATTAATATTTAGGCCTCTCTGTTTTAGTTAGAAAACAAACCATATTGTATTTTTCAGAACTATAGTTTTTATTTGATATGGAACTATAGACCTTATTCAACTGATAGAAACCTGATCTTGCCTAATTATAACATATGAAGGTTCAGCTGTATATAGGCATGGGTTATGTGTTAAACCTTGAAAAATGTACAACAGCTTAACACTATGCTGAAAGAAGGTCCAGTTACTTAAAATCTCATCTTTATACTTCGAATACTATTATTGCTGTGGCAACCCACAGCTCTTGCTCACTAGCATTCAATCTTGAAAAGATAAAGGGTGTCCAGGTTGAGTTACTCCTTGGTTTAACAATTTTTGAAGAATTTTAGAATGCCCTCTGATCAATATAGTTCATATCCTTGCAGGGATGAAAATCTATTCAGAGAACACCTTTGCAGTTCTCTTCTTCCTACGAGGTAATTTCAAACTGTGTGTCTTTAGGCCATAAAGTGTTGAGGGTTTTATTTTTTTTTTCCCTCGCATTGAGAAATAATTTTTTAGAAGCAAGAAGAATAAGTTAACTTCCTAGTAGCAATATTTTACTCTGTAACAAACTGACAAGTTATGACCATTGTTAGTTTTTCAGGAGTAGATATTCTTGAAGATTGTGGTTATTATTCATATTTTTTCAAATGCTGGATTGACATTTTAATTTATCAATGCTAAAATTCTGGGTAACTTACAACCATAATACTTATTTTTTTCCTGATGTTATCAGAAACTCAACTCTTTCTTTATATATAATAATTACTTTTCTGACATTTTCTATATTCTCAAAACCAAAAAAAAGCCTTTTAAAAATAGAACATCTTATATTACTTTATTATGAAAATGCCAAGAAGATTTAGATTGCTTAACAAAGGGCAAAATAAGAGGCTTGTGTAAAAGTATTTATTATATGAACCTCAGAGAAAATTGAATCCTTCAAACTCATATTAAGGTGTGGTTAGGATATTATATAATCTAGCTATTTTGATACCCTTGTGTTATAAAAGGAGTCAGAGAGATTCATGTTATCACCTAGGATTAGACTGTTATAAACAATATTTAACTATTATAGTGAACTCAGACTTGTCATAATTTTAGGGAGTTGTTAGTACATTTGTAATTGACCCATCAGTACATTTTACTGCAAATTTGTATGTCTTCACTAAGCCTCTCTTATCTACATGACTTGTTTCAAGTTTTATTGTCCCAGCATTAACTATAAGTACACCTTCTATGTTAGTAAGCAAGAGTCACATCTACACAGTTTATGTTAGATTTGATCAGATTCTTTATAAATCCTCTCAGTGACATTAGACTGGAAACAAATCATTGAAATTAACATTTTCCAGGAGTCCAGAATACATTGGTTTTGGTTTCTGGTGGGAGAATACATGCCACACTCTTAATTTTAATCATCTCCCAGCTAAAGTGTCTTCCACTGCCTGAAATAACATGCAAGGTAAGCCAGATTTCTAGGTGGATAGAAGAAAATTATTTGCATAAAATCTGGAAATAATTAGGGTGTTCCCACATGATGAGTATGACTGAGTAATATTGGCATGACAGTTACATGAGTGTGTACATCTGAATTCAGCAGTAGTGGGAGGTCCACCTACCATCCTTGGATTGATGTTCTTCATTGAACAACCATTCAAATCAATACAATGAAAAAAAAATAAGGGATAGAAAAATAGCTAGTAGCTTTTTACATATTCCCAATGTTGAGGTTTTGGATTTTTAATTTATTTATTTTTATTTTT
Organism: Mustela erminea; assembly: GCF_009829155.1. NCBI lineage: Eukaryota > Metazoa > Chordata > Mammalia > Carnivora > Mustelidae > Mustela > Mustela erminea. The sequence goes on from NC_045626.1 coordinate 41,178,591, forward strand.
TTGGTATAATGAGGTAAAAAGAGTAGTTGGGAACAAGGAGAGGAGAGAGGAAACACGTCAGTCGGGTCAGTGATCCTTCCATGTCATAGATAAGGTTTGAGTGATATTTCCTAGTACCTTAATGTCAGTGAGACTCTAAATGGCACACTGATAGAAAATAGAATTGTTCATCCATTTAAAATGTATTTAAATATTACATTCTGTTTAAAAAAAGATATATTCATTTCAGTTTCCAAAAAAAGGCAAGTTTAGTGTCAGTAAGAATCCTCTTAGAGGCCCTGAATTCAAGAATGGAGAATCCTGGAGTACCTGGGTGGCTCCATGGGCTAAGCCTCTGCATTCACCCCAGATCATGATCTCAGGGTCCTGGGATCAAGCCCCGCATCGGGCTCTGCTCAGTGGGGAGCCTTCTTCCCCTTCCTCCTCTGCCTGCTTCTCTGACTTCTGGTGATCTCTCTCACTCTGTCAAATAAATAAATAAATAAATACATACATACATACATACAAAATCTTAAAAAAAAAAAAAAGAATGGAGAATCCCTCCTCAAATGTCAGTTTGCCTTAAGCAGAAGTTGGAAATAGTATAAAGCAAGAGCAGAGAATAAAGCCTCAACCATTCTGAAGACATGAACTCTGAAAAACATTAATTATTCAGAAGAAGGAACTGACATTGAATAGAAAATGGTTTAAGCTTCTCTGTGTGTATTCTAACCTTGAAAAGGCAAACTGAATTGTAAGTATCTTATTGAAACATTAATGGAATGGGGGTGTCCAAGGAATTTTATACATGTTTTATTTATTTAAAAGATATATTCAAAACAATGTTCCAGCAATCCCCATTTCACTCAGAGCAAAAGCAAAAGTACGTACAAAGATCAATAGAGCCCTATGTCATGTGCCTCCATCACCTTTAAGACCACATCTCTTCATATTTGTTTCTTCAACTCACTTGATTTCAAGCATGCATGGCCTTCTTGTTTATTGAATAGACACAACATGCTGCCCTCCAGGCCCTTCTCATTCCTTCTTTCTGGAATGCTCTTTGTCGAAATATTCCTTTGCCTTGTTCCTCTATATCCTTAAAGTCTTTGCTCAGCTCATTGAGCCCTACTCTGACCAACCTTAAAATTGTGACCCATCTCCTCACCTTGACCATGATCTATACCTCTCAACATGTGCCAGCTTAGGACATGCAATGTGTTTTTCTTATTCATGATGTTTTTGCTTTATAATTTCCTAGTTTCATAATATATTGTTCACTATCTGACTTATCTTACTTGAGTGTCATTTCTACAAAGGTCCAGGTTTTTCCCTTTTTAGTTGTTTTAACTGAGTCATCCCAGGCACTTTTAATAGTGCATAGCACATAGTAGGCCCTCAATAAATATTCACTGAATGAATTAATTATATACAAGTTACATGTGTACATATAAAAACTATATAAAGGTATATTTTTTATTATGACTATATTTTACATACAATGTTACATTAGTTTTGGGTATACAGCATAGTGGTTAGGTAAGTTCATATATTATGCTTTGTTCCCCCATGTAGTTACCATCTACATGTCCCCATCCATCACTATTGCAATACCATTAACTATACTCCTAATGCTGTGCCTTTTATTCCTGTAATTAATTCATTCCATAACTAGAAGCCTGTATCTCCCACTCCTCTTTACTCATTTTGCCCAATTCCCCTTCCCCCTCCCCTCTGGCAGCTCTCAGTTTGTTCTATTTATAGGTCTGATTCTGCTCTTTATTGGCTTATTCATTTACTTACTTGTTGTTATTATTATTATTATTATTAGATTCCACATATGAGTGAAATCATATTTGTCTTCTCAGTATAGCTTATTTCACTTAGCACAATACTTCTGGTCTATCCATATTGTCTTAAATGGCAAGATCTCATTTTTTTTTATGGCTGAACAATATTCCGTCATGTGTGCGTGTTTGTGTGTATACCAAATCTTCCTTATTCATCTGTCTATTGATGGATCCTGAAGCTTCTTCCATATCTTGGCTATTCATAAATTATATATATATTTTTTAAAAGAAAGTCCTATAAAGATTTCAAATGTAGGTTTAACAATTGCACGATTCTAGTGCAATCCTTTTGTCTTTGCACAGGACAACTGAGTGTTCTTTCCTCCCTCATGTTTTGGCTTATCATCCAGAAGAAGGCAGTGATCATTGTGGTCCTTTCCATAAACTTCCACAATGGTCTGTGCTCCTAACTCTCTCCATTGCTCTCACCATCTGTAGAAAAACTCAGTGGAAGGCAAGTCTTAATTTACCCATTCAAAATCCTTTTGATATTTTCTTTTGGGGCTCCTTGATATCTAGGCCCCTTGGGTCAACATCTCGGACAAAGCTAGACTTTTTTGATGCCCCCCCCCCCCCCGCAGAATAATGACCTATCTCTACCGGACAAAATAGAACCTTTATTGCCTTCTCTGTATTTGCTAAGATGCCTAACAAACAAATAAACAAATGCACACACAAAGAAAATCTGATCTCAGAGTGCACATTGATGTCTTGCCAGTTCTCTCTTCCCTTTGCTCTTTTAAAAGCCAGGAAAACCACATATTTCTGAGGCACAGTTTTTACTAAGCAGTAACCATGGTTTGCAGGATGTCTGAGATGGAAAGCCTAATCTTTTTCATAAAAGCACACTGTAATTTATGCCATGTCGATTTAAGGTGCCTTTATTTCAAGCATCTACTTAATACTTAGGAGTGTGACTCTACAACATAACAAACATTCAAGGTTAAAACAAGTTCTAAGGAGCCTAAAAATGCTATTTATTAGAGATCTACAAAGCTTTTCAGTAGGAAAGAGCCCCCTAATACCTTACATTTGTATTTTACAATACAAAATGTATACATGTGTTTGTGATTTGGGACCAAACAGGTGGGAGCTTACCTTTCTCCAGAGGATGATCTTCATTGTAACTAGATCAATTTCTAAAATCTGTGATTTTTCCCTTTACCATATTATTTCCTCACAGGCTATCTAAACTTTTTTTTATGGATTGAATTCTGTCTGTTTATGCTAAAAGAAAGCATAGGAAAAGGATGAGGATTATTTTTCCCTTGTGGAGCTTCAGAGGGTAGGCTAGACTGATAATCTAAGTTGAAAATGAAGAGTATTCCTAATGTGCCCACTTTTCAGTCATGAAAAGTCTTTTGGAAATTTAATCACAATTAAAATGTTTGTTTTGATGTTGCAACTTCCTATGTGGGAATCTATTCTAAATCCACACACCGTACATACACACACACACACACACACACACACACACACACACAATATTAACAACAGTTTTTCTACTAGTTTTTCTATTTAGGTGCCCGATTCACCTTATAAAAGTCAATATAAAGAAGGGAAAATACTTTCTTATGTAGACAGGATAGGAATACTTTTAAATGCCCCAGCCTCATGAGAATAAACTTCCTGAGATTATAGTTTATATTCTCTAGTGCTTGTTTTTCAGCAAGGAGGAAAGAGATAGAAATGCTAATACTTAGATGTAATTTATTAGAATAATAGAAATAGAAGGTTAATAGGTAGAGGAAAGTACAGAAATAGAGAAAAATAATAAAAAAGCAGCCAGGAAAGAAGAAAAACAGAAATAAAATGTAGTAAATGTAAATGCCAAAATAAAATGGCAGTAGTAAATCCTTAAGGTATCAGCAATCAATTATTTTTTTAAATAAACTTTTTTATTTTTTAGAATAAGAAGACTTAGATTAGATTTTTAATAATTCAATTTTTCACTGATTTTAAGTGACATATCTGGTAAAATAATGCATAAAATTGGAAGATAAAATAATTTAAAAAGGTATATTTGTTGGGGTGCCTGGGTGGCTCAATTGGTTAAGCATCTGCCTTCAGCTCAGGTCATGATCTCAGGGTCCTGGGATGAAGCCCCGCATCAGGCTCTCTGCTCAGCGGGAGCCTGCTTCCCCCTCTCTCTCTGCCTGCCTCTCTGCCTACTTGTGATCTCTGTCTGTCAAATAAATAAATAATCTTAAAAAAAAGGAGGTATATTTGTTAAATATAAGTAATTAGAGATAGTTATGTTGAAATTCTATGGCATTTAATATTAAGTAAATGGGTATATTGAAACATAATATTAACTGAAATATATCATAAAACAAGATGATTTTATTATATTTATATACATACATTTTTGTTTTCATATGTACTTTCTGTTAATATATATACGTATACTTTGTGGCATGTAATAACTATTAATCCATAAAGGGAAAGGTACATAAATTTATGATAGTGATGGTTTTTGTTTTTCTGATAAACAAAATAGTTTTGTTTTATGATAGTGATGGTTTTATTTTTCTCAAACCAGGAGAAGTTTGAGTATTTGACAGCAAAGTGGAATGAAGCGTATTTCAACTCTATCCAAAAGCTTACATTGACAAAATAGTAACACGTACTAATTTTGGCAGATGGCTGAATGGATATATAGTCTTCTATATATTTATTTTGATGTTCAAAACATCAAAATAAATAAATACTTGAATTCCTTCATGATAAGGCTGATATGGTTTCATCTCTTTACTTTCTGCAATACCTTAAAACAATCTTAGGAGCCAGTAGAAGTCAGAGCAAACTCTTCTGTTAACTCCTGTATAGCCTACAAAATGTTTCTCTGGAATCAATATTTTTAGAATTCTTTTGGTCCCTCTATCAGCTTCCATTATTCTGTGAAATGACCAAAAACCCAGTTTAACTGGTTTAAGCAAAGAAAATAAAAGGTAAGAAAAGAATATATCAGTTCAGGTAACTTGGAGTAACTGAAGCATTAGGAAAGAATCTAGCTTTAGGCAAAGCTGCATTCAGAATTAAAATAAGGTCGTAGGATTGCTTCTTTCTATCTCTTGGCCCTACTTTCTGCCCTATCAACTTGATTTCTCAATAGCTCCATTAGGCTCAGAGGTGTTTGAGACAAGCTGATAATCTCTAAGCTTCAAATCAATCACAAAAGAAAGAACAAGAGTCTGTATTGGATGCTCAGCCAAACTCTCAAGCCAAATGACAAACTGGGAAAAAGCCCAGCTCACTGGTATCAGCAGGGACCATCTGTGGCCTAAAAGCAGGAACACCCAGAAGATACCAGGGATGACTCAGGGTTGGCGTCTGGGGAATCATTAACACAGGGTGTATGGATGTGTTCACAATAGGGAGGTCGTGCTGCAGCAGGAATGAGGTCAACCAACCTGAACCACACCAATAGAGTACGAATGGGGTTCTCTCTCAAACGAAACTAGCGAGTCCAGTTTCAACAGAATTACTGTAACTTTATAATAAGCCTTGATGTTGGGTAATGTGAATCCTTCACCATTGTTGTTTTTTTTAGAATTTTGACTCTCTGATTCCATATAAATTTTGTGTATAGAAATATCATTGGCTTTGTAAATTGACATTGAATCTTGCCATCCAGCTCAATCCATGTATTAATTCTGAAGATTTTTTTACATTATTTATATTATTTACTTGGACACTTGTCAACTGTAGATAAAAACATTTCTTCTACTCAAAGCATATGTTTACTTTTTTTTTTTTCTTTCATGTGCTGTGGAGGACTTCCAACCTTTAAGGTAAATCTTAAATAATTGACCGTAGTTCAAAAGACCCTGCCTAGGTTTTCAATTTCACTTTCATTCTTGCTCTCTCAAATCAAATGAAGCTCTTAGTCTTAGATCCAAGCTTCTCTCATTTTCAATCTGTCTTTTCAGTAGTTTCTTCTCCCTGAAACTCCCCTTTCACTGTCTTTGTCACCAAGTTAACTCATCCTTGAGCCCTTAGCTTCTCTCAGATGACATTGCCTGAGTGTCTTACTCTAGGGGAGACATTTTCTTTATTTCCACCCAATTACCATGTTCATAGCACTCATCATAATTGTAATTACATGTTCAATATCCATTTATTCATAAGACTATTTTCGTTTGGGCAGAAACCACATTTATCTGGTTTACTTTTGCATTCCTAATACCTAACAGAGTGAGCAGCAAGAAAACCAATGTTCTTTAAATATTTCCTGAATAGCTGAGGGAAATATATGTAATACTTGTCATTACCAGCAAAAATACAATTTTACCAACTACTCTTTATTGAGTACATTTCATATAACAGGCATAACAATACATATTTTATAAGCACTTTATTATTTATCTGATATAACAATCCAATATTTTGCTACTGTAATCTCCTTTTGCCATTGAACATAGCAAAGATGTCCACATACTGGGAATTGTGAAATGGTCCTTTGAATTTTACAAGTGAGATTAAATCCACCTCACTGGTGAGATACAGTCATTTCAGGATGAACATGCAAATTCCTATGTCCAGAGTCACTCAAAGTTTAAGACAATTCTACTATATTCAACAATAAATAATTGTTGACCTATTAGGTACTAATGGTTATGAATGTTACAGATAAAGACGACACAATCTCTCCTTTCCCAATTAAAGACATGTGTCAATGAATATGTGAATGATTCTGAGGGAAATCAAACAATTATAAATAAAGAACAGTGCAGGCACAAAGTGGTGGCTTGGGAAAGAGAGAGATGAGTTCTGAAGTCTTTTAGGAGGTGACAAAATTCAGGTAGATCCTTAATAGACTGTGAAGGGAAAATATTTGTTAAGCACAATGTAAAACAAAGAATTAAAATAATGGTATTAATAAGCTTTGTAAGTTTTAGTCTCCTACCTCTTTGATAATTAAATGATAGGAATTAAAGCTTCTCTTGTTCTGTGCTGGAAAGAGGTGAAAACTCACCCTTAGTGAAATTTTATTTTATTTTAGCACTCACTATATTAATAACATCCAAATGTTTCCTTTATATTTCCCAGGAAACACAGGTAGTCAAAAGAAAGATATATCTACTAATTTTGAGATATTGCCCTATAATCTTATCTTGATTTTTAATATACCTTAAATGTTACAATTTCACCATTGGATGGCAATATTGCTTGTTATTTTCCCTTCAGTATTCTTATAAGTATTTTACTACAGAGGAAAAAATGATGTGGCCTAAGAATTAAGATTTTTTAGTCAGTTTTATGTATTTCTTTGGGTTATTTTATTTCTACTGTCATATCACAATGAAAATACAGGCAAAATGATATTCATCTCTAGAGTGTTGATGTAGACTCAGTTAAGAAATCGATAGATTCAACATTCTTCTTTCTGGATGGAAGATGAAATGATCTAACACTGTCTAACACTGAGTCTGATTCTACTCTTAATTTGATGTTACAGTGGAATGACCTGTGCCCCAGTACTCTCGGAGGCAAAAATTCCCACAATTAAGGACCATATGGTGGTCAACAATCATTTGCTATGAATCATTAGAGTCTTATTTTCCTGAAAATCACACTTTCTCAATAAGTATTGTTAAAATGGTTTGAATTAGTGGACATAAATTTCAAAGAAGGAAAGTTATGATGTGTTACTCCAATAACTGTAATTCACATTCTGACTTGTAAATCACCTGTTACAGTATACCTGGTCCTCACAGTAGTCCAAATCTAGCTAACCAGGCAGACATTAAACCCTCCCCAAAGGAAAAAAGATGTTTTTCATAAAATATTATGGTAGCCTACCATTCATAAGAAAGAGAAGGATAAGAACCATTACAAAATATCATCAAATATGTAGAATGTTAACAGGACAATTTTCAGTAACTTTGGCAATAATTTATATTACAAATGGTTAGAATAGAAAGTTATAATCTTGTCCATAGATCATGAAAAAAACATATTCTCTCTATGCATTTCATTTATGGATTATAGTTATTTGTCATTAAAATTCACTAATGAATTCTAAATAATTGAGTTTTGTTGTGATTTCCAGTTGCAGACTGCAAAGAGATGTTTGTCTATATAAGGATTGTTTTACTCAAAATAATATCTATTATTTACATTAATTTATTAATATAGTCATGCATGTTCAATGTGTCTAATCCTTCTGAATAAATTGGCTAAATCTGTATAAATTACATCTTCTAAAATTAAACATTGAAACTAAGATTATTTCCTAAATTGATAAACCACCTGATCTCTTGATATGTTCACAGTTCACTTTTATTTAAGGTAGGTAGTATTTCATAGAGTTCATAAATATATAATTAGCTCATTATTCTTCAGACTCCGCTTACTAAAATTTATTTCATTATGTTGGGATACATGTCAGTGTCCATATCGAAATACCATTTCGGTCCAGAACAGGCAGTGGATTGGGACAGATCAGATTAGTCCTTGTCTAGGATTTGAGTGTTCTTTAATCATTGTACAACACAGGCTGTCTACTATGACCAGCATAGTAATATTAGTAGTGAGTCCATTTAAAAGCATGATGCTGGGATGCCTGGGTGGCTCAGTGGGTTAAAGCCTCTGCCTTCTGCTCAGGTCATGATCCCAGGGTCCTGGGATTGAGCCCCGCATCGGGCTCTCTGCTCAGTGGGGAGCCTGCTTCCTCCTCTCTCTCTGCCTGCCTCTCTGCCTACTTGTGATCTCGGTCTGTCAAATAAATAAATAAAATCTTAAAAAAAAAAAAAAGCGTGATGCTGAGTTACATAAACATCACCATTGTTTCATAAAAATTTGTCATTCAAGAACTTCCTATTATATTTGCAAATCAAGTTTAAAGGATCTCTGTACCTGGTAGCACTAGATAGGTTTCTGAGAAATACTTATATAATCACTTTGCTTTATACTATTTAACACTTTAGAACATTAATAGCTCTAGTACTAGATGAATACTCTGAATATATTCAGGACAAATGAAAATACTTACTGCTTTAATGGTCCCAGAGTCAGACATTATGAAATATTCATGGTCCAGAGTTTGTCCTTAGATAGTAGAATGTAAGTTGGGCCCATTTTCCAGGTACAGGAAGTTGGAGATAATTATGTTCTGTAAATAGTTTTGCATTTCTTCTATTTTAGAAAACAGGCTTCAGCTTTCTATATAAGCACATAAAGTTTTAAATGTTTGCAATTTTTTTTATTGACAATTTATGAAGAAAGCACCTAACTTCTCCACTGTCCATTTTATCACCAATTCTTCCTACTGAAATATATTCTTTTAATTCTTCCTTATTTCAAATATTGGTGTTAAATAACAAGGCAGAGTTTTTAAAATAAACTGATATTGTACTACTTCCTTATATCTTCATATGAAAATTTCTGTTGTCTATTGTTTTCTATTTGATGAATAATACACTCAACTTTCAGAAAAATATTAGGATTCTAAACATGAAAATTCAGTCATTTTCAAATATTCAGCTTTGCCATTCTGCTAAAACTATAAGCAGATTATTAGGAAAACTACAACTTATGCAATAATGATTAAAATAAAAATATAATGTATTTTAGGGGCTCCTAGGTGGCTCAGTGGGTTAAGCCTCTGCCTTTGGATCAGGTTATGGTCTCAGGGTCCTGGGATCGAGCCCTGCATCAGGTTATCTGCTCAGTGGGGAGCCTTGTTCCCCCTCTCTCTCTGCCTGCCTCTCTGCTTATTTGAGATCACACTCTCTGTCACATAAATAAATAAAATATTAAAAAATATTATGTATTTTATAAACCTCATCTCATTCAGCAAATGGCAAATAATTTCTCGGGTTAATAAAATGGGTACAGAGAACTTTGCAACTATTCGTTCTTTAAAAAAAAAAAAAAAACTAGTTCTTCCAGGACATCATTTAACAAATGACATTGGAGTTACACAACCTGAAAGTGACAAGAGAAACAGCAAGAGTAGCCTATTTTTATGAGAGGGAATAATAATAAGATTTCTATGCAGAGATCACTGCAGTCTTTTGAATTAGAAGAGATTCTAAGAAAAATAATTATTGGATACATTGCTATGGTAAACCTATATGCAAAGTTCTATTTGCCCTCTGTGACTCATGGCAACCTAAAATGTTCACATGTTCTTTTTGAGTTGTGATGACCTTGCTGGCACCAAGCTCCTTGTGCCTCATTTCAATGAAAATGTGCAGATTGATTACCTAGTGTCAATGAAAATGGAAGAAGACTTTGAGAGCTGGCTATTAATGGCTCAGGAAACTATCTGCAAACACAATTAAACACTTCATTTAAAATTTTATATTAATTATTAAAACCAACAAAATTGCTATGTTTGCAACATATCACACAGAATCAAGTAACTTTGTTAGGATTAATTTCTTGAATCATAAATAAATGAGTAAAAAGAGATGACAGGACTACTTGAAATGTTTAAACTTTCCAAGACCATCTAAAACCTTTTTACCTGCTTGATCATTATAGCACAGACCAAATGTCTTCATTTAGAAGCCATCAACATTTAGTTGCTGAACTTCACCATAGACATTTCAGGGGGAAAGTAATTATGGAGGTAATTTCAATTTAAAGCCACACAGGGAAGTAATTAAGGGTAATAATATCCATAGCCTCTAAACAAAGATATAGAAAACAGACTCTGTATCTTATTTAAATGAAAGAGGTTACAAGGAAAATAACAGTGAATGGGCTTTAGGTAAAGAAAACCACAGTATTAACTAAAAAAAAAAAAAAAATCTATTTCCAGATCGTCACAGAATTATGTGTGGCAAGATTGTGCTGCAGTGTTTTCTAAAAATACATTCCAGATATAATGTAGATGTACGTAAATAGGTTACATATCCTGTTTCATATATTGTGCTCAGTATTAGTTTTGGTCTGATGGCTGCAGCTCTCTGAATTCATCTCAAGGACTCTCTTCTAGCTTTCAAGTTAAGGTTGCAGACCCTGGTGTGGTGTTCAGAGAAGAAAAGGCATGTGGACAGGAAGAGAAGATAGGGAGGGAGAAATAGTAATGAAGACAGTTCGCTAGTACTAATAGGAAGAGACATGGTTATTTGGATGAAGAGACAGCATTATCAGAATGCTTAAAAAGCCATCTTTGCAACCAAAAAGTTTGGGGTTCAGATTCCAGTTTCACAATTTATAGGGAACATGATTTCAATGACGAATTTAAGCATCTTTTACATTTTGATTTTATAATAATAATAGCAAATAATTTCTTAACCCTTAAGTTGATTAACAAAATCCATTATCACTTTAATTTACTATGATGATAATGGAGGTATTACTACATGTATAGTTTTTTGCACAGTGCTGAGTTTGTACTGGATACACTCCTAACTATTATGTATTAATATTATCCAAAGAACCTTAACCATCTTTTCTTAATAAATCTTGCTTTCTAATTTCTATCTCTCCCCATTCCTATTCATCATGATCCAATGATTCTGCACAAATGAGATTGATGGCCCTACAGGCTGTGTTATGTCTCTCTCACTCTGTTTATTTCTATCTCTGTCTCTCTACCTATGTGTGACTATTTCTATCTCTATTGCTGGTCCTTCTTATTTCTAAAATTACTTTTCCTCCATTTTCACACATTGAAACCTCCAGGTACTGCAAAATGTTGTATTTTCATGTTTGCATGTGTCTTTATGTGCCAGGTACGCTGTGGGCATAAAGGTCACAATCAAGTATCCTTACCACTCAGTGGGCCAAGTGCAGAAAAGACGAGAGATGTTCACAGGACAGCTTTTAGCTAGGATATGGGAGATGCATTTCAGGTTATGCAAGGAATGTTAAAAAGGGGGTTAATATTGTCTTCAAATATGCAAAGGGATTTTATATGAGAGTTGGTCAATGTAATAGCAGAGAACTGATGTGTTACCTTTTAAATGTGGTGGGTCTAAAGGGGTACTGTCAGGAAGCAGATTTCAGCTTGGTGTGAAGGAGAATTGCTGATAATCAAGCCAGGTAGTACTAAAAAGTCCTCTTGAGCTACCTAGAGGTCAGCTTAGACTTGAACCAATCAAGGGGAAAATGGACATCCATTGGTTAAATAAATCTCTCCCCTGAAGACATACAAGACTGCAGTAGATGGTGTATTAGTTTCATGTGGCTGCTGCAACAAATTACCACAAACTTGGGAACTTTAAATAAATAAATAAATAAATAAATAAATAAATAAATAAATAAATAGATTAACTCACAGCTCTGGAGGACAGAAGTCTGAAATCTCAGTGTCAGCTGGGCCGTACTCTCTCCTGAGGCTCTTGGGGAAGATCCATGTCATACCTCTCAGCTGCCATATTGGCTGTTGGTGGTCCTCTTCATTGGATGACATACAGTTCTATTACCCCAACCTCGGCCTCCACTTCTCATGGTCTTGTCCTCAGTAGTTTCTTCTCTGCCTCTCTTTTGTAAGGATACTGCTGATTTAGGCCCCATCCACACAATCTAGGATAAGATCTTCCCCTCCAGAGTCTTAAGCTTCTCTTTTGCCAGATAAGGTAATATTCACAGGTACGGATTTAGGAGGTGCACATCTAGTTTTGCACATTTAGCCCATTAGAGAAGGTTTCAAAGTTCTAAGTCTCAAATTTTATCACTCCATGATTCAATATCTGATTTCAGTCTTTTTTCTTTCTTTTTTTTTTTTTTAAGATTTTGTTTATTTATTTGACAGAGACACAATGAGAGAGGGAACACAAGCAGGGGGACTGGGAGAGGGAGATGCAGCTTCCCACCAAGCAGGAAGCCTGATGCGGGGCTCAATCCCAGGACCCCAGGATGATGACGTAAGCCGAAGACAGACACCTAACGGCTGAGTCACCCAGGTGCCCCTGACTTCAGTTTTGAGGAAGTACTGAAGAGGCAAATACTAAAGAAAGCTCCAAGGAAAATTAGCAATCTATAGTGTTGATGCCCCAGTTAAAAAACAAACAAACAAACACTGTAAACCAAGAGCAGCTCAGGTTTAGCACATCAGTAGAATGGATACACCCTGACTGCCCTGGACACTTTATCTCTCCCATAATATAGGATTTGTTTTATACAGGATTTTAAACACATGAATAAAAATAAAACACTAAGCCTTTAAATATAAGTCATGATATAGATGGAACAAGACAAAAATGGCCTTCTTATGAAAGCAGATGGGGAAATATACATGTATTTTAAAATTTTCAAAGTATTGAACTACTTCAAGATTCAAATATATTAATAAAAATTAACGTGAGAAAACTATATGTACCTACTTTGTAAAGAATGGTATACAAATAAAGAGAAAGGAAAGATGATTTCATTAATTCTCCTTTCAATAATTTTCTTATATACAACATTTTTTTCCACTTAGATTGAACATTTATTCACTAGATTGATAAGAAGTACTAGTCTTGGATCAACAGATTACTGCTTCTCTGGAGTTTTAAAAATTCTAATAGCTATTTTTAAAATGATTTGAATGCTCATGTAGTTTAGTATTGTTTTGCTAAATGATTTCTCTCTACTTTTACAGAAAAGAAGACAGATAAAAGCAGTTTTATATGACTGCACTCATTTTTCAAAACTGAGTTTGATAGTTTGGTCTGATGATTATATCTTCTACTTTTATTCCTTAGTCGAATAAACATTCAATAAGTTCTTGGGAAATGGAGCAAACCAAATATGGAAATTCACAAACGAATATCTATTGTTTTTATTTGACATAAATACCGACCTTTTTATGCATATAAATGCTCTTTACATGTAAACATTTTTTTTGCTTTTAATAATTGGACTGTCTTTTGAAAAATAAGATTTATTTTCAGTTTCCTGATGGTGACTACCAAGTATGAGTTAGATATAAGAGATCCTTTATTTTAAAGGTATATTTGAATGCTGAATGCTCAGAATAAACATTAGTTTTTATAAAACTGAGTATCACACATAAACTTTTATAACTTCATAGCCAATATTGTCATCTATAATTAATTTAACACGTTAGCTAGCATTTTGCAACTCACAGTTTTTTTCTTTTTTTTTGTCTACCTCAAAGTCCTAAAGATTCAATAATGTCCCAAACATAATTTTTTTTGCCTTATGGACAAATATTGTTATCACCCACAATGTAAATATGTAATTTTTAGTCCAAATACATAATTTTTTCTTTAGACTATTTTAATTCAATTTAAATCATGCACTAGCTAATATGGTAGATATGTAGGTTTTAAGGGATAAATGAAAGAAATTCTCAGACTTCGAATACATTCTTTTACCAAAAAAAATTATAAATCAAAAAAGAATGTGAAAGAATTTTAAGATATGCAAAGTACTAAGGATCAATGTCCGTGTGTAACTCTAGTAAGCCCTACCTTTTTCACCAGGATGAGGCTCATCTACCATTTGTAGAATCAATACCTCATTTTACTTTATTTCTCTTAAGGATGAAAATGTAAGTCTCCTCCTGGCAACTTCTCACCATTTATAATTTGATCTTGAGTAGAAACTGTGAAATAAAGAAAGTTAACTGGTTCACAAAGCTATCTCATTTTCTTGAAAAGTTAAACAAACATAAAACCTACATGGACAACTATTTGTGTTGTCTTCTTTGCTCTTAAACTTGGGTTATTTTGCACTGCTGGAGAGAATTAAACAGAAATAGTGCAGAGCGGTGTCACTAAAAATGCATGTGCCACAATCTCAACGAATTATCCCATGATGCTTGGTATTTTATCTGAAATCCATATTTTTTAAATCTTCCTGTGTCATTCCTCCCCTGTGTCTCATGGATATCTCATGGATGCCCCAGACTCTCTAACATATTTCCATTAATAAATCCAATCTTGTACACTGCTCAGTTAGATCTGTTAGACACCTGTCACAACTGAGAATAAGCAGGCCTGAGATGCTGAAGCTTCTTCTAGTGCTAGGCAAAGAATGAAGGAGCCCTCTCTTTTTTCTGTATGTTATAGCCAATCTGTAACATTGTCACATGTCACATGTCATATCTTTGAACCCAAATATCTTTCAGGTATTTTGAAAGAATCTGTTTCTGCTTTTAAATATATATTCTTTACTTGAACATGGTAAGTTTGCTAACCTGTTTCTTTACTTTTAAAGTTCATATAATAGGAATATCAATCTTACCGAGTTCCTATGGGAGTTAACTGAGAGAGTTTACATAAATCACTGAGTACCTTAGTCTCAGCCTATGAAAAGGACTAAAATGATGTTTTAGTTAGAAGTTATCAAGACTATCATTACCTTTATGATTATCCAATTTCCCCAAACAGAGTGACTCTGTCAATGCCAGGAAAAAAATCCCAAACCTTTAAAATGGCTTACACTACTCTTGATGATTTGGAACCACTTTTCTCCATTCAGTTCTCCATTCATGCTATTTATACTCCCTACACAATCCTGCTAATTCTATCTTGCCTCTGGGGCTTTGCACATGCTGTTTTCTTCTTACCAGCATATCTCGTCATGTGTTTTTGCCCTTTCTACCAATAAGGTGTGGAGTATCTTAAACAAAGGGAAGGGACTACAGATACTATTTAGCCAAAATGACTAATAAAGGTATACTACAGTATTCCTTATAGAAATTTACCCATTTTATTTAAATTTTCACATTTTAAATTAAAATTTAATTAAAATTAAATTTTTGACATGCATATATTTTCATAGTGTTCTTGTATTATTTTTATAATATTGTATCTATAGATATCTCTCCCTTTTCATAGTATATTTTCCTACCTTCCTTCCCTTCCTCCACCTTGATCAGTCTTGTCACATTTTTCTAACTTACCAGTCTCTTCATAGAACCATCTATTGGTTTATCCTTCTTATTAGTGGTTACTTACAATTTGCTGATTTCTATGCTTATTTCATTATTTTCTTTATTCTTCTCTATGTTGATTTTTCAATGGTAAAAGAGATTAAAAAAAATAACTTGTTCACTAATTTATTGCTAGTTCTTAGACTAGTGACTGATACATACGAGGTTTCCAACAAATATTTGTTTAACTAATGCATGAAGGTACAAGCTTATATACCAGCTTCTTTATGAAGTTTTATTATTATTACTACCCATCCAAGATTGGGTTCTGTGCTCATCTTACATTTTTTCAGAGTGCATTCTGTTACTGAAAATGTGTTATGACTGTTTTACCCAATAGACACTAAGAAAGTAGAGGAAAATACTGTGTCATTTTTTTAAATTAAATTAAATTTTTTTTTAGTGATCCAAAATTCATTGTTTATGCATGACATCCAGTGTTCCATGAAATTCATGCCCTCCTTAATATCCACCACCGGGCTCATGCAACACCTCACTTCCCTCCCCTCCAAAACCCTCAGTTTGTTTCTCAGAGTCCACAGTCCCTCATGGGTTGTCTCCCCCTCCCATTTCCCCCAACTCCCTCCTCCTCTCCATCTCCCTATGTCGTCCATGTTATTCCTTATGCTTTACAAGTAAGTGAAACCATATGATAATTTACTCTATCTGCTTGACTTATTTCACTCAGTATAATCTCTTCCAGTCCCATCCATGTTAATACAAAAGTTGGGTATTCATCCTTTCTGATGGAGGCATAATACTCCATTCTATATATGGACCATACCCTCTTTATACATTCATCTGTTGAAGGGCATCTTGGTTCTTTCCACAGTTTGGCAACTGTGGTCATTGCTGCTATGAACATTGGGGTACAGATGGCCCTTCTTTTCATTACATCAGTATCTTTGGGGTAAATACCCAGTAGTGCAATTGCAGAGTCATAGGGAAGCTCTATTTTTAATTTCTTAAGGAATTTCCACACTGTTTTCCAAAGTGGCTGCACCAACTTCCATTTCCACCAACAGTGTAAGAGGGTTCCCCTTTCTCTACATCCTCTCCAACACTTGTTTACTATCTTGTTGATTTTGGCCATTCTAACTGGTGTAAGGTGGTATCTCAGTGTGGTTATGATTTGAATCTCCCTGATAGCTAATGATGATGAACATTTTTTCATGTGTCTGATAACCATTTTTATGTCTTCATTGGAGAAGTGTCCATTCATGTCTTCTGCCCATTTTTTGACGTGATTATCTGTTTTGTGTGTGTTGAGTTTGAGGAGCTTTTTATAGATCTTGGATATCAGTCATTTGTCTTTAGTGTCATTTGTGAATATCTTCTCCCACTTCATGAGTTGCCTTGTTTTGTTGACTGTTTTCTTTGCTGTGAAGAAGCTTTTGATCTTGATGAAGTCCCAAAAGTTCATTTTCAATTTTGTTTCCTTTGCCTTTAGAGACATGTCTTGAAAGAAGTGGTATTGTGTCTTTTTTAACATTCTCATGTCAGCACCTCCCACAATATCCAGCATCTAATAAGAAATCTAATAAATGATTGTTGTATAAAGAAATGAAATTTAATGAATTCAAAATGCAAAGTGATCTCTTTAAAGTATAATCTTGGTTTTATCAAATGTTCTGATCACTAGGATAGTGTTTGACAATCCTTTACGAATATAGGACCTTCTATCTCTGAATGGTAATAAAAATTCTCTTCTAAGAAAATGTCCATGTTTTATTTCTGTCACCCTCGAAAAGTCAGGAGGCAAGTTGTGTAAATAGGTGCTTCCCAGCGTTTTGTCTTATCATTTCTGTAATGTTCTTACATAGCACATCAGGAATTATGGTTTGCCTGACGTACTCTCTTCTCTTCTCTAAAAACAAAAATTTATGTTTTTAGGGCGCCTGGGTGGCTCAGTGGGTTAAGCCGCTGCCTTCGGCTCAGGTCATGATCTCAGGGTCCTGGGATCGAGTCCCACATCGGGCTCTCTGCTTAGCAGGAGCCTGCTTCCTCCTCTCTCTCTCTCTGCCTGCCTCTCTGCCTACTCGTGATCTCTCTTTGTCAAATAAATAAATAAAATCTTTAAAAAAAAAAAAAATTTATGTTTTTATAAACCTATCTCTATCAGGAAACCGTTGTTTTTAGTAATTTGATGTTTATATTTTCCACCACTTTCAAGATTAATAAAAACACCTGAGTGTTTATAGCAGCAATGTCCACAATAGCCAAACTATGGAAAGAACCTAGATGTCCATCAACAGAAGAATGGATAAAGAAGATGTGGTATATATACACAATGGAATACTATTCAGCCATCAAAAGAAATGAAATCTTGCCATTTGCGACGACTTGGATGGTATAATGCTTAGCGAAATAAGACAATTGGAGAAAGACAACTATCATATGATCTCCCTGATATGAGGAAGTGGAGACGCAACATGGGGGGTTAAGGGGGTAGGAGAAGAATAAATGAAACAAGATAGGATTGGGAGGGAGACAAACCATAAGTGACTCTTGCTCTCACAAAACAAACTGAGGGTTGCTGGGGGGAGGGGGTTTGGGAGAAGGGGGGTGGGTTATGGACATTGGGGAGGGTATGTGCTATGGTGAGTGCTGTGAAGTGTGTAAACCTGGCAATTCACAGACGTGTACCCCAGGGGATAAAAATATATTATATGTTTATAAAAAATAAAAAAAAATTAATAAAAATGATCATGTTGTCATTTCAAATTTTCTTTTTTAATACCTTTTTTCTTCTTCTTTCCTCCTTCTCCTTCTACACATGAGCTGCTATGACAGAGATTGACTACATAACAGAACATATATGGGCATTCAAATCCAGTCTTTAGTACTTCTTATCTCATGTGGTTTTCAGTAAATTACTTCACATCTTTTTGTTTTTTTATAAACATATAATATATTTTTATCCCCTGGGGTACAGGTATGTGAATCGCCAGGTTTTACTTCATCTCTTTGAATTTAATTTTCCTTACCTTTAAATAGCAATGATGATAAAAATCATAGTTGTCTGAAAGGATTGCCATAGGGATTAAATGACATAAGACAAATAACGTTCCCAGTACATATGAGTTCTCCTGTTAGGTGTTCTCTAGTGAGAAGTGATATTCAAAGATTGTACCTAGTACTAAGTGAAAACCCACCAATATTCTGTAAGGCTAAAAGAATGGATCCTGTTCCTTCCTGATAGCTTTTCCAGCTGTTTCTCATCATCTAAAAGGTCTGTTTTGCAGCGTCATAATGTTGGGCTGCTATCTCCAGGAAGCAGTCTGGCCTGGTTTCCTTGCTATTGAGTGAGGTTTCAGGGCACCAGTCCTAAAAAGTGACATTTCATTTATATTAGATTACTTACATTCTCCTTAAGGGACCTGTACTGATAATTTCATGAATCTTTAAAACCCCCAATACTATTATAGAATGTAATTTCTGTCATAAAATTCAGTAAAACATGAAGCTCCTAAGTGACCCCTTTGGATTTTTAATGATTCTATAAATGCATGACTAAAATAATTTATAAAGTTAAGTGAGTTATTCAACACATCAATATGGGTAACTCAAACAGGTGTTTCAGCAAAATTGTAAACTGCTCCAGGTTGTGGACCTTACCCCTTTATTCCTCTTTCTGAAAAATGCATCTAAACTATATCACTAAACTCACTCTGTAAATTTTGTAAACCTGATAATTCCACAGTGATGTTCTCAGATCATTAAACTATTTTTTTTAAGATTTTATTTATTTATTTGACAGATAGAGGTCATAAGTAGAGAAGCAGGCAGAGAGAGAGAGGAGGAAACAGGCTCCCTGCTGAGCAGAAAGCCCGATCCCAGGACCCTGGGATCATGACCTGAGCTGAAGGCAGAGGCTTTAACCCACTGAGCCACCCAGGCTCCCCTCATTAAACTATTTTAAGACTATTCCCTGAATTCAGGTTTGCTTTTCTTTACTAGGAGAATTTGTTTATCAATCTTTTTCAAGGCCTTTTGTTTTGTTTTGTTTTGTTTTGTTTTGTTTTCTTGTTTTGTTTTGTCTTTGGTTGTTGTTTGTTTGGTTGGTTTCTATGCATTTTGATTAAATAATACTTGGGGGTTTTAAAATAAAAAATAGTGGATACTCCAGGATAATTATGTGCTTACTGTGCCTGGTGAACTAAGAGTCCTTAGTTATTTTCACAAGTAATACTTGATTTTGCTTTCATAGACTTCAGGTAAGGTTAACTTTCAGAGTGAAAGAATATCTGATTTTAATCCAATTATATATTTTTAAAAGCATTGTGACAAATTATATAGACTTATTTTCCTTTTCCATAAAATATTGATCAGTTATGAGAATGTTGGGAGGATTAAAAAGAGTAAAATATGTCAATATTTATTATAGGAAAGGTGCTCAATAAATATTACTTCTTTTCTCACTTCCTTCTAATCACACTGGTTTATTTTATGCTTTATGCTTTTATGCTTTATGAACATGACATTCTAAAAATAGAGAACAAGATGAGAAATGCATTTGCTAACCTTTTTTATCATTTTTTTTCTTCTATTCAAATAAATAGTAAACATCTTCCTACTGTCCTCTCTTATTTAGCATTTTAGATTTTTTTTTTTGTAAAAATTATATTATTTCCTACTGGCATTGCCATTTCTTTGTTCACTACTTAACAAGTCATGATTTTTATTTTTGGAAAATTTACTATTTTGCTTTGTTACAACTTTGTTTCTTCATACTTTTTGGTGACTGTCATCATTACTGGGCTAATTCATTAAGGAGGATATTTTATTACCAATTTTTTCAGATATATATTCTGATGAGAATGTAAGTGACATCTAACAAAATGACAGGAAAGATATAAACTGTTGAAGAGCCTATTTACTGCCATTAACTAGCCATCATCAGATGTTAAATATATTTTTTAAAATATCAAGATATTGAAAAAATCATAATGGATTGACAATGAGTCACAACTTAAATATTTATGAATTTACATAGTTTCTCTCAATATTCAAATCTAAGGGTAAGCAAGTCTCAAAATGCTCTTTCTGAAAAATATAGAGAATTAGCACTTTAAAAAAAAAAAGTTATTTATTTGTCAGATTGAGAGAGAGAGAGAGAGCACAAGGGGGAACAGCAGGGAGAGGGAGAAGCTGGCTCCCTGCTGAGCTAGGAGCCCTGATGGAGGACTTAATCCCTGGACTCTGGGATCACGACCTGAGCAGAGGGAAGATGTTTAAATGACACAGCCACCCAGACATCCCAAGAATTAGTACTTTTATACAGCTTCTCGTTATACTTGTTCCTTTGATCTACATATGCACTCATTCCACGCTTATGGAAAATTCAGATTTTCACATTCTTATCTTCTTCTTTAATTATTTTTATTTGCATTATCATTTTCAGTTCTGTCAAACTAGACATTATTTTTACATGGCTGCTTGGGTTTAAAATGCACATGTATCTCCTTTGTTGAATAACTGAGTGAGTGAATTAATGATGTGTGTAGGGTAGAAGTGATCCTGTATGCTTCAGTGAGTAAAAAGAGATTCTAAAAGGTTATAGCTTTAGCCAAACCCCAGAGCTGACTCCAACTCTGATTTTCTAAATCTCAGTCCTTTCTTTATTCTTTCAGTTACAATCTTTTCAAACTTCCATTTCTCTTTGAATCTTCCTAAAGTCATGATAAGCTCTCTTCCTTAAAGACCTTAGTTGATTTACTAAGACTTTTTTTTTCCTCTTTATAAAAGATAATATTAATTTATAAACACAAGAAGATTTAGGTATACCATCTGTATTAGTCTCTAGAGAAAAAGAAGCAATACAGAATCAATTCATAGTCAATCAACATGAATATACACTATATATGAATTGATATGAATATGAATGAATTTTATATACATGAATTGGCTCATGTAATTATGGAGGCTGGGATGTCCCAAGGTCTGCTGCTGGGATGTCCCAAGGTCTGCTGTTGAGATCAGTGGTGTAAGCTCTACTCTGAAAGCCATCAGACTCAAGAACCAAGAACAGCTGATGTTTCAGTTCAAGTTCAATGGCAAGAAAGTACCCATGTCCCAGTACAAAGCAGTCAGGTGGAAGGAGTCCCTTCTTACTCACAGGACGGTTAGCACTTTTGTTCTATTCAGGCCGTCAGCTGATTGGATAAAGACAACCCACATTTGGGAAGGCAATCTGCTTCAATCAGTGCACTGGTTAAAATGCTAATCACATCCAAAATTACCTTCAAGGACACACCCAGAATAATTTGACTGATTATCTGGGGACCCAGTGGCCTAATCTAGTTGACACATAAAATTAACCATCACATCACCTTTTTTTCATGTTGTTTGGGAGACGTTTTTAATGCTTATCATTTATGTGGAAAGAGAACAAATTATTAAGGCAATGTGCTCTCTTACTTAGGCTCTGCATAACCAATAAAGAAGAAAATGACAAGCTTTCTTGGAGATGCACTTAATTTTTTTAAGCTTTAGGACTTTCTGAGTGTTTTCTCAATGTAGTGGCAGAAAAGAGTCAATTGAAAATTATTTCAGAAGAAAATTTAATTACTTTGTAGGATTAAAATTTTAATTATGAGTATTCAATTAAATGTTAATATTGAAATTTGCTTTTCAGATTTTTATGCAAATATGGTCTCTCAAATGAACAAACTAAAGATAAAGGAGGTTCATAGTAAAGACTTTTTTTGCAGTTCATTTAATCACTGATAATTGACTTTGAGGAACATTCTATACTTATGACATAAAAAGTAATAATAAGTCTACTCTTACCTGATTTACTGGGAAAAAAAAATTTGGTTGGTTGATATAGGATGTGGCTACCTAAACAATTTAGGGAGGGACTATCCTTATGGAAAATTGGAAGTGATGCAGCATTTTAGAAAAGAAATGATTAAAAACAAATAAAATGAATTTTGATGTTTTTCTTTTGTCACTCTAATCCCCACTAATATAGAAATGTATTTAGAGGGGCACCTGGGTGGCTCAGTGGGTTGAGCCTCTGCCTTTGGCTCAGGTCATGGTCTCAGGGTCCTGGGATCGAGCCCTGAATCGGGCTCTCTGCTCAGCGGGGAGCCTGCTTCCTCGCCCCCTGCCTGCCTCTCTGCCTACTGTGATCTCTCTCTCTGTCAAAAAAAAAAAAAAAAAAAAAAAGGAAAAAAGAAATGTATTTAGAGTTTCATATAATTTTAAGGTTGAAATAGCACTATATTGTATCTAATTTAACATTCTTAATATTACAAATGAAAACTGTGAGGCTAAAAGAGTTACATGACTATTGGTGAAGAAGTTATGCATAGAAAATGTTTCCCTGCTCTAAACACTGCACCATTATACCTTTCAACATCCCTATGTATGGAGCACCAGCTCAGGTGACTTGAGTTTTACTTCTAAATCTGCCAAACTAGTTTGTGATACTGATCATGTCAGTCTCTACTTTTGATGAGGTTGTTGGAAGATATGATCTCTATGATACTTTCCAACTGTAATGGAGGGGAAGGGACATAGATACCTAGAAAGAAAGGAATAAATATAATATAATGGGCTTCATATTAATGAATAATTGTGGTATGCAATGAACAACTTATTTTCATTTCTTTCTCTAGAGATTTCTTCTAAAAATAGAAAGGTTATTAAGGTATATCCTTTACCTATATGATATTATACTTAACTATGTTATGATAAAGTTAATATTAATCTTTTTTTAAGATTTTATTTATTTATTTGAAAGAGAGAGAAAGAATGAGAGCAAGCATGAGAAGGGGTAGGTCAGAGGGAGAAGCAGACTCCCTGCAGAGCAGGGAGCCCGATGCAGGACTCCATCTGCAGACTCCAGGATCATGACATGAGCCAAAGGCAGTAGCTCAAGCAACTGAATTACCCAGGTGCCCCAATATTAATCTTTTAAATGGCCTTGATTGATAATTCAGATTATCAACCCAGTTTTGCTTATCAAATTATAATATAAACACTTTAACTTAATTTTCCAAGATCTGGATTTTTATTGGCTGCATTCAGTTTCCTTTTGAAATTTGAAATGAACTGAATTCTTTGTTTAATAACATAATGCCATATCTTATCAGGGCTTCTGAAGGAAAAACACCTCCACCAAACTAAGTATTCCTAAGTAAAATTCCCTTCAAAGTCTAATTATTTGTTTTGTGAAATGGTTCTTTCTAAAATTCAACAAATTTGGGGCACCGGGTGGCTCAGTCGGTTAAGCTTCTGCCTTTGGCTCAGGTCATGACTCCAGCGTCCTGAGATCCAGCCCCTTACAGGGCTCTCTGCTCAGTGGGAAGTCTGCTTCTCCCTCTCCCACCACCGCTTCTTGTGTTCCCTCTCTGGCTCTCTCTCTCTCTGTGTCAAATAAATAAAATCTTTAAAAATAAGTAAATAAAATAAAATTCAACAAATTGAAAATAAAGACTGGAAAATATGGGGTAAGGAGTATATGACACAGTGTGATGTCATCTTAATGAATGGCACCGTGGATTAAGTAAACTTTTTGTAATAAAAGTTGAAGGAATTTATTGTCAGAGCATATAAGAATATCAATAATTGCCGACATGCTTCTCACTTTAACACACATCTAAAATGTCATGGAACTACATTTTGGTTGCTGCAAAGTATATAATAGAATCTACTTTTAACCACTGAGATAAGTTTTTCCCACTATTTTCTTTATTGCTTATAAAATATATATGTTTTTCATTGATCACTTTTTATTGATTCATATGTGTATGTTTACATACACAGCACAAGGTTTCAGCTTCTTTGAATGTTCTCGATATAATTAATTGAGATAGTTTTTGTAATGTCAAACTAGTATGTCTGACTGGAAATTAAAACAAAAGTTGTACAGGGGCACCTCCGTGGTTCAGTCGGTTAAGAGCTTCCACTCAAGTCATGATCTCGGGTCCTGGAAGTCCTGTGCTGGACCTCCTGCTCAGGAGGGAGTCTGCTTCTCCTTCTCTCTTTGTCCGTCCCCTGCTCATGCTAGTTCTTGCTCTCTCAAAGAAATAAGTAAATTCTTTCTTAAAAAGTGGTATATTTACGATAACATTTCTAAAAAGAATCCCATATGATTGCATTATTTGCTACGGTTAACTTAATTGTACTTTTCCTGATAGAAATAGCACAGGTTATTTCATAGACAATCTACAGTCTTATTCTACACTCCCTTAAAACGAAGTCTGAGACAAGGGTTAAGTGCTAATGTGTTATCTGGTAGATGTTATCCCAGGCCAGCAAGGTGAGAGGGAAAGGAAAGAAAGAGGGCAGAATAGAAGATCATGCCAGGTGACGCATTCCTCCACCAGCCACTGCTTCACACCAAGTTGTGTAACAGATGCATCACTTGGCAAGGACACCATAGCACATCATTAGACAGGCAGTTGATAGAAAATGTCACAGAATGGTCCATAGGAGGGGTGTGAGGGGTAAATGTTGTTGTTCTATCTACAGTTTCTTACTGGTCAGAATATATCCTAAGAAGAATTAAAATTATTCTTCTTCAGGTTTGCTTTGTGGACATTTCCCCTTTATCAGTTTCTCCAGAAGCTCCACCTATGGCCTGAGGCGTTGCGCTTCCTCCATTCCTGGAAGTGATCAGAAATGGCAGGAAGTCAAGGTATGTAACAAGTGGATTTCAAGAGCAGCAGTAGGCAAGGATGAATCTTGAGCAAGTGCCTGATTAGCTGAGGTGGTACATTTGAAAGCATGACCTTGGAAAGAAGTAGCTACAAATGCAGCTGGGGCAGAACAAGTGGCTAATGATCTGCAATTTGAGGAGACACAGGATAATTGTCTGAGAAATCTACAGTAGCTCCTTGAATGTTGTCCATATTTCATCTATATCGTATGTATTTTTTTATTTTTTTTAAAGATTTTATTTACCCATTGGACAGATAGTAGTAGTAGACACAAGTAGGCAGAGAGGCAGGCAGAGAGAGAGGAAGGGAAGCAGGCTCACCACTGAACAGAGAGTCCGATGCGGGGCTGGATTCCAGGACCCTGGGATCATGACCTGAGCCGAAGGCAGAGGCTTTAACCCACTGAGCCACCCAGGCGCCCCTATATCATATGTATTTTTGATAGCTGACTGGTACCTGACTTTTGGATGGTATTTTAATACACATGAGCAGCTTTACTAACTGTACTAACCTAAATGCATAGCAAATTCTGCTTTTTATTTTAAAGACCAAATTATCTAGTAAGAATTAGAAAATATAAGTATTTTGAGTAATTAGTGCCATATTTAAAAACACATCCATTGCATTTTGGTCTGATCAGTTTTGCCATTCTTCTTATTTTTTCTTTAAAACAGCAAAATGGTAGCATGCAAAGATTTACAAATTTTCCTAGATCATCAGATTATTAATAGCATTTAATTTGTCCAATTGTCTTGTAAAATGTCAGGTTGCAATCAATGATTTTAAAAACACAGAAACTTTCATATATCCCTAATTTCTATAAACTTTACTTCTATTTCTAAAACCACAATTTTAATGAATAAATAAATTTTTCTTAGTTTATACCTTTGATTTTGTTTTTCCTCTTCAGCATTGACTAGTTCTTTTGTTTAAGTTTATGGAGTAAAGCTAATTGCTCCCTGTTATCATTCAGTGAGGAGGTAGCCCTAAAATAGGTGCAGAGAAAATTTATTCCAAGGATTTACAAAGACAGAATTATGAATTGTCCGCCGGCTGCAAATGAAAACACTCTCATAAATTGCCTCAGGAAAATCATGATCAAATGGGTTTCAAACAAGCCCAGATCAGGGAGAACTCTGTGCTGCTTCAGAAAGAATCAGTGACATGATACACATTTTTACACATTTTGCTGCATTAAATAAACGCTATACATAATTTTCTTGAAGATACCCTAGTTTTTAAAATTTCTTTCAATTATGCATTTAAATGAAATTAGAAAAAAGTTATTCCCAAAATACAATATACAATTTGTTTCAAAATCACAATATGTTAAGATATCCTAAAACTTTGATGTATACTTCTGTCATAGAAGAAACTCAGATTATTTGCGGGAAGTCTATTCTCATATGGAAAGTAGAATTACATTAATAGGCACTGTGATGGTTATTGGATTAAACACATAAATGCATCTCATATAGGATGAGAGTCAATAAAACTTGGTGTGCCTAAGAATTTATTAGATTTATACTGCAGTATGTCTTGTAATGCATCGATTTTATACAGCTTTACATTTTAAATGTTTGCCAATGAAATATGTACAGCATATAGAATTTTAGATTCTTAATTTAAATTATTGAGTGTATTACTGTTCAAGGTTTTAAAAAGCAAATTTTATTTGAAATTAACTGTTTAAGAATATAGGACTTGAGTAGCATTATTAACTAATGCTTTATCTTTAACATACATATTTTAGGGGCAACTGGCTCAGTAAGTTAAGCAGCTGTCTTCAGCTCAGGTCATGATCCCGGGTCCTGAGATTGAGTCCTGCATTGGGCTCCCTGCTCAGCGGGAAGCCTGCTTCTCCCTCTCTCTCTGCCTCCCTCACCCCCACCGCCCCTTGGGCTCTCTGTCTCAAACAAATAAATAAAACCTTTAAAAAATACGTATTTTATATTATTAATAATATCGCCTCTGTAGTTAAATATTGGAAATACCAAAGATGCATGTCCAGAATTAGTTTAATATGAGCATAGATTATTTGTGCTCTTTTATGAGTAAAGATTTCTTGACCTAAATCAGTAAGCTTTGAATTGTTTTCTAGTCATGTTTGTATGTGTGCATTTTTTTTTTAATTTTTAAAGATTTTATTTATTTATATGACAGACAGAGATCACAAGTAGGCAGAGAGAGAAAGGAAGCAGGCTCCCTGCTGAGCAGAGAGCCTGATGCGGGGCTAAGGGCTCCATCAGGACCCAGAGATCATGACCTGAGCTGAAGGCAGAGGTTTTAACCCACTGAGCCACCCAGGCGCCGCTGTATGTGTGTATTAAGTGAATGTATGATTAACATTTTATTTCTTCATCTGTCATTCACAAGTCCTATATGTTCTGGCTGTGGTATTGCACGTGGAAGAATAATGTTAAGGTGAGATTACTGGCGCTGCCTTTGCGGGGTCTTCAGTTTCGTCTTTTTTTTTTTTTTTTTTTTTTTATTTCCAGCATAACAGTATTCATTATTTTTGCACCACACCCCGTGCTCCATGCAATCCGTGCCCTCTATAATACCCACCACCTGGTACCCCAACCTCCCACCCCCCGTCCCTTCAAAACCCTCAGATTGTTTTTCAGAGTCCATAGTCTCTCATGGTTCACCTCCCCTTCCAATTTCCCCCAACTCCCTTCTCCACTCTAAGTCCCCGTGTCCTCCATGTTATTTGTTATGCTCCACAAATAAGTGAAACCATATGATAATTGACTCTCTCTGCTTTTCTTTATGCATCATGCATTTGTGAATATCTTTGACTAATCTTTAAGATTTCAGTTCATGACCACAGAATAGAGAAAACTAATCTACATATATCATTGAACCTATGATCTTTAACTAATTAGTGCTTTCAACAAACTGAACACCTAATAGTTAAAAATTATAGATTCATCTTCCATTTCCAAAATTCAATAATATTTTGAATGGTATAACCAAAGAAGTTTTGTATCATCTATGGTTGATAATCTATAGCAACACAGTTTTATAATTAGTAACTGTTTGAGGTCCAGCTGTTGTTTGGGCAAAATACCCATACTTAACCAGAACCAAATGATTAATTTTACAATTTTTGTATCTTTGTGTATATGCTATTGCTGTTAAAGATGTGTACTATACATAAGTAGTTTTGGGAACAATGTCTGAAATATCTGTAGCATTTTATACCTCATCTTTTATTAAGTTCAATTTTAGTATGCTTTGTGTAATGTAATAGTAATATGCATTCATTTATTCTTAGAATTAATAAAGAATGAAATGATCTAGCATTATATAATTTAATAAAAATGTCTTTTTTATGATCATCTGGGTTTCAGTATGATTTTTTTCAATATCAATCTAATCTAGCTTCAATAACCTGTCAAGACAACTCTGTCTTTTTTAAAATTTTCTGTAATAAGCACCAATTCTACCAAGAAAATACTGTGCATAGATTAATCCTATTTTACTGAAAAGGAATTATTCATAATTGCAAGTGGACTTTGGATAAGCTAATATTTAAAGAGAATTATTTATGGGACTAGGTAAAAATGTGCCCCAATGAAAGTCTTCCAGCAGAACTGCAGATGGACAGTACAAATCGGGTGATAATGAGGGCAAGAAACTTGGCTAGATTTCTGGATAATTTCATTAAGATCCCTTGGAACAATACTTACAGAGTTATAAAGTATGATGGACCAGAGTTCAGGAGATAACTCTCTCAGGATCAAGGACAGAAGATGTCAAGATAGAGTGAAAACTAAGCCGAAAGCCTTTTTTTGAATTTTAACAAGTGAATATGGCTTTAAAAAAAAGTTTTTTTTTTTACTTGAAACAAAGGATTTTCAAGGTATTGTTCAAATTAAAGATCTTTCTCCATAACAAGCAGTGTTACAGAGTGTGTTGACCCTGATTCTCACTCCATTATGCAGTCAAATTACTTAATTAACAAAATAACTATGTTTTGCTTAAAACCAATGAGGAGTTTCTCAAATCTCTAGCCTTCCGTGTTTTCTCTTCACTATGCTGATAAAATTTTTCTTAAGCACTCTAAGAAGGTCAAACTTCGACCTACGAGTTCTAAGGAGCTGAAGGGGGTCCTTCGTTGCTGTCTGCATTGCTGGGCTCCTCTACTGATCGTCTCTGTCCTCCCAACCCCAGCTTTTCCTGCTTCTCAGCTCCGTCTCAGCCTTATCTTTCTCTTAGACCTCATTATTTGCAACATTAATTTCTGACAGGGTGATTTATGTACATATTACATATTAATAAATACAACACTAGATCTCAGAATTTTTATGACAATTCAATAGCTTATAGGAGAATATTTTGTGTTTGCTTCTTCTGAGCTCAACATTTAAGAACCGCTGGTTACTGATCAGCGTTTCTCGGCCATCGCTATGAGAAAGGTTTCTGTAAAGTATAAGCCATTATTTCACCTCTAATTTTCTTCCTTGTGGGTTTTCAATATAATTTTCCTTCATATGTCTTCTTCCTTCATATGTCTATGACAAACATCTTAGGTGAATTGCAGTTGGAACTGTTTGTTCTAAATTCATTTTTCTACTACCTAAAGAATATGAAAGCACTGAGGAAAAATCTAGAATGAAATGAATGAAGAAAGGATAAAATATAGATTTTAATAGAGCATCTGATTCAGAATAGAAACTAAATTGGAAAGGAAATAGAGGTGAGGAAATGTCCTATGTTCTTCTTTGCAAATTAATTATAACGTTACTTACATATAGCAAATCCTGCTTTCAACAGCCTTGTGGTATTTTAACGCATCTTGTTCTCTTAACTGAAATTATGTATTATAATGCAAAATATGACATAATTCATTTATTAAAAAATAGTCTCTATTTTAATCACACAGAAAGAAAACTAAGGACTTTTTCTTACTTCTCCCCTCAAATATTTGTGGCTTAGCCCTTTTTCACACAGATCAACTTAATTCATTCTACTTTATTCACTTTTCCTCTTCCTCTTCCATCTTGGCTCAAAACTGCAAGCACACGCAAGCACTTGCTGGAAAGGGAATGGTTGTAAAACTTACTGAATATGAATATTTTGCCTTTCATATCAATCTTAACAATATTTTACCTTCTGCATGTCAACGATCAGTGAGGTTTCTGATGGTTTTGTGTCCAAGAAAAATGTCAAAGGCACAGCCTGCTGGACCTTACATGGCCAGTAGCCTTTCTCTGTATTTGAAGTATGTAATCTATCGTTGGTTCTGTAATATGTTCCAAAAATGGCTCTCCAGCTTTCTGTCTAAGGATAGTAAATCTTGAAAATCTCCATTCTTGTTTCTGTTTTTGTTTTGGTGACATGTTCCAAAGACTGAATTACAAGTATCATATCAAGAGCCAAGTCCCCACAGAATTTAGACAAGTTTCCTTTGGTCCATGAATGTCTAACATCATTGTCCACATTGTCCAGAAAGACTGGTTTCTGAAGAATCTGTGGAGATTGTGCTAAAACTTATTTTAAATCTCAGTATCTCAAGGGAATTTTTAATCTTTCTCAATAACTAATAGAGGTATGTGTGGTTCTTAGAAAAAATACATCTGGTTGCATTTTTCACAGTAGACCCAAAATTATAATGTTGATGTCAGAGTGATCACCAACAGAGTTCATGTTATGTCAGTCAGCTAAAGATAGATGTTTTACAACAAACACTCCAAGAATCTATCATGCAACATAGTAAGCATTCATGTCTCACTTACATGTCTGTATTGTGGCTGATGACTGGCAGACTGTTCTGGGTTGAGTCCTAATGAACTTTGTCTATATCTGCTCCACATGACTTTTATTCATCTGAGATCACAGGCCACCATGGTGTCATGTCCCCACGGTGATTACAAAAGCTCAAGAAAGCAAAAAAGAAACGCATTGTTTCTTGAGACCACAGTCAATAACAAGTACACATGCCACTGGCCACAACTAGTTAGCAGGGCAGGTCTAAATCAATGAGGTAGTTAGAATAGCATACCCCACCTGCAGTGGGAGCACCCGACAGGGCCCTACAAATCCCTGAATCTTTCAATACCTTGTCTCTGCTATTTTCAGTGTCTCTTCACCCTCAGGATTGTTGTAGTGTGGGCACTCTTTCAGAATTTGTAATAAAGGTTGACAACACGAGAGGAGGAAGAAAGAATACAACTTTTTATATGGTCTCTATTGGCAGATGTAAAACTTTTCCAGGAAACCTCTGAAAATTTTCCCAGGGGTTTATTTTATAGGCTAAAATTGGGTCACATACCCATTTTTGAACTACTCACTTGCATGGGAATGATCTTATCTTTAGATCAATCATTCCTACCTTTGGAGCTGGCAGAGGTGGCAATAAGGTCAACATTTTTAGATGCACATGTTTTTTATTTGTTTCATTTTGTTTTGTTTTGTTTTATGGGAGAGGATGGGTTGAAGGGAGGTGAGAAAGACATTGGATTCAATTCAGAGTTTTATAAGGAAGAAGGGGAAATGGACATTGGATATTAGCAAACAGTATGCCATACATTTATATAATGCTCTTTGTTCATTTTTCTTTGCTTATCACAAGAAAGGATTGCATTTTAAGAAACAGGATTCAAACACCAGCTAACTAAGCTTCCATACAGCTCATACCAAATCCCAAAGAAATACATTCACATATATTGTAAAATTTTTTAAAAACCTTTATACATCTCTCTCACTGCAAATATTAATAACGTGTGTTGACCTAAGGCATTTTCCATGCCAAACTTATCAAATATCCTCACAGATAACCCTTTTATCTTTTCCATTCCTACCTTTTCTTTCATCTCTTTTCTGTACATAGTAATTTAATTATCTGACATACTTCAATTTTCCTGTCCTCCACAATTCAGATTTTACCCAACAGAAGTGACTAAGAAGTTGACCTGGAAAATATGAAGCCTGCATCTTTTTAAGGGATAGAGGAGGAAAACGTTTGCAAATAATTTTAATGTAACATTTTCCTTTTTTTATTGCTATCATGTATGTATATAAAAATATAAATGAATCTGAAAGGTGATAGATATTTTCAGCATATTATGAAATCCCAAAGGAAGTTGAACATAATCTATTTCTTCTTATAATAGTTCATTATAGTGCACCTTCCTTAATGTTTCTAAGTCATCCAGTTCTTTTGTATCTGGCAATGAATATTTATATACATATACATATACGTATAAAGCCATTTTAATCTTAAAAAAGTGCCTATTAAACCTACCTCCATTTTAGAAATTTCATATTTATAAATCTACATAAGATCATTATGTCCACAGACTTAATTCCCCCATATTTTTAATTGTTTTTTCTGTTTTATTCAGTTAAGATTATTTGTAGACTAACACCTATTTGCACATTCTTTTTCCTCTTGAATGTGTATTTATTGTTTGCCTTTTGTGAATGTGGATGTGGACTTAATGCCGTCCACTGGCTCAGCTGACCCCAATGTACTGTAATCATTGCTTACTTTTTAAAAAATTTTAATTTCAACATAGATAACATACGGTGCTATATTTCACTTACCTGCACTTTATTTTCTTCATTTCAAGAAAGGATTGTAGTTATCATTCATATGTGAGTCTATCCAGAAGGGAAGGACACTACAATAGTTAAATAAAAAAAAGATTCTTTTATCTGAGAATTTAGGATCTTAGGGTTTACATTCAAACTTGCCATAATAGAAAAGAACATGTTCCAGTGAATGTATTTCTTTTATTTCTTGAGGCTATACACTCAACACATACATGCATATGTGCATAATATTTCTAATATTTAGAAACGCACACTATGTTTCTATTTGGATTCAATAGTTAAACAACTTATTTCTTTAAATTTCACCTTTATTTTGCACTCCATGTCAATGAGTGATACAAACCAACATTGACAGGTTAATGTAAATCTCTAATCATACTGGTGGAATGGCTGCAGCCAAGAAATAAAGCATGTTTAAGAATTTTGAACTATGCTATTTTATTATTTTTCCAAAGTATTTTATTATATTTTTGTGATTATACAAAGAATGTACTTACTGGAAAAAATATTTAGTGAAAATTAAGAAATTAAAAAGAAAATACCTACAAGCTCACAGTTAAGTGACAACTACTTTAGAAAAATAGTAGTTTAAACAACTACTTTACACAAAATATATATATTGTGCGTGTGTTTGTGTATATGTGTATCTGCACATATACACATCTCTAGGTTAAAACCATGATTTTAGCCTAGAGATGTGTGTGTGTGTGTGTGTGTGTGTGTGTGTATTAATAGTAGGCCATAGGTTTAGTAAAGTATAATGGGCCACTAAACTGTAATTGTAATAAAAAGCTATCAGGAAAAAACTCATGTATTCGAAAATTTAATGGCATTAAAAATATTCATAATCACCTAATGAGAAAAGTACTTTATAATATACTGCATATATGCTATTATGTTAATATATGGCAAGTATTTTGAATATAGGTATATAAATAAACCTTATTTTTACCTGTATCTATATCCATATCTATTTATAACTGTAAAAAGCTGCAGATACACATATACCTACTGAGCCTGGGTGGCTCAGTAGGTTAAGCATCCGACTCTTGATTTTGGCTCAGGTCATAATCTTGGGGTGGTGGGATGGAGCCCTGTGGCAGGCTCCGCACTGGGCATGGAGTCAGCTTGTCCCTGTCCCTCTGCTCCTCTCCCTGCTATCATGTTCTGTTTCTCTCAAATAAATAAATTAATTAAAAATAAAATAAAATAAAACCATGTATATATAAATCACTGTGTAAGACAGTTGCTTGAATGCAGTTAAGATATTCCATGGATTCTTTGTTATTTGTTTAAGCTAACTTCTTAAATGTTAATTACTGGAAAGAGATTTTTTAAAATATTTGTTATTAGCTTTGAATCACTATGTGATTATTGAATATAATTATATCCTGCATGAGGTCTCTATTTTTTTTAACTTAATTTTTTTCAGTGTTCCAAGATTCATTGTTTATGCACCACACCCAGTGCTCCATGCAATATGTGCCCTCCTTAATACCCACCACCAGGATCACCCAACCCCCAACCTCCCTGCCCTCCAAAGACATTTTAAAATGTATGTCAGATGTCACAGTTGGCCCCCACAGAGACAGTGGCAGATCCTGTACCTTTGTAAAGCAGCAGTATGCCACTATCACTTTCCTGTGGCCATCATTTGAAAGCCCAACACCATTTTAGCCAGGGATAAAGAATATATCTGGACAAAGTTTCCATTTTTTCTAACATTTGTTTCTAAGGCATTTATTTTATGAATTGCCTGTTTGTGTCCTTTGTCTTCTTAAAATGCTTTTCTGACTGTTTTCTTGTAGGTAGTATGTATACTAAAAACTAACAGTTTGTCATTTATCTCCAATATTCTACTTAATTGTGTCCTTAGTCTTTCTAAAATGTTTATGTGGTTGGGATCCCTGCATGGCTCAGTTGGTTAAGCATCTACGTTTGGCTCAGGTCATGATCCCAAGGTCTTGGGATTGAGTCCCTCTGCGCAGGGAGCCTGCTTTTCCCTCTGCCACTCCCCCTACTTGTGTTCTCTCTGTGTGTGTCTCTCTCTCCCTCTGTCAAATAAATAAATAAATAAAATCTTATAAATAAGTAAAATGTTTATGTGGTCAAATTTATTCATATTTTTTATTTATGTTTTCTTCCTTTGTAATAATTTCTTACTAAAAGAGATTTCTCAAAACCAACATCAGATGGTTACTGGTATTCTACTTTATTTTATTATTTCTTTAAAAATAATAATGCTGTAATCTGTCTAGAAATTAGCTCTGTGTGTGTGCGTGTGTGTGTATGCCTAGATGTGTGTATGTTGCTATAGAGTCTTAATACGTGTGTGTAGGTGTGTATGTGTGCTTAATTCTTTATTTAAATTCAGTATAGTTAACATATACTATATTACTAGTTACCAGGGTAGAATTTAGTGATTCATCATTTGCATGCATCACCTAGTGCTCTTGATTAGAATGTTTCACTTGTTTTCCTTGCGCCATCTTTCTCACTGATTTGAAAGGGTCTGATTCTCTGGGTTTCTTTGTCTAGGTCTATTCTCATGTAAGTGCCAGTCCTTATCTTTGAAGTTTTATATTTTCTATTAATATTTGATGGTTTTGTACCTCCAAATATTCTCATTTTTTAAAATACACTTATATTTCAACTATTTGTCATTCAAGTAAACTTTTGCAATATGTTTGATAAATTAAACTTATGCATTAGTTTGGGAAAAGTTAACCAGTGTTTATTTATGAGTCTCTTTTTCAATGTCTTATTGGCTGAGTTCTTAGTTAAGCTTAAAGTTATTTTTTAAAAACAAAATGAAACAAAATAACCAAAAGGTGAAAACTCATCTCTATTTTTTTTTCTTTATTTTAAACTTTTTTTAAAAAAATATTTTATTTATTTATTTATTTGATAGAGAGAGATCACAAGTAGGCAGAGAGGCAGGCATAGAGAGGAAGGGAAGCAGGCCCCCTGCTGAGCAGAGAGCCTGATGTGGGACTCGATCCCAGGACCCTGAGATCATGACCCGAGCCGAAGGCAGCGGCTTAACCCACTGAGCCACCCAGGCACCCTCATCTCTATTTTTTAAAAAATATTTTATTTATTTATTTGAGACAGAGAGAGTGCCTGAGTGGAGGGGAGGGGCAGAGGAAGAGGGAGAAGCATGCTCCCCACTGGGCAAGGAGACAGACTTAGGGCTCCATCCCAGGGTTCTGGGATCCAGACCTGAGCTGAAGGCAAACACTTAACCTAACCCGTTAACCAACTGAGCCACCCAGGCACCTTCCATTTCTTATTTTATGCATTTTCCCTAGAGTATCTCATCCAGCTTCATGGTTCCAACTGTAACTTCCGTGAATTTCCAGATTGTGTATTTTGATTTCAAACTTTTCATGTTAACTTCATTAGGTAATGATCAGTAAGCACTTACTAGGTGTAGATACTGGATGCAGTGCTTTATGTGGATTATCTCATTTTTTTCCTGAAGAACAACTCCTTAAAGGATTATAATCAGTATTTTATAGATGATGAAACTATGGCCCCAAATGATTAAAAAGTCTGCCCAAGCTCACTGAAGTGGAAAAATACATAGGAATTTAACCCAGCTGTTCTCCAATGTCCATGTTCTTTAAAGACTTCTATCTCCAAATATTTGTTTCCTGTATACATTGTTACCAGTTGGCCCATCAAATTCACCATTCCATAATGTTTACTGATCATCTTTACCTCAATTACTTTCTTTTTCCATTTTTTTTCTTCTTTTTAAGTTGGTGATACTACAATATTCCACATCACCTAAAGAAATTGGGGATCATTCTTGCAACTTGCTGTTCCTTCCTATCTTATATTTAACAATCATAAATCTTGTCAATAGTAAAAATATAGGGTTTTTTTCCTCAAGATAGTTTTATAGTATTTTTTTTTCTCATGTTACATACTATTGTTATTGCTCTCAGTTGAAAGCTGAGTTTTTCCTTTACATATTTGTCACTGTGACCCTCCAGGACCCAAATATCACCAAGTCATCTGGCTGAAATTTCCCACATGTCTTTCTGAAGTTTTGAAATTGGAAGAATTAATTGTTGCTTTTGTTTTTATTCTCCAAGCAACCAGACTCAAAACTGTACTTACAGAAAAACCCAGTGTATTTTTACTCAGAAATTGAGGTAGTGTCAAACAAAACATAAACACTACTTTTTAAATTTTGTATTGCCTTTCATATACTGAATACCACATTTTTTTCATTAGTATGTGGCAAAAAATAATATCATCTTTATGTACTAAATTCGGAATATGTCATCTGTAAAAATTCTTGAAATGGAATAGAAGAGAAAAACTAGTACAAAGCAAAATGCTTTTATTGTTTTAGGAGCTGAACTGTAGGACTTCAGAAATACAGCACACTAAATAAACTTTGTTATTGGTAGATAACAAGCATTTTCTTTTTTTTTTTAAGATTTTATTTATTTATTTGACAGAGAGAGATCACAAGTAGGCAGAGAGGCGGGCAGAGAGAGAGGAAGGGAAGCAGGCTCCCACTGAGCAGAGAGCCCGATGCGGGGCTCGATCCCAGTACCCTGAGATCATGACCTGAGCCGAAGGCAGCGGCTTAACCACTGAGCTCCAACAAGCATTTTCAATCACAAATAATAGCAAAAAGCTATGGGTATCATTGCTCTGATGTGTTGCAAAAACTTATAAGTTTATAATTTTAAATAATTTATCCAATTAAATTCACAAGCTTCCCATTTTCCTTACCCTTACAGTTATTAAGATGATGATATTTATCTTTAGGGATAGTGAAAGTTTGGAAATGAACTGCCACATGGCACCTTAGGGAGATACTAGTATTTCAAGACAGAATGTATAATTTGGAGATAATATAACTTTGATTAGATATAAGAGAGAACAAAAGAAAAAGAAAAAAATAACAGATATGAGCATGCTATTCCAAATGAGATATTTCCTTTGAAAATGACAGAGTGATAAGAAGTAATGACAAGAAGACTTTAAGTGATGTACCTTTTCTCAAGTACTAGAATAAATTAATGGCTTAGCATAATTCCAAGTAGGCATTAAGTTCTTTTAGGGGCTGTTTCCTTTTTTTTTTTTTTTTTTTAATTATTCTGTGAAGTACAGATCTTAATACCAAAGCTTTATTATCCAGAGTTTCCAGAGCACATTCTGGAAAGTAAATTTTAATCAGATATTCTGTGGCCTTTAGAAAATGCAGGGTAACTTGGCATGAATTTAAAATATAAGTGGATATATTTTTCTTTTTTGTAAACTCTTCATTTCATCACTACTTTAAATTTTCTACTGGCCTCTCTTTCTCTCTTTTCCTGTGTGGGAAGTTACTCTGGAAAAACCGATGTCTTTTTGCATCCATATAAAAGGATTTTTCACAGGAATGAAGTACCTTCTATGTTCTGGCAACTTGCTTTTTTTTTTTTTTTTAAATACAAATTTGTTGAAATCGCTTTAATATATTATATATATATTGTTTAAATGCAGTTTTGAATGTTTGAAAACTATATCATATTTGGTTTCAAATGAATGCTTTTACAGAGAAAAATAAATGCATGTCTTAATTGTACATACAATTAAATATTTTTTATTTTGTGATATTAAAACACATTTTTCTCTTAGAAAATGCAGAGGATGGAAAATACAGCTTTTGGGGAATTCTAAACATGTGTGTAGAGGTTTCTGTGGACACTCCATGGATTATATTCCTGTAATACTGATATATAGAGAATTAAACTGGAAAGTAGATGGTTTTGAATGTAAGGGGGAGGAAATCTGAAGAATAAAATAGAAAAAAGTGTTGATATATTCTAGCTCTCCACTTTAACAGATGCAATTTATGGTATAAGTTGATATCAGGGTTTTGGTAAGTTTTTATTTGGAAAACTCCTAAAAACTCATGTCTTTAATATGTGAGAATAATAATATGTGGATCTGTATGATATGATAGATATGATAACTCACAATAATACGTGGATATATATACACACACACACATATCTATATATATATGTATAGATATGTATATATATATATATATGAGAATATATGTGTATATATTCATTCTGTGGTTCATCATTATGTCTTATTTGAAATAATATTTAAATACTTCCTACAGATTTCAAATGGAGATACAGATCATTAGATATGTAGCAGAGAATGGTGCTTAATAGCATGGTTTTAAAGATTATTTATTTATTTATTTGACAGAGAGAGCGAGCGATCACAAGTAGGCGGAGATGCAGGCAGAGAAAGAGAGGGGGAAGCAAGCTCCCTGCTGAGCAGAGAGCCCGATACAGGGCTCAATCCCAGGACCCTGGGATCATGACCTGAGCCGAAGACAGAGGCTTTAACCCACTGAGCCACCCAGGCACCCAATGGCATGGTTTTAGAGACAAATTGTTGTGTTAGGTTATTGGTTCTACCTCTTTAGTAGTATTAGGAACTTGTACAACTTACCTTTCTGTGTTTCAGTTCTCTCATCTGAATAATTGGATAAATGCACTTAAATACTTAAAAAAGGGGGCGACTGGGTGGCTCAGGTCATGATCTCAGGCTTCTGGGATCAAGCCCCACATCGGGCTCTCTGCTGAGAGGGGAACCTGCTTACCCCCGCCCCCGCGCCTGCCTCTCTGCCTACTTGTGATCTCTCTCTCTCTGTCAAATAAACAAACAAAATCTTTAAAAAAAATACTTAAAAAAGTACCTGGCATATAATGCAGAAAAAATAAATCTTATTTCCATAGACAATAAAGAGCTTAGTCAGTGGTTGGTGAATTTAGTTACTATCTAATAGGCCTTAGAAAGAAATGCTTGATTTTTTTTTTCATGTTTCTAGTAACTTAGAATTTGCAAATTATCCTTATTGTTAATATCTTATCTAGATGGGGATGAAAGTTTGAGTTAGCAGCTTGTTAATGAAAGAAAATTATCCTGAGTTAAGGAAAATCAGACCAGGATTAAAAATAAAATTTGTATACCCTGTATTGTCAGATAGAGAGCCCTTCCTCCTCTAACAGTTCTGTTTCTAAGGTAAAAGCAAGGGAATGGAAAGCAGTGATAAGTGGTAAAGGGAAAGATGGGGTCATAGTCAAAGACATTTAGTCAATTTTCATGTTTAGGAGGAGAAATGGTTCCTTGAGAGGATTGACTGATGATTCACCAAAGGTCTTATTCACACGTCAAGAGAAATTTGCATATATATTTTCAATACATATGCCATAACAACTCTCCATTTTACAGGGAAAGAAAACAGTTCTCAGAGAGCTCAAGCAATATATAAGGTCATTTTCACCATTTAGTAAATAAGAAGATTGAGGCTAAGGAAATTTATGAATTACCATTGGATAAAATAATAAAAAGCACCAAAAAACATACTTTCAGAAACTTAGGATTATAAACAGGCATAATGTCATAATATACAGGTTCTTTTCTTCCTTTCTTTAATGGCTATTATATGTATATCTTCTCATATTACTATTGTCTTTCCTAACAATAATCTTGGAGTCATCAATTAAAAAGAGGTGTTTTAAGTTTTGTGAATCATTTTAACATTCAAAGTTTCAAATAAATGTACTAGTTACCATTCTAACTGGATGGAAATCGTCTATATAAAACTACCATACTTCTGCCTTTGCAAATCATACCTTTTAGTATTTCAGATATAATTTAGAATGACAGGAAAAAGAGCTATTCTTAATTCATGTTTTTAAAAAGAAAAGTAAAATTCAGAACTAGTAGGCTCTTGTTCTAAATTTAGAACATATAATTTTCCACTGTGTTCAAAAGTTATTTAACTGCAGTTAATAATGTATTATTTACTCTAACATCAGGTCTAAAAAATTGCAACCATTTGGAATGTTATCTACATTTTATCCTAAAACATATTTTTGAAGCCATGTCATCTACAGTATTTTTCTGTAGCTATTAACATCAATTTAGTCTGCAAAATGCTAAAACATGATTTGCTATGCTCGGCCACCTTTCTGGTCTATGTCGAAAAAGAAATGTCACAGGTTTACATATGAGTAGATCTGTCTACATGACGATCAGGTCTACTGATTAAATCTAGATTTAATATCTGATCAAGCCAGAATATTTCTGGCTTTCCTTTGTCCGAGGGCAGGGGGTAGGTGGCCTTTTCTTCTACCTCCAAGGGATTTACATGATCCCTTTTTGAAGATTTGTCACCGGTCTTTTGTTTAGCAAAGTGCATTGATAAGCAACACAGGGTGTAAAATTTGTGCATGTGAAGGATATTTTGCATGTACCATGGAGCTGTATTTCCCTAGATTTGAAATTAAGTGAATATTGGGAGCAAGAAACCTGTGAAAATGGAAAAAGTGACCTTTCTAGCTGCTCCACAAAATAATCCGTTCTGCAGGCCAATGGATTAAGAGGCAGATTCAGCACTCAGACTTTCTGGTTTAAACCTGGTTCTACTCTCCCCTCGCTCTGTGATTTTAGGTTCCCTAACATTAAAATTTTGTTAACATGGTATCTTACTTACCAATCCTCCATGATTTTTTCATCTCTTTAATAACAAAAGATAGGAATTGCAAAGAAAAACAATTGATACATATATCACAAACAGCAAAAATTGCAGATTACTTACTTTATTCCCAAAAGTAACTCCCAGATGTTTTTGAGATTCTTAATATGTGACCATTTATAGACTACTTAGCTCTATCATAATTGCCTTTTGTTATATTCACTACTCATTATTTTAACAAGTTATGTTAACATTTATTAAGTACACATCCAAATTTTATGTGAACATTTATTATTCTTACATTGATATTAATATAAACAAAAAAATACAGAACTATAATAATTCACATAACTGGATTTGGAGAGAAGGACACGGACAAATCTGTACGATCATATACAAAAGGGCACATAGTAAGTTCTGTATAACTTGTACACTCCAAATAGAATGAAAGAGATGTTGTATCAAAATATAGTGCAAAAATAGTTGGTTTAGGGGGCTTGCTGAAACCTCTCTGGTGACCCGTTTGCTTAATCTATAGCTTAGACACTGGACAACTACAATTGTTTTAAAATTATTCAGCCAGGGTTTTTGCAAAATCATATACCTTGGATTAAAGACTTACAGTTTGTTAATGCTCTTAAAAATGTGAAAACATTACCCAATCCATTACTGAAATCAGAGAAATATATACATACTTATTTTCCCTTTGTTAAAAATCATATTTCACATATCAATTCTAGATACATTTCTTACATCTATTCAAGAATAAAAGCTCTGAATTGCAAAGAAAACAATCAATATTCTGTAATAATTTGATGACAATTCTAACCGAATTGTATAGCAACACATTGTTTCACTATAAACTTTGGCTTATGACATTTTCCACTATTTGGAGTTTGTGTTCTTGTATTCCATAATTCTAGAAGTAAACGAATTCAAAGAACATCTTTGGGAATGCCTGGCTGGCTGGACTATC
Source organism: Mustela erminea (assembly GCF_009829155.1). Classification (NCBI taxonomy): domain Eukaryota; kingdom Metazoa; phylum Chordata; class Mammalia; order Carnivora; family Mustelidae; genus Mustela; species Mustela erminea. Next base: position 41,220,991 of record NC_045626.1, read on the forward strand.
TTCCAGCAGAAAATCTTTGGTGGTCATCAGTAGCTAGCTACGTTTATGACTTTATCTCCCAGTACTCTAAAATCCACAGTGATCATGTTTACAGCATGCACTGAACACTGACATCTCTTCTACATCAAAGGTTTTATTACAATTTTGCCCCTAATGTACAAAAAGTCATCTACTCATAAAAAAAAAAATTCTAGCAAATCTTTCACAATGGAGTATATATATAAAATCATGTTAATCTATTTCAAAATCTTAATAATAATATAATACGACTTTCTCATTTTAAATTTATCAGATTAAAAAATACTATCCTCAACACAATTTGAATATTATATTTGTATGAAAACATTATCCTGTTTTCCTGGTAGTTTTGCTTTGTGAGGGATCATGGAGGCATAATTGTAGGAACGGTCCTCCAAAGAAGCTGTTTTTAAATTTCTTCCATCTTAATTCACACTTCCTGGTTTCAGAGGAAGATTATATGCATATGTCCAGGGAAAAGATTAAGTGTATAATCTAGACTGATAGATACGTTACCAGTCATTTAATTACAGAAAGTATCCAAGGGATCAAATAATATATATCTTTTTTTTTTCTTTTTCAAGTAAGTGGGATATTTTCTTTAAAGATTTTATTTATTTATTTTAGAGAGAGGGAGAGAGAGAGAGAATGAGGGGAGTGGCAGAGAGAGAAGGAAAGATTCTCAAGCTGCCACTCCACTATGCCCAAAGCCCCAAATGGGGCTCAGTCACAAGAACCTGAGATCATGACCTGAGCCTAAGCCAAGAGTTGGATGCTTAACCAACTGAGCCACGCAGGTAGCCCAAGATGGATATTTTTATTTCCTTCTTTATTTATTTGAAAGATTTTATTTATGTAGTTGAGAGAAAGAGAAAGCAGAAGCTGGGGGGTGAGCGGCAGAGAGAGAGGGAGAAGTAAGACTCCCTGCCGAACAAGGAGCCCAAAGACCGGCTTGTTCCCAGGACCCTGAGATCGTGTCCTGACCCCAAGGTAGATGCTTAACCAAGCCACCCAGGCACTCCAAGTGGAGTATTTTTAAATCTTGTAGAGAATATGTTTTTAGGGATGAAAGTGGTTGGGAACTGACCTATGATAAGGTTTTGAAAAACACAATAGATGTTGGGGCACCTGGGTGGCTCAGTTGGTTAAGCATCTGCCTTTGGCTCAGGTCACGATCTCAGGGATCAAGCCCCAACTGGGGCTCCCTAGTTAGCTGGCCTCCTGCTTCTTCCTCTGCTGCTCCCCCTGCTTGTGCTCACTCTCTCTCTTTAGTTCTATCTCTAAAACAAATAAATAAAATCTTTTTAAAAAAATGCAATAGATGTTAGCAACACCTGGTAAAATCATATGGTTACTTTACTCATGAAACATACTAGGAAATATATACACATCTTCTCAAGAAGGATGGATGAGTTGAAAATCCACACGGAATAAAATCGCTCCCAAACCAGTGCCTTATTATTATTATTATTACTATTATTATTATTACAATGGGCATATTCTGGTCAAGTGTAAAGAGAAACACACAGAATTTACAGAGACTACAAACTCTGGACCCAGCCAGGATGTCCAAAAGCATTAGGCTTTCCGGGCTTTCCCACCTTTACCTCTTCTCCCTCACCCCTTCCATCTCTTTGTCCTGCTTCATCCACTGGAAGGTGTTTACAGTTTTCTAATCTTGAAGGGAAGTTTACAAAGGCTGAGAAGTGAGGAGAAGATGTGATTGGAAGAGAAGAAATCATTTGTTTCCTAGGAAAAGAAACAAAAGAAAAGAGTAGCGACAGTTTGGAAGTATGTCTGGCCAATATCACGTGACAAATGGAAACCCTGTCAATGCGGTGTCCATATTTATGGCTCCTTCTCTCATATTTACTACATGAGGTCACCATCAATTTAAGCAAAGACTCATCTGTCAAGCAGTGGCATCAGTTTTGGGAAGCTGTTGGCAATTGCTGTGAAAAAGTTAAAATGTTTCTGTTCCTAGGAACTTGCTTTCCAAAGCAGATTGTGAAACTGTGAAGAGAATCTCTAGGGAAGACTTGAAACAATGTATCTACTGAAAACATTTTCATGCAATTCAGGGAGCATTGTGAAAATCGGGAAGAATTGAGAGCTAGTCAAACTGGAGCAGAAGTAAGAATATCCTAATGGCCGTCCTGGGTGTGTTGTGAAAGGAGCTCTGACCGTCTCAGTTTTCAGGGGAACATAATGCGATTTGGTCTATTCTGTATACCTGGCTTGGTGGGATCTTTGACTTGATTAGTTGTTTTACTGTAGTTTAGTTATTTGAGCTGTTAGGTCTGATTTTTTTAATCAGGAGGAGACAATACCATCCTGCTCTGGAGTTAGAAAATAAAAAGTCAGTCAACATTTAAGAACTAGGCACAAGGAGGGAAGAACTAATTCGCTGTCTTTACAGTAACTAAAGAAAAAAATAAAATTTTGAAACTCCTCCAAACTACCAAACCCTAAAAAATATATATTAGTTTAGAACACAGTATGCATTATCTTCCCAATTATGCTCTGGTTGTTAAAGGGAATGATATCTGTTTACTTCAGAACCTAAGGTACACATGACCTTTTCAATGCATATTTTTCAGTTGATAGACGAATGATTTATTAATTTATGCTCTATGAAGATACATAAAGCTAAGGTACACCTTTCAGTTAGTGGGGTCCCATGCAATTTTTGAAAGAATTACCAAATGGTTAAACAGCAACTTTGGTCTAGATTGTAGGAGACACCGCTCATGTGTTGGTTTAGGTAATCTCCGGTCCCACTGCTGACCATTTGGGCCCGGCCATCATAACTTGGTGCAGGGGCGCCTTACTGCGCTTCATCTCATGTGCGGCCCGTGTGCTCTTGCCTCTCACTTGGGGCCCCTCCTGCGGATAATGAGTCTCTGGGTACTACACGATGTACTTTGGTACCCATGTATGCAGAACCCATAAGAACAAGGGATTTAACATGCCATAGGAATAATTTTGCCTCAGGAAAAAGGAGCCAGTGAATAAGTCTTTTTTTTTTTTTTTTTAATCACTATGTGGATTGTCTTAAAACATAGTATCTTATTTTCCTAACAGAGTTCCTCATGACCAAATCATCACCACCACTTAACAGCAGCTTCAACAGTATCAACTTTCTAACTCTTCCTTTCTTTTTCTTCTCCCTCCCTCCCTTTGGGTTTGTACTTTTTATTAAAATAATACATATCTTTACTTCAATATCTGTGTTCTGGGAAAGCCAGGCTGAGGCATGGGAATGAGATTTGAAAATTTCAGTACTGAATTTGGGAATCCTTTCTCATGTGTGAATGTGTGTGTGTGTGTCTGTAGTGCTTTGAGTATAGTTTAAAGCTTAATAAATAAATACTAAAGCACTACCTCATTTTTGAAGCAAATATAATAGTTTCTAAGATCATTTGAGTTACAGGAGCAGCTGGGTGGCTCAGTCAATTAAGTGTCTGACTCTTGGTTTCAGCTCAGCTTGTGATCTCAGGGTGGTGAGACTGAATCCCATGTCAGGCTTCACGCTCAGCTTGGAGCCTGTTAGAGTTTCTTTCTCCCTCTGCCCCTCCCACTTGTGCACATGTGCTCTCTCTTTCTCAAATAAATTAATTAAAAAAAAGATCATCTAAGTTACATATATTACCACTAGAAATATGAATTTAACTCTGAGTTTAACTCTACAACAAGCTTAGAAACGTTCACAATAATCTTGGGTGTACATCTTTGTTATTCTTTGATACATTCTTCTTATTTCATTATATACTTATACACACATACATGTATGTATATACACATGTATATGTATACGTAGTCCAGAAATAACAAAAAATAAGTGTATTAGAAGGGTTTATTAATATAAAATTTACAGGGTAACTTAATAGATTATATCTTCACTTAAGTGTTTCTCCTTCAACCCTGACATGTACTTCCATTTGAAAGAAGCCCCATAAGTACTACTCTTGTCTTCTCTCTACCCCTGTATTCATTTTGTTCTTTTGGAGGTAGAATAATCTCTATAAGAGCTAGAAAAAGAAACAGATGCACCTTGTTCTTTTCTCTTTTTTTACTTGAGAACAAAGATCTTTGGAAAAAATGCTCCCCCTAACTCCCAATCAGCTCAGCATGCTGTACATGAGTACAGCAGGATTGTCACATTCCCATACTGTAGATGACTAATTACAGCAAAACTTTGTGGTTCATTATTAGGGAACACATTGTTCCTGTATACTTTAGCTGTGCTGTCCAACCAAACCTTTCTCAGTAATGACGTTGATTCTTTTGGACTTCACCTATGCTTCATTGGGGTATGGCAAAATGAATATATTGCTGTTATGGAAATTAATTAAGACTGATAATTAAAATTAAGATTATATTAATGACTACCACATATTAGGTGAGTTCTATTTAGCAACCATAAAAGCTATTTAATTATTAACATCTGTTTTTTACAGAAACAAAAAGTTTAAAAAAATAAGTGAAATTTTCAAAGTACTAATACCTATAAAGAAGCAAAAATTCAAACCTACTGTTTTTCTACATAAAATTATACATAACCTTAAATTTTAAATTAATAAAGACATTTTGGTAGAGAACCTAGTTCTTGTGGTCCAGGTACACTGCTTTTTCTAATTCGATATGTGGTTTACTGATTTAGATTGATCAATTATTGACATACACACTAAATTGTCTCACTAAGATCTAAGGTCTCTCAAATAATCTATTGAAAAATGCAAAATTTTAAATTCTTAAGGTCTTCTAAGATGGTAACCACATGAAGCACACCTCAGTTTTTAAATGAATTTATCTGGCAGACTTTTTCTAAATTCTTATTTTAAATTTTGGAGAAATAGCTATGACATTTAGTTATTTCCATTTTTAAATATAATTAATGTAACATTGTTATTTTCTGAGGAACAATTAGCCAAAATAGTTGTTCCTAGATAGAACAGGAGTCAAAAATTATCACTTGTTTTTATGGGGGTCACACATCCAAATCAGTAATGAGTCCTACCATTAAATAAAAATTTCAATATATAACTGAGAAAAATGCAATATAAGGCAGTCCCCAAGGTTAATTATTTCATAGTGATATTAATAAGGAACATAATTTTGTTACATCTCATTGTTTAGAAAATGTTTTCTAGATGTATAGTTTTCCTATTCTTTAACGGATCATTCCAGAGCTATCTGATTTTTTAACCAGTTTTATGATACAAAATTAAAGTCTTTAGATCTCTAGATTATATCACAATCATTATTTTATGTTTCATTTAATGATTTCTTATGATTAATTAATTTAAAGAGCAATGTAAAGTTTTATGTCATACCTACTACTTTTGTGATAAAATAAGAGTATATTAAAACAATTATTTTGCAGCAATAAATATTTTGGGTGCTAAACTTACATGATTGATAAAAGACATGTCTCCCAAAGTTCAGTAACTGATATTAGATGCATGCACACAATTAGGACATGATAGTGCATTCAGTGAGTTTTAACAAGCATGATAAAGAACTATTAACATGGAAGTACTAAAGAAGACACCTACCTTGGACGTGGTGGTGGAAGGTGGTGGTAATTTCCCTAAATTCATCATTTAAAAACTTTAAATATAATAAAAATTAGTTTATAAGTTTATTATATTACCTTTTTTCTAGTAGGAGTAAGCTAAGAAGGTTAGCTTTGAGTAATTTATTTCTCTTGGGGGGGGGTAGTTTAATTTTTTTAAAAAAGAATGTTGTCAGTTCAACAAAAATCACACATCCTTTCTTTTAAACACAGTTTTGTGCATTTGATACTGGTGACATGCCTTTTTCTGGCAATATACAGAAGATGTCTTTAGCCTGTATAGAAAACTCAAAAAAAGCAAATGTGATCTGCACATGAAACTGTCACTTATACACTTTTGTAATTTTCAGTCAGTCTGTTTTCCTTTTCTTTAAGACTGCAGTTCAGAGAAAGACAATTAACATGTGATCTCACTGATATGAGGAGTTTGAGAAGCAAGACAGAGGTTCATAGGGGAATGGAGGGGAAAATGAAACAAGGTGAACCAGAGAGGAAGACAAACCATGAGAAACTCTTAATCTTAGGAAACAAACTGAGGTTTGCTGGAGGGGAGGGAGGCTGTGAAGGATGGGGTGGCTGGGTGATGGACATTGGGGAGGGTATGTGCTATGGTGAGTGCTGTGAATTGTGTAAGACTGATGATTCACAGACCTGTACCCCTGAAGCAAATAATACATTATATGTTAATAAATAAATTACAGTTTAGCTATCAGCCCCTTAATAGCTGAGCATCTGTATATAACCTATCAAGGTAAAATGTTGAACATTAATCATGTTTCTGATTTATGGCAAAGTCACTGGCTTAACTGGAATTATTCCTTAAAGTTTTAAGTGTTAAATGTTACAGTATCTTCCTAACAAGTGACTCTAAAATTAGTCACAGCTTCTGAGTTAAATCTTATAGCATTGACTATTGGTGCCTGTGTTACATCATGCCATTCCATTTGTCACTATAAATAAAGGAAATCAATGAGAAAATAGAAATGATATTTGAGAATGATAAACCACATTTCTTTATTCTTATGTTTTTAAATAGGATCATTTAAAGTTTTCTATGGTGAGTTAATATGATGAACATTTATTTTAAGAGTCAAAATGAACTTAGTAATGCATTTATGTAAAACTAATGCTCATAATTAGCTTATGTTATGCAGTGCCCTCAATAAATAAATGACACTTTTGAGCTGAGGCACATTTTTGCTACTATTTTGCTAAATATTTGTAGAAAAAATGATTTGAATCATTTGCAAGTTATATGAGCCATTAGTGATTATGGCCTAAGGTATTAACTGAAAGTTATTTAAGTAATTTCCAAAGCCTGGTCCACAGTAGGCTAGGCATTAATCATCTGTTATGTCTTTTATAAACACGGAAGCAATTAAGTGAAAATTGCCAGGTTTACATAGAAGACATTATCATTGGCAATTATAGTATTAGAGGATAACTAGTGATTTAAATTTTCTTAAAGAATAAAAATCTATACCACATTATAATGGCTCTTTTCTAAAGTATAAGACTAAGCAAATTATACAAATAAAAGAGGGGATTTGCAACAATATTCATAATCCTGGAATAAAAACAGTCACAATACAACAGTAAATATGATACAATCTCCTTTAAAATATAATATAAAACAAAATACATATGAATGTGTTAATTTTAGAAATGGTGGATTTGGGGCAAGAGTGATTTTATAGACTTTTGAATTCTGAGTGAGGGCACCATAGTGCAATTGTGACAATCGACTCCTTAAAAGCACAAATCTGGGGGTGCAACATGATATGTCTATAGAAAACTCAAGGATTTTAAATCACTTGAAATAAAATCATTCATAATATTTACACATAATTTTAGATAGATTTTAATGTTTTTACATTATTCACTGGCAGAGTAAGTAAAGTCATGTTGTCAAAGAAAAATGTATCTAATTTATACCCATTTGGTTTAGTTATCATCTAAAAGCAAAAGTTATAGCTATGTTCAGTTGTGGAAATTTAAGTTAAAATTTGTGCACATAAACATGGAGTTAAAAAAAAAATTAAAGACTAAATAGGAAGTTAGTTTGTATATCAGCATGGTGCAGGTTGGTCCAAGAAAGGTTTCTCTAATCAGGGTGGAGGGAATTTATCTAAACAGTTCCTACTATGGACCTTAAACTGTCAGAGCATTTTGAATTGTTGATTGATGGCAGCATCTGGAAAACTGAGCTAGGTGTTTCGCACATATCTCTTTGTGTCTTTTAACTTCAGACATCATTGGAAAAAATGAGAAAATTCATCTTTTTTAGTGTTCTACACTTGACTGAAATATATTTTTCATGGTTTAAGGGCTCATGAAAAAAATCATAGTTGAGAAAAAAGAAACTTTTTCTAAGGAATTGGAAGGAAAGTCTTCTCATTAAATAGCTACTTTGTGCAAACAAAACAACTTGCAAAAAAATCTATTCTTTTGGAGATACAAGTTGTTTTCTTTGTTAATATGGTTTCAGGCTATAAATTCCTAAAGTTTTCTTCCCATTTCCTTTGCAAAAACCTATGAAGACACTTGGGTAAAATAAACAAAAGCAATAGACCATAATGGTAATGATTAAAAATATGCAAAGGTTTGGCAAATTTCTTTGCTTCCTGCCATAACAATGAAGCTTGGCTAGAAATATAACTTGCTGTATATTTTGAAATGAATCAGCATGTTCAGCAAGAAAGGAGGTGAGTTGTGAGTTTACTCACACTCTACTGTGCCTTGACACTGGTAGTTCTGAAAAATCCAGAAAATCCAGAAAAACAGAAAACTAATACCTACTTTCAGCGGGAAAATTCTGTCTCTTTATCTTTTTCATTCGTTCTTTTTTTCCTCCACTATTCATTCAATAGATATTCACCAGATATTCCTCAAGTGCCTCCTTTGTTCAAGGCACTCTAGAAGACAACAGGAATACAGCAATAAATGATAAAGTCCTCCTACTTACCACATGAAGCTTAATGTCTGGTTGAGCAGTACACTGAAAATATAAATATAAGTGTGGAAAGTGTTATAAATTATGAAAATACAGGGTGCTCTGAGAGTATGTGGCAGAACCTATCAACTTATTTTTTCACCACCAACTCAGAAAACCATACCTCTCATGATATAACATGAACAACTAACAATGTCCGTCAAGAGATATATATTATAAATATAATATAATATAATTATGTATTTGGTAAGTTCATTTTTCTTCCTATATGTTATATTTTTAAAATATTTTTAAGGGGACCCTGGGTAGCTCAGTTGATTAAATGTCTGTCTTCTGCTCAGGTCACCATTTCAGGGTCCTGGGATCAGGTATCTTCCCCAACCCCTGCATCAGGCTCCTTGCACACAGGGTGTCTGCTCTTTCCTCTACTCCTCTCTTCCCCCTCATGCTCTCTCTTTCTCAAATGAATAAAATCTTTAAGAAAAAATTTTTTAATAAATTTCAGTGAGACAAGATTGGCATTATAGAACATAAACCTGGTGATGAAGAAGAGAATATAGCAAATTTGAGAATATAGCAAACTTGTATACATTGTGGACAATTATGAGAGGACAAAAAATGCATAGAAGAAAAATTAGAAATATCCAATATATAAAAATTTATTACTGAAACCAGAAAAAAAAATGGCAGGAGCAAACATCAAATCTATAAGAGAAACTGCCCTAAACTAGAAATATACCTTTACCTTCAAATCATATCTTAGAAATATGAATAACCAATATCTAGATTAAAAAATTAAACCTGGCAAGGAAAAATATGAAGAAAATATGGAAACAACCATCAAAAAAAAAAAAAACAGCAAAAACAAAAACAAAAAGCAGAAAATAAAGGTAAAAGATCCTAGAGTAGCATCAAGGTTGACATTCAAGAACGTCAAAGCTGGGTATACATCATTGTTTTAGGCAATCAAAAGTCAGTCTCAAATTTTCAGATTTTGGGAAAATATGTTACCCACCCATTTAAAAAACTCACTAGAGAAGGCATCTAAATCTATGAGAAATTAATATGGAAATATTAAAATTGGTAAAGCCATGCTAAAAATGGTCATGAATAATGAAGCCAAGTGAATAAGGTAGGAACAGGAAAATAAATATACTTACCTTAATTTTAGGACTAAATAGTGCTATCTATTAGAGGAGAAAGAAAGACACAGGAACTTTAAAGAGAGGATTAATTATTCTTTTAAATGAGAAAATGAAAGCAAAATAAACTAATTTTTTAAATTAAAGAGCTAACTATAAAACAAAGAAAATTAAGCAAATAAATAACTTTTGAAAAGTCAAAAGTTATTGTTTTGGGATTTATAATTTGATAAATGTATTTCTAAAAAATAACTTGGAAAACAAATTTTTAGCTAAAGTTTGTTCAAATTAAACATATTCCAAATTACTTCAGAATTATTTTTCCAGCAAAAACTTTAAAAAATTAGATATGACAAAATGTTATGGCTTAAATTCTGTTTATAGGAAGCAAACATTTGAGATTATATCAAAATACCAAACTGGGATATTATTTGCTTCTAAAGAATTAGACTAAAACAAAATGAGGTTGAAGAATGTAAAGCCAAAGTGCTATATATTATAGAAATCTGTACCTGATTAAAGAAAAAATGACAATATTAATATTAGGCAGAAATAATAGAAGAGAAGCACAATCAGTGATGAATACAAAACAAATTTGTTCTTTTATGCACCAAAGAATAGACATAAAATTAAAAACAACTGTTAACCATTTAAAGATGAACCAATAGATTTCCGATTTTACTGGCACATTTTAACACATTATCATTATTTTACTCTATATAAGAATATATACATTTTTTAAAAGATTTTATTTATTTATGTATAACAGAGAGATAGCGAGAGAGGGAACACAAGCAAAGGGGAGCTGGAGAGGGAGAAGCGGTCTGGGATCATGACCTGAGCTGAAGGCAGAGGCTTAACCACTAAGCCACCCAGGAGCCCCAATAAAACATGGAGAATCTGCTCAATCTAATCAACATAATGAAACTAACTGATACAGAAATCCTTAACCTTTACTCACATTTTACATCTCCCTTTATATGTTCAATGGGCTATTTACATAATATTTCTTTAAAATATTTGGACGGAATGATACTCTCAAAGAATTTTTAAAAATTAGAAACTAGGACAGTCAAAAGTAATAGCATTTTTTCAAAATGAACTTTCTATTCAGCAAACAGATTATTTGCATTAGTAAAAATAGAATATTTCTTACTATTATAGTGAAACTACAAATAATTATATCTTGAGGAAAAACCTGAATAATGTAGATTAAAATTTATAGGCTGGTAGGCATGCCTAGGTTGCTTGTCAGGTTGCGCGTCTGACTCTTGGTTTGGCTCAGGACGTGATCTCATGGGTTGTGAGATGGAGCTGGCATCAAGCTCCATACTCAACAGGGAATCTCTCCCTCGGCCCCTCCCTGAACTCATCATTGCTTGGTCTCTCTCTCTCTCTCTCTCTCTCTCTGTCTGTCTCAAATGAATAGATCTAAAACAAACAAACAAGGACAGTGGCTAACTCATCTCTAAACTTTTCATTACTAGTGCCAGTCAGTAAACTAGATTATTTCAAGACATGACTTAGAAAGAGAACTGTAAACATGTTCTACTTAAAAAAGAAGACAATAATAAAAGCTGTTATAAAATAATAAGAATAGAGAAAGCATTGCCACATCTAAGGTTTTATTTCTTAAGCCAAAATTGGACAAAAATAAGCTCCTGGAAAATATAATCAAAAAGAAAAGAGTGAAATGTTCCTAATTCACACCCACTGGCAGCATTTCAGGTGATCTACAAACATCAACTGTAAAGGAAGAAATTGCTAATGGAAGAATTTCCACTTCGGGTTTTTTATTTTGTGGAAAAAAAATTAGATACTTATTGTGAACACAGATAATGCTTCTTTGCAAAGAAAGTAGGGTTAGTGTTGAATTCTGCCAAGCAGGGATGTTATTGAAAAGTGTAGAAATGTTGTATACTTTTTGGTAGGTGTGTTTTATAGTTGTATTCAATATTTGTATAACTACATATGTTCACATTTGCACTTACAGAGATTTCAAAGTGCTTTACAATTTTGGTTTGCTTAGTTCTAGATGGTTGGTTATTAAATTATACAACAGATTTCTAAAACAGATTACAAAAAGGAAACAATAGAAAACAGTCTCTCTTGGAATAGAGTTTTGCTGCTACTATAATTACATTGTGCCAATGATTTATTTTTCATAGCGATGTCTTTGAAACTCTATTCTTAACCTTCTTGCACACTTTTTCCTAGACCATGTTATGCACGTTCATTATTTTAACATACATGGATAAATCCTGATTATAACCAGTTTAGACTTATACCTGGGGGGTTCAGCATTTGCAGTTGGAAGTTCTCGGAGTATCTCATTTTTGATATGCCTCAAATATGGCGTAACACTAGCCCACTCTCCCCAAATCTGTATTTCCTTCCGTATTTGCTTATACAGTAAGTATAATCACCACTCACCAAAGATAGGAATCTGGCCATTATCCTAAATGTCATTCTTTCTGTTACCAACCTTACAAATCAAGTTAAATTTATGATTATATCCTAAAAACATTACCTTCTTTTTTAAAAAAAATATTACCTTGTTAAGTTATTTTTTATTCCATATTCCCACTGCAATGTCAAGAATTGCTCATGTGGTTATCTTCACTCCAAGCCTGCAAATCCCTTCTTCTAACTGATCCTCCAGACTGCTTCCGCCATTTTTATTTCTGTCCTCCAAAGACAAAGCTCAAAGCTCCCCAGCATTTCAGACATGTTCCTCCAATACTTTCCCTTGTTTGCCTTAACATTTCCCATCCATTGTTCTCTTGACTCTCTCTTCTAGACTTACCAAATTGCTTCTTGTCCTGGTACTATGTTCTCTCTCATCCCCCTAACATCGAACTTCCTGTTCTTTCCTGAAATGCCCTCATGCTTTCTCTGCATTCCTCAAAGCTGTGCAAGCATTCTCTGTAAAGCTCTCTTTAACTTCTTATATAAGCAGGGCAAGTAACTCTTTCTTTCTTTTATGTGATATTTTTTATTAACCACCAAGCTTCCTCGGTTACATGGTCCTCTTCTGCTATGTTTGATTCTATATAAATTTATGTCTGCGTAACGTTTGGCTACCACGTGAACTGAGGCTTCAGTATACATACAATCAGTTCAGTAGGAATAATTTTAAATAGAATATTGGGTGTTGAGGTTAGAAAAAGTAAAAGCAGGCAAATGAGAGTGCTTCAATTCAAGCGTTGAGAGAAATAAAGATAGCTGCACTTATTTGTAGCCTTCTTTGTAGTCTTATTCTTAGACTTCAGCTGAGGAGGGTATTTGGAAACAACAGCAAAGAGTACCTGCTTAAACATGAACTCATCATACACAAAGCTCAGATTATACTCAAATATGTTTTTCCTTCTCCTGATCTATGCTTTCCACACAGTATTTCTGACCATACAACTGGTATAAGAAACATCCTGCTGTAGTCTTCTTACCACACACTTTTCTCTTTGTTGAGATGTCCTATAAAGAGCAAATTCTTCAAAAACTTGAATACAAAATGTTTTGAGATTTTTTATATCAAGTAAATTTTGTAACACTTAAATTGGCTTTCATTGTGTTAATCAGAAAAATCTTCACAGGTATTTGCCTATGTTTTCCATTGAAACTCCTTTAGAGACAAATCTGCCTTACCTTCTTTCAGTTTTTTTTTTTTTTTTACTTTAGCTATCTGAAAAAGGTTTATGTTATATTTTGTGTTTAATCTGCTTGTTTATTTGTATTTGTTAATTACAAAAATCTATTATTAATCTCTCAGTATAAAATTTACAAATGTAATTGTACTCCTGGGTCTCTTAAGTAGTCAAACTGAAGGAAAGTTATTAGGAAAAAGGGAATTTCATTTCATTTATTTTATTTTAAGTAAGGTATTTTAATATACATTTTACAGAAGTTCTTTTTCTTATCTTTTTATTTTTTTCCTTTTTAGGTTGGCTTGCTGTCTATGTACTAAATGCGAGTATGTTCCCTCAGATGAAAAAAACTGACTTTGTTGATGTGATTAATGATCTTGGGATGAGGAGAATACCCTGTGTTATCAAGGCGGCCCAATAGCATAACAGGGTCATCACAATGGAAAGAGGAATATAGGACAGTTAGTTAGAGATACGAAAGCAGAAGAGGCCAGAGAGACATCTGTAGATGCAAATGGCCTCCAGAAGCTGGAAAAAGCAAAGGAACAGATTCTTCCCTAAAGCTCCCAGGAGGAATGCAGCCCTGCCAATACCTTGGTTTTAGGATTCTGGGCCTCCAGAGCTCTAAGATATGAATCTGTATTGTCCTGAACCACTAAGTTTGTGGCAATTTCTTAAAGTGGCACTAGGAAACTAGACCATGATCAATACTATAATGTTATAGTTTGTTATATGTTTTCAGATTATGGAAATTGTTTTACAAAGCATAGATAAAAGAACTAATAGGTATTGTATCAATGTATCAGAAATGACAAAGCTACACATTTTGACAACCTTATCTATTTTTATCTTTAAAATTTCATGAGATAGAGCTTATCTCCAGTTTAATAGTGAAGATTTGGTAATGAACAACACCAAAAAATTTAAATCAAAAATTTACACAATTAAATGATAGAACTAGGATTCAATAACCAGTATCTTTGGACTTGAAATCTATTATCTTTCAAATGAATGCTTGACTCAAATTTTAGATCAAAATTATTTCTGAATCTAGAAATATTTCTGTCTGATGGTGTTGAAATAACACCACCAATCCTCGCTTGATTATTTCATTTTAAAGATATTTTTACTGACTTTACTTTTTGTCATTTTTAATGATTTACCACTGTCAAGAAATCATTCTCGCCCTTTACTTCCTTCCGTCATCATGGTTTAGGTGGTTCTTTTAAATGTTTTCCTATTCTGCACCTCCGTCTATTTTTTTTAAGCATTTTTTTGTTTCCCTATATTCTACAAGCATCTTTACAACATGTAGAATTTTTTTTTTTTGTATCTAGTATGGTAACATGATAACTTGCACTTTTCAATATTTTTTGTGTAATTAATAATTCAGAGCATGGTCTGCTGATATTTTAGTAAAGTGTTAAAAAAGAAAATTTTGAAATATTGGACAGTTGCATTATTTAGACAAAACATCTTTATTTTTACATCTATATCTATCAATCAGTTTGATGATTTGTTGCAACAGTTTAACTCATGTTACAAATGTTGCCTGAATGTGGTTTTATTTGTCTGCATAGTTGATTCTAAAATATTTTGGAAATAACACTATTGCAGTAGTAGATGGAGACAATATTATTCGTAGTTCTCAGAAAGAAAGACTGCAAAGAGAAACAGAAGCAAGTTATCTACCAACAAGTCAATGGCAGAAATGAAAATAGGAGTGGCTCAGTCAGCAAAGTGACTGCCTTGGTTTTGGCTCAGGTTATGATCTCAAGGTTATGAGATTGAGCCCCATGTGTCAGGCTCTAAGTTCAGCACAGAGTAGCTTGAGATTCTCTCCTTCTCCCTTTACCCCCTCTCCCTGCTTGCACACTCTCTCTCAATAAAATAAATAGATAGATAGATAGATAGATAGATAGATAGATAGATAGATAAATATCTTTAAAAAAAGAAAATAGAGTCCAGGTAAGCTAACAGCACATACTACTTTTTCTTTTCAAATGTTTCCTTCTTTACCTCATGGTATCTGTGACTTTCAAGTTATTTCATCCAATATATCCCCACAAGAAAAACAGCTAAAGTTAATGGGTATATACATATTGGTTCAGTCACGTCTGGATCCCAGTTCTACCACCCACTAATAAGCTGTTCCCTGTTGTGAAGTCAAAATGTAAAGTGCAAAACTCATCAGAAACGTGTTCTGTTATAACAGCAAATCTGAAATAAACAGAATCCTTTTCTTAAAAGGGAGACTGTAGGAGTACAGAGTGCAGTGTGTATATGATTTTAATACAGGAAATATTTTCCTGGTAAAATCATATGTGGTTTACCAAATACATGAGACAACAGAAGAAAACTGTGAAAAGAGCTGTATGTATACATCTTGGGGCTCTGATTTAATCAGATTTGCTTGAGCTTTGGCTCTTGAGATTTTAAATCAAAATGTTACTTTTTGAGATGAAGAATATGAATAAATTGGAATATATATTTTAAAATATGCTGTATATTCTTAATATAACATAATCATGGAGTAAAACTTTCACATTAATCAATTGATCATGGAACTATCGAAAGGTAATTGTGCAAGAGACTTGTTAAAATTGGCAAGGAAGTATCTACTCAAGACTATTGCAACAGAGGTCAAGATTATAGGGGTGAGAACTTGAACTCAACCCCATTGAAACAAAAGGCAGAAGGGTTTTCAAACTCTAAAGCTGACTAATGGAAAAATACTGAAGACCCTATGGGAAGGTTGATCTGTGTGATTAGGCTATCAGTGTTTGCTAATTGACACTTATCAAAATGAGGCTTCCACTCTCTCACAGAGACTGGGCCACAGAAGCCTTATCTTCCTAATGGTTACAGTTCAGAGGGATAGCTCCCAGGTCTTAGAGTAGGACAATATATTTCTGCATTGTAAAATATTTGTATCTCAAAGAAACAAAGAAAGGATTTACAATTGAAAATTTTCTAAAGTAAATGCTCTGAGAAAAAGGAGTGCAGGAGTTTACAGTCAGTAAGAAATTGATCGAAAATATAGTGAACTTGGAGGGAATATTAAGGCCCTCCTGGTCAATGTATATAATGCATAATTTGAACAACATGAATTATAATACTAAAAACATTATGTTATCTTGAACAGATTTCAATAGTGTCTTTAGGATTCAAATTTTGGGGGAAATGTAATATTTTAGGACTTTCCTTTCTTTCTTTTGCCAGTAAGTAAATAATCTGTTTGCAGGATGTTGGGTAATATTTTCCTTTAGTTCAAGATCATAATGCAGAAAAATGTTCTTCCATGTGGTGCCTCATGACTCAGTCAATTAAGCATCCAACTCTTGATCTTGGCTCCAGTCTTGATCTCAGGGTTTTGAGTTCAAACCCTGCAGTTGAGCTCCATGTTGGTTTGGAGCTAACTTAAAAGAAAAGAAAAAAAAGAAAAATGGTCTTTCATCATTATTCAATTGTTACAAAGATATTTCAATAGTAATCTGTCCTCAGGTTGAATTTTGAATATAGGCTCTCCTGAAGAGTACAACTATGAAAACTAGATAATTCAAACAATGATGCTGATGGTTTACATTTCCAATCTTTTTAAAAAGAGATGTCAACACAATATTTCTATCCTTGATTGTATATCTTTATAACTCCAATTTAATTTCTGTATTTATAATCAGATCAGCAACATGTTGACATGGACAATAATAAGAAAAATTGTATCCAAGGTTAGTATTTTAATTTGTACTGGTGAGTCCATGCAAATTAATTTTTTAAAGTGATGTGGGGTGGGGCTTCAATTATTTTGCTTATCTATTGTGAAATTATTAAAACTGAAAAGGATAACAAAACATTTAAAGAAAAAGAATGAATTGTATGAAAACCAAGATAAGAGTACAGAGGTAAATTCCCCATTTGGACATTTTTAAAATTATATTTTATTATTTTTTAAAAGATTTATTTATTTATTTTAGAGAGAGAGAGAGCAGGGGTGGGAGGGCCAGGGGTAGAGGAAAAAGGAGAGAGAATCTCAAGCAGACTCCTGACTGAACTTGGAGCATGACATGGGCCTCAGTCTCACAACCCTGAGACCATGACCTGAGTTGCTACAAGTCAGATGCTTAACTGACTGAGCTACCCAGGCACCCCTGCTGGACATTTAATTTCCATTGGGTTCTACACAAAACAAAAGTGAAAACAAAATAAAAACTAATAAACAAGAACACCAATCAAGCAAAAACACTAATAATGGGGATTTTAAATCTCTAGCACTAAGAAGAAAGGAGGAGGAAAAGGAGCTAAATTCACTGCTATTCTTCCTGGAGACCCACTTTAAGGGGAACAGAACTTGTCACCCCAAAATATGTCTCTTGGAGATTAAGATTTTGTTAACTGGTTATCTGTAAAACAATAAAAAAAAAAAAGACAAATACAACAACAATAAAAAACAAGCAAATAAAAGACAATAGACATAAAAGAAGCTTTGAAAACCAAGTGGAAATTACCTTTTTGTAAAACACATGTACATTTATAAGGGAAACTTCCATTTGTAATAGTATCTCCATCTCTATAGAACTATGAATAAATCTCCATAAAATTTTAACAATGAAGAAAACATGGACTTAAATCACATAATAGCATACCCTTCTTTACTATGTTTTGCCTGATAGCTTCCCATAACTTCTCACCCCCAATATCTTTTTTTTTTTTTTCTTTAGCTGAAGATGTTATTTAAGGGGACAGCTTGGGCCATTTCAGGAGTTACTCAGTTCTCCTCGAGGAAATAAATCAGGAAGTATACATGTTATTAAAATTCTGTTTGTTTTTCCTTCTATTAACCTGCCTTTTGTTACAGAAGGGGTCTCAGCCAAGAACCTATAAGGGCAGAAGGAAAATTATTTTTCCTGAGAAAAACCTCTGAGATTTATTGTCTATCAGAATAAAAACAGTCTGTGCTTTGAAAATGGTCCAAATCATCTGGCTGTAGCATTTCCAAGGTTCTTATGAGTAAGACTGAATTGAAGATATCAAAGGTCATTGGTGTAAACGACAATAATAGAGCTATGGTAATATTGATAATGAGGCATATAATGAACTGGACTTCATTTTGGAGATCCTCAGTGACCAAAAAGAGAATTGCAAATGAAGTGGAAATTTAGAGAAGATTAGTCAGGGATGATGAAAAAAGACTATTTTAAAAGGTAGAATTTCAGGTTGGTTGCAATTTAGTATAATGAGATTCTACTCTTAAGTGAAAATCCATTAAATGACAGAAATAATTTAAATAATGAGAAATTCTATGAGATGAGACAGCAAAGTCCGTATATGCAGAAGAGATGTTCTCTCCTGACTTTAGTCCCTGAGAACTGCAATGAATCTGTTTCAGTACTGGTCCAATTTGATCAATTTGACCTATGCAATCCATAAAAAACCCAAGAACTTTTTCCTTGATGGCACTGAATTAATTTATTATTAAAATTTTGTTAAATTATTGTAGAAATTAACATATATATTTTATTATTTAAATGTATAAGTTTATGACCTTTTTCCTGATTTTATATAGCTTTTCAAGTTTAATAAATTTTTATTTGTACCTACAGTGATGCAAGTTGATCTATCCTATCCACTTATCACCTATATGTTTACATAAAAAATAACCACTACACTGCCTTTAAATGATTATAATAATGATTCATTTAAGTAATTATTTTTTATTCTTAGAAAACTGTCCTTTACCATAAAAGCATCTTTGAGAAAGCCACCATTCCTCTGACAGTGTTGCTTTCCATTGTTATAGGTAGATACCTAGTTTCACCATTTATCACCTATATGAACTCCAATAAACTTATTATCCTTTCCAAACTTCAGTTTTCTAACTGGTAAAATGGTGGTAACTACCATTCTCATAGGGTTGTTCTGAGAAGTAAGTGACTTTACTCAGATTATCCTAAATTATGGGAATGGAGGTTGGATTTATATATATATTATAGATACATATGTATAATATATATTATATATCTATCATATATATGATAGATAGTATGATAGAAAAGGCTAAATACATTTGGAAATCACTTTTCGTTATATATTTTTAAAAAATATATAACGAAAAGTGATTTCCAAATGTATTTAGCCTTTTCTATCATTTACAGATAAGGAAATTAAAGATAATGGAGTATAATGAATTACCAAGGTTATACAACTTGGTAGAAACCATGACAATATTAGAATCCAGTATTCCTAATTGTCTAAGTCAGTGCTAAGAAAGAATTTCTTTATTTTTTTTTAAAGATTTTATTTACTTGAATGACAGAGATCACAACTAGGCAGAGAGGCAGGCAGAAAGAGAGAGAGGGAAGACTCCCTGCTGAGCAGAGAGTTTGATGTGGGGCTGGATCTCAAGACCCTGAGATCATGACCTGAGCCCAAGGCAGAGGCTTAACCTACTGAGCCACCCAAGTGCCCCAAATTCATTTCTTTAAATATTCTACTAAGTAAATAACAATAACTACAGCAATGAAAATAACAAATTGCCCTATAATGTGTTTCAATAAGACACTTCTGTCTCCACTTCTGAACTCTCAGCAACCTTTTTGATAGTCATATGAAAATTTTCAGTTCTAGAGATATTTTACATTTTTTTTTATATTCCAAGAAATCAGTAAAAGTTTAAAACTAATTTCAAGAAAGCTATGTGCCTCCTTTCAGGTTATAGTTTTATCACCTATCCTTTCTTCAGGGGAAAAAGAAGTCAGTTGAGTAAACATACATATATTTCCATGCATACAGAGAAATAGTAAAATAATTCATAATACCAAGAATCAAGAAAGAAAATACATAAACTTACTATTTTAAATATCCTAAAAGTATTCGGTTTACATACACACACACACAATCTTTTTTTATATTATTTTTATTAACATATAATGTATTATTTCCCCCAGGGGTACAGGTTTGTGAATTGTCAGACTTACACACTTCATAGCTCACCACATCACATACCCTCCCAATGTCCATACCCCAGCCACCTTCTCCACACCCCTCCACTCCCCAGCAACGCTCAGTTTGCATCCTGAGATTAAGAGTCTGTAATGGTTTGTCTCCCTCCTGATCTCATCTTGAAACATTTGTAATGACATGAATGGAACTAGAGGATATTATGCTGAGAAAAATAAGTCAATTAGAGGAAAACAATTATCATATGATCTCCCTGAGATGAGGAATTTGAGAGGGAGTGTTGGGGGTTTGGGAAGTAGGGAAGGAAGAAATGACACATACAATCTTTTACTCATTGGTTGAGGAGAACAAACTTGGTGACATTTAAGGAAAAACTTGTGAGGGTAGGTACTACAGATTTGTAGATTTTTCTCTCATCAGAATTTTATAACCCAAGAATAATTAACAAATTTGACAAAAATTTTTGCCTAATGAGCATGGAATATTTGGTGCTATAACTCTTAATTTCATGAGAAAAACTGAATTATAGGGTGTTACATTATCTGGTAGGTCTCAAATATTTGCTTCTAGTAGACAGTAATCTTCCCTTATTGATATAACTGTCTTGCTTAGACAAAAATACATTAGTACTTATATATAATTGTAATGTAAAAACATAAAAATCTAATTCTTTGTTATACATTTATTTATAATCCCTATAATCCTTTATGAGTATATATAATTAAATAACAATTACCTCACTTAAAAACTTGATTTTATGTACTGTAATATGAAGTGTTTATTTATTAATATTTAATTACTTCTTAATTAAAATTTGCAATTTATAAAATATGTATTCCTTTAAAATAGCTAATGATAAATATAAATAAATGAAAGTAATTATTTTACTTACAAGTTAATAATTATTAATTATTATCTTTTTAAACTGACATTTTATTTCCTTTAAGTTTTTAATAACATATACTTACAGACTTTCTAAGTGAATAGGTAGGAACATTTTAAGTATAGATGATCTCATAGATTATTGTCCATAACAAGTATTATTTTCACTTAGTTAGTGAAACACAGTTCTTGTGTTTGGTAATTCAGGATGAAGAGAGTTCCTGCAGTTATATTCTCAACTTAAATGGTGATTGACTCCTCAGAAGTCTTACTAGAATATCATTTTGTGGATTTCTCCTGGGCCTTCGTTATTGCAAGTGTCAGCAGTAATTTGTTAGAACACTTCATTTCCTATAACATAGACTTGTGACCTGAATTTGGATAATAGTTTCTTTTTGTAACAACTCTTCAGTGTAGCTGAAATAAGCTCCATTTTACAGATCAAATAGTGTTAAGGGAACAAAAATTCCATTAATCCTTATTCAAATTATAAAAGCAGATTTATTTTTCCCAATATGCTCAAATCAATAGCAAATGGCATAAATGATTAAAAAGGAATTATCTAATAGATTATTTCATGTAATATTTTTAAAAATATGAGGTAAATTATTTTATGATTACTAATACATGCATATTTTGGTTCTATCATTATTCATGTGAAAATGTGCCATGCACATAAATCTACAGCATATATTTAAAAAGTTTGTCCAATAAGAGGCTTTCTCCAAGATGCTGTCGGAAGTTAAACACCATGAAACATTTACTTCCAGTGAAAATATATTTCTGATTTACTGAATAAATCTTGCTCAATTGCCCTAAAACATTAAGCTCTTCACACTTCAAGTGGTCTCTTCTAATTATGTTTTCATTAGCTTTGGATTTATAACATAAGCTGGTCTATTGGGTCAAAGGGAGGATATTAGAAAATCAGATGGGAACACACAAAAGACAAGCTGAATAGGAACATTTCAAAACTTAGAAACTGAAAAAAATATTTTTCATACATAGTAATGGGAGGAGAAAGATGTATACAATATCGGGTTTTGATGAATATATCTATCCCATTTGTCTTTCCAATTATTCAAAAGTTTTGTGGGACTTTTCCAGAGGAAAGCAATGGTCTATTTCTGTGATGAGTCAGCAGGGGGCAGTAGGTATCACAGAAAGAGGATGGAAGAAGCTTTAACAAACTCTTTTCCAATGAGTTCCCTCCCAAACTTCTAAGAACTGACTTGTTACCAACACATAGCTTTGTTGTTTCCATGTCAGTGCTTTTATACACCTGTTTGAAAATGAGCTGATGTAAAAAGTAAACCTATTCTCAATTTCCCCAGAGTATACTTGTTGAGTGCATTTATTTTCAACAGGAGAAAGTTAATCCATGTAAATAAAAACTTACTGGAACATCAAAAATAACACATTTGGAGTTAAATGAGCCCTTGGTTTGATTTGAACAGCTTAGAATTTCATAGGGGTGGTACTCTCACCCAGTCCCCCATCCAGTAGATATTTAACCATAAATTTTAATTTTTCTATGTAGTTGAGATTAAAGCAATATTTAGAATATAAACCACTGTAAAGCCAAGGTTTTCTAAAATAAAATCAATAAAATATTAAAAATACTGTGATGTCTTTTAAAAACTATGTCAATGCGGGTTTTTGCTTTGCTTTGTTTTGTTTTCTGAAGTCCATTTAAAATATAGTTTTCTGTGGTTACTATGGGATAATGGTAGCTGATTATATGATAGAGCTGCACAATAATAATTTGCAATCTGTCATGTGTGAAATCTTGCATTGAAGCAGATAAACCCAGGCTGCTGAAGTGTGCTCGGTATCATTGCATTAGACGTAATAGCACAGATTGTATAACAGTATATAATAAAAACACTGTGTTCTTTCTATGATTAGAAATTTGATTACTCTAAATTATCATTCTGCCAAATGTTTTAAAGATTTTTTATAAGTTTAACTGGAACTTTGTACCTTAATTAAAACGATCCACCACCAATGCAGAAAATCCATTAGGAAGAACAAAGTTTGCTCCACCTGGTTATTTTTTACAACCTCAAGAAGATTTGAATAAACGTCATGTTCAATTCTACCCATCATCCTATTGCCTTTTTTCTGTAATGAATATGGAAAAGATGATGAGGGCAGTTTACCAAGGAGACAGGCCATGACACTCAGATGCTGAATAACATTACCATGATTCTTATCTCCCAATGAAACTAGAAAATTAAAAATGTAGGGAGCATGACCTCATGTAAAATTGAGGTCATTCCTTTGAATGTTGTGACAAAGAAAACTTCCAGGTGTATTACGCCCTGTACCAGTGTCACAACTCAGGCACATACATGTACTGTGGGGGCATCAAAACTTGTTAGTCTATTCCTGTTGGTAAAAATTTCCCTAGGTTTATTCAGTAATCATAAAATTATCTTTATGTCCATGATAAAAAAAACAAAAAGAAAAAGAAACAGCTTTGTGTATAGGTATATATGGATAAATTTTAACCACATGAAGTAGTTTTGAAACTTAGCCACAGGTAGGTATGAACTGTGAGATGTGGGTTGCAAGACTGGGTAAGCAAATATAGAATTTTCATGGACCGGGAAAGAAGTCTTATGGTTAATTGGTATTAGTTTAGGATGGACTGCATGAAAAGAGACTGCTTGGTTGTCTTTTTATGAAGGGTAGGTAGCTGGTTAGGATCCCAAGATAAAGAAGATGCCCTAGTCAAGAAGAGGTATGCACACAGATTCATAAGCAGCAGGCTTTTTTGAAATTGGGTGCTTTCAATCAAAAAAAGAAGGTAGGTGGAGAAGTTGCCAAAAAAAAAAAAAAAAAAAAGAAAGAAAGAAAGAAAGAAATTGTTCACAAAGAGCTTACTTTTCTCACTAAAAAAATCTCTAACAATCCAGAATTTTGTGGTGGTACCAAATTTTGTAGGGGATACGCCAATAACTGACTGTAGCAGAAACAACTATTTAATCAATAATAGTGGTAATAATGACAACAATAGCTAAGATTTCTTGATCGAAAATGATGTGTCAGAAACATTTCAAAGTTTCTTGGTAAGTTTAAGAGGCTGATATTAATTTTATGCCATTTTATACATGTAAATATTGAAACAAAGAGTGATTGGCATACCCAATGTTCTGAGAGCTAGTTAGTAGTGGACCCGGGATTTGCATCTAAGATATCTGGATTGAGAAATACAGACCCCCTACTTATATCTATAAAGTTATTTGTGAAGAATTTTGAAATAGCTAACAAATTTATGCTCTAGATTTTTGTTGCTAATTAGTATTTTGGTCATTAACACATTACTAAAACCTTTTAGTTTTATATTACCAATGTAAAATTTAAGTCATCGAACACTGAACTTAGCTATTTCGATTAATTAACATACAATATATAGCCTTTCTAACCATGCTTGGAATTTTTCAAATTTGACAATTCTGACAGAATTGAATGATTAGAAATGAAAGAGGTTATATATATTTCACTAAAAACAATGTAGAGAATTACAAGAGACCTGAAGAGGCTTGGGTTGTGCTTAACTGTTCATGTGAGGAAGGAGGTAAAAAACTTAGATTATAAAAAAATGCTGAGTAGAAGTCAAATGTATATTCTATGAACATTCTATTGTCTCTAAGTTGCTAAATTATATATTTCTCCAATTCTCTTCTTTTCACTTTTTGCATTATATTACTACTATTTATGAACTTTCCTTTACCCTATGATATTCTCATCTCCTTGAGATCAAGGTCATTATTCATATCTGTTGGCCAGCAAAATGCAATGGATGGTAATAAAAGAGGAAAGCATATATCAAACAGTTACTGTGCACTAGAGTCTGCGCTAACCTGATTATTTTATGTTCGTTACTTCAGTTAATCCTTACAACAGCATGAAGTCCTGATAAATGAGGAGCTTCAGTTCCCACCATAGTAAGTGGTGAGGCTGGTGTCGCTTCTGTTAACTCCGGAGTTTTGCATGAGAAAATGGAAAAAAACAAAACAAAACAAAACAAAACAAAACACCCCCCAAAACCATGAAAGAGTGGAGAGGAGAGTGTGGTGACTAAGTGAATGAATAAATTAAAGTACATATGAGTAAGGCATGGTTCTCTATTTTACCTTATATTGCATCAAGCTGTTTCTTTCTGTACGTGCCCCAAAAAATGTTTTTTCAGAAATTTTAACTCTCTTAAAGTGTCTCCTTATATTTTGGAACCCATCCTCACTAAACTCCATTTATTTTCAGAATATAAACAATTGAATGATCTGTTCACTGTGACTGTTTTGCTGAAGTTTGTATGGCATTGCTTATGGTACAGAAATTTATTGAGCTTTTTGATAAAGTGCCAAAAGAATTTTACTGTCATAAGTGACCTTGAGGAAAATCTTTTCTTCCCTGATTTGACATTCTCTTATAATATGATGGGTGTGCACATGTGTGTTTATTATATGGATCGTGGTTAAAACATCATTGTAGTGAGGGGCACGCGGGTGGCTTAAGCAGTTAAGTGTATGGGTTTGGTTCAGCTCAAGGGCTTGGCGTCCTGGGATCCAGCCCCGTGTAGGGCTCCCTGCTCAGTGGGGAGTTTGTTCCTCCCTCTCCCTCTGCCCCCACCACCTGCTTGTGCTCTCTCTCTCTCTCAAATACATAAATAAAATCTTTTTTTAAAAAAAAGTAAATGTAGTAAATCGGTGAGAAATTTTTCACCCTTCGTTATTTTTTTTTTTTTAAAGATTTTATTTATTTGTCAGAGAGAGAGAGGGAGAGAGAGCGAGCACAGGCAGACAGAATGGCAGGCAGAGGCAGAGGAAGAAGCAGGCTCCCCGCCGAGCAAGGAGCCCGATGCGGGACTCGATCCCAGGACGCCGGGATCATGACCTGAGCCGAAGGCAGCCGCTTAACCAACTGAGCCACCCAGGCGTCCCCACCCTTCGTTCTTTTCAGAGAAGTAAGTGAACTATTATTGGGTGAAGCTGGCTGCCAATTTTATCATGGACACCTTGATTCTTCCCTATGTTCTGAATCACCAAAATAGGAGGGTAGTACATCCATAAAATCAACAAAATATTTACATTTGGAAATCTGCATTTAGCATGATCTTCAATATGACATTTGACATGATCAGATTTCCAATGCTCTGATCATTATGTCTATAAGCGAAGAGAAGTGAACACAACTTAAGTAAAAAACTTGATTACATTCATTTTTTATAAAAATAGGTGTTCAATTTTTGTCTCTATCAAATTAACGTTAACTTAAAAATATCATCAGGATTGTTGTGTAATTATCATTCTATGCTAATAGGATTTATAATAGCAATAAAAACTTTTCTATAATTCTATGCACGAGATGTATTACCAATTGAAAATTGAAATGTTATACTTATAACTTACATGTTTATAAAATGGGATAGAATGTTGGCATTTCAATTTAAGTCTCTATTATTGTTATTTTGTTTGTATGCTTTTATTTTCATGTTTCAGGTTTTATATTATGCAATAGCCGCTACGAACTTTTAAACAAAATATAATTCTGAAGTAATAGTTTGCTTCAGTAGGGATGTAGATTACCAAAGCATATCAATGCAAGTATCTTTTAAATTTATCAAATTATTTTTAGTTTGGGAAGTTATCATAAATTGGCCTTCCCAAGAAATTTATATATGAAAGGGAATTTTTTAAACTAGCTGAAATAAAAATCTTTGAGCAAATTGTGCTTCATTTAATTGAAGAAAAACTTTTAAAATCTGAATAACTTAGAGCAAATGTTTATATTACAGTTGCTATAGGTCAGATATAATTATGAATATTTTTATATATTTCAATTCAATTCATTAAAGTGTTGTAATTATTATCTGATAGGTATGAAAACAGAGGCAAAGAGAGGTAAGGTAAATTACCCAGGGACATGTGGTTAAAAACACAACAACTGGGATTTGAACTAAATACTTGCCTCAGAATTTGAGTCTTTAATTATTACTCTAGACTAAATCTTCTATTTTGTTACCATATTAAGAGTCCAGAAACATTAGAATATATTTTTATTTATTGACCCTTTTTATCTATAAGCTCATGTTAACATTTATCTATCAAGCTCATTGATTTCTTTCTGTTGAAACATCATTTCATCTCAGGGATAGGTCCTATTTGATCATGGCTCATGATCCTTTCACTGTGCTACTGAATTTGGTTTGCTAGTATTTTATTAAGAATTTTTGTATCAGGGCATCTGGCTGGCTCAGTGGGTTAAAGCCTCTGCCTTTGGTTCAGGTCATGATCCCAGGGTCCTGGGATCGAGCCCTGCATCGGGCTCTCTGCCTAGCAGGGAGCCTGCTTCCTCCTCTTTCTCTGAATGCCTCTGCCTACTTGTGATCTCTGTCTGTCAAATAAATAAATAAAATCTTTAAAAAAAAATTTGGTATCTATATTCATCAGGGTTATTGGCCTTTAGTTTTCTTTTCTGGTAGTATTCTTTTCTGGTTTTGGTATCAGGATAATGAGTTTGGAACTGTTCCCTTCCCTTTGGTTTTCTGAAAGAGTTTGAAGAGTTTTGGTGTTCGTTATTCCTTGAGTATTTGGCACAATTCAACAGTGAAGCCAGCCGGTCCTGGGCTTTTCTGACTGGGAAATTTTTGATTGCTGATTCAATTATTTTGCTAATAATAGGCCCATACAGATTTTCTATTTCTTCCTGATTCAGCCTTGGTAATCTGTAGGTTTTAAGGATTTTTCGATTTCTTCCATTGTCTAGTTTGTTGGCATATAGTTGTTCATAGTAGCCTCTTATGATCCTTTGAGTATCTGTCATATCAGTCACAATGTCTCCTTTTTAGCTTATAATCTTGTTGATTTGTTTCCTTTCTCTTTCTTCTTAGGTTAATCTAGCTAAGGGTTTGTCAATTTTGTTTATCTTTTCAAAGCACCAGCTCTTAGTTTAATTAATCTCTTCTATTGTTTGTTCTCCATTTATTTCTGCTGTAATTGCTATTATACCCTTTCTTCCACTAACTTCAGACTCACTTTTTTTTTTTTTTTTCCAGTTTCCTAGGGCATAGAGTTAGGTTGTTTATTTGGGATCTCTTTTGCTTCCCAGAGTAGGTATTTATTGCTATGAACTTCCTACTCATGGCTGCTTTTCTGCACCCTATAAGTTTTGGTGTGTTGTGTTTCTACTTTTGTTTCTCTCAAGAAAACTTATTTCCCCTTTAATGTCTTCTTTGACCCACTGGTTATTCAGGAGAGTGCTGTTTAATTTTCATGTGTTTGCAAATTTTCTAGTTTTCCTCTTGTTTTTGATTTCTAGTCCTATGTCACTGTGGTCAAAGAAAATATTTGGTATGATTTCAATCTTCTTCAATTTACTAAGACTCGTTTTGTGGCCTAGCATATGGTCTATCCTAGAAAATGTTCCAGGTGTGCTTGAGTATGTATATGCAGTTGCTGTTAAGAAAGATGTTCTATATAATTCTGTTAGGCCTATTTAGTCTATAGTATTGTTTAAATCCACTGTTTCCTTACTGATTCTCTGTCTGGATGATCTATCCATTGCTGAGAGTGGAGTATTAAAGTTTCCAACTATTATTGTATTACTCTTTATTTCTCCTTTTAGATCTGTTAGTTCTTGCTTTATGCATTTAGGTGTTCTTATGTTGGGTGCATAAATATTTATAATTGTTCATATATTCTTCGCATATTGACCTCTTTATCATTACCTAATGACCTTTATTGTCTATTTTTAATATTTTAGTTTAAAGTCTATTTTCTCTAAGTATAGCTACCTCTGCTTTTTTTTTTTTTTTTTTTTAGTTACCATCTGCTAGAAATATTTCTTTCCTTCCATTCACTTAGCCTCTGTGTGTCTTTTTTTATAATTTTTTTTCTTTAATTTGATAGAGAGAGATCACAAGTAGGCAGACAGGCAGGCAAAGAGAGAGAGAGGAGGAAGCAGGCACTCTGCTGAGCAGAGAACCCAATGCGGAACTCGATCTCAAAACCCTGAGATCATGACCTGAGCTGAAGGCAGAGGCTTAACCCACTGAGCCACCCAGATGCCCAGCCTTTGTGTGTCTTTAAATTTAAAGTGAGTC
The DNA here is from genome assembly GCF_009829155.1 of Mustela erminea. NCBI lineage: Eukaryota > Metazoa > Chordata > Mammalia > Carnivora > Mustelidae > Mustela > Mustela erminea. The sequence continues at coordinate 41,250,275 of NC_045626.1, forward strand.
TTTTGTAGGGAGCATACTCCCTACAAATAATTTCATAATCCATTCAGCCATTCCATGTCTTTTGATTGAAGAATTTATCCATTTATGTTTAAAATAATTATTGACAGTTAAGAACTAATTATTTCCATTTGGTAACAGTTTTCTGGTTGTTTTGTAGATCCCGTGTCCCTTGTTTCTTATCTTGTAATTTTGTGTGTGTGTGTGTTCGGATGTATTTTGGTCTATATGCTTTAACTTCTTGATCATGTTCTTTTGTGTAATTATTACAAGATTTTCTCTTGTGGTTACCATGAGGCTGACATAAAATATCTTAAACTCCTCATTCAGGATTGATTCAGGAGGTCTGCACCCTATTGAGTTCTCTGATTGAACTATACTCTCAACTTGGTCCTGCAGATGAGCAAAACTATCAGATGGCATTTTTACTTGGGTACTGCAGGTATGAATTTGATCTGCCAAGATCTATGTGCTGATTGTTGCAAGCTTCCTCCCCTTTCTTTATAATAGTTCAATTCCTGGTGGCTGGGTCCTGTTGGTTCTTCCACAATTCCCATGGTGCAAAATAAGAGTAGGTGCTCCCAGGAAGCCAACCATAATGCTGGGTGGTGGGGAGCCTGGTTTGAGTTCCCTTTTCGCATTGAAGGATCTGGAAGCTCAAGGGAGACCTCTCCATATGATGCTGTGCTGTCCTGGGGGGTGGGGGCAGTGTGATCAACTTCTCTTACCTAGATACTTCTCTTTCCCTTTTAATATAGTCTGTTGTGGTCTTTGAGAAGCTGAAGGTGCTGCAGCCCAACTCCCATGTTCTAAGATTCTCTCAGTGGTGAAATTTTCTTGAATAGATATTAGCTGTTCTTTTTGTGAGAAGTGAAGTCAGGAACAAAATATGTTACCATCTTGGTGATGCCCTCCTAAATTATATATATATATAAATATATATATATATATATAGCTATTAATAGAAAAATTTACAATCAATTCTGGAGCTTATTTTTTATACATTCCCTTCCCTACCATGCACCAGTAAGTGCCAGTTTCAGTTGAAAGTAAATTCCAATGTCACAAAACATTCCATATTAAACTTGACTATAATACTTTGAAAAGTAAACTATCTATGTAAATTTGTGGGTAATGGTACAAGGAGCAGATTCGGGTTTGGTGATCAAAGGGGACTTTAAATCTTTATAAGGAGAACAGCAAATAATTTAAAACATAAAGTTTAAGTAGTAGTTTATAAATAATTTAGTATATGTTATATGTTCTTAAAATTGGGAGTTTTATAGCCCATTTGATTGCCCTCTATTACTCTGGCTTTGTCAAGCTATTGAATATTCAATATTCTTATCAGATAGCATTTCTTTCCCATATAATTTAGTTGGAAAGAGCTCATTTCTTTATGATGTAGTTGACAGTATTTATTCCTACTTAATTTTTAGTAAGTTTGCATCTATATTAAATCAAATATGTATCTATAAGTTTATACTCCTTGTCATTAAGTAGTTTTGACTGCCATGAATATATATAAGAATTATAAGTTAAAAGTTAGTTCAAGCAATCAACTTAGTATTTGTGCAAACCATATATCCAGAAGTATGTTAAGGACCTATAAGGGTGAACAAAATATAAGATAGTGCCTTTGCTCACAAAGACCTGGAGAAAATAAGTGAAGACCAATTAAGAGCTAAAGAGTGAGATACTGATTTTAAGGTCAATAGAATGCAGAGAATGACAAGCTCACTCTGGGCTGAAACTCAATGGAAAGGGTCAGGAGTGAATACTCAGGGAGAAGAAAGAAATTGAAAAGCATAAGACTTCCTGTGATTGAAAAGAATCCAGACAAAAGGAATTGGAACAAATTTGTAGTTCTTAGAGTGACTTATAAGATTAGACATCAGGAGCTGACCTAAGCAAACCCTGAAGAAATCATGGGGCATAAGTAAAAGGAAAGACAGACAAATTTGGAAGGGAAAAAAATTGCTTGAGAAATCAAGAGATGAATTCTCAGTGCAGATACAGAAGGTTACAGAGGGGAAAATACAGCCATTGGTTTCAGAATGGGTCTCAAGTTTCAACCTGCAAAAATAGAAGATATATTTTTAAGTCAAAATTATGTGCTTTGGTGAGTGCTGTGAAGTGTGTAAACCTGGTGATTCACAGACCTGTACCCCTGGGGATAAAAATATATGTTTATAAAAAATAAAAAATTAATTAAAAAAAATAAAATAAAAAAAAATTATGTTTAAAAGAAGAAAAATGGTTAAGTGCAGTAAAAATTGCAAAAGGGAAGAAAAGCACATATTTATTTTTCAGGAATGGTTATGATCATGATTAGTGGTTGAATGAAAGCTAAGTGCTAATCTTTTACAGTGCACTTAAAACAATAATATCCCTCATTGGTATATGATTATATCAATTGTTATTGAAAATTTTATGTGTTTTCATATTTAGCACAGTTTAAGAACAACTTTGGGAAATCAGGTTATTATTAGTCACTATTTTCTCTTACCAAATATTTTTGTAAAGATTATTTATTTATTTATTTGAGAGAGAAGGGATCACAAGTAGGCAGAGAGGCAGGCAGAGAGAGAGAGGGGAAATCAGGCTCCCCACAAAGCAGAGAGCCCGATGTGGGGCCCGATCCCAGGACCCCGAGATCATGACCCGAGCTGAAGGCAGAGGATTAACCCAGTGAGCCACCCAGGCATCCCATCTCTTACCAAATTTTTGAAAGAAGAGAAATATTAACACTGAAATGTTAAAATTTCTTGAACATAATAACAAGGCTTATAAGTGTCAGAACTCAGATATTTGTTTGAAGATTTTAATCATTTATTTATTTATTTTTGGAGAGTATGCATCTAGAAGTGGGAGGAAGGGCAGAGAGGGAGTGGAAAAGAGAATCTCCAGCAGACTACATTCTAAGCATAGAGCCTGAGGAGGGACTCAATCCCAGGACCCCTAAGATCATGACCTAGGCCAAATCAAAAGCTGGACATTTCACTGACTGAGCCACTCAGGCAATCCAAGAACTCAGATATTTATTTATTTAGTTATTTTTAATTTTTTATTTTTTATAAACATATATTTTTCCCCCCAGGGGTACAGGTCTGTGAATTGCCAGGTTTACACACTTCACAGCACTCACCAAAGAGAACTCAGATATTTTGAAAGCTAGTTGTGTGGTCTTTTTTCACTATACCATGTTGCTCTCCACCTGTTGGATGACTGTGTTTATGCATATTAAATGTATTATAATAATACACATATATCTTTTTCTACATGTGTACATTATATACACATAATATGTGAATGTTTTAATTAAAATAAATGCTTTATTTTTTATATTTGATTTTTTATTTTTCCTTAAATATTCATTTGCTTTTGTTATTTTTTAAACCATTTTGCTGAGATATAATTGACATACAAAAAACTATATATACTTAATATACAACTTGATGAGTTTGGGCATAAAGATATACTCATGAGATCATCACCACCACCACCAAAGCCATAAAAATATCCAAGGTTGTGACAATTAACTTTTCTCAACCTGAATGTTCTCCCACTTTTGTCCACTGAAAGATATTCTGCTTAATAATTCAGAAGGTCTGAAATTAGAACAAGTTCAACTCTTTTTTTTTTTAAGATTTTATTTATTTATTTGACAGACAGATCACAAGCCGGCAGAGAGGCAGACAGAGAGAGATGGAGAAGCAGGCTTCCCACTGAGCAGAGAGCCCGATGTGGGACTTGATCCCAGGGCTCTGGGATCATGACTTGAGCCGAAGGCAAAGGCTTTAACCCACTGAGCCTCCCAGGTGCCCCAGAACAAGTTCAACTCTTAATTAACAATTTCCTTGGGGTGCTTGGGTGGCTCCATCAGTTAAGCATATGCCTTTGGCTCAGGTCATGATCCCATGGTCCTGGGATAAAGCCTGCATCGGGCTCCCTGCTCAGTGGGGAGACTGCTTCTCCCTTTCCCTCTGCCCTTCTGCCCTGCTTGTGCTCTCCCTCCCTCTCTCTCTCAATCTATTTCAAATAAATAAATAAATTCTTTTTAAAAAATTTCCTGTAAGTTCTGGCAGTTAGGAAGTCTTTAACAATAGCACAGGGATCTAAGTTTACTGAAAAACCAGTATCTTTTCCATGTGGAGGCTATATGTTGACTTATAACTAACTTCCCATGATTTCTGAGATTGAGTGAAAAATTGCAAATGCACAAAGAACTCCAAAATTTTCTTTCTCCCTTTCTCTGTCCACTGTTAAGAATATTCAACATGGAATTTTTATTTGCATTCAAACATGCACAAATAGAGACTGAGATAATAGCAAGTAAAGCAAGAACTGAAAAAAAAATGATTTCTAAAATCTCATGGACATAGGAATACATCTGTTATTCATAACTCCTACTCATAACTAACTGATCATAAACACAGTTGAATTATTGAAAAGTTAATGAATTTACAGGCTAAAAATAAATTGAACTAGTTTTGTCGCTTAAGTAATTTAAAAATTAATTACAGTGGTAAGAAATAGATTTGTTGAATTTATGTAATTTATGAAAAAAATCAGAATGCAAGATATTTAGAGCATCCTGACAATGTCAATACAAAATGCAAACCAAAATCATTCAATATACGACATGCTCGGATATATGGGATGCCTGGCAACCTTAGGTAGAAGTCTTTTTATAGACCTATGCTTTCACTTTTCCTGGAGGAGTGCCTTAGAGTGGAAAGGCTGCTTCATATCATAAGTCTGTATTTAATGTTTATAAAATCTCAAATTTATTTCCAAATTGGTTTTATCATTTTGCATTCTTACCAGCACTCCATGAGTTCTCCTGGTTCTCTATTTCATTCTCCAAACTTGGCATAGTTTGCCTGTTCACTTTTAGCCACTCTAAAAAGTATATATTGATCTTCCATTGTCATATTACTTGGTAATCTTCTAATATTGATAATATTAATGGTTTTTCATGTTCTTAGCTTGTCATCCTTATATCATCTATCTCTCTATCTCTCTAGTGAAGTGTCTATTCAAATAATTTGCTCAGTTTTTACTGGGACATTAGTTTTCTTAAAATTGGTGTTTTAGATTAATACATATATCTATATGTCTATATAGATATATCGATATTCTGACTAGAGATTCTTTATCTGACATATGATTTGCAAATATATTTTTCCCAGTCAGTGGCTTGTCTTTTCTTTATTTTAATAATGCCTTTCAAAGAGCAGGAGCTTTTAATTTTTCTACTCCTTTGCATTTCTAGTAATATTTTTTCTTGTTGGGTGGTAGATATTTTTGTATTCCTATAAATATTCTTAAGCTTTGTTGTAGAATGCAGTTAAGTCACTTAAAACAGTTTAAATCTCTCTAATCTTTTTTTTTTTTTTTTAAGATTTGTTAGTGGAGACCAGAGTAGAGGTCAGCCTAAAGTCAGTATTTCTTGAATATCTTTCATAATACTCTAGGAAATATTTTTAGATTTTTTTTTCCAAATTACTTTCCTTTCATGAAATTCAATGCCACCATTTATACAGCATTTCCATTTATAAACTGTGGCTCATTAGAGGTCTATAAAACATTGTGATATCTAAGATCTTCTTGACTCTGGTTGACTTAAATCAGAAACTGATTTTTAACCTTTAGAGGTGATATTGCCCCTATTGAGACTATATGAGCTACGGATACTTATTTCCCACTACTGTGAACTTCTCTCTGTTCTTGTCTGTTACTCTGTCCAAGGCACAGCATAAGATTTCCCATCCATCTGCTAGGAATAGGCAACTATTTCCAGCCCTGCATCAGGGCCAGTCCCTGTTACTTGTTATCCTTTTGGGCTCTTTTTCTTGACATTGTGTAGGTACCACACACTTGTACATTGATCCGCACTCAGCTGAATGTTTATGGTGAAGTTTTTGAAGATCTCTGAAGTTCTTGCTCTACCTCGCAGTTTCCTTTCTTATATTCTTCCTTGTGAACTCTAGTTGCTTTGTTTTCTGGACTCTCAGATCCATGTCCTTAGGTGATCCACTGTATTTTACCAGGATTTTCTCTCCCTCTTCCCCTTCCTGGCAGTAAGCTGGCACAATCGTAGGGTTCACCTCAACATATCTCATTTCTCAGGGATCACTGTCTTTCAATCCCTGATGAATTGTCTTGAAACCACTGCTTCAGATGTTTTACTTTTTGTTTCTTTGTTTTGAGTGATAGGGCAAATCCAGTCTCTTTCCACATCTTGGGTTGAAGCAGAAATTTCCCTTTATAAAGCTTTACAATGGTGATCCACAACAAAAATTTGTCAAAAGGACAAGGGTATGAGAATTAGCTTTTTAAACTCTTTCATTCCAGGAGCAAGTTCGGGGTTGAAATTAACATTCCTCTGCCTGCCCTTCCTTTTTGCTCTGTTTTGTTTTGTCTTAATAGAAAAATGATCCTCAAGATCCTGGACAAGCATACAGACAGTAGAAACAGGTCTTAGAATCTCATCAAGCGAATGAACAGGTGATTAAGAATAAACAAGGTAGTAGTTGCAGAACAATGTGAATGCACTAAATGTCACTGGATTGTTCACTTTAATTTTATATTATATGAACTTTGATTCAATAGATTATTTTTAGAAACTCTCAGTTTCTTTTAAAGATGTATATGTCTTTGATGAAAAGTTCTCCTATATTAATTCCTTCTCCATTAGACTCATGATATTCATAAGAGATAGAGTTTATGGTTTTTCCAAATTCTTAAATACATTGGTTACAACAAAAGATTAATTACTAACCTGAATGAGAATCAACAATATTATTTGAAACTACTATTTAAGCTGACTCGTGCCCCACACCCAGAAATGATTCAGTAGGTCTTGATTTGTGGCCTTGGCATCGGTATTTATGAAAAGTTGTTTAAATATCTTAATCTACATTCTTTCTTTTGAATTCTGCACTAAATCACAAAACTATCCTCATTATATTAAGGACAATTTAGTTGAAAAAATTTGATGATAAATTTTAGACTCCCTGTATTAATATGGAATACTGTATTTGCTTAAAAGTTAAACTCCACACTGTATTACACTGTACAATGAATGTTGCATGATTGAGCACACACTTATCTGATACAAAAAACCAAAGTGGAAATGATGACGGATAGAGTTCAGTACATGTTCAACATCTATGATGTAAGGCAATGCACACTGCTAGGGGGAAGCCGGTTATGATCAGTGCACCTTTTTCTGGGTCATCAACATCAACCCTTTATAGAACAAGGAAAACAGGAAAATGAGGTGATGGAAAAGAGAAGGAAGACAGCTGTAACTCGAACATGAAAGACCAGCAGAAGAGGGCAAAATCGAAGCTGTAGTTTCAATCTTTGCAAGAATATTACCACCATCAGGCCTCCTATATATAAAAGGAGAGAAATCCCTTTTAATGGGGATGGCAAGTTTCAGAAAGAGCATGTAGAGTAAAAAGTACTGTTGAGGACAGTTTGGAAAATACATTCTTCCTTTAAACATTAAAAAAAAGTTGATAAATAAAATTGAAAAATGAAATTAAAAGTTTCAGATATTTAGATCAAAATTGGGCTACATAATATTTTTACTTGATTAGTTACTATGTGACAGCTTTCTGATTAAGACTGTTTAATTTAAGGATTTTAACTCTTTATAATTTATCAGAAATAAATCTGTTTCTTCACCTTTATTTTTCAGCATTTATTATTAGATTCAAAAATATCTTAAAATACCTGTAACTCTTCAGAGTATTAAACATAAACAACATAAACATGAGAAGGTTTCGTCTCTGTAAAGTTATAGTTATTATAAGAAGTGTGATTTCCAGAGATATCTGTGAAGTTTTTGTTGTTTTTTTTACAAAAAATTCAGTACAACCTACAGATCATAAATAGGTACATGAAAATATGCTCAACATCACTAATCACCAGGGACATGCAAATCTAAACCACAGTGAGATACCGCCTCACACCTGTCAGAATGGCTATTATTAAAACGACAAGAGGGGCGGCTGGGTGGCTCAGTGGTTTGAATGTATGACTCTTGATCTCAGCTCAGATCTTGAACTCAGGGTTGTGAGTTCAAGCTCCGCATTGGTCTCTATGCTGGGCATGGGGCTTACTTAATTAAAAAAAAAAAAATGGCAGACAAGAAATAACAAGTGTTGGCAATGATGTGAAGAAAAGAGAACCCTTATCCCTGTCAATGTGAATGTAAATCTCTATAGCCACTAATGGAAAATAACATAGCAGTTCTTCAAAAAACTCAAAATAGGACTACCATATGATCCAGCAATTCTACTTCCAGGTATTTATTCAAAGGAAACAAAAACACTAATTTAAAAAGATATGTGCGTCCCTATGTTCTTTGCAGCATTATTCACAATAGCCAATATATGGAAACAACCAAAATGTCCACTGATGGATGGAATGTATAAAAATCTGATAGGATAAAGATTGATGTACTTACACACACACACAAGTGTGTGTGAAAACTACTCAGCCATAGAAAAAGAATTAAATCTTCCATTTGTAATAACATGGATGGAAATTATGGATATTATGCTAAGTGAATTAAGTCAGACAGAGAAAGACAAATATCCTATGATTTCAACTATATGTGGAATCTGGAAAAAAACAAATAAACAAAACAAAGTAAAACCAAATGTATAGATGCAGAGAACACAGATTTATGCTTGCCAGAGGGGAAGTTGGTTGAGGAGTGGGTGAATGAAAGAAAGGGTCAAAAGGTACAAACTCCCAAGTCATAAAATAGATAAGTCATCAGGATGTAATGTGACAATAGTCAATAATATTGTGTTGCATATTATGAAACATTTTATGGTGATGGGAGAAACTGGACTTACTGTGGTGATCATTTTGCAGTATATACAAATATCAAATCATTATATTATACAACTGAATTTAATACAATATTATGTCAATTATACCCTAATTAAAAAAATCAGTACTAAGTATTTCAGTTACTATTTTAATGTAATGTAGTTCCATAAATTGATATAATTCCTCTCAGAGGAGCAACAAAGGAGAACAGAGTAGTTTGGTGTTTATTTTTATAGTGATACTCTTTGGAATGCAAGCTTCTTGTTGGTTTGATTGTTTGGTTGTTATGTTATTTTTTGTTCTTAAAAAAAATTAAGTATGCTTTTAGCTATTTCCAGGAACTCTGGAGAAGGAAAATACCTAGGAAGACAATACTTCATTAAATAAATGCATGTAATGTGTTGATCAACTTTATGAACTTATATTGGTGTGGATAAATTAGATAGTTTTCTATTGAACAAAAACCATCTGAATTTCATAACAATTTACTTGTTTATTTTAGAGAAAGAGAGAGCATGAGTTGGGGGGAAGGAGAGAATCTCAAGCAGACTCCCTGCTGAGCTCAGAGCTTGATCTCACAACCCTGAGTCCATGACCTGAGCTGAAATCAAGAGTCAGAAGCTTAACCCACTGAGCCACCCAGGCGCTCTGAAATTATTTCGTTTACAACTGATTTTCATTTGTCTTGAAAGTGAACATGAGATCATATCAATAATTGGCAAAGCTATCAAACTGTCTGCTTTGATGGCACATGATGTGATGAGCACTGGGTATACACAAAAACTAATGAATCACCGAACATGCCTTCAAAAACTAACAATGTTCATCATCACTAGCCATCAGAGAGATTCAAATTAAAACCACATTGAAGACCACCTTACAGCAGTTAGAATGGCCAAAATTAGCAAGACAGGAAACAACATGTGTTGGAGGGGAGGTGGAGAAAGGGGAGCCCTCTTACACTGTTGGTGGGAATGCAAGTTGATACAGCCTCTTTGGAGAACAGTGTGGAGATTCCTCAGGAAATTAAAAACAGAGCTTCCCTATGACCCTGCCATTGCACTCCTGGGTATTTACCCCAAAGATACAGATGTAGTGAAAGAAGGGCCATCTGTACCCCAATGTTTATAGCAGCAATGGCCACAGTCACCAGACTGTGGAAAGAACCAAGATGCCCTTCAATGGATGAATGGATAAGGAAGATGTGGTCCATATACACTATGGAGTATTATGCCTCCATCAGAAAGGATGAATACCCAACTTTTGTAGCAACATGGACAGGACTGGAAGAGATTATGCTGAGTGAAATAAGTCTAGGAGAGAGAGTCAATTATCATATGGTTTCACTTATTTGTGGAGCATAACAAATAGCATGGAGGACAAGGGGAGATGGAGAGGAGAAGGGAGTTGAGGGAAATGGGAAGGGGAGGTGAACCACGAGAGACTATGGATTCTGAAAAACAATCTGAGGGTTTTGAAGGGGCGGGAGGTGAGAGGTTGGGGGAACCAGGTGGTGGGTATTATAGAGGGCACGGATTGCATGGAGCACTGGGTGTGGTGCAAAAATAATGAATACTGTTATGCTGAAAATAAATTAAAAAAAACTAACGATGTACTAATTGAATTTAAATTTTAAAAATTAATTAAAATAAATTTTTTAAATTTATTTTTTATTTATTTTCGGCATCATAGTATTTATTTTTTTTTCACCACACCCAGTGCTCCATGCAATCTGCGTCCTCTATAATACCCACCACCTGGTACCCCAACCTCCCACCCCACCTCCCGCCAATTCAAACCCCTCAGATTGTTTTTTAGAGTCCATAGTCTCTCATGGTTCACCTCCCCTTCCAATTTCCCCCAACTCCCTTCTCCTCTCTAACTCCCCATGTCCTCCATGCTATTTGTTATGCTCCACAAGTAAGTGAAACCATATGATAATTGACTCTCTCTGCTTGACTTATTTCACTCAGCATAATCTCTTCCAGTCCCGTCCATGTTGCTACAAAAGTTGGGTATTCATCCTTTCTGACAGAGGCATAAATTTTTAAAAAAGAGTGGCTTTTGCACAGAAAAAAAATTCAAATTAAGATTTTATTTATAATCAGTATAAACCTTATAAATCTTAGCAAAATTGTTTTTACAAAATGTGACCAATATTTAGAGTCTGAATTACAAAATAATATTTTATTATCTATTTTTCTAAATTTTTATTATGCTATCATATATGAATGGGATAGAATTTGATGGTGAATTTAGGATATTTGAAAGGATGGGGCTTATAACACACTATTGGGAATTTTCTCAAATATAGTATAGCTAAGTTAAGGAATGAAACAATTATTTACATACTACATGAAGACATAGTTTTTTCCTAGTTTAATACTGTCTATAATACTATAATAGAGCTAACACTAATATTATCATAATTATACTTATAATTAATATATTAATATACTAATATATAATACGGTGTTAGCATTATAATCAGTGAAGTAAGCAGCACTTAAATTGCACTACTTCTTAGAACACTGGATTTTTTTTTTAATTCCACAAATGGCCTGTTTTAAGACAATTATAACCTAGGAAAATAATCCAGGAATTTAATTTTCTAACTCACTAAATTTTAATTCAAACTATCAATCCAAGTGCTTCCATAGACTTTCAATTAATTCTTTTGTATAGCCATTTGAAAATAGTATTTCTATCTGTCTATAGCTTGTGTATATACACATATACATCAGCATATTATTATGTTTTGGCATATTTAAAGCCACTTCCGTGTGAATGTTCTATTTTTCAACCAGACTATGATATTCTCAGTGTCTATTCATCTTATAAAAACCAGTAGAGTTGTCTCTTAATATAAGTTTGTGATATTTGCCACATCCTTATAAAATACAGGTTTAAAGGGAATCATAGTTTTAGAGATTTCTGCCCAGTATCTTGCCCAAAGTTATGTTGCTCATAGTTGTCACCTGGGTTTCCAGATCAGATAATCTGACTCTAGATACCATTTTTACAGAAAACACCTCTTGGGAATTAGACAGAACAGGCTTTAAATTTTAGTTTCTCAAGTTACTAGCTCTGTGGCCTCAAGCAAGTCATATAAACTTCCTGAGCTTCAGTTTCTTTATCTGTAAAACCGGCCTAATAAAATCTAGTGTATAGCTATGTTATAGAAATAATATTTGATAATGAGTGCACAGTGTCTAGTAGATCTTACATATAAGTAGACAGCTAAGTTGTATTATTATGTCGATGAATTGTTTCTTGTTAGAGATGAGGAAACTTTCATCTTTAAAATTAGTTGGGCCCCACCTAAAATATAGGAAGGTTTTAATATCAATTCAACACTTCATTCAAGTGAGGCAAGAGGGTTTAAAGCTATCAAACATATTCTGGATTTACGTGGACGTTTTCACTGGTTATATATGGATAAAAGGCAAACTGTTTTAGTTAATGATGAAAAGGTGACTGAATAATGCATGGAGTGAAAAGTGCATTCTCAAATCATTCGAATAAGTCTTAGATAAGCAACATTTCTTAACTGGATAATTGAGGTAATCTGTGGATTGCCATGTGTAAACAGATAGCATATTTGTTTTGGTGAGTGTAATCAGTGTGGACTCAAATGAATTACTGTCCAGATTTAAAATCTAGCCCTAAAATACTATATTAAATTTGAAATTGAGCATTTTTATGATTGCTCTTCTTATTTAAAACTGTACTTGCTCTTAGAAGGATATTTACAAGAGACTGCTTCCCCCCGCTTCATGGTTTTCTATTCCTAGGCAAATCACCCAGTTGGTCTCTGAAGATAAATTTTTAAATGCTTGGTGTCTACATCATTCCAAGCTTTTCTAATCAGTTTGAAATGCAGTTGTGCCTTGTAACTTTAGAGAATTAAATGGCAGTTTCTATGGTCTTTAAAAATCAGAACTGAATTTGTCTCAGGCCTGATCTATTTACTTATGTTTTTAGAAATTCAATATATTCACAGATGGATATTATGTAGCCAGCATTTTGTGGTGTTCTAACATGCAATATATATAACAAATTTCCAGCTAGGTTATTATATGTTTAAGAGTTTTAATTGCTGTGTACTTCAAACATTTTTTACATTGTGCCATCTGGCACATGGAAGCGTTAATGAATTTTTAAACTTAATGGGATATGCTTTGCATTAGGAAGGTCTGAAAATTAGTTGCTAACCACTGGTAAATGACAGATTTATCAACACGAACTCACAAAAACTGCAATCCATTGCTTTGTGCCATTAAGGTAGCAACACATTTTTAAGTGCTAGTAAAAGTTTTTCAAACAATTGTCTGGATGGAAATAATTCATAAATATAATAGTTCTCCTTACTATTTAAAAAAATTGCATCTGTAAAATCAAAACCTTTTTTTCTTTGAATGTAGTCTTAGAAAAGTATTTTTGATACCCAGTAGAATAATTTACTTAAATTTTAAACAAATTTTAGACATGTTGGAAAAGTCTGCTAATGTTCTCAAGAGCTCTTACTGAAAAGTTTCTGTCTCTGTAATTCAAAGACACTTTCTTTTTATTAGTCTTCCATATCTGTTGTAAATACATTTTATGTACATTAAGTTAGGTGATAATATAAAATGACTAGCTGCCAGAACATCTAATTCAAAGCAGGATAATCCACTGTGCTCTTCTCCATAATAATCTTAGTTTCTATATGCTTTGGTGTTCTTCCTTCTATAAAAGTACTAAAGAGTAGATTTCCCATAGTCCTGTCAAAGACAAAAATGCAGAGAAATCTTTCAAGAATGCAAGCAGTAAACAGAAAGCTATAGTATAAAAAACAAGAGACAGGTGAGACAATCTGTTGGATAAGTTGGGGAAAATGTCTTTAAAAAGAACTTATCTGTGGAAATTACAAAGAAAATATTACCACAGTTGTTAAATCATAAATGAACATTTATAAAGTATAAAAAGCCATAATAAAGCCAACTTCAAACCATTAGCTCAGATTTTTTAAAATCATTATAGCAAGTAGCATAAAATTAATCTTTATATTCTTTATGAAAATATTCCTTCTAGGAAATTACTAGAATGCCCATGATTATACTAACATAACATAAAAGATTTTGTTAGCTAGGCATGCTTATGATACATTTTGTTTTAACTTACAGCTGTGTTATGTAAATATATACATTATAAGCACAGGTGTTCACTGCTTAAACTATTGCTTTGCTACTGAAACTTGGAGGATTTCAAATAACTCTATTTAGTTTAAATAATTCCAGTAGATAGTTGATGAGAATTTAAAAAATTCCCCCCAAAATTCCTAGAACAATAATTTCAAATCATTTTCCCATCAATTCTCATCCCTTCCTCAAACTGCATCCTTCCTGGAGTTAGAGATGGTGGGAGGTGGAGGTCATAGGGAATGGCTCCCTAAAGAGGGTGTTATGGAGAGGGACTGCCATTGCAGATTTGCAGATGCCAACTCTTGCCAACTTGGCTATTTTTAGTACTACCTGCAAATGCAAAATGTCTTCCAGCTGGTCTTGTGGAAGTGGGCAAAACTGCCTCATCAGAGAGAATTTAGAAAAATACCAAGATGCACAGCAAAGAAAGAAAGACCTTTGGAGATCTCTGGGAAATTGGAGATGTGAGGTGTCAGAGATGGAAATGTGATACAAAGGAAAAGATCTAACAGAAGCACTTCATATCCCTTCCTCTCATAAAGCCACACTTCATCTGAAGTGACGGTGCTCTACCAATCTCTAGGCAACCACTTAAACCTACTCTCAGCTTCTGGTGGGCTCTGCAGTTGTGTGCTCTCTGCTTTTAGGACCTCAGCTATGTCAAGTTACTTAGAAGACTGCCAATACCAGATTAATCATACAGGTTATGTCCTTTCCTTTTGCTCCTAGTGTGTTTACTATTTAGTCAGTATAAAATGTTACATACTCAATTTTTTGTTAATTGTATCATGTAGTGCTAGCCTGATTTTCTCAGTGAGATTCTAAGCCCCATAAGGGAAGTCACTCTTACTTTTCATTGTTTGCAATAGACTTAGCTCAAAGCACATTATTCCCAATAAATATTGGGATTGACATATTGATAACACTTTCATTGACAACCCATGTTTTTCTAGTTTTGTATGTGTGTCTGTGTGGGGGGGAGTTTCTATAAATCTTTGTAGTTTCTTGTTATAAAGTTGGCTGTTTTGTGATAAGAAAAAGTTGCTTATCTTACCTCAAACAGAAAGGTGACATCAATCTATAGAAGTATATAGAGATAATAAGCAATGGCAAATTTTTATTAAATTAATAGGAAAATTAGTTTTTTTCAAAGTATAACCAACATTTGTATGAAGCTAGAATTTCAAAGATTGAATTAGGGCATAGGAATTTTTAAAATTATTATTTTATTTTATTTTAGTTAGATTCTTTGTTCATTTAGTAGCTGTATAAACTTTGGGCAAGTTATTTAACCACACTCCACTCCAGGAAAGTTGTGAAAATAATTGTTCATACCTCAAAGGATTGTTAAAAAGAAAACTAAATGAGTTAATGTTGTGTAATAAAGAACTTAACCCTACTTTGATCCTGGATCCCTAGGAGTCAAGGATTTCTTGGAATTTCCTTAGTGGTAAGAGTGACTTTATTATTCATAATAGGCCCCTGGGAGCACATCTGAATTTATACTGACTAAGTCACACCTGATAAGCTATGGACAGTTTCAGGATAGGGTTAGAGTGTTGGGGCTTTGAGTCCTGTGGTACCAGCCTGACCTCATGACCTCTAGGGAGAGAGGCTATCGACTGCATTCAACTACATGGCCATTGATTCAATCAATCATACTTATGTAACAAAACCCCAGTAAAATCTCTAGGCACCTGCCCATGAGTGAGCTTCCTTGGTTGTTAATCACACAATGATGTGCTGGGAGTGTGATATTTCCTGAGGACTCAGAGTCATCACATTTAAGACCCTTTTAATGGTCTTTTGGCTGGTCGGGATTTGTACCCTTTGCAATAAAAACGTACCTATACGCATAGAGCATTCCCAAGTTCCATGAGTTCTTTCTTTTTTTTTTTTTTTTAAGATTTTATATATTTTAGAGATAGAAAGAAGAGGGTGAGTTGGGGGAGAACAGAGGAAGAAGGAGAAGCAGAATCCTCACTGAGTGTAGAGTTCAAGGCAGGGCTCAATTTCATGACCCCCAGATCATGACCTGAACTGGGTCAGGTCAGACACCTGTCAGACACCTAACTGACAGGTGCCCCTTCATGAGGAAATATTAACAAAGCTGTAACTCTTGGGTTAGTCCTACCATTTTCATCTCTGGAGTCCTGACCAACTGGAAAGTGAGGAAGGAAGGTGCCCACAAGGACAGTCCTCCTGGCTGTCACGTATGCACGGCTTGGTTTATACCTTGCTGTAGTGTTTCCCATTGATGCTGAGGGTTTTTCCCTCCATCCTATATATGCTGTATTGATTTTGTAGGCCACAAACCTGTGGCCTTAATCTCTAAGGTGCTTACAGTGCTTTGTGATATAGGCTTTTCACTTGCTCTAGTATACCCCATGCTCCCCAGTGTGCAGGCATAGAGGAGATGGGGCCAGAGGGTAATATGAGTTGGATTCCCCCCTACTTTCCCAATATAAATATTATTTCTCTTATAATCTTAAATTAATTGAACATTTATCTTATCTTTCTTTAGAAGAGTTTACTCTAGGGGGTGCCTGAGTGGCTCAATCAGTTAAATATCTGACTTCTGCTCAGGCCATGATTCCAGGGTTCTGGGATTGAGCCCCACATCGGGCTCCCTGCTCAGTGGGGATCCTGCTTCTTCCTCTCCCACTCACTCCTGCTTGTGCTCATTCTCTCTCTCTCTCTCTCTCACTCTCTCTCTGTTAAATAAATAAATAAAATCTTTCAAAAAGGAAAAAAAAAAAAGAGTTTACTCCAGTAGTTACACAAACTGAAAGTTTAAAGGGATGGTTCATGGATCTTAGTTTCATAAAAATTGGGGTGCAGCGAACAGTCTAGATACTTTTTATCCTCTTCTTTCCCACTAACCACTTAAATAATGTTGCAAATTTAACCCCTAAGGATTGCCTCGTTAAATCTCCAAATGTGATCAGACAAGTCTGAATTTGCAATACTGCTTTGAAGTTCCTACATAATAAAAATTAAAATATACACCTTTCTGAACTGCTTTCTGCATTACTGAATTACCACTTCCCTACATGCCAGTTTAAAGGTTATTTTGAGCTCCTGTATGATGATACTGCCTGCTGGTGGGAACCCTGTAACCCGTGTGGCATGGGAGTGAATTTGGTTAGTTTTTGCTAAGGTTGTGTGGGAATCCTTGCAGTAGTAAATGGGCAGAACTCAGTCCCTTTACATTTCTACAAGTGCATATTTCAAAATTCCCCATTGTCCAAAACTGCCACAGCCATCATTCATAGATCTGCACATTTTTTAAGGAAGTTTCTAACTGATTAAATCAGATGAACAATCTTATTAAAATGCCATAGAGGCTATAGATCTTGGAGATTCTCAGGGTGGCACCTAAAACCATCTACACTTGGAGCTTTGTCTATATTCAGAGCTGATAAAATAAGCTTTTCCATCTTGACTACACCCGCATTTATCTAGGTAGAAGCCTGGTTCAGGTCAAAGGTCTGAGTGGAGATTAACACAATACTTATATTTCATTTTCCTTTCTTTTCCTTTCCTTTCCTTTTCCTTTCCTTTTCTTTCTTTCTTTTTTCTTTTCTTTTCTTTTCTTTTCTTTTCTTTTCTTTTCTGTGTGTGTGTGTGTTGTTGATGTTATCGTTGTTGTTGTTGCTATTGTTGAAAGTTTATACTAAGAGAATGTTAACGTGCAGGGTGATATGGCCACAGGGAGGTGGCCTGTGTGGAACCTCAGCCAGACCACTGATGCTCACTGCAGCTGTCTAACAAAGGGCTATTACTCTTGTCGGCACCTGGCCGCCACCACCATGCTGCAGCAGTTCAACAAGAGAAACAAGGAAGCAGGTGGAGGCTCCAACCCATCCCAGCATCTTGAGAAGAGCACAGTACTCCAGGAGGTCCATGTGTTTATTGACACTCTGGTTAGCCCTTGAAAATTTGCCTACATCCTCACCAAGATCCCTTACTTCATAAACCAGGGGGAACACCTAGGGACCACTGATGTGACCAGGGACATGACTGAGCTCTTTCAGTCCAATGATCCCATACTCCATTGGATGTACTACTTAGTCATCAGGGAGATATCTTGCATTGATGAGGATGACATTATCATCACCAGAAGCCCGACAAAGGACACGACCAGGGAAGAAGACAGCCAAAAGGTCTGGCTCTGCATGCCCTTTGCCAGATAAGTGATAGCACCATGCTGCAGGCTATTGAGTGCTACACGAAGCAGGCCATCATGGCCAAGGTGCCCAGTGTCTCCATCACTTCCCTGGTATCCTCCCTGCACCTGCTGGAGTGCAGCTTTGATAAGATCAAGCTCTGGGTGAATGAGACCGAGTAGGTGGCATCCAGTGATAACCCCATGGCCCAGTACTATGTGCTGGGGTTCCTCTACCCTGTACATAAGAATGACCACCTGGCTGTCAATAAGCTGATTAGCAAGTTCACCCAGCATAATCTCAAGTCTACCTTTGCCTACTGCATGATGATCCAGGTGGCTGCAAGCAGTTGGAGGAGGAGGATGGCAGTCATGACAACCCACTGTTTGACGTCACTGTTAGCTTCTTGCCAACAAGTGCAAGATGATGGTGTACAAAGTTGTCTCATACATTGTGAATCTGCCAGGCTGCAGTGTCAAAAGCTGGCCCCAGCTCCGTCAATGCTCCAGCTCTTCTGCAGTTCACCCAACTGCAGTTCACCCAAGGTCACTGCTGTGCACACCCTCAATAAAGTGGTCCTGGAGAATCTGTCAGCAGTGATGGCCTGCATTCTGGACGTGGAGAAGCTGGTTGCATATTTGAATGAGACTGAGAACAAATCTGCCTCATGAAGCAGATCTCATCCTTCATGTCGGAGATCTTGGATGAGTTCAAGGTGGTGGTGGTCCAGACTGCCATGTGTCAGAAGTATCCTCTGTGGTCATGAACTTCCTATTCATCATGCTGTGAGAAGATGGTGGTTTTGAGTATGAGTAGGCCATCATAGACTGCATTATCAGAATCACTGAGAAGAACTCAGAGAACAAGGAGATCAGGCCTTCAGAACCTATGTGAGTTCATCGAGGACTTCAAGTTCACCATGTTGGCCACCCATGTCCTGAATCTCCTGAGCCAGGAGCGACCCAAGACCAACAACCCCTCCACATACATGCTTCATGTATGACTGCTTGGTCCTGAAGCATGAGGAGGTCAAGGCAGGTGCTGTGAGTGTTCTGCCCAAATTTGGAGCCCAGAAAGAAGAGATGTCACTCAGTATCCTGACGTTGCTGAAGAGATCTGTGATGAATGATGACAGTGAAGTAAGGGACCAAGCTTCCCACTATCTCAATATCCTGGAGCAGAAGGAGAAGGCCCTCAATTCAGTCTATATCCTAAATGGTCTGACTGTTTCCATCACTGGTCTGGAGAGAGCTCTGAAGCAGTATACCCTAGAGCCATCCAAAAAAACCTTTTAGCCTCCAGTCTGTTCCCCTGGCCACCATGCCAATGGCAGATCAGAGAACCAAAAGCACCCTCATCATAGCTGCCAAGCAGCCTGAGAAAGTAGCAGCCACCTGGCAAGGGATCTTCCAGGAGCAACTAACAAAAGTACCAGAGTTCCATGGGTGGATTCCCCTCTTCAAGTCCTTGCTGTTACCCTCACTGAGTCAGAGACAGAGTATGTTATCATAGCACCAAACACACATGGAGTTCCAGTTTAATTGCGCAAACACACTCAATGAACAGACTTTGGAGAATGGTACAGCACAGGTGAAGCCCACTGAAGCCTGCAAAGTGCTCTGTTACATGGATGCCCAAAGCTTACCCTACAACTAGCCTGGGACCTGTTGCACACTGGT
Source organism: Mustela erminea (assembly GCF_009829155.1). Classification (NCBI taxonomy): domain Eukaryota; kingdom Metazoa; phylum Chordata; class Mammalia; order Carnivora; family Mustelidae; genus Mustela; species Mustela erminea. The sequence continues at coordinate 41,270,162 of NC_045626.1, forward strand.
GGCACTGTCCAAGGAAGACCCCACAGCTGCGTCTTGCACATTCAGCTGCATAATGAAGTTCACTGTCAGGACTGTGACCCCACCATTGGCAAGACTTGTGATGAGGGCTATGAAGATGAATATGTGCTGGAAGATCTGGGATTCATCATGGCTGACTGCATCCGAAAGGTCATGAAGTTGAACTTTGAAACAGTCTGGGTTGAGGTAGGGAATGAGTTTGAGAAGGAGGAAACATTCACCTAGTCTACCCTCAAGACATTTGAGAGACTGTGGGCAATATGGTGAAATTCCTGGGAATGTCCCCTTGTGGAGCCCAAAGTTCCAGGTAACAAGAACACCCACACATTCCTCCTGGCTGGTGTGTTCCAGGATGGTCACAACATCTTTGTGTGCTCCCAACGGCTGCTTTTGGATTCAGTAAGAAAGTAGATGATAGCAAGAAGTTCGGAGGATGCAGTGCAAGTTGGTGCAGACTCTTTGGAGAACAGTGTGGAGATTCCTCAAGAAATTAAAAATAGAACTTCCCTATGACCCTGCAATTGCACTCCTGGGTATTTACCCCAAGGATACAGATGTCGTGTAAAGAAGGGCTATCTGTACCCCAATGTTTATAGCAGCAATGGCCACAATCGCCAAACTGTGGAAAAAACAAAGATGCCCTTCAATGGACGAATGGATAAGGAAAATGTGGTCCATATACACTATGGAGTATTATGCCTCCATCAGAAAGGATGAATACCCAACTTTTGTAGCAACATGGACGGGACTGGAAGAGATTATGCTGAGTGAAATAAGTCTAGGAGAGAGAGTCAATTATCATATGGTTTCACTTATTTGTAGAGCATGACAAATAGCATGGAGGACATGGGGAGTTAGGAGAAGGGAGTTGAAGGAAATTGGAAGGGGAGGTGAACCATGAGAGACTATGGACTCTGAAAAACAATCTGATGGGTTTGAAGTGGCGGTGGGGTGGGAGGTTGGGGTACCAGGTGGTGGGTATTATAGAGGGCGCGGATTGCATGGAGCACTGGGTGTGGTGCAAAAATAATGAATACTGTTATGCTGAAAATAAATAAAAAATAAATTAAAAAATAAAAAAGAAGAAATTCAGAGGAGAAGCCAGCAGACATCATCTTGGCTTCTGTGGTTAAGAGGCCAGACTGCATGGGCCCTATTCTTACCCTTACCCCTCCAGCACTAGGCAGAAGTCACACCTTCCTTTTGAAACCAGTGGAAAATTCTTCCTAAGCCTCAGTATTCAAAAATAGCAATCACTAAATAATAATAATAATAATAATAATAATAATAATATTAATAAAAAAAGTAAAAAATAAAAATTTGTTTAACCCCTGCCCCAGGACTTTTAAGGAGTAACTTTTTCTTTTTTCCCCTTTTTTTCAATGGGGGATGATTTTAGCTTGTCCTAGAACCTGCTGCCCTGCTTGTTAGGGAGGGGACATCCAAATGAATAGAAAACTCTCACCTCCTTTTGAATTTATTACCAAGGAAATAATCTTATCCTTATAAATAAACCAGTACATTGTTTTAAAATAAATAAATAAATGAAGAATGTTAAGAAATTGTAGGAATAAATACACACGGACATTTGGGATTTTACAAAAGGGTCAACTTGTCAGAATTTGTGTTAATGAAGCTAAAGCAAGGCCTCCTCACAGAGATGAATGTTAGCGATAATTCTGGAACTTTGTGGCTTGACATACCTTGTCTTTTAACATCGTCCCCAGGATTCTGAGATGTCCCACAGAGAACTCGTGGTTAGGCACTGGAGGCATTTGAGCTTGTTCCTCAGGTCAGGAATCTTACAACTGACACATTACCTTGTGGTGATGGTATTGGAATAATTTGCAAAGCAAGGTCCCTAGGAAAAAACAGAGCAAAAACAAAATAATGGAGAAAACCCTTATTTTTGAGAAAACAGGTGCAGCCAAATGTATAGGTTCAATTATTTTGGTGGAATCCAACCACCACTTTGGGGCTGATGCAGAAAGGAAAGTTCCTACAGGAAAATATCAGGGTCAAATCCCTTATCCCTGGGGACAACTGGCAAGTCACCATGGCTTTTACCTCAAAGCCCCCAGTCACCTGTGAAAATGCTTAGCCTCATGATTTTAGGATCTCAAAATAGGAAATGCCTCCACGAAAAATAATTAGAAACTTTAATATATAAAGTATAACTCTGGTTATAACATATGACACTTGTTTTTTATTTTGTCTTTTCTTCTTCCCAATAAAACACATTTTATATACAATGTGGCTATTTCCAGCAAAATTCTTTTTATGGTACACTGTAACTATAAAGTGAATGTAGGAGTCACTAATGTGCATTCTATTTTATAATTCTGAAATTCAATACTGAAGCAAGCCTGTATCAGCCTTGAGTACTCATGTACATCCAGACAATGAAATAGTATTCAGAGCTAAAAAGAAATGAGCTATCAAGCCGTGAAAAGATGTAGAGGAACATTTAATACATATTACTAAGTGAAAAAAAAAAAAGCCAATCTGAAAAGGCTACTTACTGTATCATTCCAACTATATGACACTCTGGACTATATGACTTTCCAAAAAAAGTAAAATCAGGGAGGTTGGGGTTGGGAGAGAGAGTTGAGTAAGCAGAGTACAGAGAAATTTTAGGGCAATGAAGCTGTTCTGTGAAATATTATAATGGTAATTCCTTGTCAAATTCCATAGAATGGACAACACTGAGAGTGAATCCTAATAAAAATATAATACAAATATATATATAAATTATAAATATAATATAAATTATAAACTTTGCATAATAATGCTGTGTCAATATAGGTCAATATAGGTTCAGTGGAATGTTGATAGTGTGGGAGGCTGTGCTTTTGTGGAGTCAGTGGGTACACAGGAATTCCTCGTACTTTTTGTCCAATTTTGCTTTGACCTAAAACTGCCCTAAATCATCAAGTCTGCTTTAAAAAATCTAAAATGAGATTTTCTGATGAAATACCAGAAGTCTAAAATATCAATATGAACTCAATTTTCATTCCATTTTTTCTATGCATATATTGAAATCATTGATATCACACTCTACCTCTATAGAATTTATAAAATTTCGCATGTAATTCAGAAGTCTGTTTATTCTTTCCTTTGTCTAAGCAAGCCTATTTCTTAAAAATTCTTTATAACTATTTTAATTACTTAAATATCAATATAATAAAAATCTTCCTATCGCTGGATATTTGGGATATTTCCAGTTGCTGATTATTATAATAATGTTCTATCAGCATTTTCTATAATTCCAATCATTTCATTAAGATGCCTTACCATGTGTGGAATGACCAACATTTTAAGGCTTTTATTGAATAGTGTGCAATACTTTCCCCCCAAATTAATTTAGATGTTACTCTTACAGGGAGCAGGAGAGTATGCTCTCACATTCCATCTTCTTCCTTGAACCTTATAATTTCTGATAGGTAATATTTACCCAGTCAACTTTGCCAGTATTTTTTTTAAGTATTCCCCTATCTCCTCTTCTTTATCCAGAAGAATAACAATTTGATTAAATAGAGAGGGTTGAAAGTATTGCATAATTTCATAGTGATCTACAGTCTCATTTCATTAATAAGATTTGACATACACCCTAGTGACATAAGCAACCAGATGTGTATAATTGTTTTCAGAACACAATGTGTGAATAAATGGTCCATCTTTTTAAGTTTTATGTGAATGGGTCCAGTTTGAATAGTTCAGCATCTCTCTTTTAAGTTTGAGTTTCCCAGATCATGTCCTGGGTAAGCTGGTAATTACTTCCTATGGTAAAGGGGTCTGATGGGATCCTTAGTGACTAATTACTATTGGTATGAACATATGTGCTCCCAAAGACTTTCAACAACTTCTAGTGATGAGAAGAACTATTGCATATTTAGAAAAAGCTACTAGAACCATCAATCATGTGATCTTTGAAATCTTGACAAAGTCTCAATTCTCCTGGAAAGTTTGTCAAAGGGCATCTTGAGGAAATGCTATAGGTTCATGAATATTTATAAATACTGTTGTAAATTTGGCAACATCCTCCGGCTTTCTGCCTTAACCTTTTAAATGTGATGGACTGTATGAACTAAATTATGATATGAATGACTAGGAAAACTGATCAGGTGATATGAGTGCTGTGACATTTCCTCAAGTCCAATATATTATATATACATGTATTACTCTTTCAACATAGCTCTTGCTTTGCCAAAATAGGCACTTTACATTCTCTAAATTGAAAGAGCTATATTAGTGTAACACTGCAAAACCATGTTAGGGATTAGTTTGCCTATAATTTTCAGTTATTTCGGAAGATGTGTGACTGACAGGGTACATGCTAATGTACAGAAAACATTTGTATTAGAAGTTACTACTTTAATTTGTGGTTCATTGAATATATTCCTTTTGTCAAATGATGGCTTTCTCACAGCCTCTGTTCTAGGTGCCATGATTGCTGCTCTATCTAAGCCTGACCTGGGTCTACCCTCATGAAGGTTCTAATTTTGGGAACAAAGAATTTGATGATCTGTGATGACCCCTACATAAAAGGAAGTACAGAGTGGAAAAAAATCACATACAAGGGAAACTAAATCTAATTTGAAAGAATTTGAAAAAAAGAATTTTACAGGTTTGTAAAGTATTTTAGTTAGTTCTATGTGAATCTGAAGGCTATGAGAAATCTTGTCATCACAAGTATTTGGGCCACAGCTAGTCAGAAGCCCATCATGATTCTGTTTGAGTCATTTATTTTGTTTCCTTAAAGATTAATTGAAAATTTCTTAAAACATCATATTTGGAAGCTAGTTTACTGATATAACTTCCATCCATATGTCCTCACTCAGCCATTTCATGCCATGGTTCTGCTCAAAATCTCAGATGGAAATACCATTTCACTATTTATTATTCATATTTCAGAATGGATTTCTATGACCTGATTTTGACTGAAATTAAACTGGAGTTTATCCATTTTTATTGGGACATAATGCTATAGTCAGAAGCTGTAAATACCCAATAAGTGAATAGGCAATAAAATGGTAATAGGCACTATCATTTATGAAACTGAAAATCTCTGTACTGATATAATATAAATCAGAGAATTGTATAATTATATGGATTCACAGGGAAAAGAGTGCCCTTCTCTGCACATGGCCATCATAACTCTGGCTCATGTTCTTCTAATAGAAGCCCAATAAGATTTTATTCTCTTTGATATTTCATTTCATATAAAGGATAATAGTCAGTTTTATGTGTTTATGAGGCTTATATTTTTGATAGTGAGAAGGTGTAAACAAGACTGGAAAAGAAACTCTAAGGCATCCTGATGGTAGAAGAAGGGTCCCTTTTGATGCCAAGCTCAACAATTATACTAGGCAGTCCCAAATCCCAATACTCTGGGAGAATATATAACTGCAGTTCGCAATGATGGCTCTGATTCCAGGGCAAATAAAAGTGAAAGTGAGTTTCTTTTTTCCAATACATAGTTCATTTTGGCAGCAAAGCCAATGGGAAGAATTGATGATGCAAGGCAGATATCAAATTGTGTGATTTAGTGCACACACTGATCTGATCATGTAATAAGTAATAACCAACAGTCTCCAGCAGCACATTCAACTGCTCTTTTATATACAACTCAAATTCTTCCCCAGCTGCATGAATTCATTCTTTACCAATAGCACAAACTAAAGCAAAATCCTTTCTCGTTCTTGCCCCAAGGTTAAGCTCACAAGATTTTATTACTGCTTATTTCCTTTAAATGAGATTTTTCTCATGATAATGTTATTAGCTTGAAGGTTCTATTGCCAGGACCATAAGGAGTGGTTTACCCAATTTCAGTCTTTTTTTTTTTTTTTTCTTTTATAAAGAAGGGAGGGAGAGAGTGAGTAGGAGAGAGAATCTTAGGCAGGTATCCATGCCCAGCATGGAGCCCAATATGGGGTTTGAGCTCACAACCCTTAGATCACAACCTGAACTGAAACAGAGTCATATGCTTAACCAACATAGCCACTCTGGTGCCCCTCACCCAATTTTAGTATTGTTAGAGACCTTGAACCTATCAATCAGATGCCTTTTTCTTCTTCTTCTTATCTCTTGACGATCAGTAAGAATCCAGATTATTTCATAATTTGGCTTGATTTTTACCATTGATTTTATATCTTCTTAACATCTGGTTGATCTGTGTAATTTTTCTTGAATTTACTATGTTAATTCAAAAATACAAAAAGCTCACCTCTATCCATATGGTTATCATAACTCCATTCCCTTTGGGGCTCATGTTCCTATAAAAGATTCACAGTGAGCTTTGGTTCTCTAGCTGAATTAAGTTTACTACATAATTTTATTTATTTTTAAAAGTAAATGTTTCAGGGGTGCCTGGGTGGCTCCGTCGTTAAGCATCTGGCTTTGGCTCGGGTCACGATCACAGGGTCCTGGGACTGAGCCCAGCATATGGCTCCCTGCTCAGCAGGAAGCCTGCTTCTCCCTGTCGCACTCTCCCTGCTTGTGTTCCTTCTCTCGCTGTCTCTCCTCTGTCAAATAAATAAATAAAATTTTCAAAAAAAATGTTTCATTTCACTTTCACTATGTAATAGAATTTCCCTTTAATCAAGCCTATCAGTCAACATTGGTCATGTCTCTTTCTAAATATTAATATCTTCCTGAAACTATCATATTTATTATTTCATCATTTAATATTTCATCTGCTCATTCTTTTGTTTTACTTATTCTTTTATAATACATTACACTAACCGAAGACGATTCCTTGATCATTGGAACCAGTTTTAATACCACCCCAGATCTGCCTGGTTACGTTTACATTTTTAGGCCCACAGACAATTTCTTTGCTTCAGGACTTGAAGAGACCTGTGTTTTTTTGTGATCATAAAGCCATAAGTGCTGTCTCCTTTGCACAAGACTCTTAGCACAAGACTGTTTCACATTTGCCAGATGTGCAACCTAGGATGTAGCAAGTTTTCCATCATGTCTCTAAGCACAGTTCCTGTAATGGTATTTTTGAGATTCAAAGAGCTCGTGTTTCCTTTCTTTCCTTCTTTACTTCACTCCCCTTAGAACTGCACGTCTCAGCAATTATCCGTAAACTGAGTTAGCCTCTATTTCAAAGACTTTATCATCACTTTTATTGTAACTCTCCTTATCATGCTGCTGTTAAATACACTTTCAAGTGTCTCAGTTTCTAAAGGTTGGCATCCTTTTACCTGGGCTGTAGTATTGCAACTAGGAGTGATACCATTTTATTATCATAGAGAATTTTGACCAATTTCATTTTAATCTAAGTACGGTCAGTGCAAATACTGGCATGTTTACTAAACCCTGTAATTTCTACACATTTCTACTCAATTTTTCATCACTTTTGCAATAAATTCCAAAATATCACACGTTTTCCCCTTATGACTTAACCACAATATATTTTCCATTGTGTGTCACTCTAATTTACCTTGTAGACTAAAAGTTTTCCATGGTGCATTTTGCATGGTCCAAGAAGAGTTTCTCAGGACCTCTGCTTTACTTCCAAATATAAATTTCAGAAGTTTTTCCCCTCCAAATGAACTTAAAGCATAATCACACAACCCTGATAATAACACAGAGTCAGATCACACCTTGTATAACTTGTCTTCAAGCACAGTCCCTTTTTCCAAAATTGGGGTCCACATATCCTGGTGGGATCCCAAGTGATAGCCAAAAGCACTGTCTCACATTGACACAGTGGGATTTCCAAAGTCTGGCAGGCTGAGTAAGCATAGTAGAAGATGCCAAAGTAATTTGATTCTTAAAAAACAGAGACATGTCAAAAAGACTAATTCTTTAACATTCTACACAAATCTTTTTACTTATTTTAGTCCTTTTAGAAGACATGGGCCCACATCTCTATTTTCAGTTACATTTTTGAAATTCCTGTTCACAGAATTTTTATTGATCAAGAAATTTATATATGTATGCCAGTTAATTTTATTATAATTTGTGATAGAGTCCACCATTATCATTATTATATTCTCATGAATTTTTCAAAAGACTCCACTTTATTCTTATCAACTGCTATTTTTTCCCTTTTCGATGCACAAATCATCTATGTTTGTCAACTATTAGAGCTGTCTTCAGGCTGGACTATCTGTCCTCTGTAGGAATATCAAGTAATATCTAAGAACAAACAACACATCTCAGGTTCAGTATATCTATTATTATTATTACTGCTGGCTCTAAAATGCAGAATCAGCTCCTTTCTGGATACCAAGGATGTACATTGATAAGTAGAAGAAAGAATGAAGACAGGATAGAAGGTTCAGCCTTTTTTCATATTAAAATAGGAGTTTTACTTTTCCTTTAAAAAAAATATAACATAGAATTATGTTGGTAATTAAATTTATTCCTTTTTTTCTAAATTTCATGTTTTACTTTACTTGAATTTGAGTTTTGAGTTGTCCATTTTACTTTTGTTTAGGTCTTTTTGGCCCAACAGTCTTAAAAGTGACTATAAATTGGGCAGGTCCAGGAAGGACCCTTTTAATCATTAGGACACCAATCACCTGAAAAATAAAATAACACAGTACACAGTCCCAATTTTTGGGACAAAAACACAGTCCCAATACATTAATAAGATATAGTGATTAAAAATAAAGATAAATACTATTTTTCAAAGTTTGGCTTCACATCGTCTTCTAGCCTTTTTTGTTTGGACTCCACTAAGGGAATTTCTTTACCATTTATAGACAGCTGCTTTATTACTGCCACTTATGCACTTACGTTTTTACTGCAGGTGCTTTTTAATCATTGATTACAGTTTCAGGGAGGAGGAGTCAAGATGGCGGAGAAGTAGCAGGCTGAGACTGCTTCAGCTAGCCGGAGATCAGCTAGATAGCTTATCTAAAGATTGCAAACACCTGAAAATCCATCGGCAGATCGAAGAGAAGAAGAACAGCAATTCTGGAAACAGAAAAATAACCACTTTCTGAAAGGTAGGACCGGCGGAGAAGTGAATCCAAAGCGACGGGAAGATAGACCCCGGGGGGAGGGGCCGGCTCCCGGCAAGCGGCGGAGCAACGGTGCACAAAATCAGGACTTTTAAAAGTCTGTTCCGCTGAGGGACATCGCTCCAGAGGCTAAACCGGGGCGAAGCCCACGCGGGTTCAGCGTGGCCTCAGGTCCCGCAGGGTCACAGAAGGATCAGGGGTGTCTGAGTGTCGCAGACCTTGCGGGTATTGGAACGGGAAAGCCGGCTACAGAGACAGAGCCGACAGTAAGCTCACAGCTCGGTGTTACCTTGAACTGGTCGCAGGCTCGGAGAGCTCGGAGCGCGGCCGGAGGTCAGGCAGACGGGAGTAACTGGGCGCTGTTCTCTGAGGGCGCACTGAGGAGTGCGGCCCTGGGCTCTCGGCTCCTCCGGGCCGGAGACCAGGAGGCCGCCATTTGTATTCCCGTCCTCCGGAACTCTACGGAAAGCGCTCAGGGAACAAAAGCTCCTGAAAGCAAACCCGAGCGGATTACTCACCCCGGCCCCGGGTAAGGGCGGTGTAATTCCGCCTGGGGCAAAGACACTTGAGAATCACTACAACAGGCCCCTCCCCCAGAAGATCAACAAGAAATCCAGCCGAGACCAAGTTCACCTACCAAGGAGTGCGGTTTCAATACCAAGGAGAGCAGCAGAATTCCAGAGGAGGAGAAAGCCAAGCACGAAACTCATGGCTTTTTCCCTATGATTTTTTTTTAGTCTTGCAGTTAATTTAATTTTTTTCTTTTTCATTTTATGGTTTTTTTTTTTTTTTTTTCTCGCCTTCGGGTAAATTTTTTTTTTAACTGTTACCTTTTTCTTTTTTAACGATTTTTTACTAGTTTATCTAATATATATATTTTTTCTTTTTTACATTTTTCTTAGGTGTTTTCCTTTTTTTTTTAAATTTTTTTCTTTCTTTTTTTTTTTTTTTTCTTTTTTCTTTCTTCCTTTTTGAACCTCTTTTTATCCCCTTTCTCCCCCCTCACGATTTTGGATCTCTTCTAATTTGGTTAAAGCATTTTTTCCTGGGGTTGTTGCCACCCTTTTAGTATTTTACTTACCCCTTCATATACTCTTATCTGGACAAAATGACAAGACGGAAAAATTCAACACAAAAAAAAGAACAAGAGGCAGTACCGAAGGCTAGGGACCTAATCAATACAGACATTGGTAATATGTCAGATCTAGAGTTCAGAATGACAATTCTCAAGGTTCTAGCCGGGCTCGAAAAAGGCATGGAAGATATTAGAGAAACCCTCTCGAGAGATATAAAAGCCCTTTCTGGAGAAATAAAAGAACTAAAATCTAACCAAGTTGAAATCAAAAAAGCTATTAATGAAGTGCAATCAAAAATGGAGGCTCTCACTGCTAGGATCAATGAGGCAGAAGAAAGAATTAGTGATATAGAAGACCAAATGACAGAGAATAAAGAAGCTGAGCAAAAGAGGGACAAACAGCTACTGGACCACGAGGGGAGAATTCGAGAGATAAGTGACACCGTAAGACAAAACAACATTAGAATAATTGGGATTCCAGAAGAAGAAGAAAGAGAGAGGGGAGCAGAAGGTATACTGGAGAGAATTATTGGGGAGAATTTCCCCAATATGGCAAAGGGAACGAGCATCAAAATTCAGGAGGTTCAGAGAACGCCCCTCAAAATCAATAGGAATAGGCCCACACCCCGTCACCTAATAGTAAAATTTACAAGTCTCAGTGACAAAGAGAAAATCCTGAAAGCAGCCCGGGAAAAGAAGTCTGTAACATACAATGGTAAAAATATTAGATTGGCAGCTGACTTATCCACAGAGACCTGGCAGGCCAGAAAGAGCTGGCATGATATTTTCAGAGCACTAAACGAGAAAAACATGCAGCCAAGAATACTATATCCAGCTAGGCTATCATTGAAAATAGAAGGAGAGATTAAAAGCTTCCAGGACAAACAAAAACTGAAAGAATTTGCAAATACCAAACCAGCTCTACAGGAAATATTGAAAGGGGTCCTCTAAGCAAAGAGAGAGCCTACAAGTGGTAGATCAGAAAGGAACAGAGACCATATACAGTAACAGTCACCTTACAGGCAATACAATGGCACTAAATTCATATCTCTCAATAGTTACCCTGAATGTTAATGGGCTAAATGCCCCTATCAAAAGACACAGGGTATCAGAATGGATAAAAAAACAAAACCCATCTATATGTTGCCTCCAAGAAACTCATTTTAAGCCCGAAGACACCTCCAGATTTAAAGTGAGGGGGTGGAAAAGAATTTACCATGCTAATGGACATCAGAAGAAAGCAGGAGTGGCAATCCTTATATCAGATCAATTAGATTTTAAGCCAAAGACTATAATAAGAGATGCAGAAGGACACTGTATCATACTCAAAGGGTCTGTCCAACAAGAAGATCTAACAATTTTAAATATCTATGCCCCCAACGTGGGAGCAGCCAACTATATAAACCAATTAATAACAAAATCAAAGAAACACATCAACAATAATACAATAATAGTAGGGGACTTTAACACTCCCCTCACTGAAATGGACAGATCATCCAAGCAAAAGATCAGCAAGGAAATAAAGGCCTTAAACGACACACTGGACCAGATGGACATCACAGATATATTCAGAATATTTCATCCCAAAGCAACAGAATACACATTCTTCTCTAGTGCACATGGAACATTCTCCAGAATAGATCACATCCTCGGTCCTAAATCAGGACTCAACCGGTATCAAAAGATTGGGATCATTCCCTGCATATTTTCAGACCACAATGCTCTAAAGCTAGAACTCAACCACAAAAGGAAGTTTGGAAAGAACCCAAATACATGGAGACTAAACAGCATCCTTCTAAAGAATGAATGGGTCAACCGGGAAATTAAAGAAGAATTGAAAAAAATCATGGAAACAAATGATAATGAAAATACAACGGTTCAAAATCTGTGGGACACAACAAAGGCAGTCCTGAGAGGAAAATATATAGCGGTACAAGCCTTTCTCAAGAAACAAGAAAGGTCTCAGGTACACAACCTAACCCTACACCTAAAGGAGCTGGAGAAAGAACAAGAAAGAAACCCTAAGCCCAGCAGGAGAAGAGAAATCATAAAGATCAGAGCAGAAATCAATGAAATAGAAACCAAAAAAACAATAGAACAAATCAACAAAACTAGGAGCTGGTTCTTTGAAAGAATTAATAAAATTGATAAACCCCTGGCCCGACTTATCAAAAAGAAAAGAGAAAGGACCCAAATAAATAAAATCATGAATGAAAGAGGAGAGATCACAACTAACACCAAAGAAATACAAACTATTATAAGAACATACTATGAGCAACTCTACGCCAATAAATTTGACAATCTGGAAGAAATGGATGCATTCCTAGAAACATATAAACTACCACAACTGAACCAGGAAGAAATAGAAAGCCTGAACAGACCCATAACCAGTAAGGAGATTGAAACAGTCATTAAAAATCTCCAAACAAACAAAAGCCCAGGGACAGACGGCTTCCCGGGGGAATTCTACCAAACATTTAAAGAAGAACTAATTCCTATTCTCCTGAAACTGTTCCAAAAAATAGAAATGGAAGGAAAACTTCCAAACTCATTTTATGAGGCCAGCATCACCTTGATCCTAAAACCAGACAAGGATCCCACCAAAAAAGAGAGCTATAGACCGATATCCTTGATGAACACAGATGAGAAAATACTCAACAAAATACTAGCCAATAGGATTCAACAGTACATTAAAAAGATTATTCACCACGACCAAGTGGGATTTATTCCAGGGCTGCAAGGTTGGTTCAACATCCGCAAATCAGTCAATGTGATACAACACATCAATAAAAGAAAGAACAAGAACCATATGATACTCTCAGTAGATGCTGAAAAAGCATTTGCCAAAGTTCAGCATCCCTTCCTGATCAAAACTCTTCAAAGTGTAGGGATAGAGGGCACATACCTCAATATCATCAAAGCCATCTATGAAAAACCCATCGCAAATATCATTCTCAATGGAGAAAAACTGAAAGCTTTTCCGCTAAGGTCAGGAACACGGCAGGGATGTCCATTATCACCACTGCTATTCAACATAGTACTAGAGGTCCTAGCCTCAGCAATCAGACAACAAAAGGAAATTAAAGGCATCCAAATCGGCAAAGAAGAAGTCAAATTATCACTCTTCGCAGATGATATGATACTATATGTGGAAAACCCAAAAGACTCCACTCCAAAACTGCTAGAACTTATACAGGAATTCAGTAAAGTGTCAGGATATAAAATCAATGCACAGAAATCAGTTGCATTTCTCTACACCAACAGCAAGACAGAAGAAAGAGAAATTAAGGAGTCAATCCCATTTACAATTGCACCCAAAACCATAAGATACCTAGGAATAAACCTAACCAAAGAGACACAGAATCTATACTCAGAAAACTATAAAGTACTCATGAAAGAAATTGAGGAAGACACAAAGAAATGGAAAAATGTTCCATGCTCCTGGATTGGAAGAATAAATATTGTGAAAATGTCTATGCTACCTAAAGCAATCTACACATTTAATGCAATTCCTATCAAAGTACCATCCATCTTTTTCAAAGAAATGGAACAAATAATGCTAAAATTTATATGGAACCAGAAAAGACCTCGAATAGCCAAAGGGATATTGAAAAAGAAAGCCAACGTTGGTGGCATCACAATTCCGGACTTCAAGCTCTATTACAAAGCTGTCGTCATCAAGACAGCATGGTACTGGCACAAAAACAGACACATAGATCAATGGAACAGAATAGAGAGCCCAGAAATAGACCCTCAACTCTATGGTCAACTAATCTTCGACAAAGCAGGAAAGAATGTCCAATGGAAAAAAGACAGCCTCTTCAATAAATGGTGCTGGGAAAATTGGACAGCCACATGCAGAAAAATGAAATTGGACCATTTCCTTACACCACACACAAAAATAGACTCAAAATGGATGAAGGACCTCAATGTGCGAAAGGAATCCATCAAAATCCTTGAGGAGAACACAGGCAGCAACTTCTTTGACCTCAACCGCAGCAACATCTTCCTAGGAACAACGCAAAAGGCAAGGGAAGCAAGGGCAAAAATGAACTATTGGGATTTCATCAAGATCAAAAAGCTTTTGCACAGCAAAGGAAACAGTTAACAAAATCAAAAGACAACTGACAGAATGGGAGAAGATATTTGCAAGTGACATATCAGATAAAGGACTAGTGTCCAGAATCTATAAAGAACTTAGCAAACTCAACACCCAAAGAACAAATAATCCAATCAAGAAATGGGCAGAGGACATGAACAGACATTTCTGCAAAGAAGACATCCAGATGGCCAACAGACACATGAAAAAGTGCTCCATATCACTCGGCATCAGGGAAATACAAATCAAAACCACAATGAGATATCACCTCACACCAGTCAGAATGGCTAAAATCAACAAGTCAGGAAATGACAGATGCTGGTGAGGATGCGGAGAAAGGGGAACCCTCCTACACTGTTGGTGGGAATGCAAGCTGGTGCAGCCACTCTGGAAAACAGCATGGAGGTTCCTCAAAATGTTGAAAATAGAACTGCCCTATGACCCAGCAATTGCACTATTGGGTATTTACCCTAAGGATACAAACGTAGTGATCCAAAGGGGCACATGCACCCGAATGTTTATAGCAGCAATGTCCACAATAGCCAAACTATGGAAAGAACCTAGATGTCCATCAACAGATGAATGGATCAAGAAGATGTGGTATATATACACAATGGAATACTATGCAGCCATCAAAAGAAATGAAATCTTGCCATTTGCGACAACATGGATGGAACTAGAGCGTATCATGCTTAGCGAAATAAGTCAAGCAGAGAAAGACAACTATCATATGATCTCCTTGATATGAGGAAGTGGTGATGCAACATGGGGGCTTAAGTGGGTAGGAGAAGAATAAAGGAAACAAGATGGGATTGGGAGGGAGACAAACCATAAGTGACTTTTAATCTCACAAAACAAACTGAGGGTTGCTGGGGGGAGGGGGTTTGGGAGAAGGGGGTGGGATTATGGACATTGGGGAGGGTATGTGCTTTGGTGAGTGCTGTGAAGTGTGTAAACCTGGTGATTCACAGACCTGTACCCCTGGGGATAGAGTATTATGCCTCCATCAGAAAGGATGAATACCCAACTTTTGTAGCAACATGGACGGGACTGGAAGAGATTATGCTGAGTGAAATAAGTCAAGCAGAGAGAGTCAATTATCATATGGTTTCACTTATTTGTGGAGCATAACAAATAGCATGGAGGACATGGGGACTTAGAGTGGAGAAGGGAGTTGGGGGAAATTGGAAGGGGAGGTGAACCATGAGAGACTATGGACTCTGAAAAACAATCTGAGGGTTTTGAAGGGACGGGGGGTGGGAGGTTGGGGTACCAGGTGGTGGGTATTATAGAGGGCACGGATTGCATGGAGCACGGGGTGTGGTGCAAAAATAATGAATACTGTTATGCTGGAAATAAATTAAAAAAAAAAAAAAAAAAAAGAAAGACTGATTACAGTTTCACAAAGTCCCCTCCCTATTCGTGTCATCATGGTATTGCTCTACTTAAACTCCCCAAACTAGTAAAATGACTCAATAACGCCCACCGGAATTAATACCCAGAATTCTTAAAGTCAGATATGGAAGCACAATTTTAAAAGTTGCAACTCAGAAAAGTAGTACAGATTAGCTTCTGTAAATCCTTGTAACCTCCCTAATTTTAAACAAGTATTTTGCAATATAAGAGTTTTCTTAAGATAGATAGATAATCGGTAGCTATGTAGATAGATGGATGATAGTTAGATGACATATACATGATAGATGAGCGAGAGAGAGAGAATGACAAACCAACAGCTTCAGATTTACTCTGTCTGCAATGTTCTTCCCTGTTTCTTGCAGTTCAGTTTGGAGGCAGAGTCACAGTTCAGGGGCAGGGCAGCTTTTCTTTATCTTGTTCCCGGTAGCAACGGTATGGTAAAGTCACTTTGTGTTTTTTCTTGTTAATCCATTTTCTCTCTTCTATTCTACCTCTTCCATGGAACAATCACAATAGGGAATCTATAAGGCTGTATCTCTTCAGTGTATCAACGTCTGAGCTTAAAAGGTAATCAGATTCCAACGGGATGTCAACCAAAGCAATGTTATACAAACAAAATTATTCTATCTTCCCCAGTTTTTATTTTTAAACTTATCATGAGAAATTGGATATAATATTAAATATTTTATTAAACTTAAATTCTTTAAGTTCACCTGAATCCAAGTATCAAGTTACAGTTCCATACTCATAATGCACAGTATATACAAATGTTGGCACTTTTCCATTTCCCTTGATACACATCCAAGTTTTATAGATGTGATTTTGGAGCCTCTTGTTGAAAATTTATCTGCAATGGCAAAAGAAGTGACTGCACTCATCCACAAGGCTTGCCACTAAAATTACACCTCATGGAGACATAGAAAGACAATGTTTACCCCTGTAAAACTGAAGGAACACCTGCAAACATAGATGGGGATAAAGGTCAAGAGCAACATAGAGCACCTGGTATAGGGAGTATTTTTAATCATTCATCTCCTGGAAAAGAAACAATGCTAAATCCCTCTCTCAATTGAACTAACTCATTACAGGCAAATTCTTGCCAAGTTTCTGTTGTGGGATTTTCTATTCCCTCAAAGGTAGGCTATTTATCCTAGTGAAATACATTCCTTTCCTGAACCATGTCTTTTCATGTGAACTACTAGCATTAGTGCATTCCTGTGTCATGAATAAAAATGGCCACTGAACAAATGTGTTAAATTTCATCTTGCCCAAGAGGAACAGTCTGTATATCTCCCACCCACCCTGTATTTCTATTTTACCCTGATAACCCCTTATGTTCATATGGAAAACAAATGTTTAACCTTGGAGGAGTAGAAAATACAACATTATATACAATTGAAATTTATAGGAAATTATCACTAAATGGCTGATTCAAAGGAATTATTTTAGTACCTTATTCTTCTCCTAGTTACATAGGAGAACTTCAAGGGTCTTTTGTTTTTGTTTTTGTTTTCATTTTTTCCCTAAAGGACTAGAATTTACACAATGTTAAAGCATAAAATATTGTATAACAGTTTGCAAAGATTTAGGAGGTATTCTGGAAATATTAGCCTAGGAAAAATACATTGTAACCAGGAGAATTTCAAGATTACAGAGCATTTGTATTTGTGGGCATATAGTCATGAATAATACTTCATAAAAGAAAAGTTGCATTTGTAATAAAATGAGTTATTACTCAGCTGGAGGCAAAATAGACAGTTGATACTTTTGTCCCATGCTGGCTTTGGATTTTAGAAAATTCAAAAACAACAACAGCCATACCTCTACGTTATATATAATTCTAGTTAACATTGTATATATTTTCACTTAGTTCCATGGGGCTGCTTCCATGTTAATGCTGAGATGGTCTCAAGTCTCTCTGATTGTTTTTGAGTGTCTGTTGGTCCAAGAGCTTAAGGTTCATGTGATCCTGTATGTGTTGCAGCTAGATGGTGCTAGCCATCTCCTATTAACAATGTGATAGACAAGTAAAAGTCAATTCAATGTATCTGCACAACTGTGAAATATTTTCAAAATGCTACTGATGCCAGCTGGGTAGGGGAGACACCCTGTTTAGTACTCAATTCCCTGGGCTGTTACGGTGTTTCTTAAAGATGGGACTAAGGTAAGAAATAGCCAGCGGACAATTGCAGGATGGCATTTTCAGCATTCCTTCAGTCAACTCATGAGAGAATTATGGAAATCTTTTATTTATGTTTTTTCCATGTTAAAGTAAAAGCATCTGACAACAATGGGTTCTGGCCCTTGATGATAGTTGGTGTTGTTGTCATACTAATGTAAGTTTTGTTTTTTGAAAGCTGGGTCATTTGGTCATGTTAGGTTTCTTGGGGCAAAGCAGAACTACAGGGGAAAAATATCTACTTGAATAAGTTTTTCTCTTCCTTTCCTGTTTCTCCTTTCCATACTCTGTCCATCCTCTAAGAAACACTATAGCAATGGAAATGCAAAATCTCTTTTCAGCCACTTCACTATTTAACAGCATGACAAGAGTAAACCAGTTAGGTTAAACAATCTCCTAGTTCTTCTTTGAATCTTTCTTGCTCATTGATTTAAAACCATGGGAGGTAAAAATTAATATTTTTCATGTGACATTTGTTTGTCTAATTTTACCAAATGAAAATACAAAAGCAAAGAGAAAAAATTTTTGGATGTTTCTAACCGTTGCAGCAGGCAGAAAATATCTTATTTATAAGGTAATATTTAGGAGTTCATAGGGATGATAAAATGGTAATTTATGAATGCATCCTCTTCAGTGTGTGCAAAATCTGTAGCTTCTCCCCCTAGGTAGGAGGGGAAGAAATTCAAGTGATGAACACTCGTCACTCTTCTAGCTAAAACTCTGTGGTCTTGCTCAATCAATGAAGATTGAAAAGCAGAGTAAAATTCTCAGAAGTCACTTTTGATGAAAACTAATACCTGCAGCAACACACATATGTCCACACACAGTATAAATACAATCATGTAGAGAGAAAAATAAGAGGGGACTTCTGGCAGGAAAACATGAACCACTTGTTTGTGTAATAATTGTTTCTCTAGCCTATTCATTTTATATACCAGAACCCATATTTCCCATGAATTATCTATGATGGTATGAGGGTATCCTAATCACCATCAATGCATTCCCATAGGCAGGGCTCCTGTGTGGTTCGGTTGGGTAAGCATCTGACTCTAGATTTGGCTCAGGTCATGATCTCAGGGTTGTGGGATGGAGCTCCACATTGGGCTCAATGTGGGGAGTCTGCTTGAGATTCTCTCTCTCCCTCTCCCTCTGCTCTTCCCTCAGCTTGGGTGTGCATTCTCTCTCTCTCTTCCCATAGGTAACTGTCATCAAAATTATACTTACTAAGGCGTTTTTTTTGTTTGTTTGTTTGTTTTTTAAGATTTTATTTATTTATTTGTCAGAGAGAGAGCGAGCGAGAGCGAGCACAGGCAGACAGAGTGGCAGGCAGAGTCAGAGGGAGAAGCAGGCTCCCTGCGGAGCAAGGAGCCCGATGTGGGACTCGATCCCAGGACGCTGGGATCATGACCTGAGCCGAAGGCAGCTGCTTAACCAACTGAGCCACCCAGGCGTCCCTACTAAGGCGTTTTTGAAAAAGATTTATAGAACAAAACAAATATACATTTTCAAAAAGCATGGGCATGAAATGTTAAAGTTTTCCTGAATTTTTGTTATACCAAGAAATGTCTGTTGTTACTAAACCAAGTTAGAATGGATCCAATCTAACCTTTTATCTCCCAGGGATAATGAAGGAAAGGTAAATTCCTTAATACTCAATGAATAGCTAATAATGGAAAATAGTTCCTCAGAAAACAGTTTTAAGGATAAACACATGAGTGTCACTGAAAAGCCTTACATATTTTTCATATGAAATTAATGACATTACCTCTTAGAGCAAAGCAAAATCATGTTAAGGCTTAAAAACTACCCAAGAGTCATCTGTCCATAACGTTAGTAATATCAGTAACACTTTAATATAGTCGATGTGAATATCACATGTACTTTTATATAATTTCTACTTTTGTTCTGCGTAAATGAACTGGACTATTTTTGTACAGGGCCGCTCAGTTTGAGTTCTTCTATAGTGCTATGATGATCTTTCTTTGAATTATGAAATAAGATGTTTTCATATCCTCTGTACTTTTTTCTCTTCGTTTAACTGAAATGCATATACTACAGAGTTTGAGTGGATCCTTTCATTAAGTCAGTTAATTATAAGAGGTTATGCAACAAATCTGGGCAAAGTCCTCAGTACATGCACCACAGTCCTCTTTTAATTGGAGGGTTATTGTATTAGAAATAAACTGACACACAGAAGGAGCAAACACTCCCAAGTTTCTTTTATCTCAATTCCTCTTACTGTGAAAGCTAGAGCTCCACACTCTTCCCATTTTCTGTACCTCCTACAGTGATGGCGACACTCAGTTCAGAATGATGAAATCTCATGAAAAGCTTGCTGCTATGCTGCTTTCTTGATGAAAAGACAAAACAAAACTCGTGTCTAAACTAAAGGAAGGTTAAAAAAAAAAAAAAAAAACTTCCTTTCTGCCTCAAAAGAAGTATGAGAAAGGGAACGGAAGTAGTCTTCCTATAACCATCAATATAAAAATAAGTTTAAAAATGTCAGCATATTGAGGATAAAGGAACAGAGATAAAGGGAGAATACTGGGTCCTTGAAGGGATCTTGGTCTTGCTGAGTCTGAACCAATCATCTCCTACTAGGATTTGCTAGATGAAGAAAGGAAACTCTTTTTGCAATTAATGCAGTTACTTTGATTTTCTATTCCTTGAAAATGACTGGTTGAGTCACATTTCATATGTATTTGCTAAATTTTGAATTAAAGTAGTTGTATTATATTTGACTACAGTATTATATTTGGCTATATGCTATATATATTTTTTATATATATATGCTATATATATATTTTATATATATAATATATATATATTATATTTTATATTGATGTGTATGTGACCTACATCTATCATTTCATGTTCCAAGGAGGATGCTTTAGACCCATATAATGTATCTCCCTATCAACAATAAAGCAAGGATACAGTCCACCGATTCTTAAGAGCATGGAAGTCCATTTGCTTACATCTTGTTCACTAAAACTTAGTTTTACAAACACATCTAAGTAAAAGCAAGGCTGACAAATGTGCTCACTTATAAATTTTGTTACCAAAAAGGGGAGAGATTAGTATCCGAGGGCCAGATATGGTCACTGTTTCTGCCCTCCTCTTTGGCCACCAGAATATTCATATTCTCTATTTTTCTTACATATGTAAAATTTCTCCTTCTTCCCTAGAGTGAAAAATCTTAAACCCTCCTCTAGCTTCCGCAGCCAGTTCAACTGTCAAAGTCAGCCAGGTGACCCCATTGTTGTTGTTGTTTTTCCTGCAGCCTGTTCAAAGCCCAGTATCTCTCAATGTGTGGTACAGTCTTTTCCAGGAGGTATACCTGTTCAGTGGTGAAATACAGGCAGAAAACCACAGTAAAAACATACAGGCATCACTAGGCCATAGCAACAGTACAAGTCCATTAGGTGGGGATAATGAATAGTCTTGCCTCTGACACAGGTATAAATTACTATATTAGCACATCTGGCAACCCTGATTGTATTCTCTGGGAAGAATCCACTTTTTCATTATTTTCTGAGCACTTTCTATGTCCTTAGAGTGGTTCTTCTTTGTTTTTTGTTCTTCACAGCCACATCTATGGTGAGCATCAGAAAATATGTACTTTGAGGGGACTGCACAGATTTAAGAGCTCAACTTCTGCTCACTCAGATTTGTGGGTCCTGAAAATACTATTGCATAGAAAATTTATTAACTTTTGCAGCCCAGTCTGTCTCTTGTTTTCTGTAGCAATATAATCTATTCAACAGCTCTCTGAGCTTCTTAATTGCTTCTAGTCAATTTCATTTCCATGTTCCCCTAGCACAATAGTTTGTTTACACCTAGTTTTTAACCTTGAAATCTCTGGTGTTTTTGGAAAAAAAAAAAACTTTACCCATCCTCAATCCTCTCAATTTGTGTTGGTTATCTTACACTATCTGAAATAATGTCATAGAAGGGGGGAACAACACTTTTTACCAAAATATGCCGTTAGGCTTGTAATCTTTGTGGAGAAGATCATCAGTATTATTTCTTATTAAGTCTACCATTTTGAAGCTACTACTTAACTGGTCCAGTTTTGATACAGAAGCAGGTGGCAGTTTTAATCATACATGGCTGCAAATTATGGATCTTCCCATCAGTTTTCAGGCCAAGACAGAAAGTGCTTCCTATGGCATGCCTGATCCCCTTTCTAGCTTGTGGTTCTGGATAGCTCTGACCTAAGTTCATCTTTTTAAGCATTTTTTTTAAAGTAGTAGCAACATCTTCTGAAATAGTAGGATTATGATTATCACCTGGTTAATAAATGATCTGGTTTCAAAATTGCAATAGATAATATTTGGCTAAAAGTTTTCCATGCCATGATAAGGATAAGGAGCAACTCAGCCTTCATAATCTGAGTCTTTGCTATTGGACTGAAACATTCTCACTAAGCCTATGTTAATAAATTCTAAAATGGTAAAAGTCCTAATTTCAGTCAACAAAATCTTTTTTTTTTTAAGATTTTATTTTTTTACTTGAGAAAGAGAAACATAAAGTGAGAGAGAACATGATGGGGAGAAGGTCAGAGGGAGAAGCAGACTCCCCACAGGTCTAGTAGCCAAATGAGGAACTTGATCCCAGGACTCCGGGACCATGACCTCAGCCAAAGGCAGCGGCCCAACCAACTGAGCCACCCAGGTGCCCTCAGTCAGTGAAATTTTATCATCTTAAAATCAACCAAAATGACATTGACTTAAGCAATTTTGAAGTTCCTCCTATCAATCCAAAAGTCCAGAGATCAACATGGCTGGATTTGGGTGGCAGTACCGTTCTACTAGCTCAATATGGCCCAGACTCCTCCATCCCTAGGGAATGGCTGTATTGTCTTGGTTTAAGATGGTATCGTTTCCATTCTAGGCAGCAAGTTGAATAAAATGACTTGGGACAGAGACAAAGTGTGCACAGAATTATCTTTTATAGAAGGTACTGTAGACACTGCCAAATAAACTTCTAGTTATATCTCATGGGCCAGGATTTAGTCAGATGGCACTATTTAGCTGCAAGAGTCTGGAAATTTGACCTATATTCTAAGTAGTATCAGTCACAAATACAACTTTTAGAAAGGTGGGAGGAATAATATTATTCAAAAAATTCAAGAAACAAAGAATAATATTAGGGGAAATAGCCATTTTTATCATATTGTTCTACCATTGTTTTTCTTTTTTCTTTTCTTTTCTTTTTTTTTTTTTTTAACACACCATTGGGGTATTTTGTATTCAAGGGTGATAGTTGGGGATAAACTTGGGAGATGGTAACAAAGTACTCAGTTGCTAATCAGAGAATCAGCGCCCGAGGAACCAGTGCTTTCTTAGAATTGGCAATATTATGATGTGAAAATCCATTTCTATGTTCCTTAAAATATTCTGAAAGTATGCAAGATGGAAGTGATGTACCAGCTTTATTGAGCCAGTGTTTCACTCTATTCATATTGGAAACAACCTTATAATTCAGCATTTGGTGGTAAAATTCTAGTTAACATTACAATAAATTCAAAGAGCTATACCTTAGTGGGTTTTTTTTTGTTTGTTTGTTTGTTTGTTTTTCCCTCACATCCCCCCTCCTCTTTGTCTGATGTTTAGGAACTAACAGTCACACTTTGTCTTTTTTGTTAAAAACAACAACAACAACAACTGACAATCCTCTTAACTTCCATGAAACTGGGTAAAGATAAGTGTAACCGTCCCTCAGAACCATGTAATGCTTAAAATATAACCCATGAGAAATTATATTACAACCTTGAAATGGAGCAGCCTGGCTCGCTCAGGGCAGGACTCTGCCTGCTTCATTTTTCCATTATCTCCCCTTCCTCAGAGATCACCTGTAGTTAGTCAGACAATCCTTTTGTTTGGGCTTGCTCACTATAGGTCAGGTACTACGTGACCAAACATATTTTGCCTTTCTTCTTACTTATCTACAAGACTCATGGTCAATGTGTAACCTACTCTGATTTTGTTGGTTTGTTACTTACTTTCCAATAAATAGGAGACTGAGGGCAATAGCCTTTTCTACTGTTGACCGCTGCTCCCTTTCTCTTACAGCTGACTTGTTTGTGTCTCATTCTTCTCCCATGTGCCATCAGGAAGCGTCAACAAGTGATTTATTCCTCCTCATTTGGATAATTTTTGATTAAATATTCTATTGAAAACATTTTTTTATAGACTTATCTATTTATTTTGGAGAGGGAGAGAGAAAGAGTTGGGGAAGAAGAACAGAGTGAGAAGGAAAGAATCTCAAGCAGACTCCCAGCTCAGCATGGAGACCCACGTGGGGTTTGATCTCAAGACCTGAACTGGAATCAAGAGTTGAATGCTTAACTGACTGTGCCACTGAGGTACCCCACTAAAAACTGTTTCTAATTCAGTGTTAACCTAGTTTCTTAATGTAAAGTTAGACAAATTCTAGAAAATATAGACCCTCAGGATTGGGTCTTCAAGTTTCATAGTCTCAAACTGAAGCAAGGATAGGCAATTTGATTTTACTTTATTTTTTAAAAATTTTTTAAAAGAATTTATTTATTTATTTATTACAGAGAAAGAAGGAGAGAGAGAGAGAGAGAGAGAGCACAAGCAGGCAGAGTGGCAGGCAGACAGAGGAAGCAGCCTCCCTATTGAGCAAGGACCCCGATGTAGGACTTGATCCCAGGACCCTAGGATCATGACCTGAGCTGAAGGCAGCCACTTAACCAACTGAGCTACCCAGTTGTCCTATGGATAGGCAACTTTAAAGGCTATAGAAGAAATCCCAAATGTTTTTCAAAAGTGCTTGGATTTTGCCTCAAACAGAAAGGAAGCAACACTGAATCAGAAATAAATCAACTTCAGAAAAGATAGTATTCTGTTATGCCAAAAGATTTGTTCCTCTTATAGATACTCATTATATTATAAAACACATTTTAATAACATTTATCATGCATTATCATTTTTAAGAAACTTCAAGCTATTGATGTACATCTCAATGGATATCAAAAGAGTCTCCTTTGTGCAGTTGCTAAGAAACTGATGCATCAAAGTCAGAAAATTTTACCCTCATTGATTGTATTTTCTAACAAAAATGAATATTTGGACTGATAGAAACAGGAGAAAAGTCATCAAATGAGGAAATAGAACTTTTCTATCTTTTTGCTCCCAAAGAACACCAATTCTGACAAATACTCATGGATGAAAGCATTTTTGTGAAAGTCCAGGAATCCAGAGACACTGGAATAAAACCAATCTGACACTGGAAATATTGAAGAAAACAGTTCTATTTTACCTGTGCCACTCCTAACTCAAGGCAGCATAGCTCAGCATCAAAAGGATTTTCTTGGCTTATGATTTCTTCCATGGAGAAAGTGAAAAAATGTGAATGAGTACCTAGCTTCCTCAGCTATATAGGATGCTTCCAAAGAGAACTACATCTTTCTTATCCCATCCCAAATACTAAGGTATGCTGCACAACTGTGGGGCAAGGAGTAGCTGGGAAAACACCAATCAGGGCTCTTGGAGGGCATCAGAGGGACCTGAATCTTACTAACTACTTTGGGAACTCTACCAGAAAGCCTACCCACATGCTTCTGGGGATGGATGGCTTGTATATGGATCACCCCAACCAGTCCAAGGGCATCCTTTATGCTCCACATGCCTTAGCAACACACATATACACATCACCCATGGCCATTTAATTATTTACCCCCAAAGGTGGTGAAAGCATGCTTTTGTAATTAGCTAGTGAGCATATGTACAAAGTGGCCCAACTGTCCAAGATTGGAAGAAAGTACACACATCTGAGATTTGGCATCACTCAGCATGAAAGATAAAAGAACATGATACCACCAAAGGAACATAATAATTTTTCAGCAAAAGATCCTGAAGAAATATTGATTTGTGATTTTTCCAATAAAGAATAAAAAAAAATCATATTTTAAGAAAGCTCAGTGAACTATAAAAGAACATAGAAAAACAGCTTGATGAAATTAGGAAAACAACACAAAAAAGATAAGTTCAACAGAGAGATTAGAAATATAAAAAACATACATTATATGTTTATTAAATAAAAGAATTTAAAAAATAAATATAAAAAAACAAACAGCATAATAAAAAGTAAAATACTTCAGGTATCTGATATTAAAAAAAAACAACAGAAATTCTGGAGTTAAAGAATACTATGATTGAAATGAAAAATGTAAGAGCACCAATATCAGACTAGATCAAGAAGAATAAGAGATCTGTGAAACAGAAGGGAACTCATTTGAATTTATCCAGTCAGAAAAGAACAAAGACAAAGGAAAGGAAAACAAGTGAGGAAAGCCTATGTGAGCAATAGGATACAGCTAAAAGAAAAAATTTACATATTATTTGAGTCCCAAAGGAGAAAAAAGAGAGAAAGGGGATGCAAGCTCATTTAAAGAAATAATAACTGAGGGCACCTGGGTGGCTCAGTGGGTTAAGCCGCTGCCTTCGGCTCAGGTCATGATCTCAGGGTCCTGGGATCAAGGCCCGCATCCGCTCTCTGCTCAGCAGGGAGCCTGCTTCCCTCTCTCTCTCTCTGCCTGCCTCTCCATCTACTTGTGATTTCTCTCTGTCAAATAAATAAATAAAATCTTTAAAAAAAAAAAGAAATAATAACTGAGAACTTCCCAAGTTTCAGGAGATTTGAACATCCTAGTTCATACATTCAAAATGTCAAAAGAAAAAACTGCCAACCAAGAATACTTAACCTATTAAAGTTGTCTTTCAGAATTGATGAGATAAAGACTTTCCCAAACAAACAAAAGCTGAGCAAATTCATCATCCATAGGTGTGCCTTATAAGAAATGATAAAAGGAGTTCTTCAGAGTGATGCAAAGAACATGAATTAGTAAAAAGAAAACAGGAAAATATAAAACACAATTGTAAAGTATTTGGTGAAATTCAGAATACTCTAATACTACAATACTGTGTGTTAATCACTTAACTCTATTATAAAGTTAAAGGATGAATGTATTAATAATAACTATTGCTACCAAAAATTTTTAATGGATATACAATATAAGGAGATGTTAATGTGACATCAAAAACATAAAATATTTGAAGAGAGATAAAAGTGAACAGTTTTTGTGTGCAATCAATGTTAAGTTATTAGTTTAAATAGACTTAGTTATAACTTGTTTTATATAAGCCTCATGGTAAACACAAAAGAAAAACTATGTCAGACAACACAAAAGATAAAGAGAAGGGAAGCAAAGCATACCACTATGGAAAATCATCAATTCATGAAGGTAGCCAGCAAGAGATGAAGACAGGAACTCCCTTCTAGAAAATAATTAATGACATTAGTAAGTCTTTATCTATCCATAAATATGCTTTAAATGTAAATGGATTAAATTATACAATTGAAAGTCTTAGAGTGGCTGAAGAGATAAAAAAAAAAAAAGCACAAAAATTGCTAATTACAGTTACACAGCTTTAAGGACACACTAGACTGAAAGAATGAGAAAAGATACTCCATGCAAATGGAAACTGAAAGAGAACAGGGGTAGCTATGTTTATATTTATAGAGATACCGTTATATTTACATAGCTGTATGTGTATATAGATAAAATATTTAAGTAAAAACTGTCATAAGAGATGATGAGGGTTACAATAAAATGAAAAAATGACTTAATTTATCAAGAGGATTTAAGAATTGTAGGTAGATATATATGCAACTAACATTAGAGTACCAAAATATATTAAGCAAATTGGTATAGCTACTACTACCACTGCTATGACCACTATGGTGGTCTACTATGGAAAACAGTATGGAAGATACTAAAAAAATTAAAAGTAGAACTACCTATGACCTAGCAGTTTTATTTATGGGCATATATCCTAAGGAAATTAAGTAACTATCTCAAAAGAGATATCTGTGTCCTCACGTTCCTTACAGCATTATTTAAAATAGCCAAGAAATAAAAACAATCTAAGTGTTCACTGATGGATAAATGGATAAAGAAAATGTGTGTATATAAAATGGAACAGATGACAGATAGATATAGATATAGATATTATTTAGGAATAAAAATAACAAAAATGCTGCCACTTGTGAAAACATGTTAGGACCTCAAAGGTATTAAGCAACATAAAATAAGACAGAGAAAGACAAATACTGCCTGGTTTCACTTACATGTAAAGTCTAATAGAGCTGAACTCATAAGAGCATAAAATGGTGGTTCCCAGGAGCTGGTAGTTTGGTGAAATGGGAGATATTGATCAAAGGGTATTAATTTCCATTTATAAGATGAGTATGTACTGAACATTTAATTTACAACAGTGTCTATAGTTAACAATATTGTATTATATGCTTGAAAGCTGCTAAGAGAGGAGATCTCAAATGTTCTCACACATAAAAGAAAATTTGTGAGGCAATGAATATGCTAACTAACCTTATTCAGGTCATGATTTTACAACATATTTGTGTATGAAATCATCATGTACATCTTAAATGTACACAATGTTATATATCAAGTATATCTCAAAAAAACTAGTAAAATTATTGAAAAATAAAAACAAAAAAGGAAAAATAATTTTAAAACACATATTTGTTTAAATATATATTTAATATATAAATTTATATTGGTATATTGATATAATTATATAATATATAAATATATTTATATTAATATATATTTATATTGATGTATTTTTAATATATTTGTCCATATATATATGAATATATAAGTGTCTCCTCTCAAATGGAAATTTAGGGACATTTAAGTGCATTAATGAATAAGAACCATTTTATAGTAAAATATATCATGCATATTCCAAACAGAAATGCTGATTTTAAATTGAAAATATCACTCACACATCCTGGCAGAAATAGTTTCCTTTAAAGCAACACTTTTATAATAAATGTCATTCTATTTTGCCCATTTTATGCATCAAAAATTGTGACATGCAGGAAAAAAATCTAGAAGAGATAGCCATCATAATACATTTTTAAAGGTATGACACAGAATAATAATTCTCAAAAATATTCAGAAAAAATAATTTCTTGGCCAAATATTTTAGAGCATTACCCCTTTTATTTTTTTAAAGATTTTTTTATTATTTATTTGACAGACAGAGATCACAAGTAGGCAGAGAGGCAGGCAGAGAGAGAGGAGGAAGCAAGCTCCCTGCTGAGCAGAGAGTCTGATGCAGGGCTTGTTCCCAGGACCCTGGGCCAAAGGCAGAGGCTTTAACCCATTGAGCCACCCAGGTGCCCAAATATTACCCATTTTAGAAATCTGTAGTACACTCCAGCAATTTAGAATACCCAGGTTTCCCCAAATTTCTTTACAAGCCATCTTTTTTTTTTCCCCCACAATGCTAATTACATCCCTCTGAAAAAATTCTGCCAAATGTTGGGGGCCTGGGTGGCTCAGTGGGTTAAGCCTCTGCCTTTGGCTCAGGTCATGATCCCAGGGGCCTGGGATCGAGTCTCGCATTGGGCTCTCTGCTCAGCAGGGAGCCTGCTTCTCCTCATCTCTCTCTCTGTCTGTCTCTCTGCCTATTTGTGATCTCTCTCTCTGTCAAATAAATAAATAAAGTCTTAAAAAAAAAAAAGTTCTGCCAAATGTGCTTGGAAAAATGCTGATCTAAGGTAATATGTGAGATGGCATTTACTCAATACTTTATAAAGATGAAATGCTTAGTTTATAAGAACTCAATTTGCATTCTTCAAAGAAAACTACATTATAAGTGATGTTCTGACTTAAAATAACTTTTAAACTTTTTCTGATCTTATCCTCATAAAATAACTGGTCATGGTAACAAAATAAAAAGTAAACAAATGGGACTACATCAAACTGAAAGCTTCTGCACAGCAAGAGAAGCCATCAGCAAAATGAACACACTGAATGGGAGAAAATATTAGTAACTCATACATCTGATAAGGGGTTAATACCTGAAATGTATAAAGAACACACACAACTCAGTAGCAAAAAAAAATCAAATTAAAAAATGCACATAGGAGATGAATAGACATTTTTCCAAGGAAGACATACAGATGACCAACAGCCACTTGAAAAGAACAATATATCACTAGTCATCAGAAAAATGCAAATCAAAACCACATTAAGCTACAACCTCACACCTGTCAAAATGGCTATCAAAAAGAAAAGAAATAAAAAGTGGTGAGGATGTGGAGTAAAGGAACCATTGGGCACTGTTGGTAGAAATGTAATTCGTGTAACCACTATGAAAATCATTTGGAGCTTCCTCAAAAAATAGCACTACTATATGGTCCAGCAATTCCATTTCTGAATATTTATTCAAAGAAAATGAAAACACCATCTCAAAAAGAAAAAAGTACCCCCATGTTCATTCCAGCATTATTCATAATAGCGAAGACATGGAAACAACCCAAGTGCTCATCAATGGATGAATGGATAAATAAGACATGGTGTGTACATATCTGTAATGGAATACTGTTCAGCAATAAAAAAAAAGAATGACCCCTTGACATTTGTGACAATGTGGATAAAACTTGAGGTCATTATGCTAAGTGAAATAAGTCAGACCAGAAAAGACAAACACCATATAGGCTCTCATTCACATATGGAATTTAAAAAACAAAACAAAACAAAACAAAACAAAACAAAAAAACAAGACCAAAAAAGCAAGTTCACAGATACAAAGAACAAATTGGTGGTTGTCAGAGGTGGCAAATGGGGTGCGGAGAATGGGACAAATGGGCGCAAGGAGTCAAAAGGTATAAACTTCCAGTTATAAAATAAATAAGCCAAAGGACATAATGTAGAGCATGGAGACCATAGTTAATAATACTGTATTGCATATTTGGAAGTTGTCAAGAGAGTAGATTGGAAGTTCTTAGAACAGGAAAATAAATTCTGTTCCTGTGTATTGTGACAGATGATAACTAGACTTATTGCTGCGATCATTTTGCAATATATACAAATATTGATTCATGCTGTGCACCTGAAACTAATATAATGTTGTAGGTCAATTATATCTCAGTGAAAAAAAAGGTAAAACAGAATTTCTAAAAAAGAAGATATTTAGAAATCACTGGTTTCTATTACATGCCCAAAGTCACATTTTAATTGTAGCCTATAACATGAATCTTCTAAGCAATCTTGGAAATACACTTTTCAATATATAGTATAACACTCCATTCAGCAGGTCTTTCTCACTCTGATAGCCTGAAATTAAAATTTAAACACCCATAGTGTAGATGACACTATATTAGACGTCGGAAATTTTGCTCAGCGCTGCTAACCATAACACTGTTGAAGGAGGCCCAAACTCCTCAAGAAAATCATATCATTTTTCCTGAGCTCCATTTCCTTAGCTGTGTACTATAAATAGTAATTTCTACTTTATAATTTTTTTGCTTTGCTCAAGTTACTCTTTCAATGCCTAAAATAGTGCTTTGGAAACTGTTAAGAATTATGAAAATATAAGATATGATTATTACTGTCTTTTGGGTTCGGTTTTGATTTGGAACTTGTGTTTAGTTTATAGGAATAGTATGGAATTTGAGGTTAATTTGTGGAGATCAAGATATCTGTTATGTATAATTTAAGATTTAATTCAATGGCAATGTCGTGGGCATGATATTTCTGTTAGAAGTAAAGAAGCAAACACCTTAAGTAGCAACCACAAAAACAAACAACAAATAAATTACTGGTCAGAAAACTTATCGGAGGATAGCTCAGAGAATAATGTCTTCTTGACCATTTCAAGATTTTGCATCTATTCCATACTATTTCCCACCATTTTGCATCTTCCACAGTGTTCTTGTGACATGCTGATTGACATGACAATGTGACAATGTGAGGGAAGTACTTGAGGGTGAAAATGGAAAAATTACTAATCCAAAGAGTTAAAAGGAACTGGATAAATAATAGAAGATATAGTATTATTTAGATAGTTTTATTTAAGTTTTTTTTTTTTCTTAAATATGTCTTCTTGAGATTGATACCATTTATAATGATGGAAGGAAGGAAGGAAGAAAGGAAAGAAAAAGAAAGGAAGAAAGTAAAAAGAAAAGAAAGAAGTTAACCAGTGGCTAGGAAAATTAGTCACCCATAACCTGGATTTATGTGTGGTAAGACTTTGCATTTTTGAGCAAGTTTATTTCCTTAATTAATAATGACAGGAGTAATTTCAAATGATAGTCTAGGTTTTCCATACAATCCCATTCTGTGTCTGTTCTGTATCCTGTTTTCTATATTCTCAATTATCTCTTGTGTCAGCTATTTTACACTTCCTGGATGAGTCATGGCAACTTCCTGTTCCTGTGTCTGTAATCTCATTTTCTCTCTTCTCCTAGGCTGGGAATAAAATTTTTGGTCTTCTCTGACCAGGAAAACTGGCTAATTTTTTGTCCCACTTTATTTTTCCCTTTCCATCCTTACCCTGAATTTTGCTCTGCAGGGTTACCTAGCTTATAGTACTTGAACTTCTCTGACCTCTGATTTCCAGATGTGTTTAGTCCATGAGAGAAACTGCTAGAGATAAAAAGGCCATGCATAGAGTGGTAAGATATAGCCCCTTCCACCTCTCCGTCTGTAATTTACCTAAGGCAGAACTCCTATCTGGCAACACTGTACCCATAGCCATAGCGCTCCCTGGGATCAGTACATGTTCCCTTTCCTTGCCTTTTCAGGACTAGGAATGGGAACGGCTCCCCCACTGAACTTTACCATTGCTTTCTCCTAAACTCCAGCCATAACACTGGAAATTATAACTATTGAATTCTCTTTAACCCAAATTAAGTATACTTAATATACTTTTTTATCTTATTGCAACTCCAATTGATAGAGAAATAATGTGCAATTTTCAAAGTCAAATTTATCTCTTCTTTATAAGAAATACACTGAACACCTAAATTTATAGTGATTACATACTCTTTGAACCAAAAACTTCGACTTTTGTATGATAAACTCAACATTTAATCAAGTATGATCTTACAAAATAATCTTGCATTTTTTTCTCTAGTGTTAATGCTTGTGTTATTAATCTTTTGTCTGTTTGTCCCTATATTTTAGGATCCCTGAGAGGAATTAATATCTCATTTACTATACAAATATTTCTTGATTGTTTTTTAATCATTGTATACTAGTGGCCACTAAATGCATTTTCAATGTAAGGAGTTTTGACATGACTTCTCCATAGACTTCCATCATGTTTAAGGAAGTGTGTGCAGTACATGGACACCTAGCTTGATAATTCACTCAACTTAAAACCCAAGTTGACATTTTTCTCTGCTGAATTTGCTAAAATCATTAATTTTTTATTTAGTTGATTGCACATATATACCAGCTCAGGAAAATAATTATGAAAAGGTGAAAAGATATCTAATGAGATGTCAGGTCCATCAACTTCTACTGGATTTTTTCATAAGTCATAAGACCCAAAATAAATAAAGTAAAAATACAAAGCAGAACATTAAGGAAGTGAACTGGTTGGTATATATGGATAGTAAATTCTAATGGAGTATCCCATGTGCACACAGAGTGGTAGTTCTGAAATCAGCCAGCCAGAATCCAGACTAGTGGCTAGTTGTATAACTTTGTTGTATAACAAAGTTAACTTTGAGTTGTATAACTTTGAGAAAGACACTCGATAGCCCTGAGCTTCTATTTTCTCCTTAGACAGGTGGGGTCATTAGAACCTACTTCAGAGAGTAGTGCTGTGCTTGGTGTCACATATGAGTAGCCAGGGCTTGCCTGTTTGCACAAGCACACAATAAAGTGCAACTATTTTATCCTGTATATGCTGTTTTTGAAAATTCCAGGTTAAGTTACAGAACAAGGAACACAAAAATAATGTACAAATGTGAAAACCTGTATTTACATAAAACAACTATTTTAACATGATAACCCACACATCCACATGGAGTATCTTTCATTAAGGGAGCATTTGCTTAGTTTGACCTTTCATTTATGAAAAATATTAAATTATTATTCGAATCACTGACAACCTATGATATTATATTTTTGCAAGCTATATGATCCAATAGCACTGTAAAACAGGCAAGTGACTAGGATGAATGTATATATGTGATTTAGCATTATGGCCATAGCTCCATTCAGGTTAGGCTACTTATATATTGTTTAAATATACCACTGATGATTAAAAAATTTCATTCTACTTATTTTAGAGAAACATCAATATAGTCTTTATTTGCCGCAGTGAGGCATTTCTGCTATGCACTAATTTTCACTAAACTTATTTGTTCCCATAACTTATATTTCTCAACTTTCTTTTTTATATTGGTTAAAAATTCTTGTCTACTATGACATTAACCTCTAATGAGTCCATGTGTTTCTGTTTATAACTGTTTCTCAGAACTTTTGCATGAGAGCTGTATTAAATTCATATTGTAACATTTTGTTTTATAAAAACATAGAAACAAATTTTATCCTATTTATTTGGTACTGAACTAAAATATTCTGATAGTATTCTGAATGTACAGTATCTTTGTATGTAATATATTATGGATTGATTAAAATGTCAATTTATATAACTTTACAAATTGGAATGTGGTGATTTAGTTTTGGAAATGAAAGAATAACTCATCACAATGCAGTTCTGGGCTGTGTTATTAAGAGTTTTAAAAAATGTGTGAGGAGATGTCAAATACATAAATTCAACAATAAAAATAACAGAAAAGGCATATGTAAAGTTTAAAAATGGACCATTTGTACCCATATTATTTTCTTCTCAATAATGTTAATCATGTATATGTCCTCATCATGTATCATATATAATCTACCTACCTATATAGACATAGATTTACATATATAGACATAGATCTATATTTATTTTTCAAACTTTACCACCAATCCTAGCCTACTCTCTAAGAATTTTATGAAGATTTTTTAAATGGATAAAAGACCTAAATGTGAGACAGGAATCCATCAGAATCCTAGAGGAGAACCTCTTCGATATCAGCACAGCAACTTCTTTCAAGATATGTCTCCAAAGGCAAAGGAAACAAAAGCGAAGATGAACTTTTGGGACTTCATCAAAATCAAAAGTTTCTGCACAGCAAAGGAAACAGTCAAGAAAACAAAGAGGCAACCCACGGAATGGGAGAAGATATTTGCAAATGACAGTACAGACAAAAGGTTGATATCCAGGATCTACAATGAATTCCTCAAACTCAACACACACAAAACAGATAATCATACCAAAAAATGGGCAGAAGATATGGACAGACACTTCTCTAATCAAGACATACAAATGGCTATCAGACATGAAAAAATGTTCATCATCACTAGCCCTCAGGGAGATTCAAATTAAAACTGCATTGAGATATCACCTTACACCAGTTAGAATGGCCAAAATTAGCAAGACAGGAAACAACATGTGTTGGAGAGGATGTGGAGAAAGGGGAACCCTCTTACACTGTTGGTGGGAATGCAAGTTGGTGCAGCCACTTTGGAAAACAGTGTGGAGATTCCTCAAGAAATTAAAAATAGAACTTCCCTATGACCCTGCAATTGCACTCCTGGGTATTTACCCCAAAGATACAGATGTCGTGAAAAGAAGGGCCATCTGTACCCCAATGTTTATAGTAGCAATGGCCACGGTCGCCAAAGTGTGGAAAGAACCAAGATGCCCTTCAACGGATGAATGGATAAGGAAGATGTGGTCCATATACACTATGGAATATTATGCCTCCATCAGAAAGGACGAATACCCAACTTTTGTAGCAACATGGACGGGACTGGAAGAGATTATGCTTAGTGAAATAAGTCAAGCAGAGAGAGTCAATTATCATATGGATTCACTTATTTGTGGAGCATAACAAAAAGCATGGAGATCATGGGGAGTTAGAGAGAAGGGGATTGGGGTAAATTGGAAGGGGAGGTGAATCATGAGAGACTATGGACTCTGAAAAACAATCTGAGGGGTTTGAAGTGGCGGGGGTGGGGGGATGGGGGGGTGGGAGGTCCGGGTACCAGGTGGTGGGTATTATAGAGGGCTCGGATTGCATGGAGCACTGGGTGTGGTGAAAAAATAATGATACTGTTATGCTGAAAATAAATAAATGAAAAAAAATAATTTCCCTTCTTGTCCAAAATGTAGTCTTTCTTTAATTGTGGTTCATTCCTTATCCTTGATTTTCTTTACTCCACTTTATTCATTCTTCCTTCTTTTTTGCTACACAGAACCCCTTCTATGTGGGGATCCATATAGAACCCTGGCTACACAGACCCCCGGCCATGTTTGTCACATAGAAACATTCTCCATCATTCAGACCTCATCTCCTTACCTTAACTATTTGTCAAAACTCCCCAATGCCTGGACCCCTAAATTTTGAATCATAACGCAAGATCAATGCTGTCATGAAGTTTCCAACTCATCTGTCATGTCCTCAGATGTGATCCAAATTTAAGTAGTTTCCCACCATCACAAGCAGGGCATGCTCTACCACATCACCCAGTTTTGTCTCCTTATTACCACTTCTTTGAAATTATTTTATTTTTTATCTGATGTATTGTAAATATATATTTTTGCCCTATTATATTTTATCCATACTAAGCACTTAACAAACCATAGATCCTTAATAATAAATATTTGTTGAATAAATATGTGCTATAAAATTTCATAAATTGACCTTCTAAACCACTAACTTAGCTGTTAAGCCAAAACAAATCACCTTATTTCATCAGAATTCTGTAAAGTATATAGTTAAATTTTATATTAGGGATGTGATATATGTGATAAGAAAAAGAGCAATAATTTTTAATATCAAGACTATTCTATATGCCAGACATCTAGATGTCTTTAATATATCATATATCTTTTAACTATACAATTACCTAGGAGAAAATAATGAGTATTCCTATTTTGCAGACTTAGAAGTTTACATGAGATTCATGTAAATTAAATAACCTCTTTATCTTTTCATCAAAAGTAGTTAGCAGACCCAGATAGGATCTCATCAGACCCAGATGTGATCTCACTGTTTTACTCCAATAACAAGCTCTTCCAAGAATACTATGAAATTCTAAACTTTTTTTTTTTAAATAGACAATATGGAACTTTTCTTCACTTTCTATTATATTATTATAAATTATGGAGGCAATAAAATGCTGATTTAAAATAAAAACTAAACTTCCAAATTTAGTTTTAAGGCTTTCCAAGAACTGGCTTTTCCTAATTCTCAAATTTCTTATTCTCTCTACATTTTGTACCCTATGCTTTGGCTGTACTGGCCTCTCACTTTCTCAAACACCTTAAATATGTCCACAACCCATTGTCTTCACCTGAAGTTTCTGATGTTTGGAATGTTTGTCTATAGTTAACTGCATGTCTTCCCCCTTTCATTACTGAAGTCCTCACTCCAATATATCTTCTCAGAGTGCCCTTCCATTGTTACCTAAGCAAAATGCGTCCCTCCTAAGCAATCTTCTCTGTGGTATTCAAAAGGAAGTCCACCATCTAGTGCTAGTCCAAGAACTGTATATACCCAGGCAATAACAAATAAGTACAGAATGTACAGAATGTGCTGAGCAAATTTTAGTTAGCAATTTGATAATGCTATAACATTTGTGTTGTATTAAATAAAACTATTGGTCTGTAATTGCTTGGAGGAAGCCCCCAAATTACAGAGGATTTGGGAAATACTGATGTATCCCATAAACTATTTTTATGCAATTGAGAGCACTTATTGATATCTGGATTTGTTTATTTACTTTTACTTTTATTTTATTTTTTTCCATTCTAACCGAAATTTAAACTCTTGAGAATATAGATTTTGGGCAACTTCCTTACATGATTATCTCAATGCCTAGAGTAGTGTTTAAATGCTCCAAAGTCCTCAATTTAAATGTGTAAAAGGCCATGTAATTTGTATATTCTTGATTTTTAACCTAATTTTGGGAGACACCATTACAACAAGTCGTGTAATTTGTAGAATTCTCTAACAAAAAAAAAAATTGACAATATATTTGTTCCAAAAATGCTAAAGAAAGTAGGTGACTGTTCAATACATTTTGAGTGAATATCATAAAAATACATCTGAATTCAAAGCTTATTATCTTTGGAGATTATTTGTAAAAAGGAAATGCAGACCCAATTCTATTTTTTATTAAGTTTGTTTTGCAGCATCTAAATATAATTGGCCATGAAGAAGCAGTTGGTGTTGACCACAGAGTCAACATGATGACATTTATTTCCAAAGCATAATCAATTATTGACCAAGTACAAGCTGTTTTCTTCTCCATTTATGTAGATAGCTGAGAGGTAGCTATATTTTAGTTTCATTTAAATTCTGTTTTCTTTCATGAATAAATCTATCTAAAGTTCATTGACCTGTGATTTCCAACTCTTCATGCATCTTTTTTTCCCAAAATTCATCCAATCAGTGACTTTTTAATCTTCATTTAAAGTTGTTGAGTTTTCAATACTGTTATATGGTGTCTATTATTTCAAATATTAACAATCTTATATATCTAAGTATGACATTAAATAAACTTTAAATAAAGAAGTATAATTTTTATATATAATCAAATTATTTATGATACCTATGTGCTCTAAATTATCCATGATACCTATGGACTTTGTTAGTACTGGATTCAGACTTTCATGTATGCATAAGTTGGTTATTCAAATTAGTTAATACACTGATAAATTTTTGCAAACTTAACGTTTTTGTTTCCTTGGTCTATTAGTTACTGGGATAGGAATGTTAAATTATTCTGTAGTCCTTCCTTGTGAATTTTTCAGTCTCTCCTTGTATTAAAGTCCATTATTGCTTTAAATATGCCAAGACAATTTTAATTGATATACACAAATTTAGTTTTCTCTCCCTGATAAAGTTGTACAATTTTTACTTATCTTTTTTTCCTCAAGTTTATTGTTTCTCTTATTAATATAGGTTATACCAGCTTAGTATTCTATAAATAAATCTCTGGTTTATTATATTTCATTTTACTATTTTTGTGTCTCTTATAAACTCAGATAACTGGATTTTTTAAGTTTGCTTTTGTTGTTTTGATATTTAAGATTTTGTATATTCATTCATAATTTGTGCTAAGTTATGCATTTAAAGTAAGTTTATTATATATTGCTTTCCCAGCAAAACGTTTTTTTTAGGATACTTAATACCCATGTTCCCCTAAGTTGTGTTCTTGATCCATTTTCCCATTGCAGCAAGAATCAGCTAAAATACAAAAAAATTCTTATCCTTAAATGACTTCCCCTTGTCCTTGTTGGTTCTTATCATACCATGACATATGGAATGCTGCACTATAGGACCAGGCTGCTTATTTTTCAAGTTTCAACTTTTGTCAGTCTTAAATAGATTGTTTATTCCAAACAAACTGCATTTTTTTTCAGAACCTTAAAGTCATTATATTTTCTTACACTTTTTTGCCCTCTATGAAGAATTCATCACCTTCATTAGAAAGCTATCCCAGCTTGTCCATTGGTTGAGTGACTTAAGTACTTCCATAATACTTGGAACTTTTCCTAACTGAGCACATTTTTTAAAATTATAACATTCTTTTCTTAAATGTATCATCATTAGACTATATTATTTGAGAGCAAGTTTTGACCATTCTTATTTACTGTTGTATCTCTAAAGCCTGATCCAATAACCTATACATACTTATTAACTGTATGTGACATATTTCATAATGGGTCAACATTTTGTTAGATTTATGATGAAATTATCTTTCCTCTGTATTATAAAAAGACAGGGTACCTGGGTGACTTGGTCAACTAAGTGTCTGCTTTCAGCTCAGGTCATCATACCAGAGTCCTGGGATCAAGCTCCATATCAGGCTCCCTGCTCAGTGGGGAGTCTGTTTCTCCCTCTGCCCCTCCCCCTGGCTTGTGTTCTCTTTCTCTCACATATTCTCTCTCTTTCAAATAAATAAATAAAATCTTTAAAAAAGTCTACTGAGAGGATATCTAACTACTTAAAAGTCCAAATGTTTTCTGATATTTTAGATTTCATTTATTTGAAACACATGAAAACACCAGGAAGAAATATCTCCATTTTATCTAACATACAAGATTTTTTTGTATGGAATTACATAATTTTGATTTTATGTACATATATGCGGTACAAAATTCAGAACCTGTGAGATGGAATATGGTGGAAAGCCTTCACCCATACTTGTTTTTAGACACATAATTACTCCTCTCCAGAGGAATGTTTTTACCAGTTACTCATGAGTTTATCAAAGAGCAATGTACATACAACTATATCAGTCATTATACAGATATAAATATACATGTAATGGCACCAAAAAATTCTGTTGTGTTTTGCACTTAATACACCTTCAATATCATTCCATATCATGATGAATATATGTAGAGCTCTTTCATGAATATATGTAGAGCTCATTTCATTTTCCTTAGCTCTTTCCCTACTGATTATTATTCCATTCTATTGCCACTAGAAATTATTCGATCTTTTTATTGATAAGCACTTATATTTTTCCACATTCTTTTGGGTTTATATGCATTACAACATCTATACATATGTTTATTTCACACATATGCTGTTATACCTGTTAAATAAATCTCCAAAGATGAACTGCTGGTTCAAGAAGAATGTACATTTTATTATCAATAGATATTTCCTAGTAGCAGTCCATAACATTTTTATTAATATACATTTCCACAGCAATGCATGAGTGTCTGTTTTCTCACACCTTCACATTACCAGTGAATTATAAACTTGTCTATAGCCATACTTCCCTGAATTATAAACTTGTCTACAGCCCTACTACCCTGAACACACCCAATCTCGTCTATCATACAGTTCTGTTACAATGTGTGTATGCACACTCACACATGTACATGTATGTGTTTGTAACCTCAAGTCTCCAAAG
The DNA here is from genome assembly GCF_009829155.1 of Mustela erminea. Lineage (NCBI taxonomy): Eukaryota > Metazoa > Chordata > Mammalia > Carnivora > Mustelidae > Mustela > Mustela erminea. The sequence goes on from NC_045626.1 coordinate 41,310,776, forward strand.
AAGCAGATATCAATAGAGAATAAGATATGTAAGACATCTACTGGAGGAAATATCTGTGAGGCACGAAGAAGAGAGAGATCAGAGGTAGGCGGGGATTGTCTTCAGGCCGCAAATTGACCCTGGAGAGCTTTGGACTGTAAATAAGGCATCATAATGCTTACAGCTCTTTCCTTTGCTAAGAGTGAAAACCCAGACATCCAGCAACTAGAAATAAAGATAGAACTTCACCAGTCCAGCTGTAAATCAATTAAATCTTGCATACTTTTCTAATCCCATATTCCATGAGAATAATCCTCTGCACAACGCCATAATCTATAGACTACTTGATATTCTGTAAATACACCAGCACTGTGTTTTAGACATTTTCTTGCTGCTTGCCTGACCATTTCTAGCTATTGGAGTTCCTCCAGTGTAGATATTTATAAGTATATGTGTATCTCCCCCAGGGCTATGATCTACTTAAAGGCATCGTCCAATCTTATTCATTTAGTAGATGTTCAATCACTGGAGTTAATTACTCATTTGAAAACAGAAATTATCAAGAAAGTTTTTTTCCCCCCACTTAGGCAGCAATATAAGCAATTTCACTTTAGAAACATGATCTACTATTTAGACACTGTAAGATCTAAAAGTAAACACATATTTTAGTCTCTAGTTTTTAAGTGCCCACATTCCATCTTTTAAAAGAGTCTGGTAAATATACCTAATCAGAATATTCCACTCTCTGATCCTCTGCATTTAATCTCCTGAAATTGGAGCTAATGCTACTGAAATCTATTTTAACCATCAGTTGCAGCTTCACAAAGTTTAATGAGTTGGAGAGAATGTAAAAGCAAAAGTGGCAATTGGTGACAATTTTCTGAATGCGAGGAAAGTTCTTCAGCAACTCAAGTGTGTGCATGTAATTATTGTCTTTACCATGGTTTTGAAGGTACTTTCTGTGATTTAAATCTGAGACAAGTACACAATCTTCTTCTAGATTAAAACAGGTAGGCTGGCAGATGTCCTGAGAGGATTGTCACTGCTCCATTTGAACTGTTTGCACCTAATTAATAATCACTGCCTCTTGATTTGATGAGACCAGAGCAGCCATGTACAGCACAGGTGATACCTTAGATGATTTTGTTTTCTATTCAAAAATAAATAAAATACCAATAATTTATTTTACTTCTACTTTAAAAAAAAAATTTGATAATGTAAGGCAGCAGCAGCTCCTAGCCTTTAAGGAAAAAAAAAAAAAAGCAATGGAAATATCTATTGTCCAAACTACAATTTTATAAACTTTAAAATATGTGGAATAAAGAAAAATTAGTCCCGTGGAGTACTGAAAGTAGTATAGTTACAGAGGTTAGAGTATATGGATTATAATTTGGGGCTTTTTATATAAAGTTTGGTATTATTCATTATACCTTTAAAACTTGATATGCTATTGAAATCACTTCGAAATCATTAGGTCATCTTGCTATGACTTACTATTGGTACCTTGAAGAAAATGGGTTATCTTGTCCTTTTACCTGTTTTCTGTGTTGTTTTGGTGAAATGACTCTCTACTTGATGGTATGTTTCATGATGCAGAGAATTTTTCTCTTAATTAATTAATTAATTTGATAGAGAGACAGAGAAGGAGAGAAAAGCAGGGGGAGCAGCAGGCAGAGGGAGAAGGAGAAGCAGTCTTCCCCACTGAGCAGGGAGCCCAACGCAGGGCTCGATCCCAGGGTCCAGGGATCATGACCTGAGCTGAAGGCAGACGCTCAACTAACTGACTGAGCCACCCGGGAGCCCCTCTATCCCTGAATTTAATAATGCTTGGTACATTGTAAGTACTTAAAAATTATTCATTTAATAGATTCCGTGAAAAATTATTGAGACAAATAAAACTATGTTAGCCTAATTTTCTCATATAACTAATGCTTTTCTCACAAGCACACTAGAAGGATCTTCTGATTTTTCTCAAGCTGAGTAATCACTCCAAAATTTAGTACCTTAAAACAAAAATAATCACTTTTTATGCCCAATAATTTTTGTGGGTCAGCAACTTAGAAACAACCTTCCTAGGTGTCTTACTCTGTTTAGGTTACTATGACAGAAATGCCATAGACAAGGCAGCTTATAAACAACTTTTTATAACACGGTTTCAGTTATGCCATTCTATGTTTGTTGAAAAAAAAAATCACAAAATCCAACCCAACTTGAAAGGAAGAAGACATACATACACATCACAATTCACTGTGATAAATAACAAAGAAATGTTTTCATAGTTTTTATAACTACCACAGAGGATGATAAAGTATATAAAGATGTCTTGGGCATAATCATAATTTACTATTTGTTTGACAATATATAACTAATTAAATTAAATGAACAATGGCCAATTTTTAAAAGCACTGTATTCATTTACAAATGAGTATCCAGTCAAATAATAAAAATAATCCCAATGACCTATCTGTTGTAAACTTAAAGTATAAACTCATACAGAATTTTTGTATGGATAAGTGTAGCAATATTTTTATCATTATTAACATTAACATCATTATTAGCATTATTAACTTATATGTATAATATATATGATTGGATATTTTATATTCAAGTTCAGGCTTGACAAGTAGTTTCAAAAATACATCACATCAATCAAATGGCATTTAAAAAAAAAAGAAAAAACAAAAAAGGAGAAATCTATCAGATTATTGTTTTGTATCTGCAAGATTTCCCCAGTCCTTATATTAACTGATCATATCAGTTGGGAGAATAGAGAGCCACTGTATACCTTAATTCCAATAATGTCATTCCCAGCAGATAGAATTACTGACAAGGCTTGATTCCAGTAATTCCAGTCTCAATAAAAATTTAGGCTGGAAAATTAATTCTAAGGTTAGAGAAGGCTATTTCTAAGTGACTACCTTTCACTTTTCAAATTAGTAAGAATTATGTGCAAAAGTTCTTCTTGTCTAAGCCAATTTCTTCTAGTAGTTTTTTTGTTTAAATCCCTAAGCAGCAGTTATGCTGGGCTTAAACAAACTACCTAACTAACCAAGTAACTAAAGAAAACCTCCTAAAGTTGCCATGTCCTAAAACTGTCTTGTCTTGAAACCTTCTGATACAAGCCATCCTTCAAGGGTAGCCTTGAAAATATACACCAAAAAGTCACTTGCTGTTTAGATTGACACACTCTATCACACAAACCATCACAAGGAGGAAATAATCATCTCAGAAGTCAACCCCCTAGGGCTGCTTTTTATATGAGTTGCTGGTCTACCAGAAATAATGCATACAGAAGAAGCAAAAACTACATTTTTTTCCCTTAAGATAAAAATAAAGAAACAAATGGCATGAAAGTAATTTGATATTAAATCAAGATGACAGTGTTTTAATAACTCCTCTTGTTGAACCTGTAGATGCACTGAGAAGTCAGCCATTACATGAAAAGGAGCCCTTGTTAACTGAAGGAAAGAACAGGAACAGACAATGATACCTTGGGATACACTACAGCATAGGGAGAGATGGTAGAGCTGGCATCTTAGTTTTCATGTAAGAGATTCTGAATAGTGTTGATAGGGAGAAAACGAGGCAAAGGATGCATTTCCTAATTTCTGAAGTCCTAGAGAAGCACCCATTCACCCATCAGCTTGATTCTGATTCTATTAGATACTTAATATTTATATTTTCCTCAAAGAGTGCCTAAGGTACACTAGTGAAGGCATTTAAGACATATCTAGATGAATATAGAATTATATGTGATTATTGAAGCTAAAATTGAATTAAAAGTTACTATTAAGTCGTTCAATAAAATCTGGTTATGCAGCTTTATTTAGACAGAACCTTTTTTTGTGTATGGGGGCTGATATTCAACACATTGTTTTAGTATTACAGAGAAAATCTTAATCTCTCTTTAAACATAAGACTGGATTGAAATGAGTATCTATGCATTTCTGAGAGTAGTAAACTGAGGTTTTGTGGACCATCCAAGAAAAGTAGGCAATTTCTAGCCAAACTTTATATGATAGCTGTTCAAGAAATGAGGGGAGATAAAGTCCTCAAATCAAACCTGGCCCCAGATAGTTACCAAGTTCTTCTTAGTTTAGTGTAACGGTTACCGGTGGACAACAGAAGGAATAAAGAACCCCAAGTAAATCTTCTTATAACTATGCTAATCCAGTGACTCCCATTCTGCACCAGACCTCCTTGTTTATTCCTTCTTAGAATATTTAATGTTTTAATGAAAATAATATTTATTAAAGTTTTGAAGGACTATTAACCAGAGGGGAGAAATAGGTCAACATAAGAAGAAGCAATAGACTTAGCACCTCTGGTATAAAACATTACTATCTTTAGATCACTACTAAAATATATACAGTTGTGTGTTGCATTTTGGACCTTATTCCTTCAGACAGAAAAAAAAAAACAATTTAATGAAGATCAAAGAAATGATCCAATGGAAGCTTTAAGCATTCTATAAAAATATGGGTTACTATTATTGTTTTCTCTTTATAGAGAATGATCCATTTTTAGATCTCATTACCTTTAAATGACACAGAATCATACTAGTAGGTAAATTAAAACAAAACACTGAAATAATTTAATCCATTTAAATTTAAATGAAATTTTTTCCTTTTTTAATTTGGTATTATGATCTTTTTACAGAACTCTCTGGGGATAGAACTGTAAAGAAATTCAACACAGTACCTGCAATCAAAGACCTTATATTCCAGTGGGGGATATATAATAAAAATAAAAACATATGGGGCGCCTGGGTGGCTCAGTGGGTTAAACCTCTGCCTTCAGCTCAGGTCATGATCTCAGGGTCCTGGGATAGAACACCACATCAGGCTTTCTGCTCAGCAGAGAGCCTGTTTCCCCCTCTCTCTCTGCCTGCTTCTCTGCCTACTTGTTATCTCTTTCTGTCAAATAAAAAAATAAAAATAAAGACATACATGCAAATATATATATGTGTGTTGGGGGGTGTTCTTTAAATGCTATAAAAACAAAATAGAGCTCTATGAAAGAGAGTGAAATGTATGTTCCATCTACTTTATTGAAGTTTTTAGGGAAAATTCTCTGGAAATGCAATATGTAAGTTAAGATTTGAAATACAAGTTATTTTGCTTATTTTATTCAATTATTGAGTAGCTCACAAAATCTTTCAAAAATATATCCAAAGAATTTGAATAATATATTTGTGAGAAGCCTCAAGTAGATCTTTATTCACTGTTTTAATTTTCATAGGTTGAAGTGTTTCAAGAAATATTGGATTGAAAATTTGTCTAGAGCAGGGACCATATCTTATTTTTTTTTCCGCCCTCTGGCACAACTTGGTGCTAAGTCTCAGTATGGAACCACAGAGGGCATTTCTAACAATAGAGCTAATCAGCAACTCCTCATTAGTATCCTGCTCTAATACAATTTTTTTGAATGTTATTTTAAATATAGTTGACATTTTTCTCCCTTTGATGAATATAATCATTCAGGTAGCAACAGCTACTTCACTGTGTGAGAAAGTTAAGCATATTTTAAAATCCTATTAACTCTTTGAGTACACTATTTTAATAGTCTACTGTTCAGAACAGTCATTCCCATCCCAGGAGCAATCAAAACGATTTAGTCACTAAAGACTGTATTGCTTAAAAGAAAAAAATTGTTTAAATAATAGCTTGCACTCTACCAAAAATAGAAAGCAACAATTTTTGAGGTGAAGGTAGACTACCTCTTAGTGACAAATTACTTCTAGTAATATAAATTGGTTTCAATATCTAAATCTCAATTTTGATAATATACAACAAATTGATGTGCTTTAACAAAAGCTTACACAATTAAAAATAATTGAAAATAGTACCTAATTTTTTCTATATAATTAAATTTTATTATAATGTATTGAAGAAAATACTGAGTAGAAAATGAAGTCCAACAGTTTATTGGTAGTGTTCAGCTAATACATTTTAATCAGTAAACACATACACACACATACAGAAACTGTGCGGTACTTTGGTACTTTGGTACTTTGGTACTTTTCTAGGGGCTTAAATGAAAAGCTACGAAGTACACAAAACATATTAAGTAAGGGGAAATTTCTAATAATTTTTTGTCACTTATTTAAATATAAATAAAAGTTTATCATTTGCATTATTCCTAAGGAACCACTTGGGGAAAAAAGGATACACGTAAAATCAGATTACATAAATGCAAATAATTTAAGTTGATGAAAATACCTCAAGGTTGCTGGGGGAGTTACATGAGATAACTTCTAAAAAGTCCTTCCCTTTTTTTCAAATTTTTGAATTTATTAAAAAATGAGGCCCCCCAAATAAAACTTTTGATGTGCAATTCATGACCTCTTTTCCTCTGACTTCTAAAGAACACTCTATGGTTGGCTATTAAATTTATGTTATTAGGTTTGCAGTTGATATAATGTATTTTGTTGTTGATAGTGAAGAAGAAAGTGAGAAGGAACCTGAAAAGGCTAACTTAATTTGTATAAAAAGAGGTGGAGATGTTACTGATAGGAAAGCTTGATATCAAGGCCTACGAAGAAAAGGATAGAGTTTAGGAAAAGTTCTGTTGGGCTGGGTATGATAAGCATGGCTGATATGATTAGTGGGACTCTGAAGAAAGAAATGTTTAAAAAGAATTCAGGGAAAATGCTGAATTGCACATACAGAAATAAATAAGAAGTAGACATACTTTTCCTACTTCTATTATATAAATCTAAAATCTCTAGTATTATATAATAAAGTGAACATAAAAGGACTCTGAAAAGTGGAAAAAAAGAAAGCAGATTGGCTAGACACCTTAAGACCCAAGGAAAAATAGAAAATTGTATTTATTTGTTTCTTGCTTTATGTGCTCCGGACTGGGTTCTAGAGAAATCAGCAACTGGAAACACCAATGGATGCAGACACAAAAAGGCACAGGAAAATCCTGCTCCCTCTAACGAACAGGATGGAAAAGGGCAGTACAGCAAAACAAGACTTTGAGACAATAACTACTCTACTCTGGGCGAACACCACACGAAGAATGGTGGCCTTACCATCATCCCCACCAGCCAGGCCCAGCTACAGTTCTGAAGATCTTGACTCAGTCCACTTGTATGACCTTGAAGTCTTTGAAGTGTTGCCATCAGAAGCCTGTAGCCAAGAACACCTGGCCCAGTCCGTCCTGCAGGGCTACAAGACTATCCTTGTTAAGGATAAAGCCCATGGGCCTGGAGCTGATTGCAAGAGCCTTCAGGGAAGCATCAGAGCAAAACTAAAAAAGTATCTGTAGATGGCAGAACGCTCAAATTGTTGAACATCAGATGCCCATGACATGTTCCTACAAGGTTGATGGACTTTTGTAACTGGAGAAAGGAGCCTGATAATCATTCCAAAGAAACACAGGGAGCAGAAAGTAAGTCAGAGTAGATATTGATCCTCCAGATTGCTATCTTGAATGACACTTCTCTCTTATGCACACTTGTTCTGACAATAGACAATGATCTATAATGCAGCAAATCCCCAGGATCCTCTCATGCTTGAATTTCAGAGACTAGGCTATTCTTAATTTGACAGAATTTGGAGGAAAAATGGTAACAATTGTAGCACATGCTTAAACATGGCAATGAATAAAGGGCCAGCGGTCGTTTGAGAGCTATTTTTCCATTTTGCAGACACTGTACCTTCTCTTCACTATCCAAAAACGGAAACAACAATCAAAATTGCCTACAGAGTCCCTGAAGCCAGTGACTATATGTTCTTTCCTTCCCCAGCACACAGTAGCTTTTCAACTTACTTTATTGGTTATAATCTATAAATTGGTTTTACAATGCTGCACCATTTTCAATGCTGATAAGGGAGTAATGATTTCTTTTAGGATTCTGAATTCTTTTTTTAGAATATCATAACTAAAGTGTATGTTTGGTTGATTTTATGTATCTATGAACATATAGATATATACACTGACACACATATACTACATATATATCCATTCACACATATATTTACTTATTTTTCTTTGTGGACAGGTGTCTTTAGTTAAAAATCATACATTTTCTTCATTTAAGTAAATTTCACTTTTGGTAAATTCACCTAAATGGGATTAAATGTTATGTTATGTTGTGTTATGTTGTGTTGTGTTGTGTTGTGTTGTGTTGTGTTATGTTATGCACAACATAATGTGCAAGGAAAGCCAGTTGCTCAGATGTAATCAGTAAAAGTTAAGTCCGGGGACACCTGAGTGGCTCAGTCACTTAAGCATCTGCCTTCAGATCAGATCATGACCTCAGGATCCTGGGATCCAGTTGGGCTCCTGTTCATCAGGGGAGTCTGCTTCTCCCTCTGCCCCTCTGTCCTGCTAGTGCTCTCTCTCAAATACATACATACATTTAAATAAATAAATAAAATCTTAAAAAAGAAAAAAAGCTAAATGTGTAATTCAATAAGTCTTTGTATTGGGGGAGGTGAAGAAAAAGACATGACCACCAACTGACCTAGGCAATTAGAGGCTCTTCACCTTCTCCTCAGTCCTGGAAATGTGCATTCCTTTTGTCTCCCTTGCTCCCAAAAGCTGCCCCAAGGATATAGGCTGGAAATAGAAATGTGATGTGGAAGACTATTTGCATGGTATCTATGACTGAAGACAGTTAAGGCCAATATATAACCTTTTAAGATTTACTGGTCTTGCAGCTGCAGAAAACAAGCCTTGTAAAGGAAGTTCTTTTGCTTGCTAAATAGCCACCTACCAATATGAAATGATCTGCCTCTTCTTTCTTCTCTACCTGCCCTTTGATAAGGGGGCCAGATTCCAATTATACCTGGGCAGTCCCTGGGCCAATTTGGGAACCGACACTTTTATCTGGGCCCTTCAGATGAACACAATGGATTAAATGATTATCATTCAAATTAATTATGTTTTCTTTAAATTATAGAATATCTCATAAGATTGTATAGGTATATGCAAATCCTAGAAGATGAATCATAATTTATAGTATTTCAAAAGACTATTTCCTGGCTTGAAACAATTAATTTTAAATGAATCTCAGCAATAAAAATAATGTGCTATTCCATGATATGAATGCAAAATATATTGATAAATATCAATGACAATTATGGATTGATGAGAAAAAAGTAAATCAAGACTTTATTTAAAAATATGGTTCGAAACCATAATAGCTAGAATACATGGAACAGACTGCTTTAAAATTCTCACAAGTGTTGTAAATCTTGGACCTCAAAGTCAGAAAGTTTTGGATGAAAAATGTGGGTAAATGTGGGTAAGTGAGAATCCTATCATCACCTTTGTGTTATCCAGTGTACTGTTGTCTACAATATTGGGCATCCAGACATGCATACAGTTATTATGCAGGACCCACGGTCTCTGAAACTAACCCAGTCTGGTTCAATTAAATTCTAAAAATTAGGGGTGGGGACCTAGAATGTATATTGCCACTAATTCATCTAAGCGGGAGCATTAGAACAGACCTTGCCACCAACTGACAGCAAAGTTTGGAGCAAATTAAAGACAATTATTATTATTATTATTATTATTTAATTTATTTATTAGACAGAGATCAGAAGTAGGCAGAGAGACAGGCAGATATAGAGAGGAGGAAGCAGGAACCCTGAAGAGTAGGGAGCCCGAAGTGGAGCTTGATCCCAGGACCCTGGAATCATGACCTGAGCTGAAGGCAGAGGCTTTAACCCACTGAGCCACCCAGGCGCCCCTAAAGACAATTGTATTTAAACAACATTTAAGTAAACAATTTGAAATTTTAGTTGAGATTGAGCTTGTTTTAGGAGTTCTAACAATTTGTTTAACAATCCTAATAAACTCCTTCCAATGGTTTAGTAAACCTTTACATTTGGAATAATGTAATTATTCAAATTTGACTTCAACAGTTATGGTCCTCAGTCATTATGGATGCCATGAGCCTCTCAAATATTTCCACAGAAGATTTTAGAGAGTACAGTAAATTCTGGCTTGTAAATGTGAGATAAATGCATATAATCTCACCAGTGGGTAAAATTGGTAATAAAATAAGAAACTCCAGAAATAAAGGTAGTCCTCATGGATTGAATGTATATTTTACTTTATTGGCCTAAGCATTGAATTAGTTGGGAAAGGCAAAAAGTTTATTTCTCAGACATGAACATCTCCGTTGAGGGTTGGCCTCAGCTTTTTCTCCACATTTACTTTTCCTGGGGGCCTTGGTGAACTGAAAAGTATCTATACGAAATTCTGGAGAAGGAAAGAAAAAATAAATGTCAAGATATGTCCTGGATCTTAAAGCTTCTTCTTTGAAGGAACACTAATCACTTTCACAAATACTTCACTGGATAAAACGTATTTCATGACAACTTAGGATAAAAATGACTACATATTTCCATCTTTTTTCTCTTTGTCTTATGTTAAATTGAAATAAATTGTGATCATACTTTTCTCACAAGTATAAATTTCACCTTGATACAAATAGAAGATGTTATATTTGCAAACTTCTTGTCATAAATTCCATTTTTAACTATTATTTTGAAAAAGATGGTTTAATATTGCTACCAAAGAATAAAAAGTTGCCAGCATATGCTTATGAGGTAATGGAATTATGATTGGGTATATTTCTTGCCTTTTCCCCTCTGTTTTAAGATAGATAATAAGGGCATGTGAATGCCACCTTCCCAACCTTGCCTTTAAGCAGGTGAACCTGCAGGCAAAACTATATTACTTCCCCAGTCAGGGTTCTATTTAGGGTCAGACATAAAAAGGACTGAAATCTCACAGGCAGAGGGATAAAAACAGCATGATCATATTGAATATAATAGATAAATAGATAAACAAGTTTTAAAGATTAATACAATTCTTTTAAGTGAAGAACAAAGGGACAATAGAAGAACCTTTGGTTTTTAGGCATGTGATAACCTAAGATTTTCATCTTATTGTTTAATAATGCTTAATCTAAAGAAAAAAAAATATATATATATTTTCTGGATTTTGGATTCAGATATCCAATAATGTTTGAGTTTCAAATATCAAGACTTCTGTTGAATTTAGGGTTAGAAATGTTGAGGAAGAATGATTTATTTATTTATTTATTTATTTATTTTGCCTATAACAAGCCAATGACCTCTTGGCCAGGTAAAAATTTCTCTGCACTTGGAATCTGTGAGAAAACTGCAGAAGGACAGTATTACCTGGCAGGTATCAGTGTAGCAGACATGTATGAGAAATATATGATAGTTTTTTCGCTTGCTCTTTCTACATGGAAGAGAGTAAAAAAAAACACACACACATTTTTTCATTGTCTTTAGAATTCAATATTTTATCAGTACATGCCTATGTGTGCACTTCTTTTTCTAATTCAACAGGATTTTGATGTGACTTTTTGATCTGGAGTCCTCTTCAAAAACCAGGGACCTTTTCTTTGAGTATTTGTTTTATCTTTGCTGTTCTTTGAACTCTTAGGTCTATATGTAAATATCCTTCAAGTCTCTTTTCTTTTCTAATATTGGTATTCTAATTTGTTTATTGTTTTCCTTGTCATATTTCCTGCACTTAGTTTTCAGATCATTATTATTTATAAACCTCAACAATAACTTTCCCCCCTTTTAAGTCATGTATTGAGTATTTTTTCACAAAATATTTTTTAAGTTTTATAATGTATATGGTTAAGCAGATGCATAAGCAGATGATCTGCTGGCAAAATCATATTACCGCCTCACTCATGGGGTCTATTTCTGGTCTAACATGATCATGGAGAGAGAGAGAGAGAGAGAGAAATAGAGATAGTAAAGAATATACACAGTGATGTACTTTTATTTAACTGGTATAATGGTTTGAGGTCTATCTAAGAACAAACTCACTTTTGGGAATATATATTTTGGAAATATAGCATAACAGAGGAATTTGGTCTTATCTGAATATTGGAAAACCTGGAAAAATGAAGGTCCAGGAAGATACTCAAGAGAATCAAATAAGGAAGGTCAGGGAGGCAACAATTAGGAACTCAGCCTAAAGCTCCAAAGCAGTGGTTCTCTGAAGTGCATCCAGAAACTAAAGCCATTCTCAAGAGTGTTGAGTGAATTCTCAAGCAAGTCTTCATACATCTGTGGCGTGAAGTGCACGATGGTCAACTGTATATGAAAAACCTGCTGTGAATATCATGGTTGCAACCTTTTCTAGAATAATGAAACTTCAATATATTATGAAACTTCTTCCATTCCACTTTTACATTCTCCAATGTGAAATTCTCTTAGTATTAGTAGAATAATCTTGGCCCAATATTTATTTATTGAATGCCTACTAGAATTATGCTATAGAGCAAATATTATAGCAATAATAGAAAACACACAGTTGAAATAGTATCAAATTCCTTTTCTAAAATTTTACTCGGGAATGAAGGGTTAAGAAATAGATTTCAAAATAATTGCACTGATATTGCTCTTACGGTGCAAATGACTAATATGTGCAGCAAAAAGTTTTTTAAATGATGGCTAATGAAACGCTTGAACGATTAAAAGCCTGCAAATCTTATATGCTTCCCACCAGTGAAATTTAATGACAAGTTGTCTGTTGAATTAGCTTGTTCAGTGAACAAATCTGAAATGCAACAATTATACAAAAGCAATACAGTACAGAGAGTGACATTTTCATAAACAAGTACCTACTGTGACAAAATTTTTCTATTATTATTTTTGATGTTTCAGAGTCAATCAACCTGGAACACTCAATTTTGTAAGGTTAAGTTTTGCATGACTTCCTTTCTCATAATTGTACCAACTTGACTCTATAATAGTCATATGGGAACAGTTTATGCCTTGAGCTTGTTCTTAATTGTAACTAACATCTTTTTTGAAAAAGCAAGACAATATCTTTTCATACTTCTATTAAATTATCATAGACATGGAACTCTCTAGGCCCCATGAACTAGTAGAATATGATAAGTAGAATTCTATGCAATCTGAATGATGGGGTGCGATTTCTAACTCCTGGAGAGTTAAAAGTTGTGTGAGTTTAAGTACATCATCAGGTAACATTTTGAGGATTGACTATATATATACAGTTTTGTAATTTATCAGATTTTTGTTGATGAAAAGGAATTAGGGAGAAGTGGCTGAAAAGGACACTGCTGAGGGATATGGGAAAAGGAGAGAAGCTCAAAAACCCAAGATTCCTCCCTAACATCTCTGCTAAATAACTTTAAATTGGGGGAAAATCAGTTCCTGTTTTGTTTTGTTTTTCTTAATTTCTTTATAGTAATCTGAAAGGCTCAAATTAGATGTTCATTTCAAATCCCATTTTTCTAACAATTCTCTATTTAATTCAGGTTATAAATTAGTTAGGCATACAAATACAGGTCATGTTTAAGTAGAGAATGTGCACAGAATCTGGTATGTGGGAGAGTTCCTCACGGTCCATGGTAAGAAACTTGTGCTGTTAAGACTGATTAGAGCTACTGAGTGTCACAAATATGACATTAGAAATCATTCTTTTTCCATGCTTAGTAGGTTCTAGCTGAACCAAAGAGACCATAGCTCCAACACAAGCACATAGATGGTACTCTGATTCTGATGGTTATTCACTCTGAGAATCAGAAAGTCCAATGCTTTCTCTCAGACAATTGAGTTGAAATGCTTTCTCTTCAGATCTAAGAATTTTCTAACTACTCTTTAGTGTAGGAATCAACAGGGATTCATGTTGGATGAAATACAAATGGACACTAATTATCTTCAGCCTTGAAGGGTCAAGAGTTGAACTGACAAGATACTATGTGTTAAAAATGTCTCATAATGTACGAGTTTCTTTGAATTCAGTCAAAGCACAATTAAAGTTTTATTTTTATAAGGAGTATAAAAATAGAAAACTACTTTTTTTAAAAAAAGATTTTATGTATTTGAATGAGAGAGAATGATCAAGAAAGAGAGAAAGAGAGCACACAAGTTGCGGGGGGAGGCAGAGAGAAAGGGAGAAGCAGACTCCCTGCTGAGCAGGGAGCCTGATGTGGTGCTTGATCGTAGGACAACGGGATTACGACCTGAGCTGAAGACAAAAAAACTTAACCTACTGAGCCACCCAGGTGCTCCTAAAACTACCCTTTCTTAAGTCCATCTTTTTAAAAATTAATACTATTTTTAAAGATGTTATTTATTCATTTGACACAAAAAGATTGAAAACACAAGCAAGGGGAATGGCAGGCAGAGAGAGGGAGAAGACTCCCTGCTGAGCATGGAGCCTGACACTGGGCTTGATCCCAGGACCCTGGGATCATGACCTGAGCTGAAGGCAGCCGCTTAACGAATTGAGCCACCCAGGGATCCCTTAAATGTATGTTTTAAATAACAGCTTTATTAAAATATAATCTACATCCCATAAAATTCTTTTTTTGGGGTGGGGGGGAGAGTGTGAGGAGGAGAAAGGGGAGGGGGAGAGCAAGAATCTTAAGCAGGTTCCTTAAAGCCCAATGTGGGGCTCAATCTCAAGACCCTGGGATCATGACCTGAATGGAAATTAAGTGTTGGTTGCTTAACTGATGGAGCACCCCAGTTCCCCAAAAGTCACTCTTTTAAAATGTACCATTCATGGTATATTCACAGAGATGTGCAAACATCACTATAATCTAATTTTAGAATAATTTTATCACCCTAAAATGAACGCCATATCCATTTTTAGTCAATCTTTTTTCTCCCTTCTAGTCCCTATCAACCAATAAGCTACTTTCTGTCTCTAAGGATTTGACATTCTGGAAATTTCATATAAACAAATCATAAGATATGTGACCTTCTGTAACTGACTTTTTTCACTTAGCATGTTTTCAATATTCCTCCATACTGGAGCATATATAGTTTATGACTGAGCCATTTTCCATCTGATTGCACACTACAGTTTATTCATTCATCAATTGATGAACATTTGGTTTATTCCATATTTGGCTACTACAAAAAATACATCATGGACATTTATTCTTAAGTTTTTATGTGGACTTGTTATCAATTCTTTTGTGTATATATACTCAGGAGTGGAATTTCTGGGTCATGTAATACCTTAGTGTTATTCGAACAACTGGTAAATGGTTTTTCAAAGTACCGGCACCATTTTATATTTCCCTCAGCATTGTGTGATGGTTGCAATTTGTCAATGTCATTCTCAACAGTTGCTACTGTCCTTTTCTACTTCATCCTAGTGGGTATTTCATTGTGTTTTTGATTGTTTGAATTTAAGTATCTTTTTTGTTGCTGTTGAGTATCTTTTCATGTGATTACTGGTCATGTGTGTATCTTTGTAGAAATGTTAACTCAGATGCTTTGTCCATTTTTTGTTGTAGGATTGTCTTTTTATTGTTCAATATTTTAAAGTCTTTTATACATTATGAACTCAAGTCCCTTATAAGATCTGTAACTGTCTAATATTTTCTTTCTTTCTGTGGGTTTTCTTTTCAGTTTTTTGATCATGTCCTTTGGAATCCAAAGTTGTTTTATTTTGATGAAGCTAACCTTATCTTTTTACCTGCATTTGTCAATTGTGCTTTTGGTGTCATTTGTGAGAAACTATTGCCTTATCTAAAGGTCATGAAATCTGCTCTAATTACTCAAATTATATTATTCAGATTTTTCTGACAATTTATGAAATCTCTCCTTATCTTAAAACCTACTCATTTTCATACCTACTTTCTGGTTTTCATAGATCATGATATCTTTAATTTACTTTCGCTTTTGTATTTTTTTTTCCACAAAATCTTCTCTGGTGATTCCAGACTGACTTTTCCATTCTCTAAGTAACTTTAAATAAGTTAACTGTCCTAAATAATTATATATTGCTTTATTCTAAAATGTTATTTAAGAATTTCACTCAAATCCAGCTATATGCAAAACTATTTATTTCATTCTGGTTGGTATAACTTCATAAATTCTTAAGAAAATAACTCAAAGTTTATAATTTTTATAAACCCCGTTTTAATGTAAGGGGATGCTTACAAGATGAAAATAATAGTCATCCTTTTATTTTATTTAATTTTTTTTTTAATTTATTTGACAGGTGGAGAGGCAGGCAGAGAGAGAGAAAGGTAAGCAGGCTCAGAGCAGAGAGCCCGATGCGGGGCTTGATCCCAGGACTCTGGTATCATGACCTGAGCCGAAGGCAGAGGCTTTAACCCACTGAGCCACCCAGGCGCCCCAATAGTCATCCTTTTAGAAACAAAATTTTATATGCACATTTTATATGCAGTTATAACTAGTTATCAAATAGAGATATTAGGCTGGTGAAGACATTTTATTTTTATTCTTTTTTAAGGATTTCATTTATTTATTTGACAGAGAGAAAGACAGTGAGAGAGGGGATATAAGCAGGAGGAGTGGGAGACGGAGAAGCAGACTTCCTACTGAGCGGGGAGCCATGAAGCAGGCCCAATGTGGGGCTCGATGTGGGGCTCGATTCCAGGACCCTAGGATCATGACCTGAGCCAAAGGCAGACACTTAGCCAACTGAGCCACCCAGGCACCCCTGGTGAAGACATTTTAAACTTCCCTTTTTAAACTCCCTCTGAATTCTCTGCATCTACTGATCTTTTTTATTATCTCTACAGTTTTGTTTTTCCAGAATATCATATAATTGGAATCATACAGTATATGACTTCATTTAGCAATCTTTATTTAAGATTCATTCATGTATTCTCATGTCTTGATAACTCACTTTTTAAAATCACCTAGTAATATTTCATTGTATAAATGTACTGCCATTTGTTGATCCATTCACATATTAAGGAGTTCTTGGTTTTTTTTCCCAGTTTTTAACAATTATGACTAAAGTTGTTAGAAACATTCATGTTTAAGCAGGATTCTGGGGTGACAAGTTGTCAAATCAGTGGTACAAATATCTAGGGGCTCTGTGCTGAATTGTATGAAAAGACTATGTTTAGTTTTGTAAGAAATGGCCAAGCTGTCTTCCAAATGCCTGTACACTTTTATATTCCCACCCACAATAAGAAAGAGATCCTGCTGCTCTGCAGCCTCAAATGCAATTGGTACTATCAGTATTGTTGTCCTTTGTGAGTTCTTAATTTTTTTTTATTTTAAGCATTCTAATAAGTTCATAGCAGTATCCCATTATTGTTTTAATCTACATTTCTTTAATTATAAATAATGCTGAGCAACTGTTAATAAATTTATTTGCCATCTATATATCTTCTTTGGTGAAGTGCCTGTTCATATCTATTGCTCATTTTTAAATGTGTTGTTTGCTTTTTCATTGGTGAGTTTTATCACCTCTTTGTATATTTTAATGCAAGTCACTTATCAGCTATGCTTTTTGCACATTTTTTTCTAAGTCAATGGTTTGAATTTTCCTTCTTTCAATGGTGAATTTTTGAGAGATGTTTTTAATTTGAATAAAGTCCAATGCAAATTTTTTCTTTCATAAATCATGCCTTTAATATTGTATTAAAAACAAATTATCAAACTCAAGGTCACATAGATTTTCCTCTATTTTTTCTTCTAGTAGTTTTACAGTTTTATATTTCATATGTATGTCTATGGACCATTTGTTAGTTCTTGTGAAATTGTGTAAGATTTGTGTATAATTTTTTTTTTTTGTATATTATTGTCCAATATTTCACAGTTTGTTGAAAGGAGTTTCCTTTTTGTGTTGAATTGCCTTTGCTCCTCTGTTCAGTTGTATGGGTCTATTTCTCGGGTCTTTACTCTGTTCTCCTTTGTGTCTGTTTTTTTCTTTTTTTTTTAAGATTTTATTCATTTATCTGACAGACAGAGATCACAAGTAGGCAGAGAGGCAGGCAGAGAGAGAGGGGGGAAGCAGGCTCCCTGCTGAGCAGAGAGCTTGACGTGGGGCTCCATCCCAGGACCCTGGGATCACGACCTGAGCCGAAAGCAGAGGCTTTAACCCACTGAGCCACCCAGGTGCCCCTGTGTCTGTTTTTTCTATATTCAATACTATATTGCATTGATCAGTACAGATTGAGAATAGGTCTTAAAGTCAAGTAATGTCAGTCCTTCAACTTCCTTTTTTTCTCTTCAATGTTTTGTTAGCTATACTTGGTTTTCTGTCTTTCTTATAAACTCTAGAATCAGCTTCAGAAGAGTTTGCAGAGAGTTTGTTGGAATTGCTTTCAACCTACAGATCAAACTGGAAAGAACTGACATGTTAAAAATATTAGATATTCCATTCCATGAACACACATTATCTGTCCATTTATTTAGATCTTGATTTCTCTCATGAATCTTGTAGTTTTTGGCATTTGGATCTTCTGTATATTTGGTTAGATTTATAATTGTTCATTTCATTTTCTGGGTGTATTATAATCCAAATCATTCATTCTAGTCATTATTATAATTCTCATCATTCATTGTAATAATTTCACTTTCTGGGTGCTATTATAATTTTAAAAAATTTTTAATTTAATCTTATTTTTATTGTTACATGGGAAAGTACTTAGTTTTTGTATGTTACCCTGTATCCTACAACCTTGCTACATACCATTTTGTAAGTATTACATTCACTTTTAAATTCCAGGAGATATTTATTATCATTCTCTTTCTTTGCATAGGCAATCATACCATCTGTGAAGAAAGACATTTTTCTTCCCATTATATACACATTTTATTTCCCTTTTTTGTCTTCACACTTAAGTAAGACTTTCAGTACAATGTAGAATAGTAGTAATAGTAGTAAGTAGTAAGAACAGACATCCTGGTCTTATTCCTAATTTTAAGAATTATAGTCACTAAAGTAAATGAGGAGATAAAAAACAATGTTGGCAAGACTTACTGATAACACTCATATTTGGTTCGTTCTGTCTAGAAAGCAGTCATGTACCATATCACAAAAGCTGAACTGGCTCACATTTTTGCTTAAAAATCTTACTGTATGAAGTAGAAACAACTCAGAAGGGATTTTATTAAAAATATAATATATTTATAGATCCTAAGTATTATTGTTTGCAATACCCTAAGATCAAAATGACAGCACAGAAACACATATGCATCCTGTGGTAAACAGTGGTATTTCATAAGTACTAAAGTTCAAGGGGAAAAAAAGCAATTATGTTATTTATTCACACTCTGCAATGTATTGTGCATCATATTAACTTGGAATGATGTCTGTATTGTCTCATGGCTAGGTTTTCAAAATGCCTTGAGTTAATACACAACTGAAAAATAAGAGTGTTATGACATTGGAATATATATTTAAATATTGATAATTTTATTTTCTTAAGATCTATTCTGAAAATACAGTTTATCTCTGGCATCAGTTACCACAAAAAACAATGGAATGGTCACCTTGTGATGTCATTTAAAGAGGGACACTCAGATATAGAGCACATGTAATTTGCTAAAATCAACTTAAATACAGGCTGTGAATTAAGATGTGATACTCATTGCAAAAGCAATATTTTAACAGCTTTAATTTTGCCTCATTTCTATCAAGCCTCCTGAAAAGTAATAATAAAGTACTAAAGCAACAAAGAATTTCTTCTGATAAATCAGAATGGACAAGAGCTTGGCACCTGGAACAGATGCCTTGTGCCTCCTTCCTCTATGCCCTTGAGCAGAAGAGGTTTATTGGTCTACTAATCTTTATTCAAAAGGAAGGCAAGAAGTGTTGTTCCAGAACCAGTACAGATAAAACAATATTTCTGCCTTTTGAATTATGTAATGTATGCTACCTTATCATAGGACACCAAACATAGGATGGAAGAAAAATAACAATACAAAAGTGGAAGACAGGTAATGATCAAATTGCATGTCCCTCTTAAGTTGAAGTCTTTAACACTTGTCAACATAGATATGAGAAAATTGACATGTTCATTTATAAAACATTAACATCTGTTGGCACAGTTTGCAGGAAAATAAAAATCAGTGTGAAAAACTAGATGATTATATGTGACATGTAGAAAATATTTGTCAGCTTTAGTCATCGTCTTTTGAAGTTGTATTTATGTTGTTGTGTTGAAGTAAAAGATCAAATTACACTCAAAGGAGTGGGTCTTTTTTTATAAGGACTATACTTTCATTTGAGATACAAATAATTTGTGCTTTGAATTATCCAATAAGATAACTAAAGTCAGAGTCCCAAGAGCTTTTCATCCAAATGCCCAGAATCCTGAGGGATCTGTCTTAATTGCGCTATTCCCATTTTCATAGACATTCGAGTGGTATTGAAGTCACACCCTGTCATTCCTGGTCATACTACCCATTCTTACAGCTGAGTTAAGAGGACTGCCATCTTATGTTTTAGGAATGTCATAGAAATGATCCAATTGTTTCTATTCTTAGAACTCGTCTAAATAAAATAGATTTTACATGACAAGGTTATAGATGACAGGCAATTTTAATGCCAGAAACATGGGAAGAAGTTTATAGTTATAATACAGAACCATTTGGTTTCAAGGGTTGGTTTTGATTTCCAAATTTTTGTCAGCATGGACAACTATTATCAGGGGAAGGAGATAAACATACATGTGTATGTTTACACATAAAACTTGGAGAAAACAGACTGAGACTGAGTTTGGCATGTTATTTTGATATATTACTTAATAACATTCTAATAACTTCTTTTACTCAACATGTTTTTTCTATTCCAACAGAATACTTTGACAATCATTCATTTAGAAACGTTTTTGAAAATAACCTGCAACTCCTAGAATTAAATTGATCAAAATAGCTGGAGAACTATTTGACAGGCAACAAGAAGAGTGCTTGGCATGTTCTGTTATGGAAGAATGATGGACATAAAAATAATAAGATGTGCTTTTTATGAGGAGTCATCAGGAGGATAATTTATATGTGAATAAAATACATTGAAAATATTTTCATTATTTTTGAAAGTTGAGTAATTAAACACTCTTTCAGCAGGAGATCATCTAACTTTTTTAAATGAGTGCAAGTCTCCAAATACTTGTGAATTACAATAAAATGAAATATATTAGATTTTGGTTTTAGAAGCTCATGGCCTAGCTGACATGAAGGAACTTACTTTGAATTTGGTATTCTAGAAAACTAAATACATTCATCCACACAGAGCAGATCATTGATTTTCAATTATAAGTGTATTGAGTATGCTCCCTGATGCATATTTTAAAAATAATTTAAAAAACCTAAACTTATTATTTTATTTATAATCCTGTAGTTCTCATGAATTCCAGAGTTCCTGATTGAGCTACATGTCTGTGTGTGTTGTGTGTGTGTGTGTGTGTATAGTTACTCATAATCTGTAGAGCAGTAACTGATTCCATTAAAATAATCCGCTTAATAAACTGATCTAAACATCAAAAGTGGCTCTGAGTCTGTGCCCTCCTACAGTTTCACCTCACTCTCGCTCTATAAACAAATAGACCACGTAGACACACACACACACATATGCAAAATCATCATAACAACCTTTAAAAGGAAGTACTATTATCATTCCCATTTTATAGATAAGAAAGACCAAAGCTCAGAAGAATTAAATAACATGGCCAATGTTGAGAAAACAACTGTACTAATAAATAAACAATAGTTTGAATCTAGGTTGTCTAACTCCAGGGCATGGCTATAAAATCATTATACTACTCATAAAGTTTTTCTTTGCTTCATAAGGACGAATAATGTGCAGATTTTCAAATAATTTGGGGTCACTATTAAAGATCTCTGAAAGGCACCAATAATGTGTTAGTGAGTTAGCTGAGAAATTTCATGGTGACATTCTCCTAGTTTCATGGTCCAAACCTTGCTAAAATTTATATATTTTATATATATAACAATAATTACACCATATAGCAACTGTATGTTATTTTGCACTGTAGTTAAATTACCTTTGGGAACTTATAAATAATGGGAGAGATTTGAATCAAGGTAATCTTGACTGACTGAATCATAATTCAATGAGAAAATTGTAAGAGGAATAGATAGTCACCATATTTACAAATAAATGTATGCTAAAATAGATTTCTCCTTCTTAAGAGTATGTTACAAATAGAATTGTAACATAGAAAGTTAATAAGCCCTACTTTCCAAAGAGGATGTGAGTTGCTTTGTGCAGGGAAATATGCTGAATTCCTCTGTGTACATTCTGTGCTGTGCAATTACCTGGACTAAAATTGAATAGAGTTCTCAGGTTTGCATCGGTTTAGAGATCTGAGACTTCTCATTGGCCTCTACACTTTACATTCCACAACACTGGGGTTAATTAAACTTCCTGTTTTCTAATTTATAACTTATTAATAACAAATGTTAATCATTATAATAAAATCAATAGTGATTAAAATAATAGCAGCAATATATACTGAGAATCCACTAGAGCAAATATTTACTTAGTAATTTGTATATCATCTCATTTATATTTCCTGATAGGCTGACAAAATACTTACTATCATTGTGAGTATTTACAGTTAAGAGGCCTAAAAACTGCCTAGACTCACACAGCTAATACATTACGGAACTTCTTTTTTTTTCCTCAAATGCCATTCTATTCACCATTTTCCCTATAGACTCATTCACTATGGATAGTGTTTCCCAAATGAGGGTTTCAAGTTGGTGTTCCATTAAGTACACGTTTTAATTTTTTTTATTTTTTAAAGATTTTATTTATTTATTTGACACAGAGAGATCACAAGTGGGCAGAGAGGCAGGCAGAGAGAGAGGGGGGAAGCAGGCTCCCCGCTGAGCAGAGAGCCTTATGCGGGGCTTGATCCCAGGACCCTGAGATCATGACCTGAGCCGAAGGCAGAGGCTTAACCCACTGAACCACCCAGGTGACACTAAGTACACGTTTTTAAAATGTATTGCAGCATTGGTGTTGATGCTTATTTTTTGTGTGCATATAAATAAAAATGTTAAGTATTTTCTTATAAAAAGAAAGGGACATGGAAGAGAAAGACTACTTCTGCACTTGTTATAAATCATCAGTAATAGTTTGAGTGAATTTTTCACTATTGATTTATTACTGAGTTGAGTACAGCTTACTACAGTGATGATTTTGACTTACATAATTTTAAAATATATTTTATAATTTGGAAGTATTATTTAATTTATACCCATTATAACTACTGATAGACGACAAAATTAAATTGACAAAATATAAGTACAAATATTTTAAAGTTAAATAAATAAAATCCACACACTAAAGATAGGCAGATATATCCAATCTTTTTTTTTTTTAAGTTCTATAAAGCTTGATTTAAGTTTATAAAAGCTGACTATGATATTAGGACTGAGTAAAAGTAGTTTATTTTGGTGATGATCCCAGAAACACTAGTATGGAAATAGGCATACATGATTCTCTTGTTATTACTAGCAGATACGACATTAAAAATAGGTGCGTAATGAATCCTGGCTCTTGTTTATAATGTAATGTCTGTTTCTACCATGAATTAGGAAGGAATAGAATCCACTGAGTTGAAATAAATCCTCTCTCTCATTTCAGTCTTGTGACTTCTTCTTTCTTATGACATTCATAGTGTTTTGCCTTCTACCAATATTTCAGTGTTCCTTCATTGAAATAAGGAGGAATAATGTGTGGATTTTCAAATAATTTTTGTCAATTTGAGTTTAATAACTTAATAACTGAAACAAATATATTAGACAGTGAAATAAATTATTTTAAGAAGAAGGGGGCAATAGATATTAACATTCCTTTGGGTTAGCAGGAAAAAAATAAAACTAACAAACTATACATTTGGATTTCTTTCATGCCCTTAGACTTAGTACTTCTTTGGAGTGATAAGAGTACTCTAAACACTTGTAATCATTGTTTTGTAATATTAAAGTCTTTTTCACTGTATTTTTTATGTAGTCTTATTCTCTTAGAAGATTAAAAATGCAGACAAATCTGGGCAAAATTGGAATATCTCAGCAATAAGATCAATGTATCTAAGAGAATGTCCTATATTCTTTTTTTTTTTAAGATTTTATTTATTTATTTGACAGAAAGAAAGATCACAAGTAGGCAGAGAGGCAGGCAGAGAGAGAGGGAGTAGCAGGCTCCCTGCTGAGCAGAGAGCCTGATGCAGGGCTCAATCCCAGGACCCTGAGATCATGACCTGAGCCAAAGGCAGAGGCTTAACCCACTGAGCCACCCAGGCGCCCAGAGAATGTCCTATTTTCAAGATACCCAGGTGGTTCAGTTGGTTAAGTGTGGGCTTCTGGCTCAGGTCATGATCCCAGGGTTCTGGGGCCCTTGCTCAGTGGGGCACCTGTTTCTCCCTCTGTCTAAAGCTCCCCCTGCTTGTGCTTGCTTTCTCTGACAAATAAAAAAATTCTTTAAAAAAAAAAAAAGAATGTCCAATTTTTAATATCTTGATCATGCAGCTTATTTTTGGTGTGTTAATGTCTGCTATAAAATCAGTTATACTTCCTCTCCAATTTGCTGTTCTGTTGTTAATCTTCCTCCCTCCTCCCTTCAATTCTTGCTCTGTAAAGAATTCTTTATTCTCTATAATTTCTTGTTCAGAACATAATGTATTGTTCATTTTATTATATAGGTATAAGAACTCTTCTTTTGTTTCTTTCCTTGAACCCTAGAATACTTTCAAGGAGTCGTTATTTTTTTTTTATTCCCCTCAAATCACATCAACTCAACCAGACATTCTTTATTTGTACTTCGGAGATTTTTAATGACTGTTTCAATCTCCTTACTGGTTATGGGTCTGTTCAGGCTTTCTATTTCTTCCTGGTTCAGTTGTGGTAGTTTATATGTTTCTAGGAATGCATCCATTTCTTCCAGATTGTCAAATTTATTGGCGTAGAGTTGCTCATAGTATGTTCTTATAATAGTTTGTATTTCTTTGGTGTTAGTTGTGATCTCTCCTCTTTCATTCATGATTTTATTTATTTGGGTCCTTTCTCTTTTCTTTTTGATAAGTCGGGCCAGGGGTTTATCAATTTTATTAATTCTTTCAAAGAACCAGCTCCTAGTTTCGTTGATTTGTTCTATTGTTTTTTTTGGTTTCTATTTCATTGATTTCTGCTCTGATCTTTATGATTTCTCTTCTCCTGCTGGGCTTAGGGTTTCTTTCTTGTTCTTTCTCCAGCTCCTTTAGGTGTAGGGTTAGGTTGTGTACCTGAGACCTTTCTTGTTTCTTGTACTTCTGTTAATTGTTCTAGATTTTCATAATTCTAGTCTCATATTTAAGCTCTCTTTTTCCTGTCTATACACTCCATTAAAAACTATTAGAAAAAAAAACTATTTTACTATTTGAAATCCTAGTTTTTAATATTTTCATTGGAAAAAATTAATTCCAGCACTTTGACCATGGCCCACCCCTCTCAGGTATTTTGACATAGGATATTTGACTTCCTTTTCTTTGGAAATTCTCTATCTTCTGTCTGTGGTGTTGGATATTTGCTTGTTTTTAATACAGAAAGGTGCATCTCAGTTTTTACACAAATTTAAGCACATATAAAATATGTGAACTTTTATTGGTCTCAGGACGTCCATTACTAAAATGGACATTAAAATGACACAGTGTATGTGCTCTCCCAGGAACAGTGCCCAGCATACAGTAAACACAATGGAGGTGAGGAAGGAGATGAAGTACATGCACATCCATGACTTAATACAGTTAGAAAAGTGTTATCGATCAGGTAATTCCACTGGTTTAGATTTATCCTACTGAAGTACTTAACATTAAGATGAAATATTCAGCAGCCGATTATGATATGTTGAGGGCCATTTTATGTTTCCTTTTTTCTTCCCTTTTCCCTTTTAATTCTATACAAATTTTAGTACTTCTGTTGGACTTCTCAACTCATGAAGTGCATAAATGTTTCCATATATATACTTTAAAAAACAATTTTGAGTTCTGTGTTCTAATTGTTTGCAACATCTAGTTTGCTTTTGTTCTTTTTTCATATTTTTCATAGTTTAATGTGTTTTTCTGTAAAAGAGCAATGAAATTATTGAGATCAATGTAACTTTTAGAGGGGTTGTGATATATTCTTCTTTATTAATTATTATTTGTTTATATTTCAAGTTTTTATTTAAATTTTAGTTAGTTAACATATAGTATAATATTAGTTTCAGGAATAGAACTTAGTGATTTACAATATCTAGCTTATTTTTGATTTTTCACTTTATGTTTCCATTTAACTTTATTTATCTTTCTAATGACTGTTAAATTTAAAGCATTGTTTATTACATGTATTTATATATGTCTGTATATACATGAAGTTTGTGCTAAAAGTTACTTCCCTTTCTCACATATATTTGTTTTGTGATTCCACACTCATACATATTTTACTATTCAAAATAATAATAATAATCCACTTTCAAATACAAATCTCAAAATTATTAAAATGTATATTTTGATATTAAAAACATGGTTTGTTATCATGTTTTGTATAATTTTCTTTTCCTTCTTGCTATTTTATGCTGATATGGTAATTACTTTGTTTTTTTCATTCTGTTTTGCTTTACCTTTATTTCTTATAGGAAGCTTTATTTTCTAAACCTTTTAGAGTTTAAGGGATTAAGTAATTTTTGTTTTAATAAATCTTACTCATTTTTTCTTCCCTTTTACTCTGTGTTCTCATGGCTGCTCAGAAAATAATAATAACTATGGTGGGGCTACCATATTTTAGTGTATTATGAATTATGTGATGTGCTTAATCTGTGAGCTCATCCATGATAGCTCTAATAGAATCAACTCAGTGAAAATCAGTACTCTTAGCCCTTTCCATATTTTTATTTGATAGTTAAAGTGATATTATTACCCCCATTAACAAATATTAGGCACTTGAAGATCCTAGCTAAGTTTAAATAGTCTTCCCAGTATCAAATAATAAGAGATAGAAGGGGGTTTCTACTTGTCTGCCTTATTCCAAAGATTGTTCTATTTCCTGGTACCCCATTCTTCCCTTTTAATTTTGTGTTTGCATATTGCTGTGATTTTCTAACGCTCCTAAATATTCAGTGTCTTCATTATAAGAACCACTATTATCCATGCTTATTGATGTTTATTAACAATCCTCCATGTAAATGTATAAATATTTTACAAAATTTTGTCCATAATATCAATGACAATGCACATATCATCATTAAAATATTTCAACTTCTACTTTGTTGACACCATACTACTCTATGCTTGCTTTATTTTTGAATTGCTCCTTCCTCAGGGTGTTTTTTTTAAATGAACATTCTTGTTCACATGTCATCATTTCATTCCTAAATAAAATTGAAAAAGAAATAGAATTTTCCTGCTTTATAATCTGCACATATTCTGTATAGTCTTTAGTTCTTTTCCTTTTTGTCTCTACAATGAATTTTGCTGTTGCTCTGAAGTTTCACAAGATTCCCTGCTGGGATCTGTTAACTGGAAACATGGCCCTTGGGCTCATTCCAGTAAACCTCCCGCCATGCCTCATGCATCAAAAACCCACAGTGACTTTTTTCCTTTTACAGGTGCTTCACTACTTGCCACATTTTTCAAGTTTCTTTTTTTCTTTCTGTCTTCCCTGTCTTCCTATGCATGAAACAAAAATGATACCAGCACAGATTATTTTCTCTTGCTCGCTTTCCCTTCTTCAGCTTTTATATTTTCCTCTCTCCAATCCACCTCAAACTTTGGAATTTCTCCCATCTTTGTTTACAGTTAATGTTTTCAATTTACTGATTTTATGGCACAAAAAATGAGAATTAGTTTCTGAGTGACTTTAGATAAGTTCCATAAAAATTTTTATTTCCATTTTTATTTAGTTTCATTCAGTATGCTCTTAAGTTTTATTAAATGTGCCCAAAGGCACACAAATAAGTGACAGTAAAACAGTGCATATCATAGTATTTTCAGTAACTTTTTTGATACATCATGATGTGGGACCATTTCTCCAATGAACTAAGCATAATCTCAGTGTAGATACGTGCTTTTAATGATGTTTATGCCCAATGTGCCTGGTGTAGTTGCGTGAGTAAATAAAAAGGAAAAAATCAAATCTAAGACTATGTCTCATAAATAACCCACTATAAAACTATCAACTAATACTGGTCATTTTTTCATTAATACCACATATTTTTGAGGAAAAGGAGAGCTGATTCTACTCTGTCTTGGGAAAAAGTAAGATCATTTCACCATAATTCTATTGCATTATATGATATAACTATTTATTTTAGGTAATTATATGATCATATACACTCAGATATAGAAAATATCATATAAAATGCAAAGTTTTTAAGTAAACATCAGTCTCCATGTCACTATTTCACATAAAATTCTATTATTCATCATGATTTTTATTTTTTATATGTATAATTCATACGATAGTGATTGGTAAAAATCCATCAATATGGGAATATTATAATATATTGCAAATACTGGAAAGTTAGAAATAACACAAAAAGTGGAAAATAGAGATAAATATCGACTTTTTGTTTCTAGGTCAGTGTTCTATAAAGAGAAAAGTAGCAATAATTAAAATAATAGAAATAAAAATATTGGGGCGCCTGGGTGGCTCAGTGGGTTAAAGCCTCTGCCTTCGCCTCAGGTCATGATCCCAGGGTCCTGGGATCGAGCCCCATATCGGGCTCTCTGCTCAGCGGGGAGCCTGCTTCCCTCCTCTCTCTCTGCCTGACTCTCTGCCTACTTGTGATCTCTGTCTGTAAATAAATAAATAAAATCTTTAAAAAAAAAAAAAAGAAATAAAAATATTTTTGTTCTGTAAATTTATTTTGGTTATTACAATTTACAATATACATAAAGCTATGGAAGGTGTTCTGTTATTTATTTATCTTTAAAGATTTTATTTATTGATTTGAGAGAGAGTGTCCCCACGCTAGCTGGGGGAGCAGCAGAGGGTAAGAGAGAATCTCAAGCACGGTCCATGCCCAGCACACAGCCCAAGGATATAGGGCTGGTTCTTACCAAGCTGAGATCATGACCTGAGCCAAAACCTAGAATCAGTTGCTTAACTGATTGAGCCACCCAGGGGCCCGTTGTATTTGCTATTTAAATAAGCCACCTTGTCCTCTCCCCTCCCCCACAACACAAATCTCTTTTTTAACTTTTTTTTTTTTTTAAAGTAGGCACCACACCCAACGTGGGGCTTCTGCTCAAGATCCTGAGACCAAGAGTCACATCCTCTACTGACTGAGCCAGCCAGGTGGCCCACATACTAATCTTTCATATAAGTTTTATATTAACATAATGCCTGAACATTCATAATTAGAAACTTGTTTATGATCAGGTTTTATGCTTTAGCTCCCCAATGTAATCCATTAGTAGCTTTTTCTTTGTCTTCTCCCATCAAACGATTTTAAATTTGAAATTTTCTTTAATCGACTAAATTTAAATTATATATAATCCTCACAATTTTAAAAATCAAATTCATTTAAGTGATCAAAATATTCACAGTTCCTTCCTATTTTTTTTATTAAAAAATAGAAGAAAAGGAAATAAAACCTACCTAGTGTTTTCCTGTAAGATAAGCTCTTTCATGTTAGAAAAAATGGACACTAAAATTATAGTAAGAGAGGTTCATTTTAATGATTGACGTAAAAACATAAAATAATGGCCACAGTTCAAGGAGCATAATGAGAGCAGAGTCAGGGTTCCTATTTATCTGTAAGAAGAGAAAATAGATTTTTCTTTGGCTCCTGAGTTAGGCTATTTTCTTGGCCTAGGCATGCTTGCTTCCTTCTTTAATACTCTGCCGTTGTAAGTGGCTTGACTGTTTTCTATTTCTGTTTCTTAGTCTCCTGCTGCTGTTGACTCATTCTAGTTTGAACTCCCCACAAGACGGTGTGGTTGACTGTACTGATGTTCTAAATATTCATTATCACAGGGGCGCCTGGGTGGCTCAGTGGGTTAAAGCCTCTGCCTTCTGCTCATGTCATGATCCCAGGGTCCTGGGATCAAACCCCACATTGGGCTCCTTGCTTACTGGGGAGCCTGCTCTCCCTCTGACTGCCACTCATCCTGCTTGTGCTCTCTGTCAAAGAACTGAATAAAATCTTTAAAAATAATATTCATTGTCACAACCTACCATGTCCCTTCTGTGGGTTTCTCAGTAGGAAAATTGCACATACCAGCTCTCTTGACCACACTATGCCATACCACTTGTTTGGCCAACATAATGTTGGAAGTGCAGTGTATCAGTTCCTTCCAATTATCACTTTGAAGCAGATGCTGGTTTAAGTCAGAAAATTGTTCAATATATCTTTTCCTCCTCTACCAAGAGACTGGTGTTGTTTGAATAGAGGCTTTATTCTATCAAGCTATCTCCCAAACTGAAGAAGAAATGGAGCAAGTGAGTAGTCAACCACAATGGATATGTACCACAAGCAAAAAATTCCTTATTGTTATTTTATGACACTGAGATGTTGCAGTGATTAGGTATTATGGAATAGTACAATCTAGCATAATAAAGAAATCATGAGATCAGTTGCTTAGTCATTAATGTAAGGAATTTATCTTGAATGGAACTATTTTGCCATATGAATCCATAAGTTGATAGCTTATTTATAGATTGATTACATTTTAGTATCTTAGCTAACCTTAGTTATTTACCTATGGCCATCAGAGAAGATTCAGGAAGCAACACACATGATGTAGTCATAGATAATATCTCAGAGGTGAGTTGTGGGCATGGCACACATGACTTTAAAAGTAAGTCGCTTAAATGGGAGGCCAACTTGCCTGTTCAAGTTAGATTCAGAAATACATGCAATGTTTTGAAACCATAGATTATCTTCTAGAGAAAAGTGAATTCAGATGCTTAAATGTAGACACATTTTCAGAAAAAGATTTTTTAAAGTTTAGAATATAAATCCCTTTTTAATTCCAACATGTCAATGTATTAAATGTCATTATAACATAATTTTAAAATCTGTGCAATAAATTTTAATCTACAGAGATTACATTTATAATGAAATCTTCTCTGTTCTCCTTTGTGAAATAAAATGTCATTGGAAATAGTTTCAATGTGACCTTTATTCAAAGTTGCTACTATCACATTACACTACAATATCTTCTTTTAAAATGTACTACATTAAATAGAACTGTAGGAAAGAAAAATCACTAATTATACTTGAAAATATCCACTTAACATGCTTATAAATTTTCATTCACTTAGTCATTTGCTCATGGCTTTATTTGTTCAGTGAATGTTTATTGTGTTCATTATGCACCAAGGATCTATGCTAATTCTATGAAAAGTATCAGTAAAAAACACACCTGTCCATATACAGCTCTCTCAGCATAGATGCCATTAAACTAAAAAACATAAATATCAGTATTCCATAAGTCCTGAGTGAATTCCATCAGTCATCTTCATTTTAACTAAAATTTTCATGAGCCAAAATTAAAAAACCAGAAACTAGATTTGGAACTATCCCAACCACAAAATGAAATGATAATTATGTGTTGTGGTATAGCTATTAGCTATCACTACTACAAAAGCAATCATTTTACATAAAATGTATTAAACAGCATGTTATACACCTAAAATTCCACAATGTTACACATCAAATACATTTTAACACAGAAAAGTCAAATCAAAAGAAAACAACCAGAAAGTGTGATAAACACAGATTTTGCACTAGAATGAATAACAGTAGAATACCGAATAATATAAATTAAGGTCATGGAGGATCTTTAAGATTTAAAAGAGATGAAAAAAGGATATTAAATATAATGATGAACAAGTACAATAGATTAAAACAATGTAAAGTCTGAGGGTCAGATTTTTGTCAGAAAAGGGTAACTCAAAGTACTAGATTTTAGATATGGAACAGTTTTTTATTTTTTTTTTCAATTTTTATTATGTTATGTTAGTCACCATACAGTAATTCATTAGTTTTTGATGTATGTTCTATGATTCATTGTTTGCATATAACAGGTTTTTTTTTTTTTAATGAGGAGTTTAAGAGGTAACTATACCTGAATCAGAATCAAAATAAGTCTTGACTTTGTGGGATAAAATTAATTATGCTTATTCCAAGTTTGATTTTTATAAATTAATTTTCTTTGATAATAGAACCTGGTTGGCGAATACCTGGAATGAAGAGAAAAGCTCAGCATTTTGTTCTATTAAAGCTATATCACAGGCTTTCCCAATATAAAACTAACTATGTATCAGATTTAACACTATAACTTGTCTATATTTGGCAGGCATATATGCACTCTATTATATTGTTTCCTCTCTGAACACTTGACTCTTGTTCTGAAGGAACAACTCAGCATCTTTCCAGCCAACCTAATACAATTGGATTTTGATGAATATTTGAGTGGAAAAGATAACTTGGGACAACATTCTTATCTGACAAACCTTGTCATCAACTGTTTAGAAGTGGCAAGGTTAAAAGTCCACTATTCCTACAGAAAGATGACACCAGTGCTATTTCATTAGTTCCCGTTTTATTTTTTCTCCCACCTGATTGAGTATGGAGAATATATTTTGCAATAAACCCATAGTCTTGGGTCACCTTTATTATGAAAACTTGAGTATTTTGTCTAGAAAATGCACTCTAGTACAAAATAATGTGAAATAATAATCTATGTAAATAATATTTTAAAGAAATATTTCTTTAGAAAAAAATGAAGTGTGAGTATTTGGATCATATTTAAAATAGCTAACATGGTAAAAAATTGAAGTGTTTGCTTAAAACTTTTACATAATGATATGATTTTATTTTAGTCAGTTTGAATATAAAAATAAAAGTTCACATTGGATTTGATGTAAACTTAATTTAATTTAATTTTATATATCCAGTTATTTAAGAAAGCCTAAATTTAGCTAATGCTGCCCATAGTTAGGTACACTGTTTAAATACTTTTTTAAATGATTCTTTTATTTATGAGATTCAGGGAAATTGTTTCTCCTTTGAAGGAAATATTACAGTTATTATTTTCCTTATTTTATACTCGAATTAAAGTCAGTGGTTTAGAATATAAATATCTGTACTTTTTTGTTTGTTTATTGTTTTTAAAGAGAGAGTTCAAGTGTGGGGAGGAGTGCCAGAGGGAGAAGGAGAGTGCCACCTGAAATGGGCAGATCTTATGACCCTGAGATCATGACCTGAGCCAAAATTAAGTGTCAGAAGCTTAACTGACTGAGCCACTCAGGGACCCCAGTCCTTTTTAATTATAGAAGTCTACATTTTAAGGGTGGTAAACTCTTGCCTGATTAACCTGAGATATTCCAAGTCTACCCACAGGGGTGCATAAACTTCAGGCTCCTGGCTACCTCTCCAACTTGGGAAATTGGTTTTTGCCTTCCTTAGTTCTCTTTGACATCTCAATTAACACTCCCTTTAAAGCTTCTATTCTGCAGTGTTGTATAGCCTTTAGCATTGTCCTATAATGTTCCTTTGTTTCATCTTTAAAAATGTTTCATCTTTAAAACCTCAACAAAGCATGTTAGAGGGAATATACTTCAACAATAATAAACGCCATATATGAAAAATCCACAGGGAACATCTTCCCAAATGGGGAAAAACTGTCCACTCTCATCACTTTACTTAACACAGGACTGGAAGTCCTAGCCATAGCAATCAGACAACCAAAAGAAATAAAAGACATCTAAATCAGCAAGGAAGAAGTCAAATTTTCAATATTTGCAGATGACATGATACTATACATAGAAAACCCAAAAAGACTATTAAAAAAAATGTTAGAACTGATTAAAAAAAAATCAGTAAAGTCACAGGATACAAAATCAATGTACAGAAATCTGTTGCATTTCTATGCACCAATAATTTACTAGCAGAAAGAGAAATTAAGGAACCAATCCCATTTACAATTGCACCAAAAACAGTAAGACACTTAGGAATAAACCTAAACAAAGAAGTGAAAGATGTGTGCTCTAAGAACTAAAAAATACTGACAAAAGAAACTGAAGTGCCACAACGAAGTTAGAAGACAGGAGTGCCTGGCTGGCTCAGTCAGTTAAGTGTCTGCTTTCAGCTCACGTCGTGATGTCAGGGTTCTAGGATCTGCGTCAGGTTCCCTGCTCAGTGGGAAGTCTGCTTCTCCCTCTCCCATTCCGCCTGCTTGTGCTCTTTCTCTCTGTTATAATCTTAAAAAGGAAGGAAGGAAGGAAGGAAGGAAGGAAGGAAGGAAGGAAGGAAGAAGGAAGGAAGGGAGAGGAAAACATTTCATGCTCATGGATTGGAAGAATAAATATTATTCTAATGTCTGTATTACCCAAAGCACTTTACATATTTAATGCAGTCCCTATCAAAACATAAACAACATTTCTGGGGCGCCTGGGTGGCTCAGTGGGTTAAGCCTCTGCCTTCGGCTCAGGTCATGGTCCTAGGGTCCTGGGATCGAGCCCCGCATCAGGCTCTCTGCTCAGTGGGGGGCCTGCTTCCCCCTCTCTCTCTGCCTGCCTCTCTGCCTACTTGAGATCTCTGTCTGTTAAATAAATTAAAAAAAAATTTTAAAAAAAACAAAAACATAAACAGCATTTCTCATAGAGCTAGAACAAACAACCCTAAAATTTGTACAGAAATATAAAAGTCCCCAAGTACCCATAGAAATCTTGAAAAGAAAAACAATGCTGGAAGCATCACAATTCTGGACTTCAAATTATATTACAAAGTTGAAGTAGTCAAAGCTGTACGGTACACATAGGCATATAGATCAATGGAACAGAACAGACAACCCAGAAATAAAGTCACAATGACATGGTCAATTAATCTTGAACAAAGCAGAAAAGAATGTCCAGTGAAAAAAGGCTCTTCAACAAACAGTGTTGGGAAAACTAGACAGCAACATGCAAAACAATGAAACCGGGCCGCTTTCTTACACCATACACACACAAAAAATTCAAAATGGATGAAAGACCTAAATGTGAGAACTGAAACCATAAAATCCTAGAGGAGAACATAAGCACTAACCCCTTTCACATCAATCATAGCAGCTTCTTTCCAGATGTGTCTCTGGAGGCAAGGGAAACAAAAGCAAATCTAAACTATTGGGACCACACCAAAATAAAAAGCTTCTGTACAACAAAGGAAATAATCAACAAAAGTAAAAGGCAATGTACGGAATGGGAGAAGATGTTTGCAAGACGGCTACATATCCAATAAAGGGTTAGTATCCAAAATACATAAAGGACTTATAAAACTCAACACCCAAAAACAAATGGGCAGAAGACATGAATAGACATTTTTCCAAAGATGACATTCAGATAGCCAACAGCTATGGAAAGATGCTCAATATCACTTCTCATCAGGGAAATACAAACCAAAACTACAATGAGAAAATACCTCAAACCTGTCACAATGGCTAAACTAACAACACAAGAAACAACAAGTGCTGGCGAGGATGTGGAGAAAGGGGAACTCTCTTACTGGTGGGAATGCAAACTGACGCTGCCACTCTGGAAGGCAGTATGGAGGTTCCTTAAAAAGTTAAAAATAGAATTACCCTACAATCTAGCAATTGCACTACCAGGTATTTACCCAAAGTATACAAAAATACCAATTCAAAGGAATATACGCACCCAGATGTTTATTGTAGCATTATTTACCTAAGCTAAATTATAGAAATATCCCAAGTGTCCACTAATAGATGAATGGAGAGAAAAGAATGATATCTATCTGTCTATTCTGTATCTATATCTCCAATGGAATATTATTCAACCATAAAAAATGAAATACTGCCATTTATACTGACATGTATGAAGCTAGAGAGTATTATGCTAAGCAATGTAAGTCACTCAGAAAGGAAAATACCATATGATTTCACTAATATGTGGAATTTAAGAAACAAAACAAACTAGCAGGGAGAAAAAAAGAGAGAGCGAGAGAGAGGAAAACCAAAAGACAGACTCTTAACTATGGAGGATAAACTGATGGTCACCAGGAGACAGTGGGTAGCGGATGGGTACAATAGGTGATGGGAATGAAAGAAGGCACTTGTTGTGATGAGCACTGAGTGTTGTATGGAAGTGTTGAATCACTATATTGTGCACCTAAAACCAATATTACACTGTATGGTAACTAACTTGAATTTAAATAAAAATTTAATTCACCAGTTAACTTTAGTTTCTAGTCTTAAGGTATAAAGACATCCTTTAAAGGTTTTCATTGCTGTGTATTTTAATATTATTTTGGAAACAGACTGTGCTAAACGACTTTGTGTCCCACTTCTAGCCTATCAATAAATGGAAGAGTACAAAGCCCATTTAGAGACAATTCTGAATTAAATTTTTAATTTTCCTTTTCTATAACTAAATATTTCATGCTTTTATTAAATAAAAACATCTCTAAATAGGTCATTTCTCTGTAGATATTTTCAGAAACAAAAGTAATAAGATGCACTTGTGATAGTCATGCTGGAAATAGAAAAAAAATGCCTAAATTATGAATACTTTTACAAAGAGGAATGGACAATTAAGGTGAAATTATTAGGGAGAACAGATGTCTGACATAATAAAAATCTGAATTATAAGGCTCTGAAAACCCTGTTCAATTACTTTGAAACACATATAATAATCTGAGTCAAAGACTAATTAAATGAATCCTGATTGGTTATACCAAAGCACTAAGGATCATTTAGAATTTGGATAAGCAACGTTTCATAGTTAAAAACAGTAGGTAAATCTGTCTTCTTTATTTTGTTTATATTATGAATTCACAATATGCTTTGAAAGCTGTGTTGTTAAGGCAAATAATTCATTTGTGAATTAAGCTAGCAGAATAAATAACATGAGAGTCTAATATATGTATATTAAGACACTGAGGTATTTGGGAGCAATTTTGTTTTTAAAGTAACTCAAAGCAAAGGCAAAGATACATTTAGGGATAATGTATCATTTTGCTTGCCTTCAGCTGTGTGAAATAATAAGCCTTTTAAAAAAGACTTGGAGGAGAAGGTGGAATTTGAAACAACTTAACCTGACTCCATTCTGCATGTGTGTTCTCTCCCTGCCAGTCCATACCATAGGCCACCAGAAATACTTGACAGGGAAACTGATCATAGATACATAAGTAAACAATGTAATTCAGAAATGATAAGTGATGTGAAGGAAAATGGGAGAGGGGAGCGTGAGAGAGGGTCATAGGGTGGTCAGAGAGATGTTCTTGGAAGAGTGTTCCTGGTGAAAGAAATGGCCAGTGGCAAAACCCTGTGACACAGGAATGGCTTAAGGAACTGCAAAAAGGACTGCAGCAAGGAGAGGACAGGGGAGCAAGTTTGTTGTTGAGTTTGGCAGGGTTCTCAGAGGCCAGATCATCGACAGTCCTGGACGCCTGGTAAAGACTTATTCCAAATGTAATGAAAAGCCACTGAAAGGCTTTCAGTAGAAGAACGGCATGATCTGAGTCATGATCATGAATGATGTAGATGAATGGCATGATTCAGTAGATGAATGGCATGATTCTGAGTCAGAAGTTCTGACTCCTTTATCAGGAATGAATTAGAAGGGGGCGTGGGGTGGTGGGTAACACCAGAAGCAGAGAAAACATTCTAGGGCTTATCTTTACAGTCCAGGGGAGAAATCAGGGTGGTATGGTGGTGGTCAAGATATCTGGCCAAGTTCTGGCCGGCTGTCCTGGGATGTCTTCCCACCATCACTGTTACTGGTTATACTCACTAGGTCTCTATGCCTTCACTTTACACTGAGTCTCTTAGAGCCTCACTATATACTTACACAGGTAGAGTACTGAATTTCCACCCTGCAGTTTTTTCCTAATCCAGGTCATTTAATTAACTTGTGAGTGTATCTAGGGCAGATGATTATGCTCACAGCTGGGAATACCTGCTTAATTTATAGGTCCAGGGGAAAAGCACAGTTGGTGTGGGAATAAGTGTGCATGTATGTGTGTATAAGACCTATCTCAAACTGGCTTCCAAAGATTCAATTTCCTTTATTCCTTGATTGGGACATTAAACATGGGTAATGAGCGTGATGGAGACATTCAAATATTCTGGGAAAGTCTTTTTACTCACTCCGCCTCAATTTCCTTATCTGTAAAATGACCTGTTAGATCTAAAATACGCTTTCCAGGTTGAATGCGACCAAAGAACTCTCTTTCTGGACTTGAACACAGTATCTAATGATTCCACTTGACCCGAAGAATTAGGACATTAATGGTGTGTATGTGAGTGCCTATTGCTTAATATTTAAATCAGCTTGGCTCTCCCACTATAGTATAATTCTTAAACAAACAAACAAACAAAAAAAGACTTGTAGGAAAATGGAAACATTATCACATACAGCAGGATATTCAAAA
The DNA here is from genome assembly GCF_009829155.1 of Mustela erminea. Lineage (NCBI taxonomy): Eukaryota > Metazoa > Chordata > Mammalia > Carnivora > Mustelidae > Mustela > Mustela erminea. Next base: position 41,348,891 of record NC_045626.1, read on the forward strand.
GAAAGGCAAGTACCAGAAATGATAAAACTGGGTCCTGGCTCTGTTTCTTGGTGATTCTCTGGTTCACCTTGTTTATGATGCTAGTCTTGCCTCAAACTCAATGTTTACATGTTTTAAGATGACTACTATCAGAATCTAGGGCTATTGGCTCTCTTTTTCCTATCTAGCCTGAAAGAGAGGAGGCTTCTTTAATAACCATGAGAGGAAAATTTTTCCATTTGGATCAGAAAAATACAGGATATGGACTTACCTATACCTAGTAACATTTATGTTGAAAACACTCTGTTCTATATTTTCATTCAACTTAGCCCATTTCTACATTAATTACAGACAAATGTGATTGTTTATACTGATCAGGACCCACTGCTGGACTGGAAAATGCATTTGGTTTCCTCTGATTTACGAGATCTCTGTAGGGGAAGAATGGTTAACTGTCAACATTGGGTTTCTTTCAGAATGAAGGAGAATAAATTAATTGCCAGGCTAGCAACCAATGTCATCTACTACAGAGGAAATTATGTATATTTATATTAAAGAAAATACTGAATAAAGCAGCTCCGGTGGAAGTAAGCAGATTTCATAAGTTTCTGACATTTGCAATAATTACAATGTGTTTTCAGGGATATATAAAATTTTATTATTTTTTCAATAAATGTATTTTTACTATTTAATATGTGTTGGATGATCATAGATAATAGCAATATAAAGATAAATAAGATGGGGTGCCTAGGTAGCTCAATTGGTTAAGTATCTGCCTTCTGCTCAGGTCATGATCTCCAAGTCTTGGGATTGCATCAGGGTCCCTGCTCAGCCCCTCTATTCATGCTCTGTCTCTCATTTTCTATCTCTCTTAAATTAATTAATTAATTAGAAAAATAAAGACAAAGATAATTTAGCACAAGTAGGTTAGAAGTATAAATATTCACAACAGAGTAATATAGTATTTTCTATACCAACCTATGACACAAATTTCTTCTGTAAACCACTGAGTACCAATGTGAGTGTACTCAAATTATTTTGTGACTCTGTTCCACTTGATCATCATCAGTGATGTACTTCTCTTGGATGTGTGCCTGGCCTGGATAAGCACATAAATTTATCTCATTTCTTCTCAGCTTTGCCTGATAGCTTACACCTAGGAATCTACTTCAGGACATTAACTTAAGATAATTAGATTTGAAAGAATATTAGTGTGCTTAAACTTAAAATAAAAAAAATGTGTCCAATCATGTTGACCAGAAAAGAAAAATAAGACTTTATGCAATTAGAGAGAAAAGAAGAATGAATTTGGAAAGGATATGCAAGGATGAACCACAAACCTAAGACCATAAGAACTTTGATGCCATCTGCTTTCTTAGCTCTAGCTTTTCCTGAACCCCAGCCACATGGTGATCCTTAAGCCACACTAATATCATTTTAATACACCTTTTTGCTTAAACTATCTTCAGTCTCACTTCTCTAAATTGTGATGAATTGATTCCCAAATAGTGTAGGCCATATGGACAAATAACTATTGTTATATTTGTGATGAATTTCAGGCATTGCACATAGATGATGAGAAACTATGTGGGCAAGTTTATTTAAGCTATATCTCAAGGACAACTGGTGTCCTAGTTGGATAGTCCCAATCCATATCTATTAATTAATCATAAAGGCTACACTTAGGTAAGAAACCATTACAAGTTCTTCAATTATATGTCCCACATAACTTTGCTAAAATCTAAAATAAAATAATATAAATTTTAAAATATACCTAGCTCTAATGGTCAGGATAAATAAAAGTGAATCTATACTTAAGTATGGTATGTATATTTGCATTTGACATGGCACTATACAACCTAAAGACTCCACTAAAAAAAAAAATGAGACATAATAAATGAATTCACTGAAGTTGCTGAATATAAAATTAATACCCACAAATCGGTGGCATTTCTATACATTAATAACGAAGTAGCAATAAGAGAAGTTAAGAAAACAATTCCATTTACAATTGCATCAAAAAGAATAAAATACCATGGAATAAAGTTAACCAAAGAGGTGAAACATCTGTACTCTGAAAACTATGAAACCTTGATGAAAGAAATTGACAATGACACAAATGAATGGAAAGATATTCCATGCTCATGGATTGGAAGAATTAATATTGTTAAAATATTCACACCATCTAAAGAAATCTACAGATTCAATATAGTCTCTACTTTCACAGAACTAGAACAAATAATACTAAGATTGTATAAAACTATAAAACACCCTGAATAGCCAAAGCAATCTTGAGAAAGAAGATCAAAGCTAAAGACATCAATCCCAGATTTCAAGATATACTATGAAACTATAAAAAATCAAAACAGTTTGGTACCCATGCAGAAACAGACATAGATATAACAGGATAGAGAGCCCAGAAATAAATCCACACTTCCATGGTCAATTAATGTATGACAAAGTAAGGTTATACAATGGGGGAAAAGGCAGTGTCTTTGATAAGTGAAGGGGAAAACAGGACAGTTACATATGAAACTGGACCACTTTCTAACACCAAACACAAAAATAAACTCAAAATGGATTAAAGATCTAATGGGAGACCCCAAACCATAAAAATCCTAGAAGGGAACACACGCAGTAATTTCTCTGGCATTGGCCATAGCAACATATTTCTCGGTGGATCTGAAAAGGCAGGGAAGCAAAAACAAAAACAAACTATTGGGCTTGCATCAAAATAAAATCTTTCTCACAGTGAAGGAAATCATCAACAAAACAAAGAGGGAACCTTCTGAATGGGAAAAGATATTTGTGAATGATATATGAGATGATGTGCTAATATCCAAAATGTACCTAAAAGCCTTATACAACTCCACACCAGAAAAACAAACAATCCAATTTAAAAAGGGGCTGAGGGACTGAATAGATATTTTTTCAAAGCAGACACAGATGGCCAACAGACATAAGAGAAGATGCTCAATATCACTAATCATCAGGGAAATGCAAACTAAAACCACAGAGAGGTATCTCACCTTACACCCATTGGAATGGCTAGAATCAAAAGGCAAGATACAGGGGAGGAGTCAAGATGGCGGAGAAGTAGCAGGCTGAGACTGCTTCAGCTAGCCGGAGATCAGCTAGATAGCTTATCTAAAGATTGCAAACACCTGAAAATCCATCGGCAGATCGAAGAGAAGAAGAACAGCAATTCTGGAAACAGAAAAACAACCACTTTCTGAAAGGTAGGACCGGCGGAGAAGTGAATCCAAAGCGACGGGAAGATAGACCCCGGGGGGAGGGGCCGGCTCCCGGCAAGCGGCGGAGCAACGGTGCACAAAATCAGGACTTTTAAAAGTCTGTTCCGCTGAGGGACATCGCTCCAGAGGCTAAACCGGGGCGAAGCCCACGCGGATTCAGCGTGGCCTCAGGTCCCGCAGGATCACAGAAGGATCAGGGGTGTCTGAGTGTCGCAGACCTTGCGGGTATTGGAACGGGAAAGCCGGCTACAGAGACAGAGCTGACAGTAAGCTCACAGCTCGGTGTTACCTTGAACTGGTCGCAGGCTCGGAGAGCTCAGAGCGCGGCCGGAGGTCAGGCAGACGGGAGTAACTGGGCGCTGTTCTCTGAGGGCACACTGAGGAGTGCGGCCCTGGGCTCTCGGCTCCTCCGGGCCGGAGACCAGGAGGCCGCCATTTGTATTCCCGTCCGCCGGAACTCTACGGAAAGCGCTCAGGGAACAAAAGCTCCTGAAAGCAAACCGGAGCGGATTACTCACCCCGGCCCGGGGTAAGGGCGGTGTAATTCCGCCTGGGGCAAAGACACTTGAGAATCACTACAACAGGCCCCTCCCCCAGAAGATCAACAAGAAATCCAGCCGAGACCAAGTTCACCTACCAAGGAGTGCAGTTTCAATACCAAGGAGAGCAGCAGAATTCCAGAGGAGGAGAAAGCCAAGCACGGAACTCAGGGCTTATTCCCTGTGATTTTTTTTTAGTCTTGCAGTTAATTTAATTTTTTTCTTTTTCATTTTTTGTTTTTTTTTTCTCGCCTTCGGGTAAAATTTTTATTTTTTTAACTGTTACCTTTTTCTTTTTTAACGATTTTTTACTAGTTTATCTAATATATATATTTTTTCTTTTTTACATTTTTCTTAGGTGTTTTCCTTTTTTTTTTTTTAATTCTTTTCTTTTCTTTTTTTTTTTCTTTTTTCTTTTTTTTTCTTTCTTCCTTTTTGAACCTCTTTTTATCCCCTTTCTCCCCCCTCATGATTTTGGATCTCTTCTAATTTGGTTAAAGCATTTTTTCCTGGGGTTGTTGCCACCCTTTTAGTATTTTACTTGCCCCTTCATATACTCTTATCTGGACAAAATGACAAGACGGAAAAATTCAACACAAAAAAAAGAACAAGAGGCAGTACCGAAGGCTAGGGACCTAATCAATACAGACATTGGTAATATGTCAGATCTAGAGTTCAGAATGACAATTCTCAAGGTTCTAGCCGGGCTCAAAAAAGGCATGGAAGATATTAGAGAAACCCTCTCGAGAGATATAAAAGCCCTTTCTGGAGAAATAAAAGAACTAAAATCTAACCAAGTTGAAATCAAAAAAGCTATTAATGAAGTGCAATCAAAAATGGAGGCTCTCACTGCTAGGATAAATGAGGCAGAAGAAAGAATTAGTGATATTGAAGACCAAATGACAGAGAATAAAGAAGCTGAGCAAAAGAGGGACAAACAGCTACTGGACCACGAGGGGAGAATTCGAGAGATAAGTGACACCGTAAGACGAAACAACATTAGAATAATTGGGATTCCAGAAGAAGAAGAAAGAGAGAGGGGAGCAGAAGGTATACTGGAGAGAATTATTGGGGAGAATTTCCCCAATATGGCAAAGGGAACGAGCATCAAAATTCAGGAGGTTCAGAGAACGCCCCTCAAAATCAATAAGAATAGGCCCGCACCCCCTCACCTAATAGTAAAATTTACAAGTCTCAGTGACAAAGAGAAAATCCTGAAAGCAGCCCGGGAAAAGAAGTCTGTAACATACAATGGTAAAAATATTAGATTGGCAGCTGACTTATCCACAGAGACCTGGCAGGCCAGAAAGAGCTGGCATGATATTTTCAGAGCACTAAACAAGAAAAACATGCAGCCAAGAATACTATATCCAGCTAGGCTATCATTGAAAATAGAAGGAGAGATTAAAAGCTTCCAGGACAAACAAAAACTGAAAGAATTTGCAAACACCAAACCAGCTCTACAGGAAATATTGAAAGGGGTCCTCTAAGCAAAGAGAGAGCCTACAAGTGGTAGATCAGAAAGGAACAGAGACCATATACAGACCACCTTACAGGCAATACAATGGCACTAAATTCATATCTCTCAATAGCTACCCTGAATGTTAATGGGCTAAATGCCCCTGTCAAAAGACACAGGGTATCAGAATGGATAAAAAAACAAAACCCATCTATATGTTGCCTCCGAGAAACTCATTTTAAGCCCGAAGACACCTCCAGATTTAAAGTGAGGGGGTGGAAAAGAATTTACCATGCTAATGGACATCAGAAGAAAGCAGGAGTGGCAATCCTTATATCAGATCAATTAGATTTTAAGCCAAAGACTATAATAAGAGATGCAGAAGGACACTGTATCATACTCAAAGGGTCTGTCCAACAAGAAGATTTAACAATTTTAAATATCTATGCCCCCAACGTGGGAGCAGCCAACTATATAAACCAATTAATAACAAAATCAAAGAAACACATCAACAATAATACAATAATAGTAGGGGACTTTAACACTCCCCTCACTGAAATGGACAGATCATCCAAGCAAAAGATCAGCAAGGAAATAAAGGCCTTAAACGACACACTGGACCAGATGGACATCACAGATATATTCAGAATATTTCATCCCAAAGCAACAGAATACACATTCTTCTCTAGTGCACATGGAACATTCTCCAGAATAGATCACATCCTCGGTCCTAAATCAGGACTCAACCGGTATCAAAAGATTGGGATCATTCCCTGCATATTTTCAGACCACAATGCTCTAAAGCTAGAACTCAACCTCAAAAGGAAGTTTGGAAAGAACCCAAATACATGGAGACTAAACAGCATCCTTCTAAAGAATGAATGGGTCAACCAGGAAATTAAAGAAGAATTGAAAAAAATCATGGAAACAAATGATAATGAAAATACAACGGTTCAAAATCTGTGGGACACAACAAAGGCAATCCTGAGAGGAAAATATATAGCGGTACAAGCCTTTCTCAAGAAACAAGAAAGGTCTCAGGTACACAACCTAACCCTACACCTAAAGGAGCTGGAGAAAGAACAAGAAAGAAACCCTAAGCCCAGCAGGAGAAGAGAAATCATAAAGATCAGAGCAGAAATCAATGAAATAGAAACCAAAAAAACAATAGAACAAATCAACGAAACTAGGAGCTGGTTCTTTGAAAGAATTAATAAAATTGATAAACCCCTGGCCCGACTTATCAAAAAGAAAAGAGAAAGGACCCAAATAAATAAAATCATGAATGAAAGAGGAGAGATCACAACTAACACCAAAGAAATACAAACTATTATAAGAACATACTATGAGCAACTCTACGCCAATAAATTTGACAATCTGGAAGAAATGGATGCATTCCTAGAAACATATAAACTACCACAACTGAACCAGGAAGAAATAGAAAGCCTGAACAGACCCATAACCAGTAAGGAGATTGAAACAGTCATTAAAAATCTCCAAACAAACAAAAGCCCAGGGCCAGACGGCTTCCCGGGGGAATTCTACCAAACATTTAAAGAAGAACTAATTCCTATTCTCCTGAAACGGTTCCAAAAAATAGAAATGGAAGGAAAACTTCCAAACTCATTTTATGAGGCCAGCATCACCTTGATCCTAAAACCAGACAAGGATCCCACCAAAAAAGAGAGCTATAGACCGATATCCTTGATGAACACAGATGCGAAAATACTCAACAAAATACTAGCCAATAGGATTCAACAGTACATTAAAAAGATTATTCACCACGACCAAGTGGGATTTATTCCAGGGCTGCAAGGTTGGTTCAACATCCGCAAATCAGTCAATGTGATACAACACATCAATAAAAGAAAGAACAAGAACCATATGATACTCTCAATAGATGCTGAAAAAGCATTTGACAAAGTACAGCATCCCTTCCTGATCAAAACTCTTCAAAGGGTAGGGATAGAGGGCACATACCTCAATATCATCAAAGCCATCTATGAAAAACCCACCGCAAATATCATTCTCAATGGAGAAAAACTGAAAGCTTTTCCGCTAAGGTCAGGAACACGGCAGGGATGTCCATTATCACCACTGCTATTCAACATAGTACTAGAGGTCCTAGCCTCAGCAATCAGACAACAAAAGGAAATTAAAGGCATCCAAATCGGCAAAGAAGAAGTCAAATTATCACTCTTCGCAGATGATATGATACTATATGTGGAAAACCCAAAAGACTCCACTCCAAAACTGCTAGAACTTGTACAGGAATTCAGTAAAGTGTCAGGATATAAAATCAATGCACAGAAATCAGTTGCACTTCTCTACACCAACAGCAAGACAGAAAAAAGAGAAATTAAGGAGTCAATCCCATTTACAATTGCACCCAAAACCATAAGATACCTAGGAATAAACCTAACCAAAGAGACACAGAATCTATACTCAGAAAACTATAAAGTACTCATGAAAGAAATTGAGGAAGACACAAAGAAATGGAAAAATGTTCCATGCTCCTGGATTGGAAGAATAAATATTGTGAAAATGTCTATGCTACCTAAAGCAATCTACACATTTAATGCAATTCCTATCAAAGTACCATCCATCTTTTTCAAAGAAATGGAACAAATAATGCTAAAATTTATATGGAACCAGAAAAGACCTCAAATAGCCAAAGGGATATTGAAAAAGAAAGCCAACGTTGGTGGCATCACAATTCTGGACTTCAAGCTCTATTACAAAGCTGTTGTCATCAAGACAGCATGGTACTGGCACAAAAACAGACACATAGATCAATGGAACAGAATAGAGAGCCCAGAAATAGACCCTCAACTCTATGGTCAACTAATCTTCGACAAAGCAGGAAAGAATGTCCAATGGAAAAAAGACAGCCTCTTCAATAAATGGTGCTGGGAAAATTGGACAGCCACATGCAGAAAAATGAAACTGGACCATTTCCTTAAACCACACACAAAGTAGACTCAAAATGGATGAAGGACCTCAATGTGCGAAAGGAATCCATCAAAATCCTTGAGGAGAACACAGGCAGCAACCTCTTTGACCTCTGCCGCAGCAACATCTTCCTAGGAACAACGCAAAAGGCAAGGGAAGCAAGGGCAAAAATGAACTATTGGGATTTCATCAAGATCAAAAGCTTTTGCACAGCAAAGGAAACAGTTAACAAAATCAAAAGACAACTGACAGAATGGGAGAAGATATTTGCAAACGACATATCAGATAAAGGACTAGTGTCCAGAATCTATAAAGAACTTAGCAAACTCAACACCCAAAGAACAAATAATCCAATCAAGAAATGGGCAGAGGACATGAACAGACATTTCTGCAAAGAAGACATCCAGATGGCCAACAGACACATGAAAAAGTGCTCCATATCACTCGGCATCAGGGAAATACAAATCAAAACCACAATGAGATATCACCTCACACCAGTCAGAATGGCTAAAATAAACAAGTCAGGAAATGACAGATGCTGGCGAGGATGCGGAGAAAGGGGAACCCTCCTACACTGTTGGTGGGAATGCAAGCTGGTGCAACCACTCTGGAAAACAGCATGGAGGTTCCTCAAAATGTTGAAAATAGAACTGCCCTATAACCCAGCAATTGCACTATTGGGTATTTACCCTAAGGATACAAACGTAGTGATCCAAAGGGGCACATGCACCCGAATGTTTATAGCAGCAATGTCCACAATAGCCAAACTATGGAAAGAACCTAGATGTCCATCAACAGATGAATGGATCAAGAAGATGTGGTATATATACACAATGGAATACTATGCAGCCATCAAAAGAAATGAAATCTTGCCATTTGCGACAAAATGGATGGAACTAGAGCGTATCATGCTTAGCGAAATAAGTCAAGCAGAGAAAGACAACTATCATATGATCTCCCTGATATGAGGAAGTGGTGATGCAACATGGGGGCTTAAGTGGGTAGGAGAAGAATAAATGAAACAAGATGGGATTGGGAGGGAGACAAACCATAAGTGACTTTTAATCTCACAAAACAAACTGAGGGTTGCTGGGGGGAGGGGGTTTGGGAGAAGGGGGTGGGATTATGGACATTGGGGAGGGTATGTGCTTTGGTGAGTGCTGTGAAGTGTGTAAACCTGGTGATTCACAGACCTGTACCCCTGGAGATAGAGTATTATGCCTCCATCAGAAAGGATGAATACCCAACTTTTGTAGCAACATGGACGGGACTGGAAGAGATTATGCTGAGTGAAATAAGTCAAGCAGAGAGAGTCAATTATCATATGGTTTCACTTATTTGTGGAGCATAACAAATAGCATGGAGGACATGGGGACTTAGAGTGGAGTAGGGAGTTGGGGGAAATTGGAAGGGGAGGTGAACCATGAGAGACTATGGACTCTGAAAAACAATCTGAGGGTTTTGAAGGGACGGGGGGTGGGAGGTTGGGGTACCAGGTGGTGGGTATTATAGAGGGCACGGATTGCATGGAGCACAGGGTGTGGTGCAAAAATAATGAATGCTGTTATGCTGGAAATTAAAAAAAAAAAAAGGCAAGATACAAGTATTGCAGAGGATGTACAGAAAAATGAACACTTGAGCACTGTTGATGAGAATGTAAATTGGTATAGTGGTATGAAAACAGTGTGGAGCATCCTTAAAAAATTAAAAAAAAAGAAATACCATATTATCCAATAATTCCACCACTGGGTATTTAACCAAAGTTAAGTAAATGAATCTTTCAGAACTTTATTGTGAACATTAGGGAATCTTTTTAATAACCAATGAAATCACAAATTTTACTACATGTTGCCGTAGTTTGAAAAGACAAGCAGAGTTTTCATTTTTATGTGACGACTTGCAACACAGGTGGACACATTAGTTTATACCTATATAATGCTTAAAATCACTTTACTGGAAACATTCAGCCAAAAATCCCTACGTGTGTTTTGAAAAAGCTCCATCTCTGATTGATGTGTACAATTGATTTTTGTTTAAGTGCATTTAACATTTGAGAAACTATTCATCAATGAAACAAACAGCACAATGAAAGATCAGTCCTCTGACTCTCCTGTAGCAAGGGGGAAAATAAACCCAATTGTGAAAATCTTCAGTGAAGCAGAATAAACTAAGTAAAGTTCATCTTCCATCTGGATCTATTATTCAATATTTTAAGCTATCTTCTGGATAGAAATAAGAGAAGGAAATTCACACTATTACACAGGTGTTATTTGTTAAATATTATCCGCACTAACACAATAAAGTTTTCCTACTCAAGAGGATTTGATACATTGTTAATTCAAAGAAAAACAGAATTAATTATATTAAATTTGCTGTAAGAATATGCTTACTGGCTTTTCAGATGTAGTCCAAAAATAATTTTAAAATTGGGGTAAACAAAAGGAAGTTTGTCATTGGCTTTGACTAATTATTTGTGAAAAACACACATAAAATCACATTTCCTCATTTTTCAAACATTATCTTTTTTTCCCTATCTCTTATGTTCTGTGAAATTAAAGGCATCCTACTATGACCTTTTTAGTATTCCGTAATTTGATTCGCTTGCCATGCCCAACTTTCCCTGTTTACCACCCTAGGAACCTGTGATTAGAAGAGACAACCAGTCAAAATGGAGAATATTGAAAAGGTCAAAACAGTCGTATTCACTGTACAACTTTTCCAGGACAAAAAGGAATATTTACATTTTGAAATATGCTGCAGATGACAAAGTGTCAAAAGAAATAAAAGTGGGCAAGACTGCATTCAGTTTATGAGAGCAAACATAAAAGTCAAAGAGACCCAGAAAGGTGTTAAAATTAGTAGTAATCCTTAGGTTTATTATTTTGGATTTCTTCTTTTTTTTTTTAGGCCTTCAGTGGATGCCTGGATGGCTCAGACGGTGAAGCTCTGCCTTCAGTTCAGGTCATGATCCCAGGATCCCGGGACTGAGTCCCATATCAGGCTTCTTGCTTAGCAGGGAGCCTACTTCTCCTTCTGCCTGCCACTCTCCCTACTTGTGCATGCTCTCTCTCCCTCTCTCTGACAATTAATTAATTAATTAAGCCTTTGTATTGATATACCCAAAGTTACTGACACTTGAAAACAAGGCAAAAAACTGCCTTAATTTCATAATTTTCTGACAATTCATGGAGTAACTCATTTTTAAGTTTTACTAGAGTTAAAATGAGTGTTCTCCAATTCAGTTTAAAAAATAAATGAATAAGGGATGCCTGGGTGGCTCAGTGGGTTAAAGCCTCTGCCTTCGGCTCAGGTCATGATCCCAGGGTCCTGGGATCGAGCTCCGCATCGGGCTCTCTGCCCAGCAGGGAGCCTGCTTCCTCCTCTCTCTCTGCCTGCCTCTCTGCCTCCTTATGATTTCTGTCTGTCAAATAAATAAATAAAACCTTTTAAAAAAAAGTGATGTGAGCAGTGCATTAATGCATGATATTTCCAGAGTGGGAAAGTCATTGGACAATTAATATATGTTTACTAATATATGTAGCCAGTTTTCTGATAAGGATTTACAACATTTTGGATTTCTGCTTGTTAAGTGAAGCTAACATGCTTTGTATGAACATCTTTTAAGAATATATTTAATTTCCCTGAGTGTACTTGATATGCTTTCAAATCATAGAAATCTAGAAACTCAAATAATAGAAACTCCATATAGGCTATCACAAACTAGTATTTAATGGAGGGAGTGCATTCATCCTCTTAGTAAGTATGGTTTTAGTGTTTAATATGTTCCTAGCACTATTTGACTGTTTTTGCAAAATTGTGGTAACAACCAAGATGATGACTTTGGTCTTGATTAGACATAAGACAAGTTAAAGAGGTAAAATAGAGACATAAACTGATAAAAAGTAGCACAAAAATAGATAAAAATAATAGATATCTTATCAGAGCATCAGTTTGCCTTTTGAAAGCTATGGAATTTTAGTTAAAACCTGAATAGAAGAAATAGCATTAAAAAGAGTTACAATAAAAATATGTCAGGAGTTTCAAATTTGAATGGAAAGGAAAATTGAATGCAAGGACAATGATAATTGGAAATAGTGGGAATTAACTTCAGAAAGTAGCTTGGACTTGAACATAGACTGTTTTCAGTAATAATCTCTAAATTTAGAAAAAATAGTCACTGGGGATGATTGTTAAAAATAAAATCCCATAATAGAAAGCATTATCAGGGAAGAAGGTAGGATAGTTCATTACCTGAAACACATGAGTAGGATTAAATGTAAGTTATACTCTTGTGGTCCAACCTCAAGGAGAAAACCTAAATGCAAACCACAATCTGAGTTCTACTACTGAGACAAAACAGGATGACAAGAAGTTCATTGGAGGAATGTTGTCCTAGAAATAGACAGTTGTGACAAAACGACACATTTTATTCATTTTTACAAAATTTTTAAGAAAGCAATTGTCTATATTAAGCATAAGGCTACTACAGAAAGGCAAAGATTAGAGATGAGAATAAAATGCACCTGAACCAAAATTGCTATAGGCATAAAAATCTTCATTGTTTGTATAAAATAGGGACAAACAGTGAAGGTAACTGAATTTAATGCACAAGAAACAAATTAAGGAAAAGCCTCCAGAATGCATGGGAAATGCACAGATAAAAAAATAGAGACACAGTAACAAGCAGAAGGTAATTCACCAGAAACCATCAATAAATGATCAGTGTTCCACTAAAGAAAAGATTATAAGAATAAAGCAGTGATCAAAAGCAAAATAAACATATTTTGGATAAAAGGGAAAAAAGCAACACATATCAAACCAAACAACAGTGAAAAGCAAATCTGAAATTTCAGAATGCATTAGACAGCCAAAATAATTAATATAAAACTATTACTATGTTTTTGAAAAATATGTTAAAGGGTATCAAAGCAAGAAGAAGAGTTATTCATATAAGACAAAAATGAATGACAGTTGAGAAATCTAAACAGATAATTTTCAAAATACTATTCCCACTTAAGTTTCTATAAATTATAAGGGTAATAAAGAAATACTGGCAGTAAATATATAACCAAGAACTTACTTCTTATTAAATATGAGTTTCTACAAATCACCAACAAGCTATTTAAATTAAAGGTATTGATATAGAAAAAGTTGGTAATTAAAGAAAAAAACACCCTGCAGAAATAAAGCAACTACAATTGTTAATTTCAATTATGTTTTTGCATGGGGGGCTCCCATTACTGGAGTGCAAAGTTTTTATTATAGTAACTAAACTTTGCTTTTTATAATAGCACATTTTAACAGAGTTTCCCTCAAAATATTTATAGATGCTTAAAAATGTATAGATAAGTGAAATGCAATAGAAAAATAAATGCTGATATTATACCCAAATAATTCTTAAACTATTTTGATTAAATGAATGAAAAGGACAAATGGGGAATAGTAAGAGCTCAGAAAATGTGGTTATGCCTCCCACCACAGACTAAAGGCAGAAGATTGAAAGTGCTGAATTCACATTTTCAAAGGGATACAAGGAACTACTATTTATAGTTTGGTTCCAAATAATTTAAAATATTTTGTTGAAAACAATGAACTGAAAAATTTGGCAAAGGTCACCAATACAGAGGTGCCTGGGTGGCTCTTTCCATTGAGTGGCCTTGCTTTTGGTTTTGACTAGGGTCATGATCTCTGGGACTCCAGCTCCTTACTCAACATGGTGTCCCTTGTCAGCTTGTCACCTTACTCAGCTTGTCCCTCTCCGTCAGCTCCTCCCCCTGCTTGCACTCTCTCTCTCTCAATCAAATAAATAAATAAATAAAATCTAAACAACAAAAAGCTTACCAATACATAGTTTATATAAGAGGAAGTACAAATGCTTAGTAAGGATATGGTATATTTAAACTTACTGGAAGATAACCAATTGCAGATTTTAAAAAGATACATAAAAACAATAACTCAAGTATGATGAGGTGTATGTCCTAGAAGCAATGGTGGAAAACAAAAATTGAGAGAAACAAACATCACAATAATTTCTAGGCAATCTTAGAAAATTACAAATTGGACCTTTTACAGAGTTTAAATCTCTTGTTTCAAAATCTGATTGTATCCTAAAGCATTTTTTCTTAATTTTTAGTCCTACGATTAAAATTCATGCCAACCTGTAACCTTGTAATGCAACCTTCATAAACTAAGGAAACTCTAATTGGTTCTCAACTGTTTACAAACAAACTAAAAGACTTAAATAATGACCCATGCACTTGGGAAATTACCAGCTGCATTGATGTTAGTAATGCATACCAACCATTTTTGGGCATTAATCTTCTACTCTTTAGTGCAAATATTTTCAGCCTTGAGTTCATGCGGTTAACAGCAGGAAAGCACAGACACTTTGCCTCTGTGAAGATTCATGAAAAAGATATGGTGAAAATGTGCCTGCCTTTGGGAAAGCAGTTGTCCACCCTTACTCAGGCTAGCAATACCTTTTAAGGAAAACCTGCAACCAGTGCTGCTCTTCCCCTAGGTGCCGAAGAAGATGTCCCCGACTTGTGGAATTGCCCAATGAAATTTGAAGAAACACACATGCACGACAAAAATTAAAAAAATAAGGGTGCCTGGGTGCCTCAGTGGGGTAAGCCTCAGCCTTCTTCGGCTCAGATCATGGTCTCAGGGTCCTGGCATCAAGCTCTCTGCTCAGCAGGGAGCCTGCTTCCCCCGCCACCCACCTTCTGCCTGCCTCTCTGCCTACTTGTGATTTCTCTCTCTCTCTCTGTGTCAAATAAATAAATAAATAACCTTTTTTTAAAAAGTTAAAAAAAAAAAAACCTGTCTTTCTAGTTCCTGAAAAATTTTCTCCCTTAGAGGGAATCTCTACACTAATTGAAGTCATCTGGTCTGAGATAGACAAGAGTAGACTTTAGCCATTTCTCTACACTGTTGTGAGAGTTGTCTCAATGAAACAGTGAGCTCAGAAACAGATACATGTATAGAAGAAATGTTGATACATAATAGACCTTGCAAGCCAGACCAGAGAGAAAAGGAACAGAATCACAGTAAATAAAGGTAAAATATTATTATTCATGTAAAAGAATGAAATGGATCCACTACTTTACATCATATGTAAAACAAATACATTCTAGATAAGTTAGGGAATTAAATATTAATCAAAAAAATCTTTAAAAATTGGCAAATGACTTTCTGACAGTACAAATAAGTTTTTAAAACAATATAGAAACACCATCTACTCTAAAAATTGGTAAATGTATTTACATAGAAAAGTTATCAAAGATACTTTAAAATAAGTAAAATGAAAATTTTTGACCTAAGAGAAAAATGTAATTGAAATTAAAAATTCCGTGAATGGATTTAATAATGTATAAGACAGTTGAAACAATAATTCGTAATCTACAAGGTAAGTCTGATAAAATAAAATATTGACTTAAGTCTGAACATAGGCAAAGAGTGTGAGAACAAAGTAATGTTTGAAGAAAAAAAATGCATACTATTATCCCATAAACTCATATAAGATAAATGCAAAGAGGGGCAGCTGGGTGGCTCTAGGGGCTCAGCTCAGGTTAGGACCTCAGGGTCCTCGGATGGTGCCCAGCTACGGACCCAATTTGTCCTTCTCTCTATGCCCCTCCCCCTGCTCATGCTCTCATTCTCTCTCACAAATAAATAAATAAATTCTTAAAAAAAATAAAGATAAATGCAAAGAAACCATATGAAAGAAAACATATCATAGTAAAATTACTTAAAACCAAAACTAAAGAGAAAACATATAAAGAAAAGTAGAAAGTTATTACTGCAAAGGAAGTAAAATTTTTAACAGAATAATAAAAAAAGGAGGCCAAAAGAAAATGAAAGAATATATCTTCGAATGCTGTGGAGAGCCATGCAGCAGGAGCAGGGAGTCACGTACTAAGCGAGGCCTGAAGAGTGGGAGGAGTGAGAGATTAACCCAAGGACTGTGAGTGCATTCGCGGGTGACGTTTGATAGATACCAGGAGTCAAGGGAAAGGCGCATGATCTGTAGAACAAAGAAAACCTATGGAGTCACGTACGTGCTCACGAGCACGATGCGTGCACATAGATAGTCCTTCTGATTGGTAGTTTTGTTAGTCGTGGTATACTCTGATTGGATATAGTTCGCACTTGGTGGAGATATACTTGGGGGTCTTAGACGGGTCAGGGGTCCCCGGCTGAAGATTGTGAATAAAGAAGTTTGCCACTCACCTCGCCTATGGGTCGTTCTTGCGGGTCGAGAGCGACAGAATGCTAAAAGCAAATAATTGTCAACCATGAATTCTGTAGCTGTCATAAATATCTTTCAAGAATAAAAGTGAAGTCAAGACATTTGCAGAGGGGAAAAAAGGAGAGAGAATTCACAAATATTGACTGCATAAATCAACAACAATAACAATAAGAACAATAACATCTTGTCAGACTTAGAAGCATATAGAATCAAAATGCATAGCAAAATACCAAATAATTTAAGAAAGGGTTAACAGGAGCTAACAATGAATTATGATCCTTTTATTATCTGGAAAGAGATAAGAACTCCTATTCTATTAGATTTGATAGTTAAGAAAGGATTCACGTTGTTATCAGTAATCATTGATTGAATAATAATCTCATATGTGACAAATTATTCCCAAGTTTAACAAACATACAGTATCATACTCAGTTCCCGAGAGTTCAGAATCCAGAAGTGGTCCATCTGGCCAGTTCTGGATCTGGATTTCTCGTGATGCTTTAGTCAAGGTAGGTGACTGGGCTGCACCACCTAGAAGATAACCAGGACTGGGATTTTCAGTTTCCCAGATGGCTTATTTATAAAGTTGTGCTGCAGACCACAGGACCTGTCATAGGTCTGCTTGGATGTCCTCAAGACACATAAGCTATCTACCATAGGTAAAAAAATGCAATAGGAAGAGTAAGAAGGAAATGTGAAGCCTTTTATATCTGAATTTTAGGTATCAGTTACAATCAGTTCTACTACATTCTATTGGTTATATGCAACTAATGAACTGTTGAACACTATACCAAAAACTAATGCTGTACTATATGTTGGCTAACTGAACATAATTAAAAAAGTTCTACCCACACTGAAGGGGAGCAGTATGGTATTTCACCTTTTGAAGGGGAAGAATCATCAAAGAACTTGTGGACATATTTTAAAACCATGACTCCATCCTGATAGAAAGTCCAACTAAGGTTATATACATAGCTAAAGCATTTTAAGCCCAAGAATGTCATTCAGTAAGCAATAGTGCACTCTAAATCATTGAGATGGTTCAAAACTTACAATAAGATCAAGACACAAATAACTTGTCAATATCTGGCATACATTACCCTTCCATGGAGCACACACAACCACTATCAAGACAAATGAAGATCATATCTTTCATCCATATAAGAAATTTTCTGGATTATTTTTTAAACAAGGACAGATTGGATTGATTATTGATGAAAACAAGTCCCATGTAAACAATACGGGTACTCATTCTCCATTCGAAGTTTCCTATAAGTCTTTCATCAGCTCTCTTTGTGAAACAAAGAATATCCATTTAAAAATTACATGTTCTTGGGAGCACCTCAATTGGGTAATCAGCTGACTCTTGATCTCAGCTCAGGTCTTGATCTCAGGTTCATGAGTTCAAGACCTGCAATTGGCTCCATGTCCAGTGTGGAGCCTACTTTAAAAAAAAAAAAAAAAAAGGAAAAGGAAAAGGGAAATTTAATGTTCTTCTGTAGCAAAATGGTGTTTTTATCACCATTACTACTCAGATATGTAAGTTTATAATGACATTCATAGTACATACTTTGTGCACTTATTCATGAACATTACATTGGACAAGAGAAGAAAAATGCAATGACTTTGTTAGGACTGTATTTTAATAACTTGAGCTAAAAGATTTTCTGTTTTGTGCACAGAACAGAATTGATTTATGAGTAAGGATGAAAGCATGTTCATCTTTTATTCCCCAAATACTCCTGTTCTAACAAAATGTCAATTTAAATTGATTGGTGAGCTAGAGCAGCACACTTGCATACAACTCAGGAATTGGCATGCTCAGCCTAAAGCTTAAAAAACTAACATTTTTGTAATTTCAAATACATGTGCTCAAAGTTTAAATGAGAAGTTTTTTTTTATATTTGACATGTATTTTTATTATACTATTAGTTTAAATGACAATGTATGCTTCCTTGATTTAGCTACTAATAATCATTTTGTCTGAGATTGTTTTATAAGCAATTTTTAAGAGATTATGCTGAGTGAAATAAGTCAAGCAGAGAGAGTCAATTATCATATGGTTTCACTTATTTGTGGAGCATAACAAATAGCATGGAGGACATGGGGACTTAGAGTGGAGAAGGGAGTTGGGGGAAATTGGAAGGGGAGGTGAACCATGAGAGACTATGGACTCTGAAAAACAATCTGAGGGTTTTGAAGGGACGGGGGGTGGGAGGTTGGGGTACCAGGTGGTGGGTATTATAGAGGGCACGGATTGCATGGAGCACGGGGTGTGGTGCAAAAATAATGAATACTGTTATGCTGGAAATAAAAAAAAAATTAATTAAAAAAAAAAAAGCAATTTTTATTTACAGATTGATGTTCATGGTTAGTTACAAAAGATGAAATGTTACTAAAATGGATTAGGTAAGTGTGTAATTAGAAATGCTTAGCATTATTTTTAACATATTGTTAGGTTTCAGAAAACATTTTTTCAATATTAAAATTCAAAATATTGGTTGAGTTTCAAAAAGAATGTATCAATATAATTTGTATGCACATGAATTTTAGTTTTTTAAAGTATAAATATAATTTAAAATATAGTTGCATTTACATGAAAGAATCTGTAATCAAGTAAAAACAACAAACATGCTGACAGGTCCTAAAATTTTAGTAAAATAATGCTCATTTTAAGTTCCATAGACTGAACCAAGACTTCAGTTGCATACCCACGATGTTCAATCATTCTTGCATCTCAGGAATGAGCAGCAATGATGACATCTATTTTTAATGCCATCATTTTCTTAATGTATCAAATTACTCATGAAGTTAAATGTACTTGCTTATATCATGTTACTGATTGAAAACTAGTAGCCCATGTTTGAATTGAATTTTTTTAATTGCTATAAAAAGAGAATGTCAGTTACTTTATTAGTTATGGATGTTTTTCTACTCCTTTTACTGTTCTACTCACCACTGATGTGTTAGTATCTGAACACTAGGCATCTGAATGACTTGTTTTCATTGAAGTTACCAACAGTAGAAAATGACCAACATATATCTTTCAAGGCTATGCACAGTACCTATAATTCATATTCATATTAATGAATGTTATTCTGTCATAGCCATGTTCAAGCCTAGCCTGCAGTGAAATAGGGACACTTGTTAAACAAGCTAGTAAATAAGCACCCTATTGCTCATATAATATTGGGTAAAAACGTCTTTCTCTTCACAATGATATTCATCACAAAACTGTATTAATCTAAGATAGTGTTGACCTTCAGTACTGCGAGGTCACAATTGGCCAAAAGACTTCAGTTTCTAAAAGGACCATTTCTGAGTTCTATTTCATCTAAAAAAATATCTTCAGACCCCCTCTGTATTTCACTTCTGTCATTACTCAGTAGTCTGAAAGTAATGGGAGTTTTATGTCATTTTTTACAAATCATTCAATTATCAAATTACCCATGAGTCTACCAACTTCCCTAAACCATTTTAAATATTCTTAAATCTTGTACTGAAGTTTCGATGATTCTATTTAGTGTGTTGAAAGACTAACAGTTTCATTTGAAAGTATGCTACTCAGTCTTTCAGACATCTGACCATTGGATACTTTCCAGAGTAGCTGAGATTTTTCCATTTTAAACTCCGAATGCTCTTGGAATTGAAAGGTAATCTTTTTCTGTGTATTAAACATACTATAATTTAGTATTTACTCTTCTTTATAAACAGGGTTTAATTTTATTTTGAAAGTCATAGTTTAGACTATATCAAGCTTGAAAACTAGAAAATCAGAATTCAAGTTGGGGTGTTCGGAGCATAATTGTCCAAAAGGCGCACAAAGGAAGTCTTATCCGGTACCCAAATATCTTCTCTGGAGTCATACAGATTTAAATTATAACATAGTGTAGAAAATCCTTCTATTATTAAAATTTTGTTGTTACATAGTAAAATAGGAACAGATGCACTATTTGCTAAGGTTCATTATTTACCATTAAAATATACATAGGTGGTGCTGAAATGAAATGTTTTTGCTACCTACAACAGTTCATCTTGTTGGAGTAGAACATATTGTGTCTGCATTTTATCCATGATTTTTGTATTTGTTTGTTTGTATTTGGGGGGAGGGCATTCTTGTTTGTTTGTTTGTTGTTTAACTTGTATTTTCAGTTCCACTTTCTTCCTTTTCATGATCTGTTGAAGATACTGATGTGGAAATTTGTAGTATTTGATAAGCTATGTATTGATAAGCTATGTGTTGTAGTATTTGATAAGCTGAACCTCACCATACTAACACATTGAATGGAATTTCTTCCTATCTCTATTTTTATATTGCTCTTTTCCCCCTTTTATGGACAGGTTTAAGAAAGCTAATCACTATTCATAAGATGTTCACAAGATGATTTCACATTGCATTTTGGATATAATTTATGTCATAATCTATTATAGATCTTTTTGTTATGCAAAGTAAAACTGAAGATGAAATATCCAGGTAAGTATTAGCTGTCTTGCTTGAGATAGAAGATGAAACAAAACTTTGTCTGAGGTAGGAAGACATTTTTATTATTTTGTAATTATTTTATTCTATCGCTTTGGAACATGAAACTCTGCCAAATTTTTTCAAACGCTTGTTAGTGTCTGAAAACTACTGCCATGTCTACAGTCCCTAGATCTCTCAAACTCTTATTTTTACCTCTTATTTATTTATTTTAAAAAGATTATTCATTTATTTATTTGGCAGAGGTCACAAGTAGGCAGAGAGGCAGGCAGAGAGAGGGGGAAGCAGGCTTCCCGCCGAGCAGAGAGCCCATTGCGAGGCTCGATCGCTGGACCCTGAGATCATGACCTGAGCTGAAAGCAGAGGCTTTAACCCACTGAGCCACCCAGGTGCCCCTTTACCTTTTATTCAATTTAAAGTTGTTTTGTCGTCAGATGCTCCTCCCCTTATTAACAGTTTAAGTTCTTACTACGGCCCTAACTTTTTGGGAACCTAAGTCCAAAGTGATATTCAGAGGAAAACACTGTCACCATCTGTTTTTAAGGGGAAATACTCTCCGCATGGTTTGCTCTTATCTACAAACATATAAAATGAAAAAATTAAGCTCAGGAACTTTATATTTGTGGATATGACTTGTTACTGTGTCTTGCCTGTCTTTAAAGACCCATGTAGACACGAAAACACACAGGAAATTAGTATTTGTAAGAATTCACCTGTTTGCATTTTTGCTGCTGAAGCTGCTGAGGTTACCTTCCTAACAAGGATGTTTAAATTGATATACCCATGACCGATGTTTCTTAAATGAATATTAATCCATTCGTAACAATTTTTTCCCTGTTTTCCTATGTTCTTTTCATACCACTCAGTTGCCAAATAAAAACTTAAATTTTCCCTTTATTGAATAATTGAATCAAATCACTATTTAAAAATTAATTCCACAAGCTTCCCTTAAACTACCACTTTATTATGTATGGTGTTCTGACAAACTGTCTTACTGATCTTTGTTTATTTCTTCGAAAGGTTACATACATTGCAGAAAATATTCTGACATAAACCTTTAAAAACATGTATTAAATTTTCTGTTGATGTCTACATGAATTCCTACTGCCATCTATCTTAGAATGCTTAACCATCTTTGTTTCCATAACCCCATTTCCAAGTATAAGTTAACTCTTTCTCTTCACCTTTCTATCAGTATTTCCATCACCTATTTTCTTCTCTCAAACCCACAGCTGTTTTTTAACTCAAATGCTACTTATATTTTTTTAAATTTTCTTTTTTTCCAAAGATACATGCAGAAAAAGGATTAAATACATTGTTTCTGAAATGTTTCTTCATATTTCTATAATTTCCTCAAATACTGTTTTTGTTTTAGATATTACAGATTGTGAGAATATGAAGAATCCGTGGGATTTTACATGCCCACATAGATTTCGCCTTCAGAGGAAATATATTCTCTAATATTCTTCTAATATTGCCATTTCACAACTTTTATTTCAATCCATATATAATATTGTGGGAAGCAGAAACTTACATTGGTTCCCATAATCTTTAGCCACTGGTAATATGCCCTGTATAATCCCCTTCCTCTATGGGTGGGACCGGTGACTTGCTTCTAGTCCATGCAATATGGGAAAGGTGATGGGTTGATCCTCTCCTGAATGGCTGCTCCGTTCTTATTATCTCATTAGAGTCGATATTAGTAGAGTAGAGAGAGAAACCCTCCTGCTTGCCTCGGGGAAGCCAACGGCCGTCAGATGAACTCCTGTGGGGAGGGCCACATGGCAGAGAACTGCAGATGACTGCTAGAAGCTGAAGGTGTCCTCCAGCCAATGATCATTACGAAGTAAGTGTTGTGAGTCATATAACCACAACTGAATCTTGCCAACAACTGCATAAATTTGGAAAAGGACCCTGAGTTCCAGAAAGAAACATGGCCCAGCCCACATAATATTTGGAAACCTTGGGAGACCAGAAGCGGAAAACCCAGCTACACTTTCTTGTACTCCTGACCTACTAAACCACGAAATAACTGTGTGTGCTTCTAAGCTGCTGAATTTGGTGATAATTTGTTATGTGGGAATAGGAAACTAATACAAATATTTACACTATTGTGACTGAACATAGCTAAGCATTGCATTATACTAAGTTTATATTTCCTTTTATATGTAACTTTTTGTTTCCTTGAAATTAAAGAGTAAGGTTTTTTATTTTATGCTTAGTTACACATGTGCCTATGACTAATTATCATAAAATTCTCTCTAGTTGCATAACCCTTCTCTCAGAATACTGACACAACTCTACCTTGCAGACACTGTTTTGTATGCTCCAAGGGGACTGGATTCCTCTCTTTATGCTCTGGATTCCCTCTAGACTGACCTAATGAACAAACGTGATTCTAGGATCTCCCTTTCATATCAACCTGAAATGTCCTTTTCTTCTCTTTAGGGTGGCTTTTCTGTTTCTTGTATCTTAGGTTTTCCATTTCTTTGTTTTCTTTTTTGCTTGGAGGAACGAGATCCCCCAGTAGTTTCCCAAGGAAGCATACAAGGTGGATACATTTTGTAGTAGAACCCCAATCTCTTCAGATAATGCCTGTGAAATTCAGTTAGAATTGCTCTGATTCACTTTCTTCAGAATTCATTCTCTCTTTTCTTTAAGAAGATACAAGATTCAGTAATATGAGATGATTGAAAAAAGAAATCTGGATCTTCCTATCTTCAGTGTACATTCACCTCCATTTTCAAAATTTCCTAAGTGGCTACCGATTTCTGAGTCTTTCAAGAGTTTGGTCTCAGTCAGGTTGTTTATGGCATTTTTATGGCTTTAGACTTGATCCTCCTTCAACATCAAGTTTTCTAAGTTGGCTACCATGATTTTCTTGGATGTACTCTCCTTTGGTTTTCAAAGCCAGGCATTTTGGAAGGTTACCTCTACTGTGCAGGATCTAGGGGTTGGTGTGACTCATGTGAAGGACAGACCACTCCCTTCTCAAGAAAAAATTCTGTATTTTTGAGACCCCTCCTGATCGTGGAGTAGGTTTGTTTTCTTGTGTTGTTGTTGTTGTTTGTTTGTTTTATTTGTTTGTGTTTCTGCTTCTCCTACCTATTTTCTTACTGCCTTTAATCCTTTGATGGGAAGGCAGTGTTCATTCACTTTTCACATATTTTTCAGAGGCAATTACTCCTCTTGTAATCATAAGTTTGCTATGTCCATGGGAGGAAGTAAGTTCAGGTTCTTACTATCTTGCCATCTCGAACTCATCCCTCCTATGTGGTGTGTTCTTATTTTGTTTTTCTATTAAAACAAGACTTTCAAACTGCCCACATCATATATTAGGCCAAATCGTGTGTGATATACATGTTTCTATTTTCTAGAAATATGTGTATACCAACAATGCCATTCATCAGGGAATTAATGGGAAGAAATAGCACAGTGCTTCATTTTGTTGTATTCATGTAGTGGTGATGGTATTGTCTTTGAAGCAGTTCTTTATTTTAATGGAATTGTAGTTATTCTCCAGCTTGAGGTTCCAAAACTCTCTTCAAATTCACAATAACTCACTAGTTGATGATGCCAGCTACCTTTATTATACGATTCAGAATAAAATATTGCTACAAGAGCTGTTCTATTAATACAGAACACATTACCTAAAGCTTGGGTAATTTGGGCTCGGGAGTTCTTTGTCATCTTTACAGTGGAGTGTTGCATTCACTGAAATAACACATTAAATTTGTGTGTTCTTAAGCACCTGGCTTAATTGAAACTCATAGTGATGATAGCACAATAACTGGCCTGAATAATAAACTATAGACAATCACTGTGCAGTGAAAGGTGTCAAAGACGTGCTGTTATGGAGTCAAAGGCAGTAACAGGGCCTTTTATTTGATTCAAAGGTGGGGGCAGAAGTGGAACTTTTTTCCCAATATACAACTGCCGATTGATAGTGTGGTAGTCTGATGTTTAAACTTTCAATTAACATTGATGTGCTTTAATTACACATCAAAGAAAGCATGAAGAAGCTATTATGTTTTTGTTTCTTCATATGACACATCAACTTTGATTTAAAAAAAAAAAACAAAACAAAAAAAAACAAAAAAACAAGGGGCCACAGAGACATATTTAAAATGGAAGAACTTGTAGAGATAGAACAAGTACAAATAACCCAAAGCACAAAGATGATTTGAATCTCTTAGTGATGAGTTTATAACTGAAATTGGAAGCAAGAAGCAAATGATTTGGAGACCCTAATAAGAATCTAGGAACTGTAAGTCTTTTATTAAAAGGAAGATCTGCTCTTGGCAAAGATTCCCTGGATGGCTCTAAATTTACATTGAAAATAATTCCAAACACTGTGGTCACCCAGAATAATTGGTATTTGTGTGATTCTAGAAGTTTTCACCAAGCTCTAACTGGGGTCTAGTTTCAAATAGATGGCATTCCAGTGTAACTGAAACACAGACGTGTTTTTTTTTCTCACCAAACTGCAGTGTTTTTTTAAGGTAAGATTACACAATACCAGCATTATTGTCTATGCTGATGTGTCCATAATTTGTCTGACATGCTCAGATGGATGGCTGTTTTCATAGGAAGGAAATAATTTCAGCATTATGACAGAGTCTGCTATTGGGGATTATAAAAGAAAACGATGCTTTGATACCATAAAGCATTGTATCACAAATTCTTATTAACAAAATTAAAATTTAAAATAAACAGAAAATATGTAATTGCATCTGATAAATTTAGGCTTCTTATTACCTTTGCACTTTCAGCTAAAAATCTTATTTTAAAATGTTACACTCTGTATTAGTCAGTATTCGCCAAAGAAACAGAACCAATAGGGTATGCAGAGAGAGAGCTTTAGGGATAAGATGAGATTAAGAATTGGCTCACGTGGTTATGAAGACCAAGAAATCCCATGACCTGTCATCTGCAAGTTGAAAAACCAGGAAAGCTGGTAAGGTAATTCAGTCCAAGTTCTGAAGACCTAAGACTCTAGGGGCTGATGGTGTACGCCCCAGTTTGAGTCTGAAAGCCCAAAAACCAGGAGTGCCAATGTCTGAATGCAAGAAAAGATCAATGTTTCAGCTAAGGCGAAGATCAAATTCACCCTACCTCTGCCTTTTTGTTCTAGTCTTTCAATGAATTGAATAGTGCCCACCTGCATTGGTAGGGTGACCTTCTTAGTCCACTTCAAATGCTAGTGTCTTCCTGTGACATCTTTACAGACACACTCAAAAGTAATGTTTTACCAGTCATCCCGGAACCCCTTAGCCAGGCTAAACTGACACATAAAATTAACCATTATATACCTGATATTATAATCCTATAAAAAGAGATATCATAAATTTTGATACTATTGTTTTCATGTTTTATTTTAATTCAATTAATTAACATTTAATGTATTTTTGGTTTTAGAGGTATAGGTTTGTGATTCATCAGTCTTATATAAAACTCATTCTATCACATGCCCTTCTTAATATCCATCACCCTGTTACCCTATCTCTCCACCCCTCATCCCCTCCAGCAACCCTGTTTGTTTCCCATCATTAAGAATCTCTTATGGTTTGTCTCCCTCTCTGATTTCATCTTGTTTTATGTCTTTGTTTTCAAAAGGTATCAAACAAAATACATTAAGGTGGTTTTAAATATCTGCAGGGACAAATGAATAGATCTATAACAGTTAAATAGATAATGGAGAATGGAACAGAGAATAAGAAATTTGGAAAGATGAGTCTTACATCAGGTATTAGTGTCGGGGTCGCGCCCCTAAGATGGCGCCGGCTACATAGCCCGAGCAGCACGGACAGCCTGAAAAACAACCGCCCTGGCCACACGTGACCTCGTGCTGGTCACATGAACACCGCATGCCACCACTGCCTACAAGCCCCAGATACCTCCTGTTCACGTGAACACCTCTGTGATTGGCTGTATACCTCCTGTTCATGTGAACACCTCTGTGATTGGCTGTATACCTCTTGTTCACGTGAACACCTCTGTGATTGGCTGTTATGCCCTATATAAGGCAAGGGAACTTCCCCGCAGGGGAAGGAGAAAGAAAGGAGGAGAAAGATCGACCAGGGAATAAATAAGAGCTTGTGCATCGACCTGTGTGTGTGTGTGTTGGTGTTGTGTCATCTCTGCAAGCAGGGAGAGCGCGACATATTAGAATTTCAGATGCAAATAAAAGAAACCCAAATACAATTGGATTAAACTCCAATAAAATTATGGGTTCAGTAATAAAGAGTCAAGAGAAGTACAGTGAGTTTTTCTTTCCCTGTTTGTAAGATGAAAGATTAAAACTAATGATACCTAAGTTTTTTTTTTGTTTTTTTTGTTTTTTTTTTTAATCCAGCAAAAATGCCTTTATTTTTTTTAATTTGTAATTTATTTATAATTTTTAATTTTTTAAATTTCTTTTCACTGTACCAGAATTCTTTGTTTATGCACCACACCCGGTACTCCATGCAATATGTGTCCTCCATAATACCCACCACCAGGCTTACCCAACATCCTACCCCCATCCCTTCAAAACCCTCAGATTGTTTTTCAGAGTCTATAGTCTCTCATGGTTCATCTCCCCTTCCAATTTCTCCTTTCCATCTCCCCATGTCCTCTGTGTTATTTCTTATGCTCCTATTCTGACATTTAAATTTCATTTTATGAGCTGCTTTGGGGGACCAAAATATATAACTACTTTGAAATTTATTTATTTATTTATTTATTTATTTTTAAGATTTTATTTATTTATTTGAGAGAGAGAGAGAAAGAGAGATCACAAGTAGGGAGAGTCAGGCAGAGAGAGGGGGAGGTAGGCTCCCTGCTGAGCAGAGAGCCCTGTGCGGGGCTTGATCCCAGGTCTCTGGGATCACGACCTAAGCTGAAGGCGGAGGCTTAACCCACTGAGACATCCAGGTGCCCCTGAAATTTATTTTTTAATTCTATTTTATTTTTAGAAAATAAAGCACAAAGTTTAAAAGCAAATACTTAAATAATTTCAAGTAAACAAATCAAACAGAAAATTTAATTGTAAGAAATCATATGTATTAAACACTTATATTCTACCGTGAATTTGTTTGTTTATGAATGTTTCCAACTTTTACAAATTGAAAGACAATTAGGAAATCAGAAGGGCATACTTTAAAACTTATGATTCAATAGATAAAATAAGGTAAAAATCATTGATTTTAGAATTAGGTAAATAAAGGCATAAATCCCAATTCTGTCAGATTTTAGCTGAATTATTTAGGATTAATATGTTTATAATTGACAGAAATCCCATTAATCTATTTTAAGCAAGAGTGAAAAATTAAAGAAAATCTGGAGTACATCTGGCTCTGAACACAGCCAGATCCCAGAAACACAAACAAAATATTTAGGAGAGTATAACATATAATCCATTATTAAGACTTGTTCCAGGGTGCAAAGAGGTTCCCAAAATTAATTTAAAAAGCATTAATTGATTTGCAACAAATGAAACAGTCCCAGGCCAAATCAGGATATAAGGTCAATCCATTCTGAGGCACATGCTCTCTCTCTCTCTCTTTTTTCCTATCTGAGCAACTTGAGTGGTTGTGCTTTAATGTTTAAAGACACTTTTGGAATATTAGGTAAGATTGCTTCCAGCAGTCACAGATAGCTTCATAGTTTTTTAATTTAGCAGTCCCTGAGGGAAGAAGGCTTTTCTCTTCTATTGTCTGCATATCAGTTCCAGAGAATACTTTATTCTTCTTAGTTTATATGCCCATGAAACCAATCTATGTTATCAGGTGATAACGTAACATAACTACTTCATTTGAGGCATCTGTAAATACCAGTGAAATGGGTAAATCCTGTTAACAACCTTTTTAGGAATCACATGTTATAAGGAAAAGTAACTCCCTCTAAAAAAAGGTTGATGGCAGAAAAAGAAACAGATATGCTACAATAATTTCAGGCCTTACACTTATTAATTAACTCTCATAAGTCATGACGTTTAATTGGAAACTGAAAAATAACGTATTATCAAATAATTGTTGTTAAGATTGAAGTTGCCTCATATACTGCCTGGGAAATAGTGAATAGTTATTACATTTTAAATAATTTAACCCTTTCTGTATAGAATACAAATAACCACAAAGTGAAATAACCTGAAATGTCAGAAGAAAGCCACGAATTATTGGTATAATTAATGCCAAAGAAAAAATGTCTAGAGAAAGACATGTAAATGAGAGTAGAGAAAACAAACATTTGTGTTGTATTTTGAAAGTTAATGAAGATTTACAAGTACAAAATGCACTCATGATTTTATTAGTGAATTCTATGAAACACAGAAGGAAGAAAAGAACACTACTAAATTCTAATTATTTGAGTGAATAAAGGAGTAAGAAGCACTTCCAAACTTATTCCATGAGGAAACCATAACCTGATACCCAAAACTTGACAAAGATATTATGAGAAAAGAAATTATAGACTAGTTTCAATAGAAGAAATTGAGGGAGGGCTAAAGAAGCTATTTTAGAATGGCCTAAAGTTCATGGCAATCAAGATTTATGCCTATTGTCATAGAATATGTATTAGTGGACCTCCTTTTACTGTAAAAAATGCTCCAATTTGGGTAATAAATTACGTGTTCACACTAGTTATTCTCCACAACACTAATAATGTAGATAATTTCACAATGGAATTATAGTGAAATTTTGATGAGGAGGCAATTCTAATGGCTTTGTAAATAATCAATGGCAGTACAGGATGTGATTAAATATTACATATATTTTACCTTAATGGTGTAAGGATGAAAATTTTAATAAAATTTGCTCATTCAGAAAAAAAAAGTGTAGTTTGAGCCATATTTGACATTATAAACCAGGATCAAATCCTTGCATATAAAAAAATAAATCCATAATAATACAAAAAAGGAGTACATTCTTTGACATAAGAATAAGAGCTCTCTTCAAATTGCTTCAAAATTCATAGAAACTATTGATAAACTTAATTTTATAAAAATAAAATATCTTATATGTTAGTATTTCAACATGTAAAGTAAAAACACAAATGGAAAAATTTAAAAAATATATATTACTTATCACGAAGTCTATCATCATTTGTATATTAAGAACTTGTAGAAATTTGTAAGAAAAAGACCAGAAACTTCGAAGAGTAGGTGAAATGGATGATTTCGCAGCAAAATAATTACAAATGAATCCAACTATTTCCAAAGATCCCTCAACCTCACTCACAGCAAATGTAATAAAACTAGACTGAAATGTGAATTTCAACTCATCTGACTTGCATAAAACTTGATTTAAAACAACTTTATTAACAAGATATAAGAGGAAAAAGGTATTCAGAGATTCTAGGTAGAAGCCTGAAAATTCCCTCTGCAATACCGTTCTCCCCCCAACTCCACCCCTTCCACGGGGGATCCCAAGAGCAATCCCAATAAAAACCCGCTTTAAAAAACCTGATTTAAAAAATCCTACTTTTAACTCCATCTTGGTGTCTGCTTCCCAGGGAAGCCAACCTGAAATATCAAATTATTTATGGAATAATGTATGCATGTGGCTATTCAAGACAACTTTTTTTCCCCTTAATAATAAATATTTGAAAACAGGTCAAATGTATTATAGAGTATTTGGTTTAATTGAGTATAACACATCCATACAATTTTAATGTATACATCTTAAAAATAGGAAGTTTTCTACATACTGATGTGAAAATATTCCCATAATATATATGTAAATGTATTTATGTATATATCAAAGTACAGTGTGTACAGAACACTGTCTTTTGTGTGGAAAGGACTGTTTCTCTCTCCATAAAGAAGTATTACTAAAATATGCAAGAAACTACAAATAGTGGCTAATTTTGAAAAGTATTAGCAGAAATCTTTAAAATTAGGGACAGAGAAGGAAGAAAGAAATTCCAGTGTTTATGATTTACATATACTAAGTTTTTAGACACAGTTATTCAAAGAAATTATCTATCTATCTATCTACCTATCTTAATCATCTATAATTTGTGTATCTCTCTGCCTGATGATTCTTCTCAGAATTTACCTCTAAAAATTATGTTTAATGAAGTATTTTTTAACTTGGTTTCCTTAATTCTTTCTTTCTTTTTTTTTTTTTTTTAAAGATTTTATTTATTTATTTGACAGAGAGAGATCACAAGTAGGCAGAGAGGCAGGCAGAGAGAGAGAGGAGGAAGCAGGCTCCTTGCCGAGCAGAGAGCCCGATGCGGGACTCGATCCCAGGACCCCGAGATCATGACCTGAGCCGAAGGCAGCGGCTTAACCCACTGAGCCACCCAGGTGCCCCTCCTTAATTCTTTCTTAAAGCTTTCTGGAATAAAATCCTTCATGATGGTCTGTTATTTCTCATGTGTCAATTTTATCCATTAAAAATGAGCCCTTTATTTGTTGTAGTGGAAGTGCAGACAGCATATGACTACTCTGATTTCCCCATATACTCTCTTGAATCAGCCTCCTTACCTCCTTCAGGTAAGTATCATGCACCAGTATCCATACTGAAGAATCATAAGTTAAACTTCCCCCAAGAATCCCTTATTGAACTCTACATATCACACATGAGCCAGCAATTGCCCCATTTAATACACATCCAACCAGGGAATATGATGTAAGCCTTCCCTTCTGGCAAGAAGGAAACATGCACATTCTCCAAATACGGTTCTCTTAAAAAGTGCTCTCTGCTGAGTGGGGAGCCCGATGCAGGGCTCTATCCCTGACTCCTGAAATCACGACATGAGCCAACATCAAGAATTGGGACACTCATCCAACTGAGCCACCCAAGCACCTCAAGCATTGCTATTTTGAATTTGGTGCCTGATAAATCTATTTTCTGGATATCCTATGACTATTCTTACTGCCTATTTTCTGAGTTTGTTTTGCTTTGGTGCAGTTTGGTTTGGGTCAGTTTTTTTATTTCAAAAATTGCAGCAATATTTTGAAGCTCTCTGTAGGTTATATTTCCCTGGAGAAGATTTAATTTCACCTTTATTAAAAAACACTAATAATCCCAGATCACTTTTCCTGCACAGTGATGGAGGTTATTTGAAGCTGGCTTCAGTCCTGTAAGGCCCAGTGTGCCTGGTGCATCCAACCTTCAACTCCTACATGAAAGTGTGGCATTTTTACCAAGCCTTCTTTTTATTAGGATATTAAGGGTTTTGTTGTTATTCTGGTTTGTTTTGCTCCTTCCTTCCTCAAGTCTTAGATTATTTTGGATTGTCTTGATTTGTCTGTCTTTGCCTCAAAGTTTTGGAATGGGCATATTATTTGAAAATGTAATACAATATCAAATACTAGGCTTGCCCCTCTAGAATTTCTGTGTGTTCTTCAATTCCAATCCTAAAATTATCACTGTCTTGGTAGTACTGATACCTTTAGAAATATTTTTAATTGATTCCTCAGATTTTCAAGTTGTTTTCCATTGAGGAGTTGGCCCCAAACACCCTATTCTTACTATATGAAGGGTGATTGCCCCACAGTGCTTACTCTTACACATCTTATCTAAATGATTTTCCTTTTGCTTTAAATACTCCTTAAAGTACTATTAAAATGTTAGAGCCAGAAGATGTGAAAGGTTGCATTTTTTCTCCACTCTTTAGCAAGAAGACATCTTTTTTCCTTTTTTTAAAAAGATTTATTTATTTTTACAGAGCGAGTGAGCGAGAATGCATGCATGCAAGCCAGGGGGAGGAGCGAGGAAGACAGAGAATCTCAAGCAGATTCCCCGCTGAGCACAGGGTGGGCGTGACGGGGGGGGGTGGGGCAGATGGTTGGGGGGGATGGGCCCTCCATCTCCAGACCCTGAGTTCATGACCTGAGCCAAAACCAAGAGTCAGACCCTCAACGGATTCAACCACCCAGGCACCCCAAGAAGAAATCTTTTGTTAAAAAGTGTATTTGCAACTTGCACTTTTCCCTCACATGTGTGGTCTCAAGCAAAACTTAAAATTAAGAAAAAAAATTATCATTCGTGATCCTATTAAAATTCTAACACAAAGTAGTTCCTATTTAGCGCTTGTTTCCACATAATTTTCCTCTCCATTTCTTTGATTAACCATTAATAATCTAAAGGATCTCAGGTTTGATGTAACACATTGCATAAGAAATTATTTTCATCACAATAGACAACATAACACTATTAAAAATACAAATGTATGTACATTGTGCAACTACCTCTACACTCTTTTCCCTTAAGCAAGTATTAAAAATGATAAAAGAGAGCTTGCATCTTAGAAAATCAGAAATACTGGGCGCCTGGGTGGCTCAGTGGGTTAAGCCGCTGCCTTCGGCTCAGGTCATGATCTCAGAGTCCTGGGATCGAGTCCCGCATCGGGCTCTCTGCTCAGCAGGGAGCCTGCTTCCTCCTCTCTCTCTCTCTGCCTGCCTCTCTGCCTACTTGTGATCTCTCTCTGTCAAATAAATAAATAAAATCTTTAAAAAAAAATAATAATAGAAAATCAGAAATACTTAGTAACATTAGTAACACTTTGTAACATTTTTGTTCATAATTATTAAATAATTATAAATATTTTAAAGCACAGACTATCCTCAAGAGTAATGATTCTTTAATACACAATAAACAAACCAAAATTAAACAATCAAGAAAATTAATGCCTAAATATAATGTTATCGAGTTTTTACTTGTGCTCGCCAAAATGTTAAGCTCCTTGCATCCATTATCTGATATGACTCTCAGAACCATGAGTTTGGGAGCAAAGATGAGGAAGCAGGTTCAGAGAGGTTACGAGAATTGGTTCTGGTTACAGAAATAGTTAAGTAACAGGGGAAATACTGGAATTCAAATATGACTAAGAAAGTTTTTTTTAAGCACTTTCTTTATTAACTCTCAATTGAACATCGTAACCTGAAAGTAAATGACCTAATAGGGAAGGGAAAATGATTGCATCTGAATGAAGACTAAAAGGACCCAGTGTTGAGTGAGAGAGAGTAGTAGGAAGGCCTAGGGGAAAAAATGAAAGTGTTTGGGTCCTGGGAGAAGTTCATATGCAGAATGGCTATAGTTTCTAATGAGTCACTGCTCCTATCCTGAAGCCTGCTTTTTAAAGGATATACAGGCTTACAGGACTCCAAATACATTGTAGATCATACTCCCTCTTAAAATTGATGACTGATACAGTGTAGTAAGGACACTGTTTACATTGTTTGTGACATGCAGTGGCCTGGAGAATGAGAGGCAGTCATTTTACCTCAGATCGAAGATTACTTTTAAATAAAAATTAAAGACTCAGAATTAAGTTGAATGACAACAACCATTAAAATAAATCACATGTGTGAAATGCTATGAGTGTCTGAAATTGCAAAAAATTAAATAGAGATAAAAGAAATCATTTAACATGGTAAGAATTCAGCAAAATTGCAAACGCATTTGCAATTCAAAAGTGCAATGAAACAAATATATTTGATTATGATGGAATATGTGATGAAATGTCTCATAATTTATATATATTGTTTCTTTTTGAATAGCCCAGAAATTCAGTAACATAGATTATAAACTTAATTATAAAAAACTATTAGAAATTATAAGGGCTAGTTAACAGAGTAAAATATTGTATATAAATGTACATATATACATATAGTCATAAATACATGAATGTTTATAAAATGTGCATTTATGTACATACTTACACATATGTGTGATAATGAAGCATTATTTTTACGCATACATAATTTAGTTTAATGTACTTGATAATTCATTAAGTTTTGGTCTTCTATTTGATCCTCTTTGCCATTTCTATTGTTCTCAGATTATCCCTGATGTGATACAAATTAAATACATTATGCTTTACAATATATATTACGCTTTGCTTTCTGCTTTGTTATTTATATTCTCAAAGTCGGAAAATTTCAAATTAAGGCACAACAGAAAGTAAACCAATGCATTTGTGTTCAATGTTTTCCCACACTGATTCCTCAAGGAATAGTTACCAAAGCATGTTATAAAAACAATCTGCTAAGTAATGAACACTGTGTTCTTTGCCTATGATTTGGAATTACTACTTGTTTAAAATTATAATTAAGATCTTTTCATAATGCCAAAAAAGAAAAAAGAAGGAAAAGAGTCAGACACAGGAAGAAAAAGTAGGTGATTCAGGGATTTCTTGGATGTTATTTGATGCCTCTAATGACTAATAATGAGATTCTTTTCATATATTCACTTGTATTCTATATGCCATCTTTGATAAAATACCCATTCACATTCTTTTTTTTTTAAATTAATTAATTTTTTTCAGCGTAGCAGTATTCATTGTTTTTGTACCACACCCAGTGCTCCATGCAATCCGTGCCCTCTCTAATACCCACCACCTGGTTCCCCCAAACTCCCATCTCCCGCCCCTTCAAAACCCTCAGATTGTTTTTCTGAGTCCATAGTCTCTCATGGTTCACCTCCCCTTCCAATTTCCCTCAACTCCCTTCTCCTCTCCATCTCCCCTTTCACATTCTTGCCCAATTTTTTCTCTTATAAATGAGCCTTGAAAATTCTTTATATTTTTTGGTATAAGTCCTTTACCAGATATGTGATTTACAAATACATCTTTTAGTCTATGGCTTGCCTCTTCATTCTATAAGGCGCGTCTTTGGCAAAGCACAATTTTTTTATTTTGCTGAAGTGAATTTATTGATTCTTTTTCATTTAGGATTTCTATGTTTGGTGTCATGCTTAAAAACTCTTTGCCTAACCCAAAGTCACACACTATTCCTCCTATATTTTCTCCTGTGCCTCTTACAGTTTTATATTTTAGTCTACGATGTGTTGTGATTCATATACTTTTATGTAAGATCATCCACTTATTCCAGCACCATTACCTGAAAAAGGCTATTTATTCCACATTGAACTGCCTTTGTAACTTTGTCTAAAGTCAATTGGCCATATTTGTCTGGGTCTATTTCTGGGCACCTAGTTTGCTATATTGTTTATGAGTCTAACTTTTCACCAACAGGACATGCTATACTTACTACTATAGCTTTTTACAAAAATTGTTTTGTGTCTTGTATATCCTTTTTATCTCCACATGTTTTAGAATAAGCTGTTGAAATCTCCAAGAAATTGACATTTTAACATATTGATTGTTCTAATCCACATATATATATAGACTATCTCTTCATTCACTTAGCTACTCTTTGATTTCATTCATCAGGCTTTTTTTTTTTCTTTTTTCTTTTTTTCAGTGTACCTTATCAAATATAAGTGAATGCAATTTTTACTGAGATAAGATGCTAATTTTTACTGCAATAATTGTTAAGTCACACATATTCTTTAAGAAGTAACACAGAGAGACCTCCATGTACACAATTTCTCCAACAGTAATATTTTGTTGAGTTATAATACAAAGCCACAATCAAGATATTGACAGTGTAAAAATTCACAGGTCTTATCCGTATTTTCCCAATTTTACTAGAACTCGTGTGTGTGTGTGTGTGTGTGTGTGTGTGTGTGTGTGTGTTGTTCTGTAATCACTCATGGATGTTTGTACAAGAACCACTGTGATCAAGATTCTCAGCTGTTCTCACCAAAGTCTTTGTGTTGCTCTTTTATAACCACATCTACCTCTCATTTGTTCTTCCTTTTAAATAAATGCTTTAAAATGTTGTGATTTCAAAATATTATAAAAATGGAATCACAGGGGCATCTGGGTGGCTCAGTCAGTTAAGCATCTGCCTTCGGCTCAGGTCATGATCCCAGGGTTCTGAGATCCAGCTCCATGACAGGCTCCCTGCTCAGGGGTGAGTCCGCTTGACCCTCTCCTTCTGCTTCTCTCCTCTGCTTTTGCTCCTCTCTACCTCACTCGATTTCTCTCTCTCTCAAATAATAAACAAAGTATTTTAAAAATGGACTCACAGAGTCTGTAAACTATTGGGATTTGTTCTTATTACCAGGTATAATTTTTTGCAGATTTGTGCAAGTCTTGTAATAATCATTCATTCCTTTTCATTGCTGAAAAGTATTCAGCATTATATATGCACCACAGTTTGCTTATCCATTTACTCATTGAAGGACATCTGGTCTATCTTTGCTGGGAGTGGCCAGCAATCGCTGTGCTCACAGATGAAAGATTACTTCACACTTTACTGTGAAAGAGGGAAGAGGAGGGAGTCAGTGCTCAGAGACAAAGACCCTTTGTTCTTTGCTCCTGCTTTTATTGTCCTTCAGGATAATCACACATCCTTATCACTGTTTCTCAAGCACTGATGTGTGATAGGGGGTCTTACCAAAACTAGGAGGATCTGTTTATGGGAAAGATATGATATGCTAATCAGCACATTCCATGTCTTCTGCTAAACATAGCCTAAGGGGCAATACATACAGCTCTTAGATCACAGGGCAGCTGTTGGGGCTAAAACAGATTTGGGGAAGACAACTCCCCTGGGCATTCCAACAACAGAGTAGTCACAAAGACCTAGGCTTTCCAAAGGCCTACACCCTTCCCCCAAACCTTCCCTCTCCCCCAGCCGCCTTTGTGCTACATTTTAACAAGTCCGGTATTATGGCTGATTTCATGCTCTACGTTAACCCCAACATGTCTTTAGTTTTTGGCTATCACAAAAGATTGCTATGAACATTCATTTACAAGTTTTTTATTTGAACACACATTTTAATGTTTTTGGAAAAAAATGTCCAGGAGTGTAATTTCTGGGTAACAGGAAAGTTGCTTATTTATTTTTTAAGGCACTACTACATGAAAATGGAGATTCTTTCTAGAATACTCTCATTAAAATTCCTTTACTGAATATAGAACCATTTTGATTCTCTAAATGTACTTAATTCTGGTAGTTTGTCTTTTTTTTTTTTAAAGATTTTCTTTATTTATACAGAGATCACCATTAGGCAGAGAGGCAGGCAGAGAGAGAGGTGGAAGCAGGCTCCCTGCTGAGCAGAGAGCCCGATGTGGGGCTTGATCCCAGGACCCTGAGATCATGACCTGAGCTGAAGGCAGAGGCCTAACCCACTGAGCCAGCCAGGGGCTCAAAGTTTGAGCTTTTGAGTAATTGCATTACTTCTTATAAGCTGTCACATAAGCGTAAACTGTTTGTAGTATCTCTTATCATTTTAATGGCTGGAGGATCTGCAGTAATATCTTATTTCATTTGTGTTCTCTTTTTGTTTGTGAGTTTTGTTAGAGATTTATCTATCTCATAGATTATTTTTGAAGAATCAACTTTTTGTTTGCTTTTCTTCACTTTTCTGATTTCAATTTTATTTCTTCTCTTTTATTATTTTCTTCCTTCTATTTATTTTGGCTTTATATTACTCTTCTGGTTTCTGGAGGTAGGAGCTTAGATTATTGATTTGAAACCTTTCCTCACTTCTAAGATAAGCATTTTGTGCTACACCTTTTCTTTTCAGCACTATGTTAACTGTATCCCACATTTTAAAATACAACATATTTTCATTTTTCTTTATTACTTGTTAATTTATTTCAAGACTTCTTTGACCTGTCAGCTACATAGAACTGTGTTTTATTTCCAAGTGTTTAGAGATTTTCCTTTTATGTCTTTTGGTTTTTACTTTGATTGCATTATTGTAAGAGAACACACTGTGATTTCAATTATCTTAAATTTGTTGAAGTTTGTTTTATGGCCTGGGATATGGCCTAACTTGGTGAATACAAACAATTGCTTGGAAAAAATAAAATGAGATTCTGCTACTTTCTCTGGATTATTATAAAACAATTAATCCTGTTGATTGAGTTGCCCAGATCTTCTGTATTTGTGTTGATTTTCAACCTAGTGATTCTGTGTTTTCCTGAGAGGAGATGCTGAAGTCTCTGAATATAATTGTAGATTCAGCTATTTCTTTAGCCAAATGAGGGAAAAATTCAGCCATCATTTATTTGAATAAGTTTTTATTCCCAATATCTTTCTCTTCTTTTTTATGGAGCCCAACATTGTAAAGGTTAGATCATTTGTCATAGTCCCAAAAGTCCTTTAAACTCTGTTCACATATGTTGTTCATTCAGTCTTGTCTTTGCCTTTCAGATCTGGTATATTTTATTCATCTGTCCTCCAATTCATTAATTATATATTCTCTATCATCTCCACTGAATTCCTGGGATTTTATAGAAGTTTATTTTCCTTGTTCAGGAATTTTTCAGTTCTATAATTTGCTTGGTTCTTCTTTGTAACTCTTAATTTCTTGGATGAGATTCAATTTTTTATATCTCAAAGAAAATTTACTGCTGATTATTAAAGCATCTTTATGATGACTGCTTTAAAATCTTTAAAATCTGCTGGGTTGTCAGCTTATTCAACAGCTAATTTTTCTTAGTGTTATCAGTTGCTTATCTTTTCTCATTCAAGTTGTGGGTATCTTAGTTCTTCACATGGCGGGTGATTTTCAGTTATATTCTTGACACTATTTCTATTACTTTGGAGTCCAGGGTTCTATTTATGTCTTTTATTTTAGCAGATCATGACCCTGTTTACATTCAGTATGCAGGCCCGGAGCTGTTTTTATGGGCTGCTGTTCTGAAGGCAGTTTAATTTTTGGAGCCTTTTCTGTATAATGTTAGTCTACTTGGGTTGTCTAGTACTACTGAGGCTCCTACTGGTTCCTGCTTGTGCTGCATAAGAGGGCAAAAGAAGTACCTGCAAGATTAACTGGACTTCCAAGTGTTTCTTGGTGGTTCTTATTTTGGCAGCTGTCCACCTAGTAGGGGCCCCTGAACAGCCAGGTATCTTTGGGGAGGAGAATGACCACTATCTCTGTGGCACCCTTTCTCTTGGGTGGGGGATGTAAGACATCCTGCCATTGTGTGGTTCCTCTATTTCCAGGGATCCAAATACATTTATCTGCTCTTACTATCCTTTAGAGTTTTCTTTTGCTGTTTCCTATATTATTTCCAGGTTTTATACCAGGAATTAGGTCTCCATCATCTTATTCAGATGGTAATTATAGCATATATCTATTTATATTTATGCTTAAAGAGTTCACTTTTTGTTGCTAATAAAAATTATAAATTTTTACTTTGAAATTTAATTGCTAATCTCTAATATATATATATAAATTTGACAGACTTTTGTATCTTGCACTGGTATACTGAGACCTTGCAAAACTCACTCACCAGTTCAGGGAGTTTTTAAAAAATTTTTTGGAATTTCTTCATAGGCTTTTTAGTCACCTATGAATAGAGGTTTTAATTTTCACATGTATATTAATTGTTTTTCTTGCCATATTTTCCTGTCTACAACTTCCAGAATTTTGTTGAACAGCAGTGGTGAGAGGAGTCGTCCTTTCCTTATTCCATATTTTAGGGAAAAAACATTAAATATATCACAATTCATTGTGATGTTAGTTGTAGAGTTTTAAATGTTCTTTATCAATAAAGGTAGTTCCTTTCTGTTTCCAGTTTTCTGGGAATTTTTTTTTTTTTAATTTTAAACAGAGCTGAAAATTTGGTAATTATTTTTTCAGTATATATTGAGTAGACCATAAAGTTTATCTTCTTTAGTTTATTATGGTGAAAAATATTAATTGACTCAGAACTTGGACATGCTCAGCATAAAAATGAATTTCATCTCCTAATATTTTAATAAGAATTTTTGCATCTATGTGCATGAGACATATTAGTCTGTAGTTATCTGTTCCAGTCATGTCTTTTTCTGGTTTTGGAATCAGGAAATTCTGGTCTCAGTGAATTGGGAAGTGGCTCCACCTCTCCTGTTTTCTGGAAGACATCTGTAGAAGTAATATTTGATTCCAAAATATTTGTTAGACATTTAAATCCAGATATTTCACCTGATTGTTTTTTTTTTCTGTTACAAGTTTTTAAACTTTAAATCAATTTACTTGAGAGATTGTTGATATTTTCTGATAGGCTTATTATTATTACAAAGAAACAACTTTTGGCATTATTGGTTCCTTCTATTTTGTTTTTCTGTTTTCAATGTTATTAATTTTTAGTCTATTTTTTTAAATTAATAGACTTTATTTTAGAGAACAGTATTAGATTTACAAAATACAGTAGATTGCACAGAGTTTCCATATACCCTCCATGCACACAGTTATTCTACTATTATTAGCATCTTACATGTGGTAAACTTGTTACAGTTGATGAACCAATATTGATGCATTAATAACTAAAACCCATAGTTTACATTAGCTTACCTTTGTGTTATGAAATTCTCAAGTATCCATCATTAAAGTATCACACAGAATGTGTTCACCACCCTAAAAATTTCATGTGCTTCTCCTATGTTACGTTTCTTCCATTTCCTTCCCACACAACCCCTGGCAACCACTGATATTTTTATGATTTCGGTGTTTTTTTTGCCATTTCGGGAATGTCTTATAATTGGAATAATATAGTATATATAGCCTTTCAGACTGGCTTCTTCCACTTAACAATAACCATATAAGGTTTTTCCATGTCTTTTCATGGCTCATTTCTTTTTTACTGCTGAAAATATTCTATTGTACAGACTTACTTCAGTTTGTTTATCCATTCACTTAATAAAGAACACTTTGATTGCTTTTAATTTTTAGCAATTATGAATAAAACTGCTACAAATATTAATGTGCAGTTTTTGTGTGGATATAAGTTTTCAACTGATCTGGGTAAATAATAGGAGTATAATCCATGTAATCCATGAATGTACAGTAAGACTGTGGTTAGCTTTGTGAGAATATCAAACCATTTTCTGAAGGGGCTCTATCATTTTGAATTCTAACCAGAAATAAATGAGAATAACTGTTGCTTCATATCCTCACTGGTATTTGTTATTTTTAGCTCTTCTGAATTTTAGACATTTTACTGGTGTAGTGACTATCTCATTACTTTAATTTGCAATTTCCTAATGACATATGATGTTTAGTATCATTTCAAATGCTTATTCTCTAGCTGCTGATCTTACTGAGTGACTTGTGATCTTTGGCCCTTTTTTAAATTAGACTGTTTTCTTCTTATTTATTTTTTATTATTTTTTTTTTTTTACTATGTTCAGTTTGCCAACATATAATGCCAACATTAATTTTTGATGTAGTGTTCAATGACTCATTACTTGTGTATAACACCCAGTGTTCATCACAACCCTTGCCCTCCTTAATACTCACTACCCAGCTACCCCATTCCCCTCCCCACTCCCTTCTGTAACCCTCAGTTTGTTTGCCAGAGTCCAGAGTCTCTCATGGTTTGTCTCCCTCTCTAATTTCTTCCCATTTAGTTTTCCCTCCTTTCCCCTATGGTCCTCTGCGCTATTCGTTATGTTCCAAATATGAGTGAAACCATATGATAATTGTCTTTTGATTGATTTATTTCACTTATTATTTAATTTTAGATGTTCCTTGTATATTTTGGACATAGTCCTTTATCATATATGTGCTTTACCCCAGTCATTTTCTCCCAGTCTGTGGTTTGGCTTTTCATTCTCCTAATACATCTTTCATAGAACAGAGGTTTTAATGTTAATAAAGGACGAAATCATTTTTTTTCTTTTATGGATCATACTTGTGATATGTATCCAAAAACTCAGCACCAACCTATTACTTAGATTTTCTCTTATGGTATCTTCTAGAAAGTTTTGTAGTTTTGTGTTTTACATTTAGGCCTGTTATACATTTTGAGTTAATTTTTTGTGAAAGGTGTAAGGTCTACATTTACATGTATTTATTTATTTTTCATGTGGATATTAACTTTTGTTGAAATGATAACCATTTGCCCTTTGGAGTACTTTTGCTTTGTGAAAAATTAAATGAGTGTATTTCTGTCATCTATGTCTGGGCTCTGTATTCTGTACCACTGTTCTAATTTGTTTTATATGTCTTTTCTTTCACCATGAAGCCCACATTTATTGCTCTCTCCCTTTGCTTGCTTTGTTTGTAATCTTTTCTTCTTTCTCACAATTCTTAAGGTGAAATTTTATATTATGGACTTCATAACTGTTCACTTTAATACAAGTATTTTAAAGCTATAAATTTCATTTAAAATTGTTTTAGATACATCCCACCAGTTCTGATATGAGGTATTTTCACTTTTATTCAGATAAAAATCTTCTTAAATCTCACTTGAGATACCCTCAATGGCTCATGAGATTTTCAGATGTATGTATTTTAGTTTCCAAATATTTGGGGATTTTCCAGACATCTTTCTCTTGTTTATTTCTCATTCTATTATAGTCAGAAAACATGTTTTGTATGATTTATGTTGTACTTTTAAATATACTTGTCAAGGTTTATTTTATGGCAAGAACATAGTCTATCTTGGTGGATCTTTCACGGGTACTTGAGAAAAATGTATATCCTTTTTTTTTTTTGATACAGGTCCTACAAATATCAGTTGGATAAATGTTCATCAGATATTCTATATCTTTACTGATTTTCTAAATATTTATTATGTTAATTACTGAGGGGGATAGTGAATATCCTGTTTGTTCATTGGTGTATGCATTTTATCTCTTCATCTATGTTGTTCTACTTTTTAGGGGAGAATTTACTTCTTGTTCATCTTTTTTCTTTGAAGCCTCAGCCATGTCTTCTACATTGGCACCAAGCGCACCTTCCTTCAGTGGCTCAGCTTTGTATGAAAAATTCTACAATGCATTTATAGCTTACTCTGGAAAGCTCTTTGACAGCGAGATCCATGTTGGCAATGCTTCACTTTTTTCTAAGGACTTTACGGTTTTTTGCACATTCATGTGAAATGGGTTAGAAAAAGCGGTAGAACAGAAATTTTAAATCAAAGATTATTTTTCAGAAATATGATAACATTCAGGAGACAAAATATTTTGTGCCTCACAGTAATTATGTATGTATGTGTGTGTATATAGATAGATAGATAGATAGATATAG
Organism: Mustela erminea; assembly: GCF_009829155.1. Taxonomy (NCBI): domain Eukaryota; kingdom Metazoa; phylum Chordata; class Mammalia; order Carnivora; family Mustelidae; genus Mustela; species Mustela erminea. The sequence goes on from NC_045626.1 coordinate 41,392,616, forward strand.
ATATAGATATATAAAATTACCTAAGACTGTCCAGAAAACTCAGGGGACTGAGTTTTCACTGAGGAGCAAAGGAGAATATTTTCACTAAATACATTTAAAGGGCGCAATGAAATGCATATTTTTCTCCAACTCACCTACCTGAATTTTGCTTATTCAAAATAAGATAAATAAGTATTTATTTTCATCCACTAAACCAGTGGATATACTGAATTAGAAAACATATATTTAAAAATATATATAGACTAATAGTTCTGGTTGGAAGGTAGTCCAACCTCTTTGTCCAGCCTCTTCTATGTGGCTGTATGGAAATATTTTGTAACTACAAAAACCAAAGTTTTAGTGGTGTAAAGTAACCTAAAGACTATGGAGTCTGTATCTGGATTTTAGTTTTTCAAGTGCCCTAAGAATTCACATTGTGGTAACACCTGAATCAGCAGTGAGCTTTAACAGACTTACACATAAAATTGCTTTAATTTACCACCTTACATATTAATAGAGGTCAAGTCACTGGTGTTATTTCATAGAATTAAATATTTTGCAGTCAATTCATTATTAAGGATGTCTAATTTAAAATTCTTACAGTAGCCTGACTTTGTTCTAGGCTGTTACTCCTTGCTGTTCCACTGTCTTTAATTATTCCTCCCCCTGCATGTATTGAAATGGAATGCCTCAAGGATACTGTGATGGCAACACAGAGCAGCATTGTTTTCCCTTATAATAGAACTTGGGAAGGATATTGTTAGACCACTAGGCAAAATAGAAAGGTGGATTTAATTTGCATCAAATAAATATATTAAAGTTAAATGAATCAAAAAAGATGCAAATGAATCAAAGATGCAAATTCATTATTAACATCTAGTTAAGAATGTTTAGAAACTTGTTTTACTTCTAAGTATTCAAACCCATCACTCCTACAGAGAGAAATGTGGCAGTTTCTTCTCCAGCAGGGCATGTGTCCTGTCAAAACATTGTTAGTTTGCATATAAGGTCAGAATGTAAAACACATGTCAAGGCCGTTGCCTCTTGCTCCTCAGCGTAGTAAAACAAACTTGTAAGCATTTCATTTTCCTACCTCATCTTTCCTATGCGAAATAACTAAAGTATTCCTTGGTTTCTGTGATGTAAGTAAAGGGGAAGAATAAGAAAGATTATTGTTTTGAGGAAAAGTTCTTTAAAGAAACTAAGTAAAATATTCCCTTATAAATTTCAGTGTGAGTTACTCATTTTTGTATTGGATATCAATGAGAAATCATTCATGTGTTGAATATTTACTACATTTGGAACCTTCTGAAGCATTTCTGCAAATGTCATATCCATAGGCTAAAGATTCTGTCCTTTTTCCAACAAAATGTGTTAGGCAATTTAAATTTCCAATTCTGCAACAACCAAAAACCATGGAATTAGCAATAGCACTACTTTGACTTATAGAATGTATGAGCTGAAACTAAATGATCTAGTACTGAATTCACAGTCTTAAAATTAACAACACAGGAAACAACAGATGTTGGTGAGGATGTGGAAAAAGGGGAACCCTCATACATTGCTGGTGGGAGTGTAAACTGATGTAGCCACTCTTGAGAACGGTATGCAGGTTCCTCAGAATTATACTTTCATTTACCTCCAGTGTTAATTTATAGTTTGTTTGTGATATCACTTTGTAATAAAAATATATAAATTTTCTTTCATGCATTTTTACTAAATAGATATATCAAACAAACAGATACCACTTTCTTTGTCGTACTGAAAGAAACAGAAGTCAATTCTAAAGGGTTATTTCTATTCTTAACTATGCTTGCAACTGTCACTAGCATTAGTTTTCTTTTTTTCTTTTTAAATCCTTTATTTATTTGAGAGAGAGAAAATGCATGTATGTACGTGCATGACTTGGGGGAGGGGAAGAGGGAGAGAATCTTCAGGCAGACGTCCCATTAGTGCAGAATCCACTGTGGAGCTTGATCCCATAAGATCATGACCTGAGCTGAAACCAACTGTTGGATGCTTAACTGACTGAACCATCCAGGCATCCCACTAGCATTAGTTTTCTAAAATACATATTGAATTATCACTGTCCTGCTTAAAACAATAGATAACAGAAACATATATTACTGACTTTGGCTTACTGCATCCTGACGGTCCAGTTACTTGATTTTTTTAGTCATGATATGGGGTATAACGCATACACACATATGAACATACACATATGATCATTTACACATGTGGCCTTTATAATCTTTTATTATAAGGCATATCACAAACTTTTTGTTCGATGCTCAGTGTGTTAAACACAGCTCCTGGTCATATAATATTTATTTTCCTTTCCTTTTATAATAATAGAATGTTGACATTCATGTGGACCCAGAGACATCCTGAATAAAAATTTAATTTCCTTGATGGTCTTGCACTTAAAGGTTTCAGATCTGATCTAGAGTCCACCAACTATGCACTGCCATGAATTTTGGAACACAGAAGGGAAGAGGCCCTTTACCTCTTCCTTTGGTATGCCTTTTTTGAGGTTTAACTTTTTTCTGTGGCAACACAGAGGTCTTATTAGCTAGTCAGTGGTTTTATAAGCTTCATTGGAGTAAAATACACATGTAATTCCATCTCTCTCTCTTTTTTTTTTAATTCAAATCCAGCAGGCTCAGAGAGTCAATATTCTTGGTTCTAGTGAGTCTCCCTGATTCCCCACCTTTATAGTTAACCATTATTTTAAATGTGTTCTTACCAAAAATAGTTAGACTGTTGTCTTACCTTCCATTGAAATCTGCCTGATTACATCTGCCTTGGGTTAACGGCAATCAATCTTCTTAACAAATCTTTTTAACATCCTTTTTATTACCTTCAGATGAATTTAATAAGTAATGTAACTTACATATACAATTCCAATAGGAATCAACACAATAGAATAAATATAATCTAAAGAAGAAGATAAAATTAATTCACAATAGATACATAATTGTCAATATGTAAATACTCAGTACAACAAAACTGAAAGAGAAATTATAGGCATGGTAATAGAGAGTCATCCTGAATACCACAGCCATAAATGTAAACTGATATAAATTTGTTGTATTAGCTATTCAAATACTATGTGCTACACTGACACCAGTGATGCAATTTTCTAAAATACTAAAATGCTGAACATTTTTTGATCAAATTAGAAATTTAGACATTACAATTTCCTTTTGGTTTACATGTTACTTGCATTCCTGGAAAATTAAAATCATATAAAAAATTAAATCACATAAGAATTATTTGCATGCACATGTGGAAGACCAAACATATAGTCTTAGATAAACATAAATACATTTTCATTTACCTGAATGTATAGCAAAATTTTCACAAATCACATGGGAACTGCCACAATTCTTTATGTGCAGAATATTTGTCACCTTAAGCTGCCAGTCAATAAATATCAATAATATCTCACAAGTTTTAATAAAATGAAACCAGCACACTTCTTAAATGCTGCATAGGAGGTGATTCTATACATATATAAACAGAAACATACACATGCACACACACTCCCTGCCTTTAAGAACCACTACCCAAGATTCTTTCTTCTGCTCTTTCTTCACTCTAAATACTGTTTATTCACTTCTCTAAGAATAAACTACAGCATACACTTCAAGGTCCAAGTGAAATATCCCCCTCTTACTGAAGACATAATTCAAGTTCTGAAAGTAAAATGGATCCCTCCTCTGATGTTCTACAAGTTTGTAACATATTGCATTGCATTACTGTTATTTATCCACTGGTTTTCTTTCATTTCTTGCTGTATCTTCAGCTCTCCCAAAGATAAAGCTTTGTCAAAGATCTGTGTTAGCATATGATTCATCTTCCTGACCTCTGCATCTTCAGTAACCTCATATGGAGAAAATGTTCCTTGCTGAATGAATGAATCTGAATCTCCTACATTTTTGCCCTTGTTTTCGTTCTGCTCCTTTCTTTCCCATACAGTCTAGTAAAATAACTGCAATTTCATAGAAGATAAATGTATCCCTTAAAGTTCATTATTTTATTTTATTTTTTTAAAGATTGTATTTATTCACTTGACTGAGAGAAAGATCACAAGCAGGCAGAGAGGCAGGCAGAGAGAGAGGGGGAAGCAGGCTCCCCGCTGAACAGAGAGCCCGATGGTGGGCTTGATCCCAGGACCCTGGGATCATGACCTGAGCTGAAGGCAGAGGCTCAACCCACTGAGCCACCCAGGTGCCCCTAAAGTTCATTATTTTAAATTTCTAAGTTAAACCACTTTGGACAGTCAATTATTACTATTAGTTTACTAGAATAATAATCTAAACCTACTAATTTATCTTCCTTGGGTAGGAAAAGTCAGTTATTGGACTTTTCTGTATTAGTTTCAATTATCAGAGCTTTCTTGTAAAAAAAAAAATCACTGTAGTATATTCTAAAATTTTAATTAGGAAAATTTATATGATTGTCCAAATACAGGAAAGAATGAATTTAATTCACATTAACATAATTGCTTTTTATTATATGTTAATGACTTAAAAATCCTAACATATATAATAGCTGGCATTTACACTGAAAGAAATACTCTTTCAGTATTATTCCCAATTAAATATGTTAATTAATAAAAATTAGTGACTAGAAGAATGTGAAATACTAGCTTAAGTTTTATTTGAATTATATTTCATCTGAAAGCCCCCAGACTTTATAAATCACAATTTTCTCATCTAGAAAGAAGAGTTCTATTGATACTACTATAATTCTTTATAATTAATTTCTCTACTTTAGTCTTTATGATCATTTTTGTTAAGTACTTAAAAATGAATCGGGCAACAAGACAGAAGAAAGAGAAATTAAGGAGTCAATCCCATTTACAATTGCACCCAAAACCATAAGATACCTAGGAATAAACCTAACCAAAGAGGCACAGAATCTATACTCAGAAAACTATAAAGTACTCATGAAAGAAATTGAGGAAGACAAAAAGAAATGGAAAAATGTTCCATGCTCCTGGATTGGAAGAATAAATATTATGAAAATGTCTATGCTACCTAAAGCAATCTACACATTTAATGCAATTCCTATCAAAGCACCATCCATCTTTTTCAAAGAAATGGAACAAATAATGCTAAAATTTATATGGAACCAGAAAAGACCTCAAATAGCCAAAGGGATATTGAAAAAGAAAGCCAACGTTGGTGGCATCACAATTCTGGACTTCAAGCTCTATTACAAAGCTGTCATCATCAAGACAGCATGGTACTGGCACAAAAACAGACACATAGATCAATGGAACAGAATAGAGAGCCCAGAAATAGACCCTCAACTCTATGGTCAACTAATCTTTGACAAAGCAGGAAAGAATGTCCAATGGAAAAAAGACAGCCTCTTCAATAAATGGTGCTGGGAAAATTGGACAGCCACATGCAGAAAAATGAAACTGGACCATTTCCTTACACCACACACGAAAATAGACTCAAAGTGGATGAAGGACCTCAATGTGAGAAAGGAATCCATCAAAATCCTTGAGGAGAACACAGGCAGCAACCTCTTCGACCTCAGCCGCAGCAATGTCTTCCTAGGAACATCGCCAAAGGCAAGGGAAGCAAGGGCAAAAATGAACTATTGGGATTTCATCAAGGTCAAAAGCTTTTGCACAGCAAAGGAAACAGTTAACAAAATCAAAAGACAACTGACAGAATGGGAGAAGATATTTGCAAACGACATATCAGATAAAGGACTAGTCTCCAAAATCTATAAAGAACTTAGCAAACTCAACACCCAAAGGACAAATAATCCAATCAAGAAATGGGCAGAGGACATGAACAGACATTTCTGCAAAGAAGACATCCAGATGGCCAACAGATACATGAAAAAGTGCTCCATATCACTTGGCATCAGGGAAATACAAATCAAAACCACAGTGAGATATCACCTCACACCAGTCAGAATGGCTTAAATCAACAAGTCAGGAAATGACAGATGCTGGTGAGGATGCAGAGAAAGGGGAACCCTCCTACACTGTTGGTGGGAATGCAAGCTGGTGCAGCCACTCTGGAAAACAGCATGGAGGTTCCTCAAAATGTTGAAAATAGAACTGCCCTATGACCCAGCAATTGCACTACTGGGTATTTACCCTAAAGATACAAACGTAGTGATCCAAAGGGGCACGTGCACCCAAATGTTTATAGCAGCAATGTCCACAATAGCCAAACTATGGAAAAAACCTAGATGTCCATCAACAGAGGAATGGATAAAGAAGAAGCAGTATATATACACAATGGAATACTATGCAGCCATCAAAAGAAATGAAATCTTGCTATTTGTGACAACATGGATGGAACTAGAGCGTATCATGCTTAGCGAAATAAGTCAAACGGAGAAAGACAAATACCATATGATCTCCCTGATATGAGGAAGTGGTGATGCAACATGGGGGCTTAAGTGGGTAGGAGAAGAATCAATGAAACAAGATGGGATTGGGAGGGAGACAAACCATAAGTGACTCTTAATCTCACAAAACAAACTGAGGGTTGCTGGGGGTAGGGGGGTTGGGAGAAGGGGGGTGGGGTTATGGACATTGGGGAGGGTATGTGCTTTGGTGAGTGCTGTGAAGTGTGTAAACCTGGCGATTCACAGACCTGTGCCCCTGGGGATAAAAATATATGTTTATAAAAAATAAAAAATTAAAAAAAAATGAATCAGGCAGAAATATAGAGAAAGCATGTCCATTTTTCGTATATTTACCAGAGGCAAGAGGGTAACTTGAGTTTCCCTAGAAATTTAGACAACATAATGGCCTACAACCATTTTGAATTTTGTCTGAGTGCTTTAGAATATGGGAATCTATGCAGCTTGCCTTGAGTTAGTGTTGTAAAGTATAAGGGACACTGTGTTGAGTTAGAGTTATCTTATTTTAAATTCTGGCTTGGCCATTTATTAAGTGTACAGCTTTAGACAAACAATTTAAATTCTTGGAAAGTTGGTTTTGTCATTTGTTAAAAAAAAAAAAAAAGGAAAGAAGGTAGAAGGGAAGGAAGGAAGGAAGAAGAAAAAAAGGAAAAGAAAAAAGAGAGATGATAAAATTTAATTTGGAAAAGTGCTGGACTTGGCACTATATCCTATTTGGATTAGGCCTCCAGTTGAAAAGGGTTACTAATCTGATGTCAGAAACTCCTAAGGTTTTTTTTTTTTTTTTTAAGATTTTACTTATTTATTTGACACAGAGAGAGAGATCGATCACAAGTAGGCAGAGAGGCAGGTAGAGAGAGAGGGGGAAGCAGGCTCCCTGCAGAGCAGAGAGCCCAATGCGGGACTCGATCACAGAACCCTGAGATCGTGACCTGAGCTGAAAGCAGAGGCTTAACCTACTGAGCCACCCAGGTGCCCCAGAAACTCCTAAGTTTTAACTTGACATCTGCAGCTAGGATCCATGCTTTCCTTTGGAGCTGTGTGCTGTAATGGGACAACAGTGGTCTAGGCCTCAGCACACCTCAGCATGCCTTGAGAAAGCATGTTCTGCTGCTTTCTCATCCTGGGGTCATCCATGGACCAGTCATTCATGCTGTATGGAATGCAATACCATTTTATGTATAATGTAATAAAAATTTCTCTTGGTCTCAAATTTTATATACCATACCTGGAATTGGAATTATGAATATGAAGTACCAAAGAGAGAGACAATATTACTCATTTTAGAAAATATTTTGACAATTATGCTTCCATTGGTAAAATGAAAAAAACAAAACACTAAACAACAAAAGCCCTAAAATTCTACACATTTACTGAAACTGAATCAACTCTTATTCAGTTACAGCTCTTGAAAACTTTCAAAAAGAAAATTAAATCATAATCATCTCATGAAAACAAATAGAGGTACACCTTGGAAATACTGGGGGTTTGGTTCCAGACTGAAATAAAGTGAATATTGCAATAAAGCTAGTCAATAAAGTTTTTGGTTTCCTGGACATATGAAAGTTATCTTAGTACTATACTATAGTCTATTAAATATGCAATAGCATTATGTCTAAAAAATGTACATGCCTTAATTAAAAATACTTTATTGCTAAAAAAAATGCTAACCGTCATCTGAACTTTTAGCTAGTTATAATCAATGATCATGGATCACCATAACAAACATAAGAAAATGAAAAAGTTCAAAATATTTTGAGAATTACCAAAATGTGACACAGAGACCCAAAGTTAGCAAAAGTTGTTGGAAAAATAGTGCTGATAGACTTGTTTCATGCAAGGTTACCATAACCTTCAATTTATAAAAAAAACAAAAACAAACAAACAAAAATACACAGTATCTGCAAAGTGCAATAAAGTGAAGCACAATAAAATGAGATATGCTTGTACACTATATCTTTAACTCAATCATTCTTAATGGAAAGATTCCCTTCAGGTAACTGTCAGGGTTTCTTTTTATTCTTTAGTCTGGTATTTCCTGATATATACTTATAAAATACCTCCAAAATTTTCTTATGCAGACAAATATCATTTTGAAGTTAGAATACTATTAATTGCTAATTCTTCTTTTGTTTCCCTAACTTTCAACTGTATTTATAAATTGTTTACTGAGTACCTATTATGGGTTAAAAGGAGAGGTATCATATAGAAAAAAAAAAAAAAGGGGGGGAGGAGTCAAGATGGCGGAGAAGTAGCAGGCTGAGACTGCTTCAGCTAGCCGGAGATCAGCTAGATAGCTTATCTAAAGATTGCAAACACCTGAAAATCCATCGGCAGATCGAAGAGAAGAAGAACAGCAATTCTGGAAACAGAAAAACAACCACTTTCTGAAAGGTAGGACCGGCGGAGAAGTGAATCCAAAGCGACGGGAAGATAGACCCCGGGGGGAGGGGCCGGCTCCCGGCAAGCGGCGGAGCAACGGCGCACAAAATCAGGACTTTTAAAAGTCTGTTCCGCTGAGGGACATCGCTCCAGAGGCTAAACCAGGGCGAAGCCCACGTGGGTTCAGCGTGGCCTCAGGTCCCGCAGGGTCACAGAAGGATCAGGGGTGTCTGAGTGTCGCAGACCTTGCGGGTATTGGAACGGGAAAGCCGGCTACAGAGACAGAGCCGACAGTAAGCTCACAGCTCGGTGTTACCTTGAACTGGTCGCAGGCTCGGAGAGATCGGAGCGCGGCCGGAGGTCAGGCAGACGGGAGTAACTGGGCGCTGTTCTCTGAGGGCACACTGAGGAGTGCGGCCCTGGGCTCTCGGCTCCTCCGGGCCGGAGACCAGGAGGCCGCCATTTGTATTCCCGTCCGCCGGAACTCTACGGAAAGCGCTCAGGGAACAAAAGCTCCTGAAAGCAAACCGGAGCGGATTACTCACCCCGGCCCGGGGTAAGGGCGGTGTAATTCCGCCTGGGGCAAAGACACTTGAGAATCACTACAACAGGCCCCTCCCCCAGAAGATCAACAAGAAATCCAGCCGAGACCAAGTTCACCTACCAAGGAGTGCGGTTTCAATACCAAGGAGAGCAGCAGAATTCCAGAGGAGGAGAAAGCCAAGCACGGAACTCATGGCTTTTTCCCTGTGATTTTTTTTTTAGTCTTGCAGTTAATTTAATTTTTTTCTTTTTCATTTTTTTTTTTTTTTTCCTCGCCTTCGGGTAAAATTTTTTTTTTTAACTGTTACCTTTTTCTTTTTTAACGATTTTTTACTAGTTTATCTAATATATATATTTTTTCTTTTTTACATTTTTCTTAGGTGTTTTCCTTTTTTTTTAATTCTTTTCTTTTCTTTTTTCTTTTTCTTTTTTTTTTTTTCTTTTTTCTTTTTTTTTCTTTCTTCCTTTTTGAACCTCTTTTTATCCCCTTTCTCCCCCCTCACGATTTTGGATCTCTTCTAATTTGGTTAAAGCATTTTTTCCTGGGGTTGTTGCCACCCTTTTAGTATTTTACTTGCCCCTTCATATACTCTTATCTGGACAAAATGACAAGACGGAAAAATTCAACACAAAAAAAAGAACAAGAGGCAGTACCGAAGGCTAGGGACCTAATCAATACAGACATTGGTAATATGTCAGATCTAGAGTTCAGAATGACAATTCTCAAGGTTCTAGCCGGGCTCGAAAAAGGCATGGAAGATATTAGAGAAACCCTCTCGAGAGATATAAAAGCCCTTTCTGGAGAAATAAAAGAACTAAAATCTAACCAAGTTGAAATAAAAAAAGCTATTAATGAAGTGCAATCAAAAATGGAGGCTCTCACTGCTAGGATAAATGAGGCAGAAGAAAGAATTAGTGATATAGAAGACCAAATGACAGAGAATAAAGAAGCTGAGCAAAAGAGGGACAAACAGCTACTGGACCACGAGGGGAGAATTCGAGAGATAAGTGACACCGTAAGACAAAACAACATTAGAATAATCGGGATTCCAGAAGAAGAAGAAAGAGAGAGGGGAGCAGAAGGTATACTGGAGAGAATTATTGGGGAGAATTTCCCCAATATGGCAAAGGGAACGAGCATCAAAATTCAGGAGGTTCAGAGAACGCCCTTCAAAATCAATAGGAATAGGCCCACACCCCGTCACCTAATAGTAAAATTTACAAGTCTCAGTGACAAAGAGAAAATCCTGAAAGCAGCCCGGGAAAAGAAGTCTGTAACATACAATGGTAAAAATATTAGATTGGCAGCTGACTTATCCACAGAGACCTGGCAGGCCAGAAAGAGCTGGCATGATATTTTCAGAGCACTAAACGAGAAAAACATGCAGCCAAGAATACTATATCCAGCTAGGCTATCATTGAAAATAGAAGGAGAGATTAAAAGCTTCCAGGACAAACAAAAACTGAAAGAATTTGCAAATACCAAACCAGCTCTACAGGAAATATTGAAAGGGGTCCTCTAAGCAAAGAGAGAGCCTACAAGTGGTAGATCAGAAAGGAACAGAGACCATATACAGTAACAGTCAACTTACAGGCAATACAATGGCACTAAATTCATATCTCTCAATAGTTACCCTGAATGTTAATGGGCTAAATGCCCCTGTCAAAAGACACAGGGTATCAGAATGGATAAAAAAACAAAACCCATCTATATGTTGCCTCCAAGAAACTCATTTTAAGCCTGTAGACACCTTCAGATTTAAAGTGAGGGGGTGGAAAAGAATTTACCATGCTAATGGACATCAGAAGAAAGCAGGAGTGGCAATCCTTATATCAGATCAATTAGATTTTAAGCCAAAGACTATAATAAGAGATGAGGAAGGACACTATATCATACTCAAAGGGTCTGTCCAACAAGAAGATTTAACAATTTTAAATATCTATGCCCCCAACGTGGGAGCAGCCAACTATATAAACCAATTAATAACAAAATCAAAGAAACACATCAACAATAATACAATAATAGTAGGGGACTTTAACACTCCCCTCACTGAAATGGACAGATCATCCAAGCAAAAGATCAGCAAGGAAATAAAGGCCTTAAACGACACACTGGACCAGATGGACATCACAGATATATTCAGAATATTTCATCCCAAAGCAACAGAATACACATTCTTCTCTAGTGCACATGGAACATTCTCCAGAATAGATCACATCCTCGGTCCTAAATCAGGACTCAACCGGTATCAAAAGATTGGGATCATTCCCTGCATATTTTCAGACCACAATGCTCTAAAGCTAGAACTCAACCACAAAAGGAAGTTTGGAAAGAACCCAAATACATGGAGACTAAACAGCATACTTCTAAAGAATGAATGGGTCAACCGGGAAATTAAAGAAGAATTGAAAAAAATCATGGAAACAAATGATAATGAAAATACAACGGTTCAAAATCTGTGGGACACAACAAAGGCAGTCCTGAGAGGAAAATATATAGCGGTACAAGCCTTTCTCAAGAAACAAGAAAGGTCTCAGGTACACAACCTAACCCTACACCTAAAGGAGCTGGAGAAAGAACAAGAAAGAAGCCCTAAGCCCAGCAGGAGAAGAGAAATCATAAAGATCAGAGCAGAAATCAATGAAATAGAAACCAAAAAAACAATAGAACAAATCAACGAAACTAGGAGCTGGTTCTTTGAAAGAATTAATAAAATTGATAAACCCCTGGCCCGACTTATCAAAAAGAAAAGAGAAAGGACCCAAATAAATAAAATCATGAATGAAAGAGGAGAGATCACAACTAACACCAAAGAAATACAAACTATTATAAGAACATACTATGAGCAACTCTACGCCAATAAATTTGACAATCTGGAAGAAATGGATGCATTCCTAGAAACATATAAACTACCACAACTCAACCAGGAAGAAATAGAAAGCCTGAACAGACCCATAACCAGTAAGGAGATTGAAACAGTCATTAAAAATCTCCAAACAAACAAAAGCCCAGGGCCAGATGGCTTCCCGGGGGAATTCTACCAAACATTTAAAGAAGAACTAATTCCTATTCTCCTGAAACTGTTCCAAAAAATAGAAATGGAAGGAAAACTTCCAAACTCATTTTATGAGGCCAGCATCACCTTGATCCTAAAACCAGACAAGGATCCCACCAAAAAAGAGAGCTATAGACCGATATCCTTGATGAACACAGATGCGAAAATACTCAACAAAATACTAGCCAATAGGATTCAACAGTACATTAAAAAGATTATTCACCACGACCAAGTGGGATTTATTCCAGGGCTGCAAGGTTGGTTCAACATCCGCAAATCAGTCAATGTGATACAACACATCAATAAAAGAAAGAACAAGAACCATATGATACTCTCAATAGATGCTGAAAAAGCATTTGACAAAGTACAGCATCCCTTCCTGATCAAAACTCTTCAAAGTGTAGGGATAGAGGGCACATACCTCAATATTATCAAAGCCATCTATGAAAAACCCACCGCAAATATCATTCTCAATGGAGAAAAACTGAAAGCTTTTCCGCTAAGGTCAGGAACACGGCAGGGATGTCCATTATCACCACTGCTATTCAACATAGTACTAGAGGTCCTAGCCTCAGCAATCAGACAACAAAAGGAAATTAAAGGCATCCAAATCGGCAAAGAAGAAGTCAAATTATCACTCTTTGCAGATGATATGATGCTATATGTGGAAAACCCAAAAGACTCCACTCCAAAACTGCTAGAACTTATACAGGAATTCAGTAAAGTGTCAGGATATAAAATCAATGCACAGAAATCAGTTGCATTTCTCTACACCAACAGCAAGACAGAAGAAAGAGAAATTAAGGAGTCAATCCCATTTACAATTGCACCCAAAACCATAAGATACCTAGGAATAAACCTAACCAAAGAGACACAGAATCTATACTCAGAAAACTATAAAGTACTCATGAAAGAAATTGAGGAAGACACAAAGAAATGGAAAAATGTTCCATGCTCCTGGATTGGAAGAATAAATATTGTGAAAATGTCTATGCTACCTAAAGCAATCTACACATTTAATGCAATTCCTATCAAAGTACCATCCATCTTTTTCAAAGAAATGGAACAAATAATGCTAAAATTTATATGGAACCAGAAAAGACCTCGAATAGCCAAAGGTATATTGAAAAAGAAAGCCAACGTTGGTGGCATCACAATTCCGGACTTCAAGCTCTATTACAAAGCTGTCGTCATCAAGACAGCATGGTACTGGCACAAAAACAGACACATAGATCAATGGAACAGAATAGAGAGCCCAGAAATAGACCCTCAACTCTATGGTCAACTAATCTTCGACAAAGCAGGAAAGAATGTCCAATGGCAAAAAGACAGCCTCTTCAATAAATGGTGCTGGGAAAATTGGACAGCCACATGCAGAAAAATGAAATTGGACCATTTCCTTACACCACACACAAAAATAGACTCAAAATGGATGAAGGACCTCAATGTGCGAAAGGAATCCATCAAAATCCTTGAGGAGAACACAGGCAGCAACCTCTTTGACCTCAACCGCAGCAACATCTTCCTAGGAACAACGCAAAAGGCAAGGGAAGCAAGGGCAAAAATGAACTATTGGGATTTCATCAAGATCAAAAGCTTTTGCACAGCAAAGGAAACAGTTAACAAAATCAAAAGACAACTGACAGAATGGGAGAAGATATTTGCAAATGACATATCAGATAAAGGACTAGTGTCCAGAATCTATAAAGAACTTAGCAAACTCAACACCCAAAGAACAAATAATCCAATCAAGAAATGGGCAGAGGACATGAACAGACATTTCTGCAAAGAAGACATCCAGATGGCCAACAGACACATGAAAAAGTGCTCCATATCACTCGGCATCAGGGAAATACAAATCAAAACCACAATGAGATATCACCTCACACCAGTCAGAATGGCTAAAATAAACAAGTCAGGAAATGACAGATGCTGGCGAGGATGCGGAGAAAGGGGAACCCTCCTACACTGTTGGTGGGAATGCAAGCTGGTGCAGCCACTCTGGAAAACAGCATGGAGGTTCCTCAAAATGTTGAAAATAGAACTGCCCTATGACCCAGCAATTGCACTATTGGGTATTTACCCTAAGGATACAAACGTAGTGATCCAAAGGGGCACATGCACCCGAATGTTTATAGCAGCAATGTCCACAATAGCCAAACTATGGAAAGAACCTAGATGTCCATCAACAGATGAATGGATCAAGAAGATGTGGTATATATACACAATGGAATACTATGCAGCCATCAAAAGAAATGAAATCTTGCCATTTGCGACAACATGGATGGAACTAGAGAGTATCATGCTTAGCGAAATAAGTCAAGCAGAGAAAGACAACTATCATATGATCTCCTTGATATGAGGAAGTGGTGATGCAACATGGGGGCTTAAGTGGGTAGGAGAAGAATAAATGAAACAAGATGGGATTGGGAGGGAGACAAACCATAAGTGACTTTTAATCTCACAAAACAAACTGAGGGTTGCTGGGGGGAGGGGGTTTGGGAGAAGGGGGTGGGATTATGGACATTGGGGAGGGTATGTGCTTTGGTGAGTGCTGTGAAGTGTGTAAACCTGGTGATTCACAGACCTGTACCCCTGGGGATAGAGTATTATGCCTCCATCAGAAAGGATGAATACCCAACTTTTGTAGCAACATGGACGGGACTGGAAGAGATTATGCTGAGTGAAATAAGTCAAGCAGAGAGAGTCAATTATCATATGGTTTCACTT
Organism: Mustela erminea; assembly: GCF_009829155.1. Taxonomy (NCBI): domain Eukaryota; kingdom Metazoa; phylum Chordata; class Mammalia; order Carnivora; family Mustelidae; genus Mustela; species Mustela erminea. The sequence goes on from NC_045626.1 coordinate 41,407,711, forward strand.
ATTTGTGGAGCATAACAAATAGCATGGAGGACATGGGGACTTATAGTGGAGAAGGGAGTTGGGGGAAATTGGAAGGGGAGGTGAACCATGAGAGACTATGGACTCTGAAAAACAATCTGAGGGTTTTGAAGGGACGGGGGGTGGGAGGTTGGGGTACCAGGTGGTGGGTATTATAGAGGGCACGGATTGCATGGAGCACAGGGTGTGGTGCAAAAATAATGAATACTGTTATGCTGGAAAAAAAAATAAATAAATATTTCTCAAAAAAAAAAAAAAAAAAAAAAAAAAAAAGAAAAAAAAGAAAAAAAAAAAAGGAATCTGGGGCACCTGGGTGGCTCAGTGGGTTAAGTTGCTCCCTTCGGCTCAGGTCATGATCTCAGGGTCCTAGGATCAAGCTCAATGGGGAATCTGCTTCTCCCCTCTCTCTCTGCCTACTTGTGATTTCTTTCTCTCTCTCTGTCAAATAAATAAATAAATAAAATCTTGGGAAAAAAATCTAATTTGGCTATGGCCCCAACACCGTTTTAGTGGAATGGACTGAATGCTCACATATATTTAGAATACTGACCTTTAATTGCTTCAATTAACACATTCATGATCATTTTGTATAATATTGTGTATCTTATGACCAATCTAGTGTTCACAATTACCCATTATTTATTCTTTGCTTTGTCTTGACCGGACTTTGGTCAAGCTTCTTCCCTCTTCAGGTCCTTGGACTTTGTCTTGCCCAAAGCCTGAGCAATCACTAATATGCAGACCTTAGCAGCTTATTGTGAGAATAAGCCGACGACAGCAAGAAACACTGCCTATCAAACTGCACTCATCTTTCTACTTACTCTCTTGATTCCCCAACTTTTCTTGAAAACTTTTTGTTGAGCTTTGTTTATTCCACCTTATAAAATAACTGTACCAACACAGATTCATGACTTATAAGCAAATTTATTAATGCTGAATAAACTTTAGTTTTTAGAACTATCTAGACTTGGTGATTCCAAATTTAAAATATCTATTTGATAACAACATTTTAAGGTATGCATTAGGGGATGAGACTCTCAGTGACACAAGTTGTTCTTTATAGAAAATTTCACATTTAAAAAAATACTGTTGCTTGACACTTGCATATATTTACAGTCCTTCCTCAGCAATTGACTTTCAGAAAATCCTCTTGTAAAACAATTTAAATGTCACAAATTCTTGTTATAGACATTGTCAGGAGAAAATGTATGACAATGCAGTGTGGTCTGGAAAAATTTAAAGAAACAAAATCAATAGTAAATAATGGGAGTGAGTACTTCCCTTGTATTTTTCACAAGCAAATCTGAACTTAAGGACATTTAGATCTACTGAACTTATTATCTGAGTCCTATCTCATTGCATTAGGTAATGAAAAGGCCAGCTGTAGAATAAAGAATCAGTAAATATGTCACAGAGCACAAAGCTTGACCTGAAAGGAGTGCCTTCTCTATTCAGCAAGTCTCAGTTTGAGGAAAAAACGTTTCAATAAAGTTTCCTATAGACAGGGTATAATTAGGAGAAAATGACCTTGAGGGTTATACTGCTTTTAAAACAGCAACTTGGCAAATCATTGTGGGCATGAATGTCAGTTTAAGATTGATGTTTAGAAGAAAACTCTGAAATGCAATATATAAATGAGAATTTTGTCTTCTGGAATGTATGGCAAATCTTAACACTGAAATTCACTTTTTATCTCCTAATGCTGAGAAAGTGCATAACGGATTTCATAAGAATGAGTATATGAGTCTACTGAAAGAACTAATCTAAAAATCTCCATTTTGCGGCACCTGGGTGGCTCAGTGGGTTAAGGCCTCTGCCTTCGGCTCAGGTCATGATCCCTGGGTCCTCGGATCGAGCCCTGTGTTGGGCTCTCTGCTCAGCGGGGAGCCTGCTTCCCCCCCCCCCCCCCCCGCGCCTGCCTCTCTGCCTACCTGTGATCTGTCAAATAAATAAATAAAATCTTTAAAAAAATCTCCATTTCAGAAGAGATCCTGCTTTTTTTTTAGAAAAGTGAATATCCTTGATTATAAATTTTTTATCACAGAGATTAGTACTCTGAAAATTAATATGTATTTCACTTTTTACATTCATTGATATTTTGTAATATGACTAAAACTTCACCCTTTCTAAGCATATCTTTTTCAAATGCCAACAATTTCAAAAACACATTTTCATTTTTAAACCACTATTTTTGAAGACTAAAAGTGGAGATTCCTGTCTAAAACTATAACTTTCTTTAAATATCATAGATTTCATCTTCCATTATTGGTGTAACATATGCATCATAGGGAACCATGTTGAAAGTATTTCTCATGTCACATTTAACTTTCCCAATTCAGTTAATGTCAAGAAATAATTTCTACTGACACTAAAATCTTCAAGCTCTGGTAATTAGATCAGGATCTCTATTATCCCTAGAGAGAGTAACATAAATCTAAATAGGAATAATTTCACCTACATGAGAGCTTTTATTTGTAATTTAAAACAAATTTGATCCTGGAACATGGCAGATTTAATATATGCATTTGAATTATGAAGACGTATGAGACACCTGTGATGGGTACATACCAGAATATGATTAAGGAAATGGTCTGACAGTGTGGTAAAGTGGAAGTTAAGGAAAAAACAACAAAAAAAACTAATCTGGAAGTCAAAAAACATGAATTTTAATCTAACAAACCAATGACTAGTTGTATGACTGAGGAAGTTACCCACTTTCCATAGAAATGCTGTGAGGATCATTGAAAGCAATGAATGTGGAAGTTATTTAAAAACAAAGATTTTAGAAAGGTAAAGCATTATCAATGTTTGACATTCTTTATAAAAAATATAAATTATTCATTGATAAAATGTGTAAAGAAATTTATTTACATGATTCTGATAATTTTACTTCCATTACAAAGCTTGAAGAAGTCATTATGAAGGTAAAGAGGATTCTACGTATAATTTTCTATTGAATCTGATGTCAGAAGCTTTAGTCATGTCCGGATTTAGGACTGGGAGATGGATAATTCATTTGCATTGGAAAATAGATCACAGACTTGAGATAAAATTTTATCTTATGAAATGGAGTCATAATATTAAATGACAAACAATACTTTTTAATGAAGTAATGAATAATGAACCAATAGTACCAAGATAAAAGTGAAGAATCATGTGTTTAGCTTGGTAAATATGAATAAAATGAACACAACAATGTAATCGCTGCCTACATCCAGAAACAAAACGTTACCATCAAATCTAAAGGACCCTTTGTGACCTCTCACAGTCACTCCTGACTCCACTGCCTGAAGTTATTCACTATTTTTTGATTACTAAATTCGTGGATTAGCATCGGAGTATGTATTCTTTGAACTCTTTCACTCAACATTATACCTATGAGGTACATTCATGTGGAGTGTTTATTTATTTTAACTGATGAATAGTGGTTCACAATTATAGTATCATATAGTTCAATCACTTTTATTGGTGGATGCTTGAATGCAACACAATTTGTCTATCAGATAACCTGTTTGTGTCCAATTTGGAATTATTATGAATAATGCTGCTATGAACATCCTTGTACCTACCTATATATTGGTGTGTGTGTGTGTGTGTGTATATATATATATATATATATATATATATATCTTTCAGAAAAATAACTAAAAGTACAAGAATATGCATAAATTAGGCTTTAACAGATAGATCCAGACATTTTTTCCAAATGACTCTACCGACTTACATTCTTCCCATCATTGTTTTCGATTGTTTTTTTTTTTATTATGTTATGTTAGTCACCATACAGTACATTATTAGTTTTTGATGTAGTGTTCCATGATTCATTGTTTGCATATAACACAGTGCTCCACACAATCTGTGCCTTCCTTAATACCCATCACTGGACTAATCCACCCCCGCAACACCCTCCTCTCTAAAACCCTCAATTAGTTTCTTGGAGTCCATAGTCTCTCCTGGTTCATCTCCCCCTCTGATTTCCATCCCCTTCATTTTTCCTTCCTTCTCCTAATGTTCTCCATGCTATTCTTTATGTTCCACAAATAAGTGAAACCATATGATAATTGAATTTCTCTGCTTATTTCACTTAGCATAATCTCCTCCAGTCCCATCCATGTTAATGCAGAAGTTGCGTATTCATCCTTTCTGATGGGTGAGTAATATTCCATTGTATATATGGACCACATCTTTATCCATTCATCTGCTAAAGGACATCTCCACTCTTTACACAGTTTGGTTATTATGGACATTGCTGCTATGAACATTGGGGTGCATATGGCCCTTCTTTTCACTACATCTGTATCTTTGGGGTAAATACCAGTAGTGCAATTGCAGGGTCATAGGAAAGCACTGTTTTTAATTTTTTAAGGAACCTCCACTGTTTTCCAAAGTGGCTGTAGCAACTTGCATTATCAGCAAGCTTGTAAGAGGGTTGTCCTTTCTCCACAACCCCTCCAACATAGTTGTTTCTTGCCTTGTCAATTTTTGCCATCTTAACTGGTGTGAGGTGATATTTCAGTGTGGTTTTGATTTGAATTTCCCTGATGGCTAATGATGATGAACATCTTTTCATGTGTCTGTTATGTCTTTTCATGTGTCTGTTATATGTCTTCTTTGGAGAAGTGTCTTTTCATGTCTTCTGCCCATTTTTTGACTTGATTATGTGTTTTTTGGGTGTTGAGTTTGAGAAGTTCTTTATAGATCTTGGATTTCAGTCCTTTGTCTGTAGTGTCATTTTCAAGTATCTTCTCCCATTCTGAGGGTTGTTTCTTCGTTTTATTGATAGTTTCCTTTGCTGTGCAGAAGGTTTTTATCTTAATGAAGTCCCAAAAGTTCATTTTCACTTTTGTTTCCCTTGCCTTTGAAGATGTATCTTGAAAGAAGTTGCTGTGGCTGATGTCAAATAGGTTACTGCTTATGTTCTCCTGTAGGATTTTGATGGATTTCTCTCTCACATTGAGGTCTTTCATGCATTTTGAGTTTTCTTTGTGTACGGTGTAAGAGAATGGCCAAGTTTCATTCTTTTATATGAGCTGTCCAATTTTCCCAGCACCATTTATTGAAGAGACTTTCTTTTCTGCTGGATATTTTTTCCTGCATTGTCAAAGATTATTTGACCATAGATTTGAGGATCCCTACCTGAGCTCTCTATTCCAGTTCCATTGGTCTATGTGTCTGTTTTTGTGCCAGTACCATGCTGTCTTGGTGATTCCAGCTTTGTAATATAGCTTGAATTCAGGCAATATGATGCCCCCAGCTTTATTTTTCTTTTTCAACATTTCATTGGCAATTTGGGTTTTTTTCTGATTCCATACAAAGTTCAGGATTGTTTATTCCAGCATTTTGAAAAATGTTGGTATTCTGATCAGGATGGTGTTGAAAGTATAGACTGCTCTGGGGGCATACACATTTTAACAATGTTTATTCTTCCAATCCATGAGCATGGAATGTTTTTCCATTTTTGTGTGTCTTTTGTGATCTATTGCTGAGAGTGGAGTGTTGATGTCTCTTATTGTTAATGTATTAATATCAATATATCTCTATTTTGGTTAACAGTTGGCTTAGGTATTTGGCTGCTCCCACGTTGGCAGCATAGATATTTACGATTGTTAGATTTTTTTGTTGTTGTTGCATAGACTCTTTAGGAATGGTAGTGTCCTTCTGTATTTCTAACTATAGTCTTTCTCTTAAAATCTAATTTTTCTGATGTTAGAATTTCTACCCCAGCTTTCTTTTGAGGACTGTTGGCATGAAAGATGGTTCTCCATCCCTTCACTTTCAGTCTGGATGTATCTTTATGTTCAAAATGAATCTCTTGTAGATAGCATATAGATGGGTCCTGTCTTTTTGTCCAACCTGCAACCCTGTGCCATTTTATGGGAGAATTTAAGTCTTTCATGTTGAGAATGATTATTGAAAGATACAATTTTATTGTCATCATGTTGCCTGTGAAGTCCTTGTTTGTATAGATTACTTCTGTAAATTTATGTTCTATATCACTCCTGAGGTCTTTCTCCTTATATAGAGCCCTTCTTAATATTTTTTTTGCAGGGCCAGCTTAGTGGCTCTTTCAGTTTCTGGAGGTCCTGGATGCTCTTTATCTCTCCATCTATTCTAAATGACAGCCTTGCTGGATAAAGTATTCTTGGTTGCATGTTCTTCTCATTAAGTACCCTGAATATGTCATGCTAGCCCTTTTTTGCTTGCCAGGTCTCTGTGAACAGGTCTGACATTATTCTGCTGTTCCTCCCTCTGTAGGAAAGGAATCTCTTCCCCCTTACTGTCCTTAAGATGGTTTTTTTTTATACAACTTGCAAGTTTTCCCATTATATTCTGGGGGATTGGTCTGTTTTCCTTGATCTTGGCAGGGGTCCTCTCTGCCTCTAGGACATGAATGCTTGTATCATTCCCCAGATTAGGGAAGTTCTCAGCTATGATTTGCTCAAATATATCTTCTACTCCTCTCTCTCTCTCTCTCTTTCTCTCCTCCCTCAGGAATCCCAATAATTCTGACATTGGAACATTTCATGCCATCGTTTCTCTAGTTCTGTTCTCATGGATTGTTAAGCTGTTTGTTCCAGGCCTTCTCCTTTTCCTTCTTTTCTATCAGTTTGTCTTCTAGGTCACTAATTTGTTCTTCTGTCTCATTTACTCTAGCTATATCTAGATTAGATTGGATCTCATTGATAGCATTTTTAAGTTCTGCCAGATCGGCTCATTTCTGCCCTTAGAGAATCTATGTTGCCATTAGTGGTTTTCTCCATCCTAGTTATTGTCTTCATAACTTTACCCTGAAATCTATTTCTGACATCTTGCTTATATCCATATCCATTACTTCTGTGACAGAGGTCACAGTCTGAGTCTTTCCCATGGTGGGGGCTCCTCCTCTTAGTTGTTTTGTTGAGGGTGGTTGAAGGAATGTATAGAGTCCAAATTATTGACCACAACCCAAGCAAGATGCACCTATGTTATAGGGACTTTAGGGTTGTTGACCTCTTGTTCTTCCAGCCTGTCTTCTGGGGGAGGGGTCTCCCCCCCTGTTACTCAGGCAACCCTCTTTGAGCAGGTTGCCTCGCCCCATGTGGGGTGAGGAATGGGCTCAGTAAAAATGTTTTTGTTTTATTTTGTTTTGTTTTGTTTTGTTTTGGTGGGGGGTTGTTCTCTGGCAGCTTTCTCTGGTGGCTTTCTGCATCTCTTCTGAGAAAGCAGAAGTGACTGTATCCATATATATAATGGAATATTACACCTCCATCAGAAAGAATGAATACTCATATTTTCTATCAACTTGGATAGGACTAGGGGATATTATGTTAAGTGAAATAAGCCAACCAGAGAAAGTCAATTATCATATGGTTTCACTTACTTGTAGAGCATAAGTAATAACATGGAGGACATTAGGAGAAGCAAAGGAAAAGTGAATTGGGAGAAACTGGAGGAGGGGGGGTGATGAACCATAGAGACTGTGGACTCTGAGAAACAAACTGTGGGTTTTGGAGGGGAGAGGGTGGGGGTTTGGGTGAACCTGGTGGTAGTTATTAAGGAGGGCATGTATTGCCTGGAGCTCTGGGTGTGGTATATAAAATGAATCCTGGAACACTGAAAAAATAAAGTTAAATTAAAAAAAAAAGTGACTGTATCCAAACTTCTGTCTCAGAACAGAGAGATCACAGTCTGTTCTTCAGTGAGCTCTCCAAGCCACACTGTCTTTGTTTCTGTCTGTGCTGCTAAAAGCCACAGCGTCCTGGGTTGTGCACCCCACAGCAGAACTCCCAGTTCTCCCTTCCAGTTACAGTCATGTTGCTGCCCTTTGTGTTTCTAAAACCTCCAGCTGCCCCAGTTTGCACAGGTGCCCCTGCAGCTCCAGGTTTCAGTCTGGGTGGTTGCTATAAAGTCTTTTCCCTGCTGCTACCAGTCTGTGAGTCTGTGCCCATCCCCAGAGTGGGAAGCTTTTGTGGTCTGGTGGTGTAGGATCCTGGAGGCTCCCTCCTCCTTCCATTTATCTTCCAATATCTGGCTGTAGAATCAAAGGTCCCCACTTCACACCTTGAGACCAACCACCAGAGATATCCTTTTTCTAGAGATCCAGATATGTCTTCTTACACCTCAGACTGATTTCATGGGTGTTCATAGTGGTCTGGTAGATATCCAGCTCAATTCAGGAGACCAGTTGAAAAAGGGTCCCCTACTCCTTCACTCCATCTTTTCTGAATCTCTGTTGCCATGATTGTTATAATTATAGTTACTTTATGAAGACTAAAAAAAAGAAGAAAAAAAGTGGAAGGAAGGAGATAGTAAAACTAAAAAATGAACTAGGAAAAATGACAAAATAATTATAAGCACAGCTGAGATAAAAAAAATTTAAAACCATGTAGAACAATTATATGCAAATAAGGTTGAAAACTTAGATGAAATAAACACACTCAAATTGATAACTTCTGTGATTATATAAACAGATGTCTTTATTTTTAGGACATATACATTGATGTATTTAGAGGAATTGGAAAAGTATCTATTTAACTTAACTTTCAAATACTTGATGATTAAGCAGTTTGGAAAAAAATATTAGCCACAGGGATGTGGGCAATGGCTAGATGAGTTTTTGTTTGTTTGTTTGTTTGTTTTTTGCAGGATTCTTACAGGTTCACTATTTGCATCTAGAAATTTAGAAAAGTCTTCATATAATCTGTCACATTGGTAGATTAAACAGTTTCCAAGACAGCCAGAATAAAAGAATTTTATAAAATCCATTCATGGATTTTAAACCCATCCATTAAATCATTCATGATTTAAAACCCTTAGCAAAATTAGAGTAAAAGGGAAGAACTTCAGCCTGAAAAAGAGCATCTTACAAAGAACCTTTTTGTTTTAAAGATTTATTTATTTATTTTAGAGAGAGGGAAAGAAAGAGAGCATGAGTAGGAGGAGCAGAGGAAGAGGGAACAAGAATCATAAGCAGATTCTGCACTGAGTGTGAAGCTTGCACAGGGCTTGATCTCAGGACCCTGAGAAATCACAACCTGAGCCAACACCAAGTCAGACACTTAACTGACTGAACCACCCTGGCACCTGCAAAAAAACTTCAATAGAGATTCTAAGTTTATATCAATTTTACTGTTTTAATGTACATAAAGTGAAATGTTTTCTTTTAAAGAGAGTTTTTAATGGGTTTTAACAGGTGATTTTGTTCATGTAACCACAGCCACCATCAAGGTATAAAACATTTTCAGTACCTCAAATGATCCCCTTGACTGTTCCCGGTCAATTCCAATATTATCATCCAATTTCACATTATCACCAGCAGAGTTTAAGGTCTCCACACCCTAGCCAATACTTGAGAGGTGTTTATTAAAGAACTGCTGGAACTTAGGTAAGAATAGCTGAATCTGAGGCCTTCTTACCAGGGGATATTCTTTAATCCTCTTCATGGTCAGCACAGTCATTTAACCAGGATATAACTGGTTTGATTAAAATAAGCACCCTTCCTGCCAGAATGAATGGAAGTGATTTGGAATGGAGGAGGCAAGCTCATGCCTGGTGGTGGTATCCACATAATTATTAAGTTCATAAAGAAATGGACAGAGAAAATCTGGGTCCCTTGACATAAATTAAGTTGGCATATATGCAGATCAGCCAGAAATCTGATCATGAGAATCTGTATATGAGAGAGATAAATGCTCCCAATCTCCCTGGATTACTAAAATACCACACACATTCATAAGAGAAACAAAGAGGGCCCAGAAAAAAAAGCAAAAGCTCAAGCTCACTTGAAGAATGGCTGCACTTTGCACTCCTGTCCCCAGATCCACCTGTAGACAGTAAAGTCATACTAGGGTCAGATATTGAAGCATTACCCATATGCAAAGTATTGGCTGACCACTAAGCCACATGGGTATGGGGGGGTCCCCTATGAAATTAGGGTAAAAAACAAGAATATGAACAAGAAAAACAAATCTGAACAGACACATCAGCTACGGCACATCCAAAAGGATAGAGAGATTCCAGAGAGTAAGTCTAGAATAGTTAAGAAAAATAAAAAAATTAGGATCTGGAAAAATATTCCTATTGAATAAGAGATTACAAGTTAACACACACACACACACACACACCCAGAAAAGTGAGACCCATGATTAGGAAAAAAAGAATTCATTACTAATTAATTCTGAGTGTGCCCCATGTTGTTTTGAATGACATCAAAGAAGACAATCAGAGAAAAATAAATTTAAGTGGAAAAAAGAAGTACTAACACATGCCAACAATTAAAGAATTTCAATAAAGACACAGAAATTTTAAAAGGTGTATATTATATGTGGAATTTAAGAAACAAAACAGAAGAACATCAGAAAGGAAAGGAAAAATAAAATATGATGAAAACAGAGAGGGAGGAGAACCATAAGAGACTCTTAATTCTAGGAAACAAACAGGGTGGCTGGAGGGCAAGTGAGTGGGTGGATGGGATAACTGGGTGATGGACATTAAGAGGGGCACCTGAAGTAATGAGCACTAGGTATTACATGTAACTGATGAATCACTAAGTTCTACCTCTGAAACTAATAATACAGCATATGTTAAATAAAAAGAACTTTAAAAAATTATCTCAAAAATTTCATAAATAGAAAATATTACACTGGGTAGTATAACAGATACCTATGCCCTACTAATCAAATAAACAAACATTAACATTTTGGCACATCTGCTCATGTCTGTTCTTTTAAATAAATAACACATTACAGTTTTAATTTTTAAAAAACATATACTTGGAAATTCTGTACTTGAAAATAATAATAAAAAATTTTCTACTTAGGGTCAACTGCAGATATGATATGGCAAAAGAAGGAATTAGTGAATCTGAAGACAGGTCAATAGAAACCACCTGAACTAAGGAATGTAAAGAAAAAAACATTAAAGAAAAGTAAAGGAAAATGTACTGACAGAAAAACCAGTCAATGAAGACTTTTATAAAAAGCAGCATAATGTTTTAAAATGATGACAGAATAGAAATCTCCTCAGGAAAAAAATAAAGAATTCATTGCAAGAAGACCTACCTAATGAGAAATACTAAATTCAGTCTTATAGACAGAAAGGTAAATAGGGAAGGTGCTAAATGATAAGCACTAAAAAAAATGAAAAACACCTGAAATAACATCCATTTGTGTAAATGTGAAAGACTGTATTTTTTTCTCCTTCTTGCTTCTCTTAAAAGCATAAGATTTTGTGAATTTCTAACTATAATACTGCATTTATATATACATGTATTTATATGCTTATATTTTACATTTAATTTATGACATATATATTGTCCAGGGGTTGGGGCAATGTTGTAGTAAAGTTGTTTTATTTTACTGAAATTAAACTAATACTACCTTGAACTTAATAATGATAAGATAAATATTTTAAGGTCTATAGTAACTACTAAAAATAATTTAACAGAAAAATTGAAATGGTGCCCTAAAATGTACTTTTAATACAAAAGAAGTCAGTGTCACAAGCATATTTAATTGACATGACTGGGGGGTTGCTATTGGCTTATACTTGGAAGAGGCCAAGTATAATATTGCTAAACATCCTCCAACACATACCACCGTCCCACTTGGACAACAGTCTCACCCAAGATGGCAGTAATGCTGAGGTTGAGAAAACCTACCATGACTAGGAAATATTTATCCTAAGAACTAATTTTAGTTTAACATCTTAAAACTAAACTCTAGTGTTGGCTAAGAGTATTAGAGGTTTCACTTCCTCAAAACTAAAATTATTTATTGTGTCCATACACAGGAGTTTGAGTAACACAGATTAATGAGAGCTCAATGCAACTAGATCATTCCATGTCACATAGTTTATATGCAGATGAGAGTTTATCTTTGCCAAGTCCTTTTAATTAGATGTTTTTGCTTCCTAAAATGGGGCAGATCATTAAATTGGCTTTTGAAAAATGCAGAGGTTCTGGTACTTCAAAGCAATGAGCACTGTGACACCCAACATTATTTTTAACAATTTGTGACCTTTTGTCATTTCTGTTCTGTCTCCTTATAATGCTGGGAGATGGGCCTAGTTTTCATGGGTGCCAAGTACCTCATTTACCATGACAGAAAATTAGTAGGAAAGGAGTAAATATTCAAGCTAAAATGACTCCTCTATGAACCCAAGTTTCTAAGGGAGACTCATCCCCATGTCAACAAGAGAGATCACAGTACCCAATGTGTGGGGCACTACTGTGTAAAAAGGAATGAGGTGTGGGTGAGCAAGCAAACTGAGAACAGAGTCCCAGAGTAGTGATGTTGCAGGAGAAAACAAGCTGCTCTACTCTCGCCATAGCCCAGCCTCATCCGTTTACCTTTTACCTGAAGAGAACTTCAGATATCAACTATTATGACCATCAATGACTGGCTTCAACTTAGTCTTCAGCAGATTTTCTCAAACTCTTTATACATAGTAGTATTTCATACCAGATGCTATGGACTAAATGTTTAAGCTCCCTGCCCCACCTCCACCAAATTCTTATGTCTAAATCCTCATACATGCCTCCCCCCATGATGGTATTAAGATACAGTGCCCTGGGAGGTGATTAGTTCATGAAGGGTAAAGCTCTCAGGAATAGGATTAGTGTCCTTATAAAAGAGACCCCACAGAACCCTCTTGCCCTTCCACTATGTGAAGACACATCCAGAAGATGGCCACCTGCAAATGAATGCTGGTCTTCACCAAGAACCTAGCTATGTTGGCACCCTGATCTTGCATTTCCAGCCTCAGAACGTAGGAAAATAACTTTTTGTTGTTTAGAAGCTTCCTGGCCTTGGTATTCTGCTACAGCAGCCCAAACTGACTTAGACACTAGGTCAATGGTGTCTAGCTGTTTTCATAAAATATGAGAACCTCTCTTTACCATTAAGCATTTTCTCAGACCTCTACACAAGAGACATACTTCATTACCTGACGGTTGAGAAAACATGACAAATGGTAACTGAAACCCAGTTTCAGGGGTAGAGCTACCTACTGAGATGATCGTATGTTTGTTCTTTATTCTGCTAAAAGGAATATTAAGAGGATTACTCCTATTAATACTCACATATTTGATTTTGAATATTATACTATCCTTACAGTCCTATGATAAAGCTGACTTGGACCAATAGTAATTACTATTTAGTAAAAACAACAAAAAATAGAAACACAAATGAAATATAAAATGGATTAAATGCACTTAAAAATAAACTTAAAGGTACTGAAATTCAGTCAGAATGTTTCATATGTTTTATATAGTACTTGATTCTATTTGTTGAAGTTTTATGGATTTTTTTGCATCTATGTTCATGAGGATAATTGGTCTGTAAGATTCATTTTCTTATAATATATTTGTCTGTTATTCACATCAGGGTAATTCTGGCATCATAAAATGAACCACAGGGAATAATTTCAGATTTCTCAAAATGGCTTCCAACTCTCTGGTAATTTGTCCTGCAAATTACCTCGGGCGCCTGGGTGGCTCAGTGGGTTAAGCTGCTGCCTTCAGCTGACGTCATGATCTCAGGGTCCTGGGATCCAGTCCCGCATCGGGCTCTCTGCTCAGCAGGGAGCCTGCTTCCCTCTCTCTCTCTCTCTGCCTGCCTCTCCGTCTACTTGTGATCTCTCTCTGTCAAATAAATAAATAAAATCTTAAAAAAAAAAATTCAAGCCTCCTCAATCTCCCTACACTCCAATTTATTCAACTCCCTAAGACCATAGTAATACCTAGAATTTACCTTTCTGCACTGGGTCCTGCATTGTTTTGGGCCCATATCTATTGATTCCCTTCTTTCAGAGATCATAGTTCAGGGTCTGGTGTGCAATGTCTTAAAACAACGGTTTCATATATTTTGTCCAAGGTCATAGTTGTTTAGAGAAGGAAAGTAAACCCAGTCACAGATATGGTATGGCCTGAAGTGAAAGTCTGGTAAAATAGTTGATACTGTTATTAATACTTTTCAGTGTGAGATGTCTAGAAATGTATTTTTGTGCTTGTTTTTATTGTCTGGAAGTTTCGTATGATGACTGTAGCAAATGTCCACTCCCCTTGTTTTTTACATCATAGTGTATGTTAATCTGATCTCCAGCTTTCAACACCCACATTTCTTTATTTCAAGGTGTTCTCTCTCTACCTCTCAGGTGGCAATAAGTACTGACTCTACCCTCTTCAGACCTAAAGGAAAATTTCATGGGAGTTGGTATAAAAGTCTCTCGGCTCTATTGCCTCTCTGGTGGAAGACCTCTGAGTTAATGTGTTAATTTTCTCTTCTTTTCCTGCTTCACTTCTTCACTTCCTTACCACAGTTAACTAAAATCAGCTCCTAAATAGACTACTTATACAAATAAACATACTACCCATCTCGGGGCTTGATTCTGAGTAATTCCAGATAAATCAATGAGAAATTAGAAAATGTTACTTGTTTTCCCAGAATGAAAACAAATCCAAGTTCAGTAAAAAACAAAAAACAAAAAAAGAAAAACAACAACAACAAAAAAAAACCAAAACCAAAAACACCTGACATGACCTTTTGTGGTTTGTTATACTCATACTCAAAACTGGACTAATGGTAATTTGTTACTTACTAAAAATTTAAAAAAAAAATAGGTCAATGATAGATAAAATGGATTAAATGCTCTTATAAACTTAAAGCTATTTAAAAGCAATCATATATCAACACTGAAAGTAAAAGATGAATAGACATATACAAATTTGTTAATTTTTTTTCCTTTGTTGAAATTTAAGTGTGTGATGAGATGATTTTTAAAGACTGAATTATCTGGCTAAACTTCACTCATGATGATACAAGGAAAAATTTGTATTAAGGAATAAATTATTTTAAAATTAGGAAACAAACAGTTGGGCATTTTTAATTTTTTTAAATTTTATTTATTTGAGACAGAGAAAGAGATAGACAAGGTGGTGGGGCAGAGGGAGAGGGAGAAGTAGACTCCCCACTGAGCATGGAGCCCAAGGCAGGGCTCAATCCCAGGAGCCAAGATCATGATCCAAGTGGAAGTTGGAAGATCAACCAACTGAGCCTACCAAGCACCCGGGGCATGTGTAATTTTTAAATGGATCATAGAAAAGTGTTGACTATTTAGAATATGAATTTTCAATTTTCATATTGTACCTTGATTTTTCAGGATGGCCCCTGACATTCATTCATTCATTCAGTTGCTTATATATTTATTTCATAACTACTTTTTGAAAGATTGCTATTATTTTGTCCTGGAATAGACTTTGGTGATATAACCAGAAAGTAAGAAAGATATATGTTCCAACTTTCCACAGTTTAGTTCAGGTAGGTTGGGATGGTATAAGAGACACAATATGAACAGTGTGACAAATGATATTTTTAAAAAAAGGACAGGGGCACCTGGGACTCAGTCCTTAAGTGGTGCTTTGGCTCAGGTCATGATCCCAGTGTCCTGGGATTGAGCCCCACCATCAGGCTCCCTGCTTGGCAGGAAGCCTGCTTTCCCTCTCCCACTCCCCTTGCTTGTGTTCCCTCTTTTGCTGTGTCTCTCTCTCAAATAAATCAATAAAACCTTTAAAAATTAAAAAAAATAATAAAAAAGGACATATAGAAGCACATGGGAGAGCATCTAATTCAGGTAGACAAAGCTTGATCAAGAAATAGCATTATTTTTCTGAGATATGGGAGATTTCTCAAATTAGCCTCATTTTTGAAGCTTGTACACATTGGAAGGAAGATTCAGACAGGGAAAAGAGCAAGTTCAAAGTGAAACAGAGATTTGTGGAAATGGAAAAAAAAGTTTCTGTGGCTGTAACATACACTCCAAATATATTCTTAGAGGAATGTTGGAGGAAAGGGCTACAGAGTAAAGTAGTAGGAACTGGGATGGTAATATATGATAGATATTTTCAGAAAGTATGATCAATTGCATAAGAGAGCATAAGGAAGGGTATCCTCAAGGATGACATCCACTGTTCTAGCTTGGAAAGTGTGTGAATTAGAGATATCACTGAAACTGAATTGTAAACTGAATTTATGAGGACAAAGTTTTATTTATAACACAGTGTCTTTCAGGAGCTTATTTTTAATTGACGGCAGGTAGTTGGACATATATAACTCTAAATGGAATAGGAGATACCTGAGCAGGACATTAAAAAACAACAACAACAACAACAAAAAACTTGGGATCACCAATCATTTAGATAGGAAATACAACCATGTTCACTAGAAGAAAGGAAGAAGAAAAAGCCTTGAATATGTGCATTTTAGGGCAATATAAGTTGGTTATTGTTCCAAGGTATCATAATTATTAGCTGTGAGATATAAATCATGTGATTTGTTAGAGCCTCAAATTAATCATCTGTAAAATGTAACTTACATAACAGAACACATAGTTCCAAAATTCAGTGAAACCAAGACTTTCTTCTTGTTCGTTTTTAGTCATTGTCTCACTTGACCAACACAAATGTTACACCTATATTCTTAATTGCTTGTCTTCATCTGAACTAGGAATTTTATATACCTAATGCCACATATATAAAATAATACTACATTTATGCTGAGGGATACTGATATAAATTCATTATCATTCTCAATAACTGGTATTCAAATTTGTCTGATAGTTTTCTTTTTTTTTTTCTTTTTAAATTTTATTTATTTATTTGACAGAAAGACAGTGAGAGAGGGAACACAAGCAGGGGGAGTGGAAGAGGGAGAAGCAGTCTTCCCACTGAGTGGGGAGCCCAATGAAGGGCTCGATCCCAGGACCCTGGGATCATGACCCTAGCCGAAGGCAGATGCTTAATGACTGAGCCACCCGTGTGCCCCAGTCTGATAGTTTTCCAAAGTGTTAAAGGGAATGTGCATTTATCAATCTCCTGCTTTATGCTGGACACTGTTAATGGAGCTTTGAAGACAATATTTTCTTACTGGAAGGATTGGTCAGTTTTAGAGAGCTTCAAAGCTTTTCAATTTTTATCTTGATTTATTATATGTCTTTTCTTAGCACTTGAGGTTTATAAAAATATTTACTTAAGTGATAAGCACATATAATACATTCCCCAAATGTATGCCATATTATTCTCTCTAGAGATAATTCTATTGACTTCAGTTAGTTAGTTAGCAGTGGCAAGGGTTAAATTTTTGATCTGGTTCCATAGGGGTGAAGGCCTACTAATCAACTTTCAGACTCACTGCTTTCTCGAGTGTTATGCTCTCTGAAGAGAACCAAAGAAAAATTCTGTACTATTCACAAAGTTTAGTTGCTTTTGTAAATGCCATCTGCTTCATCTGTTCAGAAAAATCACTTTCATTATATTTCAAGTCCAAAGTCTCTTTTCTTTGTCTGTGACACTTTTTTTTCCCACCCAGTGAAAGAATCCACACCAATTTTATGGCATTTTCCCCCTCTTCTCCTTTATAGAATTTTTCATTTTGCCCTGTGGAAAGCAGCACAAGAATTACTGGTCAATTGACAATTCATTCAATTTTACAAGGCACATTTCATTTCTACTTTTACGATTTCAAAGAGTTTTTGGGGGGAGGGGGAACCTACTTCTATTCACAATCAGGATGGCTTTGTTTGAGTTAAAAATTCCACTCCATGAAATATCTTTACTGAGAGGTAATGAATAGTGTTAGCAATGTAGAAGCAGCTCGACAGGCTAGGAAATTATTAAAATTTCTAGTAATCAAGAGGCAAATTGTGCTGTAGCCGGAATGACTATTACTAAATTGGTGGTTCACCATTTTTATTTCTGTTAGCATATTACAGATTTCGTAGGAAATTTAATTGCAAAAATCGATTTCTTTCATCTCAAACTTCACAGTTGCCGATCTGTTTAATGGATGATTATGAATAATATTAAGGTGATAGAGACCACTGATATGTATATCAGTATAAATCAACATTTATATCTATATGGTATTTCGACAAAGGTAAGCATGTTATAACTTCTGTAATTTCTATTTTAGGTAAAGTAATTCTAAAAACAAACACACACAAATAAAATGATAAGGCATGACTTCCAAAGCAGTTAATTATCATTTATTTTGGTTTCCTCTTCCTACTTTGACCTGCCATTGTGAAGACATTAACTAGATGTGTAGTGAATATGTGATATTGACATAATGAAAAAAAATATTAGGGCTCTATAAATTGATCTACCACAGAAAAAGAAGGGACAAAAAGCAAGTTTCTAAGAGAGCTAGCTGTTGCATGCCTATTAACAATTTATGCTTTGTGTGAATTCATAGATACATGTGTATATTGTTACTATAAATACTTAAAAATATTGCCATTTTCAAATAGTCTCTGGACTAGAATTATAAACATGATTTTATAATTTATAGAATACTTTTTTACTTTTTAAAAGATTTTAATTATTTATTTACTTATTGAGAGAGAGAGAGAGCATGGGGTGGAGGAGAGACAAGGGGAAAGGGAGAAAGAGAATCCAAGCCAGAGTCCCCCCACAAACCAGAGAACCCAATGCGAGGCTCAATCCCATGACCCTGAGATTACCGTCAGAGCTAAAATCGAAAGTCTGATGTCCATCCAACTAAGCCACCCAAGTGCCCCAATCTATAAAATTTACAGATCATAAACAAAGGAGATATAAATTTAAACTTCAGACTAGGATGATCATAAGTAAGGCTGTATAAGTAATATTTTTATTTTGGTGGATAAAAAAGAATATTGGATTATACATTATCCAAATTACTAGGTATGAAATTTGCATATTGCATACTCATTTGCATATTTTACTGTTTCAAAAATATTAATGGAGCTAAGCATGGGAAAGGAGATTTAGTGTTGTTTTATGCTAAAACAGTCTGCACGCCATAGTCTCTTGATGTAATAGTGATAAGAGCTATGTTGGTACACTGAAAGATACGGCAAAATTTTCCTTTTAAAAATAAAGGAAAAAAAAGAACACATTTTGCAAGAGTTCTCATATCTCTTTAGGCAACAACTGTCACTTGACTTATTTTATTCTTACTGAATTTTTCTAATATGGTGGTATCTTTTAAAAAAGGAAATTTATAAAACAAATTAAAAGAACCTTCCAGTGGAGAGATTCAACAAGTAAAAATAATTACTATAATGACCTTTTAAAGAATGTATTTCCTCAGAGAAGTCTTCCCCATCATAAAAATTTCAATATAAAGGAAATACAGATACAGAGCAGGAAAAAGTATACATTTGGAAAATTAGAGAAACAAATACTATTCAGGGAGAAGAGCTACATTGAAAAGAAAACTCATAAAATGCATGAAATGCAGTCAAATATAAGGCGATGATCTGGATAGCAGAAATGTTTTGACAAGTCAGAGATGAACTATGAAAATCATTTTTCTCGCAAGTTTTTTTTTTTTTCATTTTACAGCACTCATAGACCCAGATTGGTATTTTTCCATCTACATTTGCTCTCTCCTGCTTAGACATTCTACTTTTTGACACTAATCACAAATGGAATTAAAAACCCCAAAGTGAGGACACCTAGGTGTCTCAGTCCTTAAGTGTTTGACTCTTGGTTTCAGCTCAGGTCTTGATCTTAGGACCCTGAGATGGAGCCCTGCTTGCATGATGAATTCTCACCTTCTCCCTCTTCCTTTGCCCTAGCCCTCTCTCTCCTCTTGCTCTCTAAAATAAATAAATGAATCTTAAAAAAACAAAAACAAAACAACACAACAACAACAGGGCACCAGGGTGGCTCAGTCAGTTAAGCATCTTTCTTCAGCTCAGGTCATGATCCCAGGGTGCTGGAATGGAGCCCCACATTGGGCTCTCTGCTCAGTGGGGAGTCCTGCTTCTCTTTCTTCCTCTACCTGTTGCTCCCCCGGCTTGTACTCTCTCTTTCTGTCAAATAAATAAAAAAAATCTTTAAAAAGAATAATAAAGAAAAAAAATTCTGAAACTGAAGAAGAAAAATCTATTGAATTAAAAACATATGCATTAAGTATTTGCCATATGCAGAGAACTTTGACAATAACTACACAAATACATATTAAATTTCAATGATCAACAAATCTGTTGATAGATACAAATTTAGATAGAACCAGGATTAGGTGAGAGAAAGAGAAACAATGGCAGAATATACAGAGAATTCCTCCTACCTCCTCCTAAATTATGTTAACTCTCTTAAGGCTCTTGCACAGAAAGTCAGAAACTACTTTTGAGTAACTTGAATTCTTTCCTGAGAATGCTTTTACTAACTTATGATTCTTTTACTTCAAATAAAATTTCTTATTTTAATGCAGTCTAATATTTTGGAAATAACTTAGGCTTATATAAGAAATACCAGAAGAAGTCTATGAAGAAGAATATAAGAAATACTGCAGAATCACAGAATGGAAATGTTAAGCATCAAAAGAAAAATAGACTATAACTCACAAAAGGAAAAAGCTTAATTTACACAATTCATCCATCTAGCTTCAAAAGTGAATTTCAAGTTAAATGGAAATCTGATCTTAAGATACAATCAATATTCTACTTTGTAATCAAAAGATGCTGGTTTGAAGGCTCTATCCAATTTTACTGTGTAAAATGTTTCATAGTAGCAAGAGGAGTAATTCACTTTACAAGTTGAAAGTAGAATGTCAATATTGCTTTTCCCACATATAGTAGCTTATTAATAACTGTACAATGTAAATAGACTCCAAATGATCTTTTGGGCTAAACAAAGAGGCACTGTTCAACAAAATTTTTTCTCTCTTGGTTCTGAGAATGTTACTCTCTTTTAATTAACTCTTAGCTACTCTCTTGGTAACTGAGACTGGATGATTCATAAATTAAAGGAAAAATTATGAAGTTTCTCCAAATTTAACTTTCAACCTGAATATTTTGCAATTAGAAAAGAAAATTCTAATGTTGTAAGCCAAAAAATAATTGAACTTGTTCTCTGTGGTAGGCTAAATTAAGATCCTGGTTCTATTTGTGCATAGCCTATCCTATACCCTCCCTTTGAGTATAGCTGGGACTCATTACTATGATGAAATATCACCCTTATATTAAACTCCTCATCAGTTGAGTTTGAGTCAATCAAAAGGGAGATTACCACAGATGGGCCTGACCTAATTAGGTGAGCACTTCAAAAACAGATGAAGCAGTAGAGAGATGCTGTCCTGATGGCCTGCAAGAAAGGAAAGGACTGTGTTTTGAACTTCCTATAGATGGGGTTGGCCTCTAAAAGTTAGGCTCTTTAGTCTTAAAACTACATGGAACAGAATTCTGCCAACAATCCGAATGAGTTTCAGATGAAACCCTAGCCTTCCTGACACCCTGAATGTAGACCTATGACAGTCTGAGCAGAGGATCCAGTTAAGCCATGTACATACTTTTTTTTTTTAAATTTTTTATTTTTTATAGACATATATTTTTATCCCCAGGGGTACAGGTCTGTGAATCACCAGGTTTACACACTTCACAGCACTCACCAAAGCACATACCCTCACCAATGTCCATAATCCCACCCCTTTCTCCCAAACTGCTTCCCCCCAGCAACCCTCAGTTTGTTTTGTGAGATCAAGAGTCACTTATGGTTTGTCTCCCTCCCAATCCCATCTTGTTTCATTTATTCTTCTCCCACCCACTTAAGCCCCCATGTTGCATCACCACTTCCTCATATCAGGGAGATCATATGATAGTTGTCTTTCTCTGCTTGACTTATTTCACTAAGCATGATACGCTCTAGTTCCATCCATGTTGTCGCAAATGGCAAGACTTCATTTCTTTTGATGGCTGCATAGTATTCCATTGTGTATATATACCACATCTTCTTGATCCATTCATCTGTTGATGGACATCTAGGTTCTTTCCATAGTTTGGCTATTGTGGACATTGCTGCTATAAATATTCGGGTGCACGTGCCCTTTTGGATCACTACGTTTGTATCTTTAGGGTAAATACCCAATAGTGCAATTGCTGGGTCATAGGGCAGTTCTATTTTCAACATTTTGAGGAACCTCCATGCTGTTTTCCAGAGTGGCTGCAACAGCTTGCATTCCCACCAACAGTGTAGGAGTGTTCCCCTTTCTCCACATCCTCGCCAGCATCTGTCATTTCCTGACTTGTTGATTTTAGCCATTCTGACTGGTGTGAGGTGATATCTCATTGTGGTTTTGATTTGTATTTCCCTGATGCCGAGTGATATGGAGCACTTTTTCATGTGTCTGTTGGCCATCTGGATGTCTTCTTTGCAGAAATGTCTGTTCATGTCCTCTGCCCATTTCTTGATTGGATTATTTGTCCTTTGGGTGTTGAGTTTGCTAAGTTCTTTATAGATTCTGGACACTAGTCCTTTATCTGATATGTCGTTTGCAAATATCTTCTCCCATTCTGTCAGTTGTCTTTTGATTTTGTTAACTGTTTCCTTTGCTGTGCAAAACCTTTTGATCTTGATGAAATCCCAATAGTTCATTTTTGCCCTTGCTTCCCTTGCCTTTGGCGTTGTTCCTAGGAAGATGTTGCTGCGGCTGAGGTCGAAGAGGTTGCTGCCTGTGTTCTCCTCAAGGATTTTGATGGATTCCTTTCGCACATTGAGGTCCTTCATCCATTTTGAGTCTATTTTTGTGTGTGGTGTAAGGAAATGGTCCAATTTCATTTTTCTGCTTGTGGCTGTCCAATTTTCCCAGCACCATTTATTGAAGAGGCTGTCTTTTTTCCATTGGACAGTCTTTCCTGCTCTGTCGAAGATTAGTTGACTGTAGAGTTGAGGGTCTATTTCTGGGCTCTCTATTCTGTTCCATTGATCTATTTGTCTGTTTTTGTGCCAGTACCATGCTGTCTTGATGATGACAGCTTTGTAATAGAGCTTGAAGTCCGGAATTGTGATGCCACCAACGTTGGCTTTCTTTTTCAATATCCCTTTGGCTATTCGAGGTCTTTTCTGGTTCCATATAAATTTTAGAATTATTTGTTCCATTTCTTTGAAAAAGATGGATGGTACTTTGATAGGAATTGCATTAAATGTGTAGATTGCTTTAGGTAGCATAGACATTTTCACAATATTTATTCTTCCAATCCAGGAGCATGGAACATTTTTCCATTTCTTTGTGTCTTCCTCAATTTCGTTCATGAGTACATTATAGTTTTCTGAGTATAGATTCTGTGCCTCTTTGGTTAGGTTTATTCCTAGGTATCTTATGGTTTTGGGTGCAATTGTAAATGGGATTGACTCCTTAATTTCTCTTTCTTCTGTCTTGCTGTTGGTGTAGAGAAATGCAACTGATTTCTGTGCATTGATTTTATATCCTGACACTTTACTGAATTCCTGTATAAGTTCTAGCAGTTTTGGAGTGGAGTCTTTTGGGGTTTCCACATATAGTATCATATCATCTGCGAAGAGTGATAATTTGACTTCTTCTTTGCCAATTTGGATGCCTTTAATTTCCTTTTGTTGTCTGATTGCTGAGGCTAGGACCTCTAGTACTATGTTGAATAGCAGTGGTGTTAATGGACATCCCTGCCGTGTTCCTGACCTTAGCGGAAAAGCTTTCAGTTTTTCTCCACTGAGAATGATATTTGCGGTGGGTTTTTCATAGATGGCTTTGATGATATTGAGGTATGTGCCCTCTATCCCTACACTTTGAAGAGTTTTGATCAGGAAGGGATGCTGTACTTTGTCAAATGCTTTTTCAGCATCTATTGAGAGTATCATATGGTTCTTGTTCTTTCTTTTATTGATGTGTTGTATCACATTGACTGATTTGCGGATGTTGAACCAACCTTGCAGCCCTGGAATAAATCCCACTTGGTCGTGGTGAATAATCCTTTTAATGTACTGTTGAATCCTATTGGCTAGTATTTTGTTGAGTATTTTCGCATCTGTGTTTATCAAGGATATCGGTCTATAGCTCTCTTTTTTGATGGGATCCTTGTCTGGTTTTGGGATTAAGGTGATGCTGGCCTCATAAAAAGAGTTTGGAAGTTTTCCTTCCATTTCTATTTTTTGGAACAGTTTCAGGAGAATAGGAATTAGTTCTTCTTTAAATGTTTGGTAGAATTCCCCCGGGAAGCCATCTGGCCCTGGGCTTTTGTTTGTTTGGAGATTTTTAATGACTGCTTCAATCTCCTTACTGGTTATGGGTCTGTTCAGGCTTTCTATTTCTTCCTGGTTCAGTTGTGGTAGTTTATATGTTTCTAGGAATGCATCCATTTCTTCCAGATTGTCAAATTTATTGGCGTAGAGTTGCTCATAGTATGTTCTTATAATAGTTTGTATTTCTTTGGTGTTAGTTGTGATCTCTCCTCTTTCATTCATGATTTTATTTATTTGGGTTCTTTCTCTTTTCTTTTTGATAAGTCGGGCCAGGGGTTTATCAATTTTATTAATTCATTCAAAGAACCAGCTCCTAGTTTCGTTGATTTGTTCTATTGTTTTTTTTGGTTTCTATTTCATTGATTTCTGCTCTGATCTTTATGATTTCTCTTCTCCTGCTGGGTTTAGGGTTTCTTTCTTGTTCTTTCTCCAGCTCCTTTAGGTGTAAGGTTAGGTTGTGTACCTGAGACCTTTCTTGTTTCTTGAGAAAGGCTTGTA
Source organism: Mustela erminea (assembly GCF_009829155.1). NCBI lineage: Eukaryota > Metazoa > Chordata > Mammalia > Carnivora > Mustelidae > Mustela > Mustela erminea. The sequence goes on from NC_045626.1 coordinate 41,432,240, forward strand.
CCGCTATACCTTATACTGCCGGCTTATACCGCAGTACTCTCAGGACTGCCTTTGTTGTGTCCCACAGATTTTGAACCGTTGTATTTTCATTATCATTTGTTTCCATGATTTTTTTCAATTCTTCTTTAATTTCCCGGTTGACCCATTCATTCTTTAGAAGGATGCTGTTTAGTCTCCATATATTTGGGTTCTTTCCAAACTTCCTTTTGTGGTTGAGTTCTAGCTTTAGAGCATTGTGGTCTGAAAATATGCAGGGAATGATCCCAATCCTTTGATACTGGTTGAGTCCTGATTTAGGACCGAGGATGTGATCTATTCTGGAGAATGTTCCATGTGCACTAGAGAAGAATGTGTATTCTGTTGCTTTGGGATGAAATGTTCTGAATATATCTGTGATGTCCATCTGGTCCAGTGTGTCGTTTAAGGCCTTTATTTCCTTGCTGATCTTTTGCTTGGATGATCTGTCCATTTCAGTGAGGGGAGTGTTAAAGTCCCCTACTATTATTGTATTATTGTTGATGTGTTTCTTTGATTTTGTTATTAATTGGTTTATATAGTTGGCTGCTCCCACGTTGGGGGCATAGATATTTAAAATTGTTAAATCTTCTTGTTGGACAGACCCTTTGAGTATGATATAGTGTCCTTCCTCATCTCTTATTATATTCTTTGGCTTAAAATCTAATTGATCTGATATAAGGATTGCCACTCCTGCTTTCTTCTGATGTCCATTAGCATGGTAAATTCTTTTCCAGCCCCTCACTTTAAATCTGGCGGTGTCTTTGGGCTTAAAATGAGTTTCTTGGAGGCAACATATAGATGGGTTTTGGTTTTTTATCCATTCTTATACCCTGTGTCTTTTGACAGGGGCATTTAGTCCATTAACATTCAGGGTAACTATTGAGAGATATGAATTTAGTGCCATTGTATTGCCTGTAAGGTGACTGTTACTGTATATGGTCTCTGTTCCTTTCTGATCTACCACTTGTAGGCTCTCTCTTTGCTTAGAGGACCCCTTTCAATATTTCCTGTAGAGCTGGTTTGGTATTTGCAAATTCTTTTAGTTTTTGTTTGTCCTGGAAGCTTTTAATCTCTCCTTCTATTTTCAATGATAGCCTAGCTAGATATAGTATTCTTGGCTGCATGTTTTTCTCGTTTAGTGCTCTGAAAATATCATGCCAGCTCTTTCTGGCCTGCCAGGTCTCTGTGGATAAGTCAGCTGCCAATCTAATATTTTTACCATTGTATGTTACAGACTTCTTTTCCCGGGCTGCTTTCAGGATTTTCTCTTTGTCACTGAGACTTGTAAATTTTACTATTAGGTGACGGGGTGTGGGCCTATTCTTATTGATTTTGAGGGGCATTCTCTGATCCTCCTGAATTTTGATGCTAGTTCCCTTTGCCATATTGGGGAAATTCTCCCCAATAATTCTCTCCAGTATACCTTCTGCTCCCCTCTCTCTTTCTTCTTCTTCTGGAATCCCAATTATTCTAATGTTGTTTCGTCTTATGGTGTCACTTATCTCTCGAATTCTCCCCCCGTGGTCCAGTAGCTGTTTGTCCCTCTTTTGCTCAGCTTCTTTATTCTCTGTCATTTGGTCTTCTATATCACTAATTCTTTCTTCTGCTTCATTTATCCTAGCAGTGAGAGCCTCCATTTTTGATTGCACCTCATTAATAGCTTTTTTGATTTCAACTTGGTTAGATTTTAGTTCTTTTATTTCTCCAGAAAGGGCTTTTATATCTCTCGAGAGGTATTCTCTAATATCTTCCATGCCTTTTTCGAGCCCGGCTAGAACCTTGAGAATTGTCATTCTGAACTCTAGATCTGACATATTACCAATGTCTGTATTGATTATGTCCCTAGCCTTCGGTACTGCCTCTTGTTCTTTTTTCTGTGTTGAATTTTTCCGTCTTGTCATTTTGTCCAGATAAGAGTATATGAAGGAGCAAGGAAAATACTAAAAGGGTGGCAACAACCCCAGGAAAATATGCTTTAACCAAATTAGAAGAGATCCCAAATCGTGAGGGGGGACAAAGGGGATAAAAAGAGGTTCAAAAAGGAAGAAAGAAAAAAAAAGAAAAAAAGAAAAAAAAAGAAAATTAAAGAATTAAAAAAAGAAAACAAATAAGAAAAATATAATAAAGAAAAAAAATATATATATTAGATAAACTAGTTAAAAAACGTTAAAAAAGAAAAAGGTAAAAGTTAAAAAAAACATTTTACCAGAAGGCGAAAAAGAAAACAAAAAATGAAAAAGAAAAAAATTAAATTAACTGCAAGACTAAAAAAAAAAAAAATCACAGGGAAAAAGCCATGAGTTCTGTGCTTTGCTTTCTCCTCCTCTGGAATTCTGCTGCTCTCCTTGGTATTGAAACCACACTCCTTGGTAGGTGAACTTGGTCTCGGCTGGATTTCTTGTTGATCTTCTGGGGGAGGGGCCTGTTGTAGTGATTCTCAAGTGTCTTTGCCCCAGGCGGAATTGCACTGCCCTTATCAGGGGCCGGGGTGAGTAATCCGCTCGGGTTTGCTTTCAGGAGCTTTTGTTCCCTAGCGCTTTCCGTAGAGTTCCGTAGGATGGGAATACAAATGGCGGCCTCCTGGTCTCCGGCCCGGAGGAGCCGAGAGCCCAGGGCCCCACTCCTCAGTGCGCCCTCAGAGAACAGTGCCCAGTTACTCCCGTCTGCCTGACCTCCGGCCGCGCTCCGAGCTCACCGAGCCTGCGACCGGTTCAAGGTCACCCCGAGCTGCGAGCTTACTGTCGGCTCTGTCTCTGTAGCCGGCTTTCCCGTTCCAATACCCGCAAGCTCTGCGACACTCAGACACCCCCGATCCTTCTGTGACCCTGCGGGACCTGAGGCCATGCTGACCCCGCGTGGGCTTCGCCCCGGTTTAGCCTCTGGAGCAATGTCCCTCAGCGGAACAGACTTTTAAAAGTCCTGATTTTGTGCGCCGTTGCTCCGCCGCTGGCCGGGAGCCGGCCCCTCCCCCCGGGGTCTATCTTCCCGTCGTTTTGGATTCACTTCTCCGCTGGTCCTACCTTTCAGAAAGTGTTTGTTTTTCTGTTTCCAGAATTGCTGTTCTTCTTCTCTTTGATCTGCCGATGGATTTTCAGGTGTTTGCAATCTTTAGATAAGCTATCTAGCTGATCTCCGGCTAGCTGAAATAGTCTCAGCCTGCTACTTCTCCGCCATCTTGACTCCTCCCTCTGAAGCCACGTCCATACTCTTAACCCGAAGACATTGTTAAATAATAAGTGTATGTTGTTATATGGTGCCAAGTTTGTAGTGACTTTTTATGTAGCAGTAGAAAACGAAAACTGCCTCTTCCCTGCACCTGTATGAATTAAACCATGATTTGTTCTATAATACTGATAACCAGGGGTGACTGGGTGACTCAGTCTGTTAAAAGTGTCTGACTCTAGATTTTGGCTCTGGTTGGTCTTTGGGTTGTCATCCCATGTCAGACTCTGTGCTCAGTTCACACTGTGCTTGAGATCCTTTTCCTCTGCCCCTTCCCCAACTCGCATGTGTGTGTGTGCTCTCTCTCTCTTTCTCAAAATAAATAAATAAAATAAATCTTTAAATGGTTAAATAAAATACTGATAACCATATTTGAAAAATGCCAAGCAACTGTCTAAATTTTTTTTAAAGATTTTATTTACTTGACAGGGATAGAAACAGAGATATAGCACAAGCAAGAAGAGCAGCAGAGGGAGAAGAAGCAAACATCCTGCTGAGCAGGGAGCCTGATGCAGGGCTTGATCCCAGAACCCTGGGATCATGACCTGAGTCAAAGATAGACACTTAATCCACTGAGCCACCCAGGTTCTCCACAACTGTCTACATTTTAATTTTAGGTTCTCAACTAGTATTTGTTTCCTCTCACCTTGATTTCTTCTTTCCCAAGCTTAGAATTTTTGTAAGATGACTACTTAGGGTCAGAAGCCAGCAAGTCATAAACCTTTGTGCAGGGTTCTTTAACCATTGGTTACAAAATGTTGCTGAAAGTTCTTTTCCAGAAGGAATAGAGAGAATCATCCAAATGTTAATATAAAGGTCATCTGGGATTGTTATGGAATGAATTAAGTCTCACCAAAATTCATAAGCCCCAGTATAGAAAACTGGTTTGAAGATAGACCTACAAAGAGATAATTAAGATAACATAAGGTCATGGATGGCTCTAATTCATATGACAGTTGTAACTGTAAGAGGAGATCAGAAAACAACACACAGATAAAGTGACAACCATATAAGGACACAGTGAGGAGTGACCATCTGTAAACCCAAGAGAGAGATCTCAGAAGAAACTAAACCTGCTGACACTTTGATCTTGGACTTGTAGCTTCCAGAATTATGAGAAAATAGATTTCTGTTCTAGGGCCACATAGTTTGTGGTATTTTGTTATGGCAACCCTAGAAAACTAATACATGGTGTAATAAAATTGTACTTGGCAAATGAATTGTCATTTGGAAATGGATTAAGTAATTATATCAATAAGTGTTGTCCCTTAGGGGAAAACCAAACACCCCTGACATACCTACACATGAGAAATATGCCTTGTCCCTAGTTCAGGTGCTTTAAACTGCACAATAAGCAAATTAAAGAGGAAATCACCCGGCTTGCCAAAGGTCTTGATTCTCTTGCCTTAGATAAGGCTGTTAAAATCCTGATCTAGTAATGGAAATTTATACTAAAAACTTCTTATTGAAGATGTAAGAGAAATATCTCATTAGCAGTGTGGTGTACATCAAAGGGATCACAGGAAAATGCATTTACACATCTTTAGGGGGAAACATTAAAACTGGAATAGAGCTCTTTTTTTTGTTTTTTGGTTTTTTTTGAATAATTCTAACACTAAAGAAAATCTGTGTGATATTTAATGTCCTAAACATTGAATAAGTTCAATTTTGAAAGAATGTCCCCAATTTTTAATTTTTAGGTATGTGTATTTAAATTATTTTTTATTTTAGTGGTACCTGGATGGCTCAGACGGTTAAGCGTCTGCCTTTGGCTCAGGTCATGATCCCAGGGTCCTGGGATAGAGCCCTGCATCAGGCTCCCTGCTCAGTGGGGAGCCTGCTTCTCTCTCTCTACCTCTTCTTCTCCCCCTGCTCGTGCTCTCTCTCACTATCTCTCTCTCCCTGTCAAATAAATAAATAAAATCTTCTAAAAATTATTTTTATTTTGTTTGGATTGGTTAATTTTTATTTTTTGTTAATGCCTGCTTTTAAAGGCATACATCTTTATCAGGCCTCTCATTTTAATAATTTCTATAGATTTCTATTCTTATTTAAGTTTTATTATTCCTGCTTTTTCTTAGGTGACTATTGATATTGTGTTTATTTTTCTAACATTTTCACTGTACACAATTTATTTAACCAGTTTCTTATGAGTAGATATTGCTAATAAAGATTATGACTTAAGTAAATTAATCTGACCCTAACCTTATGATTAATGGAGGCAATATCAACTAACACATTTATGTATGTGGGGCTTTTTCCTTCTAGTTATTATGTATACTTTGAACATTTATGAATGAAAAGATACAGCTTTTGGAAATATCATGTAGGTATATTTACTCATATTTTCATGGCATGTTTAAAAATTCCCAATTTTAATTTACCTGCATTTTCTTCATATTATCTTCATGATTTTATACTTTACATTTTTGCAGCATTTTTCACAAACATTTTATTTTAATAATTTTGCAAAATTATTGCAAAAATAGAATAAAGAGTTCTCATATATCCCACTTAGTTTCCCTTTCCATTAATAACATTTTTCATTACTTTGGTGCATTTGTTAAAAGTAATGAAAAAATATTTATACTTAAGTCAATATTTTATTCAGATTACTTTATTTTTCCCCATATCATTTTTTCTGTTCCAGAGCTCCATCAAGTGTATCACAGTATATTTTATTATCATCTATTCTTGGGCTCCTCTTGGCTGTTTTAATTTCTCACATTTTCCTCATTTTTGATATGACAGTTTTGAAGACTATTAGCCAGGTATTTTGTAGAATGACCCTGAATTTGCATTATAGCATTATCTATTACATATAGATGGATGGATAGACAGGTTATATATACACACACACACACACACACACACACATATATATATATAGAGAGAGAGAGAGGGAGACAATTATAAAGGAGATAATTATAATAATAATATAATAATAAAATAATAATTATAAAATATAAATGAAATATATATTATATACAAATTAAATTTCTTTTTTTTCTATAAGGTATATTCTGAGCCAAGTTTATCCATTTTTTTTTAAGATTTTATTTATTTTTTGACAGAGAGAGACACAGTGAGAAAGGAAACACAAGCAGGGGGAGTGGGAGAGGAAGAAGCAGGCTTCCTGCTGAGCAGGGAGCCGGATGTGAGGCTCCATCCCAGTACCCTGGGATCATAACCTGAACTGAAGGCAGATGCCTAATGACTGACCACCCAGGCATCCTAAGTCTATCAATTTATGCTGGATAATTTTTGCATTATGGGTTTAATAGAGAAGGAAGAGGTCTAAATCATATTATTAGAGAAAATGTTCTAATAAGGACACCATCAAATCTTTAAGAATGTTCATTCAACTGGATTAGATTTAATATTTCGCATTTAGTATTCTTAAGATGTTAACTGAGTCTTTAAAAGTTCTTAAGTCAGACCAGTCTTCACTTCCTTACATTTTTCTATAGGCCCGGAACTTTGGTCTCTTTTAGGAGTCTATTTTAGGGAAATTAGCATTCATAAGGATTCAGCAAAGTTCTTGTAATGTATTGTTTATTTTTATTATTATTATTTTGTGTTACAATTGTTAAGTGACTCATAATTTCCCTCAAAATTTCCCAGTGTCTATGACTGATCACAAAGACTAATAGTGATTTTATTTGTGCTTAACTACTTTGCATGTTGCAGCCAAACCACACCCCTTGAAAACCTACACAAACATAGATTAAAATAGAGTATGAATAATAACTTCTATCACCACTTTGTACCGATTGTGCATGAAACTCAATGTGTATGCTGTTATTATAGTTCATTCTTTGTGGCTGAATATTAGTTTGAGCCTTCCTTAGAAAATGCACATAGAGGGGTCTTATCTTTTCAATAATTTCATAAATGTCACACAGTAAGGCCAATGTTTATTTAAAAATTTTTCAGCTTTCAAAAATTCCTCACACAGACCTCAGTGAAAAATAGTTCTTTAAGGATGTTTTCAATCTAAGGTTCTCAACATCACTAATCCATAGGGAAAGGTAAATTAAAACACACACACACACACGCACAAGGAATATCACCTCATACTTGTTAGCATGACACTTATTATCACAAAAGCAATGATACATGTTAGTGAGGATGTAGGAAAAAAGGGAACCTTTATACACTATTGGTAGAAATGTAAGTTGGTACAGCAACTATGAAAAACAGTATGAAGTGTCTTCAAAACTTAAAAATGAAACTACTACATGATCCAGCAATCCCATTTCTGGGTATATATTTAAAGGGAATGAAATTTGTACCTCAAAGAGATATCTATGCTCATTACAGCATTATTTACAGTAACCGAGATATGGTAACAGTGTAAGTGTCCATCAGTGGATGAACAACTAAAGAATTTGTAGTATATGAATGCAATGGAATGTTATTCAGCCTTAAATAAGAATGTGATCCTACTACTTGTGACAACATGGAAGAAACTGGAGGCCATTATGCTAAGTGAAATCAGGAAGATACAGACAGCAAAATACTGAATGATCTCACATACATGTGGAACCTAAAAAAAGTACTCAGAGAAACAGGGAGTAGAATGGCAGTTAGGAGGGGCAAGGAGGTGGGGAAAATTGGAGATGTTGGTCAAAGGCTACAAAGTTTCAGATGTGCAGAATGAATAGGTTCTAGACATCTAATGTACAGCTTTGTGACTATAGTTAGTGATATTGTATTCTATACTGGAAAATTTCTGAGAGTTCCAGTGGTCTAACTATACAGAAAATAATGGTAACTTTGGATAATTACTTCGCAGTAATCATTTCACTTTGTGTATATGTTATATGATAGACCACACACACACACACGTATGTGTGTGTGTGTGTGTGTGTGTGTGTATGGTCTAGTTAGCAGCCAGATGAGAAGAAAGATGTGATTACCATTAAGAATGTTTGTAATGGATGCTACCAGTAGGAGAAAGAAGTGTTGATCACCATTTGGATCACACATATTTCTTAGCTTTCTAAGGCATCTGGCCCAATATTTGGCTATTGTATATCTTTATTCCAAGGCTGAAAAGCAAACTGAGAAGAAAATTATTTTTTTAACATTGTACAACATTTCATAGGATTAGATATATAGAATTCAAACCTTTAAACATTAACATTAAACATTTAAAACACCATCTTTAGATGCTAAACACAAAAAACTTTTTGAAAATTATTTTTGACTTCAAGCCAGAGTATAGGAAGTTTCCACTAAGGCACCACCAACCAGATGGTAGTATAAAGAATAACTAAGTTTTTGCATCAGGGAACTTCCACATAAAGAATAATGCACACCTAAAATAAACATCGAATGGTTATTATATAACACTCTGTTCTTTTGCAACACTAACAAATGAGTTGTGAAACTAAAAATGGAAACAGTTCTACATTTGCTTTGGTGTCCTGATTAAAGTGTTGTCAGATGTGTGAAGCCATAGTTTTTGTGAGGACCAAAATAATCTTGCACCTTTTCTCTCTGCATTTGATAGGGAAACTCACACATTGACATTTTAGCATTGTAGCTCAACAGTGAGATTTGCAGGCATTGTGAGATATCAGAAAACTTAACAATTATTTAGATGATTGATTCCTGGTGTACTTTCCTTTACCGTGAACTTCATCTTCTCGTTGCAATCATATTAGCTCTTTATACCCACAATACATTCAAAATGAATGTTTGAAATAACCTTCTTCATGATGGCATTAAAACAAATACAACAACAAATGTTTCCTCTTCATATTTTCTTTTCTTATTTTTTGCAAGTTTTCTCTCAAATCTCAGTGTCAGCATTGGTTAATATAGGACACATTAATCAGGACAGATGAATGTTTATCTCAAGTCATAGTTGTATTTTATTTTATACAAATATATGGTATTTTCAGAGCCAAATTATAAATAGTATTAACAGTTTGGAGAATAATTGTACTTAAGGATGACTTATTTTTTTTCATCTATACCCATTCAATTTACTCTGCCTCATGCTCTGATTTATTTGTTGTCCAAAAAAGCTCATCAACTATTTCCACAAAATGAATTACAGTATAGATGGAATTAAACAAAACTTTATACCTTGATATTTTTCTTATCTTGATTTAAGAAGGGCTTGTCATTGGCCCTTATAAGGCTAGTTTTGACTTTCTATAAAAAGTGTAAGATTATTAAAAACTTGAAACCTCTCTCTGTCTGCCTCTCTGCTTACTTGTGATCTCTTTCAAATAAAAAAAAAAAAAAAAGAAAGAAATCATCTTTAAAAATTCGAAACCTCAGGCCTCTGGGTGACTCAGTCAGTTAAGCACCTGACTCAATTTTGGCTCAGGTAATAATCTCAGGGTCAAGAGATAAAGCTCTGAGTAGGGCTGGCCATGGAGCCTGCTTAAGATTCTCTCTCCCTCTCCCTCTGCCCCTCCCCACTACATGCAAGCTCTCTCTCCCTCTCTCTAAAAACAAACAAACAAACAAAACCCCAGAACCTATATTTCTGACATACTAATATGTGACAATAGATTGAATGCAAATTTCTTTATTGAATGGTGACTGTGAAACAACTGTGCTGAATCCTCAACACATTTAACCCTGTGTGCTATTTTGGGAGTCCTGAATGTGTCTTCAATAACATCCAAAGAAAGTCAATTTAGAAGATGACTTCCACGTAGGAAACCATCTCTTGATCTTAGGCCTCTCTTTCTCAATTGTAGCACAGGGTAAAACACCTGTAAACACTCCTTTCCCACAAGGATACTGATACCCCATCACAGAGACTTTACCTATGAATTAAAGTGTTCACATTTCTATGCACTTTTTTTTTTAAATATGTGGGAAGAGCGAGATCAGCTTTTTTTTAAAGAATATTTATTTATTTATTTATTTATTTGACGTACATATCACAAGTAGGCAGAGAGGCAGGCAGAGAGAGAGGAGGAAGCAGGCTCCCCACCGAGCAGAGAGCCTGATGCAGGGCTCGATCCCAGGACCCTGGGATCATGACCTGAGTGAAGGCAGAGGCTTTAACCCACTGAGCCACCCAGGTGCCCCTACATTTCTATGCACTTTAATGGAAGATGGTATAAAAAAAGAGAGAAAAAAACTGCTACCTGGATGAAGGGAGGTAATATGATGTAACTATTTGTGGTCAGATTCATGGACTTAGATTTTTAACTTTGCAATCTCCTAGCCAGGTGGCATTAATATAGCCTTTATTTTAAAATGTGGGAATCACTACTTCCTGATACAAGGTTGTATGAGCATGATAAGAAATGACAATACACCATCCTAGTCAAGGGTCCAGAACTACAGATGTTAATTAGTTGAAACTATGAGAGTAGATGTAATTTCACAAGAAATTATCTTATAGTTTCACTTGAAACTATGAAAGTAGATGAAATTTTACAAGAAAAATACATAAAAGGGATAAAGTAGTCTCAGGTGAGATCTTGGGGGGGGGCACATGACTAACAATTAGGCGGATGGGAGTCAATGAGGATGCTGAGAAAGAACAATACAAGAGGTAGAAGAGGGATCAGAATAGAAATATATTTTATAGGTCAAGTATTTAAAAATCTAAAAGAAAAAAAGAACAAATTGTATAATTTTTCATGCAGAGACAAAATGGCAGGGAACATGTGAAGAGGTTATTAGATTTGGAGATTAGGTAATTTTTTTTAATTTTTTATTTATTTATTTGACAGAGAGAGATCACAAGTAGGCAGAGAGGCAGGCAGAGAGAGAGAGAGGGAAGCAGGCTCCCTGCTGAGCAGAGAGCCCGATGCGGGGCTCGATCCCAGGACCCTGAGATCATGACCTGAGCCGAAGGCAGCGGCTTAACCCACTGAGCCACCCAGGTGCCCCAGAGATTAGGTAATTGATCATTTCTTAAACATTTTAGCAGAATGAAGGGAACAAGAAGAGGGTGATAACAGGATACTGGAAAAGAGAAGAATGAGGAAAAGTTGAGACCGTATAGAGTACAAAAACTGAAAATTTCTATACTACAAAAGGAAAAGAGGAAAAGGGAAATATTTATAGAGCTAGTATTTATAGATGTACCAATTAAGATATAGGCTCTGGGGAAGCAGCAGAGCAATCAAACAAAAAACAGTGAGCCACAAATCCTGATTTACTGTGAATTTTAAAAGAATTCAAGGAGAAATAAAAGAGTAGGGATAACAAAAAGAGATATTATCCTTGGACCAAGGACAGACTCTTCTGAATTTAAAGCAATGTAACAAATGTAAGGGTGAATAAAAGCAGAGTTGAAGGTTGGAAGAGATGAAACCTGAGGGAAATCATATTTTTCTTATTTCCTCCAGATGTGGACACCAAGTTTTTGCTGATGTGTATGGGCTAGCTTTGAGAAAGGAATAAAGCTTGAAACTGCCATGACTAAAATACTCGAAAGAATAGAAAAAGACGTCTTCTAAATTAGCTTTTCTGCAATGCTATTCCTGTAAGGCAAGCTACTGAATCAGTGCAACTTTAGGACTCTCGGCAAAGACTTCAGTTGGATTTTTCCCCACCTCTCCTACTCTCTGAAAGCTGTTAATTTGGAAAGAGATGAGAAATAGAAAACATATTTGGCGATAAAATGGCATAAGCCATGATTTGGGGTTCATTTGAGAGAGAAGATGAGAAACTAATGATACATACTTTTAAATGCTTTATTTGACTGGTGCTTGCTTTAGATATTTTAAATAATTGAATGTTGTTCCTCAAAGTCAGGAGGTATCCAAAGAATGCAATCTTAAAAACCAAAAATGTAGAAGTGCTTCCATAGTTTATCTGCCTTTGAAAATGTTGTTTATCCAACTGAAATACAAGGTTCTGATTCATAGGAGTATGTATTATCTGAATTAAATGCTTTGGCAACGGAGCAGTTCTCTGAATAGATCTACACCTTTTCAAGAGCCTGCCTTTTTCCACAGGTGAGATGGGTTGTATGCATCCCAGAGTACCATCACTATTTACTGAAAGGTGTAGCATTTTAATAAAATTAAATCTTGTGCGGTGAAACTCAATCTCTGTCTTCAACATGAAATTCTGCTTTATTCAAAATGGTTTCAGAAACTATAACATAATATCTAGGGGTTTATTTAAGCCTTTATTACAAATATAATTTTTCTTGTACTATAATCTTTATACAATTAATCATAACTGAAATTTCTGCATTGTATAATGCCCTTGAGGCCAATATTGTTTGTTGCTTTCTTATAATCCCTCTAGAAAAATCTGTATAATAAAAATCCATTTGTCCTCACAATAAAAAGTATTTTAAGATAGAGAAAATAATTAGAATTTGTGCAATAATTCAACACAGTAGTGTAAAAAAATGTATTGCTCTATTTCAGTAGCAGTTGGGTTATATTACTCTGAAACATCTGATGAGGAAGGGAAATGTATTTAACTTAAGTCAACATTTAAATGCAATAAACAAAACTAACTACAAAATCTTCTAAATATGCACAATGTGAGTGTACTTAATGCCATTGAACTGTATTATTAAAATGATTAAAATGGTAAATATGTACATATACATATTTGCATAATAAAAGTATTCTAAACACGGGAGCAATCCAAATGTACATTTAATTTATATTGATTTGTAGAGATGTAGCAGATGTTGTTGACAAGGTAAACTGAGCACTATTATAGTATCTAAGATCTTTTAAATGTAGTGCTATTAATTATTCATTACTATTTAGCCTCTACTTTTCTAATGAAACATTATGCCCTTGCCATAAGAGTAGTTTTGTTACCTACATTGAATTAAAATATCACATTCAAGCTACATGTGACCAGAAATTATGATGAGTATAAATGCTGATGTCATATACGGTCCAACAAATTTATTCAGAAATGTTTTGACAAATATAATGATATCAATCATTTAACATCATGTGATCATCACTTAAGAAACATAAGACACTCAGGGTAAGAAAAAGAAGAGAAATTAATTTAAATTGATACAAAATCTATGCACATTTGTGCTTAATGAAAATAAATGATTTAATGCCTATAATATCCAATAAATACATAAGAAATTAAAAATATGAGGTCATAACTATGAAATTATCTGAGCATGACAAAATATAGATCTGGGGTAATCCTTTTCTGAATAAGCATTTTTTTTTTAAAGATTTTATTTATTTATTTGACAGTAGATGGAGAGGCAGGCAGAGAGAGATAGAGAGAGGGAAGCAGGCTCCTTGCTGAGCAGAGAGCCCGATGCGGGACTCGATCCCAGGACCCTGAGATCATGACCTGAGCCGAAGGCAGCGGCTTAAACCACTGAGCCACCCAGGCACCCCAGCATTTTTTTATATATGATATATACAGAAATAATGACATTCTTAACATATATGTTTTCTTAATTTTAACAGTACATATATGAATTTTACAAATACATAATACATTTTAAATTTTTGGCTGAGATGGGAAATTAAGTTTGGTGATTGGTTTATCTAAAATTTTCAAACACAGTATATACATAATATACTGAATGAATGAATAAAGAATAGAACTACTCAGGTTGATTTTTAAGTATAAGAATATTAAAATATTACCTTCTAATCTAAATTCTTCATACTAATTTTAAAAGCAGGAGGCTTTATTTTATCTTTGTATTGCAGATTTTTTAAAAATTGGATACATTTTACTTTTCCATTAAAGTGCATATTTAAGGCAAAATTTAACTTTGTAAAATAACTTTTCATTCAAACTTTTTAAAAAACTGAATATTTATAAACAGACAAACGAAAACTCTGATAAGAGTAGTAGTGGAATCATACAAAAAAAGAGAGTTTCCCCTGTATTTGTGAAGTGTGATTTAAGGGCAGGGATATATTAACACACATGTCTGTGGACATATGTGTGTGTATGTGTGTGTGTAGTTGACAGATTAAAGGATTACAGAGTACCAGAATCACAAATCACTCTCCCCATCCAGTGTGTCTGAGAATGCGGTGTGCTCCAGGCACTGGGCATTCTCTTGCTGTGGGATTGGGTTTGTGCAGGCACAGCTTAATGTGGCCTCTTTGCCAGGATGTATGGGTTATGAGAAGGTAGGACTTGGGAGGTGGAGACATGCTCAGCAGTATCCTGCCTCTCCTCTAGTCCTAAATTTAAGGAAGTATTGTAAAATTTGTATTTTGAACCAGGACTTGTCTGACTGGGGTAAAGTCGAGCTTTTAAATACAAAAGACTTTGAAATTATTATTTTTAAAATTATTTGCAACTTGTAGGCTTCTATGGAGCTTAATAAACATATTGGCATAGCCAGTCGCCTGCTGGCCTTCAGACAGTCATGCTAAATATTTATATTATCTCTCTTTAGGTCTCATCAGAAAGTGGACAACCTAACCACACACACACACATACACGCTCATACACACACAACAAATCCATTCATTCATTATATAAACATTTATTTTCTTCTTAATTTTTTTTTTCATGTCTCCTACATTAAATTTCCTACATCTTTTTTTAAATATCAGAATGTTTGTAAGCTGAGGAAATAAGGGAAAGACTACAAAAGCAGTGGCACTGAATAAGAAGCCTTTAAAAGGATTTACATGGCTTCTATATTTCCAATGCAAATCATATATTTTATATTACTTGTTGAATTAAATGCATTGTTCCATAAAATAGTAATTTCTTCCTCATTTTTCATTCAACTTGCTTTTATGTTTATTTTTTTCATTTTTAAAAAGGTTGTGGCAAGAACAAATTAATATGAGATTTACCCAATTAACAATGGTTAAGTATACAATGCAGCATTATTAAGTATTGGCACAATGTACAGCAGATCCTTGGAACTTATTCATCTTGTATAATTGAAACCTGAGACCTGTTCAGGAGCAACTCATATTTCACCCTCCCCCCAGCCTCTGGCAACTACTATTCTACTGTTTCCTCTATCAGTTTAGTTATTTTAGATTCCTTTTAAATAAAAGTGGAATCATGGGGCACCTAGGTGGCTCAGTGGATTAAAGTCTCTGCCTTCGGCTCAGGTCATGATCTCAGGGTCCTGGGATTGAGCCCCACATCAGACTCTCTGCTCAGCAGGGATCCTGCTTCCTCCTTTCTCTCTGCCTGTTTCTCTGCCTACTTGTGATCTCTGCCTCTCAAATAAATAAAATCTTAAAATAAAATTTAAAAAAATTTTAAAAAAAGTGGAATCATGAAGTATTTGTCCTTCTATGACTGGCTCATTTCACTAAGCATAATAATCCCAGGTTCTTCCATTTTGTCACATATGGTAATACTTACTTCATTTTTAAGGATACATAATCTTTCACTGTTTATATATTTTGCATTGTCTTTATCCACCCATTTGCTGATGGGCATTTAGTTGTTTCCATGTCTTGGTTATTGTGAATAATGCCTCAATGAAAATGGGAGTGCAAAGTTCTCTTTGAAATCCTAATTTCAACTCTTTTGGATAAATACCCAGAACTGGAGTGAGATCGCAGATCACATGGTAACTCTACTTTTAATTTTTTGAGGTTCCCCCATACTGTTTTCCATGGTGACTGTACCATTTTATATTCCTACTGACAGTATAAGGAGGGTTCCAATCTGTCCACAACCTCATCAACACTTGTCATCTCTTGTTTTTTTTTATTTTGATAATATTATCCTAATAGTTATGAGGTGATATCTCATTACAGTTTAATTTGAATTTACCTAATGATTATAGATGTTGAATATCTTTTCAAATACCTGTAGACCAGAAAGTATAAAACTCCTAGAAGAAAATGGGGTAAAACTTTATGATGTTGCTCTTGGCAACGATTTCTTGGCTGTGACACAAAAAAAACACAGGTAACCAAACCAAACCAAACCAAACCAAACCCTCACTTAAAAAATGGGCAAAGGAGGATGCCTGGGTGGCTCAGTCAGTTAAGTGGTTGCCTTCAGCTCAGGTCATGATCCTAGTGTCCTGGGATCGAGTCCCACATAGGGCTCCTTTCTTGACAGGGAGCCTGCTTCTGCCTCTGTCTGCCTGTGCTCTGTCTCTCTCTGACAAATAAATAAAATATTTTTAAAAAGAGGGGGGCAAGGGGCTTGAATAGACACTCTATAGAGAAAACATGCAAATGGCCAACAAGTACGTTAAGCGTATTTTAGGAATAGTTTAATCCCATATGCTGTTGTCTCTCTTTCTCTCTTTTTCTGTGAGTGCGCATGTATGTGCGTTTATACATGTGTGTCTGTAAACACACATAGGACAAGGAGATCCTCACCTCTTCTACATAACATTGTGCTAGATGTATTAACTAGTGCAAAAGAAAAGAAAAAGAAACAGAACACAAACATACAGATTTGACAGGAAAACAATAAAACTGTCCTTATCCAGAGATGACACAATTATCTATGTAGAAAATCCTAAAGAAAACAAAACAAAGTCAAAACAACACAAAAACAAATACTTTTTAGAACTAATGAATGAGTTCAGTATAATTGCAGGATACAAGGTTAATATGTGGAAAACTACAAAACACTGATGAAAGAAATTTAAAAATATATAGAAATAAGTAGGGATATGTACTGTACATATAAATTGGAAGATTCCATATTGTCAAGATGTCAATTATTTCAAATTTAGTCTATAGATTCAACATTATATCAGTCAAAATTGCAAGAAATTTTTGTTAATATCAACAAGCTAATTCTAACATTTTCATGGAAAGGCAAAGGATTAAACAGCTAAACAATCTTTTAATAAAAAGTCAGAGGAATCATATTACTCAGTTGGAACACTCACTATAAAGCTATCGTTCTCAAAACAATATGGTATTAGAATTAGACATTACAGTTACACTAGACAGCCCAGAAAGACACAAATGTAGTGAACTAATTTTTGACAAGTTGGGAATCTATCCAATGTAAAAGGATTATCTTTTTTTAACATATGGTGTTGTGGGTGCAACTGAGTATTCATATGCAAAAATAAATAAATAAAATTACTAAAAGAGAAAGGAAGAGAATAAAGTAAGGTAAAACAAAATTAAGAGCAAGCGGGGTACATATACATATCTCATACCTTCCGTAAAAATGAACTCAAAATATGTCATAGACCTCAGTGTAGACTCTAAAATTATAAAACTTCTAGGGGAAAACACAGGAGAAAAATCTTCATGTTCTTTATTTTAGCAAGCTTTTAGATCCAACACCAAAAAACCCATGATGAAGAAAAATTATAAATTGAACTTTATAAAAATTAAAAACATCTCCTCTGTGAAACATATCCTAAGGAATGAGAAGACATACCAAAGACTGAGAGGAAATACTTTAGTAGTCATGCACATGTATGACATAACCTCACTGAAAGGGTGAAAGAAAAAAAAAAAAAGCTGATAGATAACTTTGGGAAACATTGTTTTGACTGGAAATCATAACTGTATATAACCTATTACTGCTCTATAATCTACCTAACTTAATTGATAGCTCACTGCCATTTCTGGAAATAAGAATTTCCCTTTCCCAATACATCATTACATTAAGCACATTAAGAGCATAATTAGTGATTTAATGACTAGCATATAGTCATGTTTTGACAGAAAGATAGTCTCATAATATATATTTGTAGTTCTACCTCCCTTATCTCTAATTATTTATCTATCATCTATATATCTGCTTAAACTTGTATCATTCATCAGTAGCCATTATAAATGGTAACACTCAATTTAATTAAATGTTCAAAAATATTTTCTTTCCAAAAATTTTGAAACCCATGGCTTTCCTGAACATTTTACTTGGGGATAACTTATAATTAAAATAAGCATGATAAAGTATAGACTTCTGAATAAAAGTATGTTTAAGGGGTTCCTGGGTGGCTCAGTGAGTTAAGCCTCTGCCTTCCTCTCAGGTCATGATCCCAGGGTCCTGGGATCCAGCCCCACATCGGGTCTGCTCAGGAGGGAGCCTGCTTCCCCCTTCCCCTCTGTCTGCCTCTCTGCCTACTTGTGACTTCTCTTTCTGTCAAATAAATAAATAAAATATTTTAAAAAATTGAGGTGCCTGGATGGCTCAGTGGGTTAAGCCTCTGCCTTAGGCTCAGGTCATGATCTCAGGGTCCTGGGATGGAGTCCTTCATTGGGTTGGGGGTGGGGTGGGGTTGGGGGTGGGGGGGGGTCTCTGCTCAGCAGGGGGCCTGTACCCTCTCTCTCTGCTTGCCTCTCTACCTACTTGTGATCTCTCTCTGTCAAATAAATAAATAAAATCTTTAAAAATAAGTATGTTTAAGGTTAAATTAATAATATAGCTCTAAATTAAAAAACAACTCTAAAACTGAGGAAGTTTTCAGTTTTTTCAATAATAAGCTATCAAATTTCAACATTCTTTTTTTATTAATTTTTTATTTTTTATAAACTCAACATTCTTCTTAAAACATGGGCTATGAGTGTCAACTCTGGATACATAAATTATACATATTTAAATAAAATACTTGTTTTTTATTGATATAACTTATAAAGTGAGAAATTTAACTAATGTTTATCTACATATGTAATATTATCAGGGTGCTACTATTATTTAATATTAAATATTTGAAAATATTTTTCTCCAATGCAGAAAGCTATAATGGAATATATCTGTCTGATATATTAATTTTTATATAATTTAGATAGTGAAAAATGTAAACTAATTATACTACTATTGTTTCAGAAACTATTCTTGTTTTTCAAGGGAAAGCTCTAATTTGTGCTTTAGATCTTCCTTCCTTTTGTGTAAAGGATAGGCTTAAATTTATTTTTAAAATGTTTCTACAAATAAGTAAAAAATAAATTCATTAATTGGATTGAAATATTTTTGGGGAGGAGGGAATAGGCATTTTATTTTCTAGTTCAAACTGCTACCATAACTTCAATACACATTTTTTTTTTTCCAAAAAATCAGTTTCATTGGGGCACCTAGGTGGCTCAGTGGGTTAAGTCTCTGCCTTTGGCTGAGGTCATGATCACAGGGTCCGGGGTTTGAGCCCCGCATCGGGCTATCTGCTCAGTGGGGAGCCTGCTTCCTCCTCTCTCTCTGCCTGCCTACTTGTAATCTCTCTCTCTCTCTGCCAAATAAATAAATAAAAAGTCTTCAAAAAAAAAAACAGTTTCATTTATATGTAAAATAAGACAGCATTTCTCCTGTCTTTTGCCAATCAGTATTTTTTCCACTCAAGCAAACCTGTATTTATTCTGTAAGAAAATATCTATTCATGTGAAAAAAGTCTAGCTCTTCCAATTTTCTTTTAATTTGCATTGGTATCTTGGAGTTATTCTCAAATCTATTTTTCTTCCTCACTAAAAATGTCATTTTTTTTTCATGCTGCTTGAGTTGTAAGTAACTTTAGAAGCATGACGTACACACACCCAGAAGGTTAAAAAAATATTTCTTTTGTCTATAAATTTATGTTCAGAAGCAAAAGGACACATCAGCAAAGCAAACGGATAAGCCTTGGTAGGGAAAGAAAAATGGGAAGAAATGGAAGGGAAGAATATTCTTACATGTTCCATTAAAAGAAAAATTAAGATTATCTGAAGCCTGAAATTTTAATCTAGGTTCAGTTTTCTTGAAGCATTTCTCATTTCTAATTCATTGTGAGAGAACAAGCAACATAATATTAAACTCCAAGCTGGAAGTCATAATATACAATATTAGTATATCGAATATACTCATTCAAAATTGCATTAGTAGTTTTACCACTTAGGAAACCCAGGCATATTTCTGCACTAATAACAGATGAGAATCAGGGGGTAACAGTGAATAAAACTTCATTATCATCTGCTTTCATCTAAAATCAAATTCATGTCTCATTCCTACCGGGAGGTTACTGTTAAAAAAGAAAACATCTGAAATATTTGTTTTGTAATTATGCTTCTATTCACATTCAAGTTTTACATATATAAGACTTATAACCACAAGGTTATATTAACTTTGCACAATAATATGCACTATGAGATTTCCTGTTCTGCAGTAGCAAAAGCTATAGTCAGAAAGATGGAAGAAAGTAAGAAGATTGGGGGGAAGGCGAGGAGAGGGAGAATCCAAAGATAAATCAGAAATATCAAAAGTTTTTTTTTTAAATTTCTTCTTCTTTTATTTATTTTTTTAAAGATTTTATTTATTTATTTGACAGAGAGAGAGAGATCACAAGTAGGCAGAGAGGCAGGCAGAGAGAGAGGAGGAAGCAGGCTCCCTGCTGAGCAGATCCCAAAATCTGGGCTCGATCCCAAAACCCTGAGACCATGACCTGAGCTGTAGGCAGAGGCTTAACCCACTGAGCCACCCAGGTGCCCCTCAGAAGTTTATATATAAAATATTACTTAGTCATTCTGAATACGCATTACATTCAACAAACGTTTATTGGAAACCTTACCATGAAAGTATTATTCTGTGAAAAGTAATTCCCTTTCTCCCTCAACTCCCACCCCCACTTTCCCAGCTCCCTTCCCCAGCACATAAATTGAGATAAAAATTCTTTTTTATTTTTTTAAAGATTTGATTCATTTATTTGACAGAGAGAGATCACAAGTATGCAGAGGCAGGCAGAGAGAGAGAGGAGGAAGCAGGCTCCCCGCTGAGCAGAGAGCCTGATGCAGGGCTCGATCCCAGGACTCTGGGATCATGCCCTGAGCTGAAGGCAGAGGATTTAACTCACTGAGCCACCCAGGTGTCCCTGAGATAAAATTCTAACAACAATGTGGTGGCTAATTTAGGTTTCCTTAAATGTCTGGGGCATAAGGACACAGTGCCAAAATAATTTTCTGCATTTAAAAGTAATAATATATTAAAAAGTTACTTTTGGCTATATTCTGAACAATTGGTTAAGTTAGTAAATCTTTTCACTTTTTAAGGAATCTGGGAATTATTTTATTTTTCATCTCTATTATGTATTTTTTTTAAAATTCTGGTAAAATATACATAGCATATAATTTACATTTTTAACTTTTTTTTTTTTTTCCAGCATAACAGTATTCATTATTTTTGCACCACACCCCGTGCTCCATGCAATCCGTGCCCTCTATAATACCCACCACCTGGTACCCCAACCTCCCACCTCCCGTCCCTTCAAAACCCTCAGATTGTTTTTCAGAGTCCATAGTCTCTCATGGTTCACCTCCCCTTCCAATTTCCCCCAACTCCCTTGGTGATGCAACATTTTTAACTGTTTTTAAGTGTATGGTTCAGCAGAATGAAGTACATTCATACTATTGTGCAATCAATCTCTGTAATTCTTAACATCTTGAAAAACAGATCTGTAACCATCAATTTCATATTAACACCCCATTCCTCCACCCTCCCAGCCCATGGCAACCACCTTATACTTTCTGTCTCCATAAACTTGACAACTTTAGGCACCTCGTATGGTAATGTTCCTTTTGTGACTGATGTATTTAACTTAGCCTAATATCCTGACTGTTGTAGCATGTTCCAATTTTCCTTCCTTTTTTAAGTCTAAATAGTAGTGCACTCTACAGATACTTCACTTTTTATTTGTCTATTTATCTACTGATAGACATTTAGATTGCCTCCACCTTTTGGTTTCTGATTATAATACAATGAACATGGTGTATACATATCTGTCCAAGCCCCTACTTCAGTTCTTCTCCCAAAAGTAGAATTGCTGAATCTTTAGATAATTTACATTTAATTTTCTTGGAACTGCCATATTGCTTTCCATTAGCAATTGCACCATTTTCCATTTGTACCAGTAGTGTGCAAGGGTTCCAATCTTTCCATATCCTTGGCAACAATTGTTACTTTCTAACTTTTTAATAATAGCTATCCAAAGGTGTGAAGTGATATGCCATTGTGGTTTTGGTTTGTATTTCCCTAATGATTAAGGGATGTTGAACATCTTGTCATGTCTTTATTGCTTACTTGTGTATTTTCTTTGAAGAAAGTTCTATTCAAGATCCTTTTTATTTTTTATTATTTATTTATTTATTTACATTTATTTTATTCATTTTTTTAAAGTAGGCTTCACACCCAGTGTGGAACCCAACCCAGGGCATTCCAGACCTGAGCTTAGATCAAATGTTGGATGCTTGACTAGCTAAGCCATGAAGGTACCTGCAGACCTTTTCCATTTTTTAAATCCAGTAGTTTGTTTTGTTGTTGTTGAGTTGTAGTAGTTCTTTATATATTCTGGATATTAAATCATTCTCAGAAATGTGGTTTGCAAATATTTTCTCCTGCTTCATGTGTTGCTGTATCACTCTGCTGATTATGTCCTTTGATGCACAAAATATATTAATATTGATGTAGTTCAATTTTTATGTTTTTTCTTTTGCTGCCTGGGCTTTTGGTATCATACTCAGAACATCATTATCAAATCTAAATGCAATGTCATGAGGGTTTTCTCCTATGTTTTCTTCTAAGAGTTTTACAGTTTTAGATCTTATGTTTAGGTCTACGCTCCATTTTGAATTGTCTTGTTTTAATATATGGTAACGGTAAAAGTCCAACTTCATTCTTTTACATGCAGATACTCAGTTTTTTCATCACCATTTGTTAAAAAGACTGTCCTGGTCATGACACCATTATCAAAATCATCTGATGGTTTCTTTCTAGACTCTTTATTACATTCCACTAACCTACATGTTTTATTTATTACAGTATCTCACTATTTTGATTACTGTAGCTTTCTGGTAACTTTTGAAATCAGAAAGTATAAGACCTCCAACTTGGTTCTTCTTTTTCAAAAAAGTGTTTGCTATTTGGGATTCTAAAGGATTCATATAAACTTTACAATGAAGATCTTTTTGCAAAAAAAAAAAATCATGGGGATTATAAGGGGATTTCATTAAATCTTTAAATTGCTTTGGGTAAAATTTCAAGGAATTTATGTAGGATTAGTGTTATTAATTCCTCAAATGTTAGTAGAATTCACCAGTGAAGCTATCTACTTGTGATCTATCTGTCAAATAAATAAATAAAATCTTTAAAAAATTTCCATTGTGATTTCTCTTTTGACCCACTGGTTGTTTAAGATACATTATTAATTTAGTGACATAACTAAATGAATAGTTAACTAGTCACTAAATTAACTATTGGACTCTCCATTTTGTTAATTGCTTTTTTATATATCATATATTTGTTGTCTCTCATTTTCTTCTTTACTAGCTTCATTTATATTTAGTTTTTGTGGTTTTTGTTCTTTGGGTTTTTCATGGTGTCACATGTTGATTCCTTTCTCATTTTCTTGTACGTATATTCTATAGATATTTTCTTTGCGGTTACTTTGAAGACTATGTATGAGCCTAAAGCTATAAAAGTCTATTTTAAACTAATAAAAACTTAACTGCACCTAAAGACATTACTACTTTACAGTTCTGCACCACCATTTATATTACTGATAACACAAACTACATTTTTATATATCTCATATTCTTTGACATAGATTTATATCTATTTTCTTGCTTTTGTCTTTTAAATCATGTAAGATATTCAAAAGTTAAGTTACCAACTAAAATTATAGTTGGTTTTTATATTTGTCTATATATTTACATTTACTTGAGAGCTTTGATATTTTTGCATGGCTTTGAATTATCATCTAGCATACTTTCATTTTAGCTTGAAAGACTCCCTCTGGGATCTCTTGAAGGGCAGATCCTGTGGTTAGGAACTTAGCTTTTACCTAGGAATGTTTTAATTTCTCCTACATTTTTGAAGGGTAGTTTTGTTAGATATAGAATTCTCAGAGGATAATTTGGGTTATTTTCCCCAGCATTTTAAATATATCATTATACTGCCTTTTGGCTTCCATGGTTTCTGTTAAACTTATAGAGGAACTCTGAGGTGTGATGATTCAATTTTCTATTACTTTCAAAATACTGTCTGTATTTGGCATTGTGCTAGTTTGATTATAATGTGTCTTGGTGTGAGTCTCTTTGACTTTATCATATTTAAACATCATTGAGCTACTTATATTTGTTTATACATTTCTCTCCTCAAATTTGGGAAGCTTTTGGTAATTATTTTTCAAAGAAGCTTTTCTCCACTTTCTTGCTTTTTCTTCTGGGATTCCCATAATATGTATTATGTTCCAACTGATGGCATACCATAAGTTCCTTAGGCTTTGATTTCTCTTCTTTGTTGTTTATTAAAAAATTTTGCTCCTCCAACTTGATAATTTCAAATTCCTTGTCTTCAAGTTTGTTTATTCATTCTTCTGCATGTTCAAGTCTGCCCTTTAACATATTTAATTGTTTTAAAGTCTTTCTTTAATAAGTCTAAAAAATGTTTCTTCAAGGATAGTTTCTAGATATTTATTTTATTCCTTTGCATGGGCCATATTTTCCTGTTTCTTTGTATGCCTTGTGATCCTTAATTTAAAACTGGATATTTGCAAAAAACAGCCACTTCTCCCAGTCTTTGTACACTGGGTCATTGTAGGGGAAGACCTCCATTACTCTGCCCGCCATGAAGTATAAGGTTTCTGGCTTTTTCTAGGCATGTGTCTTCCCTAGGCCTACCTCTCTTTTCTCAGTTCCACCATCTGTATACATGCATGCTTTTAAATAATTTAATTTCCCTAAGAATCTTAACCCTGGCTTGTCCTGGGGCCTTTGCTGTTCTGTTGTATTACTCATTGAGAAATCTCTTGTCCCTGGTATCTGTGCATTTTTGTCGCCCGCAGTTTTAATGGACTAGGCTTGGTTCGCTTAGCCTGAGATCTGAGCTACTTTTAGCTATTTGAGCTCTGATTTAGTCTTTGCATAGACCCATCTCTGTGACAGTCTATAGACAGGTTAGAATAATGCAAACTCATCTCACTCTGCTGTCTCCAGTTTTCAGAAAAGAACTGAAGTTGGGTCACTGCATCCCCAAAATGGATCATACCACTCTGGAGAGGAGATGGGAAAATGTTAATAAAACACAACAATTTTCTTAGTATTTCTTCACTGGCCATTCTCTTGATGGCATCAGACTTTTTACTGATTTCTAGAGTTCCTATGAGGTTATTTTAGCCAGCTTCTAATTGTTTATTTAATATTTCTATTGGGAATGCAGTTCTGTAACTTCCTATACTGCCATCTATCTGATATCACTCCTATCACTCTTTAAGCACCATCATTGCTAATCTTATTTCATTTTCTGCCATAGCGTCTAAAGCATAACTCTATAATAGACACTTTTTACAGTACACTGGACTATTTTCTTGTCCATATCTGCCACTTGATTGCAAAATATATTACTCTACATTCCTAGTGTCTTCCCTATGATAGCAAATATTAGGATCTCTAACAGGATTTATAATATGAAAGAGCCTACATTTCTCAGTAGAGTAGCCACCAGACAAACGTGGTTACTGAATAGTTGTAATATGGTCAGTGCATATTATTAATTGTAATTAATTAAGATTTAAATACCAACTTTCAGATCTTTTTGTAAAATTTTAAGTATGTTGGAACAACTTGTATATAAGAATCTTTCTTACTGTAAATTTCATAAACATATCAAGTTTTCTGATGAAAATCTATTATCAAATTTGTTGTGTTTAAGTGTAAAGTAAACACAAATTTTGAGAAATTTTAGAGAAAAAATATAAAATTCTTAAAGAATATTTATATATGAACATGGTATTTTTATATGTTACATTAGATATTGAACACTACATCAAAAACTAATGATGTACTATATGCTGGATAACTGAACATAATAAAAAACTTCACATTTGCTGTTTGCTTTTTTAAAGCACCTATTAGAAATTTTTAAATTAGATCTGGATTTTACATTATATTTCTTTTGAATATCACTGATCTAAGCTTTGATTAAAATCCCAAATCTAGTACTTCTCCTTTATGAAGCTGTAAGTACCAGTATGTTGTATTTTTTTTAAAGATGCATTTATTTATTTTACAGAGGGAGAGGGTGGGGAGAAGGAGAGAGAGAATCTCAAGCAGACTTCTCACTAAGCACAGAGCCCAACTCTGGGCTCGATCTCAGGATCCTGAGATCATGACCTGCATAGAAATCAAGAGTTGGATGCTTAACTGACTGAGCCATCATGTTGTCTGTTTAATATGTATTTAATTCCTTGCTGATTTCTAACTTAGTGGCTCAAAATATGAAATCAATAAGTTTTTTAAAGCAAGAAACTAACTTGCCAAATGTGTAGGGAAAAGTAGAGTGCATATATAAATAACATGTAGATCATTTTCTAGGGAAAACAATTCCAAAAACCTTTTCTCCTCATTGTGGTAATATGGTTAAGATTTAAACTAATAGTGATTGAAAGAAAAGCTGAGTTAAGTATGGCCCAATTCTTTCCATGTACTTAATCATATATTGAAATTTCTTTTGCAATCACACTGCTGATCAATTGTTCACTAATATGGAATGTTTTTTTCCTTTATAATATCAAATTGTTAAAGACCTCTCATTTCAAAGATAGAACTAAAACACTATAAAAGAATTATTCGAGCAATTCTAATTCTTATTTTTCTTATGTATGTTTGTATGTATATGCATATGTGTGTGTGTGTGTGTGTGTGTGTGTGTGTGTGTGTATGTGTGTGTGTGTGTTACTTCTTCTCTATGGGATTTTCAATTTAGGTTTTTATATAAAAAATATTTTGAATGTTTCCCTTAGTTATTTCATTTTGCACAATGTAAAGAAAGTAATCAAAAGAGACTTTAAAGTGTAGCTTGAAATATTCAACTTTCCTAAGTTGGAGGAAACCACTGGTATTCAGCCTCTGAAGTTAGATGTTGGTATTTAGAAAGGATCATTGTGACTTTTCATGATGTTTTCTTTCTCACCATAGGCCCCATTTGATACAAGATTCCTCACACTTATTTAATCAAGAGTGAGAAACAAACCCTATATTATATATGACATGTTGCATGTGCACACAAACATGATCACACATTTTCAATCAAGTTAAAATTTCTTAAAATACATAAGTTGTCAAATACACAGCGTTCCAAAGGTAACAGATCAGAAATAGAATGCTTGATTTAGGTAAAAAGCAAGTTATAAAAAGAGCACAAGATAAAAATAATGAGCTGTTGGTACTAAGGATTTCCATTACTTATCATTCACTATCTGAGTTATTTTGTATTTAATTAATTGAATGTGAGCTTGATTTTGCTCTTCCAGACAAAATTAACTGCTAAATACAATAAGGTTTAGATAAATTTATTTGTAATAAGATGGGTATAAAACTTTATAAGATGGCGACTAAAGTCAACATGTGATCAGCTGTTTCACAATTCAAATTTGTTACTTCAGCTGAAAATTGTATGCAATATGTTCTTAATGAAGGGAGCAGTACTTTAAATTTCATTCTCAGATAAGTATAGCACTGATTTAGGGTAAGACATCCTATCAGAGACAGCTACAACTTCTGAGGGCTCAAAGATATTTGATGATTAAATGATGATTAAAATCCATGCAGAGAAATAAAATGAAGTTTCCACTGGTATGTTGGGACCTCCCAAAATTCCTTACTGAAAAAGTTGGAGGTCAGTCAGTATTTCTCCTATTTTTTTTTTTTTTAATAACAACCAAACTATTTAAACCAGATTTAAACTAATATAAAAAGGTCTTTCTTTTGGTGTCAATAATCTTTAAAAATAAATGAAATCTTATTTCTATTTTCTATTGTATCTCTTTTCCTCATACACTTTTGCAGGAGGTGTTAGTTTGAAAAATAAAACTTCAAATAGCAAGATGAGGGAATAAAGATATTTTTAAAGCACTTAAAAAATTACTAAATGTATGTAATTTAATTTTTAGGAGCAGCAAGGTAGAAAATGGGCCTTATAAAGTGTCATTGTGGAAATATTACATTCTGATTAGTTAACAACTCTGATACTATTCTAGATTAGAACAAATTTAGGCAATTGAATCTTTTTGTATTATCAGAAAATTTTGCTAGGTTTACTAAGGGAAATTTTACTAAGCTTTTCTCAAGGGATTCTTTATCTCAAGGGACTTAAAAATCACTTCTTTATATTATTTATTTTCTGTACTATGTAGCAGGTACAGCCTTGACTAAAACTAGCAGTGACCATTTTTGTCACCTTTATCATCTCTCAGTGACTTTCACTTTCCTGATGTGTATTTCTCTACACAGATTCTTTCTTTCTTTCTTTCTTTTTTTCCCCTTAACCTCTCTTTTGGTTTATAATTTACTGTACTTGGCTCATCCAGCACATTCCAAATTTCTCTCCATGTTTGTTATTTACTCAACCCTCATCTTTTACTTTGTGAGCAATAAAAATTAAGTTCCAATTGAGAAAATACATATGAAAGTGTTACACAAAATGTAAGAGGAAGGCAAAATACTCCTGATGATAGTGTTACTATAATATTTAGTAAGGTTTTAATTTGGAAAGAAAAAATACTTTAAAAGAGTTAACAATAGAGATCTGAGACTATGTTTTGTTGTTGTTGTTCTTGTTTTGTTTAAATCTATGAGGGTTTATCCTATTACATTTCTGGGAAGTTAGGATGAATCCTCTAAATTATCTTAATTCAGTTAGTAGGGAGAGATAATCAGATCTCTTTCCTACTTTAGAGTGTCTTCAAAAGTTAGTGGTTTCTTCACTTCTCATAAATGATATTTTCCTTTTTTTTTAAATTATGCAAATTGCTTGATTTCTACTACCAGATGACCTATTTTGAAGGATTTTATAACTGGAAAAATATTTGGATATTTTTAATAGATTGTTTAAGATGTATGACCAAATCACATCATGCCAGATCATAGAAAAAGCCACTGATTCTTTTGCTTTTATGAATATCAAGGCTAGAAAGGATATCAGGTAGATCATAATATTTATAATATCCACATCAACTTCCTTCTAAGTGAAAACCTGAGATATCATGGAAGCACCAACAAAATGTGGATAATAATAATAATAATAATACCTTCTTCATTAATGACAAAAATTTTAAAAAATGATATATGTAAAGCACTATATGCACATTACCTATTTCTTGGCCATTTTTCAATCTTTGGACTGGCTACAATTAAACTACACATGAAAAGGATAAGATAGTCCTTTTTTTTTTTAAGATTTTGTATATTTATTTGACAGAGAGAGATCACAAGTAGACAGAAAGGCAGGCAGAGAGAGAGGGGGAAGCAGGCTCCCTGCTGAGCAGAGAGCCCAATGCAGGACTCTATCCCAGGACACTGAGATCATGACCTGAGCCGAAGGCAGCGGCTTAACCCACTGAGCCACCCAGGCGCCCCGGATAAGATAGTCCTTAATAATAAAGACAGTTATGCTCATACTTGAACTTATTTGTCCTTCATCCTTTATACCAGGTGGATCTTATCTTTGTTCTTTGGTATTCAACATATTCAAAAAACAACAAATGAAAGATTTTTTGATTTTCTTTGAAACAGTGCCAAGATTTTATCAACTGTCTCTGCTCACTGCAGAGAGTTTGCTATCACTGTTTATGTCATGTTAAAGAAGTGTCACTGTAGCACAGAAAAGCATCAGCTTTTCCTGGCCAAAATAACCAAATGGTGTGCCAAACTGAAAAGAGGCGATTGTGTGAGTGCCTACAGGACACTTACTGAAGGTGTTTAGGCACTCCATCTGTGGATGAGAGAAAATATGATTTTTGTCAATATACTCTGGTCTCTTATAATATTGATTTTAGGAACCAAAAAAATTTGGACAGTAAAGTGACGAAATTTCTAAGGTATATGTTTTGTTCAATGGCCAAAGTAGGGTGGATTGATATCACTGACATACCATCTTCAAAAATGAACATATTTCAGCCAAAAAACTGAACAATCTTCTTCTAAACAAGTCATTTCCAGGAATTTTAATATTTGTCACATTTTAAAAACAGATGGAATATTCCTTTTTGTAATTACTGATTCGTCTTTAAATTGATTTACTGATGATAAGATTCCATCTTTTATCAAAATAAATTCCTTTAAAAAGACTTGTCTTCCAAGGTCTCAGGTACACAACCTAACCCTACAGCTAAAGGAGCTGGAGAAAGAACAAGAAAGAAACCCTAAACCCAGCAGGAGAAGAGAAATCATAAAGATCAGAGCAGAAATCAATGAAATAGAAACCAAAAAAACAATAGAACAAATCAACGAAACTAGGAGCTGGTTCTTTGAAAGAATTAATAAAATTGATAAACCCCTGGCCCGACTTATCAAAAAGAAAAGAGAAAGGACCCAAATAAATAAAATCATGAATGAAAGAGGAGAGATCACAACTAACACCAAAGAAATACAAACTATTAGAAGAACATACTATGAGCAACTCTACGCCAATATATTTGACAATCTGGAAGAAATGGATGCATTCCTAGAAACATATAAACTACCACAACTGAACCAGGAAGAAATAGAAAGCCTGAACAGACCCATAACCAGTAAGGAGATTGAAACAGTCATTAAAAATCTCCAAACAAACAAAAGCCCAGGGCCAGATGGCTTCCCGGGGGAATTCTACCAAACATTTAAAGAAGAACTAATTCCTATTCTCCTGAAACGGTTCCAAAAAATAGAAATGGAAGGAAAACTTCCAAACTCATTTTATGAGGCCAGCATCACCTTGATCCCAAAACCAGACAAGGATCCCACCAAAAAAGAGAGCTATAGACCAATATCCTTGATGAACACAGATGCAAAAATACTCAACAAAATACTAGCCAATAGGATTCAACAGTACATTAAAAAGATTATTCACCACGACCAAGTGGGATTTATTCCAGGGCTGCAAGGTTGGTTCAACATCCGCAAATCAGTCAATGTGATACAACACATCAATAAAAGAAAGAACAAGAACCATATGATACTCTCAATAGATGCTGAAAAAGCATTTGACAAAGTACAGCATCCCTTCCTGATCAAAACTCTTCAAAGTGTAGGGATAGAGGGCACATACCTCAATATCATCAAAGCCATCTATGAAAAACCCACCGCAAATATCATTCTCAATGGAGAAAAACTGAAAGCTTTTCCGCTAAGGTCAGGAACACGGCAGGGATGTCCATTATCACCACTGCTATTCAACATAGTACTAGAGGTCCTAGCCTCAGCAATCAGACAACAAAAGGAAATTAAAGGCATCCAAATCGGCAAAGAAGAAGTCAAATTATCACTCTTCGCAGATGATATGATACTATATGTGGAAAACCCAAAAGACTCCACTCCAAAACTGCTAGAACTTATACAGGAATTCAGTAAAGTGTCAGGATATAAAATCAATGCACAGAAATCAGTTGCATTTCTCTACACCAACAGCAAGACAGAAGAAAGAGAAATTAAGGAGTCAATCCCATTTACAATTGCACCCAAAACCATAAGATACCTAGGAATAAACCTAACCAAAGAGACACAGAATCTATACTCAGAAAACTATAAAGTACTCATGAAAGAAATTGAGGAAGACACAAAGAAATGGAAAAATGTTCCATGCTCCTGGATTGGAAGAATAAATATTGTGAAAATGTCTATGCTACCTAAAGCAATCTACACATTTAATGCAATTCCTATCAAAGTACCATCCATCTTTTTCAAAGAAATGGAACAAATAATGCTAAAATTTATATGGAACCAGAAAAGACCTCGAATAGCCAAAGGGATATTGAAAAAGAAAGCCAACGTTGGTGGCATCACAATTCCGGACTTCAAGCTCTATTACAAAGCTGTCGTCATCAAGACAGCATGGTACTGGCACAAAAACAGACACATAGATCAATGGAACAGAATAGAGAGCCCAGAAATAGACCCTCAACTCTACAGTCAACTAATCTTCGACAAAGCAGGAAAGAATGTCCAATGGAAAAAAGAGCCTCTTCAATAAATGGTGCCGGGAAAATTGGACAGCCACATGCAAAAAAATGAATTTGGACCATTTCCTTACACCACACACAAAAATAGACTCAAAATGGTTGAAGGACCTCAATGTGCGAAAGGAATCCATCAAAATCCTTGAGGAGAACACAGGCAGCAACCTCTTCGACCTCAGCCGCAGCAATATCTTCCTAGGAACAACGCCAAAGGCAAGGGAAGCAAGGGCAAAAATGAACTATTGGGATTTCATGAAGATCAAAAGCTTTTGCACAGCAAAGGAAACAGTTAACAAAATCAAAAGACAACTGACAGAATGGGAGAAGATATTTGCAAACGACATATCAGATAAAGGACTAGTGTCCAGAATCTATAAAGAACTTAGCAAACTCAACACCCAAAGAACAAATAATCCAATCAAGAAATGGGCAGAGGACATGAACAGACATTTCTGCAAAGAAGACATCCAGATGGCCAACAGACACATGAAAAAGTGCTCCATATCACTCGGCATCAGGGAAATACAAATCAAAACCACAATGAGATATCACCTCACACCAGTCAGAATGGCTAAAATCAACCAGTCAGGAAATGACAGATGCTGGCGAGGATGCGGAGAAAGGGGAACCCTCCTACACTGTTGGTGGGAATGCAAGCTGGTGCAGCCACTCTGGAAAACAGCATGGAGGTTCCTCAAAATGTTGAAAATAGAACTGCCCTATGACCCAGCAATTGCACTATTGGGTATTTACCCTAAAGATACAAACGTAGTGATCCAAAGGGGCACGTGCACCCGAATGTTTATAGCAGCAATGTCCACAATAGCCAAACTATGGAAAGAACCTAGATGTCCATCAACAGATGAATGGATCAAGAAGATGTGGTATATATACACAATGGAATACTATGCAGCCATCAAAAGAAATGAAGTCTTGCCATTTGCGACAACATGGATGGAACTAGAGCGTATCATGCTTAGCGAAATAAGTCAAGCAGAGAAAGACAACTATCATATGATCTCCCTGATATGAGGAAGTGGTGATGCAACATGGGGGCTTAAGTGGGTAGGAGAAGAATCAATGAAACAAGATGGGATTGGGAGGGAGACAAACCATAAGTGACTCTTAATCTCACAAAACAAACTGAGGGTTGCTGGGGGGAGGGGGTTTGGGAGAAGGGGGTGGGATTATGGACATTGGGGAGGGTATGTGCTTTGGTGAGTGCTATGAAGTGTGTAAACCTGGTGATTCACAGACCTGTACCCCTGGGGATAAAAAATAAAAAATTAAAAAAAAAAAAGGGGGGAGTTGGGGGAAATTGGAAGGGGAGGTGAACCATGAGAGACTATGGACTCTGAAAAACAATCTGAGGGGTTTGAAGTGGCGGGGGCGGGTGGAGGTTGGGGGAACCAGGTGGTCAGTATTAGAGAGGGCACAGATTGCATGGAGCACTGGGTGTGGTGCAAAAACAATGAATACTGTTATGCTGAAAATAAATAAAAAAAATAAATTAAAAAAAAAAACAAGAAAAAAAAAAAAGACTTGTCTTCCTTTGTGGCTGATGTTTAGTAGACATTATGAGTCTCATGCTCTTCTAAATATCTGATTGCCTTTCATTGTATTTGAATAAGACATGGGTGTCAGTGTGTTTGCTTACAGTTGCATTGTGCTTAGAAGTTATTTCAGGCCATGGCTTAAAGATTTTTAGTTACTATAGTGTAAAACAGTGATCTTCCACAGGCACATTCTGCTAACCATCTGAGGTCCTCCTGTCTAAACATAAAGTGCAACATATATCCTGCAATTCCATATTGTGAGGTAACAACTTCCTCTAGGAACTGTAAACAGTATATTGTACTACCTACTAATTTATGTGATCAGGGAAAAAGACTTATTTTATGTCTCTTTACATAAATGTTCATTTGAGTAACATACACAAATCAATTATTAATAAATGATTGTGTGCAGATATGTTGAGAATAATGTTTAACTATATGTTAGTAGAAAATAATTTAAAAAACTAATATTTATATTATATTGATTCTATTGATTAATAGAAAAGAATGAGATTTTTTTTCTACCTTTTTTAAAGAGCTGCTGTCTTTTCTTCTTTTTTTTTTTCTTTTTTAAGATTTTATTTATTTATTTGAGAGAGAGAGAGAGAGAGCACACAAGCAAGGGTAAAGGCAGAATGAGAACCAGACTGCTTGCTGAGCTCAGAGCTCCACGGGGGACTTGATACCAAGACCCCAAGATCATGACCTGAACTGAAATCAGACGCTTAAGCGACTGAGCTACCCAGGAGCCCCAAGATTTTTTTTTTTTCTTTTGGAAAATTGGAGGATCAATTTGTATTCACACCACTGTACAATGTTCTATAAACTTATTCTGGCTTTTTTCTAATTATGATCATATTCCTTGCTGAGGTCTGTAACTTCATTATTCAGTTTTTTAAGTTACTTGGTATAGAATCTAAAGAACTTTTTATAAAATTCAGTGGTCATGATATTGTAAAATGAAGGATGTATACAAACTGTTGGTCACCTGGAACAGTAAGAATGTGAAAAATGATGAAAATGCCAGGTTGGGACTGTGCTGAGTCAGTTTATTTAGGTTTAGCTTGGGTAGTAAGCAGAACTAGAGCATTTAAGCATAAACTTCCTTTGACCACTCCCATAATATTAAAACAGACTTAATGATACCACAGAGTAATAAACCAAATAAAATGTTCTGAGTAGTTAAGGTTTATAACAGACACCATTATGAAAGGCTAAAATATACACCTTAAGTTATTTTTACTGAGTTAAGTATGGGAATAGTTCTGAAAACACTGTGTATAATGCATACAATTATGTCTTATTTCAAGATTCAAAATCTTTATTTTTTTATATACCTCATGCCTTAAATCTGAGAAAGTTGGGCCTCAATTTAAGGTATTTTTTAAGAACTCAATAAGAATGTGTTTTATTTCTGATATCTTTTCACTTTGAATAAATATCCAAAAAAACACTTTAAATGATATAAAAATTCTTTGAGTGTGGTTACAAAAAGTTATGACAACTATGTAGCCAATAAAATAACAGGTTTGCAGTCTTAAATCTTATGAAGAAATTATATTTATCTTTTTAATAATAAACAAACTGTTGTTCATAGGACAGTGAGTCAGTCTCAATTCCAGTACTACACAAGTTTGTATTCTATCAGCATTTTCAAATATCATCCTGTTTATCTACTTGTAAACCTGATTAACAACAAATCAAAATATGCTGAATGAATTGGATTCATTCACATATATATATATATACCAACTATATATAATATATATTATTTACATATGTAAACACTTTAAATATTAAATTAAATGGTTATTATAATATTAAAATTAATAGTAGTAGTGATTTTTTTTTTAATAATAATAAATATTGAGGCCGAAGTTCAGGAAATTATGCTAGTGCAGCCATTACTCCAAAGAGTTGGCCTAACCTGAGTGATGCATTTAATCACTCTGAACATATTTAACTATTAATTGTTGAAATTGGACTAACTGTCTAAATTGCTTTGTAGCTTGGAGTTTGTATTAATCTCTCTTCAGTGTTTGATTACCTTAGTTTCAGTCTTGGCTCTACCATTATCATCTCAATGGGATTTAGTTGTCTTCTTTTCTTATGTACCTTTAAATAAATTATTCTACATACTCAAGTGTCTTATTGCCTAGGCTTGTATTTGTTATTTGATCCACATACTGATTTTTTTTTTTTTTTTTTTAAGAATGAAGACTAGTGTTTGACCCATGGGATCTCACTGGCTCATGCTTTAGTTGAAGATACTTTTTAACTGTCATTCATATGAAAATAAAGAAAAGGAAAAAATAATAATGACAGAACCTAGGTTTGTGATTGTTAGAGCTAGGGATAGAGAAGGGAACAGATCATGAAAAATACATGAGAGAATTTTTAGAGGGTGATAGGAAGCTATAGGAAGCTATATATCATGATTGTGGTAGTATTTATATGATTGCATCTCATTTTCAGTCTTTAATTTGCATATTTAAAATTGCTGAATATTGTTGTATTCAAGTAATACCTCAATGGTCTAATTTTTAAAAACTGAAATATTACCTGAGAGGTAGAGTAAACTTCTTTTTTAGTTAGTGGAAATGTATGTATGTATGTATGTATGTATTATTTTTAGAGACAAAGAGAGTAAGAGAGGACAAGTGTTACTAAGGGGAAAAGGCAGAGGGACAGGGAGAGAAAGACTCTTAAGCAGGCTCTGGGGCTCAGTGTGGAACCCAATATAGGGCTTAATCTCAGGACTCTGAGACCTGAGCTGAAATCAAGGGTCAGATGTTTACCTGACTAAGCCACTCAGGCAACCCAGGAATCTTTATTCATAGGAAGGATTAATGTATACATATTATTTTAAAATAAACAGTGAAACTGTATTTTATGTGTATTAAGCAACTTTGATAAGCCAAGCTCTTTCGTAAAACAACTTGTCACAACCAAAACAGATTTAGGAGGATATCATTAAAACAATCACTTTTTCATCAAATATCTTAAAACAATGTTTTCAAAATGTTCTGATGGATGTTTCTGATAGCATTAGTGGTCATCCTTTTATCTTTGTTTTTTCCCAATATTCTTAAAGATAAGAACTTACTTCATAAAAGAAAATAGGTGATAGTGCTTTCACAAACAAAATGTAATATAAAATATATTTAAAATAATAAGTTAAAGTAACAATGATGACAGGAGTATGAATTTTTCCTCTTTTTATAGAATTAGAATTTTTAGAGCTGTTTTGATTTCACAGCAAAAGTGTGTGTGGAAAGTAAAGAGATTTCTCATACACCACCTATGTCCAAATATGCATACTCCCTCATTATTAGCATACCCCACCAGAGTGGTACATTAGTTAAAATGGATGAACCTATATTGACACATCACATTGACAGTTTACATTAGGGTTTACTGTATGAGTTTGGACAGCAGCTTGATGTCATGTATCCATCATTACAGTATCATGCAGAGTAGTTTCAATGCCTGAAAAAAAAGCTTTATGCTCCACCTAGTCATCTTTCTCACTGTACAACTCCTGGAAATTACTGTTCTTTTTTGTTGTCTCCATAATTTTACCTTTTCCAGAATATCAAATAGTTGGAATTATACAGTCATATAGCCTTTTCAGATTGGCTTCTTCCTTATTTTAAAAATTTTTATTCATTTATTTTAAGGAATCTCTACACCCAGCATGGCACTTGATCTCATGAACTGGAGATCAAGAGTCACACCCTCTTCTAACGGAGCCAGCCAGAAAACCCTGTATTGGCTTCTTTCAATTAGTAATACGCATTTAAGGTTCCTCAGTGCCTTTTTATAGCCTGATAGCTCATTTCCCTTTATTTATATGCTTACTCACTCATTCATTTATTTATTCAAGTTTTTATTTAAATTCCAGTTAAATAACTTACTGTTTAATATTAGTTTCAGGTGTAGAATTTAATGATTAATCACTTACATACAACACCAATCACAAGTGTGATTCATCCCTCTTACCCATTTAACCCATCCCCTCTCCCACCTCTCCAGTAACTCTCAGTTTTTTTCTCTTAAGAATCTGTTTTCTGATTCCCCCGCTTTCTTCCTCTATTCATCTGATTTGTTCCTTAAATTTCACATAAGAGTTAAATCACATGGTATCTTTCTCTGACATATTTTGCTTAGTATAATACTCTCTAGGCCACCCACATTGTTGCAAATGGCAAGAGCTCATCCTTTTTGATGGCCGAGTAACATTTCATTGTAAACATATACCACTTCTTTATTCATTCATCAGTTGATGACATTTGGGCTCTTTCCATAATTTGCCTATTATTGATAATGCTGCTATAAATATTGGGGTGCATGTGCCCCTTTGAATCAGTATTTTTGTATCCTCTGAGTAAATATTTAGTAACATAAATGGCTCAGTGGGTAGTTCTATTTTTAACTTTTTGAGGAACCTCCCTATTGTTTTCCAGAGTGGCTACACCAGTTTGCATTCCTACCAATACTGTAAGAGGGTTTCCCTTTGTCCACATCCCTGCAAACAATTGTTGTTTCTTGTGTCATTAATTTTAGCCATTCTGACAGATGGTTGGGATATCTCATTGTAGTTTTGACTTGTATTTCTGGCATGGTAATTGTTATTGAACATCTTTTTACATCTCTTAGCCATCTGTATGTCTTCTTTGCAAAAGTATCTTTTCATGTCTTCTGCTCATTCTTTAATAGGATTACTGTTGAGTTTTATAAGGTCTTTATATATTTTGAATACTAATCTTTTATCACATATGCTATTTGCAAATATCTTCTTCCATTCAATAGGTTGTCTTTGAGTTTTGTTGTTTCCTTTGCTGTGCAGAAGCTTTTATATTTTGATGTAGTCCCAATAGTTTATTTTTGTTTTTATTTCCCTTGCCTCAGGAGACATACCTAGTAAGAAGTTGTTATGGCCAATGTAGAAGAGGTTGCTGTCTGTGTTCTCTTGCAGGATTTTGAGTGGTTTCCTATCTCACATTTAGGTCTTTCATCCATTCTGAATTTATTTTTCTGTCTCGTGTGAAAAGTGGCCCAGTTTCTTTTCTTGCCTTTTTTCTTTTTCTTTCTTTCTTTCTTTCTTTCTTTCTTTCTTTCTTTCTTTCTTTCTTTTTTTTTTGCACATTGCTGTCCAGTTTTCCCAATACTGTTAAAGAGACTGTCCTTTTCCGTTGGATATAATTTTTTGCTTTGTCAAAGATCAGTTGACCATATTATTATGGACCCATCTCTGGGCTTTCTATTCTATTCCATTGATCTATGTGTCTGTTTTTGTGCTATTACCATACTGTCTTGATCACTACAGCTTTGCAATATAATTTGAAGTCTGGAATTGTGATGCCTTTGGCTTTGCTTTTCTTCTTCAAGACTGCTTTGACTATTCAGTGTTTTTTTGTTTGTTTGTTTGTTTTTGTTTTTGTTTTTTTCTTGGTTCTATACAAATTTAGGATTGTTCTAACTGAAAAATGCTGTTGGTATTTTGATAGGGATTGCATTAAATGTGTAGATTGCTTTGGGTAGCATAGACATTTTAACAATATATTTTTTTTCCAACCCACTGTCATGGAATGTCTTCCTTTTTTTTTTTTTTTTTTTTTGTCAGGTTCAATTTCTTTCATTAAGTGTTTTATATTTTTCACAGTGCAGATCTTTCACCTCTTTGGTTAGCTTTATTCCTAGGTATTTTATGGTTTTGATGCAGCTGTAAATGGGATTGATTCCTTGATTTCCTTTTCTGCTGCTTCATCATTGGTGTATAAAAATGCAACAGATTGCTGTATGTTGATTTTGTATCCTGTGACTTTATTGAATTTGTGTGTCAGTTCTAGAATTTTTTTTTTTACTGGATTCTTCTGGGTTTTCTATATATGTTTCTATGTAACTTCATGTTAACTGCAAATAAGTTTTACTTCTTCCTTGCCGATTTGGATGCCTTTTATTTCTTTTTGTTGTCTGACTGCTGTGGCTAGGACTTCCAGTACTATGTGGTAAATAACAGTGCTGAGAGGGGCTATCCATGTTTTGTTACTGACTATCGAAGAAAAGCTCTGTTTTTCCCCATTGAGGATGGTATTAGCTGTGAGTTTTTTGTATATGGCCTTTATTATTTCGAGGTATGTTCCCTCTATCTTTACTTTGTTAAGGGTTTCTATCATGAATGGATGTTGTACTTTGTCAAATGTTTTCTCTACATCTATCAGGAGGATCATATGGTTTTTATTCTTTCTTTTATTAATGTGGTATATCACAATGATTTGCAAATATTAAACCACCCTTGCAGTCCAAGAATAAATCTCACTTGATTGTGGTGAATGATTCTTTCAAAGGACTAATGGATTCTCTTTGCTAGAATTTTGTTGAGAATCTTTGCCTTCATGTTCATTAGGGATATTAGCCTATGTTTTTGTTTTTAGTGGGGTCTTTGTCTGGTTTTGGAATCAAGGTAAGGCTGGCCTCATAGAATGAGTCTGTAAGTTTTCCTGCCATTTCTATTTTTTTGGAATAGTTTGCAAAGAATGGTAATAAACTCCTTTTGAAATATTCGGTTTAATTCCCCTGGTAAGATCTGGGACTAGATATTTTTGTTAGGAAATTTTTTTTAAAGATTTTATTTATTTATTTGACAGAAAGATATCACAAGTAGGCAGAGGGGCAGGTAGAGAGAGGGGAAGCAGGTTCCCCCCAGAGCAGAAAACCCGATCTGGGGCTCAATCCCAGGACGCTGGGATCATGACCTAACCCAAAGGCAAAGGTTTTAACCCACTGAGCCACCCAGGCGCCCTGTTGGGAAATTTTTGATTACTGATTTAATTTCTTTGCTGGCTATTGGTGTTCAAGTTTTCTGTTTCAGTTTTGGTAGTTTATCTTTCTAGGAACTTGTCCATTTCTTCCAGACTATCTTATGTGGTGGCATATGATTCTCTTATAACTGTTTGTATTTCTGTGGTTGTTAGCTTTGATTTCTCCTTTCATTTGTGATGTGATTTATTTCAGTCCTTTCTTTTTTCTTTGTGATATGTCTGGTTAGGGTTTTATCAAACATTTTTATCAATCTTTTTTTCCAAGAGCTAGCTCCTGATTTCATCGATCTGTTCTACTGATTTTTGTTTTTGTTGTTTATTTGCTTCTATGTTGTTTATTTATTTATGTTGTTTGTTTATTTATGAGAAATATTTATTATTTCTCTTCTGCTGCTGTCTTTAGCCTTTATTTGTTGTTGTTTTCTAGCTCCTTTAGGTGTAGCTGACTGGATGTAATGATTACAAGGACGGAAGAAGGAGAAAAACAAATAAGTGATATAGAAGATATAATTATGGAAAATAATGAAGCTGAACAAAAGAGGGAAAGAATAGTCTTGGATCATGAAAGTAGACCTAGGGAGTTCAATGACTCCATCAAATGGAATAACATTTGTATCCCAGGAGTCCAGAAGAAGTGAGAAGTGGGGGCAGAGGTTTTATGTGAGGAAATTGCAGCTAAAAACTTCCCTAATCTGAGGAAGGAAATGAACATCCAAATCTAGGAAGCATAATATCTCCTATCAAAATGAACAAAAGCAGGTCAACACCAAAAACTTTTGTAGTTAAATTTGCAAAATAAACTGATAAAGAAAAATCTGAAATGGCATGATTAGCAGCAGATCCATCCATAGAAATGTGGCAAGCCAGAAGAAAGTGACATGATATATTCAATGTGCTGAATGGGAAAAAGTCCGCAGCCAAGAATATTCTATGTGGTAAGACTATCATTCATATAGAAGGAGAGATAGTTTCCCAGACACACATAAATGAAAGGAGTTCATGACCACTAACCTCATCTTGCAAAATATATTAAAGGGGACTCTGAGTGGGAAGGAACAACGAAAAGAAACAAAAACTAGGGATGCCTGGGTGTCTCACTTGATTAAGCAGCTGCCTTCGGCTCAGGTCATGATCTCAGTGTCCTGGGATCAAGTCCCACATCAGGCTCCTAGCTTGGCAGGAAGTCTGCTTCTCCCTCTGCCTCTGCCTGCCGCTCTCTCTGCCTGTGCTCGCTCTCTCCCCTCTCTCTCTCTGACAAATAAATAAATAAATAAATAAAATCTTAAAAAAGAAAAACTAGAAAGAAACAAACAAAATCTCCAAAAACAATGACAAAACAAGTAATAAAATGGCACTTAAATTCATATCTATTAATACCTACTCTGAATGTAAATGGTCTAAATGCTCCAATAAAAAAAGACACAGGGTATCAGATTGGATTAAAAAAAATCTATATGCTGCCTACAAGTTTTGTGTTTTACATTTAAGACTGTGATGGACTTCAATATAATTTTTTGTGAAAGGTGCAACAACTAAGCCTACAGTTTTTTGGGGTTTTTTTTGTTTGAGATGTCTAGTTGTTCCAGGTCACTTGTTAGAAAGACTATCTTTGCCTCATTGCTCCTTTGTCAAAAATCAGTTAACTATATTTATGTAGGTCTTTTCCA
This sequence comes from Mustela erminea, assembly GCF_009829155.1. Lineage (NCBI taxonomy): Eukaryota > Metazoa > Chordata > Mammalia > Carnivora > Mustelidae > Mustela > Mustela erminea. The sequence goes on from NC_045626.1 coordinate 41,474,331, forward strand.
GGCTTTCTTGTTCTGTTCCATTGATCTATTTGTTTATTCTTTAACCAATACCACACTGTCTTCATTACTACAGCTTCATAATTACTCTTGAAGTCAAGTATTGGCAGGCCTTTGATTTGTCCTTCTTCAATATTGTCCTGCTTATTTTATGTACTTTTATCTCTCTACACAATGGAATCAGTTTGCTAATATACACTAAATGTGTAGGCTAATGCTGGTATTTTGATTAGGATTATATTGAATCCATTTTAATTTTGGAAGAAGTAATATCTTGACAATATTGAGTCTTCCTATCATGAATATTAAATGTCTGTCCTTTCATTCAATTTTTCCTTGATTTTATTCACTGGAGTTTTGCAGTTTTCTTCATACAGATCTTGTGTACATTTTGTTAGATTTATGCCTAAGTTTTCAATTTTTTTAATGCTAATATAAATTATATTTTGTTTTTAATTTCAAATTCCACTTTTTCTTTCTGGTGTATAGGTAGATGATTGACTTTTGTATTTTAACCTTCTGTCATAAAACCTCACTAAATCTCTTATTAGGTTCAGGATTTTATTTTTGTCAATTGTTTCAGGTTTTCTTTGTAGACAAGAGCATCATCTGTGAACAAAGACAGTTTTATATCTTCTTTCCTAACTGTATGTCTTTTTATTTCTTTTTCTTGTCTTATTTCATCAGCTTTCCAGTAGGATGTTGAAAAGCATTGATGAGAGAATACAACCATATCTTGTTTCTGATCTTACTGGGAAAATTTTGATTCTTACCATTAAGTATGATGTTAATTGCAGGTTTTTGTAGATACTCTTTGATCATGCTAGGGAAGCTCTCCTCTATTCCTGGTTTACTGAGAAGTTTCTTTCTTTCTTTTCTTTCTTTCTTTCTCTCTTTCTTTCTTTTTCTCTCATGAATGGTGGTAGATTTTGTCAAATCCTTTTTATGCATCTATTGCTATGGTACTGTGAATTTTCTTTTTAAGCCTGTTCAAGTGATGACTCATATTAATTCATTTTCATATGTTAAGCCAGTCCTGTATACTTGGGATAAGTTCTACATACCCATAGTTTTATAAAAACAAACAAGTAACAATATAACAAATCAAGGACATAGAGAAAGACAATATGAAAGGAAGAAATTATTGAAGAAATTATGTGGTATAATAAGAATTCTGATGAGGTTAGTCAGCCTAGATTCACAGTTTGAACTGACTAGTGAAGTGGTATGGCATGATAAGAATTTTGATGAAGCTAGTCAGCCTAGATTCACAGTGAAATAAATTTTAGCTAGATATAAAACATCTGTGTAAAACTATTACAGGATATTAGAAATAAAGGGAAATTCACTGAGTTACATATATTATTTGTAAAATGCTAGAAGATGATGAAAGTTATCCCTCATCAAATACAAAATGACCTTTCACACAGACCTTTCCATATTAATTTATTTGTAGGGTTTCTTCCTTTTTCACCTTTTTTTCAATTTGCTCTTTGATCCTACCACAAAAAGAAAGGCCTTCCCACAGTGCTTCAATTCATAGGGGTTCTAATCAGCATAGACTCTCTGATACTGAGAGAGTTGAAAGCTATCCCCAGTGACCTTAAAACCATAGCATTCACTTACATTATTTCCTCACTGGGATGAATTCTTTGGTGAAGAATAAATCTTGAGATATAACAGAACTTTTCCAGTTTGATCCTTAACATCCATAAAATGTCCCTCCATATTACTCATAGTGCTCACGTTTGAAAGGTTTCTTACCAGTACTACTTCTGGTATGGTCAGTAAGATATTAACCTTCCACAACGCCTTTACACACTCTTTATATAGTTTCTTACCCAAGTAACTTTGGTGATGTTGAGGAAGTTATAGGTTCTGTGGAAAGATCGTCCCACCTTCCTAACATTCATCAGATTTTTCATCTTATGAATCATCTTTTCTTTGATTGAAAAAATAATTTATGAAAAAAATGTGATCCACTATTTTTTTTAAATGATCCAGTATTAAAGGCCTTCACACATTAGTTGAATTTTAGGGTTTACCATCCATGTCACTATACCAATATAAATGTTAATTATTTGACTATAAATATGCCTAGCTTCCCTCCATTCATAGAGTTGTTCATGAAATTACTCTGATTTTGAGTAAATCTGAGTTACCAATTAAAGTTATTTCTACATTTCTTAACAATGAGAACATTTTATTCATCATTTATACTTGGATATAAAATAAGGTATGTGTGCTGAAAGAAAGCATGTATTATTAGGTGAACATTATATTCCTGAAATGTCCTCCTAAGATCTGTTTTTGTTTTTTCAAAGTAGATATTCTATTTCTAATATCTTCAGGAGAATTCAGATCTATGCATTGTAATTTTTCCATTCTTCCATCCTTTTCCATTTGAATGTTCTTATTTTATCTATTTCAGTTTTGCAAGATAATGTCTTGGTCTTATTTCTTGACTCCTGATCTGAATACAGGCTTCTTGTCTTCTATCCAAGATTCCTTCTTTTCCTCCAATAAAGAGGGCAATAATGGATTAGAAATTTAAAGTTTTATTAAAACTAAGCTTCTGAAGTATACAGCCCTCTATGGTCACATTACAGAAAATCTATTCTCTTATATTTAATCTCTAAGTTTAAGGATAAAATTAAAAGTTTGCTGGGGTGTTTTTGTTTGTTTGTTTGTTTTGTTTTTGTGTTTGGTTAATTTTAAATCATGTATTCAGCAAAAGTTCATTTTCTTTATTTCAAAATGTGTTTTCTTAAAATTTCTTTATCTACTTTCTTGTATTTTTATGATATGTTGAGAATAGAAATGCTAAAGATATAAAAAAGGTATGATTTTAAAATGTCTCTCACAATACATGATAATATTCCATAACTTCTACCACTTGAAGTTAATTTAACCTGCTCATGAATAATTATGCTTTCTTTAAAAGAATGCAAACATGTAACTGGGGACCAACAACAGACTCCTCCTAAACCGTGTTTATCTGAGAAATTATCATTAATAGCATGCAGTCCAACAATCTTCCATTCCCTCCAGTTCTCTCCTCCTAATTTTACTAATTTTGAGGGGCAAGAGGAAACTTTAAAACTTGACCATTCATTTGGAGTAATTAGCCTTTGAATTCACCGCCTGAAAAATTAAGATTGATAATACACTATAGCATGTCAGATGGGTTGCCAAACTTACATACATGGCCAACTCATAACTAATAACACTGATAATTTCTATTTTGTTGGAAAATATAAAGTCCCTCAGAAGAATAACATCACTTTTGAAATGCACTGTGACATTACAAGGTGTTAGTTTAAAATAACCTCAAAATAATTGTTCGTGAATAATAGCTGATTGCTACACCTAATGCTATGGAAAGATACCTTCCACCTTTAGTGTTGTCTTTGCAGATCAAACCTTCCCTGAAACTATATTATTTTAATAAGTAATACCCTCCATCTACAATTTTTTTCTCTTAAATAGAATTTTAATGAATTCATCCTTTCTGACATTTGCATTTGTCTTTAAATGCCACAAGATAACAGGATTTTAATCATTCCAAATAGCTCTTTAATTATAGAACTAATTACTTTTACAGAAGGTTAAGCTCCACAAACAGGAATAAAACTGTTTGCTTGCACTATGTGTGAAGAATGCTGTTGTGCTCCTCATTTAGGTATTTGGTAAATTTATTTGGTCAGTTTTATCTGACTTTTTAGTATAAGAAGAAAAAGTTCAGTTTTAAGAGAATTTGACATTATGCAGTGTGAATCAACTAATGTACTTTATGTAATTATAGAATCAGGGAGGAAATAAGAGACACTCTGCACAAGAAATGGCAGATAAGTAACTGCCAGCTCCAGCGACCAAGGCTGTTCCAAAAGCATATTATTTCAGTCTTCAGGAAATACGTTGTTGTTGTCTTTAGTGCTCATGAAAGAATTTACTGTAAAGTTCTTTGCCAAAAAAAGGATTACTATATTAGAGCTGTGTTCTGAGTAAGGACTCAACTAATAATTTACAGAGAAATAAATCTACCAAATTATTTCTTTTTTGGGTGGATGCTGAATATTTTCTCCCATATGCTTCTAATTGCAAGGCTCAACTGAGTGGTATTTTAGTGTATAGTATTAGATAAATAAGAAATTTGTTATATTCAGCTGTCCTAGTTAACTTTTTCAAAAGTTTACATGCGAACACTGAAAATGTGCCCCAAATAGGATAATCTTTGTATGTTATGCATTCTTTTCTATTAAAAAATGCCATAATTATTTGTATATTTTTATTTTCTGTATGTAAAAATGGTCAAAATTCATCACAATTTGTTTATGTCACTAAGGAAAAGATTTTACATTTCTCACACTCATTGTATCTGCAACGGACAGAAAAAACTCCCACAATATCATACTGAGACTAAAACCCACTGAGAAACCATCACGAATCTCTTAATTGGGCACCTAAGTTTAACAGAGTATCTGTTTGACTCCCCAGCCACATTGAATACCACAAACCAAATACAATTCCTGATCTGTGAGGAACTTGTAGTTACAGGAGATGCTCCATTCATAGTGTTTGACCTTGAGTCACCGTTTCAAGGTTGGAGAAAAATAAAGTTTCCATTGCTACAATCCCATTACACATTACAAAAGTGAGTCTCTTCAAGATGGAGACAAATGAACAATGATTGTAAACACCAGTAGGTGTTTTTTTGTTTGTTTGTTTGTTTGTTTTTGGTAGAGGTTTTTCTAAAGACTAATTGTATGCCTTTTGCCATAAAGATTTCTATGTTCAGCTTAGTTGAACCAGCTTTTATTGGAGTTCCCACCTTATATCAGACCCTGTACCACATCCATGGGATAGAGCAAGAATAAGTAGCTTATCTGCTTGGTGCTTCGTGTAGTCTCTTTTGCTAGTATGTAAAGCTAATATGTAAAATGAGGTGCAAACTGTTATGATAGACTATGTACAGAAGCACAGAGTATGGGGATGGTACAAACTGGGGATCTGGAAAAGGCTTATCAGAAGAGCTGGGGTTTCCTGACAGACAGGAAGCATTAGCAAAAATAGAAAAGCCTTAACTATCAGTGTCATGTGAAAGAAAAATACTGTTGCATGTGGCAGAGTAAGAGGTGGGAAACAGGAGGAATAAGCAGATGAATTTGTAAAATGTAGGGTGTGGCTAGATGTGGAAAGTTTTCTAAATCATGCCAAGGTTTGTTTGCTTTCTTTAATAAAGATGGAGAGATAATGAAGACATATATAACAAGGACACCATGGGATAAAGATTTTTATTTTAGATATATTATATTTTCCTATAAGAAGCATTGGGTTGAGTTCACTTATTTGAGATGTCACATTGTTGAATTCCTACTTAATTGTGTAATATGGGGTACAATAATTAATTTCTCAAAGGATGCTGTTTACTCATCAGCAAAATGAAAAATAACTTCCTATCTCAAACTTGTAAGGATTAAATGCTATAATCCTCATTTAGTAGTTGGCATATGGTAATTGGTAATCACAACTAACAAGTTTTTTTTTCTTTATTTGTATAATAATTGGGTTGGCATCATTAATCTGTGAAGAAATTGTTTTTTAAATTAAGGAAAATTTCACTATGCTATTTGAGAAAAATAGGGCTTACTTCACACAGGACACAACACATAAACCCAGAGGTATTAAAGATTTACTGTGAAAGTAAAAAACAAAATAAAAGAAAACAAAAAAACCTCTAAAGCTATCAGAAAAAAAAAAAAAAGATAGGAGAATCATACCATGACTGCAATGGAAAATAATTTTCCTTAAGTAAATCACTGAACCAAAAGTGGGAGAACAAATCTGTGATATCAAAATTAAAGGATGGTGTGAAATTTAACAAGCAAATAAAAAGCAAGTGAAAATATCTACAACATGAATAATTATGAAAATATTATTATCTGAAGTATAGGAAATTCCTGAGAAGTAACAAGAAAGTTCAGGAAACATCATAAGAAAATTGGCAAATAAAATTAATAAATTACTAATCAGAAGAGATTCTCATAGGCTGAGAAGCCTATGAAATGACGTTTAAGTTCTTAAAAAAAAAGGAAAAAAGTTACTATTTTTTTCTCATCAAATGGAAAAAATAACATCAAACAGAGGATGATAATGAAGGGAAACCTGATGAGCTATTGGTAAGAATGTAATTTTGGAAGATAATAGATGTATTTTATCATTTATTGTGCTTATATCACTCAAAAATTCTTTTTCCAAATACATACCCAGAGAAACTTAAGTATAAATACCCAAAGAAATCTGTACAAAGAAGTCTGATATTGCAAAAATTGTCAAAGTAGCATATACTACTGAAACGCATACCAATTAAAAAGAACTGCATAAATAAAATGTAACATACTATGAAAACTTTGTAGCAATTACAAACAAGTATCTAGATAAGTGTGTAACAATATTGAAATATTTAAAATATAATTCTGTGAAAAAAGCATAAGATACAGGATGCCTTTTATACAAATTTAATATAAAAGAGAAGTGACTCATGACAAAGGATAATGAGATTATAGATAAAATATAAATACAAAATAATATAAAATAAAAACAAAAGCCAGATATCCTATAGAACAATGATGGAAGTTGACAACTACCTCAATATTATGATACAATTTTTTGACTCTGAAGTGCAAAATGAAGTGGGGAAGTAAGATTAAGTAAAATATATGTTGAATTTATTTAAAAAAATAAACATATGAAGGAGCTAGAAAAATATTACAAGAAAAACAAATTTTATACCACATGTAAAAAGATTTAAGAAGAATCAAAGAGAATATTATTTTAGTAATATGCTAGAAAAATTAAAGCACAATTTTTTTTTATATGAATAGCTAGATAAAAGCATTTGGTTAATACCTAGTGTCACTTGTCCGAAAGCAGACAAGTAATCTAATCAGCACCGCTTCTGGAACTAGAAGGATACAGTATTGTGCCTATCTATACTCTAGATAAAATTGGGATAGATTTGGTCAGGCCACTGACAATCATACTTGTAGACTTAGAGGATTAGAGAGTGAATCTCTCAGAAGTTAAACATGGCTATTATCTTGATGGCCTTTAATTTAATCTCTTCTGTGTATAAATAGAAATAACTCATGCAAAAATACCAATGATGGAATAATAATTTGGTTAAAGACAAAAATGGAACCATACAACCCAATAATTACACTACTATATATTTACCCAAGGGACACAAAAATATTGATTTGAAGGGACCCATTTACTCCAATGTTTACAGCAGCACTCTCAACAATAGCCAAATTATGGAAAGAGACTAAATATCCATTGAATGATGAATATTACTCGGTCATCAAAAGAATGAAATTTTGCCATTTGCAACAACATGGATGGCACTAGAGCATATAATGCTGTGAAATATGTCAGTCAGAGAAAGACAAATACCCTATGATTTGACTCATATGTGGAATTTAAGAAAGAAAACAGGTGAACATAGGGGAAGGGGTTAAAAAGAGAGGGAAGCAAACCGTAAGATTAACTATAGAGAACAAACAAAGGGTTGCTGGAGGAAAGGTGGGCAAAGGAATGAGTTAAATGGGTCATGGATGTGAACGAGGACACTTATGCGGAGCACCAGGTGTTATACGTAAGGATGAATCACTCAATTCTACTTCTGAAACCAATATTACACTACATTTTAAATAACTAGAACTTAAATAAAATTTTGAAAAAGAAGAAAAAGACAAAAATGGAGTTTCTTAATTCAACTTTTTAAAAAATTTTTAAGAGTAGATTAGATGTAGCACCAGAAACATATCCAGAGTGTTTTAATGATTCAAAGCACGTTCATGACCAGCACTCACAGAATGGCAGAAGAGGCAGAGGGAGCAAATTTAGTGTATCATAATCCAAAGCAAAGTAGGTAGATGAGTACTTGCTTATACTAACTGTAGGAATATAAAAAAAGTCATTGTTACAGAGGATAAAAATAATCAATTCAAAGCAGTGAATGGACATGGGGACTTAGAGTGGAGAAGGGAGTTGGGGGAAATTGGAAGGGGAGGTGAACCATGAGAGACTATGGACTCTGAAAAACAATCTGAGGGTTTTGAAGGGACGGGGGGTGGGAGGTTGGGGTACCAGGTGGTGGGTATTAGAGAGGGCACGGATTGCATGGAGCACGGGGTGTGGTGCAAAAATAATGAATACTGTTATGCTGGAAATTAAAAAAAATAAATAAATAAAAAGGATTAGCACATCCAAAAAAAAAAAAAAAAAAAGCAGTGAATGGATAAAATCAGGTGGCTTGTGGGTTAAATATATATTTAATCAAAATACCTGATTTGTTAAATTAGTAAATATAATTATTTGATTAATACACTGTGAAGAAGGGAATGGAAATTCTGTTTTTCTAACAGAGGTATAAATGTCTGGTAAATAATGAGAGATTTTCTGTGAGCATAGACATGTGGCCACATTAAGTTATTGTCCAATTAAATTCATATACTTTAAAAACCATTAAAATGATGACAATCTTAAAAGATTATAAAAAACTGTACATTTGAATTTTTAAGCATAATTTGGCATGCAGTATTTTATAGGGAGAAATTTAGATAATTTATAAATTATTTATAAATTATCTAAATTATTCAATAAATAAATTTATCAAATAATTTAGATAATCTTGGTTTTGCAGCATATGTTTAATAAAATTCCATCCTACAGTTAGAACACATGGTATTGTAATATAACATTGCTTTTCCCATTTCATACTTCAGAATAAACTAACTCAGTTTTATAGAGATCTCTCCTTTTTTGTAAGCAGCATGTGCCAGCACTGATTCTTCATGTTCAATTTTATGAAAGCTAACTTATTAGTTTTATGACTAAAATTTTAGGTCACTTACATCTTAAGAAATAGTTATATAATCCATGAGAGATGGATATTGTGAACTGTATATAGGTCAATAGCCAGGTTTCTGCACAGAATATAATTTTAGTGACTATTTTTGATAGATATTTGGAAATAATCCAATACCTCTATGTATATGTTTTGCTTACTTGAAGGAAAGTATTTATAGAAATTGTGAAGTATGGTTCTAATCATGTTGCCATATATAGAAAGCAGTTTAGTTTTTCTTCAGGATGATCCCTACAGAAATCTAACAGTGTGTACAAGAAATTATAAAATCTTATCATCAAATGGGCAATGTTTAACATTTCATTTTATTATTTGAAAAAAAATACAGATTTATATTTTGCTAAACATTTAGACTGAAGCAATGAAAAATATAAATTTAAATTAGATAAAAATAAATTACCTTAATATTTTCTTTTCTTTCTTTTTTATTTTCTTTAGAATTTAAGTGTAGAGGGGCACCTAGGTGGCTTAGTCATTTAAACATCTACCTTTGATTTGGGTCATGATCCCAGGGTCCTGGTCATGATTCCAGGGTCCTGGATTGAGCCCCACATTGGGCTCCTTGCTCTGCAGAAAGGCTGTTTCTCCTTCTCCCCTTGCTCATGCTCTCACTCACTCTCTCTCAAATAAATAAATAAATATTTATTTATTAAAAAAAAATCCCATCAGATCAAAACCCCACCCTTATGACCTCATTTAACCATAATTACTTCCTCAGAGAACCCAGATCCATATATAGCATATGGGAAGCTGGGGCTTCACCATATGAATTTTAGGGGGACATAAATATTCAATCCCAGAATTCATGCCCTTCTCATATGCAAATATATTCATTCTATCCCAGCAGCTCCTAAAGGTTTAAGTCATTCCATCAACACTAAAGTCTAAAGTCCAAAGTTTCATTCAAATATTGTCTAAATCAGACAGTGAGAATAGTTAGTTGTACAATTCATCCTGAGCTTAAATTCCTTTCCACGTGCAAACCTGTGAAACCAGACAGATGTGCTTTCAAAATACAATGGTGGGACAGACATAAGATACACATTTCTATTTCAAAATGGAGAAATCAGAAAGTAAAGACAACAGTAACAAGTCCCAAGCAAGTCTGAGATCTAGAAAGGCAAAGTCCAATAGATCTTCTTTTTTTTCCCCCTACTTTTTTTTTAAATTTTTTAAATTTTTTAAATAAATTTTTAAATTTTTTAAATAAACATATAATATATTATTAGCCCCAGAGGTACAGGTGTGTGAATTGCCAGGTTTACACACTTCATAGCACTCACCATAATACATACCCTCCCCAATGTCTATAACCCAACCACCCTCTCCCTACCTCCCTCCCCCCAGCAACCCTCAGTTTGTTTTGTGAGATTAAGAGCCTCTTATGGTGTGTCTCTCTCTGGATCCCATCTTGTTTCATTTATTATTTTCCTATCCCTCAAACCCCCCACGTTGCATCTCCACTTCCTCATATCAGGGAGATCATATGATAGTTCTCTTTCTCCAATTGACTTATTTCACTAAGCATAATACCCTCTAGTTCCATCCATGTTGTCGCAAATGGCAAGATTTCCTTTCTTTTGATGGCTGCATAGTATTCCATTGTGTATATATACCACATCTTCTTGATCCATTCATCTGTTGATGGACATCTAGGTTCTTTCCATAGTGTGGCTATTGTGGACATTGCTGCTATAAACATTCAGGTGCACGTGCTCCTTCCGATCACTACATTTGTATCTTTAGGGTAAATATCCAGTAGTGCAATTGCTGGGTCATAGGGTAGCTCTATTTTTAACTTTTTGAGGAACCGCCATGCTCTATTCCAGAGTGGTTGCAACAGCTTGCATTTCTTACCAACAGTTAACTTTATGATTTTATGTTGACTTTCTTTCTCTATCAAACATTTGCCAGTCGTGGATGAGGAGAAAGGGGAACCCTCCTACACTGTTGGCACAAACATTTGGGTGCATGTGCCCCTTTGGATGACTACGTTTGTATCTTTAGGGTAAATGCCCTATTTTCAACTTTTTGAAGAACCTCCATGCTGTTTTCCAGAATAGCTGCACCAGCTTGCATTCCTATCCAATAGATCTTAAGGCTGGAGAAAACCTGTCCTGATTCAATGCTCTGCCTTCTGATCTCCGTTGGGCTACAGTACTGCACTGGGATGAAGGGCCTGCCTCTGAGCCTGTGGGCAGAAGCTGACTGATAGGAACTGAGTCAGTCTCCCTGATGATCTTTGAATCATGCTTGGGGTCATTCTTCCCCTTTCTTAAAGAAAGGAACTTAAGGATGGCACTTGTGTGAAAAGTACTGGGTGTTGTAAGTAAGTGATTAGTCATTAAATTCCACTCCTGACACTAATATTACACTGTATGTTAACTAAACAGAATTGAATTAAAAACTTGGAAAAAAAAATCTCAGCAAATTAAAAAAAAAAAAAATAGTGCCTGTCTGCAGTCAAGTACTCCATGGTCCCACCGTGTAAAGCCAAGAAATCTGAGGCTTCCTTCAACTTGTACAGTCCCCATCACATTCAGTTCAAACTAGCAGTGTGCCTGCTCTTATAATCCCATAATCTATTTATTTAGTGATAGTCCAGCCACATTTTTGGTGTTCTCTTCAGAAGACACTTTCCCATTTTTTGAAAATACGGACAGACTGAGAATTTTCCAAATATTTAAATTCTCTCTCCAGCTCTACTTTTTTCTCTGGGGGACCAGAGCAGAATCACCCTTTACACCCATGTTTCCACCAACTGTCCTTTCATGGCAATTTGGCTTTCTCTGGCATGCACCTTAAAACTCCTCCAGCTTTACCTGTTACCCAGTGCCAAAGTGCTTCCACATGTTTAGACATTGGTTACAGCAGCACCTACTTCTTAGTACCAAAATCTGTATTGGTCTGCAAGGACTGCCATCACAAAACACCTTACACAACCCCTTGTTCTGTTTCTTTCTCACAGTCTGGAAGCTGGAAAGTCCAAGATCAAGGTGCTGGCAGGTAGGTCATTCTAAGGCCTCTTTTCTTTGCTTATAGGTAACTGCTAGCCATCTCTCTAAATGCTCACATAATATCTTGTTTGTGCACATAAAGAAAGAGAGAGAGACAAAAAGAGAGAGAATATGCTCTGGTGCCTTTTCTAATCCTACTGTGTCAGGGTCCCACTCTAATGACCTCATTTAACCTTAATTACTTCCTTAGAGGCACTATTTCCAAATATAGCTGCACTGGGGATTAGAGCTCCACTATATGCATTTTGGGGGAGCAAAGCATTCAGTCCACAAAACAGTGCTTTAACAGAAAAGAGGACTCAGGAAAAGTGAGCCCTCAAAATGACCGAAGTAAGAGGGTATTATACATAATTAGAGAAAAGGAGATTGGTTCCTTAGATACCAAAAATGGGAAACGTGCCCTCATAATTGACCTATTTATAAATTCAATTTGCTGCATAATTCAACCACAGAAAAACTAGTTCATTATTTTGCTTAAAATTAAAATATCTGGGCAATATATTTTAATTTTTATTAGCTGGGCAAACACCTTCAAGATACAATTGCCATCCTAAGAAGTATTTCTTAAGTGGAAATAAATTGTGCAACTTAATTGTTCATACTTCTTGGCAACTTTGTACATAGAATATCTGCAAGAAAATTAATTTTGAATTGTCTGTAAGAAGCATGAGTGTGACAACCCAAATGGGTGAGTCTAAGGCCTTATTCCTTAAGCTTTTATTCACATATCATTTACAACAATATCATTTAGTGATATATATTAAAGGACAGACTCCTGGGCTCCACAAAACTCACTGGATAAGAATTGCTAGGTGCAGGAATTTATAATTGTTAATTAAACAGTCTGAAATATTATTTGTAAGTGATGTCCCCAGTTAAGAACTATTGGTCTAAAATGCTTTTGTCTTATGATATGTCATCTTCCTGAAAAACAGAATTACAGAATACTTTAAAAAAATCCTTTTTGGGGGTGCCTGGGTGGCTCAGTGGGTTAAGCCGCTGCCTTTGCTCAGGTCATGATCTCAGGGTCCTGGGATCAAGTCCCGCATCGGGCTCTCTGCTCAGCGGGGAGCCTGCTTCCCCCCTCTCTCTCTTTGCCTGCCTCTCCATCTACTTGTGATTTCTCTCCGTCAAATAAATAAATATAATCTTTTAAAAAAAAGTCCTTTTTGGTATTACTTATGGAAAATCTGTTAGTAATTCACATCTGCTCTTTTTCTAGGAATAGGTCTTAATGTTCTTGTATGCTCTGTGGCCCAAGCCACTTTCAGAAATGTGTGTAAAGGTAAGAAAATAGGTGGATTAATCAACTGCTTCTAGCGTATGTTGATTGAATGCCTCACTGTAATTTCATTTGGATGCATCTAGTATGTTAGACTGTATCCTGTGAACAGGATTCCAGTCAGGATTATGTCTGTACAAAGGACAAATAACTTTCTGGGAGAAAAGAAAAGAAGAGACATATAATAATTACTTTTTTTTTTTTTAAACATAGACAGACATACAGTTTCCAGTGTCTAGGAACATCAAGTCAAATCAATTGATACGTATTTCTCATACCATATTGACTTTATTTCTCATGGTTGGAAACTGACGGGTTCTATGGTCCTTTGGTAAGAACATTCCACGCTCCAATATTAAGTAATCAGTGAATCTGTAGCCAGGTCACTACAACCCAAAAGGAAGAGAAGATCCCACCATTCTCTGGAGAAATTCTGCTGTGTAAATTAGCAAATTCACCAAAATAAGTCACTTTGCATGGGTTCTTATGTAGTCATGTCCACTGTGAATATTTTCATGCCACCTTTGATTTATGAACAAAGAAAAAGTTAACAAAGAAAGAGCACATTAGTGCAATATATATATATATTTTTTCACATAGTGAAATGTGACTTTTTAGTAACATAATGACTAGTAAGAGGGATATCAGTCAAAAGAGCAATTTTGTTCAAGGGACTCTAAAGATTTTACTAGATTCTATTTTTTTCCCAATATATTTGGAATGGCAAGAAAAAGTTCAGTACTTAGTAAATCAGCATATTTACTGGCTAGAAATCACAAAATATCAGAGTATGAGAGAGAGAGAGAGAGTTTATTAATCTACTATGCAGAAAAGTGAGACTCAAGTATATTAAGTGGTTTATCTAACGTCACAAAGATAATCAGTAAAAAGTGAACAAAACTTCTGGTTCACTACTTTTTGTGTACTGTTGCTTTTTGGTTTTCCAGAATTTGAAATACTGCAAATATAGTTAAAAGTGACAGTGAATGATCCACACTCGAAAAACTCTGTTGAAGTAGGAATTCAGGTCTGAAATGTTGCAGAGGAAATGCCATTTCCCTAAGTGAGAGGAGAAGGAAGTCTTGGCATGTTGATCACCTGGGACAGAGCACTGGACATCTGCAGTTACAGAATCAAATACAATGTAAGCAGAGAACAGAGGAAAGAGTCTACTTTAGTTTATCCCTTAAACATTGTCAGAGTCAGAAAGGTTGTTTCTTTCACCAGAGTAGCCTATAGCTTCATATAGACAATAAATCATATTTCTAATTTAGCACTGTATATAGTATTCATTGTTTTTTTCTCCTTGTGTCTACGAAAAATTCTCTTTTCTACATTAATGACAAAATATGATTAATTATATGTAATTATGTAGTGAAATAAAGTGATACCTCTTTATAAGTTATTACCATTAGTGCACTTGTGTTTATTAACTATTTATAAGTATTTAGTTAACCCTTGAAATGTATACCCATAGATAAATACTTAATACTAAATTATATAAATATAGTAACAAATCTCATTCCTGTTATAATTGATGAAAAGCACTAAATCATTATCAAGAAATACTAAGTCAGGCATCTGGGTGGCTCAACGGGTTAAGCCTCTGCCTTCGGCTTGGGTCATGATCTCGGGGTCCTGGGATCGAGCCCCAATCAGGCTCTCTGGCTCTCTGAGGAGCCTGCTTCCCCCACACCCCGCCTGCCTCTCTGCCTACTTGTGACCTCTCTCTGTCAAATAAATAAATAAAATCTTAAAAAAAAAAAGAAATACTAAGTCAACTATTTCTTGCTTTTTTTTCTCCTGAACATTTACAAAGTTGGAAAATAAAAAGTCTTGCTTTTTATTTTTAGGATTTCTTTATTAAGTGCTTCAAGTTGTGGTATGTCAGCTTATAAGGAAATGAGAAGCATTTTAGATGCAATATTTACTTTCTCATTTTTATTGCTCATCAACATGAAATTCAGATAAATCCAAGTAAAAAAATCAAGTTGAAAATATTGAAAAAAAAACCTATGCATTTTTATCAGAAATATACATGTTAGAAAAGTCTCTGGAAATAAGCCAGTTCAGTATGTGTTTCTTATGATAAAGAGATATCAACGATAGGACCTCTAACAGTTCAAATTTGAGATTTGTGAAAAACGCTGAATTTATTTTTTAAATATTATTTTGTTAACAGTACAGTTGACAAGAGTATCTGAATGATAATGTACATGATATTTAAGTGTATTTCTTAAGCACATTAATTTGAGTTTAATAATGCTTTAAAAATGCTGTGAGGTCATTTTAGATCATATTTTAAACACCAAAGGCTGTGCCTATGTGAGACTGAGTTGGATAATAGACAGCTCTAGAAGAAACTGGAATAAAAGAATCAAGATACATTAAAAGAACGGAAAATTGTATTTTTTAACTGTGCAATCTAAAATACAGTTGAAAGGGAAAAAACAATCAGATGGCACAGAAACATCACAAAGAGATTGTTCTGAAGAGTAAATGAGCTATTATTGTTTTGAATATTAAATGGGTATTTCATAAAACCTTAGGAATATAGACACTTAATTATTTTCACTATCACAACTCACAAGTTATGAATGCATTTTTTTACCTTGAAATCAAATTTATTCTTCATTACTTAACTATCATGAGAGAGAATTCATTCTTAAAATTAAGTATCCATGATATGCATATATTTAATGGGGATATATGTTGTATTTAGTAGAATCTTACTCTAAAACTTAAAATTAGCTTAATATCAACTTATTTTCATAAAGATTCAATCAAAATTTTAGTAATCCAAAGAAGATTCCCTCTCTTGAATACTTTAGAAATGTAATGTTGCTGAGGAATTATATGTTCCTTGTAGATCTTAACAAAGAGCCTCAAAAGATTAATTGCAGTAATAGTCCAAATTGAGTAATTCTCTAGTTATTTTCTTTAGTAATCTCAATTAAAAATAAACTTAAATTGAAGAAATCCAATCTACTGTGACTCTGAGAAGTCTGAATTCAATCAAATTAATCATAATTTCATATAGCCCATTGACATTTACACTAAGATCATCCTAAATATTATGGACTCATTGAAACTGGCAAGAATTAATCAGAGAAACCAAAATTCAAAAAAAGAAGTTGAAGTCAAGCAGAGATTTTCCCTAAGAATTTTCAAAATATTCAGGCTTTATGGTTGTAGATACTAAAAAGTGAGGGACTTGAGATTTGTGAGTAATCAAGTATTCCCTTATGAGAAATGAGTTTTCAGTGAGAGAGGATGAAATATACCTGTGTAGAAAAACGTAATTCACATCTGGTCTGGTGTGAATTTAGTTTGTTTGTTTATTTTTAAGTTAGAAATTTCACTCTCTATCTCTCTTTCTTTCTTTCTTTCTTTCTTTTTTTTTAAATTTTGATCATTTAATCTATTCATTTTGGAATTTCCTGTTTTTCTACATGAGTTCAAGTTCAATTTCTAGGATTTCTAATCAGAATAGAAATGAACAGTAGAATGGGCCTGAATAGGATTTCATGTTTACAAATATTTTAGGAAGATGGATACAAAACAAAAATTTCTGCTGAATGGGTCAGTAGATTTAACTATTTTGTTAACATTTGTCTGCTTAGTTATCATGTTTTCTCTCTATAGTGGCAGAATTGACTGATGGGACACTACTCTCTCAGTTCACGTTCTACCTCACTACAAACACCTTCTCAGCTTCCACTGCTGGTTTCTCCTCTCTTTGTCTTTGACCTCTAAATATTTCAGTAATCCAGAGTTCAGTCTCAAAAACACTGCTCTATACCATCTATACTCACTTCCCAGCGTTCTCAGGGCTTTAAATAATATCCATATGCTCACTATCCTAAATTTAATTCAAAGTCAAGGCCAGGCATATCTATCCTCTGCATGTAAGACATATATACCACATGACCTACTAGAACTCACTAGAGATGTCTAGTAATCATTCCAAGATTAACATCCACATTTAGCTTCAGCATTCGCATATCCTAAACTTACTGTTCCTACAATCCTCATTTCAAAAAATGTCACTGCAGCCTCCTACATGTGCAAGAAAAAGGGATGGAGAGTAATTTCAAGGTATACATATATATACACAAATCAATAGGCATACCTCAAAGATACTGTGTTTGATTTCAGGCCACTGAAATGAAGCAAGAATCAACAAAGTGAGTCAAATAATTTTTTCATTTTCAGTGCATATAAAAGTAATGTTTACTTTACTTTACCAGGGTGCCTGGGGCAGTTAAGTGTCTGCTTCTCAATTTCGACTCAGGTCATGATCTCAGGGTCATGAGATGGGGCCTCATGTCGGAGGTCCGTACTCAGCAGGGAGTCTGCTGGAGAATCTCTCTCTCCCTCTTCCTCTGCCTCTCCTCTGGCTCTCTCCCTGATAAATCTTTTAAAAAAGGAATATTTACACTATACTCTATTAATTGTGCAATAGTGTTATGTCTAAAAAATGTACATCCCTTAATTAAAAAATACTGTACTAATAAAAAAAGTTATCATCTGAGCTTTTAGTGAGACATAATCACTTATCATACCTCACCATAACAACAACAACAATAACAAAATAATGATGATGATGATGTAAAAGCCTGAAATACTGCAAGAATCACCAAAATGTGACACAGTGATCAAACACTGTTTCCTATCTTTCCAGCGGTGCAACAGATTCTATCACCTCTCAATTAAAATACTTTCCCATAAACTTGAATCTTTTTAATGTGTATGAACTGACAACTTAATTTCTCTGGTCCTCAACAATTACATCACTAGTGAATTTTGTATATATGAAAGTGTGTGATGCCCACTGTATATATGGAATATTGAACTGCATTTGTTAATCATGTATTTCTCATAGCAAACTTTACAAAGCAACACATAAAACTTTTTATCTCATCAGATATGTTGAATTTAAGACCTGATTGTTTTCCCCCTTGACTATAATCTTTTTGAGGATAAAAACCTTGGCTCTATTTTAATGGAAGTTGTTGCTCTTTATTTAATACAAACAACATGGAAAACAATGCCATGCATAATCTCTATCTCCATCACCACCCAACACACAATCAATGCAATCTGGTTTAAGCACTTTAAAATGTTTTAAAATTTAGCAACAATTGAATGAATGTATCATATCAGATAGCTTAATTGGGAGGAGAAATGTTTTAATTTGGTGACTGTTAGTGAAAATGTTTAGTTGGAACATTGTTAATCTCAAATGATTTCTATTTATCATTTACTTTAAAGTATGCACCCTGGCTATAGCTGAATATTTTTCATTTTAGTAATTATGTCAACTTGTTGAATTTTTACAATATTCTATTTTGTTTGATTTACTGTCTTAATTCTATGACATGGATAGAATATTAACCTCATTTTATAGATTAATAAAATATCCCATATTGGGACACCTCGGTGGCTCAGTTGGTTAAGGTTCTGCCTTTGGCTCAGGTCATGATCCTGGGGTCCTGGAACTGAGTCCTGCATAGAGTTCCCTGCTGAACAGGGAGCCTACTTCTCCTTCGGCCTGTAACTGCCTCTGCTTGTGCTCTCTTGTGCTTGTTCTCTCTCTTGCTCTGACAAATAAATAAAATCTTGAAAGAAAAAGAAAGAAGAAAGAAAGAAAGAAAGAAAGAAAGAAAGAAAGAAAGAAAGAAAGAAAGAAAGAAAACATCCCATATAAAGTAGGATGTATGGAAGAGCAAATAGCCAGTGATTAAATAATCAAAATTGGAAAAAGTTTATTTGGACTTTTGGTCTATTGCAACTGAATATACTATATATAAGTCACCCGGTACCTAAATGGTTGTTTTCAGAAGCAAAAATTCAGAGTTTAGATTTCTATTTATTTTCCCCAAGGAAATAATTCTATAAATGATGTATATACTAGTTGTATCTATAAGGTTCATTTAAAATTTTTCTATGTTAAGATAATGTTCTATAAAGGCCTTTGAATTGATAAAATAATCAATGAGCACTCGTATCAAGAAGTAGCTAATATACCTAACATTTTCAATATTTATATGGCTTTTCTGGAAAACTTTAAAAGTATTATTAACTAAAGTAGCCATTGATGGCTTTATTATAACTATTCTTCTGGACCCAGACACTGCTTCTTCAAACAGCGTGAGAAGAGATAAATGATAAGGAGCAGAAAGTAATCATAATTCCTTCTTTTAAGACATGATTAAAAGGGCAATTTAGAATGTAATAATTAATGTCAGTGATAATTGCATTACTGTATGACATGGTGAGACATTCTGTGTCATTTAATAGGTTTGGATTTGCAAGGCAAACTTCTAAAAGCTGGTTAATTCCTCACAGGCAGTATGTCTACAATTTAGATAAGAGCCACCAGATTCATTATTTTTTATCCAATGAGGTGGACATAAATGAATATTTAGAATTATACCAGGCAGCACTCTGAGGATATTCTCCACGTCATTCAGTAAATATTACTTTTTTATAGGAAGACTTTGATTAAATGATGTTATAACTGCAACCACCAATTTAAAGTTATAATAAGGTAGATACTACATTAAGTAAGCATTAAAACACTGGTGCACATGCATACATACTGGCAAAAGGTAAGTATTTATATTTGTTTATTGATTTACATGTCATTTTTGAATACCTAATAACTGATCTAAAAATAAACTCACTATTCAGTGACTTACAAGTCAAAACTAAACCACACCATTCTGTAGACTGATAAATGCTACAACTGAGATTATCATGGGTACAATGAGAGTAAGATCAAGTAATGATAGGAAACCTAATTTTATGGTTCAGAAAAAACTTGTTTAAAAAGGTGTTATTTGGGGTGCCTGGGTGGCTCAGTGTGTTAAAGCCTCTACCGTCAGCTCAGGTCATGATCTCGGGGTCCTGGGATCGAGTCCCACATCAGGCTCCCCGCTCAGTGGAGAGACGGCTTCCTCCTCTCTCTCTCTCTCTGCTTGCCTGCTTGTGATCTCTCTCTGTCAAATAAATACATTAAAAAAAATAGGTGTTATTTATCTTGATAGGTAAAGAATAAATGTGTGTTAACTAGGTAGAGATGATAATGTAAGTGAAAATTCTTACATATCCAAGGGCAAGAGAAATAGGGTGTTTTTCAGAAACTTAATGTAGATTTGGATCATAAATCATTGGAGGATAAATGGAGAGAGATCAGGAAGTAGATCACCAAAGGGCTGGTAGAAACATACAAGGAAAATGGACGTTTCCTGAGCGTAAAAGGAATGATTGATGGGATTTATTAGTAATTTATACTCAGATTCTTCTCTTAGTATGGCAATTCTGACTGCATTGTGGAAAATGAATTAGAGCAAAGTGACTTTAGAAATAAAAAAGAAGTATTTACGAATTTATTGCTATGATCCAAAAATGTAATGAATCATAAAACAAGGAGGTAAAGGTGTAAATGGGGAAAAGTAAATAGATTTGAAAGATAAGGAGGTAGCTACCATAAAGTCATATGAGAAAGGAAAACGTATTAGTCTCCTATTGCTGCTATAATAACATATCAGAAAATATTTGTTTAAAACAACCAAAACTATTATTATGTAGTTCTGTAGACTAGAGTCTGACACAGTTTCACTGAACTAAAATCTAAGTATTAGAGCTGTGCTCTTTTCTGAATGGTTTCAGGGAGGATTTATTTCTTTTCCTTTTCTGGCTTATAGAGGTAATCTTTATTCCTTGGCTCTTGACCCCTTTTTTCATCTTTAAACCTAGCGATGTTGCATCTTTCTGACCCTGCTTCCATAGTTTCCATCTCTTACCATAGTATGGAATGGTTACTGGATTTTAACAACTTGGTTATACTGGGTCCACCCAAATAGTCTAGGAAAACCTGTTCTTCTCAAGGTCTTTAACTTACTTAATCATGTTTTCATAGTCTCTTATGATACGTACACTAATAGTCACAGGTTCTGGAGATTAGGACACAGACATTTTTGAGGACCTTTATTCTATATATCACAGAACAGGAAGGGCCAAAGGTGAAACACTTGTTTCTGATCTTGGAAATTTAGAGGTGAAGAGTGTAAAAATGTCACCTACTTAGATAGATAAAAAGAAGAATTAGGTGCAAAATGACATTATAAATAATGTAATGGGACAAAAAACCAAAAAGATTATGAGAGAGGAGTTAACTGGTGACTGATAATGGTAATATCAGTACTTGGAAAAGGAAATAAAGAAATGTATGATTCTGACCAGGTTTGAACAAGAAGCTAATGAACCCTAATAATGGATCCTCTCAAATTGACACATATGTGGATCATTTGTTTTAAAACTCTTGAAAGTTTTGATATAGTATTTTTTCTTTTTATTGAGGTAAAATTAACATAACATAAATTAGCTATTTTAAAGTATATGATTCAGTGGCACTTAGTACATTCACAATGATTTGCAACCATCACCTTTATCTAGTTATGAAATATTTTTATCACCTGAAATAAAATCCAACACCCATTAAAGAGGTGCCCACCATTTCTTCTGACCCCACATTTCTGACAGCCACTACTCAGCTTTCTATCTTTATGAACCATAACACAGTTTTGAACTTTGGGAACATAGATTTTTTTTCTTTTTTGTTCAAAACTAGATGTAATAGCAGAGCAGATGTACACAAACGATGGTGGACCAGGGTAGATTTCATGCATTTTATCCCAAGGCTAGTTATGACGCAGATGGTGACATCAATTCTGTGTAACCTAGATCCCAGAGTCATAACATGTTATAGATTTATTGGGAAACATGCCTTGTCTCTGTAGTATATTTTCATAACCAACTGCTAAAATGACAAAGGTGGAGGAAAACAGGTTTATCTCTGTGCTGTATATAACAAAGTAAGATTTCTGTTACATTTTAGAATCAAATATGAAGAAAATTTCATTATCAGAAGGAAACTGTCAACTGTACCAAGTGATCTAGAAGCTCAATCAGTAAGTTAATACACATGAAAAACTACCTCATTTGTAAGTAAAGAAAACACAGTTTAGGGGTGCCTGGGTGGCTCAGAGGGTTAAGCTCAGGTCATGGTCTCAGGGTCCTGGGATTGAGCCCCCGCATTGGGCTCTCTGCTCAGCGGGAAGCCTGCTTTCCTCTTTCTCTCTGCCTGCCTCTCTGCCTACTTGTGATTTCTCTCTCTGTGTCAAATAAATAAATAAAATCTTAAAAAAAAAAAGGAAAGAAACCACAGTTTATATTAAAAGAGAGAAGTCACTTGCAAATATTTCAACAGTAGATTAAAGTTCATACTTCATTATTTAAAGTGTGAAAATTATTTACCCTTTCAACGTTAGAGAAAACAACCTTCTTAAAATTTTTTTAAAAATAAAATGTCCATGTTTCTTTATATTTTTTTCTCCCAGATACAGATTCATGTTAAATATTTAGGATTAAAGGTTATGTGTGGTATAGAGAAAGAAAAACAAACTCTCTAAATATTTATATTGAAAGAATAATCTTTGAAAGTAAAGTCAAAGTTTAGCCTTACCTCTTTCAATATCCACTTTATATGAAGTTTTTCTGTACTTCTCTGGATCCTGATTCCCTAATATATTTTCTTATTCTTTGTAACAAGCTTTGCTCTCAGAAATGCCCCCAAATTTATTATTGGTAATGTCCTAAGAGCTAATAAGTGTTCAAAGATGAAATTAATTATAATTTCACATGAATTAAAACCTTAAAATAATTGGGTAAAGTTCCAATTGTGAAATTGTTCCAGGAAAATAGCAGACATATTGAGCTTCTCAGGGAAAAGTTCTGAGGCATCTACTAGACTACTTGTAAGGCGTTTGTTGATTATACAGATGATGGTGATCCACCTCAGCAGTTAATATGTATAGATGACAAATACAGCATGCCACAATTTGGTTGTTGTATAATGCTGCCTAACAGGGGTAGAAAATAAACTATGTTTTGTAAATCAGTGAACATTATTGAATAACTAATACATACAGAAAATATGTTAGAGGAAAATCTATAGGTCAAAGACTATACTAAAGGGCGCCTGGGTGGCTCAGTGGGTTAAGCCACTGCCTTCGGCTCAGGTCATGATCTCAGTGTCTTGGGATCGAGCCCCGCATCGGGCTCTCTGCTCAGTGGGGAGCCTGTTTCCCCCCCTCTCTCTGCCTGCCTCTCTGCCTACTTGTGATATCTCTCTCTGTCAAATAAATAAATCAAATCTTAAAAAAAAAAAGACTATACTAAAAATTACTAAAATACCTAATAAGGGAAAGTATCTTGATAAAGTACTACAATCAAGGAAGTATATAACAGATATTTAAAATATGGTCCAAGAATGTTATTGGAATTCATAAGAAGGAGGGAAAAAAAAAGTTCTCACTTGGCTATTGAGGAAGGCTAAATAGATACAGTGACTGGAAGCTGGAAGTGGAAGAAAATTCTATTTCTGCTTTTTTTTTTTTAAGATTTTATTTATTTATTTGAGAGAGAGAATGAGCATGGGATAGGCAGAGTCCCCACTGAGCAGGGAGCCCCTTGTGGAGCTTAACCCTAGGACCCCAGGATCATGACCTGAGCCAAAGGCAGACACTTACCTGATTGAGCCACTCAGGCGCCCTGAAAATTCTATTTCTAAACAGCAACAGCCCTAATCAGAATTCTACAACATGAACAAGAAACAAATCATCCTTCACATTTTCTACATGCTCAAAGTACGTTGCATTTGTGTTTGTCAAGAACAGTGACATTCTCTGATAGAGTCTTTAGAAGCCAGGATGCATGGGTAGTTTGGTGGATCACACAGAATCCTTAAAACTCATGTAACACAAATTAAACAAATAGTATTAGGAAACTAGAGAGGCAAGAGGATCTATATTGTTTTAATATAAACATGCTCCTAAGACTTATGGCACTGTCTACCAAAGAGAATTAAATAAATCATATATGATAAAACCTACACCTCAATATAAACTTTTCTTAAAAAGAATTCATCAAGTTTTATGCAGAAGGATAAAACTGATCATGAGAAGAACATTAACTGGTAAGTCACCAAATCAATGGTTAAAAAGCATTTCAGAATAAAATCTAAAGTAAATATTCACTATTAATACATATTTTATTTAATATTGTGTACTTGATAGTTTCTTAGCATTTACCTTCAAATTTGACATAGAATTTGGCAAATGTAGAACAACTACATGGTTACTTTTGAGAAAACAATTTGCAACCACAAATGAGAAAAATGGGAAAATCTGTTATTTACTGACAAATGACTTTAAAAATCTAAACAGATTAACTTTTAGAATTTCCTGCAGGCTTTGCTTTGGTTGCACACTGAATTTTCTCAACAAAGAGCATCTGAATTGAAACCTCAATATCTAATATTATACTTAAATTTAAAGAAAGTAAATAGCCTTTCATTTCCACAATGAGTGTCATATCACAAACTCTAAATAACAATGGATGTTATATTTCACTTGCATTCTGAAATTTTTACTAACGCTTCATTTAAAAATTATAAATAAGCACCTTGATAAAGCTCAACTCAAGAAGGAGTGGGCTTGGACTGAAAAAAAGAGTAACGCTGTGACAACAGGATGTATTAGTCACCTTCTCCACCTGTGCCATTTTTTTGTGTTTGTAGGAGTACTTTTCAGACTCACTATTGCATTATTGTTCAGGTTTTCAAATATAGTTCAGGTGCACCTGAAAATGTAACATTTTGGTACATTCTCTTTCTGTTATTTAACCATTTTTGCTTGGTCTAAGTTAGATCCACCAAATAACAACTATCATTTTGGCAAATGTTATTCATATAAAGGAACGACTCCTTCACTTCTCTTTGAACTTCCTCATTCTGGCCATGACAGGGATCACTAACGTATGATGAGCACTGCTAATGTTTCCACTACTACCACCAATGCCATTTTCCCCGAATGATTAATATCCATTTGTAAAGTGTATGACATACATTACAGTGTTTAGTCATCACAACATCCCAGTGTAAAAAATTATTACTCTCTCTCTACCGAAGAAGAAAAGTTGAGGCAGAAACAAAAGGCAATTTTCTCACTCAGGATCATATAGTTTATCTCAACTAAAATACACGGATGTTTCAGAAACTGTTTTAATCACTGACAAGGGAATAATTTCTATGCAATGTGGTCTTCTCCTATTTTAGACTTTCTTGAAATATACAATGTATCTCTCTACCCATAAAGATATTTATAAGCTGATTAGGAGCCAGGGCTTTTTTCAGGAGAGAGAGCACATCAACACATTAGTAGACTTATAGTCTGGTCTAACTCTGCACTGTGTTCCTCTGTTTCTTTGGAATCATTTCCTCATTTGTAATGCCAAGGCTCTGACTGAGATAATTTCTTGCACTTTAAAAAATCTGATCATTTAGGGGCACCCGGTTGGCCCAGTTGGTTACATGTCTGACTCTTGGTTTTGGCTTAGGTCATGATTTCAGGGTTGTGAGATCAAGCCCTCTGTCAGGGTTCTGCACTCAGTGGGGCATTTGTTTAAAGATTCTCTCCCTTTGCCTCTCTCCCCACTTGTGCATGTGCACTCTCTCTCCCCCTCTAGAAGAAATAAATATTAAAAAAAATTAAAATAAATAAACATTTGATAATTTAATCTCTAGACCTAATCACTGTATCCCCACTTTATACCCCATTCCTGATACTGAGGCTGGAACTTACACTGTGGGTGTACAGTAATTAAGGAAGCCAATCACCCCAATTTTCTATCAAGGCTTGGTTCAACACGCCAGATATTTTTTTTCTTTTCAGTGTAACAGTATTCATTGTTTTTGCACCACACCCAGTGCTCCATGCAATCCGTGCCCTCTCTAATACCCACCACCTGGTTTCCCCAACCTCCCATCCCCTGCCCCTTCAAAACCCTCAGATTGTTTTTCAGAGTCCATAGTTTCTCATGGTTCACCTCCCCTTCCAATTTCCCTCAACTCCCTTCTCCTCTCTTAATGCTTATTCTTGGAAACTTTTCCATGGCCCTCCCCTCACCCTCCAGCCTCCTCTCCCATATTTATCTAGCAGTGACATAGAACAAGAATAAGGGGATCCATTGCCAATGCAGATGCAGGCAGTAGTTTTGGCAGATAAACTTAGTAATTGATGGACCCACAGATTCCTTGCCCTAGGACACCTTTGTGATTGAAGTTTTACAGATTGCTCTGAGGAGAGCACTTGACCGGGGGAAAAGGGCTGGTTTCTACACACATAAAGGTAATGAATTTGTCACCTAACTATAAAACTGCCCCTCTACCACCAGGAACCAGATCTTGTGCTCTACTCCACTCCCTTATATTAGGTTAAGCTGTATCTATAGGGAGAATATATTTTCAAGCTCTCTATTTGTGTCCTTATGTAAAAAATAGATTAGGCTGAGTTCATGCTAATATTTCTTTCTAGACGTTTATTTGGTATAAGAGCACTCCTTATACTATATGAAATCAGAAGTTATGTTATGTGTATAGTGATGTTTCCTTTATACCTCCATTTAGACAGCCATTCATTTTATTTACTTTTCATGTTTTTACTGCTACACATTTTATTTTGGTGCCAGGCTCCAGCCTATTGAAATGATATTTGCTCATATTCATCTAATTTTTTTCCTCTTCATCTTTTTCCTCCCTTGGGGCCAGCTAAAAAAAATCTCAATCTATAGACATTCCCTGAATCATCTAACATTTCTGCCTCATCTTCTAAAACACGGCTGTTATTACCCCCTCTGCTCTGTGTTTTGTTTCTACTTTAAAATTGGATTGGTGAGAGCATGCCTGAGGCACCAAAAGACAATTATTTCTCTTATGTTCTGTTCACGGTGATTTTTTTTTTTTTCCAGAAACTCTTTTTACGAAGACAGGAACTCCTAGCATTTTAAGTGCGGCAAAAGCCACTGTGAAATTGTCACTGATGTGATTTCAACACAGGGACTACCAAACATCTTTATGAGAAACGCTGACAATCATCATTATGGGCCAGAACCTGTAACTGGAATACATGTTTCTAATGTTACAACCACATGAGGCAGGGATTAGCCAAGAGACCTGAAGTGCCTGAAAGAATAAGGAGGCCAGGACTTTCACTTTTACTGGCACAAGTCAGTAAAACTTCTCGTGTTTTCTCTGTCTTTTCATGACTCCCTCAGACCCCATTTATTTGGGGACACCTTGACCATTAGGCTTAGATGCCTATGTCAGTGTTTTGCTGGAGAATATATAGATGCTCCTCCTTAAGTTAAAGAAAAAAATCAGACTCCAGGGCTGATTTGGCATAAGTGGTTCACAAGTACTTGATATAAATTGAAGCCATCTTTTCCAGTCTTAATAAGAGAGACAGATTTCATGTAACTGAGGTCTCAAAGCTAGTGAATGGGATATCATGATTCAAATCCAGGCAATAGGGTCCAGAATTCATACATCCTGACCTCTACTTTCAATAATGTGTGATTTCTGCTTATCATTTTGGATCATTTCCTCCTCTTGACAGAAACCAAAGGCTTCCAATCACATACAGTCCTCATGAAAAATTTAATAAACCACGAACACTTGGCTACTACTACCCAAATTCTTCTATGGTAATACATAACTCCCAAAAGATTTCGGGAATGCTAATTTTCTCTCATTCTTCTTTGAAACAGCCTAAGCAGTTTAATAGTTGTCCAAGATTTTTTCCTTTGGCACTGAGAATGGCTTCAATTTGATATCAAGTACCTGTGAACCACTTATGCCATTTTAGAACAACCACAAAGGACCTTGGAAGAACTGATTAGGTCAAAACCCATTAACCTCTCTTTGAATGAGTTTTGGCGGTTCACAGAATTTATGAGGCCAGGATTCTCTTAACAGGCTTTACTTGTACCTCTGAGAACATTCAAGAACTCTGTAAGCATCTGTTTATAGAGTTTTGCTGTTGTTTGTTTTTCTCTCCAAGGGAAGGAAAATAAGACAAAGAGAAGAATGGTCAAAAGGATGTTTGATTAACGAGCATTAAGTGATGGAAGAGAGAAAGGTAGGGACATGTAGTCCTTACATTTTGTTTTTAAATTTACACAAACTGGTACTTTTATAAATATTAGGAGAACCTCAAGCCTACTTTATTCTTTCGGATTAACACTAACGCTTATGCTTTGGTATTATAGGACATCGTAACATACCTTTAATGATTACCAGAGAACTGTAATCTCAAATGTATTTAGACAATTGATCTCTACCAAAACTCCCAAAAGAGGTAAAAATTAGTTTATGTATTCTTTTACCGAAGCTATGGTAACTCTCTAGATTTAAAATGTTCACTGGAATATTTGGAAGACATTCTGTTCTTTGAAATTTTCCCTTCAAACCCAATCATTTTCTTTTACAAAATTGCAGTCTACCTTGTAGCCCCCAGCCATCGGCAAGTGGTATTACTGTAATAAGTCCTCTAACACTTGTCACTGGCTTTATTTGTAAGAATGCATAAGAGAATATTGTTTCATTGAATAGAGTTGCATTTCATCAAAGCTATGGTTTTGTTTAATTTGATGAAAGATAAATACAACTATTTTAAAGTGTTTGCCACAGTAAAACTTGAATACTAAAACCACTATGAAATGTATGAGATATCATCATCAAGAGCGTATTTGGTATTTATTGAACATTTTCCATGTGATAGATACAGATGTAAATGCTTTTTGTCATTTTATAATTTGTTTTTTAAACCATCTCTGGGAGGCCAGTACTAATATATTAACATACATGTGAGACTACTGAAGCTTAGAGAGTAGAGACATCTGCCCAAAGTCAGGTAAATTTGCAAGCAGAAATTCAAACCTAATTTAGTCTAACTCCAAATTTGTGCTCTTACCCACAATGCTATAATATGCTGTCTTACACCCATTTTTTTCTAGTACATTCACTTATACTTTCCCACCTTTGTTTTTAAATTGATTCCATTTATCACCTAATTCAAATAGTCTATCTTGCTGAATTATGTTTTTCTCTATATGTTTATATATCTGAATAGCAGTAAATCTAAGTGGATACAATGAAGAATATAAATTTAAAAATGTACAGGACATGGGAAAATGTGATTAATAGGAGTTGGTGGGTATAGAAGTAACAAGCCTATAAATAAGATGAAACAAAACAAAAACAACTAATGGCAAAGAAACACAATCTCTAAATATACTTTGCAATCCAGAACAACAAAAGTGCAACTTAAATTGCGAGATTTTATTTCCAAACAGTACTATTCAACTTTATAAAATGATAAGATACTGATACCAATCAGGTATTTATATGGTTACTAGACTATTTCCTGGTCAGTTACATCATGGATTTTGGCCAGTCACAGGGCCTTAATTATAGAATTTCACAAAGTCTCTTTCTAGTTTCCTTATCATTTTTGTAAGAATTAAATATTTCAGTTTTAATGATAGGAATCAACATGTAATTAATTAGAATGTTGAATGTTTAGCAATTGCACTTCTATTTTTAAAAAAGCTCTAAAATCCTTGTTACTGAGACAACAGATCAAATATCATTTTGTTTAAGCTCTTGTCCTTAAAATACGCTTCTTTACAAAGCTTTCTCAACTAATTTTTTTCTACTAATGAAGAAGAAAAAAAGCCTTCACCCTGATTACAAGCATACTAGTTTTTAAATTCCCACAGCTTCTTATAAAATTATGTAAACAGATATTTGTAGTTGCCCATAATTCTGTACTGTTTTCTCTGAACACATTTTACTCATGAGCGATAACACATGAGATATCTGAACTAAATTCATAGCTAGAGGTAGCAAATTTCATCTAATTAAGAGCAGAAGCGATATTAACCTTTGCAACTAAGATTTTGCTTATATATTAAAAATGTTTGAAGATAAATGAAGCAGGGATAGAGGGGGGATGAGATACATGAATTTACAAGTGGCTGGTAATGGTTTGCCTTTCTGGAGTACATTATTCAGTTAACTTTTAAGATAGCATCCGTTGTCCTGGTAACCTTTGAAAGCATCTAATCAGAACATCTCACAAATGTAGGGAGGATGCTGACAGAACTGGTTTTTGGCTTCTCAGTTCATGTCCTGTTGTGAGCTTTGTTCATCTGAGCTATGAAAGACAGAATATGTACGTTGCCAAATGGCCCGAGGAGTCTGATATGAATGTCTGGAGTTCATCTGCATGAAATTTATTTCCCTTCATTAATATTTAACTTACTTAATAATATGTGGTAAGTAAAACTGTCTGTACAAAATTGAAGAAATCTATAATTATTAATGGAAAATTGACAGACAAAAGTTCTTAAAACACTCATCTATTGAATGCTTATGAGGACTGGGCTTTGTTTTTTAGTCTCTTTTGTATATTATTTAATTTAATCTCCCAGGAACTCTAGGAAGTGAGCACTAAGTTGATGCCTACTTTTCAAATGAGAAAATACTGCCACAATGTTCAAAGATGATTTAACTGGTAAGGCACAGAATAGGGTTCCTAACTCCAGCAGTGTGGCTCAACTACTAGACAAAGCATCCTCTTTGGCTCTGCACTGTTTTAAATAACAATGCTCTCCTTGGTATTCACATTCCTTCAACCTTCCCTTAGAATTATCATTAATGCTTCTTAATAAGAAGCTAGTCTTAGTTCAGTGTAAAATCTGTCAATTAGGTGATTTACTAAAGAATAAAACCCCAAGGTTAACTAGCATATGAAGGGACAATCAAACTTATTAGTAATCAGAAAAACAAAGTGAATTGATAGATGAGGAGAAAAAAACTTTACACCTTTTCCACCTATTTGGAAAAAAAAAACACAGAGAACTGAATAAGGCTATTTGTCTGTGGGACTGTTGATGTATATGAGCATTCATTTACCTTTCAGGAATGTCAACAGTTGGAGTCATTTTAGCAAACAATATGACAATAGTCAACTAAAAATAAGATAATCTCATATCCCATAAATATGCAATTCAATCTTATACATATTTTTTTTCTCTCTCACATATATATCTATGAAGGGCTAAGCACAAGAATGTTTCTTGCAGCAATGTGTGTGGTAGAACTTTAGAGTATGATAAGAATCTAGGTATCCATCACTGGGAAGGACAAAATGTAAAGGGTGGACATCACAGTATAAGTGAATTTACAACTAACTGTTTAGACAAAAGTTTAGTCATATGGATTAAACTTAAAAAAATGTTAAGTCTCAGTGATACACAAACAAGAACTACAAGATGTTATAAATGACCTTAATGAGTGTTAATAAAACATTTATTACCAAACACCTTCTACATAAAGTCTAACTTAATGATTATCAGTAGGATGAGGATGAAGGGGAAAATTAAATGAGAATAAAATCAAATTAATTGTTAAGATAGGGTCCATGTGGGTTCTTATGATGATACTGTGCCAAGAACTATGCTTAACTTAATCCTCAGTACTGTCGTCCAATCGGACTGGGCAGTTAGAGAAGGGTGGGAATATTTAATTTCCTATTCAGCAATCTCCCTTATTTTCACACATTCTAACATGCTGTGTAGCCTACTCATTCTGGGTGAGTCTACATTCATCATAACTAATTGCTCCAAGGAAAATATCTTTTTTCTCTTTAGAGTTTGTAAGAGAAGATGCTCATATACATTCACGTGAATTTGGATTGTTGTAGTCTATATTATTTGAAACCTAAAGCTTGTTTTACTTTCCTGGGCAGATGGTATCTTTGTATGGGACTACCTGTAGGGCTGAACACAAGTGAATATCTGAGCCAAGATGCATAAATATTTCATCTCCTTAGGGGATCCATCTTTTTCCTACTCTGTTTATCCAATGCGTTAATGATCTTCCTACTAACTGGTTTGGCATGAACATATGTCTTCACACAGGCAACCATAGTGTTTCATAACAGTTTGCCTGACATCTTAAGATAAATTCCAACAGGCACTTTTGGATCTTTGGACTGAGCCTTTATATTCTAAATAGAAGTTACTATAATTATGCTTTCCTTTTAATGAGTTTTGAAAAGGGCTTCCCTCTACTTAGTCTGCTCTTTGGGAAGACAGCCTATTAAACCCATCACAAATGGCAGTTAGAAACATTTAACTTCTGGGGCGCTTGGGTGGCTCCGTTGAGTGTA
Source organism: Mustela erminea (assembly GCF_009829155.1). NCBI lineage: Eukaryota > Metazoa > Chordata > Mammalia > Carnivora > Mustelidae > Mustela > Mustela erminea. The sequence continues at coordinate 41,506,701 of NC_045626.1, forward strand.
CAACTCTTGGTTTTGGCTCAGGTCATGATCTCCGGCGTCTGGGATCAAGCCTCTTGAACTCCTCCTTGGTCAGTGTGGAGTCTGAGATTCTTTCCCGTTCCCTCTCCCTCCTTCTCAGCTCCTCCCCCTGTTGGTGCTCTCTCTCTCTCTTTCTCTAAAACAAATAAGTAAATAAAATCTTAAAAAACAAAACAAAACAAAACTATTTAACTTCTTACTTCTAGTGCCTGACCATGATTCTAAAGAATCACACACTTTTAGAATATAAGCAGGTATCACTTAAACACAGAAAATACATTGCCACATATTCTAATTCAACTGTCCTTGTTACTCTGACTATCCAGAGTCAAATATCTAGCTTGACATAAAAGATGTATCAATATGTATAAGACTGAAAATTACTTAATCTTTATAGTCAACTCAGAAATGTAAGAAAAAAAATTTCTTATCGTTTTATTTCCCTATCTACCCTAAGTGCTGTTTCTAATCCCTGTGCTTTTGTACACATAATAGACAATCTATCTAGAATGGAATAGCTTTGCATTCCTTTAGGTGTTTTTTTTTTTGTTTGTTTTTTGGGGGTTTTTTTTGTTTTTTTTTTTTTCCCCATCTCTACACCAGCTACGAATGAGGAGAGTTTCCATCTGATCAATATCATCATGGCACAATTTGGAACAGGTTTCCTCCTCCTGGAATCACAAACCTCTAATTTACCTTCTCCTGGTCCCTTCCATACTTATTTAAATGGTTGCTGAATCATTCCTTGTTATCCTATTAGCCCAATTTTGACTCAGCTTCATGTATCATCCAGATTGGGATCGCATCATTGTACATTAAAAATGTGGGAACTCTTGTCCTTTTTGCCATGTTCTTCTGAACTAGTTTCCAACATAGATTATATTTATCATTCACATTCCTATTCACATACATATACACAGAACGTTATATACATATGTTAAAATATTCATTTTTAACAAGTATGTATGTTCAAAGAATAATTTAGAAAATATACCTAGCACAAAGTTTTTTTTTAAAATCTCAAATACAACCACACACATATAACAACTATTAACGTTTTTAATGATTTCATTTTTGAAAGTAGAGCCTTTTTTCCCCCAGAGCATATAGAAAAGACATAAAAAGGTACTACTAGACAATCATAGTTTAAAAAGAAAATTTAAAGGTAAATGAATCTAATAGACACAACCTGTATGTATTGGGAATGTTCTTGAGCCTGAAAATATCTGAGCTAACTAATTTATCAAGACCATTTTTCTTTATAAAAGTTGATAGGGATATCCTAAAATTCCTCTCTATCAACTTTGTTACATTCTATCAGACCCAATGCTTACTTAAAGAAATCTATGAGTTCATTGTGAAATTGAGTCATAATAAATTCATTGAATGAAATGGGGCAAAACATCAAGTAACCAGAATATTTTCATGTTGACTTGGAATATGTTCTGGTACTTTTGATTTTAAAAAATTGAGTGTGTTTGTGTCAAAAAAAATAGATTTTTTTAAAACAATCATGATCTACCTCTACGTTATGTATCTTTTCTATTCTTTTTCTTCCTCATCCAAACTTCTCAAAGCTCCCTCATTCCCAATTCTTTCTTAAAATAAATTTTGTGAATAAATAGTTTTCCTATTGACAAAAATCTTGATTGCTTTTTAAACACTAATTTTATTCACATTTTTATCCTGCACACAAACACAGAAAATTTTAATAGAGGAAAATGGACAACCATGAAATTTTCACTGTTACAACGTTACACTTTCTAGCTTCATTTTTGGAGTGATGCTCAGTAATCCTCTACTCAACTATATTGCACTTCTTATAGTGCTATTTCCAAAAGCCAAGCTCTCTTTAGACTCAAAATCTTATCTACTGTTGCCGTTCTCAGAAATAAAAACTCTGTTTCCTAAAGATTGAAGTCAATTTTACCCTTCTCTTCCTAAAACTTGCCTAACATATGTGTGTATACATACATTTATATCTATATACATATAGATATATATGTGTATATATGTGTATAGATATACATATATTTATATCTGTATATCTACATCTCCCCCTCTTTCTCTCTAAATATATACATATGTATAGGTATGTATAGGTATTATTTTATTATACATATGTATATGTATATATTATACATTATGCTTTATATATCATACAATATGTATGTATCATACATATGTATATATGTGTGTATATATACATTATGTATTACGTAATACATATACATACACAACATGTAATTTGTACACACACATACACACACGCACACATGTATATAACCATCCTTTCTTTGTCTAGAAAAAGTATGTCTGGTCTACCCAACCTGCGTCTAAAGTGCCTCTTCCACAAAGATACTCGAGTGTGGAAAAAGATAAAGTTTATCCTTGAGGACTATAGGTGACAAGAACAAGATGCAAAATAAGGCTGAAAAATCCAGAAAGACTCTGCAAATAAAACCAATTGGAAGTTTGATACTTTTTATAATATAATGGGAGGGACAGCTTGGCTTCTTTGCCTTGTTTATGGTGGGAAACTTTAAGAACCGTGACACCTGAATCTTGCTACTAAAGCCATATCCTTCTTCTTTATTGGCTCTTTCTTGACTTGCTTGATTAGGTCTCTATCAAGACTATTCTTTGCATCATTTCTATCACCTAATTATCTTATTTTAGAGTAAAATCTTTGTTTCTCTCTTTAATGTAATACTCTATCTTCACAGCATGTAAGCATAAATAGCTACTTCTATAGCTTGGAAAACTGCACTTGACACTGATGTTCCTTCCCTATACTGATTTATTTTTCTCCTTACTTTAGTGATATATGCCAATAACTATTGGCCAACTTGGTTTTGTACTCATAAATGCACAAATGAATGCACTTATGAAAGTTTCACTGGTGAAACTATAATTTGTCAAAAAAAACCAACCCTGGATCATCTTGATTTTTAATTTTTTGTAGCATGTGGAAATGTCAATCACCTATTTTGAACTTAATTGATATTCTTCCCCATCTAATAGTAAACCTTAAAAATTGCCAAGAACTTAACGAAGTTTTACAGTTTTTTACTCCTTCACATTGCCAACATTTTTCTTTAGCTTCAAAGTCAACCTCTGGGTGAGTACTCTAATGTCATGTTTATGGTACTGTACTCATTATTTTCAAGCAAAGTGTATTTTGAGGCAGCATTAATTACTCTAAAATCCAGCTTCACATTGACCAAAATCAATGTCATAAACTTCTAAGCTCTCTTAGGTATAATAAAAAGCACAATGTATATTTCCACCAACAGTCTTTAAGTATTTGGAGACAGCTAGTGATATATCTTTCCTGTTGCCAGCACTCCACGTATTCTTTAAGCAAAATGATTATAGTTTTCTCAATGATTATTCACTTGACATTTTCCAGCCATTCACTACCATAATAGCCCTCTTCTTAACTTTTAATATCCTTCTTATAATGTGGTACCTAAAATTAAATTCAGTACTTTCAGTTACAATGTTAACAAACAGAGCCGAATTCTGCTTCCTCTTTTCCTCCAGCCCACGTGGTGGTGGCAGCAACCTGCTGTTGCTAATTCCTGGGTTGTGTCAACATTTTCTGTTGTCTTTTCAGCTCTCCCACACCTGTTACTCCATTTTAAATTTTCACACGGAACTAAGTAATATCAACTGTGATTTCCCGACTGATTTTCACTGATATAAATGTAAAACAATTACACAAATTTAGTAGGTCTTAAAGGAAAGATCAACAACAATGACAGCAAAACTTTTAAAACAGCAAAAGGAAGAAAGGACAAAAGACATATTATGAAAGAAAAATCAACAAATCTGCATGTTTGGAGGTAAGCTACAAGAAAAATGGAGTAAAAAGTGATGTATTTTAGACCATGAAATCAAAAGGAAAATATTCACAGAGCAAATGAAAACAGGTAATAGAGCCTAATAAATCAATTTTTGAAAAATAGTGATGAGTTTGCTTTTGTACCTAATGAGAATGAGATGATGGTTGAAAGCTGAAGTAAAAACTATGAGTAGATAGTTGCCAACCGTGTCAAAAATGGAAAGAGAATTGAGATTCATCCATATAATACTAATATATAGTTTAAGATATGTAGGATGAAATAAAAAGCAGTAAGAATCAATCTTGGAAAAAGTCAGTGGTATGCATGGGGAAAAGAAAAAGAAAAGCAAGTACAAAATGATATACTAATATATGAATAATTCTTTACAGTTTACAAAACATTATTAGATGCAGATGCTTATTTTACTTTCACAGAAACCCTGTTCTATTGGCAGGACAGATGGCAATAGTTCTTATTTGTAAGCAAGAAAAGAAAGTAGAATAAGAGAGTGAACAGTAAAAAATGGAAACAAATAGGAAGTGGAAACAGGATAAGATCATGGATCATGAGGATAAAAAATTGGTTTAAATCTTAGTAACATTATTTCTATTCATTGTATTGGAAATTAATTGAAACGTTGAAGTACCAACACTATTTTTGAAGTATGGGATTTAATTCTATTAATAATAATGTATATCAAATTAGTACATTAAGAGATAGAAGGGGTTAGAAGATAAATGACCTAGAAAAATGCCACATTAGGAACAATTGGTTTCAGAATGTGAGGTAAGGAAGGGGAGAAATATTTCCAAGTTATATTATAGGGGAAATTAAAAACTAAAATCCATATATTGCTATATAACTAATGCCTTGAATAGTAATTCATAACTATAATGATCCTTTCCTAACCATGATTTCTTTGACCAGGAGCCACAGAACTTGATGTTGTCCAATGGCAACGGGAACCATCAAGGAGACAGAGATACATCTGAAGTTACTGACTGAAGCAGAGGAAAACAGGGAAAATATCCTAGTTTATACCTTACTCTCAACTCTCTGTCTCCCACCAGGACAGCCACTGGACAAGCGTTGCTGCAAGCCAATGGTCATGGAAGCTTGAAAAACACAGAGGGTGCAGAAGTTTAGCTCCTGGAATATTTAGCAGAGCAAATAAAGGCAGGGAATGCATCTGCAAACAAATGACATCCACGCCTATGGTATCTCGTTTAATACTACTGGAATTTCATGAGGAAGGTATTATTCCCATTTTATTGGAAGTGAAGGCTTTAAACAAGCTGTCTCTTTTTTTTTTTTTCTTATTATATGTTCTGGAATGCTACACCATTAAATTAAAATTCAATAAATATTTATTATTTCAAATTTGTTATCTAGACTTACAGAACTATTTTAATATTTACTGTTTTCTTTTCTTTTTAAAACATGTTGGAAACATCACTTAAAACATTTTGGAAACATCACTGTTGTTTTCTAGTAAGAACCAATGATTAAATAAATGAAAGCAAACATAAATGTTGTATAATGCAATACTGGTATTCAAATTGTGATTGTAATTATTTACATTCTGTGCATTCAAAATTAATTGATTTAATTTATTAATTAAACCCACATTCACAGAAAAAATATGGGTAAGAGAAAATTATATTGAATTCTCATATATTTAAGTAGCAAAACATTGTCTGCATTATGTCTGATTTATGAGCTCAAATTTTTAAGTCTCATTCTTTGTTGAGATGAATTGTGTAAAGTATATGGAATAATTTATATTTCTGCTAATGATGGTTACAAAACATGGGTGGGGAAAATTAAATCATCCTAATCAGAAACTAGAATGCATAAACTTGTGTATAATTTAACATTTGCATAGCAATTGATAACTAATAAAATATTATCTTTTGATAAGCAGTTACTTTAAGCTTTTATTTATTTTTGAAGAATCTATTTTAAGATTTTAAAACAAATACCTTTTTAAGTATCTCAAAATCTATGATTTTCTTAGGCATTATGTGAGTAATATCACAGGTATATATAATACATTAAATATAATATACTATAAATATATATAGTATATAGTATAGTGCATTATATATATGATATATAATACATGCTATTATGTTATATTAGTAATTAATATGCTATTAACTATGCTATATAATATGTATGCTATATATAATAGGCTGCTATATAGCATATGATATATAAAATACTTCTCATGTTATTATACTTATCGAAGATTACTTTAATACAATACGTTCCTTTCTCTGGAACATAATCATATTAGTTTCATAGGGCTGCCATAACAAATTGCCACAAACTGGGTGGCTTAAAACAACAGAAATTTATTCTCTCACAGTTCTGGAGTCTAGATGTTTGAAATCAAGTATCAGCAGGGCCATACTTCCTTTAAAGGCTCAATGGAAGAATCCTTCCTTGACTCAAACTAGATTCTGGTGTCTCCGGACAATCATTGCCTTAACTTGTAGGTGTGACTACAAGGTGTGACTACTTGTAGGTATGACTTCAGCTCCTGCGTCTGTTTGTCCTATGGACTTCTACCCTGCACATGTAGTTTCCCGGTGGATTCTTCTCTTCTTATAAAGGCACCAGTCATGGAATTTAGGGTCTACTCTAACCCAGTATGATCATACTGGGATCAATCCTACTTAGTTACTGGGATCAACTAACTATATCTTTAAAAACCCTACTGACAAATAAGGTCACATTCTGAGATTCCAGGTGGACATAAATTTTGTGAGTCACTATTCAAACCACTAATATATGATTTAATTTAGGAATGACCAAACAGGGAGGGCAAGAAAGCAATGAGGTCTTTGGCCGAGACTGAGACTTTGCTTCCAGTCATCAATCATTAAAGCATTCCAGAAATCTCTTGAAAAAGAAAGGGCCCATGACTAATTTGGAAATCACATCTGTAAAATACATTTTTTCTCATTGATTATATTACTACCCAGAGAATTTATAAACTAAAAGATAGACTCTCTCTTCTTTTTTTTTTTTTTTTAAGATTTTATTTATTTATTTGACAGAGCACAAGGGAGCATAAGTAGGCAGAGCAGCAGGCAGAGATTGAGGGGGAAGCAGACTCCCTGCTGAGCAGGGAGCCCCATGTGGAGTTCTATCCCAGGACTCTGGGATCATGACCTGAACTGAAGGCAGACACTTAACCAATTAAGCTACCCAGGAGCCCCAAGGACAGACTAATGATTAAAACCAGTATCTATATATACCCAAACGGATTGTAAAATTAGGAAGTAGGTAGGGTATCTATAATATTTTATTAGTATTTTTTTCATTTCAGGAAAAAAAAATTAAGCCTATAATTTCCTGCCCACAGGTAACAGCTGTGAATTTCAGTGATTTTAGTTTAATTCTGTGTGTGTATGTGGAGGGACATATGTGTATGGGTGTGGTTAGCAAAGATCATATTCCAAATGAAATTTATGTTCATTTTTCCATCTCATTTAACAGGGTCAGTTTTCCGTAAAACTAAATACTATGTGAAAACGTAACTTTTATATGATCAGTGAGTCATCCCCCATGGGTCTGACAAAGGTTTTTATGGTGTATACGAGTTGGTTTTTGTTTTTATAAGAACTTTTGGTTTTTCTTGGGACTTAACAACACTAAGGATGACAGTTAAAGAAGATGGAACAAGCTGGATGGTCACTGATACTGAGCCACAATAACAGATCTGCACCACTACCAAGACCATTGGGTGATAAACACACTTGTATCCTGTTCGAATGACTAGTTTTTGGTCTCATATTACAACAGCCTAGTTAGTTTCACATATAATTAAGTTTGTCTATTCAAAAATCCATTAAATTATTTTGCTACACAAAGCAATAGCCAGTTTGGGGGTACAGTTTTTCTAAGCTTTCCTTCCTCCTAACATAGCAGACACACTGAAAACAATCTTAGGGAACAGTACTGAGCCTAATCAAGAAGCCAACAAGCCTGCCTGGCTTCAGAATCCCTATAGACCAGAGACCGCTGAGTCTCCCACTTTCCCCCTTTGCGTATGGGCTTATCTGTTGTGGTTTTCCTGTCTGTCTCACCATTGTTTGTTGGGAGCATGAGGAAAAATGGCTCAACTCTTAAATTCACAGATGTTTGTTATGGACAGAAATTGTACCTGAGCAACCAAACTGATGGAGCCTCTGCATCTGGGCCTCATTAAGTAGATAAGAGCCTAGGCCTGATCTTAAGTCTGATGCGAAAGGGAATGCAACTTGAGGAAAGCATTGGGTGTTAGGAAGAGAAATGTATATTTTACATGTAAAGGGGAAAGTAAATAAGTCAGAGGACAAGCTGCAGTTTTTAAAACATGGCTGCTAATTCTTTGACACTCCTTTCATTGAGAGGTAGGCCTATATTGCTTTCCCTTGAATCTGGGTGGGCTTACAACTGCTTCAACCAAGAGGCTAAAATAAAAGTGACACTATATGCCTTCTGGGTCAAAGTTATAGAAAGCCATGTAGCTTCTGATTTTTTCTCTGGAGGACTCAATTTTGGAGCTCCAAGACTTCATGTAAAAATCTGGATCCCTAGTCAGCATCAGATCATGGACCTTCAAGCTGATAATGTTTCAAGCATCTGTATCCTAGGATTCTCACAACTTTCCTAACCACGATGGGTTCTGGAGCTTTTCTGTGAACTATATCCCCAGTAAGCTCTATCTTCTGACTCTGGTTGAGGCAACATAGTATAGTCCAGGAGGCTTTTAGATCCACAGATATGCTCTAGTACCACCAGTATCTATTCTACCTCCAAAAGCTATAGTTGTTTTCAATTTTCAGTAGTAACTAATAAGACTGAGAAGTTTCTCTGAGAAGGGCCAGTAATAGGACAATCAATGCAGGTGATAAAGGGCTGGTAAGTGCTCTTTGTAGAAGACATTATTTAGAGTTAAATTCTACAAAAAATGATTCACTGATAATATTTTAGACTCTTAATTTGACATACCAGGAATCTTAATAAATTTCTGGAACTATTTGAGTATGCAACAGCTTTCAATGGAAACAGGCCACTGCCAGGTAACCACACTGTGGTTGTGAGTGCTGCAACAGATAAAATGCAATAGAAGTAACATAGGTGCTGTTTAGAGATTTTTCTTTGAGAGTTGTCTAGGTCGCTCAGTCAGTTAAGTGCCCAACTCAGTTAAGTGCCAAAGCAGCTTAGGTCATGACCTCAGGGTCCTGGGATATGGGCCCATATCAGCCTCCACACTCAATGAGAAGTCCGTTCTCTGCCTCTTCCTTTCCCCCACATGCTCCCGCACTCTCTCTTTCAAATAAATATTTTTTTAAAAAAATATTTTATATTTGGTTTTCAGCATTTTAAATAAAATGTATCTAGTTGTGGGTGACTTTGTATTTACACTATTGACAATCTCCTGGTTTTCTTGGATGCGTCAATTAATTTTTTAAACAAATTTGGAAAAGTGGTCAACCATCATTTCAAACATATTTTCTGCTTTTTTTCTCATTTCTTTTCACTGTGTATTTGTTGGTAAGTTTAATTGTGTATCATAGTTCTCTAATGCTCTGTTGATTATTTTTCTTATTCCTTTCTGTTCTTTGGCTTGGATTATCTCTATGGTTCCATCTTCACATTGACTGATTTATTCTGCTGTCAGCCCACATCTACTCTAAATTTTTTTAGTGAGGGGCACCTGGGTGACTCAGTGGTTAAGCATCTGCCTTCAGCTCAGGTCATGATCCCAGGGGCCTGAGATCAGCCTCGCATCTGGCTCCCTGCTCAGTGAGGAGTCTGCTTCTCCCTCTGCCCCTTCTTCTGCTCAGCTCCCCCTCTCCCTCTCTCAAATAAATTAATAAAATCTTTTAAAAAAAATTCCTCCAGTGAAATTTTTAACTTCAATTATTTTACTTTTTAACTCTAGAGTTTTCATGTTGTTCTTTTATCTTCACTGATATATCTGAGTCATTATTGACATATTTACCTTTATTATATATTATAAATATAAATTTTTTGAATACTTTCTCTGCTTAAACCCTCATCAGTGGCACTTATAGTACTGTTTTTTTTCCAAGTGCATACATTTAAATTTCTTGTTTCTTTTCATATATCATTGTTATTTGAAAGTTGGACAGTATAGGTAATATATAGTTTCAGCCTAGATTCTCCTCAGTCCTTCTTTTGTTTGTTTCTTTGTTCAGTATAATTTAAGAGTATGTGTCCCCCAAAATGAATGGTCACTGGTCTCTGCTCAGTTATTATTATTAATTTCTCTCTCTCTCTTTCTTATTTTTTTTAATTTATATTTTTAAACCTGTTTCCCTAGGGGTTCTTTATGGGTTGACATAATTTAGTGGTCAACTATTAATTGGTGAACAGTAGTACTTAATATCACTGAGCCAACAGGCACATTCTTTGCTAATGAATAGGTGTATGGCTTGGAAACACATTCCGAGTTCAATATTTTTATAATTCTTCTCTGGCTTTTAATTTCCACAGGCTCAAGGTCTCATAGCTAGCCAGAGACAGACAATTAAGGCTCCCTCTGGTGTTTCCTGACTTTGGATGGATCCATGCAGAAATGCACAACATTCCAGATCACCATAGTTATAAGAAAGCTAATCCAGACCATCTAGATTATATTAGAGCTTATCAAGACTAAATCCTCAGAAGTTATGTGAAAATTATGGCTGGTCTGCTGGTTTGTTGCTTGCTCCAGCCTGTAAAATGGCATTAATGGTGTGATGTTGGCTATCCCAGATCATTTTCTATTGTTCTTGGATTGTTTCTCTGTTGTTTTCAACAGTGTGCCCTGGCATGGGTTTCTTTTTGACATCCCACACCAAATTAAATCAGGCCCTTTGGCAGCGAAGGTGCAGATCCACATGTGTACTCCACACAATGAATTTGTGATTGGGGACAAAGAAGACCCTCCTCAGGCTCAAAGACCACAGATTCCCATGAGGACCTCTTGAATAAACATTTCTCAATTTATTCCATGTCTTTGGTCAGTTTCCAGAATCCTAAAGTAGTTGTTTCTGATAATTATGTCCATTTTATCTTTGCTTTTCAAGAAGAGCTTTTAGGCACTCCACAAGTTTTCCTTACTCACTTTAAATGTATCTTCCATCTCTAAGTCCCTAGCACATAGTGCTTTGGACACAGGAATTCTTCTGCTGTTTGAATTAAATGGAAGTGTTTAGCTGCATTCACAACAAGGTATTTGTCATTTGTATTTAATGTCTAAAATGCATTCCTTTTTGTATATCTCTCTTCTTCCTAATCATTTTTTAATACTATTATTACAGAATACACTCTTAATTTTTCCCTAGCTACTCTTGTTATTTGTTTCTATCACCTTAGCTGGCTCATTCTTTCACGTCTATCTTTTACAGGTGTGATTTCCTGAAGACTAGGTATTTGACCCTCTTCTCTTCTCACTTGGCACTCCTCTGGGAATCTTCATTCACAAGCCAGACTTCAGTCAGCAGCCACTAACTGCAGATGATACTAATTTCCAGTCCTGGTCTCTGAGCTCCACGCTTTCAGTTCTTTTCAGTCTAATGGCACAACCTTTCTGCTGCCACAAACATGTCTCACAGTCACTAGATTTGAGTCTGTATTCATGCTTTCCCTATGAAAATCAGTTCTCTTCCTCTGTTAGTTCTTTCATGAAGTGACACCTTCATCTATCCATTTGGACCACTGCACAGAGCTTGGGCTATCCTTGCAGTTGTACTTATCAGTGATATCACATTCTAGTCATCCCAACAACTTTCACTGATACTTTATAGTCTACCCCTTGACTTTAGATTTATTACACAAACTGCCTCATGAAAAATTTATGAGACCTTCTTCAAAATTGTGTAGTTGTGAGCCCCTTCTTGAAAACAAAACAAAACAAAACAAACAAACAAAACACACACACACACACAACACAGCATTTTGATGTTGTGCTCATAATGAAAAGAAGTGTATGTACCTTATTTTTTTTCCATCTATTTCCATCTGTTTTCCATATATTTCAGGATAGCATTATGTCCACTTCTCTACCAAAATCTTTTTAAGAAACATGTAGATGTCTGGAAAGGTTCCAAAAGAGTTAAATGATAATGGTAAAAGGTGAAATAATAATACCTGTGCTGGAAAGATAAACTGCTAGAGAAGAAGAAAGGCAGTTTTGCAACAGTTTTCCAATAGACTGACATCATCCTTGTGTCAAAGTTTATCCTGGTAGCTCAAAATCCCATCCAGGATAATAACTGATAAAAGATGAAGACATCGTCATTGCAATTACACAGATGAAACAAAAAAATGAAGTTCAGGGAGCATGGCTTGCACCAAGTCGTAGAGCTATGGTGAAAGTGAATTTTCTACTTCTAAATGTTGGGTTTTTTTTTCCTCTAATAGCAACCATGTAGACAGTTGTTACATTCATTTAAATGTCAATGTAGAAAGCTGGCAGAACTTTCAAATTGTAAGTAAAATGAATAGAATTCAAAGGACATTTATTCATTATTTTAAAAATAGTAAAATAATTCCGTTCAACAGAGTTTTATGAACCTATGTTTTAAACTAAGTCTGTCCCAGGAATTAAACTGCATACAGTTAAGTGTTTTTGATATAACTCTTGATCTTTTAGGACAGGGGGAAATCCTTAAGTAAATCATGCTTAACTATTTTAACAAAGATTTTCTACCCCTTCAGAAACATGGACTTTTTGTATGCCTGTGTGATTTCAGAAAAGAAATAAATAGTCATGTTAAAATCAAGAAAACTTTTAAGAAAACTCATCTTTGGGCATTTGTTCTTCAGCTATACTTAGAATAGAAAAAAACATGAAATGATTCCATGTTAAAGCAAAGGGGACACTCCAGTGGAAAATATGGCTTATAAATATTTAACATTCTAAAATATATTATTGAACTTTTTTTAAGGAAAAAATTCTCAGAGAGTAAATATTTATTCCTACCCAGATTCATGGAGATAAAATCTGAATTAAATTAGAATGGTTATCATTAAGCCTAAAATATGATGCCACTTTTTCTTTATCTTTTTCTTTTTTATCTTCTTTGTTTGACATTATATTCTCACCCAAGGAAGTGGGTGGGGTTTTTTGTTGTTGGTTTTTTTTTTTTTTTTAACTCTTCTACTGTTGTCTTTAAAGATCCCTGTCATCTGTAGTTCTAAGATAGGATATGTGTTTGGTGGAAGATCAACACATTTGGGGACTGAAAAATGAAAAAGAATAACTCTTGCTTTTGTGCCATTTCAAGTAATTTATTTTACTCAGCAGGTCTCTCGTATTGGCCTGGGAGTTTACTTTGCCCAGTGAGCCAAGATCGGTTGGCTGCAAAAGGTCCTTAGAAGTGCCAGCCTCACATTGATCCAAAAACAACAACTATCAAATCGACAGTCTCTCAGTCTCTGGTAATGCTGCATGCACTCATAACCACCTGAGATTTTATATTTGGCTGATTAACAAATAGGAGATAGAAGAAAAAGGAAGGATATGCTATTTGGCACAAGGATAGAAAATAATGAGTTAAATAATAACTATAAATTATATCAGAATTAAATGGAATAAATAAACTGCTACTTGGCAGGTAATATGGTTATCACAACTTATGTCACGTACTCATATCATATGCTATATGGAAAATTTAATTTTACAAATGAAAAAATGAGCCCTGGTGTGTAAAAAGTTTGTTGAATAATGTATATTAGGTGATAATCAAATTGTTATAATATGAATAAACAAAAATAAATATATGTTTTGCAAGTCAAAATTAGGAGAATTTAATTCTTAAATATGAAAATAGTTTTCTTTTCAATTCACCATTCATTTCAAGATAGAATCAGAGAAACAAATAATTTTATAAAGAAACTTTAGATATATACAATTATTATAAAAATAATTTCCCAAATTATTTACTTTGTATTTCATAATGTTTGAAAATAAAACTTATTTTACTTTTTCATTTGGTAGCTAGGTCGGTTTTTATTTTACCATTTTTTTCAAGATATGTTAATAGAATTCATCCTTGCTCAAGACTGATCAGGTATAAGCTTAGCCTGTAGTGATTACAAAATATTGGTTTTTTTGTTTGTTTGTTTTTGGTTTTGTTTTCTATTTGACACAGCAAGAGAGGGAACACAAACAGAGGGAGTGGGAGAGGGAGAACAAGCTTCCTGTGCAGCAGAGAGCTGGGGCTCGATCCCAGGATCCTGGGATCATAACCTGAGCCGAAGTCAGGTGTTTAACGACTGAGCCACCCACATGCCCTTTGTTTTTGTTTTAATTATCATAGCTTCAATCTCAATGCAAAGAATTTTCTAATCTATATCTTTAATTGATCTCTTCTTGATTCCTATTTTCCTATCTATAAGTGCTTACTGGGCATGGCTGTTTGGCTACTTCATCATTACTGTTAACTCAGCAAGCATAAAATGGAACTCATAAACTTTCTTTTATTATTATTATTATTATGCTTAGCCAAATTATAGTACATCATCAGTTTTCGATGCAGTGTTCAATGATTCATTAGTTGCATATAACCTAACCCAGTGCTCATCACAACACGTGTCCTCCTTAATACCATAAATATTTCTTAATAGAGACTTCTTTGTCTTCTTTGTTATAGGGAAAGCCAACAACCCTATTTTGAAAGGATAAAATACAAGATTGAAAGTGTCCTGTGGGTGGAACTGATTAGTAAGTTGTTGAGTCATGTGTATTAATTTATACAATAACTTGCTTATCGTATAGAAACAGAGATCAGACCATTAAGAATGTTAGAATAAAATAAAGTGGTTTGAGGGGTGACCCACTCAACTATAAGTGAGATACTGGAAGTTAAAAGAGACATTTTAAATAGGTAGAGAATAAAGACAACATACAGGTCATCAATAGCTACAGGAAAGTCATCATTAATTCATTTCAAAATAATGCATTCTTCTTTGTTATGGGATTTGTTTTATGAATAAAAAGTGCCAAATTTTCTTAAGATGTTATAAAAGTTAGGAAAAAACAAATACTCATCAGTACATTTGTTAATGGCTTCTCTGCCTTTAAAAAAAAGAAAAATAGCTTAAGTTCCAAGAGGAGAGAAGTGGGAAATAATTCAAATTTCCAATGGTCGAGGATCATCTCTCATCTAATGACAGAAATTCACACTAGTGAATTTAGTATGTGAATTTCTCAGAAATCATAAAGGGCTACTAGGCCTTGAAATGTAATCTTTCCACAAAAAGAACTTCAGTGAAAAATAAAATTTTCAGATAAAACTCACCCCTCATCTATAGATTTGTTGTAAGGCAGATATACACCACTCAACGCTAAAAGAAAGGAACTAGCAGTTGGTTTGCTTCAAACCAAGTGGTAAATGTCAATTATCAATATAAGCCAGTGTCTTAGGTGATGGATAGACCACTTTCAGGCATGAAAATATATCTTTTTTAAAACATTTTTTTTTAAATTTCAATTCTAGTTAGTAATTAGTTTAAGGATTAGAGTTCAGTGGTTCATCATTTATATAAAACATCTAGTGCTCTTCCTAATAAGTGCCCTCCTTAATACCTATCCAATACTTACCCCATCCCCAACCCACTTCCCTCCATCAACCCTCAGTTTGTTCTCTATAGTTAAGCCTCCTGATTTGTCTCTCCGCCTTTTTCCCTTCCTGAATATTCATCCATTTTTTTTCTTAAATTCCACATATGAGTGAAAATGATCATATGGTATTTGTCTTTCTCTGACTGACTTATTTTCCTTATCATAATATCTAGCTCTACCTATGTCATTGCGAATGGTGATTTTTTCTTTTTTATGACTAAGTAGTAGTCTATTATATATATATATCATATATGATATATATATATATATATATATCATGTCTTTATCCATTCATTAGTCAATGGGTTGGCTATTTTTGATAATGCCACTATAAACATCAGGGTGCATGTACCCATTTGAATGTATACTTTCATATCCTTTGGGTAAATACCTAGCAGTGCAATTGCTGGATCATAGAGTAGTTCTATTTTAGCTTTTTGAGGAATCACCATACTAATCTCTAGGGTGGCTTCCCCAGTTTGCACCCCCAGCAGTGTCGGAGTGTTCCCCCTTCTCCATATCCTCACCAACACCTGTTGTTTCCTGTGTTGCTAATTTTAGCCCTTCTGACAGGTGTGAAGTGATATCTCATCATGGTTCTGATTTGCATGTCCCTGATGATGAGTGATATTGAGCACCTTTATATGTGTATATTAGCCATCTGGAAATCTTCTTTGGGAAAATATCTATTTATGTTTTTTGCCCTTTTCTTAACTGGATTATTTTAAGATTTTATTTATTTATTTGACAAAGAGAGATAGTGAGAAAGAGAACACAAGCAGGGGGAGTGGGAGAGGTAGAAGCAGGGTTCCCACCGAGCAGGGAGCCTGATGCAGGGCCCAATCCTTGGACCCTGGGGTCATTACCTGACCAAAAGTCAGTTGCTTAATGATTGAGCCACCCAGGTGCCTCAGATTATTTGTTGTTTTGGGTGGTGAGTTTAATAAGCTCTTTATATATTTTGGATAGTAATCTTATCAGATATGTCTCTTGCAAATATCTTCTCCCATTAGGCTCACTGTAGGCGCCTTTTAGTTTTGTTGATGGTTTCCTTCACTGTGCAAAACCTTTTTCTCTTGATGAGTCCCAATAGTTCATTTTTGCTTTTGTTTCCCTTGCCCCTGCCAACATGTCTAAGAAGAAATTACTATAGCTGAGGTCAAAGAGGCTGCTGCCTGTGTTCTCCTGTACAATTTTGATAGTTTCCTGTCTCACATTTAGGTCTTCCATCAATTTAGAATTTATTTTTGTATAGGGTTTAAGAAAATGGCCCAGTTTCATTTTTCTGCATGTTGATGTTCAGTTTTTCCAACACCATTTGTTGAAGAGACTGTCTTTTTTTCTATCGGATACCCTTTCCTGCACTGTTGAAGGATACTTGCCCATATGGTTGTGGGTCAGTTTACAGGTTTTCTATTCCTTTTCATTGATTTATGTGTCTGTTTTTGTGCCAGTACCATACTGTCTTGATGACTACAGCTTTGTACTATAGCTTGAAGTCTGAAATTGCATAGGCATGAAAATACATTCATCTCTATCTCTAAACCTCTATCTATCTATCTATCTAAGTTTCTATCTATATATGTTGGTCGATATAACTATCTGTGAAAAAAAGTATATATAATAAGAAATAGAAAATAAAAATATTTTTGTGACTCCAGTAATTGCAAGACCCCTGAATTCTTCTGTTTTGTTTCCTCTACACCCTAATGGTTCTAGGGTTAAAAGCCTTAGTTCTTTAGTTCTTGGTTCTTTTTGATCTGGAAGACCTTTTTTTTTTTTTTCCTTTCCTTTTAAACCTTGTTTCTTTAAAAATAAGAGACAATTAAAGGAATCATGTAGATCTCACATATTATATTTTTTGTATTATCTATTTGCTAGTTTGATAATGAATCAAACTATATCTATATAGGCAAAGATCAGTGTTTGGCCAGGATCAACTTGACTATTACGAGTTTATCAATTAATTATTCTGTTTCATATATGGAAGCTGAAAATATTTCTGTTTTTACAGATTTCTTGGCTTAAATTATAGGATATAATTCCAAGGATATGTCTAAATCTGTTTCTTGATTTAAATGTGATCTGACTAAATTACTAGATCATTTCTATGTCCTGATTTAAATTTTAGGAAAGCATATTAAAAAGTATTAAGAAACATAAAGACATTTGACAGAAGCTACTTCTGATCACTCTGTCTATATTCTGTGTTTATTGACTGCCCTACGTACATAACACAGTTGAATTCAACTTATTGATTCAACAAGTTTATGGTGTGCCAATGTATAAGCACTGTCCAAGGTGCTGAGATATACAAATAAGTAAGGACTCTTCCATTCCTCAAAGATATAAATAATTGAAGAATTTATTAAAGACACTATAACAGAAGTAAGGAATACATAAAGGCATAATATAAGTACTGTCCAAATAATTTTATAATAATTACAATTTTAATTTTAATATGAAATTTAGAGTTAGGCAATCCTTTTTTTTTTTTTTTTTTTTTTGCCCTCCCCCAGCACTAAAACACTTTCATGGACCAGAGTCTTCTGCTGGGATTTGAGCAGCAGCTTATTTTACAATCAGAGCAAAGTAAGCCAAGAGTTTATGTTGACAAGTAAGAAATAGTGTCAGGTCTATGGCTTTTCATTACTTGAACTCACAAAACTCTGGTTGCACACTCGAGTTCACTTTTTACACTTGCAGAATTCTATCAGACACTGGAATTAAGCCTTCAGGTACTAAAGTGAAGATTTTTTTTTTCTCCTACAAATAATAAATTAGTAGTATGAGCATCAGAGAAAAGATGATGATGAGTCCATTGAAGTTCTGGTCAGAAACCACTACAGAATTATGATAAAATTGCCTGAATGTCAAAAATAATTCACTATTAAATGGATAACTATTATCTCTACAATTTTTTTTAATTTGCCTAAGAACATGCAATTCTTCTTCTTGAGGCAAGTAACAGATGAAATAATTTTTTTTTATATAGTGCCTGTATAGAAAATTTCACTAAATATTAACACTAATAAAGATCACTGGCAAATTGCCACTATTTGTTTCAAAGGATCAATATAAACTTTCAGCAGCAAGTTATGAATATAAAACTTACACAAATATAAGAGAAATCAATAATATATTTTTCTCATACACATACTTGAATAAGCAATAATACATGGTGAAGTTTAACATGTTTCCAATTCATTTGCTCAACCCAATTTTACACAGAAAATTACTGAAATACATGGGCTTTTCTCCAGCTA
Source organism: Mustela erminea (assembly GCF_009829155.1). Taxonomy (NCBI): domain Eukaryota; kingdom Metazoa; phylum Chordata; class Mammalia; order Carnivora; family Mustelidae; genus Mustela; species Mustela erminea. The sequence goes on from NC_045626.1 coordinate 41,525,465, forward strand.
TTAGTAAAGACTCTTTTGAGTTTCCCCTTTCTATAAATGCTATTGTAGATGATCAGATAGAGGAATACAATGTTACAAAAGGAGTATGCCAGTATTATTATGAGAATAAAAATATCATGGACCAAAAGAATAACTAATATTGCCCTTAACTCCACTTATGAATATTATTTAGGAATCTTTGTAGTAGCAATTTTTGTGAATAGACATAATAAAACAAATACAATTTACTTTTCTGCTTGCAAAAATTAAGACATGGAGAGAACCATGATTCCATCTCCAAAAATGTTTTTGTAGTTTACTTATATTTATATATATGTATTTCAGGAAGCTTTGTTCCAATTGGTCTAAATTCAGTTTCTTGTTTGTTTTTAGTGCTCAGTCATTTATAAGCTTTAAATTCATTTTATCAAATATATTCTAATGTGCAAAAAAGTAAAGAAAAATACTACGTTAGCTTTTAGCATCATTCCCTGTGGACAATAATTATATCAATATTTCAGCTTAGATTTTTAATCATAAGATTTATGCTCTGCACAAGTGATTGTTCAATGATTTCACTGCATTGTTTAGTTCACTTGTATAACACATTTCCTGTTTTCAACAACTTTATTTCAGACAATTTAAAAAGGGCTTCCTACACTCCTACTCAAATCAAGTACTTGTTCGAATGTCCATAGAATTCAATATGAATCAGTTCTACTTGAGTGAAAAACTGTTTCACAGGCCAGCAAATCTCAGAAAGTATGGGTCTCTCTTGTGGTCATATATTGTCTTCTGAACAATTCATTCTTATGACTGTTGCCACATTTTTGTGACAGTGGATCCAGTTAAGACTGTTAAGAAAATATTGTATATTTTTGTATGGTTAGGGCTTTCTTATTTTACAAATAAATAAATAAGTATTCAGATATATCACATATATCTTTCTGGATATATATTCTAATATACACATATCAGAATATTTGAATAATCATCTCTCAATTTTTCATCGATAAAGTAGAACTGATCAGGGGCACCTGAGTGGCTCAGTCATTAAGTGTCTGCCTTCGGCTCAGATCATGATGCCAGGTCCTGGGACTGAGCCCCTCACTGGGTTCTCTCCTCAGCGGGAAGCCTGCTTCTCCCTCTCTCACACCCCCTGCTTGTATTCCCTTTCTCACTGTCATTCTCTGTCAAATAAATAAATAAAATCTTAAAAAAAAATGTAGAACTGATCAAAATATTTGTGTAACTATGCCTCCCACATTCACTTATAATCTAAGGAGGCTTTAATAAGTATTTTCAAGATAGAAAAGACAACTAATAATCCAAGGAAGGGTTATATTCTTAATATCATATATTCCCATTACTAGTGTCTTTTTGTAAAAGTTAATGGAAACTTCAGGTGGATGCTTATCTATGTATTTGTATAAGACTTTATTTAAGAAACCCAAGAAAAAGTAGCTATGTATTTATTTATCTCTTATATTAACATATAGTGTATTATTTGTTTCAGGGTATAGATCTGTGATTCATCAATCTTACACAATTCACAGCACTCACAATAGCACATATCCTCCCCAATGTCATCACCCAGCCACTCCATCCCTCTTAATCCCCTCCCCTCCAGTAACCCTCAGTTTGTTTCCTGAGATTTAGAGTCTCTTATGGTTTGTCTCTCTCTCTGGTTTTGTCTTGTAGCTCTTAAAAAAAAAAAGAAAAAGAAATTTTAGCCAAGCATTTGTCAGAAAATTGAAAATCTCCAAAGCTATTCTTAATAAATAATCTGGAAGGCCACCTTTAGCCATCTGATAGATTATAAAGCTAAGACTCAAACTGAAAAAATGAATAGTAGCCCCCTAGCCAGAATGAATGCTCATCACCTTAAATTTCTATTTCTCTGATCCATTGTTGGCTGATTCATGAAATTGTTATAAATCCAATGGATGACTAGTGATCATTAGCAGAAATCTGTCTGTGTCCTCAGTAATTTACCATCAGATACCTGGCTGAATTTTTTTTTTTAAATCAGGAAATATTAATTCCTGCATAAAGAGGTTACCATATCAGAGACAACAAAATAAAAATAAAAGAAATAATTACAACAAAAAAATATCTTAATAAGTGTTTTTAACACGTCAGGAACGTTTCTAAAAGATATATTCAATGTCCTTCTCATTTAACAGATAGAGAGAAACAGGTACAACCAATTTTGCCCAAAATTATATAGCTCATAAATGACAGAGCTGAATCCAGGCAAATGAGTATTTGTAAACAACACATTTAAGGGTCATCAGATAGCAAAGGATGAGGCCCAAGTGCTAGGGGCATGGATATGGACAAAAGAACTGGAGGAAAAAAATATAAAACTGAAACCCATGTATTCTAGTTATTTTGTTACAGCTTTTAGTAGTAGATTTCTCCTTCTGTCTTGTAAGTCTCCAGAACTACCACTTTGGATTTTATTATATACTCTGCCCCTCAAAATCTCAAGATATACTAACCTCTCATCTTCATACCAATATCTTCAGTTCCTTTAGCTCTCAGGAAAAAAAAAAAACAAAAACAGATGTATAATCTATAAAACATGTGGATTATATTAATAGGCCCCTTGCAATCTAGTCCGTTTATATAGCTTGATTGTTATATACATTGAAAAACTGGTTCAAGACTAAAAATTAAATATTATAAGTGACAATGAATTGAGCTACGAGAAACAAAGTGGTTTCAGATTTTGTCTTACGAAAGACACTTATTAAACAAACACACAGATTAAGTTTGCAAGTGATGCTGAATTTGAGACTTCATCACTACATAGGCAGAAGAATAAACCATGAGACCCCCTAGGACTCACAAATATGGACAGAATTATAGAATATATGAGTCTGTAATATCTATTATTAGAGATTTCTATCCTGTGACTATAAGCAAATCTGAGATTGAAGCAATTCCTATCAGAGCTTAAAAACTTCCTCTATGACTATGTATTTTAAAACAAATTTTCACTCTGCTTCTGTGCTGTCTGCTTTAATTTTGAAGAAATGTAAATGATTAGTCTTAATTCTCAACTATTTATAAGCTAGTGGATGGATTCTTTCCCGCATGTCAACCTATTACACGTTCTGACTTGAAAAGAACAGTGAGACAAAGACTTAGTTATGGATACCATGTCCTCATCCAGTGGTGAGAAATGGGGGTGGAAAATGACATGTAGCAATTACAACAGATTAGGAATCACGTGTCCAAGGTAATAGTTCCAGCTGTATCACTAAATTCTCTTTTGTGTCTTAGAAATACATTTGACATTGCTGAACCTCAGTATTTTAGAATTCAGGACAGCATAATACTCAAGAGTCATTTCTGACTCCAAAATATATCAGCTTTGCAAATAAGAATCGACTAAAAATACCTTGGAAAAATATGTTATACCTTATTGCGAAATATTAGGAATTGATATTATGTAAGAGACTCACTTAGAGAAAATAGTAGAAATTGTATAAGTCTTATGGTTTTTTGAGCTCAAGGCAACTTTTTTAAACATGTAGGATGTAGGAATTGAGAAGATGCTTAACTCTGTGATTTATGTTTTTGCTTAAAATTTTCTTTTTTAAAAAATTTATTTATTTTATTATTATTTTTTAATTTTTTATTTTTTATAAACATATATTTTTATCCCCAGGGGTACAGGTCTGTGAATCGCCAGGTTTACACACTTCACAGCACTCACCAAAGCACATACCCTCCCCAATGTCCATAACCCCACCCCCCTTCTCCCAACCTCCCTCCCCCCAGCAACCCTCAGTTTGTTTTGTGAGATTAAGAGTCACTTATGGTTTGTCTCCCTCCCAATCCCATCTTGTTTCATTTATTCTTCTCCTACCCACTTAAGCCCCCATGTTGCATCACCACTTCCTCATATCAGGGAGATCATATGATAGTTGTCTTTCTCTGCTTGACTTATTTCGCTAAGCATGATATGCTCTAGTTCCATCCATGTTGTCACAAATAGCAAGATTTCATTTCTTTTGATGGCTGCATAGTATTCCATTGTGTATATATACCACTTCTTCTTGATCCATTCATCTGTTGATGGACATCTAGGTTCTTTCCATAGTTTGGCTATTGTGGACATTGGTGCTATAACATTTGGGTGCACATGCCCCTTTGGATCACTATGTTTGTATCTTTAGGGTAAATACCCAGTAGTGCAATTGCCGGGTCATAGGGCAGTTCTATTTTCAACATTTTGAGAAACCTCCATGCTGTTTTCCAGAGTGGTTGCAACAGCTTGCATTCCCACCAACAGTGTAGGAGGGTTCCCCTTTCTCCGCATCCTCGCCAACATCTGTCATTTCCTGACTTGTTGATTTTAGCCATTCTGACTGGTGTGAGGTGATATCTCATTGTGGTTTTGATTTGTATTTCCCTGAAGCCGAGTGATATGGAGCACTTTTTCATGTGTCTGTTGGCCATCTGGATGTCTTCTTTGCAGAAATGTCTGTTCATGTCCTCTGCCCGTTTCTTGATTGGATTATTTGTTCTTTGGGTGTTGAGTTTGCTAAGTTCTTTATAGATTTTGGACACTAGTCCTTTATCTGATATGTCGTTTGCAAATATCTTCTCCCATTCTGTCAGTTGTCTTTTGATTTTGTTAACTGTTTCTTTTGCTGTGCAAAAGCTTTTGATCTTCATGAAATCCTAATAGTTCATTTTTGCCCTTGCTTCCCTTGCCCTTGGCGATGTTCCTAGGAAGATGTTGCTGCGGCTGAGGTCGAAGAGGTTGCTGCCTGTGTTCTCCTCAAGGATTTTGATGGGATTCCTTTCACACATTGAGGGTCTTCATCCATCACAATTCCGGACTTCAAGCTCTATTACAAAGCCATCATCATCAAGACAGCATGGTACTGGCACAAAAACAGACACATAGATCAATGGAACAGAATAGAGAGCCCAGAAATAGACCCTCAACTCTATTGTCAACTAATCTTCGACAAAGCAGGAAAGAATGTCCAATGGAAAAAAGACAGCCTCTTCAATAAATGGTGTTGGGAAAATTGGACAGCCACATGCAGAAAAATGAAATTGGACCATTTCCTTACACCACACACAAAAGTAGACTCAAAATGGATGAAGGACCTCAATGTGAGAAAGGAATCCATCAAAATCTTTGAGGAGAACACAGGCAGCAACCTCTTCGACCTCAGCCGCAGCAACATCTTCCTAGGAACAACGCCAAAGGCAAGGGAAGCAAGGGCAAAAATGAACTATTGGGATTTCATCAAGATCAAAAGCTTTTGCACCGCAAAGGAAACAGTTAACAAAATCAAAAGACAGCTGACAGAATGGGAGAAGATATTTGCAAACGACATATCAGATAAAGGACTAGTGTCCAAAATCTATAAAGAACTTAGCAAACTCAATATTATTATTTTTTTATTAATTTATTTATTTTCAAAATAACATTATTCATTATTTTTTCACCACACCCAGTGCTCCATGCAACCTGTGCCCTCTATAATACCCACCACCTGGTACCCCTACCTCCCACCCCCCCACCACGTCAAACCCCTCAGACTGTTTTTCAGAATCCATAGTCTTTCATGATTCACCTCCCCTTCCAATTTCTCCCAACTCCTTTCTCCTCTCTAGAACCCCTTGTCCTCCATGCTATTTGTTATGCTCCACAAATAAGTGAAACCATATGATAACTGACTCTCTCTGCTTGACTTATTTCACTCAGCATAATCTCTTCCAGTCCCATCCATGTTGCTACAAAAGTTAGGTATTCGTCCTTTCTGATGGAGGCATAATACTCCATAGTGTATATGAACCACATTTTCCTTATCCAATCGTCCATTGAAGGACATCTTGGTTCTTTCCATAGTTTGGCGACCGTGGCCATTGCTGCTATAAACATTGGGGTACAGATGGCCCTTCTTTTCACTACATCTGTATCTTTGGGGTAAATACCCAGGAGTGCAATTGCAGGGTCATAGGGAAGTTCTATTTTTAATTTCTTGAGGAATCTCCACACTGTTCTCCATACAGGCTGCACCAACTTGCATTCTCACCAACAGTGTAAGAGGGTTCCCCTTTCTTCACATCCCCGCCAACACATGTTGTTTCCTGTCTTGTTAATTTTGGCCATTCTAACTGGTGTAAGGTGATATCTGAATGTGGTTTTAATTTGAATCTCCCTGAGGGCTAGTGATGATAAACATTTTTTCATGTGTCTGATAGCCATTTGTATGTCTTGATTGGATAAGTGTCTGTCCATATCTTCTGCCCATTTTTTGATATGATTGCCTGTTTTGTGTGTGTTGAGTTTGAGGAGTTCATTATAGATCCTGGATATCAACCTTTTGTCCATACTGTCATTTGCAAATATCTTCTCCCATTCCGTGGGCTGCCTCTTTGTTTTTTTGACTGTTTCCTTTGCTGTGCAGAAGAAGGTTTTGATTTTGATGAAGTCCCAAAAGTTTATACTGCCTATGTTCTCCTCTAGGATTCTGATGGATTTCTGTTTCACGTTGAGGTCTTTTATCCATTTTGAGTTTATCTTTTTTTTTTTTTTAAAGATTTTATTTATTCATTTGACAGAGAGATCACAAGTAGGCAGAGAGGCAGGCAGAGAGAGAGAGGAGGAAGGAGGCTCCCCGCGGAGCAGAGAACCCGATGCGGGACTCGATCCCAGGACCCTGAGATCATGACCTGAGCCGAAGGCAGCGGCTTAACCCACTGAGCCACCCAGGCGCCCCTGAATTTATCTTTGTGTATGGTGTAAGAGAATGGTCGAGTTTCATTCTTCTACATATAGCTGCCCAGTTTTCCCAGCACCACACTTGTTCAACATAGTATTCGAAGTCCTAGCAACAGCAATCAGACAACAAAGAGAAATAAAAGGTATCCAAATTGGCAATGAAGAAGTCAAACTCTCTCTCTTTGCAGATGTCATAATTCTTTATATGAAAAACCCAAAAGACTCCACCTCCAAACTACTAGAACTCATACAGCAATTCAGCAACGTGGCAGGATACCAAGTCAATGTGCAGAAATCAGTGGCTTTTCTTATACACTAACAATGAAAATACAGAAGAGGAAATTAGAAAATCGATTCCATTTACTATAGCACCAAGAACCATAAGATACCTGGGAATAAACCTAACCAAAGAGGTAAAGGATCTGTACTTGAGGAACTACAGAACACTCATGAAAGAAATTGAAGAAGACACAAAAAGATGGAAGATCATTCCATGCTCTTGGATCGGAAGAATAAACATTGTTAAAATGTCTATACTGCCTAGAGCAATCTATACTTTTAATGTCATTCTGATCAAAATTCCACCGGTAGGGACGCCTGGGTGGCTCAGTTGGTTAAGCAGCTCCCTTCGGCTCAGGTCATGATCCCAGCATCCTGGGATCGAGTCCCACATCGGGCTCCTTGCCCCGCAGGGAGCCTGCCTCTCCCTCTGACTCTGCTTGCCACTCTGCCTGTGCTTGCTCTCTCTCTGACAAATAAATAAATAAAATCTTAAAAAAAAAAATTCCACCTGTATTCTTCAAAGAGCTGGAGCAAATAATCCAAAAATTTGTATGGAATCAGAAGAGACCTCGAATCGCTAAGGAAATGTTGAAAAGCAAAAATAAAACTGGGGGCATCACATTACCTGATTTCAAGCTTTACTAGAAAGCTGTGATCACCAAGACAGCATGGTACTGGCATAAAAACAGACACATAGACCAGTGGAACAGAGTAGAGAGCCCGGATATGGTCCCTCAACTCTCTGGTCAATTAATCTTCGACAAAACAGGAAAAAATATGCAGTGTAAAAAAGACAGACTCTTCAATAAAATTTTCTTTTTTGACTGTAACTTATTTTTATAACCAACGGAAATGCTATAATTTATATTATTATGAACAAAGTGAAATATTCACAGCATATGCAACCATATGAAATATTCACAGCATAAGCTACCCCGGATGCATTTATAGGATACAATATTTTTGGTGACTCTTGGACAATACTACCAATAATGATGAGTGTATTATCCATAACAGCTAGGGAATAAACAGAAAGTGCATAACCTCTTAAATGTCATATAGGAATTCTTGTTGACTGATAAATTTCAGTCATTATAGGACTGAAATGTGCCACATTTCTAGAAACTTTTCTTTTACAAAAATGGTAGCAGACACCAAAACTACCTGCAATGCTATTCTGATAAATTGACTAAATATAAAACAACTGTAACCCCAGAGATAACAGAAAATTGAAACTTCCAAATAGGATGGCATGGTTTGGTTTAGAGAATTAGAATATGTCAATAGTCAGTGATTAAAAAAAAAATGCTAGTCACATCAAAGATTAGTCTGAATAAAATATTTTTTTTCTTCTTTCTCAGGGAGGAAAAGAAGGAAGTCCCATATGTTGAACAAGAAATTATTCAACTAATTTTACTAATTACAACTTTTACTACTAAGAAATAAAATGGGGAAAAAATTGTAACGATGTGCTCTAATATAGAAAAGAAAGTAAGACATAACATGCTTGTGTGAGATCCCATCTTTAATCATGAAAAAAAAACCTACTGTATGTACTGTAAGTATGTAGGTTTAAGTAGGATTGTGGGAAGATATTTTGCTTAGGAGTTGCAAACAATGTTTTCCACGTCTCATTTTAGTAGAGGGAATATCCACACTAGAGATCACAGAAATTTAGATACATCGAATCTTATCTGGTATTCATTGAGAACCTGATTACTGTGTTTTCCTTATTTAGCTTCATTGAATATAACCCCCAAAACAAAATGAAGTAACCAAATCAAAGTGGAATATAATGTAATTATTTTCATGCCTAATGGATACTGACTTCAGTTGTTGGAAGAAATTAGAAGCATAAGCTCGAAAAAAGAATTTACTAAACAGAAGTCATTTAGGAGAAATAGTTTATGGGAGATGATGTACAAGACTATGGAATTATTTAATATTTTATCATTAATAACATATGCCTCAATTTTCTCCATCATTTTCTTCTTTCCTTCCATCCCCCCCCGCCCCCCGCCATCAAACTGTAGTATAAATTCCTTTTTGCAACCACGGCATCTTCATAGTTTAATGAACTCTACAACTATGATTAGATTTCCATATTACATAAGAAACAGTGGTATGAAATCTCATTACTTCTCACCTATATCAGTATGAGTTTACTACTTTCCAAAGCATAGAAGAAAACTGATCTCGTTATCTATCAATAGCAAAACTTTACCTAATAATTCTTGGTATGATTGTCAATAGGCCTTTTTTATGTTAATTCATAATCCCATTAACATAATCTAAGTAAAACCAATGCAGATAGATATATATATAGATATATGTATCTATATATATATCTATCTGCATTTATTCATTTTTGAACTCCTTAGAACTGTGTTGTCCAAAATGGTAGCCACTAGTTGTATACTTCAACTAAGTAGAATTAAATTCTTGAAAAAAAAAAAAAGAATTAAATTCTGTTAAAATTTTTCTTTAACCCAGAGCTAACATCATACCTGATTGTGAAATACTGAAAGCTTTTCCTCTAGGATTATGAACAAGACTCTCATTACTTCTTTTCAACAAAATATTTCAAGTTCTAGTCAGAGTAATTAGGTAAGAAAAGAAATATAAGGCACTGACATTGCAAAAGAATAAATAAAATTATCTCTGTTCACAGATAACATAATCTTATATGTAGAAAACATTAAAAGATTCCACAAAATACCTATTAGATGTAATAAACAAATTTAGCAAAGTTTCAGATTACCACATGCAAAAATCAGTTGTTTCTATACACAAAAAGTGAAATGAAAAATAAAGTAAGAGAAACTAAGAAAAATATTCCACTAACAATAGCATCAAAAGAAGAAAATATCATTAACAAACCTAACTAGGGAGGTAAAATACTTGTACCCTGAAAACTACAAAATATTTCTGAGATAAATCAAAAAAGACACAAATAAATGAAAGACATCCATGTTCATGGACTGGAAGACTTAACATTGTTAAGGTATCAGTTTTATTTAATGTGATCTCCGGATTCAGTGTAATCCCTACTGAAATCTCAATGACATTTTTTTTTGCAGAAATGGGAGTAAAAATCATCCTAAAATTCATATGGAAACACAAAGGACCCGAGACAGACAAAACAATTTTGAAAAAATACAAGCTTGAAGGATTCACTTCTTGATTTCAAAGCATATCACAAAGCTGCCATAATCAAAACTCTGGTACTGGCATAAACACAGGCATATAGAACAACAAAATAAAAAAGAGGTCCCGAAGTAAATCCTTGAATATGTTGTCAAATGATCTTCCACAAGGATAGCAACACAACTCAACGAGGAAAAGACAGTCTACAACAAAATTTGTTTGAAAAATTGGATATCCACATGCCAAAAAATAAAAATGGATTCTTATTTTACACTGTATATAAAAACTAACTCTAAAGGAATTAAAGACCTAAACCTAAGACCCAATGCCATAAAACTCCCAGAAGAAAACATAGGGAAAAATTTTATGACATTGGATTTGGCAATGACTTCTTCGATATAACACCAAAAGCACAGACAACTAAAGCAAAAACAGTTTAATATTACATATTAAATTTTAAACCTGTTTTCATCAAAGGACATGATCAACAATGAATAGAAAATTTATGGAATGGGAGAAAATATTTGTAAAACACAGATCTAATAATTGATTAATATCCAGAATATATAAAGAGCTATAATTCAATAACAAAAACTCAAATAACCTGATGAAAAAATGGGAAAGAACTTAGACACTTCCCCAAAGATGAAATAAAAATGGCCAAAAAACATATGCAAAGATGCTCAACATCATTAATTATTTGAGAACTATAAATCAAAACCACAGTGAGATATCATGTCACATCCATTAGTATGATGACTATTTGAAAAAAAAATAAAGAGGAGAGGAGGAAGAGGTGCAGTAAGAGGAGGAGGAGGAGGAGGAGAAAGAGGAGAAATAAGGAGGAGAAAGGAGAAGGAGAAAGTAGGAGAAGGAAAGGAAATAAGTTTTGGCAAGGATGTGGAGAAATTGGTACCCTTGTGCACTGTTAATGGGATTGCAAAATGGTGCAGCCATTATGCTAAACAATAAAAATAAAATTAAAAATAACAAAAAATAAAAATTATTAAAAAAATAACAAAAAATAATGAAAATTAAAAATAGAATCACCATATAATCCAGGAATCCCACTCCTGAGTATATACCAAAAAAAAAAAAAAAAAAAAAAAAAAAAAAAAAAATTGAAAACAGGATCTTAAAGAGATATTTCCACATTCCTGTTCCTAATAGCACTATTTATAATAGCTAAGAGGTGAAAGCAATCCAAATATCAATTGACACATAAATGAATAAACAAAATGTGATACAGAAATACAATAGAACACCATGCAGCATTAGCAGGAACAAAAAAACCTGTCACATAATACAACATGGATGAACTTTGAGAACATGATGCTCAATGAAATAAGCTAAAAAGACAAATCTTGTATGATTCCATTTATATGAGTCACCTAAAGTAGTCATATTTATAGATACAGAAAGTAGAATGGTGGTTACCAGGGATTGAGGGAAGGGACAAAAGAAGGTTTTTGTTTAATAAGTGTAGAGTTTCAGTTCTGTAGGATGAGCAGGTTCTGAAGATCCATTTCACCACAACGTAAAGATAGTTAATACTACCGAACAAAAATTGGTAAAGTTGGTAAATTTTAGATGTTTTTTTACCACAATACTTTTTTTAAACCAGTTCCTCTGTTTTCACAGCCAATTTCAAGTGTTCAATAACTACATGGAACTAGTGGATACCATACTGGACACTCAAATTATAGAGCATTTCTATCTTTACAGAAAGTTCTATTAGATAGCTTTGCTCTAGAATCTTTTTTTTGTTCCTTTGCTCCAATCTATTATTCAATCTTTATTTGCTTTTCTATAGATTAAATTTTAGACCTTCACTATAGATACTAGCTACACTTTCAACATCCTGACTCTGCTGATCATTTTATCATTCACATTAGTACCAAACATTGTATCAACAAATTTCCATCTTTTATTTGCCACCAAGGCTGGTGAACACAAGAGAAAAAAATGAAACAAAACAAAAAAAAACCAGAAAAGAACAAAACTATAGTTTATGCAGAACATAGGATAACTCAGTATTTACCTTGAGTTTTTACTGACTAGTTTGAATTAACAAGGGGAATAATGCCAAGCATATTAGGAGTATTTTCCTGCTTCCCACCCGAAAACACAAGATTGTGATTTCAGGCCTTAAGGTCACTTAGATTTATATCTTAATAGAATAGAGGGGGCTGAAAGGAAAACTTTTAATTACCTTTTTGTACTCTGTGCCACACAGCAAGAGATAGTTCTTAAATTCTTTATTTTGCCCAAGGGTAAACTTTACACCTCTTACTATCGCCCTCGTCCCGCAAGGACGACAAGACGCCCTGGTTCGGATGCATCTTCTCTCTCTTTATTTCCGCAAGTCTACACACTTATATACGCTTACATGACCAATCAGCAAGCAGGGTACAGGAGGGAGCGAATCAGGCTATGCACCTAAACGAACAACTTCACTAGCAACCAATGCTGTTTACTTCCTCTTTGGGCATTCTGCTTAGTCTCACGAGGCAATCCTAACCTGGCAACTAGCCAGGCGCCATCTTTTAATGGCGGAGGCCGCTCTGGCCAGGGGCCTGCCTCCGACATCTCCCCCTTTTTTCTTTTATGGCAGGGATCGTGCCTGTCTTAGGTTGTCAGTGGCGGGGAATATCCTTACCCGTCATCAGACAGCAGATATCAATGATCTGCGTCCTGTCTTAGGTTGGTATATTTCCCCCACCAATCTTACCTGTCGTTGACTACCGATCCAGCATACTTAGCCACACTTGGGGGGATGTCACAGCCTCGATGGCTAACAAGGCCTGCACCATGGCTTGCTGTTGCCTATGTTGCTGTCGCCTCCAAATTTGCAGTTTCCTTACTAGCAGAATCAAGCCCACTACGAGGATTGTCATCAGACCAATTACGCTAGCCCATTGTTTCGTAAAGGTTAACATCATCTTGCAATGTTTTGATTATCTCTGGGAGGGTTGCAAGCTCAACTGTGGTGTTATTTATCCTTGTTATGCCTAGTAGCAGGTGCTGAGTATAGTTTTGGAATTCTGCGGACTAATTCCCCCGCAAGTATTGGGAGAGCTGTCGGAAGACATTCTGTTAGTCACTCATATTAGTATAGGCTATGGGAGTTACACACATTGCCAGGAAGGGTACTATACATCCCAGTCCCAATAGGGCCCCCCATATGTCCACTTGTTCTTGAACCAAATCCACTCTCTGGTTGACTATCAGGATTCCTGCTTGCAGATGTGCATTGATCTGAGTCTATGTTTGAAGGGCAGCTGCCGTTCCTTCTGCAAGGGTGTTCACAGCTTCTGCAGTGGGTACAGTTGTAGCAAGCGAGACTGCTGCTGCCGTGGCAGCTGCTGTAGATATAGCTAATGCTGTCACAACGGCGGCTGTGATACCAAAATCTCTCTTCTTTCTGGATAGCACCACTGGTAACTTGTCCTCTGGAATGGAAACTGGGATAGGAACATGGGTAGGGATACGCATAATCACAGCCAGCTTGAAGGCCGTAACATTCCAGCACTGGGAAAGACAGCAATTCTTAGTGCAATTCAATGTATCATTCAGCTCGCTAGCATTTGTTACGAGGAAAAGGAACGATGGCCAGACGCATATGGGAGTGGGCTGATAAGTAATATTATTGGGACAAGACACATTAATTGTTGTCTCAAAGATACTAGAGTCATTTTGTTTATAAGAACAGTTGAGGAATTTGCCACCATTTAACATGGACACTGCTGAGATATCAGTACATGCTCCTAGCAAGTTACAGACCTGCCATGCATCAAAGGGAGAGGAGGGAATATGAGAGAAGAGTTCGTCACTGGTAAAGGATATGGCCATGCTTTAACCACTGCTCATAGCTCTCTGGCTTCAGTCTGCCACAGGAGGTGTAGCATCCTCAGAGTTATCATCAGCATCTTCAGCATCATGACTGGTGTTTGGAGGCAAGGCTGCACGCACCAGCCGCTCTGGGATCCAAATGGAGCCTCCTTTTCCTGTGGAAAAACACATACAGACCCCCTACTCCATACTAACACTGGATCTGGTCCATTCCACTTTCCTGTGAGGATGTCCCTCCAAAGTACTAAAGGCTTAGGGGGAGCAGCAGCAGCACTTGCATGTCTGTCTGCAGCTGATTTACCCGTTTTGTCCAACGTTAAAAAATTCAAAATAAAGAGAATGGTGTTGAGCTTATCTTTAGGGGACCTGAAGGTGTCCCCTATTCCCCCTTTTTGTTTATAAAGAGCATTTTTTATTGTAAGATGCGCACGCTCCACAACACCCTGTCCTTGTGGGTTATAGGGTATTCCATGTATCAAGTGAATGTCAAGTTGTTGTAGGAAGGCTTTAAAGGGTTGTGAGGTGTAGGCTGGACCATTATCTGTCTTTAATTGGCGTGGCTTTCCCCATGCCGCGAAAGCCTGTAGGCAATGGGCGATAACATCTCTGGATTTTTCCCCCATATGCACTGAGGCGAAAATTATTCCAGAGCAGGTATCTACAGAGCAGGTATCTTAACTTTCCAAATTCTGAAACGTGTGACATCCATATGCCATATATGATTAGGTAACAAACCCTTAGGATTAACCCCCAAGGACGGTGCAGGTAGTAAGATCACGCAATTTCTGCAGGAGACTACTATGTCCCGTGCCTGTGCTTTTGTTATGTTAAATTTGAGGTAAAGAGTAAAAACATCCTGTTTCTTCAAATCCTCCCCTAAATGGTCCCATTGAGGTATGTTTAGCAAGCTTTCATCTAGGAACCATGGAGCCGCCTTTTCCACTGTATTCAAAAAGGCCCGAGCAGTTTTAGCTTTTAGTGGAGTTCCATTGGCTTTCAGCAGGTCTTCTAAAGACCCTTCCAACCGCACTTTAGATGCTT
The DNA here is from genome assembly GCF_009829155.1 of Mustela erminea. Lineage (NCBI taxonomy): Eukaryota > Metazoa > Chordata > Mammalia > Carnivora > Mustelidae > Mustela > Mustela erminea. The sequence goes on from NC_045626.1 coordinate 41,540,526, forward strand.
CAGATCCCATTATGAACACACAGACAACAGACACGGACATTAAAGACTCACCGCTAAATTCCGGCTCTAAGGCCGCCCCGCTTCTTATTGTGGACTTGTACAAGTTAATCCCGGCTCTAAGGCCGCCCCGCTTCTTATTGCGGACTTGTACAAGATTCCCACCACTTTGATCGTGGTCCCTTCCCCGCTTACCTGCGGTTTCGATAAGAAAATCCCAGCTCTATGGCCGCCCCGCTTCTTCTTGCGGTCTTGTACAAGTTTCCCACCACCTTTGTCGTGGTTTTACCCCGCTTACCTGCGGACTTCTCCCTTGCAAGGTTTTTCTATTTTTACTCCCCGCTTTACCGCGGAATTTCCACTTTTGAACACGGCTAATGTCCCCGCTTACCTGCGGACCTTTACTCCCTGCTTTCCTGCGGATTACCTCACAAGATTCCTTTATGTAGTTCCCGGGTGCCGGCGCCATTTATCGCCCTCGTCCCACAAGGACGACAAGATGCCCTGGTTCGGACGCATCTTCTCTCTCTTCTCTCTCTTTATTTCCGCAAGTCTACACACTTATATACGCTTACATGACCAATCAGCGAGCAGGGTACAGGAGGGAGCGAATCAGGTTATGCACCTAAACAAACAACTTTGCTAGCAACCAATGCTGTTTACTTCCTCTTTGGGCATTCCACTTAGTCTCACGAGGCAATCCTAACCTGGCAACTAGCCAGGCGCCATCTTTTAATGGCGGAGGCCGCCCTGGCCAGGGGCCTGCCTCCGACATCTTACCTCTCTTTGATGTGTCTAAAATACATTTTTATTCTATGCATCTATCTATCTTTCTATTTATCTTAATATGGACATTATTTTATTTCTCTCATTACTTAGGTGAATCAGATTTTGTTTACCTTGAAAAAAATATATATGTGTACACACACACACACACACACATATATATGTGTGTGTGTGTGTGTGTGTGTGCATATGTGTATGTATCACAGGCACACAAATGCACACACATACTAATGGCCCTTGGAACTTGGTATTCAACTTCTTGACATTGAGAGCTTTGAGGAACTACACTAACTGATAATACATATCTACAGAATGAATTAAACTTTTTTTTACATCATAATTCATTGCTGTATTCCTTTCTTTTAAAGCTTCAAAGGTTTAATTTATTACATAATATTTTATTCAAAATATGAATTCATATTTCATTATCATGTATAGTTTTGTGTCTTATGACTTTTGTGTGCTATTTAGAGGCTTGGGGAGAAAGAGAATTTGTAAAAATCCTGCATCCTTTTGTTAACTATGCTATCTTACCGTAGCTCACATTTTGTTAAATGATGCTACCCTATTTGTTCTCACAACTTTATGTGTTAAATAGGTACAGAACTGCATGAACTACATAACATGACTAGAAAATAAAAAGTATATCTATAAGTATAGATATCTATAAGATCTATATCTATAAGATATCTAAAAGCATATCTGTAAGTTGATAACCTTTTCCCCCATTTTATTTTCAGTGTTCCAAAATTCAGTTTTTATCCACCACACTCAGTGCTCCATGCAGTACATGCCCTGCATAATACCCATCACCAGGCTCACCCAACCCCCCAACCCTTTCCACTCCAAAACCCTCAGTTTGTTTCTCAGAGTCCACAGACTCTGAAGGTTTGTCTCCCCCTATGATTTCTCCCATCTCACTTATCCTCTCCATCTCCTGATGTCCTCCGTGTTATTTATTATGCTCCACAAGTAAGTGAAACCATATGATACTTGACTCTTTCTGCTTGACTTATTTCACTCAGCATAATCTCTTCCAGTCCCGTCCATGTTGATATTAATGTTGGGTATTCATCCTTACTGATGGAGGCATAATACTCCATTGATATATGGACCATATCTTCTTTATCCATTCATCTATTGAAGTGCATCTTGGTTCTTTCCACAGTTTGGTGACTGTAGTCATTGCTGTTTTGAACATTGGGGTGCAGGTGGCCCTTCTTTTCAGTACATCAGTATCTTCAGGGTAAATACCAGTATTGCAATTGCAGGGAAATAGGGGAGCACTGTTTTTAACTTCTTAAGGAATCACCACACTGTTTTCCAAAGTGGCTGCACCAACTTGCATTCCCACCAACAGGGTAAGAGGTTTTCCCCTTCTCCACATCCTCTCCAAAACATGCTGTTAACTGCCTTGTTAATTTTGGCCATTCTAACTGGTGTAACGTGGAATCTCAATATGGTTTTGATTTGAATCTCTATGATGGCTAATGATGATAAACATTTTTTTCAGGTGTCTGTTAGCCATCTGTATGTCTTCTTTGGAGAAGTGTCTGTTCATGTCTTCTGCCATTGTTTTGACATGATTATCTGTTTTGTGTGTGTTAAGTTTGAGGAACTCTTTATAGATCTTGGATATCAGCCTTTTGTCTCTAGTGTCATTTGTAAATATCTTCTCCTATTCCATGGGTTGCCTTTTTGTTTTGTTGACTGTTTCCTTTGCTGTGCAGAAGCTTTTGATATGAATATATTAATTGTAGGGGATCTTAACATGCCACTCTCAGTAATAGATCATCCAAGCAGAAAATCAATGAAGAAATAAGAGCATTGAATGACACATTGGACCAGATGGACCTCATAGATATCTATCTATCTATCTCTTTCTATGTATATATGGAACATTCCACCCTAAAACAACAGAATAGTCATTCTTCTCGAGTGTACATGGACCTTTCTCCAGAAAACACCACATACTGGGTCACAAATCAGGACTCAACCAATACCAAAAGATTGAGATTATTCCCTGCATATTCTCAGACCACAATGCTTTGAAACTAGAACTCAACCACAAGAAAAAGTTTGGAAGGAATTCAAACACTTGGAAGCTAAAGACCACCCTGCTTAAGAATGTTTGGATCAACCAGGAAAGCAAAGAAGAACTTAAACAATTCATGGAAACCAATGAGAATGAAGACACTTCAGTCCAAAATCTATAGGATACAGCAAAGACCATGCTAAGGTAGCCATCCAAGCCTCCCTCAAAAAAATTGAAAAATCCAGAATACACCAGCTCTCTTTACACCTTAAAGAACTGGAGAATCAACCACAAATTAAGCCAACCCCACAGACAAGAAGGGAAATAACCAAGATTAGAACAGAGATCAGTGAGATAGAAACTAGAGACACAGTAGAACACATCAATGAAACTAGAAGCTGGATTTTTGAAAGAATCAATAAGATCGATAAACCATTGGCCAAACCAATCCAAAAGAAAAGAGAGAGGACCCAAATTAACAAAATTTTGAGTGAAAAGAGAGAGATCACGAATAACACCAAGGAAATAGAAACAATCATCAGAAATTATTGTCAACAGCTATATGCCAATAAGTTAAGAAACCTAGATGAAATGGATGCATTCCTGGAAACCTATAAACTTCCAAAACTGAATCAGGAAGAAACTTACAACCTGAATAGACCAATATATAGTAATAAGATTGAAGCAGTGATCAAAAACCTCCCAAAAAACAAGAGACTAGGACCTGACAGATTCCCTGGAGAATTCTACCAAACATTCAAAGAGGAAATAATATCTATTCTCCTGAAGCTGTTTCAAAAAACAGAAACAGATGAAAAACTTCCAGACTCTTTATGATGCCAGCATTACCCTGATCCCCAAACCAGGCAAAGACCCCATGAAAATGGAGAATTACATACCAGTATCCCTGATGAATATGGATGCTAAGACTCTCAACAAGATCCTAGCTAATAGGATCCAACAGTACATTAAAAAGATTATCCACCATGACCAGGTGGGTTTTATCCATGGGATACAAGTGTGGTTCAACATTCACAAATCAATCAATGTGATAAAAACAAATCAATAAGAGAAGAGAGAAGAGCCACATGGTCCTCTACTGATGCAGAAAAACATTTGACAAGATACAGCATCTGTACCTGATTAAAATGCTTCAAAGTACAGGGATAGAGAGAAGATTCCTCAACTTCATAAAAGTTATCTATGAAAAATCCACAGCGAATATCATACTCAATGGGGAAAAGCTGACAGCTTTCCCTTTGCGATCAGGAACACAACAAGGATGCCCACTCTCGCTACTCTTGTTCAACATAGTACTAGAAGTCCTAGCAACAGCAATCAGGCAACAAAAATAAATAAAAGGCATTCAAACTGGCAATGAAGAAGTCCAACTCTCTCCCTTCATAGATGACATGATGCTTTATATGGAAAACCCAAAAGACTCCACCCCCAAACTACTAGAACCTATATAGCGATTCAGTAATGTGGCAGGATTCAAAATCAATGTATAGAAATCAATTGCTTTCTTATACACCAACAATGAAAATATAGAAAGGGAAATGAGAGAATTGATTCCATTTACTATAGCACCAAGAACCATAAGATACCTGGGAATAAACCTAACCAAAGAAGTAAAGGATCTGTACTCGAGGAAGTGTAGAATGCTTATGAAAGAAATTGAAGAAGACACAAAAAAGATGGAAGAACATTCCATGCTGATGGATCGGAAGAATAGACATTGTTAAAGTGTCTATACTGTCTAGAGCAATCTATACTTTCAATGCCATCCCGATAAAAATTCCACCAGCATTTTTCAAAGAGTTGGAACAAACAATCCGAAAATTTGTATGGCACCAGAAGAGACCCCAGATTGCTAAGGAAATGCTGAAGAGGAAAAACAAAACTGGGAGCATCATGTTGCCTGATTTCAAGCTTTAGTACAAAGCTGTGATCACCAAGACAGCATGGTACTGGCATAAAAAACAGACACATAGATCAGTGGAATGGAATAGAGAGCCCAGACGTGGACCTTAACTCTATGGTCAAATAATCTTCAACAACGCAGGAAAAAATATACAGTGGAGAAAAGACAGTCTCTTCAATCAATGGTGCTGGGAAAATTGGACAGCTATGTGTAGAAGAATGAAACTCAACCATTCTCTTACACCATACAGAAAGATAAACTTGAAATGGATAAAAGACCTCAATGTGAGGCAGGAATCTATCAAAATCCTAGTGGAGAACATAGGCAGTAACCTCTTTGATATCAGCCACAGCAACTTCTTTCATGATAAGTCTCCAAAGGCAAAGGAAACAAAAGTGAAAATGAACTTCTGGGACTTCATCAAGTTCAAATGACAAATCTTATTTTTTTTAATTTAATTAATTTGTTTGACACAGAGATAGAGAGAGAGAGAGTGCAGGAGCAGGCAGAGTAGCAGACAGAGAGCAGGGGAGAAGCAGTCTCCCCACTGAACAAGGAGCCCAATGCAGGGCTCAATACCAGCACCCTGGGATCATGACCTGAGTTGAAGGCAATCATTCAACCAACTGAGCCATCCAGGTTAATAGTGTTTTAAAAAAATCAAATTACAAAATTCAATTCTGTAACAATAAAAGGTACTCAGCATGAATGAATAAAATTATATGTAGTTCCAAATGTCTCTGCATTTCAGAAAAACTTGACAAATTGAAAGATAAGTATACACTATGAAACCATCACCACAATCCATGCCATAACCTATCCACTACCTCAAAGATTTCCTCCTGCCATTATCATTACTACGCAAAACAGAAGACCTACCCCTATTAGCAAATTTTTAAGTATGCATATGGTAGTATCTATTGGTGCTATGCTGAAAGTAGATCTCTAAGAAACATTAGAAAATCTTCTTTATTTTTTTTTCATTTTTTTTAATTTCATGATGTCCCATAGTTCTAAGCCAGAAGCTAGGCTTAATTTTCATTTTCTTTTTTTTAAAAGATTTTATTTATTTATTTGACAGACCGAGATCACAAGCAGACAGAGAGGCAGGCAGAGAGAGAGGGGGAAGCAGACTCCGTGCTGAGCAGAGAGCCCAATGTGGAGCTAGATCCCAGGACCCTGGGATCATGACCTGAGTTAAAGGCAGAGGCTTTAACCCACTGAGCCACCCAGATGACCCTCAATTTTCATTTTCAATTTCCTCTTTAAAAAAAAAAATTATTTATTATTTATTTGGCAGACAGAGATCACAAGTAAGCAGAGAGGCAGGCAGAGAGAGAGGGAGAAGCAGGCTCCCCGCTGAGCAGAGAGCCTGATGATGAGGGGCTAGATCCCAGGATGCTGGGATCATGACCTGAGCTAAAGGTAGAGACTGAGCCACCCAGGTGTCCTCGTTTTCAATTTCTATCAATTCTGTATCTCCAGAAGCATTTAAAGTAATCTTATGATAAAATTAAAACCAGTGAAGATCTGACCCAGCCTAAGATCCCAGATGTAATGGAAATGAGTGAGGGAGAAGAGGGTAAGATGGGAAGTTTCACATGACACCCTTGCCAGATCTTAATACAAAGTCCAAGGCAAGGACAAGAACCTATCATGTATATTTCTTCTAGCAATTGGTCTGGCATAGTATGTCCTTTTTTGTTTTATTTTGTTTTATTCCATAATACGATACTGGAATGCAACATAAATCAAAACAAGGAACATTCTGCATTGACTTTCCAAAATTAAACTTTTTAGCCCTCATGTTTAAGAAACTGGATGATAACATTATTAAAGCTGTCATTGGTATACATCGTTCCATATGGAAACACTTATATAACTTAAGAATCATATCCAAATTAGAATTTTAGTGCTTTATAAGTGAATTTACTCTTTAGTCTTTTGGAGGGAGGGGTGATGTTTTATAATACATGGGTGTATTAGCTTTCCTGTGGCATCAGCAGTTGAATGCCTGGTAATTTTTGTATTTAAAAAAATATAGTTATACTATCACTGAACCTATGTGCAGGAAATTGATAACTCCAAAATTCATTGCATCTGCCCATTATTCTAATTGCCTTCACATCAAAGCTAAAAATTAATCTCTAGTCATTTCCATTTAACATGAAAAGATAAACATATACTAAAACAAAACATAAATAAACCACTTGAAGCTAAAATATACACTAGTATAGAGAGGTTTGTAAAAAGCTCAGTACATAACTTCTGCTTCAAGTATGGACCTACAGAAGCCGTATTTTGGCTTTCATTCTGAGATATGGAGTGTTGAGACAAAGGAGATGAACCAATACACACGTCATGATCTAACTGAGTAACTATTCTGTAAGGCACCATGTCTCTTGGATAAACACTTGGCTGACAAATTTTATACGTAGAATAGTTCTATCTTTATTGCTTTATTTGTTGTCTTCATTTGAAGTTCACTCACCATTATACAATTTTTTCAAATTATGTTTTAAGCTTGTTTATTTTTCTTTTTATTTTTCCACCTAATTTCTAAGAAAGGAATCTAAATCATTTATAGCTATTTCATTAGTAAAAATATGTCTTTATAATATAAAAGAACATTCATATACTAAACCATTCATCCTTGATAAAAATGTTTTCAACTCTATGCATACATTTTCCACATACAAAGTTATATGATCATGCCTGGCTCACCACAGATGTTCAAATTATTCATATTACAAATATTTTTGGGAAAACTAAGCCATATAATTTTTTCCTACCCAAATTTTTTCATTCCATGTACTCTCTGGAAAATAGGCTACTTCTAAATTAGTTGCTGACTTTCTATAAGAGCTGAAACCTCTAAACAAAGGGCAGCATACCCATGAAAAATCTGTAATTAATTTATGTGTAAAGTAGGTTTATTAACATACAACTTTCTAGTGCCCGAGGCACTAACAACATGAATGGCAGTGGTAATGCTTACTAAAAGAAAATTAATGCTTAATATTCATCTTTCCCCAGCCCCAAACAAAACAGAGCAAACAAACAAAAATATCTCCACCTCAAAAATACTTATTGTTCTTGTTACTTTATACAGAAAGGGACACTTGATCTCATTGTACATATTATCTTACCATTATATTTTTATTATTTGCCCAAACTGGTTTTACTATAGAAAGCAGAATAATTGTGCATGGATAGATGGAAAAGAACACTGCTGAGGAAAAAAAGAGAGAGAGAATGAGAGACAGAAAGGAAGAGACAGAGAGAAGAAACATCTGGGATCATGCTCTTTTCTTAGGCCCTCAAGGTATATGACTTTAACATGTTACTGGGCTTCACTGTTAACTGATTAAAAATATATATATATATCCAGGGTTTCTGTGTAAATTAAATGAGTCAACTTATAAGAGTGTATCATGTAGATTTCTCTTTAAAAGAAAACAGGGATCAATGGGCACATGTATTAACAAGAAGCTCTTTACTGACTATACATAGAATTGTTTAAACTGCAAACGATTACTTTAGTTAAGGGAGTCACAAATTAAGCAGAAATGAGAGGGGATTTTCACAATGAAGAATTAAGAATATGAATGCCTCAGAGACAGTTGAAAGAATATCTTTCCAGGTAGTCTTCTCACATAATCTTAAATGACGAAGGATTCATTCTCAGATTGATTTTGATCATTTTAACGAGGTCAATACACCAAATAATAGTTATACTGTGCTCCTTGAATACATGTCTTAACGAGGCAGGAGCACAAGCCATGCCCCAGCATTCCTTTGTGCTTAAGCTTACAGCTGCAAACCATAACCATGAAGTTTTGTGATTTTTTTTTATTGGAAGATTAAATGAAATATCTCCACTCCCGCATAGCTAAATTTCACAGAATAGGCATTCACAATTCACATCAGAGTCATCATTGGTTCTCCGGACTGACTCTCAGCATCAGAGTCTTTAGAGATAGGACTCCACATGATAGCAAGCTCCCCAGGTGATTCTTATATTCTTATCTCTCATCTCCAATTAAGCTTCCATTCTTGGCTTCACTGTGTTATTCCATGAGGGAATATGAAAGAGAAGTATCACTTTTATTTTTTTAAACTAATGATATGCATACATGTGTGCATGTGTGACAGAGAAAAAAGATAAAAAGAGTACACTTGGCATGTAGTATATTTATATCAGTATCTTAAAATATGAAATTTCCATTTTTTTTTTCTTCTCAATATAACACCAGGACAAATATTTCTTAAATGTATGGAAATTTGGGGGGCACCTATGGGCTCGGTGGGTTAAGCCTCTGTCTAGGTCATGATATCAGGGTCCTGGGATGGAGCCCTGCATTGGGCTCTCTGCTCAGCAGGGAGCCTACTTCCCCCTCTCTCTCTGCCTGCTCTCTGCCTACTTGTGATCTCTCTCTGTCAAATAAATAAATTTTAAAAATCTTTAAATGTATGGGAATTTTTATATTGAACCATTATATAACTTTATCCACTTCCATGGGTATAATACAATTTATGTGGAATGACCATAATAGGAACATTGTCTAAGGTTTACAGAATGAGAACTGCTACTAAAAATAATCATTGATTCAAAGTAGTTCAGACAATCACAAAAGGTAAATATGTGGTGTGAACTAAGAAAACAAATTTACTGATGTTAATATTACTATTCAGGAATGGGCATTAAAGCCCTAGAGTGCTAGCAGAATTGAAATGTAGTTTTTCAGAACTAAGCTTTTAGTCTCTTGGAATTAGAACAAACTAAAGTGAACAAAGCATTGCCATTTCTTTTTTGTCTCTGAGAACCCAACATGAGCTGAATTTTTCTTAGACATGAAAGTGACGAGAAGGTTCACCTACTAGAGGTTGGGGGCTTTTTGATATCAGATCACTCCACATGACATTGCATTATATGTAGAACATAATATGAGACTTCAAAAAAACAACCTTAAATACCTGGAAAAAGTGATATTGTTTAGTTTATGTGCCATTTCTTAAGGAAAATTCCTTTAGTTATAGTTTGTATCCATTGAGAAGAGTCTAAAAGAAAAAAGTTTCTTAAATATGTTCCTTGAATATACAATAACTTTAATTTTTTCGATCAGAATGTGAATGTTGTATTTTCTTTTTGACTACTAATACTATATCTTTAGCTACTGAATACTTATTTAATATATTATTTATCATTTCTACTGAATATATAGCTAGAGATTTTCCCTGTAGAAATTTTCCAAATTGTTTTTAGCAACAATGTATTATTGGTACAATTGTTTCTCATGGCCAAAATAACAATTTTTCTGGAAGAATTAATATAGAGTGGGAAGAGAAGATGCCTGAAGACTTAAACTAGACTATTTCACTTTAATTCAGGTACTAGAAATGAACTACTGTTGAGAAGCAACAATTTTTGACAAAGTTATTTAATAAGACTCTCTGTGTTTTGATTGACTATTGCTATGTAACAAACTACTCCAATAATTAATGGCTTCTAATAGCAACAATTTATTATTTCTCATGATTTTGTAGGTTGACTGAGCTCATTTCACCATTCTGCTATACGGAGGTGACTGAGCTTACTAGGTTGCATTCAGATGTTGGTTTGGCTAGGCTAGAAAATCCAGATAAATCTTGTACACTTCTCTCTGTCTACATGTGCTGCCTGCCTAAAGATAGCTTGGGTTTCTTTACATTGTAACTTTAATACAAGAGAACAGCACAATTTGCAAGTGTTTATAAAATTTCTACTTGGGTGATCTTACTTTTGTTAAATTATCTAAAGAAAGACACAAGTTCAGGCCTGGAGTCAATGTATGAGGGGACCAAACAAGGCATAAATACAGGGAGTAGTTCCCTGGGGAATAGTTAATAGTTAATAGTAACAACACTGTTTTCACTCTAGTACCACATCACTCAAACAATCAAAATTTAATTAACTGTAAACAAATCTAATTATCTGTGTCTCCATGTTTAAAGGCACCTTTGTCTTTGAACCTTTGCTTCTAAAATAATGTCTGCAATATAACCCAATTACATCAAAATTTAGCATCCTGAGTCATGTTCTAATCGTTCCCCATATATAAGAAACCTAGAAAATACGTTCTTTCTCAAGTTATGTTTAAAGTTATGATATGATTTTTGCAACAAGAGATGTGAACTATGGAACCAGAGGACACAGTTTCAAATCCCAACTGCCATTTAATAACCGCATGACTTCAGGCAAGTCATTTAAAACTTTTCTGTAAGAATCAAATTTCTCACTTGTGAAATCATAGTTAATATACATATGCTTATTAAAACAATGCTTGGTGGGGCACCTAGGTGGCTCAGTGGGTTAAGGCCTCTGCCTTCGGCTCAGGTCATGATCTCAGAGTCCTGGCATCGAGCCCTGCATCGGGCTCTCTGCTCAGCAGAGAGCCTGCTTCCTCCTCTCTCTCTGACTACGTGTGACCGCTCTCTCTCTCTACCAAATAAATAAAAAATATCTTAAAAACAAAAAACAAAAAAAAAAACAAAAAAACAATGCTTGGTAACAAGTTTTGCTGGCAATGAAAATAAGGATGAGAATGACAAAGGGGATATTACTGTTAAATGATGATAATGTGCATAGACCCAAACCAAAACTTCCTTTTGTTCAAAACTGCCAGCAAAGATTGGAAAGTTAAGAGCATCGTTCTAGTCTCATGGTGAATTTTTAGTAAGTTTTCCATTGCATATATGTATACCATCAATTACTATCATGTAAACTTACTGCATATTACATATGGATTTCAAACAAATTTTCAGCTCCTCTTTTGGTTGATTTATCAAATATTTGGCTGGTACTGAATTTCTGCAGGTTAGGGGTCTGCCCAATCTTTTTCCTGAACATAAATGGTAACATTTCTCCACTGGAATTATTCTGCTTTTCAGTTGAAAACAGGCAATTTATATATAAACATCTCTAGGGACTGCTTACGGGAGAAAGCCATTTAATAACCTGTAACAGAGAGTAGTTCCTCAGTTTGTATCTAGAGGTAATGTGAGCAACTTTGGTTCATTCAGTTCTAGACTAAGGATGAACTTCATGGTAGAGATAGTAAACATTCTTGGCACAAATCTACTCTTGTGGTAAGTCTAACATCCCAATGAAAATATTAACTTGAAAATGCAAATTTAAAAACTATTTGTAGAATGTATTTTATTTCTCAGATTTGATAAATATCAAATCATATAAAAATGTCATATTTTAGATCCCAACAATTTTGTCTTATGAAAGCATACCACCAATATCCACTTGTGAATCAATCTCTGCAAATAATTTTTCTATAGGTAAAAGGTACTAATTTTTATTTTGTTTAAACTGGCATTCAATAATTATTCTTGAACAAATTACTCAAATACTAAACTAGACTCTTAAATACATAGAGAACCAATAACTTTTCTTTTTTACATCTATTCTTTTTTTTAATTAATTTTTTAATTTTTTTATAAACATATAATGTATTTTTATCCCCAGGGGTACAGCTCTGTGAATCGCCGGGTTTACACACTTCACAGCACTCACCATAGCACATACCCTCCCCAATGTCCATAACCCCATCCCCCTCTCCCAGGCCCCCTCCCCCCAGCAACCCTCAGTTTGTTTTGTGAGATTAAGAGTCACTTAATTTCTTTTTTTGATTTATTAGCAAAGTGTATTAAATTACATTAATGGCAATTTAAAGAAAGTATTAAAAAAGTTAAACTTGTAAGGTTTTAACCCACTGATCCACTCAGGCACTCCTAAACTTGTAAGGTTTTGAGAATATACTGATGTTGAGGATTAAATTGACATTTTGGAAAAGGTTCTGAAAAAAATGACATATAATCCTCTATGAGTAATTCAATGATGTGGATTTTCATACTGAGAAATGAGTAAAAATACCTTAGAAATCCCCACACTGAATTAGATAGAGAATGATGAATTTTATCAAGGGTCTAATACACATTTTACTGATGAGTTATGATTATTTCATTCAACTTTAAAATATAACCCACTTCATTGAAGAGACCCAATATATATTTACAGTATTTCATCTGTGGTTTATTTTGCAAATAACATTTACATATACCAATATGCTTAAAAATAGGATATTTTTCTTCACACATTACTACTTGGATGACTGCAGCTGAAATGTTGTAAAGCTGTACATATTTAGGGCAAACTATATGGACTTGCATACATGTGACCATTTTTAAATAAAAGGTGAAAATTTCAAATATTTTCATTGATAGTCTGTGGCTATAAACGATTGCTTCTAGTCTTAGGAGTATTGTTTCGAGTTGACGAAATAGAAGTTGATCAATTCTCTCAGCTTCCATAACTGAATAAAATATGATCAATATAATCTATGGTTATTAGTTTTCTATGCTTGACTGGGAGTTTGAGCAAGTTGTAATTCCTATTTTGCCTTAGTATCTAGTTTTCATAATTGAGAACTCTATTATCAGGCCAGCTGTCTTTGAAATAGATGATCTGGTGAATGTCTCTGTAGTCTAAGCAGGAAAAAAAAAATAGGCAAGGCTTCTTTTAACTTATTTCTGGAGCAATGACAACTATAATGAGGACTTTTATATACTTAATGTTAAGCACGAATCACTCCGCACAGAAAAATTGAGGATGGTTATCCTCACAGTTCACTTTGTTGAGGTAATGTTAATGCCATTTAGTCACTGTGGATTTAAGTACCTTTGAATTAACCACTAATAGTTGTGAAGGTCTGTGTACTTGCTCCTACAAATCCCTTGGCACAGCCTCCAACAACTTGCCATGCATTTCACAGTTTCTTCTTGGTGAGAAGTGCTTCTTTCCTTTTGAACTCTCATGTTATGGACTAAGGAAAATGAGTGCAGTTTTCTTTTCATTTCACAGTTTATATCTAAGTACTTCTCACCAGGAGAGCTTCAGAATTTTGCTGTAAGCTAAATGCATGTTTCTCTAAATGGTAGCTTTGACCTATGAAACGTGAAATGGTTCTTTTAATGGAAAAGTTCCAAAATAGCTAAGGCTTGGATAGTTCACTAAGTAATTCTTAAAACAAAACTATGATAATTTATACATTATTTTAAAGATTTTATTTATTTATTTGACAGAGAGACAGGGAGAGAGGGAACACAAGCAGAGGGAGTGGGAGAGGGAGAAGCAGTCCTCCTGCCAAGCAGGGAGCCCGTTGTGGCACTCGATCCCAGGATCCTGGGATCATGACCTGAGCCAAAGGCAGACACTCAATGACTGAGCCACCCAGGTGCCCATACATTATTTTAATATGTTATACATTTAATATATAATATGTTTACCATAATGATCATTACATTTTCTATAGCAATTATACCTGTGTTACATTTGAAAGATAATGTACTATATATACTGTTACAACTGCTATATGAAAAAAACTTTAATATAAAATATAAGAAAATTAAATTCTTAAATCCACGTGTTACATCTTTTAAAAAAATTGAATGTTTAATGTACTCTTAAGTAGTTACTTCAATAAAAAACATATTGATGTAGAAAAATTTTGTTTGGTATTATAGCATATGCAAAGATGACAATTAAAATTATCCCTTGGGGCGCCTGGGTGGCTCAGTGGGTTAAAGCCTCTGCCTTCCGCTCAGGTCATGATCCCAGGGTCCTGGCATCGAGCCCCACATTGGGCTCTCTGCTCAGCAGGGGGCCTGCTTAATCCTCTCTCTCTGCCTACTTGTGATCTCTGTCTATCAAATAAATAAATAAAATCTTTAAAAAAAATTATCCCTTAACTGTAAGTTCTTTAAATACACTTTTAAATGTGAATAAATGCACATATAGCCCTAACACAAATAGAATAACTGGTATTATAGAAGCACAAAAGTCTATTTGAACACAGGGGAGCGAAAAATAATATCTATATGGGATGGAACTGCCATCAAAGACTCCTTTTTGCAGACCGCTATGAAAAAGACATGAAGTTGGGGCACCTGGGTGGCTCAGTGGGTTAAAGCCTCTCCCTTCTGCTCAGGTCATGATCCCAAGGTCCTGGGATTGAGCCCCGCATTGGGCTTTCTGCTCAGCAGGGAGCCTGCCTCCTCCTCTCTCTCTTTCTCTGCCTGCCTCTCTGCCTACTTGTGATCTCTGTCTTTCAAATAAATAGATTTTAAGATTTAAAAATCTTTAAAAAAAAGACATGAAGTTATTTACATATGATGTTTATTGTGAATAAATTAATATGTTTTATATCTGGTCATCCTGAGAACACAATTATATGGGAATAACAAAAAAAAAAGGAAAATTAATTTTTTCAGACATTATAAGATAGAAATTTCAGAGTATCCATGACACTTCTACTATATAATAAACACAAACTGACAAGATAGTATAATAATCACTTTTAAATGGAACTGCAACTCTATAACCAATCACATAGTCATTATCAAGAACCATCAGTCTTCTAAAGTGGTAGGTCTCAACAATAAATGGCCCTGGTAATTTTATTAATATCTTAAAAATAAAACCTATGATTCCTTTCTTTTTGGTACTCGATAGAATGTGTGTAGTGTGTGCATATGTTCAGGAAGGTAGAATTATTTTTTAAAATTGTATAAAAATGTTTATAAATGATGTTGAGGGGAAAATATTTATTTATTTATTAAACCAAAAAGTGGTTTATAAATTGTTCTGCCTTTGCTCAATTACAGAAATGATGAATTTATATCATATATGAATCCAATGTGCTACTTAATAAAAACATTCTGACTTAATCTTTGAAAAGTTTAATCTGTACTTGTTAAGCTTCATTTTTTCTTTTTTTTTTTGCTTTTTATGAAAAGAAAAATTATAAATGATGTTGAGAGGGGTGCCTGGATAGCTCAACTGGTTAACCATCTTTTGGTTTTGGTTCAAGTCATGATCTAAGCAAAGAGTTTGTTTGCCTTTCTCTCCCTCTCCTTCCCCTTCTGCCTCTCCCCCTGAGCTCCTCTTTCTCTCTTTCTCTTTCTCAAATAAATAAATCTTAGAAACAACAAACGTATATATAATGTTGAGGAAAAAAAAAGGACAGTCTTCAAAATGATAAGTTTTTCATAATTTTAACAGAAAAAAAGCATATATTAAACAAACAGAAATATTGTAATTCAATACTTTGGCATTTATAGCATAAAATATATGTCAGCAACATACACTGTAAATATTGATTTTTAAAAATTATTCTCTAAAATACTTTTAAAGTTGTCATTAAAGGAAAGTGGAAATTCTATCCTATCCTTTAGGTGAGCTATATAAAAGCAATATTTAATACATGTTCAGTGCTATGTCTTCAAATATTTTTCTGCACTTAGCTTAAAACAGAAATGTACATCTCAGAGTTTTATGCATCTCTACTGATTTGAGAGGATAAATCATTTGTTTAGTATTTTCAATTATATTATTATTCCTAATATTATGTATGAGTACCTGGCTTTCATATGGAAATGTGTAGTAAGGAAAACACATCAAGCACATTCAAATTCTCACTCAAATGAGTTCACAATTCTTATGGAGAGAGTTTTTATCAGCAACTACAGAGGTTGCTAAGACAAATAAAAAGACAAAGGAGCAATTGAAGTAGGTGGGTTTGCCACTAAACAGATGGGCTTAAGAAAGAGTGAAAAAAAATGATTTCAGACAGAGGGAAAAGATTGAACATTAATCAGAATGCTATTCCAAGTATATAGGGTTGTGTGAAATGAGGTGTGAAGTTTGGAGTGGGTGAAGACAAATTTATAACATGGAGGCATACTTACAACAAAGCAGTTATGATATTTGAATTTCTCACTTCTTTGTCATTAAAAGATCTTAAAATCCTTGAGAGCATGCTCTAAGAATTGGTTACATTTGCCTAAGGAACAGCTAAGCCACATTTATATTATTTCTTAGTTTATAGCAAAATTCTTTAAAAATGTTATCCTTAAAGAAACTTTACTTTTGTCTGAAAAATCTCACAAGAACATAAGCTACATTTAAAAAGGTTTTTAATTATAGAAAATACTTTATCTTGATATTTTGCCTTTATATTTCATGTTGTACATATATACTTGGTTTTGTTTTGTTTGTTTTGTTTTGCTTTGATTTGATTTATAAATTCAAAAGCCATCAGAGGTTAAGCAATTTTTATTTATAGATTAAAAGGTTGGTATAAAGCAATAGTTGTGGTGAAGTTCTAGAACTAAAGACATTGGAACAGTTTTTTGTTGTTGTTGTTGTTTTGTTTTGTTTTTAACATTCTGCTAGCTCAACAAAAACAAGTTAAATGCAGCTTATGAGGCCTGAAAAATTCTAGAATGACACAGGTTAAGCACACACTTACTCTGCACAAGTTCAGCAATTTACTTAAGTAAGCTTGCTTTCAGAGAAAAATTTGAAACTTACATAATTGATGAAATATCAACTTTACTTCATTGAATATGACGATTTAGAACAACACTTATGTAATAATTACTCACTTAACTCTAATCAATCTCTCTTTACTTTACTAGAAGTCAGGGTCCAAATTCAGTCAGGCTGCTGCCAACATACCAAACTCTTACCTTTTCTTCCCTCTGCACGTGTCTGTCAAAACGAGAATGGGGTATGGACTCCAATGGTCAGGACGTGGTTCTTGCACCTGTTAGCTGAGATCTGTAGGAGACAATGGCATGAAACCCCAAATTTATGTCAGTATAATTTATGCCCCAATAATCCTAGTAGGTTTACCTACATATGGTTCAGTAATCAAATTCCAATACCATTCTCCGAAATGACCAAATTCAAATCAAGTCTACATTTTCCAAGCTGTTCTCCCCATGACACTCTCATTCTTACTTGCATCAGTCTCAATTACTGGGTTCTTAATCTATCCCAGTATGCCTCATTTAGGGTCTTTTCTATTATTCATTCTGTATTGCATATGAATTTTAACCTTTCTGTCCTGCTGCTTATTTTCCATTACCATATAAGTACTAAGGGATAATGGCAAGTCTAACAAGATAAAGGTATAAGACATATAAACAATATTGAGAAACATGTAATCATTGGTAAACTTAGAATAGTTTCATTGAACTATCAGGGCATGGGAAACCAGGTACCAACAGCTGTTCCCTTTCAATCCTTCTTCCTTATTATCATAGGACTAATTCCTCCATTATGCAATTCTGGCAACTTCAGTCTTCCAGTTAATATACTTCCATGGCTTCCAATTTCTTTCAAGATAAGATATACTTAAGTTAGAAGCTCAGCTAAGCATAATACATTTCTTCAAATACGCCTGCATTTTTTCTTACTTTGACAATTCCTTTGGGTTGGAATAGTCTTAAACTATTTTTCACTCGGCCTGTCAAGACTCTAATTCTTCAGATGTTGTTATTTCATTTTAGTTTATGTGTATGTTTTAACCTCTAAACTAAATCAGATACTCATGACGTCTGCAACCATTGACTGAAAATTTTATTTTAAATATTGGTGTTACTTAGCTTCTATAAAATGCTTATATATATTTAATTACCATGAAGGTTTGAGCTTTGTCTTTGTGACCTGCAAATAAACCATCAGAGGATTGCACAATTTTAAAAAATTCTAATAAGTGAATGAATGCATGATTGAATTAATTGATGGATGGATGGACAGAATTGTCAATGAATGAGTAGATGCTACTTTGTGAAAAATCTGAGGTTACAGAGTTTTAAAATCTATGCTAAAGACTGAGTTATATATTTAAACCAAGGCTGTGAAAAAAAACAAAAACAAAAACAAAAAAATAATGTGCATTTGAGGGAGGTCCATAAAAGACTAAGAAATGCAAAATTTTTTTAGCGAATTTCTGAAGTTACTGCATGAATCTTGACAGTTATTATACTTAATTCTCACACTGCAGTAGAAATGATAGAGGGATGGGAAAGATAATCTTTACTTCTCGATGTAAACAGAGACTTGGTTAAGTACTTTACTTCTCTAAACCTATTTCTACCAGTAGACCAGATAATTTTAATACCTATTTAAGGGCAAATTAAATAAATAAATAATTAAATTATTAATGATTTCCATGTGCCAGTCACAAAGTAGGCATTTAACATTATTTGCAGTTAACATTTCGTATGTCATGGATCTCTTTTTTTGTTTACTTGCTTACTTATGTTTTAGAGAGAGAGAATGACTACCTGTGTGAGCAAGGTAGGGAGGAGGAAGAGCAGAGGGAAAGGGAGAGAAAGAATCTCAAGGAGGATCCACACCTAGTGCAGAGCCTGATGTGAGGCTCCATCTCACAAAACTGAGATCATGACCTGAGCCAAAATTAAGAGTTAGAAGCTTAACTGACTGAGCAACTCAGGAGTCCCATCATGGATCTCTTTTAATGTTGTTATCTTGTTCTACATAATCTTCTGGCTATTTTTGGATCAGGCCCAACTCAATCTCTCACCGATAACCACATAACATATGTAAATACACAGTTCCTATTACCATCACAGAGTGAAAGTAGAAAAATGATAGTTTTTGATAGTTCACTCATTCAACAGATATTCATTTAAAAACATACCAAATGCCAGAATCTGTTTAGGTCCTGGAGATACAGTAATTGACACTTGAAGTATTATGAAGAAAAATAAAGGATGGAGAAATGGTAGTGCCATGCTTCAACCTGGAGTTACGGTTTGAATTGCCCTTTTAATAAAGTTGTCAGGGAAAATCTTTCTGAAAAGATGACACTTTATCAAAGACCTGAATATGTATGAAAGGAGAGGGACTAGCTTGTTTAAGGCCCTGAGGCTGAGGGTGCCCAGCATATTTAAGGAATGCTGAGGTTCGAACAGAGTAAGTGGAGTATTAGAGATTAAAATAAAGATTAATAATAATAACAGTAAGAGGATTAGATAATGTAGTTTTTTTTTTCTACTTAAAAGTAAGAAGGGAAATCATTAAAGAATCTGAGTAAATAAAAGATATGATAGGACCCAGGGATATGGACAGTAAGATTTGAGATCACAAAGGAGATATAATATACTATGTAGAGAATAGACCATAGAGGCAAGCTTAAAACCATGAGAGACTGTGGACTTTGAGAAACAAACTGAGGGTGTTGGAGGGGTGGGGGGTGCGGGGGGGTTAAGTGAGCCTGGTGGCAGGTATTAAGGAGGCACATATTGCATGGAGCTTTGGGTGTGGTGCATAAACAATGACTCTTGGAACACTGAACAAATAAAATAAAATCTAAAAAATCTGTAAGACTGCTGAGGAAATTATTACAGTAATCCAGGAAAAAAAGATTATGAAGGGTTAAAGTGGGGCAGCAGGTGTGGGGGCAGTGACACAGTGTCTGAAAGGACAATCAACGGGATTGATAGATCACAGAAGGGATGTTAAAGAAAAGACAGAGTAATGACTCCCAAGTTTTTATCCTGTGTAACTGCTAGTTCCTGCAAAATAGAAAGTTGTCAGAAGAGCAGGTAAGGGTGGGATGTGGCAGGGATACAAATATGCTCTCAGTACACCTTCAAGAGGGAAAGTCTATCCAGCTCAGAAGAAAATGGCTAGCTGATGGCTACTGGCTGCTAGTTCCTTCAGGGTTTGCTTCAGCTCTCAAGCCAACATCATGCTTTTCTCAGGATGGATGCAGTGGAAGAGTTAAAGAAGGTGATGGTACCACTGCTGGAGAAGGAGTAAGAAAGTCATTCAGGGACCTAGTCATTTTCATACAACAGTTTTAAGAGGGGCAATTTTTGCTCCAGAGCTCACTGAGCTGGTAGTAACTGTCAGATCTACCTCCTAGTCTAATAACTCCCCCAAATGAATCATGTTTCCTCCCTTTAACTTTCACAGCTCTAACCCCTGACAAGTCTTTTGCATTCCAAACTCACTGTATGCAAAAAGAATTCTCAGATTATAAGCGAACAGTCTGTCCTAGGGAATTAATTAATCTAAGAAATCAAATCTTCCCATTTGGTCCAAATCTCTACAGGGAACAAAGTACAGCACGGGCATGTGCATCAACTCTGAGCGCAGAAATGAAGACTCAACTTTCCTTAGGGCATCATCATCTGCTTATATGGCCAGAGTACTTTCATGTCCGAAACTCTAAATGAACCTTCCTCAGGCAAAAAGATGGTATTCCATGAAGTCTAACTCTTTACTTATTTTGATGTTACAATTCCATAAAAGAACAAATTCCTTTTTTTCCACATGAATGTTCTTAAAATGTGTGAGATCAGCTGTCATAGCTTCTTATATCTTCCCTCATTTTAAGCAGAGTATTATGATTTTTTCTAACGTTACTTATACTTATCATTTCCTCTTTGCTGTTAGCACTATATTCTGCAACCCAAAACTTAAGAATTTTCTCAGTGTAGGCCATCCAGATTACTTCATAGGTAAAAAGGAAAATGTAAACAGTAGTGTTAGTATTAACTTAAAATTATTATTATTATGATTTTAAATATGGCAAATTAATATCATTTTTGTGTTTGTAAGTATACTGATGTATATCTGTATATTTATGTGTGTGTGGTTTTATCATCTATGTCTACTAGTATATTTAATCAGTTATTGTGCAGTAAAAAAGGGCGTTAGATTTAAAGACACAAATCTAAATTCTTAATTCTGATTCTGCTAATTCTTATGTATCTGATATAGCCCAAGTCACAATTGCTTGTCTTTGGGCTCCTTATTTTAAAAAGTGGTGTAATAGATGTAAACATTTTGTAAACCATATAATACATAGCTATGAACACACATAATTACATAATTATGACATGGTTGTTGGTTTAAATGTTTGTATATCAAACTGGCTAGCTCATCTATCATAATATTCACTGCATGTTTGATATCTGATTTAATTAGCAGTTATCCACGCAGTTTAACAGGCATGAATCACCTGGCCCATTTGCAGTTAATTGATTACTTGATGATAAACTTGTAAACAGTCAATCTAATAGCTCTAGGAGGACTGGCCTAAAATACTGTGTAAAGGTAGCATGCACTTGTCCATTTATTCATTTTGCCAAGTATTGTTCAGTATTTATTGTATTTCAGAGGAAATGTGCTAAGTCTAGTCCAATACTGTGGTACTCTGGTAAAATAGAGAACAAGGTTGTTGCTTAAACCATTCACCTTCAATACCTTAAAAAATGTAAATAATAATAAACTACAAATATGCATATTCAGAGTATTTTTACATTTCAAGATACAGTTCTGCTTTTTTATATTGATATAAATTGCCATTATTTCTCTTTAAACATAATTTATATAAAAAGTTAAACCATCTTATTTTCTCTTCAAATTTGACATGGTATTACACACATGCAGATACACTTATAAATATATTTTTTATTATGGAAAACATGTCTTTATATATTATGTATTTTATATGGAGATATACAGAATTGGGTTATTTAACAAATAATTCATAATACTTCTGTATTATTTTAAACAACCAGATTAAATCATCCTTTCATCCATCCATCCATCATTTATTCTATATGCTGTACAATGTTTTGTTTGTTTCCTTCTATCATTAGCCCAATTTCTATGAATATGAAAGGTGCTTAATAGTGATTTGACTCTTTATTTCTGAAAATCTCTACTTTGCAAGGGCTAGAAGCATTTACTGTATTATACATAGACACAAAGTGCCACTTAGTCATTGCTGGGTAAACTGTTCCTTTAAAAAAAAGTCATTTTTTGCATCCACTATATATTTATCTCAGTTTGGGAAATGAAATATAAACTTATATTGGAGAAAGATGAGATGAAATTTGAAGGATAGCTAGTTTTTTTTTTTTTTTCTTTCTTGATTTGGGTTGGTTCTAAAAGCACAGCATATGTAGCAAGAGAGATAATTATGGTCTCCTTTTTATGTGTGAGCCTCTCTATGTATTGTGTATTGAAAGCTGGAAGTCAAAAATCAGAATGTGATGTGCACTTCACTCATCCTTCCAGAACGGACTGCATTCCTCTGAGCTGACATAGAATTGATACCATCTAGTATGATTCCATCACTAAAGACAGCTCAGCATGAGAAGTAAATTTCATAGAGCTCTATGGATTCCCTGTAGCTCTAACATTTCTGAGTGGACACCCATTTTCTCAGAAATTTCTGAAGTTCTCAGAAGATGGTAGAGCACTACAAATGATTCTTAAACCTATTCATCTGTACTGTCTATAAGGCTTAGGAATTTGGAAACAATGAGAGAAATCAGCATATACATCCCTCCTTTGTAGTTTCTTATATACTAATAATATAACTTTATGCAGAATGTCAGCCAAGTCTCTCAAACCAAATGAAAACATAAACATATTATCCCCCAAATCAGAAAATATTTGCAAACCTCCCAGGCCAAAGAACTGCATTTTGAATACATTTCCATTAAGAAATGCTACCATATGCACACAGCTTAACTATCTATACCTTTTCAGTTTTGCTCATTACTAATTTTAATGGGACTTTGTGTAATCAGAATAATGCCAAGGTATAAACTGAATATATTTCTGTAATGAAAATCGAGATAATGATTATGGCTTCTGATGCATGTAATGTGATAAAGGCAATAATGAGTAATTTTGGAGGCAATTACCTTACATAATATTTTTATTATGCATTATTTTCATCTAGAAATTTTTGTTGAAATAAAACAAGTGCATTTTCAATTTAAATGCTGTTATGTAAATAATATGCAGCACAATATGGTGTAAAATTTTTAAAAGTGAATAATATGACTACTGCTAGATGTTTTATTGTAATCTTAATATTCTCTAAACAGTTCAGAAACCTAAAAATATAGTTGTATTATGTGATGGTCAATATAATAATTTAATCCTTTAAAGAAGATAATAAACATCTTCAGTATCAGTCCTTTGGATTAAATTATGACTGTCATGATCAGGACATACTATTATGTAAATAAATTAGAAAGCTTCTAATATCAAAATAGCAAAGAAAAAATGTAGTCTTTGACAAAACAATATAAACTGGTTGTAAAACCTAAGTGTCCATCAGAATCAAGACAGAAATCTTGTCATATGTTAATTCCTGCATGGCCAGTGCAGATATTTTCATACACCTGGACTTGGAATTAGTTAGAATTTGTATTTTTCTTAAGTAGCTTAGATGATACATGGTCTTGTAATGGAAATCTATCTCTGCACAGAGCAAAACTATGCAACAGTTTAAGAATGCCTTACCTACAAGCAGGATAGATGACTATATTCAGAGGAAACAGAATTATCTTACTGAAATCAAAAGATTCTTTCCACGCACCAATAATATGTCACTTCGAAAACTTCATTTATTATAAGCAGTTCAAGCTCATATATTCATGCCTACCTATATTTTGAGACATGTCTTATCTAGACTGTTCAATATTTTAAGAGGTCACCAAACTTATTCTTTATATTTTTATATACTTTTAATCTTGAAATGTTATATAAAAGATTATGTGACATATATGTATATACCTAATTTAAATATTAATAAAACAAATAAAACAAAATGCTAACAATTTATATAAAGACATAGAATATTATCTGAAGGGTTTTTTTTTAAAGGTTTTATTTATTTATTGGACAGAGAGATATATAGAGAGCACAAATAGGCAGAGGGAGAGGGAAAAGCAGACTCTCTGCTGAGCAGGGAGCCTGATGTGGGGCTCGATCCCAGGACCCTGGGTTCATGATCCTAGCTGAAGGCAGCTGCTTAACTGACTAAGACATGGAGGTGCCCCTATCTGAAGTTTTGAAGAACCTATAATCCCTCCTGAATTCAATCCCTCTTCTTCTTCCCAGAGGTAAATATTTCATTGAATTTAGTGCTATTACTCCTTTGCTTTTTTTATAATGGATGGATGACCCTCAAAAATAAGATCGAACACTGAACAATCAGAATGGATGCTGCTGGGTAGCACTGGTGTGGTGGGGTCCTGGAGGGTCCATATGTGCCAGGGATGAGTAGACATAGATATTATGAAGACTGAAGCTAGCAGTTTGGAATGAAGTAGGAGGGAGGGTATCTCTAAATGTAAATATAAATTAGAATCCAAGAAGGGGCCTTCCAAGTAAAGGACCCTGAGGCATAATTTTCATTTGCTTCACTATAAATCTGCCTCTGGTGAGACAGTAGGGAGTCAGCATTACTGATACAGTGAAATAAACTGAAACAACACAAATGTTCATCAAGAAGAAAATGACTAAATACTAGTACCATGTTCATATAGCTAAATACCACATGATGATAAAAATGAAATAAAGTGTAATGCATTACATATATGAGTATATGCATTAATTTATATAATATTTAACATAGGCAAAACAAAATATGTATTTAGATGCACTTATGTATATCAAATATTGATATCTTATAACATAGCATATCATATCATACCATATCATAATAAAGATATGGCAAAACAGTGCTAACAGCCAGTTTGCTTTAGTGTGGCAAGACCAGCTGTTAGAATGTTGAAATGCTTCCATACTGTTTGATAAGCAGCCATTGTCCTGCTCACCACAGAAGCTCTGCACCCAAAGGACACCAATTACCCAGAATGTTCTGTCCCCTATCCTAGGACCCTCTGGTTATCTTCACTAGTAACACCTCTCACCAGAGGCTGTTTTGTATACAAAACAGCAACAGTTCTTTAATGACCTGTTCTATCTCGCTAAAGCATCTTATAACTTTAAAGAGCTACAGATAGGCAACAGGCTAATTAATACATGTCAAAGGGTTCTTTATAATCTGTTACCATATACTACTTAGGTGGTCTAGTGTTAGTTTTAGAATATGGGGTCAATTAGCACCTATTTTGCTAATCTGTGTTTCTAATATAAATAATTACATTTCATACAAGCTATCACATATTAAGTATCCATATGCCTCACACACCCAAAAGTATTATAAAGCCCGAGGAAGGCCTCTTGCAAAAATTCCTCTTCACTCCCTCAAGACTTGTAAGTTCCTCAGGCTATTTACTTTCTTAGAAAATCAAATAATCCATCCTACTCTCTCTCCCAAACTCTGTACGCTTCTGTTTAAAAGCAATCAGCTGATTTGCTTATACTAATACTGTGTAACTTTGATTGCTTTTGAGTAGTACAAAATAAACTGGATGTTACATTGTATCTATATTATCTTTGACTTAATTGTGCCACATTATGTGTATTTCCCTTCTTTTTCTTTTCTTTTTTTTTTTTTTTTTTGAACATTTTATTTAATTATTTTAGAGAGAAAAGGAGCACAGGAGCAAGCAGGTGGAGGAACAGAGAAGGAGCGAATGAGAATCAGAAGGAAACTCTGCACTGAGTACAAAGTGTGACACAGGGCTCAAGTCCAGGACCAGGAGATCATGACCCAAACTGAAACCAAGTCAGATGCTTAACCGACGGAACCACCCAGGTAGCCTTTCCCTTTTCTGATTCTTTTTTAAATCTGATTTTATCCTATTTTGGCATATTTGTATTTAACTACTTCAAGCACTTCTAAAAAAATTATGTGTGTATATATGTATCTATTGTTAATGAAGCAAGGACATTTTTATCTCATTATTCTTTGCTGACCAGGCAAATATTATCATCTATTTAGCTTCTGCTCTGATATCTACTTGGTCATGTTAAGAATTTGTTTTATGGGGCACCTGGGTGGCTCAGTGGGTTAAACCTCTGCCTTCCTCTCAGGTCGTGGCCTCAGGGTCCTGGGACTGAGCACCCCCCCCCCCCCCCGCCCCCAGCCTGCTGCTCTGCCTACTTGTGATCTCTTTCTCTCTGTCAAATGAATAAATAAAATCTTAAAAAAAAGAAAAAGAATTTGTTTTATGGTTTACCTCTCTTTTTTTCCTCTCCTATGTTCGTCTGTTTTGTTTCTTAAATTCTGCATGAGTGAAATCACATGATACTGTTTTTCTCTGACTTATTTTGCTTAGCTCAATACTCTCTAGCTCCATCCACGTTGTGGTATATGGATAGATTTCATTCTTTTTTACGGCTGGAGTAATACTACATTATACAGACACACACATTGTATGTATATTTATATAAATATAAACTATATAAAAATAAGTATTTGTATAACACACACACACACACACACACACACCCCACATCTTCGTTATGCACTTTATCCGTACATCAGTTGATGGATATTTGGGCTCTTATCATAATTTGGTTATTGTTGAGAATGCTGTTATAAACATCAGGATGCATGTATCCCTTCAATTAGTATTTTTGTATCCTCTGGGTGAATATCTAGTAGTGCAATTGCTGGGTTGCAGGGTAGCTCCATTTTTAACTTTTTAAAGATCTCCATGCTGTTTTCTAGTCACTGCACCCATTTGCAGTGTAAGAGGGTTTCCCTTTCTCCACATCCTTGCCCACCAACACCTGTTGTTTCTTGTGTTGTTAATTTTAGCTATTCTGATGGGTGTGAGGTGATATATCATTGTCGCTTTGACTTGTAGTTCCGATGATTGATATTCAGCATCTGTTCATGTGTGTATCAGCCATCTGTATAACTTCTTTGGTTAAATATCTATTCTCCTATCTTCTGTCCATTTTTTAACTAGATTTTTTTTGACTGTTGTATGTTATAAGTTCTTTATAGATTTTGGATACTAATCCTTTATCAGATACATCATTTGCAAATCTTTTCTTAATCTGTACGTTGCCTTTTAATTTTGTTGACTATTTCCTTTGTTCTTCAGAAATTTTTATTTTGATGAAGTTCTAATAGTTTATTTTTGCTTTTACTTCACCGCCTCAGGAGAAACACCCAGTAAGAAGTTGCTACAGCCAATATCAAAGAGTTTACTGCCTAAATTCTCCTCAAGGATTTTAATGGTTTCCTGTCTTCATCACTTTGAATTTATTTTTGTGTATGAGCAAGAAAGTGGCTCAGTTTCATTCTTTTGAATGTTGCTGTCCAGTTTTCCCAGGACCATTTGTTTAAAAGATTGTCTCGCTTTTTTTTTTTAAAGAGAGATCAACCATGTGTGCATGTAAGTGGGAGGTGGGGGTGGGGACAAGCAGAGGTAGAGGGAGAGAGAAAATCTTAAGGAGGTTCCACCCCCTAGTAAGGAGCCCAACATCACACTTTATCTCATGACCCTGAGATCATGACCTGAGCTAAAATCAAGAGTCAAACACTTAACCAACTGAGGTACCCAGGTACTCCAGTGATATTCTTTCCTGTTTTGTCAAAGATTCGTTGACCACATAGTTGTGGGTTCATTTCTGGGTTTTCTATTCTGTTCCATTGATTTATGTATCTGTTTTTGTGCCAGTACCATACTGTCTTGATCACTACAGTTTGAAGTCCAGAATTGTGATGCCTCCAGCTTTGCTTTTCTTTTTTAAGGTTTGCTTTGGCTATTCAGGGTCTTTTTGAACCCACACAAATTTAGGAATGTTTGTGTAAGCTCTGTGAAAAATACTGTTGGTGTTTTGATAGGGATTGCATTAAATGTGTGGATTGCTTTGGGTAGTATAGACATTTTAATGATATTTGTTCTTTCAATCCATGAGCATGGGATATTTTTCCATTTCTTTGTGTCATCTTCAATTTCTTTCATTAATGTGTTATAGTTTTCACAGTGTAGATCTCTCCCCTCTTTGTTTACATTTATTCCTAGGTATCTTACGGTTTTGGGGGCAATTGTAAATGGGATCAATTCCTTGATTTCTCTTTCTGCTGCTTCATTATCAGTGTATAGAAATGCAACAGACTTCCCTATGTTAATTTTGTATCCTATTACTTTACTAAATTCATGTATCAGTTCTAATAATTTTTTGGTGGAGTCTTTTGGGTTTTCTACATATAGTATCCTGTCATCTGCAAATAGTGAAAGTGCGACTTCTCCTTGCTGACTTGGATACCTTTTATTTCTTTTTGTTGTCTGATTGCTGAGGTTAGGACTTCTAGTACTCTGTTAAAATAACATTGATGAGAGTGCACATACCTGTCTTGTTCCTGACTGTAGAGGAAAATCTCCCAGTTTTTCCCCATTAAGAATGATATTAGTTGTGAGTCTTTCATATTTGGTCTTTATGATGTTGGGGTATGTTCCCTCTATCTCTACTTTGTTGAGGGTTTTAATCATGAATAGATTTTGTACCTTGCCAAATGCTTTTTCTGCATCTATTGAGAGTATCATATGGTTTTTATCCTTTCTTTTATTAATGTGGTGTATCATATTGATTGATTTGCACTGTATTGATTGACTGATTTGCATCATATACTGAACCACCTTTATAGTCCAGGAATAAATCTCACTTGATCATGGTGAGTGATTCTTTTAATGTACTGCTGGATTTGATTTGCTAGCATTTTATTGAGAATTTGTGCATCCATGTTCACCAGGGATATTGGCCTGTAGTTTTCTTTTTTAGTGGAGTCTTTGTCTGGTTTTGGTATCAGGGTAATGCTGGCCTTATAGAATGAATTTAGAAGTTCTCCTTCCATTTCTAGTTTTTGGAATAGTTTGAGAAGAATAGCTATTAACTATTCTTTAAATGTTTGGTAGAATTCTCCTGTGAAGCCATCTGGCCCTGGACTTTGTTGGGATACTTATTACTGATTCAATTTCTTTGCTGGTTACTGGTGTATTCAAGTTTTCTATTTCTTTTTGCTCAGATTTGGTAGTTTACATATTTCTAAGAATCTATCCATTTCTTTCGGGTTGTCCAATTTGTTGGGATATAGTTTTTCATGATATTCTTTTTTAATTGTATTTCTGTGGTGTTGGTTGTCATTTCTCCTCTCTCAGTTGTGATTTTATTTGGGTCTTTCTCTTTTCTTTTTGATAAGCCTGGCCAGGGATTTATCAACTTTGTTACTTTCTTTATAGAATTAACTCCTGGTTTCATTGATTTATTTTTTTAAAGTTTGTATATCATTTATTTCTGCTTTAATCTTTATTATTTCTTTCCTTCATTGGCTTTAGGGTTCATTTGTTATTCTTTTTCTAGCTCCTTTAGGTGTAGTTAGGTTGTTTATTTGATATTTTCCTTGCTTCTTGATGTAGGCCCGTAGTGCTATATACTTCCCTCTTAAAGATTTTTATTTATTTATTTGACAGACAAAGATCACAAGTAGGCAGAGAGGCAGGCAGAGAGAGAGGAGGAAGCAGGCTCCCTGCGGAACAGAGTGCCTGATGTGGGGCTCGATCCCAGGACTCTGGGATCATGACCTGAGTCAAAGGCAGAGGCTTTAACCCACTGAGACACCCAGGCACCCCTATATACTTCCCTCTTATGAACACTTTTGCTTCATCTCAAAGGTTGTGGGCCATTTTGTTTTCATTTTTATTTGTTCCCATGTACTTTTTAAATTTTTTCTCTAATTTCCTGACTGACCCATTCATTCTTTAGTAGCATATTGTTTAACTTCCATGTATTTGTGTTCTGACTTTTTTCTTGTGGCTGACTGTTTCGTAGTGTGATCAGGAAATATGCTTGGTATGCTCTCACTCTTTGTACTTGATGAGGCCTGATTTGTGATCTAATATGTGTTCTATTTTGGAGACTTTACCATGTACACTTGAAAAGAGTATGTATTCTGCTGCTTTAGGATGAAATGATCTGAACATATGTTAGGTCCATCTGGTTCACTGGGCCATTCAAAGCCACTGTTTCCATGTTGATTTTATGCTTATAAGAACTGTCCATTATGTAGGTGGGTGTTAAACTTCCCTGCTATTACTGCATTATTACCAATGAGTTCCCTTATTATTGCTATTAATTGTTTTATATATTTGGGTGCTCCCAGGTTGGGGGCATAAATATTTAAAATTGTCAATTCTTCTTATGGGATAGTCCCCTTTATTCTGCTATTGTGCCCTTCTTCATCTTTTGTTACAGTCTTTGGTTTAAAATCTTGTTTACTCTGGCTTTCTTTTAAAGTCTATTTGCCTGATAAATGTTTCTTCATCTCCTCACCTTCAATCTGCAGGTGTCATTAGATCTAAAATGAGTCTCTTGTAGGCAGTGTATACACATGGGTCTTTTTTTTTTTTTTTAAATCTATTCTGACACCCTATGTCTTTTGATTGGAGCATTTAGTCCACTTCCATTCAAAGTAATTCTGAGAGATATGCATTTAGTGACATTTTATTGTTCTGTCATTGTTTCTGGAGACTTTTTCTATTCTTTCTTGTCTTTGTCACTTTTGATCTTTCCTTTCCACTCAAAGAATCCCCTTTAATATTTCTAGCTACCAACCCAGGTCTGGGTTAGTGGTCAGAAATTCCTTTAGTTTTTTTTTTTTTTTTTTTTTTTTGTCTGAGAAATTCTTTATCTCTCCTTCTTTCTGAGTGGTAGCCTTGCTGGATAGAGTATTCTTGGTTGCAGATTTTCCCCATTTAGTATGTTGAACATAACATGCCACTCTCTTCTGGTTTGTCAAGTTTCTGTGGCAAGATCTGCAGCTAGCCTTATGGGTCTCCTTTTAAGTTAGGGACTTCTTTTGCCTTGCTGCTTTTAGTTTTTTTCCTTTATGGCAATATTTTACAAATTTACTTACAATATGACTTGGTGTTGGCCTGCCTTTGTTGATTTTGATTGGAGTTTTATATGTCTCTTGGATTTGGATTCTCTTTCCTTCCCCAGATTAGGGAAGTTTTCAGTTAATATTTCCTCAATTAAGTTTTCTCCTCTCCATCTTCTGGGACTCCTATGCTACATATATTATTACATTTGAGGGATTCACTGAGTTCCCTAAGTCTATTCTTGTGTTCCATAATTCTTTCTCTCTTTTGTTCAGTTTCATTATTTTCCATTATTTTATCTTCTGTATGACTTACTTGTTTCTCTACTTCTTCTATCCTTTTGTTCATTCCTCCAGTCAGCATTGAATCTTAGTTATTGTGTTTTTCATTTCTGGTTTTTTTTTTTTTTTTTTTTTTCCTATCTGTCTCTGCAGTAAGGCCCTCCCTGAAGTCTTCCACTTTCTTCTCAAGCCTGGCAAGTATCCTTATGATTGTTGCTTTAAATTCTCCATCAGGCATATTATTTATATGTTTCGATCAGATCTCTGGCCTTGACCTTATCTTTTCTTTCATTTGGGATGAATTCCTCTGTCTTGGCATTTTGTCCAAATCTCTTCTTCTCTGTGTTAGAAGAGCCTCTTAATGTTTCCTGCTCCTGAGAGTAACAGCTTTAGGAAGAAGTCATATAGTGTCCAGTGCCTGGTGTTTCAGGGAGTGACTCTGGCGCGTGTTGTGTGTGTTCTGCTGCTGTATTTTGGCTGCTCTTATTCTTTATCCCAGTCATTTGCAGAAACTCTCCTTGCCTACAGTGGGAAGTATTTAGAGCTTGGCCAGAATGGTGAGTTAAAATTAGATGTGCCCTGGTCTGCTGTTAAGAGACTTGATGCTACTTCCACTAGAACTGAAGCCTTGCAGTACTCTGTCAGGAAACATGGTGTGGGTGGAGGTTTCTGCTGTTTTTTTAGGGAAGGGGCTTGCTGTGCTGGGTGTGAGGCACACTTGCTCGAGAAGGGCAATACCTGTAGGGCACAGAGGGGCAGGACTTTGTGTAAGAAGGTTAGGCAGTCAGTGTAGGCACTATGCTGTTTACTGCAGATGGTTCTGTGTTTATGCTGAGGGGCAGGAGAGGGAAATGGCACAGTCAATTCCTTTGTCCCAGGAGATGGGGTCTCTGTGTTATCTGGGTTACTTGCCTGCCTTCTTTCCAGGAGCAGAGCAGCGCCCTCCGGGATCTATTGCAGCCAAACCTGATGAATTTTAAAACTCCAAACTTTAGGAATATACTGTGGGGAGGGGCCTGTGCTGGTTTTCTGGGTTGGGTTTCACCCCACTAGGACAGATGCAGTTTTGACTGAGAAGGAAGGGCAGTTGCATCACAGTGCAAGGGTGTGGGTCTTGGAATAGGCAGGCTAAGCAGCCAGTGTCAGGATGAGCTGCTCTGGGCTGGTGGTTCTGTAACTATGCTGAGGGGCAGGGGAAGGAAATCGCACCCAGAAGCTCTTTTTGTCCCCAGATAGGTGTCTCTGTGAATGCTCGCTTTCACAGATGCACTCCCAAGAAAAGTGAACAATTTTCCCATTCGTGCCTTAGACATTCCTCAGATCATGCCATCTTCCCCCAGGATGTTTGCCTGCCTTTTCTCCAGCAGTAGAGCAGCGCCCTCGGGACTCTATTGCAGCCAAGTCTGCTGACCTTTTAAAAAAATCCAGTCTTGGAACCCCGCTGGTTGTACAAACTCACAAAAATCAGCCCCTCTTGTCTTCCTAGCCAATGGCTTTGGGGAAGTGTTCTCTTTGTGCATTCATTCTCCTGTGTACTCCTCCCTCTCTCTCTCACCTTTCTCCACAACTAGGGTTCCTTTTCTTCTGCAGCACCCGTGATCCTTTTTTCCCCAAAATCACATCTCCACACTTCCTACTTTCCCAGACATGGACTCTCTCTCCTTCTAGTTCTGGAGTTTGTTCCATCAGTCCTTAGGTCAAGTTCTTGGGTTATCTAGTTGTGTTCAAGGAATGAGATGAGCCTAGGGTCCTCCAATTATGCTGCCGTTTTCTTTAAATTCTTATTTCTTATTTAAAGAAGATGGATGCTATTTCTGATTTGAGAACTGATTGAATAGTCAATCCTGGGGCTAATTTATTTCCCGAAGTATATTTTTCTGTTTCTCTCAAAATTTAGTCACTAATTTCAGTTTGGGGGATATTCCTTTATTATCACTGCTACTTTAAAATTCTAATAGTCAAAAGAACATTATTTTGTTTAACCTTCGTTAGCACATCTTCACAATAATTTTTATGACCATCCTTTTACAGATCTCTATTTACTTTTCCTCAGTAACAGGAAAAGGATTGGGTATTCTGTTATATCAATTCTTTATAAAAGATGTGTCAAGTACATGGAAGCTAAATGACACCTGATAATAGTCTGAAATTAAGTAAAATATATGAGACATTATGACATAGTCAATAAAGGTGACACAGATGAGTATCTTTAGGAAATTATGAGAGATACGAATACACCTGGATAGTTAGATTGAACCTAAGAAATTGTTTGGGAGACACTCATTTCTTTTTTAAACTGTGAAGGTGATAACATGGTAACAGTATTTATTAATAATTTTATCTCTCCACCAGTAAATAGTGAACAACACATACTTCTTTGATTCCTGTTATTACTGTCAAAAAGCAATTTTTTTTAATTCTTTAATTTGCTATTTTGGAGTTTCCCGAACTAAATTCCTGAAAAAGATCATTCTTGCATAGCCTCCTTAGATATACTGGATGCTATCTGCAGATGGCACATAAAAAGGTCCCTTAACACTGACAGCAGAGTTTATGGTTAATAACAGAGCATCTTCATTATATCTCCAAATTGGCTTTGTAGATTTGGCCAAGCCTATATGGACATAATTCAGTACATAGGATCCAGAGAAGTATTAAACAACACATTAGTCAAATGTATTAGTCAATTTAATATATATTGCTTTGGATCATGAACCAGATGTCACAATTTTCACCTTGAAAGACAGAAATCCTGCCAAAGTCTCTAAATATTTCACAACCATATTTCTTCCCAGTATGACACTAAAATACATACTTGTTGCTGAATTTTAAGTGTTAACATACATTCATCAAAATAATGACAAATACTGAATTATTCATTGATTATAAGATGAAGATTTCTTAAAACTCAGACTTTCATTATATAATTTTATTCAAAATACTTATTTCCTGAAGATTTTATTTATTTATTTGACACAGAGAGAGTACAAGCAGGGGGAGCAGCAGGGAGAGAGAGAAGCAGGCTCCCACTAAGTAGAGAGCCCAAAATGGGGCTTGATCCCAGGACCCTGGGATCATGACCTGAGCTAAAGGCAGATGACTAACTGACTGAGTCACCCAGGTGCCCCTTATTCAAAATATTTTTAAAAATTGTACTAAACTGGGGCACCTGGGTGGCTCAATGGGTTAAAGCCTCTGCCTTCGGCTCAGGTCATGATCCCAGGGTCCTGGGATCGAGCCCCACATTGGGCTCTCTGCTCGGTGGGGAGTCTGCTTCCTCCTCTCTCTGCATGCCTCTCTGCCTACTTGTGATCTCTCTCTGTCAAATAAATAAATAAAATCTTTAAAAAAATTGTACTAAACTCTGTACAAAAATGTGAATTACACTTTTTCACAATTATTTTTGTGAACTGTGAGTGGATCAAGAAGCTGAAGAGCAAGGGTGTTCACTGCTTCTCAAGCTCATACATTGTCAACCATGCATTCTATATGATACTGATAGTACACCATAGTTTGAAACTTCCCCCCATTTATTTGTAGCTTATCTGCATAGGTCAGAAGATACGATATAAAATAAATGTATAAAGTCAAGAAATTCTTGCATAATTACTTGAAAAATACTTTGAAGATACCTGGTAATATTTGAAAACTTTAAGAGATACATGATTTCCAACCCTGTATATCATATCTTCTAATTTTATTATTGATGTGTTCCTTGAAAGGATATTCCCTCATATTCCTAATATATTATGTTTTGTCATTAATCATTTAAATTCAAGTACCATGAGATTTACTTATCTGGAATGTCTGCATTTCTTAATTCACCTTTGACTCACCCACAAATTTATAGACAAGTTGACACATCATTACAGTATAAAGATAGCTATTGTTTTGATGATTTAATGCAACCTTTTGGAGTAAGGTAAAGATGAACGACACTTCTGTCTAGATCACATTATTGGCTATATTTTCTTTGAAAATAATTAAACTTCACATTTTATCATAAGCAGTATATCACATAAAGTTAGTAATGTAATATTCATGTTTTTCTGGGTCACTTAATCTTATTTCAAAGGACATCCACTAAATCATTAGTATCTGTTGAAAGATGTAAAAATAGATGATTTTCTATGCTAATTAGTCAGTATATAAATTCCCCCTCCCACATACTCACAAAATGAACAGATATACCAAGCCAACTCTAAGCTGAATATG
This sequence comes from Mustela erminea, assembly GCF_009829155.1. Lineage (NCBI taxonomy): Eukaryota > Metazoa > Chordata > Mammalia > Carnivora > Mustelidae > Mustela > Mustela erminea. The sequence goes on from NC_045626.1 coordinate 41,576,248, forward strand.
ACTTATCATTTCTAACTGATATGGAGCTTAATATGAACTTTTATGTGTCCAATTAAAACACTAGGGAAAACACCACAAGTGCATTCAAGCTTTTCTAGTCAGTCAATCTGTCATCATAGTAAGCATGGCTGTCTGTTCTGCTATTTTCCAGTGCCAGTGTGATATTCACACACCATCTGCCGACTTCCACTTATTGCTATCCAGGCTCCATTGCTGGTTATTCATTTCTCATTTTGGTCATCATAAGTCAGCATGTTTGTGAAAATCCAGTACTGCTCGCTGAACTAATACATGTACAACTGCTATTGAATTTAGGCTTGGGGACATATATTGCTGTTCTGATAACTTCCTATGGATTCATCTTCTACAAAATTCATGGACTAACATATTGTACTGAAAGCATGCAGCAAAATAAGGCACTTGTTTTTCAAGAGGAAAGAATATGAGGGATCACCAGGCACAGTTTTTTCTTTTTACATCACTATTGTTAAAAGTGCAATTTTACTTGCATGCATTGGTTTCTTTTACTTAAAGCTCTTTGAATGCTACCTTTTATTTCAGGGTTCCATATTACTTAGCAATTTGCCTCATAAAAATACACATAAAAATCAAGCTTTTCCAAAGTTCAGCTAAACTCCTAGTCAGAGTTCTGGTTCTCAATATGGAGAGAAACAGCTGCTATTAATAAGTATTGCTTCATATAATTCTTGTGCACAACACCTCACAATCCCTTTCTCTCCTAAATTCAAACAGATAGGGCTAATACAAATTTTAAGTATCTCATTCTTGGTTCTGCTTATTAGCCTCTATATAACATGTCATGATTTAGCAAACTCTTTTCTCCCAAAACCCACAAAGCTATCCAATACCCCTTTTTGTTTTTTTTTTTTTAAAGACTGACTGATTGATCTGACAGAGAGAGAGAGAGCACAAGCAGGCGAAGCTGAAGAGGAAGAAGCAGGCTCCCCGCAGAGCAGGGAACCAAGGCAAGGCTCCATCCCACACCCTGAGATCATGAGCTAAGCCGAAAGCAGATGCTTCACTGACTGAGCCACCCAGGTGCCCCCCAATACCTCTTTTAAAAACTCAGATGCAAAGGATGATTTACTTGTACTCCTCAGGTTATAGTGCATATGCACTGCTTATTTAATTAGTTTCTCCTTATCTTTTATATTATCTAAGGGAAGGTCTGAAAAGAGTCTCACAGTTTTGCATAGTTTTATAATAAGAAGAGAGCCTCAAAGTTCTGGATGCTCCATTTAAGACTACCCTGTCTTTGCCTCCGTGACTCCATGGTCAAATACGATCACTCCTTGAACGTCCCCCTACATTCATGCCACTCTTAACTTCATCACCACTGGTATCTTGTGTCATAAATACTAGTCTTATTTGTCCTCTATTTCCTCATTTTGTCAGACAACATGAAACGCCAAGTTCATCCCCATTACCCCAGATTCTTACTTCTATGCTAGTCTGTATATACCCCTTTTGCGAGCCCCACTTCCACTCCTCCCAAAGTCCTGAAATATTTCCCCAATCTCCTCTTCATCTATGACAGTTCCATGTTCTTGCTATAAGTGGAATCCAGCTGTCTCTGGAGGATATGGTCTCATTTACAGCCCTTTCAGATGGTGTCTGTTTTCCCTTCTAAATTGTGTTCCACTGTATTTGGATGTGGGGTTTTATCAGTTTGCTACTGTTGTTGTGACAAATTATCACAAATATAGTGGTTTGAAATAACACAAAATTATTACCATACAGTTTGGGAAGTTAGAATTCTAAAGCAGTCTCGCAGAACTGGGTTCCTTCTTGAGCCTGAAGGTGGGAGTTTGTTCCTCTCCTTTTCCAGATTCTAGTATGCATCAGCTACTTTGGTAGCTGAAATCCTTTACTTTCCATCTTTGATTGATCCTGTCTTCCTTTTCAATTCCAGTCATTCTCACCCACAGTAATGCCTGGGAAATTATCATTACCCAAACAGGATCTTTTCCATAGTCTCAATTTGAAACATTTCACTCTGAAACCTCTGCCACTTATCCATCAACTACATTTGATCTAGTAATCAGAAACTGATAATCAACCTCCACTGAGAGTTATAATCCACCAGTCTTATTACTTTACACTATGTTCCATCCCTCTGTTACAACTTCCTCTTAAATAGCTTACATAATGATGATCCATTATCATGTCCAAGACAGAGGAAAAGGAAGAAAGAGAAAGAGGAAGGATCAAGGGGAAGAGAAAGAGGGAAAGAAAAGAAGGGAAAGAAAAAATCAAGGTAGAAATAACAGAAGGAAGGAGGGAGGCAGGGAAGGAAGCAGCAAAGAAGGAAGGAAGACAGGAAGGCAGGCAGACAGGCAGGCAGGAAGGAGTTCTCTGAATCTGACAGCTTTTCCCATATTAATTGAATCTCCTACTTAGATATGAGCCTACATTTCAAATTAAACACCTGCCAAGGGCGTTTTTAAATATTTGATGCAAATGCCTTCTATTTAACAAGTAAATTAAAATCTAGTTTCACAGAATATGAAAATAATTTTTCACTGTAAGTTTTAGGTAAAAGAGGTTTGAAAATAAGCATACTATCAATTTTTTGAACACCAGAAAAAATAAAAATTATAAACATTTAACTATTTTTATTATTATTTAAAAACTTCTAGTTTAATATAAAATCCCTTCAAAAATGTTTTCTTACACATTTATTGGGTATATTTAAAAATCCATAAATCCATTAAGCTGAGTTTGATGAATCAGGTTATGCATCCCTCCTGTCTAGAAAAATGTTACATTTAATAAAGTCCTATCTTGTGATTCTTCAAATATTCAAGGGACATTTTAAGTTATAGTGTTAATGAAAATGTGGGAAAAATAATTAAACATACTTTATAACAGAGCAATTATACATTCATATTGATAAAACTCAACACATCCTCAATGAATAGTTTTCCTAATATTTTTATCTATAAATTTTCATAAAAATCAAAGCATTCTTTCATGTAAAAAGAATCTCATACTTTCTATAATTACAGAATTTGACAATGTTCTCAGTGACTAAAAATGCAAATATTGAAAATGTTATTTTGGGGGCACCTGGGTGGCTCAGTGGGTTAAAGCCTCTGCCTTTGGCTCAGGTCATAATCCCAGGGTCCTGGGATCGAACCCTGCATTGGGCTCTCTGCTCAGTGAGGAGCCTGCTTCTTCCTTTCTCTCTGCCTGCCTCTCTGCCTACTTGTGATCTCTTGTCTGTCAAATAAATAAATAAAATCTATTTTTTTAATAAATAAAATCTTAAAAAAAAAGAGAATGTTATTTTTAAGGTAGTTTTTTTAATAAAACCTTTCGTTAATTGGAAGGTCAGTAGATTTTTCCCTACAAATTGATTAAATCAAGGCATTATGTTAAGGTCATCATCCAATATTACTCCTCCTTCAAAGACCACCAGTAAATAATGTATTTGACATGATTAATACTCTAGTTCCTGACTAGGTCTCTCCATGTGATGAAGCTTTATATTCTGTAATCACTTAGCATCACACTTCTTATTTTGCTATTTTGGCTGTCCTTTCTAATCTGAAATCCATGCCCTTCCAGCTATTCATTCTGCTCAAATCACTTTAGGGAAGACATTGGGCCCCCAGTGACCATATTCCTGCTGTCCTGTAGCTAAACAATTTCCAAGGATGATGAGTGCTTGAGTAATGCTATTTCTCTTCTATTTATTTAGTTAGTTAGTTAGCTGTTTGTTTTACTTATTTATTTCTTTGTTTATTTATTTATTTATTTATTTTACTTAAATGGTATTTTCTACTTGCAGGGACTGCAGCAGGAAGGGAGGCTCACCAGAAAGAATCTCTAATAGGAAGCAGGACAGTCTCTCTATTTATAGGGTATATTCTTTATTCCTGCATTAGTTATGAATGGAAACAAACTGAAACAAGGCAACATCTCCCCTTTGTATATATCAGAGATTGCAGGAAGTTATACAGTTTTAGAGATGTAACCCAGAAGGCAGGTTAAAGGCTCAAAAATCTCAGGCATGTGGATAATTAAACTATGATAAGACAATTGCAAATATTATTATAGCTAATAAGCTTCATAGATCAGCAATGCAAGGTACAAATTTTCAGTTGCTATGTAGGAGTCAGGTGCATACTGGTTGACTTTGGGAATAATTTTTCTATGATATAGGATCACTGCATGCACATGGGGCATAAGTAGAGAGTATCTGATGCCCCCAAGGGAAACAACTGAGATAAGTGAGGAATTTTTGTCCTAACCAGTTGACTAGATTTGAGTACTGTATTCAAAATAAAAATGAAAACAAAAGGGGCGCCTGGGTGGCTCAGACCCTTTAGCTCAGGTCATGATCCCAGAGTCCTGGGATCGAGCCCCACATCAGGCTCACTGCTCCGCGGGAAGCCTGCTTCCCTCTCTCTCTCTGCCTGCCTCTCTGCCTCCTTGTGACCTCTGTCAAATAAACAAAATTCTTAAAAAAAAAAAAAAAGAAAACAAAAATCAACTGTATATTGCATATTGTCATTGATTGTTTTCAATAATTATCAAAAATCGATATTCAAGTACCAACTATTTAAATGCCATATGAGAAAAATTCATTGGTCATTTTGTTAAGATCTGCTCCATTATAGTATTACATATGACTGAACATAATTATGAAATAATTACCAAGTATTTAATGACAACTATTATCAAATAATGATATGAGTATGTCATAGTCACTTTCTCAGTAATTTTTTGAGTTTATTAGGCAGGGGTCCTCTCTAATCCTCTTATTGCTAACATTTTGGAGCAAGAAAAATAAAACCCCCATGAATGTTTCTTGTAACTTCACTTTTGAAATCAAAGAAGATGATAAATTTAGATAACCTTATCTCAGTGAAGTTTTTCTAAGGATTCAGCAGATGTTGGTTCTCCCTTTTCCCTCACCCAATCACACGGTTTTGGCATAAAGTTCTCTGTTAATCCACTCTCAGGAAGAATATTTCAACTGGGGGTTGGAAGCCATTTTGCCCAAAATAAAATTACCGTTTTTTTTTTAAATATTGACTGTTTTACTATTTTGAAGTTCTTTCTTTTGATACACTTGAATTTTATTATTGTTTTTGACTAAAAATATCCAATTTTTAAGTCTGTTTCCCCTCAAGAAGCATGCATTGAGGATATTCAACAACTGAGAATAGTAACTCTTAATATAAAAGCATAGTCCGGAAAGCAATTTTAAAATCATAAATTATGGATATCTTCCTAATATCTTTGAAAGTAGTTTTGATCATTTACTATTTTAATTTGAAATACATATTTTTATTACACATTTTATCATATATATTTTTAAAGTGATTTTAGTACTCATTCCACAAGTACACTTACAGTTTTCTTCACTTAAAAATTAAATGCATGGGGGCGCCTGGGTGGCTCAGTGGGTTAAAGCCTCTGCCTTCGGCTCAGGTCATGATCCCAGGGTCCTGGGATCGAGCCCCGAATCAGGTTCTCTGCTTAGTGCAGAGCCTGCTTCTCTCTCTCTCTCTCTCTGCCTGCTTCTCTGCCTATTTGTGTTCCCTGTCTGTCAAATAAATAAATAAAATCTTTAAAAAAATAAATAATAATTAAATGCATGTACAAACTGTATTTTTGAGAAGATAATCTCTTCAAGGAATATATCAGTGAACATGGGTCTTATAATATAGAGAATAACATTAATTGTTACTCACATACAACCACATTTACATACATCCTTTGAGATTCCTGAAACTATGAACTGTATACTGACACACATAGTGAAACAGATATGGTTTCTTAAATTCTCCCTAATTCCAAAAATAAATGCAAAAAGATCTCAATGGTTTACAGATAAACTCTCCATTTTCTGTAAAATAATTATTGTGTTACTTTTTTCACTTTTTCTTCTTCTTTTTTTTTTTTTTTTTTTTTTAGGTATTTGAAGTAGGGTCACTGAAGTTCCATCACAAAACTTAAATAAATTAATCAAGCTTATAAATTTAAAAGTCAAATAGGATTATACCTACCGCCATCAAAACAAAATGTTTGATGATGTTTTGCTTTGATTTTATTTTTGTCTTTGAATTATAAGTCCCAGCTTATACACACATCTACTGTGAAGGTTTACTTCTACATAAAAAATAAGAATTCACACAGATGGTAAATTTTGAAGTGTAATAAATGGATACATGAATACAAGCACGATTAGATTTCCAGCTGTGACATGTGGAACAACAACTTTTGATAAAAATCCTTCATGTGTATCTCCTTTATGTCCATTTTTGAGCAATCTGATTACTCACCCAGTCATAGAAGCAGCTTAAAGAGAGTCTGTGCTGGTTTTGTTTACCAAACACATGGCAAATGATCTGCAAGTATGCTGAAGTTCTGAACCAAAGACAGCTACTGAAGCGAAGCATGCAACTTAAGAACGCTGTATCTCCTATGTGAGTGTATGCTTTCCCCCACCCCCCATTTAAAAAACTAAACAAAACAAAACATTTAGTACCATTATATACATAATTTCACAATATACATTTTGTGGAAGCTTTTCATATAGTAACTTTTCATAAAGCAACATTTAAGTGATTTGTTATAAGAACACATTATTCTTAAGGGAAAAAGAAAACCAAAATAAAATGGCTCTAGAAACAGTGATTTGAAATTCATTGGATGTAGAAAAATTGAAAAGCAATAGAGACATAAAATTTCTGTATTTTCTCTCCATGTAATATTGATAAAAATTCATTAGAAATGATAATTTATAAGCCCTAAAACAAAGCAAACTCTTAAAGTTTAATTTTCTATTTTCTCTTTGTAGTAATGGGAATAAAATTCACACAGCAGAAGGATAATGCACCCCATAATGTGACATGATGTACTGAGAATATGGTATTACATTTCTAATGATACGCTTTCCAAAACTGTCTTTATTATGCCATGGAGAATCCTGCCCTTAGAGAATGCATCTGTTGAAGTGGATAGGTCATTTAACAGTCTTAAAATTTTAGTTTTTTAGATTCTAGCACTAAGATATTTCCTCTATCAAGGTGTACAAACAATGACACAGAAATTAGTAAGAATAACAAAATACACACACAAAAGAGAATTTAAAACAGGACCAGTAATTTCTCTATCTCTGTATGGATGTCTCTTTAATCTCTCAAGTAGTCGTACCGTTAAAAAAGTGTCAATATGACACTGAGTGGCTCAGTTTGTTAAGTGTCTGCCTCTGACTCAGGCCACCATCTCAAGGACCTGGGATGGAGCCCTGCATTAGGCTCGTGCTCAGCAGGGAGCCTCTCCCGCTTCCCCCTGCTTTTTTTCTCTCTCTGTCAAATAAATAAATAAAATCTTTTTTAAAAAGTGTCATATAACAAAGTAAAATATTTTAATTTGCAAATTTTATATGCATATAAGACATATAACCATGTTAATTATATATATTATATCTATATGACATGTATATTTTATATATATATATATATATATAAAACCTGGAATAGTATATATTTGCTTTTGAAAACAACATTAAGACAATTTTATGCTGATTACTGAGCCATTTCTTCTGTCTCACACCCATCTTTCAAAACTCATGGTACTGGGGCTGGGATTATGCATTTGTTCTACTTTTTATATTACTGCTACATTTAATTAAGAGCAAGAGCTATGGAGAAAGACCAAAAGTCTGAAGACCTTTGAGTGGTTGTAATAAATCTAATTTGCTCATTGTTCTTCTCAGTGTCACCCTAGCAACAGTGCTCATTCTCCAGGGATAGGTAGTTAAAATGGCAGTGTTTGTTTTCAATTTCCTGCTAGCACTAGCCAGCTGGGGCCTCAACCTCCAAGGTCTAAGTCAAGTGTCCTCACCCGCACTTCTGAAATCTTCAGACAACAGCACTTGCCTAGCAGTACATTCCATAAAGCTGAGCCCTGTACCTATGGGATCATTTTCCCAAGACTCTGGGTTCTAACCTCCTCCTTCTGTTCCCCTCAGCCTTAGATGTGGTAGCTATTTTCTGGAGTTACTACTTTTGTGTTGCCTCAGGGTTTCAGTTTTCTCTTTTTAGTTCAATTTTTAAAATCATCATGCTATTTTCTATCTGTTAAAAATTTCCAGTTTCTGATAAGATTTGTAGAGGACTGAAGGAGAGTTCCTTGCACCCTTATTACAAGATAATAGTGGAACACACTGAGAAATAACTGACTACTCTGAACACAAAAGAGAACTGAAATTGTAAAGTGAAGTAAGTTGAAATCTGGAGAACAATAGGTACCCTCAAGGAGAAACAGGATTAGAGCATGGGATGACTAGAATAGAGGTCACTGAACGCCAAATACATTGATGAGAAGATCCAGGCAAAAATGATTAAAAATTGCTAAACACTGAGCTTGGATCAAAGAGAGAGTTAAGAAGTCTCTGGGGGCTGTATTCACACCCTCTTACAGACTTTTCCTACAGAAATGTCTCAAGGTACTCATAGGGATGGTGATGGAATCTTGACAATTTTTCCTGAGGACACAGTGCTGACTATAGGAAAATAATTGCCACTAACTAAAGTCCACCAAAGCAATGTCCACTGTTGTCAAAGAAAAATTTTAATGAGACATTAAAAACCACAAGGAAGACTTTATTTAAGGTTATTGAAACAGGAGTCAAGAACATTGGAACAGAGGAGAGAGACTGAAATCAGCATTAAATCCTGGAGGGAGCTATAGGAAAAGTTCTGAGGGACTTTTTTGGTGGGGGGGGGTGGGGGGGTGGGGATGTCGATCAACACAATTAGGTCATTTGTGCTTAGCAAAGCTAGGCTCCCACTTTCCACAGAAACTGAGAAAGAGGGTTATTACCTTCTTGGGTGATTGATTACATTTCAAAGAAATCCTCCCAGTTTTTTTGAAACAGACATTCTTAGACTTTAAAACTGGCAAGAGGATGGGAGAGGATTTACATCTCCAAGGGTCAGAGAAAAGTTGCAAATTTTCTAAAGGAAATCCTCAGAAAGGTAAGTCCAGGGTCTAACATCAGGATGAAGCCTGCCTGAATTGTAACTGCTTTGCGGAGAAATTTAGGCTCTCTTGGTCACTATCCACTCCCCACCACACTACAAAAAACAAAGGAAGAAAACAAACAAACAAACAAACAATTAAACAAGACAAACAGGCAAGTAAATTATACGTAGGAGTACTGGAAGAAACTCACTATATCTGTGAAGAGAAACAAGAAAAATAAAAACCCTACCTGTAGGGCAAGGGCATGAATACAGGGCTACATAGATAGAGAAACAGCTTTGAAAGCCACATTCTCAAGACATGAGGTCAGAAAGCCTACTGAAGACTGACATTTAATCAGTACCTATCTCAGGAATGTCCCTGCTCCTATGCTCCCACCATCATGCCAACAAGCTACTTGGAATATCAATGGTTCAATACACCTAGGATTGCTGGAAATCAGATTATCTCTAGGGATTACCACCACCACCAAAACAAAAACTAACAAACAAACCCCAAACAAACAAAAACATAAAAATGTGTGGTATAAAACTAGATTAGTGCTTAGAGGGTTATCTATAAAACGAAATGCTTGCATTAGAAAATAACAAAGATTTCTAATTACTAAGCAAAACTTCTCCCTTAAGAGACTAGAAAAAGAAGAACAAATAAAATGCAAAGGAAACAAAGTAAAAATCAACAAAATCGACAACAAAAGGAAATAGAAAAATATAATGAAATCAGAACTGGTTCTTGGGAAAGATAGGTAAAATTGGTACTCTAACAACAACAATAAAATGTACTCCAGCTAAGCTAAGCTGATCAACCATATGGACACCACCACCATCACCACCAAATATATATATTTCACAGTATCAGATGTGGGGAAAAAACAAAAAAACAAACATCAAACAAAAGGCAGTGCTGCTGAGCCCAATCAAACACATGATAAGGAAATATAAAAAAAAAATTATGCTTATAAATTTGACTACCTGGATGAAATATGTCAATACTTGAAATACATACTTTACCTAAAGCACATTCAAGAAAGAAAAGATAATCCAAAGAGATCTGTGTACGTTAAACAAATGAACACAAACTTCAAATTATATAAAAAACAACAAATCTTTAACAATATATTGACTCAAATGCAGTATAATATCAATTGAATAATATATTACAACCACATCAGATTCATCCCAGGAATGATTAAACAAACACTGGAAAATCAATCAATATGGCTCACCATTTTAATAGAATATAATAGTCTCAATTGATATAAGAAAAATTTGAAATCCCAGAAAATTAAGAATAAAAGGAAATATCCTTGGCCTAAAAAGGGCAAGTAACCAAAAATAAATAGATATTAAAAGCACAAAAATCCCCCAAAATAAAAAATAAAACAAAATTCAACATGTATCTCACATACACATACTAAACAATACTTAACTCAAAATGTTCACAAACTTCAAATCTACACAATCTCTACAAAGAAATTTTTTTTTAAAATATTTTATTTATTTGTCAGAGAGAGAGAAAGAACACAGCAGGGGGAGTGGCAGGTTGAGGGAGAAGCAGGCTACTCTGCTGAGTAAGGAGCCCTATGTGGGACTCCTTTCCAGACCCTGGGATCATGACCTGGGTCCTGGGTCTAAGGCAGAAGCTTAACCAAATGAACCACACAGGCAGATCAAGATTTTTTTTTTTTTTTTTAATGAATTTTAACAACCAGGGTTTCAAGGAGAAGTGACTGAATCTAGGACTGGGGCAAGGGAAAAAACAAAGTAAGCCTGAAGCTTATCAAAAAATAAGGACCAAATAAATAAAATAGATAAGCAAATAAATGAATGAATAATGGAGAATGCAAAAAGAGCAAAGAACTGAAAGAGTTCCTAGTCTTTCCTACAGAAGAACTTCAAGCAATAAATATATAAAAAAGGACATAGAAAGTGATCTTCAGAAATCCACCATAACAATTACTGTATCCAAGATATGTAGATGAATGCTAAATTAAAAGACAAAACTTTAAAAAGAGCAGGGTTTTTTTCATAGTTTCAAAGTTATCAAAGTTATCTCCTCCCCAATATATTATTTATTAATTCCTGTGGTTGTTTAACATATATTTACAAACTCTTTGATATTCTTCCTGCAGTAATTGGAATTTAATTCCCCTCCCCATGAACTTAGTGACTCCCTTCATTATTCATTTAAATAGAGTACAGAAAAGGAAAAAAAAAAGTAATTTTACAGTGGAGAAACCCAGGAGACATCACCTTAACCAACTGATCAAGGTTAACATCAGACTGTGTTAATATGTGTCTCTGCTATGAAGGTACTTCACCTCTGTGGTTTTCAAAAAATCATGATCCCAATCCAATCAGGTGAAAAATAAGACAAACCCAAACTATGGGGCATTCTACATAAGAACTGACCAGTCTTCTTCAAAAATGTCAAGGTTATAAAATCAAGCAAAGACTGAAAAAATGTTAAAAGCTTGAGGAGATTAAGGGTTCAAGGCTTATAAATGTAATAGGGTTTCTTGCATAGAAAATCGTGGAAGAGAAATAACAACAACAAAAAAGGTATTATGGCAGGGGGAACTGATGAAATCTGAATATAGTGTATAGCTTAATTAATAGTGTTGTGTACCAATATTAATTTCTTGGTTTTGATCATTGCACCAGATTAAACAGATACTGACATTAGAGAAAGCTGGGTAAAGGATATATAGGAGCTCTTTATACTGTGACTATTATTTTTGTATAACGAAAATCATTTCAGAATGGAACAAAAGAATGATAATCTGTTTTCCTGACTCAATGCAAGTGTCAATGTAATCTGATACTTGGTAATAGGAATGATCCCCCAAATCAGACTCTCATAGATGGGGTTCTGGGATTGTTTTCATTTATTTCTTGGGTTTTAATTCTGTGCTGATATCCTCAAGGATGGAAAAAAAAAATGATCATCTAGATCAGTTTTGATTATCTTGCCACCCAGAGAAAACCAAAGCACCTTGTATGTTCTGTATCCTACCTTATACATTAGCTAACCTTTCTCACTTCCTTTGATGCCTGACAGATTATCCTTTCAGTCAGTGCTACAACTAGGGAATGCTTTATGGAGCAACAGCTGATCTGCATGCCATATTAGCATGAATGTTTGACCGTTTGACAGAACCCAGAAAAATAAGACTTCAACAAGATAAAAGTTTATTTTTTCTCACATATCAGATATAAGTAGTTAAAGGGTGGGTATTTAAACCACTGGGTCAACCCAAATCCCTTTATCCTGTTTTCTGCAGTTAACTAGTGAATTACTCCCATCTGCATAGTACTAAATAGGCCATCCTAGCATGTTTCCATATTAGTCAAATGGATGAGAAAAAAAAGAAATGAGAGCATGCCCTTCACCCTTAAGGATAGGAAACAGACTACACACAAATCACTCAGGTTGAACATGTCATATTACTTTTCTTGTGATTATATGTGGCTGAAAAATATGGATTTCAGTTGGTCCCAGCTAAAAATTCTATTATTTTAAGAAGGGGATCATTTTATTCAGTGCAGTAAAAATAACCTCCATTTATAATATTTTATATACACTGTTAATAGTTGTCATCTTAATAAAACTTCTGAAATATATGAGATGGGGCACCTGGGTGGCTCACTGGGTTAAAGCCTCTGCCTTTGGCTCGGGTCATGATCCCAGGGTCCTGGGATCGAGTCCCACATCTGGCTCTCTGCTCAGCCAGGAGCCTGCTTCCTCCTCACTCTCTTTCTCTGCCTGCCTCTCTGTCTACTTGTGATCTCTGCCTGTCAAATAAATAAATTAAAAAAAAAATCTTAAAAAAAAAGTTAAAAAAAAGAAATATGTGAGATGGAAGCATATAGTATTTTTAATTTTTAATTTATTGTATTATTTTGCATTCTCTACCCCTACTACTGACACAGTTTCTAGTACATATTATATAGTCAATATCCTTAATTTATATCTATATTATAATTTTACTCTAAAATATTTAATTTTACTCTAAGTTTTACTTACATAAAGTATTTCATAATCTAATAATATATTTTATTATACTCCATTTCTACAATGATACTTATAATATTTGGGAGAATTCCATTCTATGTCTGTTTCATAATTGTTGACCAAATGACTGTTGTCTTTTTATTTGTTTTTAATTGAACACTAGTCCGAACAATGCTATAATAAAAAACATCTTTATAGGCAAATCTTTGTATATGTCTATAATTATTTCTGTATGATTAAATTCTTGGAAGAAAAATTTCTGAACCAAAAGATTTACACATTTTGGTGTGTTTTGATGTAAAAAGGCAAACTGCCCTTCAGAAAGTCTATATACTCATTCATGATGAATTGCCCAGCAATGTTTCAGTGTTATAACATGTTTGACAATACTAAAACAGCACAGCCTAATTGTTCAACCATATCAAATATTTTTAATTTAAATTGGTTTATTTCTTATTGATCATTTTATGTATTTATTATATTTTGCCTGTGATATTGCAGTAAGGGAGTAAAATTGACAAACTTCACTTCAGGAAAATCAATAGTTTGAAAAGTTGCAATCAGAGACACAATACTTAGTTAAGAAATAGTATTTTATCTTGTTACTTATTTAAATTGTTAGATTGAGACTCCTCAATTTTTGAAACTAAAAACATTACCATTTTTTTTCATTCTATTATGTTATTATTTGGGGAGAACACTTCATTTTCTATTTACTTTACATTTACGTTTTCAAATGTGATGAGTCTCTAAATTGTTATTGTTTCAAAAGTACAAAATAAACAATGGTGATTTCTACAATAAATTTACAGTTACTATGTTAAATTGAATTTTACATATATTTTTACTACCATATATGCTAAACAATTGAATAGTCTTCCTTAAAATTAAAAATATATTTTAAAATTTTAATGCTATTAAGCAGTGAAAACATTTGAGAAGTGAACCCACACAAAAGACATCGGTTTCTTTACCTTACTGGCCATTTGGACTATAAAGATTATTGTTCTATTTTCATTAGTAATCGCATGTTCATTTATGTGATCATTCAAAAGGCATTGATGGAGGCTTTTCTTTAAAAGAAAAAGGCAATTTTATATTCCTCTCCTCTTTTGTAACCCACTGTAAATATAGAAAATTATCAAAAGAAGAAATAAAAAAGAAATATTAGTTTTCGTTAAAACAAGAAAAGAGCCAAGGCACAAATTACAAAGGTACAAATGTTGAAAAATGTATTCTACACATTTAGTAATGACTAATGAAGGAAACAACTGTGGAGGCCGAGAAAATTAAGGCCATCTCACCTCAAGTTTAGCTGATGTGGGAAACAGAGGCAGAAGAAAATCATTAAAATTCCTCACCTACTGACAAGCCCTTGAAACAGACAGAGTGGCTCTCCCCTGTGGACTTAACTGCCCTCACCTTGAGATTTTTCTAAGGACAATCCTAGCCTGACCAACCCCCTACCCCAACAGGTCCTACCAGGATCCTGTTAGTCTACTTTAACAATTCCTTTATCTCTAAACCCCCAAGATAGTGTCGAGAACCATTCCCAAGTATATGGCCCAGTGATATACATCTAAAGGGTCTCACGAGAAGATTTTTACTACTGGTAATAAATAACCTTTCTCCCAATAATAGCTAGCCCCTCAAGATCCTAGAGACCTTGCTTCCAAAAATCCTTGGAGACTTACATCATCCATAATCCCCTTTGTCCTCACCCACCGTGGAGTCCACCCCTACTCTGCCTTTAAAAACTCTGACTGTAATTTGGTTGGGGGTCCAAGTCCCTACTCCGCTGTGTCAGGTATACTTGGGCCTAAGCTTAAGTTTGTCAAATAAACCCTCGCATGATTGCATCAGTGCTTGGCTCCTTGGTGGTCTCTCAGATGCGAAAACGAAAACTGGGGCATAACACAAAAGAGATCAGTGTGCTTCTCAGTTTGGGGACAGTGAGCTAATTGCTAGAGTTCCAACTGCTTACATAGTGAGAACTCATGTAGAGGTATTAAATCTAGAGGCAAATGCCTGGACTGGATTAATAATAATTACAAAGAAACCAGCATTGCTTGATTCATCCATAAATACTGAAAAAAATCTAAAAAAAAATTAAAAAGAGGAAGGAGAAGGAAGAGAAGAAAAAGAAAACAAGAACAGGAACAAGAAGGATGGAGAAAGAACTTAATATGCATAAATTATGAAAGAGTAGAAATAAAATCATCTGACAATTGTAGAAACAAATGCTTCTCCTGTTCCTAACAAAATTAAGAAATCATTCAGCATGACCTGTCTGAAAAGTTTTAAGAAAAAGATGGAGCTCTGCATTTGTTTTCAAAATTATTGAAAATGAACATGCTACACTCTAATTCCATTGAACCAAAATAAGAAAATATATTTAATATATATTAAATACATACAACACAATCCATACTTATTTTGTAAAAGAATAAACAGTCTTAGAGAGCTTGTGAAACTAAGAGAAATCGCCAAAGTGAAGAAATAGTCACGCTCAGGGTGCCTGGGTGGCTCATTTAAGCAGCTGTCTGCCTTTGCACTTGTCATGATCTTAGGGTCTTGGGATCAAGTCCGATCTCAGGGTCACTGTTCAGTAGGAGTCTGCATCTCCCTCTTCCTCTGCCTCATCCCCACTCATGCTCTCTCTCAAATAAATAAAATCTTAAAAAGAAAGGAAGGAAGAAAGGAAGGGAGGGAGGAAGGGAGGGAGGGAGGATTGGTCATGCTCAAGAGGGAGATTACAATACAAGATGTCCAAAAGAGCACACTTAAAATGTGAGTGGTGAACTCTATAAACATAAGCTGCATTTGGGGTTGCAAGAATATAGGGACAAAATGCCAAGGAAGAAATTATCAGATTAGTCAGGATATCAGAGCAGCAGCAGTCATGATGGTCAGTTCCTCAGTAATTATAGCAAAATGCAGTAGAATAGTTCAGTGCTACCCTACTTCACAACTCTACAAGGCATTTCTCTGTGAGCACTCTTCAAAGCACAACTCCAAGATTACAGAACAAACAACACTTCTCAGAGGTATGAAATTCAGTGACCTTAACTGGAATCACTGCTTAAGTGTCTGAATCAGTGAAAAGACAAGATTATAAGAGGCAAACCTAGAAGAAGAGTTTGTAAATTTCCCATCTCTTCTGTTTTCCATTGTTACTGAAATAGCACAAGATAGTGCTTCTCCCCTGTAACCCACATATGCATCACCTGGGAATTTGTTAAAAATGCACATTCTAATTTGGTAGGTCTGAGATTCTGCATTTCTGTAAAGTTCTGAGAAGATGCTAATGCTGGTTTATAGACCATGTTTAGGATACAAAGGGTTAAAATACAAGCATAAATCTGATTCTTCTACTCAGTTTTTATGCTATGTAGGGTATCTTAACTCCAAAACAGAACTGATTAAAAGAAAAAAAAAAAGAAAGAAAGAAAGGAAATCAGATATTTAAGGAGTAATACCTACATGAAATAATGTAAAACAAGAACCAAAATTAGTAAAACAGAACTTTAAACATGAATAAACAAAAAAAAGAATGTTATTGCATATACATTACAAAATGGAAGCTATACTCTTTAAAATAAAAATTAAAAACGTAAGTAAAATTTTCCATAACTAGATTGCACACAATGGAAGAGCAAATAGATAAACTGGAAGAACAAAGAAATTCTTTCACTCCTGAAAGAGTTGGGAATATTAAGACTCAGTGCAGAAAGCTGGAGAGAGAGCATCACTCTTACCCTCAAGTAGGCAAAAATAGAGAAAAACAGCAAAGTCACATCTTCAGACCAACAGTCTAAGAGCAATACATACATCATATATGTGTGTATATGCACATATATACACATATATGTGTATGTATGAATGTGTTAGAAATTGATTTTCTTTTGATGGCTGCATAGTATTCCATTGTGTATATATACCACATCTTCTTGATGCGACAACATGGATGGAACTAGAGCGTATCATGCTTAGCGAAATAAGTCAAGCAGAGAAAGACAACTATCATATGATCTCCCTGATATGAGGAAGTGGTGATGCAACATGGGGGCTTAAGTGGGTAGGAGAAGAATCAATGAAACAAGATGGGATTGGGAGGGAGACAAACCATAAGTGACTCTTAATCTCACAAAACAAATTGAGGGTTGCTGGGGGGAGGGGGTTTGGGAGAAGGGGGTGGGATTATGGACATTGGGGAGGGTATGTGCTTTGGTGAGTGCTGTGAAGTGTGTAAACCTGGTGATTCACAGACCTGTACCCCTGGGGATAAAAATATATGTTTATAAAAAATAAAAAATTAATTAAAAAAAAAAAGAAATTGATTTTCTATTAACTTGCCAAGATAATTAATAAAAGATCGTTGTTGCTGCTGCTAGGACAACTGGACACCATATCAAAAAAAAAAAAAAAAAAAGCAGAAAATAAATTTTGGCTCATGATTCATATATTTATACTTTCATACATATATATACATACACGTAAAACATATGCATGCTTCTATATATTTAAACATATGTGTAAAGAAGCATAGATATGTATATTTATGTATATATATATGAAAGTAAACTCGACTCCATACTATATGATTTCAAAAATATGACACTTTTGAGTTTTCTTAATCTGATGGATAAAAATGCTGTTTTAGTAGTTTGCTCGTCTTACTATGTGTCACATTATCTTTCCATATTTCTATTTCATTTCCCTGAACTGCCAGCATCTATCTTTTGACTACACATATCTTTTGCCCATTTTTAAAACTTGGGTTTTTGTTTTTTTCTCAATTTTTTCATAAAATTCATAGGAAATTCTTGATACATAGTATCAATTTTTAATAATATACAGAATGTTCTACACTAAAAATGTTATTTAATAAATGCTTTCATTGATATTTTCACATGCTACATGGCAAATTACAACTCAAATATCATTGTCACATTATTTCACAAGTAAACAATGAAAGACAGTTAAATGTTTAAGGAAAACACTACAACAAGAGGTCAGAGGGTGTAAGCAAAAGGTGTTTGGTGAAAATGTGAAAGAGGCACTTGGTCAATCCTTTGTCATCAGCAAACTTTCTCCAAGGAAATGCGTGTTGCCCAATCTGACTTTCTATTCAAATAATAAATCTCTAAAGAAGTATTCCCTTTGTGAACAATTCAATTTTGACAAGAGTCCAGTAGATTATATATCAGATGGAAAAGGATTAAGTAAAAATAATTTTATTTTTTCATTGAAAGTTACCACAGCACTCATTCCTGTAAACTGCATTTAATTCAAATAAATACTGGATCTGCAACTGGTATGTTACTTTCTACAAGTGCATTGTAAAACCCCATCCTCTGCCAACAGGAACATTTTAATGTCAGTGAGATATTGAAGTAATTAAAATATAAACTCCATCCTGCTCCATCTATCTCTATCCAAATGGCAAGTTTATTTTACTGAATCCCCATTATTGAGTGCCAAAATTGCCTATGCCCTATATTAGTCATTTAAAATAATAGGTTCTTCTTTATTACTAGATTCAACATAAATTGGCCAATACATGTAACTGGTAAAATCACAATTGTTTACAGTTAGATATTTCATTTCTTTTAACAATTCTTTGGTTAATTAATATGTAATATAAAAAAGCAAATCAAATTCTGCATAACAATTCTGGTCACAAATATAACATTCTTTTTTTTTTTTTTAAGATTTTATTTATTTATTTGACAGAGATCATAAGTAGGCAGAGAGAGAGGAGGAAGCAGGCTCCATGCTGAGCAGAGAGCCCAATGCCAGGACCCTGAGATCATGACCTGAGCTGAAAGCAGAGGCTTTAACCCACTGAGCCACCCAGGCACCCCCAAATATAACATTCTTAACACTATTTATTTAACCTATAGCTAAATAAACTATAAATAAACTATAGCTAAATATAGTTTAGTATCAGTATCATTAAAGAATTATAAAAAAAAAAAAAACCCAGCATAGCCATAGCAATCATTGTTTTCTCTTTAGTAAATATGGTGGATTTCTCAAATCATCAGTTAATGACTATATATGTATATACATATATGTGTGTGTGTGTGTATGTGATTATTTGCATGTGTTAATCTAAATAAAGAAAGTAAACTGAGGTAAGCACAAATTACCAGAAACTGAGTTTATTTGGGACTAGGAGAGGAATTCTAATTTGGGACATGTAAACTGTAGCAAATGACAAGTTAGTCCTTTGAGGGATTGTGACAGACTGTATTTATAGGCAGGAAGTGCAAAAAGGGGGAGAAGTTCAAGTAGGAAGTTCACTGGCTTGAGAATGAGAAGAGATTCTTGCAGATATTCATTGATCAGAAGATAAGTGTTTGTCTTCTGCAAATCAGGCATGTATAGGAAATCAGTCTCTCAGTTCTTAAGTTCTGTGCTTTTGAGGGTATATGCACGAGATTGTCAATTTCATATCAGGTGGTTCTATTTTAAATTGATATCCTTTCACATATTTCTTATTTTTTCAAAATGCTTGTCATATGTTTGCCATATTAGTTCTACCTCCATATTAATGCACCATTATACAAAACCAGCAATATATCATTCAGAATTGTATACCTCATAATAAGAATAACTGCATATATTTAAAGAGTGATGTGTAAGTTCCAAAGCTCTTCTATGCATATTATTTTAGTTGATCCTTACAACAAACCATGTATAATTGGGAAGGCAGTCATTCACTGGCTATATTTTACTCACAGAAGAATTTGGGATCCCCAAAATTTATTGCCTTGACATTGGTCATTGGTTAACGGGGAACAAGACAGAGATCCCCAAACAACAATCTGACTCCAAAATCAGGGATGTCCTTCTTTGAATCAGCTATCTGACATTAACCACATACATTTAAAAATAAAACGACAAAGCCCTTTGTGGTTTTGCCTACCTTTCTTGATGGGAGGAGATTCAAATAACAAGTAAATTTGTGATGCACATGGTCAATTTTAAATAATGCAATGTACATTTCTGTACCATAAAAACTTCATGATAAATATCCACTAAGATTCTGATAAAAATTACAGATCAGATGTTGATGTAAAATATTGTTTTACAATTAAATTATAAAAATAAACTGGTATTTTCTGACATGGGACATACAGAACATGGGTTCATATAAATTAAACAAACAGTGCTGAGAATTTATAGAGATTATAGTTCTCTTAATTTATACTTAATAGAACACTATTTCAGTACTTGATAAAAAGATATTCTGCACAAATATTAGTTGACTTTTATACTAGATTTTAAACATTTTAAAGGTGAGATAAAAATGACATCTATGATAATAAATGAAAATTCAGTGGCAACATATTCACTTTTACTTAGTATTTTACAACTCAATGTAAATAAAAAGAAGCATTTCTCTCTCCTACTTCCAAAAACACATTTTGAAATATATGAACCCTGCTGATGACATTTTTAGTCTTTCTGATGATTCTGAATTTCTTCTGTTAAAAAGAAACATGCCCAAAGTAGAGTCACTTATGGTAAGCCTTACCAAGACTTAATACCTAATTGCAGTTTCAGCCTTTCCCAGGAGTGAAATTTTAAACCAATCATTCTGGAATTTCTTGATAAAACCCCCAGTCCTTCTTCCTATGGGAAGGTGACCTTGCCTGAAATAATCCTTTCTTTTCTTTTTCTAATAACTTCCTTGTCCCAATCCTTTCTGCCTATAAAATCCTTCCATTTTGTACAGCAGAATCTTCCATTTGTTAGGTGGGATGCTGTCTGATTCATGAATCATTGAATAGAGTCAACTAGATCTTTACTCAGTGGAATTTCTGTTCTTTAATACTTGAGTTTCTGTAGTTATATCAACTAGAGCTCTGTTCCTTGATTCTTTTCAAGTTATCTGATTTTGTGGATCTCTTTTTAATTCACAAAAGTGAATTTATTGCTTTTTAATCATAGGTAACAAGACTAACACACTGAAAAACTATGTAGGATATTGTGCTTTATAACATAGATTGATGTGGGAAACAAAGGCAGAAGAATAATTATTAAATTTCTTACTACCTACAGCCCATTGACAAGTCCTTGAAACAGGTAGAGTAACATTCTTCTAGGGACTCAACTGCCCAGATGTTAATACTTTGTTAAGGGCAAAAGGCAATCCTAGCCTGACCTCTCCCTCTTCCTCCTCTCCACTCTCACCAATCCTGTAAGTCTACTTTAATGTATAAAAATTCCTTTGGAAACTTCCTTTTTCTCTAAACCTTCCAAGATATGTGTTGGCAATCATCCCCCAAGCATAGGGCCCACCAATTTACCTCTGAAGGTTCTCATGACTAAGGTTTTATTAGATGGCAATAAATGACATTTTCCCAACAATGGCTAGCTCCCTCAGGGTCCTGGAAACCTTGCTTCCAAAATTCCTTAGAGATTTATGTCTCCCTAACCCCTCCCAACTTCAAAGCATATAATGGGCCACTCTTCATGACCCCAGTGCAGCATTTTCTGCTCAAGGGTCCTGTCCCTGTGCTTTAATAAAATCATCTTTTTTTTTTTTTTTTTTTTTGCACCAAAGACATCACAAGAATTCTTTCTTGGCTGTCAGCCTCGAACCCTAATGTCTTGCCTACACCAGAGATATGTATTACTGAACTCAAGTTCAATCTGGTTCCCAAGTGACAGTTCAGTAAGTCAAGGGACAAGTTATTGAAGCCAACAATATAACTTAATTCCAGAAGGCTAGTTACATGAGAAAATGGCAAACTAATGTGTCAAATAACCATCTTACCACCTTGGTGCAGGCAGGAGATTTTAAAGGGGAAAGGAAGAGGAAATAAATCTCAAAGGTTAAGCAGATGAAATCAAAGATTAATTATTATAATTCTTCAGATGAACTTGTAGGTTCTAGTTGTGGTTATCTGTCTTGATCAAGTCCCTGGCTGTGGTCACATGGTCATATGATTTTCTTGTGCTTTTTTTTTTTTCTTTTAAAGATTTTATTTATTTTTTTGACAGAGAGAAAGGGAGAGAGAGAGAGAGAGCACAAACAGAGGGAGCACAAAAAGGGAGAGAGAGAGAGAGAGAGAGCACAATGCAGAGGGAGAGGGAGAAGCAGGCTCTCCAGTGAGTAGAGAGCCTGATGTGGCGCTTGATCTCAGGACCCTGAGATCATGATCTGAGCCAGGGGCAGACGCTTAACCAGGTGAAACACCCAGGCACCCCTGTCTTGGGCTTTCAGGTAAGTGTCAGTTGCATTCTTTTAGTTCCCTATAGAGCTTAAAAAAATATTATTGTCTTGGTTACAGTTTAATCTTTAAATTGCATTTCAGTTACATGCAGGAATGTTGACATAGCTTGATTTATGTTGTAGGTCAGGGTTTCTTCAGTACAGTTTACCTTACTTTAAAACAATTCAAGACAGAAAAGAAAAGGGAGGTTCAAAATAACATTAGTTCTGCAACAAATAAATGTATTTGATGTGCAACCCTATTCTAGGCACAGAGCTCCTAAAACCCTTGGAATTTCCTGTGATAAGAGCAATAAATGCCTTTTGTTATGTTAATGAGTCAGGTTACCTAAGGATGGAGGCTGGTTCCCGAAGGAACCCCATATGATTAAGAGGCTGGATCTTTCAGCACCCACCTCCAAACTCCAGGGAGGGAAGAGGAACAGCAAGCCAAAAAAAACTGCCAATGGTCAGTTATTTAATCAATCATAACTATCTAATGAAGCCTCCATAAAAACTCAAAATTCAGGGTTCAAAGAGCTCTGGGTTGGTGGACACAGAGGTGCTGGGTGAGTGACACACCTGGAAAAGGCATGAAGCTCTATGCCTTTTCCTCATATGTTGTCCCATGCATCTCTTCCACCTAGCCATTCCTGAGTTCTGTTCTTTTATAATAAACCCACCATCTAGTAATTAAAATATTTCTCTGAGTTAGACCTTTTAACAAGTTAATCAAACCCAATGAGGAAGTCTTTGGAAACTCTGGTCTGTAGCCAATGAGTCAGAAGCCCAGATAATAATCTAGGTTTTTGACTGGGGGGATAAGGCATTCTTATAGGACTGAGCCCTTAACCTGTGGAATCTGATACTGTCTCCTGGAAGATAGTGTCAGAATTGAATCAAATCATAGGACATAGCTTGTGTACAAAGAGTTGCTTAATGCAATTGCTTAGTGCAGTTCATCCCTTGCAGTGGAATTGAGTGTCAGAACACATATTTACCCAGAAATTGCTAGGTGAGGTAAGTATCTGCCATTTGAGAAGATAATTCCATGTTTTATAATAATATATAAAGAACATCAGTGCTTGACAATACTTTATAAATTATCTAATACCTTTCCTTAATTTCATAAAACTGAAGAACAAAAAAGTTAAAAAACCTGATTGAAATCATGCAACTGGCTAATGCATAAGCCAAAACTAGAATCTGAATCTCTTAACACCTCTGAATTCACTTTTTCCCCCAATGGATTTATGCTTCCCAGTACGACTGACCTCTAACAACCCTTTTTTGAGTGAGCATTCCAAAATATATACTGAATTACTTCTTGCTTAAAAACTACAAATGTTTTGCTTTTGCCAAATTACTCTCCATCGTCTAATGGATACAAATGAAAATTCAGCATTGCATAATGGACCTTCATCTTCTCACTACTTTTCTCATCTGACTCTCTTGCATTTCTCCCACAGGTATTCCTAGTACAAGCAAATTATGCCCCAATACCCAGGCATCCAGGCTTTCTCTTGCCTTTAGGCAATTTGTTCTCATTGGGTAAAATACCTTCTCTCTTTACTGCTCCACAGAGGCTCAGTCAACCAGCAGCCCAATGAAATCTTTCCTAATCACTCCAGCTTAGTTTAGGTCCTTTATGTGGTTCTGTTCTAAACATGTCTATGGTTCTATTACAGCACTTAGCACAGTGCTTTGTATATGTTTTGTATTGGTCTGTGTTGCTTATAAAATTGGGATCTCCTCTGGTATCTAGCAGTGGGCTATTGAATGAATCAATAGTTTAACATGTGTGAAATAATTTCAATGTAAAATGGAACTAGAAAATATGAAATGAGCAATCTCATGCATCTGCTCTCAGGAAAACAAAACTTTAAAGAACTGAGAGACTGATTTCCTAAAAATGCCTGATTTAAATAAGAACAAAACTTATCTCCCGACCCAAAAACATCCATCAAGAATCTCTCTCCATCTTCAGGCCAATAAACTTACTGTTTGGACTCTGGCTAGACTTCCCCCAACCTCCCACTCTGCACTCTTTGGCCATAAATATGATCCACCACAAACATTCAAAGGATTGCCCATAGTTTGTTACAGTTTACATGTCCAAAACTGCAATTCTTTAGCTATCCTGAATTTCATTAATAAACTCAATCCTGGTAATTTGAGCTTGCTTCAGTCTACCTTTTTATTTAAATTGATACATGCTACACTACTTTGTCTCCTTTTCATCTTACTCTCTTAATAGTGTATGTGTTCTCATAATACAATTTGTGCATAACAATCTTTGTATGAATACAATCATCAATAAAGCTAGGTATTACATCTTATGGTTTGCCAAGAACTGACCACTTAGAACTTTAATAATCTCATTTAATCTGCACAGCGAACTAATGAGATTGGTGGTATTATTATGTCTGTTAGACTTAAAAATGCAAATTGCCCAAGTCTCATTGCTAGTGAGAACAGACTTAGAACTGTCTCCCAAGCTTGTTTATCACCAAAGTCTATGTCAAGACACTGCTTTTGTGGCTTAGGATGGATTATAGGTAATAACTCCAAAGGATTTTATAATACTTAGGAAACAAATCCCAATAAAATAATTCCTAAATTCATAGAAATATTTTAGGAAATATGGGGTATTCTTTTCAGGTAAATGGATACACAAAAACCTTTCCTCTGTAGTTCTTTTGAGAGTAGGTGAAGGTAGAAGATAGTTCAATATAATTATACATTGGGGTCTTATCTAAATGAAAAGAAAAAAATGCCCATAGTTAATACTGGAATATCATGTTAAAAATCTAAAGAAAACACACATTGTTGCTTAACTCAGCATATTTGAAGGATTACCCAAGTTACTACTTGCCAACTTTGATACTGTCTCCTCTTATCTATTGCTCAGCTATAAGCTACTCTGTTATGAACTTAAGTAATTTTCAACTCAAGTGGATAATACAACCCATGAAAACATATTTTCATCTTTATTTAATGATTTATTCTCACTGGAAGTTTCAGAGAAGCAAAAACAAAAAACAAAACAAACAAACAAAATCCCTACAAATTATCAGAGAATTTTCCCTCTCTTCAGATAATTACATGGCTGACTTGGGTCAAATGTTGCATGCTTCTTTTGTAGATGTAAACAGACCTTGATCTTGACTTGTCTGTCCTTGTCTAAGAGACTCTAAACACATCTGTCTCTCACTTTTTTATACAAAAGTGGAACTATACTGTATACATTAGCTCTGATTTTGCAAGTGTTACAACAAAGTGTTATAAGAAACAGCAGTGGAGCCAGACTGCTCTTAGCATCTATGTCAAAAGAGCAAGTTACATTCTCAGTTACTTAGTATGACCATCTGTAAACTGGGGGTAAACTATGCGGATGCCTTAAGTACCTAAGGCCATTTATGTAAACTTCTACAACAATTTCTAGCACATTAAAAAAATATATATTATTTACTTGAGAGCGAGAGCAAAAGAGAGAGAGAGAGAGTGTGCAGAGGGAGTGGGAGAAGCCTACTCTCTGCTGAGCAGAGAGCCTGATGTGGGGCTGGATTCCAGGAACCTGAGATCATGACCAGAGCCTAAGGCAGATGACTAATGGACTGAGTACCCAGGCACCCCAATTTCTAGCACATTCTAAACTATTTTTTTTCTTTTTACAGTCTACCATGGTCTTCTGAATTAGAACATACAGACATATGTCATTATTTTTAGTGATTGCAGAGTATCCCAGAGTAAAGAATTACTTTATTTAAATACTCACTCTTCAATTAAATGAAATGAAGAAGTTTTCCTAATACTTCGCTTTGCTAGCCATGGGGCTGTAAATGTATTTTCGAAATTTCTAATGTACTGTTCTTAAATCCCACTGAAGTGGGATTGCTAAATCAAAGATAAAAAAAAATTAATTTACTTTGAAATTACTACCAATAGCAGTTCCAGCAATTTACATAACTGTCAACATTTATGAGTGCAATATTTTTTAACCTTTTTGGGTAATAGCAATGATCTTTTATGGCTTTTCTCATAAATACCCATGTTTATTATTACAAATTCAAGTAGTATGGAGAACCTCAAAAAAATTAGTGTTAATACATGGCAAACAGGGCTTCAGACATTCTGTACTTCATATGTAAAAGACAGAGTGACAGCACGTCTACAAATACAGACACAAAATCTTTAAAATGGTGACATCACACATGCTGTGTTTAATTGGAAACTATTAAAGTTTACTTGAATTAAATAATAAAAAAATTGATATTGAAGACTTTGATGAGTTTCTGAAAAATAGTTCTCTGTCTCAAATATTAGTTCCTGCAGTGTATGTTAATTTCTTTTCTTTTCTTTCTTTCTTTACTTTTTAAAATTTTCCTAGCATATGTTTGGAGCATTTCCAAGTTTAAGAGCCTTAATGAAAACCAGAGTACTCTTCCTTATATAAAACTTAAACATTCTGCATTAAGGCATTTTGAATGAAAAGCTATAAAAGCTAAATAAATAAATGAAACAGAAGTTTTTCCTGATTGTGATGTTAGCATCAGGGGTAGGGTGACCAACTTTTCAGACACCAACCTGAGGCAGTCATGCTTGACTTAGTCCAAAACCCACAAAAATACAGTATATAGTAAATATACATGTACAATTACATTAATATGAAATATGAAAATATTCTTTTGAAATTATGTTATTTTATATTTTTGTTACATATATTCTATTATTTAAATAAAAAAAAGACTAGTTAACAGTGACAATCAATAGAAATTACTAGTAGGATTACTTAAAAATATGTAGGATAAAAATATTATAATATTTTATATTTCTTTCTTTTGTTAAAGCAATTTAACAGTTTTAAAGCTATTATATATTCAAGTTGTATAGACAACATAACTGTGTACTTCAAAAAACACATACATTTAAGATTTTTTAAAAGAGAATATAAATACAACAAAGCTAATTAAACAGGTATTACCTACATTTTATTTTTAAAAATATTTTATATTTTCCCTCTCCCATCAGTGAGACTGACTTTAAAAAGTCATCTTTAAGAATTAAAATAAAGGCAATACCTGTTTTTGCTATTTCTGTTTCTTTTTCTTTTTCTAATATTATTCCTTGAAAGAATACTTCCCCACAACTCTTAGGCATTCTTCTTTTCCTTTATGTGTTGCTGGTAATATTGTATAGATTAAAACATAAAATTCACTTTATTTTTTTATTTTTACTTTTTTAAAGCTTTTATTTATTTCTGAGAGAGAGAGAGAGTGTGTGTGCACAAGCAAAGGGAGCAGCACGCAGAGCAGGCAGAGGGAGAAGCAGGGTCCCCACTGAGCAAGGAGCCTGATGTGGGACTTGATCCCAAGACCCTGGGATCATGATCTCAGCTGAAGGCAGACATTTAAAACACTGAGTCAGCCACCCAGGCATTCCTAAAATTCACTTTAAATATAGCTCTGATTTTATCAAGCTGTATTAAACTGATCACTAGTATTATCCCAATGTGATGACATCAAACTAATAGATTCTCAAGAAAAGTGACGGAGCATAGCATCTTTATGATTTTACTGACTAGCAATAGCAGGTTTTTATACATGTAAAAATCAGCTAGATCTCTAAAAATGGACATTCATTTTTTATTTGTTTTTTAACCTATAGGCTCATTTTCATACACTACACGCTTTCAAACAAGTTCTTTCATTCATAATCCATCATAAAGACTACCCATGAAAGTGCTCATCATTTTTAAACAAATAATAAAACAGAGACCACCATATTAGCAAAGACCATCCTATTGAACAGAATCACATGAGAAAGGCCATGCATGCTACTCTACCAATGTGAGAAGATGAAGTGGGATTTTTTAACAACTATCAGCAACCAAAACCGTGAGATCTGCTGCATATATATTTGCTTCCCATAGAGGAAAGATTTTTACATGAAACAGTAATTAGAGAAAATAAAATAATTTCATGTTCAATGAATCAATTACATATATAGCTATAGTCTTTCTCTGTTTTGAGTTTTTTGTTTGAATCCGTTAGTTAGATGCTAATTTCTACAAACTATGTGCCTCCTTAAAAAGAACAGTAATTATATGTTCTTAACAGCAGAATACATAATTAGTCAATTTGTGAGCATACTGAGTCAATTTTCACAGTTTTCCTGACTTTAATAATAAAACTATATATTTCAAGGGTAATAAATAGCACAATAATTATATTTCTTTACAACAGTAAAGGATGCTTTTACTATCTTAACTATTTTCATTACAAAGCACTTTGAATATACATGACAATTATAATCTCTATTTATATAAGAAAAACTGATATTAGAAAAAGGTAAATGTACCTACACAATGCCACATGATTTTCAAGTGTCATATATTCCATTTAGTCAATATTTATTAAATGGGTACTCTATGTACATACTCTTCAAGGTCCTTCATATAGGTGGTAAACAAGTTGGGCAAGACCCATGCCTCACAGAATTTTCATTCTAGTGAAATGACAGTAGTGGTAGTAGATAGTGTCATAAAATAAACAACTTATTATTTAATAAGTAGAATTTCATAATTCCAGATATACACAAATAAATTATAGTGGATGCTGGGAATTAAGTTACATTGGGTTATTAAAAGTAGGCTTCTCAAAAATATATTAAAAAAAAAAAATAGAAGTAGACCTCTCTCTGGAGGCGGTTACATTCGACGTATTTAGCTGAGACCTCAATGGAATATAAGGATTAAACCAAAGCATTTAATTGCAGATATTTCTTGTCAGAGGTAATAAGTTTGGCATGATCAAACTAAAAATAGAGACTATCTGTGGCTAGAGAAAATTGGGCAAGAGAGGGAGAGGAGTAGGAAAGAATGGGAAGCTGACTAATACCTCATAACTAAATTTCGGAGAGTCCCTTTTCATAAGCCTTTATTCTATTAGAAACACACACCTATTAATCATATCCCTAAACTTTAAAAACAAAAACAAAACCTAAAAACATCTGTAAGGAACTTTTTGTTCTTATATTTATCATCTTTTCTTTGTCTCCATTGAGCTGTTCCATTCTAATTGTTGCAGTCAAACACTGAACAGGTTCTAGGTTTGTTTCAATTAAATAAGAGACCTGAAAGCAAAGGTAAGTCAAGAGCAACTCAGGAATCAACAACACTGAGTAATTAAATTTTTAAGTCAGGAATACATAACCTTGACTTGTTCCAGGACAATGGATGAAACACTGCCAGATTAGATGAAATTTATGTTTGCAAGAAATGTCCAGTTTTCATGATCATACACAGAATAGTCATAATATAGCATTATTAATCCAAAGACAGGACATAGAAAGTATTATATTTGGTTGGGAAATAGGTCAATTCTTTATTTGCCTTTAAAAAATGATGATTTTTTTTAAACTGTAATACCATTACTTTAAGGACAAAGATATTTTCTGTTAAGCCATCTGCATCCACTCCTTTATCTTTCTTACTCCTATGACAAACACATTTCTTAACATATTTATTGAGATACAGTTGACATTCAATGAAATGCACATACTTAAACTTGATAATTTGATAAATTTTGACATAAGTACACAGTGGCAAAACCAGATAAAGAATATATCAATCACTCAAAAAAATCTCCTTAGGAAATATAGATACCGAAAGTTGTAGCCTTACACTGCCTGGCTCCAAAAATTACTATATAGCTGCAAAAATCAAGGCAGCATGGTATTGGTGAAATATAGACCTATTGTTCAATGGAGCAAAATAGAGACAGTAAATGGAACTGCACATATAAGATCAATAAATTTCCAACAAAACTACTGAGACAAAACAAAAGGAAAATGAAATAGTTTTGAAACAAGACTGGATATCCCAATGGAGTAAAGGAAAATAATGTCAATTATTACTTATTATGATCAATAAAAAATGTGCTGAAACTACAAAATACCTAGAAAAATATTTCATAAACTTGGACTAGGCAAAGATTTCTTAAATAAAACACAAGGAACCATACACCATAGGAGAAAAATGTTGCAACACTGAACTTTATAAAATCTTTTTGGTCCTTAAAAGACATCATTAAGAAAATGAAGTATAAGCTGCAGAGTAGGAAAAAATATGTGTGTATCATTTTAACAAAATATATAATATTAAATAATAAAAAACCTTACAACTCATAGTGATAATAAGATAACCTACTTAATAAAAAATATTTAAACAGAAGATGTACAAACATCAAATAAGTATATAAAAAATGCTCCATATTGCTAATCATTGAATTGTAAATTAAAATATCAATAAGATAGCACTACACAACCATGAAAATAACTAATATTAAAAGGTATACAACCATGTTCGAATCTATACATAAAGGAGTGCCAGGGAGGCTCACTGGGTTAAGTGTCTGCCTTCAGCTCAGGTCATGGTCCCAGGGTCCAGGTATCAAGTCCCATGTTGGCCTCCCTGCTTAGTAGGAAGCCTGTCCTCTGCCTGCTGCTCTCTCTCTCTGTCTCTGTCAAATAAACAGGTAAATAAAATCTAAAAAAAAAAAAAAAAGAATCTATATGGAAAGATATGGGAGTTCTGTTTCTGATCTGCCAGAATATACTCTCATAGGAAAGATGACACATAGGTAAGAATTATAATATCTAAATAAAATGAAAAAATAAATAAAAACCTATCTGAAGGCACTGGGGAGTGAAATAAAGCAGGCAGATTTTGCATTAACAGAGACTCTTTATTTTACCTGTCTCCCAACCAGATTAATAGGTCACAGTCATTGTTGTTTGCAATAGCCAAAACTTTGGTACAGAATCAATTCTGTTGGCCCAAAGAACCCTGGGAAGGAATCTATGACTATCACAATCACTGTCAATGTGAAAAATAGTAATGTATATTATGTAAATGATAATCTTATTCCTATAATGATATTATATATATATAATACTATTATTTACATAATAATAAATGAGGGGCAAAGATAACACCAAATTTCTGTAAAAACTCTATACAGATATTTGGGTATCAGGCTAAATCCTGAAATATGTATTCACTTAGCAAATAGCAAGCAAGTGAATAAAAACATGGAACCAAAATATCAGCTACAGCTCAATGCCACTTGGGTCCTACTAAACAAAAACAATCTATACTCTTTGGAAGAGTGAAGGCAGAACTAGCTACATAATTTGTAGCACCCACTGCAAAGTGAAAATGGGGATCCCCTTATTTAAAAATTATTAAAAATTTCAAGATTGCAATGGGATAGTATTAAATTAAATGCAGGGCCCTTCTGAACACAAGGCCCTGTGAGACTGCATGGGTCAATTAAAAGCCCAAGAAGCTAGCCCTGAATGAGAAAGCTTGATCACATCTCACACTCCTAACTCAGCATGCTTGCAAAGCTCCTCTTCTGTAAGCTGCGTGGACACAGATCAACACTAAGTTGCGTCTCACCCACAATTTTTATTTTAGTAATCAAGCTGTAGTGGCAAGACGGAAGAGAGAAGGAGGCAGCAGGTTACAGTCAGGCTTACGGTACATTCCTTAGTAGAGTCGATGACCCTTTCCTCTACATTTTTCCTTCAACATTCTTCACATCCCACCTATGTGAACTTTTCTAGATTTATGTGATTGTATCCATTTGAAGAACTTCTATTTTTCTGTTCTAACCACATTATAACCAAACAAAAAATAATGCTCAAGCTTAATATGAAATCAGAACTCAATTTTAAAGACAGAAGAGGACAGAAGAAGGAAAAACAGCATGGTAGAAGATTATAGCATGGTAGATTAGAGGATTGCCATGATTAATTCTAAGTCAGAAGTCCTTCAAGCTAGAACCTAAATTTGTGAACAAAAGCTTTAAATAAACTATCCAACAGTCCCCAGGAATATAAGCAGTTGTGTTGAATTATGTGAAATGGAAGAGTGAATGTTCTGCTTTTATTTTTGCTCTGAGTGACTTAATGGTACACTACAACATGAAAAAGGAAATAATTCAAACAAAACTAATGAAATAAAGATCTGGAACTTTAAATGCATCTTAAAAAAGTGTAAGAAACAGGATTTTAGGTGAGTAAAATGATAAACTACAGAGCAGATTCTTTTTTATCATATTATGAAATAAAATGAAGTTTATCTACTTTCATTCCCATTTTGAAAGGCACAAAGGAAAATAGAACATAGTATTTAACTATACACCCAAACTTTTAAGAAGGATGGGGTGATAGAGAACTGCGAAGAAACATGAACTCTCTTTTTAGTATGCTTATTTGTAAGCGATATGCTTAAAGTAATTCTGACACTATGTAGATATATTAAGGAACTAAGAAAATAAATGAACACATTTCTTTGTTAGGAACCAGAATTTGCAGTGTAGGAGAAGGAATATACAAATATGGAGTGGGGAAAGGCAAAAAAGAACACCGAATCTTCAGTTGCAGTTTTAACTAGTATTATCTATGTAAACTGATTATATAGTATTATATGTATTTATTATATATTATATATTCAAGAATTCTATTCACTACTTTATGATTTTAAGTATGAGACTGTTTACTCTTAAGTCCTTGCATCTATGGTGCTAGGTGAATGTGAGAAGGTGACAAGGACTGAAAACATTTTGTTGCCAAAAAAAAAAAAAAAGGAAAAAAAGCCTGTTTGTTAGCATTTTAAATATGCTGAAGTGTGTCTCACTACCTTATTACACATTATTGCTTTGTGGGTTTGTGTGCATATATTGTACTGCAATTAAGTCTCCATGCAAAAAAATCAACATCCTGAATTCTAATATTGCTATTTTTTATTTGTTAATGTATACCAGACATGTAAATTATTTAGAAATGAAGAAGATCCTACTAAATATATGTGCATGTTTTTAGGTTTATACAAAGGTTTCTTTCATTAGAAGCAGACCGTTTTGGCATAACTGTAACTTAAAAATTAATGCTAGGGGCACCTGGGTGGCTCAGTGGGTTAAAGCCTCTGCCTTCGGCTCAGGTCATGATTCCAGGGTCCTGGGATCGAGCCCCACATCAGGCTCTCTGCTCAGTGAGGAGCCTGCTTCCCTTCCTCTCTCTCTGGCTGCCTCTCTGCCTACTTGTGATCTCTGTCTGTCAAATAAATAAATGAAATCTTTAAAAGAAAAATGAATGCTAAATAAAATATACAGATTTATTTTGTACATTATAAAATAAAAAAAATACATACATACAAACATCCTCATTGTTATATCTGTAGGCATGCATGTATATTATATGTGCATGAATTTATGAATGTATGAACATATGTGTATGTACAAGCAATCATTCTATACTTCTACCGATTGAAAGGATCAGAAGCAAAGAAACCTCAATAGCAATGAATACAGTTACTGCCCAGATGTTAGTTTCTGGTGCCATTCTCCACTAAAAAGAATCAGAGTTTCTTGGATAATTTGCTCATTTCAGGGTTGGACAAGTTAGGTATGAGTCTCAAATATCTTGTTTTGTCAGAATTTAAGCAAGGGTTAAAGAAAAATAACAGGTTTGTGTCATAAGGACATCAGAGCTTGAAAAAGGTTCCACAGCCTAATAATACATTCACACATACATATATGTATACAAAAAATATAAATAAGTAAAATTAATAGGCCAAAGGAGAGCTTCTTGTTTATAGAATACTAATTGGTCAGTGGTACCTGGGAAATGTAGAGGGAGTGCTAGAATTGTAAAATCAACATTTTGCCAGCATCTTAAAGATGTCACCAATTAAAGACTGATTCTGGCAATTCTGAATGGATGCTAAATCTCATGGGAAATTTTGACGAGTGAAATACTGGCATGGTTTTAAAGTATACACAGACATACCTCATTTTATTTTGCTTCACTTTATTACTATTCATAGATTTTGTGGTTTTTTTTTTTTTTTTTTTTTTTTACAAATTGAAGATTCAAGACTTCAGTGGAGGAAGTAACTACAAATGTGGTGAAAATAACAATGGAACTAGCAGTGGAGCCTGAGATGATAATGTAATCTCATGATAAAACTAGAAAGCATCAAGAGTTGTTCCTTACAGATGAGCAAAGAAAATGGTTTCTTCAGTTGAAAACTACTCCTGGTGAAGATGCCATGGAGACTGCTGAAATGACAACGAAGTTTTTAGAATAGTAACTAAGCCTGGTTGACAAAGACATGACAGGGTTTGAGAAAATTTATGCCAATCTTGGAAGAACTACTGTGGCTAAAATGCTGTCAAACAGCATCACAAGCTACAGAGAAATCGTTCGTGAAAGGAAGAGTCAACTGACGTGGAAAACTTCATTGTTGTCTTATTTTAAGCAACTGACACCAACACCCCAACCTTCACCGACCACCACCCAGACCAGTCAACAGCCATCAACACAGAGGCAAAACCCTCCATTAGCAGCAAGATTATAACTTGCTGAAACTCAGATGACCATGAACATTTTTTAGCAGTAAAGTATTTTTAAACTATCCACATTTTTAAAACATAGTGGCATTGCACATTTAGTAGACTACAGTACAGTGTAAACAATTTTTTTATGCACTGGGAAACCAAAAAATTCATCTGACTTGCTTTATTGCAATATTCACTTTATTGTGGTAGTCTGGAACTAAACACACTGTATCTCTGAGGTATGCCTGTACTCACAGATTGTTTCTTAATTGCAACATCAGAAATAGTAATGTACAGTGGAGAAATCAGACAACAATTTTGACTAAGTGATCAAAACTAGGATCATCAATTAAGCCTAAATGGAAATTGTGTACTTCCAGATGTGATGCCTGAGGAAAGCATAACAGCAATATATAATATACTCACTAGAAATATATAAATGGAATCTACTTATGAAAGAATGTTAACTGACCTGAAATGATAAGTATTTCATCAAAAATTAAAAAAAAATTCTTCAAAAATGTCAATGACATAAAAGACAAAGAATGTGGAAATTATCTAGATTAAAGGAGATTAAAGAAACATGACAATTAAATACAAAACCCAATTCTACTTAGAATCCTGAACTGGAGGGGACAATTATGTAATAAAGCAGACTGGTTCGACTGAGAAGTTTGCAATAAAAACCATTGGTTAGATAGATTTTTATCTCAATGATAAATTTACTGAAGTCAGAAATTAATTATATTTTAGCTATATGTAATTATATCCTTATTCTCATGAAAAACACATTGAGGTCTTTAGAGATAGGGCAATGACATATGCAAATCAGAGGTAATTAGATAGAGAGGTGAGAAATAGTGAGAGAAAGAAAGGGTTAGAGAGGTAAATAGAGCAATGATAAAACATGGGTGGTAAAATATTGATAACTGAACCTGGAAAAAATGTTGTACAAGTATTTTTTTGTTGTCATACTTATGCTTATAACTTTTTCTCTAAGTTTTGAGATTTTGTCTCATTTATGTATTTTTATTTGGTAATGTTTATATCACTGCACTGAAACTAAATATTACAGACATTGAATTGCATTAATTTGGATATCATTATTACATAAGAGACTTGGAAGTTATTTACATAATGAAAGATTTCAAAACTACAGTAGAATGGGCAGCTTCACACAATGCCATTTCAATAATGATTTATTTCAATCACATCTTGTACCACAATGTCGCCAGCTCTAAATAAGAAATAATTCTTGTGTCTAAAACCACTTTGGTGCCTCTGTATTCTGGGAGAAGAGCTTAATCTCCAACTTTCACAGTAACTGGTTGAATCTCTCCACCTTTTCCTTTAGAGCCTGATCCAATATTGTTATTGCAATATCCAAAGTTGCTATTTCAACTATTGCTTGCAATACTTTTCCTTGAGATTTTTCTAGAAGCATAATGCCTCCTTTGGTTACAGTTTTGCCTGTACTCCTTTCAACTGTAATTTGGTCAAAGAGAGGAAGAAACTTCCTAAATGCCTGTCTTGTCTTAAGTTCTCTGCAGTTTGTACTCTGCTTTCCTGCCACTGCACAAGCAAGGTGAAACCCTCTATCCAACCCTTGAGACATGTGAATGTGGGAAAAGGATGACCAGAGCACAGGCAGCTTCTCTAAATTTTAGAAGCATTTCACTTTTCTGATCATGATGTTTACAGTGACAATGTCTTCTGAAAATTGTAGGCATTGCATGATTGCATGGAGTACATTAAGTATAACTTCACATAGTATTATGTATTATAAAATGCAATTGGGGTCAGAATGTTCTAGATATGTCTAAAAAGGACTGGTAATATCCTGTCTAGAAAATTAAGAACAGAATTGCCTAACATATATGTTAGGGACTTTCCTGACTTTTAATCTCAAATTTCAATTCTTTGAGCTTATATGACAATCTTAAGAAAAATAATAATTTAATAAGGGGAGTAATACTTCTTTTTAAGTAGATCATTTTAACTTAGTTATGTGAATCTGGACCTCTGATGAATGAAGTCAAAGAATAATTAAAAAAATGAAGAGATAGTATGACTTATGTTCTTGGTCAATATTGTCAAGATATAAGTTCTTTCCAATTTGAGTGAAATATTCAATTTAATCTCAATCAAGAACCCAAAGTTTTTTTTTAATAGTTATTGATGAACTGGTTCTAAAATTTATGTAGAGAGGAAAAAGATACAGAATAGTCAACACAATATTGAAGACAAATAACAAAATTGGATAATTGACATTTCTTAAGTTCAAGGCTTAATCTAAATCTATAGCAATAAAGATAGTATGGTACTAGCAACACAATAGATAATCTATGAAAGAAAGCATTGATAAACTGGACTTCATTAAAATAAAAAAAAGTCAACTCTTTGAAAGCAAAGTCAAGAGAGTAAGATAAGCCATAGACTTCAAGGAAATATTTTTAAAAGATATATTTGACAAAGGACCGTTTTGCAAAATACACAAAGAATTCTTAAACAGTAAGAAAATAAACACCTATGAAAACTAGGCCTAAAAGCTTAATAGATACTTCTCCAAAGATATGATACACATATGATAAGAAGTTCCACACACAATGTCATCAGCAAAATGCACCTTAAAACAATGAGATGCCACCATGCACATACTAGAAGGGTCAAATTCTAGATCATTGACAACAGCAAATCTTGGGAAAGATGTGCAACACCAGGAACTCTCATTCATTTTTAGTGAAAATTCAAAATGAGAAAGCTATTTTGGAAGGCAATTTTGTGGTTTCTTGGAAAACTACACATATTTTTACCATATGGTTCAGAAAATGTACTCTTTGGTATTTACCCAAAGAAGTTAAAAACTTATGTCCACACAATATCCTGCACACAATGTTTACAGCAGATTTATTCATAATTGTTCAAACTTGAAAGTAACCAAGATAATCCATTTTATTTTATTTTATTTCATTTTGAGGGGGAGGAGAGGCAGAGAGAGAATCTTAAGCAGGATCCACACCCACGATGGAGCATAACATGGGGCTCCATCTCACAACCTGAGATAATAACTTGAGCCAAATCTGAGAATTGAAGGCTTAACCAATTGAGCCATCCAGGTGCCCTGCCCCCACCCTTTCTAAGACAGTTCTTTAGTGGATGAATGATAACAGTGGTACATTTAGACAAGAGGATATTATTTAGTGCTAAAAAAGAAATGAGCTATCAGGCTAAGAAAATATATGGGGGGGATCTGAAATGCATTATTACTAAGTAAAAGAAGCCAATCTAAGACTACATACTATATGATTCCAGGTATTAAAGATTTTGGAAAAGTCAGTGGTGTCTGGGTGGCTCAATTGGTTGGCATCTGACTCTTGATTTAGGCTCACGTCATGATCTCAGGGTGGTAAGACTGAGCTTTCCGACTGGCTCCACACTCATCAGGAAGTCTGTTTGAGATCCTCTCTTTCCCTCTCCCTCTGCCCTTTACCCCCTGCTGTCTCTCTAAAATAAATTTAAAAAAATTTAAAAGAAAATATTTCAGAATAGGCAAAACTATGGAGATAATAAAAAAATCAGGGGCTAGGGGTTGAGGTGTAGGAAGGATGAATAGGCAGAACACAGGAGATATTTAGGGCAGTGATAATGCTCCACATAATATCATAATGATGGATATGTGTGATTATTCATTTGTTCAAACCCACACAATATGCAACATTGAGTAAACATACTCTTAACAATGGTCTTTGAGTGATTATGATGTGCCAGTGTAAATTCATCAGCGGTAACAAATATGCCCTCTGTTAAGTGATGTTCATACTGGTGGAGATTTTGCATATAAAGGTTCAGAGGTATATGGG
Organism: Mustela erminea; assembly: GCF_009829155.1. NCBI lineage: Eukaryota > Metazoa > Chordata > Mammalia > Carnivora > Mustelidae > Mustela > Mustela erminea. The sequence goes on from NC_045626.1 coordinate 41,614,785, forward strand.
CTATCTCTGTAACTTTCCCTCAGCTTTGTTGACAATTTAAAATTTTTCTAAAAAAGTCCTAATAATATTTAGAATAACATCATATTTTATGTGGACTGAATACATCCCTACTAAAATCAGCTTTCACCACTTCTAGTCAACACCGTACTTGAGGTTCTTGTCAGGATTCCAGTCTGCTAAGGAAGAAAACAATATTTGCAGATGACATGATCTTTTATATAGAAATAGCCAAGAAATAGCCAAGGAATTCATATGTGAGGAAAACCTCCAAACAGTGTTAGAACTAATAAAAAAATCTAGCACATAAGTCCAGCACAATGTGTGATCAATATGCAATAATCAATTGTATTTCTATACACCTCTAAAAATGGCAAGCATTGAGTAATTAATTGCAACCTCCATTCACTATTGATGGGGGAGTAAAATGGTTGCAGCCACTTTAGAAAACAGTTTGACAATTCCTCAGGGTAGTAAATACAATTACCATATAGCCCGCAATTTCACTTGTAGGTATATATTCAAGAGAAAGGAAACAGAGGAGGAGTCAAGATGGCGGAAAAGTAGCAGGCTGAGACTGCTTCAGCTAGCCGGAGATCAGCTAGATAGCTTATCTAAAGATTGCAAACACCTGAAAATCCATCGGCAGATCGAAGAGAAGAAGAACAGCAATTCTGGAAACAGAAAAACAACCACTTTCTGAAAGGTGTTTTCCTTTTTTTTTTTTAATTCTTTTCTTTTCTTATTTCTTTTTTTTTTTCTTTTTTCTTTTTTTTTTCTTTCTTCCTTTTTGAACCTCTTTTTATCCCCTTTCTCCCCCCTCACGATTTTGGATCTCTTCTAATTTGGTTAAAGCATTTTTTCCTGGGGTTGTTGCCACCCTTTTAGTATTTTACTTGCCCCTTCATATACTCTTATCTGGACAAAATGACAAGACGGAAAAATTCAACACAAAAAAAAGAACAAGAGGCAGTACCGAAGGCTAGGGACCTAATCAATACAGACATTGGTAATATGTCAGATCTAGAGTTCAGAATGACAATTCTCAAGGTTCTAGCCGGGCTCGAAAAAGGCATGGAAGATATTAGAGAAACCCTCTCGAGAGATATAAAAGCCCTTTCTGGAGAAATAAAAGAACTAAAATCTAACCAAGTTGAAATCAAAAAAGCTATTAATGAAGTGCAATCAAAAATGGAGGCTCTCACTGCTAGGATAAATGAGGCAGAAGAAAGAATTAGTGATATAGAAGACCAAATGACAGAGAATAAAGAAGCTGAGCAAAAGAGGGACAAACAGCTACTGGACCACGAGGGGAGAATTCGAGAGATAAGTGACACCATAAGACGAAACAACATTAGAATAATTGGGATTCCAGAAGAAGAAGAAAGAGAGAGGGGAGCAGAAGGTATACTGGAGAGAATTATTGGGGAGAATTTCCCCAATATGGCAAAAGGAATGAGCATCAAAATTCAGGAGGTTCAGAGAATGCCCCTCAAAATCAATAGGAATAGGCCCACACCCCGTCACCTAATAGTAAAATTTACAAGTCTCAGTGACAAAGAGAAAATACTGAAAGCAGCCCGGGAAAAGAAGTTTGTAACATACAATGGTAAAAATATTAGATTGGCAGCTGACTTATCCACAGAGACCTGGCAGGCCAGAAAGAGCTGGCATGATATTTTCAGAGCACTAAACGAGAAAAACATGCAGCCAAGAATACTATATCCAGCTAGGCTATCATTGAAAATAGAAGGAGAGATTAAAAGCTTCCAGGACAAACAAAAACTGAAAGAATTTGCAAATACCAAACCAGCTCTACAGGAAATATTGAAAGGGGTCCTCTAAGCAAAGAGAGAGCCTATAAGTGGTAGATCAGAAAGGAACAGAGACCATATACAGTAACAGTCAACTTACAGGCAATACAATGGCACTAAATTCATATCTCTCAATAGTTACCCTGAATGTTAATGGGCTAAATGCCCCTGTCAAAAGACACAGGGTATCAGAATGGATAAAAAAACAAAACCCATCTATATGTTGCCTCCAAGAAACTCATTTTAAGCCCGAAGACACCTCCAGATTTAAAGTGAGGGGGTGGAAAAGAATTTACCATGCTAATGGACGTCAGAAGAAAGCAGGAGTGGCAATCCTTATATCAGATCAATTAGATTTTAAGCCAAAGACTATAATAAGAGACGAGGAAGGACACTATATCATACTCAAAGGGTCTGCCCAACAAGAAGATTTAACAATTTTAAATATCTATGCCCCCAATGTGGGAGCAGCCAACTATATAAACCAATTAATAACAAAATTAAAGAAACACATCAACAATAATACAATAATAGTAGGGGACTTTAACACTCCCCTCACTGAAATGGACAGATCATCCAAGCAAAAGATCAGCAAGGAACTAAAGGCCTTAAACGACATACTCGACCAGATGGACATCACAGATATATTCAGAATATTTCATCCCAAAGCAACAGAATACACATTCTTCTCTAGTGCACATGGAACATTCTCCAGAATAGATCACATCCTCGGTCCTAAATCAGGACTCAACCGGTATCAAAAGATTGGGATCATTCCCTGCATATTTTCAGACCACAATGCTCTAAAGCTAGAACTCAACCACAAAAGGAAGTTTGGAAAGAACCCAAATACATGGAGACTAAACAGCATCCTTCTACAGAATGAATGGGTCAACCGGGAAATTAAAGAAGAATTGAAAAACATCATGGAAACAAATGATAATGAAAATACAACGGTTCAAAATCTGTGGGACACAACAAAGGCAGTCCTGAGAGGAAAATATATAGCGGTACAAGCCTTTCTCAAGAAACAAGAAAGGTCTCAGGTACACAACCTAACCCTACACCTAAAGGAGCTGGAGAAAGAACAAGAAAGAAACCCAAGCCCAGCAGGAGAAGAGAAATCATAAAGATCAGAGCAGAAATCAATGAAATAGAAACGAAAAAAACAATAGAACAAATCAACGAAACTAGGAGCTGGTTCTTTGACAGAATTAATAAAATTGATAAACCCCTGGCCCGACTTATCAAAAAGAAAAGAGAAAGGACCCAAATAAATAAAATCATGAATGAAAGAGGAGAGATCACAACTAACACCAAAGAAATACAAACTATTATAAGAACATACTATGAGCAACTCTACGCCAATAAATTTGACAATCTGGAAGAAATGGATGCATTCCTAGAAACATATAAACTACCACAAGTGAACCAGGAAGAAATAGAAAGCCTGAACAGACCCATAACCACTAAGGAGATTGAAACAGTCATTAAAAATCTCCAAACAAACAAAAGCCCAGGGCCAGACGGCTTCCCGGGGGAATTCTACCAAACATTTAAAGAAGAACTAATTCCTATTCTCCTGAAACTGTTCCAAAAAATAGAAATGGAAGGAAAACTTCCAAACTCATTTTATGAGGCCAGCATCACCTTGATCCTAAAACCAGACAAGGATCCCACCAAAAAAGAGAGCTATAGACCGATATCCTTGATGAACACAGATGCGAAAATACTCAACAAAATACTAGCCAATAGGATTCAACAGTACATTAAAAAGATTATTCACCACGACCAAGTGGGATTTATTCCAGGGCTGCAAGGTTGGTTCAACATCCGCAAATCAGTCAATGTGATACAACACATCAATAAAAGAAAGAACAAGAACCATATGATACTCTCAATAGATGCTGAAAAAGCATTTGACAAAGTACAGCATCCCTTCCTGATCAAAACTCTTCAAAGTGTAGGGATAGAGGGCACATACCTCAATATCATCAAAGCTATCTATGAAAAACCCACCGCAAATATCATTCTCAATGGAGAAAAACTGAAAGCTTTTCCGCTAAGGTCAGGAACACGGCAGGGATGTCCATTATCACCACTGCTATTCAACATAGTACTAGAGGTCCTAGCCTCAGCAATCAGACAACAAAAGGAAATTAAAGGCATCCAAATCGGCAAAGAAGAAGTCAAATTATCACTCTTCGCAGATGATATGATACTATATGTGGAAAACCCAAAAGACTCCACTCCAAAACTGCTAGAACTTGTACAGGAATTCAGTAAAGTGTCAGGATATAAAATCAATGCACAGAAATCAGTTGCATTTCTCTACACCAACAGCAAGACAGAAGAAAGAGAAATTAAGGAGTCAATCCCATTTACAATTGCACCCAAAACCATAAGATACCTAGGAATAAACCTAACCAAAGAGACACAGAATCTATACTCAGAAAACTATAAAGTACTCATGAAAGAAATTGAGGAAGACACAAAGAAATGGAAAAATGTTCCATGCTCCTGGATTGGAAGAATAAATATTGTGAAAATGTCTATGCTACCTAAAGCAATCTACACATTTAATGCAATTCCTATCAAAGTACCATCCATCTTTTTCAAAGAAATGGAACAAATAATGCTAATATTTATATGGAACCAGAAAAGACCTCGAATAGCCAAAGGGATATTGAAAAAGAAAGCCAACGTTGGTGGCATCACAATTCCGGACTTCAAGCTCTATTACAAAGCTGTCGTCATCAAGACAGCATGGTACTGGCACAAAAACACACACATAGACCAATGGAACAGAATAGAGAGCCCAGAAATAGACCCTCAACTCTATGGTCAACTAATCTTCGACAAAGCAGGAAAGAATGTCCAATGGCAAAAAGACAGCCTCTTCAATAAATGGTGCTGGGAAAATTGGACAGCCACATGCAGAAAAATGAAATTGGACCATTTCCTTACACCACACACAAAAATAGACTCAAAATGGATGAAGGACCTCAATGTGCGAAAGGAATCCATCAAAATCCTTGAGGAGAACACAGGCAGCAACCTCTTTGACCTCAACCGCAGCAACATCTTCCTAGGAACAACGCAAAAGGCAAGGGAAGCAAGGGCAAAAATGAACTATTGGGATTTCATCAAGATCAAAAGCTTTTGCACAGCAAAGGAAACAGTTAACAAAATCAAAAGACAACTGACAGAATGGGAGAAGATATTTGCAAATGACATATCAGATAAAGGACTAGTGTCCAGAATCTATAAAGAACTTAGCAAACTCAACACCCAAAGAACAAATAATCCAATCAAGAAATGGGCAGAGGACATGAACAGACATTTCTGCAAAGAAGACATCCAGATGGCCAACAGACACATGAAAAAGTGCTCCATATCACTCGGCATCAGGGAAATACAAATCAAAACCACAATGAGATATCACCTCACACCAGTCAGAATGGCTAAAATCAACCAGTCAGGAAATGACAGATGCTGGCGAGGATGCGGAGAAAGGGGAACCCTCCTACACTGTTGGTGGGAATGCAAGCTGGTGCAGCCACTCTGGAAAACAGCATGGAGGTTCCTCAAAATGTTGAAAATAGAACTGCCCTATGACCAAGCAATTGCACTATTGGGTATTTACCCTAAGGATACAAACGTAGTGATCCAAAGGGGCACATGCACCCGAATGTTTATAGCAGCAATGTCCACAATAGCCAAACTATGGAAAGAACCTAGATGTCCATCAACAGATGAATGGATCAAGAAGATGTGGTATATATACACAATGGAATACTATGCAGCCATCAAAAGAAATGAAATCTTGCCATTTGCGACAACATGGATGGAACTAGAGCGTATCATGCTTAGCGAAATAAGTCAAGCAGAGAAAGACAACTATCATATGATCTCCCTGATATGAGGAAGTGGTGATGCAACATGGGGGCTTAAGTGGGTAGGAGAAGAATCAATGAAACGAGATGGGATTGGGAGGGAGACAAACCATAAGTGACTTTTAATCTCACAAAACAAACTGAGGGTTGCTGGGGGGAGGGGGTTTGGGAGAAGGGGGTGGGATTATGGACATTGGGGAGGGTATGTGCTTTGGTGAGTGCTGTGAAGTGTGTAAACCTGGTGATTCACAGACCTGTACCCCTGGGGATAGAGTATTATGCCTCCATCAGAAAGGATGAATACCAAACTTTTGTAGCAACATGGACGGGACTGGAAGAGATTATGCTGAGTGAAATAAGTCAAGCAGAGAGAGTCAACTATCATATGGTTTCACTTATTTGTGGAGCATAACAAATAGCATGGAGGACATGGGGACTTAGAGTGGAGAAGGGAGTTGGGGGAAATTGGAAGGGGAGGTGAACCATGAGAGACTATGGACTCTGAAAAACAATCTGAGGGTTTTGAAGGGACGGGGGGTGGGAGGTTGGGGTACCAGGTGGTGGGTATTATAGAGGGCACGGATTGCATGGAGCACGGGGTGTGGTGCAAAAATAATGAATACTGTTATGCTGGAAATTAAAAAAAAAAAAAAAAAGGAAAAAAAAAAAAAAAGAGAAAGGAAACATCTCCACAAATCTTTACACACAAATATTCATAGTAGCCAAAAAGTGGGAAAAAAACAAATATTCATCAAGTGATCAACATGTGGCATAAAGACCACATATTATATGATTCTACTAATTACTAATTAATATGAAATGTTCAGAGCAGGCAAGTCCATTGAGATAGAAAGTAGGTAAGAGGATGCCAAGAGCTGGGATTATGACAAAACAGATGCTGACTACTAATAGGATTTGTTTATTTTTTTGAGTGATAAAAATGTTCTAAATTTAGACAGTGTTTATGGTTGTATATCTATGGATATATTAAAATTGAATTGTACACTTTAAAAAGGTGAGTTTCATGTTATGTGATTATATGTGTTTTTATAAAAAGCACTATCATTAACTGTCTTCTATTACTTAGTATTTTCTAAATCCTCTTCAGAAAATCTCTTGTTCTGTAACTTGAATAATCATTTCTTCATTTTTATTTTTGTTTTACATCTACACTGAGTCTTAATCTATTGGCGTAACACCACTTTTTAATTTATTTCTTTTTTACTTATTTAGGATTACTTGGCTATAATTTGTCCTGTTCTCCTTTGTTTACTATATAGAAATTATAACACATTATGACAGCCTACCTTCAAAATTACTCTCAGTTCTCCTGATACACTCTCATATATTCCCTTCCTATATAACATCAAGATTTTTTATTGTAACCAACAGAAGATTGGAGAAGTAATGGTATGTTATTTCCAACATTAAGCCATAAAATGTACTGTGGCTTCCATATATGCCACTATTTCTTCTTGGATCACATATTCTGGAAAAAGCCATTTACCATGTACCCAAAAGGTGAGGAACTGAAAGCTCCAACCACATAACAACATGAGTAAGACTGGAAGTGGATCATCCAACTCTTGTCAAGGTTTCACCAGAATGCAGTAATGAAGGCTACTATCAATAGCTCATCAGTGATTTTGGAAACAGATTATTCTTCAGCTGGCTGCAGCCCTAGCTAATAGCTTGATTGCAAACTCATGACAGACCCTAAGTCAGTTAAACCTCTCCTATTTTTGTGACACTTAGAAAATGTGAGGTAAATGTTTTGTGGATAGCTTTTAAGGCACGTTTTTAGTGCAACAATAGATATACTAATACACATGCTAAAATACCTAGTCGTTCAGCTTATACATGTGACTAATAATTTATGCTTTATTTTTTCCATTAATGTTTTCATGGTTCTGAACATGATCAATATGAATTTTCTTTAATAATAATAATTTTCTCCACAACATTTACTCATATTTTAAAGGAAGATAACATAACTTCCATTCCAAAGTAGATTATATATTTTCTGATATAACAACATGTCACGTTGGTCAACATATGCACTGATGTGTGTGTGTGTGTGTAAGAGGCAGAATAAAATTCTCAACTATATTAACTGGAAAGAATGGTGTTTTCAGTCATAGAATAAATCCTTAGACAATCTTTATGTAATCAGTTTACATGCCAAGACATAGAGGAAAAAGAAGAGGAAAAAATGAAGAATTTAGTTAAAGTTAAAACTCTTTAAATTATTCATTTACAACTCATCTAAATTTCACCACAACCAAAAATATCGTAGATTACCTTAGAGGAAGAAAAGAGCTAGTTAAACATTAAATGAAGATAAAAATAGGTTTGTCCTACAAAATTAGTGAGATGGTGATGGAACTAAGAAACTACAGTTGCTGTTTTAATTCACTTTTTAAATATTCAAATGACACAGATCTATTAAGGTAGGTATCACAAAGGCCCAGTATCATTTACCCTAGCTTTATGAATTTAATGACTGAGCTAATCCCAAATTTAACTCTCCTGTTGTTTTTCATTTAATTTCTGATTTTCAAGCCTTAAGAGGCAATATTTTCAATACTAAATTGTTTTTGCATTTATAGTATAGAGACTGAAATAAATTCAACAATCCAAAAAAAAAATATATGTATGTTAACGACATCTGTTAATCTACATATACTGTGCTAATTTTGAAGTTTTGCTCAAAGTGAAAATGCCAGTTGTGTAATTGTCAAAAGTGAAGATTGGTCGTTTTCAGTTAGGAGTATGGTGGGATGTGGTTGACATTTTTTCCCCTTCATTTTGCATAGCTAATCAAACACCCATCCAACAGGTTTAAATTTTGGAATGGTTCTTCTTTTCATTATTATCATGATCTCTCTGGTATTGTTCCTTATCTGAATAATTTCTATGGTTTTGTATATGGTTTCCTTTCCTCAGTCTTGCAGTCATACTGATTTATTTTCAAAGACCTAGTTTAAATCTCCACTCCATTACTATTAGGTTATCTATTACTATTATGTTACCTAGAACAACCATTTTCTGCTTCAATATCCACCCCCTCAAATAGGGATAATTATAGTTTCTGTCTCATGGGGAGTATTTGTGCAAAAACCATGAGGCAGCACATTTTAATCATCTGATAATGTAAACTATTATTATTACTGCCATATTGCTTTTAATTATAAATTTGATTATGTCATTGTTTTTAAGTCCTTCCGATTTTGGTCTCCTGGGTAAAGTAAAATTATTTAACATAATATATAAAGCCTTCCTTGCTCTGGCCACTGTATTATTTTCAGGTTTATCATTTCATTACCCTAGGCTTAGTATTAAATCATTATTCTATTTCTGAAAATACTGTACTTGCTTGGGATTTCATTTAATATTCGGATTAGAAGACCTTGAAAATTGTCTAAGGCAATTCTTTCATGTCTGTAAGATTTAGTTCAAGTTGTGTTCATCTAAAACTCTCTTGAAAGCCCTTATGCTTTGACTATTTTATGCCATGTATTATTTCATGTATTCCTACAATAATCTGTACATGGGTCAATTTTTTTTCTTAAAGATTTTATTTATTTATTTGACAGACAGATCATAAGTAGGCAGAGAGGCAGGCAGAGAGAGGAGGAAGCAGGCTCCCTGCTGAGCAGAGAGCCCAGATGCAGGGCTCGATCCCAGGACCCAGAGATCATGACCTGAGCTGAAGGCAGAGGCTTTAATCCACTAAGCCACCCAGGAGCCCACATGGGTCAATTTTTGTATTTGTGTTGAATATCTTTTAAATTCCCCAAATTCATGTATATACTGTACATATTGGTAGGCTGAACTCTGTTCTACCACTTCTAATTGGGTGCAGGTATGAGAAAGGGAAGACAATGAGGTTGGGACATTAAAGTCTTTGTTCCCTTCTTATAGAGGTACTTTGACATGGATACACCCAGAGAACACATTCTTCCCACCCACTCCCCTTAAGGTCCTGGTAACCCCTTTGCTTGTTTTTTCATATTTGAGAATATTGATGAAGAAGATATTTTAGCCCCAGCCTACTGTACCATTATTGGTAATTCCTGATATCTTTATTTTATTATTGTAAATGGTTCCTTTCTTAAAATTTTCTTAAATTCCCATTTTGAAAGTGCCATGTGAAACTTGCTAGGACCCAGACAATACTTAACACAGTGTATATCAGTCAGAACAGGTTTGGTTATGCTACATAACAAATAATCCCTACTGTTTCAGTAGCTTTTAAAACCATTTTTTTTCCCTCATGTGTGCTCTTCTCCAACTGTGAAAGTTCTATGTTTTTTTTTCTATGGTATTCAAGCCAAGAAAAAGAAAATGTGGCAGTCACAAAGTAGCATTAAAGCTTCTGCTTAGTGGTGGGAAAAACAAGATGGTGGAGGAGTTAGGAGGCCTAAATTTTGTCTGGCCCCAGGAATTCAGCTAGATACTTATCAAACCATTCTGAACCTAAAAAATCAAAATGAGATTAAAGAAAAGAATAGCAGCAATTCTATGAACAGAAAAGTGACCACTTTCTGGAAGCTAGGACAGGTAGATAAGTGAATCTGAGGTGATATATAGTAAAACAGACTGCAGGAGAGGTAGCTTTCATCAGCTGGCTACTGGCAAGCAATAGAGAGTGGAACTCAAAATCAGAATTTCTAGAAGTCTGCCCCATGGAGGGATGTTGCTCCAGTGGCTAAGTGGGAGGTGGAATCCTCACTGGGACAGTATGGTCTCAGGACCCTTGGGGTCACAGAAAGATTGGGGATGCCTGAGTGTGGCAGAGCTCCCAGGTATCAGAGTGGGGAAGCTGACTGCAAAGACAGAGCCAAGGAATGGGCTCTCAGTTTGGGGTTGCCATAAACTATGGATCTTTGAGCAGGGACCCCACAAATGGCAGATCCGGGGAGGACCCTCACCCTTCCTCCACTAGGAGGAGTAGTCCAAGAGTGTGCTGCAGGATCTGCTGGGTTTGGAGACTCCAAATGGGGGTCATGTGCCAGACATAGAAATGCTCAGTAATAGTCCAGGTGAGCACAAAGTGCAGCCAGAGACCAGGGAGACAGAGTAGCTGACTGCTTTTCTCTGAGGGCTCACTGAAGAGGAGGGCTCTGAGCTCTCCACTCCTCTGGGGCCAGAGATTGGTAGGCTGCTATTTTTATTCTTGTCCTCCAAAGCTATACAGAAAGCTTTGTATTTAAACTTCTATTTTGTATATATCTAAGTTTTTCTTTCTTTAAAATTTTGGGATACAGTTTCTTCTAACAGACAAAAATACACCCTAAATCTAGGGTATGACTTTGTTCTAGTTTCCTGCCTAATCACATTCTCTTTTCTTTTAATCTTTTTCTTTCTTTTTTCAACCAAATTATTATCTTAACAATTCCTTTTGTAAAATCTTTTTTAAAAATTTTCATCTTACACTCATATTCCATCCCTCATCGTATCTACCCTTATTTTTGCATATATATATGAATGAATATATAATAAGTAATAAATATTTATATTTATTATATAAATATATATTTTATAATTGAGTTAATTAAGATTAACAAATAATGTTATTTATAATATTTATATAAATATTTATATTTATAAAATAATAAAATAAAAAATATATTTTTTCTTTCTTTAACAGTTTTGGAGGCAGTTTCTTTTAACAGAACAAAATACACTCAAATTCAACTGTGTGTGGGATGCCTGGGTGGCTCAGTTGGTTAAGCAGCTGCCTTCGGCTCAGGTCATGATCCCAGCGTCCTGGGATCGAGTCCCGCATCGGGCTCCTTGCTCCGCAGGGAGCCTGCTTCTCCCTCTGACTCTGCCTTCCACTCTGTCTGCCTGTGCTCGCTCTCGCTCGCTCTCTCTCTGACAAATAAATAAATAAAATCTTTAAAAAAAAAAATTCAACTGTGTGGCTCTATTCTATTCACCAGCCTGATCATATATATATATATACACATATATATGTATATATATTCATATATATACATATATATGTGTATATATATATATACACACATATATGATATATAATAAATAATATATAAATAATATGTAAATAATAAATAAAACAGGGATGCCTGGGTGGCTCAGTGGGTTAAAGCTCAGGTCATGATCTCAAGGTCCTGAGATCGAGCCCCCCATTGTGCTCTCTGCTCAGCAGGGAGCCTTCTTCCCCATCTCTCTGCCTACTTGTGATCTCTGTCTGTCAAATAAATAAAATCTTAATTAAATAAATAATATATTTATATATAAATAATATAAAATATATATGAATAACACATACAAATTATATATAATATAATATGACATATATAAGTTTTATATATATATATGTGTGTGTGTGTATATATATATTTTTCCCCTTTCTTTTCCCCCAGTTCTGGGTTTCTTCTGATTTGTTTAGTGTATACTTTTCTAAGGTGGTTGTTATACTTTTAACATTTTGTTCTCTCATTCATCTATTCTCTGGACAAAATGACAAAGTGGAAAATCTCACCTCAAAAAAAAAAAGAACAAGAAATACCAACTGCTAGGGACCTAATCAAAGTGGACATTAGTAAGATGTTAGAACTAGAATTCAGAATGATGATTATAAAGATATTAGCTGGACTTGAAAAAATCATAGATGATGAATCCCTTTCTGGAGAAATGAAAAAGCTGAAATCTAACCAAGTTGAAATTTAAAAAGCTATTAATGAGGTGCAAGAAAAAATGGAGGCTCTATGCTATGATAAATGAGGCAGAAGAGAGAATTAGTGATATAGAAGACCAAATGATAGAGAATAAATAACATGAGAAAAACAGAGATAAACAACTTCTAGATCATGAGGGGATAATTTGAGAGATAAGTGAAACCGTAAGACAAAACAGTATTAGAATAATTGGGATCCCCGAAGAAGAAAAAAGAGAGGGGCAGAAGGTATACTGGAGAAAATTATAGCAGATAACTTCTCTAATTTGGGTAAGGAAACGAGCATCAAAATCCAGAAGACACAGAGAACCCTCCTCAGAATCAATAAAAATAGGTCAATACCCTGTCATCTAATAGCAAAACTTACAAGTCTCAGAGATGAAGGGAAAATTCTGAAGGCAGCTTGGGACAAGAGGTCTATAACCTACAATGGTAGAAATATTATATTGGCAGCAGACCTATCCACAGAGGCTTGGCAGGCCAGAAAGGACTGGCATGATATATTCAGAGCAATAAAAGAGAAAAATATACAGTTAAGAATATAATATTCAGCTAGACTGTCATTGAAATTAGGAGAGATAAAAAGCTTCCAGGACAAACAAAAATTAAAAGAATGTGTAAATACCAAACCAGCCCTACAGGAAATATTGAAAGTGGTCCTCTGAGCAAAGAGAGAGCCTAAAAGTAACATAGACCAGAAAGGAACGGAGACAATATACAGTAACAGTCACCTTACAGGCAATACAATGGAACTAAATTCATATCTTTTAATAGTTACCCTGAATGTAAATGGGATAAAAGCCCCAGTCAAAAGATACAGGGTGTCAGAACGAATAAAAAAAACAAGACTCACTAATACACTGTTTGCAAGAGACTCATTTTAGACCCAGAGACACCTCCAGTATTAAAGTGGGGGGTGGAAAACAATTTACCATGCTAATGGACATCAAAAGAAAGCTGGGGTAGCAATCCTAGTATCAGACAAATTAGATTTTAACCCAATGACTAAAATAAGAGATGAGGAAGGACACTATATCATACTTAAAGGGTTTGTACAATGTCGCGGCTGACGCGACAAATCAACCAGGAATGTGAGGGTAAGAGGATGGTGAAAAGAAATTAAGAGACAAAGAGATGGGGGCAGGAGGTGCACTGAGGTGGATGTCTAACAGTGCCAATTTTATTCCACATCTTACAAGAATTTATAGGGCAGACCACAGTAGAAGGAGTAATACATCAGTATCTAGTCAGATAACCGCAAGATCCTATAACAAGTTTACATTAACTACATCTTGTGATGCCAGGTAGTCACGGCTAATGCCCTTAGCTACTATTGATATACGAAGCTACAATCAACCAGGGAGTGGGTTATGGGAAGTACAGGAAAAACAAGGACCAACTAAGAATTTAAGAAAGAAATGGATACATTCTTAGAGACATATAAACTACCACAACAGAACCAGGGAGAAACAGAAAAACTGAACAGATGCATAACCAGTAAGGAGATTGAAACAGTCATCAAAAATCTCCAAACAAACAAAAACCCAGGGCCAAACAGCTTCCCAGGGGAATTCTACCAAACATATAAAGAAGAACTAATTCCTATTCTCCTGTAACTGTTCCAAAAAATAGAAATGGAAGGAAAACCTCCAAACTCCTTTTATGAGGCCAGCATCACCTTGATCCCAAAACAAGACAAGGATCCCATCAAAAAAGAGAGCTATAGACCAATATCCTTGATGAACACAGATGAGAAAATTCTCACCAAAATACTAGCCAATAGGATTCAACAGTACATTAAAAGGATTATTCACCACGACCAAGTGGGATTTATTCCAGGGATGCAAGGTTGGTTCAACATCTGCAAATCAATCAATGTGATACAACACACTAATAAAAGAAAGAACAGGAGCCATATGATACTCTCAAAAGGCTGAAAAAGCATTTGACAAAGTACAGCATTCCTTCCTGATCAAAACTCTTCAAAGTGTAGGGATAGAGGGCACATACATCAATATTATCAAAGCCATCTAAGAAAAACCCACCGCAAATATCATTCTCAATGGAGAAAAACTGAAAGCTTTTCTGCTAAGGTCAGGAACATGGCAGGGATGTCCATTACCACTACTGCTTTTCAACACAGTACTAGAAGTCCTAGCCTCAGCAATCAGACAAGCAATCAGGTATCCAAATCGGCAAAGAAAAAGTCAAACTATCACCCTTCGCAGATGATATGATACTGTATGTGGAAAACCCAAAAGACTCCACTCCAAAACTGCTAGAACTTGTACAGGAATTCAGTAAAGTGTCAGGATATAAAATCAATGCACAGAAATCAGTTGCATTTCTCTACACCAACAACAAGACAAAAGAAAGAGAAATTAAGGAGTCAATCCCATTTACAGTTGCACCCAAAACTATAAGATACCTAGGAATAAACCTAACCAAAGAGGCTAAGAATCTATACTCAGACAACTATAAAGTACTCATGAAAGAAATTGAGGAAGACACAAAGAAATGGAAAAATGTTCCATGCTCCTGGATTGGAAGAATAAATATTGTGAAAATGTCTATGCTACCTAAAGCAATCTACATATTTAATGCAATTCCTATCAAATACCTTCCATTTTTTTCAAAGAAATGGAACAAATAATCCTAAAATTTATATGGAGCCAGAAAAGACCTCGAATAGCCACAGGAATATCGAAAAAGAAAGCCAAATGGTTGGTGGCATCACAATTCCGGACTTCAAGCTCTATTACAAAGCTTGTCATCATCAAGACAGCATGGTACTGGCACAAAAACACACACATAGACCAATGGAACAGAATAGAGAGCCCAGAAATAGACCCTCAACTATATGGTCAACTAAACTTTGACAAATCAGGAAAGAATGTCCAATGGAAAAAAAAGACAGCCTTTTCAATAAATGGTGTTGGGAAAATTGGACAGCCACATGCAGAAAAATGAAATTGGACCATTTCCTTACACCACACACGAAAATAGACTCAAAATGGATGAAAGACTTCAATGCGAGAAAGGAATCCATCAAAGTCCTTGAAGAGAACACAGGCAGCAACCTCTTCGACCTCAGCCGCAGCAACATCTTCCTAGGAACATCGCCAAATGCAAGGGAAGCAAGGGCAAAAATGAACTATTGGGATTTCATCAAGATCAAAAGCTTTTGTACAGCAATAGAAACAGTTAACAAAACCAAAAGACAACTGACAGAATGGGAGAAGATATTTGCAAACGACATATCAGATAAAGGACTAGTGTCCAGAATCTATAAAGAACTTAGCAAACTCAACACCCAAAGAACAAATAATCCAATCAAGAAATGGGCAGAGGACATGAACAGACATTTCTGCAAAGAAGACATCCAGATGGCCAACAGACACATGAAAAAGTGCTCCATATCACTCGGCATCAGGGAAATACAAATCAAAACCACAATGAGATATCACCTCACACCAGTCAGAATGGCTAAAATCAACCAGTCAGGAAATGACAGATGCTGGCGAGGATGCGGAGAAAGGGGAACCCTCCTACACTGTTGGTGGGAATGCAAGCTGGTGCAGCCACTCTGGAAAACAGCATGGAGGTTCCTCAAAATGTTGAAAATAGAACTGCCCTATGACCCAGCAATTGCACTATTGGGTATTTACCCTAAAGATACAAACGTAGTGATCCAAAGGGGCACGTGCACCCGAATGTTTATAGCAGAAATGTCCACAATAGCCAAACTATGGAAAGAACCTAGATGTCCATTAACAGATGAATGGATCAAGAAGATGTGGTATATATACACAATGGAATACTATGCAGCCATCAAAAGAAATGAAGTCTTGCCATTTGCGACAACATGGATGGAACTAGAGCATATCATGCTTAGCGAAATAAGTCAAGCAGAGAAAGACAACTATCATATGATCTCCCTGATATGAGGAAGTGGTGATGCAACATGGGGGCTTAAGTGGGTAGAAGAAGAATCAATGAAACAAGATGGAATTGGGAGGGAGACAAACCATAAGTGACTCTTAATCTCACAAAACAAACTGAGGGTTGCTGGGGGGAGGGAGGTTGCGAGAAGGGGGTGGGATTATGGACATTGGGGAGGGTATGTGCTTTGGTGAGTGCTGTGAAGTGCATAAACCTGGTGATTCACAGACCTGTACCCCTGGGGATAAAAATATATGTTTATAAAAAATTAAAAAATTTAAAAAAAAATGCTACCCCCCCAAAAAAAAAACTCTTCACAGTGTAGTAACAGAGGGTATATACCTCAATATCATAAAAGCCATCTATGAAAAACCCACAGCAAATATAATTCTCAATGGGGAAGCAACCCAAATTTCTGTTTGTACTTCACCAGCCAAAATGAGGCCCTGGAAATATGCACATTCAATGGAGGAAAGTGGATGAAAGGAGAATTAGAATATTTGATGAAAGTATTATGACCTCGGTATTTTATATTACAATAACATTTCAAAATCTCTCAGGGAAAATAGAAATGTACTTTAAGGAAAGGGTCTCGGGGCACCTGGGTGGCTCAGTGGGTTAAGCCGCTGCCTTCAGCTCAGGTCATGATCTCAGGGTCCTGGGATCGAGTTCCGCATCGGGCTCTCTGCTCAGCAGGGAGCCTGCTTCCTCCTCTCTCTCTCTCTGCCTGCCTCTCTGCCTACTTGTGATCTCTCTGTCTGTCAAATAAATAAATAAAATCTTCAAAAAAAAAAAAAAAAGGGAAAGGGTCTCATTTTTCTTCAACTTCATACCTATATGATGTAGCACTGCATTTAGCAGAAAATTAGATAAATGTTTATTGAAGGAATTAATACAATGGTTTTGCTCTGTACAAACACACACACACCCACACACACACACATCGTAATAAGTTGATGCAGTTACTTCTGAAGACATTCACACAATCTATTAAATTAGATTCATTAGACTACAATAGATTCAAAGAGTCTATTCTGTCACTTTCATAATATAAATAATCCAAAATAGCCCCACCAAACTCCATGGTTCAGAGCAGAAAACATTCTCCAGAGATTGTGATTTTCTGTAAGAGAAGCCCAGAGTTAGTGTTTAAGAAATCAGCATTCTAAGACCAGTTCAAAAATGAACTACCATGTGGCTTTTGAAACGTCTTTACATTTGAATGTCTTATTTGTCTCCACAGAAAATTACAGATTTTTTAAAAAAATCATATAGTGCCATCATTTTAATGGAAATGGAATCTTACTTTGAAGACCAAAATGGTGGCACTGTATGACTCTGAAGCTCACGCTTAAGATGAGATCCAGATACATTAAATGAGTTCACATTGGAAGTCATCTCAATCTGTATCAGATGACAGACTTCAAGTCGTGCTAGGACAATACCTCTTTGCTTCTTGTCATGTCTTTTCCAAGGATGAGAAAATATGTAGTTGACCTTGATACCAGATACTCATTTAAAGATTCATCTTGGTTTGTGATCACAGTCCATGATAATAAGGAAATCCTATGTGAATTAAGGGGCAAATATCTCTAATGGGCTATTTTGGTTGTAAAAGGTGGTATGGGCTCTGGTTTTATCTAATCCTATGGCTTATATTCTCTTCATCATTCTTAGAACCATCAAACCTATGAGATTTTTGGAAATGTATGCATGATATACTCAAGAGCACTTCAGTTTTACTTCGAGTGTTCCATCAAGACTTACCAAATATGAAATTTATTTTTAGGTCTGATAATATATGACTTTGATGTTTTCAGATTTTAAATGAAACATTTGATTATACTAAAATAAATTGCTCCACTATGAAGAGATCAAAGCATACATATTCAAAGTACAGTTTATACCAAGAATGAAATTTACTATTTCCTTGCAGGAAAATGGAATTACTACTATGAGCACTTAAGGAAAAAAAAAAAAAAGCCTAAGATGATAAATAACACATTCATTTAAGAATGAATGAACTAAAATTTAGAAGTAGTCATTTTAAAATAAATACCATTCTAGGGGCCCCTGGGTGGATTAGTTAGTTATGCATTCAACTCAGGTCTTGATCTCAGGTTTGTGAGTTCAAGCCCCATGTCTGCTGGTCCAAATAGTAAAAAAATAAAATAAAATAAAATGATAAAAGAAAAGAAAAGAAAAGACGATATCAAATAAAAGCCTTTCTAGGCATAGAAAAAGTAGAAGAAAAGAGCCACATTTTCATGCCACAACTTCTCATCCTTAGCAGATCCGTAAGACAAAAATGATGTATTACAGAAAGAAACTGGGAAAATTATAAGAGTAATGAAAGCTGCACCAAAATATCAAGTTTGACACCCTAAGGAAAACAAAAGATCATTTCCAACAGTTTTTCTAAGGACTTGACATTTGTTATAAATGTTTAGAGCAAAAAGAGCTTGTTGGCTTCTAGAAAGCCTAGTGGCATATGCCTGTTTCTTTACTCTGTGTACTCATCCTGACAATGCAAACAATTATTTCAGAAAACACTTCCATGTAACTTTCATACAACAGTAATTAGTTGGTGTATAAATCACTAAATAGCATCTTCTGCTGGGTTTTTTTTTTTCCTCTCTGTTTTTTCACAGCATTATTTGTAGTTATCTTCCTTTGCCTGCTTCATGGTTCTAGTCTTAGCTGCATTCTCTTTTCACACTTCTTACCTTCCTATAAACCCACACTATGAAAAAAGCAAAAATCTATATTCAAACTCATTCCTGAACTCCAAATATGCATACACTATACCACTGTCTCTCTAAATATCCCACTGACACCTCAAAAAGATATTCATCTTTGTTCTTTTTTAAAATCATGTTATTGCAAAATTAAACACAGATATATAAAACCATCCAAAATCATTGTATGGACTACCAAATAATATTACAAGGTGAACCACTGTATAATGACAACCTCAGTCAAGAGAGAAATTTGTTTTCCATTCAAGAAACACTTTTACTGTATTTCAACCACGGTGCCCTCCCCTCTTCTACAAATAACCTCTATCTTGACTCTTGCATCAATCACTTTCTTTTGATCTTTTATAATCTTATTACCCACTGGTGCATAAATAGACATGATAAGTGGTGGATTTGCACCATGCCAGTTTAGCTAAACTTTGTCTTTAGCTAAACTCACCATTCCTCATTTTCCCTTCCTTTCATAGTTTTGAGTTAGCATTAGCCACAAGACTTAGAAACTGAAAGTGAATAAGCAGCCATATATCTAATAGTTGCAAAATTAACTTTAGAACCTTGGTTGGCAAGACCAAAATCTTTTCACTAGTAATGGTTCACTATTTGATCGGTGGCTGTTTTCACACCTTCTCAGTGGAAAAGGTAGAAAAAAATAATGTAGAGAAAGGTGATAAATTTTGCCACACTCTTTCAAATTTCGGACACTGGATGTTTACTTAAAACTTTTTTATTACATCTATATCTCCTTTTCCCCTACAATGTTTTTATTACATCTGTATCTTTGTTTTTCCACTCTGAAAATTCCAGTTTTCATGAACACAGGCGATGGCATAATTAAAGTATCTCATAATTACTCATTTGCTATATCCTGCCTTACAGAGAAAACAATACTGTTGCTGTCACTGCTCACTATTATTGGTAGAAAATAAAAACAATGTTTTGCCTGTGTTATCCTTATTTTCCCTTATGTTTAGTGTTCCTTATCTACAGTGTCAGTACATATGGCACATGACCATTATAGCATATCCCCTTTCTATAAAGCCAAATTTAATCACTGCTCTATAGATAAGCATATATTTGATGCTCACCATCAGCTCTTACATCAAATCTCTATTTTGATTGTCTGAAGTTCATTCGATAGCAATTTCCTCCATTGATCTGTATTTCTAACCCTGTGACACTACCACACTATCTTGATCATTGTAGCTTTGTAGTAACACTTAAAATCAAGCACTGTAAATTCCCCAACTTTGTCCTTCATTTTCAAGGTTATTTTATTCTGAATCTTTTGCATTTTACATGAATTTTAGGATCAACTTGACTATGCAACAACAAAATAAATGCGGCTAAGATTTTGATAAGCAGTATATTGATTCAATTTAGGAAGTTTGCAATTCTATCACTATTAAGTTTCTAATCCATGAACATGGAAGGTTTGTCCAGTTATATCTCCTTTTCTTTCTTCCAATGATGCATTTTCAGTGTATGAGTTTTCTGATCATTATGTCAAATTTATTCCTAAATCATTTAAGGTTTGATGTTTTTTGTAAATGGGATTATTATTAATCTCTTAATCTCAATTTTGCACCGCTCATTTTTAGTGTGTAAGACTACAAGTT
This sequence comes from Mustela erminea, assembly GCF_009829155.1. Lineage (NCBI taxonomy): Eukaryota > Metazoa > Chordata > Mammalia > Carnivora > Mustelidae > Mustela > Mustela erminea. The sequence continues at coordinate 41,635,518 of NC_045626.1, forward strand.
GTCTCGTGTATTGATCCTGTATCCTGCAACTATGCTGAACATACTGAGGTCTAATTTCATTTTTGTGGATTAATTTTTTCCATAGAAGATAGTATCTTCTGAAAATAGAGATATTTTCACTTCTTCCATTCTTATCCATACTCCTTTTATTTCTCTTTCTTGCTAAATACCCTAGATAGAATTTGCAATAAAATGTTGAATAAAAGTGGCAATTGCAGACTTTTTTTTCTTGTTCCTGATCTTAGGGAGGAAGCATCTAGCCTTTTGCCATTAAATATCTTAGTGTGGGTTTTCATATATAGATTTTCATATATATTTATTCCATTATCTTTACTTGGTTTTGGTACTTGGCTAATACCAACTCTCACAGAATGAATGGGAAGTGTTTTCTCCACTTCTACCTTTTGAACAATTTTTGAATCTTCCTTAAATGTTTGACAAAATTCACAAGTGTAGCCATCTGGTCCCAGATTTTTCTTTATGGAAAGCTTTTGATTACATGTTCAATTATTTTACTTGTTTTAGTCCTACTTAGATATTCTAATTTTGAGTTAAGATTAAGTAATTTGAGTCTTTCTAGGAATCTGCCAAATTTCTTTAGTTTTCTAATATATTAGCATGCAATTGTTCCCAGTATTGCAATTTAATTCTTTTTATGTCTAGAAGGTTAATAGCAATGCCTTCTCTTTCATTCCAGATTTTTTTTTGTAATTTGATTTTTTTTATTTTTATTTTTTTAATTTTATATATTTTTTTATTTTTTAAGGATTTTTTAATTAATTAATTTATTTTCAGCATAACATTGTTCATCATTTTTTCACCACACCCAGTGCTCCATGCAATCTGTGCCCTCTATAATACCCACCACCTGGTACCCCAAACTCCCACCCTCCCCGCCATTTCAAACCCCTCAGATTATTTTTCAGAGTCCATAGTCTCTCATGATTCACCTCCCCTTCCAATTTCCCCCAACTCCCTTCTCCTCTCTAACTCCCCATGTCCTCCATGCTATTTGTTATGCTCCACAAATAAGTGAAACCATATAATTGACTCTTTCTGCTTGACTTATTTCACTCAGCATAATCTCTTCAAGTCCCGTCCATGTTGCTACAAAAGTTGGGTATTCATCCTTTCTGATGAAGGCATAATACTCCATAGTGTATATGGACCACATTTTCCTTATCCATTCGTTCGTTGAAGGGCATCTTGGTTCTTTCCATAGTTTGGCGACTGTGGCCATTGCTGCTATAAACATTGGGGTACAGATGGCCCTTCTTTTCACGACATCTGTATCTTTGGGGTAAATACCCAGAAGTGCAATTGCAGGGTCATAGGGAAGTTCTATTTTTAATTTGAGGAATCTCCACACTGTTCTCCAAAGAGGCTTCACCAACTTGCATTCCCACCAACAGTGGAAGAGGGTTCCCCTTTCTCTACATCCCCGCCAACACATGTTGTTTCCTGTCTTGTTAATTTTGGTCATTCTAACTGGTGTAAGGTGATATCTCAATGTGGTTTTAATTTGAATCTCCCTGATGGCTAGTGATGTTGAACATTTTTTCATGTGTCTGATAGCCATTTGTATGTCTTGATTGGAGAAGTGTCTGTCCATATCTTCTGCCCATTTTTTGATACAATTGCCTGTTTTATGTGTGTTGAGTTTGAGGAGTTCATTATGGATCCTGGATATCAACCTTTTGTCTGTACTGTCATTTGCAAATATCTTCTCCCATTCCGTGGGTTGCCTCTTTGTTTTTTTTTTTACTATTTCCTTTGCTGTGCAGAAGCTTTTGATTTTGATGAAGTCCCAAAAGTTTATTTTCGCTGTTGTTTCCTTTGCCTTTGGAGACATATCTTGAAAGAAGTTGTTGTGGCTGATATCGAAGAGATTACTGCCAATGTTTTCCCCTAGGATTCTGATGGATTCCCGTCTCACGTTGAGGTCTTTTATCCATTCTGAGTTTATCTTTGTGAATGGTGTAAGAGAATGGTCAAGTTTCATTCTTTTACATATAGCTGTCCAATTTTCCCAGCACCATTTATTGAAGAGACTGTCTTTTTTCCACTACATATTTTTTCCTGTTTTGTCGAAGATTAATTGACCATAGAGTTGAGGGTCCATATCTGGGCTCTCTACTCTGTTTCACTGGTCTATGTGTCTGTTTTTATGCCAGTACCATGCTGTCTTGGTGATCACAGCTTTGTAATAAAGCTTGAAATCAGGTAATGTGATGCCCCCAGTTTTATTTTTGTTTTTCAACATTTCCTTAGTGATTCGGGGTCTCTTCTGATTCCATACAAATTTTTGGATTATTTGCTCTAGCTCTTTGAAGAATACTGGTGGAATTTTGATCGGAATGGCATTAAAATTATAGATTGCTCTAGGCTGTATAGACATTTTAACAATGTTTATGCTTCTGATCCAAGAGCATGGAATGGTCTTCTATATTTTTGTGTCTTCTTCAATTTTTTTCATGAGTGTTCTGTAGTTCCTCGAGTACAGATCCTTTACCTCTTTGGTTAGGTTTATTCCCAGGTATCTTATGGTTCTTGGTGCTATAGTAAATGGAATCAATTTTCTAATTTCCCTTTCTGTATTTTCATTGTTAGTGACTAAGAAAGCCACTGATTTCTGCACATTGACTTTGTATCCTGCCACGTTGCTGAATTGCTGTATGAGTTCTAGTAGTTTGGGAGTGGGGTCTTTTGGGTTTTCCATATAAAGAATCATGTCATCTGCGAAGAGAGAGAGTTTGACTTCTTCATTGCCAATTTGGATACCTTTTATTTCTCTTTGTTGTCTGATTGCTGTTGCTAGGACATCTAATACTATGTTGAACAAGAGTGGTGAAAGTGGGCATCCTTGTCTTTTTCCTGATCTCAATGGGAAGGCTGCAAGCTTTTTCCCATTGACGATGATATTTGCTGTCGGTCTTTCATAGATAGATGTTATGATCATAGATAGATTTTATGAAGTTCAGGAATGTTCCCTCTATCCCTATACTTTGAAGGTTTTAATCAGGAACGGATGCTGGATTTTGTCAAATGCTTTTTCTGCATCAATTGAGAGGACCATGTGGTTCTTCTCTCTTCTCATATTAATTTGTTCTATCACATTGATTGATTTGCGAGTGTTGAACCATCCTTGTAGCCCAGGGATGAATCCCATCTGGTCATGGTGGATAATCTTTTTAATGTGCTGTTGGATCCTGTTTGCTAGGATCTTGTTGAGAATCTTAGCATCCATAGTCATCAGGGATATTGGTCTGAAATTCTCCTTTTTGGTAGGGTCTTTGCCTGGTTTGGGGATCAGGGTAATGCTGGCTTCATAGAAAGAGTCTGGAAGTTTTCCTTCTGCTACAATTTTTTGAAACAGCTTCAGGAGAATAGGTGTTATTTCTTCTTTGAAAGTTTGGTAGAGTTCCCCAGGGAATCCATCAGGTCCTGGGCTCTTGTTTTTTGGGAGGTTTTTGATCACTGCTTCAATCTCGTTACTAGATAGCGGTCTATACAGGTTGTCAATTTCTTCCTGGTTCAATTTTGGGAGTTTATAGTTTTCCTGGAATGCATCCATTTCATCTAGGTTGCTAAGCTTATTAGCATATAACTGTTGATAATAACTTCTGATGATTGTTTCTACGTCCTTGGTGTTAGTTGTGATCTCTCCCTTTTCATTCATAATTTTATTAATTTGGGCTTTCTCTCTTTTCTTTTGGTTTAGTGTGGACAATGGTTTATCTATCTTATTGATTCTTTCAAAAAACCAGTTTCTAGTTTCATTGATACGTTCTACTGTATCTCTGGTTTCTACCTCATTGATCTCAGCTCTAATCTTGATGATTTCCCTTCTTATGTGTGGAGTTGGTTTGGTTTGTTGTTGATTCTCCAGTTATCTAAGGTGAAGAGACAGCTGCTGTGTTCTGGATTTTTCAGTTTTTTTGAGGGAGGCTTGGATGACTATGTATTTCCCCCTTAGGACCACCTTTGCTGTATCCCATAGGTTTTGGACCAAAGTGTCTTCAGTCTCATTGGTTTCCATGAATTGTTTCACTTCTTTGATCTCCTGGTCGATCCAAGCATTCTTAAGGAAGGTGGCCTTTAGCTCCCAGGTGTTTGAGTTCCTTCTGAACTTTTCCTTATGATTGAGCTCCAGTTTCAAAGTACTGTGAACTGAGAATATGCAGGGAATAATCTCAGTCCTTTGGTATTTGTTGAGTCCTGATTTGTGACCCAGTATGTGGTCTATTCTTGAGAAGGTTCCGTGTGCACTTGAGAAGAATGAGTATTCTGTTGTTTTAGGATGGAATGTTCTGTATATATCTACGAGGTCCATTTGTTCCAATGTGTCATTCAATGCTCGTTTCTTTACTGATTTTCTGCTTCAATGATCTATTTCTGAGAGAGGCGTGTTAAGATCTCCTATGATTAGTGTATTCATATCAGTATGACTCTTTATCTCGATTAACAGTTTTCTTATGTAACTGGCTGCTCGCATATTGGGGGCATAGATATTTACAATTGTTAGATCATCTTGGTGGATAGTCCCTTTAAGGATTATGTAGTGTCCTTCTGTATCTCTGACTACAGTCTTTAGTTTGAAGTCTAATTTATCTGATATGAGAATCGCTACCCCAGCCTTCTTTTGAGGCCAATTGGTATGAAAAATGCTTCTCCATCCCTTCACTTTCAGTCTGGGTGTATCTTTAGGTTCAAAATGGGTCTCTTGTAGACAACATATGGATGGTCCTGTCGTTTTATCCAATCTGCAACCCTGTGCTGTTTTATGGGTGCATTTAGGCCATTCACATTGAGAGTGATTATTGATAGATATGTTTTTATTGACATCGAGTTACCTCTGAAGTCTTTCTTTTTGTAGATTGTCTCTATATTTCTGTTCAGTGCTATTCTTAGGATTTTTCCTCTTTTATAGAACCCCCCTTAATATTTCCTGCAGTGTCAGCTTGGTGGTTGCATAGTCTTTTAAGCCTTGCCAGTCTTGGAAACTCTTTATCTCTCCATCCATTTTGAATGTCAGTCTTGCTGGATAAAGTATTCTTGGCGCACGTTCTTCTCATTTAGTGCCCTGACTATATCTTGCCAGCCTTTTCTGGCTTGCCAGGTCTCTGTGGACAGGTCTGACGTTATTCTGATGGGCTTCCCTCTGTAAGTAAGGAGCCTCTTTGCCCTAGCGGCTTTCAAGAGATTATACCTACAATTATAATTCCTCAATTTGACTATCGGGTGTCGTGATGTTTTTTGGAATGTATAATCTTGGGTGGAGACCGTTCAGTCTCTAGTACATGAACGCTGGTTCCATTCACGAGATTGGGAAAATTTTCATGATGGACTTGTTCCACTTCATCTTCTAGACTTCTTTCTTTCTCCTCTCCTTCAGGGATTCCAATAATTCTGATGTTAGAACGTTTCATGGCATCATTTATTTCCCTGATTCTGTTTTCGTGGCTTCTAAGCTGTTTGTTCCAGGGTTCCTCCTTATCCTTTCTATCTGTTTGTCCTCCAGATCACTAATTCTATCTTCTGTCTCAGTTACCCTAGCTTTGAGAGAGTTTAGATTAGATTGGAACTCATTGAGAGCATTGTAAACCTCCTCCCTGGTAGCTTTAAGCTCCACCCTAACGTTGTGAACATCATCTCTGGTCACTTTCAGCTCGGCCCTAATCAATTCCGTTTGGTCATCCACAGCTTTCTCCAACCTAGCTATTGTCTGGATAACTGTTAGCCTGAATTCTCTTTCCGACAGATTGTCTATGTTGATAGCCATTAGCTCTGTTGCAGAAGGTCCATCCTCTGTATTTTTCTTCTGTTGGGCATTCCTCCTCCTAGTCATTGTGGTGGGAGATGACTGAACAGATGTAGCTGGATGTATCAACCGTGGTGCAGTCAAGGTACACCCTGGAACACTTCTGAGCAATCAGGATTCCCCAGCCAAATGAGAGACTAAAGAAAAGAAAAAGAAAAAGAAAAGAAAAAAGAGAGAGAGACAGGAAAGAAAGGGAAGATGAAAGAGAAGGTTCAGCTCAAATGGGCCCCAAGGTAAGATTTATGAAGTAGACAAAAACAGACAAACAAGAAGACTGATAAAAGTATATGACAAGAGAAAAAAAAATATGCGAATAAAGGAAAAACCTCGTCAAAAAGAATCCCAATTGTAAGATTTATATACTATCAGGACAAACACAAAAACACAGAAACACTGCCCACTGGCGCCTTCTGCCCCTGTAGAGATCCAGACATGTATAATTCTGATCTCAGGCTGATTTCATGGGTGATCGGAGTTCTTTGGTAGGTAATCAGCTCACTTTGGGGTACAGGTTGAATAGGCGCCTCCTCCTACTTCCCCGCCATCTTGTCCACCCCCGTAATTTGATATTTTTATCTTATTTTTGGTAAAAATAGCCTCTGTCAATTGCTCATCTCTTTAAAGAATTAGCTTTTGTATATACTGATTTTCTCTATTGTTGTTGTATCTTATATCATTTATATCTCATCTTATCTTTCAAAATTTCTTTCCTTCTGCCAGTTTTTTTAATTTCTTTTTATAATGTTTTTATTTTTATTTATTTATTTGAGAGACAGAGTAAGAAGGGAAGAGCAGATGGACAAAAGCAGTCCTCGCTGAGCACAGAGCCCAACATGGGGCTTGACCCCACAACCCTGAGATCATGATCTGAGCCAAAACCAAGAATTGGTCACCTAACCAACTGAGCCACCCAGAAGCCCTTAATTTGTTCTTCAGTTTTCATTTCTTAAGATGATAAGTTATTAACGTAACACTTTCTTCCTTTTTAAATATATGTTTACAATTCTAAGTTTCCCTCAAAAAAGACTTATCTGTATCACATAAGACTATGTATATTTTCACTTTCATTCATCTCAAGGTATTTTCTAACTTCTACTGTGACTTCTTTTTTGACTCCTATCTCATTTAGGAGTGCATTATTAATTTTCCACATATTTGTGAATTTTCTGTTTCCTTTTGTTAGTGACTTTTATTTTATTGCATGTAGTTAGAGACCATACGTTAAATGACTAATTATTTAACATTTATAGATCTTTTGGTTTCCCAAACTGGATAATTTCAATTGATCTGTATTTATATTCTCTGATTATTTCATCTATTACTACCATTGAGCTCATCTGGAATATATTTTATTTCAGTTATAATTCAACTTCCATTTCATTCTGTTCTAATTGTATTTTTATTATATTCTTGATTTGGTGTGGTACCATTCTTGTCCTTCCTGTTTATTCTTTAAACATGTTTTTTCTTCAGTTCTTTAACATATGGATTCTTATGAATAACAGTTTTTTTTCCAAGTCTTTATTCATTATGCCTATATCTGGAGTTCTTTGGAAATGGCTTTGTTTTTTCTTTGTTTGTTTTGTTTTGTTTTTGTTTTGTTTTGTTTTTCCTAGTGTATAGTTAGCTATACTTCCCTTTTGCTGGAGTATCTTGCAATTTTTTTTTGAGAAAATTAAGATTTAAATTATATAATTGGGTAACTACAGAAAGTAGATCCTCCCCCGACCCAGGGTTTATTGTTAGTGTTTCTTGTTGTTAACATTTGTTTAGACATTCCTCAACTAATTCTATCTTGTGTTTATTTTTTGTCATGTGAGTGCAATGAAGTCTCTGGTTGGATTAGTAGTCAGCTAATGATTATACAGAGATTTCCTTAAATTACATGAACCAGTACTTTTCTCAGCTTTTGCTGATAGGCTCATTATGTGGGCACATATACACCATGCACTGTCAAGCAGATTACAAGTCTGACTTGGTTTTCAATTTTTGGTTTTTTGGAGCCTCAAGTTCAGTCAGTAGTGAGAGATTAGGGCCTTCCAGGGTCTATTCTGGGCATGTGCACATCCCTGTATGTATGTGTAGCTTTCTAGATTTCCATGAATATGTTCAAGCTTTACAGATCTCCTCATGAATATTTCATTTGCCAGTTTTTCCTTGAAGTTTTTTGGTCAGCCTTTTGTTAGTCCTATTTGTACTGCTATATTGGATAGCTGCAATGTTAAACAATTGCCCCTGATAATTTTTTACAGATGCCCTGTGGATAGTGCTGTTTGTAAAGAGTGAGCCTGTCAAAGACAAGACCTGGGAATGGAGTTTGCCACTGTGGGCAAGACAGGCTAAATAATGCTAAGTCCTCTGGGAAGGACGCTACTGGGTAACTTGTCCTTCCTACTCCAAATGCTTCTATACTGCTTGTTTTGACAGCAACTGTAGTTCTGAGACTATAGTTGGTTTTTAAGGCTAACATGGAGTTGGACAAAGAGGGATGGGACTAGGAAAGTTTTAACACAGTAAGAGTCACTCTTCTTATCAGATGCAGCAATTCTTCTTGAATAAAAAGTTCTTAGATTGCTATAAGCTTTCTTTTTATTTCCAGTTTTTTAAAAAGTTGGTTTTTGACTGTTTTGCAGGTGTTCTTATTGCTTTTAGTTAAACATGGATTTTTAGAGGCTTTTACTCTGCCATTCAAAAGTTGCCATGTTGGTTTTCTTTATCAAAGAAAATTTTCTGTAAATTAGAATGCCTCATCTATCCTACATATTTGTGATATTTGTTTTAGAAAATACAGGAAGGGGCACCTGGGTGGCTCAGTGGGTTAAAGCCTCTGCCTTCAGCTCAGGTCATGATTCTGGGGTCCTGGGATGGAGCCCTGTATCAGGCTCTCTGCCCAGCAGCGAGCCTGCTTCCTTCTCTCTCTCTGCCTGCCTCTCTGCCTACTTGTGATCTCTGTCTGTGATATAAATAAATACAATCTTAAAAAAAGAAAAAGAAAGAAAGAAAGAAAGAAAGAAAGAAAGAAAATACAAGAAAAGTAGTGATATAATATGGAGTGGGAAGAAAGGCAAGATAGGACCTTGAGGAAACATTTCAGTTAACACAGATATATAGGAAAACTCGCAAATAAAGCAAGAGAGGTGAAATCAGAGAGGTAGCAAGAAAACCAGGTGATTATGTCATCATAGAAGCCATAGGGATAAAGAAAACAATAATAAGAAGAAAGGTAATTTTTTAAATGGCCACTGGATCAAGTAAGATGGGTTCTGAAACATTCATTTACTTTTTATTGTAAGTTCACTGAAAATAGTGAGAGCTATTCTTGCTAAGTAAAGGTAGCAGATACCAAATTGGAATAGGTTTTTCACTGAGTGTAGATATTAATGTGAATGGGGAGTACAGACAAATCTCTCACAAAAATCAACTTTAATGGAGAGAGGTGAGAGATTGGACAGTGTCTGAAGTACTAGGTTTAAATGGTTATATATTTTTAAAAAAATTAAGGAATTGAAAGATAGCCTAAACATTAAGGCCAAATCTCCTGAGACATTTCACTCTATTTTTCCCCCTACATACACATATTTGCACACCTCACCTGACTGTATTTTAATTATTAAACAGGGTAGTGGAAAGCGTATGTCTATTTATTTATTTATTTATTGCTGTTTAATTTTGATGTTCTTTTCTAATTATACTATGATTCCCTTTTAGCTGCTACTACATGGAGTGTGCATCAAAATGCAATAAAATTCTATTGGCTTTCTTACCACAAATGTCGTTAGCTTTCTTTTGACTTGAGCTCCCTAATACACTCATAAATAATACTTAATACTATCTTTGATATTTTTTCCTATGGCTAATTGGCCTACTGGTTAATAAGCTCATGCCTAAGCACATCTACCTGTCTTTAGGCAATGACTTTCCTAGTGGAAAGTTAAGAAAAGCTGTTAGAGGCAGGTAGTTCAATAATTGCTGAGCTCCTAGTCAGTGCTAACTACAAACGCTATAAAGTGAGCTTCCTTACAGAAGAGATTAAAGTTTCATATATAATCTCTCCTCTTGGTTCTCCATAATTCCTATGTTTCATATTAGAGAATAAATAACTAGACTCTACTAATGTCTAGCTGCATAACTGTCAAGTTATTTTACACATTTATATCTCAGTTTTCTCAACTTCAGTATGAAAATTATGATTTTTGAAGTGTTCTATTTAAAAAAGCATTCTTGCATAAATCAAATACTATATAAATATTAGGTATTTTTATTACTACCATTGTAATAAAATCTTATACATCAAAAGGAGATTTGTAATTTAGTATTTCTGACTTTCTACTTAAATTTCTTTTATTTTCATAGTTAACATGAGCACAGTACTACCCTGCCAAGCCAGCAAGTACTTTTGAACCTTATCGAGACACTGAGCATAATAACTGAAAGCTATTCTGGAGTCAGACTTCATATTTATAAATCTTGGATTTACCACTTAATTTTGCCACACAAATCAAGCTACTTACCTTCTCTTGGCCTCAAGTTAACATACTTTACAATAAGAATAATTACATCATATGCTCCAGAGATTTATGATGAGGATTAGATGAGTATAGATAAAGAGGAATTTTCAATATTATCAATAATAAATTTAGCTTTGATCACTTGAAAACACTTCAGACAGAAAAGTAAATATTCTGCCTAACTAGTTAAATGGTTGCTTCAACACAAAGATTATTTTCCCCTAACTTGGATTTTTCAACAAGGGATAGAATTTAGTGAAAAAAAAAGTGTTTAGTTGAGAGCAATCCTGTAAATTTGACCTATATTAGTAAATGCTTGAAATATAAGCCATACTCCATAAGCATATAATCAAACTTCAGAATTTTCAAAATATTCATGAAATTTTCTCTTTCATTAAATCACTTCTGAAAGGATATATGATTTTTGTATTTTTGTTTGTAGGCTAAATTTTTAACAGCTTTACTGAGCTTTTTATCCCATACAAACTATTCATTTAAAGTATATGATTCAATTTTTCTATTATAGTCACAGAATTATGCAACCATCAACAATATCAATTTGGAATATTTTCATCCTCCCCAAAAAGAAACCTCATACCCTCTGGAAGTTGCTTCTATTCCCCCCCCCCCCAACTTCCCCTCCAGGTCTATCAGAGCATTAATCTACTTTTTGTTTTTATAGTTGTAAGTTATTTTAATTTCAACTGTGGGGAGTAAAAAAAAAAAAAGAACAAATCTTTAAACATGAAAGGATTAAATATTGCAAGAATCTGGAAAGAGAGAAATCACACTAAAATCTTTCTTTTGTCCATTTTGAAAAATTATATATATTCTTTTAATAAGGCACCATATTGAATTCAGAAGGGTCAGGTTAGGATTCTGGGTACATCTGAATAAACCTGGGGTGGATTACATCATAACCATATTAGAGAAATAACTTAGGTTTGGCATTGGACATGATTTACCATGTCACATTATTTTAAAATGCAAATAGGGAGTTTAATTTTCCATGTGGAAAATAATAAGAAATCAATTGGATTTAACAAAGAAATGCAAGTATCAGTGCAAGTGACATGAACACATAATCCATCTTAATATTTCAGAAAGACACTAAATTGTCTGGAATGTAGTGATCTACCTTGCTTTACTTTCAGTCTTTTTGAAAGCTATATGTGATAAGACAACTTTGGTTAATTTTATTTAATTTCAAACTGTGCTATTCTTTAATCTTAACAGATTATATTCTCTGAAGAATCACTGACCTCAATATTACATGTGTATATATTTCAATATTACTTGAAAAACTCTCTTCACGTTCACTTTTCAAGGAATTTAGAAGTATCTAGCCACAAACATTAATACATTTATATACTTATGTTGTTATGTATTCAAATTATACAATAATGAATTAATAATATCTGTATCTAATTACCTTATATTTATACCACTGCATTATTTTAATATAAAATCTGCATTAATTTATTGAATAGAGCTTTACTAAAGTATGACTGGCAAATAAAAATTGTATATATTTAAGGTGGACAATGTGACATATATATATAGTAATCATTATATATATCATATATATCATATATCACATATCAATAACATATATCATATATCACATATATATCATAGTAATCATTATATAATGATTACTATGTAATATTACATATATAATTACTATATATAGTTTATACTATATATATATAATGATTACTATGACCAAGCTAATTAACACACCCATAACCTCAGATATTATTATTATTTTTGGTGGCAAACACACTCAAGATCTACTTTCTTAGCAAATTCTAAGTATACACTACATTATTATTAACTACAGTCACCATGCTGTACACATTAGGTTTCCAGAATTTATTCATCTTATAACTGAAAATTTGTACCTTGGGACCAACATCTTCCCATTTTCCCAAATCTCAGTAACCAATATTTTACTCTGCTTCCATTCATTTGACTTTTCTAGATTTCACAGATAAATGGGGATCATGCAGTATTTCTCTTTCTGTGTCTGGCTTCTTTTACTTAACATAATGTCCTCTGGGTTCATCCATGTTGCAGCAAATGACAGGATTTCTTTTTTAATAAAGCTGAATAATATTTTATACCAATGTATCTATCACATTTAATCACATTTTCTTTATCCTTTATCCTCTGATGGACACTTTGATTGTATCAATACTGTGACTATTGTAAATAATGCTGCAATAAACTCGGGAGTGCAGATGTCTTAAGATAATAATTTAATTTCCTTTGGATATATACTCAGAAGTGGGATTGTTGAGTCATACAGTTCTGTTCTTTTAAATTTTCTGAGGAAACTGCATGCTGTCTTCTGCAATGGCTATAACAATTTACATTCTACCAATGGTGCATGAAGTTTCCCCTTCTCCATATTCTCACCAACACTTATGTTTTAACTTTTTAGTAACAGCCATCCTAACAGGTGTAAGGTATTATCATGATTTCAGTTTGCATTTCCTAATGATTAATGATTTACACAGATATTTGTGCTGCATATTTTCAAATTATGTAATATTGCATTGATTATATATTTATCTAATCATCTTAGTATGTATGTGCCATCCCATATTCCAATAATACAAAATCCATGCTTTTATAGAACATGATTCATTAGACCATAGCAGTTCCTATCTTGTGATTTGCCCCTAAAATAATTAATTGATGTTTGTTAGGTCTTAAAAAAATATATATGTAGCTTCTCGATTAATTATGTCCTGAGTATTTGGAAGGGTCTTGTTTTGATTAAAAAAAATTAAAAATGAAAAATCAATAAAATTAATCTTTAAAGGCAATGAATGAATACTAACTGGTAAAGGAAATCTATTATGGACAAAACAATTTCTCAATTTTCCTTATCAAACTAATATGCTGTATGTACCTTATTTGTGCCAAAATGTGACATTTTAATTTTCAGAAGAACAAAACATAACACTAAAAAACTGGAAGGTAATGTTTTATAATGTATGATGGCGTATGATTTTTTTTTTTTTTTAACTTTCTACTGACATTCCCTGGAAGAAGGTGACATTGAAAAGAATGATGACTGCACAATGCAATTCAGAAACAAATGGAAAGGGATAAATGACAATAAACAAGTTCTTAGTTGTGCTCTTATTTATTTATATGACTTTGGGAAGTCATTAATTTTTATTGAATTTCCCTTTATTTATCTGAAAACTGAGATGTTGGCACTCCCTGATTTCTAATAACCTGCACTGACATACCAATCTAAATTATTTATAAATAAACACTGATATAATCTTTCATTTGATCCTTACTATGACTGACTGAAGTAAGCACAGCAGGATCTACTTTCACTGCTTTGCAGATATGAAATTTGAGCCTATGTCCTTGCATGTTTGTAAGGCAATTACATTGTAAAACCTAGTAAAGAACAAGGTCTGCTAATGCTTGAATTAGTGCTTTCCACTACATTTTTAAGTTACCTTTGATCATTATTATACACAATAACTTGTATATATAATTTCTATTTGAGGAACTAGAAAGGCAAGCAAAAGTGAGATGACTCTTATTCAGCTGCTGCTGAATCATTTTTCTATAATATAAGTTAAAATTTACCTGGAAAAAATGTTTCTTCCACAATGGTAATGTGTGGAAAACCCATTGGCTTGGACATTATCAATTTTCATACCAACCAAATAATTACAAACTTTATAATTTGTGTGACTTAGTCACCCCGGGTATTAGTCTTCATTGAAATAGAATAATGTCCATTTTCCATTATTTTGTAACCCATGTTTTGATTTTGTTTCATTTACTTTAAAGGATTATCAGCTTGTACTTTATAAGCTGAAATCTGTAAAAATCATACATTCAAAAACCACATATCCAGGGGCACCTAGGTGGCTCAGTCAGTTAAGCATCCGACTCTTGATTTTAGGTCAGGTCACAAGCTCAGGGTGGTGAGATCGAGCTCTGTGTCAGGCTCTGTGCTGGGCATGGAACTTGTTTAAGATTATCTCTCTGCCCTTCCTCACATCCTTTCTTTCTCTTTCAAATTAAAAGAACAAAAGTGATTGAAAAAAAAAACACATATTAAATATTGATGGCATGTTAGAAGAGCACTGTAATTGGAATCAGAAGTTCAAAATTATGTCCTTTATTTTCCTACAAGCCAGTCTTATGTCTTTGGGTTTCTATTTCAGTTGGGATGCACTTGCTTTTAATATCCCTTCTAGCTCTATAATTCTATGATAATTGGAAAATAATAAGACAATGTGAGAAAGATAAATTTTTTTTTCTTTTACCATGGAAGTCTCTGTGGGTATGTGTTATACTACTTGCAATTTAAGACTAGCAATTACTCCCTGGGTTTTCATCATTTTTTGTGCTTTTAAAATATTTAAATATTCATTTATTTATTAATTCCTGGAGATGAGGATGAAAAAAAGAGAAGCTCAAAGAGATTAAAGAAAGAGGAAGGGACTTTATGAGTAGAATGGATATCAGATAGAAAGTATCCATTATCTTCTTCACAAATCATATTGTTATAAATACAACAAAAGAGAACAGTTATTAGATGTTCTAATTAATTTTCCACATTTTCTTTTTTCATAGAATTAACAGTTATGAATTCAGAAGGATTATTACCATTTCTTTTGTTGTTTCCTCACTGTTAACAAGGCAATTATATATTTTTAGCCTCTAAGGATTATTAGAAATGTACTCCCTTTATTATGTCAAGTTAAATGGACAGTATTTTGTCTGAGTTTATTTTAGCTGCTCTGTGCCATTGTAAAAATATACTCTCCCCCTTTATTATGTTGCACAAGCCTACTTTCTGAAGTTCTGCCTAGGACTCTGATTTTGTTTCTTTTCCTGCAAATCTGTCATACTCTTTAAATGTTACTCAGAAGAATGCTGTTAAAGAACAGTTGCATAAGGGTTATCTCCAATATGAGGAAACAAAAATGTCATTAACAGTATATAATAGTCCCCCACCCTTATTCATGCTTTCCATTATCCATGAGCAAAGGCAGCCCAGAAGCAGATGATCCTTCTTCTGACATATCCTCAGAAGGTCAGTAGTGGCCAAATGTTACATCACAATGCCTACAACATTCACCTCACTTCATCTCATCATGTAGGCATTTTATCATCTCTGATCATCATGAGAAGGATGAGTGCAAGCATACAATATTTTGAGAAAGAGAAATCACATTCACACAACTTTTATTATAGCATATTGTTACAATTTTTCTCTTTATTATTTATTGTTAATCTCTTATTGTGCCTGATTTGTAAGTTAAACTTTATCATAGATTTTTATGCATAGGAAAAAAAAAACCAGTAAAAACAAGGTTCAGTCCTAGTGCAGTTTCAGGCATCTGCTGGTCATCTTGGAACACAGTCCCTGGGCATAACAGGGGACTACTGTATGCCATTAATGTTAGTTATTAATAAAGTTTATCCTCAAGATTAAAAGACTCTCTTTTTAAAAATTTCTATTTATTCTCAGTCCATGCTTTTGAAACATTTGATAAAAGTTTATTAAAATGCTGATACCCCATTACTTTCACCAAAGCAAAGACCAGGATCATTTTTATTTTATGTAATGGTGTAAGTCAGCCATAAACTCCTGTAGACTTTATTAAGAGAGAATGGCTTAAGCAGAAGTGATGTAGTATCCATTTAGATGCTGATGTAGTACACCTAAGTATGAGTTTGAAATTCCTGATTCTTAAGCTTAAGATTCTGCAAGGAAAGCAGCATCCAGGCATTTGAAGTTTGAGAGGATTTCATCAGCAGCATTTTTCCTAATTTACTTGTCCTTCTTTTATCATCTCTAATGAGAAGCCACGGTTTTGGCTAAGATCAAGTGAAGAATTTAAATTCTTTAATCACACAGTCTGGCATTGAATCTAGTCTCTCCTATATGGTAGATGTATAACCTGAGTTAAGCTAATTTATCACTCAGTCGGCTCTTCCTCATCTGTAAACAGGGGTAATATCTTTTCAGTTTGTGATGAGAGTTAGCTGACAAAAATGCAATGTGAATTGCTCTGCACAATGTGTGAACCAAAGTAAATGCTAAAAATACTATGATGACTACCATATTATTCATATGTGCTTTTATTGGATAGGTTGAGCCAGATGTCCATATATATCCACTTTATGCAAAGAATCATATCATATTCTAGTATTTGAAAATGGCACACTTTTGTCAGGATTCTCAGATCTTTAAGAAAAAAAAATAGAAGCTAGAATATGAGCAACGGGATATAAATTTGGTGAATTCAAAGTTTATCTCCTTTAATCTACTTTAGGAATCCCTAGCTCACTAGCCAGACTATGTGGAATATGCGTAGTTATAAGGAAGCCCCTGCTTTGGCAGGGATTTTATTTTGGACAGTTCTGTTAGCAAGTTCCCTTTTAAGCTGAACCTTTGCAACAGCCAATGGCAGTTCTTCATCAAAGAGTTTCCACAGCTTCCTCTCCTTCCTTATTACATACTTCTGTCTAAATATCATAACTCCTCAATTGTTTTTTCCTGAAAGAAAATATTTTCAAGTATGTAATAAAAACCAAATTTGCCTTCCGTGAATGTTATTTTGTTTGCCAATAATACTCTTATATAATGACATACAACAAAATATTCAGGAAGGGATTGTGGATACAAAGTGTGGTTCATGACCAAAATCATTAGTATGACCTCTCTGATTATTAGAGAGCAGAAACTCAGGTCTTAGCCCAGACCCACTGAGGCAATAGCACTGTACTGCAATATAGATTTTATCCTTCATCTTCCTGAAGAGACATGCCACAACAATGACAGTGCTTAATATTAAACTCATTTAGAAACTATATAAAAATATTTCTTTACATTAATGATGATGTAATCTCAAATTGCCAATCTTTTTCACATAAATTATGGATTGGTCATACTACTTACATATCAGGGTTGTAACTATTAATTCTGAATCTTCCTTTATGTTATTTTTCCCCTAAAAATGACTGGGTTTGTTCTCTAAAATGTTACTCTGTCATTCACTTGGTTAATCAAAACATTTTAAATCTACTATGAGTCAGAAAAATTAGATAGAAAATACAGCTCTCAGTCAGGCCTAAGGTATTCTCTGACCACAGCTAGTAAATTTTATACATGAATAGTATGACACTATTTTAGCTGAATAAAAATGTATAGTTTCTTTGTATGGCCTATGTATACAGCTTTGATCCAAAATGGGGAGTCTTCAGTAAGTGACATCTAGAAAAAGGGTTGTGTTTTTTTTTTTTAAGATTTTATTTATTTGGCAGGGAGAGAGAGACAGCGAGAGATGGAATACAAGCAGGGGGAGTGGGAGAGGGAGAAGCAGGCCTCCCACACGGGGCTCAATCCCAGGACCCTGTGATCATGACCTGAGCTGAAGGCAGGTCAATTGCCCAATGACTGAGCCACCCAGGTACCCCAGAAAATGAATTTTAATAAAATAATTATCATGTTACCTTAAATTAGTTGCCTTAAATGACTTAAACAGAATGCCATGTTTTTCTTACGTCTGTAATATAAACTATGACTTTATTATGACCATCTCTTTATTTAAAACAAATTTATTAATTATGAATTTATTCTGATCTTATTACAAATTAGAAACAAGAAACACAGGTCCTCATAGAACAATTTAAATAAAGAAATGGACTGTCTCAATATTAATGCTCTATGTATTGTCATGAACATAATTTCACCTAGAACACAAAGATGCTCTCCTTCCAGATGTAAGTGTCTACTATGTCATATATATTTTGTACCACATAATTGCATACTTGGAAAAACTGAACACTTATATTAAATTGAACTCATATTAGAAAGTAATCAAGTTTTGTTAAGAAGCTTTCCAAAATATGTTTTGGCTGATTACAGCATTTTATTAATAAGCAAAAATGACTAAAATGACAACTAGAAGTGATGTTAAATATAAACTACCTTGCCAAAATTAAACATGAGCACTCGATTGAATTCCCTCTTTCCATTTTACAGCTACCTTGGAAATACAAAATAACAAGCAAGGCCTGTGATGAAAACACAAATACCTCTCTAACATATAGATGGCCCAGAAAACACTATACTAATCATTAAGATAATTTGATCTTCTTTCTAACTCAATGATTCCTTTAAGATTATTGCTATAAATGTCAGTCAAGAAAGTATTTAGAAGTGAAACCTAAAGCAAATTTGACTGTAATTTTTCTTTTGATTTTAAAAGTAAGTATAAAATGTTTGTCAGAAAGCAAGTGGTATTATACAGCTAGGGATATACCTAATTGTGAGACATTACTCAACTGCATTTTGTTATGCTGAATAATAATGAGTTGAAATAATTACAGATGTGATGAAGCAGCATAATGAAAAAGCTAGATAAACTGTAGAAACTCTGTTAAATTCTTATTATGTAGGTACAGACATGGCAATGGATTTTCAGCTGAAAATACACTAATTTCTGAAATAGATGCGAATAATCTCTCCCAAAATATTCTGCAATAGGTTAAGTTAATTCATATCATCCTAGATTTAAAAAGGCAAATGAATTTGGACATCTAGTTTCTATTTCTCCATATAAGTAGCTAGGAAATCACCACTCCATCCTTGATGATAAATAAAAAGATGAAAAGACTGGAAAATCAATAACTCTTTTTGAATCCATAAGAGAAGTAAGGAAAAAGGGCAAGTCTCTACCCCAAGGTTGGGGAGATGAACAGGTGAATACAGGAAGTCATGGCTTATTGGAGCACAGACTTTAGTGCCAGGGTGGGAAAGCTTGCACTGTGATTGCAAGAGGTTCAGTATGGAAAACTCTAAGAGTTAAAAATTCCGGGAGAACCCGCAGAAGGGATCCCCCACAATTTTGTGATCTTCGTCTCCTGTATTTAGATCATGTTCTCACAGTAAATATCCCTTTGTGCAACCTTCTAGGAGAAATAAAAGGTATCATTTTGAAATACAACAGAGTATCCTATTCTTTTTTTTTTTTTTTAAAGATTTTATTTATTCATTTGACACAGAGAGATCACAAGTAGGCAGAGAGGCAGGCAGAGAGAGAGAGAGGAGGAAGCAGGCTCCCCGCGGAGCAGAGAACCCGATGCGGGACCCAATCCCAGGACCCTGAGATCATGACCTGAGCCGAAGGCAGCGGCTTAACCCACTGAGCCACCCAGGCGCCCCCTTTTTTTTTTTTTTTTTAAGATTTTATTCATTTTTTTGACAGAGATCACAAGTAAGCAGAGAGGCAGGCAGAGAGAGAGAGAGAGAGGAGGAAGCAGGCTCCCCGCTGAGCAGAGAGCCCGATGCAGGGCTTGATCCCAGGACCCTGAGATCATGACCTAAGCCAAAGGCAGAGGCTTAACCCACTGAGCTACCCAGGTGCCCCAATTCTTTTTAACATGATCTGCTTTCAGGTGAAACCAGATTACCAAAGCCTAACCTTCTGAAACATTATCAGAGCCTATCTGATCTGGAGTAAGGAAAATACTCAACATCAGTCAGCTTTAGCCTTCCGCATGGGAGAAGAAAAATACCAGTTCCAAGCTACACAATCTTTCCATGTGGGAGAATGGAAATATACAACTGTAGCCCAATCTGACTATCTGCTTTTACAATAAGCATGGAGGAAAACAACAACAACAAAACAAAACCCCGAGAAATAGTTGTGAAGTTTACAGTTCAGAAGCATAAGCTCAGTAAAAAACTAAGACCTAACTGCAGGAGTTATAGAATGCTTCTCCTTTCCTGCGGTATTGCTATTTACATCATTTCCTTTACATAGTACAACATGTCTGACTATCAAAGAAAAAAAAAATTACAAGGCATACCAAAAGGCACAATTTAAAGACCAGAGCAAACATCAGAATCAGATGCTGAAATGAACAAACTGGGAGTGTAAAACAACAGTGATTAATATGTGAAGGGCTCTACTGGATAAAGCAGATATCACATTAAGAATAATAAGATTAGCCATGTAAGCAGAGAGAAGAAAGTCTTAAGAATCAAGATTACATGCTAGAGATAAAAAATAATGTAACATGAATAGACATTTTTCCAAAGAAGATATACAGGTGGCCAACAGACACATGAAACGATGCTCAACATTGCTTATCATCAGGGAAATACAAATCAAAACTACAATGAGATATCACCTCACACCTGTCAGAATGGCTAAAATTAACAACACAGGAAACAAAGCAGGTGCTGTCTGATGTGGATGCAGAGAAAGGGGAACCCTCTTACACTATGGGTGGGAATGCAAACTAGTGCACTCTGTTAAACAGTACGCAGTTTCTTCAAAAAGTTAAAAATAGAACTACCCTAAGGTCAGCAATTGTACTACTGGGATTACTAGGTTATTACTCAGCCATAAAAAAGAATGAAACCTTGCCATTTGCAACAATGTGGATGGACCTAGAGAGTATTATGCTAAGTGAAATAAGTCGGTCAAAGACAAATACCATATGATGTCACTCATATGCAGAATTTAGGAAACAACAAAGGAACATAGGTGGGGGAAAAAAAAATAGAGGTAAGGTAAGAAAAAGACTCATAACTATAGAAAACAAACTGATGGTTACTGGAGAGGAGGTGGGCAGGGGTGATGGAAAAAATGGTGATGGGTATTAAGGATGGCACTTGTGATGAGCCCTGGCTGTTGTATATAAGTGATGAGTTACTAAATTCTACACCTGAAACTAATATTATGCTGTATGTTAACTACCTAACTAGAATTTAAATAAAAACTCGGGGGGAAAAAGAAAGAGAGTGCACACAAAAGCAAATAAAAAAATAATGTAACAGAAATGAAAAATGTCTTTGCTGAGCTCACTAGCAGACTGGACACAGCTGAGGAAAGAGTCTCTGGGCTTTATACTTAAACCCAGTAGAAGTGAAAACACATCTACACAAAAACCTGCACATAATGGTGGAGAGCAGCTTTATTCATAATTGCCAAAACTTAGAAGCAACCAAAATATCTTCTGGTAAATTAAGAGAAATTTTGGTATACCCAGACAGTGGAATATTATTTGGTAGTAAAAACTGAGCTATCAAACCATGAAAAGAGATAGAGAGAACTTAAAAGCTATTGCTAAATCAAAGAAGCCAATCTGAAAAGACTCCATATTATATGATTCCAATTACATGCCAATCTGGGAAAGGCAAAATATGGAGGCAGTAAAAAAGTATCAGTAGTTGCCAGGAGTTGAGGGCTGGTGATAGAGAGGGGAAGAAATGAATAGGTGGAGCACAGTGAATTTTTAGGGCAGTGAAAATACTCTGTAAAATGCCACAATGATGGACAACATATATACACATTTGTTCAAACCCAATAAATGGACACCACCAAGAATGAATAATGGACATTGGTCACCATGATGCATTAGTGTAGATGCACCAATAATAACAAATTCACTTCCTTGGTGAGAGATGTTGATAAGGAGGGAAGGTATGCATGAGTGTGGGCAGAGGGCACAAGGTATATCTTTGTACCTTCAACTTAATTTGTCCATAAGATATTTCATATTTGATATTAAGAAATCTTAGGATGCCTGGGTGGCTCATTTGTTTAAGCAACTGCCTACAAATCAGGTCATGATCTGTCTCGGGATAGAGTCCCACATCAGGCTCCCAGCTCTGAGGGGAGTCTGTCTCCCTCTGACCTTCTCCTGTCTCATGATCCCTCTCTCTCTCTCTCTCAAATCAATAAATAAAATCTTAAAAACAAAACAAAACAAATTGTTGATATTCTAGAAAGCATTATTTTTGAAAATGTATTTATGGAGATCATTGTACAGAGAATCACTAAGTTTTCTGCAGATTTTATTGGGTATATATTCATGGGTTACTAATTTGTCAAACAGAAGTATTACAGAACTGAAACTGAGGCAAGGCTACTAACTGATAAATTATAGAGTCTTCATTATAACTGTTATTGTGTATATGCTTTCTCTTTAAGCTTGGATTCTGACCCCACTTCTTCCTAACTATTCAATTACTATCATTCTAAGCACATTCAAATGCCAATCTGTTACAAGAAATCATCTCTTTCTTTGAGGTGTACATTTACTATCATTTCTCTGAACTCCTGAAAGATACTTATAGGCCAACATTACTGTCAATGAGCTGTTTTTCATAAAGTAAATGAGTTTATCTGGTCCTAGCAACTTAAGAGTAAGTCAAGGAAAACAAGGTTACATCCCAATTAAAAAAATAAATAAATAAAAAGCAAAACAGCCAAAGAATTAAATGAAACTGATGTCTATAAAAAGTTGGGTTGAACTTCTAGGGCTCCAAGGTTCTGAGAAAGTAAAGGACTCCAAGTAAAACTCAGAGATATGAGAAAGGAATATTCTGAGAAAGAATAAGGCTTTCACTTATTTTGATATAAAGTGGAATACACTTTACCTCAGAATTAATTAATCAAATTTATGAACAAACAAACAAACCAGTAACAAGAACGACAATTACCCCTTTCTCAAATCTAAGAAGCATTTAGATAAAAAACATACTTGATATTTGTGCTGGTAGGTACAATCTTGTCTTGGTTCTGTTTGAGCTAACAGTAGTTGAGTCTTCTTTTCCTTCTCTTTCTTTTGCCCCTCCCTTCATTCTATGGCTATGAAACATAGGTCTGAAAATTGTGCAGACTGCTTTTGCAAGTTTGTTATTTCAGCAACTTAAAAGTGAATTCACTTTTACATGAATTATGTTTTCTAACAAACTCTTCTTGAATGTCACAGCAATAGCATGCACACATAATTATAATTAAGACAATATTATTGTCCCCCATTACAAAAAACATATTTAGGATCCAAATATCCTTAATGGCATACAAAGCCCATTTTAAAAGAAAGGCTGTCTAAAGTTGTTTTTCCTTTTTAAAAGGGAACAGCATAATATTCTTAAGTGATAACATCTCTTTTAAAATATGACTCAGATGATAAAAAACTGATATATACTTATCTTTTGAGAAACATCACTTAGCAACATTGTGAATAAACACTGTGAGGCCAGCAATATGGATAAACTTACTGATAAATCCAGAGAATTCTATTTTAATGTTCACATAAAACTCAGTTATACTTTCTCCTACTAATTTTATAAACCAACATTTCTGTCAACCTTTGGTTCTAGTGTCTTGTATTCTATGAGTTATATTTCATGTCTCTAAAATACTAATTTTTATCTGAGACCTCAACCATTAGGGAAAAGAAACATTTGAGGACTATCGTTTGAAAGGTAGCTCCTTATAGTACATGCTGTATTAGCAATTCAGAAAAGGCTCTGAATTTAAAAAAAAATACACACACACACACACACACATATACATATACACTAAAGGAAAGTAAGTTGAAGGAAATGGGAAATGTTGAGCAATAAGTGCACCTGGGAAAGAAGAGCTGTCAACCTAAAATGAAAAATAATAATAATTAGAGCAAAATAAGAATTAGCAGCATTTGCAGTGTTCCATGGCTTATTTTTGAGATTGTACTTTGAGAACATAAATACAAGTGACTGATCACTCCTTTGCTTATAGGTATATAACCTACTAGATTTAATTACTATAATTATTTATTATGATCTTCTTTAGAAAAGGCCACCAAATACTGACACACATCTAGTTCCTTGGGAGGACAGTGTATATTTCTGTGTATTTCACACAGCACTTCCTAGCTCTTAAAATGCCCCCTATTAAGTTTTTTTTTTTTCAGTACTGATACTGTTTCTATGCTAACTAACCACATAACAAGTCTGGGTTTTTTTTTTTAGATTTTTCTTACATAATTGCCATGTTATCACAACTAGAATTATAGTCAAAGATGTAAAACCAAGCGAGAACTATTGGAATATTTGAATATATATGAATATACAGAAATACATAAAAAACATTATTCCATGGTATCCAATAGATACAGGGACACACTGACCAAATAAGCTAAAGTAAGAAAAAAATGTATAAAAGTCTAATGGATAATTAATTCTTCTGAATCCACTTATAAGGGTAAACTAGAGAATATGTGTTGTTTTGTGCATCTGAAAAAAGAGGTAAACAAAAAATTAGCAGCCAAACTGTTCCACACATAGCACGATGATTTGTCTGAATTCTTCTGATTAATTCTCTCAGAGCACAGCCAGTACATCTTTAAGTCTCTGTTCTTAAGAGTCACAGCTGACTAAGAATAGGCACATCCATTTCCCCAACAGTGTAAAGTGGGCCTTATGACCTCTACTTCCTCCTTCCCTTCTACGATGCTATTAGCAGGTTCTGTGCAACAGCCAAAGGCCTGTTAAAAGGCAGAAATGTGATTTTGATCTTTTTAGTTTCTCACTAAATTACAGAATCAGTTCTCTGGTTGTCAGTTGCTGACAATTTTATAACAGTTTATTTTTCAGTACCTCTCTGAAAAACACCAATTTATGGTTTAAGGTGCTCATTTATATCAAGACAGAATCCTCAGTGGTTAGATGGGTCATTCTTACAAATATTTGGTTTGCAAGTGACCTTCATGCTTGGAATTTTTTTCTTCACAAGAGAAAAATTAAATATGATTTAATGCATTAATAATATTTTTATTAAAGTCAGATAGAGTTTTAAAGAATTCAACTTCTATCCTTAGGGAAGGACTATATCTCTTAAAAAGTTATTTATCCAAGATCTTAAAAGAATGAAAGCTGTAAAGTTAAGTTATCTATACTTAAGATATTATAGCTTATTTTATATATTACATATTATATCTATATATATACTATATGACATATATTTTATTTTCCTTCTTGTCAAAAACATATAGTCTATTTCCAAAAACTGTCTGTACATGCATATATCATATATAATATATATACACACACAGACTTCATTTCTTGATATTTAAACTTTATATTTTTTATAATTCTATCACCTGTAGTCTAAGTTCAAGGAGCATTTGCTGAGTATCAGTTATACTCAGACCCTGTTTAAGGTCTTACTTTAAAGGGATATTATTTGGTCTCTGATGGGCATCCAATATAGTGGGTGAGAAAACATTATATAATTTTTTTTAAAGAAAGGGTAAATTCATTAAGCTGTGGGAAATATTATGTTGTGTATATATCTTAGGTGCTTCAGGATAACTGGAAGGAATAATTATTCTAGCCCTTATTGTTCAGGGAAGATTGTTGTGGTGAAAATTAGTTGACAGTTAATATAAAAACTGATGGGAATTAACCAGATGAAGAGAGAGATTTTCTTCAATCAAAGGATCATTGTGAATAAGCATGAACCTATAAAATAGCATGGTGTGTGCTGGGAACTATAGTTTAAAGTGCAGGACATAGAGGGGCAAATGCTGCATTAGAAGTAGTCCAAGGTCACTTCATCAAGGGCCTTAATGCCAGACAATAAGATTAAACATTTCCCTTTAGTGGCTACAGAGCAACTGAGAATTTTTAAACAAGGGGGTAATACAGTCATGTTTTAAGATAAACCATAAGAGACTCTTAATTTCACAAAACAAACTGATTAAGATGATAGATAAATAGGGGTTGAATGAAGTGGTGATATAAACAAGGATAGAATACTGGAGTAGACTCAAGCCATATTCAGAAGGAAAATTCTGTAAGACTTGGTTAAAAAAAAAAATCAAGTAAAGGGTAAATAAAAAATAGAAATTTAGACTGATTATCAGGTTTCTGATGTTCATAACTGGATACATGGTAGATGCCCAGAATTATGGCAGGGAGGATGGGAATAATGATCTTATGGAAAGGAAGTTAAATTCAGATGTGGACAATAAGAATGCAAGTTTTCAGCTCTAGTTTTAGGTTGGGGCAAATGTATTCAACTGAATGAGCTTCAAGAATTAAGTGATATCCTCATGCTAAAAAGAAAAAAAAAATATATATATATATAAAGTCATTGTTAAATTCTCTTACATAATTATTTCCCCAAGAAAGGATTTCTTCATTTATCTATATATGTTTTTTTTTTCCTGGAAAGTAGACAGTGGTAAGTCAATGATTATCTATACTAAATTTGATTAATGATTTTTTTTAAGTCAGGAGTCCTTATTTAACTTTTTTCTTAAGTACACTCTACCCCCCACTCTACCCACTCAAAGTCACAACCTTAAGATCAAGAATTGCATGTTCTACCAGCTGAGCCAGACATGCTCCCCTAATGATGCTTTTAAGACTTCCCTATCCTTTCCCTTCTTTAGTGTTAATAATTTGTATTGCTGATTTTTAGTGATAAAACTAAATGATCAGACAATCTCTGAGTTCTTACTGGTATCTCTCTTCTCTATCATGTTTTGAAATCTTGTTCTAGTAAATTAATTATAGTAAATTAACAAGATTTGCCATAAACCAATTGGGTTATTACATTCTAAAAAAATAGATATAGCATAGTTATGTTAAGTACTTATACTGAATATAAATTCTCAAGGAATCATTTGACATTATAATATGCTACAGTGATCATTCTGTCATGGATATCTGTCCATGGTAATTCTTAATATTGAGTCTCTAGTAAAGGTTAATCATCATTAACAAATTATTTTTTAACAGTGTATTCTGTCCACTTCAATTATAGCCACTGATGGATGAGTTTAGAGAATTCAAAGATGAGTAAGCTATTATTGAAGAGACAATATAAATGAATTATGTTTAAAGAAAACAGATTCTGAAGCTGGACTACTGAATTTAAATCACCAAATCTGCTATTCACTGGTTTTATGACTCATATAAGTTATTTAACTCTTTGCCCTAGGTTTCTCTGTTGCCTCACTTTGGCACATAACATGTGCTATGTAAAAATTTCATAAATGCCTAAAAGAGCTTACAATATGGCATAGAAAATAAAACAACTACAAAATTATTTGCAGTTATAATTAACAAGCTACAAAAAAACTTTAGAAATCAAGAAAGATTATTAAATACATAGAAAAATGGGGATTCAATACTGTGTCATGCTTTCTGCCTACACATAATAGACATGTGATGTAGACTGGATATCAAGACAAAAGATTTAACTTGGTTTTTAATCATTGCACCTAAACACTGTCAGACTGTGGACAAATCAATCATTATGTTCTTATTTGTAAAGTGGGAATAATATAAGTTCTACTTCATACTTTAATATTTATGCATTTTTACATTAAATGTTACATATTTATACTTAAACATTATAAAATGCATTTTATTGATGATAAAATTTATATATTTTCTCATGTACTTATGTAGTTACTATATAATATATAGGGTTACTACATAGCTGAATATATCTCTGAATAAAGAGGGATCCATAAGGGTTATAAATTACTTCCCCAAGGTTACACTCTCTTATATAGCATATTTGAAAGTCAATCTTATCTGATTTCACATTCAGTGGCTTTCTATGCATTGAGTGTCTGACCCAAATGAGATCTTCATAATATACTGTTTATAACTATAAATTACTATGATAGAAGAGGTGTAATTATAGGTCTACCTTTAAGGATGGATAGGATTTTATCAAAGCAGTTAGATAATTTATTCTGATATAGAAAAGAAGAGGAAATATACAGCAAGGTGTCTCATAAAATATTCTGGAAAAACAAATTTAGTTTTGATGAAGGTACCATGATATTATAAATCTGACTTACATTGGGAGGGTATAATACAGTATTTGACCTGGAAAACTCATTCATGTCCCACCCTTAACTTTGAAGTTCTGAAGACAAATACATGAACAGAACAATTAATCAAAAAGATAAGCAAAGAAGTAATATCTTTTTTCCTAAGAAATTACACACAAGACACAATACAGAACTAGGTGGGCTAAGATGGATTACGTTGAGCCACCTCTAAACCTTCATCCTAAACCCCAAATTAAATCATGCCCTCCAACCCAACACAGAGTTTCACAGCAAAGAATCATTATGGCATAGTTTGGTTCCTTGCCAGTCTGAGTATGCTTAGCATGTCTTGAGGTAGCTCTCAAGTGAACTGTCTGCATTACTGTTTTACCAACCCTATCAAAAGGGGGAAAAAATCCCTCATGCCTGCAACTTTTACATCATTTAAAATTTTTACATGTGAGAACGTGTTACCAACTCAGTGCCCAAGCAGGATACAAAAATGAATTACTATCTTGAAGTGATTTAAATAGAAAAAAAATATTTAAAGATGTGTAATGGATAATAACTTGAAAGGAAAAATTACAGAGAGAATATGGTGAATACATAAATCAGGAGGAAGGATAAGAATACATGGCATATACACAGGGAGATATATAAAGAAAGAGTTTTAACTCATCTTTGAGGGGATTAGTAACTGATTGGGGGAAGGCCCTAAATCTATTAATCTAGATGTATCTGAGTTCCTCCTTTCTTTACCTCTCTACCAAGCCACACACACTGCTACCAACATTGCTTATTGTGTTAATTTAGCCTTAAAAACCAAGTCAGTTATTTTGTAATTTGGCTTCTACCAAGTGGAAGTCTTAATTTGCCCTTGGATGCTAACTAAATGTCTAGTACAGCAAAGATTTGAAAAGCAACATTTTTAGTTCCTTTTTAATAAGCCCACATCCACTTTCCATTCTGATAGTGATCAAGGATCAGTTCAAGAAAAACAAACAGCCTTGGAGAAAGTTGACCTTTGTGAGGCCTAGAGAAGTAAGCAGGAGATTAATCTGGCCATTTCCAGCTTCTAGCCTATCCTCTGACAGAAAAGGGCCATTTCTGTAGTTTCAGAACTTTAAGCCCCTTTACTTATCATTGTGAACACAAAAGACCAAATAATATTCCATGGCCTGTTGCTGAGCTATTCTTAGAGGAAAAGTAAAGGTTATATGATCTTTGGTTGCCTTCACAGCCTGACATTAGGAGAGGTAATTCTGCATCTATTTAGAAATGTAAACAAGTATTATGTGTATATAAAGACAAGTATTTAACTCTCCATCTTTAAATTTCTCATGGCAACATTTGAAGAACATAAATATAGGGTACCATTCCATGTCAAGTCTGAGGAAAAGTAAAGAGGAATCAACAATATTCAGTTGCTGAGAGACTAAATTCATACAACACATTCGGGAAGAAAAGTATAGGAGAGAGTGCCAAATTGTTTTGTTAGCAGGGCCTTCTCACTCACTATCCCCTTCGCTTAAAATATTTTCTCTTTTGTCTCTTTGTAAGACTGATTCCTTTGATCCATAAGGACACAGCTGAAATCTTAGTAGTAAGTTCCTGAAATAATCCTTTTTAGTATCTCCAGCCCCTCAATAACATTTCAAATTACTAAGACCCCAAATAATCTAAGGCCTTAAATCTAAAGCCAAACTGAGTGACCTAATTATAACAAGGCACTTTGAATTTGGGCACCAAAACTGTGGGTTAAAGTTGAAAAAAGCAGATATAATTAGGAATATATTTGTAGAGGATTGCTAAGGTACTTGGGCTTAGCCAGCCTAGCCCCTGAATGTCTAGCCATGCTTAATGGCCATTAAAATGAGTCTAACCAAGTAATCTGAAAGACCCAATCAACATCTATCTAAAACAGCCTTAGATAACAGAGTATTTGCTTGGTAGTGCCAAAATTGTTATAAACTCAGGAAATTTAGAGAAGTAATTTTTCTTCCAAATGGACAAATAACAAGCCAGTTTTCTTGAGGATGCCAAGGCTATCAAAATAATTTCAATTCCCTTCATCACTATACCTTGACTAGGGTAATTAGGGACACTAAAAATTTAACTTCTCTTTTTTCTATGCTTTCTACCCTTTCTTCCTTGTATGATTTTGAGAATAACTGAGGTTATTCATATCTTATTATATCTTATTCATAAATCCTTTGCATGAAGTCTGTTTATAAAGATTTGGTCATTGGGAGAGAAATGAGGGGGAATACTCTTACTAACCTTATTTCTAGGAATAGAAATTTAATCTGTAATGAGAGAAACTGCCTTGATGATTCTCATTGTAGCTATTATGTAACACCTTATAATTCTTTTAACACCTTATAATTTCTTTTCATTTATTAGATATGCTTATTGGTTTGATGACACATGTTTAATTCTTTCTACAACCAGACAGTGGGTTTCTATATTCATGTTTCTTTTGTTGTCTATCCCCTAAAATACTACCTGGAATATGTCAAAGGAGCTAAATATATGTATGAATTAAGGAATAAATAATCAATGCCCCCAGAAGAATATACCAATTTGTTTCAGAAACACAAAGGATGTTGACAAAGCCTAGCTTTAATATCATGAGATGGGAAGAAATCTCAGTTGTACTGGGTCTTACCATGATATTAATTTCTAGCTGCACTTGCTAAGGATAGCATAATGTAGAAAGTGACACTACTGTAACTTTTAATGACTATATTCATCCCTCTTAATAAATAGGGTACTGTCCTGAAGCATCTGGGTAACAGTCAGTTAAGCATCAGACTCTTGGTTTTGGCTCAGGTTGTGGTCTCAGTGTCATGAGATTGAGCCCTGGGATGGGCTCTGCCTCTGTGCAAAGTCATGAGATTGAGCCCTGGGATGGGCTCTGTCTCTGTGCAAAGTAGGCTTAGGCTAAGCCCCCCATGCTTGTTCTCTCTCTCTCTCTCTCAAATAAATCAATCTTAAAAAAAAAAAAAACAAAAAAAAACAGGGTACTGTCCTAACATGTTGTAACAATATACATGGAAAAGATCATTATAGGCAAAATATTTAAGGCTTTATATTTTAACCAGACTACATCTAGCTCAAACTGTGAAAAATGTGTATCAATGGCAACAAGCAGACTTTCTCCTTCTTGTTTTTTTTTCCTGAGCCAGAAAAATTTGAATAGCAATGACTCAATCTTTGAAAAGCATCCATGTCAACAATCAATACTGAATAAACACAGCCCTCTCTTAGTAAGTATGAACAAACAGAATGATCACCAGAAAGATATAAGACTTAGAAGCACTAAATAAAGTAAGTGAACTGATAATACTAAGCAAATATTCCTATGTGGTTTAAACATAATAAAGTTATGGAATAAATATAAAATATAGTTTAATAAGATTTGCAAAGAAATGCAAATACAAACCAGAATATTCACTATGGAGCAAATATATAAAAGTATTTGTCTAAGAGTTCCCCTTTCTTATTTTTCTGGGAATTTTTTTTTCTTTTGCCCTTCTATTATGGGAAGAGAGAAAAATCTGTTATTATCTTACAAATACTGACATATCCCCAAATCCCAATTGAGCTCTTCATCCTTGCCTCACTGATAGGTACTGCTATTGCTGACGGACACTTTGTTCAAACAGGTTAAGGCTTCACACTAGAGAACCCAGACCATAGGGGCACACTTGGTAAGAAGGCAGTGCTATGTAGGAACTGTAAAAAATAACAGCTATCTTTTCCAATGGGCAAACACAGTGTTACTGTGTATAAATTAGCAAGCAAGGTAAATGGAGTTCATTCCTTTTAGGCCTACACAATTTTATCTAGTGCTGTTGCCTTCTGGCCACAGTTGACTGAACTCATACTGAAACTTGACCCAAGGCAGACCACCAAGAGTCTGATTTTAGTGTATTGGTCTTAGAAAAAGAGATGGTGTTTCATTTCAAAAACAAGATGTGAAAAATCAGAATAAAAACAGCTCTGAAAGATGTTGCATATTTGAAAGATAAATTTGTATAATATGAGGTAATTTTTTTATGGAAATTATTTTAATTACTAAGAAAATTATGTAGAGAAAAATGACTTAGTAATATAAAAATGTCATCTTTCACCCCGTCTCATTGTCATCATTATTATCATGATATGAATCTATATACCCAATGTAATCCAGCAACTTGTCTCCCTTACAAAAGAAGAGGAATAAATATTAGCAGTCTGACTTAAAGAATACAATACATTCACACAACACCTTTTTCAGGAAACTAACCACCTGTAGTTTAATACTTAATTGATTATAATCATAAATCAATTAAAAAAATCATATCAGTAGTTGCACAAAATATAACTGATAATTTCAAACACTTATCATATATATACACACACACATATACTACACTTAGAACAAAGCCTTCAGCATATGGAAGAAAAAGACAGACATTTTATCTTTCAATATTTTTTTGTACTCCATTCAAAAAAAAATGTCCAGGATTTCATACTGCACCATGGGTTTTGGGGATGGAGCAGGGAGAACGCAGATAAACTGGTTTAGAGTTAGACTAATGAACTGGATACCTGTGGCTGAGATTCACACTTACTGAGACGATGACCAGGGTTGGCAAGCAGGAGTTGCACGGAACCAAATCAAGGTGTTAAAAGCAAGTAGCACATTTTAAAATTGGGGAAAGAAAAACAAAATAAATTCAAAGAAAGTGGACAGAATACAATAAGGATAAAAACTCAAATTAATTAAAAAGACATAGAAACAACCAAGCAAAAAGGCACTTTAAATAACCCAACAGAATTCTTAAAGTTTTCACAGACTGATGAAGAAAGAAGTTTCAGCGAAAATGAGGGAAACAAAGAATGAAACAGGGGATATAAAACTAGAGCAAACCTGTACTAAATAATAGATGACTAGTATTCAACATAACTTTGATAAAATTGAAAATGTCCTTAGAAATAAAAATAGACTGAAACATAAATGGGTCAAAATTATAGCATAGGAATTTCCAGCTCTCATCCTCCCTCCAGAAACATAAATTCGAACAACTGTGCATAAAAATACCTTCCCAGGAGCCAACAATTCCAAGTGAGGGATTGCAGTACCTGGGAGAAGAGGAGAAATAACAAAGGACACACTGAGGAGGGAAGGAAAGAAAGAGTCACACCCCCTCATCGCTTCTTCAAAACCTGGCAGCCCCATGCACTCAAGGGAGGGCAGTGAAGCGATGACTGCGCGTGGACCCCAAAGCCGGTCACCCCATTCCCAGGCCCTAGCTGTCTACCACCTACGAGCCCTACTCACCTCAGTGCCTCCAGCGGCTTCCGCAGCGTGGGAGTGTCGTGGACAGCAGCTTTCCGGCTCTCTCCGCGCCTTCCGGCAACGCGGCACTAACGTCTTCCCTGCGCCTTACGGCAGGCGTTTCCGACACCAGGTTCTCACTGAGCTCCCGGAAGCCAGGCCTGGGCTCTGCCTCATGGCTCCAGGCTGGTCTCGAGGCAGCAAGCTCCCGACCGGCTTTTGCAAACCCAGGTCTCTCAGCTCCAGCTACCCCAGGTGGCTCCTTTGGCTCTAGGTGACTTCCTAAGCTCTGGCTCCCAGAGCATGCCATGAAGGCAGGCCCAAAACTGTATGGGCCCCAAGGCGTCTTCCTCAGCGCCAGGCTCTGGTTGAGTTCCTGGAAACCCAGTCACTGGGTCCACTTAGGTGCCTGTGGCTCCCTCAGCTCCTGTGGACCGATGCTCCCACTGGCCTCCTATGGACCCAGAGTCCAGGCTCACCCTATCTGTCTGTGGACAGAGAATCTAGGTCCCAGGTCAGTCACAACAGACACTGGTGCCAGGCTTACCTCACTGATGGAGACTCCAGGCTGCTTCTACATGCCCTGGCATCAGGCCCGTCTACCTGCGGACCCAGGCACCAGATCCACCTGCCTTAGGACTCTAACAGCAAGTCGACCTGAGTGGTCTAACAGCAAGACCACCAGAGTGGCTGACTGGTGAAGGACTTTGCCTACAAAAGCCAGTCTATAAATAACTGGAAGAAGTAGGTACATCCTCCAGTGTGCAGACACCAAGGCAATGCCACAAGGATAATGATTGTCATGGAAACATGACACCACCAAAGGAAACTAATAAAACTCTGATGATTGGTCCTGAAGAAACAGACACCTATGTATTTCTCAGGAGCTCAGAATAATCCCCTTACAGAAATGCAATAGACAATTATCCTTTAATTTACTATATTTGCTGATGGTAGACAGATTTGATAGATTCTACCATGCTGGTTCTGCCAAACTAGCCTGCTGTGGTCAACAGAACTCCCATTTGACCCACTGGAGAAGTGAGTCTGTCCCATCTGGGCTATCTTCTGTTATTGGATTGGAGATTGGGAAATGCCACCCCTGGGCTGTTGCTTTCTGCGGTAGTGTTCTTCCAGTCCTCAGGTAACTCCATAACAAAATGAACTCACCTCCGTAGTACCTTTCACTGCTCTCCTTTGTTTTTCTCTTGTGTTCTTTCCAGACCTTATAGTTGTATTTAACTGAGGAGATGAGCCTTCATTCTTTTGTCCTGACCAGAAATCTTCAACCACTTCTTTGAGACCTTCCTACTAAAGATTAATGTATAAAATTCTACCTCCTTTTGTATATATTTTTGCATACACAACCAGCAAGAGGGGAAGTAAGATGTAAACAGTGACAACAACAAACAAAAAACATGGATTACTGAGACTTAAGTGACCAAAAAAAAAAAAAAAAGTAATAGTTTTATCTAAAACAAGATCACTAGGAAATGAATGCTGAGACTTGTTTCTAACTCCAGTTTTTAATATTGCTGAAATTCAGAACGCACTTTTCTTTCTTTTGGGAATGCTTTTGTCAATAATTTGTTGTTTTCAAGTGTCCTATGGCTAATATTACTATAGGAAGAAAATTTTCTCTTATTAAAGTGTCTTTTAGACAAAATTTTTTAAATGAAGAAATTAGTATCACCAGGACTATCATTTGGATTCATAGATATTTGTTCAATAATAATATGGTAGAGTTTAAGGACTATAAACTGTTTATCATTAAACTGCAAAGATACATCAAGGGTTTTAATTATCTAACTAAGCATGATTACTGAGAGCTCAGTATCACATTTTATTCTTTTTCAGTACTATAGGTACGTAGTTTTAAAACTTAGACGGGTATTCAATTGTGTAAAAAGTCCCCATTTACTATGAGATGGACTTATGCTATGCTTTGAGTCATTTCATAAAGCTTCTTTCTGTAAAGATTCTGTTCTATTGAGCCAAACTTTAAAATTCTTAGAATTTTCCAGGTAGTGGACATTATGTCAAATCCATCTCTATTTCTATCTCAATAGCCAAACTGAGCAATAATTGTGTTTCTTATTTGTTGATCCTCCTTACTGTATGCGCTAGAAACTTCTTACATACTTTGTAGCTAAGTTAGAGGGGATTCTAAAATATGAAACACTTATATAAAAATAGGGATTTAAGCTGAATAGAGTCCTTATGAGGGAGATATAAGCTTGCCCATCAGCTCTTGCTATCTGTATGATAGTACTAACCACTTACAGTAAGTGTAGTAACTGAGAGATCAAATCCTAATAATGCAAATGGATAATCTCTAAGAAATCCAGACTCACACAGAGCACTAACTCAGCATTGTCAAAACAATTGAATCCAAGTACAGATGTCTGTGCTGTCATCCATCCCGTCTATTCTGGGGTTTCTGAGATCATTAATAACTATAATAGCTATCTTCTCAGAAGAGAGAAAAATGTAATAGGGGAAAACAGAACAGTGAAGTACATTTTTAAATTAATACTAATGCGTGGCTAAGATAACGTGATGGTGGACTTCTACAACAGTCCAATGAGCAGCTGATCTTACATGCCTTAGAGGCTTTGTCCTCTGAAGGAGATAGCAGTCCAATCACTTGGTCTGTTTTTGCTCCACCTGCCTTTTCCCAAGAATGTGACTTAGCAAAGCAGCAGGGTCACTGAAAGCTGATATACATTTTATTCAACGACTTTGAATGGAGATGCTGCTTTGTACAGCTTCTATAGTGCCCGAACTGTAATTAAGAGTTTTCAAACTTCCTCAGCTGTCTTTAGGAAAAGGGGTTCTTTGTGAGCTGCAATTATAGAATCCATAGCATGCATCATACTTTTTGTAGAGTTGACTACTGGTTGAGGCAGTACCATAACAAAATCTAATTAATTAGCACACATAAACATTTGTAGTAGTGCCTGGCATATAATAAAAAAACTCTTATTTTTAGTGATACTAACCATTTCTTTTTAATCTCAGCCAGGCAAAAGTCAATCAGAGAGATTCATCACAACAAAAACAAAAACAGTAGTGATAATAGCAAATGAGTAAAATATAGACAAAATATACCCTCAATAAATTTTAGAATCACAAATTCAAATCAGTCTCTCTGATCCTAAAGCTTATATATGTAAGCATTTTGCTTATTTTGTATGCAGGACTTGCTAAACTTACCAACTACTACTCCCAGAAGTTTAAAGACTTTTGCTTCCAGTTGATCAGTAGCTGTTACATGTCATAGACTAAGAGAAGAAAATATAGGAATTCAGGAGACTACGTCATGATCAAGCTGAGAGCTAACACTAGCAGCGATTTCTTAAAATACTTCCTTTGCTGACTGCTCAGAATACAGAGCCACCCAAATCAGTGAGGTTAAAAAAACACGAATCTCTGCTACTGAACAAGGGTAGAAAAAAGGAAACTTTACTAAGAGAACAATAGTGGCAAGAATGTCTCTGCCTACCATCATACCTGATACAAATAATTCTTCATCACTTTATTTCCCTAATCCTTATACTGATACAAATTTAATTTATACACAAATATATCTAAATCAAGTTTTCAAATTATCTTTTTCTAAAATCCTGAAATATTTAGAATTGTAATCAATGCTAATGTAATAAAAATCAGAGTACAAATTATGCAATGTTTTTGTTTTGATTAAAGAGTATAATTTAAATATACAATAGTAAATTCATTGATAGGTTCATGAAAATCTAAAATAAACTTATATAGGCCATACACACATGCACACTATGGTTTTTCTAAATATTTTTTCACTGTACTTTGTATTGATACCAGTGGAAAATTTCCATCATTTATAAGGATATTTGTATGTATTTATAAAGACAGATAGAAGACACTTATTGTTTCAAACACCATCAGTACAGCCAACTGTGAAGAAATTTATTCTGAGCCCATTTTAAAATGTTGATAAAACTTAGAAATCATTACATTCACAGCAATATCAGAAATTATTTGGGTGTCAATATCAGAAATTATCAATATCAGAAATTATCATCGGTGTTACAGAATTTGTTGCCTTGAGATAGTCATTAACTAGAGAACCATGGTTTGTCCCAAGAAATGGAGAAAACCCGCAGTGTGAAACAAAGTCTTGTGAATTGTCTTTGTGAATTAATTGTTATCAACAATAGTTTCTATAGCAACCACAGTGTCAGCAATCACAATCTTGAGCTAAGTGCTCTTATACCTTTTTTTCCACCATCAGTCCTTACACCTCATCAGCTTTTCAGAGGTGGAAACCTCTACTAATAACAAAAATGTGAGAAACCTTCAACATACCCTGCATATGGAAGTAAAGTGCTATAGACCAAGGTGGAGACAGGGAGAACCCTAGTAATACCACATACTGGGAATTGAGATTTTTCACATCCTCATTCCTGAAGGTCAGGGAACTAGATGATAAGGATATGAGGAAATCCAGCATCAGTCCCAAAGAGCTGAAGTAATAGAATGAACAGGAGACTTTAGAAGTATGACTAAGATATTTGTGTATCAGTCTTGCCTTAATCTCTCTAACTATGGTGGAAACACTAGAAACTGAAAAGGAAGTAGTAACACAGTTGCTCTTACTATGGGCAATAGGAGGTCCATTCAAATAAAAAAAAAATAGAGATAAAGAGTGATTTAACTTTCAGCATGATGTGATGGACCAAGTCAGAGCATATAAAATTCAGGACATATCAGAAATTATTGATTATAAGAATAAGAATTTCATTTTAGAAATTGTTTTTGTCATTCCTAATATAAGGAAAAAATCAATTCATATGTTGCCAGATTAGAATATCTTAAAGGAAAGACTGGATAAGATAAAAAGGAAATGAATAATATCAGTAAACGTAAGAGTTTCCATTGTTGCATACTATATCACAGGTATTATTAAAAATACTTATGTTTATTAGTAACGCTTATTTTATCAGTTGATTTGATCAGCACAAATAAATCTGTGGCTTAGGTATTATTATTCTCTCTTTTAAAAAGATTTTATTTATTTATTTGAGAGAAAGAGGGAGAGAGCTCAAACAGGGGGACAAGGCAGAGGGAAAGGGAGAAGGAGAGTCAGACTCCTGTGCACAGATAGAGAGAAGCACCATCCCCCCCCCAAAAAAAAAAAAAAAAGTTTCTTACCTTCTACCACAACATTAGCTATGAAGAAACAGACCTAGTCAGTTATACAGCTCTTGAAAGATGCTCTTTAGAAGTACCTCTCATCAGGGAAGATTAGTCTGTTTGGTCATGTATTTCAATGGTGTGTTTCCCCATACCATACCACCTGAAAATTTTATTTCTTTTCAGTACAATATATAAATTCAGTACTAAATAATATGATATAATACCTTTGGTGATTAAGTATGTTGTCTAAAAATAGCATGTATATTTTCAATAATGTATGGGAAAAGTGTCTCTAAGCCATCTAAATACATTTTTGTATGTGTTGTGTGGCCAACTTATACATTAGATTTTGTTAGCTCATTAAGAAAACTTCTTTATGGATTATGTAAACAAACAGTGAACAATGGTGAAATAGCTCTTTAACTCAGTTTCCTTGGATATGGATATATTTTAGATTTATGCTATTATAATATAATAATTTATTATCTTGATCAAAATACAATGGTATTGTAACTTAGTGCCAATCTCTAAAACAATTACTTATTACATAGTTCTTTGAGCAGAAAGTAATTTTTAAGTAATGATAAGGTTCTCTTTTATGCCTTTAGAATGTGTGACTCAGATAAGGTTATACTAATTTTTTCAAATACATTCAGATTTAAAATAAATAAAACAGAAATTAATATTAGCAGCACTTTCTATTAATATTAGCCAATATGATTGTATGGGATAATGTTTGGTAGCAATAGATTCTTAAAAATATCATGATAATAATTCATTTCTTTGAAATTTTTCTTTAAAATATTCCATTATAATCACTTGAGTTAGTAATTCTTTTCTATAATCCCTGAATTTAAGGGGTGAATTGAATCATCTTCATTTGTAAATTATCTTACATGTCCCATCTGGCCCTTTCATTCATAGAACAAGCTGAGAGCTAGAAATCTTAGTTTCTTATCCAAGAGTAAGATTATCATAATAGATGATAGATAGTTAGATTGATTTTATATCTATCATCATTTTTAATGCCATCATTTTTAATGCCAAAATGCCACTGAATTGTCATCCTAGAATATAAACATTTAGTTAGTTTTTTTAATCATTAGTTTAACTATTCTAACTAGTAAACTATTCCACATTAATGCTGAAAAGATTGTAATTGTTTTCTTGGTTTTATGGCAGACTTCATTAAGGGGAAACCTTGGTTTGGTGTTTCTTACTAGATCTATAAAGCTGAAGATAGAAACTAACAAAGTATGTCAGACACTGCTTGTCCTTCCTGGTATTTTAGAAAATGTGCCATATTATTTAGGGAAGTAGCCAAGAAACAGACATGGAAGAGAGTAATTCATCATTAAGTCTCCATGCTTTGGGGAATGTTCTTTTAAAGTGTTTTTGTTTACTTGATATTGTCTACAAAAGTTTTAATTAATTTTTGGCATAAAACCTACTGTAGAGGTTTTTAAAGGTTTTAGATAAAGGAAGAGAGTAGGAGAAAGAAAGACAGGAAGAGACAGGTTGGCTACTTCATTCTCTCCACACTGTTCTACACATGAGATAAAAAGAGTCATTTACTGTCCTATGATCTTTCACTGCCATGAGTTTGAAAACTCTTTTCCAATTTTAGAAATTTCATCACTTATATGTGTCCATTAAGTTTGCTTGAAGATTCTAGGTAATGATAACAAAATACTGCTTTTAGAATCAATGTGAGAAATTCTAGTAAGGCCAAGTATATTTAAAAAATAATTTTATGATAATCCTGTCTTTACCACTTACCTCAGCTAGAAAAAAATGCCAGCTGTGTTAATGCAGGCAGCTCCTGATATGCCCTGCCCATGGCAAGAACTAGGTGGACCATCAGCTTTCACCCCAGGTTAGTCACAGTATCATATTGAGTACTTCGGTTAGTGAGTTGTATACCTTCCAGACCAAAAAAAAAGTGGTAGTAAGGTCTCGGCTCCCTTCTGCTTACTCATATAAGGCTTTTGTGTTTGTTTTCTTATCTCATACTTGAATTTGTTGCTAGAAAAATATATTTCCATTTTTAATTCTTATTTGATTTACTATTTGATCTGAATATAATATCTAGTATTCAGTACTCTTCACATTCAGGTTGCTGAATTCTCACAGTGTACTTTAAAAAATGTCTGTGAGTCCCCTGTGAATAAGCATGACCATATTGCTGTCCACTGCAAGTGAGGTTTTACCTTACAGTAGTTGAATATTGGAGTCTGCCCAAACCAAACTTAAATTCAGCTTCCTTCTTAAGGAGCCTTGAACCGAAGCTATCCACACAAGGGGAACCCTACCGTTAAGTCATTTTATCAAACCCTCCTACATAGGCAAGTTTTATTCTCAAATCTCAAGCTTTATAATAGGCAAGCTTTATTGGCAAATTAAAATCCTAAAATGCCTAGATATACCTGTAAGAATTGTAGCTATTTATCTGGAAAGTAAATGATTGAATTTTGTTTTACATTCTTACAAAATAACTTTTTTTACCATTAATTTCAAGTTGTAAATTTAAGTATCTCAGACCAAGTAATATAGATAGGTTTGATAAATGAATAAGTTTTACTCTTAGTTACAATATTTTGTA
Source organism: Mustela erminea (assembly GCF_009829155.1). NCBI lineage: Eukaryota > Metazoa > Chordata > Mammalia > Carnivora > Mustelidae > Mustela > Mustela erminea. The sequence continues at coordinate 41,676,593 of NC_045626.1, forward strand.
GTGCCCCTTACTGTTTCACCGCCTGCTGTCAGGTCATATGTGTCCTGAGGACACATATGTCTTATATCTTAGTTGGTACATTGTGAAAATGATGAGACTGTGTATTAATTTAGTTCAAAACTCTTTATTCCTTTTGTTTTCTCATTTTCTAGTATGGTGTTTGGCATATCATGGGGTGGGGGTTCAATAAGTGTTTGCTCAGTGAATACTAACATAAATAATTGTTGCATTAGTTGAAAGGGAATTGTTTGCAATAGAGGAGTAAATTTAATTTACAAACCCACAAAAGATAAACTTGCCATAAATGAATGAAATTTATAAGAAGTTCTAATGAAGCTAAAAGATCAAAAGGATTATCATTTATAATGAATATGCAAAGAGTAAAGTTGGAATACCTACTAGGGAAGTAGAAATTATCTATAATTTTCTTCTGATATATATTTAAAATTATTTTAACTTTAAAATACTTTGAAGATAATTCATTTCTGTTTGATATAATTTAACAATGAATTTTTTATTTTTAATATTTCTATAACTTCTCTGCAAAGCATGCTCTGAATTACAAGTGATTTCTAAAATATAATGCCAATATCTTTGTTCTTTTATGCTAGCTTTCCTAATACATTTAAATTATATAAATTTATGTAAAAAGTCATATAAAGTTAAGTCACATTATTTAACAGGGATTAATATTTTTAGTTATATAATGAGTAATAATCCTATTGAATCAATATATCATCAGGGTAATTATAATACAATTTAAAATTGAGGTGAAATCAGCTATTTATGCCTAATATACAATTAAAAAATTTGACAAAACTAATAACAGTAGAATTTTCATCCTTGAATAACATGGATAATATCAAGATTCTCCATTTCAGTCATGAGTATAGAAACAGCCTAGTAGTTATTTGGTTTTTTCCTCTTTGAAGACAAGACAAAAAGTTTACCATGGTAATTCACATATACATATACAATTTTATTTGATTATCACATCAGTTTGTATGCCAGATATGCATAGGAGTTATGTTGTTTTTTGTTGTTGTTGTTGTTTTTATTTTTTGGTTTTTTTTTTACAGCTGGGATAAGAAATATCTCTTGGTAAGAATAGATAGTTTTTGGTCATCTTTATACTAATTGCAAAATCTTTAGTATCTAAATATGTTTACGATCCATTAAAGAGAGTGAGATTATGCATTATAGTTAACAATGAGATTTATAGATGAACAATATGAGTTATGGGTCAATTCACTTCCTTTGGATAGTATGCTACTCTGCCTATGTGGGACTGGAAGAATTTACCTCAGCCTTACTAATAATTTTAAATTTACTTGAAAAGATACATGTAGAGTACAGTACCTTATGCATAATAGGTGATACAAGTGTGTGATATTGCTAGAAAATTTAGTTCTTGATATACTGAAATGATTTGTATATTCCAAGCAGTGAATAGTATTGATTACTGGTTTCCAGAGTAACAAAATGCCATATAACTGTTATTCTAACACATGTAATAAATTACTTCCAAGGACTCTGATAACTGAAATCCATGAAGTCATAATAATATGGAAGAAAAAGGAAAATATTCCCTTTACCTTCCAGTCTCATTCCCACCATCACCATTTAGCCCTTGATTTAAATATTCCCTTTATTTTATATATAGAGCTAACTACACACTGTTTAGAGTAGCATAATGAGATGTTAATGAGTCCATAGAATAAATAGTAAAACAGGCGAGTAATGGCTATGTTATCTATGAGGAAAGTGATGACAGGTGGTCTGTGACTCCACCATTATCTTCAGGAAAATCTTTGATTAAATCATTCTTGCAACTAACTCCAATGGATTCCAAAGAATATATTAGGTCTGAGAAAAATGCTTTGTACCAAAAAGGAACATGTAGATTATTTATGACTGCTTATTGAAAAAGCAGAAATTGATAAGTTACTGATAACAAACAATATTGAGCTGCGATAGAAAATAGGTAATATTCACACACTTCTGAAGAAAGGTAAAGTGATGCTGAAGTTTATTTTTTCCTGAGCTGCATCCTACAAGCTTTGTGACTAGTAACCTTACCCATGCCTTGTACAAAGTGGAGGACATTAGAAGATGTGCCTGAGAGTCACCAGAATTTTGCAATGCTGTTGCTACTCTTGTGGTTACTTATTTTAATTCCTCTGAAAAGTTAGATAAACTTGCCTGACATAAAACTTACTGTATCTAATGCATCTAGTCTTCAATCTCAAGCTGAAGCTATTATTGCTGATAGATCAGAGTGTTCAGTACATCATCATGCAAATTCTCCTCAGTGTTATAGTTATCTAGAATATTTCTTTGTCCTGATAAAGTATTACAGAGATTTGTAAATATGGGAGGATGTAGTCTGGTTTACAATTTTTTAAAATATTTATTTATTTATATAGTTATATTTATTTATTTATAAAAACTGAAATAATCAGTAGTTCACAATGCATTTGCAAGAATGGTTTTCAATAAACTAGATGTTAGACAATGAAGTACAGAGTATCCCTAAAAAAATGATAAACAAGTTCAGTCCTATCAATGCTGAGCTTCCTACCTTGAGATTGACTTTAGGTGACATGTGAGGATGACACACAGGCAAATCCCTGCATACTCCCTGACTGAAGAGGCAAAGCTGAGACTGTGGATAGCAAGGTGTCCAAGGTTTTCTGTATAGAGTACTGGAGAGCAGAGAGGGAATGCAGTTATGCAGAAGATGGCTCTCAAATATTCAGGTAATTACATATTGACACATGCCTATGAAGCATGTTTAAGAGCTAAGAGTTAACAGTGCTTGGCTGTCACGCAGATCTAAGAAAAATACCTGTTCCCACTAGGCTAAATAGAGAGCCTCATGACCTACAGGGCATTAGGTAGCATAATCAGAAGTGTCTTACCTTAGCTACACTTGTTGTGAGCATAGCAAAAGATAACACAGTTGTTGAATCACTATGTTTTATACCTAAGACTAATGTAGCACTGGGTTTAAAAATACTGAAATAAAAACAAAAATAATCAGGAATCAAGCAAGGTAAGTATTTTACTTCAACATTGATATTTAACATTAATTTTTCCTAGGTTAAAAAATGCTCTTTTCTGGGGATAAAAACATATGTTTATAAAAAATAAAAAATTAATTAAAAAAAAATAAAAAAATAAAAAATGCTCTTTTCTAAAAGGATGAAACTAAGTAATGTAAGTGCATTCCAGAATCAATTTCAAAAAAAAATTGTGGTGGGATGTCTAGGTGGCTCAGTCAATTAAGTTTCTTCCTTTGACTCAGGTCATAGTCTTGGTGTCCTGGGATTGAGTCCCACATAAGGTCTCCATGCTCAGCAGAAAGTCTGCTTCTTCCTCTGCCTGCCACTCCCCCTGCTTGTGTTCTCTCTCTCTCTTTCTGACAAATATATAAGTGAAATCTTTAAAAAAAAAATTGTGGTAATCAAAAAAACCCAGCACCCAACAAGATACTCTTAATATCTGGTGTAAAAAAAAAAAAAACCAAAACAAACAAACATGCAGTCAACAAAAAATAAGAAGGCAGGGAAAGAGCAGGAAAATACTGTCTATAACAAGGAGAAAAGCAACAAGTAGAAATCAACCTGGAAATAATGCAGCTATTAGAATTGACACAGGATATTAAAAATAGTTATTAAAAGTGTTTTTATGCATATTAAAAAGTTAAATATGGACATGTAAATTATTAAAAAGATGGGAATCAATGTTATAGAAACTAAAACTACAATTGTTGAGATAAAAAAAGAAATTAAGGATAGCGTAAATATTGTAGAATAAAAGATTAGTGAACTTGAATGTACAGCAATATAATCCAAAATGAAATCAGAGAGAAGATGGGGTCAAAAACATATAGACAATCAAACAAAAATAAATAAAGCTATGGAGAAACATCTAGGGTCCAATACACTTGTGATTGAAACCCCAAAGGCATAGAAACAAAAACAATAATAGCTGTCATTCAAATTTAATGAAAATTATAAACTTAAAGTTCCAGGATGCTCAACAAACTTCAAGTACAGCAAACATTAGTAAAATCACACTAAGGCACATCATAATCAAAGCTCTCAAAGTAGTGATAAAGATAATAGCTCAAAGTCATTAGAAATAGAAGATACTCTGTACATAGAGTATCGAAAAATAAATATAAATGGAGGTTTCTCAATGGAAACAATGTAAGTGAGAAGATATTATAGCAAAATCTTTCAAGTATTTAAAGAAATAATACTACCAATCTAGAACTTTTAAGCAAAAATGCCATTCAAGAAGAAGTTGAAATAAAGATTTCTCTGACATACAAAAGTCAAGGTAATCCCTAACCAGCACAACTGAATTACTTCAGGTAATTCAAGTAAAGGAAAATTACACCACAGGGAAATATGTATCTACACAAAGGAACAAAGAGCACAGGTAATTATATGTGTAAATATATAACATTTTATTATTATTTAAATCTTTTGACAGATAATTGACTTTTTACATAAAAATAATAAAGAGCAATGCAGGATTTATAACACATGCATGATAAAATGGTACTAATAGCACAAAGTTATTTGGGAGTAAATGGAAGTATAATACTTTAAATTTCTTACACTGAAGTTGAGATATCACTTGAAGACAGACTGATAATTTTATGACATTTACAATAAACCTTAAATCAACATATAAAATACTAAATCACATATTATAAAGGTTTAATAAAATTAATAAAAAAATATTTCAAGGAGAAATTTATAGAGAAATCCTACACTGAAAGAGAACAGATATCGTCAGTTAATTCTCTCAAATTACACTCTGAAGAACTAAAAAAATAGAAAGCAAATAAATCCCAAAGTAAGTAAAAGAAAGGAAGTATTAAAGATCAGATGCTAAGTCAATGAAATAGAAATTAAAACAAAAACAACGGAACAAATCACTATTTTAAATTTGAAGTTTTGAGAATATCAATAAAATGGGTAAACCTTTAACTGCAATAATCAATGGGTAACAGAGGACAGTATCAGTTTCAGGAATGAGAGGGTGACATCACTACAAATTTTATAAATATTAAAAGCATCATAAAGGAATGATATTTATGCAGATAGATAAAATAGGTCAATGAAGCAGAGTAGGTATTTCAGAAATATGTACAGATTTAAGTGGACAACTGAGGGGTGCCAGGTGGCTCAGTTGTTAAGCAACTGCCTTCAGCTCCCGTCATGATCCTGGATTCCCAGGATCAAGTCCCACATCTGGCTCCCAGCTCCATGAGGAATCTTCTTCTCCCTCTGACCTTCTCCCTTCTCATGCTCTCTCTCACTCTCTCACTCAAATAAATAAAATCTTTAAAAAGAAACAAACAAATAAATGAGTGATTGATTTTTCACAAAGGTGAAGGTGTGGTGTGATTGAAAAAAGATGGTCTTTGTCTTTTTAAATTTTATTTATTTGAAAGAGAGATAGCACACAAGTGAGGTGAGGGGAGGGAGGAGTAGAGTGAGAAGATCATGACCTAAGCCAAAAACAGATGCTTAATCAACTAGGACACCAGTTGGTTAAAGATCATGAAAGGATGGTCTTTTCAACTAATGATTCTGAAAAGCTTGGATGTCCATATTCAAAACAAAGAAACACATGCAATAAAGAACTTCGATTCACATTTGTACTGGAAAAATAATTAACTAAAAACAGATTATACACAAATTATAAAAATTTTAGGAGAAAATATTTGTGCCTTTGACTTAGGCAATTTTTGAATATATAATCAAGATTCATTAGCAAAATGGTCACTTAGACATCATAAAAATATACTTTCTGCTCTTTGAAATGCACTACTAAAAATAAAAAGATGAGCTAGAGAGAACATCTTTGTAAATTATGTATGTGTTAAAGTTTTGCATTCAGACTATATAAAAGAATACTCAAAACTGAGCAAAAATTTTTAAATGGAGAACATTTTGAAAAGACACTTTACCAAAAATGTACAAATAGCTAATAGTACATGAACGATGTTTATTGTCATAGTTGGAAGAGAAATATAAGACTGTAATAAGATACCACTACACATCTATTAGAATGATGGAACTTTAGTAAGACTGTTAAAGAATTGGAACTTTAATACACAGCTGATGGAACTGTAAAATGGCAAAATCATTTTGAAAAGCAATTTGACAGTTTATTTTCAATTTGTTTGGATTTAATATCTCTTTTGTCCTTATTGTAGTGGCTAAAACCTCCATTTTAATGTTGAATTGGACATGCGCATGCTTCTTCCTGGTCTTAGGGGAAATGTTTTCAGACTATCATCAGCTGTAGTTTTGTTGTTTGTTTACTTTTTTGTACCTATCCTTTATAAGGGTTAGCAAATTCAATTATATTTTTAATTTTTGTTTTTGTAAGAATATTGATCAGAAATATGAGTTGCATTTTGTCAAATGCATCATTGAGTAGCCCCTACAGTTTTCTATCTCATCAGTTAATATGGGATTACATTGAATTTCTAAGGTTAAACCAACCTTGCTTTCCTGGGATAACTCCACTTTATCATTAAATATTATCCTTTATATTTTTTGTTGTAGTCTAGTTGCTAAAATGACATTAAGGATTCTTGCATCTATGGTTATGAGTGATATTTGTGTATATTAAAATGCTTTTTCCATAAGCAATGAATTCCAGAACACTAACAAGAAATAAAATAAAATAAGATTAAAAAATGCTTTTTGCTTATTATAATAACTTTATTTTGGTATCAGAGGAATAGAATGAAATGGGAGTACTTCTACTCTTTCAACTGGAAGATTTATTCCAGAAATTATATTATTTTAGGTATTTTTTTAATAAATACTTCACAGATGAAGTTGACAGTCCCTAGAGGTTATTTGTTGTTTCTATTGTTCTTGTTTGTTTTGTTTTGTTTTTGAAAGGTCTTTAATTATAGTTGTAAGGGCTACTCTAGTTATCATTTTTGTCTTAAGTGAACTTTGAGAATTTGTATTTCCCAAATAATTTGCTCCCTTTATATCACTTACTTAATCTAGGAAATAAAGTATTCTATAACATTCTTTTATCTTTTTAATATCTGTAGAATCTGTAGTTATGTCACCTCTCTCCTTCCTAATGGCAATTTTGATGACCTTGGGTGTGTTCCCCTGAGGTCCCCATGAAAATAGATATCTATTAAAGGATCATGCCCTTCCCTTGTATCTTGATGTGCCAATTTACAAGTTGTGAAGAGACCTTGTGGGTACACTAAGGGCTACTGTGCTCTAGAGGGAGTGTTTTTGTGACTCCTTTTAAGGTACAGTACCTGAATTCATAAATATGTTCCTTCTTGACCAAAAAGGGGACAAGGAAGAGTGGCAGTCTCATCTGATAATTTTTAAAAAATACCTGACTTAAAAAAAATATTAATAAACTAGCAAAAAACAGAATCAAAACTATAAATAGAATAAACTGATGGTTGCTAAGGGAAGGTGGGTAGGGGTTGCAAAAAATGAGTGAAGGTGAGAGGGAGATATAGGCCTCCAGTTATGGAATGAGTAAGTTAAGGGAATAAAAAGCAGCGTATAAGGAATACAGTCAGTAATATTGTAATAGTGATATAATGGGATAAATGGAAGCTATACTTGTGATGAACATAGCATAATGTATAAACTTGTCTAATCATTAAGTTGTACACTTGAAACTAATGTAACATTGTGTTTCAGCTATACACAGAAAAAAAAAAGTACCTAACCTACAAGATATAGTACGTTTGTGGGCCCTACAAATTATACAAGTTTAATGAAAGGCATTAGTTCCATTGTTATAACTTATACCAAGTAAACAAAACTCCAAAAAATAGGACCATATCTAAAATAATATGGTCTCTCTAGCTCAAATATAAGAAATAGAACCTGTGATTAGAAAGCTAGTAAAACAGAGCATAATAAAGAATATCTGTTATCAGCCAATGAATGAAAGACAGTTTCATCCTGGTCAGTCAACTTTTACAAATAAAGCAGTCCTCTGCAAAGCAAGAAGAAACATATGAACATATGTCACAAACATATGAACCACTACAGTACAACACTAAGATGGGGACAGGTGAATCCTGCTTTTTCTGTAAAGGCTATGCTTCTCACTGAAATATTATGGTGATACAACAGCACTTTTATTGTGGACAAAGAAGCTGAAAGTTCTTTTAAACTCTTAAAATAACTGCCACTTCCCTCCTATATTAATTGTTCCTAACTTTGATAAAGTATTAAACCTTTTCTGTCAGAAGAACAAGAAAGCTGCTAGTGGCTGTATGCTTACTCAAAATTAGGCTCTGATTCTATGTCTATTGCTTACTTGTGTGTATTATTGGATTCTGTTGCTTTGGAGATCCAAGACATATGTTAGTAGTAAAATTAGTCTCTCTTCTGATTGAAAAGGCTCAGACTTTAACTCTGGGACATCTAACTTATTTAAATGTACCTCATGTTGTCACCCTAATTTTATAGGTTCATAAAGGGCAATACTTGTCACTGTGCTGCCAGACTAGCTATGAGCAAGTCTTATTGTTTAACCCTAATGTTATTTTAGGCAGTTGTAATCTTTTGAATTCATCTACTCTGTTGCCAGACCCTGACCATATCAGAATATGACCACCTGATAGTTGACCATAGTCTGATTTCCCTAATTTTCTGATATTCCTGTTCCTATTCTGATTTACTGCTGTTTGCTGGTGGATCTTGTGTAAGAAATACACCCGTATATATAAAAGCATCTTATGCAATAGTCAGTCCTCATGAGGTATTTAAGTATCATGTTTTCCCAAACTAAATCAGCTCAAGTGATCGAACTCATAGCTATTACTCAAGTGGTCAATTAGCTAGCACTCTTAAGTGAATAACCATACGGAAAGTAAACATATATTTGGGGTCTGTCATGCTATGGCCCAATTTAGCAAGAACAGAGGCTTTTTAATATCAGTCTGGACTAAAAAAATATCACATGGGAAAATAAAGATTTATTAGAGTCATTGCCAATTCCTGAATATATATATATATTTATATATATATATTTACCTTCTTAATGAAGCTATACCAGACCCCCCCCAAAAAAAATGACTAAAAGAAATAAATGTGTAGACTAAGCTGTAAAAAGGGTTGCTATATTTTCTACTGGGAAACTGAATCCCCACTACTTCTATCCAAGAACTGCTATTTAGTTACAAAAATATATGACTTTTAAGGAATCAGAAAATTGGAAATTAGGTGGAGTGGGACATGAGAATTACTCGGTAGTATTGTTCTTGTTCCTAAATTTTTGTTTCTCTAAATGGCTTTTATAATGTCACTAAAAACTTCTTCAAACAAAAGGAATATACTAAAAGATTTGAATCTTACAGTATTTATAATGATTAAATAGTTCTGGAAACAATACAAATGTTTGTTCTTCATCAGAAAAATTCTTTACTGGCAACGTTTAAGATGTGAAGGAAGCCTATTGAGGACATTACCTGAGACACAGTAGCAAATAGATTTTCTTCAGCTTGTGCCATCAGAAGATAAGAAGCAGTGACCCCTGGGTGGCTTGAGTCAGTTAAGAGTCTGACTTCAGCTCAAGTTATGATTCACTGGCACTAGGATCAAACCCAGGGTCCAGCTCCCTGCTCAGTGGGGAGTCTGCTTCTGCCTTTTTCTCTCAAATGAATAAATTAAAAAAATATATTTTAAAAAATACAAAGGTAGGAAATATTGTTAGTGAGAGTGTGCATGATGTCTGCATGGTAATAAGCATTACCGTTAGTTAAAGCAGAAGCTCAAATAATAATCGAGTCCTTACTGAATTCTATCATCCCAAACATTCAAACTATTTCTAATGGAGGAACTCATTTCACTTCCCATAGTAATTCAATGTCTCCATATTAGCATACAAATACAATAACATATCAAACTTTTTATCATATTCAGTCTTCTGGACAAGTGGAATAATTGAACTATATCACAAAGAATTATATTGTTAAGTTATGTCATATTGTTGTAGCCTACATTTTCGCACTGGTTTTATTGAGAATAAGGCTGACTCCTTCTGAATTAATGTTTGGAAGATCTGCAAATTTAGAATTTAAATCTACCCATTTACCTGATATCATTAAACTATTCATAGGTAAAATAATTAAAAGGTTTGCTTATTTTCCTATGTTTATTTAACCATGGAGTAACCTGATGTTGGAAAAATCTCCTGAGGAAGTGTTTTATTGATATGAATCAGGAGACCAAGACTAGAACAAAGTGTTACAACAGAATGTATTATCACTGCACTAAGAAAGGCCCTGCCATATATTGCTGAAAACTCACTTGTTATCAAAGTGAAGAAGAAACCCAGCTGGAGGCATGCTATGCATTTGAGACATCTGACTGGTTGAGCTGCAGTTCCCATAAGGGCCTTAGGTTATGCTCTCTAGGCAATAACTTACATAATAGGAAGGCAAGATCAGTTTTGTCAGTTTTTGAAAAAAAATTTTTGATGATAATTTGGTATTTAATACTTATATTCCATATCTAAACATGGAGCTTACAGTGTTATTACTCATTCTTTTATTTTTTATTATTTTATCTTATTTTAATTCCTCATTCTTTTAAAAAGTGGTGTCTAAACTACAAATTTTTCTATGAAATGAAAGCTGAAGAAACCTTTTTTTTCTTCTTCTTTTCTTTCCTTGTCTCCCCTGCCCTTTTTGGCCTGTAATGCAACCATGGATGGTCTAAGTTTAGAAGAAATGAAAAATTCCAAGTTTTTCCAGTCTAAAATCAATATTAACAAAATATTAATAAATACAATTTTAAATCATCACCCATTATTTTACTGAATATACCAAAAGGAAGGAGTTATTCACCAGTTGAGCTAAAAAAATAACAGTACTAAAGTTGAAAGACTTACCATTACCCTAAGACTCTGATTTTTAAATATTTTAGCCATTTGAGTGTTACTAAAACTGAATACAGATGTAAAATGGAAAAACGTTTTGGCCCAGATGACAGGTTAGTTTCTCCAAAAACCCTGAAATAGAGTTTTCTGTAATGATGACTCTATCCTATTTAGAACCTAGCAATCTCCAATTCCCATATATAAGGACCCTATAATAATTAAATGACTTTATTTCTTAATACTCTTGCACTAATGTTTAATTCTACTTATACATAATGCGCTTTCCCATTTTGAGATATTTTTACAGAGACTAAAATATGTCCATCATCAAACTAAAAGTGACCTATTAAATACTATATTGTGGGGCTGGAACCCAGGACTAGAACTGTAAACTCTAATACAGAAATATTGACAAACTTGATACAGTGTAACAGTTACAGAAACTGTAATATACTTCAGATGCAAATGGATTAAATCAAAGCATAACACAAGCTATAGAAATCAGAACAAAATTAGAAGGTATTTGGGAGAGAATTTGGAATTGGATATCTTAGAATAAAATCTTGTTCCAAAAATATAGCTAAAGAATAGTCACAAGCCCCCCACCTCTAAAACAATAGGACAAATAATTACAGAACATATCTATTAGTACTGAACTACAGGATTGTACCTATTTATGGGAACAGTTGGATATTGGGCATCATACTATCATTTGGAGAGATTAAAGCTGATGTAAGAAGGTTTATGATATTTATAGAGGAACTAAAAATGTCATTTACATATTGAAACTGTTGAAAAACCAAACTAACATAATTTTCCTTTAGGATATATGCTTTTTCCTATAAAGGTATGGGACAATATGTTAGATGAATTCTTGACATACAAAGAGATCTAATTGACTGCAATTAAAATGTTAGTATTGACACTGATGAATGTAAGAAATCATCAATTGACTGGATTTGTCCCTAAGGTTTAGAATGAACTAAAATTTGCTTTTAACAATTTAATATTTCTACATGTACCTCCAATAAACATCCTATAATGCACTCCAATAATGGATAGTGGGTTAGGTACAGTATGTTTTTTCTATATTAGAAACATTATTTGGGAAGATGGGACTTTTTCTTTTGGCACTTATTTAGCCTGTAAAAATTAAAAAAATAAACTTATACAATTGATAAATATTTATAAAATATATTGAGCCATGCAAGAATAATTGTGAATCAAATCTGTAGGCTATCTATGTTGACTAGAATATGCTGATTATGCATTAGGTATATTGGTAGATCTAGGTGGGAAAATCTAAAATGAGAACTAAAGAATAAATTGTAAAGCACTTAGAAAAATGAGCTACTAAAACTAATCAACTATTTGTAGAACTGTATATATGATGAATGAGAATTCTTACATCTAGCTAATCAAGAATCTGCTTTAAATACACACACACACACACACACACACACACACACACATAATGTATGTTTTCAAAGACTGTTCACCTAAACCTAATACTCTTTAAAATTTTTTATTCTATATTATCATATTATTTATCATCACTTTATTATGTATACTGCTTTGGAATTGTTAGGTACATAGAAATTTAAGAGAACTCAACAGTGCAATATAATTTATAGAAAATTTGAAACTCTAAAATAATATAAAAAGGGAAAACAATTGTGTGTAAAAGAATTTAATCTAACCTTACTGAGGCATAATGAAGGATGTGACAAACTGTATGTGGTAAATACCAGGGACATCCATAGGAGGTACTGACAAAGAATTAATGTGCAATACCAAGGTACAAAGTAAGCCTGGTAATGAGTTAATGAAAAACAGTATATCAAAATAAGCTCAATGTAACTACTAACATAAATTGAATACCTGTTGATTGTTTCCTAAAATTAAGATGAGGATGATGTAAAGCAATTTAGTTTTGTAGCCAATGGCTGGCCATATTAGTTTTCTTTTGTAACAAAGTACCATAGAAGTGGTGGTTTAGAACAACAGAAATGACTGTCTCACAGGTTTGGAAGCTGGAATCTGAGATTAAGGTGTCAGTTGGTTTGGTTCTTTCAGAGAGGTATGAGGGAAAATCTGTTCCATGCCTCTTTCCTAGCTTCTGGTGGTTTATTGACAATCTTTGCCATTCTTTGGCTTATAGACGCATCAACTGGATTTCTTCTTCATCTTCTCATGGCATTTTTCCTGTGTGCCTATCTGTCTCTGTGTCCAAATGTCTCCATTTTGTAAGGATACAGTCATGCTAGATTAGGCAAATCCTAATTACAGAATCTTAACTTGATCATCCACAAGGATTTTACTTCCACATAAGATCACCTTAACAGATACTGGGTATTAGGACTTCAACATCTTTTGGAGGGACAGAATTCAATGCATGACTGGCTAACAGCACACCTTTAGAATATTTACTTTGCACAATAATAAAATTAGTTAATTAATTATTTGTTGGTACTTTCCTTTGGGTGTTGATTTTATGTTCTTAATATGATTTGGAATATTTTAATATCCTCCACATGTCTACCTAACATGTTCAATCTTTTCTGTAGTTTCTTAAACTTATGACATATCTTTAGTTACCATTTTAATGTCCTTTTTTGCTCTATTATTTTTGTTACTGATGGGTCAGGTTTTTTGTTTTTTTTTTTTGTTTTTTGTTTTGTTTTGTTTTTTTAAGGTCTTTATTTTAGAGAGAGAGAGAGAAAGAGAGCATGCACAAGTAGGGGCCAGAGCAGAGGGAGAAGAAGACTCTCCATTGAGCAGGGAGCAGGAACCTGGGATCATGACCTGAGCAGAAGGAAAACTGACTGAACCACTCAGGCAGCCACATTGTTGGGTCAGTTTGGATAGATTATTTTTTTCCTAAATATGAGTCGTAATTTCCAGTTTTTTTTGTGACTATTTTTGATTCGATGCAAAGCTGTATCAGTTTTGTCTTGCTGAATCCTGGATACTTCTCTACTCCTATAAATACTCTTCAGCTTTCTCCAGCATCTAGTAAGCTATGTGGAAACAGTGATAGAGCCTTGGTTCTACATTTGTTAAGTGAAATGAGTGCAGGCTTCAATGTAGGCTAATTTCTCCCATTAATAAAGTAACTCCCTCTTTAGTAATCTACCTGAAGTCCTTGCAGTTAGAAAGTATTTCATTCTACTGGTGGTAACAGAAACTATCCCAGGCCTTTGATAGTTCCAGGAAGTTCTCCCTCTGATCTTTGTGTGTTTTTCTTTCTCTTGAGTTATGGTCTAACATGCATATGATATAGCACTGAGCTGAACTAGAGGACGCACCTTCTGCAGATTCTGAGAATTTTCACTTCCCAGTGAAAACTCTAACCATTTTGCCTCACTGAATGCTGAGCACCTTGTCCTTATCCTAGGGAGAACACTGGGTTCTGCCTACATTTTCTCTTTTTGTACTGTTAACTGGACACTCTCTCAGTAAGTAAACAGTTAACTTGGGCTAATCAGAAAGCTCATCAAATTTGGTTTCTCTCTCTAAGGCGTGAGTCACTCCCATTTATTGTCACATGTCCAATGTTTTCAAAACCATTGTTTCACATATTTAGTTAGCGTTTTCCCATGTTTAAGGGCCTGGTTTGGTTCATGTTACTTCATTATTGCTACAAGTGTAAGTTGAGTTTTGCAGGATTTTCTTACATCTTTTTGTTTTTTCTTTTAACATTATACCATAACATCTTACCATCTACCACATAGTTTAGTACCACATTCCACCTCTAGATATTTATTCAAAAGCAATGGAAGCATATGTCCATATGAAACTATGCAAATTTATTACACAGGTGTTCTTAGCTATATTCACAATGCCCCAAACTGGGAAACTACATGTATACACATGTATATACATATACATAAACACATACACATACACACACACACACACACAGTAGAATACTATTTAATAAAAAAGAATAAACTAGTGTTGCACTACAATATGGATGAACCTCAAAATAATTGTGCCAAATGAAAGAAACTAGATGAAAAGTGTGTCTCTATTGTTCTACTTATATAAAATCTTTATTTACTTATACTTATATAAACTAGATTAGCAGAGATTATAAACTGATCTATAGTGAAAGAAAGCAGATTAGCACTTGCCTAAAAATAGAGGTGGTGTTGAGAGGACCAAAGGGAGGGAGGATAATATAGGACACAGGAAACTGTTGCTTAATATCTTGCTTGTGGTGATGTTACACAGGTGTATTCCTGCATCACAAACATACCAAGTTATACTCTTTAAGTGCGTTGAAGTCATTTATGTCATTTATAGTTCAGCAAAGCAGTTAAAAAATTAATAACAGAAGAAATTACATATTCATGAAGTTTTTTAAAAAATTAAAAGTAGATGAGATATTTTTATTAAAAAGATTAGGAGTTTGATGCAGAAATATATTATCAATTTTTAAATTGTTCTTAACTTTTAGTGATTTTACTTATTCTATTTATTTATATTTTGTTTATATGTACACATTTATTTTGTTTATAATTGATTATATTTACTTAGTGATGATTTTATCTATCCTTCATGTACAAACACACTTGGTACATTTTATTTATTTATTTTTTAATTTTATTTATTAATTTGACAGAGATAGAGATCACAAGTAGGCAGAGAGGCAGGCAGAGAGAGAGGGGAAAGCAGGCTCCCTACTGAGCAGAGAGACCAACTTGGGGCTCGATCCCAGGACCCTGAGATCATGACCTGAGCCGAAGGCAGAGGCTTACCCCACTGAGCCACCCAGGCGCCCCACACTTGGTACATTTTAGAAAAGGACACTTGGTTTTACTACATATACTTATTATTTATTGTGATTTTCAGGAGCTTTTGATTTCAACATTTTAAAAAATACATATCTATCTATGCATTCTATATAACGGTGTTTGCATTGAATGTTGAAAGTTGAAACCCAAACTTCTTCAAGGGACAGTATTCCAATGCTTGACAATATAATATTTTTTCAGTATAAAATAAATTTTTTTCAAATAAAAATTGTAAAATTGGTTAGAAATAATACCATTAATATTCATGTTGAATTCAGTATATTCAATCATATATTATCTTATTGGAGTTCCATTACCATCTTGCCACTTAGTACACAAATATATTTTTAAATGTTGCTTCAGTGAAGTCAGTAATATTTGTGAATGTGGAAAACAAAGTTAAGCATTATAATACAGTGAGGATCAATACTATATTACCATTTCTGGGAAAATGACTCTGCTAACAAAAAAGCTTTCAAGAAGTTAGTTTGCAATACTTCTTAACAGGGCAATATTTTTCCCATTATTATAAGGTCATTGATGATGAGATGTCAAAAGTAGTCATCATTCTATGTCCCAACAGTGAACTAAATAAAAATCAACCATGGAAAAAAAAAATCAAGCATGGAATGGCAGTTATTCTGAAATATTTCTTTAAAAATGTTCTATTGGGGCACCTGGGTGGCTCAGTGGGTTAAGCTTCTGCCTTCGGCTCAGGTCCTGATCCCAAGGTCCTGGGATCAAGCCCCGCATCGGACTCTCTGCTCGGCTGGGAGCCTGCTTCCTCCTCTCTCTCTGTCTGCCTGTCTGACTACTTGTGATCTCTCTCTGTAAATAAATAAAATCTTAAAAAAAAATAAATAAAAATAAAAATAAAAATGTTCTATTTGGGGCGCCTCGGTGGCTCAGTGGGTTAAAGCCTCTTCTTTCGGCTCAGGTCATGGTCTCAGGGTCCAGGGATCGAGCCCCACATCGGGCTCTCTGCTCAGCAGGGAGCCTGCTTCCTCCTCTCTCTCTCTCTCTCTGCCTACTTGTGATCTCTGTCTGTCAAATAAATAAATAAAATCTTTAAAAAAAATGTTCTATTTATTTTTCCTAAAACCATCTCTCTCTCTCTCTCTCTCTCACACACACACACATACATACATACACACACAGAGTGACTTATTCCACCAACTATGATGTGCATTAATTCCTCCTAAAAAGACAGAATGAATGCTTAATTTATCTTCTTTTACTACAAATTTTCAACACAATGGATTATTTGAATAGTCACCTCTAATGATAGCATTTAAGTGATTTTTTTCTCATCTCTCAGAGAGATTCATGAGTTATTTTTTCAAAATATTACAAATAGTTATTATCCTTTCTATTTTTATTTTAGATGATCTCAAATTTAGCTAGTGGAATCCTCAAGCTAGCTCATAGATACTTGTCCAGATTTTCTTACTATTTGAGTTCTTTTTTACTTCAGTTCTCACAAAATGTATCTGCTAGTGATGTGCAAAGAGTCATTTCTCCATAGAATTTTCTAGTGTTCTTTGGTGAAACTAAGATGTTTATATTAGTATGACTATTCCTATGAAAGTGTTATTTCTTCTTATCAATCTCAGTATAGCTATACATATGGATATAGGTGTGGGTGTGACTGGATATACACATACAGATATGTGGATATGAATAAAACATATTTACATTTATATTAAAATACACAAATATATGTATATATATGCCAAATGTGAATGAAATCTATTTTATCTTCATCCACTGAAATCTGCAGATGTGTGCATTGACACCAATAAAAAGATTATATATCAGTTGATACTCTGCCCCTAGATTTTTTTCATGTAACGATATATCTTTAAAATCATTCCATAATAGTATATAGAGACTTTACTCATTTTTTAAAAAATATATTCAGTTTTATTGTGTGGATATTCCTCAGTATTTGATCACCTCTGTTGATAGGCATGGATAATTTCCAAATTGCTAATATTAAAAATAATGCCACTATGAATAACTTTTGCATACATTGTTTTGTTTTTTGTTAAAGCATTTGCTTAGATTTCTAGAATTGGCAAATGCATATCTAACTTAATAATATGTTGACAAATCAGCTTATATAGCACTGTGCCATTTTGCACATTACCCAGCAATATATGAATGTTTCTAATATTGTCTTGCTAATAGTTTATGTGTTGAAACTTTAGATATATTCCTCATCTATTATTCGAAAATTTATAGTTCAGCTTGCTTTTTACATACATGGAGTATGCTAGGATATGTATGTTTTCATATGTTTAAAGGCTATTTTCTGAAGTTAAATATATTAAAAGAATGAAGTCCTATATGGAAGAAAAATATGGAAAACATTTTCTAGAAATTAATAGAAAGTGATAATAATGCTCAAGCTATTGAAAAGTAACATTTTGGAGCACCTGAGTGGCTCAGTCAGTTGAACATCAGACTCAAGGTCTGATGAAGCCATGTTGGGCTTCATGCTTAGTAGGCAGTGTGCTTGAGAATCTCTCCCTCTCCTCCCACTGTCCCTCATCCCACTTGCACACACACACTCTCTCTCTGTCTAAAATAAATAAATATATTTTTTTAAAGTAACACTTTGGGGTGCCTGGGTGGTTCAGTCGGTAAAGAGTCTGCCTTTGGCTCAGGTCATGATCTCAAGGTCATGGGATTTAGCCTGAGTCAGTCTCCCTGTTCAGGGAGCTTTTTAAAAATCTTTAATTTTTTTAAAAATCTTTAAGAAAAAGTAACATTTTTATTATAATTATGTAATTTATTTTTAGGCCATTTATTTTAGGAGCTCTTGAAATTTATTACAAGAAGATACTTTAGAGATGATCTCATTCAGGATTCTCAATCCTGTTTACCCATAAGAGTCACCTTCACAATTTTAAGAAATACCATTATGAGGGACTTACCACAGAAAATGTTCATAAGACACTTTTGGAGTGGAATCATGGTATGCATCAATAGTCTTTAAAAAAAAATAGCCAGGTGATTATAATGTGCAGGGAGGGTTGAGATCCATTGATCAAATGTCCACATTTTACAGCTAAATCAGCTTGTTTAAGGACAGTTTTTGAAATTGAGATGTCATGTATGTCTAATAAAATACACATTTCTAAGTGTAGAGTTTGATGAGTTTTGAAAAATTTATGTCTTTGTAGCCATAACTTCAGTCAAACTATAGAATATTTCCATCACCCCAGAAATTCCATTTTCTCTTCCCTGTCAATCTTTCTACTTCTATGCAACAACTAAAACTAGAAAGCTTTATAAATGGAGTCATATAGTCTGTACTTTTATTTTTCTTCCTTTTCTTTATCTGACTTTTTTCACAGAGTGTCCTGGGATTTACCCAACGTGTTTTGTATGATTTATTCCTTTTATTGCTGAAAAATTACTTCAAAAATATACCATAATTTGTTTATTCTTTCCCCTGCCATTGAATGTTTGGGTTATTTCTAGCATTTGGCTATTATGAATAAAGTCACTATCAATATTTTCATAAAGGTCTTTTTGAATACTTATTCAATTTTAATTCTCTTGGGTGGGATAGCTAAGTCTTTAATGTTTACATATATGAAGTTAAATGAGTATTTATTGTTATATGAAATTGTCAAACATTATTAGATAGTAGTTGTATAATTTACAAATCTAATCATAATGTATGCAATTTTTTACTGTTTTGCATCCTTGTCAACTTTTTTAGTTTTGTGCACTTTTTAATTTTAACCATTATAAAGGATAAGAAGCTGTACCTCATTGAGTATATATTTTGCAATCCCTGAAGATTAGTAATGTTGAACATCTTTAATGTTTATATCGACCACATCTTATAATATGCTGTTTTGGATGGGCTTATAATTTAATTTTGATAAATTCAATTTTGATGAACTAATTTTGATGAATTCAATTTGATGAATGAATTCAAGTTTTTTTTATACTTAGTGCTTTTTAAAATATTTTTTTAAATTTTGAAATAATTACAGAATATTTCACAGAAAGTTGGCTAGAGTGGTCCCATGTATTCTTCACAGTTTCCTCAAATGAATATGTGTGTTATTATACTACAATACAAAAACCCACAAAATTGATACTGATATAATCCAGACAGTATTAAGATTTCACTGCTTTTCACATACTGTGTGTGTGTGTATGTGTGTGTGTGTGTGTGTGTGTGTATTTAGGACAGTGGAATTTTATCATATTTGTAGATTCATGTAACCACCACTACAATGAAGACACAGAGGTTTCTGCATGCTCTTACTTTGGGGTCCACCACCACGCACCACCGCCCTCCCCTAAGCCCTGCCTTCTCTTTCTGTATAATGTGTGATTTAGATGATTAAATCTTTTCACTCTGTAATTTTCTTGAAATCCATCTAAGTTGTTATATGTATCACTATTTGTTTCTTTAATGAATAGAATTCCATGATAGAGAAGTTCCACAATTAAGCTATATACCCATTTAAGGACATTTAATGTGTTTTCAGTTTTGGACAATTATGAATAAAGCTTCTATGAATGTTTGTGTATATGTTTTTGTATGACTATAGGTCTTAATTTCTCTGGGATAAATGCCAAAGGATGAAATTACTGGACTGTATGTGGATTGACATGTTCAATTTTATAAGAAATTCAAGACTGTTTTCCAGAGTTACTGTATCATTTCAAATTCCCGCCAGTAATATACGAATGCATTTAGTGTATTTCACGTCTTGTCAGAGAAATCTTTCCTTACCACAGGTTTGAGATAATTTTCCAATTTTTTTTTCTGGGAGCTTTAGAATTTTAACTTTTACATTTGCATATATGGCAAACTTCATATTAATTTTTGTTTGTGGTGTGAGATTGAGGTTCATACTTCAGACTTAATTATCAGTATCTCTGGTTGAAAACTGTTTTCTTTCTCCATTGAACTGCCTGTATATGTGACAATATGCTTTCATACTCTGCTCTGTTCTATTGATACATATGCCTATCCTCATAGCAGCACATTTATTGATTACAATAGATTTATAGTAATTTGTTAAAACAGGTACTATAAGTACTCCAGTTTTAATTTTTTAAAAGATTACATGTGATATTCCAATTTCTTTTCCTTTCCATAAAAATTAAACATTAGTATGCTGTTTTAAAAAAATAGTCTTTTATTTTATTGAGATTTCACAAATCTACAGATGAAAAAGATATATCATAAAAATATTGAGCTTTCCATTACATATCATTGTGTATGTCTCTATTTAATTAGGTCCTTTTATTGTCCCAACAATGCTTTATACTTTAAAATTATAGATCTGGGGTGCCTGGGTGGCTCAGTTGGTTAAGTGACTGCCTTCAGCTCAGGTCAGGATCCTGGAGTCCCAACATCCATTCTGCATGGAGCTCCCTGCTCAGCAGGGAATCTGCTTCTCCCTCTGCCTGCCCCTTCCTCTTCTCATGCTCTTTCTCTTTCTCTTTCTCAAATAAATATAAATCTTTTTTTTTTTAGATTTTTAAAATTTTTTTTATTTATTTGACAGACAGAGATCACAAGTAGGCAGAGAGGCAGGCAGAGAGAGGGAGAGAGAGAGGAGGAAGAAGGCTCCCCACTGAGCAAGAGCCAGATGTGGGGCTCCATCCCAGGACCCTGGGATCATGACCTGAGCTGAAGGCAGAGGCTTTAACCTACTGAGCCACCCAGGCACCCCTCAAATAAATAAAAATCTTAAAAAAAATAAAATTATAGAACTTACACATTCCTAATAAATCTATCCTTATGTATTTTAATACTCAATCCTTATGTATTTTAATAATCTTTACTGAGGTATAATTGACACATAATACATTGCATGTGTTTAAAGGCTATCCTGAATTAGGCTTAAACACACACATGAGTTTGCCTGTACAGTCAAGATTATTAAAATATCAGTCACCTCTACAAGTTTTCTCACATGTCTCTATCTCATGCCCCGCAATCAAGCAACAACTAATTTTTTTTTTGTCACTGTGCATTAGTGCACATTTTTTTACTGATATAGAAACCAAATTACACAATGTGTATTTTTTTCAATAAACCAGGTTCTCTCATTCTGCATAATTATTTTTATATTCATCCATTTTGTGGTGTGTATAAGTTGTTCATCCCTTCCTGTTGCTGAGTGATATTCAACTGCATGGCTATACTATAGTTTATTTATCCTTATTATTACTCAGAAACATTTGGATTATTTCCAGTATTTGACTATTACCATATAACTTCCATGATAATATGTGCACAAGTATGCTTTCATTATTTTTTTTAAGATTTTATTCATTTATTTGACAGAGATGACAAGTAGGCAGAGAGGCATGCAGAGAGAGACAGGAGGAATGTGGGGCTCGATCCCAGGACCCCAGGATCACAACCTGAGCCGAAGGCAGAGGCATTAACCCACTGAGCCATCCAGGCACCCCTATGCTTTCATTATCTTAATAAATGTATGACATATGCTTTCATTTTATTGGTTAAGTAATTAGGATTGGAATGGCTTCATTACATAATGTGTGGGGGAAATTATTCAATATTTTGCCATTAAGTATATTAGCTGATATTTTTTAAAGATTATCAAATTTGGAAAGTTCCTTTTGTTTCTAGTTTTCAGAGAATTTTCTCTATTCTGATTATAAGAGAAAGATACATCTACATAAAATTGTGTATTTGTCTATTTCTCGTTTGTGTTCTGATACTTTTTGCTTGAAGCAAAAAAAATATTTGAAATATTCTGAATCTCTGCAATTAGTTGTATACAAATTTAGGTCTATGATGTCTCTTGAAATATTGACTTTTAATGATTATAAAATATACTTTTTATTACTAATAATACTCCTTTTCTATATTACCTTATATACACCTGTATTACCTATATACCTTTTCTACATATTTCCATACTTTATATTCTATATTTCTATATTACCTATATACTTCTTTTCTATATTACCTTATATTAATATAGACATGCTATTTTTCTTATGTGTAATGTTTGTTTGGAACATAATTTTCCATTTTTTGACTTTCAACATGTCTACATTCCTATATTAAAATGCCTCTGTAGTTAGCATTATATATTTAAGTCAAACTTACTTGTTCTATCTGAAAAAATATAATGACTTTTTGGGGGTTGTTGTCCATTTAAATTATTTTGACATGAATGAGTTTGTTGACCATCTTGCTAATTGTTTCCTATATTTCCTTTATTGTTTGATACTTTTTGTCTGTTTATCTTCTTTTGGTCAATCTAATATATTTTACTATTTCATTATTTTTTGTTTACTGGTTCTAAGCTTTATTTCTTGGTGCTTTTATTTAATAGTTGATCTAGATAATGTACTATACATTCTTTCTGTGATCTTGAGTTAATTTTATACAACTTTAAATAATTTATATCATGTAGTGTCATGTAGTTTGCTTCTATTTATAATCCCAGCTGTAGCTTGTGCTATTTTTGTGAAATATTTCACTTCTAGAAATGCTAGAAACCCTGTATCATATTATTATATTTTTGCCTTTGAAAGCTAAATTGACTATAAAATTATTTTTTAAAAATTTTAATGATTTTATTTATTTATTTGACAGAGAGAGACACAGTGAGAGAGGGAACACAAACAGAGGGACTTGGAGAGCACGAAACAGCCTTCAGAGCCCAATGCGGGGCTCAATTTCAGGACCCTGGGATCATGATCTGAGCCGAAGGCAGATACTTAACAACTGAGCCATCCAGCCACCCCTGACTATAAAATGATTTAAGAAAAGGCAGAAAACAATTCTATTTAAGAAATTTTTCGCATATATACTATTTTCAGTAGTATTTCTTTCATGCTATGGATCTGAATTTACATATAATCTGATTCCTATTAAGTATAAAGAATTTTCTCTTTCATTTTTGAGCTGGTTTCTCAGAATTCACTTATTTGACATAGACTTTATTTTTGATTCAGAAAGATAATTTCCCTGTTTGTAGAAATCTGTATGGACATTTGCGTTGTTTCTTTTTTCAGCACACTTAAAAAAAGTTTCATTGTCTTCTACATTCTATATTTTTGTGACAGAAAGTTAGCTATCAATGTCAATTTTGATCTGTTGTGTATAATCATTTTTTCTCTAGCTGCTTCTAATATTTTCTTTCCATTTTTGTTTTTCATCATTTTAAACATGATATTCTGGTACCCTTTTTAATATTTATTCTGCTGTGGTTTGCTATACAATTTCTGCACATGTAGTTGGATTTCTTGTGTCTCTTAATAAAATTTAGAAAAATGCTGGCCCACAATTTTCAAATGTTTCTCTGCCCTATTTTCATTTTCTTCTCTTTCTGGGACTTG
The DNA here is from genome assembly GCF_009829155.1 of Mustela erminea. Taxonomy (NCBI): domain Eukaryota; kingdom Metazoa; phylum Chordata; class Mammalia; order Carnivora; family Mustelidae; genus Mustela; species Mustela erminea. The sequence goes on from NC_045626.1 coordinate 41,700,673, forward strand.
GATACATAGGTGTTAGACTACTTGATATTTTTGGACAGGTCTTTAAAGGATTCTTTCATCTTTTTCCGATTTCTTTTTTTCTTTCTGTGCTTCCATTTGGACAATTCTTATTGATTTGACTTTATTCCTACTGATCTTTTCTTTTATTGTGTTTACTGTACTGTTAATCCCATTCACCGAGGTATGGTATGAATGTGTATGTGTGTGTGTGGGGGGGTATATTTTTCACTTCTAAGATTTCTATTATATATTTTCATGAAAATGTCCATACAGCTCCTAAGTGATCCCATCTGTTGATTCACTTCAATTTTTCCTTGTAGATTTTCTAACATATTTATCATAGTAACTTAAATTTATTTCCTACTAATTATAACACCTTGGTTAGTTATTTTGGACTTGTTTGTATCGACCGGGTAGCTCTTTATGTAGATCACATTTTCTTGTAATTTCATAAGCCTATCAATTTTTTATTTCAAACTGAAAATTGTCAATCATACATTGTAGGGAAAGTCTGAAGTCTTTAATCTTCTAAGAAGTTTTAAATTTTGCTCCAGTAAACAGATAAACTACTGTAAGATCATCTTGATGTGATGGATGATTGTTTTAGAATCTAATGTGAGAATGGTCCTTTATTATGGAATCTCATCCTAATTTCCGACATGTGGCCTTTCTTTAGTTTTATTTACAAGTCTGAGGTGTTTACCAAGTTCCTCTGAGTTGGCAGGATTATAGCTTTAAACGCTGTATCCCCAGGGGCAGGCATTTGATGAAATCTCTGCTGAGAATTTTTAGTCTTCTGTCTATAGAATTTCCCTGGGCTGCTTGGAGTCTTTCCCCATAGAATTGCAGGTCTGGTGTGGAGCAGGCATATGTGGTATGTTTCTTTTTTTTTTTTTTAATTTATTTTTTATTTTCAGCATAACAGTATTCATTATTTTTGCACCACACCCAATGCTCCATGCAATCCGTGCCCTCTATAATATCCACCATCTGGTACTCCGTCCTCTCACCACCCCCCCCCGTCGAAACCCTCAGATTGTTTTTCAGAGTCCATAGTCTCTCATGGTTCACCTCCCCTTCCAATTTCCCCCAACTCCCTTCTTCTCTCTAGCACCCCTTGTCCTCCATGCTATTTGTTATGCTCCACAAATAAGTGAAACCATATGATAATTGACTCTCTCTGCTTGACTTATTTCACTCAGCATAATCTCTTCCAGTCCTGTCCATGTTGATACAAAAGTTGGGTATTCGTCCTTTCTGATGGAGGCATAATACTCCATAGTGTATATGGACCACATCTTCCTTATTCATTCGTCCGTTGAAGGGCATCTTGGTTCTTTCCACAGTTTGGCAACCATGGCCATTGCTGCTATAAACATTGGGGTACAGATGGCCCTTCTTTTCACTACATCTGTATCTTTGTGGTAAATACCCAGTAGTGCAATGGCAGGGTCATAGGGAAGCTCTATTTTTAATTTCTTGAGGAATCTCCACACTGTTCTCCATAGAGGCTGCACCAACTTGCATTCCCACCAACAGGGAAGAGGGTTCCCCTCTCTCCACATCTCCTCCAACACATGTTATTTCCTGTCTTGCTAATTTTGGCCATGTTTCTAATCAGATCTGAGACTCCTACCTTTGTGGCTCCATACTTTTCAATTGCTTTAGCTGTCTCAAACTGTAATCTCTGACTCCTCAGCCCTAAGTGACTATTTTCTGTTTGAGCCTCACCTCAGAAACATCCTAGAAATAAGTAGAACAGTACTTCTAGAAACAAAGCTGAATGAATGTGGATTTCACCTGTCATGTTTACCTTCTCTCAAAGGTCATAGTCCCTTCAGACACTGCTACCTTCAAACAATTTTGTTTTTTGTTTCTGAGTTTATAATTGTTATCAGCGGAGAGATAGGCTACTCCAGTAACAGTTTTTCTACGATAATATAAACTGGAATGCAAAACCATCCTTATTAACTATATTACTACTCATTTTTTGACACACAACATTTTAAACTCTCAAGAATATCCCCTGACTAGGAGATTTTAAGTTTACAATGGCGGAAGGGAAAAAAAGAATCTACACATTTTCTGAAACAGACAAACGAAAACCATGTATATGTCCTGGCCATTATTTTCCTTAAAATGGAGATCCTCTTACTGTTGACAGCTATAACAAGAATAAAGTAATAGTCTTAGTTGTTCTCTCACCAGAGAAGATACACAAGTTTGTGGATCCCATCACACTAGCATACTGGGTGCTCTGCAGAACACGCTGACTGTGCCTGAGAAAATGGCTGCATTTCAGAGAAGAACTGCTCCCTCGTGGGAATATCAGAATAGAGCACAGTGGAACAGAGATTAGGGGTCTTCCCCTCTTCTTCCTCTGCCCCAAACTCTCTGCAAAGCCTGCTTTATTCATGTGTGATTCTGGAAGAGTATATACTTAGGGAAACCCAGGTGATGACTGAGGTTAAATTTCTGCCAGTCTGGTAGAATGGGAGCTTGTATCAATTTTAATTTGTTCAAGTTAAATAATAAAGTGTATTTATGCAGACAATAGTTCCTTGATTGAGATTTGTAACTGGTGCATTTCTGGAAAGGATGACACAATAAATATTCTAAAATATCTCAGCCTAAATAAACTAAATTAGCTGGATGAGAGAAAAGTTGTTGTTGAGTCATTAGTTTTGTATGTATGTTTGCAGTTATATAAAATTGTTTCGGACAGACACATTACACAAATACTAGAGGCCAAAGGAAGAACATAAACTAGAAATGGAGGAAATAAAATCTGTCTTAAGCACGGACGGTATATAAAGTCCTTAGCCAGCATTTTTTATGTATTACTGGGGATAAGTAAGGGATAGTGAATAGGATAGGAAATATAATGTAGGGAAGTGGAGATTAAGACAAATTCCTGAACTTTAAAATGTTTCATATAGCCAACTTGGCTGTTATATACAGCAAGTTTCTGTTTAAACTTTGTAGTACATAAGTGCATGGTTTGAAGAAATCTATCTGAAGAACACAAAATGGTTTGTAGATCAATTCCAAGCATTAAGAACAAACCAGGGCAAATGAGGAGCACTAAGGGCAAATTTTGGTAACTGAGCTTCACTTAAGCAGTAACTGAGCATTAAAAAAAAAAAAAAAGAATCAATCCAAATTACTATTTATAAAATCTACTAGATTTGAATCTTTACTTTCTGCAGGATTTGGCCATAATGAGTAGATTTTCCACTTTAGTTAAAAATGCAGTAAGATTCTGCAGTTATAAATCAGGTTGACATTTGACATATGGTCCCATAGGGTAGCCTAGTCCAAATCACTTCTAGGTCGTACAGATGAACTATGTTAATGATCTAAAGAATTTTAATGCAATTTAGATGTCATATTAACCATTCCATGAAAAATTTTTAAAAAGGTGGATTGAGTTTGGCAAATGAATTTGTCTTTTCAAGTGTTTCCTTTCATGTTGGAATGAAATGATGTAAAAGGAAAGCTAAGTACACAGAAAAAAGTTCTCTTATGCCTCCATGTTTCATAGGGATTTGATTAGTTAGTCTAGAAGAAGATGGTCTAGAAGTAGAGGAAGGTAATGGTTTTGAATGCATTTTCTAGTATTTTATGGCAAGATTACAATTATTTATTTAGTATCACTTTATTATCTAGAATAATGCAGTTAAATCCAGACATTTTTCTTACAGTTTTGCTTATTGCAAATTAATTGTTTCTTTAAATAAACACCAATTTTTGTATTAAATATTTATTGTGTACTTAATATATGTTAGCTAATCTTACTGATTAATCTCAAATTAAAAAAAAAGATTTATGTATTTTGAGAGAGAGTGCACATATGTACATGCATGTCTGGGGAGGACAGAGAGAGAAGGAGAAAAGCCTCAATCAGACTCCCTGCTGAGGGTAGAGCTCCTCCTGGGACTGGATCCCATAGGCCCTCAGATCATGACCTCAGCTGAAACCAAGTATCCCTGGCTTGACCTACTGAGCCACCCAGGCATCCCTGTCTTGTAGTTAAACTGTCTGATATTTACTCACAAAACAGGGCATCATGTAATAGAGGATAATGATAAAGTTTTAAGAATTAAAGAAGAAGATATTGGAGTAAAGGAAGCAGAAAGGACTGAATGTTTACTGTGGACCAAACACATTAAGAAAAGAAAAACAAAGGCAATAGGATATCAAACTTTGTCAGTTACTGTAAATTAGAAAAGAGGAGTCAAAGATGCCAGAGAAAAGAACAAGTGTATAGGGTCATGATTATGTAGGAAAAAGAATAGCTTAGGAAGCTTTATTGAACAGAAGTTATTACCCATGGTATACTGGCATTTTTGTGCATGGTATGATTTTGAGCATAGGGTATTTGCTATGTTTAATAATCCTGGAGCTGTGCACACAGGCTAATGGAAAAAAAATTATCTTATTTGATATGAATCCTGTAAGTGTATAGTCAACCTGCAGTGAGAACAAAGATGAGGAACAAGCTAATCATTAAATGCTGAGAGAAAAATGCCTCAACCAGGCTAGCTTTTGCATATATAATGCATTGAAAACTATGGAGAAGTTTAAGCAAGGCCTTTCCTTAGATCCTCCTATGTTAAAGTGTGGTCAGAAGAATGTTACCTAGCAAGAAGAGAACACTTGAAGAGTAAACCGAGATCCTCTGTGGAGGGCCTCGGATCTGTGAAAGATATGTTACATGACTGTAGTAGTTCAGTTGGAATGTTTCTGACTACATTTTTGAAATTTCTTCTTGGTGAGATAAATATTTACCCTCATAGTAAGCTCACTCTTTAATGTATGCAAATTTATATTTGGAGGGAAGGTAGTGATGATACATGTGCTGGAAGATGCCTAAATGGGACAGAAATGGTTTGCTGGGGCAAAGGTGTTTCTGGGTAGAGTGAGCCATAGATAAGAGTTACTTCCCATAAATGAAAAATGTGTTTTTATTACCAGCTTGTACTTGTCCATATTGACTCAAATTCCACACAGCTCCACGATGCTGAAGCAAAATTTAATCTAGCAAAATGTGGCAACTTTGCAAATTCATACTCTGCCATCTACTTGGTTTCTTCCCATTTTCCCTACCTGTTATGATCTCTTTTATCTATTCTGTGGGGAGACAAACAACCTTGATTTTCAAATTCTCACTTAACCTTGAATCTTTGTGTGTCTGATACCTTAAGAAAAAGCATTTGTGTTTTATAATAATGTATTTGTATCCTTTTTTTTTTTTCTTTCTGTATTGGTTGACTCAGGACTATTTCAACCACCATATCTACCTTGTCAATATCAAGATGTCATTTCAAAACATGTGAATATTATTAGGGATCTGTGAAAGATATGTTACACTACTGTAACAGATTATATAATGTGATTTTTTAAGGTCCATGGTGTGATGATCTCATGTATGTACGTCTTATGAAATAAATACCACTTAAGTTAATTCACACATTGATCTCCTCATATAGTTTTCCTTATTTGTGTGTCTGTGTGTAGGGGGGTGGAGAACCCTTAAGATCTATTCTCTTAATAAATTTCAAAGACATAATATAGTATTTTTAACCTTAATCCCATTGCTATACAGTAGACGCCAGAACTTATCATATAACTAAAAGTTTATATCCTTTGACTATACAATTTTTTACATACAATTTGTCAGTTGTAATTTAATAAAACTGGAGAAGTAGTAAATAAATAAATAAAAAGTCAAGGAAAAAATATAGAAATGATATTGTTTAAAGGACCATGGATTATGTATGTTAGTTTCTATGATGCTGATAAGGAAGAACAATTAAGAAGTTTCTACCCATAGTATCATCCAGTATATTCATTCCCAGCATATTACTGTTCCCAAAGGGGAAGATTTTTCAGTATAATATCCCACATCAAACTATATGTTTTCATACAAAATAATATGATTTGTCACCTTAACATCTCCAAGTACTTTGAGAGGAACAAACTCCTTACACAGATACATGGAGCTTTGAGGCTAAGAAAATATGCAGGATGGCACATACAAACAGCCATCTTTCAGTACTGAAATATCTTTCAGTACCTTAGTGAAAATAAGTGCATAAATCCTAGCTGTACAGCAAAAGATCCTTATTGCTAACAAGAAAACCAGAGTGAATTTAATTCTTCTATCCTATACCATAGAAATTAAAGAGAGATATATTATTTAAGCAAGAGACATAAAATATTTTACTCAAGACCACCCAGCTGGTAATTTGATTGAGTTAAGGTATGAAACTAGGTATCTTTACTACCCATATTCAAAAATTTATTTCCAAGGAAGAAAATTTGGCAGAAAATGGTGAGGGTATAAGAGAATATCAAGAGAAGCATAATGAAGAGGGGTGCTAACCAGTCTGTGGCAGAGTTTTATCTTACCCACATGTTGTAGAGTTCTTTCTGGTTTCTAATGAGAAAAAAAAAATAGTGGATAATATAATCTTCCTACAGTTCTCGTTGTTTATGTTTGAAACTAAGTCATTTCATTGTTTTATATAATCATGATTTGCTAGGTAATTATTGTTCTTTACTAAAAGCTTAAACCATCTTAATCTTTTATCTTTAAGAAATGTTTGCTGATAAGATGGAATGAGGGAGTCCACTTGACAGTCATGACTAGCTGTGCACTGTGGGAAATATTAGCTCTTCTACAAAATGTTGCTCTAATAAGCTTTTTTTTTCTATTACTGTCTGATACATATTACATATTCATAAACTTTTACATGATTTTCTTTCCCAAAAGTTCTCTGGTAAGTAGATATTAGAAATTAGAAAATATTTCCCCATAGTAATAATGTTATTAAGAGTATTCATGTATTCAAACCATCTCCCAAATCATTACTTACTCTAAAGCATAGTAACAAAACATAATAGAAAACAACTCTCATGCAATATTCCTAATTAGACAAAACAGGAAACAATAAAATCTAATAAGAAGTAATTTATCTCGATGCTGATATGCAATGATTAGCAAGACCCTAATGAAAAGAAAATATGGAAGTAGAAGAAAACATTTTTACATTTACAGAAGGAGACTTTGGGCATTTTTAAAGGCTTTAATGTATTGTTGTTGTTGTTGTTGTTGTTGTTGTTAATTACTTCCTTTTCTTGATTCAAGTTTTAAAATTTTGAAAACATAATCTGCTCCTTTAATGTGTTGTTGTAGATTCTTATGTATAAGGCATTCTAAGGAATTTAATATAATTTTTTTGACTGTTCTGGCATGATTGAGATTATCAAGTGATCCATACTAATGCACTCAAAATAGAGATAACATCTTGTAATTGAATCACAGAGAAGAGTGAACTGAGCAAATATTCTTATATTTTGTAACAAATAGTGATGGTATTTTTATACTAGCAGTTTTCTTGTTACCTGCTCCTAAATCTTTACTAATTAGAACGGCAAGTCAACTGTGGGAAGGGTAAATAATACAACAGTAACTACTGAACTTTGAAGTTTAGCAATTGGAAAATGAAATGTAAATTGCCTTTTATCTCTCAGGTTGCTAGTATAACATATTTCAGTGAACAAACACTAAGTGTCAACAAAACATTTGCAAATTAGACTCTTAAACATTTTAAAAAGTTATTATCATTATTTCTAACTACTAATATTCCAAGGAGTGTTCTATGGAATTCTATGGCCAAAACAACTTTGCATGAGTTATGTCACTCTTTCATGGAATTTTGGAATATTTTGAAGGTTTTGTTTTGTTTTGTCATACATCAGACAAATGTCAGTAAAGAGAAGAAGACCTGCCCACTTCCAACTGACAGAATTAGGATGGGCCTTCAGAAATAGAATTCTGGCAATAGTGAGGGAAACCTAAAACTCCTCATTCATCAAAGGAACCTTGGGAAGGGGACCACTGAGAAACAGAGGCTAGATTGGGTAGAATCATAAGAGGAAGGAGCTTGAGAAAGGATGCCTTATATTTACAGCCAGGGGTGTCAAGACGTATGTTTACTCCATAGCTTTGCATTCATGAACTGACTTGAATCATCATAGAGAAGGCTTTGAACATTGAAATATAGCTTAAAAGTCAATGTTCAGGTTTCAGACTGGGAATTATAGAATAAAGATGGGCCAAGATAGTACTGCAAAGGTAAACTAAATAGACATCAAAAGCAAAGCCAGCAGAAATTGGTAAAGACAATTTGTCTTAACCTAACCTGATAACTGTCTGCTAATACAACAAAAATCAATATTATCTAGAACTTGTAAACTAGACACAGAATCACATGACATTTAAAATGACAAATATGCATTCTAAAATATTTATAATATACACAAAAAAAGGAAAACCTAAATGATTTTCAACTGAAAAGGTAATCAATGAATGCCAATCTCAACAGCTCAAATGTTGGAATTATAATGTAAAATCTGAAAAAAAGTTTTAAAAGACAGAATTTTAGGAACCAGTAGAACAATATCAAAAATTCTAATAGTCCTGTGATAGAAATCTGAGAAGGAGAAGACAGACTGCAGCAGACAAAAACCAGTTAATATTTGAAAAAAGTCCCAAATTTAGTTAAAAATAAAAATTTACATATTCAAAAAGACAGCCAACCCCAAATGAGATCAATTTAAAGAAATCCACACCAAGTAACATCATAATCAAATATCTGAAACCAAAAATAAAAAAAATCTTGTTAGCATTCAGAAAAAAGCAACTAATTACATATAGGGAAACTGGTTAAAATAATTTAGCAGATTTTGATCAAAAGCTATTGAGTTAAGAAAACAGTGGAATAACATTTTTTCAAGTACTGTGACAAAAGAATCATTGTCTTGAATCTTATATTCAGTAAAATATCCTTCAGAAGTATGGGTAAAAAAAAAAAGCACCTCAAATGAAGGAAAAAAGAGTGTTTATAATATTAATATTTTTAAAGAAATGCTAAGGGGAAGTCCTCATGTAGATGGAAGTTGATAGATAGCAGAGGGCATCCTGGAATGTCAGGAATGAATGAAAAATAAAAACATAGATTTTAAATACTGGGTGAATAAATAAATTATTTTTCAATGCTAAAGTTTATAGAAAATGGAAATCTGTTGAAGGCAAAATGATATCATCTGATGGGATTTTCAATGTACATAGCTGTAATAGATCTGAAAACTGCATTGTAATGGGAAAAGATACAGGGACCTATATCTTGTAAAATTTGTATGTTTTATTTGAAGTAATGAAATATTGATTTTGAGTAGGATATATAATGTTTAAAGGAGTATTAAATTTCCTAAACAGCAACAAAAACATTTTAACAATATATACTCAAAGTATTAAAAGATAAATTAAAATAGAATTCTGAAAAAATATAAGATATTTCAAAACAATAGAAGTGGACACGGTAGTAGAGACAGGAATAAATTCCAAATGAGATGATGATAATATTAATATTAATAATAACCATATTAATTATTACATTAACTGTTCTAGACACATAAATGGTCTAAATATTTAATATGTCAGAGGTTGTCATATTGGAAGTCAATAATTTAAGTGTCACTTAGAAATAGAAAATAAAACCAAATAAATTCAGACATTTAAATGAAATAAGTAGGAAAAAACAAGTAAAATCTTAAGAAGAAAAATAATAGAAAAAATAATGGAAAATACATCCTTTCAAAATGATCAATAAAATTGAAAAACCTGAAGCAATATTTATTAAATAAATAAATAAAAGAGATAACACAATCAATATCTAAACTAAAAAAGGGGATATCACTAATGAACCTATAGACCTTAAAAAGCTAATAAAAACAATGGGGTGATTTAACAAATGTATAAATATAGTAAAAGAAATATAAGGCATTTAGATTGGAAAGGACAATTAAATTATCCCTATTGACACATGGCATAATTATCTATGCAGAAAATCCCATGACTCTGTAAAATAGCTCTTAAAACTTAGTTAATTTAACAAGATAAATATGTAACTATCAACCACGTTTTTTTGGAGCGTTGGTGGTATAGTGGTTAGCATAGCTGCCTTCCAACCACGTTTTCATATAGTAACAATAGAATGTTGGAAACAGTATTTAAAATATCAGTACCATTTAAAATAACTCGAGAGAAAATGAAATACTTAGATATAAACCTAATAAAATGTGTGTGGTACCCATATGCTGAAAACTATAAAATATTGATGCAAAATCAAATATGACATAAATAAACAAAAAGATGTAATATGTTCATGGATAGGAAGATTTATATAATTAAGATTTTAATTCTTCCTGGTTTGATCTTTGGATTTAATATAATCCAAATTTTTTAAAAAAGTAGAAAGTCTAATGTAGATATTGACAAACTATTTACAAAATTTATATAAAAAATGCAAAACGTATAGGGGTGTCTGGGGTGGTTCAGTCAATTAAACATCTGACTCTTGATTTTGCCTCAGGTCATGATCTCAGGCTAGTGAGATCTAACCCTGTATCAGACTTTGTGCTGAGCATATAGCCTGCTTAGGATTCTTTCTTCTTCTCCCCATGCCCTTTACTCACTCTGAAAAATAATAATAATGAAAAAAATAAAATAAAGGAGTTGTCATTTCAAAAAAAGAGCAAAATGTATAGCCAAAAATAAGTGAAACAATAATGAGTAGCTAAGAATTATGGAAAATGTATCAATTTAGAGGACTCACACCACCTGATTCCAAAATTTATTATAAAGCTGAAGTAGTTATGATAGGGTGATGTTAGCTAAAGAATAGACATGCAGGTCAATGAAACAGAATATAAAATCCAGACATGTACCTGAACAAACATATCAGCTGATTCTTGGCAAAAGTACAATAGTAAATCAATAGCAAAGAGGCAATCTTTTCAACAAATAGTTCTGGAGTGAGTAGACATGCACATTCAATAAAATGAATGTCAAGATATACCTCACAATGCATAGAAAAATTAAAACAGTTTATAAAGCAAACATAAAGTGCAAAACTGTAGACTCTAAAGAAAGCCTAGGAGAAAATCTTTATGACCTCATTTTAGACGAAATCTTCTCAGATACCACACAAGAAGCAGATCCATAAACCACAAGTAAAATCTACAAATTAAACTACATCAAAATTAAAATATTTTATGCTATGAAGAGCACTTTGCTATTTACTCTCTTTTCTCTGTAAAGAGAATTAAAAAGCAAGCCATATGGTTTCACTTATTTGTGGAGCGTAACAAATATCATGGAGGACATGGGGTATTAGAGAGAAGAAGGGAGTTGGGGTAAATTGGAAGGGGAGGTGAATCATGAGAGACTATGGACTCTGAAAAACAATCTGAGGGGTTTGAAGTGGTGGGGGGGTGGGAGGTTGGGGTACCAGGTGGTGGGTATTATAGAGGGCATGGATTGCATGGAGCACTGGGTGTGGTGAAAAAATAATGAATGCTGTTTTTCTGAAAATAAATAAATTAATTAAAAAAAAAAAAGCAAGCCACAAACAGGGAGTTTCTACAAATCACACACCAGACGGAAGATTTATATCCAGAATATATGAAGAATGCTCGAAGTAAGTACACTTGATTATCATTATTTGTGATAGTTCTGTCTGTGGAGTCATCACAGACACTGAATTACTGAACAGAGAACGTTCTTCCTAGAAGATATATAGGGTTAGGTTGCTAAGGAGTCTCTGATTGAAACATTTTCATTAGCTAATCAATACATACCCTTGTTTTATGTGTGTTTCTGTTTTAAGACACCTTATTTAATGCACATTGTTAATAATTAAAATTGAAATAATAGTCTACAGCACTACATAACTCATAGCTGAAGAAAGCTTATCTAGCTTATGCATTTTTTCTGTAAGGCACATTGTATCTTTCTTACACTCATGAACATTACACATCACTTCAGCATTACACTTGAAGGACATTTTAATCAATGAAATCAACAACAAAACACACACACAAATGTGAAGAGTATTGCATTATATAGACTGTCAAAAGTAAACTTGAGTGTAAGAGCTAAAACAGTGAGGTAGAGGGTGACTGACCTCACCTGGGAACACGCATCTTGAGTGATTCAAATTTTTCACTGTTCTGCACACATGTATGTATGCAAATCATATTGAGTATTGATCTCAGAGTTTCTAATACACTTTCACAAGTATGAAAATTTGCAAATGTAGAATATGTGAATAATGAAAATTGACTGTAAAATAACAGCCTAATAAAAATAATGGTAAAAGTTTTATGCAGACACTTCATCAAAAATATGTACAAATAGCAAAGCACATGAAAGATATTCAACCTTATTAGTCATTTGAAATAATCAAAATTAAGTTCAAAGTTAGACACCATTACACAACAATTAAAAAATCTAAAACTTACATATATGTGTGTAGGTTACATACACACATGTACAATGTCAAAGGATAGGATTCAGAGCAATTGGAATTCTCATGCATTGATGTTAAGATGCAAAATGCTATAGGTACCCTAGAGAAGGTGTTTTATTTGTTTGTTTAATATAACAGAGGATAATTGACTGCTTGACTGAACACTGAAAACAAATTAAAAAAAATAAAAGTTAAAAAAAATAAAATAAAAAAATAAAAAGTCCTCGAAGGGAGGGGTACCTGAAAAAAAAAAAAAAATATAACAGAGGATATATTCTACTTTTCTGTTACTACCATAACAAATTACCAAACACTTAGTGTCTTAAAACAAAACAAATATATTATCTCACAGTTCCCTAGATCAGAATTCAAGGTTAGTTCCGCTGGTCTCTTTGCTCCAGTTTTACAAGGCTGAAATCAATGTGTCAGACAGGTAGACTGTTGCAGAAATTTCTGGGAGGAATCTGCTCATTCAAGTGATTGTCAGAATCCAATTTCTGAGGTCCTCTTTCATTGCTGACTGCCATCTGGGGCTGCTCCTGCCTCCTAAAAACCTATCTTTTGTTCTTGCACATGGGCCCCTACTTCTGAAAGCCGGCAAGTGTACCAAATTCTTCTCAGGCTTAATATCTCACTAATTCCTCTTCTGCCAAATGTCTTTCTTGCTTCCAGATACAGAATTCTGTTTTTTTTTTTTGTTTTTTGTTTTTTTTTTTAAAGACTCATGTGCTTATATTGGCCCTATCTGGACAATCCAAAATGATCTCCCTATTTTAAGGTTCTTACATTAGTTAGAACTGCAAAGATCCTTTTGTCAAGCATATAAAAATATTTATAGGTTTCACTAATTAGGGCATGAATATTTTTGACAGGACCTTATTCTGTCTACAATAGCCACTCAAAATAAAAGAGATGTAAAATCACAAAATAAAAAAAGATTAGATCTTATGGGAAGAGGGCTATCCACAGCTTCTTTTTGTTTATTATTTACCAAAGTACATCCTTTATTCAGACTTCCTAGTTTTTGCCTAATGTCCCTTTTCTGTTCCATAATCTCATTGAAGATCCCACAATAGATTTAGTAGCAGTGCCTTATTTATATTCACAAGTACTTTTTGGAAAAACATCACTTTAACTTTTTCTCCATTTTTAACTGAGTTTTTTTTCCTATTGAGTGTTGAGATTTATTTTGAAATATTATGAATACAATACATGTTATTTAGTTTATATATGATTTGCACATATTTTTCCCAGTTTGGATTATTCTTATATATTTAGAATTTTATTATTGTTAATTACTAGTCTATTTTCTTTATAGAATATCTTAAGAAGTAGAAATTTGAAATTTTCTGAAGTGAAATTTAACAAGTTTTTATTTTTATTATTTATTTTTTTTTTTGCTTTGTATCTAGGAAATCTTTGCCTTAGTCAGGATAACAAAGGGAATCTCTTAGGTTATTTCTAAAAATGTTATGGTTTTAGGTTTTACATTTAAGCATAGGATTTATTTTGAATTAGTTCTTTGTGTATGGTGTAAAGCATACCTCAAAGTTAATTTCGTTACAAATTGCTAAACAATATTTCCAGCAACATTGATGGAAAAATAATTTCTCCACTGAAACTCTTCACTTTGTAAATCATTTGTTCGTTTATGAATGGGATGATTTCTGGATTTTTTATTGTGTCCCATTGATTCATATTCTAATTTTTATACCCAAACATTGTAATAATTACTTTGTCTTATAGTATGTCTTAAAGACAAGTAGTGCTAATCCTTCATCTCTGTTCTTTTTTAGAATCATGTCTTGATTTCATGATTTCACTGTTGTTTTTCTGATTCCCATATACCAATTTGTATTCTGTTTCTTTTTTGTTCTTTTTTACTTTGCTCTCCTTTTCCTACCTACTTAAGGTAAAGATGAGGTCGCTGATTTGAAACATGTTTTTATTCTTTATTGCAGATGTTTTATAGTACAAATTTTAACTCCTAGAGTAGCTCTAGCCCATATTTTGATATGGGTTTTCATATTTATTCAGATTAAAATGCTTTATCTTTCCCTTTTAATTTCTTGTTTGACTCATGGGATATTTAGAAATGTGTTATTTATTTTCCAAATAAGCTACAGAAGTATTTCAGAGATCTTTCTACCATTGATTGATAATTTTTCAGAAGATGTGCTTTGTATTATTTGAATCTTTTAAATTTGATGCTTGTTTTATTGTCTAAAAAAACCTGTCTTTCTTGATAAACATTCCATGCACAATTGAAAAGAATGCATTTTATGTTGTCATTGGGTGAAGTATACCAAAAATGTTTAGTAAGTCATTTTGGAAGATGGTATTATTCATCTTTTCTATACATTTTGTGATTTTCTGTTTATTCTATCAGTTATTGAGAGAGTAATATTGGCATTTGTGCCTATAATCGTGAATTTGTCTATTTGTTTGCAGTGTTATCAATGTTCTCTTCATACATTTTGAGGCTACATTACTAGTGCATAAATATTTAGGATCTTTATTTCTTGTTGATGAATTGATCTCCTTAGCATGAAAAAATAAGCTTCTTTATACCTGCTAATTTCCTTCCATGTTGCATCATTTTCAGTACTTTGAATTTTACTGTATTTGTGTTGTGAAGTGTGTTGCTTTTTTTTTTTTTTTAAGATTTTATCTATTTATATGACAGACAGAGATCACAAGCAGGCAGAGAGGCAGGGAGAGAGAGAGGGGGGAAGCAGGCTTCCTGCTGAGCGGAGAGCCTGATGCCGGGCTGAATCCCAAGACCCTGGGATCATGACCTGAGCAAAAGGTAGAGGCCTTAAGCCACAGAGCCACCCAGGCACCCCTAGTGAAGTGGTTTTTTATAGGCAACACATATCTGGTCTTGTTCAAATACACACTAATAATCCTTGCCTTTTAATTGGTATATTTTAAATACTTACATTTTATGTGAACATTGATAAGGTTAGGTTTAATTATAAGCCCTTATTATATATGTGTATATGTTTCATTAAGTCTTGTTCTTCTATTTCTCTCTCTCTCTCTCTCTCTCATTTTTTAAAAGTGCTTTTTATGATTAATTTCATCTCTTTAGATGGTCTATTAATTATTCTCAAAGAAAAATTGACTGGATGGAATGAAATAGCATGGAAGATTTTACTCAAGATTACTACAATATAGAGCAAGACTATTACAAAGGAGAGATTGAATTCAAGTCCACCAAAACAAGTGGGAGCATTTTTAAGTGCTGAGGTGGCTAGGAAAAACACTGGAGGACTTTAGAGGGGCAGTTGCTCAATGAGACTAAGATACTTGTTTTGGTTAATGGGTAGTTAAGGATGTTAGGCTTCTTTGCAGTCTTCCACAGAAACCCTGCCATTCCACAGAAACTGGGAGATTGGGGGTACTATTTTTTGATGATTATATTTCAAAGGGATGGTTCACAGGTACTTGTAAGGATATTACTGGGGATAAAACTGGCAAGATACTGGGAAAATATTTACATTTTGAAAAGCCAAAAAAAGAATTTACACGTGCAAGTTTTATAGAATAAATTCTCAAAGGAAAGGAAAGTCAGGGGCCTATAGTCAAGAAGAAACCTATGTAAAATTTATTAACCTGTGGGGAACATTAAGACCATCTTGGTATATTATAACTTCATTATTTCAGTGTTTGCTTTAGTATACATCTAAAATTTATCAGTCTCCATTTACGTGATATTATACCACTTCAAGTACTGTATAAGAAACTTATATTTGCATATTTTCATTAAGCCATTCCTATTTTTTGTATTATAGGTACGATATATTTTATTTTTATGAACATTGTAAACCTCATACTCCATTGTTATCATTTATGTTTAAGCATTCACTTATATTTTAATAAGATTTAGTTTATAAAAACATTGACTGTTTATGTACAAAATTAATATCTTCATTGCTCTATCTTCCTTTGTGTAAATCTATATTTTGTCATGGTATCAGTTTCCTTTAGTGTAAAAGACTTTCTGTAACATTCTTGTAGTATAGATCTCTGATTTCTTTTAGATTTGTATAGTTTATAGATAATTTATTTTGCTTTGTTTTCTATTTTGGTAACCTTTATTTATTTGTTTCCTGCAGTTTCCAACCTGTTATTAATCTCCTAGAGTGTAGTATTATCATATCCATTATAATTTTCCTCTGTCAGGAGTTCAGTTTGTATTTTTCAGTATCTTTAGTGCTTCTACTTAAGTTTCTGAACTTATGAAATATAGACATAATAATAGTATTAATGCCTTGGCCTTCTAATTCTAACATTTCCATCACTTTTGGGTCCGTTTTTGTTGATTGATTTTTCTCATTATTATGAATTCAATTTCTCTGCCTTTTTGTATGCCTGGTATTTTTTGTTTGGATGCCAGATACTATTAATACTTTCTTAGTTGTTGGATATTGTTTGTATTATTGCTGTTTTTGAGCTTTGCCTGATGTACTCATTTGGAACTAGTTTGGTCCTTTTACATATCACTTTTAGGGTTATTTGATCAGATGATAGCTCAGTCCAAATAATCAACCTCACTACCATTACTAAACTCTTCTGAATCCTTTATTTAAAGCCTTGTGAGTCATGAGGTTTCTTGTCTAAGAGAATGATGTCCTGTATGAGCCCTAGATATAGTTTCCTCTACTCCTGTCAGATGACTCTTTCCACTGTCTAAGGTTGTTTCTTCACAGCATGATTAACTGATTAATATTCAACTGCATACACAAGGAGGGCCATCTTCAGATCTCTGGAGTTTTCTCTCTGTGTACTTCTTTCCTCTCAGGGACTTTGTTTTTCTTACTTAAGAGGTCTTAGTCTCTATATTCTCAGCTCCAGCTCCTAAAATTAACATGCCTACCAACTGGCTTTCCTCTCCCTTTACCGTTGGTCAGAAATGCTATCAACAGAGTAAGCTGATATAGTTTTAGGGCTTATTTGTTTACCATTTCTCAGTGTTGGTTATACTTAATTTCCTGATATTTGATGTTCAGTCAGATTCCTACTATCTTGAAAAACCCATTTTTTAAAAATTTTGTTTTTCGATTTTTTTCACGTAGGAGATTAAATCCATTTTGGCCAGTGGTCGTTTCTTACATATATTTTTTTTAATTATTGAAAATGCGGTGAAATTTATTTACACTTAATTTCCAGTATATAACTTTCAGGCCGAGTGAGGAAGATCTACAAACACCTAGAAGATTCACTTTTGTTTTTAACATGATGGCCCCAAAAATATGAAAAATAAAATCTGTTTAACTAGAAAAATGCTTAAAGTTTTTATCTTGCCATTAATTGAATTCTTTCAGAAAGTTTTTTGTCATTTACTAAATTTTTAAAATATTTTTATATTCATATAAAATATATTTGTATTTTTACATATATTTTATACATATTCTGTCAGGAAAAATAGAAAGAGCATTCTGTCAGAAAGAAATCCCAGCATATTAGTTATATCTATTTATTTTGAATGACCCATGGCTTTAAAGTCTGTAGAGTATTGCATTTATAAGACAGACAGAATTTCATTTGAAGTACAATGTATTTTAGAATGAAGAACTATTAAACCACCCCTAAAGAGTATTAAAATAGTACACCCAGAAACTCTAATTTCATTTGAAACAAGTGATTTGGCAACAGATTCTTTCTGACTACAGGCACAAACCATCATTCCATCTGATGTCTAAGCAATAGTAGTACCAGTGATTTTTTTTTTTGTACTTGGACTCAATTATCCAACTCCCTGGCTGCATAAATCTATATGAATATATTTTAAATTAAGTTTATATTAGAATATCCATTTTGACTGTAAATCTCAATATTCCCTATAACATCAGGAGGCTGCCTTACCATTCAAAATGTAAAGCACAATGTCTTATATATTGAGATTGGTATGTATCACATAAAGGGACTTGATGTGAAGATTGGCTTGAATGTCCTATAACTTGTTTTATGAAAGCTAATGAAAAAGTGACTTATCATGGAATTAATTATCTTCATGAAACAAAATTTCATAAATTATGTGTAAATTAAAACATAGTTTTAATTAAGCATACAATAAATGCAACTCATTAAAGCAGGGGCATTTTTATATGAGTGAAGCATCACTACCACTGTTTCTAACCTGAAAATACTTGCCTCATTCCCCTCAAAATTCTAGCTTCCTTCATGAAAACAAAGGGATATGCCTAAGTGTGTATAGAGCACTACTGCTAAATGTAGAGAATAGAATCACAGTCTGAAAGAATGCTATTATTCATCTCAATCTACATCTTTTCAAAAAATTCAATCTCAGAAGTAAAAGATGCTTGAGATACTTTTTCCCAATTTCCCTAGAGGCTTCCTTTTGAAGGTTGGGTGAATAACAAAATGTTACCCTTTGTTTTGGGGGATTTTTTTTTTTAAATATATCTATGTGTACCACAAGAGTCCATATATTCTACTTTGAAGCTATACTTTCTGCTGTTTCTTGCTACTTGTATCTTCTAGTCTAGCTTGTTTTTAACTTTTTAACTCACTTTTCCTTTTAGTTCTTTATCTGTGCAATTCCTTGGAGTCTTACAGTTAAAAAACATGACTTGACTACTAACTTTCAAAAGTCACAAATGAAATGAGCTTAGGAATATTCAACTTGAGATATCCTAATGCTATATGTTAGCATTATATGTTTATATTCAACGTGAGATATCCTAATGCTAACTACAAAAAACTTTCCCAAATGCTGCATTTGGGGCAGTCAATTACATAAACCTGTTAAAACATGGTAACATAATAAAATGATGGAAAATATTGACTGAAATATTAGAAAAAGACCAACATTAATTTAGTGGGTTGTAGTTGCATTACTGATTTTGTTCCTTAAGAACATGACTGAAAGACAGTGAAATCCATTATTCTACAGTTTTGAAGTCCACTTATAAACCATATCATAGTAAAATTCTTAGAACATAAATAACCTGAGAAAATGTGTTTTAATTTAATATCAAAAGTAAGAAAAAAGTAGAGTTCAGCTGTAAACTTGGGGCTTTAAATTTGTGGGCCAACTTACAAACTAAAACTACTACAGAATATTCTGTTATTAAAAGTAGGGGATGCTGGGGTGTCTAATTCAGTTAAACATCTGACTCTTGGTTTTGGCTCTGGTTATGATCTCAGGGTCTTGAGACTGAGCCCCATACCAGCTCCATGTTCAGCATGGGTCTACTTGAGTTTCTCTCCCTTTCCCTCTTCCTCCCCTTTACCTGCTCTCGCTCTCTCTCTCAAATAAATAAAATCTAAAAAAAAAAAAGTTAGGAAATGTTAAAGGATTACCTATAAAGTGTTTAATGTGTTAGTTAACAGCCAGAGTTATCTCCTGTACTTTATTGTACTTTATTGACATCTTAGTGGATCATCGAATGTATAGATATAAATAACTATGTGTTTAGCATTATAATGCTAAAATTATGTAGTATGTATGCTTAGCATTATTATCATGCTAAACTTAAGTTTTTCAAACATTATTTAGCACTTTAAAAAATAGCAATGCCGGTCATAGATATACTATCTAATGAAGTCTTCTTGTGGGATATAGCATATGAATTCATCAAGGCATTAAAAAATACTAAAATAAAACAAAACAAAAAACTCAAAATCAAAAATAACAACAACAAAACACTTTAAGCAAAATACAGTGGTTGTAAGTTCAGGGAGAAACCAGAGCGTTCTGAAATGACTAAATCCATGTGTGTAATGTTGGGGACATCTAGAAATTAAAATACATGTCTTCTTTAAAACTTTGCTTCCAGCCACCTCTATGTGGATCCTGCATACTTAACTGGTGGGACCAAAGATGAATAAAATGCTGTAATGTTTTTCTTCAATATTTTGCTATCTAAGAACTTAAGGCAGTTTGTTATATTTGAGTTTCTGCATGCCTTTCCTGAAAGGGGATGTCTATATTCAAGCACATAGACTCTGCAAAAAGACACCATGGTGCATATAGCCTTGAAAATTGCTTGGGGTAGAGAGGCGGGTATTTTTTGATTTAGATTCTGATTCCACCACTCATAAATTCTGTCATGTGAGATAAATATTTGACATCAACAAATGCTGGATTTCTCATCTATGAAATAAGAAATATTTATAGGAATTAAGACGCAATCTGTATAAATATAGAGTGTTTGAAAATATCTCATGTCGTGCTTGATGGATACGTACTTGTCATCTGTACATTTTATTCCCCCTTTATGCTACTCAATAAAATACTACACAAAGATCTTTAAATACATCTACAACTAATTTAGATCCAACTGTGGTATTTTATTCATTCCCTGGTTATATCCAAACATCATAAATCAAGATGTTCTTACCCACTAATCATGACCTCCATTCTGAAGGTCAAACTTTGCATCCTGATAAGTATGAATACACACACGCCACACATACACACATTATTGGCTATCATATGACACAGCCCACTATCAAATCTCTATAACACAACAATTAGGCTTTTGTTCTACTGTAATGTACACTTTTTTTTTTTTTTCCTTCAGTAAAGATATTTAATACCTGCCTGATTACTTAGTGGATATTAGTAACTTCCAGACAGGCAAAAAGTCATAAAAATTCTATTAAAAAATTTACTGACAAATAGCAGCATGCTGCAAGAGAGTCTTCCCATATAGTACATTCAGTTGGGAAAACTGTCTTGTCACCCTTTTACCCACACTTTAGAAACTCTGAATATTTTGAATTGCTTACTTAAAGATGCTCTAACATGAGTACATTTTAGTAATGATGGAATCGTTGGCCTGGTTAACCCACTCACAGATAACCATTATAAACTCTGAAAAATTACATAAAAACAACTGTTTGAAGGTTAAAGACTGATTTAAAGACTAATCCCCCACAATGCAGAAATTGAAGGAAAGTGGACACTAGAAGAAATGAAACTATTGAGATTTGCCTTTATAAGTATTTTGCCTGAGAGAAATACAGTCCTGACTATAATATGAGCAGAGAAGGTGCTCCAAAATGTGTATATATACTCTGCATAGATTTTTGATAAATCCTTGACCATTGAACTGCATCTACATGGAGGAAACTTCAAATTTCCCAGACCAAAAAAAAAAAAAAAAAAAAAAAAAAAAAAAGAAAGAAAGAAAGAAAGAAAAGAAACAGCTAGAAGTCTTAAGAAAAGAAAAGAAAAGAAAAAAAAGTTGAGATTTCATTCATGGCCCCCTAAAAAAAGAAAAAGAGCTGGGGCATCTGGGTGACTCAGTGGGTTAAGCTTCTGCCTTTGGCTCAGGTCATGATCCCAGGGTCCTGGGATCAAGCCCTGCACTAGGCTTTCGGCTCAGCGGGGAGCCTGCTTCCCCTCTCTCTCTGCTTACCTCTCTGCCTACTTGTGATCTCTCTCTGTGAAATAAATAAATAAAATCTTTAAAAAAAAGAAAAGAAAAAGAGTTGAGATTTCATTCATAGCCCACCATAGGGGAGGTAGAGTTTTCGTATATGAATTGAATAGAGTTTCTACCCTCTAGTACACAAAATCAACACTACTGAAAGGAAAGTAACAGAATGCAGTTCTCTACTATCACTATCCACAATGGTAAACTTCTTAAATAATCTACAGGAGATGATGGAAATAATGAGTGAAGAAAAGTATGATTTGTGAATGGAAATGGAAACTATAGGAAGAGGGACTAAATAATTAATCTACATAATAAAACACAATAAATGAAATGAAAAATTGCCTTCATCAGTTTACTAGTAGATCATAGATGGCAGAAGAAACATCAATATACTTGAACAGAAAATAATGAAATTATCTAATCAGCAGAACAGAAGGACAAAGAGGAGTAAACGGACAATAGAAAGACTTTTTTGTTGTTGTTGCTGTTGTTGAGACCAGTTGGGTCAATGGGACAAAATGAAGAAGTCTAATGAATTTTTATTTGGTTATTCTAGAAGGAGAAGATAGAGAAAGTGTGGCATGAAATGATTAGAAAAAATAAGTTTGCACATTTCTTAAATTTGGTGAAAAGCAGTCACTTTTAAATCAAGAATCTGCATGAATCCTAAGCAATATAAATATAAAGGAAGCCACATATAGTCAGCTAAAGCCAAAGATAGAGGAAAGTTTTAAAAACAACTAGAGGAAAAATATGTAATTTGCATATATAAGAAAAGTGATATAAATATAAGCTTACCTCTTTTCAAAAAAGCAATGGATACCAAGAGACAGTAGACATTATATTTAAGTCTTGGTGGTGGTAGTGGTAGGGGTTTGTCAATGTAGAATTCTGTAGCCAGTAAAAATACTTTCAATAAAGATGGAAAACTAACAAAATTAAGGGATTAATTGACAAAATCACAAACATAGTGGAAGATTTTTGAGAAGCCACCCAGACAGAACCACTAGAGAAAAATTTTAAAAAATAATAGAGAATGATGTAGAGATCTTATCAATACCATCAAATGCCAAACTGCAAAGTACACATTCTAAGGTCAGAAAATATTAACCAATGTAAAACAAATACTGGGCGATATAATAAATCTACAAACCTTCTAAATATTTCAAACTTAGAAAGTATGCTTTCTGACAAAATTTAATTACAGCACAGATCATTAACAATAAGATGACTCCAAGAACTTCCCCAAATAATTAGAAAATTAAAAGCAAACAAACTGACGAAAAACAAACTTCTACCTTAAGGAAAGTTCATGAGCCATTGAAAACAATGTGTATTCTCTTGTTAAGTAGAATGACAGGTCAATTTGCTATTTAAGGAAATTGGTCAAACTGCTCTTTAAGTCTTGTATATCCTTACTGATTATCTATTAATTCCACCAATAAACCTTTATCTACTAATAATTAAAGAAGGAGCTTTGATATCCCTAGCTATAATTGTTTCTCCTTTCAGTTCAGTTTTTGCTTCATGTTTTTAAAGCTCTATGATCATATGCATAGTCATTTAGAACTAACCCCCTGCCTCGCTCCCTTCTTTCCTTCCCTTTCCACCTTTCTCTTCCCTTCTCTTCCTTCTCCTCCCTTCTCCAATCTCCCCTTCCCCTCTTCTTCCCTTTTTCTTTTTTCTTTCTCCTTCCTTCCTTTCTTTCTTTTTTCTTCTTTCCTTCTCTTTCTCTCTCTCTCTTTCTCCTTTTTTCCTCCCTTCTTCCGCCCGCTTGATGAATTGAATGCTTTATAATTATAAAATTACCTTCTTCTTGGTTATATTCCTTTTCTGAAGTTCACATTTTCTGATATTAATACAGTTTCTTAGGTTTATTTTGATTAGTGTTTCTATGGTTTATCTCTAAATTTATTTTTACTATTAATCAGTCCAGTTTACAGAGGGATAATTTATGTACAGTTACATTTGTTTGTTTTAGCTGTACAGCCATGAGTTTTGACAAATATAAGGACCCCTGCAACTGCTACACAATCAAGGCATAGTACATTTCCACCCCTCCCCAAACATCCCCCATTCTATACTGAAATCAATTCCCTTTCCTTGCCCTAATTTCTTTTGTTCTTTGGTAGTATTTATGTCTTCTAGAATGCTATATAAGTTGTATGATGCAGGATTCATTTTTGTCTTTCCTGGGTTCCTTCATTTAACATTATATTTTTTAGTTTAATCCTTATAATCATAGTAACTCTTGCTTAATGTTCAGTAGTGTGGCTTTATCAGAATTTGTTTACCATGGATTAGTTGATGGATTTGGGTTGTTCACTGCTTTTGGATATTATGAATAAAACTGCTATAAACATTTTTGTACATCTCTTTCTTTCTTTTTTTTTTTTTAAAGATTTTATTTATTTATTTGACAGAGAGAGAGATCACAAGTAGGCAGAGAGGCAGGCAGGCAGAGAGAGAGGAGGAAGCAGGCTCCCTGCTGAGCAGAGAGCCCGATGCGGGACTCGATCCCAGGACCCTGAGATCATGACCTGAGCCGAAGACAGCAGCTTAACCCACTGAGCCACCCAGGCGCCCTGTACATCTCTTTCTATGGACTTAATTTCATTTCTCTTGAGTAAAGACCTACAAGTTACTGTGTTTCATATGGTAATCAGTAGTACAATATTATGAGACTGTCAGTTGTTTCCAAAGTACTTATACTTTGCATTTCTTCTAGTGATTGCTGAGTGTTTCATTACTTTCTATATTTACCAGAACTTGGTGTAGTCAGTTAGTGTTTTGTTTTGTTTTGTTTTGTTTCTTCCTCCCATTAAAAAGAAAAATACTAATGGTGAAAGTTGTGTACTATAATACCATAACATTTTGCTGATAACTATTAGTATTGAGCATTTTATGTTTAGTTGCCTATCGTTTATTTAAAACTTTTCCCTATTAAAGGTAAAAACAAAGTAAGTTGTTTGCTTTTTATTATTATTGAATTTTAAATGAGATTTATATATTCTAGGTATATTCCATTATCAGATATATATTTTAAAAATATTGTTTCCAATCATTTTTTTAAAATAATGTCTTTTAAAGTATAAAGAGGGCACCTGGGTGGCTCAGTTGGTTAAGAGTCTGCCTTCAAATCAAATCATGATCTCAGGTCCTAGGATCAAGCCCTGCAGTGGGCTCCCTGCCCAGAGGGGAGTTGGCTTTTCTCTGTGCCTCTTCCCTTTGCATGTATGCTCTCTCTCTCTCTAATGAATAAATAAAATCTGAAAAAAAGTATAAAGTTTTTTATTTTTGATGAAGACAAACTTATCTTTTTTTTCTTTGATTTTTTTATGTTCTTGGTGTTATGTATAAGGAATCTGCCTAACCTAAAAGGAAATGATATATTTTTTTTTGATATTTACTTTCCAATGTTTATTATTTTATGCTTTACATTTAGATTTATGTACCATGCCAACCTATTTTTTGTTTTGTTTTGAACCCATTTTTTTTTAAAAATATGGTATAAGGTAAGGATTAAAGCTCATTTTGTTTTCAGGTATGGGTTTCTGATGGTGCAGCACCATTTGCTAAAAAAATTTAATTACCTTGGAAACTTTCTTGAAATTTTTCTTGAAAATCTTTAATCTGTTAAAGAAAAATGTACAAGAATGTTTATAGTAGTTTTATGTATAATTTCCAAAAGCAGTAAATAACTTTATTATAATGTATTAAGAATTAATGTATTTCCAGATACTTACTAACATTTTGTTAACTAAGTTTGCATCTAAGTTTATATTAAAAAAAAATTTGTAGCTCATTATTTTTCCGTCTCTCCTTTTCTTTCCTATTTTATTTTATTTTGTTCCTATAGACCATGGTCTGATCAATCAGGCCATTTGTTTCATATATTTTTTAAAATTTTATTTATTTGACAGAGAGAGATTACAAGTAGGCAGAGAGGCAGGCAGAAAGAGAGGGGAAGCAGGCTCCCTGCTGAGCAGAAAGCCTGATGCGGGGCTCGATCCCAGAACCTGGGATCATGACCTAAGCCAAAGGTAGGGGTTTAACCCACTGAGCCAGCCAGGTGCCCCTGTTTCATATTTTAAGGGTTAGAGTAGACTTTGTCATTCTGACAGTGGTGTTAGTGCAACTTTAGGCCTATTGCCAGCATTCATCTTCTCTTTTTTCCAACAGTGGGATGGGAGTGGTGCAGGAAAATATATCTTAGTCTAAAGAATAGTAAGGAAACCCTAGTGACATTTCAATAAAGACCAATATCAAGTCAGTGTCACCCAGTATCTCTGTTACTGGATGACATTGTTTTGTAGGGCCATGAATGTGTCCCTTATACTTCTTTTCCTCTTCATCCCACTGTTGTTAACAGACACTTCTCCTTTGATTTTGCATTTTTTTTTTTCTTCCCCAGAATATATTCATTTTAACTACCACCCCTTTGAAGTTCATGTGGTTTTAAGTCTTTTCTCTGTATGCCTTGATCTCATCATAAGACACTATGTTAGTATCTTCATTTTTTCCAGTGTTTTTGAATCAACCTAAGTCAATTACTAGCTTTTCCTTTCTGCCTTTCTTCAGTGTGGTGGGGATGGACAAGAAGGTGAGAAAGTGTATAGTAGACTTTCCTTTTCTTTCTTTCCCTCTCTCTCTCTGTTTTAACTTACATTTAATATTTTTCAGCAACACCAAAGGTATGGTGTTGTGTACTTTTACTTTTCCCCCATTTTTTGCATTTGGAAGATATTTTTGGAGGTGGAGCTTAGGTAGTTGCCTATTCATCCCTCTCTTCCCACCAACTCTTGGCAACCATTGACTTTTTTTTTTTTTTTTAAAGATTTTATTTATTTATTTGAGAGAGAGAGAAAGAGAGACAGAGTGTGAGAGGAGAGAGATTGGCGGGAGAAGCAGACTCCCTGCTGAGCAGGGAGCCTGATGTGGGACTTGATTCTGGGACTCCAGGATCATGACCTGAGTCAAAGGCAGTTGCTTAACCAACCGAGCCACCCAGTCACCCCAACCATTGACCTTTTTACTGTTTCTGTATTTTTTTTTAATATTTTATTTATTTATTTGACAAACAGAGATAACAAGTAGGCAGAGAGGCAGGCAGGGAGAAAGGGGGAAGCAGGCTCCCTGCTGATCAGAGAGCCTGATGCAGGGATCAATCCCAGGACCCTGGGATCATGACCTGAGCCGAAGGCAGAGGCTTTAACCCACTGAGCCACCTAGGCACCCAGTCTCTGTATTTTTGCCTTTTGTAGAATGTTACAGAGTTCAGTCATACAGTGTCTTAGTCTGTTTGGGATGCTATAACAAAATACTGCAGCCTGGGAGGCTTATAAATAACAGAAATTT
This sequence comes from Mustela erminea, assembly GCF_009829155.1. Taxonomy (NCBI): domain Eukaryota; kingdom Metazoa; phylum Chordata; class Mammalia; order Carnivora; family Mustelidae; genus Mustela; species Mustela erminea. Next base: position 41,727,827 of record NC_045626.1, read on the forward strand.
ATTTTTTATACTTATAGAGGCTGCAAAGTCCAAGATCATGGTGCTGGCAGATGCAGTGAGGCAGATGGTGAGAAGCCATTTCCTGGTTCATAGAACCAGGTGTCTTCACATGATAGAAGGTGCTAGAGTTCTCTCTGGAATCTCTTTATTAAGGCACTGTCTCATTCATGAGGGCTCCACACTTGTGACTTAAGCACTCCCAAAGGCCCCATCTCCTCATATCATTACTTTGGGGAATTAGAATTTCAGCATGAATCAGGGGCAGGAGAGGTATAAAAATTCACATCATAGCATACACTATGTGATCTTTCCATATTGGATTATTTCAGTTAATAATATGCATTTAAATTTCTCCATGTATTTTTATTACATGATTTTTTAAAGTTTTTTTTTTTTTTTTAAAGTAATCGCTACACCCAGTGAGAGGCTTGAACTCACAATCCTGAAATCGAGTCATATGCTCCACTGACTAAGCCAGCCAGGTATCCCTTATGATTTTTAGAGTAGTGATTTGGGTACATGTCATTATACATTTGTCCAAACTCATAGATCTGTAGTGAATGTGGACTATGGACTTTGAGTAATTATGATGTGTTTTTATAGGTTTATCAATAGTAGCAACTGCACCACTGTGGTGGGGGATGTTGATTATGGGGGTGGGTGGCTATATATGTGTGGGGTCAGAGGGTATGTGGAAAATTTATGTATCTTTTGCTCAAAGCTGTGAATCTGAAACTGCTCTAAAAATAAAGTCTATTAAAAATGTAATGCATTTCAGATAAGTTCTGTGAAGAATAATATAGGTGAAGTTATGGAGAATAATATAGGTGAGATTATGAATAGTTACAGGGCACTATTTGATTATCAAAGTTAGAGGGTATTATTGATTATCAAAGAAGAACTTTCTGATGAGATGACATTTGAGCAGAGTTTGATGTTATCATGAGCGTGAACAAATGGATATTTCAAGGAATACTGATCCAAGGGAACAACAATTGCAAGGGCCTGAATTTGGAGTATGCTATTATTTTAATGTACCCACCCCCAATTCTGCTTGGTAAATATTATTGACTATATGAACTGTAGTTCATTACATCCTTGCATGTACAAATTGATAAATTCATAACTTATAACACTTACAAATAAAGTTATGCCCAAGAATTGTTATATGTAAAGTTAGGCTATAATTTCAAAAGAAGCTGTAGATATTAGCAGTAACAGGAGATTCTGTGCACAACTGCTAAAGTAAATCATAATAAATCATTTTTATAAAACATTTTCTTAGTTTCTTAAATAAGCATAACAACAGTGAAAAACCGCCTTGCTTTGAAACTACACTTCCTATTTTTTTAAAACCATTTTCCTACAATTTTGTTCTCTTCCTGCCAATTCTTCCATGATTTAGGGGAAAGGGGAGTAGTCCTTGTTTCACTACAAATGGCCATTGTATTCTCCATTTTATAGACCCGTATGAACTACCCTTATCACAAGTTTCTGAATCTTAATGAAATGCTTTGGGTTTTTTATATAAGCAAAGTATTGTATATTTTCTTTATAATCACAATACTACTATATAACAGGTGTTATTTTACTGTTGATAAAACAATAAAATCAGAATATTTAAGACTAGGGTGACACAGTTATATCTGTATAAATGACTTTAATCTCCAGTAATTATGACTATGTCATAGACAAAGATTTATATTGATTTATAATATTATAGTCATTGGAAAAGAAAATACATTTATTAATTATACTTAATGAAAACTTAAGTATGCATAATTATTGCTATTGATATCACTACAAGTATGATTGTATAACAATTGAAAGTTTCAGATACAATAGTATTATCTCATATAACACCTTATTTGAATGGAAACAATTGCAATAAGATAGGTACAACAAGCATTAAAATGCCAGTTTTACAAAGTAAATGCTCAGAAATGTGACTGAGAAAAGTCCTACAGCAATTAAATGGTACTCAGTAATTTGAAAATAAGTTTTCTATTAAGCTTGCAAGTCAAATGCCCCAAAACATATATATCATGGAAGACATGTTATTGTTATCATTCAAATTAAAATCTAACTTTCCTCTTTTAAAAACAGATATTTTAAATAATTTCATGTCATATCCTTTGATCATAATTTTGGAACTTAATTTAGGAATCTTAAAATGAGAGAAAGTTAATAAAGTGTCTATAACAATGAATTATCCTAAACATAGCCCAACTTATTATAGATGCAGGGGACTTTGTGTGGCATTCATTATTTGCTATGGCTGACATAAAATTTGGATGAACCTATTCTCATATTACTAGAGTTTATTTTTACTTTCATAAAAAGTAATTATAACTATACAGTGTAATTCATTACCTTATTAAAAATTAAGGATTTTGTTGTTTATTATGAATAAGCCGATATGCAAATCTGGTATGGTATGTTACTAAGGCCAGTTTTATTTTTTATTTATTTTTTTAGGATTTTTTATATATTTATTTGAGAGACAGAGGAGCAGAGGGAGAGGGAGAAACAGACTCCCTGCTGAGCAGGGAGAATGATGCAGGGCTTGATCCCAGGACCTGAGGAGCATGACCTGAGTCAAAGTCATATGCTTAACGGGCTGAGCCACCCAGGCGCCCCAAGCCCAGCTTTAATATGAATGCAGTATTTTGAATTTTTGACACCCACAGCTACTGAATGAAAAAACATCTAAAGTGATGTCGAAAGCATGTCTCATGGAGAGAATAACTAAAAAATCAGTTATTAAAGAAGTAAACATGACTGAGGTATAATATAATATACAATGGAATTTTGAATTCTTAAAGTATTATTGAGTTCCCACCCACTGGAATATTTGGTTATAGATACATTTCAAATTGCATTCCTGTTTATGAAGATGATTTTCCTGACTAAAATCTATTTACCCAACAGTGCAAAATGAATAAAATATTGCATTACAATATTGCTGCATTTATTCTACCAGTATTAATTTTGAAATTCTGAGGAACTCCAAGGAGATAAAAGAAATGATGCATTTGTTAACTTTTAGGAACTCTCCATTTCAGATTTTCTAGGTATTTTCTAAATTTTAGCACAAAATTATCTATTTCAGACCTGTGACAATCTTTTTATCTTTATATATTTCTCTTTACAGAAAAAAAAGCATGTAAATTTTGGGATACTAAGGAATTATTTATGAATCCTAAGGGATGAATAAACAATGAATTGCCTATTTTATAGCAAGTGGGTAGTTCAGTAATTATGAAGGTTCAGTAATTTCTGTCTACCTTGAACGGTGTAGAGGTTGAGTCAGTGGTTAGTTAATAGAGGAACGTACATCAACAGGAAGCTTTCTTTGCCTACCATCTCTACCCAATTCTCTGAATCAGTTATTCATTCCCCACTGCCTTTTCTCTTGTATTTTCTCATCAGAATCTTAACACTTGACATGTTATTAGACATTGTCATGACAATGTTATGTTAGATATGGTGAAGAGAAACTATTTTAAAGAATGTGGCTGTGATGCAACCTTTCTTGTTCTCCTTTATATGTTTCTGTTGTGTGCCTAAGGTACATACAGTAAAAAGCTGCTTAGGCTATATCCCAAGCAATATGAGCCCTTTGTGAATTTTAACATAACTCACCAGAGAATCACACTGGGATATAGGAAAATACTTCAAAGCAATAAAATATTAGCATTTACTGGACTTAAAAGCACAGAAAGGAGTCAAAAGCTTCTATAATGACTAATGCAAGAAAATATTCAAATGAGACTCACTATATTTCAATCGCTATGCTTGGGGATTTTATAGTTATCTGATTAATTATTTCAATAATCACTAAAGTAATTATTTTGGTCACATTTTAAATATAAGGAAACTGACCTTGAGAAGTTTTCCCAGCTTGCAAAGCTAACATATAGCATAGTGTAGTTTGCAACATATTTTACTTTCATTCCATATTCACTGTTCTTTTCACACATCATCATTGCCAAATCGTTCTAATTGTAAAATGAATATGTGAAGACACTATGCGAAAGGATTCACACTTTTCTATGCTGTTGTAGTAAAGTTTTGTTTTCTGGTTTTTTTGTGTGTGCTTTTTTAGGATTTTTTCTAGGAAATGAGAATCAACACCATAGGTAATCAGAATGTTATTTAGGTCATTATAGTGTGATAAAGATAAATGTTTAAATCGTATGTTTTTATCCCTTGTATTCAAAAACCTCAAAGAATCTCAAGTAGGAAGAAAATAAAATAATTACCAAAATGTGATTGGAGAAATAGTGTCCTTTGAAAAAAGTTATGATATGTATGGGATAGTAAAATTTAAATTATGGCTAATTTAATGTTTGACTTACTTTGTTCAATGTTCCATAGAGAAATAATCATTGTCTAAATTGTAAAATATAGAGGACATGAAAAAAACTCTACCACAATTATAATCACCTTTTTTTTTTTTTAAACCTTAATGAAAAACCCAAATATCACTGAGAAAAAAAGAGTCAAACATGGCAGGCATTTTGAATATTAACATTCATGATATTAATAGTAGGGAGAAAAGAATTATGGAGGAGTGCCTGGGAATCTTAGTCAGTTAAGCATCTGAGTTTTGATTTTGGCTCAGGTCATGATCTCAGGGTCCTGAGATCCAGCCCCATATAGGCTTCCTGCTCAGCAGGGAGTCTGGTTGGGGTTCTCTCTCTTCCTCTCTCTCTGCCCCTTTTGCCACTGGCTCATGCATGAACACCCTCTTGCTCTCTCTCTTTCTCAAATAAATAAATAAAATATATATATTTTTAAAGATTTTATTTATTTATTTGACAGACAGAGACCACAAGTAGGGAGAGCAGCAGGCAGAGAGGGGGTGGGGAAGCAGGCTCCCTGCAGAGCAGAGAGCCTGACATGGGGCTCTATCCCAGGACCCTGAGATTGTGACCTGAGCAGAAGGCAGAGGTTCAACTCACTGAGCCACCCAGGGGCCCCAATAAATAAATTAAAAAAAAAAAAAAGAAGAAGAATCCTTAATATGAGACCATTAGGATTCCACAGTTTTATGTCTTCAAATATTAAATAATTATAAGTAAGCTGAAGAATAGTCTCTGGAAGAAATGGCCATTATGATAATTCTGATACTCAATGAGATAATTGTAATTTATATGATAAACTATAAAAATGCAAACTGTGAAAATTCAAATTGTAAAAGTACAGAAAAATTTATACATATGTTTATAAGAATTTTACCTTAAAAATTAAAAAGCACACATAAAAATTCATATACATATAAGCATTAGACCTACATTTGCTCATTAATTTAATGTAAATACAGACAAACAAAAAACATTCAGGATGACAATGATTAAATATATTTTGAATAGTCAGAAAGAGCTAAGCCTATTTTGAGATTCATTTATCAGTGATATCTGTCCCTCAGGTTAATAAATAATCCTTTGCTCTGGCAGTGAGAAGAATCTGTTAATCCTAACAAAAACAGAGGTTGAATAAAAGTTATAAATAGTCAGTTTAAATAACAGATGTAATTGCAGAAGGACCTAAGAAGATTTAGTTCTTAAAATTGGGGAAGATGCTTTAGTTTACAAAAATAGTGCCCAAACTGATGTTGGGTGTGGAGGCCAAGAAAAACAAGGCTGTTAGACCTCAAGTCTAGCCCTGACATAAGTGCAGCCATCTTGATGTTCCAGATTATCACAAAATATTTCTTGGGTTCTGACCTACTCAGGTTAGCACTTTAAACAGTCCCTCTCTCCTTTAATGATTGATTTAAACTCCTGGACTGGAAAAATGTTTTTTGTCAAATAGCAAAAAATTTATTTGAGTTTCATTTTCTTTTTGTTACACTAATCGTGTTTTGCTATTTTCTCCCACGTCTCCTCACCTGACTTCAACTCCTTCGCTGTCATAACTTCCACAGATGATCCTTTCCACTTGGGAAGATCACTGGAGCAGCCTCCCCTGGACTCAGCTGCCTTTGTCTTTCCTAACTCCCCTACACATTCCCCAACTGACCAGTGTTGACCCGAGTAAGTAGGGACAACTCTACACCCCTGTTCAGCAGGAAAAAGTTACAGAAGATGAAACCTTCCACCTTCAATAACCTTAAAGATTTAAGGGTCAAAATTGTTCAGGGGGAAATATGGAGGCTGAGAAAATTAAGGCCATCCCACCTCAGGTTTAGCTGGTGTGGGAAACAGAGGCAGAAGAAAATCATTAAAATTCCTTACCTACTGACAAGCCTTTGAAACAGAGTGGTTCTCCCCTGGGGGCTTAACTGCCCTCACCTTGAGGTTTTGCTAAGGACAATCCTAGCCTGACCGAACCCCTACCCCAACAGGTCCGACCGGATCCTGTAAGTCCACTTTATCTCTAAACCTCCAAGATAGTGTCGAGAGTCATTCCCAAGCATATGGCCCACTGATATACATCTAAAGGGTCTCACGAGAAGATTTTTACTACTGGTAATAAATGACCTTTCTCCCAACAATAGGTAGCCCCTCAAGGTCCTGGAGACCTTGCTTCTGAAAATCCTTGGAATCTTACATCATCCATAATCCCCCTTGTTCTCACCCCCCGCTGAGTCCACCCCTACTCTGCCTTTAAAAACTCTGACTGTAATCTGGTTCGGGGTCCAAGTCCCTACTCTGCTGCATCGGTTATACTTGGGCCCAAGCTTAAGCATGTCACCTCAGAGTCCAAGTCCCTACTCCACTGTGCCGGGTATACTTGGGCCCAAGCTTAAGTTTGTCAAATAAACCCTCATGTGATTGCATCGGTGCTTGGCTCCTTAGTGGTCTCTTGGAAGCGAAAACTCAGGCATAACATTGGTAAGTTCAAGATTACATTTTCCAGAAGAAAGAATAAAATCTTTTTGATAATTCAGGATAATTATTTCTTTGTTTACCATTATAAAATCTTTTCAGTTTGTTTTGTTTTTCATTAATACAAATGTGTGTGGGAAGAGTGACACCTTGGAAAGAAGCAAATCTCTCAAATATTTAACATTTTTGTACATTATATATATAAAATTTTCTGCTTGAGAGCACAAATCATCAAATTTTGAGGGTGTATTTTAAATTCAAAGTATTATGCCAGAATATAAAATTATTATGGGAGTTAATAATGTCATAAGAATTGTAAACAAAAATATTGAGCAGAAAATAAGAAGAAAGGTAGCAAACAGAACATGATAAGTAATCAATTAAGACTATGTTTTATGTTTTGAATTGGCTTTGTTTTTCCCTGTTATTTAAAAGCTAAATCTGACTTAGATTCACTGGAAGCAGAGGACAGGGGAAGCAGCCTATCTTGGTCCCAATCCTAGGTCCCAACTCTTTCACTATCTATTTAATTTAGGATACTTACTTTAGCTTACAATGCCTCTGATTTCTCATCCCTACAATGTGATGCTAATGAAACCTAAGGGGACTGGGCGGTGCCCTGACGTAATCAAAGTAATCTTGGTTTTCGCTCAGGTCACGATCTCAGAGTTGTGAAATCTAGCTGTGCATTGAACTCCCCACTTAGCACAGAATCTACTTATCCCTCTTCTCCTACTCCTCCTCCTGCTCTTTCTCTCTTTCTCTCTCTCTCTCAAGTGAAATAAAATCTTAAAAAACAAACAAACAAAAACAAACCTAACTGGGAGGACTTTTATGTGAAGTAAACTTTGAAATAACTTAGAATAGTGTCTTCTGTATAATAATCACTCAATAAATGTAACTGTAACTTATTATTACCATTGTTCTTGTTGGAAGGAGCAGTAACAGTAGCAATAGTAGTAGTAGTAGTAGTAGTAGTAGTAGTAGTAATTGGCAGTAGTAAAGAACAAGAGAAGAGACTTATTAAAGATTTTCTCAAGGGCAGGGAAATGTATCAGAGTAAAATTAGGAGGGTAACACGTGAGCAGACAACCGAAAAAGGTAGGCTCTTAATTTTCTGTGGCCATGGTAACAAATTATTGCACACTTATTTTATTATTTTATTATTATTGCTTATTTTATTGTCATAGAACAATACAAATTTATCCTATTACAGTTCTGGAGACCAGAAATCTGAAATCAGTTTCATGGGGCTCCAGTCAAGATGTTACCAGGGTTTGTCCTCCTGAGGCTCAAGGGGAAATTCTGTTCCTTTGCCTCTTCCAGCTTCTGGAGGCTACTGACATTTCTTGCCTTATTGCCACAATGTTCCAATCTCTTTGTCTGTCATCATATTACCTTCTCTTCTGTAGTCAGATCTCCCTTACTGTATAAGGATATATGTCATTATATTTAAATCCACTTGGATAATCCAAGATCTCCCCACATCAAGATTTCTAATTTGATCTGATATGTAAGGGAAGTCCCTGTTGCTCTATAAAGTAACATTTCAGGTTTCAGGATCAGGATGTGGGTATCTTTGGGTTATTATTATTATTTTATTATCTTTTAAAGTACTCTGACTTCTCCAAAAGATTGTTGTTGTTTTTGTTATCATTATTATTATCTACAATTTCAATAAACAGTCAAGTTGAATCACGGATTTTTTGGTCATTTTTCTGAGAAAAACTATTTACTTTTAAATTAATGTTAACTCTTTTGAAAAAAAATAAGTAGCAGAGAGTTGGGATGTTTCATAGCAGCATAAAAAGTAATGGGATGCTTTATAACACATCTTTTACTTATCAATATTTCTACTTCTAAAATCATAAAATTATAATAAAATGTCACATGTATGTATCTGCAATCAAATAGAGTAATAATTCAGTTTTCATTGCCTGACATCAGGTAGTATACTAGATTTAGGAGTGGTTGGTTAAGAAACTAAACAGAGTCACACTTATTTCTAATGTGCTGAGTATGAATTAAACATGACAATTTTTGCCAGATTTCCACAAGAAACCAAACACTTACTCTGTTTTTTCCTGGGCCAACTGGCCATTCTTCTTTTGAAATCTGGTTAAAAGCATGGATTGTGCCCTACTTAGTGATCCATCCAGAAAACAATGACAGCAACCTGAATTCCAAATACCAGAGGCTGAAATCTTCAGCATTACTTCAAAGAGAACCTTAGTCTTTGAACCTTTATCTTGTTGTATTGTACAGGGCATTCTCTGTACTAATTTGTTGTGTTATAAAACACTTAGCCAAATAGTTTACATTTGATTTTTTTTTTCTATTCTATACTTCTCTGCCCCATTTCCCCCGCCTCAAAATCCATTTCTTTAAAAAGAAATAATAATCTATTGGGAAAGTGAAGAACAATAAAAATAAACCAATAAAGTGAAAAATAATGGTCAGAGCCAGTGTTTATTCCCAGGGCTTGATTTTTACATATTTTATCTCATTTAAACCCTCCAACCACCTGACATAGACCTTCCACCAATGGGTGGGTGTCCCACAGTGTTTTTGTTTTCTAGCATCTAATCCCTGTATTATTACCTTTATTATTACAAATTTTGTTCTAGGTCACCATGATCAGGAGCCTTGTTCAGAATTTAAAACCAATGCCAATTTTCAACTGATGACCATTTGGATACTAATCTAGTGTAGGAAGAAGATCTGCCAAAAAAAAATTTTAGATCTGAATTCATTCTCCTCAAGCAATTTTCTTCTATAGGTGTCAAAACTGCTTTAATTATTTTTGAGGTTTTATTTATTTATTTGAGAGAGAGAGACAGAGAGAACACAAGTGGGGGTGCAAAGAGAGAGGGAGGGAGTTAAGCAGACTTCCTGGTGAGTGGGAAACCTGATGCAGAACTTGATCCCAGGACCCTGAGATGATGAGCTGAGCTGAAATCAGATGCTTAACCAACTAAGCAACACAGGTACCCAGAAACATCTTGTATTTTTTACAATAAATTCTCCAAAAGGCCATGTTAACAGACTTTAAGAGTTTATATAATTAATAATCAGAAAATTGCATATTTTACCATATTTTCCATCTTCTCTGATCCTCTTAAATTCTTGCTTCTCATTACCTCTATAACTTTCTGCTCATATTGACCTTTTATTATCTAAATTGTCAGAAAGCTAGAAAAATACTAGCCATATTTTAAGTTGGAAAATAACAGAAAACATTACCTAAAAAATGAAAGTTTTTTAAACACATGAATTTTTTTCTGAAATATATATTCAAGATAACTCATTTATTTTCAAAAATCACATTTGGATTTTTCATGATGTCTCAGAGGTATTTAGAACATATTAAAAATAGTAATTAGACCCCTAATTACTATTAGTAATAGTACCTGGGTGGCTTAGTCAGTTGAGTGTCTGCCTTTGGCTCAGGTTATGATCCTAGGGTCCTGGTATCAAACTACACATCAGGCTTCCTGCTCAGGGGAAGTCTGCTTGTCCCTCTCCTTCTGCCCCTCCCTTTGCTCATGCTCTCTCTCTCTCTCCCAAATGAATAAATAAAATATTTAAATAAAATAAAATAAAAATAGAAATTACATGGGGGCAGTGAACTCTTGGCTTGACAATCCATGGGAAGCATTAATGTTTATGTACTGATCAAAATAAATGATATCTTAGTATTATACAAAAAGGTAGCCTCCTTTTCTGTAGCTAATTATAAAAGAGAGATCAACTTCTTAGAATTTTGAGGCCATTGCTCTGACACTTGACTTTAGGGGAAAACAAAACAAAACAAAACAAAAACAAAAAAACATCAGATGCAGTCTAGAAAAGTATAGTATCAGGACTAGCAAAGTCATGTTAAGGAGAATATGTGGCAGGTATATCTAAACTGCACATGAAATTCAAGGATATAAATGTTCTTTAAACTTTAACAACCTTTATCTCTTTTTTTCCAAAAAAAATATATTTTTAAATTTCTCTTCTTAGTGGTATTTTTATTATTTTTCTCTGATTAGCATTAATTTTTCCTGTATTTTCTTTTTTAACGACTTTATTAAGGTATGCTTGATACACAAACCCACACAAATGTAATATAAACAGTTTGATGGGTTTGAACATATGCATACGCCTGTGAAACCATCACCACAACCGAGGTAATAAATGTATCTATCACCTCCAAAAGTTTCCTCCTGCCAGCCACCTTTTTTTTTTTTTTTTTTGGTGGTGGTAAGAACGCTTAAATTGAGATCTTCTCTCTTAATTAATTTTTCAGTGTACAATGGAGTATTTATTGTTCACTACAGCCACTTTGTTGTATAGCAGATCTCTAGAACTCACACATCTTTGAATGACTGGCGTTTTATACCCATTAAACAACTACTCCCTATTTCCTTGTCCCTGCTCAGTTCTCGGATTACCATTATTCTGCTTCATTCTACTCTCTGCCTCTGTGAGTATGACTATTTGAAATTAGAATTTCAAAGAAATACCTCCCATGTTCCTTGTAGGCCTATTCACAATAGATAAGATACTAAGATAAGATACAGAAACAATCTAGATGCCCCTATCTGCAGGTGAAAAGATAAAGAAAAGGTGGTAAATACATGTATTGGAATATCATTCAGTTTAAAAAAAAATCCCATTATATGTGACAGCATGGATAATCCTGGGGGACATTATACTAAATGAAATAAGCCAGTGGCAGAAGGACACAAAAATCTTGCTTTATTGGACAAATATAGGGACTACCGCTATTCTGCTTTAAAATTAAACCCTGTGTCATTGTGTTACTACACTACCAAAAAAAAAGGGGGGGTGTGTGAAAGTTTTAATAATTAAAAGTAAAGAAAAAAAAAAAAAACAACTCTTTAGCTTTAGTAGTTCCCTCACTTTATGAATAATTCTTTCTCTCCCAAGCCCTTGGCTACCTTGGGAATAGTTTCAATGATGTCTCATCTCCCCACAACATAGAAAGTTGAGTTAAATCAGCTAAAAAGGGAGATTCTTTTCTGTATATTCTACACTTTTCCTCGGCTATTATTTCATCCAAAGATAAGAATTAGCCCTTCTGCAAATGCTGGTTTGGACAACTGAGTACTCTCCATCTCTTATAACCAAATTATCTATTCCTCCTCATGTACACCAAATGTAGACAACTGATATCGGGGATATGCATAAACTTAATCTTAGTGAGAAATAAAAATCTGAGCTTCCTTTCTAGGAGAATATTATCTTCCATATCAAAAGTTTTATGAGAATTCTTTGCAAATGAGAAATGTCTGTAATTATCCATTTCTGAAGCATTCTTAAGTCCTTTATATAGTATATAAGTGGGAAACATATTTCCTTTCCAGTAAAACATATACTTGTACTGAAGACATGTAAAAAATACATCAGCAAACTCTGGTGCAGTAAGGCTTAAGAGCAATAATTTCAATAGTTTGTAATTGATTTTGTAAAATTAAAAAAAAAATCAGTGGTACTAATTATATAATAGCACTCTTTAATTTTGGAATGGGAACCCAACCACTATTTCCAAACTTTAGCGTTGTTTCTGAATCATGTTTAAAATATACTATTATTATATACATTATGTCCCCTGGATTACTGGGAACCCAAGGGAAGCCATTATTTTGCTTGGAATTTGATTGGCAGAACTATGAAAATAATCACTATCTGTACATTCCTTAATTTTATAACCACTTTTGGCTTTTTTCCACTTGTAATAATATTAATTATTATTAATCATACATATTACATAAAAGTGAAAGAAAAGAAATAGAAACTAATCTTAGTATGACTATAATTTCAGTGTTCAATTGAAGGGACAAACCATCTAGTCTCTATTATGTGTAAGGTACTATGCTAGCCATGGTAGGAGATGAAAAATTATATAGGCATTATCCCTATTCTGAGTAAAAGACTATTCAAGTGGAATAAATACAAACAACACAGAATAACAAAATGAATATAACAGGCACAAATAAACACTATATATTCATAGACATTCTTAACTTTTTTGTTGTTGAAGTCATTGTGGAAAAGTTAACTTTGAGTTCAAAACAAGAATTGAATGTGATAATACACCATTGTGCATGGATGTGTGTGTGTGTGTGTAAAAATGTGAGTGTATGTATATATACTTATACAAGGGAGAAGACATTAAGATGTTAATAGATAGTGTGTTTTCGGGGAATCATGAGCATTCCAGAGCATAGCAAGAACTGAATAGGACACATAATGTAAAAGTGGATTAAGACTAGTAGTAGAGCATTTGGCATGGTATGATAAGTATTTCAGTCTTTGTTATTAAACTATTCACAAATAGATATAGAGAAAGTCTTTAGCATAAACAAATTGGATCTTAGAATATTAACTCTGCCAATCATAAAATTTCTTTAATTGAAAAAAAGCAGAGGCTGCATAACATAAACAGAATATGAATTTATTGTAAAGTTTGAAATGACTCATAAACAACATTAAAACTTGAAAAACTAAGTTCAGAATTAACAGGGACTATGGAATTTCTGGAGATGATTCCATAGGTTATTGTTTATTGTGTATAAATATAGGCAATATAATTTAAATAAAATTAAGTGTAATATTAAAATAACAAATCAGAATGATTTTTAAATATCAATAATAATAATAATAATGGGATCTTAATTGGGAGTTGGGAAAGCTGAATTTGTTATAATGATTTGACCTTATAGGACTCATAATTAGCAGACATTTAAGATGCAACTGGGAGAAAATTTGAGATTGAGTTTATCATAACAGTCTATGTATACAAATATATGAATTTAAATGATTAACCAAGAGATCATATAATGTTTTAAATCAAATGCTGAGATTAATAATTTTAAAAAGCAAGATGAAACAAATTTCAACTCAAAATTGTAGAATTATGAAAGGTACAATTTGTGCTAATTTCTTCTCCTATTTGAAATATTTACTTACACTTTTTTCAGTTGTCAGGATAACACTTAATTGCATAATTTATTTTAAATTAATTTAATCTATTAACATCATGGTGCCCATTATTTATAAAGTTAAATCACACTAATGTTTTTTTTTCTTTTGAGAAATATATCATTTTCTTTCTCCACCTTCCTCACTCTCATTAGTCTTCCTCCCCCAAAGCGAATTGTTTTAGATGTTTCTTCTGCCAATTTTTTTTTGCTTTTTCAAGTTTTTATTTTTATATATTTTTTATTTAAAAAGATAATTACCACAATTTATAAAGGACTAAAGCAGGACTATAATAATGAATGAATCACTTCAGCCTGGAAAACAGATACTCCATAGTATTAATGTTATAATACAGGCTTTTGCATTATAAAAAAAAATGTTTTGCCTTTTTTTGATAGTTTCTTGGATTTTTTTAAAAAGATTTTATTTATTTGTTTGACAGAGATAGAGATCACAAGTAAGCAGAGAGGCAGGAAGAGAGAGAGGGAGAAGCAGGCTCCCCACTCAGCAGAGAGCCCAATGTGGGGCTCAGTCCCAGGACCCTGAGACCATGACCTGAGCTGAAGGCAGAAGCTTAACCCACTGAGCCACCCAGGCGCCCCTTAGATAGTATGTCTTGATTTGCTATTATGGTGAATGAGATTTAGCTATCTTAGGCCACCATATTTTCTACTTCCTTTCCTCACAATGTAGTCATATTAAGTCAATAACAATATTTAAATAGCATTCCTCTTCAAATGTTATCTGTAATTAAACATCTTATTGAGCTATCATTACCAATTCTTTATGTTTTCCTGAAGATAATCAGTACCTTCTTCATTAATTAGCTTTTCTCTGTTCTAATTGCTGATTCTTGCTAAAACTCTTAATAACCCTTCAATTTTCCACAAAGCCAATTTCCTCAAATAGTTCATTAGTTTCACATTTTGCTTGGTAACATTCCTCCTTGGTACCTCCTGAAAGGTTGGCTACTTCCTTGGTCTGATGAATAATGGTAATCTCAGGACATCCCTTTGATGGTATCCTTAAATTCCTTTGCCTGATTCCTGGATTGGATTCCGAGGTTCCTGAATCTCATGTCTTCCAGATTTTTGTTGATCTGTTTTTGGTTTTCTGCATGTTTTGGTAGAATATATTTTCTGTTAACTTGATAAAATTGAAAATATTTTGCAAATGTAGAGGGTGGAACTGATGACAGCCCTCATAAGAGAGCTCCATATCCAATCTGAATTCATAGGAATTCAACCAGTTGAACATTAGACCTGCCTTTCTTTCCTTCCTTCCTTCCTTCCTTTTTCTTTTTCTTTATTTCTTCTTTCTTTCTTTTATTTTTTCAACTAACATATTTTTTTAAAAAATTTAAATTTAAATTCAGTTAGCCATTAGTTTCAGATGTAGTGTTCAATAATTTATTGGTTGCATATAACACCCAGTGCTCATTACCTTAAGTACCCGCCTTAATGCCCATCATCCAATTATCCCATCTCCCACCCACCACCCCTCCAGCAACTCTCAGTTTGTTTCCTATAGTTAGGATTCTCTTATTTTTTTTTTCTCCTTCTCTAATGACCCCCTTTCAGTTTTCCTTCCCTTTACTATAATCCACTGCACTGTTTCTTACATTTCACATATTAGTGAATCCATATGGTAATTGCCTTTCTCTGACTGACTAATTTTGCTCAGCGTAATACTCTCCATTTCCACCCATGTCAATGTAAATAGCAAATAATCATCCTTTATGATGGCTGTGTAATATTCCATCTTATGTATATACCACATTTTCTTTATCCATTCAACTGTCGATGGACATCTCAGATCTTTACACAGTTTGGTTATTGTGGACGTTGCTGCTATGAATATTGGGGCACAGGTGCCCCTTTGGATCACTAGATTTGTATCTTTGGGATAGATAGTGCAATTGCTGAGTCTAACTTCATTCCTCCCCTAAGGGAAAAGGAGACCCCAATTGCTAGAATACTCCAAACCTACTCTTTCTTCCTGAAATGGAAGAAAACATACTTGCTCCTTTATTAAGAACAGGATGCATCCCCTCATGAAAATTAGGATAACTGTTAATTAGGGGGAGCTAATGGCCTATCAATACTCTTTCTTCTCTCTTCCTTCACAAGGCTCCTGTCATGTCTTCTCTCCACAACTATTAAGAAAGTGGTCTGAGTTTTACATGATTTTTTCATGAGCAAAATTGTCAATTGGCATATACTTTAAGGTCAATTCTGAATATGTGAACCTGTGAAAGTTCTGCTATATTGATTTTGCATGCCCTAATCTTATTTGGTTTATTTGCATCTTATTACATAATTAAGGAAGTGTTGTTTTAAGTTTTTGAAATACGTTTGAATAAAATCTAGGGGAAAAATGTTGTAAGTTTTGGAAGCGGATTTCTTCTCTGCAGCATTAGAATTGAACTATTTTTTTGCTTGTTTGCTTGGGTTTTTTTGGGAAATTCCACTAAGTTTATGTAACTTAATGTCATGTAGCTTATAAGTGGAATTGCCAAGATTCAAAAGGAAATGCTCAAATTATTGTTGGAATTTGATTTTGATTTGACAGATGTTATGTGCACATGGATTGTGTAAACATTTTATTCATTTCAGGAATAAATTATGTTTATAATATTCTTGAGTTTCCTCTAACCATAATATATATCATTCTGTGTAAATACAAGTTGTACTATATAAAATAATTATGTGATAATTATATTTACCTATTAAGAATAGTGACTAAACCAAAAATATGTGAAAACTATGAAGTCAAGTAGTCAATCTTTCTAATAGTGAAATGATTCTGTCATTCTTTATCCATTCTGATAAGTTGATAGATATATTTGAGAGGATCATTATTTATAATAATAACAAAAATTGAAAAGTGTGAAAACTGACATACTTTGTCAGCTTATAGGCAAAAACAATCTTGTGGGGTTTCCCATATATGTTTCATCACTCAGATACTCCGATGCCCTTATGCTCACTTATGTGCCTTGAGCAGAATGTATCTTGCTGGTACTTTTCTTTTTCATTAAGAATTTTTCTTATGCCAAAAAAGTTATCTTAAAAATGATATGAATATTCATGATTCTCCCCCCAAAAATAATAATTAAAAAATAAAAATAAACCTATTCACCCATTCAGCATCTATATCTCAATAGCTAAATGATAGTGGAAAATAATGAGAAAATATAGTTAGAGGATTCTTTAAATTTTTAGAAACTAAAGTAAAATAGAAACTAAAGTCAAAACTGCTTGACTATTCAATGATACTAGCCTAGTATTTTTTTTTTTTTAAAGATTTTATTTATTTATTTGACAGACAGAGATTACAAGTAGGCAGAGAGGCAGGCAGAGAGAGGAGGGAGCAGGCTAGTATTTTTGACTTCCTATTGGTGATAAACAATAAAACCCACTCATTTGTTGAGTGTGCAATGTTATGGCTTACTTTATTCTTCACCATGCTTTCACATAGAACATATATAATTTTCACAAGAAACTCATAACATTTGTATTGTTTTAGAACCATTTTTTGGGAGCACCTGGGTGGCTCAGTCAGTTGGACATCTTCTTCTCCCTCTCCCTCTGCCTGCTCTTCTGCCTACTTGTGCTCTCTCTTTAGCTCTCTTTCAAATAGATGAATGGAGTCTTAAAAAAAATTACAGATGATTAAGTCATGGTGGCAGTACAGTGACATAATTTCAGTACATGCGTTGAATTGCTATGCCATACTGCCTCTGTGACATGATTGTTCGTCCTTCCTTCTTCCTTCCTTTCTTTCCACTCTCTCCCTCCTTTCCTTCCTTCCTTTCTTCCTTCCTTCTTAATATTATGAATGATGTTTTATCTGCTTCCCTCAAAACTCAGTTTCTCTGTTTGCACCCAGATTCCATTCTGGAAATCTTCTCTAGGAGTTTCACTGATGTGGCCTTCCCTTTTGCTTTATCAATTACTTCCTCTCTATTACATCATTCCCATTTGCATAGAAATGACTTCTAGATTATCCTAGTTTTAAAAAAAATTGTAAATCAATGAATAAATAAGTGAATCTCCCCTCTTCTTATCTTTACAACTATTCCTTATGCAGCATGAAGTCTTACTTTAGAAACTACTTTTAATTCTTTACCCCACTACTCATCCTGCCTCTCTAGAACTCGCTTCTTCAGAAAAGAGGCCAGAATATTGGCCTCCCCAAGATGTCTGCACCTAATTTCTGGAATCTATGATTATATTATGTTATATGGCAAATAGAAGTTAAAATTAAAGATGAAATTCAGTTACCTAGTCATCCGATTTTAAAATAGACATTATCCTGTTTTTACCAGGCAGGCTCACTGTGATCACAGGGTCATTAAAAGCGGAAGAGGGTAATAGAGAGTCAGAATGTGACTATGGAAGAAGCACCAGCAAGATATAATATTACTGGCTAAGAAGGTAGGGAAAAGGGGCCAGGAGTCAAGGAATGTAAGTAGCCTCCAAAAGGTGGAAAGGGAATTTTAATGAATTTTCTTCTAGAGCCTCCAGAAAGAACACAGCGGTGCCACCACCTTGATTAGTTTGGTTATACCTATGTCAGACTTTTATGCTAAAGAACTGCAAAAAAAAAAAAAAAATGAATTTGTTTGGCTTTAATCTGCTAACTTTTTGATAATACATTGAAGTAAAAACAGAAAACAAATACAGCGGGACACCTGGGTGGCTCAGTCCATTAAGCGTCTGCCTTCAGCTCAGGTCATGATCCCAGAGTCCTGGGATCAAGTCCCTCATGGAGCGCCTTGCTCAGCAGAGAGCCTACTTCTCCCTCTGCCTTCAGCTCCCCCTCCTTGTGCACACTCTCTGACAAATAAATAAATAAAATCTTAAAAAAAAAAAAAAAACAACCAAATACAGCTTCTCACATGGGTCCACCTTTTAGCTGAAGCATTTCTAATATATATTTGTTCTGCCAATTAAACTTAAAGCTGCTAACTAGAATTAAATAGTTTGTGCAACTATGCCAGTACCCTTGCATTCTGTTTAGTGCCTCATTAACGCTTAGGGCAAAAGAGAAAAAATGTTGAAGAAATAACAGTACTACAAACTTGAGGAAGAGTGAATACATAGTTTGCTGTTTCTGTAAAGTTCTAACCATGAGATTAGGCTTTTAATATTTTTAAAAACCTTTTAATTAAACACTAATCTTCCAGTCTTAGTGAAGTTAAGATGTATGTGTGTGTGTGCATGTATATATATATGTAAAATATCTGGGAAATAAACTTTCATTTAGAAGTAGTTTAAGGAAATGGAAAATACCCAAAAGCTGAACATTTTTCCGTCATAACTTTTGGGATTTTCAAACACATACAGAATACAGAAGTGAAGAGTAAGACTGAGATGAGATACACCAATGAGGAACTTTTATGAGTAGTAATAAATGGAGTGGATCTTATACAGTGTTCTCAAATACAGTATTTTTTTTTTTAACATTATCTGTTTCTGAAGCTTTCCTTGGGCCTCATTATAATTTTTCCACATCATCTCTGAGCTTAGTTATTTTTCTAGGAAATATGTTATCTATTTACATCTTTATCTGTCTATGTCCATATGTGTATCTTATCTATATCTACCTCTGTATCTGTCTATTTACATTACTCATGTTTTCAGGCAATATAAAATAGCTATACCAAAATAAATGTTTTTAAGATAAATTCAGAGGAAAAATAAAACTGGTTTTATGAAAAAAAGTTTTAATTTAAAATGCTATTCACAGGCTCTTTTAAACTCTGCAAAAAAAAATCATTTTTGATTATTTAGAATATTCTTAGTTGGGATGGTTATGATTTACCTTGTTCCTTTATATCCATTTTAAAATGGCCGTGTTGCAACTTTGTCAAGTAGAGGGCTCAGCAAACAATGACTCATGGGAGTCCACTGCCTATTTTTGTTTTGTTTAAATAATATTTTATTGGAAAATGGCCACACTCATTTGTTTGCCTATTATCCCTAGCTGATTTCATAGCACAATGGTAGAGGTAAATTGTGACAACCTCCATGCCCATGAAGACTAATATATGATGTGGTCCTTTACTCAAAAAGTTAAATATGGATTCAAATTCGGGAATTATGTACCTTGCAAATTATATTAGGTGACCTAAATTTTCTGATGTCTAACACTGTGCCCTTGAATTTGACAGGTAGTCAATAAGTACTTGTTGAATACATAATAATTCTAAACTTCCTCAGTAAAATGTAAGAACTACTAACTTGTTATAAATATTCATGCCCAAATAAAAATATATATAAACAATATGGAAATATACCAGGGGCATTACATAGTAGGTTTTTAAAAAACCCTGGCTTTCCTTAATATACCTTCACTATTAAATTTTGGTATAGGGGTGGCTCTTATTCAAAGAGCAACAGTAGGGGCACCGGGGTGGCTCAGTGGGTTAAAGCTTCTGCCTTCAGCCCAGGTCATGATCCCAGGGTCCTTGGATGGAGCCCCGCATAGGGCTCTCTGCTCAGCAGGGAGCCTGCTTCCTCCTCTCTCTCTCTGCCTGCTTCTCTGCCTACTTGTGATCTCTGCCCATCAAAGAAATAAATGAAATCTTAAAAAAAAACAAAAAAACAAAGAGCAACAGTAATACCAAGAGGCTGAAATTTTTAGGTGCCTTAAGATTCTTACTCAGAGGTCTACATAATATCATTTTATTCTTATCTCAATTCCTAATTTGTGAAAATGATTAAGGACCTAAGAGCTAAGCAACTTATGAGGAGCATTGGTTCTGTCTTTGAATGCCCAAATTGTCTCCCATCAAATTTAAATAGTGAATAGACCCTTCACATTGTGGGCCTAGCATTGGAAATGAGAATCAAAAGTCTTGGAGCTGTATCTTATCAAATGGAAACTGAGCAAAGCTGGTCAATCATTCTATAAGTATTAAAGCAGGAAATCAGAGGTAAAGCCAATATTTGCATGAAACCAATTAAATTTGAGCAAATATGGACAATAGAACTAATCTATCTGCAACTGGCCTTACTGAACTTTGAATATACATGTGATGAACTGGTTTAATGGTTATGATTTAACTTCCTCTTTCTGTCAAGATAGAGTAACAGGGGCTAGGTTTATCCACCCCTACACACTTAAAACATTAAAACACATACATATCTGCATCACACAAATATTTGAAACAAGATATTGGACATCAGACAAGGGACAATCAATAATTCCTGAGAAATAAGATCAGTCCTATAACTGCTCCAGTTTGCTGCCTCGAGTCTTTCCAGACTGTGCCATCATGATAGGGATTCATGTAGATCCAGGAAAACTCCAGAGTTTGTAAAACATAACTGAAAATCCAGGGCAACAAAGACAGTTAGAGATTATAGGATAGAAAAGTACAGGAGAGAGCTGCACAGAGAACTCCAAACCTTGAAAGGGTCTCCTTGAATATTCATCCCTGTACTTGTAAGCCCATGCACATGAGGAAACTACTGTAAACTGGGTAATAAGTACCTGAGATGGTCTGTTCCAACCCTGTCCTCAGTCTGGAGAATATTAAAATTGGGGTATTGGATAGAGTACTCAGAAGGGTCTTGACATAGTAGTAGGGAATAATAAACCCGTCCTAAATGCTCTTCTGGTGCCACCTAACAAATCTTGACCACATGATTTAAATTGTTTCTAAGTAATTTAGTTGCATCCTAGAATAAATTTCATCAATATTTATGAATACAAAAAATACCCAGCATACAACAGTGTGAAATTCACAATGTCTAGGATATTAGTCAAAGATTAGTAAGGATGATAAGAAGCAGAAAACTGTGACCCATAAGAGGAGAAAGATGAACTAGCTAAAGCCAGCCAAGAGGTGACTAGAATTAACAGACAAGACCATTAAAAATAGTTACTCAGACTGCATTTCAGGTGGTATAGAAACTATATAAATGACCCAATTCAAATGTGTAAAGTTAAAAATTAGAATATCTAGGGTTCTACTCTAGTTGGTTAAGCAACTGTCTTTGGCTCAGGTAATGATCTTGGAGTCCAGGATTGAGTCCCACATCAGGCTGCTTGCTTGGCCAGGAGTCTGCTTCTTCCTCTGACCCTACCCCTTCTCATGCTCTCTCTCATTCTCTCTCTCTCTTTCTCAAATAAATAAATAAAATATATATAAAAAAAAGAAAATTACAATATCTAAAATGTAAAACACACTCAATGAGATAATTGGAAATATTTCCCTATCAAAGAAAGACTAATGAATTTGAAATTACAAGCATGAAATATACAGAGAAAAGGGAATCAACCAATAATCTAAAAATCATAACTGAACTGTGGGAGAACTTTAAACAACTTAATGTATAATTTGAGTCTCTAAAGGGAGAGAATAAAAACATATTTCAAGAAATAATGTCTGAAAACCTTTTGAATTTGATAGAAGTTGATGCAAAAAGCTCAATGAATTCCAACCACAAGAAACATTAAGAAAAACTTAAGTCATCTTATAATCCAGCTGTCCAAATGAATGATGAAGAAAAAATATCTTAAAAGCAGCAACTGGAGATAAAAATGTTACCTTCAGAGGAAGAAACTTGTATCCAAATGAAAGATGAAGAAAAAAAATCTTTTTTAAAAAACATTTTATTTATTTATTTGACAAAGAGAGAGACAGAAGAGAGGGAAAACAGGAGGGCGAGGGGGAGAGGGACAAGCAGGTCTCCCGCTGAGCAGGGAGCATGATGTGGGGCTTGATTCCAGAATCCTGAGATCATGACCTGAGCCAAAGGCAGATCCTTAATGGCTGAGCCACCCAGGCACCCCAGGAAAAATCATAAAAGCAGCAAAAGGGGGAAAATATTATCTTTAGAGGAAGAAACTTAAGTATTACATCATACTTTTTGTAGAAACAATACAATAAAGTAGACAGAAGATCTGTCTAAAACAACTGACAGATAAGAAGTGCAAGTTTAGAATTCTATACCCAGCTATCATGTATTTTAAATGTATGGGGAAAAATAAAGACTTCTTTCCAGATACACAAGCTTTGAAAAATTACTTCACCAGAGGTTCCACACTATAAGAAAGGTTAAAAATACTCCTTTACATAGAATAAAGATGGCACAAGATAGGCTCTATAGAAAATGTTGATCCCAGAATTTAACTACATTGATAAATATATATTTTTTATTCTTTAAATCTCTTAAAAAGATATTTGATTCAAGTAAAAAATGTAATACATTATATGTTTAAAATTTATATTTTAAAATAAAATGCATTATAAGAAACACATCAGACCAAAATATGAATGAATCTCGTAATAATTATGCAGAGTTAAAGAAGCCAGAGGAAATTATTTTATAAATTATGATTACATTCATAGAAAACTCTAGAAAGTGCAAATGAATCTGTAATGACAACAAACCTAGTAATCACTGAGTAAAATGAAGAAAATGAGAGGCAGAGGGACAGAATTACAGTAGGGCATATGGAAGCATTTGAAGGTAATGGAAATGTTTATTGTTTTTATTTTGGTGATGGTTTTATGGTTCTATACAATTATTAAAACTTACTAAATTATACACTCTAAATATATATAATCTATTGTATGCCAACACATCAATAAACTGATTTAAAGAAAAAAGAAAGCTTGAAGGTGATAGATGATTGCTATGACCCCTTTTCCTTACAGTATATTTTTATATGGGTTCAGAGCTGTATCTTCAGGGAGGAAATAATCAGAGAGCTTAAGTTGTTTGCCATGGAGTTTATACTAAATATTTATTGGTTGAACTAAATTAAATGCTAACCACATTCATGTAAAATAGTCCAGGGAGCTGACCTTCCCTGATCACATTGAGACAAGTGAATTTTCCAGTGTTTAATTCAATTAAATCAATTATTAAACATGATTTACCCCTTACCTTTACTCCTTAGAACAGCACTGCAATATGACAATCAAAACAGAACATATTATCTTTATATATACTGCTTTATTTGTAAGCATTATCTTATTAAACACCCTCAATCTAAACAATCTTGTCAGGTTACAGTAATTTTACTGTGTTCCTCATAACTGTTAGACTGCTGCAAACTAATAACACTTTTGGCTGAACCTGCCTTTAGTCATGAAATTAGACATTAAATTGAGAAGTCATCATTCATTAATGAACACTTTTTTCCCACCTTGAAAGTTGACATATAGATGATGACAAAAACCATTATATCAAAGAACCTGAATTCAAGGTGGAGGGAGACTTACAAATGAGTATGTGTGGTAAAATTTGACCATTGCTTTGGCAGTCCTGTATTTAGTGCATGATAAGAAAAATAAGGACGTAGTGGTTACTATTTTTTGAGTTGTTGTCAGAAAAAAGATTAAAAAACAAATAAGATTTGAGTTAAATCTTTAAGAATGGCCTTATGTTTGACAGGTAGAAAAAAGAAAAGGTGGTCATTTTAGAAAGATAAATGAGTATATACAAGCAGGCTCTATATGACCTTAACTATCTGAAGCTTCAGCAACTGAATTTTTTGCAGAGTGAATGGAGACAGCCAAAGATGAAGCTATAGAGTTATTTAAGAGGCAGATTATAGAAAGAGCACATTGTGGAGGGGTTTTAAATCAGACACTTAAAATGTTATTCAGCTTTATGGCCCTAATGGAGTACTCACTCTAAATTATTCTTGCCTTGTTATAATTATCCACAGCTTATTCTGAAATGTAACAGTTTTTCTACTATTCTTTATAAGGACAAAAAATTACCTAAATCACTTAGAAAAGGTCTTCACGTCTTAAATTCTGCTAAAACATTATATTTATACACAGCATCAGTTTTTTTAAAAATTCTCTAAACTTACTTAATTGCTAGTGTGGTAATTTAGGTCACATGGAACAAGTTATATATAATCCAGGAAGACCTTTCTTAGAGTTCCTGCTTTTGTCCTCTTCATCTCACTATCAGTAAGGTCCTTCACATTTCAGAGGATCTGGGGTTATATGAATTGTAGAATTAACATATAATAATGTAAAATATAATTAACAAAATATTAATATTAATCACTGCACATTGAGTGCTAGCTCTGTGATAAACATAAGGTGAAGTGCTTGTGTATTCTTTCCTTTAATTCTCATGACTAACCAATGAGGTTGCCATTTCACTGAGGAGCAAACTGAAGCTTCAGATAGTTAAGGTCATATAGATAGAGACTGGAGTGCAGCTCTGTCAGATTCTAAATAATGTAATAAAATGTAAGGTTAATGAAATAACTGGTACCCTACTAAACAAAAATAACTCTTGTATTCTCAGAATGTAATTTAGACCTTGCAAAGAATGTAACATGCCCAATTACTATCAACATTAAAATGAGAAAAGCCATTTCATTGTTAAATATTCTATTACTGCTTTAAAATTCAATCTACACAGACATTTTTAAAACAAAGTATACAAAGAGCATAATTTGAATTCAAATGTTAAGTGCTTCTGATTCTAGGGGAAGCATTGGAAGTTGTTTGGAATCCTTGAATGAATATCTATAAATTGGACATTTACATAAAAGAGGTTTATTTTTGAAGGCATATAATTTTGAATCTGCAGAGTATATATGTGCCTGTTTGTATATAATGAGTCAAATTGGAATGCTGTTACCTGTAAGAATAGGATCTGTCATCTTCAAGACTCAAATGTAACCCACGTTCAAACTATTTAATTGAGAAATAAAATAGTAACAGTGTGCTACTTTTTTATGCTTTACATGGAATAAAATGTCAGAGTATCGAAAGGCTTTAGCAATTCTGCTTCTAAGGACTTTAATGACAGATGCAAGGCTAAAGCCCCATGCAGCATTGTGAAAATTTATCCCACATGTGCTTTAATTATATGTGCTAACTTTACAGACAAAGCCCAATTGTTCTAGCTGTCAGCATAGAGGATCAAATACAAATGTGAATGCATGGGGCACACTGTGCTGATTTTCCTAACATTCCACAAGTTTCCTATTTGACTTTCTTTAACATTAATGATGAACCTTAGACCAAAATGTTGATGAACAGAAGACAAAATCAATTGTAATCCTTCGCTCACTTAAAAAATTATAGATTTTTTGCTTTATAATATGATAATTAACATAATTGGTTCATTTAAAGACATCATTAGTGTGTTTGTTTTCAGTCAAAACTGTCAATGAACTGGTGTTACATACAAAAGTTTTTAATATGAAGTTCTTCAGGGGTTATATTAAAAGTAGCAGCACAGCAAGTAAGATAGTTGGATTTCTCAAGTATTCTTATTTTATGTGAAAAAATCTAGTTTGTCCTAAAATATCAAATTAAATTATTTACCCTGAAATACGTCACCTTTATTTCTAGAGAAATCTTCTAATCATCACTTCTATCCAAAATCATTCCATGACTTTGAATTTATTATTATATTATGCCTGAAGTCCAGGGTGGAAAATTATTATTTCAGTCTTATATCAGAGATCAACTCCCAGAATCTGAAGCTAATCAATGTCTCCAACAGTAATGTTTGCAGAAATCGCAAAATATGCATCTACCTGAGGAAGTATTCTAATGGATAAAGCAATCATATCAAAAGCCTTAATTCTTTACTCTTTTCTATATCCATGTTATTTGTCATATAATTTTGCCTTTCCACTTGTTTTTGTGTTCCTCTGCCTTCACCATGAGTATATTCTAGTGATGGCCTGTTAAATAATGAGGTAAATGGGGGAGATAGATCTACTCACATAAGGCCAGTCTGTAGCTGACCCTCAGACACATGAGTGATGAGCCTAGACTAAATTGGCAAACTATAGATTTGTAGACTAAATGAATACTTATTAACTTGGGGCACTAAGCTTTAGGATGTTTTACTGACCATAATTATAGGAATAGATCATTAATTCACATCACTTTCTTTTTAGTTGAATTTTTAATTAGTGTTTAAAACATTAGTGTTAAAACTGAATGAAGCTAACCTAATTTAAATATTCATATTTCATCATAATATTTTTCCACATTCTTACATCTAAAGAATATTCATTAACCTTAAGGTACATGTGGTTTTATCACCAAATAGGTATTCAATCACAGGATACTTGGTTCATTTAACTAGAATGCTGGCATGGAACATAGCTCCACCAATATCTTCTTACCTATTAATATAAAGACTAGATCTTTTTCTAAGTAAACTCCCATTTCCAGACCAGGTCCCAATTCTTCGAATTAAATCATTGTTTAATGGGTTAATTTGTAGTCACATTCAATTTAAATGTTTTGGAGCTTGACAAGTTGCCACTGAGATCTGTAAGTACTATTAAATCTTTCTTAAAGTTACAATTTTTTGGAGTAGCTCTTGGTCTTACTGTGTTTAATGACCATCGGTGTTCCATATATGCATGATCTGTCTGCCTACAACAAACACAAGTTTGCAAACTTGTCCTCAGGCCAAATCCTGCCTGCCACCTGTTTTTTATTGTTATTGTTACTATTTTCTAATTAAGTTCATTAGAATACAGCAATGCTTATTTATTTACATATTGCCCATAGATGTGTTTGTGCTACAATGACAGAGTTGAATAATAGAGACAGAGAATGACTTATAAAGGCTAAAATATTTATTTTATGACCATTTGTAGAAAAGTTTGTAATTTCCTGGCCTATTACATCAAGTATTTATTTTTTTTTAATTAGTTTTGAACATCAGTCATGCATTTCTCAAATTTTGCATTGATTTTACCAAGTCCATTTATTATTTCTATGTATTTTGGTAAAAAAATACATTAAACATTTACATATTTTAAGAGAAAAGTCAGATGAACAGATGACAGACAATTGGATTGTCTGCCATTCATGAAGTAAATCAAGTCTGAGTAATTCATTTGATTATTCGAAGTTCTCCATAAGTTGGCCCTGTCACTATACTACAGTTGATGCATCACTGTCCTTTTACCAACCATTCTTTAAAATCATGCCTCTCAGAGAAAAGTTTTCTATTAATTTTCTACTATTCCTACCTCCTTCAGGTCTCCCTTTGAAATGTACTATTTTCTTATTTAATATAATTCAAGAGTCAACTTTTACAAGTATCATTTTTCTTGCTAATTTTAATCTAAAATTTTCAAATCATCAAATGCCAACTACATGTTGATCTATAATACAATTATACAATCAATCATGTTTATTTTTGATGCCATATTTCAAGCAAACCATAATTTTATAAGTAAGCTATAAGTTCTTAAGCCAATTGTAATCTTCTCATGTATTTTATATTCCCTAAGAACTGAGCAAATTGCTGGTTTCAGAGTTTAACAAACTTTTTTTGAATAAAAAAATGGACAAAGATTTCAATTCAAAACGTTTGAGATGCTCAGTGAGTTTACATTCAAACTTAGCACTAAATTAAGAGTTGGGAACAAAGGATACAAGGCCAAATAAGACAGTTTGAAATGAAAATTATGGACATATAAGAACCCATTCTTAGAACTAGCTATAAAATAACACTAAAATAGTACATTCTAGAAAAAGAGATTGCTGTATTTTAATGAATATATATTAGGTATTAAAAATGAATCTGATTTATTCTCAATAAATGTGGAAACATAACTATAGCACCAATCTCTAAAATCATCACATCAAGCTGTGGAGAATGGCTATGCTTTATTTTTTTTCAATTACTTATTTAGGAATATATAGACATTATCAATAAGTAGCTTATCTAAGAACAGTTAAAGGATTTTTCTAAAGTAATTGAACAAGTTATGAAAACAAATTAGAGACGTAATTTTGAATACAAGTTTGTATTTAATTTATGATTACTAAAAATGTAACCCCCATTCTCTAACCATTTTATCAAAAACTGTCAGCTCCCTGCCATTCAGATATTAAGATTTTCAGCTACTCTTAATTAACAGGGAGAGCTTTGTGATACAGTCTCATTACATCATATGAAAATGACCTAAGAGTGGGAAAAAATTATATGGAGATTAAATTTAAAACACTTAAATCACTTTGGGGGTTTAAGGTTGAAAAATATTGAATTTTTATTGCTAGTCAAGTCACAAGAATTAATGGAATGCTCTTCTTAAAAAAAAAAGAAATTGGAATTCTAAATGTTTTATTCTATACTATCAGAACCTTTCGAATGTAAAAACCTGATATTTAAATACCATGAGTAGAGAACTATGGTTTTCTGATCTTCCAGAATGAGACTAAAATTACTCTAAGAACAGTTTCTCTTACAACATCTATCTTCTCCAATAACCCTTTGATTGTGCTATTTAAGAGCAGAATGAATGTCATATTTCCAGTTAGATATCAAATAACAATTGCTAAAGCACTGAAATTGCTTTATTTGGTTTAATGTTTTGATAAAATGTTCCAACTAAAATTTCTTATATAATACTCTCATTTGTAAATCCTTTAAAAATCAGAATAACTTTGACTAATTACTGGAAAAGAAGCATTATATCAGTCTATATTAGAAGAGCATGTAAAAGGGATGGCTTAATTACTTTCTAGTACAAGAGATTTTTTAGAAAAAGTAATCAGAAAAATAGGAAAGAATACATTGTGAAATGCTAGACATAGAGAGGTACTCATTTTAATGCATTTGTTAAGATTTATGGCACAGATTCAGAAATCAATTTTTGATATTTCTATCACTTAAGATGGTGAGTAACAAGTAGTATTTCCTAAAGCAAAATTTATTGAATAACTGATTTAATTCATCAAGTCTTTGTGTGTTCCCTCAGAATGAAGACAAAAAGAGTCTGAAGGTGGAAAGGAAACTATTACTGATAAATTTGCCTTTTGGGAGAGGCTTAAATATTAAAATTTCAGCATCATAAAAAGGCAGGGAGATGAAATACTATGAAGTTTGATCTTGTTGGGTATTAGGAATGCAGGCAGAGATAAACTTGGGATAATGTTTTAGCCCATCAGGTCACAGGATTGAGCAGTAAATGTCTGAAAACACTTGGAGGAGCTTACAGTAAATTGCATGAGAAGGAAAGGAACAAGATAAAAGTGGGGAATAAAAGAGTAAAAGTGGGAAGACATTACGCTTATCCATCTTTAAAAGTGAGCTTCATGCATTGCAGGAAAATTTATAAATTCAATTCCCAGAAGTTTAAAATCTAATGTTGTTTAAGAAAGGGGAATGGATTTCTATCTTCTCAGTTTCAACCTGCAAAACTATATTTTATCTTCTTTTGAGAGTTAGTGTTTCTGCTAGTAATACCAATGTACTGATCATCAGTAGCATTTTTTTGACTGCTTTAAAGTTTCTGTGAAATCAAAGAGTAACCAAATAAATAAATTTATTCTATATTTTTCACTTACAGTGCATTTTTAAACTGAGATATTATCTGTAGTCTAGGTTGATTTGCAGAATGCCCGCTACCTCCCAAGAAGAAACATATGTATTTTGTTCAAATTAGAGAGATCCTTAAATATTTCATTTACTGAAGATTTCATTTTGGTAACAAAAGAACAAAAATAAAAACTTCATATATGTTAAGAGAAAATAATATAATTAGATCAAAATGTGTCATACACCTGGAATCCTGGTGGATTTATTTTTACTATCTTTGTGAGGTTCTGCTTCTATAGACATATCTTTAACTTTAAGGTTACAGAGATCTATAAAATGATAAAATAGTGGGTCATTAGACGGCACCTAATCTACCACTGCATTTCATACAGGACAGAATGAACATCAAGATGAGGACAGGGCGCCTGGGTGGCTCAGTGGGTTAAGCCGCTGCCTTCGGCTCAGGTCATGATCTCAGGGTCCTGGGATCGAGTCCCGCATCGGGTTCTCTGCTCCGCGGGGAGCCTGCTTCCTCCTCTCTCTCTCTGCCTGCCTCTCTGCCTACTTGTGATCTCTCTGTCAAATGAATAAATAAAATCTTTAATAAAAAAAAAAAAAGATGAGGACAAAAATGGAAACAGAAAGGTACTAGAATCTAGGCATATCTTAATTTTAGTTGAGTTTGCTTTGCTTTATTTTGTTTATTATAATAATGTTATGAATTAAATTTCAGTTTTTTTCAAGATATCTTGAAGTCCTAACCCACCAGTGAATTATCTTGTTTGGAAATAGGTTCTTTGAAGATATAGTCAAGTTAAGATGACTTCATTAGTGAAGGTCCTAATTCAATATGACTGGTGTTTTTATAATAAGAGGAACATTTGAATACAGAGACACACTGGAGATGGTATTGGTGGAAGAGGCAGAGATTGGAGTGACCCATCTTCAAGTGAAGGAATATCAATTACGGATGATTTCCATCAGAAGCTAGGAGATGGCAAGGAAGGGTTCTGTCCTACAGGTTCCAATGGAAGTATGCTCTTGCTGACAGAGATTTCAGACTTTAAGCTTCCAGAACTGTGAGATAATAAATTTATATTATGTTAAGCCCTTCAGATGTGGTATTTGGTTAAGGTAGTCTCTACAACTACTACAGAGCTTAGTACCAGAAAGTGAGGTTCTGCTGTAAGAAGTACTTAAAAATGTGGAAGTGGCTTGAAATTGGGTAAGTGGCAGGAAGAATTGTGAGGTATTTAATAGAAAAATGTGGAAGTGGCTTGAAATTGGGTAGTGGCAGGAAGAATTTTGAGGCATTTAATAGAAAAAGTGGTTTGTCTTAAAGACACTGTTGGTAGAAATAAGGATTTTAGAGGCAGTTCTGGTAAAGACTGAAAAACAGCAAAGAAGAGCAATAGAGAAAGGAATTATTGTCTTAGAGAATTCATATATTACCATGAACAGGGTATTGCTACAAATGTGAATATTAAAGATGCTTCTGGTGAAGTCTCAAGGCATTGAGGAATCTGTTAGTGAACACCGGATGAAAGGTGATCCTTGCTGTAAAGTGCAGAGCATTTAACTGAATTGGCTTCTTGTGTTAGCTGAAAGGCGGAACTTTTATGCAATGTATTTGTATATTTAGCAGAGAAAATTTCCAAGCAAAGTGTGGAATGTGCAACCTTGTTTTTTTTATTGTACTTATAATAAAATATGTGGGAAATGATAAAAGAAGGGGTTGTTAAGCAACAGAAAACAGCTTTTGATGATTTGGAAAATTCTTAGCCTGTCTAGGTAATATGCTCTGCAAACAGGGCAAGATTATAGCTGGACATACATTTGCTAAAGGGATCAGGTGTGTGGTTCCTGGATCCGACCAACCTTCTCAGCAGAAGCTAAGAATAGTTATGCAGTTATTCAGGAAAAGTCTGTGGAGGACTCTTGTCTGATGGTTGGGGCCACCATGAATTGCAGAGGAGACTAACAAGGTTTTTAAGAATTTTGTACCCACTAAAGCATTGTCAGCCTATACTGAAAGGGACTGACATAAGACAGAACGAAGGCAACTTACTTACAAAGTAGAGTGATGAATGTATAGGCTTGCACTGCCTGGTGTGCAAGTGGATAGAGCTGCCACCCCAGCAGGCCCAGAGAAGGAAGCATCATACTGTCCAGGATTATTCTGGTTGTAATCCTGGTTATAATTAATAATAATCAGGATTATTCTGATTATTCAGGTCTGAAAGACCTGAAAGTTTTTACTGGGCTGCAGACTTGCTTTAGATGAGTGACTCCTTTATTACGTTTTCTCCTTTATGAAATGAGAGTGTTTATTCTGCATATGACCTACTATTGTATTTTGGAAGCAGATAACTTATTTTTTAGGTTTCACAGGTACATGGCTGGAGGGAAATTTTACTTCATAATTAAACATATCTATAGACTCACCCATACCTGACTTAATATGATTTATTATATGAGATTTGGGATCTTTTGCTTCTGAGTTAATTACTTTTAGGTAAGGTTTTTGAACTTAGTTGATGCTAGAATAGGTTGACTTTGGGGATAACATGATGGAAAGTATTTTGCAAGTGGAAATATATGAATTAATTATTGCCTACTTTTCTTTAATTTTCTAAATGTATTTAATACTAATTGATCCTAAATCTTTCTGCCAATACAGAAAATTTCACTCTTAAGTGTTTTTAACAACACGAACTCATATATCTAATTTTTTTTTTTTTTTTTTTTTTGTATACTGGGGGCCTTTCTAGTCTAGTCCTTTGCTCATTCCAGTCTTTGTATTTTCTATCTGGATTTTCTGGATGCTGTTCTTTTGGGATTTCACTTTATCCACTTTCTTATCGACTTTCTTTTTATTGGATCCCCATTTTAGGGACTCTACACCTTCACATTTACTGTCTCATTGTTATAGGGTGTTATCTTTTAGTAGCTTCCAGAGAATGGGTGGATGACAGGTGAATTAGCCAAACTTTAATAAGAAAAGCCAAACTACTATTGGTGTTTAACATAAAGATTTTCTATAGGCCTCAGTCTTTCCATAGTTGTAGGCAATGGTGGAACATCTTTTGTAAGCTAGTATTTCTACATCTGGCGTAGAGCCTAAAGTCACTATAGGTCAGTTGGATTGGCAGTTAAGAAGGAAAACTGAAAGCGCAGAACAAAGATAAATTGGAATCAGGAGGACAACTGGAACATGCAAGAGCATACTAGAATTGTTTTCTGTCCCTTCCTACCTTGATGTTGTGGGTTGCTTGCAGAAGAAATTATTGCACATTACCACAGAGATAACTATGTGCCTGCCCTTCCAAATCTAATGCAGAATACTTCTTGTAGCTAATATTAACCTAATGCCATACAAAAAAGGAAATGCTGGAAATATTTAGTTGGGTTTTGAATCTAGTAGAGGCAAACACATATATTAACATCTACAATATAATCTTTAACCTACAAAATATTCTGTGTATGGATTTATCATTTGGCATGGTTCTTATCAGTTAATGCCAATTTATAGAAATATAGACAGAGCATACTTATGAAGTAAGGGCATTCTAACAAAGGAGTTAGTGGCAACATGTTAGGATTTTGCTTCTTTCTAAAGGGCTACTGCTCAGATGAGGGCAAATTTGGTTTGATTGTCCTTCATGAAAGCCAGTTTAAATTTTTTTTATATTTTTATCAGTTAAGTCATTTTGTGAGGGATCTTTGGCTTTAAAAAATGATAGTTATTAATTTTGAGTAAATGTTTTGTGGAGTATGAATTCAAAGTTAATAGAGTAAGAAATACTTGAAATTTCAGAACTATAACAAACCAGTGCTTATCAGAATCTATTGCTCTATCTAGAGTTTCAGTTTAATGAGCATACTAACATTTCAGCATCCATTACACACTGAAAAAAAGTTTTCAATAATTAAGGATAATTGGCAATAGAAATAAAACGAGCAGATGAAAATGACTCTGCATTAGACTTTGGCAGTCTGCTCTTTCAGTGTGTGCTGGAAAAAAGAGAAGGGAGGATGATGATTTTAAGTAGCAATCCAAATTGGTCAACTGTGTCCTTATTATTTTGTACTTTTTTTTCACACTCTGTACTTCAGCTTCCATTTTTAAATTATTTTAAAAAGTTTCCTCAAGTTGCCCACAAAACACTATTGTTAAACTTAAAAACCAATCAAATTATGACTATATTTAATGATTATACAGTGTCATTTTGTGTCAGTTAGCTTTAATTTGTAATATCATTTAAAAAGCTAAATCATTTTGAACAACTTACCTAACACAGAACACCATTGTTTATTATATTTTCCAATACAAGGCCATTAAACCTAACTGGTTTCATTAGGGAGATTTTTGTCGTTCAAAAGTAATCTTCAAAATGGCATATTTGAGGCTTTATTTTATATTGGTGCCTGTTGGAAAGAGGAATATCTTTCATGTCACTAGAAAAATGCTAAGAAGTTACATCGCAGTCTACTTGGCTTGATTTAAGACCAGATTAGGTATTTGTCTACATTAAGTTTATTTCTGAATGTCCTATTACATTTTCAATAGAAATATTTGAGCATTCTGATTAAAATAACATTTTAATATTCTTTTCTAAGTGTTTATGAAGTACTTAATAAATAAAAACAATAAATAAAAACACATGCAGACTCATGTGCACACAAAGACAGGCATGCAAAGACATATGTAGGCATATGCACACATGTAAGAAAACACAGACACAAATGTACTCACCTATGTTTATGTTCTCACATGTAATGAAGGACACATGTATTAAAATTAGCATTCGTAGCATCACCACTGCCAGGGGCTTACTCTGGAGAAAATTATTACTTGAACTGAGGAGGAATTTTATCAACTGTGAACCCAAGTGAATAAAAACATGACCAATAAGATATCTGAAAGGTAGGAAATTGTCTTATACTTTTGGAATTTGCTGTCAGATTTCCTCCTGTTAGAGTTACATACCAGTAAACCTCTTAATGTCAGATTTACTTGAGAGTGTTTGTTAAAATTCATATTCACAGACATTATCAAGACCTCCTGAATCTTACATGTTGTGTGGCTTAGAGATACACAACTTTCTTGGAGACATAAGCTGCTTTGGTTGCGTACTGAAATGTGGAAATCATTGTGGGGCAATGTTGGCGCTGTGTGTTTAGGGCAGGCATAGTATTAATTTCCACCCTCTCTAGTTTAAAAACAAACTTTAGACTATAACTCTGAGGAAACAGCAGTGAAAGAAGAAGAGAGAATGGCAGGTGATACATTTTATTCTTTGATTTTGCAAATTTCTTTAATGAAGTGTTGTGTTGATGGCTTAAAAGAAGTAGAGGGAAGTTGGGGAAGTAAAGGATAACAAAAAGAGCACTACATGGTAAGCTTTTGGTTGCATGTCAGTTCTTCTCATGGGATGTCCCAAGAGACAGGCAGAAGGGCTAGGAACCTATTCCAGATGGTTATCATAGTGCTACATTAAGGGAGATAATGGAAATTGTACATGAACCTATATATATCAAACCATTCATCAGATATAGAGATGAGGGGAAACTAGATAAACAGAGAACAGAATCAAAACAAAGCAAAACTCAACATCTTCTCTCTTAGGCCATGCATTCATTTAAAGGCTATTTGCTGAGCTTTTCTTATATACCAGATACTGATGATAATCACACACAAGAACTCATGTTTCCATGAAGTTTACATTTTAGTGGTGGGAGACATACATGATACAAAATAAATAAGTAAACAAAGAAAGTGGTAAGTGTTATGATAAAAGAATAAAGCAGGAAGAGATAAATAGTGAATGCAGAGGTAAAAATACTATTTTTAAAAAATATTTTATTTACTTATTTGAGAGAGAGAATGAAGGAGAAAGAGAGCACAAGCAGGATGAATGGCAGAGGGAGAAGCAGGCTCTCACTGAGCAGGGAACCCATTGCAGGACTCAGTCCCAGGATTCCAGGATTATGACCTGAGCAGAGAGAAGCTGACCAACCGACTAAGACACCAAGACACCCCAAAAATACTATTTTAAATGGAGGATTCAAAGAAAATATCTCTGAGAAGGTGACATCAAGCATAGACCTAAAATGGCAAGAGTACAAACCATGGACATTTTTGAAAGAGTAACATTTGCAACTGAGAAAAGAGCAGATACAGAGTTCTAAAGTGGGAGGTTGTTAACATGTCTGTAAAAGCAAGGAGGTCCTGATGGCTGGAGTAAAGTGAGAAAAAAGGGACTAAGAACATAAACTCAGAGAGGTAGGGGTTTGAAGACCAGGGATTTGGAACACAGTTTTTGCTATGTAGCATCTATACATGAGTACTGAGTCAGATGGCAAACTAAAGATTTTGAGTCAAGAGATGACCTGATCTAACATCCTTTAAGATGGAGATTCTTGGCTACTTTTATTAATACACTATAAATGGAACAAGGAAGAAGCAGGGGAACCATTAGGAGGATAATGTAATGTTTCAGAAGAAAGAAGGTAGTAGCTCAAAAGTCCTGCTAGTAACAGAGATGAGATGAAGAAATTTGATTCTAGGTACTTTTTTTTTTAAGATTTTATTTATTTATTTGGGAGTGAGAGAGAGAGCATGAGAAGGGGGAGGGTCAGAGGGAAGAAGCAGACTCCCCACCAAGCAGGGACTTGATTCCGGGACTCCAGGACCATGACCTGAGCCGAAGGCAGTCACTTAACCAACCAATCTACCCAGGTGCCCTGATTCTAGGTACTTTTGAAAAATCTTGTACTCCCTCCATCCCTCTATGACTTAATGGGAAAGGTACCTCACTTCTGTGGTATTCTATCCCAGAACTCCAGTCTAACCATGAGAAAACATCAGACAAACCCAAATTGAGGGACATTAAAAAAACAAAACAAAAACAAAAACAAAAACCTTGACGAGTGTGCCTCAAAGGTCAGGGAAATGGCTATCAGACACATGAAAATATGCTCATCATCACTAGCCATCAGGGAGATTCAAATTAAAACAACATTGAGATATCACCTTATACCAGTTAGAATGGCCAAAATTAACAGGACAGGAAACAACATGTGTTGGAGGGGATGTGGAGTAAGGGGAACCCTCTTACACTGTTGGTGGGAATGCAAGTTGGTGCAGCCTCTTTGGAGAACAGTGTGGAGATTCCTCAAGAAATTAAAAATAGAACTTCCCTATGACCCTGCCATTGCACTACTGGGTATTTACCACAAAGATACAGATGT
Source organism: Mustela erminea (assembly GCF_009829155.1). NCBI lineage: Eukaryota > Metazoa > Chordata > Mammalia > Carnivora > Mustelidae > Mustela > Mustela erminea. The sequence continues at coordinate 41,765,208 of NC_045626.1, forward strand.
AGTGAAAAGAAGGGCCATCTGTACCCCAATGTTTATAGCGGCAATGGTCACGGTTGTCAAACTGTGGAAAGAACCACGATGCCCTTCAACGGACGAATGGATAAGGAAGATGTGGTCTATATACACTATGGAGTATTATGCCTCCATCAGAAAGGATGAATACCCAACTTTTGTATCAACATGGACAGGACTGGAAGAGATTATGCTGAGTGAAATCAGTCAAGCAGAGACAGTCAATTATCATATGGTTTCACTTATTTGTGGAGTATAACAAATAGCATGGAGGACATGGGGAGTTAGAGAGGAGAAGGGAGTTGGGGGGAGTGGGAAGGGGAGGTGAACCATGAGAGACTATGGACTCTAAAAAACAATTTGAGGGGTTTGAATTGATGGGTGGGTGGGAGGTTGGGGTACCAGGTGGTGGGTATTATAGAGGGCATGGATTAAATGGAGCACTGGGAGTGGTGAAAAAATAATGAATACTGTTATGCCGAAAATAAATTAAAAATAAATTAAAAAAAAAAAAGGTCAGGGAAAACAAGGAAAGACTGAAAAACTGTCACCAACCTAAAAAAAAATAATAAAAAAAAATTAAGGAATAATGATGACTACATTTGGGGAGATCCTAGTTTGGATCCTGGAAGGGACAAATGGCATTATTACAAAACTTGGTATAATTTATATCCAGTCTGTAGTTTATGTCATTATTCCAATGAAGATTTTAGTCTTAGCAAATGAACCATGATAATGCAAGATATTAACATTCTGAGAAAGAGGTGAAGGATATACAAGAAATGTATCAACTAGCTGTGACTTTTATGTAAATCTAAAATTATTCTAAATTTTTAAAATATTTTAAGTAATGACAGGATTCAAGATAATTTGCTGTGTGATATAAAAGAAACAAAAAACATCGAGGGTAACTCTAAGAATTTTAGTCTGACTACTTGCAGAATAAATTTCCTTTTACATTATAAAAAATATTTTGCCTTTTTAAAATAGTTTCTTAGATTTTTTAAAAAAAGATTTTATTTATTTATTTGACAGAGAGAGAGAGAGCGAGCACAAATAGGCAGAGCAACAGGCAGAGGGAGAGGGAGAAGCAGGTTCTCCACCAAGCAGGGAGCCCAATGTAGGGCTCGATCCCAGGACCCTGGGACCATGACCTGAGCTGAAGGCAACCGCTTAACTGACTGAGCCACCCAGACACCCCTCGATTTTTTTTTCAAAGCACAAAATTGAAATCATAGCAGAGAATTACAAGAACAAAGAAAGAAATATATAAAAAGACAGCAAGAAAAAGAGAAAAACATACTGGAGAATTAAACATGAGAAAGACAAAATTAGAGTGAGGTTGAGCAAAATAGAAAAGAAAGGGTAAAATGAATGTTACTGAATTTTCTGGACTATACAAATTTTAATGTTTTTCAGGAAAAGAAAGTATAGATTGGACTTAATATTAGTTTGAACTACGTTTCCTCAAAAGTACTCCACTGCTGAGATTGGACTACTTGGTTCCAATATCTATAAAGGTTATACCTATTTTTTTTAATCTTTACATTTTCAAGGACAATAAAAGAAAAGAATATATGGTGCATTAAATCTAATACTACAAAATTAGAAAACAGGAGAATCATGCTGGTAAAAAAAACACAACTGAATAAGAGTATGCTTTTATAATTAATTACTGCAGAAGAGAAATTTAGAAAACTGGCATCACAAATCTAAAAATAAATGGATATGGAAATGTATGCCAAGAATTCATATATAGTGATGTAATAGCAATTGATTGGCTATAGAGAATGATTTTGTTTGATTACTGAGGGTTTGGGCAGAAAAGTATATTCTATATATGGTGTGTCAAAAAACAGTGAGCCTTCTAATAATAAAGGGATGAACATCAAATGAAAAGAAAAACTAGTATAAATCCTTAAGACTGTAACTAACAGGGTGTGTATGAGAAAAGAAAAAAGGTCAACATGATTATAGCGTGGAAGGCGATGTGTAGAGAAATATGAGATGGAATCACATGGGTAAGAAGTTACTAGTCATGGCTCTTGACCCTTAAAAAAAAAGATAATTGAGTTTTTAAAGTGCTATTGTAAACCTTTAGATTATTTTTAAATAGGAGAGTGATGTGATCTGATTTTTATCTTTTAAATGTATGCTTCGATTGTGAAGAACGGAATTTGAGGGATCAAGGGAGAAAAGAGGCAACTTAAAAAAAAAGACTGGGAAAGAAGCTAAAATTTCTAAGCAAAATACACACACACACACACACACACACACACTCTTTGAAAAGAATTAAGAGTAGGGTTTGTATTACCAAAATTAAATGTCATGTACTAACAGTATCTGTTAGCATTCACTGAATGTTTAATGTGCCCCTATGTTTACCGTCTTCTCATGCAATGATGTTGGGTTATGAAAGTTGTTTTGGTCTAATTCCTCTGAGCATAAATGAAGTGAGGCATTTTTTGGTTTGAAGCAGGTAAGAGATGATATGTTTCTGATTTACTTTCATCCCCACTATCATAATTTCAAGGCCAGGCTTTCTATGGTATAGCCACCAACTGAGTAAGATACCTTTACACCATCAGACTATATCTAATCAATAAATTAGTAAAATCTTTATTGTGTTAATAATCATCTTTATTATTGTTCAGATTTAAGTTTATCAGTTTGAGCAGCTAACATTAATTATTGTAATTAATACGTGTACCTATTAAAATTATGTTTATAAAATTAATAAATGACTTGAGTCAGACAGAGATCATGATACTGTGCTTAACAATAAAAGTTGATATGAAACCATCCATGTGCCATGATCTAAAACATAGTAAGGTGAAGTGCACATAATCAAAATAGCTGACAGATTATACCAACATGGTAACCATGTTTATTACTGAACAAATGATTTTAACTTATTTTTATACTCTGTATTCTCTCTCTCATCCATATGTATATATATATATGTACATATATATTTATTTTTGTACTCTGTATTTTTTATATTTATAAAATATATTTAATTATATTTTATATATTTATACTCTGTATTCATTTTTATACTCTGTATTCCCTCTCTTCCATATATATATATGTATATATATATATATATATCAGGGTAAATTATATATGTATTTTATATTATATTTATATATTATATATTATAAATATATAAATATATTTATAATTATATATATCAGGGTAAATTATATATATATTTTATATTATATTTATATGTTATATTATATATTATATATTATAAATATATAAATATATTTATATATTTATAATTATATATATACTATATATATATCAGGGTAAATTGCATTTATAAACAAGTCATATATATTTAGCAAGAGAAAAAATATAATTAAGAGTAGTTCTTAAGTAAGCAGAAGCATATTCTCCTCTGTTACTTAATAGCTGCAAGACCTTGATGAATCATTTAGTTCCTTGAGCGTTAGGACTCTTATTGTTCAATGGGAACAATTCCTTACCTGAAGAAAAGCAGGGGGGCTTATCTAGGTCAGCTTTAAAAAACCATGAAGATGTATGCTTCTGTGTCTAGTCTGTATGTTTTTTAGTTAAGACTCATTTTTATCTTCTATTTCTTTATGAAATCGCAGGAGCTGTTCCACTAAATCTCATGCGGTATCCTCATAGATATAAATATTGTACACATTATATATAAATCCAGTAACTTTGGCTCATCTTGAAGAATTTTCATCAAGTTTAGTTATTTTGTGTATCTCTTTCTGAACTATCCAAGTTTTTCATTTATATCTCAAGTGGAAAATAGAGTTCCAATATTGTTCTATTTAATGCTGGCTATGTTTCAAAATGACAGTTTTATTTATATAGTATTTGGAAAACAATATTGAAAGTACAGCTGAATCACATGCATATGTATTAAATGCATATGCATAATCATATATATAATCTATATGTAATATATGTATATATAATATGTATAATTTGTATATATAGTGTATATATAAGTATATATAGTGTATATATAGATAGTGTCTATATATATGGTGTGTGTGTGTGTGTGTGTGTGTAAATATATGAGAGACTTAAAATATTTTACATTTGAAGAACACTGACCAAATGTGGAGGAGACACACTAGACTGATAGGCAGAATTTCTTGTTCTCAGGGAATTCAGGATCTGAGATAATGCAAACACTTGATGAGACTGTATATCCATTTTATTGAGGAGAAATTTAAGATTATTTTTATGAAGACAGATACATGAATGTATTAAATGGGTATTACATATGAGTAGAAGAAAAAAATAGATGCCAAATTATATTAACAATTTTCAGGGTTTAATTCTATTTTAAATGCTTTTTGTTCCATGTTTGGATTGTGACTGATATAGCACTCCATATAATTTTAGCCCTCAAAATATTGAATAACTTTTGAATGCTTTATCTAAGAATTATATTTCTAATTCAAAATGTACACTGTATTCTAAATAGTGAGATATCCATTTTCCTGAAGAAACCATATTTGAGAGATATGTGGATATCAGAAGAGATAATATACTCATAGAGAACTTCTCATCAGGCTCTAGAAAAGCCCAAAGGAAGAATAAATAATGCCAACTTCACTTTCTGTGTTCTCACATCAATAAAGGCATTGATTTTAATGTCACACTAGAATTGTGTTCTCTCTCATATTTTAAATTTTAATCAAGTTGGGATTAATTGGTAGCTCCAAGTGATATTGATCCAAGACCTCATCTGTGAAGACTCCTGGAAATGAAAGGATTTGAGTGTACAAATTCCTATGTATCTCTCCAAGAGCAAATGCTGTGTGCAACATAAATTCTTTCATTAATGTTTTTGGGGGTGATGATTTTTAGAGTTGATAATACTGGTTAATTATAATACATATTGCACAAGTATTTGTCATTTTTGATGTGTTCTCCATATTATATGAGCATCTGGAACACAGATTTACAAAAGTACCAACTTCTACAGAAAAAACTCAAGAGTTTCACTTAGGAACTTCAGCAAAGTATTAATTTCATCTATTCTTCTCATTATTTTCATCCTTAAAAATATTTCAAATCCTTATCTGTCCATGCTTTCATGCTTTTGCAGGCCACTGTTCCTATAAGATTCCGTTTATTGCCTCTCCAGTTCTCAGCACATCTCCAGTCCTGTTTGCCTGCGGAGCCAGCAATAGCTCTGTTACAAACTGAACTCCTCTGCATATGAAAACTTTTTAATTCTACATAAGGGGGTATTGAGACTTAGCAGTTGTGATTGATTTAAAACTGTAATACCCATAAGGATCATTTTAGACTCTGGTTAGAAAGAAATTTGTAAGCCACGCAATCACAGATTTTGATTCGGGAGACCCCAAAAGCTGCATTTTTAACCAGATTATCAGGGAAATCTTTCCCAAGTGAACTAAGCATAACCATTCAAGAAATACTGGTTTAAATTAAAGAAATCCCTCAGCTACAAGCTTAGAAATGCCAAGTTTAAATACTGCGGCCCCAGCCTCATGGAAAATGTCGTTGGGAGTGGGTGGGGAGGGAGAGTGCTCCAAGTGGAGTGATATCATCTCCAGTATGAAAATTTTGAGCTTATGTCCTTAATATGGTCTTTTAATTTACTTATAAAACATATATAATGCCTTATATAACAGGTTATGTATATTTTAGAGAAACAAATAGAAATGGAGAAACCAAGGGAAAAAGCAAAAAGCATTAGAAGAGTCTATGAATGTTCCACCCATTACTTCTGTGTTCCTTAGGGGGTAGACACCACACATTGGAGATCACTAAGAACATAATCCTAGAATAATGTAGGGGAAACTTAGAGTGCTTTTACCAATTGCAGTAAGTTTTCAGGGTATTTCTAAACAACTAGAGAAGGAAATTTACTCAAACTAGAAAGGCTAGCTTGGAAAATGCTTCTCTGGGTGGTGAGAAGGGATTGGTCTTAATGGATGAAAATGGGGAAAACATTCCAGGACAAACAGACATAAGACAAACAGGGAAGCAAGATGCATACGCAGTTCAGTTTGGTGAATCATCAATGGCATGGTTGGCCAAAGTGGCAAAAATTAAAGCAATAGAAGTAAGCATGGTCAGAAGCCTAATTGTTCAATGAGACATATTAGAGTCTGAATGTTAATCCTGTTCATGGTGGGAATCACTGAAGAATTCATAGAAGCGAAGCAATGTGTTTGACTAGCATTTAAGTCAATTGTACAGGTGATGGATTTGAGAATATGACCGAATATAGAAAACTGAGTTAGAAGCTGTTCCATGATATAAAGTAAGAAATGATGAGTGACTGAACTAGGGCAGTGGAAGAGATATGAACTTAATAAAAGAGAACATATGGTGGGTAAGGAAATAGGAAAGGGACAACTCCAAAGTGTCTGTCTTCTTCCACTCATTGTATAGCAGTGCTAAAAAATAAAATGAGATTTGTATAAGGGTTGCTTTTGTTGTTGTTGTTGTTGTTGTTTTGTTTTGTTTTGTTTTGTTTATAAGGGAGGAGGATATATGAAAGGAAAATGAGGCATTTTTGGATTTTCCAAGTTTGTGTTTCCTAAGGCCATCCAAGTGGAGATATTCAATAAACCTTTAGCAGTTGGAGCTCAGGGGTGGGGAGGTCCTTGGCTTGAAATATATATTTAGTAGTTCTTTTTATATAAAAATAGTTGAAGCCAAGGTGTAGATGAAGTCTCCCAGAGGGGGTATGGAAATTGGGAGGAGGACCAACATTTGTCAGAGAAGATGTGCTCAGGTAGGAGACAGAGCAGAAGCCATCAGAAATGCAGCTAGGAAATAAAAAATATGTGGTGTCAGTTAGAAAACAATATCAAGAGAAAAAAACTGTTTTTAGCATTGCTGAGTGCTACTGAGAGACAAGGTTTAACAAATGCTTGAAATGTAACTGTAAGACTGGTGAGATGTGGAAAGAGAAAATGCTATATTGTTGGCCTTAGGAGAACAGGTGTAACAGACTAGTGATTCAACAATCAGACAGCAATGAGTTGAGGAGGAAATAAACTATGTGTTGGTAAATCTGGGAAATGTAGATTAACTTTAAGAAGTACAGGTGGAGGGGCGCCTGGGTGGCTCAGTGGGTTAAGCCGCTGCCTTCGGCTCAGGTCATGATCTCAGGGTCCTGGGATCGAGTCCCGCATCGGGCTCTCTGCTCAGCAGGGAGCCTGCTTCCTCCTCTCTCTCTCTGCCTGCCTCTCTGCCTACTTGTAATCTCTCTCTGACAAATAAATAAAAATAAAATCTTTAAAAAAAAAAAAAAGAAGTACAGGTGGAAAAGTTAACAGATAAATGAGATCGTATCTAGTAGGTTTTTGGGGTCAGGACACACAGCACACACACACAGACACACACACACACACACACTACCCTTCTCTTTGTAGAGGGAAAAGAAAACAATTTGCTTAGTTAAGTAATAGTGTGAAGAAAGAAAATGATTGATAAGGCAAGATTTTAGAGGAGGTGGAGGTAAGAAGAAAATGAGTTAAGAAGTTCAAAGGGCAAAAATTGATAATTTCACCTAAAAAGAAAAGGTTCTTTCATCTTCTGAAATGTGAAGAAAGGAAGTACCTGATGTTTTAGATAAGACTTCATGTAAGGGAAAAAAGAAAGACTAAAAAATAATAGTGTCAAATTTATTGCAAAAATAGAGATCAATGTTATCTGCTCAAAGTGAGGTAGGGACTTAGTAGTTGGGAGACATAAAGGCATAGTGAAGATCAGGGAGCGTCAGGGATGGAAAAGGCGTACAAAGTATAAGCAAAAGGGTGGGTGGCCCTGTTGTAATACACTTAAGTTGGAGACAGTTTTAGGGGTACAAATTGGTAATGTTCATTGATTATTTTCCCCCAGCAATTTTTGACTGATTGGGAAAGTAATGGATAAAAAGATTTCTAAAGTTAGATTTTGCTCTATGAATGAAGGAGAATGATAAAATTTCAGGAAAATCAAATTTGCTAATAAAAGCTTAAATGAACAATCATAGGGTACAGTAGTCTATATTGATGACAATTTTCTTTTAATATTTGCCCATCATCTGTTTTGAATTAACTTTATTAAATGATTAAAGGCATATTTAGTTGTCTTCTTGACATCTGCAGACTTAATTATGAAATCCTTTTCAACTTCTAAAACAATCAAAACCTCTTAGTTGAATGTTACCAGCACCTGGTTTCATTGATCTTCTATACTGTTTTTTGTTTGTTTCTGTATCATTTATTTCTGCTCGGATCTTTATTATTTCTCTTCTTCTGATGATTTTATGCTTCATTTGTTATTCTTTTCCTAGCTCCTTTAAATGTAAGGTTAGGTTGTGTATTTGAGATTTTTCTTGCTTCTTGAGGTAGGCCAGCATTACTATATACTTTCCTTTTATGATTGCTTTTGCTGTATCCCAAAAGTTTTGGACCATCTTGTTTTCATTTTCATTTGTTTCCATATACATATTTTTTAAATATTTATTTATTTTAGTGAGAGAAAGCAAGCAAGCAGTGGTGGGGCAGAGAGAGAGGAGACAGAGAGAATCCCAAGCAGACTGCAATGAGGAGGTAGAGGAGCCTGATGAGGGGCTTAGTCTTGACCCCTGAAATCATGACCTGAACTGAAACCAAGAGTCAGATGCTTAATTGACTGCACCACCCAGGTGTCCCTTCATGTATTTTTTATTTCTTTTTTTAATTTCCTGGTTCACCCGTTCATATTTTAGCCGTTCCATATACATATTTTTAAAATATTTATTTATTTTAGTGAGAGAGAGCAAGCAAGCAGTGGTGGGGCAGAGAGAGAGGGAGAGAGAGAGAATCCCAAGCAGACTGCAATGATCATGGAGCCTGATGAGGGGCTTAGTCTTGACCCTGAAATCATGACCTGAACTGAAATCAAGAGTCAGATGCTTAATTGACTGCACCACCCAGGTGCACCTTCATGTATTTTTTATTTCTTTTTTTAAATTCCTGGTTCACCCATTCATATTTTAGTAGGATGTTCTTTAACCTCCATGTATCTGATCTTCGCAAATTTCTTTTCTTGTGGTTGACTTCAAGTTTCATAGTATTGTGGTCAGAAAATATGCATGGGATGATGTAAATCTTTTTATGCTTGTTGAAGACTTTAAGTCATTATTTTTTTTTTTTATCATGTAACAAAATACTCTTTTTTTTTTTTTTTTTTTTTTTTTTAGATTTATATTTTTTATTTCCAGCATAACAGTATTCATTATTTTTGCACCACACCCCGTGCTCCATGCAATCCGTGCCCTCTATAATACCCACCACCTGGTACCCCAACCTCCCACCCCCCGTCCCTTCAAAACCCTCAGATTGTTTTTCAGAGTCCATAGTCTCTCATGGTTCACCTCCCCTTCCAATTTCCCCCAACTCCCTTCTCCACTCTAAGTCCCCATGTCCTCCATGCTATTTGTTATGCTCCACAAATAAGTGAAACCATATGATAATTGACTCTCTCTGCTTGACTTATTTCACTCAGCATAATCTCTTCCAGTCCCGTCCATGTTGCTACAAAAGTTGGGTATTCATCCTTTCTGATGGAGGCATAATACTCTATCCCCAGGGTTACAGGTCAAGTCATTATTTTATAAGAATGAATTGCTGGCCAAAACATGATGTAGTGTCACTAAAGTTATTTTTCCCCAGAGAGCAAGTTTCCTTTCTGTATGGTGCCATGACCAGGAATTGGGTTGGTTGCTGTTACAAGAGACTTCAGAATGAAGGACTTCATTAGGGGATGTCTGTGTTTCTAAGACGACAGATGACCCCCAGTCTTACACCATTACTGCTTTATATACAACCACGGTAAACAACACATTGTCATACTGTGTTATAGAGTGAAGGTGAACAATTAATATTTACAGAGTGGTCATTCTGCCTAACATTATGCAGAATATATTTTTCAGTAAGGTACTTCTGATGAGCATTTTTATGGATTTGGATATTTTCATGTGTTGGCTCTATTTTGAAATATGCATCATTAGTTTTTCTCTGATACACTTTTAACAATCCTCAATCTTGCTTTTCCTTTGCATCTAGCCAGCCCTTTAGCCACTGACAAAGAAAAGTAATAATTCGTTTTTTTGCATATTCCACTTCACAGCCACTCTTCCTAGGTTGACTACCATGCAGAGACATTTATAAATTGATTTTGATAAATATATCTCTCTTTCCTTAATTGAGATATAGTTTATATTACAATATACAATATTATATAAGTTTGGTCAAATAAAAATAACATGCTTCCCAGGATAACATAGGTAAAAGTTATAACAGTATGGGCCTGCTTTGTAAAATTCTGTGCATGCCAGTTTTGATTGATAAAATATTATTTTTGTCTTAATGTGTCTTTTATGTTTGCCTCTCAGAAACATCCTCTTATTTCTCTGCTTTACTCTATTATGCTGGAGATGACAACTGTGGGCTCCACTTCTCAGACTATATACACTTTGTTTTCCTTTTAGATTTGGCCAGTGGAAGACATTGGGAGGAAGTCAGAGGACAGTGAAAAGAAGTGAGGCATTTTATAATCTTTTTTCTTTATCTATGGCAATACAACGCTTCCAGTTACTGCATTGCACTAGAGTTATCTTTCCTGTTTGGAAGTCTTTTCCATGGCACCGTCTTTCAACTGGGTTCTTGTAACTATTGTCTTTCCTTTGCCACTTCAAACCTAGGGCTTCTAAAGGCTCCCTGCCATTGCATCTCACTGCCTCTTATTAGTTTACTTATTCCTGACCACACCTATGTAAATATTTTCTATGTTAAATTATCTTTGCCACCCCATTAAATCTGCTGTATCACTTTTTTTAGTATGCATTCTGTTTTATGCTAATATATTAGTCAATATAAAAGTCAATATATTGACTAATATAATTAGCTATATGTTGTATGTGTATAGCTAAGCTAATTTTATATAATATCTATAATTATATATAATTGCTAATATATATATAATAGCTCTGCCAACATTTATAACTGAGCATCTAGCTTGTGAATAGAAGTCACCCCAAAAGTAAGCTATCACATTTTAATCCTTGATTGGAAGAATTAGCATTGGAAAAACCATGTGATATTCCAAATATTTATAATGTACTTCAACTATTTCTTTACTAATATTTCTTTAATACTGTTTATATTTCTTTAATACTGTTTAGTAGTTTATTGACTGTTGTATTAACAAGAGTGACAAACCATTAACATAGTACAGTTGAGTCCGTATCACTTGTCATTCTTCATTATTATGTGGTGTTTTCCTATCAGCTGTAAGAACAAGTCTCCCTTACATAAACATAGTGCACATATGGCAGTGCTAATAAATGAGCAATTGCAGCATACTAAGCCATTAGGAATACATTTACTTGGTTCCAAACATGTGTTCTGTATAATGACATTGGCATATACTATCAACTTAGTAGAAATCCTGCCAAATTTTAAGCAATATGGAAGAGTAGCATAATTATGATAAAAAGAATAGTAAAGATGGCCAGAATACTGCTACTGGTACCCTGCATTCTTCATCTCATTTAGTAATCATAACAAAGCTAAGATTTAAGCACAGTTATTATGGTCATAACATGAAGATACTAAGGATCAGAGGAAAATAGGAAAAAAATAAGGTGAAAAATAAGGTGAAAAAACTCAAGGATAGAGGGTTTGGACTACTTATTGCCTAGCCTATTAACATTGGAGCTACAGCCTTGCACTATCACAAATGTTGGAGCACTTAGGCACTTGTCATTTCATCCCTTTCAAATTCAGATATTCTACTGTATGTCAACTTCTCTATTTTAGCTACTTTTGCTAATTTACCAACTGGACTGCAGTAAGATATACCACCTATTGACACTAACAAATTTTCACTGTCCATGTGTTTGTGTATCATTTCCTAACTCAGCCAGTTAGATTGTACATTTTATAGTTCATGATTATAATCACTGCCATGCTTATATCCTCAATTCATTTTTATAAGAGATAAACTATGCTGCTTTTTTATAAGGATTCTGGATTTAATTTTGGATCTCCCAATATCTTGAAATGTATTTTTTAGAATAAATTTGGTGAATAGTAAAGTGAATCCAGGCAGATAGCTCTGAACTATAGTTTAGGCAGAGAAAATTTATGGAATGATATCAATTCCTTGACCAAAGCCTGGAAGAAATCAGAAAGATGGGGTAAATAGGAGAAGGCTTGGGATTCTGCATTTTCGAGAAGCTTCCAGGTAATGATGCTGCTGCTCTGAGGACCACAGTGTGGATAAGAAAAGACTGTGTATTTCGGAGAAGTGGGGGTTGTCTTTGAAAGGAAAGACAAAAATAGGTCAGTTTGTTGGTGAGGTTACAAACTGAATAGTTTCTCTTGTTAAGATGAAAAAGGCATTAGCACACTGGTACATTGATAAGAAGGAACTGGTGGTGAGAGAAAATAGAAGATAAAAAAGAAGAGGATAGTAAGATTATAGGTGGTTCAGGGCCTTCAACCAGAAGAAATGCAGAGCACAAGTGGAGAGACAGGTCCCGGAGTTTAAGAAGGGGCCAATTATCTCCTCTGAGACCTTTCTGAAAGTTGGTAATAGTTCCCCTATATGTTTTCTGCTGACTTAATTTCTGATGGATCTTTGAGGAACTATCCTTTAAAGTTCATGTTCCCCCTTACTCCTCTTTCAGTGCACTTTATTCAAATCTGTTCTAAATCTATCTGCTGGTTGTATTTTTGTTTTGTTTTGTTTGTTTATTAAGCTGCCATTGGATATTCATTCTTTGATTTCTTTCTCTGCTTCAACTCTTCTTGCATTGGTTGCAGCAAATCCTGCTTCCTTCAAAAAGGCCAATCTCTCTCCTTTGTTTATTCACCTGAAAAAACAAAGAAACAGTAACTAAACTATACACTAAGTGCAAGTTACCTCTTAATGGCTCCTCACTCCAGAACTCCACATAAAAAAAGACTTTCAGTGTGGCTCTACAAGACATAAAACCAGCTGACTATCTTCATGTTAAGCCCATGACTCCTAAACTTATAGTGGACCATTGGTTCTGATTGGCTACTCTACACTTCTCTTGTTAATTTATAGTTCCATTCTCTTGTGTCCTCCTTTCAAAATCTTCCTATATTCCTTCACCAAAGTCCTCTCATCTTATTTCATTAATAAAATAATGCAATTTAGAAAATACTATAATAGGTTCATTTTAACCCATAGCTATTTATTCATGTTTATGTTTATAAAAGAGAAATTATGCTTTTTTTCCACTAAAGCCAAGCCTGTCACTTGGATCCCAACACCTTTAACTACCCAAGATATCACTCTTTAAATTTTCTATTGCTCCATACACCGCATCAATCTTTTTAAAAAGATTTTATTTATTTGTTTGACAGACAGAGATCATAAGCAGGCAGAGAGGCAGACAGAGAGAGAGGAAGGGAAGCAGACCCCCTGCTGAGTAGAGAGCTAGACCCTGGGATCATGACCCGAGTTGAAGGCAGAGGCTTTAACCCACTAAGTCACCCAGGTGCCCCACATCATCAATTTTTAAGCAACTTTTTGAGTTATAATTTTGTATGATAGAATGCATCAGTTGTAACTGTACAGCTATATGCTTTGGAACACAGGTATATGCTTTGGGACCATCACCATAATGAAGAAATGGAATAATTCTATCATCCCAAAAATGTTTCGCCCACAATTCTGGTGTTAAAATATCGCTGATGTGCTTTTTGTTACCATGGATTACTTTTGCTGGGTCTTGAATTTCCAAAAGTCAAGTGGAAACATAAAAGTATGCATTCTGTTTATTCATGGCTTCATTATTTTTCAATTATGTTTTTGATTTACATCTGTGTTTTGTTGATCTATAGTTCATGTCATATCAGTGATCTAATGAACTTCATTGTATGGCCATTTCAAGATTTGATTGCCCATTTATATGTTGACAGACACGCTGTTTCTATCATGAATAAAGTTTCTGTGGGAGTTCTTGTACACGTCTTCCTGTTAGATGTTTTTATGTTTCTTAGATGGATACTAAGGAAAGGATGTTTAGGGTTTTATAGTATGTGCATTTGTGACTTTATAAGAAATCACCAAATTGTATTCTAAGTTGAGTGTGACATTTTACATTCCTACTAGTAATGTGTGAAGATTCCTGTTGCTTCACAACCACGCTAAAACTTGTTATTGTCAGTCTTTTCAAATTGTAGTCAATCTAGTTGATTTATAATGCTATTTCATTGTGGTTTCAATTTGCATTTTCCTGCTATTGATGTTGAGTATCTTTTTTATGTGCTTATTGGTCACTTGCATACCTTCTTTCAGATATTTTGGCCGCTTTTAAGAATTGTCTTCTTTAGATTGAGTTGTAAGACTTCTTTCTGTTTTTAAGATACAAGGCCTTTTTACATATTTTTTTCTTCCATTGTCTTGTGCGCCTTTTCATTTTCTAAATGGTGCCATTTGAAGAGCACTTTTAGTTTCAATGAAATCCAATTTACCTTTTTTTTTCTTTTATATGTCTTTTTTTTTTTTGTGGGTTTTTTTTTTCCTAAGAAATTTTCACTTACCCTCAAACTGCAAAGACTTTTCCTCTGTAAAGTTTTCCTTTATTTAAACTATCTATGGCTTTAGCCTTTATTCATGATTTATGTGTAGGTCTCTATTCAGTGAGAGTTATTTTTATATACAGTGTGAGATGAGATAATGTTAATTTTTTATATGAATATTCAGTTCAGCCAGCATTATTTCTTGAAAAGCAATTTCCCCCTGATGTTGGTGCTTTTTTTCAAAATTAATTAAAAATATGTGCCTTGGGGGAAACCTGGGTGGCTCAGTCCCTTAAGCGCTGTCTTTGGCTCAGGTAGTGGTCCCAGCGTTCTGGGATTGAGCCCTGTGATGATGGGCTCCTTGCTTGGTGGGGAGTCTGCTTCTTCTCTGCCTGCTACTCCCCCTCTTTGTGCTCACTCTCTTTCTCTCTCTCTCCGCCTCTCTCTCTGACAAATAAATAGATAAAATCTTAAAAAAAAATGTGTGCCTGACTCTATTTCTGTGTTCTTTATTCTATATTATTGATCTGTATGCCTATCCTAACACAGCTACCACATTCACTTGATTAATGTAGCTGTATAGCATGTCTTCACTTCAGGTTGTAGAAATCCTCTAACATTATTCTTTGTCTTAAAAATTGTTTGGGGAGTTGAAGTGCTTTGCACAAGGTACCACATTAATTTCTACAAAAATACCCCCTGGTAATTTGAATTAATCTTGTTAAATCCATAGAACAATTTTAGTAGAATTAACATCTTAATATAGAACTTTCCATTCCATGAAATTTATATATTTGTCTATTTATTTATTTCTTAAATAGCTGTCAGTGACATTTTGTCTTCCCCCACCCCATCTCCCCACCTCTTTGCACTCCTCTAGCAATGCCCAGTTTGTTCTCTATATTTTTGGGTCTGTTTCTGCTTTTTTTTGTTGTTGTTTGCTTGTGACTTTGTCATTTTTTAGTAAAGTAATCATAAGTGTCATTTATATATTGAACTTCAGTATTTCAAGTTTGTCAAGATATTGCATTTGGTACCTTAAACATTTATTTTCAGTTATCTGTTGCCAGTTTACAGTAATATAATTGGACTTTTTAATATATTGACCTTATACAAAATGAACTAGATGAAGGTATTTACGAGTTCTAGGATCTTGGGATTTCTATGCATATTTTATGTCACCTGTCAATAATGAAAGTTTTATTTTCTCCTTTCAAATCTTTTAGTCCTTAATTTTCTTGCTTTATTTCTCTGGCTATGCTCTCCAGTATAATAGAAAAGGAAAGTAGTGTGAGAGGACATTCTTGGCTTGTTAACTGTTCTTATGTATAACACATTCAGGCCTTCAGCATTATATAAAATGAAGGCTATCAATTATTCATACTTACCCTTTATCAGGTCAGGGAAGTTCCCTTTCATTTTCAGTTTGCTGAAAAAGTTTTATTTTCTATGTTTGTTTGATGGTTTTGTTTTGTTCAGTTCTGTTTTCAAATCATGCGTGGGTGATAAATTTCTTCAATCATACATTTAGATCATACATATTTTCTTTTGTTTTGAGAGATAGTGTATTACATCAATTGGTTTTTGAATGTTAAACCAACCTATGTGCTTTTAGTAGGTACTCATTGTTATGATGTATTAGCATTCTTGTGTATCATTCAATTTAATTTGCTAATATTTTGTTAAGAACTGTAATATCTACATTAATTGGGTTGTCATTGTTTCTATTTTCCCCCCAGAGAGCAAACTGTTAAAACATATCCAGGATGCTATTGACTTTTTAATTGTATGATTAAAGCTTCCAAGTATGTAGAGATATGCATATTTATACATTGATATGTTTATACATAAATTTTAAATTCTTATGCTTGTAACCTGTGTCCTCTTAATTGAAAGGACATTTAAAACATGTTTCTTTTTGATAACTGTAATTGGACATTCTTCTCTTATACAGTCTTACACTTTTAGCCTTTTGCTTGGGAGTTCTGAAGATGTACATTAACATAACTAGTGATAAGTTTTAAGTAAGTCTCTTGTTATTTTTTTTTTAAATGGCCCATGTATGTTTGTTATGCTTTTTTTTTTTTTAATCTTTTTTTTTTGCCATTTATTTATTTTTTTTTATTTCCAGCATAACAGTATTCATTATTTTTGCATCACACCCCGTGCTCCATGCAATCCGTGCCCTCTATAATACCCACCACCTGGTACCCCAACCTCCCACCCCCCGTCCCTTCAAAACCCTCAGATTGTTTTTCAGAGTCCATAGTCTCTCATGGTTCACCTCCCCTTCCAATTTCCCCCAACTCCCTTCTCCACACTAAGTCCCCATGTCCTCCATGCTATTTGTTATGCTCCACAAATAAGTGAAACCATATGATAATTGACTCTCTCTGCTTGACTTATTTCACTCAGCATACTCTCTTCCAGTCCCGTCCATGTTGCTACAAAAGTTGGGTATTCATCCTTTCTGATGGAGGCATAATACTCTATCCCCAGGGGTACAGGTCTGTGAATCACCAGGTTTACACACTTCACAGCACTCACCAAAGCACATACCCTCCCCAATGTCCATAATCCCACCCCCTTCTCCCAAACCCCCTACCCCCAGCAACCCTCAGTTTGTTTTGTGAGATTAAAAGTCACTTATGGTTTGTCTCCCTCCCAATCCCATCTTGTTTCATTTATTCTTCTCCTACCCACTTAAGCCCCCATGTTGCATCACCACTTCCTCATATCAGGGAGATCATATGATAGTTGTCTTTCTCTGCTTGACTTATTTCGCTAAGCATGATACGCTCTAGTTCCATCCATGTTGTCGCAAATGGCAAGATTTCATTTCTTTTGATGGCTGCATAGTATTCCATTGTGTATATATACCACTTCTTCTTGATCCATTCATCTGTTGATGGACATCTAGGTTCTTTCCATAGTTTGGCTATTGTGGACATTGCTGCTATAAACATTCGGGTGCATGTGCCCCTTTGGATCACTACGTTTGTATCCTTAGGGTAAATACCCAATAGTGCAATTGCTGGGTCATAGGGCAGTTCTATTTTCAACATTTTGAGGAACCTCCATGCTGTTTTCCAGAGTGGCTGCACCAGCTTGCATTCCCACCAACAGTGTAGGAGGGTTCCCCTTTCTCCGCATCCTCGCCAGCATCTGTCATTTCCTGACTTGTTGATTTTAGCCATTCTGACTGGTGTGAGGTGATATCTCATTGTGGTTTTGATTTGTATTTCCCTGATGCCGAGTGATATGGAGCACTTTTTCATGTGTCTGTTGGCCATCTGGATGTCTTCTTTGCAGAAATGTCTGTTCATGTCCTCTGCCCATTTCTTGATTGGATTATTTGTTCTTTGGGTGTTGAGTTTGCTAAGTTCTTTATAGATTCTGGACACTAGTCCTTTATCTGATATGTCATTTGCAAATATCTTCTCCCAGTCTGTCAGTTGTCTTTTGATTTTGTTAACTGTTTCCTTTGCTGTGCAAAAGCTTTTGATCTTGATGAAATCCCAATAGTTCATTTTTGCCCTTGCTTCCCTTGCCTTTTGCGTTGTTCCTAGGAAGATGTTGCTGCGGCAGAGGTCAAAGAGGTTGCTGCCTGTGTTCTCCTCAAGGATTTTGATGGAATCCTTTCGCACATTGAGGTCCGTCATCCATTTTGAGTCTATTTTTGTGTGTGGTGTAAGGAAATGGTCCAATTTCATTTTTCTGCATGTGGCTGTCCAATTTTCCCAGCACCATTTATTGAAGAGGCTGTCTTTTTTCCATTGGACATTCTTTCCTGCTTTGTCGAAGATTAGTTGACCATAGAGTTGAGGGTCTATTTCTGGGCTCTCTATTCTGTTCCATTGATCTATGTGTCTGTTTTTGTGCCAGTACCATGCTGTCTTGATGACGACAGCTTTGTAATAGAGCTTGAAGTCCGGAATTGTGATGCCACCAACGTTGGCTTTCTTTTTCAATATCCCTTTGGCTATTCGAGGTCTTTTCTGGTTCCATATAAATTTTAGCATTATTTGTTCCATTTCTTTGAAAAAGATGGATGGTACTTTGATAGGAATTGCATTAAATGTGTAGATTGCTTTAGGTAGCATAGACATTTTCACATTATTTATTCTTCCAATCCAGGAGCATGGAACATTTTTCCATTTCTTTGTGTCTTCCTCAATTTCTTTCATGAGTACTTTATAGTTTTCTGAGTATAGATTCTGTGTCTCTTTGGTTAGGTTTATTCCTAGGTATCTTATGGTTTTGGGTGCAATTGTAAATGGGATTGACTCCTTAATTTCTCTTTCTTCTGTCTTGCTGTTGGTGTAGAGAAATGCAACTGATTTCTGTGCATTGATTTTATATCCTGACACTTTACTGAATTCCTGTATAAGTTCTAGCAGTTTTGGAGTGGAGTCTTTTGGGTTTTCCACATATAGTATCATATCATCTGCGAAGAGTGATAATTTGACTTCTTCTTTGCCGATTTGGATGCCTTTAATTTCCTTTTGTTGTCTGATTGCTGAGGATAGGACCTCTAGTACTATGTTGAATAGCAGTGGTGATAATGGACATCCCTGCCGTGTTCCTGACCTTAGCAGAAAAGCTTTCAGTTTTTCTCCATTGAGAATGATATTTGCGGTGGGTTTTTCATAGATGGCTTTGATGATATTGAGGTATGTGCCCTCTATCCCTACACTTTGAAGAGTTTTGATCAGGAAGAGATGCTGTACTTTGTCAAATGCTTTTTCAGCATCTATTGAGAGTATCATATGGTTCTTGTTCTTTCTTTTATTGATGTGTTGTATCACATTGACTGATTTGCGGATGTTGAACCAACCTTGCAGCCCTGGAATAAATCCCACTTGGTCGTGGTGAATAATCCTTTTAATGTACTGTTGAATCCTATTGGCTAGTATTTTGTTGAGTATTTTCGCATCTGTGTTCATCAAGGATATCGGTCTATAGCTCTCTTTTTTGGTGGGATCCTTGTCTGGTTTTGGGATCAAGGTGATGCTGGCCTCATAAAATGAGTTTGGAAGTTTTCCTTCCATTTCTATTTTTTGGAACAGTTTCAGGAGAATAGGAATTAGTTCTTCTTTAAATGTTTGGTAGAATTCCCCCGGGAAGCCGTCTGGCCCTGGGCTTTTGTTTGTTTGGAGATTTTTAATGACTGTTTCAATCTCCTTACTGGTTATGGGTCTGTTCAGGCTTTCTATTTCTTCCTGGTTCAGTTGTGGTAGTTTATATGTTTCTAGGAATGCATCCATTTCTTCCAGATTGTCAAATTTATTGGCGTAGAGTTGCTCATAGTATGTTCTTATAATAGTTTGTATTTCTTTGGTGTTAGTTGTGATCTCTCCTCTTTCATTCATGATTTTATTTATTTGGGTCCTTTCTCTTTTCTTTTTGATAAGTCGGGCCAGGGGTTTATCAATTTTATTAATTCTTTCAAAGAACCAGCTCCTAGTTTCGTTGATTTGTTCTATTGTTTTTTTGGTTTCTATTTCATTGATTTCTGCTCTGATCTTTATGATTTCTCTTCTCCTGCTGGGCTTAGGGTTTCTTTCTTGTTCTTTCTCCAGCTCCTTTAGGTGTAGGGTTAGGTTGTGTACCTGAGACCTTTCTTGTTTCTTGAGAAAGGCTTGTACCGCTATATATTTTCCTCTCAGGACTGCCTTTGTTGTGTCCCACAGATTTTGAACCGTTGTATTTTCATTATCATTTGTTTCCATGATTTTTTTCAATTCTTCTTTAATTTCCCGGTTGACCCATTCATTCTTTAGAAGGATGCTGTTTAGTCTCCATGTATTTGGGTTCTTTCCAAACTTCCTTTTGTGGTTGAGTTCTAGCTCTAGAGCATTGTGGTCTGAAAATATGCAGGGAATGATCCCAATCTTTTGATACCGGTTGAGTCCTGATTTAGGACCGAGGATGTGATCTATTCTGGAGAATGTTCCATGTGCACTAGAGAAGAATGTGTATTCTGTTGCTTTGGGATGAAATATTCTGAATATATCTGTGATGTCCATCTGGTCCAGTGTGTCGTTTAAGGCCTTTATTTCCTTGCTGATCTTTTGCTTGGATGATCTGTCCATTTCAGTGAGGGGAGTGTTAAAGTCCCCTACTATTATTGTATTATTGTTGATGTGTTTCTTTGATTTTGTTATTAATTGGTTTATATAGTTGGCTGCTCCCACGTTGGGGGCATAGATATTTAAAATTGTTAAATCTTCTTGTTGGACAGACCCTTTGAGTATGATATAGTGTCCTTCCTCATCTCTTATTATAGTCTTTGGCTTAAAATCTAATTGATCTGATATAAGGATTGCCACTCCTGCTTTCTTCTGATGTCCATTAGTATGGTAAATTCTTTTCCACCCCCTCACTTTAAATCTGGAGGTGTCTTCGGGCTTAAAATGAGTTTCTTGGAGGCAACATATAGATGGGTTTTGTTTTTTTTTCCATTCTGATACCCTGTGTCTTTTGACAGGGGCATTTAGCCCATTCACATTCAGGGTAACTATTGAGAGATAGGAATTTAGTGCCATTGTATTGCCTGTAAGGTGACTGTTACTGTATATGGTCTCTGTTCCTTTCTGATCTACCACTTGTAGGCTCTCTCTTTGCTTAGAGGACCCCTTTCAATATTTCCTGTGGAGCTGGTTTGGTATTTACAAATTCTTTCAGTTTTTGTTTGTCCTGGAAGCTTTTAATCTCTCCTTCTATTTTCAATGATAGCCTAGCTGGATATAGTATTCTTGGCTGCACGTTTTTCTCGTTTAGTGCTCTGAAAATATCATGCCAGCTCTTTCTGGCCTGCCAGGTCTCTGTGGATAAGTCAGCTGCCAATCTAATATTTTTACCATTGTATGTTACAGACTTCTTTTCCCGGGCTGCTTTCAGGATTTTCTCTTTGTCACTGAGACTTGTAAATTTTACTATTAGGTGACGGGGTGTGGGCCTATTCTTATTGATTTTGAGGGGCGTTCTCTGAACCTCCTGAATTTTGATGCTCGTTCCCTTTGCCATATTGGGGAAATTCTCCCCAATAATTCTCTCTAGTATACCTTCTGCTCCCCTCTCTCTTTCTTCTTCTTCTGGAATCCCAATTATTCTAATGTTGTTTCGTCTTATGGTGTCACTTATCTCTCGAATTCTCCCCTCGTGGTCCAGTAGCTGTTTGTCCCTCTTTTGCTCAGCTTCTTTATTCTCTGTCATTTGGTCTTCTATATCACTAATTCTTTCTTCTGCCTCATTTATCCTAGCAGTGAGAGCCTCCATTTTTGATTGCACCTCATTAATAGCTTTTTTGATTTCAACTTGGTTAGATTTTAGTTCTTTTATTTCTCCAGAAAGGGCTTTTATATCTCTCGAGAGGGTTTCTCTAATATCTTCCATGCCTTTTTTCAAGCCCGGCTAGAACCTTGAGAATTGTCATTCTGAACTCTAGATCTGACATATTACCAATGTCTGTATTGATTAGGTCCCTAGCCTTCGGTACTGCCTCTTGTTCTTTTTTTTGTGTTGAATTTTTCCGTCTTGTCATTTTGTCCAGATAAGAGTATATGAAGGGGCAAGTAAAATACTAAAAGGGTGGCAACAACCCCAGGAAAAAATGCTTTAACCAAATTAGAAGAGATCCAAAATCGTGAGGGGGGAGAAAGGGGATAAAAAGAGGTTCAAAAAGGAAGAAAGAAAAAAAAAAGAAAAAAGAAAAAAAAAAAAGAAAAGAATTAAAAAAAAAAGGAAAACACCTAAGAAAAATGTAAAAAAGAAAAAATATATATATTAGATAAAGTAGTAAAAAATCGTTAAAAAAGAAAAAGGTAACAGTTAAAAAAAAAAAATTTTACCCGAAGGCAAGGAAAAAAAAAACAAAAAATGAAAAAGAAAAAAATTAAATTAACTGCAAGACTAAAAAAAAATCACAGGGAAAAAGCCATGAGTTCCGTGCTTGGCTTTCTCCTCCTCTGGAATTCTGCTGCTCTCCTTGGTATTGAAACCGCAGTCCTTGGTAGGTGAACTTGGTCTCGGCTGGATTTCTTGTTGATCTTCTGGGGGAGGGGCCTGTTGTAGTGATTCTCGAGTGTCTTTGCCCCAGGCGGAATTACACCGCCCTTACCCGGGGCCGGGGTGAGTAATCCGCTCGGGTTTGCTTTCAGGAGCTTTTGTTCCCTGAGCACTTTCCGTAGAGTTCCGTAGGACGGGAATACAAATGGCGGCCTCCTGGTCTCCGGCCCGGAGGAGCCGAGAGCCCAGGGCCGCACTCCTCAGTGCGCCCTCAGAGAACAGCGCCCAGTTACTCCTGTCTGCCTGACCTCCGGCCGCGCTCTGAGCTCACCGAGCCTGCGACCAGTTCAAGGTAACACCGAGCTGTGACCTTACTGTCGGCTCTGTCTCTGTAGCCGGCTTTCCCGTTCCAATACCCGCAAGATCTGCGACACTCAGACACCCCTGATCCTTCTGTGACCCTGCGGGACCTGAGGCCACGCTGACCCCGCGTGGGCTTCGCCCCGGTTTAGCCTCTGGAGCGATGTCCCTCAGCGGAACAGACTTTTAAAAGTCCTGATTTTGTGCACCGTTGCTCCGCCGCTTGCCGGGAGCCGGCCCCTCCCCCCGGGGTCTATCTTCCCATCGCTTTGGATTCACTTCTCCGCCGCTCCTACCTTTCAGAAAGTGGTTGTTTTTCTGTTTCCAGAATTGCTGTTCTTCTTCTCTTCGATCTGCCGATGGATTTTCAGGTGTTTGCAATCTTTAGATAAGCTATCTAGCTGATCTCCGGCTAGCTGAAGCAGTCTCAGCCTGCTACTTCTCCGCCATCTTGACTCCTCCTCTGTTATGCTTTTTTTGTTTGATTTTTTCCCTCATTTTTTTCTCACTTGCTGGTTTATATGGATTGTGTACTTTTTAGTATTCCATTTTAGGCTTCCATTTCTTTTGACAAAAGTGAATGATTCTTTAGTAAATTATTAAATTTTTAAGTATTCAAATATACATCCATATAATTTGACAGATTACTCTGAAAGTTAAAAAAATTCTCTCATTTTTGTTGTTTCATCTTTAATATTTCCAATTTTGTGTGCTTGTATTGCTTATATTGTCTCTCATTTTTCATAATTTGTCTCACTTTTCTCTTAAAATTTAGCTTAGATGAATTCAACATTCGATTTTGCTCTTCTCCTTATTATTGTTTCCTTTTACTCTTCTTATTGTTGTTATTTTTCTAAGTTCTTTATTTGAATTGATTATACAGGTTAATTCATTGTGTTCAAGAGAAACTCATAACCATAAGCACTTATATTACTAAAAATAATACCAAAAGTACATAAGTGCATATGGGACTTTGGAAAATTTTTTAACTAATGATCGATAGCCAGGAATATGAAGAAAACATACTAAATGTCCTCTGGGAACCTATTGGTGCTTATTTCATTTAACAAGAGAATGACTGCTAAAAAGTTACAGGCACAACAGATATATGAATACTAAAGTGAGTGAGTGTAACAATGATATGCATTCATTGTGACTAACTTCAATGTCCATTTCTACAAAATGAGGATGATACCAGTCTTGATTTATTGTGATGAGGATAGAATGATAAATAATCCTAGTTGTAGTGGTAGTAGTAGTAGTCGTCTTCACAGTAATTTTATATCACATACAATATTCTAGACACAGACTTAAAGTTTTTATAATCCATATGCTTGATTCCAGTAAATATTTCTTTCTTGCAGTTTAAAGATTTCATAAATTTAATGAGTATGCTACACAATTTAAATATAAAATGGTTATTGACTGAGTTTTATTTTTTATTGGCAGGGTTTTATCTGAGGTTCGTCAATTTAAGGCCTAGGAAAAAAATGAATAAATATATAAGTTATTTCAAAGAGTACTAATAATGTACTTAAATATCCCAAATAAGGTGAAATTAGAATGAGAACATACATCCCCTCTTTTTCAGCAGGTTATCCTGTTTTTCTTTGTTATTATGCTTAATTAGAGCTTTAAACATATGTTTCTTGAAAAAATTATATCTCTGTAAACTGTTGTCATTCAGTTTCCAATTCCATGTCACTCTCAAGTAATAGAGTACTTGACAATCTTCTGACAGAAACCCAACTGTCAGACAGCTATGCTGATTGCTACTGCTTCCCTTCAACCTAATTAAAGATTTATTACTTTCATTGGTCCAAATATAATATTTTCTGTTTCAGTCAACTTTGGCCCTTAGGTGCCCAATATAATAATGCTATAATTTTTCTCTGGTCTCATCCATTTTTTTCTTCCACATGCTTGAGACAGAATATCTTTGTTGTTGTTTTTCTATGAAGGTAAACTTAATTCTAAATACCAAAAACCTTAAGGGTTTTTCTATAATTTATATCACACAGTATATATATGGCATTGTATACACAAAAAGAGTAGTCATTTTTTTAATAAACAGAACACACAAAAGTGGGCTAACTATAATTTTAATAATGAGTCTTTGCCTTAACTTTCAGATACATAACTTTTAAGTTTAGAAATGAATATAAATGTGTACTGTTAACAAAAAAATGAGATATACAGAATCACTACCAATTTTTTGCTTTGCTGTACACCAGAATATGCATATGTGAGTATGATATTTGTATTTATTTTTTGATGTTGTTTCTGTGACAATGGTTCTTGGTTATTTTGTCTCTATCGTACATGAGATAATCAAGCCAAATTAGAAAGTGTTTACTGATTTTTATTAGAATTCTGGAGTTGTTTTTATTGAGGGGGGATAGATAGCTTTAACAATCTAAGAGTTAGAGATATACTTACTTGGGATTATACCAAAAAGATGCAATATCTCGTTTTAACCTTATTCTTCTTAGTTAGTACTGCCATAAAGATATAATTGCCCTAAAATTTTTAAGTATAAGAAAAATCTCATTTATAGAGAATTGCTAATACCATAGGAATCTGCAATTCCTTTATAAGAAGTTCCAAAGCTTAATGATTTTGAAGAAAACAAAATATATTAAATTTAGCAATACGTCACACATTTATTTTAGAATAATTGGTCTATGGATGGAAAGGAAAGTTTCTAGTAGCACCCTAGAAACATATTTATGTGCATGGATACACACATACATACACACACACATACATACTACTCTGTAAATGCCCGAATCCCAGAAATTCTTAGATACATTGTTAATGATAATGAGACTGTTCTCTTCCTGAGTTGTTTATTACAAATAATTTCATTGTAAGAGTGATTGCCCTTTACTCACCATTATGCACAGGAGGAAAAAAAGAAGGCAGAGGAAGAGGAGAAAGGGGGAGATGGAGGAAAGGAAACTATATAAATATATTCCTGAGTCAGTATTTTGAAAGAAGAGTGTATGTACTTGGTGACTTTGATCACATTTGTTTCTACTAATATAATAGGATGCGCACCTAGTCTGTTTCCTTCTAAACATTACAAAATAGAGGGCACTGGAGCATCCCAATCTGAAACAGTTTCCATTCAAACTACACTTTTTTTCAGAAACAAATTAAATCTCAGTTCCAAACAGCCTTTCTATTGCCATCAGAAGGTATCTACATTTATAAATTGTGTTTTTAACCTGAAAGAAATACTCAGGGTGAAGCTTAGCTGTACTTAATCACCAATAGCATTGGTAGGAGTAAACACAATTTACATTCATTATGCTAACCTGATGAAGGAAGTGGTTTCACACAACCGTGAAAGATGCAGTAAACCAGAGCTAATCACTAATAGAAAAGTCAGCCATATACAGTCAGCACCCTATGTATTATTTAAGAAGGTGCTGGCTTTATCTGCATGATGTGACAATACTGATTACAATTCTCTAAAGCTACAAAAATGATTGAGAATCTGCAAAAACCTCTTGGGAAAATTCATGAAAATTATATATATGTATATACTTATATATTTATGCATTTAATTTCTGGGAAATACTATATTAATAATAACTACAAATTAAACATAATAAT
The DNA here is from genome assembly GCF_009829155.1 of Mustela erminea. Lineage (NCBI taxonomy): Eukaryota > Metazoa > Chordata > Mammalia > Carnivora > Mustelidae > Mustela > Mustela erminea. The sequence goes on from NC_045626.1 coordinate 41,791,781, forward strand.
TACACCTTAGTGGAAAAAAAATTTAAATGGTGTCATAAAATTTCATATATGTAAAATATTTAAAATATAAACTAGAGAAGCCTGTTGGATAATTTTATAATGGCATATACAGTTATTTACTTCTAGTTATATCTTCTAGGTGACCAGTTCAGATTTGAGTTTCATCTTAACCTATTTTATTGTCATACTTCTGGAAGATGGCTGTTGCTTAAGAATGAAATGGAGTATTCTTATCTGACTCCAACAAATGTAAAGACTTTCCCTAGTTTTTCTAGTTTTCTTACCTATCTAGGATGTAGAAAGTAAAAGTCTTCCAGTATACCCTAAGCTAAAATTTTTAAAGGTGGAGGATGTGTTGTCACATGTATAATTTAAAGTGTTATATATATCTCAAAATATGGGAAACTATCATGTTCATGTTTGTCATCAGTATGGTTAAAACAATTCTCCCATGAGTTAAATTAAATACATGTTAACAGGAGAAATATATATTTTTTTACAGATCTACATATTTACTTGACACAGAAAGACACAGCGAGAGAGGGAACACAAACAGTAAGAGTGGGAGAGAGAAGCAGGCTTATTGCTGAGCAGAGAGCCTGATCTGGGCTTAATCCCAGGACCTGGGATCATGACCTGAGCAGACACTTAACCAACTGAGCCACCAAGGTGTCCCAGGGAAAAATATAATTAACTGAGCATGATGTCTTGCTTAAAAGTCAAGAAGTTGTTGAATCTTGGCAATGATCATCTGTAATATGAAATTTTTATTCAACTTGACAGGCCCCAAAATAATATTTATAATTTTCCTTCCTTATTGTAATCAAGCACTAATGAATATGACTACTACTAACCAAAACATTACTTCATCCATTTTTAGTAATATGTGCAATTGTCGCTTGTCTTAAGCTATAGACCTGTGCTAATAAAAATATGTGTAGCCATTAGCAAAAATAAAGTTAGAAGTATATGAAATTATTATATTACTAACATTTGCAGAGTAGGTCCATTTACAACACTATTTCATTTAATACTCATAGGAGATACTTGCAGTATTTTTTCTGTTTTACGAATAAATAAACTTTAAGTGGGGATAAATGTGCTCTGAAGTACATATGTATGATGGTGGAGTTTTAAAAAAAGTGTTACCATCCAGAAGGTTATTGATGTTAATGTTAACTCAGATAAAATGATATTTTGGGATATTATGAGATAATTAAATTGAGTAGCAGTGATCAATGGTTGGAAAAGAGTAGTGACACATCTCAGTATGACAGGTCAAGAGAAGCACTGATTGTCTATTCTAATATTTTTATAAATTGCATGTTCACTTGCTTCTGACTTCTACTTTTTTCCTTGACTCCACTGGTGTCATAAAACTGCTCTGCTATTAGCACAGTGCTTTCAGGAGGCCACCTATAGATTGACAATGTACACTGATTTTATATAGATCAATACATAGATAGATTATGTATTGATATAATGCATACGTATATATCAATCATATGGATCTTACAATATGTGGATTTGCCAGTCGTAGAGAATACGTCTTCCTTAAGATCTTGGGTTCTTCACATCATTCCTAATTTTGTATATATAGGTAGATTATGTCCTTGTTTTGATTCTTTGGGGACAAGGTTTCCTACTTCATAAAATTCTATTGTTTTATTATTTATTGCATCAAGTATTGTTTTAATTGATAGGATGTCAAATGTATTAACGATAGATTATATGAACCTGTATAAAACTCAGTCTAAAATTAAGAAAGGTAAAAATTTACCTTGGAAGCCTCCTGTCTCAAATTTCTGATACTTTAAAATGACCGCTGCTGATTGCAATTCCAGCTATTTACTCTGTGTCATATATTTGCATATACATTGTCTTTTTTGTTCCTAATATAGATATGTGACTTTATAAATATTCCTTCTTCATGCCTAAGGTGTGTATGTATGTGTATTCATATATATATGTATATATACATATATATATATGAAGAATTTGAAAGGCTAAGAGACCTTTTGTGTGACAAAGATTTTGTGTAACAGAGAAAGATTTATTGTCATTCCTGTCTTAAACTTAGTAAATTTTCTATGAATATTTAATATTTATTTGTTCTTTGTAGATATCAAATAGGAGTTCAATATATGTTGAAAACAGAATTTACATTAATAGCCTCACTTTACATATATATATATATATATATATATATATATATATATATATATGACAATGGCCTTTGATTTTTCAAAGCATTGTCTTGACTATAATTTGAAGAGTTGTAATTATCAGAGTGAAACTAACCCTCATGGGAATTTCTGGATCATGAAATACAGGGTGAACTTTGGAATATCATTTGTTCATAAATTTAATATAGAATAATATTTATAAATCATACATATTTTATTTCCTGCAACTATTTGCAGTTTATTTAATTATTCAGATTCTTTAAACTTAACATACATATTGCTTTATGAATATATAAAATTTATTGTTAGAATATAAATATACATTTCTTCATGTTTACTTTATGTATATATTTTGTTCCTCTTTTGTTTGGCTCTCTAATTCCTCTGACTTCTCTGCAGTTAACTTCCTTGACTCATTTCATTCACAGCCTACATGAATATCTTACAACTGAATTTCTATATATTTTCATGTATTTTTAAGCTATTTGAGTTACTTTCCCATTGTATTAAAATCCCCATGCATTTCACAAATAAAATCTGCTTCTTATTAAGTATGAGCCTTTCAGTATGTCCTGGATTTTGTTTCATTTGCTTTATACTTTATTTGCTATATACTTTTTTTGTGAATAGCAGTGAGTATTTATATCTGTGTTAGTAAGTAGGGTAGATAGATAGAATTACAGACAGACAAATCTTTCTTTTTTAAATACTAACAGATTTGGTAGTAAAACTTTACTAGTTTCCAGGGTGCCTGGATGGCACATTCATTAAGCTGCCTTCAGCTCAGGTCATGATCCCAGGGTCCTAGGATCCAGCCCTGCATCAGGCTTCCTGCTCAGTAGGAAGCCTGCTTCTCCCTCTCCCACTCCCCCTGCTAGTGCTCCCTCTCTCACAGTCTCTCTCTCTGTTAAATAAATAAATAAAAATCTGAAACAAAACAAAACAAAAACAAACAAAAAAACCTTAACTGGTTTCCTTAAATTCATGAATTTGACCTTTTTTCCCCCATAGCCTTAATTTATTTTTTATTTTCTTAACCTTTTAATTTAAATAACTATTGCAAACAACTGAAATTATTTAAAGTAGATAAAACTCAGCTGTGGACCTTTTTTTTTTTTTAAGGAATGAAATTAGGACAAGTTGTATACTAGAAATTAATATAACATTGTGTGTCAAATACATTGAAACAAAAAAAAATCATCTTGTGGTTTAATAATCCTCATTTTTTTGCCTTTCTAATACTAAATATGAGTTTTTGTACTTTTTTATTCCAGTGGTATGATATTTGTTTTTTCATGTAATATTTTTATTAGAATAGTCAAGTTAAATTTTATACTTTTTGTGATAATTAGTTCTTTGCCCAGTGATTTTAGACATCTTTTTTCTAATTCCCAATCACATGGATTTTTGTTGGTGTTGCTATTGATTTCTAACTTAATTGCATTTTGATGAGAAATTTGGTTTATATGAAACCAAGGGCATATAAATTAGATAAATTAAATTATATTGTCTAGTGTGAAGAGAGTTTTCAGAAATTTTTTTTTTTAATAAATGTTCTATTTGTGCTTGAGAAGTCTGTTGTTCAATTCTTAAATATTATATTCCAAAGGTACCCAAAATTTTCCTGATAAATTGAGCATATAAATTGCTCAACTCAAATTTTGTTTCTAATGTAACTTTTATTTATTTGGTCCATTTATTTCTAAAAATTGTGCTCAAATATTCCCGTATGTTCTTAGATTAGCCAGTTCCTACTACAATTGGATTTGTAAAGTCCTACCTATTATTAAGCTAAGTTATTTGGCATTTTGACTGTTTAATATCTTTCACCAGCTGATTTTTTTCCATTTTTTAATTTTAATTTTTCACCTTCCTGCAATTTAATGTTTTAGAAATTGTCCTTGTAAATAACACATTTAAATTTTGTTTTGTTTTCTAAGGTAGTTTTGTGAATTTAATCCACTTATATTTTTTCATAATACTGACATCTGCCTTGATATTCTTTTACCATGCATTTGCTTTTTCTTTTTATTTATGTTTAAATTTGGTTGCTGTTACCCACTGCCATCTTTTTAAACTTCTTTTGCAAGGATTAAATTTCTTTTTAATTTTTTTTGCCATTTTTTTTTAAAGATTTTATTTATTTATTTGATAGAGAGAAATCACAAGTAGTCGGAGAGGCAGGCAGAGAGAGAGAGAGAGGGAAGCAGGCTCCCTGATGAGCAGAGAGCCCGATGCGGGACTCGATCCCAGGACCCTGAGATCATGACCTGAGCCGAAGGCAGCGGCCTAACCCACTGAGCCACCCAGGCACCCCTTGCCATTTTTTTCATAAAGATTTTCTTGCAAGTTTTATACTCTATAATTAGTATTGTCTGATTAATTTTAGCAAAGGCTAATTTATGGTTTTCTAATCAGTTACTTAATATACTTTTGAACCATATTACCTACTATCTACATTATATGCTATTTTGAGTGACTGTTGTCTATCTTGTTTCTTTCTTTGTGTTAGCCATTTTTATATTATTGTATACAATCATTATGTTGATATATGCACTCTTATTGGAAATACTTACCAATGGTGTTGCTCACCATTTCTTTCATTTTACATCTTCTGGTAGGGATCATTCTTTTCTGTAGATTAAGCATCTTTTATCATTTCCCTTAGGTAAGATTTGTTGATGAAAACTTTTTAAGATTTGTCTAAAAATTATCTTTATTTTATTCTATAACTTGAAAAATAAATTCAATTTTATGTATAGAATTCTAAATGCCTGTTCTTTTCTCTCTACATATTAAAGATAATATTGCATTGTTTTCTCATTCTGTTTTTTTTTTTTTAAGATTTTATTTATTTGACAGACAGAGATCACAAGTAGGCAGAGAGGCAGGTGGGGGTGGGGGGAAGCAGGCTCCCCACCAAGCAGAGAGCCTGATGTGTGGCTCAATCCCAGGACCCCAGGACCATGATCTGAGCTGAAGACAGAGACTTAATCCACTGAGCCACCCAGGCACCCCTCATTCTAATTGTTTTCACTGAGTGTTAGGTATCAGTCTGTTATTGTTCTCATGTCCCATAATCTGAGATTTCTTGCAGGTTGCTTTCAAGATCTGTCTTGCCTTATCTTTAGTTAATTAATTAATGAATTAATTTGCATATAGTTTTACTATTATGCCTCTAAGGTTAAATTTATATTTATTCTCCAACTTTGGATTTGCTAGGTTTCCTTGATCTAAGAATTGGTGTCTTTAATCAAACAGAAAATCCTTGGTCTTGCCTCTTTGAAAATTCCACCTTCCTTTTTATTGTACTATACCCAGCCTCATGCACCTGTGGCCCAATTCTTAACATCTATCAACTTCAACTTTCCCAACTATAAAATAGCGATTATGGTAGGGCACCTGGGTGGCTCAGTCAGTTAAGTATCTGCTTCAGCCCAGATCATAATCTCAGGATTCTGGGATCAAGCCCCACATTGGGCCCACTGCTCAGCAGGGAGTCTGCTTGTCCCTCTCCCTCTTCCTCTCCCCCCACTCATGTGTTCACTCTCTTTGTCTCTCTCTCTCTCTCTCTCTCTCAAATAAATAAGTAAATAAATAAAATCTTTAATAAAAATAGAATAGTGATTATGGTATTCACCTTAAGTATTCCTTATAAGGATTAATTATGTTGTTTTTAAAGCACAGTGCCTAGTACATATTAGCAGCTTCCACAAGTACTTATAGAAAAAAATATTTATTAGGAAATGTTGGGGTGCCTGGGTGGCTCAGTGAGTTAAGCCTCTGTCTTCAGCCCAGGTCATGTTCTCAGGGTCCTGGGATCCAGCCCTGTATCCGGTTCTCTCCTCAGTGGGGAGCCTGCTTCCTCTCCTCTCTCTGCCTGTTGCTCTGCCTACTTGTGATCTCTCCCCCTCTGTCAAATAAATAAATATAATCTTAAAAAAAAAAAAAAAGAAAATGTTTAACAAGGCAGAATTGGGTTAATTCATAAACCACTGTGTATTTTCTATTTATGTGACTTAATGAAGGCTGAATTTAATTTGATTGGATACTAAAAATATCTAATGTGCTTAGAACACATGATTAACTTAGAAATGTTAAACCTCAGGATTGGATGACTTATCATATAGAATATTACTTATGGCCTCAAAACAAACAAACAAAAAACATAAATTAGTAGTCCGTTATCACAAAATAGCCTATGTTTGGGACTTGGAAGTGCTTTGTCAAAAGAAGAGTCAATGGAAATGAAATCAGTAACAATATTAAGTGGTTTGTTCACTTAAAGTGGTTGGATTGTGAAATTTAAGAAATGGTTTATATTTTTAATGTTATAATAATAAGTTCATTTTGTTCCTTAATAAACTCTTGTTTACATACTCCAGGTACTTTCTCCCTTTTGAATGGTTTCTTTGGCTAACCTAAGAATTTACTTCTTTTTATCAAATATTGGGCTAACCATTGAGATTTAAGGTTAACTTGAAAAATTTGGTACGATGGAGCTTCCAAAGAAAGTTTCCTGAGAGAAATATTACAAACAATTTTGATTGCTTTATTCTATTACAGGAGCTATTTAATTGATATTTGCAGCTGTGTAGAGAGAAAAAGAGAGGAAAAGAACTGATAACTGAATAGTACTGGCTTCTTAAATATAATTCATTACTTTATTGTTGTTGTTGTTGCTTTCAAGTATCTTATATTTACTACATGGAAAATATAACTGCATTAAAAATAAGCATAAGTGACTTAAATAAGTAAGCATGCATTTGAAATTTTTCAGTGGTGATATATTTTATTTATAAATGTATGGTCTAGAAATTTTTTAAATTAGTATTAATTTGGAACTGTAGGATATATTAAGTGTCATCAGCACTGGTATTTAGTACTTATTTCTCACAGGTCCAAAATACATACCTGGCTAAGTTTAAGTGTGGATATATAACTGGCTTCAGTATAACACACATATAACTGGGTTACATTCTAATTCACATTACAAACACTGATGTATGTGCAGAAAATTATTTTATTTTTTGAAACTTATTTTAGTCCTTCCTTCAATCTGTCAACTTCTGGAAATAAGTAAAATAAAACAAAAATATTTTTATCAGGTAAATATTGACCTGATCTCCAAAATTATAAAATACCTTTTCACATTACTTTCCTCTCCCTCTTCCTTAAGATGGCGTCTAGGTTTGTGGGTGAGAGTTTTGCATGGTCCCTTGGCATTGAAGGAACAAAAGGGCCATGGAAAAGGGGCAGTACTCTTGCCTTAGGAATCCATAGTGAGGTAAACCCTATCAAGGTTTTATTCCCTGACTACATGCCTGCCTGAGATTTTGCCCTGCTCTTTATGTCTGAATAGTCCCTGTGTCCTATCCTTATCCTTTGTGAGATAACATACTTGTCATTTCCTCTTTCTGCCCTGGAGCCATAATGGTGGTCTAGGTATGTAGAGAGGGAGAATAGCTAACAGAATGAACCAAGCCAATAGATATTTCACAATAACCACATCAGTTATAATTATATATACATACATGGGTGGAGAAAAAAGATTATCTTATGAACCAAAAGCCCAGTCCTGCTCTATTTTTCCACCAATTCTTATTTATAACAAAAGAAATTATTTTGAAAAAAAAATTTTAAAAAGAAATTATTTTGAATATTAATTTTAAATATAAATATAAATTTATTTTTAAATATAAAAATGTTTAAAATCAGTGTGGAAATCAACTAATACTCTCATTTAAACTTACTGAAAACAATTTGGGAGGGAGGAATAGAGGAATTTAAAAATCTCTGCCAAAAGAAAAATATAAAAAAAAAAAATAGGGGCACCTGGGTGGCTCAGTGGGTTAAAGCCTCTGCCTTCGGCTCAGGTCATGATCCCAGGATCCTGGGTCCGAGCCCGGTATCGGACTCTCTGCTCAGCAACGAGCTTGCTTCCCTTCTTCTCTCTCTGCCTGCCTCTCTGCTACTTGTCATCTCTATCAAATAAATAAATAAAATCTTAAAAAAAAAAAAAATCTCTGCCACTTCAGTGCACTCACATAGGCTAGTAACCTGTTGGTTAGCAGAGCATATCCAGAAGGCCCATTCATGAAGGTAGATTTTTGGAGTGCTAAACTTCTGTAAAACAATATAAGGAAATTTGTGTGTCTGACAAAAACCAGAGAGATAGAGATTTGAAAAATTAGGAGTCAGTGATTATATAGAGGAAGCAATGGCAGCAAGCAGGATAGCAATGTGAAAATCTTTATCATCCTCCAGTTCTGTCCATGTTGATGGGAGAGAGTCTGGACTCCAGGAAACAGACTGAGGGTTACAGAAGGGAGAGGGTGGGGGAACAGGGTAACCAGGTGATGAGTATTAAGGAGGGCATGTGTTGTGATGATCACTGGGTGTTATACACAACTAATGAATCATTGAACACTACATCAAAAACTAATGGCGTACTATAAGTTGGCTAACTGAACATAATAATAATTAAAAAATAAAATAAAATCTACATCATCCCAAAGATTCTGCAAGGGCTGCTACACACACAAACGCATTCTACAAGTGAGCCTTTTGGAAGAGCAATTAACATAGCTGGGTGGGTACCTTGAGAGTTGCAAACTTATAGGTTACATGATTGATTCCAGGAAATGATTCAGTGCCTATATTGACTAAAAACTGTAAGCCATTCTAAGTTTTTGAATCCTCAAAAACAAACAAACAAACAAACAAACAGACAAAAAAAACAGGGGTGGGGGGTAAAACACAGAACTGAATCATGAAAGTGTAGAAACCACAGAGACATCTGGAGAACCATGTATTTTTAAAATGTCCTTATTTTATTAATAATATAATGCATAATAAGCCCCTCAAATAAAACCTTACTTATGGCTCTGTTTTTCAGGAATTTAGGGCTATGATATTTGGTACCTGGAGTAGACTTGAAGTAGATATTCTGGGTAGGATTTTGGAGTTTATTGCCCACTGGCTTGAAGGAAGTAAGAGCCCCTTTGTTGGTGAGAGTGATGGAAAAAGAAAAGTGATCTGAGAAGGAGGAAAACAAAGACAAGGTAGAATACATTAGAGTTGCCTGCAACTGTTCAAGAAATCATTGGCTGTTGATTGGACACTTGAAACATGTCAAGACTATATGGAATCACTATGGAAGAGAACATTTGATCAAGAAGATCAAGAGGGAGCAGGTTACCTGACGGATCGTTCCAGTCTCTAAATTCCACTGGTAAAATTTCAACCCACGGGACATAAATCTACGAAGTCACAGGTTAATTGATGCATGACTGGGGTAACTATTGAATGTGATTTCCAAGGAGGGTTTAGTGTACTTACATTGACAGCAGAGCTGTATGTTGACAAAATCCGATCATCTTCTATCTAGGGAGCTTTACCTACGGAGGTTCATGTAATGGGTGCTGGTTAATGATATGGGTATCAATCCCTTTGTGAGTTTTGTGGCAGTGTAAGATTCTGTTGTGGTTAAAATAGACTTCATAGAGCTGATGGTTATGATGGAGATGAGTTATGGCAAAGATCTTTCCCAAACATAAGAATAATGAGAAATATGAACCAAGATCATAAAAGATAACAATTATCAAAACAAAATGGGATGAATTAAAAGCAGAGACTGAACAATGTGTGTATACCTATTTTCATAGCAGTATTATTCACAAAACCCCAAAGATGGAAGGAACCTAAGGATTCATAGAAGGGTGAAAGGATAAATCAAATGTAATATGTTCATACAGTGCAATATTATTCAGCCTTAAAAAGGAAAAGAATTTTGACACATCCTACAACATGGATGAACCTTGAAGACATTATACTAAATTAAACAAGGCAGTTACAAAAGGACAAGCAGTGTATAATTCCGTTTATGTGAAGTACTCAGGTTAGTCAAATTCATAGAGACAGAAAATAGAATGGTGGTTTCCAGGGTCTAGGAGAAACAAATGGAGAGTTATTATTTAATAGGTATGGATTTTCAGTTTGAGTAGATGAAAAACTCTGCAGATGGATGGTGGTAATGGTGCACAACAATCATCACTAAACTGTATACTTTAAATTTGTCAAAATGGAAAAGTTTATGTTAGATATATTTTTATGTTTTACCACCACAAAAATGTATCACCAGAATAAAAAATGAAATAGGAAGGAAAGTTTGAGAAAATAAGTTTGGGAAAAAAATCCATTTTTTTAAAGATTTTTTTTCTCATTTATTTGAAAGAAAGAAAGAGTGAGTGAGAGAGAGAGAGAGCATGAGGAGGGGAGAAGGAGAAGCAGACTCCCTACTGAACAGGGAGCCAGACGTGATGCAAGGTTCAACCCCAGGACCACGGGATCATGACCTGAGCTGAAGGTAGACGCTTAACTGACTGAGCCACCCAGGTGCCTTGAAAAGAAATCCATTTAAATTAAAATATTGTTATGAGACTGAATCAATGAAACAAGATGGGATTGAGAGGGAGACAAACCATAAGTGACTTTTAATCTCACAAAACAAACTGAGGGTTGCTGGGGGGAGGGGGTTTGGGAGAAGGGGGTGGGATTATGGACATTGGGGAGGGTATGTGCTTTGGTGAGTGCTGTGAAGTGTGTAAACCTGGTGATTCACAGACCTGTACCCCTGGGGATAGAGTATTATGCCTCCATCAGAAAGGATGAATACCCAACTTTTGTAGCAACATGGACGGGACTGGAAGAGAGTATGCTGAGTGAAATAAGTCAAGCAGAGAGAGTCAATTATCATATGGTTTCACTTATTTGTGGAGCATAACAAATAGCATGGAGGACATGGGGACTTAGTGTGGAGAAGGGAGTTGGGGGAAATTGGAAGGGGAGGTGAACCATGAGAGACTATGGACTCTGAAAAACAATCTGAGGGTTTTGAAGGGACGGGGGGTGGGAGGTTGGGGTACCAGGTGGTGGGTATTATAGAGGGCACGGATTGCATGGAGCACGGGGTGTGGTGCAAAAATAATGAATACTGTTATGCTGGAAATAAAAAAAAAAAAAAAAGAAGGAAAAAAAAATATTGTTAGATATATGTAGTATATCTGCTGTATGTAAGGTGCTTTAGGTGAAATAGAAATTTATCACCAACCAGCTGTGAATTCTTGGGTATGTCAATCTGCCTTATCATCCCAAGTGTGATAGTTCAGATTAGATGAATTCCAGACTTTTTACATCTTTAAATACACATTACATCTCTGATCTCACTCAAATTAAGTTGAGGCATTGTATTATAGAAAAACATTGCAGCTGTAATTCAGTCCCAGCTGTCTCCCCTATATTATCCATCAGTGCATTACCTGGGTCTAGCTCTGCTTAGCACTTACCATTCTCTGGAGACATCCTGCTGTATGAGATGGTCTTCTTCAAGCAATTTCCACATTTTTCTCTGGCATGTTTATACTTCCAAAACTAGAAAGTTCTGGAATGTGTTTCAGAACAATTCTTACAGATTTTAATATGATTTTACTCTCCCCTTTTCCCACATTTCCATGAAAATGTATTTGTGTGCTAGCCACAGTTTCTCTTGTAATAACATATATATTTTACTATAATTAGTGCCTTGAACTAAGAAGTGCTCAATAAAGATGTTGAGTTACTCTGAAAAGCAAGTGATATATGTGCTTTGTTAGTTATGTCTTTTAACTAATTTTTAGTTTTTATTTTCCTAATACTCACTTTATCATATAACTTTATTAAGAAATAGACATAGAAGAAAATAAGGTAAATATAAAGAGACACTGAAAAAACTTCTGACATCTTATTTTGATTTAAAATATATTAGAACTATAAGCCTAGTAAGACATAGGATGAGTAGAAATGAAATTGAATTATGTCAATACTTTTTTTTCCTTCCTTGTTGTGATTGAATTTCACATTTGGGAAAAAGAATAGTAATTGCACATAAAACTGTTGTCATTTCTCCAATTTGAATAAGATGAGGTAAAGAAAAGGTGGATATTGGTATGTAGTGTGATAATATGTAAGGTATAAGCCTATGAAAATTTTGTAGAATATTACTCAGTCCCTCTTTAGACATCTAACTTTATAAATTTGGAGAAAATAAGAAAGTTGATAGGACATAATATTTATATGCTTATATTTAAGTGAAATTTTAAACAGTGTCATTACAGAGCACTATACTAATATTTCAGAGTTTCAAATTTAGCTTGGTAGGATAGCTGCAGTTATGTGAGAAGACTGGTACTGTTAGTTAACTATTGGTTAACTAACAAGTTTCAGGCAAACAAATAAACCCAAGTTTGGTTTGTTTGTTTTTTAACTTAAAAAAAAAAAAAAAAAAACTAAAAAAAGGGGGCGGTGCGCCTGGGTGGCTCAGTGGGTTAAAGCCTCTGCCTTCAGCTCAGGTCATGATCCCAGGGTCCTGGGATCAAGCCCTGCATTGGGCTCTCTGTTTAGCATGGAGCCTGCTTCCCCCTTTCTCTCTGCCTGCCTCTCTGCCTACTTGTGATATCTGTCTGTCAAATTAAAAATCAAAAACAAAAACAAAAAAAAACCCAGACTGGAATATAGTAGTTTATTTATCAAAAACATTATACTTATTTGAGAGAGTGAAGGAGAAGAGAGAGCATGAGAGAGAGATCCTGAGCAGTGTGAGGGGTAGAAGGAGAAGCAGACTCTCAGCTGAACAAGGAGCCAGATGTGGGGCTCAATCTCAGACCTAAGCTGAAGGCAGACAGGTAACCAACTCTGCCACCCGGGCACACTGGAATATAGTAATTTAAATGAAAATTCTTAAATCACAGAGCATACTTCCAATTTGTGTGTGATTTACAGAAAAAGAATAATGAATCAAGTTGGTACGTCTCTTAAAGCCATATCACTTTCAATCACCAAAAAATGATAGGAAGAAGTTACTGAAAACAAGCTCCAATTGCATAATATTCCCAGGGCTTATGTTAGCAGTTTTGAGTATTATTAAGATGGATGTATATAGACCTACAAATCTCTCTGATGAAAACACATCTGAATGAAGAAAATATTAATCTTAAAATGCCGTAAAAGCTTGTATCGTTAATATGCCCTGACAATGGTGTTAGAGTTGTTTAGTTGTGCTTATCTAAAGCTTCCCATCTCGAGGCTAATGAAGATATCCCAACTGCTTTTCTGCAATGTCAGTAAAGAGCTTTAATAACCAGAGATTAATCAGTTTCTGAGGCAGAAATCTTTAGGGATATCAACCCCATTAAGGCAAGGAAAAGAAGTGGCAAAAATTTTTGCCACCAAATAGAAAAAAACAAAAAAACAGGCTAAGAGCACTTTTGCTCCTTAAAGAAATTGCAAGGGAAAGGGTCTTCGATTTAGTGGTGCATTCACTTAATTAAAATATAGTCAGGATTTTTATTTCCTTCTCAGTGTAAATCACTATTGAGAAAAGTATCTGTCACCTCTGATATTCCCTGGGCAATAAATTTAAATGAATTAAATCATTTCACTTATTCAGGAATTTGGAAGAGTGATAGGCACTTGCCAATGGACTGTAGAATTCCTGGCTCATTGATTTTTAGATGCCAGAGGAGATTGGAGAGGCTGTGAAATGATTTGAGTAGAAATAAAGAAGTAAATCATTCCAGACTAGATTTGCCTGTTTATCTTTTTTACCCTCTAATCAAACATGGATTATAATATTACATGTACATAGTAGTAAAATAACGTTAGTATAGATTGTTCTATCCTTCTGCTTAAAGCTTGTAAAGTCACCATAATTTTAAACTATAACTGAATTGGAATTTAGCCTTCAGTAGAATCCTTTTAAAATTCTGACATATCATTGATCAATCCAAGTCCCTTAAAACTAAGGTGGCTATCTAACTTATTATTTCAACAAGGCCACTTTTGAAGATGAAAGAAAGCTCTGGTCAGACTAGAATATATGGTCACTCTAAAACTGAAATATTAACAAATATGCCTAATATGACTATTGGTAGGAGTTGGCTCAATTCCTCAAAATTGTTTTTAAAGTATTGGCTAAGCTGCTGTGACAAACCAGGCAATAAAATACAGAGACTCTTACAGAACACACAAAGAACTGCAGGTAGTTCAGAATTCCCAGGAAGATCTATTTCTTTGTTCAACCTCCCCTTAGTTTTCTTGCTTTCCTTGGTTAAATGCGGTTTACCAGCAGCAAGACCATATTCCAGACTATGAAATGAGATACCAAGTACTTAGCTTTTAAGGAAGTGGCAAAAAATTGAATACTTTATTTCTACTTTCACTTCAGTAACAAGAGCTTAGTCATATGGCCATATGTAGCCTACTAGTTATCAGACCTATTAAAATGTGGATGTGGATGATGAGGGATATTCTATTACTAGAAGAATGGGAGTTAGACAGTGAGTGGTTTTTTTTTTTTTTTTACAAGATTGTTTCTCAAATATGATATGCTGAACCAGCAGAATTCCATGGACTGTTAAGTTGTATGGATCTGACCACCACCCTGTTATTCTGTATCAAAAATCTTTGAGAGTGAGAAACAGGAATGGACATTTACTACAAACTCAGGGTACTTATAGATATGTAAGATTGGAACTATAATCTTCAAATGATTATTTACATATCATGGCTTCATTTCATGTAAATAAAAGACAATTTAATTCTTCTTTTGCAAAACATGCTCCTCTTTTAAACTACACGCTATTCATTTTCACCTATACATAAATGAAATGAAAAAGATTATGTTGAACCATATTATTCTCCTTATGAACCACAACATTTTCATTACTATATTTCTGAAAAAAAAAAAAAAATGCTAACCAGAGTGGCTAGAAATGAGATTTCCACCATGATTAGTTGGACTTGTACTGATGTTAGTCTACTAATGTATGAAACAAAAAATAGCAAATCAAAAATTACCCTTCATACAAACTTTCAGTTATAAAATGAAAAAGGTCTGAGGATCTACTGTATAACTTGGTAATTATAATTAATAGCACTGTACTGTGTAATTTAAATTTTCTAAGAGAACTTAGAAACAAACAAACAAAAAAGAAAACAAAACAACAAACAAACAAAAACAATACCAAATAAGGAAAACGTGTAATGAAATGGGGATAGTACTTTACCTCTGTGGTCTTCTTCACACTTTTCCCAATCCCTTAAAAAATAACCTGAACCCAAAAACAGAAAATTATCAGACAAGTCTAAATTGAGAAGCACTCCACTAAATCCCTGATTAATATTCCTCAAAACTGTCAAAGTCATTAAAAACAAGGGAAGTCTGAAGAATTATGATAGCCAAGAGAAGTTTAAGGGGATCTAACAAATAAATGCACTATGGTATCCTGGATGAGATCCTGGACCAATACAAAGACTTTGGTAAGAACTAAAGGAATATGAATACTGTATTGACTTTAGTTAATACTGATGTACCAATTTGATTCATTAATTGTGACCAAAATATCATACTAATGTAAGATGTTAACAGTAGGGGAAACTGTGGGGGGGTGGTGCGGGTAGGTGTATATGAGAATTCTCTGTGCTATCTCCACAACTTTTCTGTAAATCTAAAAAGATTATAAAAACTTTATTGAAATAGATAGTCTTTGACAACTATTTTACTGTACAGCTTCTAATAAAATGGTTGGCATGAGTTTACAGGATATGTTTTACAAACACATTTATTAAAATTTTGGAATTTGGTTTCCTAATAAGATGTGCTTTTGCCTGGAAAAAGCACAACTGAGAACACTGAGGATTGGCAAGATGTGAGTCATCCTCCTTGTAATTATTCTTACTTACTCTGTGGGTAGAATGGCAGGGGTTTTCTCTTTGGTTTTTTCATGGCATTCAATAGAGTTCTTTTAAAAAAAATATTTATTTGGAAAAAAGAGAGAGAGAGAGAGAGAGAGCTCAAACAGGGAGAGGGACAGAGGGACAGACAGACTCCCTGCTGAGCACAAAAACTGAAAATGATGATCCCAGGATCCTGAGGTCCTGACCTGAGTCCAAGTCAGATGCCCAACTGACTGAGCCACCCAGGTGCCCCTCAGTAGAGTTCGATAAGTTGAAGGTATGCACAATGTGGTACCACTGTGCTTGGAGTCAGAGGAGGAAATTCCTTAAATTCTAAATGTATTGAGATTATTTGTACATATGTTAGTAAAACTCTTAATAAAGTGCTTTTGGAGAAAATTTAATGTGTACCTATAGGAATATTTGGGATGGGGACTGCCACAACATAGATTGATTGGGAGAGTGTTATGGCAGTTTGGGTATGAAATCATAATGTTGGTGTCAGTAGGATGGATAAGAAGATATTGATTTAAGAATGTCATGGAATCAATGGCAATGGAGAAAGAGGAGAAGAGAACAGGGGATAGAAGCAGGGTTTAAATTTGGTCACTCAGTGGATATTTACTGGCAATTTTTAAAAATTATTTTTATCAACCTATAATGTATTATTTGCCCCAGGGGTACAGGTCTGTGAATCAACAGGTTTACACACTTCACAGTACTCACCATATCACATACCCTCCCCAATGTCCATAACCCAATCACCCTCTCCCTACTCCCTACTCCCTTTCCCCAGCACCCCTCAATTTGTTTTGCAAGATTAAGTCTCTTATGGTTTGTCTCCCTCATAATCCTATCTTGTTTCATTTTTTTTTTCTTTCCCTACCCTCCACCACTCCCCACCCTGCCTCTCAAATTCCTCATATCAGAGAGATATGATAATTGTCTTTTTCTGATTAACTTATTTTGCACAGCATAATACCCTCTAGATCCATCCACATCATTGCAAATGGCAAGATTTCATTTCTTTTGATGGCTGCATGGTATTCCATTGTATATATAGACCACATCTTCTTTATCTATTCATCTGTTGATGGGCATCTAGGTTCTTCCCACAGTATGGCTATTGTGGACATTGCTGCTATAAACATTTGGGTGCATGTGCCCCTTTGGATCACTACATTTGTATCCTTAGGGTAAATACCCAGTAGTGCGATTGCTGGGTTGTAGGGTAGCTCTATTTTCAACTTTTTGAAACTCCATGCTGTATTCCAGAGTGGTTGCACCAGCTTGCATTCCCACCAACAATGTAGGAGTGTTCCCCTTTCTCCGCATCCATGACTGGAATGTTTGATAGAGAAAAAAAAAGTCAACGTAAAATCATAAAGTTAACTGTTGGTGGGAAAGCAAGCTGGTGCAACCACTCTGGAAAACAACATGGAGGTTCCTCAAAAAGTTGAAAATAAAGCTACCCTATGACCCAGCTATTTTACTACTGGGTGTTTACCCTAAAGTTACAAATGTAGTGATCCAAAGGGGCATGTGCAGCCGAATGTTTATAGCAGCAATGTCCAAAATAGCCAAACTATGGGAAGAACATAGATGTCCATCAACAGATGAATGGATAAAGAAGATGTGGTCTATATATACAATGGAATACTATATAGCCATCAAAAGAAATGGAATCTTGACATTTGTGACGACGTGGATGGAACTAGAGGGTATTATGCTTAGTGAGATAAGTCAGTTGGACAAAGATAACTATCATATAATCTCCCTGATATGAGGAAGTCGAGAAGCAATGTGGGGGGTTTGGGAGTTAGGAAAAGAATAAATGAAACAAGATGGGATCAGGAGGGAAACAAACCATAAGAGACTCTTAATCTTGCAAAACAAACTGAGGGTTGCTGGGGAAGGGGGATAGGGAGAGAGTGGTTGGGTATGGACATTGGGGAGGGTATGTGATATGGTGAGTGCTGTGAAGTGTGTAAACCTGATGGTTCACAGACCTGTACCCCTGGGGCTAATAATACATTACATGTTAAAATTTTTAAAAATTCCACCAAACAAAAAAATATAAATAAATAAATAAAGTTAGAAGTATTGTAGTTAGTAGATTTATTAGATTGGGTATCTTCAATCCACAAGATCTTTGTAGCCTTGTAGTCTTTGTAACCATTCAAATACTTAGTGTCCTAGCTTGTCAGTTTATTTAATTAGGACAGAAATTCTTTCCACCTGCCTTATGGAGTTGTGAGAATTAAGAAGAAAAAAATCCTAAAGAATTTTTGAGCTCTTCACTATATAACATTGCAAGAGTGGGGATTCACTAGAGCGTGAATTATAGCTTTGCCACAGGAAAAACAGGAGATTTTCAGTAACAGCAGGAGTGAAAGAATATGCTTCAAAATATGTACGTTTCCTGTATTATTACCTGATGATGTTATAAATAAATAAATTAAAAAAAATACATATTTATATATTGATATATTCATATATTGATATATATTGATATATATGTTGATATATTTATATATATTGATATAAACACTATGTATATATTGTTTTGAAGGTCTCTAATTCATAAATACACTTGAGAAATAGTATATTTCCCTATGGGTTTAATGTTTTAAATTTTTTAAGAATTTATTTATGGATCATCTCTGCTTTAAATCTTTATGACTGTAGCAAGCACTATCAACTCCCTCCTTTAAACTCCATCAAGTATGTGCACTCCCCAAATCCAGTACACATATCTTGAATATACTGATTTATATTATTAGTTATATTTGTCCATTTGCCTCTTTAGTGTGGTTTTGAAATTTTTATAAGGATTAAGTGTCATAGTACTAAATGAACACTAAAAAAATGTTTGATAAACTGTATGTGGATATTTAAATATCTGAATGCTGTACATGATGGTCACTTTGAGCAAACAACAAAACTGGGCTGCTTTCAGGGAACTGTTACTTTTTCAATGAATAAATCCCCAATGTTTTAATAATATTTACTGAAAATTCATTAAATCAATGAACTCTATATATTAACTTTAAATTATAATCCTTCAATTTGTTTTTTTTTTTTTTTTTTTTTTTTTTTTTTTTTTTAAGATTTTATTTATTTATTTGTCAGAGAGAGATTACAAGTAGGCAGAGAGGCAGGCAGAGGGAGAGAGGAGGAAGCAGGCTCCCTGCTGAGCAGAGAGCCCGATGCGGGACTCGATCCCAGGACCCTGAGATCATGACCTGAGCCGAAGGCAGCGGCTTAACCCACTGAGCCACCCAGGCGCCCGATCCTTCAATTTGTTAAATAATACCAAAGTTATTTAAATTTTTTGAAATGTCAAACCAGTGTAGATACCTTTATTATGCAGAACCCTGTACTATTATACATTTTTATGAATATCTCCTATGTCAAAACAGGATTGTGTCACACATAGCTGTATGGGAAAACAAACAAACAAACAAAAAATGTCTTATAAATTATCCATACTCAGTGGACAGCTGATGGAAATAAAGTCTAGTTCTTATATTTATAGGAGTTGGAGGAGTGGGGAAAAAACTAATAACTCACAGATGATTTGCCCATGATAGGATATACAAAAAAAAAAAAAAAAGGTATTTGGAAAATGTAATTCAAACTATTTAGGGGGATGATCTAAACTCTATCAACTGCAGCCTAGAGGAGATTATAAGACACATTGTCTATCACAGTTTTCTGCATCTGAAATCTAACATCACCAGAAACCATAAGGGAGACTATTTTCGAATCCTAAATGCTGCACAGCTTAGCACAAGATGTATACCTCTGGTTGCATCACTATCTTTTTTCTTTGAATGCTACTTTTGGAAGTACTATACTATTACAGTCATACATTTCTAGCTCCAGGTTAAAAAAAAAATGTGTATATCACTTTAGAATGAAGAATAGCAAAAACCTCTGGAAGAAGATTCAGAAGGAGTTATATGAATGCCAAAGAAATTATAAATTAGGACAGTGTTCTCCGAAAATCAGTTGGAAGGCCTTGCCCCAAGTTACATACAGCAATCACAAATACTGTTTATTTCTAGAGGCTAAAATCTGTGACTTGATTATCTTTTCCTACAAAGTATCTCCTGCAGTTTTTGCAATTGTGGTCAATTACTACTTCTTATTTATTGAGTATATTGAGTAATTAAGTTACAATTTGTACACTAAGTTATGGAGGAGAATATCTGAGTAACAAGTAGACTTGCAGGTGAATATATAGAAAAACTGAAGGTGAAAATTAAATATGAAAATTATGTTCACTATAGAAAAGAGAACTTTGAAATATTTTCTGATTTTGGTTATCTGACTAACTGAATATTTGGTCTATTGAGAAAATTTTTTTTTCAAGTGTGATAATGCTGTTTGCAATTCAGCTAATTAAAAGGAGTAATCTTTAAAAATATGTACTAAATTTTTTGTGAATAAACAGATAAACTCCCTTGCAGTAAGGGGAAAGGATGTGTGGGGATATAAGTGGGACAAAATGATTTTAATTTGATGCAGATAAGGATTTATTACAGTCTGAGTACTTCTTTGTATTTTGAAGTTCTCCATTATATAAAAGATTCAATATATAAAAAAATAAAGAGAAAACAGATAATTAGGATATAATTTTATCAATACAATTTTTAATATTGCTTATTTGAGTTGTCAGTTTATACTTCCTAACCTTTGTAATAGTGTTTTACTCATTCTTTTGAGTTTTGTGAGTAGATCACTAAAGTATCTGCAAATATTTTGGTACCCGATTTCCAAAACTAAGCTTATAATATGAATTACCTGCCTTGTGTTAATTCTAGAATTTCCAAAACAGTTCCATGGAATAAGGAAACTATGTTCCACAAAACATATTTTTGTTACATGAATGACTGGATAAATTAGTGGAGTGATATTAGACTTCTGTGTCTTATTCCTGGCTTCAGTGATGATCTTTCACTTATTTGACATTAAGAATAATGAGGGGTACCTGAGAGGCTCAGTGGGTTAAAGCCTCTGCCTTCGGCTCGGGGCATGATCCCAGGGTCCTGGGATCGAGCCCCACATCAGGCTCTCTGCTAGGCAGGGAGCCTGCTTCCCTTCTTCTCTCTCTGCCTCTCTCTCTGCCTACTTGTGATCTCTCTCTCTGTGTCAAATAAATAAATAAAATCTTAAAAAAAAAAAAGAATAATGATGAAAACTATGACATAACAGATAGCGGAGCAAAGGTACTTTTTCTACATGAATGTTGGAATTCCCTTTTTAATTATACCAGACAATGATTATAAGACTAAACTGAAGTTATGCAGAATTCCAAAGTAAGAGAAGACAAGAGCTATCATTAAACACGTTTCCAGGTTTGTTGTTGTTGTTGTTGTTATTGTTGTTTAGATTTTATTTATTTATTTGACAGATAGAGATCACAAGTAGGCAGAGAGGCAGGCAGAGAGAGACGGAGAAGCAGGCTCCCCGCTGAGCAGAGAGCTGGATTAGGGACTCGATCCCAGGACCCTGGGATCATGACCAGAGCCAAAGGCAGAGGCTTTAAACCACTGAGCCACCCAGGCACCCCACTTTCCCAGGTTTTAAACAGAGAAAATTTCTCTAAAAGTGGGAAGGTTCAGAAAAACCGCTTTATGTTTTTCTAACAATAATCGTTTGTCTAAAAAGTAACTCAGAAAATTGAATGTACTTCAGTATAAATATACATTAATATGCCTTAACCAATGGAACAAGAAAGTAATTTGAAACATTTAGAGAGGATCCTTATTTATAGCACTGTTCTCAGACCTGAGGTCCATTCTCTCTCTTTTTTTAAAATTTTTTTTTTAAATTTCTTTTCAGTATACCAGAATTCATTGTTTATGCACCACACCCAGTGCTCCATGCAATACATGCCCTCCATAATACCCACAAAAAGTCTCACCCAACTTCCGATCCCTCGCCCCTTCAATACCCTCAGATTGTTTTTCAGAGTCCATGGTCTCTGGTTCATCTGTATATTCTATTTCAAAGTATTCAACTTAAAAATATAAAACATATACTTCTTTTTTTTTTTAGATTTTATTTATTTATTTATTATTTTATTTATTTATTTATTTATTTGGCAGACAGGGATCACAAGTAGGTGGAGAGACAAGCAGAGTGAGAGAGAGAGGGAAGCAGGCTCCCTGTTGAGCAGAGAGCCCGATGTGAGACTCGATCCCAGGACCCTGAGATCATGACCCGAGCCGAAGGCAGCTTCTTAAAATGTATTTAAATTATTGCAGTGTTTTGTTGCATTAAATTACAAGATTAATGGAAAAATATTCCTTTGAAGTTTTTTTTTTTTAATACACAAGGCAATATGGCATCTGCTCAGTTGTTATTATTGTGCTACATTTCTTTTTTTTAATTTTTTATTTTTTAATTTTTTTATAAACATGTATTTTTATCCCCAGGGGTACAGGTCTGTGAATCGCCAGGTTTACACACTTCACAGCACTCACCAAAGCACATACCCTCCCCAATGTCCATAACCCCACCCCCCCTTCTCCCAACCCCCCTCCCCCCAGCAACCCTCAGTTTGTTTTGTAAGATTAAGAGTCACTCATGGTTTGTCTCCCTCCCAATCCCATCTTGTTTCATTGATTCTTCTCCTACCCACTTAAGCCCCCATGTTGCATCACCACTTCCTCATATCAGGGAGATCATATGATAGTTGTCTTTCTCTGCTTGACTTATTTCGCTAAGCATGATACGTTCTAGTTCCATCCATGTTGTCGCAAATGGCAAGATTTCATTTCTTTTGATGGCTGCATAGTATTCCATTGTGTATATATACCACATCTTCTTGATCCATTCATCTGTTGATGGACATCTAGGTTCTTTCCAGAGTTTGGCTATTGTGGACATTGCTGCTATGAACATTCGGGTGCACGTGCCCCTTTGGATCACTACGTTTGTATCTTTAGGGTAAATACCCAGTAGTGCAATTGCCGGGTCATAGGGCAGTTCTATTTTCAACATTTTGAGGAACCTCCATGCTATTTTCCAGAGTGGTTGTACCAGCTTGCATTCCCACCAACATGTAGGAGGGTTCCCCTTTCTCTGCATCCTCAACAGCATCTGTCATTTCCTGACTTGTTGATTTTAGCCATTCTGACTGGTGTGAGGTGATATCTTATTGTGGTTTTGATTTGTATTTCCCTGATGCCGAGTGATATGGAGCACTTTTTCATGTGTCTGTTGGCCATCTGGATGTCTTCTTTGCAGAAATGTCTGTTCATGTCCTCTGCCCATTTCTTGATTGGATTATTTGTTCTTTGGGTGTTGAGTTTGCTAAGTTCTTTATAGATTCTGGACACTAGTCCTTTATCTGATATGTCATTTGCAAATATCTTCTCCCAGTCTGTCAGTTGTCTTTTGATTTTGTTAACTGTTTCCTTTGCTGTGCAAAAGCTTTTGATCTTGATGAAATCCCAATAGTTCATTTTTGCCCTTGCTTCCCTTGCCTTTGGCGATGTTCCTAGGAAGATGTTGCTGCGGCTGAGGTCGAAGAGGTTGCTGCCTGTGTTCTCCTCAAGGATTTTGATGGATTCCTTTCGCACATTGAGGTCCTTCATCCATTTTGAGTCTATTTTTGTGTGTGGTGTAAGGAAATGGTCCAATTTCATTTTTCTGCATGTGGCTGTCCAATTTTCCCAGCACCATTTATTGAAGAGGCTTTCTTTTTTCCATTGGACATTCTTTCCTGCTTTGTCGAAGATTAGTTGACCATAGAGTTGAGGGTCTATTTCTGGGCTCTCTATTCTGTTCCATTGATCTATGTGTCTGTTTTTGTGCCAGTACCATGCTGTCTTGATGATGACAGCTTTGTAATAGAGCTTGAAGTCCGGAATTGTGATGCCACCAACGTTGGCTTTCTTTCTCAATATCCCTTTGGCTATTCGAGGTCTTTTCTGGTTCCATATAAATTTTAGAATTATTTGTTCCATTTCTTTGAAAAATATGGATGGTTATTGTGCTGCATTTATGTACATATGCACATACATATTATAGTGCTACATATTGTTATATTGTGCTACAAATATGTAGTCACTTCTTTTCAGGGACAGAGAAAATATTAAGTCAACTTCTTAGTATAATGTGTTGGTTGCTTTCAGAGGAATTTTTGTTTTCTGAATGTTTAAACTCTTAATTCACGGCTATTAAAAAAACATTTTTCAGGATGCCTGGTGGCTCAGTTGGTTAAGTATCTGCCTTTGGCTCAGGTCATGATTCCAGGATCCTGGGATTGAGTCTCAGATTGGGCTCCCTGCTAGCTGGAAAGTCTCCGTCTCCCTCTGCCTGCCTACTTATTCTCTCTCTCTCTCTCTCTCTGACAAATAAATAAATAAATAAATAAAATCTTATTTTTTTTTCTTAGAACATCAGTAAATCTGTAATTTCAATCGAATATCCACTTTACCAATTAGTAATGAGACCAAATTTAATTACAGTGATTCAAACTTTACCAAAATGATAATAGATATAATTTCTGATTTAATAAATAACTACTTCAGGGGCATCTTGGTGGCGCAGTTGGTTAAGTGTCTGCCTTCATCTCGGGTCATGAACCCCAGGGTCCTGAGATCAGATCCATGTTGGGCTCCCTGCTCAGCAGGGAGCCTGCTTTTCCCTCTCCCTCTGTATGCCCCCTGCTTGCATTCTCTCACTTTCTCTCTCTCTCTCAAATAAACAAAATTAAAAAAAAAAAAGGAATAGGAACTTCTCCAAAAACAAGTACAAAAGTAATAATCAACACACATACTAGTGTACTTAATAAAATAAATATTTTTGAAGGTTTGTAATACTTTGTGTTTGCTTAAATATTCTAAGAAGACAATATTTAAAATTAAGAGAAACAAATATAATTAGGTTTTTGACATTGAAACATTTTTGGAAAAAATAGAATAGAACCTTTAGATTTGGTGGAACTTCAGGTGGTTGATATTAAAGTCTAAACTAGAATATAATTGAAATATTTATTACAGGCCTAGCTAGATACTTAACAGTTGAACTTTCTCCCTTTGCAAGTCCATGTGTTCTAAAACTCATAAACATTGAATGTGATGCTTAAAAAAGCCTCAGATATCATCTTTCTTTACAGAGTCAGAACTAGAACATGGTTCTTCTTATTCGCTAAATAATACCTTGTAGACAGTGTTCTCTTTTTGATAATAGTTCAAATAGCTACATTGTGTTCGTTGTCTTTCTGTGATCTGGTGTTATAAGAAGAATGCAAAGGAAACTATATGAAGTGTATATAGGCACTTAAAGTTTTATACCTGTCTTGGCATAGGGTAGTGTTTTCTAAATTTCCACCAAAATGAACAAAGTTAAAATTATATTGTTTTAATGAACCACATTCAGTGTTTAGCAAATTTTAACTTTAAAGGGAAACATTCTGGGACACCTGGGTGCCTCAGTCAGTTAAGAATTCTGCCTTTTGCTCAGGTCATAATCCAGGGTCCTGGGACCAAGTCCCACATGAGGCTCCCTGCTCAGTAGGGTGCCTGTTTTTCCCTCTGCCTGCCTCTCCCCCTGCTTGGGCACACTCTCCCTGTGTCTGATAGATGATAGATGATAGACAGATAAATGATAAATGGAAACATTCCATTTTAAAGATTTGACAGTACTCTGAAGTGAACTGTATTATCCCTAAAATTGACAGATTCTAAGGGGAAAAAATGTCATTGAGGTGCTTCAGAGTATTCTTATATATATTTGATAGTGAAGCCATAGCCAAATCTCTGCCTCAGAAATGACTCACAGTGGACAAGTTGCTTGAGGAAAGTAACACAAAAGGAAATGACCTGCATTAGTCTCTAGAAATCAGTAAGTCCAAATGATGTTCTGAGTTAATAATCTGGAAACAAATGTGAACACTGGGAGGATCTCAGGCTTGCAGAAAGATGCTGACTGGAATTGGGACCAAAATTAATGTTAACAAAAGAAAAGGAAATGGAGAATGGGTTTGTCTAGAAAATTGTGGATCTGTATATATAAACAAAGAATGGAAGTATGGCTAATAGGGTTGGTTTAATGGAAGAATCACAGAGAAATATTTCTAGTCTCAGATTCCTTCAAATAAACAAAATAAAAACATTGTTCTTTTGGAAAATTAGTTTCATGTGCCACTTGGAAATACAGACATACTATGAAAATAAATGTTTTAACTCTGATGCAATAGAAAGGAACTTTTTTTTTTGGACTACTGCAAAATAATTTTAAGCAAGTATGTTACATAAATATTTAAACAAATACATTACTGTCTTGCATTCTGTATGACAGTTGATTTGTGATTATTATTTGGATAATAAAAAATCAAATCATTTTCATTGGGTTTTAGCATAAATCATGTATATTCTTTGGTTTTTTTTAATTTTTTAATTAAAAATTAAATTCATTAATTCATTTTTTTACTGAGTGTCATATATTCGTTGATTAGATATTTATATTTCTTACTTTATTTATGTTAATATATAAATCAACTGTAGAGGTTTGTTTGACTTTTTAACTGACTGAGCCACCCATATACCCCAAGGTTTGACTTTAGATTCTGAGGGGCAGAATATACCCAATGATATCCATCTATCTATTTATCTATATCTATCCATCTTTCTATCAATCATTGACTATATGATTCATTGACTATATGAATCATTGACTATTGCTAGTTTATAGTGTGCGTGTATCACTATAAATAGCCATAAGCATTGAAATATATACTTGAATAGCTAGCTAGCTAGCTAGCTAGCTAGATATTTGAATAATCAATTCTTACTTATATAGGAAACAAAGTACTGAAGACATGTCTGTCTGATGACTTTGACATCAAGAAGGAAAAGCACATTATTTTCTCATATTTAATACTGTAATCGTGTTAAAAAGATAAAGATGGGATTAATTACTGAAATACTTTTATCCAATTTATTTAGGCTTTTTGTCTCTAAGTCCATCATGATGAGTTATTTACAAATCTCTAACAGGCAGCAAAAGAGATCCTAAAACTTGTTTGAGTGAGATATTGAAATTAACAATATTACATAATTGTTGTCATGGGATTATTATCTCTCTCTTTCTCTCTCTCCTTTTCTTTTTTTTTTTTTTAATTTACCAAAGTATCAATTAGAAGTCTTGTTCTGAACATATCAAAACTACTAAACTAATATAATCAACTTCTTATTTTATAAGAATTTTAACATTAAGATGAAACATTGCTACAACAGCTCTCTATAACATCATCTGGTAAGAATGTCACTAAATGGGGCATCTGGGTGGCTCAGCTGGTTAAGCCACTGCCTTTGGCTCAGGTCATGGTCCCGGAGTCCTGGGATCGAGTCCCACATGGGGCTTCCTCTGCTCTGCGGGGAGCCTGCTTCTCCTTCTCCCTCAGCCTTTCCCCCTGCTTGTGCTCTCTCTCTCTGTCAAATAAATAAATAAAATCTTTTTTTTTTTTTAATTTCCAGCATAACAGTATTCATTATTTTTGCACCACACCCCGTGCTCCATGCAATCCGTGCCCTCTATAATACCCACCACCTGGTACCCCAACCTCCCACCCCCCGTCCCTTCAAAACCCTCAGATTGTTTTTCAGAGTCCATAGTCTCTCATGGTTCACCTCCCCTTCCAATTTCCCCCAACTCCCTTCTCCACTCTAAGTCCCCATGTCCTCCAAATAAATAAAATCTTTAAAAAAAAAAAAAAGAATATCACTAAATGATTTTGAAAATATTTGGAATAAAATGGTAATGATACTCATATTATTAACCACACTATAAATATGAGTTAAAATAAAGATCTTTGGTGCTCTTAACAAAAAATATAATGTTTTACAATTTGTCAATACTGCAGTTTATATTTACTAACATTAAAATGTATTTTCTACTCTGGAGCTAATAATAAATTATATGTTAATAAAAAATAAAAATATACTTTCTGGGATGCCTGGGTGGCTCAGTTGAAATCAAGAGTGTCCAACTCTTTATTTCATCTCAGGTCATGATCTCAGGGTGGTAAGACCAAACCCTTCATGGAGCTGCACACGGGGCATGGAGCCTGCTTAAGATTTTGTCTCTCCCTCTTGTCCCTACCCTCCACTCAAGCTCTCTCTCTCAAAAAAAAAAAAAAAAAAAAAAAAAAAAATATATATATATATATATATATATATATGCGTGTGTCCACACACACACATTTTTCTAACATATAAAACATGAAAAGAACAATTTTTAAGTGTGTGCTCAAAGGGACAAATTCTCAAAAATGAGACCAATTTAGAAATGGTTAAAAAAAAATGAATAGTCAGAATGCAAATGGTACAGATAAAATTTCAGAAGAAATATTGGCTAATGACATATATAATTGCCAGTTATATATCCTAGGAGAGACTTTTAAACTAAGTTCAATTTGACATGTGCACCTAATAAAATGCTCTAAACTATCATAATATAAGTTGATATAAAATAGTATATCTAAGTAAGTATGATTTTATGTAGATTTGATGATAGTTTATATACAAAGATTTACTTAAATCTGCTTCTACAGGATTATTAAATCATATCACCTCTATATTCAGGAATAAATATACTGTAACTATACTAATTCTAAAAATATTACCTTGTGAAAATGAAAGAAATATTTAATTAAAACATGGTAACTCTTGGATTTTGTCTCTTCTGTGATTTTGAATATTTATTTTACAGATCCACATAAAGGGTTATTGGTGTAAAGAGAATGTTAAAAATAACAAGAATATCTACATATAGAATAATCTGGAAATACATTGTTCCAAAAAACTAGAAGTTACTTTCTTATACTGTCTCTCACTTCAATAAAAAGAATATTAAAGATATATATCAAAATGTACTTTCTTTATGCTGTCTTAAAGGCAATGTGGGTACACCATGACTTATAAGACCTCCCTCCAATGTTGTTTCTATATTCAGAGATCTCTTTTTCCCAGGCACAGTTTAGCTTCTATTTTGTTACATTAAAATGTAATGTCCTGTATAAACAAATAGAATACATCCCTTATTTTATTTTTTTAATTTTAATTTAATTTTATTTTTTTTAAAGATTTTATTTATTTGCCAGAGAGAGACAGTACACACAAGCAGGCAGAGAGGCAGGCAGAGGCAGCGAGAGAAGCAGGCTCCCTGCTGAGCAAGGAGCCCGATGCGGGACTCGATCCCAGGATCCCGGGATCATGACCTGAGCTGAAGGCAGCGGCTTATCCAACTGAGCCACCCAGGCATCCAAATACATCCCTTATTTTTTAAAGTGAATGTTTAAAACAGAGAAAAAATTCATTTATATCATAATTAACTTTTTTTCCCCAAATTAGAAAATCTATAGATATATACTTTGATTTCTTGTTTTTATTAGGATGAGTTTTCTAATTATTATATAATATACTTAGGCACATTCTTGTTCTAATGCAACATATTTTTTAAATATACATTTAAATTATATTTAATTCTCTTATCAAAATGCAATTAATATTAATAACTACCGATTGGGTGCAATACTCTTTTCAAATAACACATTGGTATTAAGCATAGAATTCCTAAGATCAGGTGAAGCATAGAATTCCTCAACTTCACTCTTCCAAGTAACTTTGTACTTATGAAACCTTTATTTTTTTTTTAACATTTTATTTATTTATTTTTATTTGACAGAAAGAGATCACAAGTAGGCAGAGAAGCAGACAGAGAGAGAGGGGGAAGCAGGCCCCCTGTAGAATAGAGCCCAATGTGAGGGGCTTGATTCCAGGACCCTGAGATCATGACCTGAGCGTAAGGCAGAGGCTTATCCCACTGAGCCACCCAGACACCCCCTTATGAAACCTTTATGAGCCTAATAAATAGCCATGAAGTTTCTCCCTAAACTTATAGCTGAATATGCTGCCTTTCTTATATTTTTTTTCCACTAGAAATTATAACTTTAGGAATTCGTCACTTTCAGAATGATGGCCAAAGTAGGACACATTTTGTCATCAAAAATAATTTAAGGCCTTATATTTTCAATACTTTAGAAATGATTGTTCTGAAATGACAATTTTATTTGAAAGAAAAGATACAATGGCTCTATATTCATAATGAAGGCTTAGCGAGGGTGAATATAACCTAAAAAGAAACATTGATATATTAAAAACATCAAGCAAACATTGGATACAGAGCTGTAACCTGGGTAAAGCAAAGAGCAAATGGTTAGTTAGTTGATGGAAAGTTTATTTCAATTGTATAAGAAGTGGTTAAAGCAAAGAAACTTTGTGGTATGGACTGGGAATTTTAGATTTTATGTTAGGCTTAAAGGAGGCAACCTTAAATTTAAGGTGGCATAATACAGTAGCAATTAGCAGGAGCAAGTTACACGATGAAGGTCTTTGTTTGTCTGCATAGAATGAATTTCCCACTCTCATGGTGGCTTTCTAATATAGGAATAATGACTTAAGAATTTCTGGTAATAAGGTATTCTCTTTGACCTACTGATTATTTAGTAGTGTATTATTTAATTGCCTAAATTCTTGACACATTTATTTAGACTAACCTTGTTTTATTCAAGGTAGTGTTAAAAATAATAAATAAAAAACTTCTGTGAGGGTTGATAGATTGGGCACCTTTGTGACTTACCGGCCTATTTTCTTTGCAAGTATCTTTGTTAGTCATCTTTCGACTTTGTGTTAGTTTAATTAAAGTTATATAATTTAATCTAAAAATTCACTCAATAGGGAACATGTAAGGGAAAAAAGTCCTAGTATGCTAAGAGCATACCAATGAGTGAGGACCTCAGTAAAAATCATTCTAGGTTTGGAGCCCTCACTCTTTCAGTTTATCTCTTATATTTTGTATGTTGCATAGTCACAGATATGAGTGTGAGCACTAGTGACAATCTACATATTAACCATTAGAGAAATGTATTGTCCTCCAACATTTAGACCAAAAAGAAATTTAAATAACTGTGCTAATAATTTATTTTTGCTGCTCAGAGGATCATCTTGCACATCTGTTTCCAGTTGTTTTCTGTTTTCAGAAAACAGATTCTGAGAGGGAAAATAAAAGCATTAGAGAAATATAAGAATTATTTTCTTAAGACTAACACTTATAGAAAGAATCAGGATTGGTCATGGGTAGAATGGGGGAAAGATTGCCTTATCCAGGGTTTCTGCTGACCCCAAAGTAAGATCTGAAACATGTTTGGCCCTTCAGGAATCGCTGTGAATTATAGCAAAGGACTTAGGACTTGGTGAGAAGTCCCACATAAAGTATATGACCTTAGGTGAGGAGATTCTTTTCAGCAGTGACAGTTCATAAAGAACTCTTGACATCATAGGGCTATTTGCCAGCAGGTGGGTTCTGAAAGGGGGTCTGGACAGCACATCATAGAATCCACTATAGCTTTCCATATATGGTACTTTTAAAAAGCTTACAAAATGCCATTGAATTATGGCAACAAATGATCTAAGCATGAAGTTTCATATATATATTTGGTATTTGTATAATCAGTGTTAAAACTTGAGGTTAAAACTTCAACAATAAATTAATTCGCTCAATGATTTACAAATCTGATATATGTCAACCATTTTCCTGAGGATGCAGATATCGATAAAGCAGGACCCTTCAGCCTGGTCAGGAGACACTAGCATGCAAATAGGTAGCTGTAATAAAACATTGTAGATACTATGGTAGAAGCATGTATCAAGTTTAGGGCAAAGACAGTAAGTATTCTATGTAGGAGATAAATAGGGAATCTGGTAAAATTTTATAGCAGAAATAACCTTTGAACTGATTATTAAAAGAACAAGAAACGTTGCCTGAACAAATGATGGGGGGAAAAAAAGAGTATTTATTATAGACATTAGAATGAATTTGGTAGGCACTGGACAGCATGTGCAGGGGGCAAAATGCATTGGAGGAGTGAGGGCAACACAAACTGGGACGTATAGTCACATATTAGGCCCTGGAGAGCCTGAAGTCTTTTTCCAGGAGTGAGAACTTTGCCTATGACAAATAGGAGAGTCATTGAAGGATTTTACACAGGGATAAGTATGACAAAGTTTAAACTTTAGAAAGACCATTCCTGAAACTATATAAAGAATTAAAGAGAAGACTAGTTAGTAGAATGTTAGTGAAGAAATTGTAAAAGTATTAAATAAAGTGATAAAAGGAGGATTTAAAAATTAAAAAGGAAACATTAAAGAACTATGTCAACAAAAGAAAAATTTAAATTTGTATTTTCATATCAGTTTTTCTATCCAAAAATAATGTACTCTTTTCTAATTATTCAATTCTAATTCAGTGAGATTTTGAAATTTACTTAATAAATTTATGATTTACCTTTCATTGTCAAGAGAGCAAACCTGAGTCACCTGACTTCTTTCTTCCCTGACAATAATCTTCTGGGAAATAGATTGCAAACCAGCTGTTCAGTCCCTTTATTCTCAGAGATGATATGATGATCATCATTTGGCACATTAAAAAAAAATTAGATTACTCCTCAGGTTATATTTCCATAAATGAAACTCTTTTGGGGCACCTGAGTGTCTCAGTCATTAAGTGTCTACCTTTGGCTTAGGTTATGATCTTGGGGACCTGGGATCAAGACATGCATCAGGTTCCTTGCTCAGTGGGGAGGCCTGCTTCTCCCTCTCCCATCCCCCCTGCTTGTGTTTCCTCTCTCTCTCTGTGTCTCTCTCTGTCAAATAAATAAATAAAATCTTTTAAAAAAATAAATGAAACTCTTTTGTTTTCATACAGGTTTTGAAAGGTTTTGCAAAGTTGCTTTCCATGAAATTTTTCTGAATTTTCATTGCAATCAACTGCATATAATAGCACTACTACTGCAGCATTGATGAAGTTAGTATTAATTTAAACTACTTCTGTTGCTTAATTGATATAAACCTTTTTATCTAGGTTATTATATGATTTGAACTCAGTAAGTCAAAATCGTATTTCAACCTTATTCTCTTTTCCATAGGATTTCTAATCTATTTTGTGAGCTCCTTGTTTGTCTCTCTTTGGCAAAGTTAGAGCAGGATCCATAACTTTCTCCATAATGTTTACATATTTAACATATATTCTCTTTTACTTTTTTCCCTTAAATCTGTGTCCAGTATAACCATCATAACTCTAAACTTCATTTTACTAAGAGATTGATCTATTCTCCAGATTGGGTATCTTCAAGTCTTGGAAGGTGCAGTGCAAGATGGGAATGAATTCTTCAATTTCCCTTACTCAACTCCTAGCCGATTACCCAGCTCCTGCATCTGACTTCTTCACTGTCATGCTTTTGGGGAGGTATCATTAAAGAAAAAAAAAAAAAGTGGAACATACTCTTTGCTCTGGTGTTTATGATCTGATTTTAATACATAAATCTAACTCTTTCTTAGGGGACAACTGATTCCCCTCACCCCGGAAATACTCTTTTTAGTATCTTCCAGTTACAAATCCCCAGATCCAAATACGTCTTCTCCAGATCTTCCATTATTCCCTGAGAATTCCCTGAAATCAGTGATTTGTCCTTTTTTTCTTTTTTTTTTAATTCTCAGATGATATTCTTAGAAATATTCCCTCTCAAGATGCCTCCAGACCATGTGATCCCCTTACTCAGGTACCTTTGTCTCTAAGTTGGTGGAAATATTGCTTTTTCCCAATGCACTACCACCCCTCAGTCTCTGCTTTACATCTCACTCCATTTAGCTACAGCCTCTCATGTCATCTTTATGATCCATGGACTGAAACGCTCTGAGTAGTGATGCTCTTGAAGGACCTGTCTCTGGCTTAATGGTTAGGAGAAACACACTCCTCCTGCCTCTTCCCTATAGATAAGGGTAGACTGTACCACACATACTGACAAATCCTTGCAAAATAATCTTCTTCCTTGATTTTTCTTTGTCCCTTAAAACCAGGTTGCCAGGGGAACCTGGGTGGCTCAGTGGGTTAAAACCTCTGCCTTTGGCTCAGGTCATGATCCCAACGTCCTGGAATTGAGCCCCACGTTGGGTTCTCTGCTCGGCAGGGAGCCTGCTTCCCCCTATCTCAATGCCTGCCTCTGTGCCTACTTGTGATTTCTGTCTGTCAAATAAATAAGTAAAATCTTAAAAAATAAAAAAAAACAGATTCCCAATTACTTTACAGAACTTTTTTGATGATCTCTAAGAACATCTGTATAGGTGGTCTTAACATCTTACATATGATATGGGGGTATTCAACAATTACTGTATTTCTGTTAGATTTGGAGTTGCTGGAGAAGCTTTGAGAAAATGAATAACAATGAAAATCCAGTTACACTTGATTTCATTTTTCTTTACTAAATCTCTTTCATCTTGATTGAATTATCTGTATTTTTACCTGAACCTTTTTTTTTTTCCTTTAAGAACTTAATTAATTGCATTTTATATTTCTTCATGGTGTTGCTATTTGGTTTCATCAGGGACTTATTAAGTGGGTATATTCACCTTCAGAAGTTGTCATTGATTCTTTCAGCTTACTTAGTAGTAGGCACTGAAAGAACAATTCACTGCTGCTTATTTTAATTTTTTCTAGAATAGAGCTCTAAAATCCTCTGAAAGAGAAATGCTGAATTTATGTACTGGTTGGCTTATGCACCTTTGAAAGCAAGTAATCTAATTCTATACTTAAATGCATCTAGAAATCTAGAACTAAAACTTCTATTGCACAAGATTTTTAGTTATATATATTGTATATTTAAAATACATAGAGTGGATATTATTATAATAGGGGAAAATGGTGCATAAAGATTCGCCACTTATTTTTTATAACTAAATACTATTTAGGTCTTGAATCTCATTTTTATTATAAAAGAAAAGCAATTCTTGAAAATTCAAAGTGAAATCCATTTTTTCCATTTTTCCTTTGTTTTCCTTGGCATAAGGAGTTCAAGATATCACCCTCACTATTCTTCTTTTCTTCCTGAATAAGACTTAGACTTGAGTAAATGCTGGGAAGAAATAAAAGTCTTGCAAAGAGCTGTGTTGTTATGACAGATATGAAAATGCAACACTCAGATTCCTCTTCAGGAAAGGACTTGCTGCCTAGCTATAATGAGGATGGTTAGTTAAGAACCTCAATCTTTATCTCAGCTGTTGAGTCCAGGTATCACTATTTTCAGGATAGACCCTGCTAAGCAACACAGTAGTATCCAGGTATCCAGCCAATAAAAACAATGTGGTCTTCTAAAGATCTAGTCATTTCTACCTGAAATGGATCTAATTGTTTGTATTTGCTTTGAAGATTTCTGCTGGATTGATGGGGACTTTGTTAATAATCATCTCCACTACTAAGGGCTGCCGCTGTCTTGTTTCCTCAGTCTTGTTTCCTCTCTTTCACTAGTGTTATTCCTCAATAAATATTTGTGCTCCTAACTATATCTCCGTGTCTGCTTCCCTGGGTATTCAAAACTAGCATACCTCCTGTATATAAGGAGGACTTCTATGGTTTCTTCTTGGATACTATTTTTCCTATGTCTGAGTTTGCTACCAATGAAATTTAGTGATTTATCTGCTCTGTTGGTTCTTTGGTCTTTTTCTTGATTTCATCCTTGATGAAGGAGCTTTGATCCTTCTGATTGGGATCATGATCTTCAAAGAAATACAGCTGCCAATTTCTTGATCTGACTTAGAGGCCTCACCAATTCCACATGCCCATTCCTTCTTTTCCTTACTCCTCATGGGAAGTATAAGAAACTTTTGTGTATGGAAAATTCAGGGGAGGAATGACTTGGTAGCTTTTTCTAAATATGAGTTGATACAGTGTCTGGTATAAAGTTACTGCTATGCTTTACGTTCAGTGTTATTAATGGTAGTTTATCTTCACAAAAATAGTTGCTTTCCCTGACGTCAACAAAAAAAGAAAGCAAAATTTTTCTCAGATCTGGTTCACTTTGCTTTATGTTTCTATTTCCTGATACCTGAGACTAGAGCCTGAGGCAAATATTTCCTACTCACAATTCTTTGCTTCTTCTTTCCCAATCATCCTTTTTAATGAGAAGTGTTATCACTTGGCTGAATTGTAGGATAATGGATATATATTGAGAGCAGGGCAGAGAAAACCTGCCTCAGCTATTTCAGAACAGCCTCCTATGTTTGTCTTCCTAAGATCTCTGTGCCTTATAGGTGAATTTGCTTGTACCATATGTTATTTTGAAGAGTATATTTGCCTGCACTCTATATTGCTCCCAGTACTCTTAGCAGGCTCTCCTCTTTCCTTACCCAACTCTGAAGCTCACATGAGAATACAAACTGAGCATTGCATAAAGATAATCTTTGATGTTTTAAAAAAGCAGATTAAGAAAATACTATTATTCATTTTGTTGCTGTATTTTTCAGTTAAACATTTTAATACCCTTTCATGTGGATACTTACAAAAAGAAAGGAAAGAAAAGGAGAGAAAGTGAAAGGAAAGGAAAAGAAAATGGAAAGGAAGGAAAGGGAGAGAAAGGGTGGAAAAGACAGAGGGAGGGAGAGGAAAAAAATGCAGAATTAGGAAACTATGTTTGCTTAAAACCGGCAAGAAATTTAGGCTGGGGATGGGCCTGAGAGGTAGTTTTACAGACATAAACTCAAGAGTATAAAAAATTTGATTTCTTGGTATGTATAGTTATAACAATATTTATTTCACAGTAATTTCACTTAACTGTTAAACCCACATTTCTATTGATGTTTTTAAATTGAATTTTGCCCATTAATTGTCAGCGTAGTCATCCCAGACCTTTTTCTCAGTCTTGGATTTTTTGAAAAAAAAAATACTGATCCAATAAAGATTTTTCTTCTGTTTTTGCTTCCTTCCCAAGGGAACATTTAAATTCCCGAGTGTTTAAGTATGAGCTGGGCATCAGTATGAACAGTCATCAGTTTCCTCAGTTTTATTTCATTTTATTCTGATTTCAACTAATGATGTAATATTTTATTTTTATCATTTTGTCTTTCCCTATTGCATCTTTGCTGATCTCTGGACATCAGTTAACTAACAACAGAGCTAAATACCATCCATATGCAATGTTGGTAATTAGGAGCACAATGAAATTATTATTTTCTGCAGCATCAGTAACCTACTATTTTCTCAAGCCTCTGTTTATCTCCCAATTTTTGCTAAGAAATTTTCCTATCAACTCAGCAAGGAATATTTTATTCTTTAAACTCAGGATCCTAATTTTATTTTTATCAGCAGTCTGATATATTACTTTTAATTTTGATTATTTATATGCTCAAAGTTTTTCATGTAGATTTTAAGCATTTGGTATATAGGATCATTTATTAAACAAACTTATTTCACTTTAATACCTGTCTATTTTATTTAAAACCCTGTATTTTTAATACATGCCTATATATTATCACTCACTAAATGTGATTTAATAAA
Organism: Mustela erminea; assembly: GCF_009829155.1. Lineage (NCBI taxonomy): Eukaryota > Metazoa > Chordata > Mammalia > Carnivora > Mustelidae > Mustela > Mustela erminea. The sequence goes on from NC_045626.1 coordinate 41,829,145, forward strand.
AATTATGGCTCAAATGATGAAGATTATGTTTCATAGGACATGAAAATATATCCTAGGGTAGAAATTAATCTCTGCAGAGGAATTTGAAGTCTTTAAGAATAAAAGACTTTTGTTTTATTAATGATTACTATAATACTGAGTTAAAAGTTATGTTAATAATAGGATTTAGATCTGTTTAACTATGTGCACCAAAAGTAAAACCATTATCTGTGTTTAATAGACTGCTCAACAGAAGTAACTACTTAAGAAATCAGTAAATTAATCTTTATTAAATAATCAAAAAACAGTTTTAAGAAAAGTATACAAAAACCATAAATAAGGTAATCAATCAATATCCCTATGATGTATACTAGAACATTTCCTAATAGATCCATCTAAGACTAATCCATTTAGAAAAATGTAATGATGTAGTATTTACTAAGGTTTAGCCTTTTTAAATTAGTTGTTGACTTATGTAAATTAGTAAGATCCAACAGATTTTTTTTTTCTTCTAGTATTAGACAAAATAACCACAAAGTTTTTGTTTTATTATCCTGTGGTGCAGTAATTTGTTTTAGATTTAAGTTGGTAATTTCAGTATAATATTCATATATGTCTGTATCTTTAGCTATATTTATATCTAAATAAAATAGTTTTCATGCTATTGTTGATCATCTATTTCATCTTCCTGTTCTCTTATTGATGAGATAAGATTTTGATACATCCTCATTCTGTATATGTGTAAAAACTGTGTGTTTCACATTTTTAAAGTTATGGCACTGATCATCAATAAAAATAATTGGACCAGTTTGTGTTTATAGCTACTCATTTTGCAAGATTGTATCATTACATTTAAATGAAGAAAAAATGCTTAGGTCTATTTTAAAAACACAGGGAAATAAAATTTTATTACTCCTCAATGATTTCTCCATATATAATACTAAAAAAAATCACATTAACTTCCCTTTTTTACAGTCAGTAGGCATGGCATTACACATCTAACATTCTGATATATAACTTGAGATCTTACAGGAAAGTGAACAAACTCAACATAATCCGGGTTAGAAAAAAAAGTACATCCTTTCTGAATCTGGCTGTGTTTTTAAATATGTTTCAAAGTATTCTAGATTTTTCAAACAAGAACTAAGGGGGAAAATATTGAAAATAAAATATTAATTAATTTAAATATATTAAATGATTTTTTGACATTGAAACTAACATTAGTATAGATGCACTGTACATTTATCTTGACCCTCTTAAACATCATCATTGCTTTATTAATACAGAGAGGGGAAATACAGAATTGTATTTATTAATACTACTCAGTGCTGTTTGTGGATGGTATACAAATTGCAATCTGCTTTTAAAGCATTTCTCTCAGAGCTACTTAGGCCAGAATTTGTTCTGTAAGATTTCTTTTAACAGAAAGGGCCACTGGTTGTATATAAGTCACTTCATATTCCAAAATAACTTAATGTTAAATTAAGTATGCTTAAATAAAATGATAAAGGATGTTTACTTAGCATTTAATTGGTTACTAAATTAACAAAGCTGCTGCATATTTTTAAAAACAAAATGTTTCATTGAAATAATGCACATTTATCTTTCTCTTTCTATTCTGGGTATTTTGTAAAGTCACTTCTTTTCACATTGGCACCAGGGGATGGCCAAAGAAAGAGAGAGTAGAGTGGAGGAAACGATGGTTTTACTAACCTTCAATAATACCCAACAACAGAGCTAGATAGTAACTCTATACATCATAATATTTCTGTATATAACATGTGGGTTATGTGCTTTTAGGATAGTTTAAGAAGAGTATAGTAAAGAAAGAGGCAAGGGAACAAAAAATCCATTCCTGGAAATACTTTTGGTTCTTTTGTTTATGAAAAGTGTTGTACTATTGCTTCATCACTTTTCCCCAATAGAGTGAATCAATTGTAGATCATATGGGGTATATCACTCTACTATAAATGTCAACAAGGCTGCTAGAGATTTAGATTATGACTAGATATAGTCAATTTACTAAGTTTCTTTTGGTAATATTTTTCATATTATGAGAAAAATTAATTTTATTAACAAATTAACTCAAAGTTGACCTTTTATGTGCTTTTTATGATTTATTTCATTTATGTATTTGGAATTTAAAAGAAAAAATCTAACATTTTAAATTTACACAATTGGACAAATTGGTGAAAGAATTGGTGTATTTTGTTAAAAACATCATTAACAACAACATACTACTCTTGTAATGCATGTCAGAAGTTATCATTTAAATGAGCTAGCTCTCATTACGTCAATTTTTTAAATGACTAAACTAGCACTTCAGGCAACTTTAAATAAGTTGTCCAAATTTCTATAACTAATGAGTTGTAGACACATAATTTTTATTGAAGTCGTTAGAACTGTTAAGAGTTCAGGCTCTTTTAACAGTACAAACCTGAAAATGTTATATATTTTATACTTAAATATTATATTAAGTAATATATTAAGTATTATTTAAATTAAAATATGAATTCAAAAATTATATTTACCATTGTTTAAATATGTGTATCAGTTGATGTGAGATATTGTCAGGATGCGAAATTTAGAAATCAGAGTCATCTGTGTAAATATGATAGTGGAATCTGTAAGAACTGATGAGTTAACTGAGAAGGAAAATGTCTCAGGATCCTTGAGCACAATGGTCAAAAGGAATTCTTGAGACATTTTATGGTACAATTTAGTAAGTTTATTTAAGTAGCATGGGCAGAACCTGTGGCAAAAAGAGCTACACTTTTTGTTGTATGAAGATGACGATTATATGCTTAGTGCTCAAGGAGGAGGACTTGCAGGGAGTATTAGATCATAAATGTCTTTGAATTTCTACTCATAAAACTTCTTTCACAAGATTTGTCTAGTGGCTATTACTCAGTTTGATATTATCTATCAGTGAGGTTTATAGGCAGTCATGAGGCTCTTTAAAGCAGCATTTGATCCTTGTTGAAACTCTGCAGGCTATAAGGTCAGCCTTCTGGGTTAAAGGTGAAAATTTTTCTGCTTCTATCCCTCCTCAGTAATACCTAAACCTAAGTTTCACTATGCCACATACACTAATTAATAAGACGAAATAGAGCCAGCAATGCAGTAAGTTTATAAAACTGAATATATAAAAGAGTAAAGTCAATAAGGATAAGAGAGGCACTTTTCTGGAGAAGAAAGTAGTGGTGGTAATTAGTGTGAAATGTTCCAGGTAGGTTAGAAAATTGAAGACCGAGAGAAGCCCTATCTTTAATTTTCTCTTTAGTCTCAACGATGTAACTCTAACTTGTAGAGGCGGCTTAGAAACTGCCAAAACATTCACATGTGTTCCTACGGATCAGTGTCATGAGACCAGTACTGTGTTGATATAAGAAAGTTGAGAATATGGCAGAATCAATAGGGATATTTGGTTGATCTAGTCAACTGTTACATAATCTTTAACTACCTTTAGTCCATTTTCTTTCTTTCTTTTTTTTTTTTTTCCGTTTAGTCCATTTTTATAGACTGAGTTACAGATTAGTTACAGGCTTGGAATAAATTAGTTTAACAAATATGTATTAAGTGTCTAGTATGTCTCAGATACTAGAAAGATAATATTGATGAGTGAGTTGAAAAAATTCCTGCTCTTATGGAGCTGAAATTATAGTGGTGGAAAATTCAATAGAAAAATAAATATATAAACCTTTTTATATAAAATTTTGTATTTTGAAAATTGCTATTAAAAATAATAATAAACAAGAAAACAAAAGAGACACAGAGTAACCAGTGATGTCATATGTTATGTAGCTTCTGTCTGATGAGAAATTAAGACATGAAGGAGAGAATCAATGGGTTCAAATTCTCTAAGAATTAGATGTTTTGATGATCTTAAATTTTTAAGAATTTTCTTGGGGAAAAGCTGTGAGAAATTGGGACAAATCTGGATGAGTCTGGAAGAGCCTTAGGACTGTTATACAGTTATGATCCTGAGTCAAAGAGAGAAGAAGGAAAGGTTGAAAGTGAAATTATTTGGTTCCCTGTGCAGCTTAAGAAAAGTTTGGCAAGGTAAGTGGCGTCCTAGAACCTAAGTCATTTATCAGAAGATTACTGTGCCTCCTGAGGAGGACTCTGCCTCAGTATCCTTGCCATGCCCATCTCTTGACCAGGAGCAGCCTGTGGGAAGCATAGTCCTTGGAGGAAACTCAGATGAATTTCAGGGAACAGTAGCTGAGGCCAATATAAATTTCATTCTCCGTGGTTGGCTATCTGACAGATGAATTTTTATGGCTGCCCTCCAAAGTCAGTCAGGAGATGGAATTTCTTGGTAGAAAGGATACATGGCATTGAAAAAAAAAGGGGAATAACATATTAGGAACATAAAGAAGGCTGGCAGGACCAAACAGTAGTATGTGAGAGGAAGTCTGTAATGACATGATGACAGGAAAAGTAGGATGGATTCACATTCCACAGGACCTTCCAGACTGGGATAAAAAGCTTTGATTTTTAAAGAAAGAATTATAGAATTTTAATCAAGGGAGTGTCATTATTTTATCAATACTACTAAATACTTTGATTTCTTTTTTTTTCAATCTTTTTGAGAAAAGATTAGTTGTGAATAAACTCAAAACAGGTAAACCAAAGAGCATACTACCTTGAGAGAAAGGTGGATTGGACTGTAGAACAGCAATGGAGGTGAAAAGAGCAGTTTTATTAGCAGTACAGTTTAAAGATAGAGACTGTAGAATTTACTACTGGGTTAGATATGGGGTTTCAAGGAAAGACAAGAATAAAGACTGATTGCTGACTTTATGCATGGGCTCTTAAACTTAATATGGAGAAGAAAAAAAGTGTATGAATTTTTTGTTGGTTTTTTTCTGATTGGTTAGTAAACTTTTGTTTATTGTCGTAAACTTAGAAAATCAATAAGTTTACAAAGAAATTGAATGCTTCTCATCTTCTCTATACAGTGACAGCTTTTTTGGAAATGACTTGAATTTTATTTCCAGATATGTGCTTGTATTACGTGGTTAAGGTTATGCAATAAACCCAATGTTATTATTTCTACCTTCTTTTATATAAGATGAGGACATTTTGATTGATACATAATATTCTAAAATATGTCTTTATGCTATAAAGAAACATAAAGGATAGAAGAAATTTTATGTAATTAAAAAATAATAAAAAGCAGTGGATAATAAAAATGTCCATTAATAAATTGCTCATATTTAGACAATTTATGAAAGTTTTCTAACATATATTTATCATATGTATGTAATTTTATTTTTTTTTAAGATTTTATTTATTTATTTGATAGACAGAGAGCACAAGTAAGCAGAGATACAGGGAGAGAGAGAGAGGAGGAAGCAGGCTCCCTGCTGAGCAGAGAGATGCAGGGCTCGATCCCAGGACCCTGGGATCATGACCCGAGCTGAAGGCAGAGCCTTTAATCCACTGAGCCACCCAGGTGCCCACTTGTATGTAATTTTAAATATTTGAGTTTTACTTTATTGACTCAGAAGGGATAAGTTAGAAATAGATTTTGATAGACATCCTATATAGGTTATTATTGTGATTAAATTAATGCTTTTTTTAGAATGTTACTGTTTATTAAAAAAATACATGTGATCACTGCTAAATAGTATAAACAGAAAAGTCATCACTTTCATGCAGTATAGTAAGAATCTGTGATGTTTTGGTAAATTTTCCAGAGTGGAATCATGAAAATATAGTCACTGAAAAAATAGAGAAATAATATTTATATTAATGGAACCCGTTAATTAGTTAACATCAGAGATACCTAAAATATGAAAATAAAGTAATTTTGGTATACCTTAAATATTTTGTTTGTAAGATAAAATATTTAAGAACAACACAAATACTTATGTACCTTATGTACCAATGAGCTAAAGAAATATAACAAATGCTCCTCAAAAATCTTTGTGACTTACATTTTTCTCTTATAGTGTCTTTTGATAAGTACTTTTTCTTATTTTTAATCTAATTCACTTTATTACATTTAAAAAATATATTTCCTTAATTTATTTAAAGACACTTATCTACTCTTAAGTAATGTATTCTTATTTAATCTTTTCTATTTTTTTATGTTCAGTTAGCCAACATATAGTAGTACATCATTAGTTTTTGATGTAGTGTTCAATGATTTATTAGTTGTGTATAACACCCAGTGCTCATCACAACTGATGTTCCCTCCCTCCTTAATACCCATCACTCGGCTACCCCATTGTAAAGATCTCATTTTTCACTTTTCTGTGATTTATTAGAAATATATTTTACAGTATAAAATAAAATAAAATTTTTCATACAATATTTTCCCAATAATATAAATGAAAGAAGCCATACATTTCCAACAGAGCTCAAATACCATTTTTTGCCCATATATCTGTCTCTGTTTTTTCTACTCTTTAGTTTCATTGGATGATTTAGTACCTTTATGCAAATGTTATGCTGTCTTAATAGGGTATTTAACACTTTTTTATTTTATTTTTATTTTTATTTTTTTTAAATAAATTTAAATTTTATTTGTTTATTTGACAGACAGAGATCACAAGTAGGCAGAGAGGCAGGCTGAGAGAGGAGGAAGCAGGCTTCCTGCTGAGCTGAGAGCCGGATGCCGGCTGGATCCCAGGACCCTGGGATCATGACCTGAGAGGAAGGCAGAGGCTTTAACCCACTGAGCCATCCAGCAGCCCCTGTAACACTTTTTTAAATTTACTAGAAAATGCTTCCGTATTTTATTCTCCCTTTAGTGCCTTGACCTTTCTTGGTCTTTTGTCCTGCTGCATATGTTTTGGAGGAAATTATCTTGTCAATTTATAAAACAAAATACAAAACGTCATGGACAACTTGGCTTATCCCAAGAAAAGAAAACGTACTTAGTATTAGAAGTTATATATGTAATTCATCATATTAACAGTTTGAGGTATAAATGATTGCCTTATTTTATCCTGGGTTTCCTTTCTTTGGATCATTTTAGGTTTTCTTCACTGCAGCACATGTAGCAATTGCATAAATCATACATTTATGAAAATATTTACAATAGTAATTCTGACCAGTTTGTTTTTTAAAAATTTCTATGGCTTAACATTTCTGGGAAAAAATGTCTTTTTTTTTGTGGTCTTACTAGACTCCCTTTGCTTTACTCATACCACTTTTCTGCTTTAAGGATTTAGAAATTGTGTTGTAATGTTTCTAAAATAATTAAAACTAATTACCTTCATTCATGGTCATTGATAAAGTTATTAGATAAATCCAGCCCTGAACTTTAAAACCTGCATTCTTTTAATAGAAATTCCTTTTCCAGATCTACCATCTGTTCTTTGTATTAGAGCAATTTAAATTATCAGAACATTCATGTTTTTTTCTGCAAAATGGAGCTAGTAATACCAATAATAATATTAGTGAAAAATAACTGGCATAATGCCTGACACAGAGTAGGTGTGAGAAAACTATTGATTAAATAAGAATGTTACAATAAGTATGACAAGTATAGCTCATACTATAAAGACGTTTTCAATGTCCTGAGAACCATTTTCTGAATTACTTTATCTCTGTAAAACCTTATGTGATAAAGCAAAACCAACATTTTGTTATACTTGGGACTTGACCCATTGGCTCTGTGACTTAATATCTTTATAATTTTGGAAAATTACTTAACATCTCTTTGTCGTAGTTTCCTCATAGCTAAAATGTTGCTCATAGAGTTGATGGGGGGAATTAATCTGAGCTTTAAAAGCAATGCCTGTAACATAATGTGTTTTATTGTTTCCTAAAAGATATGCATTACCTATGCTCTACATCTGAAACTAATGTAACATTGTGTTACATTAGTAACATGTTACATAAAGAAAGGTACATGTTAATATTTACAGTTGAAAACACTTAAGGCACAGAGAAAATAATTAAATTGCTCACGGTCATTATTATTACTATTAGGGGGCACATATTAGATTATTCTATAATTTTTTAAGATTATCTATGATACTATCATTTCTTAAGATTATCTGTGATACTTGTGCCTAACAAAAGGAGGAATTTAAGTTTTGCAGTTGTTATTTACAATTTACAAAATACATGTTATAACCGTGGCTAGTAGAATATGGAAACCTGATAGTGGGATTAATGGATCATGGAAACACTATACAAATATATTTCTGTCATTGAGCAAAAAAATTTTGTGACATTTCAATGAAAAGGGAAAAAAAAGGTAAAACAATTCATTTTCAATTACTGTTAAACATACACAAACCCAGTCAAAATAAGTACCTTGAACTTTTAAACATTGTAACAACACCCTATTTACCTGGATCTGCCTCAACATCACATGCTTATGTCACACTGAAAGGTGATTGAAAAATAATGATTTTTTAGCAAATGTGATGATAGGATTTGAAAAATAGAAACTGAAATTTGAAGAGAAAATCTTAAATATACACAGTCTGCAAAGAAAAAAACCCCTGAATTATTATCAAGTGAAAAATGGGAAACCCAGGTGTATGTAACAGAGAAAGGGCACACTCCTTTCTGTTATATGTAGACAAAATGGATTAAATCAGCAAACATGAGGTTTTTAATAGAAGGGGAGAGAAGGAAAATAAGAATTCGCTTATATTTTTTGGCTTGTAAATGTATTTGTTTATTGGTCAGTTATAGAAAGAGGTTTATGAACAGATTAAAAACAGATGCTTCAGAAAACTATTAAAATTATCCTAGAATGTTAAACTACTGAAATCTAATCTATCATTTTTGTATGGTCTCCATTAAAAAAGGACTTCAGTAATAGAATAATATTCTGAGTTACTTTCCATGGGAAGCCATTTAGTATTTCTCTTTAGTTATTTTCAAATCTCTTGATTTAACAGAGTAAACGAGGTTTAAGTACAAACCTAAAGGACAGCTTAATCTTACAATCATTTTCCCTTATGCTGCAGGCTTCCATTTTAGCTTTATTCATTACAGCCCTAAAGCTTCTGCTTTCTAAATGTGTAGGTTAGAGAAAGTACCTTGGAGCTCACCTGCTCAAGATTAATAATATCACTCCAAGAAGATTAGAGCTATTACTCTTCCTGACCTGATCCAAATGGTACAAATGGGATTTTAAGGATGATGTCTGTTCAGAGATCTAACGGAGTGATGAGGTGGAGGGGATAGCTACCCTAAGGAATCAGGGAAGATAGACTGTCAGGGTTGTACAGATGATAAACCATTAGCTTTAGCTATTACCCAAAGAAAAGATTATAGCTATAAATAAATTCATCCAGGCCTTTAATACAATAGACAGGGAGACCAATGGATGGACAGGCCAGGAACATAACTATCATTTAAAAAGAAAGCCTAAGGTAAGATCTTATTTCAGAAGCAGAATTGTAAGTAATACCAGATAGGAAAAAAGAGAGAGAGAGAGTGTGAGAGAGAGTGATTTAACTTAAAATCTTAGAAATGTCAGTTTAGAATTTAAAAAAAAAAATCATTTTTCAGAAATTATCTGTTCTTGCCCTACTTTTAGGTTATTGTGGTTTTGACTAAAAGAGTTTTCCACTTGTACAATTAAAACTCCTTTATGATTGACTCTAAGAAGCATTCGAAAATATGTAAATCTATTCACCTTACAGAAGAATAACTACTGAAATTACACACAGACATACATTTTTCCATGATACCCTACATGGGCATCATCTTAAGTGATTTAAATTACACTCATCTAGGGCGCCCGGGTGGCTCAGTGGGTTAAGCCGCTGCCTTCGGCTCAGGTCATGATCTCAGGGTCCTGGGATCGAGTCCCGCATCGGGCTCTCTGCTCAGCAGGGAGCCTGCTTCCTCCTCTCTCTCTCTGCCCGCCTCTCTGCCTACTTGTGATCTCTGTCTGTCAAATAAATAAATAAAATCTTTAAAAAAAAATTACACTCATCTAAAATCTCTTCAAATCCTCTTCATCATTCTGGACTCCTTCATGACTTTTTGGGGCACATCTTCTTGATCACCTAAAAAGTACATTAATCTGCCTTTTATTTGCTCTCACAGCACCATCCTCTTTGCAGAAAATATTATGGTTGCTCTCTTCAAGCTGGATTTCACAAAACATTCAGGAATATATTATGGGAAGAATCTTCTAATGTATTATATATTTTAATTATATTACTTATTGGTTTATTTTCTCTTTGTCCCCACTTAAATATCAACTTGTGATGCTGTAACTCCAGAGTGTGGAACAGTGCCTGAAATTTGGTATGAGATTGGTGCATATTTATTAAATGAATTACTGAATGGGGTAATAGATAGTAAATTGCCCATTCATCAAACATTAAAGAAAAATTGGTTATAGAGATAATAAAGGAGAGGAACAATTCAGTAAGACTTTTTGATTTTTAGGTAGATCAAATAGTTGACAGATGATGCTATTCATAAAAAAGAGAACACAAAAAGGGAAGGTAACTATTGAGGAAAGAGAGAGATAATGAGGACACTGTTTGATATATTGACTTTGAGGTATCTGTGAGATGTTTTATAGAGTGATTTCCAATAGGCTTTTAGAAAGAAACAGCTCAAGCTCAAGGCATGACTGATTTAGAAAGGAAGATTTAAGCATCATCAACATGTGGGAGGAGGTCATTGAGCACATGTGAACACCAGCAGAGAGTGGCAGAAGATGAAATAGATAAAAACCATGGACAGAATTTGACAGACTTTATTTCTGTTATTTCAATAGTAAGCAAAGAGAAGTGGACAGAAGTTGAACGCAATGTATTAGTTTCTAAAAATATGACTCAGATTTCTTTGATTTAGTTGTACTTATTTTCTGAGTCATAATTTCTAATATCATCAATCACAATACTCACAAATGTCATAGTTGTCATTTTTTAAAAATTTCTGCAAATATTAATGAAAAGAAAAGGGATGTAGGTAGACGGTGAAGTATGCATATTGTTGCTGACAAATTAAGTACTTTCTGAAACTTTTCATTCTGTCCTGTAGTTTCAAATTTTTTATTATAGTTGTACTGATAAATAAATATTTCCTTTAGAAGTCTTCAGACAAGTATTATGAATATAAATATGAAGAATGGCAGTATGGTATTTTTTTACTTTATAACATGCAAGGATATGAAAATTATTATATGAATGTGTTAAAGCATTTTCTATTTGCAACTTCAATTTTTATATAATTAAATAGAAAGCATAGACTGACAAGGAGATATATTCTGTAAGTATTTGAAGATTTTTCTTTGTCTATTAATGCTTTCTAAAATCTGGATTCAGTGATTCAGGCTAAGATCCAAAATAAGTGAGTACAACATCAAATAATATTGGGAAATTTTATTATCCTTCAAAATTATAAAGATACAAATTCATTTTCTGTTGCTATCTCATACTACCTTTAGAAAATATTTTTAAGGCGTCTGTTTTCTTTTAAATTCAGTTCATGTTTTCTTCCTAAGTTATGTGTGTTTTCTTGGCATGCACGTACATTTTTATAAACTATATTCAAACAAAATAATCACATTGGCAAGACATATGACAATAGCAGAAAATAAAGGAAGTAAATAAATGAAGAAATAAAAATATTAGAGTAGAGCTCCTTCATTCAGGCAAATGTGACATAAATCTTACAGAACTGAATTAGAAGAAATTAACTGAAGGGGTACCTGGGTGGCTCAGTCAGTTAAATGTCTGACTCTTGAGTTTGTCTCAGGTCATGATCTCAGGGCCGTGAGATCCAGCCCCACCTAGGACTCCATACTCAGAGTCTGCTTGTCTCTCTCCCTCTGCTCTTCCCCTTGGTCACACATGCGCTCTCGCTCTCTCTCAAATAAATAAATAAGGTCTTAAAAAAATAAATAAATAAAAGATGGGACACTTGGGTGGCTCAGTTGGGTAAGCATCTACCTTTGGCTTGGGTCATGACCCTGGAGGTCCTGGGGTGGAACCCTGCCTGCATCATCAGCCTCCCTGCTTGGCAGGGAGCCCGCTTCCCTTTCTTCTTCGGTCCCTCCTCCGGCTTGTGCTTGCATGCACTCTCTCTCTCTCTCTACTAAATAAATAAATAAATAGTCTTTAAAAAAACAATTTTTTTTTAAAAGAAACTAAACTGTATTACAACATGTCTTTATTTAATCTAATACAATACTCTGTCAACTCTGTACTCAGTTCTTAGGTAACTCAAAGGCCCAAGCCTAATCCAAAGTAGAGTGTTTTCAAAAGATAGCTACAATGCCCAAGTCCTATATAAGAATATAATAATATTTTGCAAATGTCATGTACTCTTTAAATGTTACCTTTTAAAAATAGTGCTACTGGGTCTCTGTTCAAGAGTAAATTTCTCATGAGATAAAAGAGATAATCAAGTTCAACACAACAGAGTTTGAACCTAGAAGAATGTGTCAGTGTCAGTCCTTGACTTCCACTTTGGAGTTCAAGAAACAGGGGCAGGTAGCATACTGGTAACAGAAATAGAACCCTGGCTCCCAGTACTCTGGAGAGATGGCCTGAATGACTGGGGAAACATTTTTGTCCCTTATCACTCCTATCAACTTTGTTTTTCTTTTTAAGATTTTATTTATTTATTTGACAGACAGAGATCACAAGTAGGCAGAGAGGCAGGCAGAGAGAGAGAGGGAAGCAGGCTCCTGGCTGATCAGAAAGCCCGATATGGGGCTCGATCCCAGGACCCTGGGATCATGACCTGAGCCGAAGGCAGAGGCTTTAACCCACTGAGCCACCCAGGTGCACCAATCCTATCAACTTCTATTAAGAGATAACTTCTTTACTTAACTCTGGTAGAACTAATATTCTGTATACCATATAAGTCTTACTTTATACGTATGAACCCCTGTTGAACACCTGGTGGGCATGAGACACTGTATTTGTGATATTAGTATATATTGTATAACTTGATTTCTATTATAGATTTGTAAAGAGATTACTACCCACACTATACATGAGAAAATGGAGGAATAAAGAGGGAGAGGCTTGAAGATCACACAGCTTGTAGGACAGAGTTTGAACAAAGGCCTTCTGATACTTTGTCTTGTGATCTTCATGTTGTTTTCTTATTGTTTGTATGTTTGTTAGCTTCACTAGTAGAGGAGGCCTATTCTGGAAGTCCTAACAGTAGAGATAGCATATCAAGGCATATTCCATTGATATTTTTCTTTGTCATTTTCTGATCACTTTACCTAATATATAATAAAAAGTATGGTGACAAAGTGAATATTTTGTTGCACCTTATTCTTATATTGATATGCTACTTCTGTTTGTATTTTGTATTTTTCATCTACTTGATTGTGGACATAAATAGAATGTCCAATTTTTATTATTAGGGGAGAGTTGCCATTCATTAATTTATTAATTCACTCACTTAACAGACTTATATAAACAATATGGGTCAAGTTTTTGGTAGAAACAAGAGTAAAATAGTCAGAAGAAGAATGTGCTGGCTATGATAGTGTCTACTGCAGAGAGACAAAGACCAAATAATCACAGAATTAAATATAAAGTTATAACCATGGTAAGTTCTGAAGAGGATATGAACTAGTGAGAACAAATTGAGAGTCTGCATACTTTTTAAAGGATTAGTAATGCTTTCTTGAAGAAGTGATGAAGGAGAACATAAATATCGGTGAGAAGAATTGAAGAAGTTTTTGATGTAAAATTAAATAAATTAAAAAGGGAGAGGAGGAGGGAATATTTCAAAGTATATCAGCTTATGAAAGGACTTGGTTTTGGGTAGGAAGCAGGGGCATTCTCTACACCAAGGACTGAAAAAGCATCCATGTGATAATCTGCATGGAGGATGAGGAGAAGTAGACCGTAAGATGATCTTTGACAGCAGGTAGAGGTGGTAACTGCATGATATAGTTCAGGATCATGGCATTCATTATTAACCGTATTAAACGAGATGTTGAAAATTTTAGTCTCTTTCATTTGCTTTTTTCATTTACTCCGTTGCGAGGACAATGGACTTAATGGGGGTCAGAATGGGTAAGGGTAGTGCAGTTAAAAATATATTAACTTAAAAAAATATATTATCATAGTCAATGTTGGTAGTCTGGGTTATGCTGGCGTTAAGTAAAAAACTGTGAAAGGTATATGATGTTACTCTTCCTGCAAGCTAACGAGTTAGCCTGCACAATTTCATATATATTTTGTGATAGTTGACATGAGGCTTCCAGGATCAGATATGCATGCAGTTTATTACTGACAGCAAAATGCATTAGCTAGAACAATACCTTTGTGTGGATTCCCCAAGTCTTAAGCCTCATGGGGCAATATTACCCCACATGTGCAGTAGATTGTATGCAGCCCAGGAGAGAAAACCTGAACTTAGAAGACTCAGAGTTTCTATAGGACAGCTAGCACTTCTATCCAACCTTCTCTTCAGAGAAATTACATATTGGGCAGATCTCTTCCAGAGAAAAAGAGGAAGTTTCTTTATGTGTTTTCCCTTGGAAAGAAAGCAGCTGTTTCTAGGGAGAGAAGAAGAAGGTCTCATGGCTCAAAAGGTTCCCATTGTTTCTGTCTTTAGGGAGGAGATACTACCTTTAACGTCAAAAGCTGCCTGTTATGCAGTTATTCTTTTGGTATATTGTACTCAGAAGGTTTGCAAAAGTGCCAGAATTATGAAAAATTCTCTCCTAACAGGTATTAGATAAAGATATTTATATAAGTGAGAGCTAACTTTAATAACCTCAAATAATGTAGACCTCTGAGAAGGAGCAAGACAGACCTGAACGACTTCTAAGTATATAAGTATGTATGACTTAAGTTATATAAGTATAGTATCCTCAGATAATTATTAGTTGCCTGAAAATAGAGTTTGTTTCAGTTATCTGACATAGCATAACAAAATATCCCCAAATTTAGTGGCCTAAACAACTTGTTAACTTTGCTTGGGATTTTTAAAGTCAGAAATTCAGGATGACTCAGATATGAACATTCCAGAGAGTTTCTCAATGAGAAGAATAACACAGAATGTGTTGCTGTTTTTAATCTAGTGCATTATTTTAAAAATAATAATTCTGTGAAGAAAAGTGTACCATTTTCTATTGTTACAATAACAAATCTCACAAATTTAACAGTATAAACTACAAGCACTTATTATCTCAGTGTTCTGTAAGTCATACTTCTAGGCGGTCTTGATCAGAACTATGATTACGGTCTTAGAAGGCCAAAATCAAGGTGTCAGTTGGCCTGGATTCTTATTTGGAGGCTCTAGGGAAGAATCCACTTTAAAGACTTATTCCAGGTTTTGGGGCACATGGGTGGCTCAGTGGGTTAAGCCTCTGCCTTTGGCTTAGGTCATGATCTCAGGGGCCTGGGATCGAGCCCCGCATCAGGTTCTCTGCTCAGCAGGGAGCCTGCTTCCCCCTCTGTCTACTTGTAATTTATCTCTCTGTCAAATAAATAAATAAAATCTTAAAAAGGAAAAAAAGACTTATTCCAGATTTTTAGAAGAATACATTTCCTTCTTATGTTTTCCATTGTCCTTAAGCTAGCAAAGGCACTTGGAATCTCCAATTTTCCCATCTGCTAAATCTTTCTGAATTGTTCTCCTGTTCTTACCTGGGAATAAGCTCTACTTTTATGGGTTTCTGTGATTACATTGGGCTCACCCAGATAATCCAAGATAACCTCCCTATTTTAAGATCAACTGATTAGTAACTGTACTAAATTGAATGGTATCCCTCTAAATGTGACCTTATTTGGAAACAAAGCTTTTGTAGACATAATTAGTAAAGTTAAAAGGAGGTCATACTGAATTAGGGTGGGCTCTAATTCCAAAGTGACTGGTCGAGAAGAGTAGAAGAGATATAGCCGCAGACAGACACAAAAAAGGAGAAGGTTGTGTAATAACCAAGACAGAAATTGGATGCATATAGCTGCAAGCCAAAGAATACCAAGGATTGCCAGAAACCACCAGAAACTAGGAAGAAACAAGAAAGGATTCTTCTCTAGAGCCTTTAGGGGTGGTGGATTCCTGACTTCAGACTTCTAGCTTCCAGAAGTCTGAGAGAATTTTTTTTATTGTTTTAAGTTATTAAGTTTATTATAATTTGTCACAGCAGCCCTAGGAAACTAATATGATAATCTTATTTACATCTGCAGTCCCATTTGCCATGTATTACAATTGCAAAAATATTCATGAGCATGACACTTGGGCTGAAGGTTATGGTGCCAAAATTCTGCCTATCCCTGGACTTCATGATCCACATCCCTATCAAATGCAAGATATATATATTCATTTCTCCCCAAGTCCTAAAAAGACTCATTATAGCATTAACTCAAAGTCTAAAATTTCATCCTCAGAATTCCCAAATCTCATCTAGATTTCATCAGCTCACAAGGGCCAAAGTGCATCATCTCAGTAATAGAAATTGGGTGCAGATGAGATGCCCCACCACAACTTTCACCATCTGTAGGCCTTGAAGCTAAGGAAACACATGATCTACTCACAACACTCCCAACATACAATGGTGAGAGAAGCATCAGATAACTAGATATTTGACTTCAAAACTGAGTGAATGTAAGGAAAAAGGAAGCACTGGTTCAGAGCCCATCTGAAATTCAGCCAGGAAAACTCCATCAAGTCTCCAGGGCTGGGAAGAATCTTCCTGTCCTTCTTCCTTCCACCCTCTTGTCTCTGTTCTGTGTTCAGTCCTCTGGGCTCTTGGTTCTATACTCCCAGGAGGTATGCTTCTCTTTTCATACAACTGGGTACGTTTGCAGCTACATCTTTCTTTTTATGCTGCTTTCCGTCAATAGGGATTTGGGGGTTAAGCAGCCTTCTTCTCATATTCGTCTTTGTCCCTTTCCTTTCAATCTGAGTTGGCAGATTTTCCGCTGATACAAAATTCTCAAGAAACTGGAGGGTTTTGTGTGGATTTATCAGGACATCACTCCATTGGAGCAAAGCTCTTCACAGATCTTTCTTCAATAATCCCTTCCCTACCTTTTTTTTTTTTTTTTTGGCTTCTGCTAAGATGAGTGATAGGCAATATCCTTAAAATGTCTGGAGAGCCTCTGATTTGACTGACTGATTTGATTTTGTGTAACTGGATACTCTGATCTATGGATCTTTCTTGTGTTTCAAGACATTGTACCACCATATCCTCAGCTTTTTCTGTTATGCTTTCCAAAGAAATCTCTTGATTTTAGTGACTTTTGTCATCTGGATAGGCTGAGGATTTTCCAAATCATAAGTTCTGGGTCATTTTTGTTTAGCAGATTTCCCCCCAATTTGCTACCTCCCTCATTTTACTCTAAGCAGTATCTTCAACATTTTGAAAATCATATTCATTGCTTACAAGGACTGCTTTTCATAGAACTCTAGGACACAATTTGCCTAGCCTTCTGAATCTTTATAACAAGGATCCTCTTTCCTATTATTTTCAGTAGCATTTTCTTCACTTTTTTTTCTGAGCTCTCCCTAGCAACACTTTAGTCAACATATTTCTTTTTTACAGTCTGTTCAAGGCAATCTAAGCCTTCTATTATGCCTCTCAAAATTCTCCAGCTTACTCCCACTCCCCACTCCAAAGACATTTCCATATTTTTAGGTAGTTGTTACAGCAACAAACTTATCATTTCAGTGTAACTGGATTCCTTACATGCAGGCTCATTTTCTGCAGAAAGAAGTTCTCAATGGGAAGAGTAGCCAAGAACTGGCATCTTTAATCTACTACTGTGTTTCTTTAAACAAAAACAAAAGGCTGATAACTTATGAAGAAGAGTGATTAGGCTGCCTAAGAAATAGGAAAGCAAATTCACTTCCAATAATGGTTAAAATCATTTTATCAGTCTCTTTTTGTTTGAATTAAGATCTTCATTTTTAAATACTCATTGATTAAAGCAGGCTGAATGGTAACTTTACTTAGAGATTTGTTAATAAATCATTTGTTACTAACTGCAGTTAATATGAATTAAACCATATGTTTTAAAAGAAAAGCTGTGACTTGGACTTGTATGCAACTTATTCTGATTATACTTTCTTCAATTATTTAAAATTAGTGAATGCAACTTTTTGCCCTTGTAGGTTTGCTGTTTCTCATCTCATTGGAATTTAGCAAAAGACCTCAAAAATCACTCTAAAAAATCAGGTTAATTATTTAGAATTTCTATTAAAAATAAGATAATGAGAAATAAACAATAATAATTTAAGGATTTCACAGAGATGACAGAAGGGAAAGATTAAATGACATCCAAAGGAAAACATGACCAAATGGGATCTTATTTAATCTCTTCTGCCTTCAATAAGAAGGAAGCACAAGATCAGGTTTTCTGTTCGAGTGACAGTTCAATGGTGTTTCATTTCCCAGGAAAAAAAATGAATTCAGAACCTGAGGCCTGAAATCAGGCATTTATGAAAGTTAAATTGGACCGTAATTTAAAAACTCAAAAGATAAAATCCTTGGTATTCTTTAGTGGTGATTTTTAAGAAAGCTACTTTTATTCTGGTAGAATTAAACTTTGAAGCAGGGTTTCTGAAAGAGGCACTAGCTAAATGTCCAGGTGTGTCTTATATATGTACATTTGTCACTTTAGAGATTGAAAACGGGATTAAGTGGATCAATAATAGTTGAAAAATACCACATTTTTAAAATAGTGGGTTTAAATAGGTTTGTTCTTTCTTGTCAAATTAAAATTTATTGTAGATGTCATAAAATGACTTTAATGATTATCTTTAAAACATCAGATCTTTTTATATAGTTCCACATGGAGAAAAGAGAATTAGAGAAAAGCAGGAATTTATTAGAGGTCTTAAAGAAATGTTAAAAAAATAACGATAAGTCCTATCTAGTGGAAATGGGAAAATATGTTAAATGTATGTAATATACTCTAAATCCACCATATATATTCTACTAATTATATATATCTATTTATATATTAAATTTTATATTTCAAATATAATATTATAAAGTATATGATTATTAACTGCATTCACACATAATACAAATTATGCATATTTATATTAAAATACATCAATTTTTTAATAACAAGACACATTACTGTATATAGTTTAACTTATATATTTATTTATATATTATAGTGTTGCATATGTTATATAGTATTGTATAAAATATGAAGCATTGAGTTACAAAAAGTATACATATATATGTCACATATTTATAACAAAGTTTTCTCAGCATGTGTTCCTGTCCAAACAAAAGTAAATCTTAATATGCTTTTAAATACTGGTTAAATGACTAGAAATATAAATACAACTTGTTTTATTTATTATTACTGGCATATTGCAAACCCTGTATAGCCTTCCTAAATAATGTGTCTAGGCTGGCAAGTAGAATATAAATAAATAAATAAATAAATAGTGGAAAGTGAGAAGGGAAAACTTCATATCACTTTGCAGAGACTTACAACTTGAGCCATGGTCTACAATGTAAAACAAGACAATTGAACAAAAATGGATTCAAAATAGATTCCCTATTGGTTTTCCAAGAATCACATTTTGAATAAATTGTCCAGAAAATTCAGGAGGTAGATCACAAGGTGAATGCACCTCAGGATCTTTCATTAACATACAAGAAAAATAATAACTATATATATGTATGTGTATTGTATTTGTATATCAAAATATATAAGTATATAATATATTTATATATACCTGGATATATATTATATGTATGTATTTATGCATGCATGCATGCTTATATCAGAAGTATTGATACATTTGCCAAATGGGACTATCTAGAGTTTCTTGTATTCTATATTAGTTGTATCTACATGGCAAAATTGATGATGTATGATATTTTCTGTTAACTCTACCTCTTGGTCTAAGTTTATAAAGAAAGTGCTGGGCCAGTACTTTAGATATTACCAGGAGCAGCAAGCAATAGGACATTAAATCTAACCCATGAGGCAATAATTTATGATATATATTATCTAGTGAAAATGTATTGTCTATTATAGGACTACGGTGCTACAGAAGGTGGTTTATTAGAAACATGTAGTTATAATGTGTCGTCTTTACAGTATTAAAAGTTATTAAAAATATTAGCAGGGACTTCTTATTTCAGCTGTAACATGTAAACAGATAGGTAATGGTCACTCATGTTCTTACTATAAGAAAAAGCTGGAAAAACTGAAAGATCTACAGCTTTTTTCTTCTTCTTTTTTTTGATCTGTCAGGAAGCTGAAGACACAGAGAAAATCATCACCAAAAATTGGAAGGGACAGAGACATTCAGAGAAATAAAACTAAGATATGCTTAGATGGAATAAATGCTGCTACAGACATAACTGTTATGAATACCTAATTGACATTTTGATAAATTGGTAGAGGCTGACTGTGGACTATCATGAGTGTGAAAAAAAATTCTACGGGTTTAATTTTTGTAAGCCCCATATTTTTGTGAGATTTATCTCCAGGAACCTTATCAGGCGCTCATATAAGAGAGACTTACATTCTATGGGAAAGAATTTTGGCAGTTTTATGCAGCTCGTGGAAGGTAACCCTCTTTACTTCAGGCCTTCCAGCTTTCATATCTCACCAGGGGAGAAAAATTATAGTCAAAAGGGTTTAGGACTTCAAAAGCTATACACAGGAGAAATACTTCTGATGGTTCAAGGTTCTAGTGGGGCAGGGGGAGGAGACAATGTGTGTAAGAACAGATGGGTAATGTAAACCGAGATTGAAACTCTAAAAAGAAAAAAGACAAGAAAGTGCTAGAAATAAAAGCATTGTAACAAAAATAAAAGCTATTTTTGATGGGCTCATCCATAGCGTAAGTACAGCTTAAAGAAAATCAGTGAACTTGAAGATATGTCAATGGAAACTCCACAAATGAAGTGCTAAAAAGAGGGGGGAAGAAAAGGAAAAAAGTGAGGGAGAAAAATAAAACCTCAGAATATCCAACACCATGGGACAATTTCAAAATGTAACATGCATAACCCAAATACCAGAAAGATAAGGAACATAATAGAACAGAAGAAATATTTGAAGTAGTAATTGCAGAGAATATTCCAAAATTCATGCTAGACACAATCCACAAATGCAGCAAGTCAGACAACACTAGAGCAGATAAATATCAAACTCTGCAACTAAGCATGTCCAAGTAAACTTCAGAAAATCAATGAAAAGGAGCAATATTAAAAGAAACTAGACAAAGTTGAGGGAGGGGAAAACCTTACTTATAGAAAAGCAAGAATAGTAATTACACTGATCTTCTCTTCACAATGCAAGCAAACAAAAACAGAGTGAAGTACTGAAAGAACAAAACCATCATCCCAGAATTCTGTGTCCAGCAAAATTATTTAAAAGTGAAGGAGAAATACTTTCTCAGACAGGAAACAAACAAACAAACAAACAACAACAACAAAAAAAACCTAAGAAAATTCTTTGCTAGCAGACCTGCCCTTAAGGTAATGTTAATAGAAAATTTTCAAGCAGAAGGAATTGAGAAGTCTAGCTCAGAAACCTGAAATTCATACACTTGAGAAACACTCAAAATAAACATGATCATGCAAAGAGGGGTCTCTTACACTCCAGTAAATGCCAGAGGCATACATCACTGCTAGTCTCCTTGCAGGAGAATCTTTTCACCTTTAAAACACAATTATTTCACTTTCCCCTGCTGCTACTAAGCTCTAAGAAAATTTCCAGAGTCTTGGTGGTTAAAAGACAGACTAGAAAATCTATATATTTATGGTTATTCTACAGTGAACTAGAAAAGGAGGAAAATTTTATATCTAGATAGCAAGTGGTATATTTGGATAAGAAAGCAAGGAGGAAAATCCTAGAGTAACTGAAGAAAAGGATGCTCAGGACATGAGAATGACTTTGAGGATTTACATCAGTCAGCCAAAGTCTGTTTTTCTGAATTCTCAGCATCTGACTCCTTCCTACTCCTTGTTAAACAACAGGAATTCCTGCCAACTTTGAGGAGACTATACTCCCATGGTGACTGGCAAGTAAGGAGAAAGGAAGGAAATGTTTTCTTGATTACAATGTAGAACTTGGTAATTTTTTAAATTTTTTTTTCAGAAATCTTATAGTTGAATTCTATAAAAATTAGTATGATTAGTGGTTAGGGCTCTGGAAACTATACTGAATCCTCACCATAGCACATCAGCATGCTCTGCCTTTGTGACTAAGTTGCGTGAAGTTTTCTGAGATCCAGTATGGAACTGAGATAGTACTAGCTCCTTCTTTATAGAATTCCCATGAGGATCAAGTGAGATAATTGGTTTAAAGTGTTCACCACAGAGACTGCCATGTATTAAGTACTTAATATATTGGTTATTATTATTAATTTCAGTGCGTTATACTACTTAGAATTGTTTGTATACCTTCCATCATTTAAAAGGTGAAATTTTAGAATATATCCAAATCATATGTTGCTGCGGTGTTTTCATCACTTAACAAGTATTTTTTTGAAAGACCTTATTTTTTAGGGCAATTTTAGGTTTACAATAAAATTGAGAGGAAGGTGTAGAAGTTTCCACACTATCTCCTGCCTGACACATGCATAGATTCCCCATTTTCAACGTTGCTCATCAAAATGGAACTTTTTTTTTTTTAACACCAGAATAAAACCTATATTGACACATCATAATTACCCAAAGTCTATAGTTTATGTTAGGGTTCACTCTTGGTGTTACATATTCTATGAGTTTGGACAAATACATAGTAACATATATTGATCTTTACAAAATCATACATTTTTACTGCCCTAATAACCTTACGTGCTTTATTATTCCTGTCCCATTCCCCCTATCCCTGGCAACCACTGATCTTTTTTATTGTCTCTATAGTTTTGTCTTTCCCAGAATGTCAGGTGGTTGGAATGTTGTAGTACATAGTCTTTTCACATTGGCTTCTTTCATTTATTCATGTGCACTTGAGGTTCTTCCATGTCTTTTCATGGCTTGGTAGCTCATTTATTTTAAGTGCTGAATAATATTTCATTGTCTGGGTCACACATAATTTATCCATTCACTTACTGAAGGACATCTTCATTGTTGCCTTCTGAAAATTATGACTAAACCTGCTAGAAACATCTGAGCTTGGGTTTTTATATGAATATAGGTTTTAAACTCCTTTGGCTAAATACCAACAAGTGCCATTGCTGGATTGTATATTTAGTTTTGTGAGTATGTTAAGTTTTGTAAGATATTACAAAACTTCTTCCAACATGGCCCTACCATTTTGCATTCATAATAGTGTTTGAGTACTGAGAAGGAAGAAATAATAATATTCCATATTGAAGTATATACAGTATAATAATTTTTGAGGTAGTCTTATATTTAAAATATCGCAGTTTCCTATTAATGTGGCACACTTGAAAAGTCTAGTTGGTTACCAAATCCCCTTTGACCACACAGTATGTGGAGGCACCTAAAATGCAGAATACAGTGATTGCATATGATTGTTTAGCAAGTTACTGGTGCAATGTCCTCTCGTAATCAAACCTAATAACCAGGTCGATTAAATTGTCACTGTCACTGTTCTCAGAACTGTATATAACCCATTCAGAGACCAGTGGCAATTCTGGAAATTTTGTCTTTTCTTGTGTTGACTAGATTGAAATATGGGGAGAGCTACTTTAACAGTGTTTCAGGTCTAGGCAGCCATTTTAGGTGGGATCATACATTTTGTCAGTATCTTACAAAACTAAACATTCTTGACTTCATCAAGGTGGAAGCTGGCCTACATGGCACAGGAGGCCTACTTTTGTGAAGACCACACAGTACTGTTTATGATTTCTCTCTTTTCATTCACTTATGTAGAAGGCCTACCAACCATGTCCTCTGAATCTTGTTTCCCGATACAGCATAAAATCATAGAGTGTTGCACATTACATTATGTTATAATCTGGCCAAATATCATGTAGAGTACTGGCTATAGTTTGTGGGAAGAAGGGCACAGGCTCACAGGATACCAGTCTGTGCATTTGTGGTAAAGCAAATGCTGAGGTCACTGCCTATAATTGCCTGCCCTGCTCCTCTTAAAGGGCCATGGGATTAATTTATGATAGCTTTCTGTGGTTGCTAACAGTTCTTTATTTGACTTACTACATCAGTGAGATGTATTTGTTTTAAAACAAGCATCCTTGACTGCATTAATGAAATAACAAAACTTCCTTCCTTCTTCTAGGAAATACAAACTCTAAAATTCTTTAATCAAGAGAATATTTAGATTTGTAATTAAAAAATATGAAATCAATTTATTTTTTATCCCACTTATTAGCTAGTAATAGTAGACAAGACATTTGATTTTCATTTGACTTCTTTGAGTCTCACTTGCATCTTCTGTAAAACAGAGATATGTGGAAAAGTAGCAACATATGTAGACATATTTTATAAACTGTAAAGAAATAACTTTTTAAATCTGAATATTGTAAAGAATTATTTAAATGACTTAGTGTAGGAACACCTGGATGGCTCAGTCAGTTAAGCATTAGACTCTGTTTAGGCTTAGGTCATGGTCTCAGGATTGTGATCAGTAAAAATTCTACTTGAGTTTCTCTCCTTTTCCCTCTCCCTCTGCCTCTCTCTCTAAAATAAATAAATAAATAAATAAAATATTTAAACAAATAAATGACTTAGTCTAAGGAAGAATTCATCCAGGTCCTCCTTTTTTTAATGTTTAATTTCTTTTCTATAGTGTTAATGTGTTGAAGGGAGGTTTAACTTGCTCGAAGTTTGGGATTTACAAATGGTATTAAATGGGAACAATTCTAGGGTTTTTTTGTGAGCGAATATATATTTCTTCAGTTTTTTTTTCATTTATTATTTTAACAATAGTAGCTCTTACTCTTCTCTTAGGTTTTGTAATCCTTTTTCTTAGCTTTTTGAGGAACCAGTTTCTTATGCAGAATATCTACTTGGTTTTATCAATTTTTAGGATAATATTTTCATACTCAATCATTTTATATGTTGCTTTAAAAAATAAAAAAAAGCACTATTCCAGATTGATTTGTAGAGCCAGAATGAATTGCAAAGACATTTATAGAAACATCTTTTCACAGCTGACTAACTGAGGCACAGAGAGACTAAGTGGTCTGTGCAAGGTCACTCAGCTAGTTTCGGTGAATCTGTTCACATTCCCTGACTAGGCTAGTGATCCATGTGTTTTTCATAAGATCATTGCTTCAGATAATGACACAAAAATACAAAAATGGTGTCAACTATGTGATAGATTGATTGTGCCTTAAAGGAAAGATCAATCTTAAAGAAAAGAACTTTCACTTTCTTCATCATTTGTAGTCCTGGGCTTCCAGCACCTCTGCTGAAATGTGTCAACATATTCATTTGGGGGAGAAAGATCAGTGAGTTTTCTGACATCAAGCACAGAGAATATCTTTGGTACTTCTTAGCTCTCATTTTACTCTTGTCATCTACACTTAATAGATTCCCCCAATGAATAGACACATGAAGAAAAAAATTCTACAATCAAATCACCATCACTTCATATTGACTTTTCAAAACAAAAGCTAGCTATATATTCACAACCTATACATACACACACACACACACACACACACACACACACACACATATATATATATATATATATATATATGTGATAAGTAATTATAAGTAACTACTTATATTCAGCAGGATTTCTGTAAATTGAATGTACCTAAATTGGGAAAGTAAATACATATTTCTGGTCCTATTTTTATAACAGTTTCTACTTTCAGAAATCTTATTTCCATGTTCATGTGCTGCATTCATTTTCTGTATTCTAATACTCTTTTTTATGATATAACCTCCTTATTAAGACTAAAATATATTAGGAAATATACCTTATTCAGCTTTACTTTCTTGCCAATAAAATACTTTCAACATAATCAGTACATAAAAAAGACATCTCTGCTCATCTCATCTGAGCAGAGGACCCTAACATCTATATAAGCAATCCTTGTCTCATACCTCAACCCTATTTTTTTGTTCAAAAAAATACCTGATAAATAGTGTCTATTGAGTATCATATTGTTTCACAATTTCATTATAATTTCCCACAATATTTACTTTTCATTTTAAATATACTCTATAAAACAATCAGTTATATTATCCCAGGGACTATGGTTTACAGTGTGGGAGTATATTCTCTGTATTTTTTTTACTATAAACTGTACTATTTTTTTATTCATTCTTTTAATCACTCAACCATCAAGCATTTGAGTGCCTGCTGTATGCCAGAGTGAGCAGCATATACAAAGACTATGTTACAAGGCTATGCATGGTACTTTAAAGAAGCTGAAATAAAGTAGGGTTGGCCAGAACTCAGAATAGGAGAAGGAAACCTGGTGTGAATGAAGTTTGAGTACTAGGTCAGGGCCCAGTCCTTCAGGGAATTATAGTCTATATTAAGGATACTATTGGATATATTAATGATTTGTTCTTTATTCTAAAAACAACATAAAGACCTTACAGTATTTTAGGGAAGGATGTATGTTGGATTTAATTTTGTAAACATCTTACTCCCTGTTGAGAATGTACTGGTCAGGAGTTTGTTTCATAATACATCCAAAGAGAAAATCTAGGAGAAATGCTGGCACTGGCAAAAGGTGGTGGTGGTATTGAATCCATATAGTAATGATTAATTACAGAGAAGACTAGAATAAAAGGATGTCCCAAGAGGTATTTTATTATTCATTTGCTTTTAGATATTCATATTTTTTTCAAGTTTCCCCTTTTATTACCTTAACACTGCAGCAGAAACTCTATATACATAAATCTTTGACAACCTCTCTGTTTACTTTCTAGGATAAACTCCTATTAGAGAAATTACTGGTAAAAGAGTGTTGACATTTTAAATATATGTTGGCATTTACTGGCTACTTGTTTTCCAGAAAAGGTGTGGTGATGTGCATTACCTTAAATTCAGTAAGAAAATATGTCACAGTATTGAATGTCCATTTTGTCAGACTTTAAGGTTAAAACATTCATTTTAATACACATTATGAAATATTACAAAAAGTCTTGTCTACTTAAATTATATATTATGGTATTAACCAAATATTTTTTTATTTGTGATAATTTTTTCTAGAGTCCCAACTGTCTTTTGATTTTATACATCTTGTGTTTAGTATCTATTTTGTCAATTCCTAACTCAAAGCTCTTTTTTCAATGAAGTCTAGCTATTGTTACTAGTCTGTACTTTGATATATCTGACACTCTTACCATTCTCTTTCTTTTTCTTTATAGCACTTATCATCATCAAAAATACAATATAATTCATATAATTATATAAATATGTATAATATATATATATGTATTTTTTCACTGAGGGGTTTTTATTTGTACTGATTTTGTTATAGAGCTTGTTTTCCAGGGTGGGACAGAGGCAAGAACACAGGGACCCAGGGAAAGGATTGCCAGGATCCTAGGTGTGGTACAGGGACCCTCAAATAATTAGTAAATTGGGCAATTAAAAAAGGTTAAGCTAGGGTCAGAATGGCAGATAAAGCTCCAAGGGGTGAGAGGTTGCCAGCCATAGGAGATAAAAGCACATAGAGCTGGATGTTTACCCAGAACTTCCTTCCCCAGACCTCCCAGATCAATTTATGGCATATGGATCAGAGAAGGTTTCAAAAAGAGAAAATAATACTTAACTGCCTCTTTTCATCTGTACCATGATGTAGTTTCCATAAGAGCAATGATCAGGGCGCCTGGGTGGCTCAGTGGGTTAAGCCACTGCCTTCGGCTCAGGTCATGATCTCAGAGTCCTGGGATCGAGTCCCGCATCGGGCTCTCTGCTCAGCGGAGAGCCTGCTTCCCTCTCTCTCTCTGCCTGCCTCTCCATCTACTTGTGATTTCTCTCTGTCAAATAAATAAATAAAATCTTTAAAAAAAAAAAAAAAGAGCAATGATCATTGTTTGGTTTATTTATTGATGCATTCCAGGCATTCAGAACAACATTTAATTGTTGATAAATATTTGTTAGATGAATGTTAAATTTTGTTTTATTCTTTTTCTGTGAATTCTTTTGCTGTGTGTGTCAATAGAATATTTCTCTCCTTCTATGAACCTGACAGGTATTCAACTATATTTTTATTATTGTGGGCATATATTATTCTTTCAATTCCATTAGAATAATATTATCTTCTTGCTAATTTTTGCAAGTTTTGCTTTATTTGTTTGTCTAGATAACCTTTAGAAATGCTTTTTCCATATTCTTAAAAAACATTCCTGGAGATTTTGACTAAAGTTCATGGTATATTTCCCTTTATTTATTTTTTCATGGTATATTTCTGAATTTATTTTACTTCTAAAGCTCCTAACATCAGAATTTGGCAGAGGTTAGAAGCACTGAGCAGTTGAGTTAGACCATAATCACATATCTAGATTTTCACAATTTTACAAGAAGTTAAATGAAAATATAAATAGAGCATTAGAAATACAATGATAAAAACTTAAAAACTGAAATTTGAAAATGTACAGATATAGTGAAATTTGTTACAAGTAGAATCCTAGAAAAAGACCAGGGAAATACTGT
This sequence comes from Mustela erminea, assembly GCF_009829155.1. Lineage (NCBI taxonomy): Eukaryota > Metazoa > Chordata > Mammalia > Carnivora > Mustelidae > Mustela > Mustela erminea. Next base: position 41,857,593 of record NC_045626.1, read on the forward strand.
GGTCCATGGCAACACTTGGATAGGGCATAGATCAATGAAGTTAAGAACTGGTTTTTTTTTTTTTTTTTTGCAGTGGACACTTTTCTCAGAACCAAAACAGAGCTATTTCCTAGCCTCTTCTAACAAAAAGTTTTACCATGGGGCGCCTGGGTGGCTCAGTGGGTTAAAGCCTCTGCTTTCGGCTCAGGTCATGGTCTCAGGGTCCTGGGATCGAGCCCCGCATCGGGCTCTCTGCTCAGCAGGGAGCCTGCTTCCTCCTCTCTCTCTCTCTGCCTGCCTCTCTGCCTACTTGTGATCTGTCTGTCAAATAAATAAATAAAATCTTTAAAAAAAAAAAGTTTTACCAATACCCTAATAAATTAGAATACAGTGCCAGAGCCATACTATTATTTTATGTATGTTTTGTTTATAGTCAATTTATGTATAGAAATGAAGCTATATAAATATGAAAAAAGTCTTTAAGCATATAACTAGTAACTAGACATGTTTTTGCCACATTTTTCCCCCTTAAAATCTTTCAGTGGTTTCTCATTGTTCTTAAGATAAAATAGAAACCTATTAGCATGGATTTCTGAGATCAGTATTATCTCTCTGCTCACCATTTCAACCTTTGATACTACTGTCTCCTTTGATCACCACTCTCCAGACATACTGCTCTCTTTTATTGTCCCTTGCATATCCCAAGCCCTTTCAAATCCTAGAGCCTTAATACTTCTTTCCTTCCCCTAGCATATATCTCAGTGTTTCCCATCCATCAATGAAACCTTAAAAATCACTTCTTCAAAGAGCCTTCCTTGGCTATCAAATCAAAAGTTGTATGATCCCAGGGTCCTCAGATCAAGCCCCACATTGGACTCTCTGCTCAGCAGGAAGCCTACTTCTCCCTTTCTCTCTTTGCCTGCCTCTCTGCCTACTTGTGATCTGTCTGTCAAATAAATAAATAAAATCTTAAAAAAAAAAAAAAGTTGTGCAATCCTCAACTCTCTAGTTACAAATTCTTCATAATTTTGCCTTTGGTATTTTCTTTATCTCACTGTGCAAAATCCATTTATGGGAAGAGAATTCATGAAGTTTTAGTATATCTTTTGGACAAACCAAATGCTCTGGTAGCTTAACAGTAATTGATGATTTAACCAAAATTTCAGTAGTATAGTAGTAGAGAAGGTACTTTTATCTTTTTCTTACAACTGGAGCTTGTGACCATTAATGTGATTCATCTGTCAATTCCATCCTCCCTTGTTTCTGAGTGCCTTTGTTTCTCTTTTTGATGGTCTGTAGTTCATCTCTTATTCAAATTCACCAAGATAGGAATCAGAATTGTGGGGCAAAACTCTCATAACCCTGTTCCTCATTTGTTTACTGGAGCCCATGGTTGGGTGCCTTTGGGTCCAATTTCCTTTCTTTTGATGCAAATGACCATTACTAAGAGAGCAATGTATAAAACCTTTCAAGATTGCCTCCCTCCCAGCTAAGAGCTATGAAAGATAGCCTAGAGCTACTTTTAGGAGAGACAGAGCCTAAGAAGGCCATCACCATCATTGGAGACTAGATAAGTTATATTCCATTCTAAGTAAATGTATAATCCAGTTTAAATAAGCTACCCTTGCAATGCCCTTAAGAAAGACTCAGTCTTTACTAAGATGAAGGAATAAGGAAGTGGATAGAAAATTCTCTATCATTATCATCATTGCATTTTTCAGATGACTGTAACATAAGACTTGTGGCAAACTCCATGTTGTATAGCTGGATGTATATTTCCTAAATTTATCAAAAATGTTTTTTGTTTTTTGTTTTTTTATAAAGAAGAAGAAAACAACAGACCATTCCTGTTGAAGTTCTTCATTCACAAGAAAGAGGCTCATTGTGAATTAACTTACATTTTTCTCCATTGCAGGTGTTAAATTCTGCAGAGCATCTTTATAAACCACAGGGAGGCTGTGAGCATTTTGAACAGATACTCTTTTCTTTTGTCTTGTTGAAGACTAAGAGTGATTTACCCAAATGGCAATTCAGTCCTTAAAGTAGAAGGTGTTAGAATGAAAACAGACCCCACAAATCTCTGTTAGTTTAAGTATACAAGTGAAGTGCTATCTAGTCACCATTAGAAAAAAATAATAAGAACCTCAGACTGTTCTAGTATAGATGTGCAGATATAAATTGTTCCACTGGATACTCAAAAAAGGGAGAAATGTAAATGCTTTTCCTTATTCAAGATAATTATGGAAGAAGAAAGTGAGTGCATGTTTGGGGCCTTGGAGATTGCCATGGATTTGCATTTTATAGTACAAAATATCCATCAATCAAAAGGGTGAAAGTGGCATACACACACACACACACACACACACACACACACACACACATAATTACTGTGGAAAGTGATAATAAAGAAAGATGGGATAGACAGTGAGATGCCTTTCCCCTATGAGTCTTTGTTAACTTGTATCTAAAGGAAGATAACACGGGGTGCCTGGGTGGCTCAGTGGGTTAAGCCTCATCCTTCAGCTCAGGTCATGATCTCAGGGTCCTAGGACTGAGCCCCACATCGGGCTCTCTGCTCAGTGGGGAGCCTGCTTCCCCTTCTCCCTCTGCCTCCCTCTGCCTACTTGTGATCTCCAACTCTCTGTGTCAAATAAATAAATAAAATCTTTAAAAAAAATAAAGGAAAATTACAAATTCTCTTAGGAAATTCTAAGTTCAGGAAATAGTGAACATACAACACCAAGAATGGTGCCTGACACTTAATATGTGAAAACTGTTAAACACTAGGATGTATATGATTCAGTAGATTTATTCACTCAATTTGGCTTTCTTTCTATCATCTGGTAGTTATGTACTCAATTAATGTTCAGGCATCTCCAGCAATATTGGTCATATTTATTCATAATGTAAATGGTTACTTTTTTGATCCATTTGTTTTAAATTATCCTCCTGTAACTCTGAACTTTCAATAAAAAGCAGTCTTTGGCTCTCTAGACTTTGTTGGGTTTTTAACAAATACTTGACTCATATACACATACCAATGTACATACATGAAGGCCCCACTACAGTTAATACCAATTAATACTAATAATAGGTTCAAATCCATTCATTAAATTGTTCTCTAAATGGTCAAATTGTTTACAGTCATTAGTTTAGAAAAGAATATTGAACCAAGTCTGGGTTCCCAATACATGCACAAAAACACACATCTTACCTTGATCAAATATCTTATGTTTGTTCACATTCGAACTGAAGGTGTTATTTTAAATGTGGCTATATAAGAAGAGATTAATGATTTGGAGTCAATATGTACACAGCAGTTATTAGTTTTCCAACTGTAGAGTCTATTTAGAAGTATTTATTTTGGAAGACCACTTGTATTTTTTCAATAAGAACTATTGACTTTCTTTTAAAATCATTGTTTTATTATTGTGAAATCTGTACATATAGATAAGAAATATTTTTAAAAAGTATGGCTCAGTGATTTTTCAAAAAGTAACTATCTATGTGACCATAACCCAAAGGAATAATGGAACATTATCAATTCCCTCAATGAGAACCTTATTCCAACCTTAGTCACTATTTATTTCTTCCCACAACGATAACAACTATTCTCACTTGAATTTCTTTATAAATTAATTCCCTGAGTATATATTCTTAAAATAATAGTTTTACTTTTTAAAAATATATATAGTTGGTACCATAGTATTCTTTTATATCTGGCTTCTTTCAGTCAACATTTTTTATGAATTTTACCATCATTGTCAGTATCAATAGGTTGTTTAATTTGTTGCTCTGTTTCTTCTACCTTAAGTCAGTGTAGGTAAGGGATTGTAAATTTTCAATCAACTTTTGATTTAATTGATTTTATCTATTACTTTCTGTCTTCATTCATTGATTTCTAAGCTAATCATTATTAAATCTTTTCTTCATGGGTTTAGTTTGTACTTTATTTTTTAGATTCTTAAATTGAAAGTTTAGATTATTTATCTCAGATCTTGTTTTCTAATATGCATTAAAAGCTAAAATTACATCTATCCACAATTTTTGTTACATTATACATTTTAGTATTTTAATATAGTATTTTAATTATAATTTATCTTAAAATATTTTATAATCCCTTTAAAATTTTTTTTTCTTTCAGCTGTGGTTTATTTAAATTTGTCTTGTTTAATTTCAAAATATTTATAATTTTCTGGATTCTTGCTTTTATTGTTTTCTAATCTAATACCATTGTGGTCAGAGCAAAAGTTTTGTAAGAATTTAGTTATTTGATGTTTAGTGCTACTAATTATATGGTTCAACATCTGCTCTGTTTGGGGGAAGGTTCCACATGTACTTGAAAATAATTTGTTTCTACAATTATTGGGTAAAATATTCTAAAAAGTATAATTACCAATAGAAAGTTGTTTGATATAGTCAAATACTTGACATTTTTTCCTGATGCTTTTATTCATTTATCAATTGTTGAAAGAGAAATATTAAAAATCTATGTTTGTTGTGGATTTACCTATTCTCTTTAGTTCAGTCAGTTTTTAATTTGTGTATTTAAATACTGTTTTTAGGTGCTCATACATATAGTATTATTATATATCTTTTAAAATATTTACAATTATAAAATATTTCCCTTTATTTCTTCAAAAATTTTTGTGATGAAATCTACTGTTTCTAATATTAATCTAACCACTCTATTTTGTATTTAGTTCTTGCAGATACATCCTTATTTTCACACTGTTATTTAAGGTTTATTTATGATAAAGAGCGTAAATACAGACTTGCTTTTCTATACAACTGTGATTATCTAGATTTTAAGTGGAGTTTTCATTCAATTTATTTTTATTAAATTTATTGATATGTTTGGGTTTAAAGTTGTCATTTGATATTAACTATTTTGTGCCTCTACACATTTTTCCCTAATTTCATTTTTGTCAATTTTATAGTGTTAGTAATCCATTTTACCTCCTGCTTTTCCCCTTTTGAGGCTATTCCTTCTTTTTCTTCATTATTAGTGGTTGTTCTAGGAATTAAAATGTTCATCTTGAGGTTATATCATTATACGTGCAAACCATATGTTGTTGTGAACAATAATTATTCTAATAGTGTTTTATATTTCTTCCTCTCATATCCTGTTCTCTTGTTATCCTACATTTTACTATATACTATATTGTCTTTATTTTTACTTTGAAAATGAATATTTTTATACTTAAAATCATCAATATTGCTTTATATTCATTTTGATGTTTGTGCATTTTACATGTATTTCTTAATTTTTAAAAGAAAATTCTTTGCTTTCTGTATCTGAGATATATCTTATTCAGTGTGAAGAATAACTTACAACATTTCTCTTAAAATGGGTCTCCTGATCAGAAAATTCCCCAATATTTTTTAAATATTTTGTTTTTCCTTTTTCCCTTATTGTTGTAGTTTAATTGAAATGCTTCTTTTCATCTTTTATCTATTTTTAGTTTATGAATTTTCAAACACACACAATTTCTCTAATTAATATTCAACTCTACTAATTCTTATTCATTAATTTTCTCTTCTTCTGTGTTTAATCTGTTCTTAAATCTATCAGTTTGGGTCTTCATTTAGTTATAATTTTTTTCACTTTGTTAACTTAAAATCTCTTCCCTTAAGTATTGTTCCAGGCTCTTTCCAAAGAGTTTTTTTCATTAGGTTTTTATGAAGGACTCAATGTATTGCTATCAAAAGCTAACTATTTTTAACTATTATTTAATGGATACTGAGTGGCCATTTTATCTCTTTAAGCAAATCAACAATTCATATAGAAGTAATAATAATTGTTCCAAACTCAAAGAATGGTATCTGCAAAGCTCATTATAACACAAAGAAAAATCTAAATATCTACAAAAGGGGGGCAAAGTACAGTGACTTTACTGCATCCACCATTAAACAAATGATAAAATATTAAAGGGAGATTATGCAAAGCAACAAGATTAATTGCTGCTAATTGACAAAAGTCACAAAACCAAGTGTTGGTTTCATTTGTGATACTGATGTCATTTACAAGGTTAATTACTGTGTCACCTCATAGTCCCCAGTTGTTTTTCATATTGTGTCAGAGAACGTGTGAACAGATGGGCCAGAATAACATCTGGCTTAGGTGAGCCGTAAGAGTACAGCTGACATCCTTGAATGATTTCCTTCAGTTGCACTGTCTCAGGAATAGAAAGTAATAAGAGAGAAACACAGGTGCCAAAAATAAACAACTTGATATTTACTTATTAGCATACTGGCCCTTGCCAAATTCTAAAGTGAATGTCATAATTAGCATCTAACAGGGCTACAGTAATGTTCTTATCAATATAATCTTTAAAGAATACTTACTTCTAATTTAGTCAATTTGTCATTAATATCTTGCTTCCCAACCTTGGTTTTACATGCCAATCAAAATAGTATTTTCTAGTTTATGGAAAATCACAGTATTTCAAACTTGTAATGTTTTTCTTGATCCTCAGGATAACCTTATAAATTAGATATTACAAAATGATATCCAAATTAGTAACCAAAACCCAGAGATACTATATCCTAAGTTAAAAAGGTAAATGACAGAACAAGGATACAAAACCAGAATTATTGGCTTTAACCTATTGCACTCACATTTAGAACTACATTATGTCAGTAACAGAAAGAAAAAAGCATTTGATAATAATAACTATTAAAAACTTCTAAGCTACAATTTGCAAATTTTATTTCTTACTATGTTTTAAGTCATACTATAATCATTTCACTATTCAAAACGGTACAGGCCTAAGGAATTTAATTCCAAGTATTCTAGTATAAAATTATTTTATTTCATCTGTTAAACATGCTGATCTTTCAGTAGCCTGAGACATGCAACAATGCCATTCCTAGTTTATAAAATCACTCAGAATTGAAGGTGAAAATACATATATAAATAACACAACATAACCTCCTTAGAAAAGAGATATTTATCAGGAATATGAGATTGTGTCTATTTTTAAAAAAAGGTATTTGAATGTATTCTGTATTGTATGTGTACATTTGTTCTTGCTGAAGCCCTGCCCTGTTCTGGTTGTGTTTATTACAAGGAGCACAGACTACACATTGACACACTGGAAAGGTGGTCCGCTAAAGGAGGAGCTCTCTTGGCCTTTATTACTCTCTGTAAGGTAGTACAATGTTGCTACTCTTTTGTCAGGAAGGAAAGCACTGAACACAGCACATGTAATTAATTATCACTACTATTATCATTGAAATCGAGCTAGGCATAATAAAGCCAGCATTGTTGTTCTGTTTTAGTCAGGTATGTTTCATAATGTATTCCCTTTCCTTCTATGGAGCTTCAGAACCGGTTTCTGTCCTTAGAGCTGATGTTTTTGTACTTTTGAACATAAATTCATGGAGAGAGATGGTTATTCAAACTGTGTTTCCTCCTTAGTATTTTTCTAGATGAAGTTTTAGTTGTCATTACCTTTGTAGTTCATCAATAAATATGGGCCTCAGGGAAAAATATTTTATTGGGAAAATATAAATATAAAGAACACTTCAACAGACCAACATCACTATAATAAGTAATGCTTTCTAAAGAAAAATGGAGAATTGTCTAAATCACTAAAATCTAGTTTGTTCAGATGTTTAGTATCCACACTAAGAGCAATACAGTAGTATATAGGTTATTATAGATTATTGTTACCAGGTTTTTGAGATATAATTCACATACTATACAATTCACACAGTTAAAGCATACAGGTTAGTGGATATTATAGTATATTCACAGACCTGTTCAATGATCAGTAGTCAAATTTTAGAACAATTCCAGCACTCCAGAGAAAAACTCTGGGACCACTAGTGGTCACTCTCCATTTCTGACTAATCCTCTTTAACCAAGTTATAGAAAATCATGAATCTATTTTCTTTCTCTATACATTTGTCAGTTCTGGAAATTTCATATAAATGGAACAATAAAGTGTATTTTATTTGGTTATCTGGCTTCCTTTACTTTGTTGGTTCTTTTCAGAGTTCATCGAGACAGTAGTGAATATAAGTACTTTATTACTTTTTATTGCTTAATAATAGTCTATAAATACTGCATTTTATGTATCTATTCATCAGTTTGTGGATTTTTAGGCTGTTACTACTTTTTTTGGCTATTATGGCTGATGCTGATATGAATATTTGTACTCAGATTTTGTGTAGTCAAATATTTTAATTACTCCTAGATACATACAAAAGAATATATTCACTGAATCATAAGCATATCCACATTTAACCTTTTGAAGAACTACCAGATTATTTCCAAAGTTGCTACACCATTTTACATTCCTACCAGAAATGTACTAAAGTTCTAATTACTGCACACCCTTATCAACATTTGTTATCATCTGCCATTTTGATTATACCCATCCTATTGGGTATCTCATTTGTTGTGTTGAATTGTGTTGAATTGTATTTCTTTAACGACTAATGAGATTGACATAAAGCAATGTGTTTTCAGCCACTCATGAATCTTCTCTGGAGAAATATCTATCAGGTTGTTTGTTCATTGGCCTTTTTATTTTTCATTTTTAATGGTTTTTATTATTCTAGATAAACTACTTATCTGATACATGATTCACAAATATTTTCTCTTTGTGTGTTGTGCTTTCACTTCCTGATGATGTTCTTTTAGGTACAATGGTCTTTGTTGAATTCAAATTTATCTTCTTTCTCTTGTTGTTTATATTTTTGTTATAATATCTAAGAAAGTTATGTTGAATATCAGTCATGAAGATTTAGTCCTGTATTTTCCTTAACAAAATTTATGTTTTAGCTCTTATGTCAGCTTTTCAACATATTTCTATTAATTTTTGTTTATGATGTGATTCTTTTTCAAGTTCATAACCAATTGTCCCAGAACCATTACTTGAAGATAATATTTTTCCTCATTGAGTTATTTTTGAACACTTGTTGAAAATAAATTAACCCTAAATATAGGGCTTATTTCTGATTCTAAATTATATTCCACTGATCTGTATGTATATCCTCACATCAGTTCTTTTTCCACCCATTCACTTCAATAAGTTTGTTTCATACATTTATAATAGACTTAGATGATTCTGTCACATTTTGCATTATATCCTGGGGTCCTTTAATCCCTAAATCTTTTATTTAAATTAACACACACTTATGTTATCAAATTGTATGAATTTTGAAAAATGCATAGTGGTATGTGTTCACCATTATAATTAACCATCTCTCCCATCCCGAAACACCGGCAACCACTGACTTGTTTATTGATGTTACAGTTTTGCTTTTTCAGGAATTTTATGTAAATGGTATCTCACAGTAGTATGAAACCTTTTCAGATTGGCTTCTTTCACTTAGTTTGCAGCTAAGATTCATTCATGTTTTGACATGGCTTAATAACACTCTTCTTTTAATCACTGAATAGTATTCTATTTTAGAGATGTACCACAATCTGTTTATTCTTTTGAGGGCTTCCATTTTCTGGTTATTGTGAATAAGGTGTTATAGTTATTCATCTACTGTTTATTTGGGAAAATAAGTTTTCAGATCCTTTGGAAAAATACTTAGGAGCATGTTTCCTTGATCATGTTGTAAGACTATCTTTGCTTTGAAACAAACTGCCAAACTGTCTTCCAGGAGGCTATATGATTTTATGTTCCCACCAACAGCAAATAAGAGTTCTTGATCCACATTGTCTCCGTCAGCTAGTAAGAGCAACTTTGGGGGGGTGCTTAAGCCATTCTAAGAGTATTATAATTTATCTCATTTCAGAAAAAAATACAATCCTAGAATGACAGAGAATGTTGAGCCTCTTTTCATATGTCTATTTTCTATCTATATATCTTCTAAGGTGAAATGTCTGTAAGATTTTCTTCCCCTGTTCTTAGCTGGGTTTGTTACTTTTATGATTGAATTTTAAGAGGTCTTTGTATGTTTCTGATATAGGTCTTATATTAGATACGTTTTCTGCAAAGATCTATTCCAACCTGTGGCTTTTCTCTCATTATATTAACAGTGCATTTTGTAGAGCAATTATCTTTAATTTTAATAAAGTCTCCCATCTATTTTTCTTTCATGAGTATGATTTTGATGTTGTATTTAAAACTTCTTCCACTTCATTTCAACTTCAACGAGATTTTTCTCCTATATTTTCTTGTAGTTGCTTTACAATTTTACATTTTACATTTAGGCTTATGGCTCATTTTGTATACAGTGTGACATCTATGTCTAGTTTCATTTTACTCTTCAATCTGGGGCCAGAGTTTTCATGGTTTGAATTTCCTTCTACAGAAGTTCTAGAAGTTGTGCACACAGACTTTCTTATCCACTTAATTAGATTTTGGGGGAAGAGGATAAGCAGGAGATGAGGTTTGAAAGCTGTTAGTGGTTAAGCATCAAAAACGGAGTCAGACTCTTGAGTACTACTTAATTCTGAAAAAGGTTGAGGAAAAGGATCTTATGCATTAAAAAAAAGTTGGTTTGATATGAGTATTATTCAAAATAACTATTATAGTTATTTATATTGATATATAGAATATTTTTTCATTTTTAATCTTTTCTTAATAAAATTAATTCAAGTATAACATTGAAGTTAGGAAAGTTACCCTGTCACTAGAACCTTGCAAGAACTTCAACTATTACCATACATTCCAAAGACTTAACCATGTCTCCAGATTTAGGAATATTTGTACCATTTCTTTTCTTTTTAATTAATTAATTTATTTGAGAGAGAGAGAGTGCAAGCAGGGAAAGGGAGGGAGAAGGAGGAGAGAGGGAGTCTCAAGAACACTGCTCACTGAGCACTGGGCTCAATCCCAGGACCATGAGATCATGACCCAAGCTGAAATCACAAGTTGGATGCTTAATCAACTAAGCCACCCAGGCATCCCTGTACCATTTCTTATATTATACACCTGTGCCTAACTCGACTCCACACATAGATACCTAATAAATTTTGTTAAATAGCATGGAATATATTAACTGAACCAAACTTACTGCAAGCACAAATGTGATTTATGACCTTGGGATTTATGGCCTTATTTTAGTGCCTGAAATTCCACAGAGTACCCTAACTTCATCCCTATCTTGAACCACTGTGCCCAAGTATCCTCTTGATTTCCTACACAAATTCAAGTTAGTCTTTGTATTTGTTGTTACCCATTCTATTACAGTCAGATGTTTTGCCTTATCCTAATCTGTCTAACATCTGAAGCCACCTCTCCTCTCCAACTTAACCTGCTGCCTGAAGCCCGAGCCCTCAACCGAGTAGCTCATGGTAAATCTACTTTCTTATCTTTAAATATATACTATTATTTTAATTCCATACAAACAAAAATTTTCACTCAGATTGCTGATGCAGTCCCTTCATCACTGTTTATCTTTTTCCACATTTCTACCAGGTAGTCATTCTGAAGTTGTATTTTTTCTGGTCATTTATCAGTTTAAAATACTGTACTGAACTCCCATTAACTTAGTTGAGATCTAAACCCTTAAAAATAGTTTTCTTTTAAAAATTTTATCTCCAACCTATTTTTATTTTTTTCCAACCTATCTTTAAACAGTTCCTATAACCAAAGCTACAGTAACCCATCTTGAGCCAGAACACTACAATAAGAAAAAAAGGCAGAAGATAGTTGTAGCCCATCTAGGCAAACAGGTATTCTAGATTGGTAATCTAGGACTTAAATGCTGGGATACTACACTCATGGGTGATATTTTGATGATACTTTCATTTTACCAAGACAGCCACTACACATTGCTACTATGTATAGGAAAAAATGTATGTCATCCCTCTCACTAGGTTTCTTCACATAGTCTGTGGCCACCTTCAAGGACCTCCTAATAATAGTGGCTCTGTATCCTTTCAGGTCTAACTCCTCAAAATAATATCCTTCCTAAGGCTTCTCCATTCTTCATTCTTCATTCTGAATAGAGCTTTTGTGGTAAATCATGATGTCAATACAAAAAATAATCTCAAGCAATTATTGACTGTTTACTTATATTACAGAGAGTACACTTAGTGAAGATAACTTAAACCCCACAAAGATCATATTGGTATCATTATCTGCTTTGTACCATATGTAGAAACTAAAATTTTTTTTAAAAAATTACTTGTTCAAGGACATACAGCTATTAAAGTATATATTTGTTACTAAAATCAAGTTGCAAAGGGTGCCTGGGTGGCTCAGTTGGTTGGGCGACTGCCCTCAGCTCAGGTCATGATCCTGGAGTCCTGGGATTGAGTCCCACTTAGGGTTCCCTGCTCAGCAGGGGGTCTGCTTCTTTCTCTGACCTCCCCCCACCATGCTCTCTCTCTCTCTCAATTAAATAAATAAATCTTTAAAAAAAATCTGTTTGTACCAAACTCCATAAGCTGTGCTTTGAATGTCATATACATGTATATATGAAAGGCAATAATTGTAGGTAGAATAGTGGTAGAACTATATATATATATATATACTATATATATAGTATATATATATATATATATAGTTGGTCCACACTAAAACTAAAGCATGGTGTGGAGAGGGGAGAAGGGGAAGTTCACTAATGTAAGGGTATTTGCAATTTTTGAATATATGCATTGATGATGGAATTGTATGCCCCATTTTTAATAAAAAATCATGATGTTCTACAAATGTGTTGTCTGTACCATGTGTATTAGCTATCCTAGAGAAGTGAGACATAATGATGACTTTTTGCAAAGTACTTCCCAGTGAATTTAAATTATATCATCAAATTTGAACTAAATTAGGTAGTACACTCAAAAACTTTACTTCGATTTCATATAATGTTGATAAGCCATGTGTAATATGTTAATAATCTGCATAATATTCAAGGCATTGTAAGAGTCATAATATCATCTCATCCAAGAGTGAATATTCTCAAAGCTATTTGAACTGAAATTTCTCACCATATAGCATGGAGGAATAATAAATAGATTGAACATATCTCCAGCTTTTCTATAAATGTTTAATGTTCAAAACAATTTGAGGAAGTATCTTGTTCAGAAACTTTGAGGGGCCTTTTGGACTTTCTGTTGTGCTCTGTCTTTATACCTGGTTGATTTCATGAATAGTAACAGTAGAAGGCCTTGTTCATAAAGACAACTTGAAAAAGAAGAAAAAACATTACATCTTATGGAAAAGAAGCATTTGCCATTCCATTGAAATTATTTTAGGCAGGTTATTCTGTGTGATATTATAATTCCTGGAGATATCATTTCTTTGTGATATAAAGCCATTTTAGTCCATGCTTCTATGTGCGTGTGTGTGTGTGTGTGAGAGAGAGAGAGAGAGAGAGAGAGAGGGAGAGAGAAAGAGAGAGAGAGACAGAGAGAGAGAGGTTGTATGTGCGCGCAGCCAGGATGAATGTCAAGTAGTTAAGATTTATTTGGTATGTATGGAGATATTACTACTAGATTGCATAATATAGATTAGACATAAAAGTAGAAAATTGTGCAATAGAAATGAAAGTAAAATTAAAGTCCACTGGTTCAAACACATAGAATACATAATCTTTATCAAATAAACTCATAACAGATTTATTCATATCTTCAAGCAGCTGGTGCAATCTTGCTATTCTTATTTGAAACATTCATATTTTTATATTAGGAATCATCAGTTTTCATGTCAGCAAGATCCTCTGTTAAGTTGATCCTCCAGACCTTCCATTACAAATCCTCAAGTGTAAAAAAAGAAAAAAACAGAAACAAAAACAAACAAATCTTCAAGTGTTTTGACAAATCACCACTTGATATTTTTTTATGGTTTTTTCTTTCAGTAAATTATGAGGCATCTGCCCTGGGTAAGGGCATTTAGCTATTGTATCTAAACAAGTTTTTCAGTATAATTTCATGATATCTACTTACATGGGAAGACATAAATGTCCTGCTTCCCTTCAATTCTTTTTTCATTTTATAATTTCACTTTCTTTTGACCTGAGTAAAAAAGTTCCATTTACACACCAAGGGAAGATTACGTAAATCACTGAAATAGGGTAATTTACATTTTTATTGTTGTTCTGTGCTAATTTCTCATGTGTTTAGTAATCCTAAAGGATGTTATAAATGCTTTTAATATGCACTGAATATACAGTGGACAAACTGCTCTATGACATTGTTTAATTTTTTAACAAAAATTAATTTTTACCTTCTATTGACCTTTATCCTTTGCTGAAACAACTATGAACATTGACATGGAACTTAAGACAAAGATAAACTGTATGAAGAATTGTGGGCAAAGAAATACCTTCTTGGGAGTCTTAAATGTTCATTTAAAAATTAACAGTTTTAAGGATGCAGTGAGTGATTTCTATTAAATCATGAGTCAAATTGCATTTATATCTCAGCATTGAAACCAGGGCTGGCAGTCTACAGCCTGCTGATTGCTGCCTGTTTGTGCCTATAAAGTTTTATTGAAACACATCCATGCACACTTATTTATGTGTTATGTATGAATGCTTTCCTGCCACAAGCAGAGTTAAATAGTTGCTAGAGAGAGACCATTTTATACCCAAAGCCTAAAATATGTACTCTGATCCTTTAAAAAATGTGCCAACACTGGTATAAACAAATATAAATATAGATCTGTTTTGAACTACAAATAATTTTTAGTAATAGAAGCTGATCCCTAACATCTGTCACTTACATGCTGTCTACCAGGCAGCTTTCAGCAATTTACTTTAATTAATATCATTTAATTCTCGCCTTATGAAGTGGGCAATATTAGTATCCCTATTTTACAAAAGATGTAGAAACTGAGCCCTGGAGAAGTTGAATAGTTAGCTAAGGTGCTAAAATTTGAACTGAAGAAGTCTAATTCAAAATAAGATCATGTATTTCTACGTCTGATATTCAACCTAAGTATTTGGAAATAAGATAGAGTTTGGGATAACAAAATAAATATAGAATAATCCAATAATTTTGTGTTGACATTTGTAAAATGAAAATCTATCATTGAAAAAATTCTAATTTCAGAAAGAATTCACCATATTTATAGACACTTGGTTTTGAATTCCTAAAATAAGAATCTTTGGGGCGCCTGTATGGCTCTGTGGGTTACGAATCTTATTTGCCTTTGGCTCAGGTCCATGCTCAGTGGAGAATCTGACTCTCCCTTTCCCTCTGTGCACTATCTCCCTTCCTACTGGTGCACTATCTCACTCTGTCTCTCAAATAAATAAATAAAATCCATTAAAAAAAAAAAAAGAATCCTCGAAATATTTTCTTCCATTCCTTTGTCTGCCTTTTCATTGTTTTGATTGTTTCTTCTGTGCAGAAGCTTTTCAGTTTTATGAGGAGATGTTCTCCTGTTTTCTCCTAGAAGATTTATGGTTTCAGGTATTACATTTAAGTCTTTAATTCATTTTGAGTTAATTTTTGTGCACAGTAAAAACTGGGGCCCAGTTTCATTCTTCTGCATGTGATTATCTACAATTTCCAACACCATTTATTGAAGAGACTTTGCTTTTTTCGTTTAGTATTTTGGCTCCTTGGTCAAATATTAGTTGATTGTATACGCAAAGATATATTTTTGAGTTGCAAATATATTTGCAAACTATTTACTCTATGCAGAGTTAATGGTCAAAATGTATAAAGCATTGCTATAATTTAGTAGCAAAAAATAAAAAAAAAATTACCCAATAAAAAATGGGAGAGGACCTGGGTAGATATTTTTCCAAAGAAGACAGAAAAATGGGCCACAGGTATATGAAAAGGTATTCCACATTACTCACATCAAGATCAGGGAAATGCAAATCAAAACCATAATGAGGGGGGCGCCTGGGCGCCTGGTGGCTCAGTGGGTTAAAGCCTCTGCCTTGGGCTCAGTCATGATCCCAGGGTCCTGGGATCGAGCCCTGCATTGGGCTCTCTGCTCAGTGGGGAGCCTGCTTCCTCCTCTCTCTCTCTTTCTGCCTGTCTCTCTGCCTACTTGTGATCTTTCTCTCTCTGTCAAATAAATAAATAAAATCTTAAAAAAAAAAAAACATGATGAGGTATCACCTCACACATGTTAGAATGACATCATCAAAGAGATAAGAAGTAAGTATTGGCAAGGATGTGGAGTAAAGTGAACTGTTGTGTGTTATTGGTGGGATTGTAAATTGGTATAACCACTGAGGAAAAAAGTTTGGAGATTCCTCAAAAAATTAGGAATAGAACTACCATATGATGCAAGTAGCCAACTTCTGGGTATTTATCTGGAAAAGATGAAATCAGTATCTCAAAGAGATACCTGTGTTTTCATGTTCATCACTTCACCATCATTCACAATAGCCGATAAATGGAAATTACTTGTGATAGATAAATACACACATCTCTATCCATCTATCTGTACATGGACATTTAGGTTGCTTCTATATCTATTATATCTAACAGAATGTTATTTAGCCAGAGAAAGAAAGAAATCCTGTTATTTGCAACAATATGGACAGATCTTGAGTGCAATGTGCTAAGTGAAATAAGTCAGACAGAAAGGATAAACACATCACTTATATGTGGAATCTAAGAATAGCTGAGCTCATATAAACAGAGAAGAATGGGTAACCTGGGGCTGGTGGGAGGTTCAGGGAATAAGGAGATGTTCTTCAAAGGATATGGATTTCCACTTTCTTAAAATGAATAAGGGGCTCTAACGTAAAACATGATGAGTGTAGTTAACAATATTTTATTACATACTTGAAAAATGCTAACAGAGTAGATCTTAAATATTCTTAACACACACACACATAGTATTGTTAAGTATGTGAAGTGTTTTGATGGAATCATTAACTAACCCTATTGTGATAATCATTTTGTGCCAGAGAAGAGTATTCGTCATGATATATCATCATGATATACACTTTAAATTTACACAGTGTTATATGTCAATTATATTTCAGTAAAGCTGGACAAAGTCTTTCAAATAATGTCTTAAATTATAAAACATGACAGACTTCCTAAAAAATAATTAATGCCATCAGTAAACAATAGAAATGGAAACTTACAAGTACCCCCAAATTAATTAATTAGCTAATTAATTATGAAACAGTACCTTCAAAAAAAAGGGAAATCAAAAGTCATTATCTCAAATTAGCAATAAACATGAAATGCACAGAATTCATCCAAAATATTGATTTTTGTATCATGAAATCTTACAATAACCCAATTCATTGAGCCTAGGAATATGAATTAAATGTGAGTCTATAACTGAACTAATTATGGACTTACTCCTAAAAGTGAATGGGGATTTTAGAATATGATCTCAATAACAGCAGCCACATAGGTGCTATTCTAGTAATTATTATGTTTTTATTTTATTTATTTTATTTAATTATTAATTAATTAATTAATTGATTTTTTCCTTTCTTACCTGGGTTAGCAATGTTTACCAATGGACATGCTTCTAGACTTCATTTTCTTTAGTGGAGTCATCCATCAGTCCAGTGAAAACTGTCTCCAAAAGTTGCTGCAGAACAGTTTTTTGTCTCTTTGATTAGTGTAAGAATGGAATGGACTCTAAAATTAGTTCTTGGAAGACATATGCTGATTTTATCTTGCTGCTGTTACCTTTGATTTTTGTTTTCTGAGAAGATATGACCCACTGTTTATAACTCTAGAAGGAGTGTTCCTTGTTGTCCACACTTTCATTATAAATATGACTGTTACTCAAACAATAGTAAAAATGAGAGATTAAACATAAGGTATAGAAATAATAGGGAAATAAGTAGGTAAAAGGAAAATCAATTTTAGGAAGGGCAGGCTAACATTACTGAATAGGGATGTAGTTTGATTAGAATTAAATATAAAGTAAGAAATAAAGTTTAGCAACTTTAAAATTTCCTAAGTTGCTTCCAGATGCAGGGAAGATTTGAAGCACATTTCATTTGGAATATGTGTTGAATCTCAACTATTCTACTTTTTATCTTGGTAAAGGGGGTAATCTAGCATCTCTGAATCACTACTTTTTCATTTGCAAAATGAGAAGCACTCATATCTGTTCTATGAAAATCCTGAAACTTGGTAAGGATCAACTGTAAAATGAGAAAATAAATCACAGAAAATTTTGAAAATGTGGAGAATATTTCATTTTCTGTATTGTTATTTAGAAGATGGAAAGTGAGTAAGGGATTCTTACATAAATACATTTGATCATGAAACCAGAAGAAAGAAACCATGATTTCCAATAATGGTTCTGTGGACATGGGGTGAATCTTGAATGAGGATCTTGAAGGGACCAGGAAAGAGCACAGAAGTGTGGTGAGGAGGGAACTGGAACAGTCCTGATAATGAATGGGTTAGCATAAGATCAAATAATATTTATCTAAAATGGAACAGGCATAAATGTATTCACAACTGGATGGAGATGGGGTAAACATTAGATTATTTGAAGATTCTTACATTTTAGTGGAGGAAGGAATCCTAATTAATAATTAAAAAAAAAACAGCAATCAGCTTCCTTTCCTGTTAAATTTATTATGACATAGAAAGTAATAAGACTTTTTAATGTAGAACATTCTTATGAGATACCTCTTCCATATAAATTCAATAGTTCTTCAAAAATTTGGATAAGAAAATGGAGATTCAAGCATTCATTTATCAGATGCATGCAATCTCTGTAAAGCAGTACTGATCTACCTGTGTATGAGCTCTAACCCTCTGTCCCAATGTTTCTCTCTCTCTGTCTCTCTCTCTCTCACACACACACAGTAGCAAGCAAATACAACAGTTGTTTTATTCAGTGTAAATTGGGAAGGATATCTATTAAGGACAAAACCCAAAGTGTAATTAAAACTAATCTATTTTCTTTCTTTGTTTCCAGGCCTCTGGCTTCTAGGGGAAAGACTCTTACTACCCTAATATTTTCTCATTTTTAATTTCTTCACTTTAATTACCTTCTCTAAGGCCTATATAATTATTACTTCTTTTTCAAAGAAAAACAAGAGAAATGAACTGTTTGCTAAAGGCCTTTACCAAGCTTTCACAGATGGAGCTATTTCAAATAACAATATTGCTAGTAATTGAACCAAACATGGAACATCCACTTCTACTTTCCATAAATTTTTGCCCTCAAATACTCATTCTTTTCTACATATCCATGTTTTTGTACATGTTCTCATTTCATCTGATTCAGTCTCATCTTCTTTACCTATGATTTTTTTTTAATTATTCTTGAAGGGATAGCCTAAATATCCTTGCTTGTGAAATCTCTGACTTATTCAAATCAAGGTTTTTATTCCTCCTATGTTTTCCCCAGAAGATAGTTCTGTTTTATATTTAATTGCATTGTTTTACAGGTTTTATTTACACAGCTGTCCTCCATACTAGAAAAGGAGTTGCATAAGTGCATGGAACATATGTTATTTATTTTTGGATATTTAACACTAAGTAAAGTACCTGGCACTTAGTAGTACTCAACTCAATGCATTTTTGTCAAAGTAGTTTCTTGATGAACAGATGAGAGAGCCTTATTCTTTTCCCTTTTTTATACCATTAAGTGTTTTTTTTTGAAGTTATTTATATTTTCATTAATCCACCTGTTATTATTTTTTTTAGATTTCAATAGTGAGATAAAAACTGTAATCTTGATAATTTATATTTATTTAGACTTTTTTGGTTTTTTACTTCTGAAAGTCTTTTAAAATATAATAACTCCTGAGTCAGAACAGATATTCTCAATTCATAGCCATCAAACTGAGGACTGCTGAGATAAAATTATTTTTCCATGGTTATTTATTCACTTAAGCATCATCAAACCTAGAGCTGTCTCCAAATTCTTACTAATTCTTGCCTATTACTATAAGTGCCTCCTAAAACCATAAAAAACATAGTTCATAAAGGAAAATAGACTTCATCATGGCAACAAAAAAATTACCCTGAGATAATTGGCAACATAGGTTGAGAAACTTTCTGTTTCAGCACGTTTGTTCCTCTGTTATTAATACTCACAATAATATTAACGGAGCAACCATTAAAATTTTTGTCCAAGGACACATCTGAATACCAAATATGAGGTGATTTAGGATATATATTGATACCCTATTTTTTTTTAATTTTTCCCTTGATTCATTAATTTTATTTTGTTCTTTTCATTTAAATTCAATTAATTAATATATAATGTACTACTGGTTTCAGAGGTAGAGGTCAGTGGTTCATCAGTTTCATATAATACCCAGTGCTCATTATTACATTTTGTGCCTTCCTTAATGTCCATCACCCAGTTACCCCACCCTCAGCCCCTCCTCTCCAGCAAAACTCAGCTTGTTTCCTAGGATTAAGAGTCAGTTTGTCACCCTCTCTCATTTCATCTTAGTTCTTTTCCTCTCTTCCTCTGTGATCCTCTGTATTATTTTTTAAATTCCATGTATGAGTGAGATCATATGATAATTGTATTTCTCTGATAGATTTATTTCACTTAGCATAATACCCTCTAGTTCCATCCATGTCATTGCAAATGGCAAGATTTCAACATTTGTTGGCTGAGTAGTATTGCATTTTGTGTGTGTGTGTGTGTGTGTGTGTGCGCGCACAAATATATATACATATACAATATATATGTATATATTTATATGTATATACAAACATATATGTGTATATATGTAGAAATATATACAAGCATATGTATGTACATCTATACACATATAAATATATACATGTATATACAAATATAAATATATACATATATATTACATATATGCATATATATGCATTTGTATATTTGTGTTATATATATGTATACACACATATGAATATGTATACACACACATACACACACACACATATGAAATACAACTTCTTTACCCATTCATCTGTGGATGGACATCTAAGCTCTTTCCATAGTTTGGCTATTGTGGTTATTGCTGCTATCAACATTAGGTGAAGTGCCTCTTTGGATTACTACACTTGTATCTTTGGGGTAGATACCAGTAGTGCAATTGCTGGGTTGTAGGGTAGCTCTATCTCCAACTTTTTGATGAACCTGCACACTGTTTTCCAGTGGCTGCACCAGCTTACATTCTCACCAACAGTGTAAGAAGGTTTCCCTTTCTCTGCATCCTTTCCAACATCTGTCATTTCTTGAGTGGTTAATTTTAGCCATTCTGACTAATGTGAGGTGCTATCTCATTGTGGTTTTTTATTTGTAGTTCCCTGATGCTGAGTGATGTTGAGCATTTTTTCATGTGTCTATTAGCCATTTGGATGTTTTCTTTGGAGAAATGCCTGTTCATGTCTTCTATCTATTTCCTGATTGGCTTATTTGTTCTTTGGTTGCTGAGTTTGATAATTTCTTTATAGATTTTGGATACTAACCCTTTATCTGATAAGACTTTTGCAAATATCTTCTCCCATTCTGTCAGTTGTCTTTTGGTTTTGTTGACTGTTTCCTTTGCTGTGCAAAAGCTTTTTGTCTCAATGAAGTCCTAATAAGTTCATTTTTGTCCTTGTTTTCTTTGCCTTTAGAAACTGGTCTAGCAAGAAGTTGCTGTAGCCAAGATCATAGAGGTTGCTGCTTGTGTTCTCCTCTAGGATTTTGATGGATTCCTGTCTCACATTTAGATATTTCATCCATTTGGGGTCTATTTTTTGTGTATGGTTATTTTTTTGTGTATGGTGTAAGGCAATGGTCCAGTTTCATTCTTCATTGTGTAGGTGTCCGATTTTTCCCAACACCATTTATTGAAGAGACTGTATTTTTTCCATTGTATATTCTTTCCTGCTTTGTTGAAGATTAGTTGATAATGGAGTTGAGGGCCCATTTCTGGGTTCTCTGTTCTGTTCTGTTGATCTATGTGTCTGCTTTTGTGCCAGTACCATACTATCTTGATGGTTATAGCTTTGTCGTAGAGCTTGAAGTCCAGGATTGTGATACCACCAGCTTTGGTGTTTCTTTTTCAACATTCCCTTGGTTATCTGGAGTCTTTTCTTGTGCCATACACATTTTAGGATTATTTGTTCCAGCTCTGTGAAAAAAGTATGTTGATAGGGATTGCAATGAATATATAAATTGCTCTGGGTAGCATAGACATTTTAACAGTCTTTGCTCTTCCAATCCATGAGCATAGAGCAGTTTTCCATTTATGTGTATCTTCTTCAATTTCTTTCATGAGTGTTCTGTATTGTTCTGAGTACAGATCCTTTGCCTCTTTGATTAGGTCTATTTCTAGATATCTTATGGTTTGGGGTACAAACATAAATGGGATCAACTTTTTAATTTCTCTTTCTTCTGTCTCATTGTTAGTGTATAGAAATGCAACTGATTTATGTGCATTGATTTTATATCCTGCCATTTTTCTCAATTCCTGTATGAGTTCAGGCAATTTGGGGGTGGAGTCTTTTGGGTTTTCCACATAGAGTATCATGTCATCCACCAAAAGTAAAAGTTTGACTTCATCTTTACCAATTTGGATGCCTTTTATTTTTGTTGTTATTGTTGTTGTCTGATTGCTGAGGTTAAGACTTTTAGTACTATGTTGAACAGTTGTGGTGGGAGTGGACATTCCTGCCATGTTCCTGACCTTAGGGGAAAAGTTTTCAGCTTTTCCCCACTGAGAATAATAGAAATTTTCTATGGACTTTTTTAGATGGCTTTTATGATATTGTGGTATGTTCTCTCTATACCTACACTGTGAAGTTTTAATCAAGAAAAGATGCTGTACTTTGTCAAATTCTTTTTCTGCATCTATTGAGAGGATCATATGGTTCTTGTCCTTTCTTTTATTAATGTAGTGTATCATATTTATTTTTGGATGTTGAACCACTCTTACAGCCCAGGAGTAAATCCCCCTTGGTTGTGGTGAATAATCCTTGCAATGTACTGTTGGATCCTATTGGCTAGTATCTTCGTGAGAATTCTGGCATCCATGTTCCTAAGGAATATTGGCTGGTAATTATTCTTTTTGGTTGGGTTTTTGTCTGGTTTGGGGATCTAGGTAATGCTGGCCTCATAGAAAGAGTTTGGAAGTTTTCCTTTCCTTTTTATTTTCAAACAGCTTCAGAAGAATAGGTATTAATTCTTCTTTAAATGCTTGGTAGAATTCCTCTAGGAAGCCATCCAACCCTGGACTCTTTTTTCTTGGATTTTTTGATTACTACTTCATTTTCCTTACTGGCTATGGGTCTTTTCAGGTTTTCTATTTCTTCCTTTTTCAGTTTTGGTAGTTTATTTATTTATTTTTTAAAATATTTTATTCATTTGACAGAGAAAGAGAACATGCAGGGAGAGGTACTGAGGGAGAGGGTGAAATAGGCTCCCCACTGACCAGAGAGCCCCATGTGGGGCTCAACTGGGACTCAATTGGCCTTTGGGATCATGACCTGAAGCAAAGGTGGATGCTTTGATAGTTTGGTAGTTTATACATCTCTAGGAATGCCTCCATTTCTTCCCGATCGCCTAATTTCTTAGCATATAGTTGCTCATGATATGTACTTATAATTGTTTGCATTTCATCAATGTTGGTTGTGATCTCTCCTCTATCATTCCTGATTTTATTTATTTGGATCCTTTCTCTTTTCTTTTTCATAAGTTTGGCCAGATGTTTATCAGTCTTAGTAATTCTTTCAAAGAACAAACTTCTAGTTTGTTGACTTGATCTACTGTTCTTTTGGTTTCTATTTCATTGGTTCCTGTTCAATCTTTACAATCTCTTCTCCTTCTGGGTTTAGGAGGAGAGATGCTGTTTTATTTTATTTTATTTTTTTTTCCAGCTCCTTTAGGTGTAAGGTTCATTTTTTGCTGTTCTTTTTCTAGCTCCTTTAGGTATAAGGTTAGGTTGTGTATTTGAGACTTTTCTTATTTCTTGAGAAAGGCTTGTATTGCTATATCCCTCTCTTTTAGGACTGCCTTTACTGCATCCCAAAGGTTTTGAACAATTGTGTTTTCATTTTCATTTTTCCTTGATTTTTAAAAATTCTTCTTTACTTTCCTAGTTGACACATTCTTTAGTAGGATGCTCTTTATTTTTATTCCAAATTTCTTCTTGTGACTACATTCCAGTTTCAAAGCATTGTGATCTGAATATACACAGGGAATCTTCCAAGTCTTTTTATTCTGGTTGAGACCTGATTTGTGACCCAGTATGTGATCTATTCTATGGAATATTCCATGTGCATTCAAGAAGAATGTGTATTCTGGGGCGCCTGGGTGGCTCAGTGGGTTAAAGCCTCTGCCTTCGGCTCAGGTCGTGATCCCAGGGCCCTGGGATCGAGCCCCACATCGGGCTCTCTGCTCCGCAGGGAGCATGCTTCCTCCTCTCTCTCTGCCTGCCTCTCTGCCTACCTGTGATTTCTGTCTGTTAAATAAATAAAATCTTAAAAAAAAAAAAAAAAAAGAAGAATGTGTATTCTGTTGTTTTGGGATGGAATGCTCTGAACATTCCTGTAAAGTTCATCTAGCCCAGTATGTCATTCTAAGTCCTTGTTTCCTTGATGATTGTCTGCTTAGATGATCTGTCCACTGCAGTGAGTGGTCATTGAAGTCCCCTACTATTATTGAAGTATTATCAATTACAATTACTTTAATTTCATTATTAATTGGTTTATAAAGTTGGCTACTCCCATGTTAGGGGTATAAATATTTATAATTTTTAGATCTTCTTGTTACATAGACCCTTTAATATGAAATAGTGTCCTTCCTCATCCTTTACTACATACAGTCTTTGGTTTAAAATCTACTTTATCTGTTGTAAGGATTGTCACTCCAGCTTTCTTTTGACCTCCATTAGCATGATTAGTGCCCCCTCCACACTTTCAATCTGGAGGTGTCTTTGGATCTAAAATGAGCCTTTTGCAGACAGCATATGGATGGGCTTTGCTTTTTTATCCAATCTGATACCCGGTGTCTTTTGATTGAGACATTTAGCCCATTTACATTCAGTGTAACTATTTAAAGATATGAATTCAGTGCCATTGTATTACCTGTAAAGTCACTGTTTTTTGTATATTGTCTCTGTTCCTTTCTGGTCTGTGTTACTTTTGGATTCTCTTTTTGCTTAAAGGATCTTCTTTCATATTTCTTGCAGGGCTGGTTTAGTGATCACAAATTCTTTTAGTTTCTGTTTGTTCTGGAAGCTTTTCATCTCTCCTATTTCGAATGACAGCCTTGTTGGATAAAGTATTCTTAGCTGCATATTTTTCTCATTAAGCACTCTGAACATATCATGTCAGTCCTTTATGGCCTGCCATGTCTCTGTGGATAGGTCTGCTGCCAGTCTATTGTCCCTACCTGTAGATTAAGGAGTTCTTGTCTCAAGCTGCTTTTAGGATTTTCTCTTTGTCTCTGATATTTGCCAGTTTCCCTATGATATGTTGGGGTGTTGGACTATTTTTATTGATTTTGAGGCAGTTCTCTTTGCCTTCTTGACTTGGATGCCCATTTCCTTCCCCAGATTAAGGGAGTTCTCTGTTATAATTTTCTACAATATACCTTCTCTCTGTCTCTTTTTTCTTCATCTGGGATCCCAATTATTCTAATATTGTTTAGCTCTATGGTATCACTTATCTCTCGAATTCTCCCCTCATCCAGAAGTCTTTTTATCTCTCTTTCTTTCAGCTTCTTTATTCTCCATCATTTTGTCTTCTATATCAGTAATTCTCTCTTTTGCCTCACTTATCTTAGCAGTTAGAGCCTCTATTTTTATTACATCTCATTAGTAGCCTTTTTAAATTTCCACTTGATTAGATTTTAGGTTTTTTTTTTTTTTTTAATTTTTCCAGAAAGGGATTCTCTAGTGCTTTATATGCTTTTTTTTTTCAAACCCCAGTAGTATCTATAATTGTTATTCTGAACTCTAGTTCTGACATCTTACTTATGTCCATACTGAATAGATCCCCTACAGTCAGTATTGCCTCTTTTTTATCTCTTTTTTGAGGTGAGTTTTTCTGTCTTGTCATTCTATCCAGAGAAGAATAGATAAATGAGAAAACAAAATACTAAAATGGCAACAGCAACTCCAGAGAAATATACACTAAACAAATCAGAAGAGACCCAAAACCAGAAAGAAAAAAAAAATTTTTTTTAAAAAGGAATATAAACAGATAGGTGAAGAGAACAGAGCAATACACTATATCCTGAGTGTATTTTGGCCTTTTTGGCATTTTTTGGCATATTTTGGTATTTTGGCAGAAGAAACTGCATCCGAAAATTGTAAAGAAAGAACCTATATA
This sequence comes from Mustela erminea, assembly GCF_009829155.1. Lineage (NCBI taxonomy): Eukaryota > Metazoa > Chordata > Mammalia > Carnivora > Mustelidae > Mustela > Mustela erminea. The sequence goes on from NC_045626.1 coordinate 41,883,703, forward strand.
TAGACACAAAAATAAAATTAAATATAATGAAAGGATAGGATGTAAATGTAAAAATGAAAATTAAAAAAAAAGATTTAAAAAAGAGTTGATAAAATAAGAAATTTGTTGAAAAGGGAAAGAGGAAAAATTAAAATTGAAACACTAAGGAATCATAGGGGGAAAACCCATGAATTCTATATACTATTTTCTCCAATTGCTGGAGTTTTGCAGTTCTCTACAATTGGTAAACTTGGTCTTAGCCAGATATTCTTGTTGATCTTGAAGGAGGAGCATGCTGTGCTGATCCTCAGGTGTCTTTGCCCCCAGTGCAGTTGCAATGTCCTTGCCAGGGAGCCAGTTGAAGTAAGCTGCTTGGGATTGCTCTACGTGGACTTTGTTCCCTGAAGGCTTCCCACACCACTTTAGAGGATGATTATGAAAATGATGGCTTCCCAATCTCTGGCTCCAGAGCTGAAAGCTTGGCCCCATTCTTCTGTGTTCCCTCAGGGAAAAGCAATCAATCACTTCTGTCTTCCCAGTCTCCATCCCCATTCTGTGCTCACCCAGCCTGTGACCATGCATTTCTGTCTCAGGCACACAACCCCATTTTGAGTCTTCAAACCCTGCAAACTCTTACAGTATGCACCTGTGACATTCCTTCCAGGGAAGGAAGAGGGAGTCTTGTAGTAGTTCTGTCACTTGCTGGGACCCTGCTTGGAGAGCAATCTTACAGCCAGATTCCCCACTCCACTGCCACACTCAGGCACCCCCAGTCTTCCTGTGACTCTGGGGATCCTGATGATGAGGGAGCACGAGGCTGGCTGAAGACAAAACAAAAGCTGGAGCCTTGTACCCCCCCTCCATCCGCTCCCCCTCAGTCCTATGTGTAGCATCCCTCAGGCAACCCTGACTGCCATGAACAATAAGCAAATAGTTAACTTGCAGAGTTCACAATCCTGCTAGACAGGAGTCTCCGTTGGCTTGCAAATGTCCTAAATCTCACTAACAAAGACGATTGATAGCAGGATTGTGACATCCCACCAAAAAGTCTCCCAACTATCTTAATGTTAATGGCTGGTCTAAAGACAACATTGATCCAGCTGCAAGGGCAAGGCCTCCTGTAGGCTTGAGAGGTCCTGGCACCTTGTAGGCCCTCTTTAGCATATGAAAACTCCATTGAAACCTCTCTTCCCCTCACCTTCCCCCAGCCCCAGGGTACATAACCTGCCATCCCTCACAACCCAGGGCAGCAGCTCTTCCTGCCCACGGGTCCTGTCCCCGTGCTTTAATAAACCACCATTTTGCACCAAAGATGTCTCAAGAATTCTTGGTCATCGGCTCCGGACCTCAGCCCACCAAACCTCACCTAGGTTCTAGAACTTCATCACTGAGATGACACTGTCCCACCTAGGATTCCACCCCACTTTGCCACTTGATTGCTTTCAGGCAGGGAAGTCCCTTACTCAACTTTAAAAGTTCTGATTTTAACCATTTTGAGTTTATCTTTGTGTACGGTGTAAGAGAATGGTCGAGTTTCATTCTTCTACATATAGCTGTCCAGTTTTCCCAGCACCATTTATTGAAGAGACTGTCTTTTTTCCACTGTATATTTTTTCCTGTTTTGTCGAAGATTATTTGCCCATAGAATTGAGGGTCCATATCTTGGCTCTCTACTCTGTTCCACTGGTCTATGTGTCTGTTTTTATGCCAGTACCATGCTGTCTTGGTGATCATAGCTTTGTAGTAAAGCTTGAAATCAGGTAACGTGATGCCCCAGTTTTATTTTTGTTTTTCAACATTTCCTTAGCAATTCGGGGTCTCTTCTGATTCCATACAAATTTTAGGATTATTTGCTCCAGCTCTTTGAAAAATACCGGTGGTATTTTGATCGGAATGGCATTAAAAGTATAGATTGCTCTAGGCAGTATAGACATTTTAACAATGTTTATTCTTCTGATCCAAGAGCATGGAATTGTCTTCCATCTTTCTGTGTATTTTTCAATTTCTTTCATGAGTGTTCCTTGAGTACAGTTCCTTTACTTCTTTGGTTAAGTTTATTCCCAGGTATCTTATGGTTCTTGGTGCCTAGAGGAGAACATAGGCAGTTACCTTTTTGATATCAGCCACAGCAACTTCGTTCAAGATATGTCTCCAAAGACAAAGGAAACAAAAGCGAAAATGAACTTTTGGGACTTCATCAAGATCAAAGGCTTCTGCCCAGCAAAGGAAACAGTCAACAAAACAAAGAGGCAACCCACGGAATAGGAGAAGATATTTGCAAATGACAGTATAGACAAAAGGTTGATATCCAGGATCTATAAAGAACTCTTCAAACTCAACACACACAAAACAGATAATCATGTCAAAAAATGGGCAGAAGATATGAACAGACACTTCTCCAATGAAGACATACAAATGGCTATCAGACACATGAAAAAATGTTCATCATCACTAGCCATCAGGGAGATTCAAATTAAAACCACATTGAGATACTACCTTATACCAGTTAGAATGGCCAAAATTAGCAAGACAGGAAACAACATGTGTTGGAGAGGATGTGGAGAAAGAGGAACCCTCCTACACTGTTGGTGGGAATGCAAGTTGGTGCAGCCTCTTTGGAGAATAGTGTGGAGATTCCTCAAGAAATTAAAAATAGAGCTTCCCTAGGACCCTGCCACTGCAATACTGGGTATTTACCCCAAAGATACAGATGTAGTGAAAAGAAGGGCCATCTGTACCCCAATGTTTATAGCAGCAATGGCCACGGTCGCCAAACTGTGGAAAGAACCAAGATGCCCTTCAAAGGACAAATGGATAAGGAAGATGTGGTCCATATACACTATGGAGTATTATGCCTCCATCAGAAAGGATGAATACCCAACTTTTGTAGCAACATGGACGGGACTGGAAGAGATTATGCTGAGTGAAATAAGTCAAGCAGAAAGAGTCAATTATCATATGGTTTCACTTATTTGGGGAGCATAACAAATAGCATGGAGGACAAGGGGAGATGGAGAGGAGAAGGGAGTTGAGGGAATTTGGAAGGGGAGGTGAACCATGAGAGACTATGGACTATGAAAAACAATTTGAGGGTTTTGAAGGGGCGGAGGGTAGGAGGTTGGGGGAACCAGGTGGTGGGTATTAGAGAGGGCACGGATTGCATGGAACACTGGGTGCAGTGCAAAAACAATGAATACTGTTACACTGAAAAGAAATAAAAAATTAAAAAAAAATTCTGATTTTGTGCTCTGCTGCTATATCACTTTCTGATGCTGGTTGGTGGGAGGCCCCCTTCCTCTGTTGTTTATCTTCCCATATATCCCCTCAGATTCACTTCACACCTCCTACCTAGCAGAAAATGGTAGCTCTTATATTTGTAGATCTGCAGCAATTCTTTTCTTAGAACTCCGGTTGAGTTCACAGGTATTCAGAATGCTTTGATAGCTATGTATCTGAATTCCTGGGACCAGGTAAAATTAAGGGGTCCTTCTCCACCATCTTGGGCTGTCTCCACCATTAGTTGTTATAATTTAATTTCATTTTTTTTATTGCATTTGAATTCTTATATTTAAGTCAATTGATTTCCTGTATCTAACTGCTTAAAAATGAAACAAGTAAACATGAGCTTGGTTTTGTAATTTTTATTTAAGTACAGGTATATCATTTCCTTTACTCTTATTACCACTTTATTATTACACAAGTACAATAGTAACTGATGGGTCAATAGTTGCGGCAAGTCTCGTTTTTGATAGAAGAAGGACTAGAACACAGTTTGCTTCTCACTTATTCTCTTGCCCTTTGTTTTGTACAATGTCACCTCTACCTCCAAATGGGTCTATACATATATACTGTGGTTGATCTTACAGAAGGCCAGTGGTCATTTCTTGCACATTACGTATTGGAAAAATGGCTTATCTTATTTTACTGAAAATGTACTACAAATGCATACTATCAAACAGTTATTTAGAATTAATAACCATTAAAGCAAGTTAATGATATTTTAATGCAAACTATATCAATATACCTACAACTCTTCCTAATAATTTAAACTGTGTTTTGGTTCACAAAGTAGAACTTGAAAAAGTAAATGAAACTTTTTCTCATTCATGATAAATTTTCTAATTTCATAGTATGTTTAAATCATAGACATGTTTTTATTTCACACATTTTCATGAAAGTAATAATGTTCACAACATCCAAAGTAGGATCTGAACTTTTCCACTATTTTCTAATAGTGTTGAAGTAGTTGGTCCTGAGTAATGCATACTCTCTAGTGGTTTTCAGTGAAAACCAGTGGAAAATTCCACACATCATTGTCTGTGATAAGGTAGTTTTCTTAATAAGTGGTTCTAAAAGGTAGTTTTCTCTATTTAAGTTATGTAGGGTTTAAGATGAATTTATCTGTGTTCTTTTAATTCTCTGCCTATCCAAATCAATAAATAGTAAATGAAATATATAGAGAGAATAAAATGGGAGGACAAGAAGGGATATAGGAACTTGAAAGTTTTTGTGTCTCCGACTTTAATATCAGAAGGATATAGGTAATTAGGATGCAGCAGTTGAAAAGATCTGTCTTTTGTTGCTGCTTCTGTTTCTGTTACTGCTGCTGCTGTTGCTGCTGCTCACAGAGTTCTTGGAAAATATCCCTCTTGCAATATTTTAGCTGGCTAATTTTTTTTTCATAGCTCAGAGATTATTAGTAACCCTTCTAGGTTTGTTATTTATTTCTTCATGACAGATTATCTCCAAATTTATCACCTTAAACAGTATTTATTATCTCAGTTTCTGTGGCTTGGGACTTTGGGAGCCATGCACATGGATGAGACTGTCCTGTGTTTCTCATGAGATTTCATTCAGCTGAGTCTACTGATCAGCTAGTCATCTGATGACTAGACTGGGCCTGGAGAATCTGTTTCCAAGACAGCACCTTTAAATGGCTAGAAAATGCAGAAATTTGATCTGAGTGTCTAGGTATTAAATCGGCTCTCCAAGTAGATGGTTCTCTCTGACTCTAATCTTTACCTGCAACTCTAATCCAGTAATATAGGAGACAGTATAGACTAGGAGCTCCAGAGCATGAAATTTTAAAATTAGATGGCTTAAATTCAAATCCTAAATTTTGCTACTCACTCATTGTGTGCATGTTGGGAATGTGACAACACAGAGGGTTGTCATTTATTCATCTCTAAAACCATGTTAATAATGATGTCAATAATAGAGAGCTCCCCAGTATGATTATTGTCAAAGGTAAATGAGATAGTACAGAAAAGATGATTAGAAGCCTGACACACAGTAAGAATCATACAAAAATAAATATTATTTTCATTGGCCAAATACCATGTGTTGGGGTGCCTGGGTGGTTCAGTCATTAAGCATCTACCTTTGGCTGAGGTCATGATCTTAGGGTCCTGGGATCAAGCCCCAATGGGGTTCCCTGCTCAGGGGGAAGCCAGCTTCTCCCCCTCCCTCTCCCCTGGCTTGTGTTCCCTCTCTCCCTGTCTCTCTGTCCAATAAAAAAGTAAAATCTTTAAAAGGATAAACCAACCAAACAAACAAACAAAAACACCATGAATTTATACACTGACCTATTTGTTGCAGAAATGGTTTAAACTTAAAAAAAAAAAAGTGGTAATTGCAGCAACCAATATTCATTGATTCCCATGTGTCATGAACTAAAATAAATATTTTCCAAGTTATATTTTATTTTCTCAAAAAATTTGTCCTCTTTTTTATTTAAGAGTATTACAGAACTAATAGTAGATTATTGTTCCTAGGTCACACAGATTCAAATGATCAAAGCACTGTCTGTATAAGAAACTTGAGAAACATGCAGACATATCAAGAAAATTCTATGAACTTAAAAAAATGTCTTTTAGTAAGGCACTCATACCCAAATGCCTATCACTGTATCTGATTAAATTATCTGACTACCTTTCTCACTATTTATTGCACTTAGAACCAGTGGGAATCCTTTTGCCAGTTTCATAGTGTGGTTCCAGTCATATTATATTTTCCCATTTCTTAAATGTTATTATTTTTACCAAGCTCATTTCTAGAACTGAATTTTAAATGGTTATTCTGTTTATTTAGTAATAATATTAACAAATGGATTGAACATGAGAGTTTATTAGGAATGATTCTGCTACTATAGATAACCCTATCTATTTCAAAGGAGAACTCACAGGAAAATAATCTTTAATAACACTATGAAGTAGACATTGCCAAAATCTATGGCCAATGGAAACATTTTTTTTTAAAAGCATGATATTTTGGTATTCACTGTGTTTCCTTGACTTGGCTTATGTAGTTTATTAGTGTTAAAATAACTCACTTAGATCATTTTCGAAAGTACCTTCTCAAAGCAAATAAAATCGATTTTTTTCAAAGTCGATATTTGAAGAAGGTCTATGAAGAAAGCATTTCAATGAGCAAACAGGGTATCTTAGCAGAGGTTTCTCAGAAATCACACTGGATTTCTGAGATATTTTGGGGTAGTAGCCATGAACACAACAACTGTAAGAAAAAATAGAATTGGACAGTTGAAGAAAGATTCAGTCACCATAAAAACCTTGATTAATCCTATGATGAGATATGAAGCTGGAGAAGTCCCAAGAGATGTCCCCAAATGAGGTAGAGTGGCTAGCTTTTTGTACCTCCAGTTGAGCCATCATTAGATATGGATTGCCCACAGGAAATGTGGATAACTTTGTGTGAGTCAGGTTCCCTTTATCTGAGGGCAATTCTTATGAGATAATATCACCAATGTTTCAGAAGAGTGAGTTCATCTTGTTAGTGTACCACAGCACATACTAAGAGTTTACCATATTGCATGGCTTAGATCCACTTGCTCCACTTGATAGGTTCAGCTCATTGGAAATAGCTCCTCTAGAATTCTGGTTGGTTTATTTTTGTGGAGAAATCTATAAGAAGAATGCTGGTAAATGAATAAATGATCAATAGCCTTACAACTGCAAGTGGTCTCACAACTGCAGCTGATACTTATCATGCCTCTTCTCTTTTATCTGCTGAGTAGTGTGACCCAGACCCTCATCCCTCAAGGGTACAACCCAATGACATTCTCAGCTCACAGTTGCTTTACTTATCCATGTTTTATAAGTATTAGGAATGAAGTAGAAGAATATACCCCCAATAAGTACCTAGGTGCAAACATTCATCCATGACTTTGCTATATATCAACATGTCTACTACATCATGATAATTAAGGCCAATAACTTCTGCCAGGATCGTGCCTCCTTTTCTTTGTCCTTTTTATGGGAGTCTGAAGTAACTGATATATTAGTCTAAAATATTATAGGAAACTTGCTTCATCCTCTGGTGATAGTGTTCCCCGCCCCCTTCCCCGACTCCTCTGGAAACCAGCATATCTAAATCCACAGAGACCAAGGGCAGGAAATACAAAAAGGTCATTGGAGATGATGGTAGGCTCTAATGTTGTAGGTAGGATTTTGTACTCCATGATCTTCTTCTGCTACTTCCCTAAATAAGCAAGGGAAGTGAGAGTCCCCTAGATCATTCAGAAAGGAACACAGTTTGTCAACACCTTAATTTAGCTTGGCAAGATCCATTTCAGATTTCTGACCCACAAAACTATGTTAAAATATTTGTGTTATTTTAAACTACTAGGTTTATAGTATTTTCATAACAATATGTAATAACAATAACTAATACACAGGGCTGCTCCAATTTTTACCCACAAGTTTCTAGTCTATTCTATTTGAAATTTTGGAGATACAGGCCATGCAATGATCATTGAATTGGCAACCCATGCTGGTGCTTCTTGCTAGTAATGCATCTTCTTCACTATTGCTCCAAAAATCACTCTGTTTGTGCTCTCATTATCTCAGTTCTGAGAAAGCTTAAGACTGAGGCTGGTTGATAACAAATGGCTAAACTGTTATGAATACTTGGTTTTACAGCACTGAGGATGCTCACAGGAAGGCATTAATGAGTGGTAAAAAGCTCTTAACTTGTCTGTAATCATAAATGTTTCCACATGCATCTTCCCTAGACCTTCTTGCCACAGTCTTTCTCTATTAGGGACCAGCCATTTACCACTGCCCATGAATCTGTATTCAGACTTGTACTATTTATTTTCCACACTAAATGAATCATGCATGCACTGCCTAGAGTGGTGCTAATTGGGAAGATTTCACCTACCGCATTTCAGGAAACTATACAGCAGCCCTGATGGAAACTATACAGCAGCCGCTGAGCCAAGGTACTACAGTGCTAGCACCATCTCCTGGGATTTTTGCTAAGTTGAAAGTGTATGCCTATGTCTAGTCCAACCCAACTTTATATGCTGCCCTCATTCCATTATCCTTTACCTTCAGAACACAGTTCCTATGTACTCTCCCATTGCCTATCTTTACATGGTGCCTAGATTCTGTAGCAACCTTAGGATATAGTCCATTTCCTTCCCTAGCAGGTCCAGTACCTATGTAGTTGGGTTAAGTTGCAACCTGACATCGGTTGGTGACTAGGAGGTGAAATGAGAGTATATCCTGAGAAGTGGGCTGATGTTATTTCATAAGACAGAAGCCTCTGTGTCACCTTCAAACAATGTGGCAGTACTCATTGAGGGAGGGAGGAACATGACACTTCTGCAGACTTTTAGAGCTCAGGAAGATCTGAGATTTCCATGTTTTAGGGAAATCCAACCAAAATGTCACCAATTCTAATTCTTAGGATCTTTCTTCTTTCCAGTTAAGGTCCTCATCCTTGTCACAGATGACACTCTAGGCCACCACAATCCTTTAAGTTTGGGGACTAATCTTTATACTAAAAGTAGCTTTTCTAATATGGCTAATGGAGAAAATAAACGAAATATGTTCCTCGGGAACATATTTCAACTCTGCACTAAAATTATTATTAATCATCCTCTGGTTTTATCTTATTCCAGTGTCCTTCATTGTCTTTGCCTTTGTTGTTGCAAATTATTGTATCCAACACCATATTTAATGCTACTGTCTTCATAATCTCTACTTTCTGAGAACTTTTGAGAACCCTGGAATATTGCAGCAGTCAAGGATAGTGCACACCCTTCCCCTAACATCTCATCCCATCCCATTACTAGTGAAAGTTTTATTTTAATGATTATTCTGTTATGGCATACCAAGGACTAACACTATCTATGAGGTCCTAATTGCCAGCTGCCTAAGAGGTGATTTGGCTCCAAAATCACATTTTAAAGCTTGCTTTTTTGGTCTGTCTTTAATACCATCTTTCTTAGGATGGATTCCTTGGGGAAACACTCTGAGATGGAAAGTGGTATGTTTGTTTATTGAAGAGTACTTTAGAGCACAACACTTGAATGAGTTATACAGGATACACAGAGAGAAAAATTGAAGGACAATGTAGTGAACAAAGATCTCTGTCAATTCCATAGGAAGCTCTGAAGCTAGGATGACATCCAGGTGTCCTGAATTGTGACAAAAGCCCTGATTATATGTACTCCCAAGTCAGCCAGGAACTGGATGCAAACCTCTCTTGTGAGGGTACACAACCCTGAGCAAGGTAGTCACTGCCTTTGACAAAGGCCAATTTCCAAGTTAAGGTATAGTTGTTAGCCATTAGCAGCCAACACTTTTGACAGCTAGGGAGAGAGTCTTGGTACTGACCCTCATGGGAAGAGTCTAAGCAAAGGGGTATTCAATTACATTCAAAAGTTTAGCACTAAACACATTTATAAAGTTCATAATCTTCAAACTGAATTTTATGGATTTTGAAAATTACTAGATTTCATAAATATTTTATAACAGAACTGGTTGACTTTCATACTTTTGATATAACACCATAATATTAAAATTCACCATTGAGGCACTTGGCTGGCTCAGACTATGGAGCATGAAGCTCTTGATCTCAGGCTGTGAGTTGGAGCCCCATGTTGGGTGTAGAGATTACTTAAAAAGAAAAAAAAATCACACCTTTCACGAAGGCATTAAAATCTCAAAATATTTACTTCACATGGTTGTAGACATTATTCATAATTATTAGAACAATGGATTTAATTGAACCACACTTGATGTAGTCAATATATACAGACCAAAAGTGTACATCTCCCATACTTACCTCATGTGAATTACCATCATGTTCATGGATGGCTCCTTATTGAGTCATCTGATATTAGTAAGCCAACTAGGTCAACTTTTTTCCTTAAATTTTAAGAGCAAATTCTTAAATGAGAACACACCTAAAATCACAGTGGTTTTGTTGTTCTTGTTGTGGTAGTTACAGTCATCAAAGGGCCAAGAATGTCAGTGTGATTATAGAGTTCCGCTGACCTCCAAATCTAGTCATTTTCCTTTAAATGAAGGGTTTAGACTAAATAGAGTATAACTTATTTGGTGTTGTAAACTCTCCATCATGTACATCTCTTGCATTCAAGGTTAATATCATTGGAGAAAATTGTTTGAGAGGCAGCACTTTTAGCACCATAGCTTCTGGCATTTTACAATCTCAAATGTAATAAGGTTGGGAACTGAAATTTATGAGAGCGTACTTGTGGTGAGAGGAAAATGTGGACAAAAGGTGAGGGTCAACAAATACAAGGTTAGAGGCAGCAAATTAGCCCGAGGAACAAGCATCTCATGTCTTTCTCTTTCCTTTTTTCCCCCTAACAGCTGCAACATCCTTTTCAATCAAATATTAGTCACAGTAACTTTCTTTACCGGTAAAAAAATGTATCAATATATAGGGCTGATAACATTTTTAGTAGTAGAATTAGATCAGATTTAGTTGAGTCAAGAATAGGTTTGTTTTTCTTTTCTTTCCTTTAAACTGGATATATTTCTAGCAAGATATCTTTATCATGGTTATTTGCAAAGCCATAAATATCTTGCTTAGAAGCATAAACTTATCTCCTTCATAAACCCGTTAAGAAATGCTTTATCCATAAATTCAAATATAATTAAAACCAGCTTAGAAATTACTAAGACGTAGAATTTAGAGAACTTTTATTCCATCAACCAAGAATACACATGGTTATGAAGTGTCAAATGTAGTGAACTACACATTAACACATAATAAATATGTACTAACTCATCGAATATTTTCATATCACAGTATCACAGTATTGATGTAAAGTCACGTTTCAATTTTTTGAGGAATGAGATATTCCACAAAAGGAAATTTCCTGTAAACTGATATTTATATCTTTCTGTGCTAATTTTACCTTACTGATATGTCTTAAACAAATCCATTTGAGTAATAAATTAAATAGAATTAAATGTTTTTTGCTGAGTTGTTTGTTTTTCTTTAAAGAAAACAACATATTAATATCATACTGCTATACTTTTTGAGCAAATGTGTCTCCTTTATGCAATAAGGACCTTTTTAATAGTTTTTTGCCTCCCTCCACCTCTATTCTCCCTTCTCATGTGAATAGCTTGCCCAAGATGATATAACCTGCAAATAGTAGAGTTCAAGGTTTGGCAATAGATTACAAACCCATGTTTTTAAACACTCACTATCTCAAAAGCCAAAGAAAATTAAACTTTCTGTATGTGGTCCTAGAGGCTTACCCACAGTGTTAATCCATTATGAATATATTTGTATGATTCTAAAGTAATTAGATGATGGATGTTTCAATAGAAAATAAAATTCAAATCAATCTTTCTTCCAAATAATGACATATGCAGTTTTACTAAATCATTTGCTGCAACCAGAGTCCTGGCTGATCTAAAATTTGAAAACATGTTCATTCGGTTTATTCATTGCAGTTTCAGAAAAATTAAGGAAAAATGATAGTTTACAGTCCCTCTCCCTCTTAGCACTTCAATAGGTTATTTTAACATTATGTTTTGTTAGGATGAAAATGTCTGAGCTAAGGAAGACTAAGCAAACATTATGGAAATAACTATACCCATTTTGCTTGCAGGTCAGCAAAGCCATAGCAAGGCCTAGATAAAAATCAGGGTGTATTATGGGAGGCAGGCAGTGTGTTCACCCTAGAATGTAGGACATCTGAGAAATAAGTACCATAAGGAGGAAGGTTGAAATGCAGTGGAAAACAGGAATTACGACTTTGAGACGAGGGAATTTAAACAAGGAAGTGACAGAAATGAAGTAAATAATGTCATTCAAATAATTCACTTTATGGACTCTTTCTTATTCAAGGGTATTTTTATTGGCTTAGGAAAATTTGTACTTACTTTAATGATCAGTGCTTGATATAAGTTTAATAACAATCATTATAATAAAAAGAATATAATTAGTAAATTATTTTTTAAATGCCCATATTCACCATATTTTAAGCCACATCCAATTTCTTTGTTTATGTCTATAATTATTACCCTGTTCTTAATAGACTGCTAACTCCTAATAAGAAGAGAATACTATTTTTCTATGGCTCCCTAAGGAGCTCTTCCTCTTCTAGGGTGTGCTTTTAATTCATGTAGTTTCTGTCTGTGACTCTGGATTTCATCCTGAAAATAAAGTCCAGTCACTGTTTGTGGGAACCCTCCTACTCTGGCTCTAATGGCTTCTAAATCAGCCTGGTAAGCATGTGCTTCTAGCAACCTGGAATATACAATTAATTGTTTTTATCTAAATCTATGCACCTTAGAAACTACAGAGTATAGAATGCTTATTAATGAGCTTATATACTAGAATAGAACTCACTGGTTTAGATAAGAGGAACAGAAAGAGAGAAAGAGAAAGAAAGAAAGGAAGGAAGGAAGGATGGAAAGAAGGAAGGAAGGAAGCTAGAGAGAGAGAGAGAAAAGAAAGAGAAAGAAAGAAGGAAGAAAAGAAAAGAAACAAAGTAAGACTAAGTAAAGCTTCTGTAATTCAACTGAACAAATGTTTATGGAATGCCTATAATACTTTCTTGGCTTTCACGGATGCTGTTGAGGTTTTTGATCTGAATCCTGGTAAAAATTGTTATTTTAGCTTTTTCAAATCCTTCATATGTAGGTTATAACATAATTTTAGCTTATGCATGCACAAAATGGGTGAAGAAGCCAGATCTCTTATTTATGTGCAATTCCTATTGAACAATGACAGCCCTGCTTAGAAACTGTGCTGAGTCAAATTTAGGACAAATAATGACAGCAAAGTTATAGAGTATTGAGAAATTTTTACAATATACATTGTAAATTGTAGGTATAGCCTTGTATGTACTTTCTCTGACCTTCAGAGAATCTCAGACTGCTTCAAATTGCTGGGGATAAATTGTGCTCTTTGTGTATAACTAGCCAGATGGAGAAAGCAGCAGAGGATATCCGTTCTTATTCCAGCACAGCAACACAATTAAAAGCTCTTTAATGTGGAGATTTCAAAGATTTCTAAAGATTAGAGGGATGGAATCAATCTTTCATTACTGACCGATACAGTGAGAGAGGCTAAAATGAACCCTGCACCCTGTGTTCTGGCAGTTAACTGGTTTGCTTAGATATTTGTCACTTAGGAATGAGAATAAAGAGAACATGTGATCTATTTAAATAACTCACATTGAAATGAAGAAAATAATATTAAATTTAATGAGTACAATCTTAGGGAAAATAACAGTAAAATTTAGTATAAACAATTCAAGCATATTATTTGAAATAGGTTCGTAATCAACCTATTTGACAACCTAGGCAGTCTTTTCCCTAAAGAAGCCCATTGAAGAAAGTTTTTCATATTTTGAAGGAAAAATATTTGGGTCTGTCCTGACCTATCTTGACTGCAAATTCCTCTTCTGTAAAATGATAAGGTTGGACTTAGATTGCCACTAAGATTTAGTTCTAAAATTCTGGAGATTTTATGATCATCAGTAAGAGAGACTTTACAAAATAACCTCAGGTAAATTATTCCAAGGGCAACAAAGAAGTAGATCAAATAGACCACATGAAAGCTAAGATTGTCCAAAATTCAGGTAAAAGGCTTTTGAACAGAACATCAAAACCTGATTCTAATCACTAACTTGGGGAAAGCCACTGTAAACAATTTAGATTCCAGATAAACTCTACCTAATCTTGACTTACTGTAAAAATGCCATCTTCCCGCTTGTAATTGCATTTATTTGTTTAGCTATTTTCCTCTGAATGTGTACTTGAGGATTTCCTTTCTATTTATCATTTGAATAATGATTATTATTGTGTCCTCTAAATACTCTCCATTATACTCAGACACATAATAAAATAAGACAACACCTCAAGATAACGTGACCTCAGTTAGTGTGCAAAGAATGAAGAGTGCTCATGGCAGTAAATCCTGAAAATTTACTTCCTCAACATTTCTTTGATATAGGAATGTATGGTCAATTAAACCCTACTTCAAATGATAAATCTCTTGGACCATTTATAAGGCAGCTGTAAAAATACCATTGGTTGAGTAAATACCATTCTCATTCACAATTTATTATTTATTTAATCTTTAATAAAAACAATTATAGCTTAGTGGGTAAGACTATTTGCTTTACAATTAATTGATTTGGGTTCCTGTCTTGGTGATGCCATTTATGAACTGTAAGATCTTGAAAGAAATATTTAACCTAACTAATATGTCTAACCTATAAAATGCAGAAAATAAATTTCAAAATATTCTGAGATTTAAGGGAGAAAAAGCTGTGGAAAATAATGCCTCAATAAACAGAAGGGTACAGACATCTTTTAGAATTAGATCTTCATATTCTTTGGATAAATACCCAGTAGTGGAATTACTGGATCATTTGGTAGTTCTATTTTTAATTTTTTGAGAAACCTCCACAATGCTTTCCATACTGGCTGTACTAATTTACATTCCCAGCAGCAGTGCATGAAGGTTGCGCTGACAATGTTCTTGACAACACTTGTTATTTCCTGTCCCTTTGATACTAGCCATACTGACTTGTGTGTGGTGATGTCCCATTGTGGTTTTGATCTGCATTTCTCTGATGATAGTGTTGTTGAGCACCTTCTCATGTGTCTACAGTCATCTGTATGTCTGCTCTAGAAAAATATCTTCTCAAGTCCTCTGCCTATTTTTTAATCAATTGTTTGTTTTGGTGTTGAGTTGTGTAAGTTCTTTATCTAGTTTGGATGTTAACTCCTTACCAGATGTACCTTTGCAAATATCTTCTCCCATTCAGTAGACTGCATTTTCATTTTATTGATGGTTTTCTTCACTGTGCAAAAGTGTTTTATTTTGATGCAGTTGCAATAGTTTATTTTTGCTTGTGTTTTCCCTCCTTAGGAGCCATATCTAAAAAAATGTTGCTTTGGCCAATATCAAAGAAATCACTGCCTGTTTTCTCTTTTAGGATATTTATTGTCTTATGTCTTACATTTAGGCTTTTAATTCATTTTGAGTTTATTTTTGTGTATGGTGTTAGAAAGTGGTCCAGTTAGACTGTCTTTTCCCCATTGTATATTCTTGCCTCTTTTGTCACAGATTAGTTGATCATATAATTATGGGTCTATTTCTGGCTTTTCTATTCTGTTCTATTGATCTATATGTCTATTTTTGTGCCAGTACCACATTATTTTGATTACTACAGCTTTGTAAATCTGGAATTGGGAAACCCCAAGCTTTGTTCTTTTTTTCTCAAGATTGCTTTGGCTATTCAGCATCTCTCGTGGTTTCTTACGAACTTTAGTATTATTTGTTCTAGTTCTGTGAAAAGTGCTTTTGGTGTTTTGATAGGGATTGCATTGAATCTGTAGATTTCTCCAAGTAGTATGGATATTTTAACAATATTTTTCTAATCCATGAGCATGGAATACCTATTTATTTGTGTCTTTAATTTATTTCATCAGTGTTTTATAGTTTTCAGAGTACAGGTCTTCTATTTCCCTCGTAAGTTTATTTCTAAGTATTTTATTCGTTTAGGTGCAATAATAAATGGAACTGTTTTCTTAATTGCTCCTCCTGCTACCTTGTTATTAGTGTATAGTAATGCTATGATTTCTTGGTATTAGTGTTTGTATCCTGCAGTTTTACTGAATTCATTAGTGTTTGTATCCTGTAGTTTTTTGGTTTAGTCTTAGGGTTTTCCATGTATAGTATCATATCATATACAAATAGTAACAATTTAACTTCTTCCATAAAAATAATTTGCCTCTTCTTTCTCTTCCTTCCTTTCCTGTCCTGTCCTTTCCTTTCCTGTCCTTTCCTGTCCTTTCCTTTTTTGGGGGATCCGATTTCTGTGGCTAGGACTTCTGGCATTATGCTGAATAAAAGTGGTAAGAGTGAGCATCCTAGTCTTATTCCTGATCTTACAGGAAAAGCTCTCAGTTTTTCACCACAAGCAAGTAGTGAAACTTAAGGCAAAAATGTGGACTGTCTGCTAAAGCACTGTGGACCTACCCCTAAAACAAACAGAATCCTTCAGCAAAGACTGGGAGACTTTTCATGTGCAGGCTTTATTATGTTGAGGGATGTTCCCTCTAAACCAACTTTGTTGAGAGTTTTGTGTGTTCATTTTTATTCATCTAGAAAGTACTCTCCTATTTCGTTTTTTATTTCTTCTTTGACTCATTATTTTATTAATTTCCATTTATTTGTATATTTCTCAAAAACTGTTACTCATTTCTGTTAATGTATGTTACTGATTTTTAAAAAGATTTTATTTATTTTGAAAGAAAGAGAAAGGGTGACTGGGGGGTAGGGGGGACAGATGGAGAGGGAGAGGAAAATCTGAAGCATATAAGCAAATGCCACACTGAGCACAGAGCTTGTTGCAGGCTTTATCTCTGTCTCTGAACCCTGAGATCAGGAGCTGAGCTGAGTTGAAATCAAGAGTCAGTTGCTCAACTGACTTGAATCATGCAGGCACCCCTGTCAGTGAATTTTAACTTTATCTCATATTAGTCTGAGAATAATATATATGATTTCAGTGCTTTTATCTTTATCAAGGCTTATTTTATGGCCTAGTATATGGTTTATTTTGGAGAATATTCATATGTAACTGGGGGAAAATGTATATATTTCCTTCGGAGGAGTATACTGTAAGTGTTAATGAACTGCTTTATACTATTGTTCAAGTCTTCTGTTTTCTTGTTGGTCTTCTGCCCACTTGTTCATGTATTATGGAAAGCAGAATATTAACACTTCTACTTCTATTATGGAATTATATATTTCTCCCTTTCAACTATCAGTTTTTTGTTTCTATTCTTTGATTTCTGTCTTTAAGTTAGATATTTTTTAAAAAATATACTAGATAATTTTCCTGTTCTTTTTAATAATGTTTCAAGAATTAATTTCTTAGTTATTGTTTTGGGCATTAAAATTAACAACTTTTTAAAAATTTTGCTAGTTCAAATCTTCTATTGAACCACATTAATTTTTTTTTCATTTCAGTTATTTTAACTCCATAATTTCTATTTTTTAAGATAGTTTCCATCTTTTTATTGATACTCCCTATTTGGCAAGATATATTTCTAATTTTTCTTTAATTCTTAGATATGGTATTCCTTAATCCCTTGAACATACTTAGAATTGCTAATTTAAAACCTTTGTCTAGTAAGTCCAATATCTGGGCTTCATTAGAAACAGTTCTTGTTGACTACTGTTTATTTATTTACTATTTTATTATTTATTTATTTTAATTATTTTGTTATTTACTATTTTCTTATTTACTCATTATTTGCTATCTTATTTATTTACTATTTAATAACTTTATAGGCCATATTTTTCTATTTCTTTGCATTTTCATATGTTTTTGTTGAAAATTGGGTTTTAAATAATGTAATAAAGCTACTCTGTTGTAATTTTTATTAGTCAATTTCCTGGTTTGTTTCTCTGAGTTCTGCATTCTTTCTCATGTATGGCCTCTGAAATCTACTCAATTAGCCCAGTAGTCAGCTAATTACTGGACAGATACTGCATTAATTGTCTTGACCTAATAAGTCTCCCAGTCTTTGCTGAAGGATTCTGTTTGTTTTAGGGGTAGGTCCACAGTGCTTTAGCAGACAGTCCACATTTTTGCCTTAAGTTTCACTACTTGCTTGTGCAGAAACATCAAGGTCAGTAAGACGTAAAAGATTAAGGTCTTCTCTGATCTTCTTCTAGAAATACATATAGCTGTGCATATATCATAGCCTTTTAGATTTCCACAAATATGTTGGAACATTTCAAAGACCCCTCATGCTCAATTTTTCCTTTAAGTATTTTGGTTAGTTTCCTGTTAGCCCCAACAATTACTGCCACTCCAGTCACTGATGTGAAACAATTGCTGCTGATTATTTTAGACAAATGCCTTAGGGATAGAACTTTTATGCAGAGAGAACTCTAAGGTCACATAAAGACAGGCCCTGAAGTGGAATTATCAGGCTTTTACCAGATGAATCCAGATGGATCCAATAGTAGTAATTCCCTGGGATGGAACTTGGGGAGGATCCCAACTCATTCTAAACCCCCAGTGGCTTCCAAGACACTGATTTAGAACCAACCAACTGGTTGTTGGTTATAAGGTTATGGAGTGAGAGAAATAAAGGTGGAAATAGTTTATGTTTTTGTTTCTACTGGGATTCAGCTATTTATTCATTTATTCATGAATAAATTCTTCTTTTTTTACAAGTTTTTGTTCAATTTCTGGAATCCTTTAGATGTTGATTTGGACTAATTTTGTCAGTGTTCTCTTTGCATTTATAGAAAGACAGTTCTCTTGTTTTTTTTTTTGGCAGTTCTTGTTCCAAAGGTGATTTTCTATGATTGTTTCATTTTAAAAAACACTTTTGGAGGGTCTGGGTGGCTTAGTCGGCTAAGAATCTGTCTTTGGCTCCTGTTGTGATCCCAAGGTCCTGGGATGGAGCCCAGCACTGGGGTCCCTCCTTGGCGGTGGGGAGCCTGCTTCTCCTTCTCTTTCTGGCACTCCCTCTGCTTGTGTTCTCTCACTCATTCTCTTGTTCTCAAATAAATAAAATCTTTTAAAAAAGAGAACACTTTCACATATTATATAACCACAAAAAAGCGAAACAAGACAAGCATTGAGCTCAGCATTTTACAAATTAAGAATCTTAAAGTAAAATAATCTGCTTGATGCATGTTTCCGAAATAGGCAAAACCAAGACAGGATTAAAACAGACACATGAAAGTTCTCTTCAGTTTTATTCAGAATTGCATAAAATTATTAGATGTGTTTTTCACCATCTAATGTTAAAATTCCTAATTCTTTAATACCTTACTGGAATCTGCTATTTCATAAATAAGTGACCAAATACTTATGAAAAATTTAAGTTACTCCTTTTGTGACTGGACATTATTTTATACTTACGTAACTCATTAGTTATCCTCAGAAATTCGATCATGGTATACTTTACAAACACTATGAATTTCATTCCTTAACATGTGTTTACATCAGATTTGGGGTTTAACTTAAACTAAGATAAGTGTAGGATCTGTTGGTTTTTCAAAATTCTAAATTATAAGTCTTCATCCTTTCAGGAGACTACTAAGAGCAATTAAATAGCCACTTCTGTGTCTAAATGGTTCAGCCTTTTTTTTTTTTTTTTCTTCTCTCAATGACAATCCCATGCAGAGAATAAATGGAGAACTACCACTCAAAGCCAACATAAAAATCAAAGACAAAGACAATTTCGGGAGAGACATTTATCGCATACATTCTGACCTTGGTGAGGTGCAAATTATTACAATTACAGAAAGGTAGATATTATATACTTATTACTACAGGCTTATTTGTTTTCCTTATTGTATTCAACTGGGGGAAAAAAGCATAGCAATTATACATAATATGTTTGTACTGAAATTAGTTATCAAGTGCTTTCTGAAAAAAAGCAGAAGAAACCAACTCTGCCAAACTCCAGCAAAAAAGAAATAGATTAACCAAAGTGGAAATGGAATTATCAAGCTTAGGAAAATATAAGAACCTAAGATCTTGGTATGTTTTCTTAAGATGTGGTCTTTTGGTATTTCCTGGGACAACATCATCCAATCCCTCAGCTCCAATGTCTTCCCCTTCCTGTGGTGTCAATTCAATTTTAATTTTCCATGCTAGCCTAGTTTGAGAAGTATTAGCACATGGATGGTCAGGGGAACAGGATCCTATGACCTCTATCATGCTGAGTTTCTCTGTGCCAATTAGATCAGGAAATGAAACTTTTTCTTCAGCGTTTTTAGTCTAAAAAGGAAAATTATTCCTTGACAAGAGATACCAAGTCCTCTGATCCTTATAAAGACATAATTAGTGGTTAGATGGACTGTATACACATTTTATCCAGTGATTTATCCAAACTTCTTTCCATACTTTCATTATGATTATGCTAAGAAACATCAAGCATTTATGTGCTATTCAGTATAAATTGACATTAATTAATAAAATGAAGTATTATAATGGCTAGCTCCCTCAGTGAGAACATCAAATGCATGTTTTGTGGAGACACAATTCTTGATCAGTTTGGCTGGAACCAATGTATATTCCAAAACTATTCTAAACATTGTATTGTTCTGCTGCTATAGTCTCTCCACACTCTGCTTATTTCAGCACTTCCTGCAAGTTTGAGTTTGAATGATGGTTACTACAGATTCATAGCTTCTTCAGTCTAGAAAGATACAGTGGCCATCCTGAGTGTTTGATGATTTAATGGTCTAAGAGTCTCCAAGTATTAACTATCTCTTAATAATCAGCAATTATTACGGGTTTAATTTTTGGATTCTGTCCAAACTCGTGCCATTTTGGGTAATTTTATTATACATATCTATTGTTAAACTCCACAATATTATATAATTATTGTTTTCCCATCTATTATCTTTCCCATTATGGCTTTGCTCCCACCCATTGCTCTGTGCTATTATTGAAAAATATATATTACATATATCATAATATGTATATTACATATATCACAATACTGTATATGATATTTTATACAATTGCTTTTTAAATCAGCTAAGATAAAAAGCAGAAAATATGCAATAACAGTGTCCATTATAATTCCATAATTACCTTTATTAGCTTATTTTTCTCTTGATTAACATTTTATTGTCTTGAAAACTTCTCTGTAGTTTTATACATAATTTATCTGCTATTAAAGAGTAAGACAAAATTTCCCCAATCACCTGAGTTTCTCCATCAGTGGGCACGTTGTTCCAGGTGATATGGCATCTGGATTGGTTGCTTCCTCACTAAACATGGCTTACTTAATTATGTGGAATGCAAATCATTCTTTCACCACATCTTGACCTAATAATCATTTTTTAATACCCCATGTCACTGAGAGAATATAATGACCAAAATAATTGTAAGACTATACCTGAATCACTTAGACTTCTTCATAATCAGAAGCAAACAAAAGATTGAATATCCAAACAAGAGTCACAATAGGAGTATGAGGTTGTCTCTGTAGTTGACTGCCATTAGATGAACCACTACTAACTATCCTTAATTTCTGTTTGCACATAATTACTGAATTCTCAAGTGTTATTGGCATACCCAAGCAGGTCACATGCCACTGAACTACCTGAGTCCCACAATTCAAAGCCTAACTCCAGAATTATAAGAAGAATGTGAAGATGAAATGAATGTGGAGTTATTAAGATGTGAAGAAAATATAAGACAACTCAGTTTCCATCCCTCTAGCATAGATTAGGCAAACCCAATAGCTTTCTAGTCACTTTTGATTGTTAAAGAAGCCCCAAATCAACTCTTAACACATCTCTTCCCTTACCCTGCCTCAGACTTGACCCTTACTGGGGATCTACACTAGGGAAGGAGACAAGCTCTACAGATCACTTTCTTATTTCTCTTTCTCTCCTCTTCACTGTTTCTTTTCTTTTCTTTTCCTTTCTTTCTTTCTTTCTTTCTTTCTTTCTTTCTTTCTTTCTTTCTTTCTGCGATAAGGGGTGGGTGGGACACACACAGAAGCACATAGGCTTTATTCTTGACTGGGAAGCAATTGCAGCTCCCTATCAGTTGCTGCTGCCCTCTGGCTAACACTTACTCATCATGGATGCTTCTAGGTAGCAGTCCTCTTGGGGCTCATGAGTGAAGTTCTGTTTTGTTTTGTTTGTTTTGCTTTGTTTTTGGTTTTGATTTTGGTTTGCTTTCTCTAAGGGTGCGGGATACTCTGTGCTATGCCCTACTGCAGAGTTCACTGATGTGTGTTATAATCTGTTAGCAAGCTTCAGCCTGACTTCTTTTAGTTCCTGCCAATATAGTTGCTTCTATAACATCACTACTGCTGAGATATGCTTGGCTGGCCAAGAAAACTTTTACTTGAGATATCAGCAAACATTTCAAGTCTACGTGCATTCTGCAGTGTCCACTAGATCCACATGGATACACACATGACTAATGTCATGGCCAAAAAACTGGGAGGGAGGCTATTTCCCTGCTGCCCCCTTTCTCTCAATCCATTGCTCATCTGCTAAGCTTTTCACAATGGCAAATCAGTACGACTGTGCTGTGAGACAGAAAAACAACTTTCCACATGTGTATTTGACGTTTGAAAAAATATGGTATCAAAAAACTGTGTCATTTATTCATTTGCTTTATATTGTGCTGTCAAATGTTCTATGTATAATAGGAATATCAACACTTAAATGTCATTTAAGGGGTGGGTGAGACATACACAAAGGCACATAGGCTTTATTCTTGCAATTGGAAGCAATTGCAGTTCCCTATCAGTTAAATCCCTATCAGTTAAATAAATCAGTGTGGTAAATACTTCCTTATTTTATTGATTCCTTTTTTTTTTAAAGATCTTACGTATTTATTAATTTATTTAGTTATTTGAGAGAGCGAGAACATGCTCTTGAGTGGGGTGAGGTCAGCAGGGTTGGGGGAGAAGGACAAGCAGACTGGTAGCTAAGTCCAGAGCCCCACGCGGGGGCTAAAATGTTGGTTAGATGCCATGTACATGGAAATGCCTTAATTGCATGTTGTCAGGCCCGAGGGCCTCTTCTGTCCTTGTCAAGGGGAGTGCTGACCTTCTCTCCTTTCATACACTTTTTAAGTTAATTTTTACCATATTGTGCTGAACATTAAGTTTAAATTTTTATATAATAAAATTTATCATATTTTTATGATTCTGAATTTTGTTATATCTTGTAATTCTTTTCTCTCTACATGACTTTAATTTCCTCATTTTAGAAACCATAAAAATTATAATGTAGATATTTTATTCATTTGAATTTATTTTATTCTAAGGAGAATTTAGAAGCTATAGAATTTTTCCCAGTGTAGTTTATTAATACTTTGTATTTTCTCCACTGATTATAATAAATACTTTAATATATATTAAATATCATTTTGGGGGCACCTGGGTGGCTCAGTGGTTAAGCCGCTGCCTTCGGCTCAGGTAATGATCTCGGGGTCCTGGGATCGAGCCCCGCATCGGGCTCTCTGCTCAGCAGGGAACCTGCTTCCTCCTCTCTCTCTGCCTGCCTCTCTGCCTACTTGTGATCTCTGTCTGTCAAATAAATAAATAAAATCTTTAAAAAAATATATATCATTTTGGTTTTTGGGATTCCACTTCTAAATCATTGTTAAGATAGTCATTTCCTAGATATTGTGTTATTTACTATAGCTTTGTAATTGTTTAAATTATTTCTTTGAAATAGTGAGACTAAATTTATGAAATATCTTTCTAATTAATTAAGTCTTCTAATATACTTCATAGTAGCGTTCTAATATTTTCCTCACATAAGTGCAGTAGAGTTATTTTCACATTTATTTCTAGACATTTTATGTTTGTTTGTTTGTTTTTTTGCTATTCCTCTGATCCTGTGCTTATTTTCTTCTCTTGTATTTTCTAAATTGTTTTTATATATATAAATGTTATAATAATTGTTTTATATTTATATATATCTGAATTACCATTGCTACCTGCAAGTTTATCAAAATATCTTATATTTCATGCTTTTTTTAGTTGAGTCATTTGAATTTTTCAAATGAAAAAAATCAAATTCTTAGGAGATAATGAAAACTTTGCCTGTTGCTTTCTAGTATTTATAATATTTTGTCTATTTTTTTAATTTATTATTTTTGTCTAATTTTTTGCCTTCAGAGCAATATAAATATCAATTGCATGACATCTCATCTTTCTTTTCCTCCTCCTCCTCTTCTCTGCCTCTTTTGCCTCATTGATTTTAATAGGAATGTGTCAAGTACTTTACTATTAAAAAAAGAAAAACCTTTTACTTATATGTAATTGTTTGTGTGCTTTTATATGTGTATAAATGTATTCATGATAGAGTTCAGGTTGATCTAGACTCAAAGATATTTTGGATTCAAAATATCTGGCCTCAAATAATTTTATTTAAATATTCCATTGCTAATATAAATTACTTAATGTTTAATCATATTTTGTTCTGTATATTATTTTAATGTCTAAGGATTCTGTTTATTGGTATTTATTTTTGATTTTTTGTATTCCTATAATGTTTTCTGGATTTTTTGTTTGTTTGTTTGTTTGTTTTTAAAATCAGACCTTTACCAGTTTGCTGGCTTAGCTTAGCACAGTCTGAAACAAAAATTAAAAGTATACACAGGAATTAGACATCCAGTAGGAGTGAAGAGGCAAAGATAAACAGGCAAAAAAGATGTAACATGATGTGACAGATTATTGTTGGCCACTTGTTATGACAAGCCAGGAAGAGATATGACAGGTAGCTCAGAAACTGTGCTTGGTCATGTGCATTAGTTTGCTAGGATTACCATAACAAAATAGCTCAGATTGGGTGGTTCAAACAACAGAAACATTTTCTCTCCATTATGAAGGATAGTCATTTGAGATGTTGGAAGATTTAGTCTCTTTGGGCTCGCTCTTTGGCTTGAAGGTAGTCTCCTCTTTACTGTGTCCTCAAATGATCTCTCCTCTATATATGTTCATCCCTAATGTCTTTGTGTCTGTCCAAATTACCTCTTATAAGGACACCAGTCAGACTGGATGAAGGTCCACCCTATTTCCAAATACACTCACATTCTTTCTGAGGGAGATACTGGGATTTAGGGCTTCAGCATAGGAATTTGGGGGAACACAGTTCAGTCCATAACACCATACAAAGGAAAATTCATCTAGAGAATCCACAGAAGGAAAAATGGTGAAAGCATTTTAATTGATTAAAAAATTAAGTCCCCCTAATTTTTCATTGACAAAAATCCATCCCATAACAACCTACCTCTCCCAAATTATAGTCTTTCATAGAAAAAGCAAGAGGAGGGCAGTCACGAGAATAGATTTAGAGTGTGAAGCCCTCGACCAGTAAACCTTGGGCTTAATTTGTATTCTAAACCAATAAAAGTATCAGAAACACTGTAGAAGTAGTGCAGTTCAGAATCTGAGGAGGGATGTATGATTAGGCTGACTTTGTGAGGGGAATTTGGGATCTTTCATTTTTTTTCTGAATTAAATTGTAGCAGGATTATTTGTTCAATGAATTTGAAATAGTTCACTTGAGAAATCATGTTGATTATGACATTTTAGAGGAAAGCATTTTTTGTCAACATTCTCTTTGTTTTTAATGATGATTCATCTAGTTAAGGTTTTAATAACTTTTCTTGAATTAATAATTTATATATTCCCAAAACTTTTCCATTGCATTCATTTTCAAATATGTTTATATTGCTTGATATGAAATTATACCTCAAAAGCCTAATTAGTTTTCTTTTTGTCTTTGAATATTTCCACTTTCTTGTGTTAATGTCTTTAATTTATCACTTATCATTATTCCTTAACTGTATTTTTTATCTTTTAAATTCATTAACTTCTCCCTTTTTTTTTTTAAATTTTTATTTATTTATTTGACAGGCAGAAATCACAAGTAGGCAGAGAGGCAGGCAGAAAGAGAGAGGAGGAAGCAGACTCCCCACGGAGCAGAGAGCCGGATGCGGGGCTTGATCCCAGACCCTGAGATCATGACCTGAGCTGAAGGCAGAGGCTTTAACCCACTGAGCCACCCAGGCGCCACATTAACTTCTCCTTTTAAAAAACATGTATTCTTCCCATTTTTAAACCTCTATTATAGTTGTTTTTAGAAAAAAACACACATAAACAAATGAAACAAAATAATAAATCTTTCTAACTTTCACCTTTGTTTCTTGTTTGCATTAGCTAGTATTTGATATTGTTCTTTTTACTTGAGAACTTTGAGTGAATTACTTTTAAACAAATGTCTGTTATGCAAATACCTGTATTTTAAATCTTAGTGACTTTTATTTAGATATGCTGATATTTATTATCATAAGAATGTTTGGTCTAAAATCTGCCACGTCATTTTATGAGATTGATTGAGTATAATTCTACATACAGCAAAGTAAAATATCCTAATTTCTTCAATTAGTTTTGAAAATCATATGCATCCATATATCCACAACTCAAAAGCAGAGATAGAAATTATTCCATACACTTTTCCAGTCAAATTTCCAAACCTGCAAAAGCAACCACATTCTGACTTGTAACATCAAATCCTGTTCTTATGTCATAAGAATGGAACCACATACTATGCATTTTTTGCTATACTGTTTTATTCTGCATAATGTTTTTGAAATGCATCCAGATTATTATGTGTATGAGTAGATTGCTTCATTTAGTAGCTGAATAGTGTTGTGCTGTATAAATATACCTAAATTTGTCCTTTCTTCTGTTGATAGGCATTTGGTTGTGTCCAGTATGGGGCTATTACAAATTTTTATGGGCTGAATCTTGTCTTTCCAAATGAAGCCCTAAACACTTCTACTTCAGAATGTAACTGTACTTGGAGATAGGCCTTTGAAAAGATGATTAAGTTAAAATGAGGTCATCTGAGTGGGACTTACTCCATTCTGATTGCTATTTTATGAGAACTATGGACATACCAGAAATGGCTCAGGTGCATGTGCACTGAGAAAACACCATATGGTGACATTGTGAGAAGACATTCAGCCATCCGCAAGCCAAGGAGGGAGGCCTCAGAAGAAACCAAATCTGCTGACACCTTGATCTTGGACTTCTGGTATCCAGAACTAGGAGAAAATAATTGTATTTTGTTTAGGTCACTCAGTCTGTGGTATTTTGTTTATGTAGTCCTAGCAAATTAATACATGGATCAAGCTGCTGTGAACATATGGACATCTTTTTTTCCTTTTCTTTTTTTTTGACATATGTTTTCTTTTCTCTTGAGTGACTACCTTGGAGTGGAATAATTGGATTTATGTCTAATTTTAAGAAAAATTGCCAGACTTTTGTCCAAAATGGTTGTATAATTTTACACTCCCATCAATAATGAAAGTTCTAGTTATTCTATATTCCTGCTGATGTTTGGTGTCAGACTTTTTATTTGGGTCATTCTAGTGGTATGAGATGGTGTTTACTCTGGTTTTAATTGCTTTTTCTTGAAGAATAGTAACATGGAACACCTTTTCATCTTCTTATTTGCCATTTATTTAGCTTTTTATGTTACTTATCTCTTCAGTTTATCTATTTTTGAGTAGTTCTTTTTAAATTTGAACAGCTTTATATTATTGATTTAAGGAAATTTTTCCTTAAGTTGTTTTTTTTTTTTTAAATCTATGTAAGTTGTTAGATACATGTATTAGAAATAGTTTTTCTAATCAATATGTTGTCTATTCATTTTCATGGTTACTTTTGACCAATAGTAAACTTTAACTTTGGAGACAAATTTATGCTTTTCCTTTTATGGTTACTGTTTTTTATATCATATCCAGCACATCTAAACATATCCTAAGATTGCAAAGATTTTTTTTTTTTTTAAAGATTTTATTTATTTATTTGACAGAGAGAAATCACAAGTAGGCAGAGAGGCAGGCAGAGAGAGAGGAAGGGAAGCAGGCCCCCTGCTGAGCAGAGAGCCCGATGTGGGACTCGATCCCAGGACCCTGGAATCATGACCTGAGCCGAAGGCAGCGGCTTAACCCACTGAGCCACCCAGGCGTCCCGATTGCAAAGATATTAACCTATGTTTTCTTCTAGACGATTTATGGCCTAAGCTTTTGTTTTCATCTCTCTGTAGCATCCTGTACTAATTTTTTAAAGTATGGGGTAAAATGGCTTCAACATAGTTCTTTATAAGGACTTACACTATTCTTGTGCCCGTTCTATAGGCTGAATTTTTTTTTCTGAACAAAAATAAAAATATTGATAAAAAACTGGCTTGTTTTGTTCTTATCCCACTTATAGTAAATCCCCCCTTTTTCTGCTATTCCTCCTGGGATAAGAACCACATGGGTCTCTTCTCGCTCTCTCCTATGAAGAGCTAGTCACCTTCTGAAATTCATGTAAATTCTATATATTCAGCTCTCTAGCATTTGTTTATATTTTTTATTCTCATTTTTGTTTTGGTTTTAGTAAGGCGAGAACTTTTTTTTTTTTTTAAGATTTTGTTTATTTATTTGAGAGAGAGAGAGACTGAAAGAGCATGAGAGGGGAGAAGTTCAGAAGGAGAAGCAGACTCCCCATGGAGCTGGGAGCAGGACTTGATTCTGGGAGAGGAAGGCAGTCGCTTAACCAACTGAGCCACCCAGGCGCACAAGGTGAGAACTTATTTAAAGGAATTATTGTAAGGTTGATGGAAAATATTATTGCAATAGGGCAATATTGCAAATATTGGGACCTATTGAAATAGGAAGCTACTCTGACCATGAGACCTACAAGCATGTTAAAAAAAAAATTCTCTGGTGTGTTTTAGTAGTTTGAGTGATTATCTCTTAAGAGACATTGATCCTTTATAGAGATCCTAAAGGAAAGTGGTATTTTCATATATATTGTTTTTCCTGGTTTTCCATATCTTTCTGTATGTTTTGCTATTTGGCTTGTCTTACTTGGAATCTTGAAAGATACATACATTATTTTTATTTTTTCTACTATTAACATAACCAAATGTATATTTGTCATTTACCACTTTTAGAAATAGTTTCATTTCATTTCACATACCTTCCCCTATATATATTTCAAACTCCCAAAGCTTTATTATACAGTCTTAGAAATAGTTGTACTAAGTTGTAATAAGACATGATATGATATTTAAAACTATTTTATTACATACAATCTATTTAAAACTTTGTAATATTTATGTTATTTAATATTACCTTAAAGCTGTTTTATCCTTTGATATTTTAATAAATCTAGTGATCATTGCTACGTTTTTGTAAAGTGGCTTCTCATTACCAGATTAATTTTGAGGTTCCCCATGGTTAGCTGGAATAATGTTTAGCTGGAAATAAAGTTAATTATTTTTTAGAAGAATGTATAGGCAAAATATCTATGATTTATTACATGCTCAAAATTAATATATTGCAGAAATCACTCCATTCTTTTTGACAGTGATTGTTTTTGGGGTAGAGGGGAAGCCAAAAAATACCACCTAACATGCACATATTAACCAGCTTTTTTCTTTTTCTATTTGAATAATTGTATTTTCTCCGATTTCCGTAGGATGATTTAGTTACATATTTTAGTAATTTAATAATTCATACTCTTAAATTGTTAGTTGTAATATTTTTCTGTATAGAATTTTTATGTAGTATATTGGAGTGAGGGGAACCACAGAACCTACAATAAAATCAATCTATGCACAATGGTTAAAAATGTATTGGATTGGATTGGGCTTCACACCTTGAGAAATGTTAGTAAATGCTTTGTTCCTTTTTTTATTTTTGTAATTTTTTTTTCTCCTTTGGAAGGAGTATGTTTTGGTTTCCTTTATTTAATTGTACTTCCCTAGAAAATGTCAACTTCTCTCAATTGATAAACTACCAAATGTTGCATCTCTGATATTAAAAACCACAACTAGAAAACATATATCAAAAATATGTATATTTAATTTCACTTTAAAAAAATTAAGTTTAGTATTTTGGCTATGTTGGTTAGTTTTATTTTTCAAACATATAAATACATTTGTATTCAAAGTTTGGAAGATTGAATGGGAAATCACTTAGAAGTTTACATCTTACAAATACAGATTCATATTGCATTTTGTTGGTAAATGTCTCCATTTTTCTCCAGATGCTCTAATTTTATCAGGTTGGCATTTTATTTCCAAAATCCAAATAAATTGGCATGGCATACAAAGCCCTTCAATACTTTCATACATTCTATATATCCATTTGTCTATCTATCCAGAAACATCAATCCCTTCATACAACCAATATAAAAATCAAATTCAGTTATTCAAAAAACTCTTTAAGATTCTGTATTCTACCTCAGTGCCTCTCTAAATGTTACTCTGCTGCCTAGATTACTTATCTTTTTTTTTTCCACTCATCAGGGACTCAAACTTGTCATCAATATCCAAATCACATACCATATTCTCCATGGGAAGCATAAGAGAAAAATTCATAACCATGTATACCTACTGTATTAGTAGCAATTTTTATAAAGTATTTCAATTATTTGTACTCTTTGCTAGGCTTTGTGCCGTGAAAATTCAGGGCCTTGTCTTATTTATCTTTGCTTTCTTAGTATCTAACATAAAAGATGGACTTAACAGGTTCAATATTGCTGAATGAATGGACCACGATAGTTTTATGGCTACACAGCTAATTTTCATTAATTACTGAGCCACATTTCTGTACCATTTTTATTAAGTAAATTTAGTTTGAAACTCATCAAAATCTATTTGTCATTAAGGACAGTGAAATAGAGCAAAGGCTTGCAGTTTCTGGGACCCTCAACTTAGTAATAACTTCTCAGTATCTTATATTTGTCACAGACTCTTTCTTCTCATTGAAGGAGCTTTAATATTTTTATATACAAAATATGTAAAATAATATGTAACCTAAATACAATTCTCATAAGACAGTAGCTTGATCGTAGACTATTCTCTCAAGTATAGCAGGAGTAATAACCAAATTGGCTAAAGTATGTGTAAAAGATATATTACCCATGATAGAAACTAAGAAAGGTCAGAAAGTCATTATCAGTTAGGAAGGAGGCAAAAAATACTTATGGGTGGAACAGTAATTTTAAATATGAGAAGAACAAGAACAACATAATTTTTCTTGACAGCATTTGGTATTTTAGCATATTTCTCCTTAAAACTGTTTATCATGCTATTCAAAAGTTTCAACTTAGAAGACACTGTAGTTGATCCAAAAGCAAGAGATAAATGTTGATATTGCAATATTGATATTGATTTTCTTTTAAGCAGAGAAAATAATTATAAAGTTCTCTTGACACTGGATCAAAAGGTCTGATGCTGAATTCTTCAAATCTTCACAGATATCTACTCCATGCCTTTAATCATACGGCTTATTTTGCCAGCTAAGGAAAAGTTATTTCAAATTAAAAAAAAAAAAAACCCTCTGCTGAAATTATAAATACATATTTATATAAATACAAAGTAAGGTATACATTATTCTTTCCAAAGAGAAACATTAATGAAAACACTGATAAAACTATTAAACTCTAATGTCAAATAAGTGGTGATTTCAAATTAGAAAAAAGAACCAAATTATGGCTCATATAACTCTCCTCTTTTCATTGTTTCTCTTGGCCGTTGCCAGTAATAAAGTATTTGTGTTACCAGGTAACCATCTTTCCTAACAACCTATTTTATGATGCTAGTTGTTTTTCGGAATTAAATAACATTTCTAGATAATAACACTTTTCAATATCTTATCTGGATTCCTTTCTCCTCTGATAAATGTCATCTTAAATTGAATCTCAAATAAGATACTATAATTTATAATATTTAATTGATGTTCTTTGATTTATTTTGATTTCTAACAAATACATGCCTTTCCCTTATGACTGTAGAAATAAGGCAATATATCTATCTACTGGTCCTTAAACATTATAAAACTACTTAGAAATCATTAATTATAAAGTGGATAGGAAATAAATTTCATGGGATTAGTTACCCTTCCTGTCTTGTCACTACATCCCCAGTTTCTAGAATAGTGTCTAGCACATGGTTAAGTATTCACTCAACATTTGTGGAATAAATAAACAACTGCATGAACCCATAGAGAGCAGAATAAATTATTTTCACTCTCATTGTAGGGACAATTTAAACTACTCTCTTAAAAAAGGATCCTCATTAGTTTTAAAATATTTTGATAATCAGGGATGCTTCAATATGAGTCACCTTCAAAGTCAGTGATTTAGCTTGTCTACACATTCCCTCCTCTAAAGAGGAATGAAAAATAGCCATGTCTTTTCTAAAGGCATGTGGGGTGGCCTCCTCACTGAGATAGCTTATGACTTCAGTTGTTTTGCATTTATATAGACCTCATGGCGGCAGCTTAGACAATCTGAGGACTTGAATGTAAACCTGAGACAAGCAAGGTCCAGGAACAACTTTGCAATATTCTTCTCAGATCCTGGATGTTTTGATAATGCCGCTGCTTCTTTCAGAGTTATACCTTATATTTCAAATGAGACTGAATCCACTGTTGTTAGCGAGCTACAAAAAATTAATTCAGCAATGCTGTAGAATCTATTTGATGCCAAACATTTGAAACCCGTTGAACTTTTTTCAAGTGTTAGAGTCATAATGGACTAGGCAAGACAGTGTTTACTCCAAAATAAGTAATTTTCATTCTCTGTACTCCATATGTATCTGATATGGCTCAAGAACATCTTTAGAACATAAACATCACTTTGCACATAGAATGATAAAATAAGTCTTTATAACATAAAGATCACTTTGCACAAAGTGATAAAATTAACAATACTTAAAATGTCTTTCAGTTTACCTATGGATATGGTATAGAAAATGCAATACTGATGAAAATTAAATGGTTGCTTTATTTTTCTTAACTGTTACCAGTCAGTGTGTCCTGAAAATATGTGTTACTTTCAACCAATATAAATTCCATTAAACAGAGGTACAGGAAGATACAGATTGTTATAAATTCCCAGAAAAATTTTTAGCTAACAATGAGCAAATTAGACTTTGTGCTACTACTGCTTTTCCTACTGATTTCAATTATATCTAAGCAGATCCTATAAACCACAAAGATCCCTGTAGAAAAATAAACATCCAAAAATAGAAAGTGCATGAATTTGCAATAAGACCTGCACAAAGACAACAGCAGAGCATACACCTGCTAAAAGGTCCAGATAGAACCCTGAGGTGGTGTCCCTGTAATAACAAAGGCATTGGTAATACTGATGAATTCTCCCTAGGACAAATGATCATGGAGTTAATGGTAGATAAGGGAAGACATTCATTCTTGAGGAGACTGAGAAAATAAAAAGAGGGAAAGAGTCATCACGCTTGAATAATAAGTGAGATTTTAAGATTTTATTGTTGGAAGCATTAAAGAAATAGTTATATCAAAGCAGTCCTTGTCTTTGCTGTTTGCTAGTTGTGTGAGCTTAGGCAAGTTACTAATCCTCTCTAAAATCAGACATCCCTAATAAGGTGAGATTGATAACAACATTTTTGTATTATCATTAGATCATTTAATGTATATTAAATTTTTAGAATTACTTGGTACATAGTTAATGATTAATAAACATTTTATAATAATTGTTATGCCTTTTGCTTTGAGCCATTCCTTTTCAAGTGACTTTCCAAGGCTTATGCACTCCCTGAAGCATATGGCCTCCCAGCATAGATTAGGCATATTTGAATGAGTGATATTGTTTTATTTTTTTAGAATTCCATAAGATGTTTCCCATTCCCTCTTTGTTTATTGCCAGGTAATGGCTAATAATCACCACATGCAAAGTACTGTGTGAAGTAAGTTATGACATGTTCACACAATGAAATGAAAGAACTTCTCTCCTGAAAAAGAAGTAAAACAGCACAAATATACGATAATAGGTAAAATATAGCATAAATGAGCTATAGGGTGCTATGGCTATATATAGAAGAAAAAGATTACTTTGGGCTAGAGGACAAAATGAGCTACTCAAGGAAGTTATTTATGATAACCTTGATGATTAAGAGGAACTGTCATAGGTAGACTTGAGAGTGCAGTTTTTCTTTTTTTTTTTTTTATTTAAACTCAAGCTAGTTAACATACAATGTGTATTCATTTCAGAAGTGGAATTTAGTGATTGATCACTTACATACAGCACCCAGTGCTCATCAAACACATGCTCTCTCTCTCTCTCTTTTTTTTTTTTTTAAAGATTTTATTTATTTATTTGACAGACAGATCACAAGTAGGCAGAGAGGCAGGCAGAGAGAGAGAGGAGGATGCAGGGCTCAATCCCAGGATCCCGGGATCATGACCTGAGCTGAAGGCAGAGGCTTTAACCCACTGAGCCACCCAGGCTCCCCAAAATGCTCTCTTTAATATCCATCACCCATTTAGCCTATGTCCCACTCACCTCCCCTTTAGCAAGCCTCAGTTTGTGAGAGAACAGACTTTCTAAGTGGAAGGATGACTATGAAAAAAATAAGTATATAGGAGGAAAGTGAAAATCTCTCATATTGTAAGAAACTTGGCTTGATTTGCTCACAGGAGACATATGGATAAAAAGAAGGAGATTATAGTAGGAAAATGTGATTGTGGCAGCTAGAATATAGGCAGACAAAAACAAGAAACTGATCAGAAAGATAGTTCATTAATCCATATCAAGATGAAACCATGGATTAATGCCTGACCATAATTTTAAAAAAAGAGAAGAGATTTGCAAGGGAAACTGGAGATGTAAATTTGGAAAGATCTGACTACAAGCAAAAGTATATGCAAAGTCAAGACGACTGTGATGATGCCAAGCTTTTATTTCAGAATAGCTGGAAGAAACCTTACTTAATTCTGTGCTGATCAACTTTCCTTTCTAATGATACCTGTCATGGAAATCTCCAAATACATGTACTAGATATCTGACTGCATGGATGAATATCTGAATCCCACTTTCTTCCATATATTAACATTTCAATATATCCGAAGGCCAGGAAATATCAAGTTTCCTTTTCTCTGGGCTAAATAGTAAAAACTAGCTTAACTTTCTTACAGCAAGATAAGAAAAACAAATCTCTTAGAAAGGCTTCAAAGTTATACCGAGGCAATATATTGCTGTTTTAATTGAAATTTAATTTTTTTTTTTATTTCCAGCATAACAGTATTCATTATTTTTGCACCACACCCCGTGCTCCATGCAATCCGTGCCCTCTATAATACCCACCACCTGGTACCCCAACCTCCCACCCCCCGTCCCTTCAAAACCCTCAGATTGTTTTTCAGAGTCCATAGTCTCTCATGGTTCACCTCCCCTTCCAATTTCCCCCAACTCCCTTCTCCACTCTAAGTCCCCATGTCCTCCATGCTATTTGTTATGCTCCACAAATAAGTGAAACCATATGATAATTGACTCTCTCTGCTTGACTTATTTCACTCAGCATAATCTCTTCCAGTCCCGTCCATGTTGCTACAAAAGTTGGGTATTCGTCCTTTCTGATGGAGGCATAATACTCTATCCCCAGGGGTACAGGTCTGTGAATCACCAGGTTTACACACTTCACAGCACTCACCAAAGCACATACCCTCCCCAATGTCCATAATCCCACCCCCTTCTCCCAAACCCCCTCCCCCCAGCAACCCTCAGTTTGTTTTGTGAGATTAAAAGTCACTTATGGTTTGTCTCCCTCCCAATCCCATCTTGTTTCATTTATTCTTCTCCTACCCACTTAAGCCCCCATGTTGCATCACCACTTCCTCATATCAGGGAGATCATATAATTGAAATTTAATTTTAATTGATTCAAAAAATTAGTGTATATCATTATGGCATGACATATATTTTTCCATTTTGTATTATTGATAATACTAAAATTACATCTAATTAACATATGCCATTTGAATCCTGCATTAAGACTACAACTTAAATATCACAGTTACACAGAGAAAACATGTTTGTGGATAAGACCCATGATGAATATAACAGCCTTGCATTTAATTTAGAAAACTGTTTCAGCTTCAAGAAATGAAAAATTATTGAGTAATGATAGAAAAAATCCGTTCCATACATTAACTCTTTTTATTCCTCTTAACTCTCAGAGAGAAAGTTTTCACTAAACATTAAAAAAAAAATTATCAGACTTTTCTAATCACACCTTGCAGAGCTTTAACATCCTCAATCTCTAGAGAGCAGCTTAAGTTAGAGTATATTATCTCGTATTGCCTGAAGATATATATACCTCTTCCATGTGTCACATATCCTCTATACCCACATAGCTTATCAGAACTGCCAGAGGAGAATGTTATTGGATGTTATGGAGAATTTCCTTACATATCTACAGAGCTTGCAGAGAGTTTTAGATTGCCAGTTTTCAAAACTTGAGGATGCCTGTGCACCGTGTAAATATGAGAAATATTTGAGTTCAGTATCCTTTTCAGAATAATAAATAACAATTTTTGGAAAACAAACTATGCTCTCAGAAACCTTAAACTCTACCAAACCCTGGCACAGCTTATTGGTGTTTGGGAATATTAGACATTATAATTTAATCCAATCTAACAACTTGTGTCGTGTTAGTTGTTAATATGCATTAGTTCATGTTACATAAATATTTTAAATAGTATCTTCATGTAGAAGCTATGAAAATAATCATATTTTTATTTATATATCCAATATATTTGTAAAACTACTTAGAAATTTTGGATTAATGTAAAATCTGTTAGTTATTTCCACTCATGTTTTTTTTTTCCTTGCTACTTTCCTATTCATTTTCCTTTAATATATTAGTATTTTGGATTTAATATGTTTCTATCAAAGAGCAATTACTTCAAATGAGTATTAGAAAGTGATTATGGAATAGAGGGTCATGTGGGTACAATTCTTATTTCAAATGGAAAAAAGCGGTACTTCATATTATCCCAATTTATTTCACATAGACCCAGACCCTTCCTGATATTTTATTTTATTTTTTTAAAGATTTTATTCAGTTATTTGACTGAGATCACAAGTAGGCAGAGAGGCAGGCAGAGAGAGAGGGGGAAGCAGGCTCCCTGCTGAGCAGAGAGCCCCATTCAGGGCTGGATCCCAGGACTCTGGGATCATGACCAGAACTGAAGGTAGTGGCTTTAACCCACTGAGCCACCCAGCTGCGCCCCTTCCTGATATTTTAAAGCAAATACTATAAGTTGGTCTTTAATTAAAATATACGTGAACCAAAGTTTGAATTAAGTACTTACATTTGCAATTCAAACATCTATAAGCCATGTTATACCTTCATGAAAATGTTAAAACTTGTCTTATATATGATCCAGGATACATCTTGAATTACCTTACTATGAAGCTATCAGAATAAATTATTTTTTGAAGAATATATATAATATATAATACATACATTAAAAATTTACAAAGAATATATATTCAATTAAGGTAACATCTTTTGAGTAGTCCATGTCATGGATAGAGAATTACAGCGTTTACCCAAGGGAACCACCCAAGACAATTCTCAAGGTCATATTCTGGAAAACAGGTTGCTTGGAACTTCCCATTTCAATTTTTAAAGGATACTTCAAAGTAAGCCACAGCCATGAGATTGAAAATACTATGCTCATTTTCCTCTCAGATATATCATCACCGTATCTGTCTCCATTAATCAAAATTGAAATTCAAAAAAATTTCTTATATGAGGGTTCTGTTATATATAGTCCATTATGGCATCTTCTCTTTTATCAGAATAAATAAGTAGAAAATATCTCAGGTTAGAATTACTGTTAGCCCCCCCTCTTCTTTATTGTGCCCCTCCTTCCTCCCTTTCTCTGTTTCTCTGTTTCTGTCTCCCTGAGTGTATGTGTGGGTGTATAGATAGATAAGTATATGACGCAACCAGTTGCCTGTTATAAATAGGAGAAACATTCCAAGAACTTTGCCTTTAAAAAGAAAGGTAAACAAACAATAAATTCTATTGTGCATCCATAAATATTTCCCTGTAAAGGGTTTATGTTTATCTCATTCCCAATGACAATGTTTGTTAACTCATGTTACTTAACAGTAAGGGGGATTTTTCAATAAAGTTGATCAAATGAGTACCATTATTCATAATAAACCGAAGCCACACGTGCCATTTTCAGAGTTTTATATTTAGGTCTTAAAATACACAGCAATTTTTAGCTTTCAAAAACTTTAAAATAGTGTCTTCCTGGCTGTCACAGGGAAGATATTTGCCAGATATGGGAACTACTGAATTTCTGATAGGTTAAGTTTAAATATGGTGATCCCTAATTTGGGCTCTTTAAATAAAATTAATATGGAATAAAAGTATCAATAGCATCTTAAGTTAAGAAACTGAAAAAATATGCATAGATTTGTAAAGCAGAATAATGGGTATTATTGGAAAATGCCATCTTTTGCTTATAAATTATTTGTATTTACTATCTGCATTGATCAAATTTACCAAGTAGTGGCCACTCTCATTTATATATGTTTGACAAAACCAGAGAATCTATGAAAAATCAGGTCAGTACCTAAAACCCTAGTCTTATTGTCACTGGATCATGAAATTGCTGTGCTAATGAACAAGGCAGACCAGCTAGAGGACACAGTAAAAGTGAGGACTAATATTTATTTAACAATATTCTAAATTTCAGCACTCATATATTTGCTTAACTACTGGGCTAAAAGTACATACTGTTGTTAGCTTACTGACTCTTAATTCTCATTGTGTAATGTAGTCAGCACACAAAGAATTCCCAACATACCATCAATGTCATTTATTTGTCCTAAGCAGAAATAAGAGGACCCCAGAAAACTACTATAAGTGTAATAATCATATGCCCTAATAAAGATATTCTGAATAGCAGATTGTTTCACTGTAAGGTGACACTGTATTCCTCAGGGTCCTTTGTAATCATGGGTCATGCTGGATTCTGAACAGAATCCATGGGGTCATTGCCCCTTGTATACCTCCGCTTCTACCCCACTTAGCTAGCTTACTTGCAGAGCCTTAAGTGTACTATTTTATTTAGACCTCTTCCACCTGTTTTCTCTGCCTGAACCACTCTCATAAAACTCTTTCATCTAGTTTACTTACTTGTCCTTCAGTACTCGGCATCATCTCTGCCATTTATCAGAATCTGTTTCTTTTCTGATACAATTCTATCATTTTGTATACACCTCTATTACCCAATTAATCATAATGCATTTTAAGTAACCTCTAATTGATATAGTTTTCTCAACAAACTCTCAAAAAGGAAGAGAAATGTTCATGTATCCCTAAGACACAGCTGTTTCAAAAAATACATGAAGGGGTGAGTTATATCCAATATAATCAACTAGTACTCTATGTTTCTTAATATTTTGTCATAAACACAATGATTCCCCCTAAATTTCAACACATATATGTTTTTAATAATACATTTACACTATTCTTGTCACCATATTAATTACTTTACCTGCTTTATCTAATCTAGTCCTTGCAACAATCTCTTAAGATGACTATTGTTAATTATCCCTATGTTAGAGATGATAAATCTGAAATATTTATTTATTTATTTATTCATTTATAAAGAGCAAGTGGAGGAGAGAAAGCATGTGGGGTGGGGGGGATAGAGGAAGAAGGAGAAAAGGAATCTTAAGGAGGATCCATACCCAGCACAGAGCCCATCCTGGGACTTGGTCTCACAACCCTAAGATCATGACCTGAGTTGAAATCAAGAGTTGGATGCTTAACCTACTGAGCCACAAATGTGCCCAAAGTGAAACTTAGTTTAAAAGATTTTATTAAATATTTCAGAACTTGGAACTTGTAAGTAAAAGAGTTGAACTAAAATCTAGCTCTCTCCGAAAACAAAGTCTATCTCTTGGGAACTATAAATTTAAGATATCAACTCCGCATAAAATCTCACCCAGCTTTCCTGGGAGCTCTTTTGGATGCCTGCTACATATTCTATCATTTTAAGATAGCCTTTCCATGTCAGCCCTAATGGAGCTGATGTTTGTGATCAGGCTTTATTTCCTAACACCTCCAAAAGCTACAAACTTTCAAGTTACCAGTGTGCCATTGCATTGTATGAAGAATTCAAAGCACAAAAGCCCTGTCTTCCTCCTGCAAAAGCAAATAAAATGCAACCTTCCCTAACTCATTTGTCATACTTTGTTATCTGTCCCTAAATGAGTACTCCGTAAGTTCAGTGTGAAAACAATTCTTCCATCTTCTAATTACAGTTCCTCTCTCCATAAGTCCCAGGCATGTTTCTAAGGAGCTGGATCAAGTGACAAATGTCTAAAAGAGATAACAAACAATGTTTCTCTCTCTCCCTCTCTCTTTTTTTTTTTTATTATGTTATGTTAGTCACCATACAGTACATCATTAGTTTTTGATGTAGTGTTTCATGATCCATTTTTTGTGTTAACAGCCAGTGCTCCATGCAACCCATGCCCTCCTTAACACCCATCACCAGCCTCGCCCATCTCCCACACTCCCTCCTCTAAAACCCTCAGTTTGTTTCCTGGAGTCTATAGTGTCTCTTGGTTCATTTCCTCCTCTGATTTCATCCCCTTCATTTTTCCCTTCCTTCTCCTCATGTCCTCCATGCTATTCTTTATATTCCACGAATAAGTGAAACCATATGATAATTGACTTTCTCTGCTTGACTTATTTCACTTAGCATAATCTCCTCCAGTTCCATCCATGTTGATGCAAAAGTTTGATACTCAACTTTTCTTTTTTTAATTTTTTTAAATTTCGTTTATTTATTTGACAGACAGAGATCACAAGTAGGCAGAGAGGCAGGTGGAGAGGCAGGCAGAGAAGCAGACTCCCTGCTGAGCAGAGAGCCCGATGTGGGGCTCAATCCCAGGACCCTGAGACCATGACCTGAGCCAAAGGCAGAGGCTTAACCCACTGAGCCACCCAGGTGCCTGAAACTCACCTTTTCTGAAGGCTGAGTAATATTCCATTGTATGTATGGACCACATCTTCTTTAGGCATTTGTCTAGTGAAGGGCATCTCGGCTCTTTCCACAGTTTGGCTGTTGTGGACATTGCTGCTATGAACATTGGGGTGCATATGACCCTTCTTTTCACTACATCTGTATCTTTGGGGTAAATACCCGGTAGTGCAATTGCTGGGTCATAGGGTAACTCTATCTTTAATTATCTGAGGAACCTCCACACTGTTTTCCAAAGTGACTGTACCAACATGCATTCCCAAAGGATTCCCCTTTCTGCACAACCTCTCCAACATTTGTTGTTACTTGCCTTGCCAATCTCATCAACCCAAATATATTCCCTCTCACTCTGTCTCCAAAACCCTTATTGGAAGTTTTCTCATATAAATTGATTTGATTGAATTTATTTACTCTGTGAAATCTCACCAGTTCCCCAATTATATCTGGCCTATCTACATTTCCTCAATGATTCATTAGCTCCTAAGATCCTAAACTGCAATAGGCCACATTTTGGGTACTCATTAAATATTTTTTAAATGAATGGGTGAATGGAGTGCATTTCTCAAACCATATCTTTGCAACGATACCACCCTTGTTCTAGTTAGGATTCTCTTTCCCTCTTCCTTTCCACCAGTATACTCTTTCCCCCTTCCAACACTAGCACACGCATGCATGCACACACAGAAATACATACTCAGAAAGTGATATATGGAAAGGGAAACTGATTGTATTCAGAGTCATTTAAATAAACTCATTTAAACAAGGTCTTTCTACGTTTTCCTAACTTTCATGCTTTATTTAACATTGTTCACTCTATTTAGAACATATTTCTATTTTTTCTACCATTTTTACCTATTTTTAAAAATAATAAGACATATGCCATACACCAGCTTTGCTCTAATGCATTCTCTGATTTCCCAAAAAAGAAAAAAAAGTGTCTCATTTTGAAACCTTGGTTTTATCACTGAAGAGGAATGATACTAATAATTAACTTTGATCAGAGATAACTCAATGATTAGATCATTAGAAAACATAGTAAATAATTATTTACAGGAGTTAAATTGAACCAGAGCCACCGAATGTTGAAACATAAAGCGGTGTATTTTTGATGATGGTGTTAGGTATAAGGAAATTAAGAAATTAAATTGAAGAATATGTTGTGTTCATAAAAATGAAACTTCAGAAGTGCCATTAAAGACAGTGGATAACTGGGTGTGGTGAAAAAATAATGAATACTGTTTTTCTGAAAATAAATAAATTGAAAAAATTTAAAAAAAAAGCTTTCTGTGTTGTGTGAAAAAATAAAACTTTAAAAATTAAAAAAAAAAAAAAAGACAGTGGATAAGCACTGGGTGTTTTATGTAAGTGATAAAACACTAAATTCAACCCCTGAAACCAATATTACCCTATATGTTAACTAACTCAAATTTAAGTAAAAACTTGAAACAAACAAAGACAATGGATGTCTGAGGAGGCCAGTGGATTAGAGACAGAGCAAACTAATGCTGAGTAGTCTTAAAATTCCAGTAACAAGTAACCTGAGTTCAGTAGCAGAAGCTTTGAAAGTTCTATGCAAGGTGTTGCCATTAGACAAAAGGCTGAATGTTGCTGTAATATTAGTATTAAAGTCAACAACATCTTTTCTCTGGGGGCTGCTAGAATTTAAAAACTATCATCTACTCCTGAAATAAATATAACATTTTATGGTCAAAATTCTTGAGATTAAGAAAATTTATTAGTAGATTATTTATGTTTGGGCTTTTGGTAACTGGTTTTCGAACTCCCCGCCCCTCCCCCAGGGCATTTTCTGATTCCACAAGGATAAAACAACAACAATAAAAAATTCATATTTTGGAAGTTATTCAGTATCACCTCAACGTATTGATCTAAGAATTCCTTTCTTGATTTCAGCTTCTTTTTTCCTAAAAATTAAACCTTGTTTAGCCTTTAGCAGCACATATTACTACATAAGAAATATAGTTTTATACATTTATTTTTGTTGTACTTATTTCATATGATGATTGGTAAAAATCAGCATAAGAATACAGTGGGTGGGCTGTGCACCTAAACAGTGGAGGCTAGATCACTTGCTCTTCCACTCCTTGAAGAACATTTCAGTGCCTTTATTTTCTTCTCTCTAAAAATTGCTGGCCTACCTCTAGAGTCTTTTCTTCTTGAGAAGATTGACAGACCCATACAAAAAATAACTTTTGGAAATCCAGTAGAGCTTCTATGTAAAATTCTCTGTTAAGTGTATAATAAACTCAGCTCCAAAATAGTTCAGGAGATATTTAAATGGCTCAGTTCTTCACATACATAAATTTGGAAACTCCATAAGAAAAATCTTTGAGAACATGCAATAATCATGCTAAATCTAAATATTTTTCTTAGCATTATCAACTCCTACATTTAAAAAACTAATGTTTGGAGAGTATTGGAGAATAGAATGTCATAGCCAAGGAAGCACCTTGCAGTGCACTTCAAATTTTAGATATAAGAGGAATTTTGAATGCAAAACAGCACTTCATCCTTTGCTCTGATTTCAGTCAATACATTTAGTTCATTTTGAAATATCACTTTGAACTGTATGTATATAGCTCATGTATATCAAAAACTAAGACAGGCATAATGATAGTGCGTTGAGACACTCTCTGTTAGATCATTATTGAAAATGTGAAGTGCTGTTACTTAGGAAATAAGAAGCAAATGATTTATATCCACTAATCAAAGCACAAAAGTATTCCCTGAATATATTGTGAGTTAGTTTCCTAATAGTGACTGTAACACACTACCATGAACTTAAAATAATAGAAATATTTTACCTTGCAATTCTATAGGTTAGAAATTCATCATGGATATCATTTACTGGGATAAAAATCAAGTTGTTAAATAGGTGATTGGAATTAAGGACTGAACTTGTTTCAGTTATCACTAGCTGTTGTATGGAAGTGTTGAACCACTATATTGTACACCTTAAACTAATATTACACCATATGTTAACTGGAATTTAAATAACTTTAAAAAAAAAATCAAGTTGTTGCGGGGGTGCACCTGGGTGGTGCAGTTGGTTGGGCTTCTGGGTTTTGGTTTTGGCTCAGGTTGTGATCTCAGGGTCTTTGAAATATCATGTGGGGGTTTAGCACTCAGCACCGTGTCTGCTTGAGACTCTCTCCATCTCCTTCTGCCTCTCCCTCCTGTGTGTGCTCGTGATCTCTCTCATTATCTTTCTCTCTAAAATAAATAAATAAATCTTTTT
The DNA here is from genome assembly GCF_009829155.1 of Mustela erminea. Lineage (NCBI taxonomy): Eukaryota > Metazoa > Chordata > Mammalia > Carnivora > Mustelidae > Mustela > Mustela erminea. Next base: position 41,927,612 of record NC_045626.1, read on the forward strand.
TTTTTTTAAAGATTTTATTTATTTATTTGACAGAGAGAGATCACAAGTAGGCAGAGAGGCAGGCAGAGAGAGAGGAGGAAGCAGGCTCCCTGCTGAGCAGAGAGCCCGATGCGGGACTCGATCCCAGGACCCTGAGATCATGACCTGAGCCGAAGGCAGCGGCTTAACCCACTGAGCCACCCAGGCGCCCCTAAATAAATAAATCTTTAAAACAATAAAATAATGAAATTAAAAAATCAATTTGTTCACAGGGTTGCTTTTCTTTCTGGAGAGCACAAGGAGAAATCTATATCTGTATCTTCTCTAGTTTCAAGAGATCCCTTGCATTCCTTGGTTCTTGGCTCCATTTCTACAATCACATCTCCCTCTTCCACTTTTGAAGATATTTGTGAGTATACTAGGCCCACCCAGATAATTCAATATAAATCTCTCTGTTTTAAGGTCAGCAATTTTAATCCCAACTGCAATCTAAATTCCCCTTTGCTATGTAACATAACAAAGTCACACATTTCCAGAATTAAGACATCAGCATCTTTGGAGTTGGGCATTCTGCCTGCCACATTTTAAATATCCTCTTTTTTTTTAAATTCATTTTATCTGGATATCAAACTAGAAGTTGATGTCTAGATCATTCCATATGTTAACTCTATTATGGTTTCAACTGAGCAGATACTCTTTTCTAAATTAGATAGAGTGCATCTTCACTTGAAAGGTACTCCTTCTTATCCATTCTACTCCCAAACTGCATGTGTTTCAGTTTTGGACATAAAGAACACAACATTGTCTTTACATAAGTAATTGAAAGGGATGCTTAAAGTGTGTTTAGAAGAGATAGGAAGGCCCACATGGACTTATTTAAGTCTTCTGTGATGAAGTGAAGTAATCCAAAAGGAAACTATGCATCCTTATCATAGGAATGTTATGGCTGTTGCATAATAAAATATTTGTATATCAAGGAAGCTTCCAAAGAGAGATAACATCATCCTTCTTTTTAAAGAACATTATAGAAAGTTCTTAAAGAGTGAGTTTTTTGTCTGGGCCAGTTATGAATGTAAACGTAATGTCTCCCAGAGTAGGAATAGTTGAAGAACTTAGATCGTCAGAAATGCATGTGTCCAAAACATGAGAGGTCCCCATTACCTCTTCCTGTTTGGACAAATTGTGCTGATTTAAAGGTGAAATAGGAGATTTGGTCATTAGTTTGAGGATTGGAAAAATATGGTAAATGTATTGAATTTTTAAAAACATAAAATTACAAAAACATATGGTCATTTATTATTGCTAGATGATGACTTGACAATTTAAAAAATTCTTTCTAGGAGTTCAAGATCTTGTTCAGTCCTTTTAACTAGTGATTGCTTATCAGAATCACTCAAGAAACACTGGATTTAAGCACCTCATCTTCTTCCCTCCATTCTAACCCTGTCAATATCATGACGTTTGCTGGTGCATGGTGGATGAGAATATTGAGTACGGACATCCTTTTAAATAAATGTTTTAGGGTGATTTTGATGTAGAAAATAGTTGAGTCAGGTTTATTCATTTATTCATAATTTTCAATATAATACGCAAAGTACTGACAGAGAGCCTTGAAAAGTGTTGAGGTAGGAAGCCCTTAAGGATCATCAGATCAAGAGTGATCTTACACATTAGGTGTTATAAACCATGTATTTTATTCAGTTAACAATAGCTGCTCACTGATCAGTTTTAATAGGTGGAACTTATTTTGGTTATTGTGTTGGTATTACTCTAAAATTCCATTTTAAAAATGCCACATGCTGTCACCACATGCTATTGCCACCATCTGAATGTTGGTGTCATCCAATGGTTCTTTGTTGGACTGGGAATGAAAGTTTGGGATTTGGATATGATTTTGAAATGTTTTCAAGGAAATTATATGAAACATAGTTAAGACTCCCAGATCTAGTCAATACACTCTAGTAATTCGTAGGAAAGACTGAGGATAGGGACTTCGAGAAGTTTGCTAATATAGAGATTTTGATCTTTAATTCAGGATGTTAATCAGATTGCCTCTGTAAAAGTGCTTACCATTTGTAAAATTCAGTTCCATATCCTGGCTCTCCTATCACTTTCCAAGTACCACTTAATCAGAAAATTATTAGAACAGGTTTTGCTTATTAATTAAGTAAAAGTAACAAATATTATAAACCAATAAGAGTATCATTGGATGTGGCTCTGATAAGTAGAAAAATACAGGAAAGAGAGATGTGTCACTGCTTGATCTTGTAGAAATGTCAACAGCCACTGCTAGTAATACCAAGATTCTCATTAATTTCACCTCAAAAACTTGTAAAGTTGGATAACTATCCAGGCTTATTTATATACTTTTTAATCTATCTTGGCCTATCATTACTGTACTTGGTAAACTGGCAGAAAGATTTTGTGCTTGGTTATAAATGTAAAGTACATATCCTGCTAAGTCCATATATCATGGTTGTAATTCATTCATTTAACATACATTCATTTAGACAACATATTTAGGGGGCATCTGGTGGCTCAGTTGGTTAAACAGCTGCCTTCATCCCAGGTCATAATCCCAAGGTGCTGGGATCGAGCACTGCATTGGGCTTCTTTCTCTCTTCTTCTGCTTGCCACCTGCTTGGTCCCTATGTCAAATAAATAAATAAAATCTTTTAAAACACCATATTGTATATATATATATCAAATATATATATATATATATTCACATATAGATATTTATTTGTTTTTTGTTTAAAAAAATGAAGAATGAGAATTGACCATTGGCTTGAGCAGCATGGAGGTCATAGTCCTGAAACAGACAAGAGCTGTTTCAGTATGTTGGTGTATTCCAGAAGACAGGAGACAACAGACACAATATTTTAAAATGTGAAAGCTTATCTTCAAAATTCTGCTCTAATTGGTACAGAAAAGAGCAGAAATGGAAGAGAATGATAAGTGAAAGAAAACCAATTTTTAAAGATAAATCTATAATAAAATTGAATTGATCGTGTATGGAGTGGAAACTGTCTATGTTGGGGGAAGGCAGAAGGCTTCCTGAAGCAAGACCCTTGAATAGAAAAGAGATCCTGGAATCTTGTGAACATGTGAAGGGATTGGATTTGAATAGAACTACAAAAATGTCACCCATTGGAGGGAGAGCATAGACAAAAATGCAGGTGAGTTGAGAGGCTCTGTGAGAGAAATTTTTAAATTGCTTATATATTTCAGTATAATAGCAGGCATGGCAATTGATTGAGTACTGGAAGGAAAGAGAGATGTTAGAGACTGGAGGAGATCAGAGATTGAGGTGAAGATGTGGGCCAGTAATCTAGATAGTAAATGGATGAGGAGAATGTGACAATAATAAAAAGAAAACTAAAAGCAGAATTAAGTTAGGGAATATTTGTTATTCAGTTTTTCTTCTCATTTCAGCAGTTATCTTTTTAATAGAAATATTTTGGTTTCTCCATTTACTTGTTCAAGGAATAAAATAGAGACTACATACTTGAGTGAATTCAAGATAGTCATGAGAGGCAGAATGACAGGAAAACAGCAAAATTTGACTTTAGAAAAATGTAAAGAAGAATAACAACAACAACAACAAAAAAAAACATGTGGATTTAAGAATGTTGTAAAGAGACAAAGAGGAGCTACAGATAAAGACACTCGAGATTAACAAAAGATGCAAAAGTAAACAACAGATAAAAAAAGAAAAAGTAAACAATGGATAGCTATCTCATGCTACCTTTGAAATTTAGTATGAAGCATTGGAATACTAAATAAGTCAGCCAAGAACAGAGAAAGCAAATCAAATGTAGGTGTAAATACCAACAGAGCCTTAGAAGCAGTAATTTCGAAACGTAGCTGATGAAGAAACTAGAAATAATTTTAGAGGAGAAATTTCTAGTGTATATGAATACAGTGGTATATAGTAGATAATATACATGTATATATATTTTATGCTATGGCAATGTTTCAGTGTTGCTATTCAGAGGAAATTTCAATTGCAACAACTCAGTAATACCTGTGCCCATATATTTTTCTTCCTTCAACTATTGTTATTTGATTCCTGCTTTTTATTTTTTTTTTTAATAAGACATTTATTTCCATCCACACTTCTGGTACTAAGACCATATGGATTGTTTTTTTAATCCAAATGAAGTCAATTTAAGATACTTAATATCAAATTCACTCTGAGTAATATGCAGATTCTTCAGAAGTCCCCCCTGTGGGATTGATAATCAGTGAAGATATTTTGAAAGAAATGTGTCTCACATATTCCTCAAGATCCTTCCAGGTTTATACATATAGCCCATAACATTCTGGCCCCAGCAGAGTTGTCTCTATGAGGTATAAATCAATACTAGAGTCTTGACTTTTTTGAGGTATGATGTACAAAACATGAATGGTTGGAACATTTGTAGCTTTAAATGTTTCCTAACATCGCTATCAAGGATATCTCATTACACTGCTCGGCATTTGAGGAGTTCCTCTCTGGAGCTATAGTAGGAGGGATATTTCTAGGAGCTGGCCAAAAGGTCAGTTACTAAGAAGGCAGTCTAAAAATATCATACCCAGGGGAACACAAGCTATAAAGCAAATAATGAGCAGAGTTCAAGAGCTGGACATTTAGGTCAACACAAATGCCAAACCTGGAAGATCGGTAGCAGAACTTAGCCTGACTGATAAATGGAGAGGGCAACATGGAACAAAGATGATGGATTGACAGGCTGGTGATAAACAAGTGATAACTCTGGATGAAAGTCATGATTCTGTCTTCTGTCCCTTGACCTCTAATCCAATCTGACTTACCTGTGCTCATCAGAGAGATGAGACCCAGATACTTTAAGGATATGCATTTTGAAGATGATCTTCTCTTGTTCTTATTGTCACATTAAGTTGATACAAAAACTTGGGGTTTGTAGTGGGTTAAGCCTTTAGTCTTTAATTGTTTATAAGTACTGTTATATTACTGCTCTTGTATCCAGTGGTTTAAGTCTGCAACCTGCTATTCATTCCTGCTCTATCTTGAGTTTCTAATATTATATACCCATTAGTCCTTAGAAATTCATATCTAACAAAAAAATTAACAGAGAGATGATATATGTGACCCTATTATTACATATTTTCTTCTGTTATTACATTGGCAAGATACATGAGGTCCTTGTTATTCTCTAGACCATGGATATTGGGAATATAAAGCAGCAAAAGGTAAGCAGAGTCCAAGAGTAGGCAAATCCCTTGTCCTGTCTAAAATGTCAGAAACAAGTTTACAGTTATTCGCCCTGAAATTTCAAGTATAGTACTTAAGGTTGCCTCAGCATAAGTAGTTTTGTCCTTTCTTCCCCTTATGGAGAAAATCAAGGCCTATTCCACAAAATCTGCAAAGTACATCCTCCTGTTCTACTTCCATCCACATAGTCAGTAGTTTCCCACTTAAGAGAGTGAAGCTCTCAGCAGTCAGAGATGGTCACAATAGGCTATCTTGTTCATGTAGCTTCTTCCAAAGTTATTATCCATATTATTTGGAATACCCTTTTATTTACTTAATATGGTTAGCCAATAGGTCATAGGGTACCAGAAAATAGAGCAACAGTTGGGCTTGGATAATCCTTTGGTTTGGGGACAGTAGTAGGATGGTGTCATGAATTGTCTTATTATGAACTGTTCCAGATGGCAGGTAACACAGAATTATCCAATATATACAAAATTTGGAGCAAATAAGCCTATCTAATTATACCTCCTCTTTGCATCAGCATTAGGACTCTTTCAGAGTAATGTAGGGGGAACCATCAAAATAGTTGGCTAAATGCAATAATATCTGCTGGTCCTATTGAAATGAACATTGCCAAGCAGAGAAATGAGGTTTACATCACAGACTGATAAGGTATTTTTAACCAGATATTGCTCATCTAAGTAGCAACATGTCTAATACAAGGAAAATCCCCCCATCTGTGAGTTATAGGACTGAGACATCTCATTGGCATCTTTGTACCACTTAATCCCAACATATACAAGTAGTCTGGACCTCACACTATGCCAGCCAGATTCAGGAGCGTTAGGCAGTTTTGAAGTAACTAACATTTCTTTGTCTCAAAAATTCAACTGACTTGGCTTAAGAGGTCGCACACGTAAATATATGCTGTGGAAAGGAAATTTCTGTTTGGAGGCACTCACAAACACTTCCTCAGAGTTATGCTTTGGAGAATTTCCAAGAGATTATTTTCTTGTTAACTAACCATCCTGCTTTTTCTTAGTTTATCACTTGCTGTCCCTTGCACTACACTTCTCTTCTTACTGTCACTGTCACTACTTTTAAAACTTTTAAACTTATACTCCACCCAGAATTATTTTCCTAAACTTGTCAGAAAATGCTAAAATACCATAGATATAGGGAAAGTAAAGTAAATTTGGTACCTATTATTTTGGACCCTACAAATAGGTGTTTTACCTGTCAGAGACAGAAGAAAATTCTTTTCACAAACGCTTTTGAAACCAACTTGACGTGTAGGTTCATTATATGATTTTTCTCCCTTATGAGGAACCCTGTCCTTTCTATTAAAAATAATATCTTGTTTTAATATTTATTACAGCAAGTTTCTCTCAGTAGTCATCCTTTTGTAAAATACTTTTGCTCTTATCTATTGTTTCTTGCAAATAAAAACTTTGTATCTTGACATATACTCTAAAATAATCACTTCGAGACTATATGGTTTTCATTGAATTAATTAATACTATTATTTTTATTTGACACATGTTACATTAGTTTCAGGTGTGCAACATAATGATTCAACATTCTATACATTATACTGTGCTCACCACAAGTATGTCTACCATCGGTCACCATACAATGCTGTTACAATATTATTGGTTATATTCTCTATGCTGTACCTTTTTATCCTAATGACTTATCATTCTATAACTGAAAGTCTGTAATTCCCACTACCCTTCACTGAATTTAAATTTGTAAACTAATCTGCAAAAGAAAGATATCTTAAAAATCTCTTATCCAAACTCTTCAGCCTGATATGTTTCTTCAAAATTTTTCACATTCTGAAAAATTAATATGAAACCCATAGTATATACGTAAATGTGAAAAATCTGAAAATGTATGAAGAAAATTGGTTATAATAGTACATAATATTTTTGCATAATTACATTCAATCACATTACTTGAACTCTTATTAGTTCCAGTGGTATTTTAGTTGATTATTAATTTGGGGAATTTAATTACTTGTTTTGAAACTTTGTTTCCTATTTCTATTAATATTTATTGCCATTATATGAACATCTCAAACACTGTTAAGGAATAGTAAAAACCGCAATCGATATTTTCTTTACTCTATTTTCAATCAAAATGCGTATAAATATACGTGCATTAGGGGCAGCTGGGCGGCTCAATTGGATAAGCATCTGCTTTGGCTCCAGTCATCAACCCAGGGTTGCCCCACGTTGGGCTTCCTGCTCAGTGGGAAGCCTGCGTTTCCTTCTTCTGCTCCCCCTGCTTGGCTCTTTCTCTTTCTCTCTGTCAAATAAATAAATAAAATCTTTTTAAAAAATAAATATGTACAAATACATATATTATATATGTATGAATTCATACATATAATATACATATGACTTGTGTGTATAAACCTAGATATGTGTATGTGTGTCATATGTGTGTATTCAGCTTCAAACTAATGAAGTTAATCACTATAAAGGAGGAATTTGTAAAATGTTTTTGTATATTAAGAATTGTTGATTAAACTAGATTGACATTTTGCCTTATTTTGAAATGCTCAAATAGTTAATTCCTTTGACCTCATAGAGTGATCAAATACATTGTTTTATTTTATCATATTAAATCATCTTAAAATATTCTAAAAAGTTTTATTATAGTATTTTTCTATATTCAATATTTTTGATTTATTAATATTTTTGAACTCATAAGTAGATATTTATGGCCATTTATTTGTCATAATTTTGTCTCTGGTTCATATGAGCTTCATAAGACAAAACACAAAGATGTCTTTCCTTTTTATCTTTTGGCATTTTATTCCAAAAAGGATTTTTCCTATGTAAAATAACTCAACAATGCTATCACGTGCTCTGTAACTTTTGGGGGGATAATCCTGTAATTCATTTACTGACATCTTCCCTGATTTTTGTGTATCCAGGTTTTTCTCTTTTCTTGAATAGATTTGTGACATGTGTATATTTGCAAGATGTATCAGTTGTGAAATTTTTAATTTATATTCATAAAGCTGTACATAGAACATAACTATAACTTTTAATTTTTTGTCTGTGGTTATTTTAAAATTAAATACTTTTAGGATGCCTGGGTAGCTTAGTCAGTTAAGCATCTGCCCTCAGCTCAGTTCATGATCCCAGGGTCTTGGGATCGAGTCCCATACCGGGATCCTTGCTCAGTGAGGAGTCTGCTTCTCCCTTGGCCTGCCACTCCAACTGCTTGTGCTTTCTTCTCTTTCTTTCTCTCTGACAAATAAATAAATAAAATCTTTAAAAATATTAATACTTTTAATAAACTTTGAATACAAATACGTTGAAATCATTTTATAAGGTATTTATAAGGTATATATAAGGTATATACCTTATTTTATAAGATATATAAGTAGTTATATATTTGTATAAATATATGACATGATTATATATTACTTAGCTGTATAATTCCATATTTGAATACAAGCATACTATATATGCCCATATTTATATAAAAACATGAAGCAAAATAGCTTGAAACATACCAGACCTCACTTAACATGTTGGCTTTTTCTGTAAAACAAAAACTATTTATTCAGTGGTGATGTAAAATTTTCTTATAGTATACTGATTCCACAGATATATTCAGATAAAATAAGAGTTTCTGGAACTTTATATCACCTAAGAATGTTTTCCAGGAGTTGGGTATATCATCTTTTAGAAATATGTGAACTATGTGTTACGTAATGAATAACCAGGGCTTAATACATTTGCTACAAATGATCTCCCCAAAGTTAAGTACTTTAATCAAAAGGGCAATATTTGGGGGGCACCTGGGCGGCTCAGTGGGTTAAAGCCTCTGCCTTTGGCTCAGGTCATGATCCCAGGATCCTGGGATCAAGCCCAGCACAGGGCTCTCTGCTCGGCGGGGAGCCTGCTTCCTCCTCTCTCTGTCTCTGCCTGTCTCTCTGCCCATTTGTGATCTCTGTCTGTCAAATAAATAAAATCTTAAAAAAAAAAAAGGCAATATTTTGTTAAATTCATTTATCACAGCAAATCTATAACATTAAATGGCAACACCTGGGATAAGCTTAATAATATTCACAAATCAAACTCTAACCAAAAAACCAACATAATGGGTTCATGATAAGTCCCAGTTAAATACTACCAGGAATTACTTAAGAACCATGTCTCTAATACAGATAATTTGTTCATACAGAACAGAATCAATTTGAAAATTACACCCTACTAAATTCTGTCAGAGTGAGTATATCACTAATAATCATGGAGTTAATTTTACCTGAATTTCAGATTACTCATTGGAAAATAAAAATGTGAGTTTTTAATCTTAACATCTTTATGTGACTTTATGACATTGTTCATATTTCTAAATAACTACCAACCTGAAGTTTTATATAGTGCCATCTGGACCTAACGATTGCAAAATAAATATAACAAAATAGAAGACGGGGATGCCTGGGTGGCTCAGCGGGTTAAGCCTCTGCCTTCGGCTCAGGTCATGTCTGAGGGTACTGGGATCAAGCCCCGCATTGGGCTCTCTGCTCAGTGGGAATCCTGCTTCCCCCTCTCTCTCTGCCGGCCTCTCTGCCTACTTGTGATCTCTCTGTCTGTCAAATAAATAAATAAAATCTAAAAAAAAAAAATAGAAGACAGAGGACATGTTAATTCTGAAAGAAGACGAGTAAAATTCAGAATGTGTCCTTATAATCTGTCACCATAGAGTTCCTCCATTTCTTAAGTCTGTGGAATTTTCAGTAGTGGAGTCCTGTTTTCTTCAACAGATGGTTAATCTAACATAAAAATAAATTGAATTTTAGATTATGTCCACTGAAACCTACTAGTATGCACCAGACATAGGCATTTTAAAAAATTTTCTTTAGCTTTATTTTCATCAGTTGTAATGTTATTGTGATTTCATAGTGTCAATAATGGTATAGATGGAAAGTGCTATTTCGGGCAACAAGAAACTCAGTAAATAAGGTATGATTACTTGTAGGTCCTTGCTCAGAATAGCTGAAGTATTTCTATCTCAGTCTCCTCATTGGTAAGTGATTACATGTAATAGAGAATCATTAAGAATCTTTTCTTCTAAATCATAAATGTTGAATAGTCTTTGAACTATAAACTGTTGTCTTCATAAATGAAATGATTCGCATTAATTTTCATAGCTTTTGCTATTTAAAATGGATACAAATAAATAAAGGAAATCTCCATGATTCTCCAATGGGAATTAGTAGATTATTTGTAAAAATGAAATGAGATAGTTGGTTATGTTTTCATGCCTCACCACTCAACTTAATATCAAAGTAAAATTCAAATGGGTACAATACTTAGAGTTAATTAAAAATAGCCACAAAATGATTAGAAAATGCTGAACAACAATTATCAGAGGACACTGGCATTTTGAGCTTATTTTATGCTAGGTAAGAGCCAAGTGAAAAAATTCAGAATTGTGTGGGATGCTGAACATTATATCAGTGGCCTGACAAGAGTTTCCCATGGGCAATAGATAGATTTTATACTGCTCTGTATACATACTACTTACAACAAGTCTAAGACCTAATCTGCTGGGTGCTACAGATGAGGAAACTTAAATATAAAAACTGGAAGTGAGTTGATATGTGACTGGAAAACCATTTTCTGAAAATTAAAACCACAAATGAAAGCACAAATGGAGTATTGGTATATCATATTACAGAAAAGAAATGACAGATAAAAATTTTTGTATAGTCAAAAACTAAAACAGTTCAGGGGCATCTGCATGGCTCAGTCAGTTAAGCATCTGCCTTCTGCTGAGATCATGATCCCAGGGTGCATATTCATATATACAAATACACACACACACACACACACACACACACACACAAGTATATATACACATATATGTATGTATGTGTATATATATATATATATATATATATATATATTTATTTATTTATTTATTTTCATTCATTTGGGATTGATGAGTATTTTATATATTCACCTAAGATACTCACCTGGGACTGAGCCTATGTCAAGTTCCCTGCTCAGTGGGGAGTCTGTTTCCCCCTCTCCCTCCCTGCCTCCTCCTGCTTGTGCTCTCTCTCTCTCAAATAAAAACAATAAAATCTTTTTTAAAAACCTGATTAGTTCACCAGATTGGCACTTTAATAAAAATCCAAGTACAGAGGATAAGCTAGCCAATGAGAAGAAATACGTAAGATCAAAATATAGGAAACAGAACATTCCTTGAGTGTATAAGACCCTACTTTTTTCTTAAATTGGCAAAAAATACAAAATCCAAATATCCTAGATGGCAACAAGTGTATACAGAAAATACATATATGCATATACACCATTGATAAGGCTCAGAATAATATACATAGTAAACACATACTTGTGTGAAACAAGAGAGGAACTAATATATATTTATCTGCTTTTATCCACATGAGACTTTTGGAAAGATATACAAGAAGCTGGTAGCAGTGATAACTTCTTTTCAGGGGATATTATGGGAATCAGTGAAGATAAGGAGCAGTAGTGTGGACAGAATATTCATTTTATACAATTTTATGATTTTATTCTTAAATCATACAAATGCATTTTTATTCAAATATTATTAAATAAATTTTATAATGTTAAAATAAATATAAATTATATGATGGATGGTGTAAATTGTATTATAAATGCAGATATGCAGACATAGAATGAAAAATCAAAAAATGTCTTTAACATTTATCTTTGATTGCTTTCAGTTTCATATTTACTTTGCTGTATTTTCCAAATATTATGAAGGATCAATTCTGATAATCAGAGCACAATATATATTGTGGATGTAGGATAGTTATAGACTGGAGGGTTAAAAACTCCTTTGACAGAGGAGTTAGTAGAATATGGCATCTTCAATATTTTATGAAATCTAAAGGGGGAAAACCTATATAACTTGTGGAAAATTTTTTCTCACTTAAAAATATTGAATGCAGGAAATTTTCTTGGTATGAAAATATTGGGCACAGCTTCTTTGATACCAAAATTATCCATGGTTCCACAGATGGTTTTTGTGTATGCAAAGAATTATCTAAGGTACTTTTCACACCATGTGGATCCCTGAACTCCATTCCCTACAGATACTCCTTCAGTTGCATGGGACTTTAGACTGGGCATGGTCACAGATACCCAGGTGACATTTTAACACTGACTTGGAATCCACATGTCCAGAGTGTATGTAAGCACTGGCAGGATTTAAATACTGTCAATGGATAGCATGAAGGTGTTTGTGTTTATCATCACATAGTAAGTGGTTCACAGTTCTCAGTTTACAAATTGTGATATTTTCTTTTTAAGTGGGTACCAGGTGCTCTGTGACTAGTGAAAACAGTTAAATGGAAAAAAAAATTTAACAATGTCCTCAAAAGTGAAATATTTTCTATAGCCTGGAAGGTTTTGAGTGTCAGAATGAAACAGAAGATGCATGCATGTGCGCTATCAATACTTGTGAAAAATAACTGACCTTTCTGTGATTTCTCCTTAATTATATAGATCTTAGAAGAAAGTAATAGATTCCAATGCACAATATCCATGTTAAAACCCCAAGCAATAAGTACATGTGCACAAATAGAGTTTAAACCAGATCTTTCATGCAACAAATGAAAAACCATTTTGACTTTAGAATGGCTGTCAGACTGTGATCTACTTTAAAAAAAAAAAAAAATCACAGCTTAGGTAAGTGTTCTACTCCGGATAAAAACATTATGATGCCTAGAGGGATATTCTTCTTTCATAACTTTATTTCTTAAGACAGTAAACAGAAAGGGTAAAAATAAGTAAGAATCTCTGGTAAAGCCAGAGAAAGAAGCTAAGAAATCTGTGACACTTTGGGAAATACTCTGGAGTAAAGCTTTGTGGCTGGGGAACCAATTATGAACTAGAACAAAGGAATTGTTCCACGCAGTAGCCACTAACAAAACTGTCACCCAGAAACAGAGATTCAGGAAATAGATTATCCATGAGGAAATAGCACAAAGCTTCATAACTGTATGGAAGATTTCTGAGAGATAGAGAAAAGAAAATGAAAGCAAAAGGCAGAGAGACTGACCATAAAATTTGATCCAGCAAACAATAAATTATAAATGCTGTAATTATGATGTATAGCAAAATAGACTATTAAACACATCAGAAGATACTATTAATAGCACCATTTTTTGGAGGATAAAAAAGAACACCAATTTTTGGTACTTTTCTTGCAGAGATACTCTTCCTGAGTGAGCAAGAGCACGAGTATAGCAATGATCAAATCAGCAGATCTGGTTTTTTTCTTAACTCTTTCTTTACCTCCCTGACACAACCACTATACTATTTGAAATTCCGAAACAAGTACCAGGCATTTCACCTGTGTGTTTGTCTGTGTCTGTGTATAAATAAACAAAGGAATAAACAAATGAATAGATTACTATTCATGTGTGTGTGTGGTTAAGACAGATTATTTTGTTTCATTTTGTTTTAGTTTTTTAGACCTTGTTTTTTAAATTGTTTGTGTAGTTTTGTTTTATATTATGTAAATTTTTTTATGTTTCCAAAATTAAACCTACAAAATAATCTATATTCAGAAAATATGACCTTTTCTGTCTCCCCAGGAATATTCTGCTAAAATTCAGTTTCCGATTCCTGGATTGAAGCATGTATGTGATATTTTAATTTCTGTGATGTCTGATGCAGAAACTTGGAAATGATGACCTAAACTCTGTATTTCAAATATATTTTTCTCTAAATACTAAATTTATAATAAATGGTAGAAATTTTCTTTTAAGTGCTTATTATATGCCATTAACTCTGCAACATTATTACTTATTTCAATCTTGATAATAGCCCAATTATATAATAATTATATTTCTTGTGAACAAGAAATCCAAGACTCAAGGTTGACAGTTTTCTAAGATGCTAGCAAATATCAAACTTGGAATTTGAAGTTAGTGCTATCTGACAAGGAAACTAAGGAAGAGTTTCCTACTCTGTGCCTGAGTGTGTTCAGAAACAGGTGCAGCACAAAGAAAAGGTATATTGAAGCAAAATCTTTAATTAGGGAAGAGATAACATAAGGGAATTTCTGTTACCACATTATTACAACAGAATTAAGTTCTATTTTAAGGGAAAGTCAATGAGATGAATTGTTAATTGTGTATATAGTACCAGCCAAAAAAGTGGGGAATTTGAAAAGGAAAACTAATGACAGTGAGACAATGTGCAAGAAATGGTACAACAGAGGAGCAAAGGTACACGGTTTCAAAAAATGCAACCATGTTATTTTTTTCATTACCACATTAAGAAGAGAGAACTCCGTTTTAAGACTCTTGTCTTTGGCACAGGTTGAAATAGTCTCATTTTCCTTCAAATGAAATAGTAACAAAAGTATTAGTAATATTTTGTCATATTTTGTCTTCTTTAGATACTTTTGTCATTTAGGTGTTTGGCCACCATAATCCTCTATATCTATTAGTTTTCAATGAATTGTTAAAAACTCTGTCTTTTTTGATTCACGTGTGATTTCTTTTTATATACAAGATTATGTTTTTAATAGTAATAATTCTCCTTTCTGCTACTTAACAAGATTTTATTTTTATTCTATCTTTTAGGGTTTACCAGATCCTTCTTGGTCTGTCTTACATTCTTTTTCTTTGAATTTCCACTTACTATAATGAGTCTTAGTTTGTTTTGTTTTGTTTTCATAGCACGAATAACTGTGCGCAAAACGGTCCTTTCCTATTTTAAAAAAGTGTTGAATATGAAGGCATTGGCCCCACACTAGTTAATTTCTAAAATGATTGTTCCATTTTTAGTTTCACTATAAAAACTAGTTATTTAATATAAAGTACAGGGTGGGGAGTGGTTAGGGATGAGTGAGGGAAGTAACAACTTAAAATTTGGTATTCTAGGTTGCTTTTTCTCACTCTGCGCTCTCAGTGGTCTGGATTTCTCACTCCTGAGTGGTCAGAAGCCTTTAATAACGTTGTGTGAAGCCATGTTGACTGTAAATTGTTCATACACTTTATCCTGCCTGGGTCAGTAGCATTTATGTAATGCTTCCCTACAGCTCTCAGTCTGTCCACCAGCTCTCCACAAATTGTTCTTTTAAGAAATGAAGATGCACCTGTGGGGTCTCATTCACCCCGTCTTCTCAAACTCTCCACCATTGTTAACAAGTGCAGATGGAAAGTGCTGTTTTCTTGTTTTTATTTATTTTTATTTCTTTGCTTAACTAATGGGACTACACATGTGTTCATGTTTTTTTTAATGAGATATTTATATTTCCTCTTTCCTAAAACAATCATCAGTTTCCTTGACCCCTTGTAGTATCAATATCGATGTGATTGTAAATTTCTTCTCATACCTGGTATAACATTCTGTTTGTCATAAACATTATGGGTCATCCCCAATTTATCATTTGCCTTTTGATTTTTGTGGTTTCCTATTTTATTATATATAAGTATGAGAAGTTTTCTCAATCAAATCTGGCAATGTATTAGTTTTCTGTTGTCATTATGCCTTGGAAAGAGATTTTTCACCCTGAAAGGTAGAAATTATTTACTACATTTAATTTTATTTTTTTATACATATAGGTTTGAGCTGGATGTTGTTTAAGATCTGTGGCAAAATGTATCCACTTTCCACACATTTCCCAGATTTGTTTCAAATATCACAACATTGGGGAGCTGTTTTGCAAAAATCATTGCCTGGAATTGGGTTTGTTTCCAAATATCAATATGGAATTTTCTTTCTATTTTTCATTTTCTTTTTCTTTTTGGTATGCTCATAAAAAAAGAGAGAGAGATCCAATTTTCACTGTATTTTATGTATCCAGATATCTATGTCTATCAATTACAGGTTATGTCTACATAAAATGAAATTGGAAGAATTTCCTTTTGCATTATCCTTTGAGAAGATTTAGTCTTTGGTTTATCTTGTTAGGACAGAAAGTTCTAACTCCCTTCTTTGGACCATATCTCCAGAAAAGGCAGTTTGTATGCAAGAGACTATGTGGTGGGGCAGAACATTCATCACTCCCAGCATGTTTGGTTTATTTTGTTTTGTTTTCTATTACTATGAAACAGACTCATTTAACACAGACTGTTTAACACAGCGAGTTATTATTTTCTGAAATTCTGTGTTCAGCAATCTGGGTAATCTTCAGCTAATATTGCTGAGATCAGTCATATGGCTGAATTCCTCTGCTGGGACTGGAAGGTTCAATCTGGCCAAATCCATGTGGTTTGCAGTTAGTAGAAGTTGTCAGTTGGGCACCTTGGTTCTAAGCAGATTTAGATTTAAGTACCCAGTAACTTCTCATCCTCTGACAGGCTAGACCAGACTTTCACATCATGATATTCTCAGAAGGTGAGAGTGGAAACTATATGGTCTTTTAAGACTTAGGCTTTGGAACTCATGTGCTATTTCTGTTACATTCTATTGATCTAAGTAATTTACAAGTAAATTTCAGAATGAAGGGGGTTGTTGTGGTCTGAATGTTTGTGCAAGCCACCTCCCCCACTCACCGTGCCAAATTTGTATGTGGAATCTTAATTCCCAAAGTTAATGGTATTAGCAGTATATGAGCCCTTTTGTGGTTAAGTCATGAGACTGGAACTCTTATGGATGGGATTAGTGCCTTGTAAAGGAGAATTTAGAGACATCCCAGCCCCTTCCACCATGTAAGAACACAAGGAAAAACACTGGCTATGAGCCAGGAAGAGGTCCCCCATCCAACCAGGCTGGCACCATGTGATCTTGGATGTACAGCCCCCAGAACAGAGAAATAAATTTCTATTGCTTATAGGCTAACAAGGCTGTGATATTTTGTTATAGCAGTCTGAATGGACTAGCTGGGATGGATAACTCCACATTTTGATTGAAACAATGGCAATGTCACAGTGCAAAGAGGCATAGACCTAGGGGGAGGCATATTAGAGGTCATTAATGTATCATCAGACAAAATTAGAAATTTCTTAACAAGGTTAGTCATCATAACACAAAATTATGACTTTTATATTATATCAATTTTTCTGGATTTAATAATCCTCTTGTTCTGACAAAAGAGATGGGATTAGTGCCTTGTAAAGGAGAATTTAGAGACATCCCAGCCCCAGGGTTTATGGTTTTAATTTTCAGAAATACTTCAAAGACAAAATCAGCCCATATTGTCAATGAGAAAGGGGCTAAGGGTGAACAGTAAATCACTGTGTCACTCCTATTCAATTCTCTGACAAAATTAGATTAATACTGCAACCATTTACTAAATGATTATTTAGTTCCAGGTTCTCAGGTAAGCACTTAAAATAATTATCTCTTCTAAAAAAATTCACAGTATCCTATGAGGTCTATATTATTGCCTTCCCTTTGCAGTTGAGAAGTATCAGACCTGAAAACTGGTATATGATCTACTGGTGATGATTTCACAGTAAATAGAGGAACTCTGCTTTCCAAAATCAGGTGTCTGTGATTGCAAAGACTGTGCTGTTAAAAATTTTGCTATAGTCACCAAATATCTTAATAGGTTTATTAAAATTGCAAATTCTCAGCAAGATTTTATTCGTATGCGCACACACACCACACACATATATATTTTAACGAAATATATCTATTTCGCCTGAGAAGAATAATCTGTTAAACAAAATCTCAGAAATTTTTTAATTGAAAAATTATTCAGTAAAACTTGGCCTACGAGTAATGAAATGAAATAAAATGCTACACTAAGCAAATGAAATTAAGTACTCTTTTAAGTGTGGATAGGTTGCTTAGGGGAACAAAAGAATGTTTAGAATTAGATTCTTCCAAATGTAAGAAATTCATATATAATTAAGGTAAGTTTTGGAAGAGTAGAGAAAGATATATTTATTTGGTAGTGTTGAATAGTTTTTATAAACACAGTTTTTAAGTGTTTAAAAAACACAATTTGTATTCATATGTAAGATTTATCGTAACTAATTTTAAGTAGATTTATGTTTTGAATAAGAAGAAAATATAGGGGAATAACTTTTATGCTCATGCTCTCTCTCTTTCTCATATACATAAATAAAATCTTAAAGAAAAAGAAATATCACCTACTATGGAGTCTGAATTCTAGAAAGTGCTCCTTCATTCTCTTTTTTTTGTGTGTACCTATTTTTTCATTAAAAAAAAAAAAGAGAACAAAACTGATTGAAATTGTTTCTACATAAAATGAAAAAGATATATAAGAATAGATTTTACTCAAGTGGTTGTGATAGGAAATGTGTTAGCTCATTAACAATCAAAAGAATACAAAATAAAATTAGGTCCCAAATTTAGATGTGAAGGACTACCAAGAGATGGAGAAATAAAAAACATTGATATCAGAAAAAAGTTGGTGAGAGATTAAAATGGTATATTGTTCTTGAACACAGTTTGATAATATATACCAATATCCTCAAATTTATTTGCCTTGAGCAAACCAGAAGGGAGTCCTCCTAAGGAAATTATTATTATTATTATTGACAATTAGAAATTTATATCTGAGAGTTATTAAAGTATTATTTATAAGGGAAAAGATATACATAACTTAGATGTCTCAAAAATAAGTTTAGATAAAAAATAAATGATTATAACTCTAGAAAAAGTACTATTGTTCATCCACTAAAATTCACATTGAAGAATATTTAGTTATGGAAAGCTGTTGCTCATACTTTGTAGCAACAACTGCAACAACAAAAACGTAGGGTATAAATCTTTGTAAGTAATTTTTATTTTGCAAACAAATAGATATTAATGTTAGAGAAAATATGCATGTTATTGAAAAATAATCTATCAAGCGTGCATTTTATTTTATTTTTATTTAAAAAAATATTTTATTTATTTATTTATTTGAGAGAGGGAGAAAGAGCATGAGTAGAGGTGGGGCGGTGGAGGGGCAGAGTGAGAGGTAGAAGCAGACTCCCTGCTGGGCAGGGAGCCTGACATGGGGCTTGATCCATAACTAAGTGAGCCACCCAGCCACCCCAGTGATTTTTATTTTTTAATTATAATTTAACATTTTTTCCTGCTCTGTATTTATCACATTTTATAATCAATACATGCATGGGGATTACTGAAAATATTTAGCAACCAATATGGCAAGGGGGAAGACTAACCAGGTTAATAATACCACCAATAAGAGGGGGTACTGCTGTAAACCAACACCAGTATTGCCATACTCTGACTAATCAGCTCTGTGTGTGCATTATACATTTCATAAGTGAAAGAAAAAGCAACCAATTAATCAAGTGAAACAGTGCAAAGGAAGACACATGTGGGGTTGGGACCAATGAAGAGAGGTGTTTAGTTTGATAAGAATAATGACAAAATGTAAAAGATAGATATAAAAAGCAGAGTATTTTAAAAAAATCAAAAGAGGTCATTTTGGAAACCTAGTATCAAAATCTAAAATAAGCTCTGGAGGGAAAAAGAAAATAGTGGAAATGAATTATAAAATAAATAATAGGTGAATATTTTCCTGAAAACCAAGAAAACAAATTCAACATGCATCAGAGAGAAAATAGAATCCAAATAAGCAAATAAATAAAAGAATCACTCTTCATTAATAGTGGCACTCTTTTCATAAATAACAAAGAATAGATAAAAAATAAGTTATGACTTCATATTTTAAGGAAGACTTATTTTGTACAGAAATTCTACAAGTGATTAAATTATAAGAAAATAAGAATATTCTATTCTTTCTATAAATGAGAATCCCCAGGTTCTTTCTGAGAAAACAATCTGAGGATCTATTTTAATTGGTAAGAATAAAAAACAATAGAGCGCCTGGGTGGCTCAGCGAGTTAAAGCCTCTGCCTTCAGCTCAGGTCATGATCCCAGGGTCCTGGGATAGAGTCCCACATCGGACTCTCTGCTCAGTGCTGAGGCTGCTTCCCCACCCCTCACTTGGCCTCTCTGTCTGCCTACTTGTGATCTCTCTCTGTCAAATAAATAAATAAATAATCTTAAAAAGAAAAGAAAAATATCAATGAGGCATCACTTGGTACTAATATGAACAATCATTTACCTTAAAGAAATTCTGTCTTCGGGCGCCTGGGTGGCTCAATGGGTTGAGCCGCTGCCTTCGGCTCAGGTCATGATCTCAGGGTCCTGGGATCGAGTCCCGCATCGGGCTCTCTGCTCAGCAGGCAGCCTGCTTCCCTCTCTCTCTCTGCCTGCCTCTCTGCCTACTTGTGATCTCTCTCTCTCAAATAAATAAATAAAATCTTAAAAAAAAAACAGAAATTCTGTCTTCAAGAAGAATGGATGGATTTCATGTACCATTTCAAAGGAGTTTAAAAGTGAGATTATATTAAGAATATCATAAAGAGGGCGTACATATGTTCTTTTAAAGGCTGAGAGAAGAAAAGAAAATGAGGGAAAGGAGGGAGAGAAGGAGAATGGGAGGGAGGGAAGGATCATCTATCAGAAATTTCAGGAAAAAGCAAACATATAATAAAGCCATGATGAAAAATACGAAATCAGCTAAAATGGAGCATAAATATAAGCAGTTTTTGAAATTTAAGACTAGAGGTTCCAGTGAACCCTGGAATAGAATAGAAATCTTAATATTGTATCTGTAAAGTGGAAATATCCTAGGAAACCAGAGGCCATTGTTCTGAAGAGTAGTTTCCATATTCATCATGATATCGATGATGTTCATCGGTTTTCAGCTTTCAGAATCAAAGGACAAGTAAAGCATGGACAGTTTAAAATACAGCATGCAAATGCAATCAGCCTTGAAAATACAAAGGTAAGGGTACAGCTGAAAGAACTAGGAGGTGGAAGAGTAGGCATTAAAGAAAGGCTTTTGACAGTAAAAAGTTCACTTTATGTTGTGGGAGTCAAAGCTGATGGAAAATGTTGATTCAAGCATATTATCAAAAGTTACATGTAAAAGCAGCAGAAGAGTTAAAATCAGTTGTACAAAAAATGATTTTCAGAAGGGATCGAGTAGAAGCAGAGGCTGAGGAATGTGAATTCAATCTTTACCTTTCTCAACTGGCCATCAATATTTGAATTTGAAAAAGTCATAATATAGTAAGCTTTGTTTTGTAATCAAAGGTGAAAATTTAGCAACTAAAGTGTTTCTCTGAAAAATGGGACTGGGAATGAGGTGAGAGTGAAGAGTGGCTGCTTTTCATTTTAAGACTTATTAAACGTTAATGTTTGTTATGTGCAGAAATTTCATTCATATAGATTTCAAAATTTTGGATAGAAGCATGAAAGCACTTCTTTTGATACTTGATTTGAGGATTTAGAGTACTTGTACAAACACTAGGTTTTTGTTGTTGTTGTTGTTAAATTAAAGCTAATTCTTTTGTCTTAAAATTAATAGCATTTATTCTTGCCCTCCACTCTTACGTTACTTTTTACTGTGTAATCACTTAAAATGCCCTCATTCTGACATATTTTAAACGGGACAAGAGACAAAACACAGAGGAACTCATAGGGTAAAACGATTTAAAATAATATAGTTGGACTAACATACTTTTATCTTTCATATGTGTTTCTGTAATATAAAGGCAAAATGAAGTTTATTCAGCTAGTTTGGGACAAAATAGTCAGTCTATGAAGGAGCAGTAGCAACAGCAGTAGAAATAGCAGTAGCAATACCAATTAATGTATAACAATATTGTATACAACTATATATGTGTGTGTGTGTATGTGTGTGTGTATATATATACGATATATATATGTGTGTGTGTGTGTGTATGTGTGTGTATATATATACTATATATATATATACATATATATATATATAGTATTTGTCCCTGAAATCAAGTGCTTATCCAAAATAAAAATAAAGAATAGTCAGACATTTCTCTCTAAAAATTTAATTGTGAAATGTTTTAAAAGCACTTGCCAGTAATAGTTTCATTCTGGAAATTTATTTCTAGGTCCAAATATATCTCTCACTCTTCTCAATAGATTTAGTAAATTTTGTTTTTGTTTTTGTTAGCATACACAGTTTCTGCAATTAAATGACAACTCTGAATTGTCAGTATGAAGCAAAATTTCCTAAGAGCATCAGTAAGTGCACAATTGAATTTCAGTATAATGGCAAAAAGAGCCAAATACAAAAATAATCAGCAAAATAAAGGAACAATTAAATTCCATGGCTATAAAAATGCAGGTGCAAAATATAATGCTACAGCTAAGTTGCATGAAAAATTGGCTCTTCATTTTAAATTAAATTGATAGTTATTGTTTTTGGTAGAGAGATGAAGATCATTATAGTCTAGGGGAGAAACAAATTTGAGTTATAAATTTTTCCCCAGTAGGGGCCACCCTAGAGTCTGTTCTCCATAATCACATTTGAAGAATTCAGCAGTGTCTCAAAATAATTACGTCAATTGAAATACTTTTCCATAAAGAAATAACTTTTAAAAAAATGCCAGTAAGGATGAATGGAAGAAGCAATTATGTACCTGAAATTGGAAACCTGATACAAATCATTTTTTATTATATTATTATAAAATCTCAAGTCCCTATTATATAAACACAGATTATTATACCATTAGCCAGACCTTTTTTTATTGGTTAACATGATACAGGAAATGTTAGTGCTGAAGATAACAATAACAAAGACTTGTGTACATTATATAGAACTAAATTATTTCTTAAATTCAGTAAAATAGCTGCTTTCAAATATTATTTTTTTTAAATAGATGACAAAGGATTTATTTACTTTCAGATAGTTAGGCTGTATTGCCTGGGGTTCTTTGGACACCATGGAGTATGTATATACTCTCCTAAATAATTAATGAAACAAAATACATGTAAATCTTAGATCATGCCTTTTATTATCCTAAATAGTGATAGAACCATGTAAAACAACCATTTCCATTCACAAATATTAAAAATGCACATTGCCTAGAGAAGGGCTTTAGTTTGATCCAGTATTACATAGTTTCCTAAAATTGTTTTGAGAGCTAGCTATTCATTTACTTTATAATCATTCACCCTCTCATACACCTTAAAAGACAATAAGTTACAGATAACCTTACTGCAAATGTTTTTCTTGGTTCCATATTGTTTTAGACATCAACAAGTAGAATATAAATGGCTATAAGCTAGGAGTTTCCATTCTCGACGCCAATACAAATTAAATAACCTAATCTGATAAAGGGAGAGTTCTTGACCATGCACTTTTACGTAGGATAAAGTTTGATCCATGGAAGAGATGAGAACAATATAAGATACTAGTTAATAGTTTCTTTCTCCAGCAAATACAATGTTGTGAAATAAGAGAAATTTCTACTGCATTCAGTAAATATTGCTGATACATCCTATGCCACAGATCCATGAAACTGTCCATGAAAAATCATCACCGATACTCTATATATGGATCTATCGACAATAAGTATTAAAATTATCTTTTACAGAAAAAGGTTATATGTGTGCATTTTCAAGTGAAGATAATGCATCATAGGGAAATGACAAAAATTGCCAGGGAAACTGGCTTTACAATTCTGTGGAAAACCTATACTAGTTTTAAGGTACTTTTGTGAAAAATATTAGAGGCCATTTAAAACATGTAATTTTCCCACTAGTCATGTCATAAACATCCTTAAAATAAATTTTAATTTGCTTTTCACATTATTATTTTGACAAAAGACATTATAGTACATTCTGAAGTTTTAATAATGCTGCAATTTAACAGTTAAGGAAAACAAGCAATCTCACAGTAACAAACCCAGCAGGGAGCAAGGCTTTATTTCTTAATTATTTTTCTTTTGAAAGTCAGTTGAAGAGAACTGAATTGAGAAAGATATTTTACCAAATTAAATGTAAAATTATGGACACATGTTGATAAAACATTTTCTTTTCTATGCTGTTATTTAACTGAGCATTTCAAAATTTGAATGATGAATTGGATTTATTTTCCAATTTGTTGCATTATAGTTTGTTGTCGAGTTTCATTTTTGGAATTGTACCTCTTATTTGCATTACAGTTTCCTTCATATTTTTAAAATTTTTTGACTCATATTTAATAAGCATTCAAATGTATACATTATTAGATTCTTCCATTTCAATGATTTCAATAGTAAGAATTTCAAGAGTTTGAAGTGCTAAATTCTCACTGGTTCTTGGGCAATAAAGATTAGGCTCTGATATTGTACAAAAAACATCTTTTAAGATGGGAGTTCAAAAGATACCCTATACCTATTAAACTTATGAATTGTTCCTTGTAACTAGCCATCTGTAAGCCTTATGAATTACCCCTTATGACCAGTCTGAGGAAATAAATAAACAGAACAAAGAGCTTACACTTAGTTTATGGTTGGTTCTTCATGCTACACTGACATCATCTGGTAGCTGAATGCTGTATCACAAAATCCCATTAAAAATCCCATTGTTCCTGAAGACAATAGAGAGGAAAATTTTTTCCAGGAGACAGTCTTTCACATTGTATATTTGGTTTTTCTCTGACTGGAGGGGGTTATAGCTAAAGGTCCTATACTAATTTTTAGGTAGTGGCCAACACTTTGTCCAGGTGATCAAGAACATGAACAAACTTGAAAGAAGAATAATAAGGAGATATGGACAAGTGTAATGTAGTGTAATGTCAGTTGACCTTTTGGAATGGGTACAGCATATGTATATGTATATGAAGACTTGTAAGAAGTACTCATTGCAAGAGAGGCTAGAAATACTCAGGAGGACTCAATGACCTGTTTGACTGGCATTCAACTTCTTTCCCTAACATTGCAGTGTTTGTACTATATTTATCAGACTAAAAGACAATGGTAGCAGGCATGGAGGTTGTATGTGTATTTAACAAATCAGGATATTCTTCCCTAACACTGATACAACTATACCTCACAGAGATCAACCTAAGTTTATGCTATGACACAGTTCACCAGAGACCACCAAGTCACCTAGGAGCAGATCACTTGCATTTGACCCTTGAATCATAGTAATTATCCTCTATGGGGAAAAAAAAAAATCATTCTGAATATCTTCCTTCCTCTAATGCTATGCCAGCCACTTTTTATGGGTGTCTAGTATGTATTCATTGTTATGATATCATAAAAAGTCGCTTCTGTTGAAGAAAATCAGTTTTCATTAAAGTATTTAAATAGCCTTGCATCCATGAAATTTATTGTTTTTAAGACATATTCCATCATCTAGAAGCAATGGACCTCATAAAAAGTGAGAATTGTCTGTTGAATAGTCATTTTAGGCACCAGCCAGGAGATAGCACTCTAAGTTTGGCATACTATTCCCCAAGATGATGTATAGACTTTGAAACATTGACCATTTATTGGTTCTATTTCTTTTGTTGTCAGAATTCATAGGACTAGGAATCAAGACATGGATATATATGAAAGAAACCATTGCTCTTCATCAAATGTGTTTGCCCATGGTCAAATGCACATTATTCCACTTTCGAATGTGTTACTTGCATTAATAGTGAACTAAAGGTGGAAATGACTTGCATTACTTCCAGGCAGAAGTTTTAAGAGTCAGGTTTTCATAGGACTTGTTCATTTTTGCATTATAATCAGTAGTAATTGAGATGATGGCTGTTCCCTCAGCCTGGTTCCCAGAGTGATAGTGACAGAACAGGTTTGATCAACCTGGGGTGTAGTGTAGAACTAGCAAAAGATAAAACTGTTGTTTTAGGCCATGAGATTTTTTTTTTTTAAGATTTTATTTATTTATTTGACAGAGAGAGATCACAAGTAGACAGAGAGGCAGGCAGAGAGAGAGAGAGGGAAGCAGGCTCCCTGCTGAGCAGAGAGTCCGATGCGGGACTCGATCCCAAGACCCTGAGATCATGACCTGAACTGAAGGCAGCGGCTTAACCCACTGAGCCACCCAGGCGCCCTAGGCCATGAGATTTTTAAGTTCATACCACCTTATTATCTGGACTATCCTGCAAAGATTAAAATACACTGTAATAATAATTAACACTGCTGAAAAGAGGGGGAAAAAGATTAAATATATAGTTTGGAAAATGTTGCCTACGATAATTTTGGAATTGAATCACATATGTAATGAACTTTAACTCTAGAGGTCATAAAACAGGGTGTTGGTTCTCTGTATTGGTTGCTCTTGGCTAAATTTAAGAAGGTAGTTTAAGAACGAGATAAGCTCAGGAAAGAGTTAGTATGTAAGCAAGAAAAGATGGAGTAGAGTCCAGAAGTCAGGAATTTGGCAGTTCTAGAAGAGAACATGTGTTTTTTTCCTACCACAGTTGCTAAAAGATAAATCTAGGAAGGCCTGGAATAAAAAATGGAAATTGAAACTAAAGGATCAAATCAAAAGTATGTCACACACGCACTGTCAAAAATTCTCGTGTATTACTGTGTCCTAGATTAAAGGTCCAACTAAAAAGGACATGCTGCTAATTAAATCCATTATATAGGACAAAATGAATAGGGAGATTAAAGATGTAGTTCTCTCACGAAAGCCTGCAAGGACAAATGTATCTGCAATTAAGCCAAGAGAAAAGAGAAACAAACAAACAAACAAAAAAAGGGAAAAAGGAAGGAGAAAGGGAGGGAGGGAAAAAGGAAAAAAAGAAGAGCAGAACTAAGAAATTTATCTAGAAAAGAACTGGGAAATGATATATAAATATATATATATTTTAAAATATATATTTTATATATATAATATATATATATATAAATAGGTACATGGAACTTACTTCAATAAGATAAAGGCCAGTTAAATTTTTGAGTTTCTAGTACCAAAAAAATTCATCAACTTGGTTTAAAAGAAACAGCTTTTGAAACTTAACATAAACCATTGACTGGCAGAGTTCTTCATGTAAGCAGAGCTCTAAAAGGAGGCCTGGAGAAACATGGAAAAAGAACCCCTCACAGAGCTTATCAGAGGATTGCATATACCTGGTTCTTCATGGAGGAAGTGTGTGGGAATAACATGTCTTTTTATCAGTTATCTGAATCCAAAAAGCAGTCTACTAGAAATCTAGTGGAGATATTTTTTTCTGTATCAGCCTATAATGGAAAGACTACTGCAAATTTCCCTGAAAAGCTAGACTTCGGGCAAAAACCAAGAATGCATGAAAACTTTGTTACATGTGGAACAGAAGATGAAGCAAACATTTGGTTATCAGTAGGGGAGACCACAGTAGTCCCTAGTTGTATCCATCATGTATTTCCAATTCATCTTCTATTTACTTTGTAGGATTACACTTCCCTGAACCCTTAGAAATCATGTGCAACCACGTGATTTGGTTTGGTCATTTTCAGGCATAAGCTTTAAGAATGAGACTCCCATTTACCATAGCTTTATTTTAAATATATATATATATATATATATATATATATATATATATATATACACACACACACACACATACATACACACACACATATATATATATATATATATATATATATATAGTTGCTACATATATTAACTTGACAGAGTAGCTACTCCACCAGTCTGGGTCCCAGAATGAAATCAGTATGAAAGAGAGCCTTAAACCATTATATGAGCTCCATTCAAAACTAAATATACAGACACAGAGATAGGTTCATTTTACTAGCTAAGGAGCTCAATCCTACAGCTGACCTGAAATACGGTTGCTTCTGCACAGTGGAGAAGGAGAGGCTTCGCCTGGGACTTAAAGACTTTCTGGCAATTCTTTTACCACTTCTGTGTTCAATACCAACTTAACAAGAGATGACATCAACCTAATAAGATCAGGATCACCAAAATTCAGATCCTTCATCATGAAGGTTTGAGTCACTTCACAAGGTTAAAAACTATGTCCAGCTTATTAAGATTATGTCTGAGGGCAAAAGAAGACATGAAAATAAGGGTAGATTTTTAACTCCTAAATATCAACAGTTTAGTTATTTCCAGTAACAGAAATGAAGAACCATGACAGCAATATATTTTGCTTTCTTGCTGTTTTTGGTATTTATTTGCAAGCATTAATCATTTTCTACTCACCATTTTCCCTTCTACACATATAAATAATGTTGGTCATGGTTAATTTTACAGGGTATTTTTAGGTCGCAGACTGTCCAGGTTTTGAATAATGGATAAATTAACATCCCCCAGAGATAGTACAGAGACTGATACACCTTTAATTATCCTATCAGGGCAGAAGTGTTAGCACATCTTCATTTGCATGGAAGGATAGTTACATCATGCTAAACAAAAGCAAGTTATCACTGCTGTTATTTTATGGAAGTTTTAATGTGAGTCGCAGCATGCATAAGATTGCTTAGTAACCAAAAATGTGAAGTTTAGTGTTAATTTGCCTATTAATTTGGCAGTTAATTTGCCTAAATTTCCCCTTATACTGTCTCCTCTGTACTTTCAGGGACAGTATAATGAGACTCAATTAGACATATAATGGACAGTGTTATCAGTCCATAAATACTGCCTCTTGGATTCCTACACAGGTGTGGAGTTATGTTTCCAAAAGCATAACCCACAACAGCCTCAGACATGAGTGTATTATTCCATTTTATGTGACACAACTTTCCTCCTTCTGTTCCTCATTCCCTAAGGTTATCGCTGATATTTGAGCAACATCATGTTTTTGCTTTGGCTCTTATAACAAGTCCTGTATACCAACACTTTTCCATTTAAACTCCTAGTAGCTAAAATAATATCTGTTTTGTTTTGTTTTCTCCTGGGACATTAAGCAATACAAAATTTCCCTTTAAAATCAGGAAGAGGCAAGGATTTTCTGGTATTACTACTTTTTGTCAATGCTAATTAGAAGTTTTTGCCTAGCATGCAAAAAAAGGTAAAAAGAATAACTAGAAGTAAATAAATTTTAGTTATCCAAAGATAATGTGATTATGCAGAAACTAGACAGAATATAGGAAATAGTAACATTTTAACATAAGAAATGTTAGCAAGTCCTCTGAAAATTAGCTAAATAAAATCAATTGCAAGTCTAATCAGAAACAAGCTGACTTCTCTAAAATATAAGAATAGCGAAGATTATAAATTGTGTGAAAAGGAATCTAGTAAGATATTTACCTGAACTTTATGGGGAAAGTCATAAAAAAGTTTTTAGAGAATCTAAAGATATATAATTAAAAGGTGAATTAGTATCCTAATCAGTGATTAGTACCAAATCACTGCAAGTTTAGTGGCTTAAAACAACTTAAATTTATTCTCTTGCAGTCCCGGAGGTTAAAAGTCAGAAGAAGTTTTACTAGACTAAAAGCAAGTTGTTACAAAATGATGTTGCTTTTGGGGGCTCTGGGGAAGAATCTCTTCCCTGCCTCTCCAGCTTTTCAACGCTGCCCATATTCCTTTTCTCAAGGCCAACCCTCAGCAACTGCATTACTTTGACCTCTGCTTCAGTTACCACTCTCTGTTTCAATCATACAGACCCCTGTGATTACTTTAGGATCATCTTTATAATTGAGGATAAACTCCCCATCTCAGGATCTTTAACTTACACTTGCAAAGTCTCCTTTGCCATATAAGATAACATATTCATAGGTTCCAGACATTAGAGCATGGACATCTTCCACTTGTCATTATTTTGCCTGTTACACATGGAGAAAGAGTCTCTGTTTAAAGACAGGAGCAGTCAAGATGCCATATATGCAATTACTTACCATGAATCAAGACTTTCTATATGTCTGTATGTATGTGGGCAGGTATGTATTTTTTGAGAACATTTAAGAAAGTATGGTATTGGGACCTGTGCAAAAAATTACTGAAGCAATTGGTCCTAAAATATAGGAAACATAAAACTGCATCTTATATACCATACAAAATCCAATTAAAGAACTAACTGCAGGAGCACCTGGGTGGCTCAGTGGGTTAAGCCTCTGCCTTTGGCCCAGGTCATGATCTCAGGATCCTGGGATCAAGCCCCGCACTGGGCTCTCTGCTCAGCAGGGACCTGCTTCCCCCTCTCTCTCTGCCAGCCTCTCTGCCTGCTTGTGCTCTCTCTCTGTGTCAAATAAATAAAATCTTAAAAAAAAAAAGAATTAACTATAAAGCTTAAAGAAGCAAATATATCATAGCAAGAATTCCTTAAGCAAGACATAACAGACACACACACAAACACACACACACACCCCTCATTTAGGAAAAGATTGATTCAGCTGCAGTAAGTGTTGTCTGTCGGCCATTACCTTAGATGTTTTAGAAAAGGAAAAACAAGCTAATGACTATAAGAAAATATTTGCATATATATACATGGTAAAAATATAGTAACCAGGATGTATAGAATTCCTCTATATCAATAAGAAACTTCCAAATATTTTTGAAAAGGTAGCCAACATAATCTTCATACTAGAAATAAAGAATATAATTCTAAATAACTATTGAAACAAAGAGGAAATCAAAACCATTATTATAAATTACTTAGAACTGAAATATATTGAGAATTATATATACATTTTATAAAGCAGGACAAAGTGACACTAAAATATAGAATAAGAAACTTTATGAATAGGGGCACCTGGGTAGCTCAGTGGGTTAAGCCTCTGCCTTCAGCTCAGGTCATGATTTCAGAGTCCTGGGATGGAGCCCCACATTGGGCTCTCTGCTCAGCGGGGAGCCTGCTTCTCCCCCTCTCTCTGCCTGCCTCTGCCTACTTGTGATCTCTGTCTGTCAAATAAATAAATAAAATCTTAAAAAAAAGAAATTTTATGAATAAATCAACTTCCATTTGAGAATGTATATACAAATCACAAAAAAAAAATCTTTAGGAAGAGCGGCATAGAGAACAAATAAAGAATTGAAAAATCAAGAAAAAACAGCTTTATGGATTTCATTACTAAAACCAAACATTGTTTCTATGGGGAAAAATGCAAAGTTCTGATCTAGGTAAAGGAGAAAACAGCATATAACTTTCTATCAGTAAATGTAAAAATGCAGAAAACATTGATGAGTTACCGGGAAAATATAAATTGCTGAAACTGGCTGTAGAATAGTAACATTTTTATGAATCAGTAAGCTTAGCACAAATAAATAGTAATGATATACCTTTAAAAATACCAGCAAAGCCTATCATATATAAGAATTCTACAGAACACCAATGATCTGAATATAGCTAACTAGAAAAGATACACAAGATAATTTAACAGACTGACTTAAAATACTAAACCAAAAGCACAAATGCATTACCGAAAAAAAGATACTGGTCATTCCAAATTCACTGATGAGTAAGATTGCACACAAGTTTCCTCTTTTTAATAAAAGTTATCACACAACAGTGGTGAACATAGAGTTAATGAGACCAGAAGCCAATATGATCTGAGGCATTGGGATTGGGGAGGATGTCCTTAAGAAAAGGATGAATTACAAAATTAAGATTAAAGATAGAGTCTGTTCAGCAAAGGTTTCTAAAGCTTACCTTTCATTAGCTTCACAGAAAATAACCACTTGTTTACAAGAAACCTAGAGCAACCATCACACATCAAGTAGAGAATCCCATCAAAGTCGAAAACATAAATAAGATGTCCATTAACTACAATCATGTTCAGCATGCTACCAGCTGTTTCAGTCAATAAAGAATAAAAGACAGATTGAAAATGAAAGTTGCATGTATATGGAAATCAAGGGATTTATCACCATTAGTCTCAAAGGTGTGTGTCTCTGTCTGTCTGAGAGAGATCAAATACATAGAAAACCCATTAGGATCATGAGACAAACCATGAGATATAATGAGAGAAATTAACAAGATGGCAAAATACAAGATAAGTAACTAAAATTAGTCATTTTTCTGCTCACTAGCAATAACCACACAGAAAATAAGGCAGAAAAAATATTCACAAGAGCAAAACTAACATAAAGTTGTCTATAGTAAATTTAATAATTGTGTAAGGTATATGTGTGTGTTTACAAATCTTTTTCTGTAGTAGATACATGAAATTAATCAATATAAGTCAGCCTATGTTGTTGTTTAGAAGCATTAAGTGGTGTCATTAATTTATGAATTTCAAAGTAAATATAAAATCTCAGTAGAATTTTGAATGCAAATCAAAAGGGAATATGCAAAATAAATCTGAAAAAATAATAAATCTGAAAAAATACAAATTTTGGCACTGAAGTTTTTTGTTTTTAATTTAGGTGAAATCCACATAAGCTGAATTAACCATTTTAAGTGAATGATTCAGCATCACTTATTCAATTTACAATGTGTGCAACAACCATCTCTAATTCTAAAACATATTCCCACTCCAAAATAAAACCCCATACCCACTGAACATTTAATTCCCCAAACCCTGTCAACCATCAGTCTGTTTTCTATCTCTTTAAATTTACCTATTGTGAATAGTTCATATAAAATGAATCATACTATGTCTGATCTTTTTCTTTTACCTTACATAATGTTTGTGAAGTCCATCCACATTGTAGTATGTTTCATTACTTAATTTCTTTTTATGGCTGAACAGTATTTCATTATATGTTTATATCACAATTCATTCATCTATTCATATAATGGTAGATATCTGGGTTGTTTACACTTTTTTGGCTGTTTTGACTATGAACATTCCTGTCTATATATTTGTTTGAACTTGTTTTAAGCATATTATTTTTTAAATTGCATATATGATGAAATACACCAGACACAAAGGAAAAAAATAAAAGAAAGTGAAATATAAAATATAAAAAATATAAAAGTTGGGTGAAAACACTTATATCATACCTGGATTAATAGCCAAAAAATACAGAGAACTCCAGTAAATCACTAAGATCAATAACTTGTGGAAAATTGAGAAGGGGCACCTGGGTTCTCTTAGTCAGTTAAGCATCTGCCTTTGGCTCAGATCATGATCCCAGAGTCCTGGCATCCAGCCCTGTGTAGTGCTCTCTGCTTAGCAGAGAGTCTGCTTCTCCCTCTCCGCATGCCCTCGCCCCCCCACCCCGCACCTCCCCCTGCTCGTGCTCTTTCTCTGAAATATATAAAATCTTTTTAAGAAAAAAAAAAAAAGAGAGAGAGAACTGAGGTATGTTATGTATAGTATCTTCCATATATATTTTTTAAAGATTTTATTTAGTTATTTGACAGACAGAGATCACAAGTAGGCAGAAAGACAGGCAGACAGGAAGGAATGGAAGCAGGCCCCCCTGCTGAACAGAGAGCCCCATGCGGGGTTGACCGCAGGACCAGGGAATCATGACCTGAGCCGAGGCAGAGGCCTTAACCCACTGAGCCACCCAGATGCTCCTCTTCCATATACTTTTGATGACAATATAAATCGGTTCAAAATATCAAAGTTCAGTTTGGCAGTATTTACTTAAATTTAAAATAAACATTGCTTTTATTCAACAGTTAATTTCTTTTTTTTTTTTTATTAAGCTCCATAGTATGCCAGCTGCATTATTTTATTCAAACCTTACCACATCTTAGTGTGATATTTTAATTTTTTATTTTTTATAAAAATATGTTTTTATCCCCAGGGGTACAGGTCTGTGAATCACCAGGTTTACACACTTCACAGCACTCACCAAAGCACATACCCTCCCCAATGTCCATAATCCCACCCCCTTCTCCCAAACCCCCTCCCCCCAGCAACCCTCAGTTTGTTTTGTGAGATTAAGAGTCACTTATGGTTTGTCTCCCTCCCAATCCCATCTTGTTTCATTTATTCTTCTCCTACCCACTTAAGCCCCCATGTTGCATCACCACTTCCTCATATCAGGGAGATCATATGATAGTTGTCTTTCTCTGCTTGACTTATTTCGCTAAGCATGATACGCTCTAGTTCCATCCATGTTGTCGCAAATGGCAAGATTTCATTTCTTTTGATGGCTGCATAGTATTCCATTGTGTATATATACCACATCTTCTTGATCCATTCATCTGTTGATGGACATCTAGGTTCTTTCCATAGTTTGGCTATTGTGGACATTGCTGCTATAAACATTCGGGTGCACGTGCCCCTTTGGATCACTACGTTTGTATCTTTAGGGTAAATACCCAATAGTGCAATTGCTGGGTCATAGGGCAGTTCTATTTTCAACATTTTGAGGAACCTCCATGCTGTTTTCCAGAGTGGCTGCACCAGCTTGCATTCCCACCAACAGTGTAGGAGAGTTCCCCTTTCTCCGCATCCTCGCCAGCATCTGTCATTTCCTGACTTGTTAATTTTAGCCATTCTGACTGGTTTTGATTTGTATTTCCCTGATGCCGAGTGATATGGAGCACTTTTTCATGTGTCTGTTGGCCATCTGGATGTCTTCTTTGCAGAAATGTCTGTTCATGTCCTCTGCCCATTTCTTGATTGGATTATTTGTTCTTTGGGTGTTGAGTTTGCTAAGTTCTTTACAGATTCTGGACACTAGTCCTTTATCTGATATGTCGTTTGCAAATATCTTCTCCCAGTCTGTCAGTTGTCTTTTGATTTTGTTAACTGTTTCCTTTGCTGTGCAAAAGCTTTTGATCTTGATGAAATCCCAATAGTTCATTTTTGCCCTTGCTTCCCTTGCCTTTGGCGTTGTTCCTAGGAAGATGTTGCTGTGGCTGAGGTCGAAGAGGTTGCTGCCTCTGTTCTCCTCAAGGATTTTGATGGACTCCTTTCGCACATTGAGGTCCTTTATCCATTTTGAGTCTATTTTTGTGTGTGGTGTAAGGAAATGGTCCAATTTCATTTTTCTGCATGTGGCTGTCCAATTTTCCCAGCACCATTTATTGAAGAGGCTGTCTTTTTGCCATTGGACATTCTTTCCTGCTTTGTCGAAGATTAGTTGACTGTAGAGTTGAGGGTCTATTTCTGGGCTCTCTATTCAGTTCCATTGATCTATGTGTCTGTTTCTGTGCCAGTACCATGCTGTCTTGATGATGACAGCTTTGTAATAGAGCTGGAAGTCCGGAATTGTGATGCCACTAACGTTGGCTTTCTTTTTCAATATCTCTTTGGCTATTCGAGGTCTTTTCTGGTTCCATATAAATTTTAGAATTATTTGTTCCATTTCTTTGAAAAAGATGGATGGTACTTTGATAGGAATTGCATTAAATGTGTAGATTGCTTTAGGTAGCATAGACATTTTCACAATATTTATTCTTCCAATCCAGGAGCATGGAACATTTTTCCATTTCTTTGTGTCTTCCTCAATTTCTTTCATGAGTACTTTCTAGTTTTCTGAGTACTATTCTGTGCCTCTTTGGTTAGGTTTATTTCTAGGTATCTTATGGTTTTGGGTGCAATTGTAAATGGGATTGACTCTTTAATTTCTCTTTCTTCTGTCTTGCTGTTGGTGTAGAGAAATGCAACTGATTTCTGTGCATTGATTTTATATCCTGACACTTTACTGAATTCCTGTATAAGTTCTAGCAGTTTTGGAGTGGAGTCTTTTGGGTTTTCCACATATAGTATCATATCATCTGCGAAGAGTGATATTTTGACTTCTTCTTTGCCGATTTGGATGCCTTTAATTTCCTTTTGTTGTCTGATTGCTGAGGCTAGGACCTCTAGTACTATGTTGAATAGCAGTGGTGATAATGGACATCCCTGCCGTGTTCCTGACCTTAGCAGAAAAGCTTTCAGTTTTTCTCCATTGAGAATGATATTTGCGGTGGGTTTTTCATAGATGGCTTTGATGATATTGAGGTATGTGCCCTCTATCCCTACACTTTGAAGAGTTTTGATCAGGAAGGGATGCTGTACTTCGTCAAATGCTTTTTCAGCATCTATTGAGAGTATCATATGCTTCTTGTTCTTTCTTTTATTGATGTGTTGTATCACATTGACTGATTTGCGGATGTTGAACCAACCTTGCAGCCCTGGAATAAATCCCACTTGGTCGTGGTGAATAATCCTTTTAATGTACTGTTGAATCCTATTGGCTAGTATTTTGTTGAGTATTTTCACATCTGTGTTCATCAAGGATATCGGTCTATAGCTCTCTTTTTTGATGGGATCCTTGTCTGGTTTCGGGATCAAGGTGATGCTGGCCTCATAAAATGAGTTTGGAAGTTTTCCTTCCATTTCTATTTTTTGGAACAGTTTCAGGAGAATAGGAATTAGTTCTTCTTTAAATGTTTGGTAGAATTCCCCCGGGAAGCCGTCTGGCCCTGGGCTTTTGTTTGTTTGGAGATTTTTAATGACTGTTTCAATCTCCTTACTGGTTATGGGTCTGTTCAGGCTTTCTATTTCTTCCTGGTTCAGTTGTGGTAGTTTATATGTTTCTAGGAATGCATCCATTTCTTCCAGATTGTCAAATTTATTGGCGTAGAGTTGCTCATAGTATGTTCTTCTAATAGTTTGTATTTCTTTGGTGTTAGTTGTGATCTCTCCTCTTTCATTCATGATTTTATTTATTTGGGTCCTTTCTCTTTTCTTTTTGATAAGTCGGGCCAGGGGTTTATCAATTTTATTAATTCTTTCAAAGAACCAGCTCCTAGTTTTGTTGATTTTTCTATTGTTTTTTTGGTTTCTATTTCATTGATTTCTGCTCTGATCTTTATGATTTCTCTTCTCCTGCGGGGCTTAGGGTTTCTTTCTTGTTCTTTCTCCAGCTCCTTTAGGTGTAGGGTTAGGTTGTGTACCTGAGACCTTTCTTGTTTCTTGAGAAAGGCTTGAACCGCTATATATTTTCCTCTCAGGACTGCCTTTGTTGTGTCCCACAGATTTTGAACCGTTGTATTTTCATTATCATTTATTTCCATGATTTTTTTCAATTCTTCTTTAATTTCCCGGTTGACCCATTCATTCTTTAGAAGGATGCTGTTTAGTCTCCATGTATTTGGGTTCTTTCCAAACTTCCTTTTGTGGTTGAGTTCTAGCTTTAGAGCATTGTGGTCTGAAAATATGCAGGGAATGATCCCAATCTTTTGATACCGGTTGAGTCCTGATTTAGGACCGAGGATGTGATCTATTCTGGAGAATGTTCCATGTGCACTAGAGAAGAATGTGTATTCTGTTGCTTTGGGATGAAATGTTCTGAATATATCTGTGATGTCCATCTGGTCCAGTGTGTCATTTAAGGCCTTTATTTCCTTGCTGATCTTTTGCTTGGATGATCTGTCCATTTCAGTGAGGGGAGTGTTAAAGTCCCCTACTATTATTGTATTATTGTTGATGTGTTTCTTTGATTTTGTTATTAATTGGTTTATATAGTTGGTTGCTCCCACGTTGGGGGCATAGATATTTAAAATTGTTAGATCTTCTTGTTGGATAGACCCTTTGAGTATGATATAGTGTCCTTCCTCATCTCTTATTATAGTCTTTGGCTTAAAATCTAATTGATCTGATATAAGGATTGCCACTCCTGCTTTCTTCTGATGTCCATTAGCATGGTAAATTCTTTTCCACCCCCTCACTTTAAATCTGGAGGTGTCTTCGGGCTTAAAATGAGTTTCTTGGAGGCAACATATAGATGAGTTTTGTTTTTTTATCCATTCTGATACCCTGTGTCTTTTGACAGGGGCATTTAGCCCATTAACATTCAGGGTAACTATTGAGAGATATGAATTTAGTGCCATTGTATTGCCTGCAAGGTGACTGTTACTGTATATGGTCTCTGTTTCTTTCTGATCTACCACTTGTAGGCTCTCTCTTTGCTTAGAGGACCCCTTTCAATATTTCCTGTAGAGCTGGTTTGGATTTTGCAAATTCTTTCAGTTTTTGTTTGTCCTGGAAGCTTTTAATCTCTCCTTCTATTTTCAATGATAGCCTGGCTGGATATAGTATTCTTGGCTGCATGTTTTTCTCGTTTAGTGCTCTGAAAATATCATGCCAGCTCTTTCTGGCCTGCCAGGTCTCTGTGGATAAGTCAGCTGCCAATCTAATATTTTTACCATTGTATGTTACGGACTTCTTTTCCCAGGCTGCTTTCAGGATTTTCTCTTTGTCACTGAGACTTGTAAATTTTACTATTGGGTGACGGGGTGTGGGCCTATTCTTATTGATTTTGAGGGGCGTTCTCTGAACCTCCTGAATTTTGATGCTCGTTCCCTTTGCCATATTGGGGAAATTCTCCCCAATAATTCTCTCCAGTATACCTTCTGCTCCCCTCTCTCTTTCTTCTTCTTCTGGAATTCCAATTATTCTAATGTTGTTTCGTCTTATGGTGTCACTTATCTCTCGAATTCTCCCCTCGTGGTCCAGTAGCTGTTTGTCCCTCTTTTGCTCAGCTTCTTTATTCTCTGTCATTTGGTCTTCTATATCACTAATTCTTTCTTCTGCCTCACTTATCCTAGCAGTGAGAGCCTCCATTTTTGATTGCACCTCATTAATAGCTTTTTTGATTTCAACTTGGTTAGATTTTAGTTCTTTTATTTCTCCAGAAAGGGCTTTTATATCTCTCGAGAGGGTTTCTCTAATATCTTCCATGCCTTTTTCGAGCCCGGCTAGAACCTTGAGAATTGTCATTCTGAACTCTAGATCTGACATATTACCAATGTCTCTATTGATTAGGTCCCTAGCCTTCGGTACTGCCTCTTGTTCTTTTTTTTTTTTTTTTTTGTGTTGAATTTTTCCTTCTTGTCATTTTGTCCAGAAGGAGCAAGGAAAATACTAAAAGGGTGGCAACAACCCCAGAAAAATATGCTTTAACCAAATTAGAAGAGATCCCAAATCGTGAGGGGGGAGAAAGGGGATAAAAAGAGGTTCAAAAAGGAAGAAAGAAATAAAAAGAAAAAAGAAAAAAAAAAAGAAAAAATTTAAAAAAAAATAAGAAAAATATAAAAAAGAAAAAATATATATATTAGATAAACTGGTTAAAAAACGTTAAAAAAGAAAAAGTTAAAAGTTAAAAAAAAGAGGGAGGAGTCAAGATGGCGGAGAAGTGGCAGGCTGAGACTGCTTCAGCTAGCCGGAGATCAGCTAGATAGCTTATCTAAAGATGGCAAACACCTGAAAATCCATCGGCAGATCGAAGAGAAGAAGAACAGCAATTCTGGAAACAGAAAAACAACCACTTTCTGAAAGGTGTTTTCCTTTTTTTTTTTAATTCTTTTCTTTTCTTTTTTCTTTTTTTATTTTTTTCTTTCCTTTTTTCTTTTTTTTTTCTTTCTTCCTTTTTGAACCTCTTTTTATCCCCTTTCTCCCCCCTCACGATTTTGGATCTCTTCTAATTTGGTTAAAGCATTTTTTCCTGGGGTTGTTGCCACCCTTTTAGTATTTTACTTGCCCCTTCTTATACTCTTATCTGGACAAAATGACAAGACGGAAAAATTCAACACAAAAAAAAGAACAAGAGGCAGTACCGAAGGCTAGGGACCTAATCAATACAGACATTGGTAGTATGTCAGATCTAGAGTTCAGAATGACAATTCTCAAGGTTCTAGCTGGGCTCGAAAAAGGCATGGAAGATATTAGAGAAACCCTCTCGAGAGATATAAAAGCCCTTTCTGGAGAAATAAAAGAACTAAAATCTAACCAAGTTGAAATCAAAAAAGCTATTAATGAAGTGCAATCAAAAATGGAGGCTCTCACTGCTAGGATAAATGAGGCAGAAGAAAGAATTAGTGATATAGAAGACCAAATGACAGAGAATAAAGAAGCTGAGCAAAAGAGGGACAAACAGCTACTGGACCACGAGGGGAGAATTCGAGAGATAAGTGACACCATAAGACGAAACAACATTAGAATAATTGGGATTCCAGAAGAAGAAGAAAGAGAGAGGGGAGCAGAAGGTATACTGGAGAGAATTATTGGGGAGAATTTCCCCAATATGGCAAAGGGAACGAGCATCAAAATTCAGGAGGTTCAGAGAACGCCCCTCAAAATCAATAGGAATAGGCCCACACCCCGTCACCTAATAGTAAAATTTACAAGTCTCAGTGACAAAGAGAAAATCCTGAAAGCAGCCCGGGAAAAGAAGTCTGTAACATACAATGGTAAAAATATTAGATTGGCAGCTGACTTATCCACAGAGACCTGGCAGGCCAGAAAGAGCTGGCATGATATTTTCAGAGCACTAAATGAGAAAAACATGCAGCCAAGAATACTATATCCAGCTAGGCTATCATTGAAAATAGAAGGAGAGATTAAAAGCTTCCAGGACAAACAAAAACTGAAAGAATTTGCAAATACCAAACCAGCTCTACAGGAAATATTGAAAGGGGTCCTCTAAGCAAAGAGAGAGCCTACAGGTGGTAGATCAGAAAGGAACAGAGACCATATACAGTAACAGTCAACTTACAGGCAATACAATGGCACTAAATTCATATCTCTCAATAGTTACCCTGAATGTTAATGGGCTAAATGCCCCTGTCAAAAGACACAGGGTATCAGAATGGATAAAAAAACAAAACCCATCTATATGTTGCCTCCAAGAAACTCATTTTAAGCCCGAAGACACCTCCAGATTTAAAGTGAGGGGGTGGAAAAGAATTTACCATGCTAATGGACATCAGAAGAAAGCAGGAGTGGCAATCCTTATATCAGATCAATTAGATTTTAAGCCAAAGACTATAATAAGAGATGAGGAAGGACACTACATCATACTCAAAGGGTCTGTCCAACAAGAAGATTTAACAATCTTAAATATCTATGCCCCCAACGTGGGAGCAGCCAACTATATAAACCAATTAATAACAAAATCAAAGAAACACATCAACAATAATACAATAATAGTAGGGGACTTTAACACTCCCCTCACTGAAATGGACAGATCATCCAAGCAAAAGATCAGCAAGGAAATAAAGGCCTTAAATGACACACTGGACCAGATGGACATCACAGATATATTCAGAATATTTCATCCCAAAGCAACAGAATACACATTCTTCTCTAGTGCACATGGAACATTCTCCAGAATAGATCACATCCTCGGTCCTAAATCAGGACTCAACCGGTATCAAAAGATTGGGATCATTCCCTGCATATTTTCAGACCACAATGCTCTAAAGCTAGAACTCAACCACAAAAGGAAGTTTGGAAAGAACCCAAATACATGGAGACTAAACAGCATCCTTCTAAAGAATGAATGGGTCAACCAGGAAATTAAAGAAGAATTGAAAAAAATCATGGAAACAAATGATAATGAAAATACAACGGTTCAAAATCTGTGGGACACAACAAAGGCAGTCCTGAGAGGAAAATATATAGCGGTACAAGCCTTTCTCAAGAAACAAGAAAGGTCTCAGGTACACAACCTAACCCTACACCTAAAGGAGCTGGAGAAAGAACAAGAAAGAAACCCTAAGCCCAGCAGGAGAAGAGAAATCATAAAGATCAGAGCAGAAATCAATGAAATAGAAACCAAAAAAACAATAGAACAAATCAACGAAACTAGGAGCTGGTTCTTTGAAAGAATTAATAAAATTGATAAACCCCTGGCCCGACTTATCAAAAAGAAAAGAGAAAGGACCCAAATAAATAAAATCATGAATGAAAGAGGAGAGATCACAACTAACACCAAAGAAATACAAACTATTATAAGAACATACTATGAGCAACTCTACGCCAATAAATTTGACAATCTGGAAGAAATGGATGCATTCCTAGAAACATATAAACTACCACAACTGAACCAGGAAGAAATAGAAAGCCTGAACAGACCCATAACCAGTAAGGAGATTGAAACAGTCATTAAAAATCTCCAAACAAACAAAAACCCAGGGCCAGATGGCTTCCCGGGGGAATTCTACCAAACATTTAAAGAAGAACTAATTCCTATTCTCCTGAAACTGTTCCAAAAAATAGAAATGGAAGGAAAACTTCCAAACTCATTTTATGAGGCCAGCATCACCTTGATCCTAAAACCAGACAAGGATCCCACCAAAAAAGAGAGCTATAGACCGATATCCTTGATGAACACAGATGCGAAAATACTCAACAAAATACTAGCCAATAGGATTCAACAGTACATTAAAAAGATTATTCACCATGACCAAGTGGGATTTATTCCAGGGCTGCAAGGTTGGTTCAACATCCGCAAATCAGTCAATGTGATACAACACATCAATAAAAGAAAGAACAAGAACCATATGATACTCTCAATAGATGCTGAAAAAGCATTTGACAAAGTACAGCATCCCTTCCTGATCAAAACTCTTCAAAGTGTAGGCATAGAGGGCACATACCTCAATATCATCAAAGCCATCTATGAAAAACCCACCGCAAATATCATTCTCAATGGAGAAAAACTGAAAGCTTTTCTGCTAAGGTCAGGAACACGGCAGGGATGTCCATTATCACCACTGCTATTCAACATAGTACTAGAGGTCCTAGCCTCAGCAATCAGACAACAAAAGGAAATTAAAGGCATCCAAATCGGCACAGAAGATGTCAAATTATCACTCTTCGCAGATGATATGATACTATATGTGGAAAACCCAAAAGACTCCACTCCAAAACTGCTAGAACTTATACAGGAATTCAGTAAAGTGTCAGGATATAAAATCAATGCACAGAAATCAGTTGCATTTCTCTACACCAACAGCAAGACAGAAGAAAGAGAAATTAAGGAGTCAATCCCATTTACAATTGCACCCAAAACCATAAGATACCTAGGAATAAACCTAACCAAAGAGACACAGAATCTATACTCAGAAAACTATAAAGTACTCATGAAAGAAATTGAGGAAGACACAAAGAAATGGAAAAATGTTCCATGCTCCTGGATTGGAAGAATAAATATTGTGAAAATGTCTATGCTACCTAAAGCAATCTACACATTTAATGCAATTCCTATCAAAGTACCATCCATCTTTTTCAAAGAAATGGAACAAATAATGCTAAAATTTATATGGAACCAGAAAAGACCTCGAATAGCCAAAGGGATATTGAAAAAGAAAGCCAACGTTGGTGGCATCACAATTCCGGACTTCAAGCTCTATTACAAAGCTGTCGTCATCAAGACAGCATGGTACTGGCACAAAAACAGACACATAGATCAATGGAACAGAATAGAGAGCCCAGAAATAGACCCTCAACTCTATGGTCAACTAATCTTCGACAAAGCAGGAAAGAATGTCCAATGGCAAAAAGACAGCCTCTTCAATAAATGGTGCTGGGAAAATTGGACAGCCACATGCAGAAAAATGAAATTGGACCA
The DNA here is from genome assembly GCF_009829155.1 of Mustela erminea. Taxonomy (NCBI): domain Eukaryota; kingdom Metazoa; phylum Chordata; class Mammalia; order Carnivora; family Mustelidae; genus Mustela; species Mustela erminea. The sequence continues at coordinate 41,970,737 of NC_045626.1, forward strand.
TTTCCTTACACCACACACAAAAATAGACTCAAAATGGATGAAGGACCTCAATGTGCGAAAGGAATCCATCAAAATCCTTGAGGAGAACACAGGCAGCAACCTCTTTGACCTCAACCGCAGCAACATCTTCCTAGGAACAACGCAAAAGGCAAGGGAAGCAAGGGCAAAAATGAACTATTGGGATTTCATCAAGATCAAAAGCTTTTGCACAGCAAAGGAAACAGTTAACAAAATCAAAAGACAACTGACAGAATGGGAGAAGATATTTGCAAATGACATATCAGATAAAGGACTAGTGTCCAGAATCTATAAAGAACTTGCAAACTCAACACCCAAAGAACAAATAATCCAATCAAGAAATGGGCAGAGGACATGAACAGACATTTCTGCAAAGAAGACATCCAGATGGCCAACAGACACATGAAAAAGTGCTCCATATCACTCGGCATCAGGGAAATACAAATCAAAACCACAATGAGATATCACCTCACACCAGTCAGAATGGCTAAAATAAACAAGTCAGGAAATGACAGATGCTGGCGAGGATGCGGAGAAAGGGGAACCCTCCTACACTGTTGGTTGGAATGATAGCTGGTGCAGCCACTCTGGAAAACAGCATGGAGGTTCCTCAAAATGTTGAAAATAGAACTGCCCTATGACCCAGCAATTGCACTATTGGGTATTTACCCTAAAGATACAAACGTAGTGATCCAAAGGGGCACGTGCACCCGAATGTTTATAGCAGCAATGTCCACAATAGCCAAACTATGGAAAGAACCTAGATGTCCATCAACAGATGAATGGATCAAGAAGATGTGGTATATATACACAATAGAATACTATGCAGCCATCAAAAGAAATGAAATCTTGCCATTTGCGACAACATGGATGGAACTAGAGCGTATCATGCTTAGCGAAATAAGTCAAGCAGAGAAAGACAACTATCATATGATCTCCTTGATATGAGGAAGTGGTGATGCAACATGGGGGCTTAAGTGGGTAGGAGAAGAATAAAGGAAACAAGATGGGATTGGGAGGGAGACAAACCATAAGTGACTTTTAATCTCACAAAACAAACTGAGGGTTGCTGGGGGGAGGGGGTTTGGGAGAAGGGGGTGGGATTATGGACATTGGGGAGGGTATGTGCTTTGGTGAGTGCTGTGAAGTGTGTAAACCTGGTGATTCACAGACCTGTACCCCTGGGGATAGAGTATTATGCCTCCATCAGAAAGGATGAATACCCAACTTCTGTAGCAACATGGACGGGACTGGAAGAGATTATGCTGAGTGAAATAAGTCAAGCAGAGAGAGTCAATTATCATATGGTTTCACTTATTTGTGGAGCATAACAAATAGCATGGAGGACATGGGGACTTAGAGTGGAGAAGGGAGTTGGGGGAAATTGGAAGGGGAGGTGAACCATGAGAGACTATGGACTCTGAAAAACAATCTGAGGGTTTTGAAGGGACGGGGGGTGGGAGGTTGGGGTACCAGGTGGTGGGTATTATAGAGGGCACGGATTGCATGGATCACGGGGTGTGGTGCAAAAATAATGAATACTGTTATGCTGGAAATAAAAATAAATAAATAAATTTAAAAAAAAAAAAAAAAGTTAAAAAAAAAAATTTTACCAGAAGGTGAGGAAAAAACAAAAAATGAAAATAAAAAAAATTAAATTAACTGCAAGACTAAAAAAAATCACAGGGAAAAAGCCATGAGTTCCGTGCTTTGCTTTCTCCTCCTCTGGAATTCTGCTGCTCTCCTTGGTATTGAAACCGCACTCCTTGGTAGGTGAACTTGGTCTCGGCTGTATTTCTTGTTGATCTTCTGGGGGAGGGGCCTGTTGTAGTGATTCTCAAGTGTCTTTGCCCCAGGCGGAATGACACCGCCCTTACCCGGGGCCGGGGTGAGTAATCCGCTCGGGTTTGCTTTCAGGAGCTTTTGTTCCCTGAGCGCTTTCCGTAGAGTTCTGGAGGACGGGGAATACAAATGGCGGCCTCCTGGTCTCCGGCCCGGAGGAGCCGAGAGCCCAGGGCCCCACTCCTCAGTGCGCCCTCAGAGAACAGCGCCCAGTTACTCCCGTCTGCCTGACCTCCGGCCGCGCTCCGAGCTCTCCGAGCCTGCGACCGGTTCAAGGCAACACCGAGCTGTGAGCTCACTGTAGGCTCTGTCTCTGTAGCCGGCTTTCCCGTTCCAATACCCGCAAGCTCTGCAACACTCAGACACCCCCGATCCTTCTGTGACCCTGCGGGACCTGAGGCCACGCTGACCTCGCGCGGGCTTTGCCCCGGTTTAGCCTCTGGAGCGATGTCCCTCAGCGGAACAGACTTTTAAAAGTCCTGATTTTGTGCGCCGTTGCTCTGCTGCTTGCCGGGAGCCAGCCCCTCCCCCCGGGGTCTATCTTCCCCGTCGCTTTGGATTCACTTCTCCGCTGGTCCTACCTTTCAGAAAGTGGTTGTTTTTCTGTTTCCAGAATTGCTGCTCTTCTTCTCTTCGATCTGCCGATGGATTTTCAGGTGTTTGCAATCTTTAGATAAGCTATCTAGCTGATCTCCAGCTAGCTGAAATAGTCTCAGCCTGCTACTTCTCCGCCATCTTGACTCCTCCCCTTCAACAGTTAATTTCAAAAACAATAACCCTAAACTCTCCCTTATATCTTCCTGTTCACAAAGAAGCAATATTTATTTTTTTATTATGTTCAGTTAGCCACCATATAGTACATCATTAGATTTTGATATAGTCTTCAATGATTCATTAGTAAAAAGCAACATTTTTCACAGATAATTTTGCCTATTAAAATGTAAGTCACTTTTCACTAGATTATACTTATGTAAATACAAAGAGAAAAAATTAGATTGCATATTAATTTGGCTATATATACATTATTTATACATTATTTAAATTTGGCTATATATACATTATTTAAACACACACATATAAATACATACATGTATATATTCACATGTGTATGTATATATGTGTTTGAATGATCCTAAGGTTCTATTCCAAATAGTCACATAGCTCCTCCTTTTGTAAGGAGAATAGCAATGAATGTGATTATCTATGTATTTTTTTAACATTACTTGTGTAATGAGCTTAATTAATTTATTTTTGCCTGTAAACATATTTTCAAAATTTATGCACTTAATATGTACAGATTTCTCATGTAAGAATTTCTTATTTAAGTATAAAAGGGAGGTTTTTAAATTATGGTAGTTCCAAATCAGTGCTGACTCCAAAATTCTGAAAGGAAAATAAAATATGAAACAAGTATTTAAAATGTTTCCTTTCGCTCATTAATTTTCCTCATAAGTCTTAGATCATTGAATTTTGTGTAAGAAATCTCTTTCTGTAACCTGGGAGAAGGTGTTTAGAGAAGAGAGAATAAAGGGGTTGGGTTTCTGAGTATGTTCTGAACAGCTTAGTTCCATTTTTGAAATAAACCTTATATTTGAATGAGGGGGCCCAGAACAAAATTAAAAGGGACAGTATGAAGGGAGAGAGAGAGAAAAATCATTTCTGCTGGATAAATGTATAAATGAAGAGATTTACTTCTCTTTGTTCAGATAATCGAGGAGTTAATATCAATGGAATGTGAATCTGTAAAACTAGATTTCATGACTATGACTGGATGTAGGGAACACTTAGACAGTTTCCAATTTAAGTGATCATAACTGGTTTAATCAGTCAAGTCATTGTTGAGACAATTTAGTGGTTGATTTGAGCATTTAAAGAAAGAAGAATACAAAGAAGAACATGAGTGCAAACAAGTAGTTTGGAATTTGTACTGAGGACTATTGAAAAGGAACTGTCTTGTGATAATATTCCTAAATAAAATGGTGGTACAATATTATTTAATCTATAGACCTATTGCATGTTGAGCCCTCGCCTTTTACTTTTCACATAGAACTAAACTAATGATAATTCACCTTATTTTTTAAAAAAATTAATACGAATTCAAATACCATTTTGAAAGCTAAAGTTGATTCTGGGCATATATGAAGTATAAAATAAATTTAATTTTCTCATTCTCACAAGTATCTTGCTATATTATGTCACAGTTCCATTGTACAGTGAACTAAAGGAAATGTCTTTAGGAAAGAAAAAAAGATATCACACTACTTAGAAGTCTTCTAAGTCTAAATGGTATGAGGCCAGCACTGAAGGTCCATACATAACAAATGATAAGATGCTTATGAATTACAGACTCAGTGCACAAGAATATACTTTGATCAATCCAATCTAATAAACATTCAAAAGGCATCTTTGTTTTAGGTATTTACCCTGGTTGCAAATGAGGTTTACAGAATAGGAGGCATTCAAGAAAATTACAATCACTATAAAAACTCCTCATTTATATTACATCAGTTTTGAATTTAATTTAAGGGCTTCCTCATATGCTAAAAAAAATTAAGAAAACTTTCTCATAAAGGAACTTCAAAATCCAATAACATCACCTATTTTATTTAAAATTAAAGTTATGAGCATACAAGGAAATTATGTAATCTATGGGTGACTTTTTTTTTAACCTAATATATTGAGAGGAATATGAAACTTCCCACACATACCTCCTTTTCTATTCACCAATGAAATAACTACCTATTTTTAAGGTAACATAACCCACCAATTATTCTTGACAAATAATTTATACAGAACACCTGAACACCTGCGCTGAGACATTCAGTAACAAATCATTAGTCAAAGGTTATGATTTTTAAAAATCTAAATAAATACACCTTTCTGTTAAAAGAGTGCTCTTTAATTGAAGGGCTTTATTTTTTCCCCTTAGAATTTTGAAATACTTTTGTGGTGAACCACACTTGTGCCCCTCTTTCCTCCCCTGAATAATTGCTATGTTCACTGCCAACATTATAACCATTGCGTGTGTGTGTGTGTGTGTGTGTGTGTGTGTGTGTGTGTGTGGCTAAAGGACTCATATTTAAATAACACTAAAGAAAAAATACTGAATCTTGCTAAACTTACTTTTACAATCAAAGATGATGGAAAAATACCAGGTTTTATGTACTCCTCCTCTGCAATCTGCCTGGCGTAAAACTAATATGCCTCTTCCATTTTCAAACTTAAAAAAAAAAAAAAAACCTGTTTTAAATAGGTGATTTTAAAGGATAAAATGACCATATAAGCACCAACCTTGGCAAACAAGTTGGGAGCATAAGCAACACTAACTTCACAGAAATGTTGTGAAAAATAACACTTCCCCAATTCAGTTGCTTCTTAGTTGCTGTTTGCCAACTGATTTTTAAAAATAATAATAAAAATAATAGTATCAGTAGTATTTTATAAAACTGCTCAAACAGAGGGTGTTTCTTTTTTTTCTATTTTTCTGAGCTTTATTGATCGAAATTCCACATAGAGATCACACTCAAGAACACAGACTTTAAGATGATAGTACAATGATATTATTTTCCCATGTTTTTAATACCTTTCTTTTTTTTTCTTAGTTTTCTTTTTTTTTTCTTAGTTTTATTTTTCTTTCTTTTTCCATTTTATTTTATTTTATTTCTTTTCAGTGTTCCAGCATTCACAACAGAAGAGTGTTTCTAATCAAACATTTTAGGGAACCAGCTGACCTCTACCCATTCTTTAGTGTACCTGTCATTTCTAAAATAATGTCGACACACTATAACTTAAATACCGTTAACCAATAACTCACATGAGTATCTTTTAATTATTGTTACAATTTCAGATCCTTAAAGCCAAGCCCAGTGCTACATAAACAGAATCTCCTTGGTGAATACTCTTTTGATTGTTATACATAGTGAAGCTTAAGAAATTCTTTAGTTTTGGGGCTTTCAATGAAACATACAGCATGTGGGAAAAAGTTCTTCAAAATTTCTGAAGATTACAAATTGACAGTGGCGATGACAAACTGAGTTATATATATCTTTTATATAGTGTCTGAAAACTTATCACACTAATTGCCTCCAACTCTTTTTCTTTCAGCCATTGAAAATTTAGATCTAATATAACAGAAGCTTTTGGGAGAGATGGATGGAATGGATGAGAATTATCAAACTGTCAAAAGTAATTATCAATGCCATCAGTGATCCATAACAACAAACAAACCTGAAATCACATAATTAAATTAGTAGGTATAGAGACATTGGGACTCAGTAGATGCACTTATAACTATCATCAGATGCTGCTTACCTTTGGAATGGACTATTTATTTACGTGTTATTTTCCACAGATATGTCTGTTACATTGAAACAAATTCCTTTGGAAAAATTTATATGGGCTTTTGTGTTTATTAATTTAATATCATATAATTAGAACTGAGCAAAAGATACAAATCATTAGTAATGTTATAATCTGATTACCAATATTTAGCATAGTGCTTCATAGACTTGAGTTGTTTTGATGTGTGACACTGTTAATCATATATGTGTGTTTGTGCATAATATGTATTATGCACAAATATCTATATAGATATTTGTGCATATAGATATATGCATATCTATATGCACAAATATCTATAATATGTATTATAGAGTTAAAAAATAACTAAATTTTTAAAAACATACAATGTATCTTAAACTTTGCTGTTTTACTCTATATATAGTAAATATATTTTTATGGAAATGTGATTCTAAAATATCCTATCTGTAATTACATCTCTTCACAATTTTTCAAATGACAGCAAAATATCTCTGTTGTTCTCTTTTGTAGATGTTTCATTTTAATTTTGCCTAGCATCCACCATTGGTCATTAAAGTCTTTCTTATTTTTGTTTTGCTAAGCAATTCTGCACAGGCCAACAATGGAGCTAAATGTTCCCATATGAGGCAGATAAAAATAATATTATTGCATTCTATAAATGTTTCTCTTTACAGCTATTCTAAGAAATTTGAATTTGATATTCCAAGCAAATTAAAAAAAAAAACTAGAAAAAGCAAGATGAGGCTACATGAAAGTAAATATTATATACAAATAAAAAATACTAAATCTGATAAGTTGAAATTGTATTTCAATGTGTTTGGATTTCTGACAAATAACCAATTACCATTAAAATTCTTTTGCACATAAGCACTATTCATATTCTTTATGTATAATTCAGGGTTCATTAAAGTGAATTTTATTTTTTTAACAATAGTAAGAAGTAAATTGGAAAGAATTTGGGGCTATACCTTTTTGATTTTTTTTTCTTTTTTTTTCCTTGAAATTTCTGATTCACTTTCTTCACCATGTTCTCATGTTCAAAACTGTCAATCACATTTTTTCTTTCTTCAGACTTCTCTTTGGTTTCTCCTTCCTAAAGTCTAGCTATAATCTGGACAAAATTGCTCTCCAGCCTTGCTGGACGTCTGTGATATATTTGAACCCCATGCCTGGAGATTGTTCAGTCAACATATCAAAAGATGATATAGCATCTGTTTCATCCTTATGTTAACTTATAAGCCAAGAAAAGTAAGGAAGGAAGCAATGAATATAAATTACTAAGTCCTTTTTCCTTTTAGAAAGGAAGTTAAAACATGTACCACATTTGAAATCTTGGTAATGAGAAAACAAATAATTTAAGGGTTGTACACAAATCATTCAAATATGAATCAAATAATTAAAAGTAATGTATGCTTTGGAACAAAGCTGATATGCTTTGTAATCAAGTCAAATACTTCAGTGACATGTTAGTCATTCTTCTTTTGTCTCATTGGTGCAGACTATCTCCCTAAAATAAGAATAATCTTCTTGAATTTGACCTGAACTTCTTTGGTTAAGGGAAAATTATTAAGCTAGTTGTACTTTGTACTTCTTTGTGAATCTTTTTTTGGATTTTGAAATTTGTCAACTTTTAAATTTTTGTATGACCATCTCCCCATGCAATATCATTTTTTTAAAGTGTTACAAGTGGCCAGTGGATAACTTTGAAAGATATGAAAAAGAACTAAGAGAGAATATAAAGTCTCACCCAATATCTCCTTTAGGAACAATCTTTACCAATATATCAATAATACACACACACGCATTACACAAACACATGTCACACAATATGGAACCATGGATGATCTTTTTAATCTTTGGCTTTTTAATCTTTGGTCTTTCAGTAGGTTGTGGAAGAACCTCAACTTTGATAAGTATGAATGAACATCACCCTTTTCAGTCTGATATAATTTGTTTTATATTAGATCATTATGTAAATAAATAGTTCTCAAATTAGAATGACAATAATGACAATAGCCCGCATCTATTGACTCCTTATGACGTGCCAGGTTGTTTTCTAAGGGCTTTTCCAGTATTCCCCTATTTAAATGATGGATATTTATGCTGTTTTCATTCTTTTTTATTGAAATCAAGGAAAGGTTAATATACCTCTATATATGCTTTGAACATTTTCTTGATTATAACTTTGAACACATTTATAGGAAGTCAAATGGTATTTCTGATCTCCACAATAACTCTATTAATTTATATTTCTATCCAAATGATAAGCACTTCAGAGAATCCATTACTCATCTATCTTTATTGCTATTGAGATTTAGTGTATTTTTGCATAGTTATTATCTGTTTCTTCTTTTTCCTCAGATTATATTATTTTTACATACTATTCTTGGGTAATTCATTGATCTTTTCTTACTCTTTTTTCTGAGAGTTCTTTTCATTGTGAACGTTTTGGGGGCCTCGCTTTTTTTTTTTTCCACAGTAATACTTGTATAATGTTTAAAATGTCATATGGTGTGGGGTGGCCAAGTGTCTCAGCAGGTTAAGTATCTGATTCTTGGTTTCAGCTCAGGTTGTAATCGCATGGGCTGTAATATCACAGGTCATGGGATCAAGTCCCAGGTCACTCTCTGTGCTCAGCAGGGAATCTTTTTAAAGATTCTCTCCCTCCGCCCTTCCCCCCACTCTTCGCTCTCAAATAAATAAATATATATATATATTTTTTCAAGATGAATTTCATATGGTGCTACCATTTCTCTGCTTGCCTCTTTTGAGTGGCTGTTGTATTCTCCCAAGGTGACTATTTTCAGGAAATTGACTGGTTTGCATTCCTTTTAATCATCATATTGAAATCAAAACTTTGCATGTTTAATGATATGTTGGTATGTAATGATAGTGTCATCATATGTTGATTTCCTATTGGAAGAGATCAAACTGTCATTTCTTACTTCCTCCATCAATTCCCCCACAAAAATATACCACCTTGCCTTAATTTCTGTTTGTCTCTTTTTTGTGGTTGCTGTCTTTACCGCATTACTTATCTTTCTATATTTTATTTAATATTATTCTGTAAGTATCTTCTTAATTTTAATGTGATTCTTTCTCCAATAGCCCTGAAAATAATTTAAAGAAGGTAAAATTTTTGTGACAAAACATATGCAACAATGTTTTTATTTAACCCATACACTTGATTGACACCTGAACTAGATATGGAATTCTTTATTAGAAATCATTTTCAAAAAAATTTTATTTTCCTTCAGAATATTCCTGTATTTACTTCTAACTTCCAGTAATTTATTTTATGAAGTCTGATTTGCATTCTAATTTCTAATTTTTAACTGATATATTTTAACATATATTTAACTGTTTTCTTTCATCTGCAAATACCCTTTTTTTCTGGTATGCTGTAATGTCATAAAGAGGTGGATTTTTACATTTATTCATTTTCTGGAATGACTATATACCATTTGAATACAATCTTATATTTAATTTCTATTATAGTCATTATTAAATATTGAAGGATATTTTTAAAAATTTAACTTCAGTCACTACTAATTTTAAGTTATTCTTTTTTGTCTATAAATATTCCTTTGCTATGGAATCATATTACTTCCTAGACAAAATAATACCGTTTCTTTAAGGGTATGGATCATAATTAAATTCGTCCTGATGAGAACCTGTTAGGTAAGTCTGATAATTTTCATTTCAATTTTCATGTTAGGTAAGTCTGATAAAATCAACCAATGCAACCTATTACATCAGCAGGCCAAAAAACAAAAAATGACATGAACATACAGAATACTTATACAAAATGATACAGAAAAAACATTTCACAAGGCAACAAGACTGTTTTTTAATTAGTGATGCACACCTCTTCACGTTTGCTTTGCAAACATAGTCACACAGTTTTGAACACTAAGGCCACAAAGTTAACTTCTCCCTAGAAGCTTTCCTAAGCTGTTCTGGTTACACCTTTAATATTGTCTATTTGTTATCCCAAGGCTGGGAAAGTGGGGCCAAGAAGCTCTTTCAGTGAAATTTTACAAGTAGCACATGTAAATATGGTTAAATTCACCCTTTTTTAGGGGCCCTTGAAATTTGTTCAGGCTTCTTCTCTCTCAGGAAGTGATTTTATTACCATTAATGAGATTGGCACTTTCAAAAAACAAACTAGTCCAACTCATACCATAAGAAATAGATCTTTTGAATATCCCTTTCACTATTAAGGAAATTAGATTTTTTTTTTAAGACTCTTCAAAAAGAAATCACTAGAACCAGATGGTTTCACTGGAGAATTCCACAAAATCTCTTTAAAAAGAATTAACACCAATTCTATATGCCTCTTCCAGAAAATAGAAGAGGAGGGAATACTGTTTGCTTCATTTTTTGAACTTGAAATTACCCATACACCAAAACCCCACAGGCGGTACGAACAAAACAAAACAAAACAAAACAAAAAGGAAGGGAGGGAGGCAGGGAGGGAAGGAGGGTGGGAGGGTGGGAGGGAGGGAGGAAAGGAGAAAAGGAGGAAGGGAAGAGAGAAAGAGAGAAAGAAGAAAGAAGGAATTAAGAGAGGGGGGAAGAAAGATAGGGAGGAGGAGAGGAAGGAAAGCTATTCCTTATGAATACAGACACAAATATTATTAATAAATAATAGCAAATAGAATTCATCAATATAGGGAAAGAATGACACACCAAATGGGGTTTATTCCAAGGATCCAAGGCTAGTCCACTATTTTAAAAGCAACCAATGCAACCTATTACATCAGCAGGCCCAAAAAACAAAAAATGACGTGAACATACAGAATACTTATACAAAATGATGCAGAAAAAGCATTTCACAAAATCCAAGAGTCATTCTTGCTAAAGACTCAGAAAAGCAGAAATAGAGGGAAACTTCAACTTTAGTAAGAACATTTACCAAAAAACTAAACTAAACTAAACTAAACTAAACTAAAATAAAATAAAATATAAAAAAAAATACAGCTAATGTTGTACTTAATAATGAAGGGAATAGGAAACATGCTTCCCCCATGTTTGGATACCCAGACATACATAGATGACCGCTCCTACTCTTTGTATTTAATATCGTGGCAACAGTTCTAGCCAATGCAATGAGCTTTAAAAAAAATAAAAAAGGACAGAAAGGAAAGAAAAAAATTAAAAAGGCACATAAAAGAAAAGCAAGGAATAACTGCCCCTATTTGCAAAAAATGTCATTGCAAATGTAGAAAATAACAAAGATTTTACCAAAAATAAAAACAAACCAAAGACTCCTAGAGCTAACAAGTGATTTCACTATGATCACAAGATACAAGGTCAATATACCTCCCCCAAAAAGAAAATAAAATTCTATTTCTGTATACTAGCAACAAACACATAGACTCCAGAATTAAGGCTCCTGGGTGGCTCAGTGGGTTAAGGCCTCTGCCTTTGGCTCGGGTTGTGATCCCAGGATCCTGAGATTGAGACCCACATCGGGCTATCTGCTCAGCGAGGAGCCTGCTTCCTCCTCTCTCTCTCTCTGCCTGCCTCTCCGCCTACTTGTAATATCTCTCTCTGTCAAATAAATAAATAAAATATTTAAAAAAAAGCAAGCCAGAATTTAAAAATATAATACCATTTACAATTACTCAAAACAAAAATACTTATATAAGTTTAACAAATAATGCATAGTACTTATATGCAGAAAAAATACCAAATGCTCATGAAAGAAATTATATGTATATTAAAATCATTCATATTTAAAATTCGAATTTAAATATATATGTATTTAAATAAGTGGAGACACATAATATGTTTAGAGATTGGAAGACTTGCCATTATAGAGATGTCAATGTTCCCCAAATTGAGATGAAGTTTTTATAAAAAATGGTTATCAAAATCCCAGCAAGAGTTTTCATAGATATCTACAAGAACGTTCTTAATTGATATTAAAAGCAAAGGAACTAGAATAACCAAAACAAGTTTTAGAAGAGTAATGTTGAAATATTAAGTCTGGCAGAATTCAAGGTTAATTAGATAGCTACAGTACTCCAAAGTGTTTGGTACTGGTGAAAGGGTAGACACATAGATCAGTGGAATAGAATAGAAAACTCAGGAAAAGATCCACCAGATATTCCCAACTGATTTTTGATAAAGAAGTAAAAATATTTCAATACAGGAAATAAAGCCTTTCAACAAATATTCCTGGAGCAACTGGACATGTATTGACAAAAAAGAAACAAAGCACAATCCAAACTTCACACTTTATACAAAAATTAACTCAAAAGGGTTCATGGACTTAAAGGTAAAATGTAACACTGTGACACTTGGGGGAAAAAATAGTAGAAAATCTTTGTAAACTAAGGCTAGTCAAAGTATTCCTAAACCTAACACCAAAAACAAGATGCATAAGAAGAAAAATTGATAAGTTGGACTTCATCAATATTAAAAACTTCTGCTGCCTGAAGGCTCTGTTAAGTGATAAAAATACAGTCTAAAGACTGGGAGAAAACATTTTCAATCAACCATGTATCTGACACAAAATACTCAAAAATCAATGCTTAAAAAACAGGCATTCCTATTAAAAACATGGGCAAAAGATACACAGATACTTCACTAAAGAATATATGCATATGGCAAAAAAACACATGAAAATATGTTCATCTTAGCACTTTTCTTGTGATCAAGGAAATTCATATGAAAACTAAAATGAGATATCACACACGTATCAGGGAGACTAAAATTAAAAAAAAAAAGGCTGAAAAGTATGTGGGGAAATTGGATTATTTATCTACTGCTGGTGGGAATATAAAATGGTACAGCCTGTCTGGAAGATAGGTTGGTGGCTCTTAAAAAAAAAATGAAACATGAATTCACTTTACAATGCAACAACTGCACTCCTATGCAGTCATTCCAGAATAATGAAGATGTATTCACACAAAAACCTGTACACACAGGTTTAAAGAAACTTTATTCTAAATCACTCCCAGACTGAAAACAACGCAAATGTCTTTGTGAATGAGTGAACGAACTATGACATATTCATACTGATGGTGCGTCTGTATCATATTTGTGATAATAAAGGGAAATGACAGTAGGACATGTGACATTTGGATGATCTCCAGAAGTTTATACTGTGAGAAAAAGACCATCCTTAAAGGGTTTACATACTCTATGATTCCACTTCTACAATATCCTTGAACTCACAAAAGTGTAGAAATGAACAGATTATTGATTTCCAGAGGTTAAGGTAGGGTGTGCTATGTAGGAATATATCTGGCTATCTAGTGGCAATATGAGGCATCTATAGTGATGGGAAATAGTCTATATTTCGACTGCATCAGTGTCATTATCCGGACATCCAAAACTGCGTGATTATAGTTTTCAAGTAAGTAATGACCCTCAGGCAAAAATAATTTACACACGTATCAAAATTCAATTTAACTCCTTTAATACAGCAGCAGCCAGGTATTACAATCAGTGCAAATGAGCTCATAAAAAGAAAAAAAAAAATTCACTGACGCACACATTCACAATCAGGCGTCCTGAAATTAATTTGATAATGAAGGCATAACTTGTAATATTAAATTATAATATTTGATGTCAACTTTTCTAAAAGTGGAGAATCAAATGTACCTTTATGAAATAATATCAGTTTTATTTTCATGACAAAAATCTGTATTGTGGTTGACAAGGAACAGTTTTCTAAAATTAAGTTATATTTCCCCAGATTTTTATGAAATAACCTAGATAATCAACAATAATCAAAGATGCATCTTAGAACATTTAATTCTCAGAGATTCTGCCAAACACCTCATGGAGCTTCATTCAAGGGATGTCTTTAACCTGTTTTATGCATTTCTACAACCCTAATATTTTTTCTTGAAACAAATTACTTTGCTGAAGCAAAATATTTAGTATTTTACTTGATGGGAATGTTATTACATCTACATTACATGTGCAATTAAGATCATCCCATTCAGCAACCACATATGTCTTTTTATTATTACATGTCACCCACCCGTTTCCCTTACTAGACTTACATGTTTTCTTCATATATGAAGTCTAAGTCTAGTAAATATAAATAATTATATATATATATAAATATCACATATATAATATATTATAACGATGCATATATTATTTATATTTAATATAATAATGTCTATATTTATAAATATAAATATATTTATATTTATAAATAAATTTATAATTTATGTATAATATATAATATAATTTATTTATAATATTTATATTTCATGGCTTTTACAGAATATGCAAGATTTTTGCATACACACACATATATATGTACATATGTTAGTGTATGTTTGATTTTATATATGCATTTGTATCTCAATTGTTTTTAAATATTACTAATGGATTTTTCACTATTTAATCCATTTTCTTAAATATTATATTTTGTTGGTTAAGCTATCATTTTTATATTTCTCCTTTGGACTATGAGAGATTCCATATACACACTTGCTTTCTATTGAAATACAAATTTTATGTTACCTTAAAATAGTAATTTGCCTTGTGGTTTCTAATATTTTCAGATATTTTATATACATATAAATATATATGCCATGCATCAATAACTTAATGAATTTCCCCAAGTTTAAAATTTTTGCATATATGATTTTTAGGAAAAAATAATTTCTTTAAAGTCATAGTCCCTGATCCTTTCTTTCAGGTATAGTCTTAATAAAGAGAATGACTTTGAAGTGAGAGGTATAAGTTGGGGTACCATGACTGTAGTAATTACTAAGAAGCATCTGTCAGGGCATGGTTCCAAGAGTGGAGAGCACTCTAGGTAGGTTGGCCTCACTTCACAGCGAAATCCAATTAAGGGAATTAAAGTCTTAAGCAAACCATCTCAAGATGCTACAGCTCCAAAGATAATTTTTACTAGAAGCTCTGTTAGTGGTCTTGTTGCTATCCACATATTTGCCAACTGATGCAGGAAAAAAAATTAAAAGAGCTTCCACAGTCACATGGGTTTCTGTTATTGGTATACTTAGTCAAAGCAATTGTAAGCCCCTTATAGATCCTAGAGAAATCTTAATTATAGTGCTCCAATTTGATATGATTATAAATCTATTAAAATGTACTAAGCTGGGCGCCTGGGTGGCTCAGTGGGTTAAGCCGCTGCCTTCGGCTCAGGTCATGATCTCAGGGTCCTGGGATCGAGGCCCGCATCGGGCTCTCTGCTCAGCAGGGAGCCTGCTTCCTCCTCTCTCTCTGCCTGCCTCTCTGCCTACTTGTGATCTCTCTCTGTCAAATAAATAAATAAAACCTTTAAAAAAAAAAAAAAAAAATGTACTAAGCTCATATTTATTATAATTCAAATGAGTTGAGCTGAATAAAAATTAACAAGTGATTTCCTGTGCACATTTATGTCTTTCAACCATTTTGAATTTATTTTTGTGTGTGGTATAAAAAAGTGGTCCAGTTTCATTCTTTTTCACATTGCTGTTCAATTTCCCCAACACCATTTGTTGAAGAGACTGTTTTTTCCATTGGGAAAATTAGTTTTGTCAAAGATTAGTTGAGTATATAGTTGTGGATCCATTTCTGGCTTCTGTATTCTGTTCCATTGATCCATGAGTCTGTTTTTGTACCAGTACCATACTGTCTTGACGACTACAGCTTTGTGATATAACTTGAAATCTGGAATCATGGTGCATCCAGTTTTGTTTTTCTTTTTCAGAATTGCTTGGCTATTCAGGGTCTTTTGTGGTTCCACTAAAATTTTAAGATTATTTGTTCTAGCTCTGTGAAAAATGCTGGTGATATTTTGATGGGGATTGCATTAGATGTATAAATTGCTTTGGATAGCATAGACTTTTTTGTTGTTTTGTTTTGTTTTATTAAGGTTTATTTATTTACTTGAGAGAGAGGGAGCTAGAGACAGCAGAAGCTGGGTGAAGGGCAGAGGGAAAAACAGGGAACCTGATGCAAGGTTCGATCCAGGCACTCCAGGATCATGACCTGAGCTGACGGCAAACCTTAACCAACTGAGACACCCAGGCACCCGGTAGTGGAGATGTTTTAACAATGTTTGTTTTTCCAGTCCATGAGCATGGAATGCATGCCCATTTTTTTGTGTCCTCTTCTGTTTCTTTCATAGGTGTTCTATAGTTTTCAGAGAACAGATCTTTCATCTCTTTAGTTAGGTTTATTCCTAGGTACCTTACTGTTTTGGGTGCAAATGCAGATGGGATCAGCTCCTTGATTTCTTTTTCTGCTGCTTCATTATTGGCGTATAGAAATGCAACATATTTCTGCACATTGATTTTATATTCTGCAAGTTCACCGAATTCATACATTAGCTCTAGCAATTTTTTGATGGAGTCTTTCAGGTTTTGCGTAGAATATTATGTCATCTGCAAACAGTGAAAGTTTGTCTCCTTCCTTGCCAATTCAGATGCCATTTATTTCTTTTTTGTTGTCTTGCTGCTGAGGCTAAGTCTTCTAATACTGTGTTAAACAGTAATGCTGAGAGTAGACAGACATCCTTGTCTTATTCCTGACCATAGGGGAAAGGTTCTCAGTTTTTCCCCATTGAGATGATATTAGCTGTGGGTCTTTCATACATAAACTTTATGATGTTGAGATATGTTCCATCTAACTTTGTTGAGGATTTTTTAGCAAGAAAGGATGCTGTAGTTTGTCAAATGTTTTTTTCTGAAATCCTAGAGGAGAACACAGGCAGAAACCTCTTTCACCTTGGCTATAGCAATTTCTTACTAGACACATTGCCACAGGCAAAGTAAACAAAAGCAAAAATGAACTATTGGGACTTCATCAAGATAAAAAGCTTTTGCACAGCGATGGAAACAGCAAAACTGAAAGGCAGTCTATAGAATAGGAGAAGATATTTGTAAATGACATACCTGATAAAGGGTAAGTATCCAAAATCTATAAAGAACTTATCAAACTCAACACCCAAAAAACAAATAACCCAGTTAAGAAATGGGCAGAAGACATGAATAGACACTTTTCCAAAGAAGACTTCCAGATGGCCAGCAGACACATGAAAAGATGCTTCACATCACTCACCATCAGGAAAATACAAATCAAAACCATAACAAGGTACCACCTCATACCTGTCAAATGTCTAAAATTAACAACACAAGAAGCAGGTGTTGGTAAGGGTGCAGAGAAAAGGGAACCTTCTTTCACTGTTGGTGGGAATCCAAACTGGCGTAGCCACTCTGGAGAAGAGTTTGGAGGTTTTTCAAAAGTTAAAAATAAAACTATCCTATAATCCACCAGTTGCACTACTAAGTATTTACCCAAAGTATACAAAAACACAGACTTGAAGGGGTACATGCACCCTGATATTTATAGTGACATTATCAACAATAGCCAAACTATGGAGAGAGTTCAAGTGTCCATTGACAGATGAATGTATGAAGAAGATATGGTGCATATATACAATGGAATATTATTCACCCATTAAAAAAATGAAATCTTGGCATTTGCAATGACATGGTGGAGCCAGAGTAAATTATGTTGGGTGAAATAACTCAAGTCAAAGACAAATACCATATGATTTCACTCATATGTGGAACTTAAGAAAACAGATGAGGGACACGTGGGTGGCTCAATTGGTTAAGCATCTAACTCTTGATTTCAGCTCAGGTCATGAGATCAAGCCCCACTTTGGCTCTGTGCTCAGCAAGGAGTCTGCTCCAGATGATCTCTCTCCATCTCCCTTTTCCCCTCCCTCCCTTGCTTATGCACTCTCTCTCTTCTACAACAAATAAATAAATGTTAAAAATAAATAAATTCTTAAAAAAGTAAATAAAATGGATGAACATATGGGAAGGGGAAAAGGAATAAAAGGATAAAAGGAAAGGATCTGTAAGAGACCCTTAACTATAGAGAAATAACGGGGCTGATGAGAGGTGGGTGAGGCATGAGCTAGGTGGGTGATAGGTATTAAAAAGGGCCTTGTTGCAATGAGGACCACTTGTGTATGTAAGTGATTAACCACTGAATTCTACTCTAGATGCCAATATTGCACAGTATGTTGGCTAACTAAAATTTAAATTTAAAAAAAAAATGAGAAGGGGTTCTGTTTTATAGATAACATGCATTACTTTCATTTTTTTGGTCATGATATATTTTTCTGTCTCAACTATTTTTATCAGTCCTTTAGAAAGTTATAGACACAAGATACTCAGGCTGTGTTGTACAATGAATATAGTGGGTGTCTGCTAGTACACATAGACCCACACCTACTACTGTTTCCACTTCTTTTCCCCCAGTCTCAAGATTGAAGAGAACTTTGTAGGTGGTGTTAACTGTATTGTGAGAATAAAACAGACTCCCATTTCCTTTTCTTTCACACTAGCTTCAGACAAAAATGTTTTTCTTTCTGTAAGAAATAATATGTACCAAAGAGTTGATTCAACTGTCTCAAATTTAATCTTTTCCATTTTAATTAATCATTATATTACTTATATATTATTTAATATTTTTGTTTCTGAAGTTTTTTTTCAAATCTACCTAAAGCTTTCATTAATTTAAAATTATTTGCAACCCTATCATATATGCCAATAAATTGTATATAAACAGATGAAGATATTAAAGTAATTTCATTTCAGAAACACTGGAACTTTGGAATAGTCACCTTGAAAGAATCCCTTAGAAGAAAGAGGAATTAATTATCTAAGTCTAATTTATTGATCATTAGAAATCTACTTTTAGGATATGTCTCACCTGTTTTTATTTATCTGTTTGGTCTTTCTAATGTCCAATATAATGGGGCTGTTTTCTTATCAGATTTTAAAGAATGGTTAACTAGACACCGGTGAGGTTTTTGTTTGTTTGTTTGTTTCATTTTGCCATTCTTAAAACATACATGCTTTTACTAACATTCTGGCAACCTATTTAATTTGTAAATTCATATGGATAGTTTTCTGTTTATCTCAGCATTATCCAGAATCTTAGCAATTCAATGCAAAATAATGTATAGGGAATTTTAAAGTGATAATGAGAAATGCATCTGAAAGTCTAACAGAGACTCAATATTATTTCTATACAAAAATTAGGGTAAATTTATAACGAGTAGACAATACAGTAGATAATAGCTAAGCAAGATAAACATTGATGCTTACCTGAGAATGACAAAGTCCAAATGATTTTATATTTAATTTAATGATTATTTTGGTACCATATAATTAGAATCTTGTTTTTCCTTTTCTGTATTTTAATCTTATTGCTTGATTTGTCTCTGTGAGGGAAGGCCTGTTCCATTTAGATATAATCAAGTCAGGATCATAGAACTATAAATACTTACAGTTTGAAAATATTTCATTTTAAATTTATATACCTTATCGGTCTGTTATGGAGACAAACAAAGTTAATGCACTTAAAATACCTGAAACAGTGTATGGCAGGTAGTAAGTATATGATAAGTTTTACATGATGATGATAATGATGATGGTGATGAAGATGATGACGGTGATGATCTAGCTTGGTATTTCAGAAAGATTCGACTACTTGGTTATAAAATAAGAAAAGAAAATTGTTCAGTGATTTTTTTCCCCCAAAATATCTCTCATTTAATACTAACAGCTGCTTTGTGAAATAAATATTAGTTGAAGCCTTATTTTACAGATGAGGATGCTAGGCTCAAGAATATAGCTTGCTGATAGTCTTTCATGGCATGTGATAGTCTAGTCCCAGTAACTGTGTCTTTAATTTATGTACTTAATACTGAATCCAAGAATTTGAAATAAAATTATACACAGGGTCAATTAACAAACACTACTAGAAATGAAGAAGAATTTTATTTCATAGCTACGATGTCATGTAAGTGAAAATTTCGACCACTGGAGTGATTAATGAAAAAGTTGGCAAGACTAAGTCTTATTGATGTATCACTATTCCTAAAGTTACACCCTTTCCCCCCAGATTTATATAAAAATGAAGCTGAAAGAATGGCCATAGGTCAAAATCTTTTTTAAAATTTTGATCCCCTTCACAGATTATGTGAACAATAAACTTCACCATATTGTCCATCAGAAACTCAGTCATTAAAAAATGTAATATCTTACTTATTATGTTTAGCTGAAAAAGATTGCTTGTCCAGGATTGGCAAAAATTTCATATATTTCCCTTGGTCCATGCTTATGCAAAGATTGCTATTCAGCCATAACACTCATTTCCAGTAAGCCAATATATAATTTCTGAATATCTCAACATATATTTCTGTTCATACAATCAATGGATCCATGGTAAGTAGACTGCAGTTCTCTTCCCATGCCTTCTCTCTCTCTTTTTCCTAATGGCAAGACCTTGATGCCAGCCCCTATGGAAAGGTGCATATAAAATCTATTAACAGCTCCAAGACTATCTTCAAAATTTCCACGTGACAAGGCAACACTTACAATGTCAGTAGTCATTGACAGTAACTCTTGGTTTTAGATATTAACTGTTACTCATGAGGACTCCTCTAGGTCTTTCTCTCTCTGAGATCATTCTAGGTCTTCAAACATCTCTCAACTCAATCTTTAAGCATCACGTTAGGAGTGAAGATAAGAACAGAATACCTCATAACTCTTGGAAATGAGCCTTTGTCTTACAGTTTCATGGAATGTGGTATACTACGTTTAGCTTTGTGGTGCTTGCAAAGTAACTGGCTAACCACTTTTAAACTTCAGTGTGTTCATGATTTATTTTTTAAGAACAGAGTGGATTCTATTTCACATGCACATTTGGATTTCCTTCCTTGAGTGGGTGAAAAATAGATGATATTAAAGCAGGGGTTCACAGAATTGCATACAATCCATCAATCTATGTCCAGACCTGTCTGTATGATCTGCAACATCTGGTAAAACAAAATTTGAGACAAACTATAGTTTTGTGGAACTCTTTTAGGGGATCAAGAACTTTTTTGTTTGTTTGGTTTTGTGCTTGGGAAGATTTGTGTTAGTTATTTTTTGTATTAAAGTTTTTATTTATTTGAATAATTGTTGTAGGAAAACCTTAGTCATTTAAAACTAAAGCACTGGGGCACCTGGGTGGCTCAGTGGGTTAAAGCCTCTGTCTTCGGCTCAGGTCATGATCCCTGAGTCCTGGGATCGAGCCCCGCCTCAGGCTCTCTGCTCAGTGAAGAGCCTGCTTCCCCCCCTCTCTCTCTGCCTGTCTCTCTGCCTACTTGTGATCTCTGTCAAATAAATAAATAAAAATCTTAAAAAAATTAAAAAAATTAAAAATAAAACTAAAGCACTTCAGCACTGGACTTCTTTCTCTTTGAAAAAAAAAGTAATACGTTGACTTGTTAATTGCCATTATTAAATAGTAGTTATTGTTTTAAGTAGGTTCTTCTGAAATCTAAGCTTTGCTGGCTGCAGCACCTGCCTAAGATACAAATATTTTCCAAGTACTCTGTGTTTCTTTGGGGTGCAATTATTGGGTTACCAACAGTGGCCTACTCTGTATTTGAAGCCTAGCATAGTCTATTGTTTTCCTTAGGTCCTTTACCACTCATTTAGCCATCCTTCCTGAGACTTCAGGTGAAGAATCATCAGTCCCTCTGAGTGCTAGTCAAAATAAAATAACTACAAGACATCTAGTAAAACAAGCACAGATTACTATTCAAATACTCATCATTCTTTTTATGTCATATAGAAATATTTATGTAAATCAGTTTTCAGTAGATGTATTTATTATTGGTTATTTATGATTAATGAGCTTGGATGAATTTAATTTATAAACATTATTATCACTAAATATCTGTTTCTTGTGTTTAAATCCATTCTGTAGATCTTGAGAAGAGTCAACAGACATTTTATAGGCACAAAAGAACATATGTGTGTTCTACCTTGAAGAACATACATTTTTAAAAAATTCTTCTCAATTTATACATTCCAAAAAAACAAAGAGAGCACACATTTATTTGGAAAAATACTACAGAGTGAAGTATTTTGTATGCATATTTTAATCTCAGCACTGGTCCAAGAAATATAATTGGTATTAAAGATAACTTACTAAAAGGTGGAAGCAGGCTTTATTTATTTAATTGAAATCTGGTTTTCTGGGGGGGAAAAAAATCTGCTTTCGAGTACGGTCTGCCTTCTCTCTTGTAGTTCCTTCACATAATCATCTGCCAATTTAAAAACTGCATAGCATGGAATTAATTATGTAAATTTTAACAGCTGATTATAGGGAGACAAAAAACAAGATTATTTTCTAGTAAGATTATAAGATGGAGATTCCTAATTGCTGGACAGCTGTCATCATTAGGATTTATTCAAATAGCTAACTAGCCCAAACCAATAAGCAGAAACAGCAGCTGCAAACTGACACACACAAACACACACACACACACACACACACACACACACACACACATTATAATAGATTATTTCTAAATATTTCTAATATTTCTAATATGATTAGAAGTATGCCTAATCATACTTCTCAGACAGTTACACATTAGAATCAACAAATGAAACTTTTTGGGCGCCTGGGTGGCTCAGTGGGTTAAGCCGCTGCCTTCGGCTCAGGTCATGATCTCAGGGTCCTGGGATCGAGTCCCGCATCGGGTTCTCTGCTCCGCGGGGAGCCTGCTTCCTCCTCTCTCTCTCTCTGCCTGCCTCTCTGCCTACTAGTGATCTCTCTGTGTCAAATGAATAAATAAAATCTTTAAAAAAAAACAAAACAAAACAACAACAAAAAAAAACAAATGAAACTTTTACAATAATTCAGTATACAAAGTCCATCCCAAAACAACAGAATCAGATTATCTGAAGGTGGGTTCCAGAAATCAGTATGGATTCAGAGATTTCCAGATGATTCTGATGTAATGTACCATAGATATACATATTAGATAGTTAAATAGATAGTATATGTAACATATATGCTATATATACATGCAACTTAAGTAATTAAGAATATATATATATATATTTAATATTAATATAATAAATCAGCAAAACATGCATTATTACCCTTTCAGTCCTGGCCTTTAAGAAACTAGACTTGGGGTGCCTAGGTGGCTCAGTGGGTTAAGCCGCTGCCTTCGGCTCAGGTCATGATCTCAGGGTCCTGGGATCAAGTCCTGCATCGGGCTCTCTGCTCAGCAGGGAGCCTGCTTCCTCCTCTCTCTCTCTGCCTGCCTCTCTGCCTACTTGTGATCTCTCTTTGTCAAATAAATAAATAAAATCTTTAAAAAAAAAAAAAAGAAAAACTAGACTTGCCATGAACTTTTTTGCTTCTTCACACATTCCTTCAGCTCTCTCTTCACTTTTATTTAAGTATTTAGCATTCAATAAATAACTTGTGTTTTACAATGATAATATACCTATAGTTCCCTTTGTGAATCAATGTAAAAAAACTTGTTTATTCCTAAAAATTATTCTGTTCTTTTTTGTTTTATAAAACAAAATAATTCAAACATTACTATGTATTAAATTTCCTTATTACGAATTGATCCATAGTATTATTACCAACTCACCTGATAGGAAAGATCACTAAGACCCAAGTTAAAATTCAAATAAAAATTGTTTAACAGTTAAGTAAGGGTTTTTTTACTATGAAGTTTTTTCAATAAAATCAAATAATGATTGAAGTTAAAAAAAATCAGAAAAATATTGCACTAAAGGAAATTGGCCAATAATTCAGGAGCATAAAGAAATAATTAATCATAAATTCAGTATTATTTATATCAAATTATCATTGCATAGATGACAATATGTTAGAACTTTGCTCTTGCAAGATTATTCTGCTTAACAATTTTTCCAGATGTATTTTGATCTATGTTGTAGTGTCATAAAAATAATTGATTGTCCTGTTGTCAAAATTATTCTAGCTCAAAAGGCTATTTCCTGTGTACATGTGTGTATATGTGTGTGTACAGTCATCTTTTTAAGTTGATAAAAATTATCTCAGGACAGCTATCTTAACACAATATTTGATATTTTGGGATTTCTGGCATCAATTGACATAGTAACCTGTTAAAATTAAAAAATACAATAGGAGAAAGTAAGAAGAAGAAAGCATTACAAAAACTGGGAAATGATACCATTTCTAGGCAACAATCAGTACTTGAGAAAGGTCCCTGGGCCTGGATGACATGCGTTCAGAGGATAAGGGCAAAAAATGATTTTCTAATTTGATTATGTTTTTTCCCCAAAAAAACAAGACTGTGACAGTTACCTAATACCTATAATGGCAGTTAACTTTAAGGGTTAGAAGCTTTTTTTTCTCTTTTATAGTAATCAGAAACTAATCTCCACAGTGGTAGTCTATCATTTCCCATACAGCAAAAAATTTCACATCTCTAAGTAAACAAGCAAGCGTTAATAATGAAATCATCCTATTAGCAAACAGCTACACCAAAATAAACATTTTCATTGTGTATTGGTTAGCAACAAAAAGACCTACAACTTAATGGCTTAGATAAGTTATAACTTTTTTTAATCTTTTTTACTAATGGTCCAGAGGAAAAAGGGAAGTCCAGGTGGTCAGGCTGCTCTGAACCAGGGAGTAACCCAAGAACCAACAATGTCTGTTTTGTTTTGTTTTAAGATTTTATTTATTTATGTGAGAGAAATAGCGTGAGAGAGAGATTAAGAGAAGGGGGGAAAGGTGAAGGGTGAAGCAGACTCCAACTGAGCAGGGAGCCCACGGCTGGACTAGGACACTGGGTTCCTGACCTGAGCCTAAGGCAGATGCTAATCCACTGAGCCACCCAGGCACCCACTTCTGTTATTTTTATCTAATTTCTGACAACCCCTAGGAGTATTTCCCCAATTCATTGGAACTAAATTGGTCCACATGAACTATGTTGACAGTTCAGTGTCTGGGGCAGGAACATTAGAATTCTCTTTAAGGGCATAGTCACACGGTCATACTGAGTTGCAAAGGAGACTGGAGACTGTGATTTCCTGTATCACCGGTTGTATACCTTATTAAAACATGGGAGAATTTTACTATAAAATGGAGAATCAGAGTATGAGTATTGAGGGGTGGTTACCATTCCCTTTCATACATATAATAATTTCCTAAGGAACTGTTAAGGGGCATGCATTGTTGATTCATTTCAGATATTAATATATCTAAACTTTCATTCCTAAGCTTGCTATTTTCCTTGTTTCTAATCAATGAGAGCACCAGAAATTTTCTCTGTAGTAAGTTCTGAAAATTTCTGACTCAAAATTAAAATTAAAATTAATCTTCCTTGCAATTTCATGATACTCTTTCCTTCCTTTCCAAATTAAACAAATAACTTACTTCAGCATTTCTTATTTTACTTACAGTTTCAAGTACTCTCTTTACTTGAGTGGATTCTGTTCTGCATCCTCACCATAGTCCATTATTCTTCAGCTTTCATTTCTGCTTTGCCATTTCTTGTTTCTTATCCCTTTGTCTTTTTCCCTTCAACTTCACTATCTAATTATAGTTTTTTAACTAGAAAATAGTTCAGTTGGATTACTAGTCACTCTAGACTCAAGTAGAAGCATTGTTAGAATAAATATATTGGTTGTTTTTTTTTAAGATTTTATTTATTAATTTGACAGAGAGAAATTACAAGTAGATGGAGAGGCAGGCAGAGAGAGAGAGATAGGGAAGCAGGCTCCCTGCTGAGCAGAGAGCCCGACGCGGGACTCGATCCCAGGACCCCGAGATCATGACCTGTTTAAACTCTTCAAGCTCTTTACTTGCAACTATTAGATGATATGGCCACAGAATTATCTATACAATTTTCTTATTGATAATGATTTTTTTACCATCAGTATTCTTGCTTTTATATTTCCTTTGTCTTGTGTAATCACATTCAAATTATATGCACTTTCATAGAAGACACATTTGCTACTGATTACATGTCTTTAACAATTTATGTATTATTTAACGTCCAACTTCTCATAATATCTGGGGTAACTTCTAAATTTCCAACTATTAATTTTCAAACAAAGAAAGCAAACATTAATTGAGCAGCTAGTATGTATCAAGAGAATGTCTCCCAATAATTCATAATCAAGAAGAAAATGGTACAAAATAAAATACCAGTACAAAGGTTAAAATCATGACGTAACAGGCTGTAAATGCACTGCAGAAGATGAGAATGTAACCCTAGATCTGATGTGATGAGAATGACACTTTGTCTCTGTGGTCTTCCTCCTCCGCAATAAAAGTAGAGCCCTGGGGCACCTGGGTGCCTCAGTGGATTAAAGCTGTGCCTTCCGCTCAGGTCATGATCCCAGGTTTCTGGGGATGGAGCCCTGCATCAGGCTTTCTGCTCAGCGGGGAGCATGCTTCCCCCTCTCTCTCTGCCTGCCTCTCTGCCTACTTGTGATCTCTGTCTGTCAAGTAAATAAACAAAATCTTTTTTAAAAAAGTAGAGCCCCTATATAATCTTAATTAAAGTATCAGACAAACCCCACGTGAAAGATATTCTACAAAATAGTTGAACACCATTCCACAAAACTGTAAAGGGATTAAAAACAAGGATAGTCTGAAGACCTGTCACAGCCAAGGCAGCACAAGAGTGGCAGGAAAAAAATATTCTAAGAGGAGATGATGATGATGATGATTATTATTATTATTAGGTTGAGTTTTTAAGGAATGAAAGTTACACAGCAGACAAATAGGATGATGGGGGAAAAGGTGTTTTGGGGCAAGGCAAAACAACTAACAAAGTTCCAGACATATGGAAGAACATAGCATGTTCATGGAATTTAAAATAGTTCCCCATGGCTGAAGAAAATGTGCTTGGGTATGTACAGTAAAATATAATGCTGGAATATTACACTGGGACCAAATGAAAGAGAACCTCTGTGTCAGGCTATGAGATTTCAATTATTCCTGAACACCGTGGAGAAATTTTACTTGGAAATACCAAGGGACCCATATACTTAGATTTCATTTATTTTTATGAAGAATGAATTGGGTATGCAGAAGTGATTAAAAGCAGGAAAAGGGAATGGGAGGCTATTGATATGATTCAGGAAAAAGAAAATACAACCTCAAATATGACAGTAGGGAGGAGAATGAAGGGCAGGCATATATTGGAAAGAATATGTAACATTATTTTTTGAATAATCACTTTTGAAAGTAAACAAGAAAGAGTGATCTTGGCCATTTTTCAGGCTTTACTGACTGGCTTGGGGAAGATGTTATTAATTGAACAATGGAATAGAAGAAGAACCAAAAATTTGGTGAAAATAAGCCAGCATCTTGGAATATTTTAGAATGTTGTATGACACCATCAAAATAGGTGGGTTTTGAAGGTACCATACTAATACAAAGTGTGACTTCTGGTTCAAGTGCACATTAGCTCTGGGATCTCAGGTGGCTAATTTGTGCCCCATGATACATTTTCTCATTTGTAAAATGGAAATGCTATCACCACTGAGTACTCATGAAACTTAGAAATAATATATGCATAAAGTCAACTCAGTGTTTTCCCTAACATAAGCAAGCAATAATTAGTAAAAAAGAGTTACTTGTTAGACTTATCAATAAGACATATAGGTGAGTTAAAGCCAAGAAGAGTAGATGGACTATGAAATTTACCACTTTGAGTCATTAAAACATAGATATTTGAAGTCATGGATGTAAATATAACCGTAGGAAATACATCATCTCCTCAGGTCTCTTTACAGAGTGTTCTCAGTGAATTTTAAGTAAGTCCGTATTCTAATCCTATCATATTTCAATTCAGATTTTATTGACCTCTTTTCAATGTATAGATATGGAGAATTGTATATAGCTATGGGTAGGTAAAAGGAATTTGGGACCTCTACGTGAAGTGTAAGGTAAACCAATCTTACCATTAAACTATCTGGTTGACAACTCCACGATTCCACCATCATTCTGCCAAAACGACCCTTGTCAGCAACTTGTAGCTTAATCTAATGAACATTTTTTTCAGTCTTTTATTTACTTGAATTATTAATAGCCATTTCTATTGTTAACTAATTCCTCCTTATAAGACTTTTATCTTCTCTTCTGGAACAACATACCATCCTCATTTTCCACTATCCCCTCTTATCTCTCCTTCTCTTTTGTTGTTGTTGTTCTTCTTCTTCTTCTTCTTGTTGCTCTTGTTTTGGAAGAATAAATCCAGACATTAAATTGCAGAGTTTACTAAGGCTTAACTATATAACTCATTGTATAAAAGTTCAAATATTCCCATTTGAATAGACCCGTCACACATGAAATACAGGAAGACACAAGGAGATATCACAAGATATCATCTAGCACCATTCAGAATGGCAGTTATCAAAAACAAGAAATAACAAGAGTTGAAGATGTGGAGAAAGGGGAACTATTATTCCCCTTGTTGGTGGTAATGTAAATTAGAGCAACCCCTGCAGGAAACAGTATTGAGGTTCCCCAAGAAATTAAAAATAGAGATACCATATGATGCACTAATTCCATTACTAGGTATTTATCCAAGTGGGGGGAAACACACAAATTTGGCAAAAATGTATAAGCACCTCTGTGTTTATTGCAGCGTTATTTATAATAGCCAGTATATAGATCAACCCAAGTATTTATCAATGGATGAATGAAGATATTTTACACACACACACACACACACACACACACACACACAGTGAAATATTACTCAGCCATGAAGAATGAGATCTTGCTATTTGTAACAATATGGATGATCAAGAGGGTATTATGCTAAATAAAATGAGTCAGACAGGGAAAGGCAAATACCACATGATTTCACTTATATGTGGAATCTAAAATGCAAAACAAAGTCTTAAATACAGAGAACAAACTAGTGGGTGCTAGACGGGGGGGTGGTGATGGATAAACTAGGTGAAGGGTATTAAGAGATACAAATTTCCAGTTACAAAATAAATAAGTTACGAAACTTAAAAGTATAGCATAGGGAATATAATTGATAATATTGTAATAACATTGTGTGGTGACAGATGGTGACTATGTTTATTGTGGTTAGTACTGATTAATGTATAGGAAAAAAAAAAAGAAACATGGCAAGATAATTCAATTCACATTTTTGGCTCAAAGGAGAAAACCAAAGTTATATTTCCTCTAATAGACATATTGTATATACTAGCAAAACCTGGGTATCTGCTTCCTACTTACCATCTCTGAAATCCCTATCCACTTCTTTCTATATCCACTGAAGTCTCCTAAATTAAAAAAAAAAAAAAAAGTGCCTGAAGTATTTAAATAAGTTAAAAAGAGCAAGTTCCCAGTTCCCCTATACTCAGGTTCCCCTATTACCAATATATTAGATCAGCATGTTTTATTTGCCACATTTAATGCACCAGTATCGACATACTATAATTAACCAAAGTCTATATACTTTATTCAGATTTCCTCATTTTTTCCAGATGTCTTTTGTCTGTTTCGGGATACCATATTATATTTATTTTCCTTAAGTCACTCTTGACTCTGACAGTTGTGCAGACATTCATTGTTTTTAGTGACTTTGTCAGTACTAAGGAGCACTAATCAGATACTCTGTAGAATATACTTCCATTACAATGTGTCTGATTGCTGTCTGTACAATTATGATTATAATGTGCATGTTTGTATATGTGTGTTTTGGGAGAGATAAAAAAGCTCAGAGGTAAAGTGCCATTCTTACCACATCACATCAAGGGTACATATTGTGAACATAACTTATCAATGTCTATATTGGCCTTGATGACCTGGCTGAGTTAATGTTTGTCAGATTTTTTCACTATAGAGTTACTCTTCTTTTTCCTCCCTTTCCATACTATATCGGTCGGAAGGAAGTCACTGTATGTAGCCACCACACAGGGAGCTGGGAGTAATTTTCCTCCTGAGATTAAAATATTTATATAATTGTTAGAAATTTTTATGCATAGAAAATGTGTCTCTTTTTTTTTCCTATTTTTTTTACTAAATTATTTAAATCAGTATGGACCCATGTATATTTATTTTATACTTTGGTTTATAATCTAGTATTATTTTATTAATTGTGTTGCCACCTTAAGCCAATTGTCCCACCTTAAGCCAGTTTAGCCCCTTCTGTTGGCTCCTGTGTCCTTTTGACATAACCCATTATTATGTTTTTGAGAACTTTCTTTCTGTCATTGAAAGATGATTCAGGGTCTTGTCTATTTCCAGCTCCAGTCCTAGAACTAGCTTATCCATCCAAATTGTTCTGGTTCCTTTAATTGTAGAAAGATATTAGAAATCAAGATCTGAGGGCTGAAGATATTTTTTTCTCTACTGGAGTGTCATTACTTCTGGGCCCTCTCAGTGGACAGAACAAAGGAAAATATGCATATTTATTAACCCATGTATATACACATACCTATAAAATATTTCTATATGTACCATGTTTTGTTAAGTTTAGGATAGGTCTTCAACTCTAATCCATCCATTACCACATGGTTAATTCTAGCCTCATCCCCCTGTTTGTCTATAAATTACCACTCCAACAGTGAGAAAACCTCATTTCCATCATCCACAATCTATTAATTTTTCAAGATATGTACAGTAACATCAGAATCTTTAATTTCTGTCTTTGTGGGAAAAACTTTTACCAACTGGAGTACATTGTATATAGTTTATTTTGCCTTTAGTTTTATAAACTCTACTTATTTCTTAAAGTTACTTGGGAGAACATTTTTCCTCTACCACTTCACTTCTCCATTAAGGAGTTTTATACATTTGAAATACAAATAGATTGCTTTCTCACAGTTTTTATTCCATATTGGGATTTCTTGACCTTTTAAATGACTTAAAAAAAAAACAACAAAAAAACAAACCCTGCATATGTTAAGGTTCACTTTGGCCTATAAAGTTTTATGAGTTTGAAAACTATATATAATTACGTATCCACCATTAAAATATCCTACACAATATTTGTACTGACCTAAAATATCTGCTGTTCTTCATCTGTTCAACCTCTGTATCTCTGCAGCCACAAATCTAACATCTCTATACTTCTGTCTTTCCCAAAATGTTATGTCAATGGAATATTAGAATATATGTCCTTCAGACTGGCTTCTTTCACTGATCAATATGCATATAAATTCATCTATATCTTTGCATATCTTGATAACTAATTTTTTAAAATCAAGAATAGTATTCTATCATATGGATTCACTTCAATTTATCTATCCATTCACCTGTTAAAGAACACCTTGCTTATTTCTTAAACTTGTTTTTCACCCAGCCCAAGTATTTTTTCAGTATGAAAACCCCATGCAGTCATGACCATCCACATATAAGCCCTATAATTGTCTGTTTTCTTAGGTTCTAGACGCACATAATTATAGTAAACTCTTGACTCCAGTTTCTATATTTCTCTGGTATTATTAAGATCTTTGCTTTCTGCAAATAGTTAATAGTTAATATAATAGTTAAATTCTATATCTTAAGCATTCTTTCTTAAGAAGCGCCATTTCTACTTAAATTTATAGAATTTAAGATGAATAAAACAAAAGCAAAGGAAATGAAAACACACTGAGCCCAAATATGTCATACCTAGAATTATCTTCTTGGCTATTTTATGAGATACCGTTGTTCCTCTTTGTAACAATGATACGACTGACTTGCTTCTGTTGTAATTTTAATGTTTCAAATATTTTTCATCCCCTTAAAAGTACATTTTGATGAAAGGAGAGTAAGAATCAGGGAGGAGTTAAAGATACCTCTGTAAAATTTAATACAGAGTCATGTCAAATCTTAAAGCAGAAATGAAATGATAGAATGACAGCATGAAATTTCCTTTTTAATGGCACCACCTCATTGCGCATCTTTAGAAGATGAAAATAATAGTGTTAGCTGAACAATTCTGGAGTTATATTTTCGCCAAAGAAAAGTTCTATACACTTTCAGTCTACTTATTATATTCTATGATGTACAATTCCATCAGTTTGACTAATGAAATTTTAGTTAAATTTAGATAATGCTTTGATCTTTATCACACAAGGAAATTTAAGTAACAAATTCTTTGCCTTGCTTCTTTTGAAAATCTAAACTTGGAGAAACCACAAAGAATGATTGGGAGAATATTTTATTGCGATGTTTGATACTCAAATACTTCTAAGTAAATAAGCATCTTTAATGTATTATTTTGCAATATTTTTCAAGTATTGAGAAAAATAAATCTATTTCCTAATGGAGAGTTCATTGTATATATTCATGTCAAATCACAGGATCTTATAAAACTACTATCATATAAAACAATATTTTTCCTAGAGAATAGGTTTATTTCTAGGACTATATGATTAGTATAATATACTCAAATCAGATGACAAACACCTGAGGATTTCATGAACAATGAAAGATAAAGTTATGATACACTGACTCTGGGTCATTGTTATAAATTACCATTTTCTCTAAGTATATTAAAGTGCTACTGTGAGTGCTATATAGAATGAGAATCCATGAGTGAATTCTCTATATACTATATACTAGTCACTAAAAACTGATTGCCTATCTTAGTAGGATTAATAATAACAGATAATATGACTTGATATAAAACCTAGTAGAAGAGTGTAGAGTGAAGAAACTTTTTTGTATGGGATATCCTGGTGAGCATAATTTGTCTTTCTTCAAAATATCTTGTTATATTTCCCATAAATGGAAATGATAAGGAAACTGCATATAGACAAATCACTTAAGGGCATATAAGAGAAGGATTAGATAAATATACATTTCATGGAAGAGGATAATTTTTAGTGTCATGATTTTGAAAGAATAATATATATTATATATTAAATCATATATATGATTAAAAGAATAATACTTATTATATATTGTGTGTATATATAAAATAGGGCTATATTTAAATTTCTAGTGTATAGAGACTAAGAAATTTTAGACATAAAATACAAAGCTGGGGATGCCTGGGTGGCATAGTCAGTTAAGCATCTGCCTTCAGCTAAGGTCATGACCCCAGGGTCCGCTTTGGGCTCTCTGCTCAGAGGGGAGCCTGTTTCTCCTTCTCCCTCTCTCTCTGTTACTGCTCTGCCTACTTGTGTGCTCTCTCTCCCTCAAATAAATAAATAAATAAATAAATAAATATGTGAAAAACCACAAAACTGGAAGCAGTTACAGTATCTGAAAAGGTCATTTCTAATGTAGCAGGTGATATTTGAGGGAACTATATGTAAGCAGTAAGACTGCAGTACTGTGCAGCACTTGACCTTACCTTGCATTTTTTTATCACTTGTGTGGCCGTTTAGTATAGCACCCTTGTGAGACAGCATATGCTAGATAAAGAGGTTAGAAAAGTCAGAAGTTACTTTTATTTTGGACCTGAACAGCACACAAAAGATGGGATATGTAGACTAATAGTAAGATTTTTTTTTTCAAAATGCTAGTTAAGATTCAGACAGTATAGTCTAGGAGTTAGACATTATATCAAGAACCAATAAATCAGCAAACATGAGCTGATGTGGGTCACTATATAATCTTA
This sequence comes from Mustela erminea, assembly GCF_009829155.1. Lineage (NCBI taxonomy): Eukaryota > Metazoa > Chordata > Mammalia > Carnivora > Mustelidae > Mustela > Mustela erminea. Next base: position 42,004,305 of record NC_045626.1, read on the forward strand.
AATAAAGCTAGAAAATTATAGCTGTCTGACTCAGGTACTCTGATTACTTTTCTCTGAAAAGTCTAAAGCAGAATCCTGTAAGTGAGAGAATGACTGGGAGCAGCTGGTTACATGAGGCAACTGTGGAGTGACTGAGGAGAGGTAGGTTATTTGATCGGGACTGTCTCCTTACTATTGTATTTGGGCCCTCCCTGGAGAATTAGGTATGGATTTGTACCTCAAACATAGGAGGTTTATTTTTTTGGTGAGGGGTGTAAAATATCTATAGCAGAAAAGAAATGGAAATTTTGAAAAACTGTTTTATGTTTAAAAATTAATCCAGGCTTTAAAAATCTTTGTAAGTTTCTTGCATTTCATTGCTTTACACACATTTCAATTGAGAGTGAGGCATGGCCTTATGAATGGGGGATTAGAACCTTTGTGAGAATCATCTAGAATCATATATATTTGGAGTATTGGCTGTGAGAATCATGATAGTTTCATCTAAGTGCACCTCTTCCGTGCCCCCAAATTGTCAAAGAATGGATTTTTATGTGGGATGATGTTCTGGGAACAAAGCAAAGAGAATGCTGGTAAGAAATACTAAACATCAAACCATGGCTCTTTGCACATTTACCAATGTCAACATTTTTTTTGTTATGTTCATCCCTAAAGTCTTAATTAGTTTTAAGAAAAAACACTTTAGGGATACTAATATGTATAATTTTCACAGGAATTTTTTAAGGACCAATCTTTTATTTTTTTCTTCCATTTTAAAGTGGGTAAAACAGATAGCATTTTATATGCTTTCTTATTGAGTCTGTGCATAATTTAATGAAGTAGTTAAAATATATTTGATCAAAATCACGTCATAAATACATACTCTAATTATAGTTTATCCTCATCCTCTTTCATCTTATAAATATTATACATTTTCTACCTTCTATTAACTAAAAATAGAATTACATGCTAACTGCTGGCCAATTAGTTTTAGAAGTATGATGTATTTTAACCTTCACTGAAGACGTAGGGAAAATTTGATAATGACATAAAGGAAATTTAGTGGAGTTATTTCTAATTCTTCACAAGTGATTAACACTTATTTCCTCCAAAGCAAAATAACAAATTTGTATATATTTAACTAATAATACCACACATTTTATGCTTTATAGGTAGCATAATTTTAGTGAAGCATTACATCATTACCCATTAAACAAGGACTACTGATTATCTCCTTTTTATAACTTAATATGAATGAATGTATTAGTTATATTATATCTTCATCATTTTGATGTTAATCTTCCCTAAGAGGTTTAATCATTTCTAAGTGTTTTCCATAATATACCATTAACATCATATTTTAAACTAAAGAAAGTGGAGTTATACCATTTCTGAGAAAAAGTATGTCTGATTTTACTGATTGAGATAAGCTTTGCTAATCAATTTGTATAGCAAACACTTTTCACAAATTGAATAAACTAACTGAAATTCCCTGCTGTTAACTACCATATTAAAGTCAATGAAATTTTATCAAAAATACTGTATTGATGAAAGTATATTGAAATTAACAGTGTGTTCCATTTTTTTCAACTGTGTCCTGGTATATTCAGTCAAAAGTGGTGGTAACTTTACATCCATGAAAAAGAATAGCAGGCATAATTAATAGTTATTTGGCAAACCTTGGTAAAGCAATTTTCTTTTTTATAAACCAAAACTAAATGACTCCAAGTAACTTGATAAAATATGTTTTTCATCTTGGTGGTTTTAAGTTCTCTAAAAATTTTAAATCAAAATCTGATCAGATTGTCAACTGATAGATTTTTCAAAATAATTTTTAGCAATAGATTTTCATGCAATTTTGAGATTATAAATCAAAAGGAATTCAAATAAATATATGACACTGATTTAACAAAACAATCTGTGAATGAACTCTGAAAAAAAAAAGTAAAAGTTCATGGAGACAAATGTGACAATATTTTAGAAACAGAGGTCAGCAAGTATCAGAAAGGACACCAAGCATTCTCTAACCCTCTGGGGCCAAATGACTATGAAACATGACTATTTAGTGATTAAACCCAGACTGTTATCCATAAAGGTATATGCTATGAAGCCCATTAAAATTTTATATCTTGTTTTGTATGCTGTTCATGCTAGGGTGAAGAGATGTCTTGTCATTATTCTAAGACAATTCACACATTTTTGAATAATTGATTTACAGACAATAAAGTTATAAATCAATAATTTAGAAACCATTTTTATTGATTTTTTACTTTTTTAAAAATTTCATATTTGCAAAGATAATAGAGAGTTCTTATATCCCTTCATCCATTTCTCTGTAATATTAGCATCATACTTTACTATTGATGTGGGAAACAAAGGCAGAAGAAAAGTTATTAAACTGCCTTATTACCTAGAACCCACTGACAAGTCCCTGAAACAGGCAGAGTGACATTCCTCCAAGGAATGCCTCAATGTTAATACTTTGCTAAGGGTAATCCGAGCTTGACCAACCCCCAACCCCAACCACAATCCTGTAATTCTACTTTAACTTATAAAAATTCCTTTGGAAACTTTGCTCTAAACCCTCCAAGATATGTGCTGGCAATCATCCCCAAGCATATAGCCCACCGATATACATCTGAAGGGTCTCATGACTAATGTTTTATTAGACGCTAATAAATGACCTTTCCAACAATAGCTAGCCCCTCAAGGTCCTGGAAAACTTGCTTCCAAAATTCCTGAGAGACTTCACTATCCCTAAACCCCCCACCTTGAAAGCATATAATGGGCCATTTCTCACAACCCTGGGGCAGGAGCTCTTTCCCACGGGTCCTGTCCCCTGTCCCCACGCTTTAATAAACCATTTTGCACCAAGACTTCTCAAGAATTCTTTCTTGTCATTGACTCCAGGCTCTACTCCACTGAACCTCACTTATATTCCAAAACTTTATCATTAGGGCACATTTGTGCAACTACGAAACCAACATTTGTACAGCACTGCTAACTGAAGTCAGGTTTTATTTGGATTAAACCAAACATTAAGTCATTAATGTTCTTTTACTTTTCCAGGATCTCACTTTGCATGTAGTACCTCACTTCCTCTTATTCTTTTGTGGTTTATCATACTTTTGTTGTTGTTGTTGTTGTTTTGTGGGGGTTTTTTGGGTGCAAAATGATGATTTATTAAACAAGGGACAGGGCCCATGAGTAGAAAGAGTTGCTGCCCCGGCGTTGTGAGGGGTCGCTGATTATATTATGGGATTGGGGGAGGTAAGGAAAAAAAGAGGTTTCAAAAGAAATTTCACATGCTAAAGAGGACCTATAAAATACCTGAGGCCTTGCCCTTGTCAAGTTAAGGTTGTTTTTCCCCTTTAGCAATGCATTAACATCAAGATAATTGGGAGATTCCTGGAATAACATCACACATGTCCCACCCAGGAGTGGGGCACGTTGCTGGGTGTCAGCTTGTGCTTTGTCTTCGGCTTGCCTTCTGTTCCCTTATCATTTCCCCCAGAACAATATTCATCCTTAAATCTTTAAAGTTGTTGAAGGTAGTTTATCATAATTTTTGTCTTCTTTTTTTAAATCTTTTTTTTTTTTTTTTTTTTTTAAGAATCTTGACAGTTTTGAGCAGTACTAGTCAGATGAATACATCCACATTTGAGTTTGTCTGCTGCATATCTCATGATTAGCCTGAAGCTATATGTTTGGAGAAAGAAGGCCACAAAGATGAAGCTCCCTCTCATCACATCACATCATATCAGGGATCATGATTTATCATTGGTGACATTTAACTTGATCATTGGCTAAGATTTCTCTCTATAAAGTTACTGTTTTTCCCTTTTCCTACTCTCTTTCGTCACAACCTGTCCCTATGTCCAGCTCAGGCTTGGGGGCCAATAAAGAGATTAAGTTCTTCCTAATGAGGGGAGGTAGATTATCAACAGGTATTGTTTGGAATGTTTCCTAAAGAAAGGTTTGCTCCTTCTACTCTCATTTATTTACTGAAGTCTGAATACATTTTAATTGTAAGAGGTTATTTAGCCAGAGCCGCCCTACCTTGGTTGAATAGCCACTTTGTTGTTTATGCAGTAAAACTTAAATTGACCCTTCTCCCCCAGGGGAACTTACTTAAAAGCAAGTCTGGGGAAACTGGTCCCAGGTAACAAAGCTCAAATGCAAAGGTGGGTCAGGTCAGGTAGAGATAACAGCCCCAATGCAGGGATGAGTCGGGTCAGAGGGAGACATCCAATCAGTAAAATTGTGCATACTGTCTCCCTAGCTACAAAGAAGTGTGGGTCCCGCCTTTTGGGTACCAATTCTGACCAAGGTGATAGGCTAGTTCAAGTAGTTACTATGGGGTGAATTGTAATTCAATAGGCCATCTGTGTGGGACCTACCATGGCTGTGCAGCTTTCTCTGAGGGTTGCAATCTCATTGGCCACCTGTGTGTGGCCAGGCTCAACCACATGACCTTTACTCTATGAAAGTTAGTCTGTAAGGCACAGACCCGACCGGTCGGTTTGATGGTCTCTTTGATTCTCGATGCTTGGCGCGAAATAAAGCTTTGCTTGACCTTCGCTTTGTATCAGTCTCGCTCCTTTAATCACGGACCCATTCTTGGGGAATGTAACATTAATATTCTTTAATTGTATTTACACTCTCACTGAGGACCAACAACTTCATGGATGTGTGGCCTATGCAGGCCTAAAGGGCCTCATGCTCAAAAAGGCCCAACTTTAATTTAATGTCTGATGTTAAACTGTCTAGAAATTCTTAATTTTTAAACAATATGCCCCTCCCTTGTTTTTTGTTTGTTTGTTTGTTTTGCTTTGAGCCTCACAAATTACATAGGCAGCCCTGATATCATAAAAGGAAATCCATTTCTACCATTTGTAATGCTCATTAGCAAAAACCCAGGTATTGATAAGACATTAAAACATAAAGAGACAGAACTTGGAACAGCCCTCCTAGTAGTAATTTTAATCAATACCTAACTGAACTCAGTTCCTGGAGTTCAATTCTTGATAATAGCAACTGAATTATTTCAGATGACTTTGAACCAAGCAGAAAATATAACACAGACTACCACTATCTAGACCAACAAAGTTTAAATTAAAACATGGATTTTTCAAATCCTAATCTTTTGAAGTGTATAGTCCAATGCAATAATTTAAGTAGATCTTTTTGTTAAGTGCTGAATCCTCATATATTAATGTAATACATTAATCACATGTAATGTAATTACAATGCATATCATGTATTTGTTATTTACATTAATTACATATCATGTAATTACATTACATATCATGTATTTGTCATTTACAATTTCTTTTTGTTCACCTCTTCTCTAAGATAGTATCAGGGTGGTCCATATGAGTCTTGTGGCAAGACTTTGTTGTGGTGGTGCATAGGCTTCTCAGTTATCAATTGGCAATATAGCAGCAGAAAAATGTCTTTCATTCACTAGGTTCTTCTTTGTTAGGCTTCTTAACTCAGGAAGCCTACCTATTCATGCTGAGTCTACCTACAGCCCACCTGGAGTCTGCCACACCCTCTATCTGTATTGGGTCCCTTCTCCTTGCAATGCCAGCTTATTGTTTCTCAGGTTAGCTACTTTCTGGTCAACTCTGAGTAGAGGTAAGATATTGCAGGAAGTCCTAAAGCTCTCCAGGCTTCCTAAGAAGCAAGAGTAGTCCCAGAAGCAGAAGCATGGTTACCCTGTTTAATGGATGTGTACCGCAGTGCTGTCAGTTATTTTGGCACCAGAGGTCTAAAATGAGAGCAAGGTCGTGGGGGCAGAAACCCTAAATTATTCTTAACATTGTCCTCACTCATCTACCACAACACTGACCACTTCCTTCTCTCCTTTTTCTTTCTTTTTCACACCCTTAGAGTATCAGAAGCTTGTGCCCTTGGTTGACTGTAGTCTTCTAACTTGATCCTTACTGACACAAAAGGGAATTCTATGATCTGAGTCTTCCAGATTTAGCTTTTGCTGTGTTACTTGGAATCTGGAAGAATTTAGCAAACTTCTGTCTACCCAAACCCCGAATTCCAAGTTTTCCAGATTTTAAGGGTTGAAAACCCACTCTTTCCTTTCCTGGGGTAATCTACTCCCTGAGTATATAGGATGGTCTTAAAATTAGAGTTTATGAGTTTAATATTTTAACATATTATCTTCCTACCTATTATGTCAATAAAAACCTGTATGTATCAATATTTGGAAAACTTAAGTGTAAGACTGTATCATTATATGTTTGCAATTATATTTTCCTAATAACCTGAAACCAAGATAAAAATTAGAATTTTTGGATCCTCAGAGTTCCTTATCAAAATACAGTGCCATGGGGAAACCTGTCTCCCTTTGTCAATCATCCATTGATCCCTTTCTCTTTCCACTCATAATACCATCACCCACCACAGGACCTTGCCCACTATTTCAGCGTGAGTGTATAAGCTCAGTTTATATCTTGCAAAAAAAACTTGCACCCTGTAGACTACCTGCTCTTGGGGATGAGACACATTTGAAGAAGGTCAGACTGGGGTCTGCTAAAATATCAGTGAGGGTCTTCTCTTTGTCCAGGGGCAAATTTATGAGAGTCAAATCTTATACTAATGAAAGTAAAATATGGTCACTATCCATATAACTTCCAGAAGTAAGCAGTGTTAATAATTTGAAATATATTCTCCTAGTCTATATATAAATATACATATATACATATAATTAAATTCATATACAGATTTTAATATATGCATACACACACTTAGAATGAGGTAGCACATTTAATTTAATATAAAATACTATAGCATAGTATTTCAGTATACTGAATAGTTTTTTATATTACAATGGTATAGTATTTTGTAGTATACAGTTTATAGTACTGTAGTGTATAGCATTCATTTAACAGAATATCATAAGCATTTCCTTATCATTCATTACTGAGCCTTTAAAAGAGATTCTTTGTAGCTTCAAAATACTTAATTTTATTGAGGTATGCAACTTCTGTGATTTTTTGATTGGTGGACTTTAGGCCATTCCTTTTTTTTTTTTTTTTTTTTTTAGGCCATTCCAATTCTTAAAAATAGTGTAACCAACTGTCTTAGTAGTTCATTATGATAGGAAGAATCATATTGTACCAAACTATATGATCATCTATAATATGTATATACTGAAACTTACATTAATCAGAATTGTATTATAATTAAATTTTACCACTAGGGCATGTGTATCTACTTCATCCACTCTTTGCCAACTAGAAAAATAAATTTTATTATTTGATTTCTTTCTTTTTTTTTTTTAAAGATTTTATTTATTTATTTGAAAGACAGAGATCACAAGTAGGCAGAGAGTCAGGCAGAGAGAGGGGGAAGCAGGCTTCCCGCCGAGCAGAGAGACTGATGCGGGGCTTGATCCCAGGACCCTGAGACCATGACCTGAGCTGAAGGCAGAGGCTTAACCCACTGAGCCACCCAGGTGCCCCTATTATTTAATTTCTTAAAATTTATTTTTCTTTGATGAATACTAAGGTTAAATATACTTTCAATGTTAATCGAACATCTGCATGTTGCTGTTCATATCCTGCCTTTTGACTGAACCAGTATCTTAAATCTCTCAAAAATTTTATTTGTCAGGCTTGGGGATTATTAAGTGATTATTTTATCAAAACAACAGTCATTTGAATAGCATCAACACCAACTCCAATCATAAGCACTTAAAATTTCTAATAGTATTTAGTATGAGATAGAGTCTTGTTTAATGTTTTTTTAAGATATAAGTTGTAAATAGTATTTAAAAAAAGTTATAATAGCAACATCCTTAACTTTTAAACAGGATGATTACTTGTAGCTGTAATGTCTTTCTTTTACATTACTCTGTCTCCTTCATAGGAATTAAGCTATGAAATGATTTATATTCCCTTGAGAAACTTTCTCCTGATTTATTCACAAAATCCTGTCCTCCCTATGGTGACATCTTACATCTGTCACTCGTATTGCACCTCAGTAACAACTGATATAAGCTGGTGGTATCCACTTGCTCTTGAGTACAATATACATGCCTATTTCATGGGTGGTTAGGCAAACATTCTTCATCTACTTGTTTTTATCTTCCTAAGGAACTTCTACTGTTAAGTTCTTGCTAGGTTTTTTTAAATAACTATTTGTAATAAAGCTCAATATAAAGCATATTTTAAAACATAAATTTGTCAATCCCCTATAAATTAACACTTTAAATTAGTGATTTTGTTTTAGATCGAATAAGCACTTTCTTTTACCATTTTTAACTTATTTGGCTATATTTTAGCCAACATTTTAGAAGTTGAAGAGAAATATTACAGATATAAGAATCTGATAAAAATTTAGCGATTATACTTAAAGGGACAATAATCTTTTAAAGATTTTCACATAAGTCAACTGTAGAAATGCAAAATTCAGGAGTAGAAAAAGTGATGCAATAGAGATACAAAATAATGATTCTTCAAGTTAGCAAGATAATTAATGGAAATTGCTCAGCTGGTTAAGGTAACATGTATAATACTTAATAGACGATTGTGTTGTTTTTTATTCTTATTTTTATATTTTTTTCCAAGGTTAAAGACCATGACATTGATCAAATTAACAAGAACGTGAATATGGACTATTATCCAGTAGCACTTGCACATTTTCAATGATCCTCTCACATGTGTCTAGATTTTTTTTCTATCTGCAGTAATTAGAATGAAGCCATGGGATGGCTAGCTGGATAGAATTAACTGCATAGTTCATGGAGACCATTCAGTGGGGTAAATATTATCGACTTAAACCCACAATTTCAGCTTATTTATATCCAATTTTAAACAACAGGGGAAAATAAAAATAGAAAAATATCAAGTATATTATTTTATCCCTGAAAGTCATATCCATATCAGTTAAGTGATATTTATATGTTGTTTGAGTTCTCTTGTAAGTAAGAACAACATTCAAAGCCAATTTTGCCTTCTTTGCTATATGATAGATTTTGTAATATGTTGGTAAGAAGAAAAATCACATAAGTTACTATATGTTTTCTTCATACATAATTTTATTTTATGAGTGACATTTGTGTAGTCTCACAAGTAGGCATATAGAGGGTGCACTGGATAAATTAGTTTCAGATTTATGGACAAAATTTCTTCCACTGGTGAGTCATTATATTTTCAGGAACAATGGCTCTTAATGAGAACACATATGTTTATGCTAAATAACCGGTAACGCCAACTGAGGTGGCACAGTCACCTAACCATTAAGAAGATTGATTTTGCCTCAGTGTATCGCTTTGCAAAAGAAGTACCCTTCAGGTAAGTTGAAAAGTTATCAAGCATGTAGTTTAAATGAGCAGTGGCAATTCCAAGGGAGGCAGGGGAATTGTAACCCTGAAAAAACATTTCAACTCCCTAAAGACAAGCAGTAATCTATCAAAATAAAGTTGCCCACATTTTTTGACTATTGTTTTCCGTTGTCTTAATCTTTTTACCTACTTAATAACATTTGTTTAGAAAAACATACTTTTGTTTCTTTTAAACATGAGATATTTTGCCAAACAAGACTATACTATCTTCACTGTTCACTGGAAGGAGCGTTTAAATGTCATTTTCAGAATAATGAAAGCATATGCAAGAAATTCTGAATGTGCTTCAAGTGCAAGTGGTTTCAAAACTGTTATAAGTTATGTAATTATAATAATTTGGCCTTTCTGTAAGTTTATTGGCTTGTAGACTTCATCCACTGAAGCCCCTTGCACCTTCAAACACCATTTTTTACAGGAATAAGTCTGTTTGTGACCACTCCCTCTTTTGTTTTCAGTATTGTTTAACCTCCATATTCAGGGCCTTTGCAAATAAATCAGACATGATGCTTACCTTCCTGCCCGCCCCCCAAAAACATTTTTTCCTGAATGATTTTGGCAATAATTCTAGTTAGCCATTGTTAGCATAGTCCAGTAGAACTTTTCATAAAAGATAAATCTCAAATATAGAAAATAGTACAAGAGCAGCACCCTGAAAATTTTGGAGCAAATCACTCAGGAATAAATTCTTCTTACTCTAGACTGGATCTACGAAATACTTCTTCCTTCTACTGTGGTTTAGCAAATTTTCTTTCTAAATATGATCTTGAGAATCCAAAGACAGGTGAGGAGCAAAAGCAAGAAGAGAGAAGAGGGAAGAGAAAAGAGAGAATAAAAGAAGGAAACTGTATTTCTTCTTACAATCTCTCCTCTGAAGTCACATACAGTCACTTCCACTACATTCTGTTTTGATAGAAGCACAAACAATGGCTGGGCCAGAATGAAGGGGAGAATTAAAATGCAAAATCACATCACTGGGAACTAACTGAAAATTATGATACATCTATAATCTGTTCTATGAAGCTATTAAAAGATGAAAATGGGCTCCAAGAAATATTATTTCTTAGTTTTAGTTTTCTTAGTGAAAAACAGAGGAAAAGAGTTTATATTATATACTAAGGGGAAAAGATGAGTATTTTCATGAACTTATATTTAGGAGAAAAAAATTCTGGAAGGAAGATGGTAACAGTGGATGACCTGGGGAATGTGATGCTGCAGAAAGACAAGGTGAGTTATAGAATGGAAGAAGGAGAAATTTTTTTAGTGATATTATTTATCTGTTTTGAATTTTATTTTTAAGTTCATTACCTATTCAACACTTCAACATAATGTATGAAGGTAATAGGTCAGTAGTAATTATGTTCATCAGTTATTTGTGCACAGGAACACTCTAGTACTAAGTGAACATTTGGAAGGCGGTGATAACAGAGTGACATGTACACCATCTTTCATAAAGCACAGAATGTATTACTGGATGCATATGCCCATAAAAGCAAAAAATATTGTGTGCTAACACTTGACAAGATATGTCCATATTTCTTTTTCTGTGATTTCAAAGTACAAGTTGTTCTGCTCCTTTAAAATGTAGAGTGTGAATTATTTTTTGAGGAGGAAAATTCAAAGAATGAATAATCATCTATGCATATTTTCTTCTCAGAAATGGAGTAGTAATAAATTTGGGACATTTTAAAACTTGAATTTGGAAGACATTTTATTATGTCGGTAAATATGCATGAGGGGATACAATGCTTTCATTTATCTGATACTTATATCATAATTATCTCATGAAATCAACATAAACATTATAGTTAGAAGCATGAGGGGATACAATGCTTTCATTTATATGATACTTATATCATAATTATCTCATGAAATCACTGTAAACATTATAGTAGAAGCAATGTTTATAAAGAATTAAAGATCTAGTCTAATTTTTGGAAAAAGATATATTTGTTTCAGTAGACAGCTTATGTTTAAAAATATTTATTTGCATATTATTGCATTTGCTTATCTCTGAAAATTTTATTTAGAATGATATACAGATTTTTTTCTCTTAGGTTTAAAGTCTATTTCATATTTTATAAAACAGTTGTGGCAATTTAAAATAGTTCTCATATCACTAAAATAATACATTTTAAATTAGTAATAAAGCACTTTGTTTTATCACAATTATGTTTTAATTTGATTCTTCTTACTTTTAAACTCAAGTATTAAATTTCTCAAAGTGAGTTTCTGGGTATGCACACAATCTCCATTAATATTTAACTGGTACTATTAGGATTCTGACTCTAACTTATTATTATTTAAAATATGAAGCACTATTCCTTATAAAGAAATAAAATAAAATATGAAGCACTGTGCACATCTCAAAGTTTTCTGTATAACGTTTTAATATTTCTTTAGTAGAAATAATATTTACACTTGACACTAGACATACATGCTGGATAAATACAATGTTGTAGACATTTAACAGATAATGCAGTGATAAAATATCAGCAAAATATTTTATATGCAGCAGAATATATATATATATATTGATTAAAAAGAAACAGAAATGAATCTGGATTCTCCATTTGTGTGTTTAAGGAAAGTATGAGGCTTTATGCAGATAATACTGGGCAAGAATAAGAGCATGTATGCTGTAGATATATCTGCTAGTAAAATGGGCACCTAGAGCAGGCAATATCACTGTACTCAATTTCCTTGTTTCAACTATAAATGAAAGCATTATACTGGAATGCCACTAAACACCTTTCAGTTTTCTATTTTGTGGCTGAAGATTCAAAAGTGGAAAAAATGAATAAAAGAAAAAAAAGAATGAAATAGTATGGCATCAGGGCTAGTATAAATAAGATTTATAACAGTGGCATATGATAAAATGACAATAGTTTTTCATGTAGAGTTTACTAACAATTAACTGTGTTTCATTCATGATATAGTGATTTTCACTTGGCTAAATAGAGAAATGCATCTCTGCCCATGAGCTTCTAAGTATTTCTAAAATGAACTCATATCTGTGCATCTGAATCAAAAGAGTGGAGTCATTGGGCAAGAATATACACTAAGGTATTTCAGGGTCCTCTTAACTGCTCTTCTTTTATATAAATTTTTCATCAAACCCTATTGTTGGGACACAGCACTTACTTGTCCCACTAGATTTAACATAAAAATACATTACAGAGTATAAAGATGTTAAAATTAAGAATGTTTAAAACAAGAGTAAATTAATTATAAACTATATTCCTGAAAAGTTAAGCAAAGGAAAAGAATCTGCCCAATTCATTTTTTGTCTTCTGAAATGATACATACAATGAGATTTATTAATTTTTAGAATTTTTACAAGGTAATTTGAAATTTCATTTTAAATTGGGGGAAAAAATCTTGGCAATGTAGAAAAGAAGGAAGCTAGCTGAACACAGAATTATTGATTGGATTTGAGGAATTGATTTTGGAGATAGGAAGGTTAAGGAGGAATTTTCAGTGATCAATAATAGATTAAGGGCAATTAGCAAAGGAACAAGGTTATAGAATGTGGTAACATAATATCACATCAAGGAGATTTAATTAGAAGCCTAAAGCAAAACTGCTATTTAGCTAAGTATTCTTGTTAGTAATGAAACAAATTTATCCTTTTTTGACCCATTTTTCAAAAAACCTTGTGACTCCAACCTGAATACTAAATTAGACAATTAACATGAAATAAGATTTCTATGCTTCTCAAATGTATTTATTTAATTTTTATAAAGTTAGACTAAGAAATTCCCCAGTGATGCTTCTCTGAAGGTTTCGGGCTTAGAAATATAAATTAAAGAGTTTGAATCCACCCAGTTGCCAACCCTGTGTTATACTGATCTCTATACAATAGACAGAGGCTAACCACTGTATTCAACTGGGCAACATTTTCACCGATCGAGTTCATAGAATACTCTCATCACATATTTGAATCCCTTAATCTCTCCAAAAAACTCCCTTTGGTTTCAGTCAATGTATTTGTTCATCATGAGTGTGGTGCATTTTTAATGTGTGGCAGAAACTCTGTTAAATACTGGTGATAAAGCAGTGAATAAACATAAACAGTAATCCCTTCCTGCAGGAAAAGAAAGTATTCTTATAGAGATAACACAAATTAGCAAAATAAGTTAATAAAATATATGCTATATTGCACCGTGATATGTGCTAGAGGGAAAAAAAAAAAGCAAAAAAGCATAATGGGGAGTGTGGAAAGCATTGCAATTTTATAAACTAGCCAGGGAAGGTCTCATGGAGAAAGTGATGTTTAGCAAAGGGCAGGAAAGAGGAGCATGAACAAACTGTGAAGACATCTTGGGAGACCATTTTAGGCAAGAGAGCAGCCAAGTACCAGGAAGTGAGAGAATGCTGTTTGTGTTTGAGGAAGTGATTTTTACACTGTATTTTTTTAAATAATAAAATATTGAATATCTCATGTGCTTTATTTAATACTGTACTAAAAGTTAAAAAAGGAATGGTTCTATGGGTACAGAATGGTTATTATTTATTTATTTATTTTCATTTCATTTTATTTTACTTCTTTTCAGTGTTCCAAAATTCATTGTTTTTGCACCATGCCCAGTGCTCCAGGCAATACGTGCCCTCCTTAATACCCACCACCAGGTTCACCCAACCCCTCACCCTCCTTTCCTCAAAAACCCTCAGCTTCTTTCTCAGACACACAGTATTTTTTATTTTTTTTTAATTTTTTTAAAAAAGATTTTATTTATTTATTTGGCAGACAGAGGTCACAAGTAGGCAGAGGGGTAGGCAGAGAGAGAGGGGGAAGCAGGCTCCCTGCTGAGCAGAGAGCCCAATGCGGGGCTTGATCCCAGGACACTGGGATCATGACCTGAGCCAAAGGCAGAGGCTTAACCCACTGAGCCACCCAGGCACCCCGAGACACAGTATTTTTTAAATTGTATTTTGATTTTAGATAAGATCTAACAAAGAGGAAATTAAATGAGCTAGGTGAAAGCAGAATTATTGATTGAGTTTGAGAAACTAATTTAGGAGACAGGAAGTTTAGGGAAATTTGGAGGAATAGGTCAGTGTGACTGGTGTCAATCGGCAAGCAGATGGAGTAGAAAATGAAATCAGAGGACTTACAAAGAACCGGGTACCCTGGGCCTACAGCTCTTTCCATGGACTTTCACGTTATTCCTAAGGTTTGAGAAAAGGAGAGATATGATGTGACTCAGCTGTTTTATTAAGTGTAAACCAAAATGAGGTGAGAGTGAAAGCTATTGCAATAACCCAAGCAAGAAATGACAATGGCTTGAGCCAGGAGGAAAAACAAGATAAAGCATAATGGTCAGTTTAGGTATATTTTGAAGGCAGAGCCAAAAGAATGGTCTGCAGGATTGGTGTGAGGAATGGAATAAAGGAGTGAAGAATGGCAGTAAATTTTTTGATCTAGACACTTTGAAAGCATTGCTGGCGTCTACCAAGATAAGGAAAACTGCAGGTAAAATACATTTGGGAGGGAGATAAGGAGTTTGGTTTTAGACAAGTTAAATTCAATATATATATTAAATATCCAAATGGAGTCTTCAAGTAAGTAATTGGGATAAATGTATGTGGAGTCCGTGGGAAATGGCTCAACTGGAAATATATATTTAGAGCCATAAGTCTTTAGATTCTAGTTTTTAAAGTGTGTTTGGATGGAATCATCTAGGGAGGGAAAATAGATGAAAACTCATGTTGAATGGCTGAGCCGTGGGACAAGGCAATGAGGCAAAACCAGGAACTGAGGAGAAAGCAGCCAAAAAACTGCTGAGGGGCTGGAGAGGTACTAGAGTGTGGTGGGGTCATGGTCTAAATTCTGAACTTGTTCTCTCAGAGGGTAAATTGTTTCAGATTTTGAAGCTAAATATTTTTTTTTAAATAAATACCACCTCAAGTATAAATGTATTCTCTATTACTAACTCATTCTTGATTTTGTATAGGGCTCACATTAAAAAAAAGATGCGTTTTTTTTTAACCTGAAAATGGGTGATTTTACATAGCCAAAAAGACGACCCTTTTATGTAGGCTATGAGGGACAGCATATTAATTCTGTAAAGAGAGTTTATTAATTCTGGGTAACTCTAAGAAAACTGATTTCAGATGCATTGTCCCTATAAACTATCAGTACTTCACAGGAACTCCAATATATAGGTACCAAAAATGCATTTCTCAAATTTCCTTTCACACCTCACAGTGGCACAAAGTCCTTCTCCAAATGTATGTACTACACTGATAAAATATAAGTGGATTTGTATCCCCATATGTGAGACTCATATATGATCAGACTGTACCATGTCTACATGGAGTAAGTGTTCAAATAAACTTGTTTCAGTAGTATTAGGTCTTCTATTTTTAGTCACTCTCATTCTCTCTCACAGATCAGTACACTTATACCCACATACTATGCATATTCAATCAAGAAGAAATTAACTGTATCAGGGGAACAAAATAGTCAATAATTTATTAGCCTGACTTTTTAAAATATTTTCATACTTTTGAAAGTTTTCCTGTCATGTAACTTTCAAGTTGTTTGCTTATTTAGTGGTTCTCTAGAAAATAATTAATAAGTTTCCAGTATTTTTTTCTAAGAAACAGGAAATTAAGGATATAAACTCAGATACTCATTTTAATTTTCTAGCACACATAAACCACCATCCTATCTTATAATTATTTATGTGCTACAAGACAACAAAGTAAGTATTTTCTAAATAATTGGAAAAAAGTACATTATGAAAATATCAATCTACATCTGCATAATTAATTTTAATAGTTATTTAGTGCATGTTCTAAAAAGACACTTATCACTATCATGTTTCATAAAATGAAAAGGTAGGAAGGGCTTTAGAAAACAGCTAGTCGTATAGCTTCACCATTTTTACAAATGAAAAAACAGAGGTCAGTATTGATGAAGTTTAGCCAGTTTAACATAAAAGCAGACACAGAGTTTGTATGGCTAGCGTTATTAATTACATTTTATCACTGACTCTTCAAATTCAACCATATGTAAATCCATAATATTGTTTCATGTGCATGCAAAACAACTTCAAGTTGCCTTCTAATACAATAACTTTGATTATATATGATATACTTTTATTTAATAAACTTAAAAACTTTTAGAATAATTCCCACTGTGTCAGCATCCAATATAGAATACCACTTTGCATTCAGTCTCCTTATTTTTCATGACTTTACAACTGTGAAGCTTATGGGTCAGATATTTTGGTACAATGTCCTCAATTTTGTTTTTCTGTGATACCTTTTTTTTTTTATGACTAGACTAGGGTTATAGATTTGGGAGGATATAACAGAGGTGAAGTATCCTTCTTAGTCATTTTATTTTATTTCAAAGAGGATACGTGCAATCAATATGATTTTTCACGGATGATGAGCTGTGCCATAAGACAACCTTTGTCTTCCTTTCCACACTATTATTTGGAAAGCTTAGTGCTGCTTCATTTCCTAGAGAGAGGGGTAAAGAATTATTTAGCATTTCCCCATTTATTTATTTGTGTAATAATTTACCATGCCATTGTGGGCTTATAGATATTTATTTTATACTCTGACTTATTTTCCAAAAAGATGCTTTGTTTGCTTTTTTGTTCAAATTATTCCGCTTTGGCCATTGGGAGCTCTTTCAGGTTTGTTCCTGTGTCTCTTTGCTGTGCTCTAATCCTTTTGCTTTTTAGTCCTCTCTTGCTTTCTGGTACTATAAGACACATAGTGTCATTTTATGTGTTCCCTACCCCAGGTGTAAAATCAGATATTTGTCCCCAAAGTTATGATTTCCTTTTGTTGGAGAGTGATATTTAGAAATAAGTATCAGGGTTCCGCATATGCTCTTTGCTATGGGCCTTGCTAATACTGGCTGACCCTTGCCAGTATCCACACATCTAGATCCATATCTAGCTAATTATGGGTTCAGCTGCTGTTTCCCACCCTAATCTGGTGCCACACAGTTCTTGCTGGTTTCCCCCAGAGATTTGTAATTCTTAAGGTGATCATCTGTTCTTGTTTGCTTGGGACTGAGGGTTTTCCTAGGATGCAGAACTTTCAATGCTAATACTATGACAATCCCAGTCAAACTGGAATGGTTGTTGTAACTCTTTCTTGAGCATTAAGAAACCTGACCCACCATTCAGAACTGTGCATGGATAAAGCATGTGTTCTAAGTGCAGGATGAACTGATAAGAGAGCACCAAAAAGTTCACTGAAATCGTTTCAGATCCCACAATGCATCTAACCTTTTAAAATCTTCTACTGGTCAGGATGCCTGGGTAGCTCAGTGGGTTAAAGCCTCTGCCTTCAGTTCAGGTCACAATCCCAGGGTGGTGGGATTGAGCCCTGCAGCAGGCCCTCTGCTCAGTGGGGAGCCTGCTTCCTCCTCTCTCTCTGCCTGCCTCTCTGTCTACTTATGATTTGTCTGTCAAATAAATAAATAAATAAATTTTAAAAAATAAAAACTTCTACTTGTCAAATTTTGGTGTGCTATCAATGAATGTCCATAATTATCTGGAAAGGTTAGTAAAACGCTTTTGCTTTTTCTAATGAACTGAGGCTAAAATTTCTCATTCTTCAATCAAAACAGCATATCCCAACACACTGAATGCAGAAGTTAAATTTAAAATTGTATCTGTTGGGGTACCTGGGTGGCTCAGTGGGTTAAGCCTCTGCCTTCAGCTCAGGTCATGATCTCAGGGTTCTGGGATTGAGTCCCACATTGGGATCTCTGTTAGAAGGGGAGCCTGCTTCCTTTTCCCTCTCTCTCTCTCTCTCTCTCTGCCTGCCTCTCTGCCTACTTGTGATCTCTCTCTGTCAAATAAATAAATTTTTTTTTAAAAAATTAAAAAAAAATTGTATCTGTCAACTATTGAGGCAGGTGAAAATCCATCTAACAGTCAATAAAAGGATTTCACTACACATTTTTTTTTGTTTTTGTAAAAAAGTTGATACTTTTTAAATGGTATTTGTTATTTATCTACCATGCAATGGGATTATTATTATTATTAATTTAATCAAATTATAAAATGTTTTCAAACTATTTAAATTTCTAATATGATAAATATTGGTATATAATATTCACATAAATTAAAGCTCTTGGGATCCTTAATAATTGGTAAGAATTAAAGAACCAAGGGAGAGGTTGTATGTCAACTACAGTTGAAGAATACAAACTTTTGAAAAATAATCCAGTAGGAAAGAATTTTTCAAAAGTTAGTAATAAAAGTAGATTTGAAACTTATTTTCTACAGCTAAATTATAGTAACAGTAACAACAAAAATAAAGTTTCTTACTTTAATTTTCTTTTTTTTTTTTTTAATTTTATTTATTTATTTGACAGAGAGAGAAATCACAAGTAGGCGGAGAGTCAGGCAGAGAGAGAGAGAGAAGCAGGCTCCCGCTGAGCAAAGAGCCCAATGCGGGGCTCGATCCCAGGACACTGAGATCATGACCTGAGCCGAAGGCAGCGGCTTAATCCACTGAGCCACCCAGGCGCCCCAATTACTTTAATTTTCTTAAGCATGCATCCTCCCATGTGAGTTACACACTGTAAAATTTAATCAGCATCCTGTTATATAAAGCAAGGTTGAACTACCTTCAAGTCAAATCCACTCCAAATCTAAGGTGGATCAACTATTTCATTCTGAGATGGGAAATGAGGTCTTAACATATTTTACATATATAAAATATATATAGATTATTAACTCACAGAAGTGCTTGCAGGAAAGTTTTGTTACATCAATTACTAAATATGGAATAGTTGGAAGAAATGAAGTCAGCAACTGAGGGTCTTATTTGTATTAAGCCTAAGGATTTTGAAATTTCCTTTGATGCATATGCAATATTTTGTTATTATTGTTGTTTTTTAATGGTGATATTGATACACAGATTTTGCTTCATTAAAGATTACTTAAAAATTACAAACCTGAAAAGAAAATAAATGCCCATCAATAGTAAATAGTTCAATAAATTATGGAACTTCATTACAATGGAATTTTACATCTTTATTCTTAAGATGATGTAGATTTTTAAAAAATATTTTATTTATTTATTTGACAGAGATCACAAGCAGGCAGAGAAGCAGGTAGAGAGACAGAAAGGGAGGGAAGCAGGCTCTCTGCTGAGCAGAGAGCCCCATGTGGGGCTCGATCCCAGAACCCTGAGATCATGACCTTAGCTGAAGGCAGAGGCTTAACCCACTGAGCCACCCAGGCGCCCCAAGATGAGGTAGATTTATAACAATTGGCTTTTAGTGAGTTTTAAAATATGAATATGTCAGGTTGCAGTAAACTATATAAAGAATGAATTGAAATATGAAATAATGACACATGCCTTACAATGTGTTTGTATATTACATTTGACTCTATAAGCATGCATGAAAGATGGAAAATAAAAACACCAAACTATTAACATGTTTAGGTTGTATGTGTGTTTGGGGTAACATACCAGCAGGTGGCAAGTAATAACAAAAAGATGAAAAGG
The DNA here is from genome assembly GCF_009829155.1 of Mustela erminea. Lineage (NCBI taxonomy): Eukaryota > Metazoa > Chordata > Mammalia > Carnivora > Mustelidae > Mustela > Mustela erminea. The sequence continues at coordinate 42,024,145 of NC_045626.1, forward strand.
TAATCATTTTTTAAAGCATGTTTATTTTGAAGCCATTTATGTTGTAACAGGGTTAAAGGTTCCAATTGCTTCTGTATATTTCTTAGCATTTTGTAATGAATATATAATTAGACAGACAAAATATTCTCCTTTTGGGAGAAATTTCTTCTGGAAGTAGTATGAGGGATGATTTGGAGATAACCAGACTAAAGAGAAGAATTTACTATTGTTATAATTCAAATTTAAAAATAAGCAAGATTGGGGACCACCTGAAGGCTCAGTCAGTTAAGGAACAGACTCTTGGTTTCAGCTCAGGCAATGATCTTAGGGTCCTGAGATGGAGCATGATGGGTTCAGGCTCATCACAGAGTATGCTCGAGATTCTCCCCCTCCCCCTCTGAATCTCCCCCTACTCACACTCAGGCTCTCCCTCTCTCTCTCTCTCAAATAAATAAAATCTTTAAAAAATTAAGACAATGATAGTGAAAAGATAGCAGCTAGCTAACTGAATGGTTAAGCTGTTAACATGGTTATGCTGGTTAACAAGGTTAAGCTGATATTAATTGACTGCTTAGAGTTGAAAAAGGAAGTAAGGTATATAAAACCAGGGTAACTACCAGATTTCTCATTTAGGCAAAGGCTAGCTTGTGAGTTCATTCACTGAGATGCTAACAGGAAAAAGAACACTTCAAAATGGAAGATGATGAGTTTGGTTATACATATTTATTTTGAGTAGACTGACTATGATTGCTTGGAACACAATAGAAATTTCTGATCTGGAAATGTGGAAGTTTTCAATTTAGATGAGGCCACCTAAGGTAAGGAGATATAGGAAGAGTAGATAATTAAGCACAGAATAAACGTAGAAAGAAAAACTTAAGAGAAAGAGGAGAATATTTTAAAAGCACCTGCAAAACAGACTATGATGTAGGGTAGAAGGAAGAAAAATCAGTTAAAGATTGCCATAAATCTATTAGAAAGGTCTAAATGACCTAAACATCCAGAGTTCAACACAGAAGAAAACAGTGAGATAAACACTAAAGCTTCAGCTGAGTTTGGAAATGTAAAGGTGATTGGCATAGCAATGAGAAGCACCTACATAAATGACAGCACAAAGAATGATGACTGATGATCAGGCATCATTGTAGGAAGCTGCAGGCCATAGATGTGGGCGATGATTTGAAACATGTAACTCAGAAAAAGCAGGAGGGAAGGATGACTGTAGAGGTCTGTGGATTTAAAGACAGGCTCTGGTTTTTGTGCCTGTATTATTGATTTGTCTATTTCCAGACTGTTGTTCACATACAGAAGTGGCAAAATATTTGTATTTCTGAATCATACTGGTTGAGAACATAGGATGTCAGTATCTATGGTAGGTATAGGTGATAGAGATATATCAGAAATTCAACCATAGTTCTATACATGAAGGTAAGAATTGTTCAAGTTGTTCCTTGCTTTGCCTAAACCTAAACATATGATTTTAGTCTTGTTTAAATTTTATTATTATTTTCCTTTTGTTTTCTTTGAGGTGACTTTGTGACTTTTCCCCGTAGCATTCAGTATCAGATACTTAATTTATTTTCAACTTTAATAATTTTTACTACAAGAAATAAAGTCTGTGGAATTTCCTCTGGTTACTCCTTTAAAAGTATGTCTTCATTGCAATATATAAGGCTTTTATTTTTATTATTTTTACAAGTTATCTAATTTTGACATTTTCAACTCCACTTTGATTAAAGAACTGTTTAGGAATAGGGTTTTTTTTTTTCATTTTATTTTATTTTATTTCTTTTCAGTGTTAGTAATAGGTTTTTAAATGTTTGGGAGAAAGACAGATTTAGTTTCTTTTTTAATTTTTTATTCTATCATTATTAAATAAATGGGATTTTCATTGTTTTCATTTATCAAATTGATTAAATTTAGTGTAGCCTAACAAACAGTAATATAATAATAGTTATAATAATATGTACTTATATTCCTCATAAGTTTGAAAGAAAGTATATTCTACATGTTTGGGTGGCAGTTTGATATATCTATTGTATCTACTTTATTGATTATGTTGTCTACATCATCAAACACATATTCATTTTTTTTCTAAAACTTGACCTGTTTTGGATGAAGGGTGGTATTGTAATATTTCTTGTTGTCATTAGGTTTCATTTGTCTTCTTGCTTTGTCTCTATTTCTGCTTTGTTATATGGTGCATAGGTATTCACAATTTAACTTGTGTGTTATGGTATTGGAAGTTTAAATATACTTTTAGTATTTTTAATGCTTTGGGGGCTTGAATTTTATCTTATATGATCATGGTTACAACCTTAGCTTTCTTATCACTTGTATTTTTCTGATAACATTTTTTCCAGACTTTTATTTTTATGTTTTTTTGTATGAATTTTTTAAGACCTGTCTTTTGTATACAAAATAATCCTGGGCTTACATATTTCTTATATACATCATATACACCTAATCTATTCTCTTGTTCTTGTTTTGGGTTTTAATGTTTCTTTTTCTCTCTCATTTTGAAGCTTTTAGTATGCATTCTTTGGGGCCTATTTATTCTTCTTCCTCTTTTGAATGTTTTATTTTCTTACAATGCCTTTGTTCCTCATATGTCTCATTATGTTTGGCACTTTTTTAAGACTACTGGCTATTTTGCCTCAATATGCCTTTAAGTGCATGTGCAGAAACTCCTGCCCGTGGGTTATGTCTGTGCTACCACATTTAGGGAGACTTAGTTCTCAGAGCTGAACCTTTCCTGCTTTGCTGACCCCTCACTAGGTGACTCAGCTTGTCAAGGAAGTTCCATGGACCTCCATCCTTGTAACTGTTCTTTTCGAAGTCCAGTCTTCTTTAGTTATAATATGTTTATTTTACAGGTATGGATGGGAAAATAGAACATATAAGACCAATATACCTGTTCCTTCTGCCATCCAAACCCCTTTCTGTTATCCCATCTTGTTGTTACTGGGTTAGTGACCAATAATGTGGACACGTGAGGCAGAATAGGGCCATCGAGGACCACACAGGCTCCTTGTGGAATCACAGAATCTTAAGACACATACATAAGGCCCGTTCACAAGAAAAATGAAAGTGATGACAAGTTTATAGTGTTTGGCCCCAGTTTTAGTGGTAGAACAATACTCAGTAGCTTAGCAGATTGGAATGGATGCAGTAACTGGCTGGGATTTTCATTCCAGAAAGCTGGAAAACTTACAGCATCTGCAGTAAGAGGTATTTCCTTCTCCTTCATACTTTAGTCCCAGTGGATATGTGTAAATCTTTACAGGAGAGAGCTAAGATGTAAATAAAGCAAGACAATCAATAAATGAGGAGACAAAGCTGCACCTGAAGTCACCAAGATTAGTGAAGAGGCAATGGAAATGTATCACACAGAAACTTGTGCTATCTGGATGATGTGTAGGAAGATTTTCAGTAGGCTTTGCACTTAAGGACATGAATGGACTATCATGAGGGACACAACAATGCTAAAAGCAAGATGAGGTGGTCTCCCACTAGTATATGTCACCACATTCTCTAAGGCAGAGAGAAATGGCTTAACTGGAAATACCAGATTCTCAGCTTATTATTTCACCTTCTTGAGCTTAAGCAACTAGTATCTTCTGTAAGATAAACCTTATGGTATATTTATAACAGTATTTATGAGCAAAATATGACTAACTGGCATAATTTTGTAAAAATGTGCCTCTATTTAGAAATTAGCCTATCATCATTGTCTATCAATAGGAAGAGAAAAAAAAATGTTTGTTGCACTATCCTCCAATGAAATAATACCTTCTTTTTATTTAAAGAAGGTGTTCTTTCTTGTGTTTTATTATGGTATGTATAACATCCCAAAATAAAACTTTGCATTATAATGCAAAGTTTTCGCTTCAAGGTTAACTGATTTTTTAAAAGAAATGGTTGCAATAGAACTGTAATGGCCTTTTGTGTCCTACTTAGCAAGGTTGTTGTTTCCAGCCCTTACATCAGCACTCCAGTGAGACCCAGTCACTCTTTTTGTTCTCTTCACATTTTCAGTTTTCATTTTGAGTTCTGCAAATGACTAATATTTCTAGACCATTTCCAGTGGAGCAGAGGAGAAATTCTTGTTTGTTTGCCATATTTTAGTGGTTTTCCTTTGCTTCGATTTATAGATGAGTGTTCAATTTCTATGACAAAAAATACTTTTTTAGGGGTCTAGAAATATTGATCTCCTAATAATACATTATCAAAATGTATTATCAGACAACTGGATGCATTATTAGAAAATTCAACTCACCTGTACTTAGAGATGGAGCTTCTATGATAGTTAATTTTACTTTCTAAAGATAATTAAGCATTAGTGTATTCATTCGTGGATGTTTAGTCGTGAGCAATTATCAGATCAAGTGAAACATTTGAATGTATATCATCCATTTCCAAAGACTCGAAGAGCAGTTTTTTTTCACATACCACTTTCTCCATTTATATTATTAGGAGAAAAAAAAATCAATTGCTTAAAATTAGTCTGATAAATTCCACTGAAAATGAAATTGATAATGAAATAGAAAAATATTGCCACTGTACAGGGTTAATGGCAGAACATAGTAATTTTTTTCTTGTTTTTTTAAGATTTTATTTATTTGTTTGATAGATTGGGAGAGAGAGCACTAGCGGGGAGGGAAGGGAGAAGGAGGCTCCCCGGGAACAGTGAGTAGGAAGCCAGACATGGGGCCCGATCTCAGGACCTTGAGATCGTGACCTGAGCCAAAGGCAGACACTTAACTGACTGAGCCACCTAGATGCCCCTATATACATTTTTCTAACATAAATTATCACTTCTCTGACGGGACTCTTAAGTACTTACTAAAAGTACGATGCATTGTTCCCAATAATTCATGTTAAAGCACTTCGCTTCAAGTTCTACCTTGCCTTACATAAACTTTATCTCTTCATTAGGAGAATGTATACAATGCCATACAAATAGGTAAAACTGCTCTTACTTAGATGCATACGGACCATTTCCCCCTCCAAATTAACTTTCATTTTTGGCCACAAAGTTTAACATTAAAGAGTAACAACATGTAATGTATACTTCTTTTAGATTATATACTCCAGAAGATCACAGAGGAAACTTGATTATTATGATTTTAGAGTTCTGAGAACAGACAAAAGAAGAAAATTGTGCAGTTATCTAATTTACAGAGCAAACTGGTATTTTGCAGGATGGTCTCCTGGCATCCTTACCAATCATTTCCACAGTTCTTGCTGTACTAGTATTTAATAGCACTGTCAAAGTTGGTAACAATAGTTTTGTTAATCAAATGAAAGTTTTTTTAAATGCTAATTTTGAGAAGAAATGTGTTTTTCTTTTCATTTTCATTTATAGATTTGCCAAGAGGAATATTTTAATAATAGGTCTTCTGAAAAACCATTTAAGGGAATTTTATTATATAATTAATTATTATAGTGAAATTTTAAAGTATAAACTGGCATATAAACATGAACTTATAATGCCATAATTACATGTGGAAGATAAAATATAACCAACTTCCCAGTTTATAGTATGCACATCTGTAAAATTAGTAATAAAATGTAGCATGAAAAGAGAAAGTATAAGTCATAGAGATTAAGCTAAAAAATAAAAAGATTAGTGATTTGAGTTTTGGGGTAGCAAAATATAAGTAATAATTTCTGGATATGCATAGTTTCATATAAGTTATCACTTCAGTATAAATTGAATCTTTACTATGAAACCAGGTCTCATAAATTATGTCCTCCACATATAGACAGATCTGATATATATTTTGCTTCAACTAGATTTTAAATCACAAAATTGGACTTGGCTAAGCGAGTATTCCTGTCCTGAGCCTTAGGTTTATGAATATCTTATGTATAAGGATATTTAATTATGCAGTTCTATGCTTCTGCTTCCATTACTCTTAACAAGCACATTGTAAACATATTCAATGTTGACTAAAACCCTTTTTCCTGAAGCTAGTATTATTGCATAATGACTGCTATGGAGAATTTAAAGCCTCTCTAAGCACATGGAACATTTTTACTCTGATCTTATTCTAAATCTCTTTCATCTATTTTTAAAAATCTCTTACTGCATAGAAAATTATTGTCTAGAAAGTAGTATCTTAATTATAAAAGTGATACTACCTAATGATGTTAAGTTCTTTCATTATTAACTCACTTCATTCCCACACAAAATTAGAAGGGAGGTTCTATTATCATCACACTCATGTAACAGATGAAGAAACTAGATTTACAGCTGGGTGAAGGGCATTAAGAGGGACGTTTGATGGAATGAGCACTGGCGTTCTACGCAACTGATGAGTCACTGAACTCTACCTCTGAAACTAATAATACACTATATGTTAATTAATTTAATTCAAATAAAAAAGGAACCCCCTAAAAAGAATAAATGGCAGAGAAAGGATTTACTATTATCCTTATCACTACTAGTAAAGTATAAAAGTCATGTAGCCCTGCACACATACCATAGATTTCGAGTGAATTTCAGGAATTTACAAGAATTCATTGGTGAAACCACCTGGGAATTTTCTATGGGAAAAGGTTTTTAATTATGGATTCCACTTTTTATACATACAGGATTATATATGTTTTCTATTTCTCCATTATTGATTTTAGTGTGTTGTATTTTTAAAGACTATTTTAAAATTTCATCCAAATTATAAGTTATTGGTGTAAACTTATGGCATTCACTTTTTTTAATTGAACCCACAATGATGTCTTTCTTTTTCCACTTTTACAGCAGTTATTAGTGTTTTCTCTCCCACTCTTATTTCTTGATTAAACTGCTCATGAATCTTCAATTTTACTAATTGTTAAAAAAAAAAGCACAACTTTTTAGCTTATTAATTATCTCTATTGTTCTAGTTCACCAATTTCTGCTCTTATATTTATTATTTCTTTTTAAGGTTGACTTACTGTTTTGTTTGCTTTTGTTTGTTTGTTTCCTTAGGTATTTGTTTCTTAGTTTTCTTGAGTTAGAAGCTAAAGTCATTGGTTTAAATTCCAGGCAAATGCTACTATGCTGTTCTTACCTTTTTAAATTATCATAAAAATAACATAAGATCTACCTTCTTAACAAAGTTCTAAGTGTATCGTGCTGTATTATTAATTATATTAATTATGAGCACAATGTTATATAGCAGATTTCTAGAAAATTCTTATCTTGCATGTCTAAAATTCTATACTCAATGAATAACAACTTCCCATTTCTATTCCTCCTAGGCCATGGGACCCACCATTTTCCCCTCTGATTTAATTCCACTTTTTTTTTTCCTATTGTCAGAGCATATATTCTAGATAGTTTCAAATATTTGAAATTTATCAAGACATTCATCATTGGTCCAGCATGCAAATTTATCTTCATAAATGTTTAGTATACTTTTTAAAAACTCAGTTCTGTCATTTTTAATGCACGTTATAACGCACATGTGCAAGCGTGCGCACACACACACACACTCACACACACACATTCATTTAAACCAAGTTGGTTAATATGTTGTTGGAATCTTCTGTGGGGTTCCTGATGTTTTTGTGTTTGCTTACTCAGTCAATTATTGAAAGAAGTTTGCTAGGTCTCCTACTGTGAGTGGTGTACATAAATTTGTAGTTGTGATAGATTTTTAATGGATCAACTTTGTTTTCATTACAAAATATTCTTCTTTATCAGTTATAATGATTCTCACTTTAGGTTTCCCTTGTCTGATATTATATAGCTTCAAGGAGCATTTCTGTGGTTAGTTTTTACAAGGTATATTTTTTTCCCATCCTTTTATGTTCAATCTTCCTATGGTTTTTATATATAAAAGGTGCTTTTTTAAAAAGATTATTTTTATTTTTTAATTTGACAGAGATCACAAGTAGGCAGAGAGGCAGGCAGAGAGAGAGAGGAGAAAGCAGGTTTCCTGCTGAGCAGAGAGCCCGATGCGAGGCTCCATCCCAGAGCCCTGGGATCATGGCCTGAGCCGAAGGCAGAGGCTTTAACCCACTGAGCCACCCGGGCACCCCTAAAAGGTGTTTTTTAAACAATGTATAGTTGTTGCAGTTTTATTAGTTTCTCTTTGAATTTTTGTTCATTATGCATCAATGTAATAAAAATATAGTAGGGTTTATGCATTTAGCTTTATTGTTACTATATATTTACATATATAGTAACATATATAACATATATGTTATACATATATACATGTAATTTATTTATTTTCCTTCCTTTTGCCTAAATTGGATTAATCATAATTTTTTTAGAATTTCACTTTTCTTTTGTATTAACTTGTTAGGTGTATCTTCTTTTTATATACTTTAGTTGTTATGAAGATTAAAATGCATTCTTGACACTTTTAAAATAATTCAACACTATGAAAACCTTAGGATCTAAAACTACTCTCAGTCTATATAGTAAGGCTGACAGCTTGGAATTCTTTGTCTCCTTAGCTCTGAAATAATATAAGAGATCTCAAACTGTCTTTCAGAGCTCTCAGTGTAATTGTAAAACCTCTTCTACAATGAGATCCTAAAATCTGGAAAATTTATTAAAATGAGAGACTGTTGGTATCTAAAGAAGGCCACTCCCTGGTAAGGCCCACAAGATTTTTGGAGATTTTCCCCTGTTTTTTTGTAGTTTACATTCTTGTTCCTCAGTCTACTGTGCAAGATCAGAGATAGTTAAATGTCCAAAGGGAAATCTGCCCATGTGTTTCTGAGGCTCGAGTTTGCCATTTTATCATGTCAGTTCCACACATTTGCCAAATGTGCTTTATTCTAAAAGAAGTTCTCTTTCATGGACATGACACATTTGCAACTTGTTTCCCCAAATGGTAAACAATGCATTCTTCTAGTCCTGGAAATTATTTATCAATTTTAGGAAGTTTTTCTCCTTTCTGGCATTATAATTTTTTAAATAGACTTTATTTCTTGACTTCCTTCTTTATGTCCTAGGAACAGTTTAAGGTTCACAGCAAAATTGAATAGAAGGTACACAGAGTTCCCACATACATCCTTACCACCCCACTCCTACAACCTCCCCCATTATTGAAATTTCTCACCAGAGTGATACATTTGTTACAACTGATGAATCTACATCAACACATAATTATTCCTCAAAACTTGAAGTTTACATTAGGATTCACTCTTGGTGTTGTATATTCTGTGGATTTGGGCAAAAGTATAATGACATGTATTCATCATTATAGTAAGATAGAGAATAGTTCCACTGCCCTAAGGATCTCTGTGTTCTAAATATTCATCCCTTCCTTCTGCTATAATCTCTGACAAGCATTGATCTTTTTACTCTCTCCAGAATATCATATAGTATTATGATATATATTATATATAATATATATCTGTATATCTTCTTTGCTGAAGGTACACATCTAATCGGTGCATATATTTTAATCAAGTTGCTCATTTTCTTCTTACTGTTTTTTTAATTAATATATAATGTATTATTTGCCCCAGAGGTACAGGTCTGTGAATATATATATTATAATATTATATATATTATTATAATATTATTCATTTAAGATTCCTTCATCTCTTTTTATGGATTGGTAGCTCATTTCTTATTAGCACTGAATAATATATTCCACTGTATGGATGTACCACAGTTTATCTACTCACCTACTGAAAGACAATTTGGTTGCTTCTAGGTTTTTGCAGTTATGAATAAAGCTGTTATAAACATCTATGTGCAGGTTTTTATGTGGACTTAAGTTTTCAGCTCCTTAGGTGAATGCCAAGGAGTGTGATTGCTGGATCAATGGTAAGGGTATGTTTAGTTCTGTAAAAACTGTCAAGCTGATCTCTGAAGTAACTGCACCATTTTGCATTTCCACCAGCAATGGATGAGAGATCCTGTTGCTTCACTTCTTTGCCAGAATTTGATGTTGTCAATGTTCTGGATTTTGACCATTCTAATAGATGGGTAGAGGTATCACATTGTTGTTTTAATTTATATTTCCCTGATCATACATGATATGAAGTATTTTTTCATGTGTGTATTTGCCATCTGTATATCTTCTTTGTGAAGGTACACATCTAACCAGTGCATATCTTTTAATCAAGTTGCTCGTTTTCTTCCTACTGCTTTTTTTTTTAAATTTATTTAATATATAATGTATTATTTGCCCCAGAGGTCCAGGTCTGTGAATCATCAGGCTTACACATTTCACAGCACTCACCATAGCACATACCCTCCCCAATGTCCATAGCTCAGTCACCCACTCCCTACCCCCTATATCCCAGCAACCCTCAGTTTGTTTCTTGAGATTAAGAGTCTCTTATGGTTTGTCTCCCTCCCGAGCCCATCTTGTTTCATTTTTTCCTTCCCTACCCCCCACAAACCCCAGCCCTTCCTCTCAAATTCTTCATATCAGAGAGAGCATATTCTTGTCTTTCTCTGGTTGACTTATTTCGCTCAGCATAATACCCTCTAGTTCTGTCCACATTGTTGCAAATGGCAAGATTTCATTGGCATTATAATTTATCCAATTAACAGTACTTCTAAATCTCTCTGTGATTTTAATAGTATATGTTCCTCATTACATGATTTTTTTTTGTTGTTGTTGTAGGAGCATTAGTTACTATTGTCTATGTTATGTAGTCACAATGTACATGTTATTGGTGAGCAGAATCTAGAGAAAGGCTATTAACTTGTTTTCATCCACTATAAAACACTGCTTAATTATACTGCTCAACTATTACTTTAACTTTAAAACTATTGGTAAAATAGATGCTACTATTACCTCAGTTTTGCAGTTGCAAAAGATGAAACTCAAAAAGTAAAACGATTAGCCTAAGGTTATATGGTTGGTTACTGATAGAACCAGGTTAACTACTAAGAAGTATTAACTCTTAACAACTAGTCCATGAGCATGAAATATCTTTCCATTTGTTTTTGTCATCTTCAGTTTCCTTCATTAATGTTTTATAGTTTTTAGAGTCTAGGTCTTTCACTTCTTTAGTTAAGTTTATTCTTTAGTATGTTATTATTTTTGGTATAATAGTAAGTGAAACTGCTTTTTTTTTTTAATTTTATTTATTTATTTGACATAGAGAGATCACAAGTTGGCAGAGACACAGGCAGAGAGAGGGGGTGAGGGAGCAGGCTCCCGGCTGAGCAAAGAGCCTGATGTGGGGCCTGATCCCAGGACCCTAAGACCATGATCTGAGCTGAAGGCAGAGGCTTAACCCTCTGAGCCATCCAGACATCCCAAAACCGTTTTCTTAATTTATTGTCTGGGACTTTGTTATTAGTGTGCAGAAATGCTACTCATTTCTGGGTATTAATTTTTTTATCCTGAAACTTTACTGAATTTATTTACTACTTCTAGTAGGTTTTTTTGGTGTAGACTTACAGTTCTTTCTATATAGTATCATATCATTTGCAAATGTTGACAGGTTAACTTCTTCCTTACCAATATGGATGAGGCATTATTTCTTTTTCTTGTCTGATTGCTATGGAAAGGACCTCCAGTACTATGTTGAATAAAAGTTGTGAGAATGCACATCTTTGTCCTTTCCTGATCTTAGAGGAAAAGCCCTCAGTTATTCACCATTGAGTATGATGTTAGCTGTGGGTTTTCATATATGACCTTTATAATGTTGAGGTATATTCTCTCTAAATTCACTTTACTGGTACTTTTTATCATGAGCAGATGTTGAATTTTGTCAAATGCCTTTTCTGCATCTATGTAGATCATATAATATTTATTCTTTGTTTTGCTGATGTGGTGTATCACACCTATCAATTTGTGAATATTAAACCATTCTTGTATCCAAAATAAATCCACTCCATCATGGTGAATGATCCTTTTAGTGTATTTCTGAATGTGGTTTGCTAATAATTTGTTAAAGGTTTTTGCATTTATGTTCATCAGGAATATTGATTTGTAGTTTTCTTTTTTTATAGTACCTTTGTCTAGTTTTAGTATCATAGTAATGCTGTTCAAATCAAAATCACAGTGAGACATTTCCTTACACCTGTCAGAATAACTGAAATAAAAAAGATAAGAAATAACAAGTTTTGGTGAAGATATGGAGAAAAGGATCCCTTATGCACTGTTAATCAGAAAATAAATCGGTACAGCCACTGTAGAAAATTGATGAAGTTTCCTCAAAAAATTAAAAATAGAAATGCAGTATGGGGGCATCTTGGTGGCTTAGCTGGTTAAGTGACAGATTTCAGTTCAGGTTATGATCTGGAGTCCCAGGATCCAGTGTTGCATCAGCTCCCTGCTCAGTGGGGAGTCTGCTTCTCTCTCTGATCCTCCCCCTACCATGTCCCCCCTCTCTCATTCTCTCTCTGTGTCAAATAAGTAAATAAAATCTTTATTTTTTTTATTATTTTCAAGATTTTATTTATTTATTTGACACAGTGAGAGTACAAGGAGGAGGAGCAGTAGGGAGAGGGAGAACTTGCTCCCTGCTGAACAAGGAGCCCAATGTAGGACTCAATCCCAAGACCCTGGGATCATAAACTGAGCTGAAGGCAGAGGCTTAACTGACTGAGCTACCCAGGCATCCCTAAATAAAGTCTTTAAAAGGAAGAGAAAGAAAAAAAAAAAAAAAAGAAATGCAGTATGATCCAGTAATTCCAATACTGGGCATTTCCATGAAGGAAACAAAAACACTATTTGAAAATATATATGCACTCCTGTGTTTATTGAGGTACTACGTACTACAGCAAAAGATATGGAAGCAACCTAAGTGTCTGTCTATAGATGAATGAATAATGATAGATAAATAGATTATGATTCAGTCTTTAAAAAGGATGAAATTGTACTATTTGTGACAGTATGGCTGGACCTAGAGGGAATTATGCTCAGTGAAATATGCCAAACTGAGAGAGACAATTACCATGTGATTTCATTCATATTTGGAATCTAACATACAAAACAAAACTAATAAACAAACAAACAAAAACCATAATGAGACTTATAAATATGGAGAACAAATACAGTTTCCAGAAGGAAAGGAGGTTAGGGGATGGACAAAATGGGTGAAAGGAAGTGGGAAATATAGAGTTCTAGTGATGGAGTGAATAAGTCACAGGAATAAAAGGCACAACATAGAAAATATAGTCAATGATATTTAAATAGTGTTGTATGGTGACAGATGTAGCTATACAGGTGGCAAGCAAAGTATAGCATATAGAGATGTTGAGTCACTATATTGTGCATCTGAAACTAATGTAACATTGTGGTTGAACTATACTAAAAAAAGTAAAAAGAAAATTCACTGTAAAGATTATAAACTAACTCATATAATCTTTACCTTCTTAATATTTAACTTTTTTTTTCCAGAGGAAAATAACTTTTCTTTATTTGTTTTTGTTTTAGTTCTATTTGTTTGAAGTCCAAATTTATTCTGTTGAGGGTATAGGGGCATAAAAGTAACTTCCTAGTCTTCTGTTAAGCCACGGCTTATATATGATTCCTCCTGAAACCCTGCTAAAATGGTATTACAGAAGGGAAAAAAATCCATAAAAACAAATAGAAAAGAAGATGGGGAAACATTAAAAAAATTTAAATATTAGCAGATGGATAAGTGAGATCTAATCCACAGCACAGAGAAAACTTATATCTAATCCCAAAGAAAGAGAAACCAGTTAGAAGCAAGACCATTTATAGATATATATTTTGGTCATTTGAAACACTAGGTACCTATGCATGTAGAGGTAAAGGGTAGAAATATAAACAGAAATACTTTTTGTTAGTGTTTGTCAGGGAACATGCTTGTTGGGTAGTTGGAATTAGAAGACTGAGTTTAATCTGCTAGAATACAAAGTTAATATGCAATGTATATATATATTAAAAATTTAATAAATATTTTAAGCATCTAAATTAGAAATTTGTCAAATACAAAAAGAAACAGGAAAAATAAGTTATGGGCTGTGTTGTCTGGGGAGAAGAAATTTATATGAAAAGCTCAACAGAGGACTTCTATTTTTGTTGGTTCTGTTGTTATGTTTTATAGTACCACTTTTCTTTTAAAACTATTTCATGTCTTACTGTGATAAACATAAACATTCAATTAAAAATTTGATAAACATAAAAATCAAATTAAAAATTAATTTTATCATCTCAAATCCATGGAGGCTAAAGAGCATCCTATTAAAGAATGAATGGGTCAACCAGGAAATTAAAGAAGAATTGAAATAATTCATGGAAACAAATGATGAAAACACAACTGTTCAAAATCTGTGGGACACAGCAAAGGCATTCCTGAGAGGAAAGTACATAACAGCACAAGCTTTTCTCAAGAAACAAGAAAGGTTTCAAATACACAACCTAACCCTACACCTAAAGGAGCTGGAGAAAGAACAACAAAGAAAGCCTAAACCCAGCAGGAGAAGAGAAATCATAAAGATCAGTGCAGAAATCAATGAAATAGAAACCAAAAAAACAGTAGAACAGATCCATGGAACTAGGAGCTGGTTTATTGAAAGAATTAATAATATTAATAAATCCCTATCCAGACTCATCAAAAAGAAAAGAGAAAGGACAAAAATAAAATTATGAATGAAAGAGGAGAGATCACAACCAACACCAAAGAAATACAAACAATTATAAGAACATATTATGAGCAACTATATGTCAGCAAATTTGACCATCTGGAAGAAATGGATGCATTCCTAGAGACATATGAACAACCACAACTGAACCAGGAAGAAATAGAAAACCTGAACAGACTCATAACCAGTAAGGAGATTGAAGCAGTCATCAAAAATCTCCCAACAAACAAGAGCCCAGGGAGAGATGGCTTCCCAGGGGGAATTCTACCAAGCATTTAAAGAAGAATTAATACCTATTCTCCTGAAACTGTTCCAAAAAATAGAAATGGAAGGAAAATTTCCAAACTTATTTTATGAGGCCAACATTACCTTGATCCCAAAACCAGAAAAAGATCCCATCAAAAAAGAGAATTACAGACCAATATCCTTGAAGAACACAGATGTGAAAATTCCTACCAAAATACTAGCCAATAGGATTCAACAGTACATTAAAAGGATTATTCACCATGACCAAGGGGGATTTATTCCTAGACTGCAAGTTTGGTTCAACATCTGCAAATCAATCAATGTGATACAATACATTATAAAAGAAAGAACAAGAACTGTATGATACTCTCAATTGGTGCAGAAAAAAACATTGGACAAAGTACAACATCCTTTCTTCAAAGTGTAGGGGTAGAGAGTACACACCTCATCATCAAAGCCATCTATGACCAGTTGTTAGAGGGATAGCAAAGGGGAAATAGGATCCTGGCTCTCAGGGATGAGGTTTTCACGTTTGCAAAAATTGGAAAATTTTTCTAGATCAAAATGATTCTTAATTGATTTTGAAATTGGGTTTTTATTTAGGATCAAAATTAGGACAAGAACAGGTATGCTTCTTCGGATAGATACATTTGTGTCACTTAAGAGAATGTCATCAAGCTTTTGGGCTCTCTGCAGCACGTGATTTATCCATAAAGGAGATGTAATAGTGTTACTTAAATTAATAAATTGAAAATCTTTTTAAGTGTGTAAATAGTGTAGAAGTGTTGGTCTTATGTATTTCAAGTAAAAGTAGACAGCTGCACTTTTTTTTTTTTGCACATTGGATTAAAATAACTTCCATGAGCAGCAAACATCAGTCTGTTTTCTAACCAATATTAAAGATTGTAAGACAAAAAAAAAAAAAAAAAAAAAGCCATCTATAAAAAACTTACTGAGAATATCATTCTCAGTGGGGAAAAACAGACCTTTTCTGCTAAGATCAGGAACATGGCAGGGATGTCTGTTATCACCACTGCTATTCAACGTAGTACTAGAAGTCCTAATCTCAGCAATCAGGCAACAAAAAAAAAAATTAAAGACATCCGAATCAGCAAAGAAGTTAAACTCTCACTCTTTGCAGATGATATGATACTTTATGTGGAAAACCCAAAAGACTCCACTCCAAAACTGCTAGAACTTGTACAGGAATTCAGGAAAGTGTCAGGATATAAAATCAATGCACAGAAATCAGTTGCATTTCTATACACCAACAGCAAGATAGAAGAAAGAGAAATTAAGGGGTCAATCCCATTTACAATTGCACCCAAAACCATAAAATACCTAAGAATAAACCTAACCAAAGAAGCAAAGAATCTATAATCAGAAAACTATAAAGTACTCATGAAAGAAATTGAGGAAGACACAAAGAAATAGAAAAGCATCCCATGCTCATGGTTTGGGAGAACAAATCTTGTGAAAATGTCTATGTTACCTAATGCAATCTACATACGTAATGCAATCCCTATCAAAATCCCATCATTTTTTTCCAAAGAAATGGAAAAAATAATCCTAAAATTTATATGGAACAAGAAAAGACCTCGAATAGCCAGAGGAATGTTGAAAAAGAAAGCCAAAGTCGGTGGCATCACCATTCCAGACTTCAAGATCATTCCAAAGCTGTAATCATCAAGACAGTATGGTACTGGCACAAAAACAGGCACATAGATCAATGGAACAGAATAGAGAGCCCAGAAAGAGCCTTGACAAGCAAGAAAGAATGTCCAATGGAAAAAAGATAGTCTCTTCAACAAATGGTGTTAGGAAAATTGGACAGCCACATGCAGAAAAATGAAATTGGACCATTTCCTTACACCACACAAACATTGACTCAATATGGATGAAGGACCTCAATGTGATGTGAGACAGGAATCCATTAAAATCCTTGAGGAAAACAGAGGCAGCAGCCTCATTGTCCTCAGTCACAGCAACTTCTTCCTAGAAACATCACCAAAGGCAAGGGAAACAAGGGCAAAAATGAACTATTGGGACTTCATCAAGATCAAAAGCTTTTGCACAGCAAAGGAAATGACCAACAAAACCAAAAGACAACTGAGAGAATGGAAGAAGATATTTGCAAATGACATATCAGATAAAGGGCTAGTATCCAATATCCATTAGAACTTACCAAACTCAACACCCAAAGAACAAAAAATATAATCAAGAAATGGGCAGAGGACATGAACAGACATTTCTGCAAAGAAGACATCCAGATGACCAAGAGACACATGAAAAAAGGCTCAACATCACTCAGCATCAAGGAAATACAAATGAAAACCACAATGAGATACCACCTCACACTAGTAAGAATGGCTAAAATTAACAAGTCAGGAAATGACAGATGTTGGAGAGGATGCAGAGAAAGGGGAACCCTCTTAAACTGTTGGTGGGAATGCAAAGTGGTGCAGCCATTCTGCACCAGTTTGGTTCCTGGTTGTGGTTCTGGTGCAGTTCCTCAAAAAGTTGAAAATAGAGCTACCCTATAACCTAGCAATTGCACTACTGGCTATTTACCCTAAAATACCTAAAATGTAATGAGCTGAAGGGGCATATACACCTGAATATTTATAGCAGCAATGTCCACAATAGTTAAACTATGGAAAGAACCTAGATGTCCATCAACAGATAAATGGAAAGAAGATGTAGTACACACACACACACACACACACACACACTGGAATACTATGCAACCATCAAAAGAAATGAAATCTTGCTATTTGCAATGATGTGGATGACACTAGAGGGTATTATGCTATGTGAAAAAAGTCAATCAGAGAAAGACAATTATCATATCATCTCCCTGATATGAGGAATTTGAAAGGCAGAATGGGGAGATTGGAGGATGGGGAGGAAAAAATGAAACAAGATGGGATCAGGAGGGAGACAAAGCATAAGAGAGTCTTAATCTCACAAAACAAACTGAGGGTTGCTGGAGGGAGGGAGGATATGGAGAGAGTGGTTGTGTTATGGACATTGGGGAGGGTATGTGACATGGTGAGTGCTGTGAAGTGTATAAGCCTGATGATTCACAGACCTATACCCCTGGGGCAAATAATACATTCTATGTTAATAAAAATAATTAATAAAATTTTAAAAACCTTTAAAATTTTTCATTTGATCTTTAGTCTAACCTGACATTCCTTTTTGATTCTTCATATATTCCCATTTTAATGGCTTTGGTATCAAAAATCCAGATGCAATGACTGGATCTGGCATTTTATCAAAGCATTTTTAAATTTGTGATTTTTTTTTCTTTAACTCTTGCAAAATAAAATTTGTGAAAGGATTGAATCATACACCCCCTTTCAAGGAAACTACAGAGAGTAATTTTTAAAGTCAGCAATTAAATGAAAAATGGGTTTGGTCATTTTTCTAGAAATCAGGAATACTGTATTATTAATATAGCCTTTAGGAAGTTATGCAGTAATATATTTTCTTACACGTAGATGAAGAAATGTTTCTTTCAGAATTTTTGTATGTTACCACTGTTTTTATTTGGATACTTCACCATTGCAAGGAAGAAAATCACTATAAATTAGCTCACTCGTAGAAGAATTTATGGGTAGGGTTGAGACTGGTGGAATGTGGTAGAAAATGGAGCAGATGAACAGGAAGGAACTGAAGAGATACAGAGAGTAACCCCAATTGATGGGACTTACCTCCTCAGTACCTACAAGTTTCCCAGCTCTCATGAAAACTCAACCAGTCCTAGATTCCCTAATTCTTTTCAGTGGTTTTGATCTTTTTGCTGCTGTCCATGACTTTGGATTGCATGTAATTCTGGCTCACAAGTCGGCAGTCCCACAGCACTCACACACAGCATCATGCAGTTGATTCAGCCTCTGTGTCTTAATTCAGTCTTCTTGTGAGAAGTAACATAAATTGTCCAGCTGAGATGAGAAAATGACTGCTGATACAATCGGCATTGACCAGGTTTAGGGAATCACAGGGAAAGCAGAACTAACTGTTTCAAAACTTTGAAAAGGAATGGTTTACTAAGAAACCTGCCAAGAGTGGAAAGTATGACTATTTTTTTTTTTTAAGATTTTATTTGTTATTGGACAGAGAGAGATCACAAGGAGGCAGAGAGGCAGGCAGAGAGAGAGGAGGAAGCAGGCTCCCCACTGAGCAGAGAGCCTGATGCGGGGCTGGATCCCAGCACCCTGGGATCATGACCTGAGCCGAAGGCAGAGGCTTAACCCACTGAGCCACCCAGGCGCCCCAAGTATGACTATTAATGGGATAACTGGCATGCTGTATGCGAAACATTTAATAAAATTAATATGTTTTTTAATGATTTCCTGTTCAAGCCACTATTATTTTGGGTTTTTCCATTTTATACCACTAAACACAATACCTATCTGATACAAAGATTAAGCCTATTTTCTAAACATATTTTGTGACAGACAGAAATATTAATTCTAGTGTTATCACTATTAATTACGTAACATATGGCACAGAAATCATACAAAAGAACATTATAGTTAAAAAAGAAGTTCTGTTAAGTTCTTGATTAGTCTGGGAAAAATTTTATAAGTTTTCACAAAATTGTATTATAGGCATTGATTTCAAATTCTACCATGATTATTTCATTCTAAAAATCTGTTCCACATTCTGGCAAATGAGAAGGGAAACATAATATCAAGATTAATTTTCCTAATTTTAGTGCTAAATGAATATAAATTTTAAATATTTCAGTTGAAGAACAATAGAAGTATTATAAATTTTAGGAACATGTTTTGATATTTTGATTGTTCAGTAGGTTATTTCTCCACATTATCTAACTGAAAGAGAGAAACATGTACACAGAGAAACTGGGACAGTACAAAGCAACACACTTTGTCATTAGCTTATTCCACTAAATTCTCCCCGCACCAAAGCAGAGCTCAGCATAACTAAAGAAAAAGCATATGACCTATGCTCAGTGACTACATTGAGCCTCCTACCAATCTGTTCATTTAATATCAATTTGGTGGAAGTCATAATCTTCCCCAAAAAGTCAGCCTTAAATTAAATTTCTTGTCTGCTTTAGAATTAGAAAAGATTATGCATAAAAGCTTGGCCATATTACATATAATGATCCAACCATTGATAATTATGGCTCAGTATTTGCAATATGACCTTATTGGTATTTTCTTCTTCTCAGGAAAAGAGAGAAAATGAGTGACCATAGAATACCAGCAAAGGAGCAAAAGCATTGTTGATGTATGGAGAGGAATGGGAGTTTGTCTACCACCCTGGGTCCTGTTCTACCAATTTTAGTTTTCTTCTTAGTTTAAAAGTTAAACCTATGGTCAGTCATGGATAGAGTTTACCATTCCGGGGAAACTACCAATTAACTATCAAAGGAAAATTGTTGTAATTGTATATGGCTTTTTATTTTGAATATACCACTGTTTCTTTTTAGACACTTGGGACCATGGTACATGATACTTTAGCTGTTGCCCAGAGCCCTGTGAACATTAATTTACCTCAAGGCCAATGGTCTGATTCAATTCTGCATATTAAATCACATCCTCTTCCACTGTTCATACATCATTATAGGATTTGATAAAATTTCTATGGATTATAGCTTAATGCAATAAAAAAATCCCTATATGTTAATATGAATGTCTTTTTATTATTAAGTTTGTGCAAAGAATTCCGAGCTCATCAAATTCTGAGTTCGTAAAAAAAAAAAACCGTACACACACACACACAAATCATCTCAGTTATGGAAAGCTTGTATCCCTAAAAAATTAATATGCATATATCTTTTACTCAGAGAAGATCTCAATCATATTATCTTTTTTTTTTTTTTTTTATTTCCAGCATAACAGTATTCATTATTTTTGCACCACACCCCGTGCTCCATGCAATCCGTGCCCTCTATAATACCCACCACCTGGTACCCCAACCTCCCACCCCCCGTCCCTTCAAAACCCTCAGATTGTTTTTCAGAGTCCATAGTCTCTCATGGTTCACCTCCCCTTCCAATTTCCCCCAACTCCCTTCTCCACTCTAAGTCCCCATGTCCTCCATGCTATTTGTTATGCTCCCCAAATAAGTGAAACCATATGATAATTGACTCTTTCTGCTTGACTTATTTCACTCAGCATAATCTCTTCCAGTCCCGTCCATGTTGCTACAAAAGTTGGGTATTCATCCTTTCTGATGGAGGCATAATACTCTATCCCCAGGGGTACAGGTCTGTGAATCACCAGGTTTACACACTTCACAGCACTCAATCATATTATCTTAATGATCTGGGTCTCTCAGTTGTTAGAGGTTGCCTAATCAGTCATCTGCTTTTATGGTCACCTTAATATTTTAAAAATTTAAATAAACTCAGTTTTAATCTCTCATGAGACTCACTTTCCAAACCTCCCAAAAGTAGATTCTTGACAATATAATGTACCCTACCATCATAACTTAGGACCCAGTGTCACTGCACTAGTGGTAGCATTTCTTAAGCAGCTAGAATGTTCATATATTGTAGATAGGTAATAAGAAGTATAGCAAACATTTTTTGTTGTAGATGATAAGATCAGATAATAAGAAAAGGCAAAAATATCTGTTTTGGTTTAACCCATGTTGAATTTGATCTATGTTAGTGTAAAAGGAGAGACCAAAAAGCAATGAAGAATGACATCTAGTGCTTAATTAATTGAGACCTAATAACTCTGTATGGCAAAAGAGTTAAGACAGCAAATAAGATGGTAATCCACCTTATCCAAAATGCTGGACCTTCTTATTCTATGAACACAAATGGAGATAGCTAAAAATGAAAGAGATGACTTTATTACACAATAATACTCCTCACAAATAAATGTGCTTGATTTAATGTCTCCCAAATCAAGCATATAGATTAGCATTCTTTTAAATTAGAAAGAACCTGGTAAGAGTAGTGAGGCTAGTAGGGGATATGAAATACTCTCACAAAAGGCAAAAGCCTGTACAAGCAAAAGAATTTTAAAAAATTATATAGTAATAGAGACTCAATAAAGTTCCATAAAAGCTGAAATATTAATACCTGAAAAATTTGGCCTTCTAGAGGATATTTAGATAAGTGGAAAAAGGAAGCAGATTGCACACCTATTGCACATAAAATACAGAGTTATTGAAAGAGAAAAATGTGAACTGTTATCATTGGCTTTCTGTAATGCAAAAATTTTAAGTAATTTAACCATTTCTCTTTGCTTGTTTTCATATATTTTAATACCCAATTCTTCATCTGTTTGCTGAGGGGAAGATAGCAAAAAGATCTTATAACAAAAATCTCTATGTGATACTGATAAGCTTTACACTTGGGGGATAATTTTTTGCCTAATTATTTTTAGCAAAGAACTTTGGCAGAAGAGAATTGCAAATTGTACATATATATAGTTGGTTTGATTTTTCTCATTTATAATAAAGTTATTTTAATAGAAGACATGATTAAGCTTAAACATTCAAAGGTTTAAGAATAGATCCCAACTCATGGATGTTTATTAGATGCGTCTCTAATAATTTTATGTCTAAGTAATAAGATTTGAAGAATAAAAGTCATCTGAAGATACATTTGAAGACAAGTTCAAACCATGAAATATTTGTTTGGTTCACATTTTTTTTTTCACTTTTTCCAAAGATACTCTTTGCATTTGTTTATTATTGAAGTTCAGTATATGCAGATAAGCATATTCAATAGCAGATTTGACAAAATTGCTCTCATTAGAATCTTCCCATTCTATGAAAAATGCCTTCAGTGGCCTTCTTACTGAAGTCTGAATACAGGTCTCTAGCTCATTCTTTAAAAGGACTTTTTTTTTCCCCCCTGGATAGTTTTATGGGTGTCAGTCCCATCAAGACCAAGATAAATAGGAGCACTCTGGCTCCCAGCCCCTTTTCTCAGGCTCCTAAATTCTCCAGCTAGCAGTTGCTCACTGAAAAGCAGTGATACTCTCAGACTCATTTTATGAGTTCTTGGTGCCTGCCCTGTTCTGAGAATGGGCAGGCTCAGTCACCGTATGAATATATACCTTGCCTGCCCTTTGTGCAGATGGGGAAGCAAAGGTACAAGGAGACTAAGGAATGTGCTTGATGCCATGGGGTTAGAGAGCTTACTAAAGTCATGACAGTGCTGCTGCCCCCCCAGGTTAACATCTTCTTTTTCTCTCTCTCATTTATCTTGATTATGTTATTTTAAGGAGCAGTGAGTTAATTTAATGATTTAGAAGGAAAACAAAACAGGGCAAAGTAAAAAAAAAAAAAATTGCTGTCATTAGTTCCAGAGTTTATTTTATAATATTGATTTAAAATTGTTTTGTAATACTAATTTTTTTATACTTCATCAGAACTGGTTCTAGAATTCTGATATTATATCTCATGTTTCAGATAACATTTTAATTTTTTATATGTTATATAACATATATATTACAATATATATGTTTATCTGTATAATTATAACAATGTTAACTGTATCATCTGATTAAAAAAATTGAATTTAGATAGATGAGCAACTTACTGATAAAATAGGAACTATGCTAAGTGATTTATATACATTCTTTCATTAAACTTCTAAAAATTCCCTTTATAGATTAAAAATAAGTTTCATAGGGTTTAAAAATCATACTCAAGGTAATTTAGGTTTGGTGTAGAAAAACTGAAAAAAAAAGTAAAAAAGAAACTTAGATTGAGTGTTTAATCTAAAATAACATCATAAAAAATTAAATAAAGCAATAATGGGGATATGGAGACACAGATCCAGTTATTAAAGTAATTACAGCTTATAGATGTCTTCTGTTTATTTTCTCCAAACTACTGCCATTTGTATACATCTTATCATGAAAAATCTTCTTTCATCATTCTTCTAAGATATAAAGAATAATCATTTTTGTTATTTCCCCATGCATTCTGATGTGATATGGTGTCTTTATCTTCAGTTGTCACAAAAGTTTTTCAACATCGGAGATGTCTATGACATCATTAATCAATTATGGAAAATTCTCAGTCTTTTATTTCTATTTGTGCTTCTTTTTGCATATTTTGTGTTGATGTCATCTTGTTCATCAGTCATTTTTCTCTGTGTCTCGCTTCCTTTCTTACATGTGCTTGGCTTTGTCAGCATTTTCAAACCGTAAAGAAAGGTAGTCATCAATTTGTGAAATGAAAAAATTGGAAAGGTAATCATTTCTTAATTATATCATTAACTTTTTTTAATTAACCAAAAACTGAGCAGCTTTATTTTAGTATTCCTTTCTGAATGGAATTTAATATATGTCTACCTTGATAAGAGTTGCCAGTTCCTTGGAAAAGTATACTGAATATTGATGCTGTCATACACATATGTTTTCCAAAATAAATGTGCAGCTAACAAAGTTAATATCATCAACTTAGTAGTCATTTAAAGAAGAAATTTTGATGCCTTTACCAAATGAGACTGCAGATATTTTTATAAGTAGATATATAATAAACATATATAAATTGAATAGTGCAGCCATATTTATGTTGCTTAAGTTGTTGAAAACCATTGTGTGTGTGTGTATAACATACAAAATAGATATTACTCAAGGATAATTTCTATGGAAGTTTTTTTTTTTCTTTTTCTACAAAGCAGCATTCCCATACTCCTCAACAAAGAATTCAACTGGTGGTAAAGATTTAGCTGCAAATATTTTTATAAGATTTTTAAAAGAACTTGATAACAACACCCTAGGGATATGTGAAAACTGTTTCTATTTCAGGGTAAAGATTATAACCTATTATACAAATTTAATTCTTATTTGTAAACATAAGTTATAATATTTTCAAATTACTGCTCCCTTACTTTAAATGGATAATATTAAAAGTATAAAAATACATAATGTGGCATATAGTAAGAAATCAGCACATTTGTTCATAAAATTTGATATGAAGGAAAATTCATTAACTATCCATTTCTAGTTGAACCTACCCTTATGACATGAAAGTGGTATATTTTAGGATATGTCTAAGGCAGGAAAATATTTTAGAGGTGAGCACTGAAAGCACTGAAAGATTTCGGGGGTAGAAAAAGGCAGGATTATTTCTAAGATAGCCTGGATCAGTCTTAAATGCTTTTAGAATAGCTGAAGTTTCCAGATTTGATTCCCTTTGGATAGTTTTCATTTTGATGACCTATGTAGTAAAAGAAAGATAAGTTTTAAAACTTATTCTCAAATATTAGAACCTTAACACAAAGTTTGGCAAAGGATAAGGACAAACAATTCACAAAGAAAGAAAGAAAGAAAGAAACTCACTGAAGATTGGAAAGAAAAAAAAAGAATAAAACAGCAGGAAATACACCACAAGGTTCACTACATAGCTACAATATCAAGACTGGTTTTGACAGATGGATAAAATAGCTTAATTACACAGAATAAAGAATTCAAAAATAGACACATACAAATATTTTTCAGCTATTTTTTGACAAAAGTGCAAACATAAGTCATTAGAGATAGAAAAATGGTTTTGGAACTATTAGACATCCATTAGCAAAAAATAAAACAACCCAAACTTCATACTTCATACAAAAATTAAGTTAAAATGGATTATAGACATACACATAAAATAATTAAATTAACAATCTTTTAGAAAAAACATAGACAATTTCAAGATCTAGAACTAGCCAGTATTCTTAGACTTCACAACAAAAGTACATTGTATAAAAGGAAAAAAATTGATAAACGGAGTTTCATCAATATTAAAAATTTTTATTCTGCAAAAGACTATGTGAAAAGGAGAAAGGGAAAAAAAAACATGTTAAAACTGGGATAAAATATCTGTAAATCTTATATGTGGCAAAGACCCAATATTAATATTATTTCAAAACTCAAAACTCAACAATAAACAACAACCTAATTAGAAAATGAACAAAGACAAAAAGAAACTGTTCACTGAAGAGGGTTTGTAAATGGCAAATAGCATAAAAAAATAAAGGATGTTTACCATCAATAGCCATCAGAGAAATAAAAATGAGGACCATAATGATATACCAATAAACATCTATCAGATTGGTTAAAGTATATTTTTAATTAAAAAAGAAGATTAATGCCTATTATCTTCAAAATATTCTGGGGGGAAAAAAAAGAGGAAGTGAAGTTTCCAAATGCATTCTTTGAGGCCAAGACTAACCTAATACCTAAGCCAGACAGATACCACCAATAAAAAGAAAAAAAAAAACAAAAAAAGGAAGAAAACTATAGATGAATATCTCTGATGAATATAGATGCAAAAATCCTTAACAAAATATTGCCAAACTGCATACACCAATCCTTTAAAAAGATCATTCACCATGATCAGTTGTGATTTATTCCTTGGATTCAAGGATGATTTCATATTTGTAAATCAATCATCATACACCACATCAATAAAATTAAGGATAAAAATCATATGCAGAGAAAATATTTCACAAGATTCAACATCCATTCATGATAAAAACTGTCAACAAAATAGGGTTAGAGGGAACATACTTCCACATAATAAAAAAACCCATAGCTAACATCATTTTCTTTTCTTTTTTTTTTTTTAATTTTACTTATTTCTTTCACAGACAGAGATCACAAGTAGGCAGAGAGGCAGGCAGAGAGAGAGGAGGAAGCAGGCTCCCTGCTGATCAGAGAGCCTGATGCAGGGCTCCATCCCAGGACCCTGAGATCATGACCTGAGCCAAAGGCAGAGGCTTTAACGCACTGAGCCACCCAGGTGCCCTAACATCATTTTCAATAACGAGAAAAAAACTGAGAGTTTTTCCTCTGAGGTCAAGAACAAGACAAGGATGTCCACTCCTGCCACTTTATTCAACATATTCCTAAAAGTCCTAACCGCAGGAATCAGATAAGAAAAAGAAATAAGAAGCATCCATATTGATAAAAAGGAAGTTAAACTTTTTTTGCAGACAACATTGTACTATACATAGAAAATCCTATAAATTCCACCAAAAAACTACTAGTGTTAACAAGCAAATTCAGTAAAGTTCAAGATACAAAATTATTACCTAGAAATCAGTAGCATTTCTATAAACTAACCATGAAGTTGCACTGAGGGAAGTTAAAACAAAAACGAAAATACCACTTTAAATTGCACCAAAAGAATCAAATATCAAGTAATATGATTAACTGAAGAGGCAAAAAAAACCTGTACTCTGAAAACCATAAGACACTGATGAAAGAAATTAAAGATGACACTAGAAAATAGAAAAAAATTGCACGCTTAATGATTGGAATAATTAATATTGTCCAAATGTCCATATTACCGAAAGCAATCTGCAGATTCGATGCAATCCATATCAAAATACCAACAGCATTTTTCACAAAATTAGAACAAATAATACTAAAATTTGTATGGAACCACAGAAAATCCTAAACAGCTAAAGCAGTCCTGAGAAAGAACAAAGCTGGAGACAACATCCTTCCAGACTTCAAGATACCCTACAAAGTTGTAGTGATCAAAATAGTGTAGTAATGACACAAAAATAGGTACATAGATCTATAGAACAAGATTTAAAAACCCAGAAATAAACCCACACTTACACTTACTTGACAAAGGAGGCAAGAATATACAATGGGGAAAAGCAGTCTTTTCTATAAATGGTGCTGGGAAAACTGGACAGCTGCATGTAAAAGAATGAAACTGGACTGCTTTCTAACACCATGTACAATATAAACTTGAAATAGATTAAAGACCTAACTATGAAAACTGAAACCTTAAAAATCCTAGAAGAGAACACAGGCAGTAATTTTCTCTGATACCAGCCATAGTAACATTTTTCTAGGTACATCTCCTAAGGCAAGGGGAAAAAAATAAATAAATAAACTATTGGAACTACATCAAAATAAGTAGCTTTTGCACAGCAAAGGAAATCATCAGCAAAACAGAAAGACAGCCTAATGAATGGAAGAATACATTTACAAATGATGTATTTGATATGGGGTTTGTGTCTAAAATATATAAAGAACTCATACTACACAAAACCAAAGAAACAAACAATCCAATTAGCAAATAGGTAGAGTATCTGAACAGATGTTTTTTCCAAAAAAGACATATGAAAAGATGCTCAGCATCACTAATCATCAGGGAAATAAAAATCAAAACCATAATGAGAGGAGCATCTGGGTGGCTCAGTGGGTTAAAGCCTCTGCCTTCAGCTCAGGTCATGATCCCAGGGTCCTGGGATGGAGCCCCACCTTGGGCTCTCTGCTCAGCAGGGAGCCTGCTTTCCTTCCTCTCTCTCTCTGTCTGCCTCTCTGCTACTTGTGATCTCTGTCAAATAAATAAATAAAATCTTAAAAAAAAAATAATGAGATTACCTCAGGCCATTAAAATGGCTAAAAAAAAAAAAAAAAAAAAAACCCACAAAGAACAATAAGTGTTGGTAAGAATGTGGAGGAAAAGGAGCCCTCTTGCACTGTTGGTAAATGAATCTGGTGCAGCCACTGTGGAAGACAATATGGAGTTTCCTCAAAAAATTAATACTGTATGATCCAATAATTGCACTATTGGATATTTGCTTAGGGAAAACAAAAATACTAATTCAAAAATATATATGCACTACTATGTTTATAGCAGCATCTAATTACTATAGTCAAGATCTGAAAATGACCTTAAGTGTCTATCAGTAGATGAATAGATATGGGAAATATTATATACACACACAACTGATTATTACACAGCCATAAGAAGAATGAGAAAAAAGAAAAATAAAAAAAAAGAAAAAAAAAAAAAGAAGAATGCGATCATGCCATTTGTAATGAAAGGAATGGACCTACAGGGTATTGTGCTAAATGAAATAAGCCAGACTGAGAAAGAAAAATACCGTATGATTATAGTAATAAGTGGAATCTTAAAATAATGAATGAACAAAAAACAGAATCAGAACTATAAATACAGAGAACAAATTGATAGTTGTCAGAGGGGTACAAGGTATGGGAGGGGCAAAATGGGTGAAAGGGAGAGGGAAATTCAGGCTTCTAGGTATGAATGAGTAAGTCATGGGGATAAAAAGCAGTCAATGATATTGAATAGCAATGTAATGGGACAGATGGTAACAACCCTTGTGGTGAACATAGCATACTGTATAAACTTGTCAAATCTCCAAGTTGTACACCTGAAACTAATTTAACATTATGTGTCAACTCTACTCAAACGACAAGCAAAGAAACAAATATAAACAAATAAACAAACAAATACTAGTCCAAGCCCAAATGTTGGTAAGGATGCAGAAAAACCGGGTAGATAATACACTACTGGTGAAATGTTAAAGTGTACAGATATTTTGGGAATAGTTTTTCAGTCTTGTATAAGTTACCACATGCAATGACCAGAGGACCCAACAATTGCCCGCCTGGCCATCCATTTCAGAGAAGTGAAAACTCATATTCACTCAGAAACCTGTGCCTTGGGATGCCTGGGTGGCTCAGTTGGTTAAGCCGCTGTCTTCGGCTCAGGTTATGATCCTGGGGTCCTGGAATCGAGTCCCACATCAAGCTCCTTGATTGGCAGGGTGCCTGCTTCTCTCGCTGCCTCTGCCTGCCTCTCTGCCCGCTTCTATGAACTCTCTCTCTGGCAAATAAATAAAATCTTAAAAAAAAAAAAAAAAGAAAAGAAACTTATGCATTAAGGTGCATTAAGGAGAGCACATAATGTGATGAGCACTGGGTGTTATACACAACTAATGAATCATTGAACACTACATCAAAAACCAACTATAGTCAACTATATTTTGGCTATTGAATTTAAATTTTTTAAAAATCTACCTTTGTATATGAATAAGAAACAATATAAAAATTTTGGAATGAAAAACAACAAAACCTGTGCATTAATGTTCATAACAGTTATCTCCATAACAGCCCCAAATTGGAAAAAACCCAAATGCACTTCAACTGGTGAATGGCTTAACAAACTATAATACATCCATCCCATGAAATACAACTCAGTAACAAAATGAAAGAGTACTTTGATTAACAACAACTCAGAAGAATCTCCAGGAAATACTGCTGAATGAGACCAGTTAATCCCAAAAGTTTGCAAACTGGAAGGTTCTACTTTATACAACAATTTTTAAATGAAAGCGTTTTAAAAATAAGGAACAGACTAGTGTTTTCCAGAGACTAGATAGGGAGAAGAGAGCAGGATATAGGAGGTGGAATGGAACTATTCTGTATATTCTCCGTGGCTGTGCAGAGGCAAATTTGAACAGGTGATAAAGTTATATTGAACTAAATACAAAAACACACACAAGTACAATGAAAACTGCAAAATTTCTAAATAAGTTCAGTGTATTTCATCAATGCCAGTATTCTGGTTATGATATTGTATTATATTTTGCAAGATGTTATCATTGAAGGAAACTGAGTAAACTGTACATAAGATCTCTTTTTTTTCCCCACAACCTTGTATGAATCTATACTCATCTCAATAAAAATCTCAATTAGAAAAAATGAAAAAGGTTAAGTTTATTCTATCTTACAAAGAAACAAGAAAACCTTGCTTCTATCCTTTCAAATTCATAATATCTTATACAAGTTATCCTTAGATTATCTGGTTAGTTTTTATAAGGGTGCATATGGCAATTCATGTGTTTGAGGGTTCTATAATTCATTCTGCTTTGATATTTTACCAGTGGGCAATATGGTTTTTTTAAATATTTTATTTATTTATCTGACAGACAGGGATCACAAGTAGGCAGAGAAGCAGGCAGAGAGGGGGAAGCAGACCCTCCACCAAGCAAAAAGCCCGACGCGGGGCTTGACCCCAGGACCTCGGGACCACGACCCGAGCCAAAGGCAGAGGCCCATACCCACTGAGCCACCCAGGTGCCCTGGGCAATATGTTTTCATTTATGTAATTATAATTAGAAATTTTATAAACATTTATATACTGAAGATGCTGGTAAATGTTTATTAAATTATTAAATAAAATTATATACAGAATGTTTATTTTAATCTTGGGCATTTAAAAAATTCTATAAAAATAAGGCAATCTTTCCCTATATATAGGTCCCTATATTATGGTAAATCTCAGAGGTCCAAATTAAAGGAGCAATAGAAATTTCTTCAGAGTATGGGGCAGATTGGGGTGGGGTGGAAACCTTTCTTTTATTGGCTTCATGCATGCACTTCCAAATCTGCAATCTGTTTCAGTTTAGTGGTGCAACTTATTAAAATAGTAAATAATTCACATTCTACTTGCATTTTGCATTGATAGGGAAATGACTAAAACTCCTCTATTTTGAAGACATCATTTAATTCTGATTCTGTAAATGTTCAAAACAGATATAGGACAATACAATAACATGTATTTTGTCCATCCACCCACCCACAATCATTTTGTCAGTCAGAATTTTCCATGGAGACATCTGAAATTAATTGCAGGAAAGGGCACTTACCAATGATAATTTCCTTTACAAACATCATTTTACTGTACGTCTATTATTGCATTATACTTCAAATAAATACATCATGTCACAAGCCTATTTTCAAATTGTTGACAAATTGCTATTTTTTGGACAGTCTCAGAAATTCTGTTGCCCAAAAGAGATGAGTATTTAGAAACATCTGAAAACATAACTGCATTTCAGGACTTTTTTTTTTCTTTTTGGCACAAAAGAGCCATGACATTATAGCTTGTGACAAGTGACCTGTGAACGCTGAGATTGAAGTTTAATCACTGTTTTGAAGTCCCGTCTATTATGTGTGTCATTTAAAACTAATACCAAATGTTACTCCTTTCATGCTTATTCAATACCCTCCACTTATAAGCCAAAACCTAATGCAAAAATGCTCCAGATATGCACAGCACAATTGAATAAAAATGTAGTTATTTCTAAGGTGATAAAACAACTGTGCTATTATTAATATGTATGAATTTTTTTAAACTTTAGATGCTCATAACATTTTAAAAACAAGCATAAAATAGTTTAAGTATACTGTACAGAAAGTAGGAAAAATCGCTGTATGTTGTATAATGTCAACTTTTTAAAAGAATATTAGAAACAAATTTATTTAAACAAGAGTAACTCACTGTAGCATATGACTCAGTGCAAAGTACCAGTACTTGAGGACCACTGAACCAAGAAACTAAAACAACAAAGAGCAGAGACCCAAAGTTTTACATCTTTTTATTTGTCTTCTGGTACAAGAGAATGGATAGTAAAGAGATGTGAATTTGGTTGCTGCTTTTTAGGCCTTGTTTTTTGGAAAATGTACAGATTCTATTAGCTAAAGCTCTTTCAGTGCTGGGAATGGCCAGCAAACCCTGTACCGACAGATGGAAAGATTATTCCAGACTTTGCTGTGAAAGAGAGGAGAAGAAAAGTGGCTCAATGCTCAGAGACAAAGACCCTTTGCTCTTCTTTCCTCTGGCTTTTATTGGTTCTTTAGGATAATCACACATCCTTATCACTGTTTCTCAAGCAAGTGATGTGTGACAAGGGGTCTCCTGAACCTAGGAGCATCTGCTTACGGGAAAGATATAATATGCTAATCTGCGTGTTCTACTGTATTCTGCTAAACATAGCATAAGGGACAATGTGTACAGCTCTTAGATCACAGGGTAGCTTTGGGGGCTAAGAAAGCTTGGAGGAAGACAACTCCCAGAGGCATTCCAACCGCAGAGTGGTCAAAAGGCCTAGGCTTTCCACAGGCCTCCACACTTCTCTGAAACCTTCCCTAGCCCTAAGTGCCTCTATGTTACATTTTAACAAGTCAGGTATTATGGCTGATTTCCTGTTCTACATTAACCCCAACATTTCAATTAAAAAAAAAAAAAGTATTCTTTAGTCCGTTATAAACGAGAGTGCTTGAATTTCCCTTGCTATCGATATTCTTAATTTACTACCTCTATTTTTAAAGTCAAAAGCTAAATATTACAGATAAATACACATAGAAAAACATTACTGGCTCAGTACTGTTTATTAGTTCAGTTAGTACAAATTTAGTTCTGCTGTGAAAGAAGAAATAATTTTAGTCCCCAGTGAAACTAAATCCCTTAAATGATATATAACTCCAAAGTAAAATAAAGATCTCTGACCATGATTGTCATATTGTAACAGCATCAAGGCAAAGTTCACTTCTTTTTTATGTATAATAATTAGATTTTCTTGTGGTGGAGGACAAGGAATCCTGATAGACACTGCTGTCATCCCGTAATGTGTGACTGAACATAAGTGTAGCCTATTCAATGTCTTAGTAATTTCTACTTGGGATGCCTATGGACAGTGGAGTCTATGTCCTACACTGGTTTCATCATTTTCCTCAGACACGTTCTTTGTCTTAGATTTCATCTCTTTCTGCCTTGCTTTTTCATCTCCCAGTCATCCATGTCAAAAATCTGGAATTCATGTTGAGTCTAATATTTCAGACATCTTTGGAGACCTGGGTGGCTCAGATGGTTAAGTGTCTACTTTATGACTCAGTTCATGACCTCCAGGTTCTGGGATTGAGCCCCACATCTGGCTCGCAGCTCAGTGGTAGTCAGCTTCTCCCTCTGCCTCCCCCACTGCTTGTGCTTTCTAGGGTCTCTCTCTTTTAAATGAATAAATAAAATCTTAAAAGAAAAATATTTTAGTCATCCCTTGCATTTGATCTTAGACCACTTCTTATTTATTCTGTTTCCTTCATGACCTGAATATTCATCTTCTTCTCTCATTTTAACTTTATTCCTTTATTACTCGTAATTATCATCTCACTGGCCTCAGAGTCAGACCATTAGATCGATTTTACTTAAAAGCACCTTTGTTGGTCTTTTTAAATTGCAAACATGTTTTGTATTTCCCCTTATCTTAGGATACTTCACAACACCCTATTGTTTACAGGATGAAATCCAAATTTCTTACCTAATTATTTCTTCTATTTATCTTACAGATCTTGTGCCTACTAAAAGATTTCATGTGGGCTGAGATCAGCTATTTAATTCACCATCTTATATTAAACACATATACTAATTCCTGACATATTGTACATGCTCAAAAATATTTAATCAATGGAAGAACATAATCTTTTGCTTTGTTTTTCTCACTGTGGATCTCAAACTAAACCGTCTTTGCTCATGTAGCTTTTTCTGACAGAAATGCCCTTTTTTTGCCATGTTAAATTGGAAAACAAAATTCTTTTTAGGAATTTCTTCATTTCCTACTGAACTATCGTCTTAGTAGTCATTGACCATGTCCTCTATTGTTTCCCTTCTACCTCACTGAATTGTTATCATTTCTACTATGATATTTGTTTTGCTCATTTTCCCATGCCGTTCTTTTGATTGTCAATTAGCAACTTGAAATCAAGGATTAGTTTGTTCAAATTTCTAATACCGCTTAGTAGTTCAGTGCTTAATTTTTTAATGGAATTAATGTATTAGTTGATTGAAAATTCAGTTATAAATTCATTACATATTTACTTTCTTCAATATTTTTATTTAATAAAAATAATCAGCATAGTAATGAAAGATGTGGAAGGGACTAGTGGGAAAAATGTTTTATAAGACAAGAAATGGATATGGAGAATAGTATTTTGTACTTTGTAGTGCAAAGAATACCATGGGGAACTATTGAAAGGGCTTCAAACAAGGAATCAATATGATTGATTTATGTTTTTTTTTTTTTTTAATGACTGTGACAGCCCATGGAGAAATTAGAAAAATATAAAATTGGAAGCTAAGCAACCAGTTAGGAGGGTGTATCTAGAGACCAAGCAAGAGGTTGTGGCAATTTGTACTTGTGATTTGGCAGGAAGTATGAAAATAAATCAAGAATAGGAATACCTAAAGTGAAAAATGAGAAAATTCAAACCATCAAAAATGATTCCTTATTTTCTGCTTGACCAAGTGGATGGATTTAAGTGGCATTTACCTGAGACTAAAAACTGCAGATGGCCAATAGATACATGAAAAAATGCCCAACATCACTTATCATCAGGGAAATGCAAATCTAAACTACAATCAGAGATCATCACCTCACACCTGTCAGAATGGCTAAAATCAATACACAATAAACAACAAGTGCTGACAAGGAAGTGGAGAAAAAGGAATCCTTGTTGATGGGAATGCAAACCGGT
Organism: Mustela erminea; assembly: GCF_009829155.1. Classification (NCBI taxonomy): domain Eukaryota; kingdom Metazoa; phylum Chordata; class Mammalia; order Carnivora; family Mustelidae; genus Mustela; species Mustela erminea. Next base: position 42,058,978 of record NC_045626.1, read on the forward strand.
GCAGCCACTATGGAAAACAGTGTGGAGGTTCCTCAAAACATTAAAAGTAGAACAAACCTATGATTCAACAATCCAAAAATACTAGTTTGAAAAGATACATGCACCCTTATGTTTATTGCAGTGTTATTTATAATAGCCAAATTATGAGAGCAGCCCATGTGTCCACTGATAGACGAATGGATAAAAATGACGTGATACATACATTTAAAGGAATATTGTTCAGCCATTTGAAAAACATGGAATTAAGAGAGTATAATGCTAAGTGAAATAAGTCAATCAGAAGAAGACAGATATCAAATGATTTCACTCGTGGAATGTAAGAAACAAAACAAATGAACAAAGGAAAGAGAAAGAGAGAGAGAATGAGAAAACAAGAAATAAACTCTTAACTATAAAAAACTGATGGCAAATAAGCACAAGTTGTCATCAGGGAAATGCAAGTTAAAATAATAATAAGATACTATTAAACGTTTATTAGAATTGCCAAAAGCCAGGGGCACCTGGGTGGCTCAGTGGGTTAAAGCCTCTGCCTTCGGCTCAGGTCATGATCCCAGGGTCCTGGGATTGAGCCCCACATTGGACTCTCTGCTCAGCAGGGAGCCTGCTTCCTCCTCTCTCTCTGCCTGCCTCTCTGCGTACTTGTGATCTCTGTCTGTCAAATAAATAAAGAAAATCTTTAAGAAAAAAAAAAATTGCCAAAATCCAGAAACACTAAATGCTGGCAAGAATGTGGAGCTATTCACAGACCTGTACTCCTGAAGCAAATAACACATGATATTTTAATAAAATAATAATAATAAATAAATAAAAGAAAGAATGTGGAGCTACAGGAACTTTCATTCATTTCAGATGGGAATCCAAAATGGTATAGCCACTATGGAAAGTGGTTTGGCATCTACTACAAAACTAAAGGTACTCTTAACATATGATCCAGTATTCCTGCTCTTTGGCACTGACCCAAAGGAGACGAAAACATATGTCCACACAAAAATCTGCACACGGATGTCTATAGCGGCTTTGTTTATAATTGTCAAGACCTGGACACAACCAAGATGTCTTACACTAGGTAAACAGAAAAATTGTGGTATATCCAGGCAAGAAGTATTACTTAGCACTTAAAAAAAGAGCCATGTAGCCCTAAAAAGAAATAGAGGAAACTTGAATACATATTACCAAGTGAAAGTAGCACATCTGAAAAACTGACATACTGTATGATTCTAACTATATGGAATTACATTCTGGAAAAAGCAAAACTATGGAGATAATAAAAAGTTGAGTAGTTACAGGGGTTGTGAGGAGAGATGAATGGACAGAGCAAGCGACTTTATAGGGCAGTGAAAATACTATGTATGCATGATGGACCGATGACATTATATCTTTGTCCAAATTACATTTATTTATTTGCTTGCTTATAAAATATATATGCCTATGAATATAAAATATCAAAAACTAGATTCTTAGTACTTGGATTCATAATTGTAGAACTAAAAAGGACCTTACATGTCTATTCAATATTAATACATTTTATGTCACAAAAATAAAAGTGAGTTATTCAAAGTCACACAACAAAGGTTTAGGTTAGAGGGAATTAGTCTACGGCCATACCACCCTGAACGCGCCCGATCTCGTCTGATCTCGGAAGCTAAGCAGGGTCGGGCCTGGTTAGTACTTGGATGGGAGGTTAGAGGGAATTAATTATTCATGCAGGCATTAACTGTGTACTTTGGCAAAAAATCTTATCTATCGACTATATGTCTCTACCTCCACTTCTACTTCTGTTCTTATACCTATAATTATACCTATACCTACACATCTATCTATAATTGCCTTTGTTATAAGGTTTGGTAGAAATGACAGCTGATGCTCCTTTATAGCTTGAATAGTGGGTGTCTCTGTGTGTGTAACACAACTAATTAATTGCAGAACTGATTCATTACTGAACAAAAATTTTGACTTTAAAAGAGACAAAAATTAAGCTCTCCTTCCACAGTGTACTCTTTCTACACTTTCTGCTGCCGGTAATGAGTTACACTACACATATAAAAACAGTCATTATTTTAAATGACATATTATAGGCTGGTAAAATTAATATACTTACATGCAGGACAGAACCATTTTCATTTTAAAAACACTGTTACATTTCATACATCAAATATTATAAGCCTTTTATCTCTCACAAGAAACAAAAGCCCTCTGCAAAATCTAATGTGTCCCCAAAGTCTGCTACTTTTATATATTATTTCATAGAGTAGTCAGTCCAATTACAAAAGATCCACTAATTTTATTTTTAAATATTTCTGAATATCTAGAGGGTAGGACTAGAAGGCCATCTGATACTAAATGACTCCAATATACACAAAGAACAGAAAACATGTATCTATCCGTGTTAACATAAAATGACTAAAACCGGTTTTAACAATTCAAGTCACACTTCAGGAAAAGAAAACAAACAGCGGCTAGTAAACCAAACACCAATTTCCTAGTCCACTTGATTATAAAAGACTGAGACATTAAACTGCAGAAACTAGAGAAAAGCTGACAGTACCTTAATTAAATTGATACTACTAGTGACACCCTGATAGTGTACTTGTCAGGGTATAAATTCTTATAACATCAAATAAAAGTGACAAACTTCCCCAAGGACTTAGCTTTAGTTCGTCTAGAGGGGATTAGTTTACACAAATTACTCATGGGATGTTTCATTTAAATTACTTAAGAGTCAAAGTGAATTCAGGCTAAGCTGTAAACCATTTGTCCCACCTGCTGCATAAGCAGAACCAGAAGAAAAGATAAAATGTCTCATTGAGCAAAACTAACCAGAGATATAATCTGTGACTTTTTTTTTCCAATTTTTAAATATTTTATAAATAAAGAAATCTTGAGGGATAACATAGACATAGACATCAAAAAGTTACTTTTGTAGTGATGAATAATTAATAATATAGAAAGCTGGTACAGTCACTTGTCCCCCCATTGGAAGCTTTGCATCTTTAGAAAGACTCTACGTGACTCATTAGTTAAGAATTTTAGTTTTCAAGTATAATTTCACCTTTATTTTCCACTCCTCCATGAAATGCCAAGCAGAACACTTTATCAGCCAAAATCACGAAGGCTCCTGAGCTACCAGAAAAGTGATTTTTATAAAACCAGTGTTACTGTAATTTTTGCCCCTGACTGCTGAAGAGGTGTGATGGCCCTGCTGGTCATGTGAAGGGAGTGATCACCAAAATGACAGGAAGAAAGAACACTGTCAGACAGCCAGGCTTTCAGACTTCAGAATTTACGCTGAACCAAGCTGACAGCTTTTAAGAAGCATACCAAATTCTGGCTGCTTCCCTCTGAGCCAGCATGCTCTTAACTTTAAAAGATGTGAATGGGGTCAGAACTGTGCTGAGAGTTTACCTAGAGAGATATACTTTGGCAGCAGTTTTGAAGGATGTAAAATATTAAATATTTATACAATAAATTGGGACTGTCTATGTGACATAATTTAAGAAGACACAGTAGGCACCATCTGTTCTTAAAACATGACCTCCCATAGCTTTGTAAATTGCCAGTAATGACCGCTATTTGGTATGTCATCTCTTTAGCTACTGTCTTCCAAAGACTTCATAATACCTACTAGTGGCAGAAGCATTGCTTTAGAACCCAACAATGATTCATAGAGATTCTTGTATAAGATTATTTAGTAGGCCCCATCCCAGACACCAAGTAATAAATGGGAAAAAGTAACAAAGACATTGAGACTTTAAAGAAACACATCTGGAACTCAATTTGGACCAATCTTTCTGCTTCCCTCAGTACCAGATCCTTTCCCACTGGAAACTGTTTTACCACATGAATGTCGGCTCTTTTGTCCCTTTATGTTTCTACCAAAGATGAAAAGGTTAAGAGAATATTATTTAAGTTTCAGAAAATGTTATGAAAATAAGCTACCTTTTGGACCCCATAAGATTAAAGACAACTTAAACTTCAACAACCCTTCATGAAATGCATGAGAGCAAGAGTTAGAAGGGGTTGAAATACTCCTTCAGTTTGGCAAGTGGAGGTGTTTGTTGGTGAAATGTCTCAGAATAAGCACCAGATTATGGGCTTTTATTCTCGATGGAGTAACCCAGGATTCCTACACTCAAGCAGGGCATTTCTGAAAGCAATTCTACAACTCCTCCGGCATAGAATCCTACTGGTTGTTCATTCTTTCAAAAATCCATATTGAAATTCTGTTCAGAGGTATATAGAAATGTGCAAAGTAAGACTTTCTCTCACTGGGTTCTTGTTTGATTTGTTTATTTCTCAAGCATCTAGATTCAGTGTCTCAACTAATTAAATGGCATAATTATTTAAAATGGCATTTTCTTTTTTTTTTTTTTAAGATTTATTTATTTATTTATTTAGAGAAAGGGAGAGAGAGAGAGAAAGAGAGAGAGAACATGAGAGGGGAGAGCTCAGAGGAAGAAGCAGACACCCCGCTGAGCAGGGAGCTCAGATGTGGGACTGAACCCCAAGACTCCAGGATCATGACCTGAGCCTAAGGCAGTTGCTTAACCAACTGAGCCACCCAGGCTCCCCTAAAATGGTATTTTCAAGCAGAGAAAAACAAATAGACCTATATCAAATTGTATAAAGAAAAAGTAGTGTCACATTTCTACCATCATCCTATTTTCTGTTTCAGGAAGTATCCCTTTCCTCAAACTTAACTCTCTTCCACTTACACCTTTGCTTTTTTTCATCAGACTGGTAAGATAATATATCACGTTCTCAATATTTCCTACCAATTATATCACGTTCTCAATATTTCCTTTCCAAGCGCGTCCTTTCTTGTCTTACTTATGATTGGCTCTCCTCCTAATATATAACCTAACTACCAAACAAATTAATTCTAATATTATTTGTACTCTTAATGACAAATAAAAATCATGTTCTGCCAGGAAAACGGAATTATCCTGTGGAACAAAGTAGCCACTTTAAGTGAATTCATTTAAAATCTGAAAAAAATTGTCAAAGTACAAATAATGTGAAAAAAGTTATATTGGGAAGCTAACCAGAAATTAAACTAAACATATAGAATTAGTTTGTTCCTAACATTTTAGGATTATAATGGTAATACATAAAAGTCTTAGAACCACACATAAAAGTTAATAAATTAAATTATTAAAAATTATTAATATTTTCCAAGGAAGGACATAATTTATTTCCCTAGGTACTATATTGTAGGTGGTATCTTTTATACTTTACCATGCATTTAACATTTGAGACAGACTTTTTGAAGGTTATTTTTAACAACAACAGCAAAAGTAAAATTTTACCAGTTTTCAGAAGAGTTCAATAGTTTTATAATCAGTTCACTCATTTTGGAAACTTGTTATTGATCTTCTCTTCTTGAGTATTAACAAATCAAACTGTCAGATTCTAATTACTGATGAGCTTGGATATGATTTGAAAACTTCTCCAAAGTCAGCTAATGAAACACTAAATCTTTTAAAGGATTTGTTATACATATACATATATATATATATATATATAATTATATATAGTATTTACAACACAAATATATGCGAAACCAACAAAGACCTCAGCATTGTTAGACAGAATATGCCCTAAACTAGAAGTGACAGGAAATTTTTGAGAGTAAATGCTTTTATGTTATAATGAATTTTGTTTGAGGATTGTGATAACTTTTGTTTTCTGTGAAACTCAGTTTGTAAGGATTCAGATAATAAATACTCAGTGATGTAGAATGATTGTTTTATAAAAATATATCAGTTTAGCTTGGAAAATAGGTTTTGGGATTTTAGCTCTGAATTCCAGCTCTGTCTCTTACTACTGATAATATTTTCCTAATGATATACAAAATAATCACTTATTTAACTCTGCAAAATACATATCTCCTGACTGTTTTCATGTCCTAAATGAAGGATTTTATATTAGTGTGACTGAAATTATGCCAGCAAGGATACCATCCATGGAACTGGCATGGAATCAGTAGATGGCAATGTGTTATTTCATTCAGATGACCTAAATAGTAGATGCCTTTTGAATTAACTGACAGATCATAGTAAAAAAGCAGAACAAAACAAAACAAAACAAACAAAAACAAAGAGTAGAAAAAGAGTATATGCAATTTTTTTAAAAGAATTTTATTTAGGGGCGCCTGGGTGGCTCAGTGGATTAAGCCGCTGCCTTCGGCTCAGGTCATGATCTCAGTGTCCTGGGATCGAGCCCCGCATCGGGCTCTTTGCTCAGCGGGAGCCTGCTTCTCTCTCTCTCTCTGCCTGACTCTCCGCCTACTTGTGATTTCTCTCTCTGTCAAATAAATAAATAAAAAAAATCTTTAAAAAAAAAAAAAAAGAATTTTATTTATTTATATATTTTAGAGAGAAAGGGTGTTCATGTGGGGGGGAGGGGCAGGAGGGAGAGAGGGACAAGCGGACTCTGCCCTAAGCATGGAAACCCATTAAGAGCTCAGTATCAAGACCTCGAGATCATGACCTAAGCCAAAATCAAGACTTGGGTGTTTAACCAACTGAGCCACACATGCACTCCAGCAATTATCATATGTAAGTGATGAGTGCCAGATAAAACATCAAATTGTGAAGAACACAATTATACCTGGAACATGTAGAGAGATAGAAGCAAAGGCAGAATAAAGTGATACAATTCAAAATGTAGGTACTTGGGTTAGAACCTTGCTAGTCCTGTTGTTTGGTTCTGAGTGTACTAATAAAAGGCACAAGATTTTATTTTTGGTATTTTAGCTTCTTATGGTAGGGGATTACCATAGAGGAGGACACTGTATCAGATGAATACTCCTCTATATATATGTCAGAATTTCTCAGAAAGCCAAAGTGTTTTTAGGATATTAAATTTTACCTAAAAATGTCTGTGGTCCTTTAAATATAGGAAACATTGAATTGAACAAAGGCTACAGATTTTTGTTTGTTTGTTTACTTCTGTTGTTCATGGTAGTGATTTTTGTGGAGGTGGAGATGGAGGCAGGCATAAAACAAAGTGTCTTTATTTCTTCTAAAACTTTGCAAAAGGGTGCCTGGGTACTTTAGTTGGTTAAGTGACTGCTTTCAGCTCTCACATGGGGCTCCCTGCCCAGCCTGGAGTCTACTTCTCCCTCTGACCCTCCCCACTCTTATGCTCTCTCTCCCTCTCTCATTCTTTCTCTGATAAGTAAATAAAATCTTTAAAAAAAAAAAAGATAAGAGTGCATTTTGATTTCTTAATAAGGAATATGAAATATGTCATTACTAAAATTTATCTACAGAATGCTTTAAAAAAATCAAAAGTAGGGGCACCTGGGTGGTTCAGTGGGTTAAGCAACTGCCTTTGGCTCAAGTCATGATCCTGGATTCCCAAGATGGAGTCCCACATCTGGCTCCCTGCTGAGCAGGGTCTGCTTCTCCCTCTGACCTGTTGCATCTCATGCTCTCTCTCTTTCTCTCTCTCTCAAATAAATAAATAAAATCTAAAAAAAAAAAAAATTAAAAGCATACTTTAAGGAGAATTTTTTAAAAGTTTTTAAATTCCTGTTGTTCTGCCTGTGTAGTTATCAAACAATGGAAATTGTCTTCCCCTATAAACATTTCCAAAAAAGTGGGACAGTGTGACCAATCATATTGTATTCTAATCTCCCTAGACAATCTCTTTGTCTTCTTTTGTTTCTTAGAGCATTGATCCATCATTAGCAGAAAGTAAGCTCTAAGTACATTTTAGCAAAGTTCCAGCCGAAGTGAACCTGTACATACGTGTCCAGCCAACCCCTCTTTTGAACATATGTTCATTAGTAACATAAACATTCCAAATCTGCTGTATTTAAGGATGTAAATTGGGTAAAACAGCTTAGCTTTAATTTAAAAAAAAAAAAAGCCATCTCTCCTGGACTGTTCATGCAAAGTTCACTGTGGTAACCATATTCCTTACAACTGTTGAAAGATATTAGGTATAAGTCAAATAAAGTCTAATGACCTCCACTGGCTGGTGAGCTAATTCAGAGGGAAGTTTTATGACCTCATTCTGAACTTAACCATAGTTTCATAGTTGGCCAGGATTACCAAAAAATTGTCCATCCTTCTCTAAAGAATGTCTTTGAAATACTCAATTACTTCAACACTAGGAATATATAGATCATAGGCTAACTCTTTACTTAATACAGAACTGCTTCCAAGTACTGAGAAGTAATGTTGAAGTTAGTATATTCTTTATCTCAAATTCAGCCATTCAGAAAAAATGAAAATGCTCCTTATGGTGAAAATAACCACTTTGGAAATCTTTAGTTCTTCATACATATAACATATTCCATTCCTTACTGAAAGAGGAAGAGGGAGAGAAAGAGAAAGAAACACCCAGACAGAGAGAATATTGTTTGTTATGAATTAACCAGCAATTTGCTAATTTATTTCTTTTTATGTAGGACTTATATTAACAACTTCATAAAATGCACATATTCACTAAGAATGAATCTGCTAGACTGTTTTAGTTGCCTGAGTGTTTTTCCCATAATGACTCTTATTTTACATCATTAGTTGTAAGAAACCATGACAAGGAAGCACTAAAATTAGTGAAAAAGCTGACAGAAGTTCATGACTATGAATCAGAAACTTGCCAAGAAAATGTATTTTTATCACATACAACAGAGAAATAGTATGTATGTGTTAGACTCTTTTGTACTTTAATGAAAATGGACTAATATAGCTGTATACTAATAATATAGAGTCCTAGCTCTGTACTTCCTCTACTTTAGCTCCTAATTGCTCCATAAAACAAATGTTTCCTCTGTCCATTCAAATGGTCTAGAACAAAAACGATCCACTGAAAAGAGGCAGAGGGTGGTAATATTGCCAAAACTAGTTTTGAATCCAGAACATGGTAGTAAGCAGTGGAAAGAGCTCAGGATTTGGACAATTCAGTGATCTAACTTTGAGAATCATATCTTCAAATAGCATTCACTCTAACATTGTAATTCCTACTGCTTCCCACAATGAAGAGAATTAAAGAACTATGATACTGAAGATCTTTAGAATTATTCAATTAAACTACTTAAATTATTTCTTCATTTATTTATTTTTTAAATATTTTTAAAGTAATATTGTACTTCATCATAGGCCCCAAGGTTAGACTATATACTAAAAGTCAGGGGCTATGTAGAGATGTAGTAATAGGATCTAGATCTCCTGATATGACATCCAGGATATTTTATATTTTCTTCACTGCCACTCTCAAGTCCACTTCTCTGCATTGGGACTCTATGGCTCCAGTAGAAATTAAGAACAATGGCTCACACATACCAAAATGGAACAAACAACTAATTATCCATGAATTCTTTCTTCAGTCATCATCTCTTGCCACCTTTCCTAAGCAAAATTTTCTTTGATGTTGAAATATGAAAGAAGGTTCTTCAACTGGTTGTCATAGTGTCCACAGAAACCACCCAACTTCCCCCTACTTCATATTGATGAAGGAGCTTCAAAATAATATAGACATATAAATGAAGGATTAAAAGTATTATAGAAAACATTATTAATTGAAAGTGATAGCACATCTTGAAGAAAATATATGAACTTCATATTCTCTGGAGGATTAAATATTTTCAACAGAGCACCAGAGAGATGGATTTGTATTCTTAAAAGAACAAAACGGTATCTAGAGGAAGCTATTTTGATGTATTGTTACATGGCTCAGGTAAGATACAAGGTCCCATTCAATGGTTTTCCTGAAGAATGGCCTAACAATCAAATTTTGTGATGCCCCCAAATGGCTAAAGATTCTGGGCCCACCATGGATTGGATTGAGGCTATTGCATCTCAACTTGGTTACAGTTTAGAGTAATCCAGAGAGCTTTTGTAAGTCCTGTTGCCCAAGCAGTGACAAGTATAGATTAAGTCAGAATCTTGAACAGCAAAACACAGTCATCAATATTTTTTAAAGCTCCAGAGATGATTACTTTGAGCAATGTAGAACTTCTGATTAAGAGTAAATATGAAGAACTTCTGGAATGACAGAGTGAGGAAATTGGTGGAAACTGTCAAAGAAGAGTAAAAGTTTGAGTGATATATTTTTTAAAACTATTTAAAATCTGGTAGTTACCCAAAAGGCATATAGCAAATGGAGAAACATTCATTCAAGCAAACTGTGAAATCTCAGTAAAAACAGTGAGAATTTGTGTCTTTTGAGACACAATTCACTCCATTAACATGAATCCCAGCCTTATGTTACAGAAGCTCTTTGTAGCCAGGAAAACAAGGACTCCCTCTCCTACCAGCTTCAGTTTGGGACTATGGTTTCAGGGACAGACTGCTGACATTTTTTTATTCCCCTATCTCTCCTCCTTTACTCAATACCATGTTGTAGAAGTCTGTTCCATAAAATCACAGACAATAGAATTGGATCTCTCTCCTCCCTGGTCTTCATCTGTAGAGAAGTCATACTGAAAACAGTAGGGTGAGAATACTGGGGCCTCCCTAGGCTATGCCCAGCATACTTACAGGTTAGACACTCCAAGGAGGGAGATGCAGATAAAAAGAACAGGGACTTCCATCTTCCCCAGTGCCTATTCATAAAGCAGAAATGTCACTCTTAAAAAGCAGTTTTCTTCCCAGAGAGAAATATAGGGTGAAACACCAAATGGTTTGACATCTCTGCCTGAGAGGACTGATTTTCTTTGAAACAGAAAGAAACACTCTATTCCTAAAGCTGTTGTCAAAACGTAGAGATCTTTGTGGATAGCAGTTAATAGGATGCTGGTACCCTTTTAATTAGACAACGTTGTAGGGTAGCTGGAAGCTCAACAGAAAGAATTAGGGAAGATACACTAAAAAAGAACTCTCCTGGGATCACATTTAACTGTGGGGTTTGGAATCTCCCATGCATGTACTGTAGTGCATCACAAAGGAGCAATAAAGGAAACAAGTAATATGGACTTCAAAACACTCCCCAACTTGCAGCAAATGTATCAAATTGGGAGGGAACCCTCATTGGTACAACAGGCTTAAACATGACCTCTGACCAAACACTGACTGAACAAGAAGATACTCTGATCCAAGGAGACTCCTGGAGTCTGGTTTATAAATATTATCATAATCATTCCTATCATTCTGAAAGACTGTGCATCTGCATAGCAGATCACTCTCAAGAATGATCAGAAGGAAACTTCAGAGTTACTAGTTCTTGATTGAATATGGGGCAAAAAAAATCATATATATATTTTTTGAACTCTGAACTCTGAACTCTGTGCCATTAGCATAGTTAAAAGTGAAGGATAAGGGGCGCCTGGGTGGCTCAGTGGGTTAAGCCACTGCCTTCGGCTCAGGTCATGATCTCAGGGTCCTGGGATCGAGTCCCGCATCGGGCTCTCTGCTCAGCGGGGAGCCTGCTTCCTTCTCTCTCTCTCTCTCTCTCTGCCTGCCTCTCTGCCTACTTGTAATCTCTGTCTGTCAAATAAAATAAATAAAATCTTAAAAAAAAAAAAAAAAAAAAAAAAAAAAAAAAAAAATTTTAAAAGTGAAGGATAAATATTTAAATGGTTAAAGGGGCTTAGACATAACTTACTGGTTAGACATAGCATAACTGGTTATGCTGACCCAGGGAGGTAGGATTCTAGATAAAAGATTAAAAAAGAAAAAAAAAAGGAAAAAACCTCAACAAGGACATCAAAGGCTTAAAAATACAGGGAGACTATTCTGCAGAATTAGCACCGTTCAGAAAGAAATGAGCAACTAGAAATATTATATTTTAAAAAAAGATTTCAAATCAATAGTCTGTCTACTTTAAGAACCCAGGTAAAGAAGTGCAAATAAAATCCAGAGAAAGCAGAAAAAAGGAACTAAAACAAGAACAAAAGTAAGGGAAATTAAAAAATAGAAAAACAATAGAGAAAATTGTTTATAAGCAATAATTTCATTTTTTAAACTAAAAAATTTGACAGAAGTTTAGCTCAGCTGATCAAGAAAAAAAGAGGGAAAATTCAAATTACTAGAACCAATATTTAAAGAAGTGCTACTAATACAGACCTTACAGAAATAGAAAGCATTATGGGCAAATACTTTGACTAATACTTGCAATACTCTACAGATTCAATGGAAATATAAGTCTATATAAAAACTTGTACACAAATAGTTACAACAACGTTATTGATAATGACCAAAATGTGAAAATAAGGGGCACCTGGGTGGTTCAGTGGGTTAAGCCTCTGCCTTCAGCTCAGGTCAAGATCTCAGAGTTCTGGGATCGAGCCCCACATCGTGTTCTCTGCTCAGCAAGGAGCCTGCTTCCCCCTCTCTCTCTGCCTGCCTCTCTGCCTACTTGTGATCTCTCTCTCTCTGTCAAATAAATAAATAAAATATTTTAAAAAAAAAGTGAAAATAAACTGAATGTTAATCAACTGATGAATGTATAAATACAATGTATTATAGCCATATACTGAAATATTAGTCAACAATGAAAAAGAAACAAAGGACTGATCCATGCTACAACTTGAAAATATGAAGCTAAGTGAAAGATGGAATTTATAAATGGTTGACTATTTCATGATAATATTTATTTAAGATGTCCAAAAGAGGTAATTCTATAGAGATAGAAAATAGATTAGTGAGTACATTAAAAAAAGGTATTCAGATTAGAGTAAAATGTGAAGTGACAGCTAATGGGTAAGAATTTTCTTTCTGGAGGCATTTGTAAATATTCTGAAATTAGATTATGATAATGATTGCATGTCTCTATGAATATACTAAAATACAACTGGACACTTTAAATGAATGAACTGCATGTTATGTGAACTATATTTCAATAAGGTTGATCAATGAATAAATAGCTAGTGAAAGGAAAAAAAGAAAAGAAGTAAACATTACTAACTGTTAGCACATGCCTCCCAAGCACATAACCTGGGGGTGGGAAGCTTATGGCTTTACAAATATCAATACAAAGCAGTATGCGCAAAGATTTACATTTTGTTAGTCTGATGTGGGCCAAACTTTGACACTTGTTAAAATAGCCTCAGATTTTTCTAATATGCCCTTACTTTAAGAACCACTGAGATAGGGGCACTTGGGTTGGTCAGTGGACTAAGCATCTGCCTTCAGATCAGGTCATGATCTCAGGATCCTGGGATGGAGGCCTGCATCTGGCTCTCTGCTCAGCAGGGAGCCTGCTTCCCCCTCTCCCTGCCTGTCTCTCTGCCTACTTGTGATCTCTCTCACTCTGTCAAATTAATAAATCTTAAAAACAAAACAAAAAACCGCTGAGATAGGGAGATTTGGGGAAGAAATAAAAGGGAGACAGGAAGAGACAAAATATGTGGCTTGAACAGTGTATGATATCAACATTAACAGGACTTCCCTCCCCCCTTTTTTTGGTCTAGTTAGCATTCTTTATAATGATAATATTTTGCTTTTCCTTATCAAAGGTCTCTAACTATTTTCCACAGAATACAAACAAGGCATACAGCATTTTACTCTTGTTCATATAGAGATATTTTATTGTTACTTGGGTATGAAGCAGAAAATAAGCATATTGACCATCTAGTGCTGTTAAAACAACTCAAATTTTCTACATTTATGAGATTTCTTCTTAATCACATCAGAATTTCGAATATTTAACATTATTCATTGCATAGGATTGATTTGTTGTGTTTAAGAATGGACAGTATACTATCCAGCTCCTAAGTTCATTTTTGTGTTTGGTTGCTATTTACCAATAGTACCACAACTATTACATTAAATCTGAGAAAATATTCCTCAGGACTTTTGGGTTTAAAATTACCTGTCTGCCAATCTTTTCAGTTTTAAAAGCTGCTGCTTCCTACAGCTTCACTAGCTACATTCCCAAGAAAGACTTTCCCATTTGTAAAAATTCACTATAAATGTCGATTACTTTCAGCCTATAACAAGATTTAGTCCCACCTCCCACCATTTACTAAACTGTAACTCATATGCAACAATTTATGCAAAATGCTGGTATGGGTGGTATCTAACAAAAATTATAACTTCCATCATGGAAATGTGAATGCATAATTAAGATCAAAGGTCAAAATTTCCATAATGATGTAGCCAGATGAAGTGTGCTCCAGTAAGCCTTTGGGAATCTAGCAACTTTGTCACACATTAATGCTTATTAGATGAAAATGAGTTTCACTGTCCAAATTAGATCTTGAAAGCTATTCCTCTTCACTTACAGGCTGATAGCTACCAAATATTAGCTGACTTAATAGTATTTAGTCAATAAATCTGAAAGTTATATTTTATCAACTAACAGCAAATGATTTAAATGCGAATATTAGTATTGTGTAAGAGTAGGTGAACAAAGTCCTTGAAGACTATTGCTTAGGATTTTAAAAATAATATGATATATATGATAGTTGGAAAATTTTTATGTTATATACATGTAACATATAACTTTAGTTTTTACATCTAGTGTATCATTTGACACCAATTCTTAAAGAATTGGTTTTGTATTAATATGTTAAAATTGAAAGATTCATGCAAGTATGATAACATAATAATTTAATGAACAGAACAAATGACCATGACTACATCCAATGTGAAATCTTTTCCAGATCCACCATCGTTCATTAACTATAATGAATTGAAACATTTAAAGTTGTGGTGTAGAACTTCAAGTGATCTTGTGAAGCTTCTTCGGTCAATGTAGCAGTAGGCATTTTATCATCTATCAAATATAAAAGTGAGTAATAATAATTAAAAAAGCAAAAATTTGGCAATGCTTTATAACTGTTAAAATATTATCATGGAGGTAAACACAAATGGTATTCTGTTGGATAATATTATTGATGGATCATAGAAATCAGTTTTGTTTTATTGATTATAAATGCTAAATATATTTATTATAAGATTTTCCCTAAAAATTTCAAAACAAGATTTTTGTATTAATTTCTAAACAATGATTTGAAAATGAATTCTGAAATGGTCAACTAATAAAGTCCTTAATTATGTTGTAGATAATTTAAGATTATTACTAGATAAATAGTAGATACTATTAATACTAGTAATACTAGATAAATACTAGTAATTATCTAGATTAGATAAATACTAGTTATACCTGATAAATTACTAGATATATAAATTAAGATTATTATTAAAATATTATTCATTTGGGCTAAATAAAAGCAACCTGTGTGAAACTCTCAGAACAATTAATTCACTAATTTTCTTATTCCTCTGCCTCTCCAACTGTACTAAGCCTGAAGTTCTTTAATAGCAGATGGAGTATCTAATTTATTTTTCATTCTTAAAAGTAAGCTAAAGTAGGCACTCAGGTGTTTATTGAACAATAATCAATTGATTCATCATTAGTATATAAGATGCAACTTATTTCTGTACACTGATTTTATATCCTGTTAACTTTACTGTACTGAATTCATTTATCAGTTCTAGTAGTTTTGGTTTTTTGTTTTTTTGGTTTTTTTTCCAGTGGAGTCTTTAGGATTTTCTATTTGTAATATCATGTCATCTGCATATAATGAGAGTTATACTTCTTCCTTACCAATCTGGATTCCTTTTATTTCTTTCTGTTGTCTAATTGCTGTGGCTAGGACTTTCAGTCGTATGTTGAGTAAAAATGGAAAGTCTTGTTTCAGACCTTAGGGTAAAATCTCTCAGTTTTTCACCACTGAGTATGTAAGCTGTGGATTTTTCATATATGGCCTTTATTATGTTATGTTCCCTGTAGACCTACTTTGCAGAGGAGTTTTTTGTCGTGAATGCATGTCGAGGATGCTTTTTCTGCACTCCTGCCCCTTCCTTCCAGGAATACCTCACGCAAGTTCCCAAATTCCAAAGCACTGCTCCCCAGGAACTTAGGGTTAAAAGGGGGCATCACTGCCTCCCAGGCCCTTTCTAACTCAAGACCAGGATGTCCCCAACTGTTTTTTTATCCCCAAATGTTTTTTATCCTTTCTTTTACTGATGTGACACATCATGTTGTTTTGCTAGTATTGAACCACCTTTGCACCCCAGGAATAAATCCCATTTGATTATAGTGAGTGAATGCTTTTTTTGGATTTGATTTGCTAATGTTTTGTTGAGAATTTTTGTATCTATATTCATGAGAAATATTGGCCCATAGTTCTCTTTTTTTTTTTTTTTTTTTTTTTTTTTTTGCGGTGTCTCTTTCTGATTTTAGTATAAGGTGATACAGACCTCAGAGAAAGAATTTGGAAGTTTTCCTTCCTCTTGTATTTTTTGGGGATGATTTAGAAGAATGGGTACTAACTCTTTAAATGCTTGGTAGATCTCACTTGGAAAGCCATCCAGTCCTAGACTTTTGTTTTTTGAGAGTTTTTTGAGTACTGATTCAGTTTCATTGATGGAAACTCATCTATTCAGATGAAGAAATTAAGAAAACAATTTCCTTTACAGTTACACCAAAAACAATAAGATACCTAGGAATAAACTTAACCAAAGAGGTGTAAGATTTATACTCTGAAAACTATAAAAATACTGAAGAAAGTAATTCAAGATGATACAAAAAAATGGAAAGACATTCCATGACCACGAGTTGGAAGAACCAATATTGTTAAAATGTCTATCTATAGCACCAAAGCAATCTAAACATTTAATGCAATCCCTATCAAAATATGAAGGACATTTTTCACAGAACTAGAAAAAAAAGTCCTAAAATATTTATGGAACCATGAAAGACCTCAAATAGCCAAAGCAATCTTGAAAAAGAAAAATAAAACTGGAGGTATCACAATTACAAATTTCAATTCATATTACAAAGTGGTAATAATTAAAACAGTATGGTGCTGGCATAAAAATAGATATAGATGGATAAGAGATACATTAAAAGATGCTCCACATCACTCACTATTAGGGAAATACAAATCAAATCTACGATGATATATCATTTCACACCTGTCTGAATCAAAACATAAGAAACAACAGATATTGATAAGGATAGAACTACAATATGATTCAGCAATGCCACTTCTGGGCATGTACCCAAAGGAAATGAAATCTCTATCTTGAAGAGATAGCAGTACTCCCATGTTCACTGCACCATTATTCATGATATAGAAGCAACCTAAGTGTACACTGATGAATGAACAGATAAAGAAAATGTGATAACAGTGTGTGTGTGCATCTGCGTGTGTGTGTGTGTGTATAAAATGAAATATTATTTAGTTTCAAAAAGATGGAAATCCTGCTGTTTATAACAACATAGATGAACTTGGATGATGTGTGCTAAGTGAAATAAACCAGATACAGAAAGACAAATACTACTGTATCTAAAAGTCAAACTCCTAGAAACAGAGAATAGAATGGTGGTTGCTAGGGGCTTGGGTTGTGGGAGAAATAAGGAGATGTTGGTCAAAGGGTAGAAATTTTTTAGTTATAAAGAATAAGCAAGTTTTAGAGATTCTGACATACACATGACTACAGTAAACAATTCTGTATTGTATATTTGTGTACAATTTACCTGTGGTGAGAACAACCAATGTGGTCACCACACACACACACACACACACACACAAAGTAATCATGTGAGATGATGGATATATTAATTAGCTTGATTGTGGTAATAATTTCACAAAACATATGAATATCACAATATCATGTTATTTACTCTAAAGATATAAAATTTTTATTTGACAGTTATAGCTCAATAAAACTGGGACAAAATAAGTAAAATAGGGGCGCCTGGGTGGCTCAGTGGGTTAAGCCGCTGCCTTCGGCTCAGGTCATGATCTCAGGGGCCTGGGATCAAGTCCCGCATCGGGCTCTCTGCTCAGCGGGGAGCCTGCTTCCTCTTCTCTCTCTGCCTGCCTCTCTGCCTACTTGTGATCTCTCTCTGTCAAATAAATAAATAAAATCTTTAAAAAAAAATTAGTAAAATAAAATAAAATAAAGGTACCAAAGCAATTAAATTAACATCCTTATTTCACTAATACATTTAGTTCAGTAGTGTGAGATTATTACATATTAAATTTTATGCAAAGAATACTTTGTCAAGTGGTAATTATAACAATGATCTCCTAGTGATAAGTAAAAAGATATGCTAAATCTCTTAGTTTGATTAATAGAGGCTGAATCTATATTTGTTTAGAGACACATTTATGAAAACTAGCTTTTCTAACAGCTGGGTATATTTCATGGCAATTGAAAACATTTTTTTTTTACTTTGTGCCATGAGCGGAGTGTATTTACAGAAATACATTGTTATGAGTCCTAATGGTAATGGGTAAACTATCAGCCCCCATGTCATTTCAGTCAAATGTGACTAAATGTGTTGTATATGATCACATGAGATTCTGACCCTTGTTCCAAGCTAATATATGATGTGTTACATTGTTTTTAATAAAAAATTAACATTATTTTTTAATGTCACAACATTCCTTCAAAGAAAAACATTTACATATGCTTATTTTAAGCTCAAAAGCAAGAAATGTTCACTGTGTTAAAAAATATTCAACTTTTTTTTTTTTTTTTAAAGATTTTATTATGGGGTGCCTGAGTGGCTCAATGGTTTAAGCTTCTGCCTTTGGCTCAGGTCATGATCTCAGCGTCCTGGGATCCAGCCCTGCATCAGGCTTTCTGTTCAGCAGAGAGCCTGCTTCCCCCTCTCTCTCAGTCTGCCTACTTGTGATCTTTCTCTGTCAAATAAATAAATAAAATCTTTTTAAAAAATAAAAAAATAAAGATTTTGTTATTAATAATTTGACAAAGAGACAGCGAGAGAGGAAGCAGAAGCAGAGGGAGTAGAAGTCAGAGGAGCAGGCTTCTTGCAGAGTAGAGAGCCCGATATGGGTCTTGATTCCAGGACCCTGGGATCATGACCTGAGCAGAAGTCAGAAGTTTAATTGACTAAGCCACCCAGGCCCCCCTAAAATATATTCAACTTTAATAAGAACATAGACTAAATTTCATCAGATATGAAAATATAACTATATGAATTTATAAAGTTATTTATACATTTTAATTGTGTTCATTTCCAATAAATACCAGTAGGTAGTCAATTGTCTATCAGCATGCTTTATAATAGAAATTAATTTTATTTTTTCACTGAAAAAAATCCTACTACTATTAAAAGTCACACTCTGATGTGTGTATGCATGGCAGAGCATGACTGCAATAATACTGCTTTGCATTTGTTGCAGAGTTTGCCAGGGTTGACTCTGTCACTGGCAGCAATCTTAATATAATGTTTACTAATAGCTCTGTAGAGGAGCACTATTTCCATAGCAACAAATGAACAATACTAGAAAGATTAATCGCTTCTACATTATCAGTGTACAGTTTGCTGTAAAGCAATGTTTTGTAGTTTGATAATTGCAAGTCTAGAATGATTGTACATTATGAGTTGATTAGCATAAACACTTAAGATGAAGAATGTCTCTGTTGAAATGGGGAGAGCTTTGCAAAATAGGCAGGACTATATAATAAATATGGCCATGGTTCAAAGACTATGTGTAGAGCTATTAAACTATAGCATTAGTCATATTATTTGACACTGGTCATTTGATATGGCCCATTCCTGGTGGGCCCTTTATTTGGCAAAACACAGGCATATACACACGCACACAACACATGAAAAAAATGACATTAGAATTTTAGGCAGAGATCCCTCATGAAATTATTCAGCCTTGGCTATAAGTAGATGCTATGTGAGATCTATGTCTAGACTTCCTTTTCATAAACACCTTGATTTCATTTAAGTTATTTAGCTATAGTATAGATATGACTATCATAGATTGCTTCAGGTTATTATAGTATCCAGATGGTATCCTTAATTGAGGACTATGTACTTTTACAAAAGAAAGGATATTATTTGAAGGCTTTGTGAACAGTAGCCTCCTAGAAACGCAATGCATTTTTCATATGTGTACAGGCACAAAAGATTGCATTTACTTAGTAATTCTCTACTACTGATACAAAAATAATTGGCAGGAAAATTAACTTTTCATTGTATTGAATTGAGAGACTCTGCTCTTTTTGTCATTTCATTTGTAAGAACAAAAATTTCCATAAGGATGAATCAGAAGAAAAAAATCCATGAAAAATCTTTAAAATCAGAAGAAAAAATAATTTCATTTAAATCTATTAAAATTTGAACTAGTATAGGCATTCCTTTATTTCAGAATTGTGTTTTTTTTTTAAGAATGAGTGGCTTAATAAATAAGGGAAAAGTATTAAAAATGATTACTATAAAAATTATAAACATATTTGTCATTGAGTAGCATAGGAAATAGTGGGTGTACCATAAGCAACAATCTCTACATTTTGGATATCATAATGTTTCTAGTGTTCATTTTTATTATATTTATAAGGATTATTTATTTTAAAAGAAATAAAAGGATATAATATATAACAAATGAAAAAATTCATTGCAGCTGTTCAGTAATCAGAATATCATTGACTGAACAATACTTGAAGATTTTCATTTGTGCTGAATATAATTAGTATATAGGGAGTACTGTCCAATTTGGGCAGTAAATATTGCCCATATGATTCCATTAAAACCACAGTTCATAATGATTGTAAAGGAAATCACCACCACCAGTGCACCTGGGGACTATGTAGTTAACATCTTTGGAATGAACCCAGTAAATAAGATTTTTTTTTTTTTTCCCAGTGAGCAGACCAGCTGCTCTTTCCATGGTTTCTCTAATAGCTACTTTCCCATGCACTATGGATTAAATAACAAATTGATCAGTTCCTTCATTAACCCGTGGTTATTCTCATAGGTCATACTGAGGAGGCTCAAATGGGTTTTATAACAAAAAAAAATCACACAATTATTTATTTATTTATTTTAGAGTGAGAGAGAGAGACAGCGTGAGCGGGAGGGTTGGAGAGAGAGGGGATCTCAAGCACACGTCACTGAACACAGAGCCTGACGTGGGGCTTGATCTCAGAATCCCGAGATTGTAACCTGAGCCAAAACCAAGAATTGAACACTTAACTGACTGAGCCACCCAGGCACCCTCAAATAATTCTTGCTTGAGAAATAGCAAAACTAAAATAAAATGACTATTCTATATTCATTTATTCTGTATGTAGATTCTATATTGATATTCTAAGATTTTAGTTTATATGGTAAGAGGATTCCAAAAACTTTGTGCTAAGTTATTTTATAAACAAAATGTGCTTATCATTCAACTCTAGAATTTAAATTTTATAGGTGGTTATATAAGTATTTGATAATTTCCTATTAAAAGAGTATGTAAGATGTCCATGAATTTCTTAAACAGGGCTTAATAGGCTACAAACGGCAGATACCATCAGTAGAATTGCCACTAGAAACCTTTGAAAAAATTACTCTCTCTTTTAGGTTTTTTTTTTTTTTTAATTCAGATTTTCATATATCCAACGTTATTGAAGCAGAGATTACATATAGAACATGTCTAGACTGCACAGGATATTGTTAATCACCAAATAATACTATTGAAATAATAACTTTTAATTACTTTTATTTTTAAAATAAATTGCTCATACATTACATATTATATTATATATTCTACTGTAGTAGGGAATATAATGCATGAATTTAGTTTAAATTCCTAAACCAAGATAACTAAAATCTGAATGGAAATCTCCAGATATATTATTATTCAAATTTGTTTTTCCTAAATTGCTTTCAACATCACTTGGGTGGAGATTGTGTGTTTGGGGGAGGCAGAGGAGAGTGATTACTATTGTGTGTGATGTGTGGCTCCTTATCCTTCTCTTTGACCCTCTTGGTGTTTTGTAAACTGGGAATATATATAGTATGTCTTTAAATAAATATGTGAATGCACTTGCCTTAAGAAAATATAATATATATATATTCTAGATTGGCTGGAATGTTTTAAATTGGGAATAATCTATGTACGAAATACTTTTCTTTGAATTTTTTTATAATTACAGCACTCTTACTATGTAGTAAAATTGTAAAAGTATCATATATGCAGTGAGTAAACATTTGAAAACTTACACAAGTGTATATATAAAGTGCATATGAACAAAACCACACATAAATACATCTCACTTTGTAAAATTTGGTGCTTTTTGTTCTAAATTTTATAGAGAAAAGTGGTGTCAAGTCCTCAAAAATTTAAAGCAATACCTTTTTTATCAAAGTACAATTAATATACAATGCTATATTAATTCCAATATATTGATTCAACAATTCTGTATATAACTCAGTGCTCACCATAAGTGTAGTCACCATCTGTCACCAAACAACCTTTTAATGATTTCAAAGTAATACATTCTATTAGTATAATTTTTATATATCACTCTATAGTATTAACATTTATATATTTTTCCATTTTCATATTATAAAAATGTCATAAAATTTCCTTAAATCACATAAGTTACATATACCTAGATTTCTTATTATTTAAGATAGTCTATAAGATGTCAGGTTATTTTTTTTTCCACATGCAAAGCACACTTATTTATCTTAAAATATTTATTTATTTATTTGAGTGGGAGAGGGGCAGAGTGAGAGGGAGGATCCCAAGCAGACTCCCTGCTGAGTGCAAAGCACAACCCAGGGCTTGATCCTATGTCCCTCAGATCATGACTTGTGGCAAAATCAAGAGTAAGATACCCACCCAACTGAGCCACCCAGGCATCCCCACATTTATTTATTTATTTATTTAT
The DNA here is from genome assembly GCF_009829155.1 of Mustela erminea. NCBI lineage: Eukaryota > Metazoa > Chordata > Mammalia > Carnivora > Mustelidae > Mustela > Mustela erminea. Next base: position 42,081,585 of record NC_045626.1, read on the forward strand.
TTATTTAAAAGATTTTATTTATTTATTTGAGAGAGAGACAGTGAGAGAGAGCATGAGTGAGGAGAAGGTAGAGTGAGAAGCAGACTCCCCATGGAGTTGGGAGCCCAATGCAGGACTCAATCCCGGGACTCCAGGATCAAGACCTGAGCTGAAGGCAGTCGTCCAAACAACTGAACCACCCAGGTGCCCTCCCACATTTATTTTTTAATTAAATTTTAGTTTCCTAGAGCAGTGTAAGGTCCATAGCAAAATTGTGGGGGAGGGCCGAGATTTCCAATATACCCCCTAGGCAACATACCCCACTACCAACATCTCTCAAGAGTCTTAATATTTGTTTCAATTGATGAACATACAATGACACATCATAATCCCCGTAAATCCTAATTTACGGTGAATACAATTCAGTCAGTGTTATGCATTCAGTGGATTTGAGCAAATGTACAATGGTATAACCACCATTAAGGCATCCTACAGAGTTTTTCACTGCCGTTAAGAATTTTCTTCGCTCTTTCTATTCATCTTTGTATCACCTGTTTCTACTGATCTTTTTTATTGTCTCCATAGTTTTTCCTTTTCCATAATATCATACAGTTGGAATCATGCAGTATGAACCCTTTGCAGATTGGCTTCTTTCACCTGCTAATATGCATTTAAATGTCCACAATGTCTTTTTATAACTTTATAGCACATTTGTTTTACCACTGAATCATATTACATTGTCTGGATATATCACAGTTTATTTATTCATTCACCTACTGAAGCACATCTTTGTTGCTCCAAGTCTTGTCAGTTATGAATAAACCTGCTATAAACATCCACGTGCAGGTGTTTTGCTTTGTGAGTGTTTTGTTTTGTTTTGTTTTTCTTGTTTTTTGTGAACACAGATTTTCAACTCCTTTGGTATAACACCATAACACTAGCTTGATTGCTGGATCATATAGTGAGAGTATGTTTGGCTTTGTAAGAAATTACCAAACTGTCTACCAAAGTGGCTGTACCATTTTGTATTCATTCACCAGCAATGGATGAAAGCTCTTAGACCTCTACAGTTTCCCCAGATTTGATGTTGTCAGTGTTCAGATTTAGGGTATTCTTTATGATGTGGAACATTTTTTATATGCTTATTTGCATATAAAAGTTCACTGGCCCATTTTTAAATTGGGTTGTTGTTTTCTTATTACTGAGTTTTAATGGTTCTTTTTATATTTTGGATAAAATGGGAGTTACACTCTTCATCACTATGTAATAAATTGGTTTTAATCATTTTTTAAAAGTTAGGAAGGTTGAAGGGATACCAGTAATACAATTACACTTTTCAATTTGACAACTATCGAAATACTAAATCATTTATTTTTTCTAAGTTCTTATTGATTTATTCATTTAAGTAATATCTATACCTAATATGGGGCTTGAATTCATGACCCTGAGATCAAGAGTCACACACTCCTCTGACTCAGCCAGCCAGGTACCCTGAAATACTAAATCATTTAAATCACTTGCATTAAGTAGTTTAAAATCAGAAATATCAAACTCATGAGTGAAGATATTTTTTAAAACTTGCATATATAATTTCCACATTTTCAATTGTGAACTCAATTGAAACCATGCCTGAGTTTATACTGGCTTTTAATATTCTTTTTTTTCCCCTTGATCACTAGTCCGCTATTGAGGAAAAATCATTTTAAAAAATGATCTTTTGTGGATTTCCATCTTGGAATATATTTCAACATATAGCAATTCAAAGTTAAGAATCTCCATCTACTTACATTTAGTTTACAGATTTTGCTTCTTTAAATTTACATAGAAAACTAGAAATAATGGTTTATCTGTACAAAATACAATTCTATAAATATATTTATTCCCAGTAGATGGGATTTAAATACTTCCACCAAATAACCACTTCAGCCATTTAGTACACAAAAGCTACTTTAGCCATTAGGCATTTCAGGGCTGGCTGTTTCTCTAGAGAGTCCAATGCAAGAAAGAAGGGCGGAGGAACAGTTCAGGAAAAGACAGAAGAATATATTAAAAAAAGAAATTCCTGGCAGGCATAAGTGAGAGCTGGAAGAAGGAGGAACAAAAGGGAAAATGCAGGGTTATCAGGACTCTTATATAGCTCAGCTTTTTCCTGAAACTAAGTTAAGATTATGTTTCTTGTACATGAGATAAGTTACTTTGCTGTTTAATAAGCTGCAGAACCTCACTACTTGAAAAGAAGAAAAAAAGTGTCCTTTGGTGGGCTTGGATATCATTAGATAATTTGGGAGAAAAAAAATCAGAGTCATTTCCTTTGGGCCAACTTGTGTTGGTCACAGGTTCAAGTTTTGTTTTGTTACAATAGTTGAACTTTTTACATAGGAGAATGTCAGTTTAATAATTGTCGATAGACCACTGTAAGGGCCTATTCAGCTGGAGCGGCCCCACCCCGGTCAAACAGCCATTTTGTTGTTTATGCAGTAAAACTTAACTTGACCCTGCCCCCCCGGCAAACTTTCTTAAAAGTAAGTTTGGGAAACAAGTCCCAGGTAACAAAGCCCAAATACAAGGGTGGGTCAGGTCAGGTGGAGAGAACAGCAACAGCGGGAATGCAGGGGTGAGTCAGGTCAGGTGGAGACATCTAATCAGTAAAGCACACATATTGTCTCCCTAGCTACCGAGGAGTCTGGGCCCCGCCTTTTGGGCGCCCGGGCACCAATTCTGACCAAGGTGATAGGTTAGTTCAAATGTCTACTATAGAATAAATTGTAATTCAATTGGCCACATGTGTGTGACTTAGCATGACTGTGCAGCTTCCTCTGTGTTACAATCTCATTGGCCACCTGTGCATGGCCAGGCCCAACCACATGGCCTTTGCTCTATAAAAGTTAGTCTGTGAGGCAGGGAGGGGTTGCCCTCTCTGTAAGGGGTGGCCCGACCGGTCTGTTTGATGGTCGGTTTGATTCTTGATGCTTGGCTCTAAAAAAGCTTTGCTTGACCTTTGATTTGTATCAGTCTCCCTCCTTTGACCATGGACCCATTATTGGGGGACCCAACACCACTAGTTCTTTCTTAAACATTTATCATATGGAGGCTCATTTGCTTCAGAATGTGAATTAAAACAACTGGATGTGACAGTATGTGGTATGAAATCAATTAATCAAGGATTTCTTTATTGTTTAACCACCAATTTTATACACTTATGATCTAGCCGTTACTGAGTTTATTATTCATGATATAAACAATTTCTCACCAAATTAATACTATTAATATTTAAATTAATATTACATTTAAATAAGTAGGGTATTTAAAGAAAATGTATTCCATCATTCATGAAATTTTACTCTATTAGTTTTATTACTACAGTAATAATTTTTTGTGTGAGTGCAGTTAATGTTTGGACAGTATGAGTTTGAACTGTGCAGGTCCACTTATGTGGATTTCTTTTCAACAAATATATAAGCTTACGTATTGATGTAGTATAATACTGTAAATATATTTTTCTTGTGATTTTCCTAATATTTCCTTTTTGCTAGCTTATTTTACTCTAAAAATAGTGTTTATAAAAATATTGTTTATAATACTATATAACATAAACATATATGTTAATTTACTGTTTATGTTACTGGTAAGGCTTCTGGTCAACATTAGGCTATGAGTAGTTGTTTTTGGGGAATCAAAAGTTATATGTGGTTTTTTCACTGAATAGGAGGTTGGCACCCCTAACTCCCATGTTGTTCAAAGATCAGCAATTACTTAAAATCAGAATATATTTGACCACAAAATGACACAATTAATTAAAAGATTGAAGAAAGAAAAGATGGCAGAAGAGTTTAAAAAAAAAAAAAAGGAAAAAAGAAAAGTATAATAGGACATCTTGAGAATTGGGGGGTAAATACCCAACTGTGAAAGACCTTTGGGGATTTGCTTACTGGCATGTATGCTCCAGGAACAGTCTTCCAGACCTACATTATATCACATAGAGAATATGTTGCACAAAACTGAGCACATTTTACAGTCTGATGTCTAACATAATTTCTTGATTCCCATTATAGTCAATTTACCTTGCCACCAAGTACTTTCTAGTGGTAAAATTTTTATCCATCTTTAGGAAATGTCCCTGTCCAACAAATTTACCGAATACAAAGTATCCCAACTTTTTAAAGGAAATATCAATAATTATGGGATAATCTTTGTTTAGGGTGATGTATTTTGGTGAATGCTATTATTAATAAGGAAAAAAAGAGTTATTGGTCTAATATTTCTTAGGTGCTTTAAAATATTAAAGTGAGCCTTGTTTGACAAATTTAAAAAATATATTAAATGAAATTTGGAAACAAACGTAATATCCATCAGCATAATCAGTTCAAAATACATTCCTCTGTCATTTCTAGCATTTCCAAATTATTTTTGTTTAATTTTATATTTTTATGGTGAATAATATAGTTCAAAAATAATGAAATGTGTGTCCATGAAACTTACATTCCAGTTAAGAAATAGAATATATCGGGGCACCTCGGTGGCTCAGTGGGTTAAGCCTCTGCCTTCAGCTCAGGTCATGATCTCAGGGCCTTAGGATCGAGTCCCACAGTGGGCTCTCTGCTAGGAAGGGAACCTGCTTCCTCCTCTCTCTCCCTCTCTGCCCGCCTCTCTGCCTACTTGTGCTCTCCCTCTCTGTCAAATAAATAAAATCTTAAAAAATAAAAAAAAGAAATAGAATATATCTCATACTTCAAAGATCTCTGTACTCCTGGCAAATGTCACACTATTTCTTCCCCTGAGATCACCACATATCCTGTTGTTTTCTCTTAGTCATTCTTTAATTTTCCAAAAATAGATTTATACACTCAGATGTATAAAGATATATTTTAGTTTTGATTTTTGAAGATTATATATTATAAATATATTGTACAGTTTGTGACTTGCTTTGTTGACTCAATATTCTCTTTTAGTTTTGACCATTTGATGTGTGTTTACATAGTTCATTTGCTGATTCTCACTACTATATAATATTGTAATGTACACCAACAAATCATTTATTTTTTCTATTCTGTTGTTTGAAATTGTTTCCTATTCATTTTGTTATTATTAGTTGCTTTTATTAATGTTATAGATGTATATATCCACATAAATATCTACTGGTGCGCATTTTAAACTCTTCGGTTAGAACATATTTATAAGAGAGGGTTGCTTTTCTCACAGATTCAAAGGAGTTATATATCATATAAATACTTCATAAATTGCATATGTTGCACATACCCTTCTCCTAATTTGTTTTCACTTTTGTTATGATGTCTTCTCAATAAGACATTATTGTTTCAATAAGACATTAATGTCTTTAAGTCATTATGTTATTATGAGACATAATGTCTCAATAAGACATTCTTTTCTTAAAAAAAAAAAATTTTATTTATTTGTCAGAGAGAGTAAGAGAGCACAAGCAGGGGGAGTGGCAGGCAGAGGGAGAAGCAGGCTTCCTGCTGCGTAAGGACCAGGACATGGGGCTCCATACCAGTACCCTGGGATCATGACCTGAGCCAAAAGCAGAGGCTTAACTAACTGAGCCACGCTGGCATCCCTGAATAAGACATTCTTAATTTCAGTGAAGTTAAATATATCCATCTTTTCATTTATAATTAATGTCATTAGATTTTGTTTAAGAAATCCATCCTTAATTGAAAATTATAAGTATATACATACATGCTTACTTTTGACTTTGAAGTTATTATTCTAAATTTGGGTTCTTTATCGAGTTGATTTTTATGTCAGTTGTCAGATAAGAATCTATTATACTATATTTTTAATTTGGATAATAATTTTTTTCAACATCATTTGCTGATAAGATCATTTTCACCCAGTAATTCTAAGTGCCATCTCTGTCAAAATGTAGGTTCCAGTACCTGTGCAAATTTGTTCAGGGCTCTGTGCTATTCCACAAGTTTCTCTGACTCTGCCTCTATCAAAACTCACAGGTTAATTATTCTAGCTTCTAAAACTTTTTAATAATTAAAAATATAAAGACCTCCACAGTGCTGTTCTTCTACAAGAACATCTTGGCTATTTGCTCTTGAGTTTTTTTGTTTTTTCTGTCAAGTTATTCTCAAATTCCAAATAGGATTTTTTTTTGAAGATTTTATTTATTTATTTGGCAGAGCGATAAAGAGAGAGCACAAGTAGGCATAGTGGTGGATAGAGGGAGAGGAAGAAGCAGGCTCTCCACTAAGCAGGGAACCTAATGAGGGCTCGATCCCAGGGCTCTGGGATCATGACCTGAGCAGAAGGCAGCCTCTTAAACAACTGGGCCACCCAGGCACGCCCAAATAGGATTTTTTATTTAAATCAAATTATAATCATAATAAATAAATATATAATAAAATAAATATAATAATAAATAAATAAATTTTATTTTTATAATAAAAATAAAAATTTTATAATTTTTATAATTTTTTAATTTTATAATAAAATAAAAATAAATAAATATAATTGTAATAAATAAATAAATAAAGTTGAATTAATATAGATCAATTAGAAAAAAATCTATTAATATAGATCAATTTAGAAAAATAACATAAAATATTAAGTTTAATTAATGTTTATTTTTATAAAATGTATTTAAGTATTTTTAATATCTTACAAAATGAATTTTTATACAAAGTTCTTAAATTATTTTGCTACAGATTATTTGCAGATATTTATTGCTGGTAAAAATGGTTCAGTTAAGTAATATATTGTCTCTTTACAAAAAATAAATATTTGAACAGCTCACAATGTTTCTGTAACTACTTGTTATAACTATTAAACACATAAATTATTACTAGATTTTGAAACATTTTTTTTTAAAAGGATTTTTTTTTTTAATTTTATTTATTTATCAGAGAGAGAGAGGGGGAGAGAGCGAGCACAGGCAGACAGAATGGCAGGCAGAGGCAGAGGGAGAAGCAGGCTCCCCGCTGAGCAAGGAGCCCGATGTGGGACTCGATCCCAAGACACTAGGATCATGACCTGAGCCGAAGGCAGCTGCTTAACCAACTGAGCCACCCAGGAGTCCCAATTTTGAAACATTTTTATGAATATTTTATCTAACAGTCTTTTGGAGATATATATATATATATAGAGAGAGAGAGAGAGAGTCATGTCATCTCTAAACAGAATCAATATTGCTTCTTCTTTTCCAATTTGGGTGCTTTTATTTTTATGTTTTTCATGTCTGACTCTTCTGGCTGGTACTTCCTATGTGCCTATGGTAGGAGTGAGCACCCTTGTCTTATTCTTAGTGCCCACTCTTGCCATAGCAGGAAATTTTTCAACCTTTCACCACTGAATATTATCTTATCTATGGATTTGTCATATATGGCCTTTATTATGTTGAGTGTATATTCTTTGTATACCCAATTTATTCAAAGTATCATGAAAGGATGTCGAATTTTGTCAAATGCTTTCTTCTGCATCTGTGGAGAGTTTTATCATTTTTACCCTTCATTCTCTTAATATGATGTGTTATGTTTGATTTGTGCATGTTAAAACACTGCTGCATCCCAAGGTTAAATTCTACTTAATAATTGTGCATGATTCTTTTAGTGTGCTCATGTTGAATTCAGAATACTGCTAGAATACAGTAAGAATTTAGTTAACTTAAAATTTTTATTTCTTTTCAATTAGGTATTTAACACTGTTCTCTTTTAGAACTGTTTTTAATGTGTCTCATAAGTTTTGATATGTTTGGTTTTCATTTTAATTTTTCTTAAAATACTTTTTGTTCTTGTTTTATGTCAAGTACTTTTGATTTTATTTTTGATTTCTACTTTTAATCTGTTTGCTGTTCAGAAGTATGTTGTTTGATTTTCAAGTATTTGTGATTTTTTCATTTTTCCAACTGTTATAGTCGTAATAAATAAATAAATAAATATTTATTTATTTTAAACAAACAAATAAATAAATAAATAGACTATATTTCTAGTTTTATCTGTTGTGGTCAGAAAACATACTATCTCTAATTTCAGTCTTCTTAAATTGATTACAGCTTGCTTTGTGGCCCAGTGTGTGACATATCCTGAAACTAATGTTTCTTGTGCTCTTTAGAAGAAATTATTTTCTGGTGCTGTTGGATGGCATGTTTTATATATGTCTGTTAGGTCCATTTTGTCTATAATGTTATATTTAGATATGTTGTTTTCTTACTAACTTTCTTTCTGGATGATCTAGACAATGTTGAAAGTGAGGTATTAAAGTCCCTTTGTATTAGTGTATTGTCTATTTCTATCTTCAGTTTTGTTAATACTTGTTTTAAAGTCCTAGGTGCTCCAATGACAGATGCATATATATATACCATTATATCCTCTTGCTGAATTGACCACTTTATTATTGTAAAATGCCTTCTTTGTCTCTTATGACTGAATTTGACTGAAACTCTATTTTATCTGAAATAAGTATATAACTCCTACTCTCTTGATTACCATTTTCACGGAATACTTCCATATCCTTAAAGCTAAAGTGAGTCTCTTGTATGTAGCATATTGTTGGATTTTGTTTTTTATCTATTCACCTACTTTTTGCATTTTGATTGGACAATGCAATTCTCTTACATTTAATTTTGGATAGGTTAAGACTTGATTTACCATTACCATTTCTTTAGTTGCTTTTTGCCTATTTTTGTTGTTGTTGTCCCCCCCACACCTCGACTATCTTCCTTTGTGGTTTACTTTCTGTAGTGGTATGTTTTAATCCCTTTATCTTTTGTATAACTATTATAGGTTTTTTTCCTCTACGTATGCATCATTACTTCCAGATAATAAGGTTACCATATTAAAAAAAAAAATGACTAGAGATACTGGAGAAATACTGATAGATTCTGGTTTAGAAATGGTAACAATAGTCAAAAGCATGTAATATTGTGAAATAACATTGGTTCTTTTGCCAGACACAGAAAGATACACTTCCAGCAACTGTAAAGAGATGCCATCCAAAGTTATCAACTTTTTATTTAAGTCAGTCACTTTTTAAATGCATTTAATAGGCTTTCTTTCAGTAGCCTTGCACTTCAAAATTTCTGATAAACGTATCTCTTTGTTTTATGTTTTCATCACTCCTGTCAAAATTTGTTTAATGTAATGGTTAATTAGAAGGGATCACATAAATTCATCTATAGTAAAACTTAAATTTAGGAAAATATTTGAAAGTTTATTGGCATTTTCATAGAAATTCTATCCCTGATGAAACAATAAAACCACAATGGTATAATTTTTGGCATCAAGTAGAAGCAAACGAACAAATTAAGGCAAATATCTGGGACATTTTCAGTGTCTTTCCTGTATTTCAGTGTAAGAGGTTTACTTTAAGGTTCTTCATATAATGCTGATTCAAACAGAAGAAAATTTTTTTAAGTTGAAAAACTAAATTTATACACTGTCTAAAATCTCATTGTTTATGTGTCCCATACATAGTTATAGGAAATTTCCATCTGGCTACTCAGAGTAAAGTTTATTGTACCAAAGAAATAATTTAATAATATCTTAAGGATTATGATTAAATTAATGAGGTATGAATTTGCTTAATTTAAAGCCAAAGCAGAGTTTGGGCATAGATAACTCACGTTATGCTGTCTTTATGAACAACATAAGCTTAGATAAAAATTACAATATTTTAAGTTTATTAAACTCAAGGAGTTTATCCACTTATATAAACTATCATATTGAATGCACAGCCAACTTAATATGAAATTAAAGACAACCTGTCAAATTCATTTTCCTTTACTAATGATGTTAAGCAAAAATATGTGCTGACACTTGCTTTATTTAATCTGCTTTGCATAGCAGTGATGAGTTATGTAACTGATAATGTGGCACTAGACACAAAGTGGTATGTGTCATCATCTAAGATATCTCTTTACCTTCATCAACTGACAATATCCCAACATTTTTATAAGACAAAATCTCATGCTCTAATATTGTCTGACAGCTAAAGCTGTTTAAATGGAATTGAGTTCTTTTTCATTGTTTGTGTATAACACCCAGTGCTCCATGCAATCCATGCCCTCCTCAATACCCATCACCAGCCTCACCCATCCTCCCAACCCTCTCCCTTCTAAAACCCTCAGTTTGTCTTAAAAACAAATTTGGTTTTATAGGCAATAATGCTGCACTTTACAGGGAAGTGAAAAGTTTTGTCCTATTAAAGAAGTCTCGTCAACAAGTTGGTAAGATCATTTTTTTTTGAACTTTCACTCTTCCCTGTCTGGATTAAGCTCATATGTTTGTTAGCTGAATGGCAAAAATATAAATAATTATATATACATACATATATACATACAAAGGAAAAAGGCTAAACTTGAAAATCATATGGAAACAACTCTTTTGTTTGGTTTTTCAAAATTCCAGTGTCATTAATACAGTGTTATATTAATTTCAGGTGTACAATAAGTGATGTAACAATTCTATACATTACTCAGTGCTTATCATGACAAATGTACTATTTAATCCCCATCCCCCCACCTGCCTCCCCTCCAGTAACCACCAGTTTTTTCTTGATAGTTAAGAGTGTTTTTTGGTTTATCTGTCTCTCTGCTCACTCTTATTGTTGTTGTTCCTTTATTGTTTGCTTTGTTCCTTAAGTTCCACACATGAGTGAAATCATATGGTATTTGCCCTTCTCTGACTAATTTATATTGCTTAGCATTGTACTCTCTAGCTCCATCCATGTTGTTGAAAATGGCAAAATTTCACTATTTTTTATGGCTGAATAATATTCCATTGTATGTATATACCATCGACATCTTCTTTATCCATTCATCTATCAGTGGACATTTGGGCTGCTTCCATAATTAGGTTATTATAAATAATGCTGAAAAAAAAAAACCATGGGGGGTGAATGTATCCTTTTTTGAGTTAGTGTGGAAATAATTTTTACTAAAGAAAACATATGGTTAATTTCCCTCAAGATACTTCCATCCTGCCCCTCAAGGTTAGGTAAATTCACAAAATATTCAAAGTCAAATAGCTTGATTGGAAGCACCTGAATATGAAACCAGCCTTTGTAGGTACTTTTTTTTTCTATTATTTTTTAAAAACACTGCTCTATAATATGATAATTATCAGAGAAAACATCATGAATCTATTCAACCTGTAATATTCATAATGTGTTTTGCAAATATCAAAATGAAACTTAGTATAGTGGAGAAAACACTGCCTTTGCCATCTGATGACCAGAAGGTACCTTCCTATGCTTCATATTACTAACCTAGTATATATATCGAAAAAAAAATCTAAATTGAGATACTCAGTTTTTTCATTTGCAATTAGACCATAATAATTGATGTATTGAAGTGTTGTGCAAATTAAGTATATACAGTTAACCTTTGAACTAAGCACTTAAAGGCACTGACTCCCGATAGTTGAAAATCCACTTTCTGGTTTTTGACTCCCCAAAATTTAACTGCTAATACCCTATTGTTGACTGGAAATCTTACTGATAATATAAACAACACATATTTTGTATGTCATATGTATTATATACTGTATTTTTGCAATAAAATAAGCTATTTTATTTTATTTAGAGAATAAAAAAATGTTACTAAGAAAATCATAAGAAAAATACATTTATATAGTGTATTATAAAAAAATCCATGTATAAGTGGACCCATTCAGTTCACAGTGTGTTGTTTAGGATTAAATATATATGTATATATACTGGGATTGTGAAAATAAAGTTTGGTTGTTTTAAATCTCTTAAATAAGGATTAAATGAGGTAAATCTTGCCTCCTTGGCAAGAGTGAAAGGAAATGGTTCCTATAAAGGTAGAGAGAACAGCACTCTATCAACACAGAAGTGATAAGATAAAATTGGGTCCTAGATTTCAAGCAATGAGAAGCCAAATACTACCTCAGCAATCAAAAACAAGAATCCCTCTACCATGCTAGTGGGTGAGAAATGAAGATCAGTACTTTTGCAACAAGGCAAACTTCTTTGTAAGATACACATACATAGTTTAGATCATAAATCAGGTATTTTGGGTGTTGTGTTACATGTTTGAAGTACAGAAATTAAAAAAATATATATCAAGAATGTTAATATTGGGTATTTTACAAGTGAGAAATATACAGTTAATCTTGTACAACTTTATACTGACTTCTGTTGCTTTTATGAATGATTTCTGTATGTCAGCAATTATACTTTGGTAATATTATTGCAGAAATCTTTACATAACTGTAGTATAGAACTCAAGATTTTACAACGAGGAATAAAGGCAAAAAGCTGTTTTTCAACCTTCAGGTCTTAATAGTGGTTAAGATATTCATAGACTCATCTGGGGAACCTGGGTGGTTCATTTGGTTAGTCATCTGACTCTTGATTTTGGCTCAGGTCATGATCGCAGGGTCATGAGATCAAGCCTCACACAGGATCTATGCTTCGCAGAGAGTCTGCTCCAAATTCTCTTTCTCTCCCTCTCCTTTTATCCCTTCACCCAACTCTCTCTCTCTCTTTGAAATAAATAAACAAATCTTAAAAATAAAAAAAGATATTAGTAGAGTTGTCTAAACAGTACTGCACCACTGGAACTTTTTGTGCGTTTTAACTGTTATTCTCCAAATCCAACTTTACCTAAATTGTTCAAATAAGAACTTGGAACTGAGGCTTCCTGCCATATTTGTTGCTCCCTGAAAAGAAACAAAATTTCATGTAGTTGCGCAAGGACATGCATAGTCTATTTTAACTCTCTTTAAATTGAAATTCTTCATTATTCCTTAGCCATATTTTGCTTGTCGTCAATTCTAATTTTCTCTATCTACTTTGGTGTTTCACTTATTTTAATTGTGCTTACTATAATAGTTATCACAAATGTTTTTACATTTTTATTCATTATTATTACTAATATCAGTGAAAATTGGGGGACAGGCAGGTAAGGTGATACATTAGCTGGGGTCCTCTAAATATCATTCACCAAGACTGAAATAGATATTTGTTCAGGGAACCATGTGTGGAATGGGAAGATGGAGAGGAGCTGCAAGAGGTTGAGAGCGTTTCAGGTCGTTGTGCCAGTCTGACTTCTGTGGATGAGAGAGGAAGGAAGGAAAGCCTTTATTATGAGTGTAGTGCTAAGAAAGATTCAGCAGAGATGTTGGAGTCCTTAAGAGAGAACTGACAATTAGAGACTTACTGTTTCTCTTAGTAACCAACCTGCTTTGGTATAATTGTCATATTCAGTCATCAGCTGGAAAGAGCCCATGGGAAACTTGGCCTCCAGTGGAAGACAGAGGTGGGTTTCCCAGGGAATCAAGTGAGGATCACAATTACACTTGTGAAGTAGGAGATCTGAAAGAAGGATTTTTGGGGTAAGCATGGGAACCCTTGCATACAAACACAGGTGGCTAAGGATTTCTTTTAAATTTGGCTCATACTATCAAGTTTTACTTATCTCCTGAATATTTCTTTCATTCAAGATTCCTTGATAGTTACACATTGAAAATTCTTTTTTAAGAACTCAGGAAAATAGTAGACAAATGTATATCCCTTTTCACTAATCATCCAAACCAGTTATATTCAAGATGAGCTTCTGGAATAGACATAACTGTTTTAAATCTGGGATATTCACAAAATAAGTAGTAGGACATATTACTGAGAAATGCCTTCAAACATAATTGTCTCAAAATAGTCATATACTCTTTAACAACTGGTGCTAAGAAAACTAGATAGTGACGTGCAAAAGAATGAAACTGGGCCACTTTCTTACACCATTCACAAAGATAAGCTCAAAAAGGTTAAAGACAAAAATGTGAGACCAATAAAAACCTTGGAAAAAAAACGTAAAAATTCTTGAGGAGAGCATAGGCAGCAATTTCTCTGACATCAGCTGTAGTAACATTTTTCTAGATGTGTCTGCTAAGGGAATGGAAACAAAAACAAAAATAAACTATTGGGACTGCATCAAAATAATAAGTTTCTGCACAGTAAAGGAAATAATCAGGAAAACAAAGGGACAACTTATTAAGTAGGAGAAGCTATTTGCAAATGATATATCCAAGAAGGGTTTAGTAACCAAAAAGTATGAAGAACTTATTCAACTCAATACACACACACACACACACACACACACACACACACACATTCAATTAAAAAAATGGACAGAAGGCATATGTCCAACAGACACATGAAAAGACGCACTCAACATCACTAATTTTCAGGGAAATGCAAACGAAAGTTACAATGAGATACTACCTCACACCTGTCAGAATGGCTAAAATTAAAAACATAAGAAACAAGTGTGGGAGAGGATGTGGAGAAAAAGGAACCTTCATGCACTGAAGGAATGAATGCAAACTGGTGCAGCCATTGTGGAAAACAGTATGGAGTTCCTCAAAACAGTTAAAAATAGAATTACCACATGACTCATTAATTCCACTACTGGAATTTACCCAAAGGATATGAAAACTCTAATTTGAAGAGATATATGCTCCCGTTTGTTTATCATTATTTCTGGAGGCAAATTATGGAAGCAACCCATGTCCATTGATTGCTAATGGATAAAGAGATGATATATATCTAGATACAGGTGTGTGTGTGTGTGTGTGTGTGTGTGTGTGTGTGTGTAGATAGAGGCAGGGAGGAGCATATTATTCAGCCATAAAAAAGAATAAAGTATTGCCATCTGCAACAACATGGATAAATCTAAAGGGTATAATGCTAAGTGAAGTAAGTCAGTTGGTAAAAGACAAATACCATATGATTTCACTCATGTGTGGAATTTAGGTAAAACAAACAAAGAAAAAATTAAATGAACAAAAAAACCAGATTCTTAAATATAGAGAATAAGCTGGTAGTTACCAGAAGGGAGTTGGGTAGGGGGAATGGGTGAATTAGGAAAAAATATTAAGAGTGCATTTATGATGAGTACTGAGAAATGTACAGAATTGTTAACAATCATACATTATACACGTGACACTAACATAACTCTGTATGCTAATTATATATTTTATTAAAATAACAAAAAATAAATAAAAGGACAAAAAATTTTAAAAGTGACATACTTCCCATTTTCAGAATGATTTCTCATTGCTATGATATTGTATCCATCATATGATTTCTTCTCACATCTACTTGCTTCTAGAAAAATTCTAATGAAGTTTATCTACCTCTCTACAAAACAGTAAAAAACAAAACAAAACAAAAACATTTTTTTTTTAATTTCCCATTCTTTCCCCTGATTGTGGAAATGAGGAATTGGAATGATATCCTATCTCCAAATACTTTCAGTTTTCACATAATCTTTAAAAATAACATTGTTACTTATTCAAAAGTGATTTCTACATTAATAAATCTATGACAGGAAATCTATATCTCTGCATTAGTTTCTTGATATTGTAATAACTTTCCACAATATTAGTGCTTTAAAGTTGCTGGTGGACAGAGTGGGTGAAATGAGCCAAAATATAGTTAAATGTAGCACATACATGGGGAACATGATGTGCTACAGCAGCAGCAGCAGAAACATCAGCATCAGCAACATCTGCAGCAGGAAAATGTGCCCTGGCAGAGCTGAGACACGCCCCCACCTGCCACTCTCCATTGAGGACCTGTGCAAACTCTTCCAACTATCCTAAACCCCACCAGAATGGATTCTCTGCTCCTTTCAAGCCTGAACACTTACTGCCAGAACATCCAAGTATTCATGAGTTCAACCAAAAGTTAATGAAAAGTCTTTCTAGGTGGTAATAAAATACAAAAGACAATACCAACAACAACAACAACAAATAGTGCCTTAAAACAACACAAATTTATTACCAAAGAGATCTCAGCCAGCAATCCAGAATGGGTATCACTGGACTAAAATCTATTCCTGGGATGCACATCTGCATCCCTTCTTTTATTTTGATTTTAAAGATTTTTTTTTTTTAAATTTATTTGAGAGAGTGAGAGATCACAAGCAGTGGGAGCAGCAGGCAGAGGGAGAGGGAGAAGCAGTCTCCTTGTTGAGTAGGGAGCCTAAGGTGGGGCTGGATCCCGGAATCCCACGATCATAACCTCAGCCGAAGGCAGTCACTTAATAGACTGAACCCCCCAAGCATCCCTACATTCCTTCTTGAGGCTCTGGACTCACTAGACTTTTCTAGTTTCTAGAAGCTATAAGCATTCTTTGGCTTGTGGCTCTCTGCCATCTTCAAAGTCAGCAATGGTCAGTGGGGTCTTTTTCATGCTGCATCACTCTCCTCTGAATATTCTGTTTTACTCTCAGATTCTTATGATTACATTTGGCCCACCTGGCTAACCAGGAGAAGCCCATCTCAAAGTCCTTGACCCAATCACATCTACAAGATTCCCATGTCTCAGAATTTTCTACATAGGCCATTATGTTTTCTTAATGATGTTTTACCAACACTGTGAAGTTTGTAGTGATACCAACTTTCTAATTTATTGATATTAACTTGTGTTTTCTCTTTTTTTCCTGATCAATTGTACTGATCTTCAAGAATTTGTTTTTTCCCCTTGTTTTTTGAATTAAAAGCTTAAATTCCTGATTATAAACCGTTCCTCTTTACCCATATAAGTATTTAATGCTAAAGATTTCCTTATCAGCACTGTTCAAACAGCATCCCACAGATTCAGATATATAAGGTTTTGTTCATTCAGTTCAATTTATTAATTTACTGATTTCCCTTGAGAGTTCTTTGAAGTTGGATTTTGAATTTGAAATTTATTTAAAACTTAATTATTTAGTTTCTAAATATTTGGAGAATAAATCTCCTTTTTTTGTTCCTGAAAACAACAACAACAACAAACTATAGCCTGAGAATATATTTTTAGTACTTTAAAGATATCTTGTCATTGATTTCTGACTAGCATAGATTGTGCTGAAAGTTTCTGTGATCATTTTCTTTATTCCTCTATATGTATTGTTTTATTATCTGATAGCCTTTAAGGATTTTTCTTTAGTACTGATTTTCTACAATTTACTTTGGCTATATTTTGTTGTGTTATTGTTGCTACCCTGAGTAAGTTTTATTATTTCTTGGATCTGTGAGTTTATAATTTATTTTTAAATCTCATTTGAAGAATCTTCAGCTGCTATTTCATTAAATGCTTTTCCTCTTTCTCTTTTCCTTCAATTCATATACATTGAATCACATGATATTGTGCCATAAGTCACTGAATTCCTGTTTGTTTTTTTGAGCTTTATGTTTCTACCTTTCTGAGTCTCAGTTTGGGTAGATTCTGTCACCATGTGTGGAAATTCACTCATATTTTCTTCTATAGTACCTACCCTGCTGTGAAATTTGAGTAGATTTTCCCTTTCAGATATTACATATTCATTCATGTAATTTCAACTAGATAGCTTTTTCTTATCTTTTCTGTTTATTTCCCCATTAATTTGATGTTTTTTTAATAATTACTTATCATATTTAAGATTTTTTAACTATATATCTTTATCAATGAGTTTAATAGAAATCAGGAAATCTGCCATGGTATATGTTACATATGTTATATGTTACATATGTTATATGTATATATATATCTATGTATATTACATATAGAGATTGATTTTCATTTTGGTTATGGGTTTCTTTTTTTTTTAAATTTTTTCATATGATGTGATAGGCAGATAATGTTACCATTTGCTCCAAAGATGTTCATGTTCTAATCTCTGGAATTTATTAATATGTTACCTTATATGGCAAAGGAGGCTTTGCCATTATTGTTACAGACATTGAGGAATGAGGAAATTATACTGGATTAGATAGGTGGATCCAGTCTTGTTACAGGAGTCCTTAAAAGTAGAAAACTTCCTGGCTGAGGCCAGGGAGATACAATATTAGAAAGAATCTATGTTTCTTCCTGGAAAAATTGGACCATGTGGTATTTAATGTGATAGCTGCTTGAAGCTGGGAATGGCTCTGAGGTTACAGCCAGCAAGACTATAAATAGGGTTGGTGGGGCACCTGGGTGGCTCAGTGGGTTAAGCCGCTGCCTTCAGCTCAGGTCATGATCTCAGAGTCCTGGGATCGAGTCCCACATCGGGCTCTCTGCTCAGCAGGGAACCTGCTTCCCCCTCTCTCTCTCTGCCTGCCTCTCTGTCTACTTGTGATCTCTCTCTGTCAAATAAATAAATAAAATCTTTAAAATAAATAGGGTTGGTGGGGACATCAGTCCTAAAACCCCAAGAAACAGAAGTCTCCTAAGAACCCAAGTAAACAGTAAAACAAATTCCTCCCTAAAGCCTCTAAAAAGGGATGTAGCTGTCAACACCTTGATTTCAACATGGTGAGGCTCTTGCAATTCTTTTGACTACAACACTGTGGATAATAGGTTTGTATACCTCAAACCATTAAATCTGTTGTAATTTTTTATGAAAACAATAAAAATCTACTATACATTTTTAGTATGTTTTCATCTGTTTCCAGACATTATGAATATAGTATTGTTGAATGTTCAGATTTAGTTTTCTTTCTTAAAAGAGTGCTGGATTGATTTGGCAGGTAGTCACATTACTTGAAGAGCAGGCTGCTCTCAAACTTGTTTGTAGGTTCTTTTAGGAGTTATCACATTTAGCCCAAATACTATGGCATGACCCTTTTGTGGCCTTCGCTAATATATGGAAGTATTTAAATAAATGTCTGTGCTCTGGCCAGATGAAACTCAAATATCTCTCCAACTTATGTGGTTCTGGGAATTATTCACTTCATAGCTTTCCAACAATTCTTATTTTCCTCTATGGCCTAGTTTGTCAATCTACATATGTACAGGTTAGTATTCAGCTCAGATCCAGAAGGACGGTTGCGCATTTCCTCAGCTATCTCTCAGAGTTTTCCTTTCTCCAGTCCCTAGTCCACTAGTTCAACTGCATGCATCTACACAAAACCTTATAAGGATTTCTTTATCCAGCAGATTGCAGTGTTTGGCTTTGGATCACCTTACCCTTGCTAGGAAGTGCATCCGGACAGAAATCTACAGCTGCTGCTAAGAATCATCTCAATAGTCTCCCTACTCTAAGTAATCCATTTGCCCTGCATAGATCCAAAATATGAAAATAATTATGTCATAAGTTTTTATACATTTGTCCAGTTTTCCCTGTTTATAGCTTTGTTTTCAGTAAGAGGATAAGTTACACTGTCATGGGGGAAAAATGCAGTTTGGTCAGCTTTTATTTTTTTTCCCTTTTTTTGTTTAGAGACAAAATTTCATGATAAAGGTTTAGAAAAGACACACACACACAATCTTAATAATTATTTTAAATAAAATTTTGTGTAGTTATGCACCTTCCAGAAACCATTCCCTAAACAGTAAATATGCAATTTTTAACCAATTATGTATACCTTGTAACTTCAACAAGGAGTTTGTCAAATGGGAGAAAGAAAGAAAAAAGAATGTGTTTTGAGAAATGGATTATTTTCAGAGAATTGGCTCTCAATTTAGTGAAAGTGTGCCCTTCAGTGCAATAGAGACACAGCTATCTGTTTGTATACATACATACCTACATTCTCAATCAATTCAATGAAACAAATGCTTAGTCTCCAAACCCTATTTTTAAAACAAGAAGGTGATTCTATAAGAACTGTGATTTAATAAGACTAACCAAACAGAATTGTGGAGACAGGAGGGTCTACAGCCAAAGAAACCAGTTAGGAGACTACTATCTTAATCCAGGTATAAATTTGGTTAAGGATTTGAAATATGGTAGTTAATAATGAATTGCATAAGGAAAAAGGCAAAGGTTCCTAACTACTTATCAGGTTTTTTTTTTCTTAAAAAAAATTAACTGATACCTGTCAATATTACCACCAAAACCTTTACCATCTCAAGGAAAGATATTCAAATTAATGGATTTTTAGAATAGTTAATAGTTTACACTTCAAAGGGAAGAGAAATGAGCTAAGACCATGAAAATTTCCTCCACTAATGTATTTTGGTAGATCCATTAGAAAACCGTATGTATTTAATCTAGTTACAACAGATGGCTAAGAGTGACATAATTCTAATGGGATGAAAGTAGATTATGGTTCAATACCCTGTACTCTGATATAGTCTGCAATAGCAATAACCTTGGAGGCCATTTCATTTAATTTACTTAGAGCTGAAGAAGAAAGAGGGGAAATTTTTTATTAAATGGATTCATAATAATTAAATGGACTTATATTAAGAGAAGTTTTTATTAAACAGAACTCATAATGTTTTGTTGTATCTTTAAAATGTAAAGTTAAATCTGGGCTTAATTATTATGTTGCCCTTCAACCACAAAGAAGAGAGGCTATGATTCAAACTGAGTTTCTAAAAAGAACTCAGCTGAGACTCCTGGAATAAACAAGGAGCTGCATGAAGATTGGCTCAGGAGATTCTATGTTAGATAAGAAAATAACAAATCATTGCTCAGAGTAACTATGTTTCAAAACCTTAGACAGTCTGTAACCCCTCTTTGCTCTTACAAAATTCATTTTTCAGTTTTTCCCTTAAGAGGAGATATTGGATTAGATGGAAGGCAATACTTTTTTAACTCCAAAATTTATAACTCTCGTTTTATTTTATATTTTAAGATATACTTTCTTTCAATTCTCCTTCATATCCATTATAAGTAGGTTTTCAGTCCTCCACTCCATGAAAAGGATCCTTTTCCAATATCTGCTAATAACTATAGTGACAATTATATTGCTAAATCTAATAGTCCATTTTTAGTTTTTAGCTTTAAAATTTTTCTCAATCAGTCCCCCTTATCCCATTCATTCTCTGGCGTTGTCTCTACCTCCTTTCTCTTTATTAAGATAAAGACCTTTTCTGTGGGGTTCAGTATTGCTAAGCCCCTAACTTTTGTCAGGCATTTGCTCAAAGGGCACCTTCCTAGTGATAACTACCCTAACCATTCAGTGTGTGTGCGTGTGTGTGTGTGTTTATGTAAATATATGTATAATATAAAATTTACCACTTTGACTTTTTTAAATATATAGTTCATTGGCATTAGGTTCATTCACCTTATTGTGCAGCCATTACTACCACCCATCTTTAGAACTATTTCATCCGAACCAAAATTCAATGCCCATAAATAACAACTCCCCATGTCCCTTCCTCCAGCCTCTGCCAATCAGCATTCTACTTTTTGTTATCTATAAATTTGACTATGCAGTGTACCTCATACAAGTGCAATCATAAAATATTTGTCCATCTGTGACTGGCTTATTTCACTTAGCGTAATACCTCAGGGTTCACTCAAGTTTGAACCTATATTTAGGCTGAATGATATTCTGTTGTGTATATACACATTTATTTATCTATTCATTCATCAATGGGCACTTTTAGCTCTTGTGAATACTACCACTAAGAACAGAGGTATGCAAATATCTCTTCAAGCCTCTGCTCACCTTACTTTGGGATGTATACCTCGAAGTAAAATCGCTGGATCATATGTTAATTCTATATTTAACTTTTTTTTTTTAGGAATTTCCATACTGTTTTCTACTGCAGATACATTATTTTACATTTCTCTAGGAATGCATAAGAGTTCTGATTTCTCCTCATTCTACATAACACTTATATTGTGTTTTTTTAGTATGCCTTTCCTTAGTTTATTATTTTACACTGACCTAATTTTAAAATAGTTGCTAAATCTATAGTAATATAAGGCTGGATAACATGTGTTTTCATATATGCATACATATACACACACTTAGATATAACATTTACAAGAATAAAAATATCTCAGAAAAGAACCAAGAGGCATTCAACTTCCAGTTAAACATGATGGACTGTACATAAGTATTTTTTATTACTGTTTCAACTGAAACCTCCATAAAATTGAATAAAGGAATGATGATGATGATGATGATGATGATGATGATGGGGGTGCCTGGGTGTCTCAGTCAGTTAAGCACCTGACTCTCAGTTTCAGCTCAAGTCATGATCTCAGGGTTGTGGAATGGAGCCTCATGTCAGGCTCCATGCTCAGCATGGGGTCTGCTTGCCCCCCTCCTTCTGCCTCTCTCCCTCCCCTTGCTTGTGCACTTGTGTACGTACTCTCTTTCTCTCTCTCTAAAATAAATAAATAAATAAATCTTTAAAATAATAATGATGATGTCAATCATGACGAGGAGAAAATGAAACAGATCACAGAAAGTGAAAACTAAACAGTCAGTGAAAGAACCACAAAAGTTACCTGATGATCTCTGAAGAACAGTATAAAACATCAATAATGGGAACATCAGTCTCTCATACAGTGAGGTGAGGTATATAGGATGGGGCACAAAACAAAATAATTTTTTATAACCTTACAGATTCCCCCCACCACCACCGAGGAATTGGGACATCATACCAGAAAGAGGAAGGAAGCAAAAGACTAGACATTGAGTGACAAAAGCACTGATTCCCTTCTTTTACTTGGCTCATGAATTCTATCATCTCAAGTTAAGAGATTAGAGATATCTTCTCTAGGAAGCTGCTTAGTCCAAGGAAAACTGTTACAGGAATTTATATTTAGTATTATCCCAACCATTCACTTCAGTCACACAAGTGGGACAAGCACATCTTCTATAGCATTTTTAGTATATCTCTTTAAATGTAACCTCCCATCAAATGGTTGCCAAATATTTCATTAAAACTTCTCTACCTGAAAGATATTAAATAAATTATAGAAAAGACGACCAAAACATATACTGCAAACAGTGGAAGAAAATTCAAAGAAATAATAAAAATACCATCAGATATGTAAGAAAGGATGCTGATTTCACAATACAAGAACAGAAGTTTATAAAGAAAAACTTCAGAGACCAAAATAAGTCTCATAAAATAAAAACATGATAGCAAAACTGAAAACAATATCACTCAAAAGTCTGAAAGTTAAATTTGGTCATTCTTCCAGAAAATATGAAGATGAAAAATCAAAGTGAAAGGAAATTATAAAGTGAATAAAAAATAAATCCCTAGAAGTAAAAATTCTGAATTTTTAGATCAAGAAGTACCAGAAATTACTACTTGGCACAATTTGTACAATAGACCAACTCCAATGTAAGTAACCAAAAAATCCCAAAACAGTGGGTAGGTAGAATATCCCAAATGCAGAAAGGGAGAAAATCCAAATACATATCATGTGACAACCTAGAAGTATGAATGACTTAAGACTTTTTAATAGCCTAAATTTAAATTATAATGGGAAAATGTTTTTAAAATCTTGAGGAAAAAGCATTTCTAATCTTGAGTTCTATCCTCATCCAACTGCAAGTGAAGAAAGAGGTAAAGTAAAAATATATCCAGAAATGTGTGTATAGCCCAAACACTGTCTTTTAGGAAGTTACTAAATAATGTGCTCTACCTATGTAAGGAATTAAAACAAGAAAAAGGAATACAAGAGTTCTGCCCCAGAAGTGAGATAAGGAAATGTCCAAGATGGTGATAATAGAGAGCCCAGAGCTATAGCATCCACACCAGTTGGAAGCATCAGAAAGGACTCCAGAGGAGATGTCTCCAAGGAAGGAAGAGAAGAAATTGATAGATGCCCTAAAGTGCTTAAATGTTTTATGATGATACAGATACTTCTGGAAGACAGTTTGGGAATAAACATGTAAATGATCCATAGAAAGTCATGCAAAGAGCAACAATGGAATGTTAACACCACAGAGGAAAAAAGTGAACACAAAAGTAATTCACTGTGTTGCTCATAAAAATATTTACAGTCTTTTAAGTTATTGAATATTTATGCAAGAAAAGATATTAGGAAGAAGGGAGTATATGAAAATAAGAATCTCTCACAATGGGAAATAAGAAAAATTAAGAAATACTAAGACGTAATAAAGAAAAATCAAGAAAAAAATTGATGTTAAATAGAAAAATAAAAGAATGGCTATACAAGCATATTATTAAAAAGACTTTAATATATTTACTTGAAGAGAGTAAGAGTTTGGTATGAGGTGTAACTCAAGAGACTGATGACTTATTCTCTTGTTTAATAATACGTACATTTTAAAAAATAAAGATTTATCATAATATAGACGCTAAGTATCTCAGAAAGCTTGGATCTTCTGAGAATCAGACACAAGATGAAATTGTGCATGTAGGAGATTTACTGAGTAAACATTTAAGATTAATGAGTAGAAGAGATGGCAGTAGACAAGGAGCACCTTCTGATATAACGCAGGTCTGAGACCTGTGTAAAGACAGAGGAAAAATGAAGGATATGTTGTGAAAGCCTCAGACTGCACAGCAGCTCTGTGAAAGGCTTAGCCAGTCAGACCAATGGGTAGACACTGAACTTAACCTATTCTAAGAGTCCCACATTGTCCAAAAAATGACCAAGCTCTAATACCTCCATCATGTTCTGAAATTGGTTAGTGGAAGCCCAGGAAGAAACTAGTCTTGGAGTGAGTGCTGTTGTGGAGGATAAGGTGCAGCAGAAGAGGGATGTCAGCTTTCCTTATAACAGATCTCTCTCTTAAAGAGAAAAATGAACTGGCTGCCACCATACTAAAAATGGAGAACATGAAAAAGTTTTCTATTAAAACTTTTCAATGAAATTGCCCAGCTCTCCTCTTAGAGATAGTAGATATTTAAAGTACAGTTATAGGGGCGCCTGGGTGGCTCAGTGGGTTAAGCCGCTGCCTTCGGCTCAGGTCATGATCTCAGGGTCCTGGGATCGAGTCCCGCATCGGGCTCTTTGCTCAGCAGGGAGCCTGCTTCCCTCTCTCTCTCTCTATGCCTGCCTCCCTGACTACTTGTGATTTCTCTCTGTCAAATAAATAAATAAAATCTTTAAAAAAAAAAAAATAAAATAAAGTACAGTTATAGTGTGTATCTTACTTCTAGAAATTGTAAGTCCTTTTACTTATGAAGATATTTTTAATTTTACAGAAAAGTTTATATAGTTCTTCAAAACAGTATTTTTATCTATTTAAGAATCCATAAAATTTTCTTAATGAAACATAAATTAAACACATACATATTGAGGCATCTTCATGGCTCAGTCGAATAAGGGTCTGCCCTCAGCTCAGGTCACCATCTCAGGGTTCTGGGATTGAATCCTGCATGGGGCTCCCTGTTCAGTGGGAAATCTGCTTGTCCTCTGCCCCTCCCCCCTGCTTATGCTCTCTCTCTCTCTCAAATAAATAAATAAAAACTCTTAAAAAAACATATATGGAGAGGTGCCTGAGTAGCTCAGTGGGTTAAGCCTCTGCCTTTGGCTCAGGTCATGATCCCAGGGTCCCAAGATAGAGGCCCTCGTCGGGCTCTCTGCTCAGCAGGGAGCCTGCTTCCCCCTCTCTCTCTGCCTGCCTCTCTGCCTACTTGTGATCTCTCTCTCTCTGTGTCAAATAAATAAATAAAATCTTTTAAAAAATATATCAAGGTCTGGATCTATCCATTAATACACACATATATGAATTGTCTAAAATACGTAATCATATATATTCATCTTACTTAATCTGAATTTTATCAAAGAATACAAAATACGGTAGTATACTAAACTACAATAATAAAATATTTTCTGTTAATATTTTCCAGATATGAGTAAAAGCAATTACCGATTGGTTAAAAATTGTATTTTATTCATTCTATAATTTAAAAATATTAATTAGTTATTTCAGTTTTTCATGACACTAGGTAGGCATGAGCAATTTGTCATCTCTGTTTGATTAAAAAATAATTATAACACATTGTAACAACTACAATATTAAACATTAATACAATAAGGAGGAGATGAAAGAAGAAGGGAACCGAGGTCAGAAGGGACATGATCCAAGATGTCTGTGGCTTTCCCTGCTAGTGCACCATAGAGCTGTTGAAGGTCTCCAAAGACAAATAGGTCCTCAAATTCATCAAGAAAAAAGCGTGGACATACATCTGGCTGCCATGAGGAAAGCAGCTGCCAAAAGGAGTTGATCCTCCTCCCCATTCTGTGCATAGCAAAACCTTCATACAAAAAAAGGACCAACTCAGCCACAGAATAAAGGAAACTTTCATAGAAAATGCTATACTTGAGAGGAGCCACATAGGATTAATTTACAAGACAAAAAGAAATTTTTTTTAAGATTATTTATTTATTTATTTGACAGACAGAGATCACAAGTAGGCAGAGAGGCAGGCAACGAGAGAGGAGGAGGCAGGCTCCCCGCTGAGCAGGGAGCCCGATGCGGGGCTCGATCCCAGGACCCTGGGATCATGACCTGAGCTGAAGGCAGAGGCTTAACCCACCGAGCCACCCAGGTACCCCCCAAAATGAAAAGTTTTTAAAATACATTCAAAGAAAACTAACCTTCAAGAATATGGAATTGTGAAATGACATAGCACACCTATAGGATCCTTTAAGATGACTTGTTCAGTAGTCAGGAGGTCATCAGATCTACGAAGACATGGGCAAATTTTTAAATTTCACTTATACTTTTGGACTCCAGAATTCCAAGTTTATTCTTTTTTTAACGAAATAATTTCTCTTTGTTGATATTCTCTACTAGAAGCAATATTGTCAACATAACTTCTTGTATGCCTTTAATCGTGATTTCCTTTAGTTCTGTGAATGTTTTATAATGCCTATTTTAAAGTTTTTTTTTTCTGATAATTCGAACATCTCGTCATTCTAACAGGCGGTTTCTGTTGTCTGCTTTATTACTCTCTCTGTTAGTCATATGTTCTTATTTCTTGGTGTGCCTTGTCAGGTTTTGTTGCTGCTGCTGTTGTTTTTTGTTTTGTTTTAACTGGATAACTCATTTTTAAAAAGGCTTATGTATTTATTTTAGAGAGAGAGAAAGAGACAGAACACGAGCAGGAGGGGGAGAGGGAGAGAGAATCCAAGTCAAATCCACACTCAGTGTAGAGCCCAACATATGGCTCGATCTCATGAACCTGCGATCAAACCTGAGCTGAAACCAAGAGTTTGGCACTTAACTGACTGCATCACCCAGAAGCCATTTCACTGGATAATTTAGATAATGAATTTAGCAACTGTGGGACTGACCCCACTCTGCTGCTTGGAGCTTGTCACAGTTATTGGCTTGTTTAATTTGTTAATGACTAGTCAGGTTATATCAGTGGTATCTATTCCTTTTCTCCTTTACACTCCCAAAGAAGTGTTAAACAGCTGATGTTTCTCTTGAAGAAGGTGCATCTTTGGGTATGCCCACAATCACCCTGTGATGGCAGTGACTACAGTTGGGCTCTCTCCCTTTCTTTCTTTAACCACACTCAGCTGCTAAACTCCTTTAATTACTGGCTGATTGCCTTAGTGATTTCAACAATTCCCTAGGCAAAATTGCTCTACAAATTAATTAATCGAATTCTGGCTTGTTTGAAAGAAGAGCTTCTGAGGTCAGTGCTTGATATGTGCTCTGACCTCAAGAAGGCTTCAGTCAACTACCTTATTCTCCATTTTTCACTTGAAACTAGATGGTCAACAATTTAGCCTTATATTTTGAGTCCCTTCAACTGTCTTCTACCTCAACCTCCACTGTTTTTGAGAGCACACTTAGGCTTGAACTTCTACATGCTCTGTTGCTATGAAGTGAATTTCTCAGGAGGAGATGAAGACCTTTCTGTTTTATGGTCCACTTTTCTCCTAAGGCGAAATCCCTAAACCAAGGCTCTGGAGCTGGTGCTGGGAACCCTGGCAAGCTTCTCTTTGAGTGATGCACACAGTCTAGGAGTTGAGAACTCAGTAAAAGGTAGGGACATCAACTTGAGGTCTGTTTGACTTATCCCTCTTGGCATGAAGACATCACATTATGATCCAGGGCAAGCGTAATCAGGACCCAGTATTTTTAGCACACCACAATTTCATCCCATGGGCTGAGTTGAAGCTGGCCTAAAAAATGGAGTTACCACTTTTCATCTGCATCCTGGGATTTAGCAACAAGTTATTGGGAGCAGGATAAGAAATGCTGATATCTTGCTTTTCTTAAGAAGAAAGCCCTTTGGGAGGTGGAGAGAGAGAAAGCCCTGTGTTCTTGACTGTAGCAGTCTGGAGTGCTGTCTTTACCTTAGTGAGCTGGGACAGGGAAGGAGAAATATTTTGCTATTGTTTAAACACCTCATTCTTGCTTTTCTTGCTGTATTTTCATAGATTTCCTTGCATGGATGTTTATTCATTTATTGCTTTCCCTTAGGCCCATTTCCAAAGACTTGAAATGATTATTTGTCTGTTTTTTGTTTGTTTGTTTGTTTTTAAGGATTTTCACCAGTTTCACTGGAGACCAGGTCAAAAAAGCTCCTCCCTCTGTTATGCTGATAGTCAGTCTCACCTATTATTTTTGAAATCGAAGAGTAGTATGTATGTATGTGTGTGTGTGTGTGTGTGTGTGTATACATACATATTATATACATGTATATAATACATGTATATATTAGATAATTTTTAAAGTATTTAAGAAAGTTAAGACATATCTAATTAATTTTTACTATGTGCCAAGTATTGTGCCATTGCTAAGCTGGAGACCCAATAGTGAATAAAACAGATAATGTTCTTGCTCTTTGGGAACATATATTCTAGTGAAAGAGAAATTAAGTTGGCAAATAAATAAATATCAGGTATATACAAGTACTATGAATATAAATGAAACAGGGTAGAAAGATACAAAATGAGAGAAGTGAGTTTTGTTTTAGGAAGGTGGCCAAGGGAGACCTTTTGATGAGGTGATACTTGTGTATAGATCAACATGGTATGAGGAGGTGAGTCAAGTGTTCATCTCAAGGAAGAGTATTCCAAGCTAAAATACTATCAGGTGTAAAGACCCTGAGAAAGGATCATGTTTGACATGTACAAGGAAATGACAAAGAGGCTAAAGTAGCTGGAATGAAGTGAGCAGGGGAAAGGATATTAGCAGGTGAGATTAGAAAAGCAGCTGGTAGAAGATTATGTAGGTCCTTACAAACCTCATTTAGGATTGAATGATGTGGAGAACTATTGAAAATTTAGAACAGAGAGAGCATGTTCTGAGTTATGTTTAAAAATAATTTCTAGAGGGGTTCCTGAGTGGCTCAGTGGGTTAAAGCCTCTGCCTTCAGCTCAGCTCATGATCCCAGGATCCTGGGATCGAACCCCGTGTCAGGCTCTCTGCTGGGTGGGGAGCCTGCTTCTCCCTCTCTCTCTCTGCCTGCCTCTCTGCCTACTTGTGATCTCCATCTGTCAAATAAACAAATAAAATCTTTAAAAAATAATGATAATTTCTTTCTTTTACATCATGAAGAATACACTGCAGTGGGGCAAGCATAGAAGCAGCCCAAAGAGTTAGAGGTCTTTCCAACAAACCAAACAACAGATAATGATGGGTTGGACAAGGATATTTGTGGAATAAGGTAGTGAGAAACAGTTGGTTATAGGTACATTAAAGAAGTTGAACCTATATGGGGTCCCTTATGCATTTGATGCTGTATGATATAAAGATTTTTTGAACTGAAAAGTTGGCAAAAATGGTGTTACCATTTAATAAGACAAAAAGTTTGAGGGGGGAATATTCAGAGTGTGTGGAAGTAGAATTTACTTATTTTTTGATCCATTGAGTTTGAGATGATGCCTTCAAATCACATGTAGAAAATAGATTTTCAGGGAATAAGAATGAGTGGATATAGGAAAACTATTTAGAGATTTAGCAAAGTGACAGTAAAAATACAGAGGCATTAAGTATAAGGAGGAGAGAGATAATTAATAAATAGAAATAATAGGATTGTTGATTGACAAATGAAAGGAAAGAGTCCAGGGTCACTATTTTCAGTTTGTCTGACTTTTTGGAAAACAAGGCATTTGTCGAGATAGAAATTACACGTGGAAGTATACTCTTGAAACTTGATCATAACTGATTTTTATGAGAACACATATTAACTGTTGAATAGCACTTATGTAATGTCAAATTCAGTGACTTTGGGAGATTAAATATTATCTAATTAAGCAGACTCAACCACACTGTGTTTTGAATTGTTAGAAGGGAAAATGCTCCCAAACTGGATAAAAAGGAGGTAATCATACCCACTGATAAGAAGTTAAATAGCTCTGGTCAGAGGACTAATAAATTCTCTAATTATTTTCCTTTGCATATTAATTTTCTGTATCTGGTAAGGATATCCATAGGTACCATCAATCCAGCTGTCTTTTGGAAGGTCTAAAGATATTCCCAAAGTAAAAGAATTTTTTTTTTAATTGCACTTGATGAACATTTTACGACCTGAGATTAAAGCTAACATCTTAAAATCATCCAAAGAAACATCCAGAACCCATAATAAAAAAAGAATATGGATTTCTGAAAAATATTCCATAATTTATTGAAACATGTTTATAACTAAGATCCTCATAAAAGTTTTGTTGCTTTTTATGTCATAATATTCTCTGTAAATTCATGGACTGATTTCTGCAAATTCTCACAGCCACCATGAGATGCATCTTCTTCTGTCAAAAGTAGCTACAAGAATCTTATCTTAATCCAAGTACTTGTTTTTCCTCATGCATGGCTAACAAGATGTTATTTGATCAGATTTCCTTTCAAAGTAATATATTGGGTTATCTTCATGTTTTGACCTTTAAACTAAAACTAAATTGCTTTTCATTACCCTCATATAAATAAGTTACATTTTGCTAGTTATCAAACAATTAATGAAATAGTGAACTCTACCTGTGATTCCTAGCGGAGGAACATTTACATATTTCATGAATCATCTCTTAGGAAGCAATTATCAGGGCTCCTCGATGGTTCAGTAGGGTTAAGCATCTGGCTCTTGGTTTCAGCTCAGGTCATGATCTCAGGGTCCTAAGATGGAGCCCCATCTTGGGGGTCCCTGCTCAGTGTGGAGTTTGCTTTTCCCTCACCTTCTGCTCTTCCACCTGCTCCTGCCCTCTCTCTTAAATAAATAAATAAAATCTTTAGAAAGAAAATAAAGGAAGGAAGGAAGGAGAAATGGAAGGAAGGAGAATGGGAAAGAAGAAGGAAGGAAAGAAAGGAAAGGGAGGGAGGAATGAAGGGAGAGAGGGAGAAAGGCGGGGAAGGAAGGAAGGAAGAAGTTATCTGCGATTAGTAGTGGTTCTACTCCTCATTTGTAAAAACTGTCTTCTATGCCCAGATTTTCTTCTTCCATTAGAGCTATTTTGTGTTCTCTTCCCTCTCTTGCTCTCTTTCTCACATCCTCTTTTTCTTCCGTCTAGCATTTATTCTATGTCTGCTGTACATGGATATCTGCAAAGGGTTGTGCCAGGTTCTGGAAAAACAAAATGAATAAAATACAGTTTATGGCATCAAAGATCTTATAATCCAGTAAACACGTATAGATAAAAGAAAAACTCAATAATTAATCAGTAGTGAGATGCCCAAAACTGCAATGGAAACGTAGTGAGGGTAATAATGTACTCTATGTGGGAAAATCAGAATGCTGGTGGAATTGAAAGATGAGTTGATATTTACCTGTTAGAGAAGTGAGTAAGAGACATACCTGATACTGAGGTGAACATATATAAACCACAAGGTACAAAAGAAATATATTCGAGGAACCATGACTGGAGCATAGTCATTGTTACAAGCAGTGGTGAGGATGTCTCTAGGATTTTAAATGGAACTAGATTATAAAGACCCTGAATGTCATGACATGAATCTTAGACCCGCTACTAAGAAGGGGCAGAGTCAAAGATGTTCTCTCAGTTCCCATACAAACTCAGCTAAGATGTGTGCTGAATGTGAGGACCAAGACCATGGAGAATTATTTTACAATGGAAGGAAAATGACTATATTTGAGGCAGAATGTAGATTATTAAATGTTGATAAACATGAATTGGTTACACATAAAAGTAAATTCAAAATTTAAATAATAAAATACTTTATTGGTTTGCATCGAAAGAACTTAAGCAGTCTTCAGAATTTGGATGAAAATTTGTAAAATACAGTTCTTGGATCTAACCAGAGTCTTTCTGACTCTGTCTGCTCTTATTTCCAAGGTGCCAGCAGGCTCCCCATTCACGGTTACATGATGATTGTTGACAAAACCTTAAGTTTCATTCTGCATCGTGTAACTCCAGTGATCACCTTGAAACTGGGGGACTTTAACTTGTGGATAAAGCTCAGTAGCAATGGTTTCTTGTCTTTGCCATCATTTCATTAAGAAAGCAACATTAATTTGCATTCAGAGAGGGTATATCTAACACATTAGTGTTAAAGCAGAACACCAATTAGCAGCTAGAAATATTATACCCTTCAATATAATACTCTGGTCATGGGGATATAAGTTCTTATTATCTGACTTTAAAGCTAAACCTAAATTCTTTTTTTTTTAAGATTTTATTTATTTATTTGACAGACAGAGATCACAAGTAGGCAGAGAGGCAGGCAGAGAGAGAGGAGGAAGCAGGCTCCCTGCTGAGCAGAGAGCCGGATGCAGGGCTCCATCCCAAGACCCTGGGATTATGACCTGAGCTAAAGGCAGAGACTTTAACCCACTGAGCCACCCAGGTGCCTCTAAACCTAAATTCTAATAGGAAACTGAAGGGAAAAGAAAAACTTGAAATGATTCAATTGCATGGATTGAGCACAGTTGGTAGGGTATAAAAGTTGTGTGATGGGAAGGGCTGATAATTTAATGCACAGTGTTTATCCTTCACTTCCTTATTTGGCATATGTGTGCTACATGCCAATACTGGGAGCTCCGGGTCCATTTAATGTATTTGCTGAAAGATAAGGTAAATAAAGGAAAATGTTTAATTATAATATTTAATCTACATACCTATTTAAATCCCTGTATTATATAAAATAATAATAATGCTATTTTATTTGAACTTTAATTTTCAACATCAGAGACTCTCATTTTATCAGAGTGAGTTTTTGGTTATATATAACACATACTTCTATAGAATATCATCTTCTTGATCATCTGTGTCTATCTGAGAGGTGGCCAATGTTGAATCCTTATATTATGTTGTCACTGCAGGTTTTATCTCAAGGCACAAGCAAGCCATTTGTAGAACTGAACATTTTTTTCTTACTCTCTTGGAATCTCTTTGTGATCTCTGCTACATAACCATTTCTCTATTGCTTCTTTATAGTACTTAACAAGCTTGTTTGTAGTAACATGCGGCCTTTAAATTTGTGAGGTCACACTCTCAGGAATAATGACTAATTGGTGTTAATTTTCTCTGCTTCCTTTTTTAACTTTTCTACTGGTGACCTCTATAAGTTTTCCAAATTAGCATTGATTGAAGTTATTTCAGGCTAATGTATCTTCTCTCGGCATTACTTTAATGCTCCAAAGAAAGTAATTGGGGGGAAAATAAACCCTCATAATAAAGACAATGTGGTGTAGCGGTTCAAATACAAAATAGTTCTTTTTTTAGAGATCTTGGGGAGGGGGTTGTGAAGGGAGGGACCCTTTTATTATATTTAGAGGTATAAGGCATTCCAAAGCTTGCAAGTTTCCTGAATGTTTAAATTTTAATTGGCCTTAATTTCAATTGGCCAAAATAAACTCAACATCTTTTCCTCAAAAAAGGGCTTTCCTTCCTATATTCAAATTCTCAAGGAATAATAACAACATTGATCAATTTCTCTTCCTTATCTTTTATATCTAATCAGTCCCCAAATTCCTCCACGTCCAGCTCCTCAGTATTTATTTTATATGCTTTCTGTTTCCAGTGTTCCCGTCTCATTTTAGACATCATCATTTAATCCCTGAGCTATTATAAAAATCCTCAAACTGCTCTCCCTTTTTCAATTTTTCACACTCTGAACCCAGTAAATTGTTGTTCAAGTTAACTTTTTAAAATACACAGTTGAAAATGTGGAGTTCCCAATTTAATCATATGTAACTATCTATAGTTCCTTGAACTCTCTATACCTTTTAACATGTGCAAAATTGTTGCATGCTGATGCTTTTGCTAAGGATATTCTTTCCAGTATGTGTGCCAGTCTGTATTCATAATCAATTTGACCTTCTCTGGCAGAATTACTTTGTGTCCATCCTGCATATAGTCCCTCAAAGCATTCATCATAATTCACATATTACAGCTTATACATGTGGTTTTTCCACCAGACTCTGAATTCTTCAATTCAATGGGAAAGACATAGTCTATTCTTGTTTCTCTAATGGAAAACATTGATATTTTGAAGAAAGCAGAATAAAACTTTATGTTGAATGAATAAATGAGTAAAGGCAAGAAACTAACTCAAAGCACAGTATCCATTTCTTTGTTTAAGAGGAAAAAAAATATTAGAATTAAAATGTAGATGATGGTTTTAGGAAATTTACAAGACTGTTAAATGTAAAATTGGTTGCAAGAACTCCACCTGGGGACAAATATAATAATTGTCTAGCTGATGAAAGTACAAAATTAGAGTGTGAACCCTATAGTTCAATATGCTAAACAGTAGAATTTTATTTTCACCCTGTAGGAGCATCAGGGTGCAGGAGAAGAAAAAGGACTCAAGAAATTAAGATACAGTATTTTATTTGAAAAGAGTCACCATGGTTTTCAAAACAAGAAACAATATCAAGAGTGGGGAAAGTTAAGAGGAACAATGATTTTTCAAAGGAAATTTATTGGAAGTGAAGGCATGAAAAGAAGTGGAAAAATAGGAGATGGTGACTAGAGCATAGAATTATGAGTTAAGTTTAGGGCACTACAATGGGAGTGGACTGCTATAGAAGCCGAGGGAATGTGATCTCTAAACAGGAGGTCAAGCTAC
This sequence comes from Mustela erminea, assembly GCF_009829155.1. Classification (NCBI taxonomy): domain Eukaryota; kingdom Metazoa; phylum Chordata; class Mammalia; order Carnivora; family Mustelidae; genus Mustela; species Mustela erminea. The sequence goes on from NC_045626.1 coordinate 42,116,153, forward strand.
TTTGAGGTTCCAGGACTAGAAGCAGTTTGCATTTCACTTCTGTTTAAGTTCTCTAGCTGATTTGCTGAATCAAGGTGCCAAGGTAGACTATGGTCCTAGTCCATAATATCCAAAAGCTGAGTTGTTGGAATCCTCTAATTGCTAGGTAATGACTCTGTGAGCCCTGAAGAAGACTGGTTCTCTAGAATGCCTCATTTGTAAATTCGTAGAATTCTTCCAGAAGTTCCATTTTCCTCACTTAGTTTTATATTCATTTTTCTATAAGTAATATGAATTATTGTATGATCAAAAGAAATTAAAAAGGATAATCACATCACCATTAAGTACACTGTTACTTAAAGACTGTCATATTTATTCATGTATCTTTTGTTTCATTCTTATGGAGTATTCAATGACATTTTCAGTAGTTATAAAAATCCTAAAAAACTTAAAATATTATTTTGACCAACCAAGAATTTAATTATGAATATAACATCAAGACTGGTGAACATTTTGTTTAAATATATCAGACAATATGTATATTGTATATGCAATGATTTATAGTGATGGACAAAGGCATAATTTTTATTTGTCTGATTTACTAGAAAATCCAATGCATATATGTGCACATATATACACAGAGTCATTTCTGGCTTAATGAGAGCAATAATAGATATAGCAGCCTTTGTTTTCATGTTTTAAAAATCTTGTAGTTAATGCACACAATCCCTAAGGGAATAAAAAATTGAAAACAGAAGACAGATCCATCAATTATAAAGAAATAAATTTAAATAACTATAAAAATTAATCTAAAAATAACTCTCCTTTAGGGGTACCTGGGTGGCTCAGTCGGTTAAGCATCTGCCTTCAGCTCAGGTTATGATCCCAAGGTCCTGGAATGGAGCCCCATGTCAGGCTCCCCATTTCTCCTTCCCTGCCCCCGCTGTTCCCCTTGCTTGTGCTCTCTTGCTCTCTGTCAAATAAATAAAATCTTTTAAAAAATAAATAAAATTAAGATATCTCTCCTTTAAATGAATAAAGAAAGCTTGAAGGTATAGCCAATGTTCATATACTTGAATATGTATTTTAGATACTAAATTTCTAATATTTTATTATATTAAACAGTGCTATCCTGCTGAATTGCTTCCTGTCTTCACCTTAGTTTTTATATAAAAATAATATGTGCTTCTAATATATCATTGTATAGCTATGTTATTTGCAAAGATAATTCATTATACAGTGATTAATCTTTTTACAGAATTATATATTTCAAATTTTTGAAGAAATTAAAGCTAAACTTCAAGGAAATTTATAATTTTTTCCCCAAAAAACCCTCTGAGTTAAATGTCATCACTGTCTTTCTCATGATCTTGAGGCATCTAAATATATATGGTCTACATATACCAAGAAAATGTAGTGAGAGTGTTTTTGACTTATTAAGGCCTATCATGAAAAATAATATGCACAAACACAAAAATAATTTCATATCAATAAATGTGTTTGCATTGAAAAGTATGAATGTTTCTTCCATCCCAAATTTTCAAACTCATGCTCAATAGAGTATCTAACTTCAAAATTTATTGTATCTTTCCCCCAAAATTTCATTATTTGTATACTTCTTGAAACAACAAAGCAAACAAAATAAATTTTAACATACTATACCAATTGTTCTGATAGTACTGTCTTTCAAAAATATATCACTTTTCACGGTTTCTCTCCCAAGTTACACAAATTCACCCCATTCTATCAATGGTTATTTATTATTTTTAGCACAGATATGCTACAATGTATTTGTTCTCTATTGATGAGCACTTATTTTGAATGTTAGTTAGACCTTGGCCATAAAATATTCCAGACATAGCTCGTTGTCTTTTGATCTTTTGACTACCTTGTCAATTATTTAAATGCTATTGCTCAATCAAATTAATAATTTAGACTTCCCATATATTTTTGAGTCAAATATATATATTTTTAGAAATTCAATCAACCTATATTTTTGAATCATATACACTACTTCAAATCAATCAGAAAATTCCATTAGCTCTATCATCTTAATAATATATGTAGCATTAACTACTCATTTGCTGTCACCAATTTGGTGAAGGCCACCTTTATCTCTCACTTATCTTATTAGTTTCCTAACCGGCATCTTTTCCTCTGAACTTGCCATTCCTCATTGTTTTCTATGCAAAGCAGCCAAACTTGAATTTTGTTTGGACCACATTTCTCCACTGCAATAACTCTCGAAGGGCTTCCTATCTCATTTCAAGTAAACCTTAAGTCTTAAAGTGACTTAAAGGGTTCCATAGGACCAGCTGCTTAATTACTTCTTTGGCCTCATTTTCTACTATTCCTTATCCCCTGCTCAGTTTTACTCTAGGGATCTCTGCCTTTCCTCAAACATATGAGGTGAACTTCTCCGTTCTATTTGCATAAAATGCTCTTCCTGAGATACTGTGACCATTGGGAGGGTCTTCATTGTGTGAATGGAGGTTCTGGTTCTGGGATTCCCCAGGAAAGACTTATGTGAGGATCTGCACTGGAATGAAAACATCCCAAAGCACAAAGCTGTTTATTAAGGACGCTACACTCTCAAGGTTGGGGAGCCTGTGGTCCCAGAGGTTGCAACTGCAGCAGGTTTAGGGGTATCTTGTCTTTTTATGTTTTCATAGGTTATGGGTCATAGAGACAGTGGTCTCTGACTGAGGTTGTTTCCAAAGGATTCCTATCAGCTGGGAGTGGGAAGATTTAACCATACAAATTTTAGCCCTGCCGGAATAGTCATAGCCATCTTTCCCGGGGGGTGATGGGGGAGTTGTACCTCAAAACCACAATGTAAATATATTATAATGAAGCTACAGGTTACCCTGGGTCAGAGGTTGGAGAGGATAGCCCGTGTTCTGCACCTGCCGCTCTTGGTCTGTCAGCCTTGAGTTGTTGGAAGCCATAAGGCCAAGATGTTAAAAGGCACAAAATCAGGATGTTGTGGCCTCAGGTTTCAAATGTGTATCCGTATGTTTACCTCCAGGTCCTGTGTAAATGACTGCCTGCTCTATCAATATGTGCATGGTTTACTCACAAGCTTCTTTGAGGATTTTGCTCAATTTTCCTCTCTGAGGTCTCTCTTTACCACCTTATCTGAACATTGCGACCCACTTTCTTCCTTTATTGTTCTCCATAGTACTTACTACTGCCTGATATGTTATACAGCTTAATAATTCATCTACCTGATTTACTGTCTCTGCATGGTAGTGTGAGTTCAATGACGGGAGAGATTCTGTGTGTTTTGCAGCTGCTGTACTCCCAGCATATATAGCAATATCTAGTACATAGTGGTTCTCGTTCCTAACATTGTTTCTATCTCTTTTCTCTTCTATTTTCATTTTTTTCCTATTTTATTGGTCTTTTTAAAATTTACATCTATTTTAACTTAAATCAAAACTTTTCTACTTAGTATAGATTTATATTATTATTTTTGTTTGTTTTCTTAGTTTCTTGAGTTGAATTCCTAGTTGGTTGAAGATTTTTTCCCCTAATAAATTTTCCTCCAGGAAGCATCCCATGCAGACATTTTATTATGTTGATTTCTAAATAATTCTTGTTCTAGTGGTGCCTGGGTGCTCAATTGGTTAAGCATCCTACTTTGGCTCAGATCATGATCTCAGGGTTCTGGGATCTTGCTCTGCATAGGGTTCTGTGCTCAGCAGGGAGTCTGCTTCTCTCTTGCCTCTCCCTCTATCCCTCCCCGAACTTGCGCTCTCTCTAATAAATTAGTAGATTTAAAAAAAAAAAACGATTTCTGTTCTTTATTATTTAGAAGAGTGTTTTCCTTTGATTACTAGGTTTTGTTATTTCCATTTGTTGGTTGGTCAAGTAGTTTACATTTTCCAAATGAAGGGAGTATTTTGATGTCCCTATCATTTCTAATTTATTACATAGTAATCAGCTAATATTTTTGTGTGCTTTTCACTTTTTTACAATTTTAAGGTTATTTTTAAACTTTCTATGCTATCCTACTAATAGAATTTCTCTCTGTGTACCGTTATCTCCCTTCATCACTAGCCATCTTACAACTTCGTCTTACCCTTTCCCTATTATCTTTCTTTGCCATATTTTAAAGTGACTAAAAGAAGTTCAAGAAAACTTGGGAGAGTAACAGATTAAGTTTGTTTCTGCAGGAAGTTATTGGAAAAGACTTTGGGACAGCTGTCCTCTAAACTCTAATTATTTTGTAAGAGTAAAATAGGATATGTATGTATACAGCTCTAAATGACCTTTGAATTAAGTCTTCCTCAATTCAGAGTCACAGATCGATACTGTCTAGGAGTAAAGCAAGGACAAAATACAGGGCTTATTTCAAAACTAAACTTAAAGGACCTTATTAAATTTTGAATTTAATTCCCTCATTTTTTGTGGGTAAACATTGATTTTGCTGTTATGAAATGCTGATATGAGTTTTTCATTTGTTTACTTTTTTAATGCACTCACTTGTTAAAATAGAAATTGGCAATTGTGTGCATCCCTTCAGGTGTCTCCTACCCATAAAATCAAAATATATGGGAATCTGAGTCCTTTCAGTATGATAAGGGCAAGGGGTACTAATACTGACCTAAAAGTTTATAATTCAGCTTTTCTTTTACTGTCATACCTAAAAGGGCTTCTCTTCATATTTATTCCATGTAGAGTTATGAACTTATCTTGAATTGAAATTCATTCTAAATTTTGTGAGCTGTTATATCTCTCTTGCTTTTCCTATGTTGGAACTGTCTTGTTAAAACACATAGGGACAAGAAAGAGTTATAGTGTGAACTTGTTTTCTATTACACTTCCCCCAAAAGAAAATGGCTAACACTTCCTGCTGTGTAGAATAGAGCTTGCTGAATTCTAACTGGCAATTCACAAAAGAGCTTTCTGTAAACAGGAGCTTAACATTTAACTGCCAACATAAGAAATTTAGAGTAAATTGAATTTTCTATGGCCTCCCAGGTCCATCAATGGAAATCAACAAGCTGAAGAAGCCACACTTAGCTGTTGCTAAGTTACAGTGAATACCCATTGTATTGCACGTGGATGTACATTAATTCCAAGTACTGTCATTATGCATTGTGGTAATACAAAGAAGAACAACTAGATTTAAAATGATTTTTAAAATCCATTAAATTAAACAAAACCATATCCTCTTACTCCATTTTTCCCTTTGTCTTCATGTCTTTTTTTTTTTCTTTTTTTTTATTGTTGTTGTTAGGACTTAACAATAAGAGAAGGGTGGAAAATGTGGCTTTACAGGTAGAAATATAGCACATGCTATGTTTCTGCCTATAAGACAACAGCATAGAAAGCAGTTCTAAGAAATGAAGTGTGCATATACACAGTAAAATTGTAGAACATATCTTCAGAATTTTCTTGCTGCTCAGTGATAACACAATGCTATTACCGAAGCTTACTTAAAATGGAGTTTATTCTGAGAGAGAAATTTACAATTTCTACCTGGAAAACAGTAACTATGGCTCAGCTATACTGAATTCCTGAACTGAGAAAGAGAGAATTGTTAATACATCATTCTGAAATAGAGATTGCGTATGAAGTCTATTCACTTTAAAGGCCCAAATTGCCAGTATAATTGCCACATCTTCCTAAGGAGTCTAAAAAGACATTTCACTCATATCTTTAAAAAAACAACAAACAATTTAAAAAATGGATTGCTCATTGTATATGAATTATACTAAATATATGATTTATTAAACAAGTTACCTAAGTTCTTTTTATATAATATGTTGTAGTCTGTATATCCTTTACAACTACCAACAATACATAGCTATACAAATTCCATAAGTATAACTAAAATTAATATATGGATAAACTTGATATTAACCCATGCTCTCTATTCATTGAGACCATGTCCCTTTCTTCTATTCTGTTTTGCTGATCTGCTCCTGCTATCCTTGTTATCCCATTCTCAGCATTTCATACTCTCCACATTGTATCTTACCTGTATATTTTCTTATGTCATTCATTCCGTCAACAAATATTTGAATATCAGCTGCCAGGTCTAAGCTAGGTACCTAAAACCACAGTAGCAGCTTGGGTTTCTGCCCCTCTAAGAGCCTATGGCCTAAATATAATTAAACAAATGAAAATATACACATATATGCATATATGCATATGTGTATATATGCATATATATGTATATATGTGTATATATCTGTATGTGTGTATACCTATAATATGTGCTGTGGAGGAGAGTTGCAGGGTGCCTTGAAACCACAATACTAGAGAAAAGCAGTCTAGGAATGCTGACTTAAGGAAATAAGAACTGAGGGGAGAGCTGGAGGATGAGTTGATATTCAATCAGGCACAGTGAGCGGAAGTAGAGATCACTAATCAAAGGTATGAAGTTATATGACATGATGGAAGAATACAGGATATGAGTGAATGGCCTATGTGAAATGAAGCTAATGGTATAAGGACCAGTTAATATAGTGCCTTGAAGAACATTAAGAAAATTGGTATTTATCCTAATAGCTATGGAAAGTTTTTGAGGTCATGTAAGCTGTGGTGGATAACAGAGTTTTTTTGCTTTTTGGGTTTTTTTTTTTTTAGACTTTATTAATTTATTTGTCAGAGAAAGAGAGAGAGAAAAGAAGCCACATAGCAGGGGGAGTGGCAGGCAAAGGGAGAAGCAAGCTCCGCACTGAGCAAGGAGCCTGATATGGGACTTGATTCCAAGACCCCAAGATCATGACCTGAGCCCAAGGGAGATGCTTAACAGATGGAGCCACCCAGGCACCCCAGGTTAGAGTTTTAAAAGTGGTAAAAAGAATTAACATGGACACCCTACCTAGGAAGGGATTTCCCCACTCTAGTTTAGAGAGGATGCATCAAGGTAGAGATAAGATCTAGGTAAGTACATGAATTTGAATAAATTTAGAAATTAACATTAATAAATAATGGCGATGCATAAGACATAGGATATGGGGGATGACTATGTTAAGGATTACTCTCATGGCAATGACTTTTACAGGTTTGGGGGGAAAAGAGTGACTTTAATTTTCAATATCTTAATTTTGAAACACCTTTGAAAAATTCAAGTTGAAATTATAAACTCAAGTACTAGAATGGTGGTTGCAATATATGAGTTGATCAAATGTAGGTGAAAATTGAAACAGTATGGATATAGTTCATTAGAGAGAAATATAGAATGAAAAAAGAAAAGAACCGAGGAATAAAATTTGAATAATCCCAGGCATTTAATGACTATATATGGTAGAGCATTTCCAAAAAAGAGGCTAAAGAATGACCATAAATGTCAAAGGAAATTCAAGAGTGGGGAAAAAATTTCAAGACGAGAGAATTCTGAAAGGTTGAATGATTCTAGCAGGTCAATTGAAATGAACATGAGAATATTCCTACCAAATTTAGAGACAAGGAGGTAGTAGATTAATTATCCTAATAAAAACCAGAATAAGAGCAGTTTAGAGGGGGTTGAAAAGTGAGTGAGAAGGTCAGCAATGAGGAAAGGAAATAAAGAAAATCATTTTGATAAATTTCTTAGTTTCTTTAATATTTCAAAATTCAGTTTTGAATATGTCTCTGAGAATCTATTATTTTAGTTCTTATCATATAATGAAAAATATGCATGCCATTTTGGAATTCATAGATGCTCTATTGTGTCTTCACCACAAAAGTAATTCTACAGAATGCAACCATGGCTATATTTGGGGATACTTCATAGATCTTACTAAAATTGGACAAAGGAACAACAGTCAGAGTTGGAATTTACCAGATGTCTCTCCTTAATTTGCTAGAATCTTTATCTTTGTGTGCCTGATTGATTGTTTTATGCTCTCTTCTGCCTCTCTTAAACAGTTCAGGTTTAAAAATTGCACATTTTTTGCTTGGTTTGTGATTTTGACTATGCCCAGATTTCATGTCTTTTACACTAACTTAACTGCTTTCTACATGCAGGGGGGAAATTAACTCAAGTATTTCTGGGGTGCCTGGGTGGGTCATGATCCCAGGGTCCTGGGATCCAGCCCCACATCAGGCTCCCTGCTTGACAGAGAGCCTACTTCTTTCTATCCCTCTGCTGCTCCCCCTGCTTGTGCTTTCTCTCTCTCTCTCAAATAAATACATAAATAAAATCTTAAATCTTGCAAATAAATAAATAAATAAATAAAATCTTAAAAAACAAGTAAAACAATTCTTTATCTATCATTCTTTTGTCCCAACTTAATATTTTCTACCTTGCAGCACTAAGTGGAAAACATGAAATAGAGAATGTGGGTGTACATAGTCACTGGACTACAAATTTGAAAAATCATTCACTGGATTATTTAAAAAAAATAAAGTGTCTTTAAAATTGCAACAGACTGATTAAGAGCAAAGAAATTGATTCAGTAATTGAAAAACTCCCAGAAAACCAATGTCCAGGACCAGATATCTTCTCAGGTGAATTCCACCAAACACTTACAGAAGAGTTCTTTTCAAACTATTCTAAAAAAAAACAAAAAACAAACAAACAAACAAACAAAAAACAGAAAAGGAAGGAAGACCTGCAAATTCATTCTATGAAGCCAGAGTTACCCTGATACCAAAACCAAATAAAGACCCCACTAAAAGGGGAACTACAGGCCAATATTTCTCATGGCTATAGATGCAAAAATCATCAAAAATATTACCAAGACAAATCCACTTATACATTAAAATTCTTTCGCCACAATCAAATGGGATTTATTCCTTGTTTTCAAGGGTGGTTCAATATTCCCCTAAAGTCAGGAACAAGAAAAGAATGTCCACTCTCACCGCTTTATTCAACATAGTACGGGAAGTCCTAGCCACAAAATCAGACAACAAAAAGAAATAAAAGACATCCAAATCAGTGAAGAAGAAGTAAAACTCACTACTTGCAGATGACATGATACTATAATATAGAAAATCCTACAGACTCCACCAAAACTAATAAATGAATTTAGTAGTCCCAGGATACAAAATCAACATACAGAAATCTGTTAAATTTCTGTATACCAATAATGAAACAGCTGCAGAAAGAGAAATCGAGAAAACCATCCTATTTACAATTGCACAAAAATAAGATACCTAGAAATAATGCTAACCAAAGATGTGAAAGACCTGTATTTTGAAAACTATAAAGCACTGATGAAAGAAATTAAAGATGGTACAAAGAAATGGAAAGACATTCCATGATCAAAGATTGGAAGAACCAAGTATTGTTAAAATATCTAGACTACCAAAAACAATCTACACATTTAATGCAATCCCTATCACAATACCAATAACATTTTTCTTTACAGAAACTAGAACAAACAACCCTAAAATTTATATGGAACCACTAAAGACTTTGAGTAGCCCAAGCAATCTTGAAAAAGAAAAGCAAACCTGGATGCATCACAATTCCAAGTTCTATTACAAAGCTATAGTATTAACATCATACTACTGGCACAAAAATAGACACATAGATCAATAGAACAGAATAGGAAAACCCAGAAATAAACCCACAATTATATGGTCAATTAATCTTCAGCATAATCTAAAGCAGTAAAGAATATTCGGTGAGAAAAAAACAGTCTCTTCAACAAATGGTGTTGGAAAAACTGGACAGCCACATGCAAAAGAAGAATCTGGACCACTTTCTTTCACAAAAAAATACATTCAAAATGGATTAAGACCTAAATGAGAGACCTAAAACCAAAAAATCCTAGAAGAGAGCACAGGCAGCAGCTTCATTGATATGGTGGGTCTAGCAACATTTTTCTACATAAGTTCCCTGAGGCAAGGGAAACAAAAGCAAAAAAAAAAAATAATAATAATAAAAAATAAAAAATAAATTAAAAAAAAAAACTGTTGGGACTACATCAAAGTAAAGAGCTTCTCCACAGCAAAGGAAACAGTCAACATCACTAAAAGGCAACCTACAGAATGGGAGAAGATATTTGTAAATGACATACCCAATAAAGGGTAGTAGTATCCAATATGTATAAAGATCTTATAAAACTCAACACGCAAAAAACAAAAAATCCAATTAAAAAATGGTCAGAAAATATAAAAAAACCTTTCTCCAAAGAAGACAGATAGGCAAGAGACAAATGAAAAGATGCTTATTTCAACATCACTCGACATCAGGGAAATGCACATCAAAACTATAGTGAGATATCACCTCACACCTGTCAGAATGGCTAAAATTAAAAACAAAACAAAACAAACAAAGAAAAAAAAGACAAGAAATAAGTGTTGGTGAGGATGTAGAGAAAAAGGAACTCTGAGCCCCGTTGATGGGTAAGCATACTAGTATAATTATTGTGAAAAAAAAGTACGGAGATCCCCCAAAAAGTTAAAAATAGAACTACCTTATGAGCCAGCAAAACACTACTGGGTATTTACCCAAAAAGTATAAAAACACTACTTCAAAGGGATACATGAACCCCCATGTTTATAACAGCAATATTCACAATAGCCAAGGTATGGAAGCAGCCCAGTTGTCCACTGATTGATGAATGCGTAAGGATGATATCATTAAGCCATAAAAAGAATGAAAACTTGTCATTTTCCATGAGATGGTTGGAGCTAGAGCATATAATGCTGAATGAAACAGGTCAGAGAAAAATAGAAAGACTAATACCATATGATTTCACTCGTATGTGGAATTTAAGAAACAAAATAAACGAGCAAAGGGAAATAGAGAGAGAGAAAAACCAAGAAACAGACTCTGAACTATAGAGAATACATTGATGGTTACCAGACGGGAGGTGAGTGGGAGGGTGGATTAAATAGGTGATGGATATTGAAGAGTGTACTTGTCATGATGAACACTAGCTATTGTATGGAATTGTTAAATCACTATATTGTACACCTGAAACTAAGATAATACTGTATGTTAACTAACTGGAATTAAAATAAAAACTTAAAAAAATAATGAAGTGGCACTTTGTGAGGTGAGAAATCAAGCAAGTTGGTAAGATGTCTTCCCTACCAGTCCTTAAAAAAAAAAAAAAAAAAAAAAAAAGATTTTATTTATTTATTTGACAGAGAGATAGAGAGAGAACACAAGTAGGCAGAGAGATAGGCAGAAGGAGAGGGAGAAGCAGGCTCCCCACTGAGCAGGGAGCATAATGTGGGGCTCAATCCCAGGACTCTGGGATCATGACCCAAGCTGAAGGCAGCCTCTTAACAAACTGAGCCACCAAGCCGCCCCCACTTCCCTACCAGTCCTTAATTTTATCCTCAAATTTCCTAAGCACTTTAAACAGAGGTTGAAGAAACTCTCATCTTTACACTTATATCTTCCTTTTTGACCTATGGGGACTGTACAGTGGTGGCAACTTGGTGAAGCAGCACAAAAATGGGTCAGTTATATCTTTGGAAGTGCCCAGGATTGAGTAGGAGAGCAAGAGGGAAGATCTGCAAATTCAGATGCCATGAGGTGAACTGAAGGTTGGGTTTGTCTACAGTGTGGTTTTCTATCTAGAGAGAAACTCGCATGTAATGCAAAATTGGAGTAAGAGCCAAATGCAACCTAATTTCTGCAGCAGAATTAGCAGGCTCTCAGGCCAGAGTAAGGAAGGGCCTGTGGATAGATTCACAGCAACTATCATGAAAATGTCAGTACCAAGTCTGGGGAGACTGAAGTTGACGGTAAGACTGGGTGAGGGCCCAAGGTTAGAGTACATCAATTCTCAAAATTCTAACCATATGTATGCATAAATATATAAAACACATAGACTCATTTATACACACATGTGTACACACACACATAAATAGACACTTGAAAAATCTCTGTTTCACTAATATTACCTGGTGAGGAGAGGCAAAGGACAAATACTATAGTCATTTGGTTAAAATAATATGCCATATTTATATGGGCATTCTTTTAATTTATCTTTTTTAAAAAAATAATTTTTGTAGCCTCAGTTTCTATGAAATATATAGAATTTAACTGAAAGTCATCTGCAGTCTGAACCTTCAGATGCTTCCAAGTGCTCTTGAAATAATCTAAAATGTAGAATATAGGGGGGAAAATACCTGGATGCATGTTTGTGCAATATCTAATATTCTTTAAGCTATTAATGTGCCAATTAAATAACCAATTTTAAAATAGATTAAAAGCTCCATTGTGATACCATAGAAATATAGTCCATCTTCCTTATCTAAAATAAAAATTGGATTCAAATTGGCTAATATCCAACAGATTCCAATGACAAAGTTAATTTTATGTCTTACAAAATAAGTGCCTTCCAGCTTCTTCCTAAACAAGAGCATCACTGTATTAAGAAGGGCTGATATCATTTTGCTGAGATGGGCAGGATTCTGCCAAAAGTCAGTCTTAGTGTAATGTAGCCTTAAGAATTGAGAACTGCAAGGTTTTAGCTGCTCATAAGTATATATTTGCATCTACCTGAGGAGATGCCATTGCCTTGCCTGACATTTACACCTTCTGGTACAAGTAGAATTCTATCTCCAGAAGGCCTCTGAAAAGCTGAAGGAGAAACCCAGACACTTCAGCATACCATTATTTTCAGATAAAGCTAATATGTGAATTTGCCATATTGCCTAATTGTCTTGGAAGCATAACAGAATGAGGAAATGCCTAGGTAAGAAAGGGCTAGCAATCATTTTCTCCCTCACAATCATACTTGTAGTACTCTGGATCTTCACTCCCCCACACACTGACTCTTAAATTTAATCCTGATGGAGAAATATAATATAATTCAAGTAAATAAAACCCAGTGAAGTGAGCAATTAGTGCTATCATATATTAGATCATGAAAATAGAATCATTTCAGAAAAAAATTATTAAATGTGAGAATGGAAAATCGAGAAAATAACCCATCCCAGATATCTCTGCTTTCTTTTTTGAGACTTTGTGAACTTGTGTCTTGGAGAAAAATAACATGCATTTTCTCAATATATAATTCAATTAAGAAAATAAACTGAGGGGCGCCTGGGTGGCTCAGTGGGTTAAAGCCTCTGCCTTCGGCTCGGGTCATGATCCTGGAGTCCTAGGATCAAGCCCCGCGTTGGGTTCTCTGCTCAGCAGGGAGCCTGCCTCCTCCTCACTCTCTGCCTGCCTCTCTGCATATTTCTGATCTCTACAAAATAAATAAATAAAATCTTTTTTTTTTTAAAGAAAATAAACTGAAAATTTAATTTGAAATATGCTTTTCGGTGAATTGAAAAAGTTCAAAAATGTCATGTGCATATTTAAAATGAGACAAATGATATATTTTATGTGTAATCTTTCCTCTGTCAATTTGACATAATTTTATCATAGAACTGAATTCTGGAAAATATAGGAATTAGTCAAAAGAAGATAGCTTGACTCTTTTGGTAGAATTCCCACATTACTTAGTAAGGAAAGAGCATTTTGTCTGAACTGTTAAATACAATAGATGCTGCCAAGAAAGTACAGGGTTTCAGGCAAGAGTAACCATTCCTGACACTTCCTCTCCTCATAAATTTAAGCCAATGCTGTCAGATTAAAATAAATGTTTCAAATCATCAACTTTTGTCTAGGTTATACTATGTTTTCAGCAAGTGGATCAGGATCAGATTTTCCAAGTAACACAGAAACACTACATAATTTTTACGTCACTAACTATTGTGCCTCAGAATTGTAATGCAGTCATTTATGGCTTTTAAACTCAGCTTCATGATTAATTTTACCATTCCATCTCAAATTTATAGCCAGAAAGCTCTAAGGTCTCTTTGGTATAATTAGCAGTAGTGCCCACTTGTTCTGGAGTAGGCTATTTATTTGGCATTTTCCTTCCTTATTCAAGATGACATCATTTATTTATTTCCCAGACATGTATACACTCACACATCCTCCTTATCCCTCCTATATCCACCCTTTTTATTATTTCGCCTTAGAATTTTAGAAGTAAGAAAAAAGAGGTCCAAGGCTTGTATATGTCATGTGTAGTCTTCGGTTCAATAAAATCTTGGAGTATTCCATTACAAAGGCTATTTGCTTCTTAGAGATTTGACCCAGAATTTCTTTAAGTGTTCCCAGAGTCATGAAGGTGGTAAGAGTACTAGTTTACAAGCAACAGCAGCTTCAAAAGCTGCTTAACAATTTTTGTTGATATATATTCCTCAGCTTCGTCTTGCTAATAATAACACTCTATTATCTATCTTCTAACAAGGATTTATATTTAATTCTCTAATGCAGGAAAGTCCACATCTAGAGGTAGCAGACGAAAGCACGACTGGGATCCTAGGAATAAGAAATGCCAGGATATCACCTATTCCAACTTCTGAGTTTATTTCTTTAACTTCGTTCAAAATCTCAAGGTTGACTTGTCATTTCCATCAAATTTAACTTCAGGAATTATACATTATCCATTTTTATATTCTTTTTCAGATATTTCTATTACTATAAATTCCATGGTTGTAAGTAAATTTTTATTTTGGTGCTTCCATTAACACTGTAATCTCCATTGTAATATCAATACTATTTCAAAATATTGCACACTGTGACTCATAACATAGTATAGACCCAGGCTCCCCTATTTGTGAGTAGTGATTAAAATAGCAGTTTTTAAATATTTAAATAGATTAAATACCTTAAAATGTTTAATAGGCAACAATTCTCATGTTCTTACAATTTATAATTGACCAGTGTTAACTCTTCATCACTGTTGCTCATCTCTTTCAAATTAAAGATATAAAATATTTTACTTATAAAGTTATTTCTTTCATTATTCCTCCTCAGAGGAACTTATCATCCTAGATCTGGTGTGTGTCCTTTCAGTGTGTGTGTGTGTGTGTGTGTGTGTGTGTGTGTACATATGTGTGTTGTGTTGGGATTATCTCCACAAAAATATTATTTAGAGGGTGTATTCTCTCTCTCTCTCTCTCTTCTTTTTTTTTAGAGAGAAAGAGAGAGTACATGTGAGTAAGTGGGAGGAGAGGGGTCAAGGGAGAATAAGAGAGAGAATCAAGCAGGCTCTATGCCCAGTGTGGAGCCCAGCCAGGGGCTCAGTTTCATGTCCCTGAGATCATGACCTGAGCCAAAACCAAGAGTCAAATACTTAACCAACTCAGCCACCAAGGCACCCATGGAGGGTAGATGCTTTTATTGTCATAAGTGACTTAAGAGACAAACATCTCTTTTTTCAATCAGCATTGCTTTTGAGATGTCCTGTTGATAAATGTGGATTTAATTCACAGATCTAGATCATTTGTTGTAATTACATTGTATTCCTCGATATGCACACACCATGATTTATGCAACCACTGGAAGATGGAGTTATTTCTGATTTTTTATTATGATCAATAATATTGCAATAAATTTGTGCTCTTATGCATATTCACACAAGTTTCTCTAAAGTAAATAACTACAAATGGAATCCCCATATTATAGGGTACATGCATTTCATATTTCTTTTTTTTTATCAGTTTTGTTTTCCCAGAAATTGACTCTTTTTTTTTTAAGATTTTATTTATTAATTTGACAGAGAGAGAGAGAGAGAGATCACAAGTAGGCAGAGAGGCAGGCAGAGAGGGTGAAGGAAGCAGGTTCTCCACCGAGTGGAGAGCCTGATGTGGGGCTCGATCCCAGGACCCTGAGATCATGACCTGAGCCGAAGGCAGAGGCTTAACACTGAGCCACCCAGGTGCCCCTGCATTTCATATTTCCATGGAACCGCAGGAGTGAAAATTTAACTTGACTTAGCTGTGAGAAAATTTACACTCTCTTCATATGCAATGTTTTGGTAGCATACCATCAAAACATCTATGGATCAGGATTTGAAAATTTTTTATGTCAAAAGCAGAGATTTTACAATTATAATTTGATCAGTTAGTGAATTACAGTAAATGTCATAGATGGCATTGTTTCTAAGGCTCAAATCTTTGTAAACATCAACATGAAACAAAAGTGAATTATATCCTCATAACTTGAATTGCTAAAATAGTAGTCCTTTCCTAGTAATTTCCTGATAATAACCAAAATCTTATATACCATCATTATCTCCTAAAGTCATATATATAATTTTAATTGAAAAGAACTATAGAGACTAACTCATTTTAGCAATAAAATAAATGAAAATTCAGGTCAAATTATCAATACTTTTTAGACACCTTATTTTTCCATATTTCCCAGGATGAGTATAAGTATATTCCAGGGGGGAAAATGGTGCCCAGATAGTCAGCTATATTTTCATGTATTACTTTGTTACCATCTTCCATTGTACTTTCAGACATCCATTCTACTACCTCCAGTCAGTATTTGGAATATGAAGTTATATTTTTATTTTACTTTGAAAATCAGGTTATTAGTCATACTTTTTAAGTATAATGTTCCAGATGATAAGATGACTCAGTTGTATACTCATGTATTTAAGTGTAGATTTCCTTTCCTGCAATAAGCTTCAGATTTATACTTGATTAAAATGAATCAGACAATTAAAATACTGTATCTTTGGATTCTGACCCTATAATTTTTTGCTATACTCAGATGGTATAAATTATAAACTCAAATAGTGTTTTCTCCTAATTTGTCCCTTTCATTTTCACTAATATTAATCTCACTAATTAAGGGATATGAAACCAAATCTTACTTTTGTACCACTACACAATCCCACTGTAATTATCCTCAGTATAATTTGCATAATTAGGTAATTGACTCTATTTGATCTATGCCCCTTTTCCTTTAATTCAGAATGGTGGAGATTATATTGTCTATATGTAAATCAAAACCCATTCTAGTTTGTTTTCTAGACAGATTTCATTTTGTGTTTTATATTGCAGAGCTCATCGCTTTACTATTACATCCTGATATTCACTTTCAATGTATACTGACTCTATTACAATAGTGGATTCCTAAATGCTCTGGAAGAAATCATTTACTTCTTCTTTCCAGTGGCTGGCAATGCAGGACTAGTGAAATCAATCTGTGTTCTGTAAATAAATTGTTAATAAACACACTCATTTATTGGCATCAGCCACAAGAACAGATAAAATCCCCAGCCAATTATCCCACCATTCTAAGAATCAGGTAGTTGATTTGCAGTCAGATATACCATCTTGATATCCTATGGAGTTCTCTGTGGGAATGCTTCCTGAACTGCATACCTATCACCCCATCACAGAAAAAAACTCCGAGTAATCCCGAAGTCTCTAGTTTGTGCAAAATCAAGGAGAAAGCTGCAAGGCACCAAATCTTCATCCTCCTTTCTAGGAGATGTAGAATTTGCTGCCAATAAAATAGACTCTTTAAAAAAGAGTGAAAGAGGGGTGCCTGAATTGCATAGTCAGTTAAGCATCCGACTCTTGATTTCAGCTCAGGTCATGATCTCAGGGTTCTGAGATGAGCCCCATGTGGGGCTCAGTGTTGGATGTGGAGCCTGCCTGGGATTCTCTCTCTCCCTCTTCTTCTGCTCCTCTCCCCAACTCCCATCACTCCCTATCCCCAAATGAACATGTAAGAGTTCTCTCTTTCTCTCAAGAAAAAAGGGTGAAAGAAAAGCACTAAGTGTGTAAGCACCATACATAAGTAGAGACAAAGGAAAAATGTTTCTCTTTCTCTCTCTCTCCTCCCCTCCACCTCCACTGTCTATACACCCAGCCTCCCCAGTCCTTTGCTTCTAATTCCATCTATAATAAGATGGAGAATCACCAGGAGAATACTCTCCCTGAAAGAGGTGCCAGCCAGCAGTCAGAGCACGACTCTTAAGAGAGCAGACACGTGATAAGAAGGTACAGTTGAGGGAAGAGCTTGGTGATGAGTAAACTGTGTGCAGAGAAAAAGATGGAGGGAGAAATATTTAGCATGCAGTGTAAAGTTTTTATTGGAAAGTGCTGTGTACTTGGATATAAATGTGCTAGTTTTTTTGCAGTATGTTCTAAAAATATTGTCTACGTGGTATTCTTTGAAACATCAGGCTTCCTCTGCAAATGGCCTACCGCATAGCCAACTGTGTGTATGTGTGTGTGTGTGTGTGTGTGTGTGTGTGTGAATATTCCATGTGATTTCCCCAAAGAATAGCCATTATTTGTTGGATTTAATGTATATACATTCATATATATTAGTACAAGTTTAATTTCTTATTCAAATCTGTGATATCTTTATGTATTATATATTATAGTAATCTCTTAGTGTCTGAGAAGGGGATATTGAAATTCCCCACTATACATTTTGATGTAATTCTGGTTTTTCTTTAGAGTTCTAGATTTTTAATTTTTAAATTTAGAGGTATAGAAGACCATGATTAATTTTTACTGTAGAGGCCCAGGGGAGGCTGCTCCAGGATGGGCCCCTTTGACATAAAGAAGATTATTTTGAGTTAAAAGTAATAAAAACCTCAAACCCAGTAGATGCAGCAAAAGTTTTCTCTCTTCCCTCCTGCCCACCCCATCTCAGCCTCAACTGCCTAAAGTTACATTGGAAAGAAGAGCTTATACCAGGAAGAGAGCTATTAACAGAGACTGCACTTTACCTAAGGAACATAATGACATAATAGGGCAACCTTGTTTTCCCAAACATCACCATTAGCCTTCCTGCTAATGGTCTTCCTCCCCTTTGTCTCCTCAGACTCCTACCCCTCTTCTTAGCTCACATAAGCTTCATGTTGCCTCACTGTTGGAATTTCATTCATGTGTGGATTCCTCATAACACAGCTTTTTTTTTTTTAAGATTTTATTCATTTATTTGACAGAGAGTGATCACAAGGAGGCAGAGAGGCAGGCAGAGAGAGAGAGGAGGAAGCAGGCTCCCCACTGAGCAGAGAGCCCGACGTGGGGCTTGATCCCAGCATCCTGGGATCATGACCTGAGCCGAAGGCAGAGGCTTAACCCACTGAGCCACCCAGGCGCCCCATAACACAGCTCTTAAACTGGATTTTAATCTGCCTCCTGTCAATTTGAGTCTAAGTCCAACTAGAAGGACCATAGGGCAGAGGAAGTTCTTCCTCCCCTTTTACCCATAGGTAATGCTCCTGTTTATCTACTCTGATTTTATATTTTAATTTTGCCTTTGAACCTAATACTGTCTTTTAATACACATTTTCCTATCTTTTTGTTTAAGCTTATTATATATTTGTTTAAAAAGGATTTTCTTAACTAAGTAATATTAGATTGTATATTTGTATCCAACAAGTGGTCTCTCTCTCCTCTCTCTTTCTCTTTTTTTTTTTTTTTTTTTTTTTTAAATAGAGGGTAACCATTTTTTTTTTTAAGATTTTATTTATTTATTTGACAGAGAACACAAGTAGGCAGAGAGGCAGGCAGAGAGAGAGGAGGAAGCAGGCTCCCCGCTGAGCAGAGAGCCCGATGTGGGACTCGATCCCAGGACCCTGAGATCATGACCTGAGCCGAAGGCAGCGGCTTAACTCACTGAGCCACCCAGACGCCCCTCTCTCTTTCTCTTTTACTGATTTCACATATAGCTCCTGTATTCCAATTATATTAGCAATTTCTTCATGGGGGGGCGCCTGGGTGGCTCAGTGGGTTAAACCTCTGCCTTTGGCTCAGATCATGATCCCAAGGTCCTGGGATCGAGCCCAGCATTAGGTTCTCTGCTCAGCTGGGAGCCTGCTTCCCCCCACGACCCCTGCCTTCCTCTCTACCTACTTGTGATCTCTGTCTGTTAAATAAATAAATAAAATCTTTAAAAAAAAAAAAAGAAAAGAAATTTCTTCATCCATCTTATTTTGTGCTTAATATTGTGTCTTTTCCTGCCTTCCAATATGTAAATCAAATTTTTGTTATATAATGAAAAAAAATACTTAAATTGAGCCTTAATTTCCTCTGTGATTTTTAAAAAGTATATCTATTTATTTATTTTCAAGAGAGAAAACACACGAACAGGCAGAAGGGCAAAAGAAGAGGGAGAGAAATCTCAAGCAGATGCCTCACTGAGTGGGGAGCCCTATAGTGGGCTCCATCTCAGGACTCTGAAATCATGACCTGAGCTGAAATAAAAAACTGGCCAATAACTGACTTAGCCACCCGGGCACTTCTCCTCTGATTTTTTAATGTTGATGAATATCTATGTGTTTCAATAAAACACTAGAACTTTAGCACGTTCTCTATTTTGCTGGGATCTCAAAACCAGCCTTCACCTGGGGAATAAAACCAAAGTTCATGTGTGATAGTTAAATCTAGGTTGAGAATACATTTATTTAACTTTCATATTTAGAAGATAGTTTATCAAGCAATAAAATTCCTTTCGTAAAGGTCTTTTTCTCTATCAATTTGAAAATATTATTTGATAGTCACCTTGCATCCAGAAAGCTGCTGTAAAGTCTAGGAGTAATCAATACTCTTTGATTTTAGAGTTTACCTTTATAAAATCTCCTTAAGGTTCCCTATAATACTTTTACTTTTGTAATGCTTTTTCCTTTTTTTTAATAATATCACATAAAGACATAACATCAGTTTTTAGCCAAGAACCAATATCTTTCTTTATTTGAAGACGCTACTTAAACTTTCAACATTTTTTACTTGTTTATACTTTTTTCTTCTTTTGAGACAAGGGTGACATTTTTACTTTTATTTTCTATATTTTGTATCTCTTATCTCACTTTTAAAAATCTATTTCTTTTAGATATCTACCAGAAATGTGTTGGACTTGATCTTCCTCCCCAGTAAATTGTTTTAGATACAACTGTTACTTACTTTATGCAAATACATACACTTGTTACACAATGAAATGCTAGTGATTCCAATATGGCCATATTTTCACCCATTCCGCCATGGGAGAAAACTTAAGTGTTCCTTAGAGGAAGTGAGTAGGGATGTGGAGAATATGTCTCACAACAGAGACCTTTGAGGTATCAAATTGAGTTAAATCATTCCCTGGATCTTTGACACCTAACAAGACAAAATTACCCTGCAGAAAACCTCCCACAAACTCCTCATTGATACTGATCTTTTTTTTTTTTTTCTTTTGTCATGGCAAATTTTTCATTTTTAATTTTTTTAAATTTCTTTTCAGCGTTCCAGAGTTCATTGTTTATGCACCATACCCAGTGCCCTATGCAATATGTGACCTCCATAATACCCACCACCAGGCTTACCCCACCACCCACTCCTCTTCCCCTCCAAAACCCTCAGTTTGTTTCTCAGACTCCACAGTCTCTCATGGTTCATCTCCCCCTCCAATTTCCCCCAACTCACTTCTCCTCTCCATTTCCCCATGTCCTCCATATTTTTCCTCATGCTCCACAAATAAGTGAAACCATATGAAATTGACTCTCTCTGCTTGACTTATTTCACTCAGCATAATCTCTTTCAGTCCCATCCATGTTGATACAAAGGTTGGGTATTCATCCTTTCTGATGGAGGCATAATACTCCATAGTGTATATGGACCACATCTTCTTTATCCATTCATCCATTGAAGGGCATCTTGGTTCTTTCCACAGTTTGGCAACTGTGGCCATTGCTGCTATAAACATTGGGGTACAGATGGCTCTTCTTTTCACTACATCTGTATCATTGGTGTAAATACCCAGGAGTGCAATTGCTGGGTGATAGAGAATCTCTATTTTTAATTTCTTAAGGAATCTCCACACTGTTTTCAAAGTGGCTGCACCAACTTGCATTCCCACCAACAGTGTAAGAGGGCTCCCCGTTCTTCACATCCTCTCCAACACATGTTGTTTACTGTATTGTTAATTTTGGCCATCCTAACTGGTATAAGGTGATATCTCAATGTGGTTTTAATTTGAATCTCCTTGATAGATCGTGGTGATGAACATTTTTCATGTGTTTGTTAGCCATTTGTATGTCTTCATTGGATAAGTGTCTGTCCATGTCTTCTGCCCATTTTTTTGATGTGATTGTCTGTTTTGTATGTGTTGAGTTTGAGTTCTTTATAGATCTTGGATATTAGCCCTTTGTCTGTATTGTCATATGCAAATGTCTTCTTCCATTCCACGGGTTGCCTCTTTGATTTTTTGACTATTTCTTTTGCTGTGGAGAAACTTTTGATCTTAAGGAAGTCCCAAAAGTTCATTTTTGCTTTTGCTTCCTTTGCCTTTCGAGGCATGTCTTGAAAGAATATGCTGTGGCCGATGACAAACAGGTTATGGCCTATGTTCTCTTCTAGGATTTTGATGGATTCCAGCCTCATGTTGAGTTCTTTTATCCATTTTGAGTTTATCTTTATGTTTAGTGTAAGAGAATGGTTGAATTTCATTCTTCTACACATAGCTGCCTGATTTTCCCAGTACCATTTATTGAAGAGCCTGTTTTTTTCCACTGTATATTTTTTTCCTGCTTTGTCAAAGATTATTTGACCATAAAATTGAGGGTCCATATCTGGGTTCTCTACTCTGTTCCGCTGGTCTATGTGTCTGTTTTTGTGCCAGAACCATGCTGTCTTGGTGATCACAGCTTTGTAGTAAAGCTTGAAATCAGGCAAAAATGCTCCCATTTTTTTTTTTCCTTCTGGTTTCATACAAATTCTAGGATTGTTTGCTCCAGCTCTTTTAAAATGCTGGTGGAATTTTGATCAGAATGGCATTGAAAATATAGGTTGCTCTAGGTAGTATAGACATTTTAATTATGCTTATTCTCCCGATCCATGAGCATGGAATGGTCTTCAGTCTTTTTGTGTCTTCTTTAATTTCTTTCATAAACATTCTGTAGTTCCTTGAGTAAAGATCCTGTATCTCTTTGATACATTCTTAAAGGGTCTATCCACCAAGAAGATCTAACAATTGTAAATATTTATGCCCCCAATATGGGATCAGCCAACTATATTAGACAACTGTTATTCAAGATAAAGAGTCATATTGATATGAATACATTAATAATAGGAGATCTTAACCCACCATTCTCAGTAATAAACAGATCATCCAAGCAGAAAAACAATAAAGAAACAAGAGCATTGAATGACACATTGGACCAGATGGACCTTGTAGATATATATAGAATATTTCACCATAAAACAACAGAATACTCATTCTTCTCGAGTGAACATGGAACTTTCTCCAGAATAGACCACATACTGGGTCACAAATCAGGACTCTACTGATACCAAAAGATTGAGATTATTCCCTGCATATTCTCAGACCACAATGCTTTGAAACTGGAACTCAACCACAAGAAAAAGTTTGGAGGAATTCAAACACTTGGAAGCTAAAGACCACCTTGCTTAAGAAAGTTTGGATCAACAATAAAATCAAAGGAGAACTTAAACAATTCATGAAAACCAATGAGAATGAAGACACTTCAGTCCAAAACCTATGGGATACCTCAAAGGCGGTCCGAAGGGGAAAATACACAAGTCATCCTAGCCTCACTCAAAAAAATGGAAAAATCCAGAATATTCCAGCTCTCTTTACACCCTAAAGTACTGGAAAATCAACAACAAATTAAGCCAACCCCACACACAAGAAGGGAAATAATCAATATTAAGGCAGAGATCAATGAGGTAGAAATAAGAGATACAGTAGAATACATTGTTGAAACTAGAAGCTGGTTTTTTGAAAGAATCAATAAGATTGATAAACCATTGGCCAAACTAACCCAAAAGAAAAGAGAGAGGACCCACATTAATAAAATTATGAATGGAAAGGGAGAGATCACGACTAACACCAAGGAAATAGAAACAATCATCAGAAATTATTATCAACAGCTATATCCCAATAAGTTAAGCAACCTAGACAAAATGGATGCATTCCTGGAAACCTATAAACTTCAAAACTGAATCAGGAAGAAATTGACAATCTGAATAGACCAATATCTAGCAACGAGGTTGAAGCAGTGATTAAAAACCTCCCAAAAAACAAGAGCCCAGGACCAGAAAGATTCCCTGGGTAATTCTACCAAACATTCAAAGAAGAAATAATACCTATTCACCTGAAGCTGTTTCAAAAAACTGAAGCAGAAGGAAAACTTCCAGACTCTTTCTATGAAGCTACTGATCTTTTAGAGTGCTCCCTCTATCTGTTGTAATTTCTAGCTGACTGATAGGGATTTGAGGGGAAGTTGTGTTGACATAGAGATAAGGTTCATATTTAGCTGTTGTGCACCATGACAACTATACAGATTGAGAAAATGTTTTTAAAAGCTGCTGTTTTGACCCCTTCATTTGCACCTGTCATTCTACTATCCAGTAAGTAAAGAGTTAGTGCCTGGCACAGAAGAGATTTCCATAACTACCAAGAAACCACTTGTGTCAGTCAGGAGTAGGGTATAGAACACTTCTTCATGGTTACCACTGTAACCATTGTTTTTTTCTGACTAGTCAGTGGCTTTGCCTAACAACAATTATTAAATATAACAGCACTCAAGGCTGGGCAGTGATCTGTTACTTGTTATTGTAGACTTCTTATCCCAATCAGGCTACAACATTACCTTCAAATTACCAACTCTCTGACTGATGTTAATAAATTGCTATTGATTTCCTGCTCCATAGTATAATGGGAACATTAGTGATCTTCCTAGAGTAAGGGAGAAATAGAAAACTGTTACAATGACAACTGCCACCTTCCCCGTCTAAAGTACAACATCTGTGTTCAGTCACCTTTGACCCTAGAACTCTGTTCACAGTGGGACATAACCACATTGTCCCAATGTATTATTATAACCATAATCCCCAAGATTTGTGGGGACACACAGCTTTATGTTGGACTATGAGAAATATCATTTCACTTTTGTTTCTTCCTTGTGTTTGGATTTGGTGGAGTTAGTCAATAGCTCGGGCTAATTCTTCATCTTGTTCAGAACTATCTGCAGTGCATCTCATGATATTTAATTTCCCCATGCCACCATATAATTTTTAAGCAATTATTTTCTCTTTACCCCTAATTCTCCATTAAAGGAATTTAAATATATTATATCTATTGTAATGAGCCATTTTCCATCCTTAAGTATGTCACTTTATAGTATAAGTAAGTAAATAGATAATTTGAATTGTTTTAAAAGTGACATATAAATAAAGTGCTTTCATTAATCTCAGTCTCTAATCAAATCCGCTTGTTTTTGTATTTTCAATATTGAATGATTTTTTTCCCCACATACTGCTTTTGTTATAATGCAAAGCCTCAAGTTTATAAATGCTTTACATGAACTTCAAAGAACAATAGCTTCACTATACTTATAAATAACTCTAATAAATTATAAAACTTTTGCTACTTATTCTCTTATTGACTCAGGTCAAAAATAAAATTAATGTTAGTAATCCAAGAGAAGTGTTAGGTCAGTGTTTATATACTTGTTCCAGATGGCAATGATGTTTTCTAGTAGAAATAAAGAGATGTGGGAAAAATTTTGCAAATTTCCAGTCTTATCCAAATTACCACACTTAACATTTTCTAAATATTTTAAGAAGTGCACTGTATGAAGCAGTGTTGGTACCAGTAACTCATCCCTCACTAATCTATCACCTTTGGACCACAGTTGAGACTAGATATTTACCCTTAGGATAGATATGACTGGTAATGAATGTGTCAGGACTCATTTACTTTTGACTATTGTCGGCTACTATTAGCTTTGCTTTCATTGCCTATACAAGGGTCTCTAATGATACACTTTTAGGTCTCAATGTATGAACCATACAAGTAGGGTGAAAAGCCATAGATGTTTGGAGGGTTTTTTGTTTGTTTTGTTTTGTTTTGTTTTGAGATTTTATTTATTTATTTCAAAAAGAGAGAGGGATAGTGAGAAAGAGCAAGAGCAGGGAGCAGAGGGAGAGGCAAGCTCCTTGCCAAGCTAGGAGCCAGACATGGGGATCCATCCCAGGACCCTGGAATCATGACCTGAGCCAAAGGCACATGCTTAACTGACTGAGCCACCCAGGCACCCAAGTCATAAATGTCTTAACTCATGATATCAGCTTTAGTCTTTCTATATAGTCTACTCTATTTTTGGTGATTATTTGACTTTCTTTAGAGAGTTTATGTTGGTCAGAACAAGAACTCAAAAAATGTATGATTCTATTTTCCTTATCTCTAAGACAAAAATAATCACATTTTTAAAAATTCCTCAATAAATGCAATTTAATTCAATTTTAATTATCCATAATTGTCATTCTTTTTTTTTTTTTTAAAGATTTTTTATTTATTTATTTGACAGAGAGAGATCACAAGTAGGCAGAGAGGCAGGCAGAGAGAGAGAGAGAGAGGAGGAAGCAGGCTCCCTGCTGAGCAGAGAGCCCGATGTGGGACTCGATCCCAGGACCCTGAGATCATGACCTGAGCCGAAGGCAGCGGCTTAACCCACTGAGCCACCCAGGCGCCCCATAATTGTCATTCTTAAAGAAAGATAAATACCTTGAAACCAAGGACTAAAAGGAACATCATTTTAATATTTGGTAATTTCATTTACACATATAGTTTCTAATTCGACAGGTATCATGGTGATTCACGAACACTATTTCAAGCCCAGATCACTCTGCAAGACTCCTGAGTCTTAAATCTCACTTCAAACTGCATATATCCACATGGGTTTCCACTAAAATCTCAAAATTGACATTTCCAGGGGCGCCTAGGTGGCTCAGTAGGTTAAAGCCTCTGCCTTTGGCTCAGGTCATGATCCCAGGGTCCTGGGATCTAGCCCTGCATCGGGCTCTCTGCTCAGCAGGGAGCCTGTTTCCTCCTCTCTCTCTGCCTGCCTCTCTGCCTACTTGTGATCTCTGTCTGTCAAATAAATAAATAAAATCTTAAAAAAAAAAATTGACATTTCCAAAACCAAAAGGGCCTTTTCCTTTTCTAAGCAAATTTCTACCGCAATAGTCTCACCATTGACAGCCCCATTCACTCATTTACATAAGTTAGAATGCTAAGTGTCATTCTTGAACTTTATTTTCCCCTTTCTTTCAATTAGCTACACATTTCTATTGATTTTATTCACTGGAAAATGCCTCAAATATACTCTGTCTTCATTCCTTCTGCTACAGTCCTAGTTTAATCTCATACTGTTTGGGACTTCCACAGTAAAAATCCCCTTCCCTGCCCCGCTCTACCTCTCCAAACACCACCACAGAAATCTATTTACAATTCAGAACCCCTCTTTTGTGATTTCTCATTGCCAATATCAGTGTGTCCTCCCCTGGTTGCACCAAGTTTTGGAAGTTTTTGACTGGTACTCATTAAAGAGGGAAGATGTATATGGAAACAAATATGTGTGTGAAATGCTCAGTATCAGATTTCCTTTTTGGGTAGTCACAGTGAATTCTAGCTTATTTGGGACACCCTGCAAGAAGGACACCTGTTTAAATTTATAAACTCCAGCCTGAGAATTTGCTAAATATTTAAATACCAAAAAAGTTATCAAGGAACAATGGGCCCAAAATGAAGAAATGAAGAAATGCATGAACAAAATATGGAGTCTTGACAATGTGCGATATGTCTGAGCAGCTCAGTATGTCTGAGGCACAGAATCTATAAAGAATGCAATGGGTTGGGGCACCTGGGTGGCTCAGTGGGTTAAAGCCTCTGCCTTCAGCTCAGGTCATGATCCCAGGGTACTGGGATCGAGCCCAACATCGGGCTCTCTGCTCCGCAGGGAACCTGCTTTCTCCCCTCTCTCCGCCTGCCTCTCTGCCTGTCTCTCTGCCTACTTGTGATTTCTCTCTCTCTGTCAAATAAATAATATCTTTAAAAAAAAAAATGCAGTGGGTTATAAGGCTGCAAAATTTGGCTAGGTAAGATTTCATGTGATCTGAAAGCTATTATTAGGAGACGATCACCATTGTTACATTCACGGAATAGATAGAATATGAAAGTTCAGAATAATTTTTGGCTTTTCTTTTTCACTGTAAAAATAACTCACATAAAAGACAGATTTTTAAAGGCATTATGTTTACAAGTACATTGTATGTAATAACTATATTTTATATAATATATAAATCTATAATTTATATAGCAATTGTCTATTTATCCAGGTATTTTAAAAAGAGAGAGAGAAAAAGGCCAAAAAAAAAAAAAAAAAAGAACAAAATCAGGATAATGTATCACCAAAAGGAACACTATCACTTTCACAAAAAATTCATCTTAGTTAAAATATTTGCTTTCCTAAGAGGGGTTGAAGGAGCTTGAATAAAGCCTGGAGAAAAAAAAAAATCTCATTACAAAAATGACATATCCAGAGACTTCAAAGAGATTAAGTTTGAACAGGGAGAGCAAGGAGAGGGTCCTGAAGAGTTGAGCATCTAAGAACTAAGAATTTGCACATTTTGGAAATCAGATTTAACCCCCTCCCAAAAAGAAAAAGAGAGCAAGAGCAAAGAAAAGCACTTACTCTGCTGAAATATTGAGTGGCTTAGCCAAAGACTAGAAAGGAATAAAAGACGCATTCTAGTTTCCAGCCAAGGATTTAGGACTAAAGCTTGAAATTAGATTTCACTGATCTTTCGGATCCAATTTGCACCCACACTAGGGGAAACAGATGTGAATCACTTGGACTATTCTTTAGAGAGGTAACATGGAGGTTGTCCCAAGAAGCGGGGTAAGGAAGTAAGAATTAAAGTCATCAGCCAAAACTGTGCACCATGGAGCCAGGAAGCAAGTATGGACAGGTGACAACTCCATGTAGCTGTCACTAGCGCCCCCCCCCAAGTTTTTGTTGTCATTGTCCTCTCCACCTCCAGTCAGGTGTCACTGGAAGATAATGGAGTCAAGAAAGCTGGAGATGTCATAGCAAAGAAACTGAAGGGAAGCAGTAATAAAGAGATTTAGTTACTCTGTGCCAAATCTCACAGGGTGAAACTGAGAACTTAAGTGTTTATCCAAATAGTTCAAGCAAATAATACCTTCCATTGACTCTCTTGAATTTTATAAGAACGATTTAGAAAGAAAGCAAAGATCCTTTTCACTTTGCCTTTTTAGACAATGTATGGTGGAAATATTCACATTCAGTATTTTTAAAGAAGTTTAAGAAAGATTAATATTTGTATATTAATATTGTCTTTTTATAAATACAATATTTTATTTTTAAAACCAATTCTTCTATAAGAATCAGGCTTTTTGAAATAAATTATGGCCATAAATGTGATATATATTTAATATTATTATAAATGCCTTTGATGCACTATTATCTTCTAAATTCTTTTTGGCATGTCTTCAGCTATATTTCTTCGAAAAAAACTTTTTTTTTTTTCAAGATTTTGTTTATTTGACAGACAGAGATCACAAATAGGCAGAGAGGCCGGCAGAGAGAGGAGGAAGCAAGCTCCCTACTGGACAGAGAGCCTGATGTGATGCAGGGCTCCATCCCAGGACCTGAGATCATGACCTGAGCTGAGGGCAGAGGCTTTAACCCACTGAGCCAGCCAAGTGCCCAAAAATAAAACACTTTAAAATAGTAACAACTACATTAACCAACTACATGTTATGGGTGGACTAATTTAAGGGCATTTTAGGGAGCTATCAGAAGAAACCCAAATGGTGGCAGTTGCAAATTGCTCTTATTGGTTACTTGGGGATATCACATTGTGATGTCTTAAATGAAGGATTTAATTGTGTTTCAACACTCCAGATCCCTTCCAGCCCTCAGTCAAATGGTTACAGGGGAGAAATGCAACCCATCATCAATGAAAAAGCAGCAAATTCAAAAAACAAAAACAAAAACAAAACCCCACAACAGTCATTAAGCCATATGAAGTGCAATGTATATAGATGTGTGTATCTCCAAAACCAAAATACAGAAATTAACATTTAATGCAGGAAAACTCAGAATATACTTACATGCTAGACTCATAAAAATTGAATATATAAGCATACACACTCTGACCTTTATAGGAGGGAGAAGCCTGAAAAATATAAAGCAAAACAGGTTTTTTCCAATAAAAATGAATTGAATGGACATTATCAGAGGGCTTTGATGGGAAGATTTATGTTTACTATGGCATCTTCCCATGATGGAATCAGTGTTAGCCTTTGTTCCTTGTTCCCTAATTTTCTTTCAGTGCCGCATAATTTTAGTGTAGATTTTACACTGTGGATGCCTTTACTACCTTGCCCTTCAGACACTATTTCGATTTGTGTTCTGCTTGACTGGATCTGCACCATCAGACGCCTCCTTGTCAGAGAGTCAGTGAAGATGCTGGTTTTATTGCCCATGACAAATAAAAGTGATCTCCACTCCTTAAAGCTTATCTGTGACTCTGAGACACTACAAGTTCAACAGCACTCAATGATGGGAAGCTATAGCATCCAGAAGTAGATGAGACAATGAGATTGTAACCATTTGTTTAAAGGATTTAGAACCTCTTTAAAGCCACAGCAAGCCACTATGAATGCTTTATTGTCTTTCTCTAGAAGGACAGATAAGTCAAAAGATAATCTTAAAGTGTGTTTATGAGTAGATAAGTGGGAAATCATTAAACAAAGGTTTCTGGGTGTTGAAAACTCAGAGAACCCTAGTTCTGAATATGAAAGCAAGGATTGTTGGGAAATAGTTCATTAAAACCAAATGAAATAACTTATACTAGTGTATCACCTTTTATCACCTAAATCTGTTAACTTTAGAGTATTTTAGAAACTGCCTGTGAAGCAACTTATACACTACAGGTAGTATTTTCTGCTAAATATAATTTTCTAAATAGTGATGCATGTCACTTCTATATTCTTATGTGGCAATAGTATGGGGGAAATATAATTTTGTAACATGATAGGGAAAATTCATTCTACAAAGCATAGAAGATAAATAAATGTGATGGTGAAACTGAAGTCTGGAGCTAAATCACAGTTACAGTTCTCGACAAGTTTAAAATATGTAGAAAATTACACTCAAAAGTTTGATGTTGAAAAATTCATTGCTTTCCCTCTGAGTTAGAGAGAAAGTTTTGGCCTTATGATGATTGCAAATATGCCTTTGTTTACTATATGCCAGATATTCTGATTACCAGCTTACATTTATCATCTTATTTTTTTAATGGTCTTTTTTGGTTTTGGTTTATTTATTTATGTATTTTTGAAAGAGAGAAAACAAGAGAGGAGGGGCAGAGGGAGAGGGAGACGGAGACCTGGGGCTTGATTTCATGACTCTGAGATTATGACTTGAGCCAAAACCAAGAATCAGACATTTAACCCCCAGAGCCACCCTAGTGCCCCTTGACCGTCTGATTTAATCCTCATGACAGCTTATGGGTTGGAAACATTTACTAATGATGGTAATCCATGTCTTATAGATTAGGTGATTCAAGAGTAAGTAGTTTACCCAAAATTATATTTCGTTTGAGGCTGTTGGATCAAGAATTTGAATACAAACTCCTC
Source organism: Mustela erminea (assembly GCF_009829155.1). NCBI lineage: Eukaryota > Metazoa > Chordata > Mammalia > Carnivora > Mustelidae > Mustela > Mustela erminea. Next base: position 42,147,315 of record NC_045626.1, read on the forward strand.
GGAAATTTGAAGAAAGTTTCTGTGATGGATGCCTCCATCAGAAAGGATGAATACCCAACTTTTGTAGCAACATGGAGGGGACTGGAAGAGATTATGCTGAGTGAAATCAATCAAGCAGAGAGAGTCAATTACTATATGGTTTCACTTATTTGTGGAGCATAACAAATAACATGGAAGACATGGGAAGATGGAGAGGAGAAGGGAGTTGAGGGAAATGGAAGGGGAGGTGAACCATGAGAGACTATGGACTCTGAAAAACAATCAGGGTTTTGAAGGGGGGGTGGGAGGTTGGGGGAACCAGGTGTTGGGTATTGGGGAGGGCATGTATTGCATGGAGCACTGGGTGTGGTGCAAAAACAATGAATACTGTTACGCTGAAAAGAAATTAAAAAAAAAAAACAACTAATGATGTACTTTATAGTGGCTAAATAAACATAACCAAAAAAAAAAAATTTCTATGAGAATACATTTGATCATATGAAGTAGATAAACTTAAAGCAAACTTATAGTTGGTTTAACAGAAATAGATTTTACAAGAGCCTTGAGCATATTTTTTAAAAAATTAAATTTTGCTGAAATGGAAAACTAATAAAATGAAATAAAATTCTATAATAACTCATGACATTATTAAAATAATATAAGCTATAAGAGCTATGGGGATATTATAAGCCATCTGTATTGAATAGTTTACTTCAATTTTTTTAAAAAATTCAATATATTTTCCTTAAAGGATTAACAAAGGGAAGTAATACATTTATTAGGTCTTTATGGCTTGCACAACCACACATCTTTTTCCACTGCCGTGGCAGAATTACTGATGCACTAAGACAAATGTAGTTGTGTCATGGCCAAAGTATGTGCATGTATGTGTGTCTCTACACATATACGTACATATGCACACACAATCAAAATCATCTGCTTATTTTGCATACAAAGGAACCCACAACAAATAAGAAATAATTACTCCCATTAGGAAAGAAGCTCAGAATCTCAAATTTAAAATTTTTATTGGAAAAATCCTATGGAGTTTTTAAATGCTTAGCCTTAGACATAGCTCAAATGTAGCTGTTTTAACTGTTAACAACCATGAAAACAACACTTGCTTCCTTGAAGAAAATATCTAAGTAGCTGTAGTAAGAAAAAAGCAGCATTTGTCCCACATATAGTTTGTTTGGATATATATTCAAACACTTAAATAAATGTCCTTTATAATCAATACTTGTATAATGAATTTCTGCCAATATTTCTTCAGCATATGCCCCAACCAGACATATTATTTCCTTAGCCTATGCATGTAAAAACCTCTCAATACAAAGCTCCACTATCAATTAATGAGAATTGATATATAAGAGTTAACTCACCCATCAGCTCGGGTTTAGATATATTAATTTAGAAAGCTGGTATTAACTTTCCTAGATTAATGCAAACACTTGTGTTCTTAAGTAGTACCAATATATGTAAGAAGACATCTACCAAACTTATGGTTTTAATTGAGCTATTGTTTAAGGATTACTCAGTAAAAACACACTATTAACTTTTTCTGAGTACAGAAAATAAAGGTCAGAAATGATCTTGTTGGCTCCATTTCCCTTCTTGGTGGTTGAGTTATGATGTGCTAATTTTTCACTTATAGAGAATGAGGCCAGGGAAAGACTGGAAAATAAACCCATATTTATATGAATCATGGGAGTTTCACATATTCTCAATAGTTTTAATTTCTTTTTTAGTAAGTTTGTTAGCATAAGCCTACTGTAATAATATACCTACATAATGAATTCTATTTTAGAATAAACATTGGTCAAGCTGTAAAAAAATTTATTCTGCTAAATATTAATACTTCAACTGTTTTCTTCAAGATAACTTAAAATTAACATAAATTTTTATTGCTGAGTTAAAATTCCATCAATTTTAATAAGCCAAGAAATAATATTTTGTGCTTAAAATGTGGTAAGGTCATCATCTTTGGAAACTTTCATTTCATCTAATCTTGTAGTTGTATTTAGTAAAACTATCTTCCTTCAGATGTTATCACTACTAATGAAAGTAACTAGGAAAGCCATTTACAAAAGTTTGATTTGTAATTTCATTCTATCATGTAGTTTTCTTATTGTTTACATTATTTTGAAATATGAAATCATCCTAACCTTTTATCACATTCATTTTATAGAATTGAATAACTAATCAGTTTCATCCCTGGAAGAGAGAAAATTAGTAAATGCTTTTCAAACCTTTCTATGAATTATCTAGGGCCATTTAGGAATTTTTAGGGAACACTGGGAAGAGGAAAGGAGGAGAGTAAGAGAGCAAGAGATTTGAATGGGGAGGAGAGCGGCCCATCACTCCTGCAGTCACAGCAGTTCTGTGTATGTAATAAATGTTTCTGTGTACAAACGCACATATATGTGTAGGATTCCTAAATGTTAATTGAAGTATGTATTCTTCATTTGAAATTCTCTGATGCATATCTGAAATCACATGATCTCTTCTATCAGTCAGGTTACTGGAATTAATTACTCTGAGCCTCAGTATCTTAATCATATAATGGAGATAAGCCAAATTCTCTCTAACATTCATTATATCTTGAAGAATTGTAAGACATGGTTTACGCAGAAGCACCTAATACCCAAATATATACAAATAATTATGAGAAGTAAAAATTATCTCTCTATATTTTAAAATTCAATATTCACAACACCAAAAATTAATAAGATGAGAAACAGAGTATGTTATATTTTTAGAAAGGCTGTGTTTCCATTGATCAAATGTCCAGGTCACTTAAAGTGTCATTTATTTATTTGTTAAATAACTGAATGAGTGTTTGGGGGTATATTTGTGTTGATTTCCAGTATATGGGATATAAAATTTTATCATGTGCTTATTGTAAAACATTACGAACTATTTGTATTTTATGCATCACAAACACACTCCATTTTATAATAAAAACTGAACTTTAAAAATGTATTTTTGCCAACAAGTCTCAGCTAAACATGAAGAAAAAAGTATCTGTTGTATACCAAGGGCCTACAAAGGTGCCAGTCGATTACATAAGCATGACCTCATCAAACTGTCACTTCAGCCTTCAACTGAGTTAACAGAGGTTTAGAAACATGTATCACATCACACAATGGCAGTTTGTAGATCTAGGATCCCAAAGCAACGTGGTCTAACTCTATACATATCCACCTTCCACCATCAGGCATGGTCTGTGATTGTGACAGGGAAATCAGCCAAAGCTTAGAGATAACTTCAGGTATGGAAAAGTGTTTTATTATATATGATGCTTTAGAACAAGATGGTCTGGCAACTTCTAATAAGTAAATATACTTAATTTATTCTTCATTTATAAATAAATAAACTTCATTTATTCTGTTAATAAAGGAAATGGATGAAAACATTTCAGAAAACTTAGTATTAACATGACATCATAATTTTTTTTTTTTTATTTCTCAGGAGAGAAAACAATGGCGCTCTAGAGAAAAACACCTATTATAAATATAAGAAAATAATACTTATGATGATATTATTAATACTTGTTTCTACCTAAAAATATTCTAGTTATATTCTTTCTTTTTACTTTAGGGTTTTGTTTTTTTTTTTCTTTTTAGTTATATTCTTTCTATTCAGAGCCAGTGAGACTCACTTTTACACATTACGCTAAGCAGCAAGTAGAAACGTTTCCTGAAAGGTTTATGAAACTATTATTCTCTCTCTTCCCGATTATATGCCACTGTGGACTGACAGTTCATGTAGAACCACACAAAAGGCAATTAATTCATCCAGCAGAGGACTACACAGAGGCAATTTGTCTGACGTGTAGCATTTGATTTTCAATAGTTGCTTATCTACCTAGGGAACATACATACCAAGTTCAACCTTTAGAAATGGTACAGGGCAATACGCTGGCTGTGTGCCCTGAGACTCAGGGATACCATTTAGTTCAAGATCTTAAGAGTATGGCATTAGAGGAGTAGCTAGAGAGTAGGCAGCTAAATTACATCATCTTGAATAAAACAGACTCTGAAATGTTTCATTAAACAAAACATATAATTAGTAATCATTTATGGATTTGCAACTAGCCCAAGAGAGTGTAGACAGACAGACAGATAGCTAGATAGAGGTACTCCCCCCAACTATGAAAATCAATCTTTACTCTTGCTACTTCTACTTCTCTATCTATGAAGTAACCATTATAGCATCCACTTGATAGTGTGTTCTTAGGACTAACTGTAAAAAACTAAAAATAGTAGCTTGTTTTTAGTAAGTGCTCAATAAATTTATTGGTGCTATTATTGTGATTGGTAGTGGTTTTTAATAAAAAGATTGGTGGTTAGACCAGCAGCCCTTTGTTTTAAGCAATGCATAACTCACCCAATGCTACAATTATGATATAAAATAGTATGGTGATTACTCCTTACCTTGCCCCCTTTGTCAGTGAACTGTTTGAAGTAAAGATTGTGTCTTTTTTTACAGGTGTATCCTCTAGCCCCACCCAGTGTAGTGCCTGGCATAGAATATATAGTCAGTAAATATTTGTAGTATCAGTGAGTGAATGAACGTACAAATGATTAAGTAGTACTGCTATTTGGGATCTTTTTCTTGAATGTGAATGAAGTATGAAAAGCTTCTGAACTGAGTTCAATAACTCTAAGATTACTTTAAATCAGCAAAATTTTTCCCTGTTTGTTTTCCACACCTCATCTATCCTTCTATAATTTACCAAATAGAAAAAGAAAACAAAACAACAACAACAACAATACACTCCTCATTTCTGATCAGTCATTGTCATCAAGGTCCTTACAAATTTCTTGATTTGCTAGTAATGGTATATGACACAGTTTTCATTCATGTAGTCAGTTAGCATTTGAACACCAGTTAGGAGCCAGACATTGGACTAGCATAGTCTTTAGCAACACCCTATGAGCAAAATAGAGAAAAAGAAACAAGAAAGAGAGAGAGAGAGAAAGGAAGGGAGAAAGAGAAAGAAGAAAGAAAGAAGGAAGATCGATAGGGGAGGAAGGCAGGAAGGAAGGGAATGGAATAGATGTTCAACATCCTTAGGCATGGAAGAAATGCAAATTAAAACGACAGTGAAATATCACTACCCACCTATCAGAATGCTACAGCAAAAGACAGTGATAATACCAAATGCTGGAGAAGAGTAGAAAAATGATATCATTTGTATATTACTCATGGGGTGTGCCACTTTGGAAAATAGCTTGTTAGTTCATTTCGAAACAGTAACTGCACTGTGCAATCTGGAATTTATTTTCATGCAGGAATTAGTACACCAATGTTCATAGCAGAGTTTGTTTTATTATTATCGTGGTAAGACACTAAACATGAGAGCTATCCTCTCAAAAATTTTTGAATTACAAATGCCCTATTAACATCTGTGGACACAGTGCTGTACCACAGATATGCGTAATTGTATAACTGAAATATTGTAGTCATTGATCAGCATCTGTCTGTTCCCTCCTCCCTCACACCCTGATAAGGACTATTGTATTCTTTGATTCTGTGTGTTTGACTATTTTAGAGTCTTCATATAAATGTAATCAGGCAGTATTCATTCTTCTATGACTGGCTGATTTCACTCAGTGTAATGGCCTCCAGGTTCATCCATGTTATTATATATGGCAGGATTTCCCTCTTTAGTGAGGCTGAATAATATTCCATCATAATCTATCTATGTAACTATATATATATAATATTTTTGATCTTTCATTGGCTTGTGGATATTTAAACTTTTTTTTTTTTTTTAACATTTTGGTTATTGTGAATAGGGCTGCAATGAATATGGAGTGCTAAGATCTTGATTTCAGTTGTTTTGAATGAATGTCGAGAAGTGAAGTTGTTGGATTATGCGGCAGTTCTATTTTTAATTTTTTGAAGAATCTCCATACTGTTTTTCAGACCGGCTGCATCATTTTGTATTCACACCAATGGTGCAAAAGTCCACTTTCTCCACATCCTCACCAACAATTACTGTCTTTTGTTTTTTTGATAATAGCCATTCTTTACAGGTATGAGGTGATACCTCATTATGACTTTGATTTTCTTTTTCCTGATGATTAGTGGTGTTAAGCTTCTTTACATATACCCATTGATCATCTGTATGTCTTATTTGGAGAAATGTTTATTCAGTCCCTTTCCCCATTTCTTTTCAACTGAGTTCACTTTATTGTTTTTGAGTTGTGGGAGTGCCTTAGGTGTTTTGGAAATTTACTCCATAATAGATACACTCTTTGCTAATATTTTCTCCTATTCTATAGGTTGCCTTTATATTCTATTGATAGTTTCCTTCGCTATGCAGAAGCATTTTAGTTTGTCCTATGTGTCTGTTTAGCTTTTGACATTTGTGCTTTTGGTATCGTATCCATGAAGTCCTTCTCAGGACCAATGAAATGAAGCTTTCCCCAGATGTTTTCTTCTGTAAGCTGTACATTTCCAATCTTAAATGTTTAATTGTTTAATCTGTTTTGAGTTAATTTTTGTATATAATTTTAGATAAGAGTCAAGCTTCGTTCTTTCCCATGCGGATATTCAGTTTTCCCAACAATATCCATTGAAGAGAATTTCCTTTTCTCAGTGTATCCCTAACACCTTTGTTTAAGATCAGTTGATCTAATATGCATGACTTTATTTCTGGGATCTCTATGCTGCTCCATAGATTTACGTGTCTACTTCATTCCAGCATCATTCTGTTTAAATTATTAAATTATTATAGCTTATTATTATTATAGATATTGAACTCAGGAAGTGTGTTGCCTCCAGCTTTATTCTTTTTTTTTTTTTCTTTCAAAAGAATTTTTTTTTCCTGTCAGTGGCATATAAATTTTAGAATTATCTTTTCTGTCTCTATGGAAAATGCCAATGGGATATTTAGAGGGACTAGAATGGTTTCTTTTTAGAATATACTCGGCTTCAGAGACATAAACCAATGCAATGGCATAAAACATACATTGATTTTCCATTAAGGGAGATTTATACAGTATCTTTGTCTGACTTAATTCACCTAACATGATGTACTTAAGTTCCATCTATGTTGGAAATTGCAGGATTTTCTTTTTATGACTAAATAATATTTCATTGTGTGTGTTTGTGTATGTATCTACACAAATTAACAAAAGAAAAGAACTAAAGCCTATCAATATAAAAACAATGAAACACGAAGGAAGTTAACAAGAGGGGAAATGAGGGAAAAAGAACTATAAGACAAAAAGAAAGTAATTAACAAAATGCAAATCCTTCCCTATTAGTGATAATTTAAATGTATTTCTTTTGTTTTCTAATCCAAATTTATATTGTTGGCCTTGTCTGTTAACTTTTCTTCCATATTTCTTCATTTTTGTCTTTCATTCTGTCATTGTTTATTTTTTATTCTTTGAGTTCACTAATTCACCTTTTAGCAATGACTAACCTATCCATAGGTTTTTGGTTTTTAATGATTCCTAAAAATTATATTTGATTATTTTTCAAATCCCTTAGTTGAAAATACCTGTATATTTTCATCTGTATGCTTTTCCCCTCATGTGTGACCTTAAATAATATTTTAACCCACTTTTAGTATTGTATCTAATTGCTACAATAAAATTCTTTAATTCTGTTCTTTGTCTCTTCTGAAACCGGCTTAGACCAGCTTGTGGAGGAATTCAAGCTTTTGTTCTTTTGAAATCTGTCTGAGTGAATTCTGTAAGACCTAAACTGAGGACATACTCTTCTGGAAGGAATTTGCAAATAGAAACTCTGTTATCTATCAAACTAGAGCCAGATCATATAAGAGTGTTTGTAACCTCCTGCCCTGTGCTTATGTTGAAGATATAAACAACAGAGAAGAAACTAATCAAAAGTCTTAGTTAATGCCCATTTGTAAAGAAGGAGCAATGTCTTTGCCACAACTTCCTATGAAAGCGATAAAGGCCTTCTCTCACTGTAGCCTTCAACAATAGCCACAAACTCATGGCCAGCTGTCTTTTCTGAAATCCGGGAAATCCATGAACCCATCTCAGTGCTTTGCATTTCTTGTCCATTTTACAATATCAGAAATTATTTGCTGTTATTTATTTGGTTATAATGATCTGTGCCTCTTTGAATTTTGTTTCATAGTTTATATACCATTTCTAAGTGTTTGAGGCAAAGTACGATATTAAAGTATGAATTATCTGTTGTATCTTCACTGGATATCAGACATAAATTATAAAAAGAACATTTTTTTAAATCCCTATCATGAGCTAAGTTTATTTATTCTGTATGTCTTGAGTCAAGACTTAAATTTTTTATTAATTTATTTTTATTTTTTTATAAACATATAATGTATTTTTATCCCCAGGGGTACAGGTCTGTGAATCGCCAGGTTTACACACTTCACAGCATTCACCATAGCACATACCCTCCCCAATGTCCATAACCCCACCCTCCCTCTCCGGACCCCCCTCCCCCCAGCAACCCTCAGTTTGTTTTGTGAGATTAAGAGTCACTTATGATTTGTCTCCCTCCCGATCCCATCTTGTTTCATTTTTTCATTATTGTTTCATTATTTTCCTACGCCCCAAACCCCCCACGTTGCATCTCTACTTCCTCATATCAGGGAGATCATTAAAAAGAACATTCTTAAAGCAGGAGGGAGAGCAGTGGAAAGTTTGGCCCTAATTTGGACGTGATTTTGAATTATTACTGAGTAATACCACAGACCTGGAGGGGGCACACCCAGGATTCAAACATAGGTGGTATGTTCCCAGAACCTCCACTATGAATCTCAATATTATACTGATCTGTAGTGTAGAAGAAATAACCATGATATGAGAGAGCTATGAGTGTGAGAAAGTTTACCCTTCAAGAATGAAGGAAAAAGGGTAAAAGAAAAAAAAAATCTCTTTACACAAATGATCTGCAGCCTACTCTGGCAGGCAGAATCCAGAATCATAGGTAGAGCCATAACTTGGCTGAGTGTATCTTTTATAAAATCTCTTCATCTTTCTCTGTCCTTTCTATACCTAAAGAGTAATGAACTTTTCATTACATCCCTTGACTCCTTTGATTCTTTGCCTTTAGAAGTAGATTTTAGAAATACATATTTATACACAAAAGAAAATAGTGCCCCAGAAGCTATAGCTCATTGAAGATTCTGAAGTCAGTTCCAATGGCCTGTTTCCTTAAAACATAAATAGAGACAATCTAGCCAAAATAAACAAATAATTCAGAGAAGGACCACACTATGCATGACTATCTTCAAATGACTGACCTAAAAACACAGTTATTTTTCTTAACAAAATGATTTTTTAAGTATAAAACATAAAGGCATATTCATTGTAAATTGCCTTCAGTCTCTCTGCTCCTTCCTACTCATTTAATAAACAGTAACTAAGATGAAAGATCAAATACTTCTCAGTAATTTATGCCAACAGGAAAGACACAAACGTCTGTGTCTTTATATTTACACAATATGAAAACAATTATAATTCAGGGTTACATGCAGAAAATGATTTTATGCATCATTTTTGTACTTCTAACCTCAAGTAAAAATATATTTTATTAATAATAAAAGTACCCCACTCTATTAAAATTTACTTATTTAACACTTACATACTGCATAGTATCCTGGCGACTGATGGGAATAATGAGGTAAAGAAAAACAAATTGTTATGATCAACCAGAAAAATAAGATTTCTACACACAGGAGTGATTGGAAAGGCATTTAGAGTAATTGGTATTTGAGTTCAACATTAGAGCCAAGAAGAATTTCACCCTGTGAAGAAAATGGAGATCATGTTACATGGAAGATGTTAGTTAATTGGCATTAGGGACTCTGCTGACTGAGCTAACACACAGATCACACTGTTGGGGCCCCAGTAGTACGGATCCAAGTGGGAAAGCAAAGAGATCAGATTGTATAGGAGATCACATGTCAGGCAGGCAAGAATTTTTCAAAATACTGTTTCTTTTATATTTTGTATCCATTGCTTATATATAAGCAAAATATAAATATAAATGTCATTTATATTCATATCTAAAAGCCCTAATATCTCTCATCTGTGCCTGTTGAAAGTAACTTTTCACTCACACTTACATTTATTTTATATATATGAGATATATAATATATATCATATGTGCATGTATATATATATATATGTATCTGGAAGTTTATGTATTTCTTCTAAAGGATGAAGAATGTAATTATTTTCCATTTCTATTTATATGTGTGTTGATTCCCGACTTTTCCCAGAAATGATAAGGACTAAGTATCAGAAGATGAATTTAGTATAAACATTAATCTTCCTCTGTGCTTCCTGTGTCCTTGTCATTTCTCATCTTAATTATCACAAAGCTAGCTTCACATAAACCAAGACCTAATTTAACTAAAACTAATAATTTTAATAAGATGAGAGTTATTGTGTAGCAACTATTTAAAAAGCAATGTCATTAATTTAGCTACTGCTATAAAGTATTCTTTCACACCAGGATCAAAACTTCAAATATTCCCAATTCTTTATGCTTAATGAAGCACAAGGGGGTTTTGCCATTTCCTTAGAAAGATTAAGCAATATCGTAAAGCAAATTTATTTAGTAAAAATATGTGATACATTAAAGTTTGTTAATGGCTGTTTATTTATCTCATGAAAGACAGTTGGAAAGGTAATTATAACATGCAAATTAGCTTCCATTGGGCTGCATATTAAAATTATATATTAATGTACAGTATCTGAAGTTGCAACCTGTATTTGGGTTTTTTCCAGGTAGGCAAGTCACTAAGGCTTTTGTCTTATGCTTGTGTTTTTTTCCTACTAATTATTGTGTTATTTTATTTAAAGTCCTCCAATGTTTTCATCTAAAAGCCTCCTTTTTTCATGTTAGTCTATTAGAAAGATATTTTTCCTGCCCCCTAAGTTTTGCTTCTTCCATGTATTTGTTTCATTACTAGAGTTTTTTTTTTTAATTTATCAATATGTGCAATATTGTCATTAGTTACAACAAAAACCAGTAAATGAATCATAGTCAGAGATCAGTGATAGGAAATAAAAAATATTTTTGTTTGACATTTTTCAATTTTTGTGATCTTTTAACATTTACCGTGAGGCTATTGGATTATTCTGAGACAAAAATATACCTATAACTTAAGAAATTCAGATTTCAACTCTTTATTTTCTTATTCTAACTAGTAGTCATCGATTTCATCTTTGTTTGAAACATCCAGCAATCTCACTCTACGCAGTGTTTTTTGGAGCTGCTACCAGAAAATCACCAAATAGTATTGTTTACATAATATAATCCTTTTCGTTGATTTGACCTTGTATATGTATTTATCACCTCTTCTGGCTTGAGAGCAGATTGATATTTGGATAAGTAGAAAATTGTACGAATGCCTGATTACTATGGAAGGCTCTGATTTTCCTTCACTTTACTGTACAATTTATGCTTCCTTAATGATAGCTTTAACATTCTGTAGTCCCTATTCTACCCAGTGCCGTTCCCTCACCTAATGTATTTGTCTCATTATCTAGTTCAGAATCTCTGTGTCACATCTGAGTGGTTGTTTCTGTATGTGTGTCACAGTGTGTGTGTGTGTGTGTGTGTGTGTGTGTGTGTGTGTGAAATTATTCCAGTGTGTTAAATATAAAGCATGTCCTTCTGTTTAGTATCACCTATATATTAGATACAAAGAATACTCTTGTGTTTAGCATCTAGATTTATTGAATCTTAATATTTTTTCCAAATTTTCATTGCAGTTTTTAGAAATAGTAAAATATTATAAATAAGTAGTATCACCTGTGTACTGTATTTATTACCATTCTTGTACTTCCAAGGCAAAAATTATTCTGACATAACCATTATTCTGACCACATTTAAATTTTCTGACTAGTTTTTTTCATTTTATATATGTAAGTATCCACAAAAAAATGGTTTGTTCAATAAGTGGTACATATATTTTGTGACTTGTTTTACTCACTCAATGTTATATTTTTGAGATCTATCCACATTGATGCATGTAACTTTATTTAGTTATTTTAATTGATATATTATGCTCCAGTAAGTGAATAAACCAAAATTGTATTTATTATTGCTCTTATTTATAGACATTAAGCAGTTTTCCATTTTTTCAGCAGTACCAAAATGCTACAATAATATCAGTCTCTTTTTATTCATCAAAATTAAATAATTCTAATGACTAGCCCCTTCTCCAGAGATTCTCTGCTAATGGGATGTTATGGAAGACTACTATTTTTATAAATGTATCAAGTGATTCTGATATACGTCCAGGATTGGAGATCACTGCTTTGATTCTTATAAATGGAATTGCTATGCTGTGGGGTATGTAGATCTTCAGTTCAGAGGATATAGACACTTGCCTTTTCAAATTTGTTATACCACTATATAAACTCATCCAAGGTTTATGAAAATTTCTATCACCAACACTTAGTATTTCCAGTTTTTTTTTTTTTAAACATTGTATTTATTTATTTGACAGAGAGAGAGAGATCACAAGTAGGCAGAGAGGCAGGCAGAGATAGAGGGGGAAGCAGGCTCCCTGCTGAGCAGAGAGCCTGATGTGGGTCTCCATCCCAGGACGCTAAGATCATGATCTGAGCCTAAGGCAGAGGCTTAACCCACTGACCCACACAGACACCCCTATTTTCAGTTTTTAAACATTGTGCCAAAATAATAGCATATTAGTGCTTTAACTTAAATGAATATGATTATATGTATGACCATCTTTATTAGACAAAGGACATAAGTTTTTGCTCTTTTTTGATAATTTTCTGTTTACATTTTTTCTTCATTTTCTATAGTTGTTCTTTTTCTTTTGTGAATGATAGGATTTATTTCTCTAGCTTGAATCTTAGTCCTTAACCCTTTATCAGTTTTCTTTGCATAAATTCTCTTCAATTTTGTGGTTTGTTGTATTTTATTTTAGTATCTTTATGACAATAAGTTTTGGGGTTTTTAGAGTTCTAATATGTCAAGCTTATTATTTGTTTCATTTATAATTTGTACATAACATATTGTCTCAATACCATTAATTCGATAGTCACTTTCTCAATTCTTCATGTTCCTATGAGTTAGTCAGTTAGTCTATGACTAACAGACTTTCTTAATATTTTTTTTTTGGTATGAAATTTTTCTTAGCCATTATTTAAACTTCCACATACATTTTAAGATGAAACCATAAAATTTTACACACACACAATTTCAGTTGGACTTACTTGAATTTATACTTCATAGTTTGGAAGATTTGTTGCCCTGGGGTTGTGAGGGGCAACTGATGATATATTTTGGGGTTAAGGGAAATAAAGATAAAAAAAGTCTCAAAAGGATTTTCATATGCTAAAGAAGACTCACAGGATACTGGAGGCCTTGCTATTATCAAGCTAAGATTATTTGTCCCTCTAGCAAGGCATTAAGACAGTTGGGAGCTTCCTGAAGGAATATAATACTCTGCCTGCCTCAAGTATTTCTCAGTGGACTGCAGGTTACATGGACATTTAATCTCATCTATATTTCTTTCTGCCTTTGTTTCCCATATCATTAGAGGTATCTGTGGTAATACACACACACATACACACACACACACACACACACACATACACACACTATGTGGAGTCTGTGATAAGCTCCAATAAGAGAGTCCCAAATTTGACCCTTGGTGATGGAAAGCCAGGCCATGCCATCTGCAGCAGAAAATTGGTCACTATAATATTAGGACTTGGTAGATACAGAGTGTTTGTCCAGGACACATGTAATGACAGTGTGGTAAGAACCCACCAGCTGAGAAATTCAGGCAGGCCCAGGAGCAATCCAGGCCTGAATTGGTGGTGGTATATTCCAAACTGGGCATGATCAGGATCAAAGGACATAATCAAGCCTCAAAAGCAGCTGGTCTAGATTCCCATTGTATCTACCATATCTGCACTGTTGCCTCTTCCTCAGGTCATACCTATGTCCATATGAGGAGACCCTCTGTGGCCACTTTAGAGGTAGAAATGCCAAGCTAATTCATGAAAAACTGTATGAGTGCAAGCCAGAAGTAAACTATTTTTTTTAAAGATTTTATTTATTTATTTGGCAGACAGGTATCACAAGTAGGCAGCAAGGTAGGCAGAGAGAGAGGAGGAAGCAGGCTCCCCGCTGAGCAGAGAGCCTGATGTGGGGCTCAAACCCAGGACCCTGAGATCATGACCTGAGACAAAGGCAGAGGTTTTAACCCACTGAGCCACCCAGGTGCCCCAGAAGTAAACTATTGCTGTAATACATTTAGAGGTGATCTGAATAGGCATCAGAAAGGAAAATTTTCACACTAGCTTGTCTATTTTGTGTGGAAAGAGAAGCAGGTCTAAATCTCATGGGCTGGACCCAATGGCCTGGCTGGTCAGTCACAATCTGTATAAAGAAAGATTGGAAGATTAGGGGCAATGGATCAGAAGAAGAAGTATGTGGATGGACGATGGGAGAGGCTGTGGAATATGAAGATTTTTGTACAGCAGGTTAAGGAAGACCAAAATAGTCACTATGGAAGAGGCACTCAACAACCAATTAGAGATAATGACTCTTCTAGTTGACATCAGCCAGTCTCAGCCATTACCACCATTCACTGCTCTCCATCAGTCAAAGCTAGCATGACGGGAGCATTGAATGGAATAATCGTGTGAGAAGGACGGAAGTTATGAGCTTACTACACTGCTGCTGTCAAATACCCAAACTACTACTCAGCGTTGAGCCATATATATGCAACCATCTCTCAAGGGTACCCAATAACCACTTGGTGATACTTTAATTACTTTTACCATGGAAGGGTCATCAACTGATCTTGACTGGAATATGTAAATATTGTGTATGTGGCTTTCCTTCCCACCCATGGGGACTCTGGAAGCACCCCTATCCAAAGGGCTACAGAATGTTTACTTGACTGACATAGGATCCCACAAAACATTGTGTTGTGACAAGGAAATCACAGAAAAGCCAAAGAGGATTTACATGACCATAGGATCCAGTAGCTCAGTTATATTCTATCCTGATAAAGAATAGGATAACATTAAAAACCTATAGCCCACTTAGAGCAGACACCTATAAGATGGGAGTTATTATCCATAATAGCATACACGCTAAGTCAGTGATCTTTATATGGCACTGTGTCTGCAATAGGTAGAAAACAATGGAGGCTCAAAGGTCTTGGTTCCCAAGAAGAATTGCCTCAAATGCCACCTGATCACTTCAGGTTCCTTATGCATTGAACCTACTGGGCAAAGAAAGGAGCTACACTCTGGCAGAGATAATTGGCCCTGTTCACCATTAGAAGGTAGGATACTATTAATGGGAAGCAGGGAAGATTGTATTTAGTAATCATGTAATGTCCTGAGTATCTGTGGGTAAATTTCTATCTGATTTTGATAGTAAATGAGCAAGTGCTGTGGCCATAACATGATGAAATATGGCATCAGGGAGATGAGAAAGTTAAGGAACTGGGGATCAAGATGCTTGAAGAGTAGTTATGAAATCGCCATAAATTATGAAAGAAGTAATGCCATTGAGAGAAACACTAACTTCTTCAAGATGAGAGTGCAGAACTTGGGTATTAAATTGGCATATAACCAAAACCAGGAGGGGTGTGAATGGTAAAGTTTGAAGGCATAAATTTCAGAGAACTGGAGTGAGGATTTAGGGGGTGGGTTAGAGAAGGTACACCAGAAGTAACACAGGAGAGAAAAGAGGATCCTGCACCAACCTCCAAGATCAGGTCTGTGAGACCTCATGCTGGAAGGAAATGCTTTCCCAAGGAAAGTAAGTGTCCTCAGGGGAGGGCCACATTTCATGCTGGAACAGTAGATAAAAAGATTCTCCAGAGAAAAGGCTAGAATAACATATTTTTATTGATCTTGAGTTCCAGAGTGGAGGTGTTTCAAGATGCAAAAGTGCTGGGGAAATGTACATCAGATAAAAGAGATGCACAAGACTGTATGAGAAAGAGTTCAAGAGAAACGTGATCTTGGGTGTAGTGGTGACTGAAATAAATAAAATATAAGACATCACTAGATTCACCTTGATGGCCACTTCCTGGTGGGGGAATAGAGAATTAGTTTTAATTGCAACTTGCCTTTGGGAGCTGGACTTCTTGGCAAATTTTGGTTATAAGAAGGGGAATATGTGTATGGCAGAAGCTTTCCAGGAGCACCTGAAATTTTCTTGGCAGGGACGGCATCAAGGTGAGAGGAGGGGCATGTTGCCAGGCTCGTGTGGTGCTCCGTGCACCCCCTGTTCTTTCCTGCTAATGAGTATCATCATTATCATTATCTTGGTAGCAAGAAGCCACAGCAGGAAGGATAACATCAACACATTAATAGATTAAAGGGAAAAAACTATTTGATCATCTCACAGAGGCCGAAAAATAGTTCATGATTTGTTTAAAATGCATTCAGCACACTAGTAGGAACTTTTTCTTAACTACATATAGGATCAAAAACTGAAAGTCTGTAATGTTCTTAGGGTGGTACATTAGAAACATTTTATTAATTATGACAGTTACATGAATGAGTGTTACTATCACTTCTACTTACTGTAATAGTAGAGATCCTAGGGAGGCAAGTATGGCCAAAGGAACAAATAAAAGGCACATGGGGAAAGGAAGAAACAAAAATATCTTCAACACATTACATGCTTTATAAAATCACACATGTTTGAGACTACATGTGTTATAAATTCATAAGCATAATATACATAGGAATTTCAAAAATCTATCTATCAAATTCATGATTATGAGTTGCCATGAGGGAAAGAAGATAATGAGATTGGGGATGATAACCAAACACTTTCAATAATATCTATATTACTTAAATGAAAAATAAATCTACAGCGAATAATGTAAAATTTTATAATTTAAGAAAACTAAGTGGTAGATACATGGATGATTATTTACTCTATTAATTATTATAATTTCATTTTGAATTATTTCTTTTTTTTTAAAAATATTTTATTTATTTATTTGACAGAGATCACAAGTAGGCAGAGAGGTGGGCAGAGAGAGAGGAGAAAGCAGGCTCCCCATGGAGCAGAAAGCCCAATATGGGGCTCGATCCCAGGACCCTGGGATCATGACCTGAGCCGAAGGCAGAGGCTTTAACCCACTGAGCCACCCAGGCACCCCTTGAATTATTTCTTAATAAAAACCTGTATCTGTCTGTCTATCCATCATCTATTTGTGTATCTATGTATTATGTGTCTGTCTACATCTATCTGTGTATTTATGTAACTTACATGCTATTGTACTTTGAGAATTCCCCCCGAAAAGAATACTATCTAACCCCATGGAAAATATCATTCATAATCTGTTCCCAGCAGTCTTTAAACTTGGTAAATGCACTTCAAGATTCAGAAGAAGTGGCATCACTTACAAGGCTACTTTACCCCACTTTCTGGGTAAGATTCTCCTATTTTGTACTGTGTTAACACCCAGGGCTCATATCTATCATGGCATGTATCATGCTGGACTATAATATTCTTGTTATGTGTGTGTGTCTCACCACAGATTATTACAAAGATTGTAATTATTATAATTACAAAGACTATTCTTTGAGGTAGGAACTATATCCTTTTCTTTGTGTATCTAACTTTTGTGTATTTAATAGCATATATTAGGAAATGAATGGCTTTTAAATGAATAGAGATCTACTTAAAGTTAAGGAAGTCATACTCAATAGAAGCCAAAATTGGATTAAGAAAAGATGAGATAAATATTTAAAGTAATTTCTGAATGATTTACTTCCCATTAAAAGGAAAATCTGTTATTTTTAATTACTACCAGAACAGCATTACTTCACTGCTTTGGATTTCTGTTATTTCTGGGCAAGTTACATGAGACAAATCTCAACCTGCTACCTCCCCATTCCCAAACTTAGAAAATTGTTTTGAATTCATGATGCCACACAAAGTCATGAACACATAACTTGTTCAAGTATTATTTTCAGACACTGGAAAGGTGATACTATGGGGGAGGGTGGGTGATGCCCTTATAAAACTCAAACAGCAGCAGAAAAAAATAACATATACATATTAACAGGTATAAGTACATAATTACCAATCACTATGGGTGCTATCAAGGGAAAAATGTAGGGAATCGTGAGGCATTCTAATGGAAAGAGTCTAGTGCAGAATCTGAATGGGAAGGTGCTGAAAGGAAGTGGTCAGAAATAGAATGGAACGGAAAACTATTCTACCAGAAGAAGTATGTATACTATCCCTGAGGTGCTTGACGTATTGATTAAAGGCCAGTGTGGTTGAACCCACTGAGGATGGGAGAGACCCACGACATGGGCTAGGGGCTGTAAAAGATCAAGAAGAAAGGCGAGTCTTAACTTGTTAAGACTCCAAGTTTATTCTTAGATGATGGAAGGACCTTGAAAAATACTGAACACAAGAGTGAAAGGATTTAATTTATATTTTAAGAAAATCTGGAAGCTTAGAGCACTGATAGAAGCGAATGAGCATAAGTTGGAAAATGATTTAAGAAACTTTTAAATGGAGAGAAATGAATGAATCCAAGATACATGTTGGGGATTGAATGAATAGGATTGGGATAATGTAATGATTCCAATATAACAGAAGTAATAAACACAAATATTTATTTTAATATTTTCACATATCCTTCCTGGTGAATTCTTTTCCCATCCTCCCTTCCACAGAGGAACTCCTAACCCATCACATGTACTAAATTCATTATCAGGAAGGATTGGCTGAGCTAACCTGCCCAAACATCTAGGTTCTCGATTTGAAACTGTACTAAAGATTTTTATACAGCAATTATCTTTTCTTTTCTTTATTTTTTTCTTTTCCTTTCCATTCACTTTTTAAAACCCATTGGTATCTCATAATTCTTAAAAGCTGAAAATAAAAGTTTGCTTTATCAGTATTTTCAAAGGCTTGATTTCACAAGTGTGACTCAGGTTACCATACATGGGCAGAAATAGATCTGAATACCCAAAATTACATTGTTTTTATATATCTGTAAGAAGAAAGAGGGAGGTAATATATTCTAAGAATTCAAGGAGGTAATATATTCTAGAACTAGCTGGGCCTGAATAAAGGAATTTCATAATGGTGAATCTGTAATTGTGTTAATTCTAGAGGATAATGGGTAAAAAATAAGATTCCAAGACCTTCCTCCATGTCTTTGCTTAACTGGGAAATTCAATATTATTTCCCCAGTTCTTAGTGAGCATTCCCTTTAATTCCCCTCAGCACCATTAACACTTTATTTCTGAAAAGGAAAAAAAATATATATATGTATGCATATATATATATATATATTAGTAGGCAGATAAATAGATAATAAGAGATTGCACAACAAGGAAAAATCAATACAAATCACAAACACACACATCTTAGGACACTAAATAAAATTTGAGGTGAGAAAGGGTCTAATGTTTTTAAGTACTTTATTTTTTGTGTTCAATTATTGTTTGGTTTGTTGATTGATTGATATTGTATAAGCGTGTGTGAATATACTACGAGGAAACACATTTTAGGTTCAGTCCTGCCTCCCAAAATAAGGAAAAATGAACAGTCCCTTTTTTGTGCCTTTATTAAACATGAAGCATGCTAAATGGCTTATTAACTTTAAAGATATATCTTACTATTTCTTTGTTGATGCATTGTTTGGAATTAGGAGAAAAGTTTGCATTTCATAATCATGGTTACATTTCTGGACATTCAGTGAGTCTGGAGAGCATTAAACTGGAAAATAATTTGAATGACTCATCTGAGCTCTTGGTTTTAATGGTTTATTTCACTTTCTTATGCACTCCAAGAGGTTTTTTTTGGCCTAATTCTCAGAATCTGACACCAAGTATTGTGATGCACATTTGTGTGTGTTTGTTTGTTTTTTGCATTGTATAAAGACATTGGAAGCAAGAGGAAATGGTCAATACAGAAATCATGTGGTGTCCTTTTGTATTTTACAATAGTATTAATAAATTCTAACCAGGGTCTATAATAATTTTATTTCAAAATAACAAACTGGCAATGTAACAGGCTAATGAAAAATATCCAAACTGAAATATAGATAAGAGAAATTAATAGCAGATATGGAAATTACCACTTAAACTACCTATTAAATTATAGAGATTCTCCCCTCCCAGCAATAATATTCCATATATCACATTTAATTAGGTTCTCTTTATAACATACTGGTTTCTACATATATCTTATAATAGTTTTGTGAAGAAACCATCTCTCCTTTAACTTGGATTGACATTGCGCTTAAGTACATCCATGAACTTAAATTTTGGCACATTAATTTCTTGTCATTCTTGTATTCCTTCCATTTATGTTTTATCAGATGACTCTATTTTCTCATACTGGTGATCTTCATGCATCAATAGAATACCTTAATTAAAGAGATGGGCCATGTTTAGAGAATATTATTACTTTAAAAGGAATGCTGACTTCCTAAGACCCTGATAGGGCATTTCAGCACATGCCAATCACATTTCTTAAAATTTCCTTTATACTGTTTTTTTAAAATATGAATTTGCACCTATTTTGTTTCTGTTTCTGCCAGCCACATGTTTCTTTGTAACGTAGTCAGGCAGAAAATATTTCCCAGTTATTAGTAATCAGTGTTTGGATGTTTCTCTCTATATATCCAAAATGGCATTAAGAAGTATGAACACTATTTGGTTATTTCATTCTGGATCTCTTTTTAGTATCTATTCGTGTTCTCTAGGTGTTCATATCATCACTCAATTTAGTATCATTTGTGATTTGAATTAATGTGTTGTGTTCCTCTACAACCAGACTGAAAATAAAAGTATTAACATTCTTCTGGGATACTTTCAACTGAATGCAATTTAATACCAATAAAGCAGTGCCATCATGTTTTTCAGAAATGGATTGACAGAATATTTCTACCTAAGGTGAGTGTGGCAGCATATTAATCATGAAAAGAGATTTGGAACTTCCTTAAAAAGAATCTCTTAAAGCCTTCACTTAATCTACTGTATAGCTGCGGTAAAGAAAGATAACAGTATGGTTGGCAAAATTATTATTTTTTAAAGCACTTAAATTGAAAAGGAAATGACTAGAAGAGATAATCTTCCCTGTTATCACCATGAAACTTTGGAGACAGTAATGAGCATAACAAGTGTGAAATATCCTTAACATATTAACATGAGAAGTACAGCAGAGGGGAAATTCCTATTCAGGATTTTTACCATTTAAAAGATAAGCTGTATCCCCACTATAGCTGTATTCCTTAGAATGCCTGATTTTATTACTTTACACACAGGTAGACAGAGAGACTTCAAGTTTCAGTGAGCCTGGCCTATATGTATTTTCTCATTCAAAAAAGTTTATGATACCTCAGAAATGCCTCTAAAATAGTATGGAATAAAAACTCAAAGCTGCAACACCCATCCATATGGCTGGAAATCCCATGCCTGGCTATGCTGTTTGCTTGTGACATACTTTATATTCTTCCAGCAAAATCTCATTGCATTCACGGTTTTTATAGGTATTGCAGTAATATAATTTTTCACTATTTCATTCTTACTTTGGAGGCAATGAAGAGGGAAGAAGGTGGGACTCTATGGAACTAAGGAAGCATGACCTTGATTCACTGCCCTTCTGAAACACATTTATCAGCTTTATATGGTCAACCGTACCATATTGAGCTTTAAACACTGAAGCACTCTGAAGACACTAGTGTATTACTTAGCGGTGCCTTTACAAAACAAAAATCTTACATTTTTCTTGACATATGAATATATATATACTCTGCTATGTGAATAAATTCAGTGTTACCCGTATGTTTATAGGCATATGCTACGCCTTTTCCATGATGGAATTTTAAAATCCTTTCTGCTGTCAAGTTCTACTTCTTGCCACCAGCACTTTCCCTATATCACTAGTTTAATCACTGATGCTAATGATGGACTATAATGGATTGTGTGTGTGTATGTGTATTTTTGTGTATACTACTTTCTTAATACAAAAAATTTCAGGTAAAATGTATTTCCAAAATTCTGTATTCTCTCTTACTTGTTTTATAATAAATGATTCTAAAAGACATATCGGGTGCTTGGATGGCTCAGTCAGTTAAGCCTCTGCCTTTGTCTCAGGTCGTGATCTCAGGATTCTGAGATTGAGCCCCACGTTGGGCTCTCTGCTCAATGGAAGTCTGCTTCTCTCTCTGTGCCTTCTTTCCCTCTCTCAAATAAATAAGTAAAATCTTTTAAAAAATAAAAAAATAAATAAAAGACACTATGTAGCCAGCAAACATAAGATAAGCTCATTTTTTTTTTCTAAGATCAGAGATACTCTTTCATCTAAAAACATGCAAGCATGTAGAATTTGCCAAAACAATAACTAGAGCATCCAGGATTTTAAGACAATGGACATTTCCCCCAGGGCCTTTTAAAGGACAATCGAGGCAATTTAGAGGCTGCTCATTCTGTTTACCAAGAGCTAAAGCATTTAACAAGTAGACAATCCTTAAGGGGAAAAATATTGAATAATAGAGCATAATTTTTTGCATAATTTAACACATTTAACACCCCCTCCTAGAAATACCTTTCTTTATCTGAAGAGAGTAATTGCCAGAAGAATCTGCATGTCCCAGTACTTCTAGGAAACACCTCATACGACAAGCTTTGTTGAAAGAAATGCAATATTAAATTAATATTTCAAATATTAAGAAAAACATTTTCTGTTTAAAGTAATTAAAACAGAATTTAGGTAATGTTAAGACTCCAGTAAACTGTCATAACTTTGTGAATGAAGAAATATGGAAAAAGGTGGTATTCCTTCATCATACGTGTTGAAGACAATCTTGTGTGTGTTATCATCTAAATGATTATTAAGTGTACAGTTCAGTCGTGTCAAGAATATTCACATCATTGTGCAACCAAACTCCAGAACTTTCATCTTGCAAAACTGAAATTCTATACTCGTTAAAGAAAAAAATCCTCATTCCTCTTCCCCCAGCTCCAGCCAATTACCATTCTACTTTCTGTCTCTATGAATTTGACTACTCCAGGTCCTTAACATAAGTGGAATCATACAGTATTTGTCCTTTTGTGAAATGTTTATTTCAGTTAATGTAATGTGACCAAGTTCATCCATATTATAGCCCATGTCAGAATTTCCTTTCTTTGTTAAGGCTGAGAAATATTCCCATGCATGGATATATCACATTTTAACTGTGGTCCATGGACATTTGGGTTACTTCTACCACTTGGCTATTGTAAATAATGCTATTATGAGTGTGGGTCAACAGATATCTCTTAAAGATACTGCTTTTAATTATTTTGGCTATATGCCCAGAGTGGAATTGCCAGATTACATATAGTAATTCTAAGCTTTTTTTTTTAAGAGTAGAGAAATTCTGAGTTAGAATAATTCTAGAGTTGAGTGGATTCTCTGCTTTGTCATACATGTGACTGCCTTTTCTCTACCTGACTTTCCCCTCTTTGTATCAAGTAGCTGAACTACACAGAAAATGGGAGACAATAAGAAGACAGAAATGAATCACATGTCACCTGAATTCATGTTCATAAATGAGTTTTATTATATTATGAATTTTGACATTGTTCTTGGTATATAAAGATGACAGTGATAACTTCTTCATTAAGACAGGCAATCAGGGTTTTTTTTTTTTTAAGTACATGGATTTATATTCACTTATAGATGCTCTATCACCCAGGCTTTCTTGTGACAGTGGCATAAATTAGAAACAAAACCTGTTCTATCCACAGAATCATAAATGTCAACAATAAATCTGTACTCTGCAAAAAGAAAAAAAAAAGGATGTGGGTTATGAAGTAAAGATGATATGATAAGAGAACTCTAATTTCTTTACCTTTGCATTTAGCCAATATAAGGGACATTAGTTGGGTTTTGGCCATAAAGAACCCATAAACTTTCCTAACATTTCAATTTTGGTGTGTGTGTGTTGGGGGTAGTTTCCCATTAGCCTTTAGATATAGTCTATTTGGATTATTAATTATGTTCCTTGCCTTACAGACCTAAGGTAAGATAAGAGACTTAAGTTACACCAGTCAGATTCATACTCCCAAAAAGGGGAAGAAGGGATAGACAATAGTTGGAAGTTATTCAACCCATTAAAAATATCAGGACTGAAAATACTAAATAATATGAGGAGTTCCCTGACATTCATGATGACTAATTCTCCAAACTTCTCCCCAGTTGAAAAAGGGAAAACACCTCTTTCTATCTGTACCTATATATGTTTATGGGAAAAATATAATAGTATAAGCAATTCTTTTCCAAAGGGCACTCAAGTTATACAATAATTACTGGGACCCAGTTCTGCTTCGACTTAACTGTGTCTAAGTACCTTGCAATTTCTCTATCATGGTGCTCATGAACTCTTCTTAATAAAGGCTTTATGTTTTGATTTGGTTTGTTAGTTTCTGTATTATACTCACTATCACAAAATCCTTTTGGTTTATAAGTTTTCATGAACAATACTTATCTGTAATATCCACAGTGGGGATATGGTTTCTTTCTTTAATTTGGATATATAGGATTTTATAGAGCAATATGTTTTATCTATCTGTATGATATGTATATTTATTATTATGTTATTATTACACATCATTATATATTACCTTTAATATAATTATATGCAATATAACAATATGAAATATAATAGAATAGTTTTATGTATATGATTTACATATTTCAGAGATTATATAGGATGATAGACGTTTCCTTCATCATTTTATCTTTATAGAATGACAAGCTTATATCTTTCAAATAAAGGATTAAGTAGTTGTGATTATATAAGATAAAAATAATTCTGGTCTATTTAACCAATATGTTCATACATTGATCCATTAAACCAACAATTACTGAGTATCTATCATGTCCCAGCAACTTGTTATATGCTAGGGATTACAAAATGAATAGGAAAGATGCCCTGACCTGACTCAGTC
Source organism: Mustela erminea (assembly GCF_009829155.1). Classification (NCBI taxonomy): domain Eukaryota; kingdom Metazoa; phylum Chordata; class Mammalia; order Carnivora; family Mustelidae; genus Mustela; species Mustela erminea. The sequence goes on from NC_045626.1 coordinate 42,172,253, forward strand.
ATAAAGGCAGTTTGTTTTGTTTTCTTTTGTATAAGTTAAATTTCTTGAACTTCTGTGTCATTAGTGGACAAACCTAGAGTAATGTGAATTGAGGGCATGTAATATTTTATTTTATTTTGTATGTAACATTTTAGAGTTTACATTGCTATCTGAAATAATTCCAGTAATATATTTGAGAATGATGGCCACTTGTTTCTTTCAGGATTACAAAGAACTGATAACTTGGGCTACAATGAAAAGGAAAGTGTGTTTTTTCCAAATTCTGCAGAATAAAAAAAAAAAATAGGCATCCAGAAGGATAAGAGTACTGACAAGATATCTAAAGATGCCAGAAATAATGCATTTTGAAAACTGTTTCATAATAGCTATAAATAATCAACATTTTAAATCAAGTCAATTGCTAATGAATGATATTTAGCACTTAAATAAATGATTGTTAAAATGGAAGAATAAATAGATAAATGTAAAAAAGAGATTATTGCTCTTTTGAATAGAGTTGGATTAAATAAATAAATGATTGATGCATGTAATTAGGAGAGAAATACAAAATATAATCTCATATTATTGACATAACTAAGAATCACATGAGGAAAAAAGCATACCAAGATTGTTGATTGGTAAGAAGAGAAAGTGGTTAAGACCTAGACATAAATTTGAACATAGGAACCTGTAGAGAGTTAGATTTAGGCAAAGAAATATTCATGAGTCAATAAACCAATATGAACAATAGAATAGTTAGATGGAGAGTTCTAGAACACCCACAGTGTCCAAGGCTAAGAGAGGGTATAAGATATACTGCTTTTGTTCACTTGTATATTATTCATTAAGCATGTATATTATTCAGTAAACAATATTTAATGTTTGTTAGGTGCCAGACACTGTTGAGGAAAAAGTAAGAGATTGCCAAGTGGTTCCTTCTATTGACATATGGAAGGATTTAACTCTTGCATTCAACAAATATTTGTTGTGTGCTTACTTTAGGTGGCAGACAGGCACAGGGAATATTACAATGAGAAAAACAGATGAAATTCCCTACCTTCTGTGTTCTAAATTTTAGTGGTGGTGGGTTGGAGGAAGACAATCTTTTATAACAAAAGACTGTGACAAAGAAGAAAGAACAGAATGGACAGGAGAAACAGAAGTAAGAGTATAATTGAATTATTTTAAATGTGAGTTTGAGTTACCTTAAGTTTCTATTAGGTATCATTAAATAGTTCTGAGGAGTACTTAAGGAAGAATTTAATTTTCAAGCATAACACAGTTATGAAAAATCTGAAACCATACTAGAAATAAAATCGAATTAGACATTCAAAAAGAGAGAGATTATTGTTAGTTGAGTAATAGCTAAATGCTTGCATTCTAAAAACATGATAAGAAAATTAAAAGTAGTTTAATGATTGATGTTTGTAAAAACAGCCACACCCTCTCTGTCTATAGACTACCAAAAGGAGGTTGATCAGGAGATATAGGAACCCAGCCCCTCAATACGTGTCCTTAATTCCAACTGGAATCTGTACATAATCCTGAGGTTTCTTTTTTACTTCTTTATTCCAGGAATAAAAAAAAAAGAAATCTGGCTGAAAAATGTCTCAATAAATGCCAGGTATGTTTAGTATAGATACAACCTTTTTTTTTTTTTTTTTTAAATTTTATGGGGTCACTTTAAATTGAAGTCAGGTATGGTTTTCTGTTGTGTATTCTCCATGCTTACAAACACTGTCCTCGCAGAAACAAAGAGTTTTCTCTCTTCCAGGAAAAATCAGATACTGGTTTTGACTCTCTGGTTTTGTTTGTTTGTTAATTCGTTTGTTTTAAATTTTGATGCCAGTGATCCTCAGAACAGAGATTTATTAAAAATCATAAAGGAAGATAATGTAGAGAGTCCCAACATTCAAATCTCTGGACACCTAAATGTTACTTTATATACCTTATATTAACCATGGTGTTTCTGAATTATTGCTGTAATATTTCAGTAATGGGATAGAAGCTGTCAAGGTCAGAACAGCCTCATAAGGGAAATGTGCTAAGAGAAAGCATTAGATCTGAAAAGCACAATTGTAGCTCTTCTAAGGAATCTTTTTATTAAAGTAATGGACCAAATGATATCACGTAGAACTGTGAGATCCCAGAAAACACCATGTGGCCAGTGTGCTTGAAGATTAAAAAAAAAAAAGTGAGTTTTCTTTTCTGTTTCCTTTATATTTAAGCACATAAAATACCTTGGCACCTTTCATTCAAAGTAAAGCATATATTTTAATATCCATAAAGCTTAATGAAAGTGCTTTTTCTACAGAAAGATTGAGATAACTGACTTTAAATTGGATTTTTAATGCACAGGACACAGCAACATTATTTGCAATATGCATGATGGTCTGGGGGAGGAACCCTGGGCTGCACAAATGTTAGTGTAGTCTCCTCCAGTTTGTGTCTCAGACGTTTCCCATCTTGCTCTGGAAGGTCGGTGACTGCGTACAACGATGAGGAGCATAGCTTCATCATTACTCGCTTCTTTCTCACTAGGAAGCAGAGTGTTTTATCTAGCAGCCTTTTTCTCATATTCAGTCGTTTAGTCAGTGGCCATATTTCGGTCATTGGATAAGTCTTCTGTCTTTGTTTCCTGCCATCACATTCTGTTATAAATGAAACAATCAAAAAGAACACAAAACTCAGCAACAGACATTCAGTTCTAACCCCACAAACCCTCAACATTTGTATGGCCTTTACAGTTTACTGAAAGTTTCTGTTATCTATGTTCTCTTTTGCCATTCCCACTACCCCAATACCCTACTGTTCACTCATATTTATTCTTATTTTTATTTATTTATCTATTTTAAGTTATCTCTACACCCAATGAGGGGTTCAAACTCACAACCCCAAAATCAAGAGTCGCTTGCTCTATGGACACAACTGGCCAGGCACTCTCCCTGTCCCACCCCCCACTATTATCTTTGTCTTTGGTAACTTTGAAGTGCAAAGATACCACTTAGCCGACACTTATGGAGTAAATTGGTATTAGTTCCAGAACCCAATTTAAGACACCCCTGCGTTAGACACCATAACATTTTCTCTGCAATTACATGTCCTACAAAAACTTTCCTACCTCCTTACAGTACCATGACACCCAAAAAGACCCAGATGAGTTGGAAGCTGCAAAAGCTAAGCAATCCTGAGAAGACTGAAGTCTTCTACCACATTTTGTGCTATTTTTCAAAATATCTTAAATATAAGTTTACAAATTTATTTTTTTATTAAGCTTTATCACCTATGGCCAAATATTCTATACAGACATTTATATTTTATTTCTGTGTAGGTGATAGTTATATTAATACTGCCAAAGGAAAGAACTTTAAAATTATATCACTTATTTTTCTTCTTTGTTTACCCTAGACCTGAAATAAAAGCTCTTGAACCAACTCTTTTATTAAAACCTTTAATGAAACTTCTTGAAATCCAAAAATAAGGTCATGTTAATATTATTCACTTGTAAGTCCCTTACCATGGCTTATTAAGTCAACACATATACCTGATGCATCAGAATGCTGTTTTAATGAATTCGCTGGATCACAAAATGATTGTTATGCTTTTCTTCATCATTTAACCACCAATGATTTCTGCAATGTTTCTCTATGTAATTAAGTGTGTCTGCAAATCATTAATGCCATTTAAAAATAAAATATCCATAAAATTATTGATTTGACAGTAATATAAACATGAAGCATGAAGGTTCCCAGCTTTTCTGAGAGGTAGAGCCTCTCCAGGGTAACATTAATGTTTTGCCACTATGGGACTTTTAATCCTTAACCAAATACAAAGCTAATTAGTTTAAATAGCATTTAAGAAATCCTATTTTGACATAGTATTTCAAGTATTATTGACTGGAAGATTATTCTAGATGATCAACAGTGTCTAAGAGCAGACTCATCTTCAATTTAAAATAATCATGAACTTATTCCAAGAGGAATTTTAAATGATAACCATTATTAATTTGAACAACAATTAAATATCTCAAGTAAGATTAGCACAAGGCTAAACAGAAGGGCTAGTATGTGCAGAGGAATTGTATAAGCATGGTCTATCTAAGTAACTATGGCTTATTGGGCCAGTTATCTCTTGCCCCCGCAAAATTTAGTTACAACTGAGCAGAACACTCATTGTTGGTTCCATGGTCAAAGGAACGAGACTGATACAAAGCGAAGGTCAAGCAACGCTTTATTTCGCACCAAGCATGGAGAATCAAACAGACCATTTGGGGCCTTCTCTTGCAAAGAAGTGACCCCTCTCTGCCTTACAGACTAGCTTTTAAGGGCAAAGGCCATGTGGTTGGGCCTGGCCACGCACGGGTAGCCAATGAGATTGTACCACACAGGGAAAGCTGCACAGTCATGCTAGGTCACACATAAGTGACCAATTGAATTACAATTTACCTTATAGTAGATATTTGAACTAGCCTATCACCTTGGTCAGAATTGGCACCCAAAAGGGGCCCAAAAGGTGGGGCCCACACTCCTTGGTAGTAGGAAGACAGTATGCGCTCCCACTGATTGGATGTTTCCACCTGGCCTGACCTGCCCTTGTATTTGGGCTTTGTAACCTGGGACTGATTTCCAGGACTTGTTTTTAAGTAAGTCCTCTGGAGGGGAGGGGGGTAGGGACAGTTTAAGTTTTACTGTATAAACAACGAAATCACTGTTTAACCGGATGGGATCACTCTGGCTAAATAGGCCCTTACATTATAACATTTAAATAGTTTTCATTGATGTAGTATACAAGGAAAGACCTGGTGTTTTCATCACTTTGACTTGACTTCAGATACCAATTCTACCACACTTAGTTGTTTAGTTGTAAACAAACTATTGAAACTCTCTTAAGCTTAGTTTATCTTTCCTTAAAATAAAGAATATAAAAATACATATTTCACATATCTCAGATTTCTTAAGATGATCAGATATGTTAGTGTATGTGTGTGTGTGTGTGTGTGTGTGTGTTTTAAGATTTTATTTATTTATTTGACAGACAAAGATCACAAGTAGGCCGAGAGGCAGACAGAGAGAGAGGAAGGGAAGCAGGCTGCCTGCTGAGCAGAGAGCCTGATTGTAACTCAATCCCAGGACCCCAGGATCATGACATGAGCCAAAGGCAGAGGCTTTAACCCACTGAGCCACCCAGGCACCCCTGATCAGATAAGTTTATGTGCCCAAAGTATCTAACAGTTCTTAGCATATAAAAATTGTACAATAAATGGTGCTATATTTTGCATATCTCTCCTACATGGAAGTATTTAAATCACTTAAATCACTTGTTTACAGTGTTCAAATATGTTAAGTAATTATATTATCACACCCCTTTGACAGATTCTTTTGTTTTTTAATCATTCAGTCATTTAAGATGGTCAGAATACTTATTAGGTGCCATCGCTATATTGAGATACAGACATAAAGAAAACAAAATCTTTGACTCAGACATTCACAGTGTTATTAGAACCATAATAGTTCCCATTTACTGAAAGAGCACATCATATGAAAAGACGTGCATTAAACACTTTCAAGACAGAGTTATTTAATGAAGAGTGTTCTCCAAGTCAGGATTTGACCTTCCATTATACCTTAGCCCAAGTTCTCAATTGGCAGAATATACTACTATGGAAAAAGAAACACAATTTGATACAGGGAAAAAGGGCAATAATTGATTGGTTTAATGAAAAAAATCCACTTTTTGCCATTTATTCTTCAACTTCGTAGTGATTTCAGGAGAGAAAAACAACTGGGTTTTATTTCTTTAAGTTTTGTTTGTTTCTTGCTTTTGGTTTTATGGTTGGTTTGTTTTTTTGTTGGTTTTGTTTTTTGTTTTTTGTTTTTTTAAAACCACAGATATTTATTCTCTCACAGCTCTGGGTGCTAGAAGTCTGAAATCAAGGTGTCAGCAGGACCACACTCCCTCTGAAGGTTCTACAGAAGAATCTTTACTTGCTTCTTCTAGTTTCTGGTGGCTCTAAGCATTCCTTGGCTTGCAGCAGTTTAACTCAATTCCCGCCCTCATTTTCACATGCCTTCTCTCTCTGTGTGTCCTTTTCTCTTCTCATGCGGATGCTAGTCATTAGACCTATAATCTGCCCTAAGTGCAGTAGATTATCTCAACGTTAGCTCCTTAATAATACATCTGCAAAGACCCTTTTTTCTAAAAAGGGTCTGAGGTTCTAGGGGGACATAAATTTTGAAAGGGAGGAGACATTATTTAACTCACACAATTTATAATTTGTAACATTACTGGACATAGCAAAGATTCCCTATTGAAAATGCAGCAGTATACATTCACTTATTAATTTAACATAGTTTATTATATTTCTGAGGCATACATAATACAGAGTTTGTCTTTAAGTAAAAGATGTCTTGATATTTATTCTGCATGTCTATTACTATATGTGAAAGATATGTATAGAGTTCTAAATTCATGGATTATCTTTTAGTCAAACAATCCAGTAAAGAATCCAAGCAAATAATGAGTAATTACAAAAAAATATTTAGTTATATGTGGTATGTGGAAGAAGGCAAAAGAACAAGTACTATGAACACTTATATCAGGTTTATATATCAGGTGGACTTGACCCAGTCTTGCCAGTTGCATTCCCTGAGGAAGTAATATTTAAATTGAAATTAAAAGATGACTAAGAATTAACTAAGAGAATTTATCTACCTCTCCACTATATTTTCTGAACAATCTGTAGTATAAAATAAGTGATTTTAATTTGATGAGAAGCATGTTAATTATACTCCTTTCATTTATTCACCTTTATAGTATAACCTAATATCCCCCAAAGAGAAACAGGTATTTGTCCTGTGAGTAGGCAAAATAAGCTCACATTTGCATTTTTGGTATACAGATGCAGCTGGACAGAAACTGTAGGAAAACTTCAAGGATAGAAGCACCCGAATTTGACTGATTAATTCTATTATCTCTAAACCCTTATAAAAATCTTGTTTTATATCAGTATAATTATAGGTAGAATCATCTACTGTAACACTAAACTATAGTCTCTGGTAGATTTAACTCCCATTTGTAGAAAAAAGCTTAGAAATACTGCACTTATCCTAACATCACTGCTTTGGTCTATTCTGAATCAATGGATCTGCTACTGATTCTATATTTATGTATACACACACATGTATACAATGTAAATATTATATTATACATATTATATTATACATAATATAAATATCACATATTATCTGTGTTATTTATTACATATATTTATGATTTTTATACAGCAAGCCTTTTGCCATCTATAATATACAATAAGACTCCTAGGAGATTACTGCATCTGCATATTTTTCTATTTCTTTGAACACCTTTGATAATTCTGGGAAAATGGGGGTATTTGAGAACAGATCAGAATCTCTGCAAGCTTGATTCCTCAAACAAAAGGGGATTGCACAGAAAATCTCGTTGACCATAACATTCAGGTTAATTAACCATAATAAAAATAAGTCAAAATATCCACATAAGATTGTTCCATGTGGAAACATGTCTACTTTCTGATAGTATGGTTGAATGCTTTCTCTGAATAGCTTCCTCAGAATATCCTGAATCCAGAGATCAGATAGAAAATTTAATAAGTAAGCCTTTGCCATAAACAAGCAAGTCCATATGAGACAAAGAAGCTTAGAAGAACAAGGTGACAATTTAATTTAATTTTATTTAATCTAATTTAATCTAATTTAATCATATTCATATCTCTACTGTGCCAAATAAGACCTTTCTCTAGCTACAGATTGTTTGCACTTTTCTTGGCCTCTTATCAATTAAACAGTCAATTGAAACCCTGTTTTCAGTGTGATTCAATCACAACACTTGATTAAAAAAGACTCCAGAAAAACTCCTCCTTGTTGGTTTAGGATAGCTTTGCATACATCATTTGGGAAATAATGCATGTAAATCTGTTGAATGCATGATGGTATGCTTTCTACTTTCAGCACTGGAAACCAGTGTAAAAAAGATGTTTGATTATATCCTCCACAGCTCTAAATCAGACAAAATTTCCTCCTTTATTTTAGAGTATTATAACTCACTGCCTAGAACTGGGTACACATTTGTTGTATACATCACTCCCACTAGTCTCCAAAAACCAAACTTCTTACCTGCAGATTGCAAAATTCATTTAAATTCTGATCACCAGACATAAATCAAGGACTCTGTTTCAAGCACTGAGCTGGGCTCCACAGGTGCATGAGTAAATTTGTCTCTTCTCCTAAAGCCATCTGTACCCTAGACAAAACAATTATGCAGAACATTTCTATACAATGTTAAAATTGCTGTAGAACAGCTGATATGTATTGGGTTCTCACTCTGTGCCCGGAACTGTTCCAAGGGTTCTTCATGTACTGATTTAATTCTGTATAGCGTCATTGTGGAAAAAAGCAACATGGAAAATGTAAGTAATTTGCCAAATGTCCCAAAACTAAAAAGTAAGAAAAACACAACCTTTTTCATACTTCAAACATATCACTAGTTAATGTGTTTGTATATTGGCACTGTTCCTTTCATCTCTGCTTTATATCCTAACTCCTTCCACCTTCTAAAGGACTATATCAATCATCTCATTTATTTATATAAAATCTCTCTTGACTGCATCCTTCACATTAACATAAATATGCTCAAGTCTCTACATTACAACAAACAATACTAAATATAGGAGTATAGTAAGGTCTTATACTGGGACTTTTTTCCTATATAACCTTTTCCTAGGAAATGTTACCCTCTCTCAGGCCTTCCACTATCATTGATATGAAAATAAGTCCAAACTTGTGTCTTCTTAACTCTTGGTACCACGGTATCATTGATTTCCACTGTCTCCTACTTTAGTGAACAGCATTTCATTCTTCTATTTTGCAAGCTGGAAATCTAGATATCACCCTACCTTTGAAGGTTTTCCTTCACTAACACAATGTCCTGTACTTTTACCTTTTAATACTGAAATGTATTCACTTATCTCCCTCTCAAATCACGTGATCCTAAATCAAGCTATGATCCCCGCCCCCTCCCCGCCTGAATAGAGATAGCATCAAAGTGGATTTCTCTTCTTCCACTTTTGCCTTTTGCCATACTCCAATTTATTCCATATTCTATAAACAGGATGATAACATAACCTAAATTAAACACATAAATATAAGGAGGACGTTTCTCCCATAAAACTCCTTTCAGTGGCTTCAAGTATCTCCTGTGACAGAAATTCGTAGCATAGCCATCAATGTCTCATCTGCTTTGACACCTGTCACCCTGCCCCCACTGTAGAGTGGAATCCACCTCTGTCCTTTTCTGTCCATTTTGCACTTCACTTACCCTTCCTTCCATTCCTTTCCATGTTCCTTCATATGAGACAGTACGTACCACTCTCTCTTTGTAGCAGTTTCCCATATCACACCTCTATTATATTTTATTTTTTTAAGATTTTATTTATTTATTTATTTGTCAGAGTGAGAGAGAGAGAGAGAGAGAGAGGGAGAACACAAGCAGGCAGAGCAGCAGGCAGAGGCAGAGAGAGAAGCAGGCTCCCTGCTGAGCAAGGAACGCGATGTGGGACTCAATCCCAAGACCCTGGGATCATGACCTGAGCTGAAGGCAGCAGCTTAACCAACTGAGCCACCAGGGCATCCCTCATACCTCTATTTTAACGTCAAACAACAAATTGGGCTTTACTTCATTAAGGAAACCATACTTTGACCCTTCATAGTAACTTAGATCTGCTTTTCATCCTTTAGAAAACATACTTTTTTAATAATCCTGATGAGTTCCTCTGATACATTTCTATTTATGACTATCATTAATATGTGTGTCTCTCTAGACAGAAATAACTCCTTGACGTTAGCTAAAATTTTTAAAAATGTTTGTATGTCTATCACTTAGCATATGAATAGCATATAGTAGATGTTCAATAAATATTTGGTATATAAATGAGTGAAAAAATAAGTTGAAGATTTTTATTTTCAAGTGTTTTGATAGATATTTTTCTTTCATATATGTTATGTATCCTAGGTTTTCTTTCATTTTAAAATATTTTTCAGGAAGAATTTCTATTTTTTAGCTAAATCTTTAAGTTAGGGTCTTAGAAACAACAACTGTTTCAAAGTATAAAATATAACTCAGAAAAACTCAGGAGAATTTTTTCATGGAATTTAGTCTATTATGTCTCCACTTTCTTCAGTTTTCTGGGAAAATTATTCTTACCTGAAACTTGCTAGTATTAAGATTTAATGGGCATATGCATGTGACAGTCTTTCTCAGAAAATGAACACAAGAAAAATGAAAAAGAGTGATTGACAGAAACATAAATACAAGACAGCAGAGAATAAGCTGGGAAAGTACATATCTGAATAACTATATGGCACAAAAAGCTATTAAAAGTGACAATAAGTTCATCATTTTTCTACAGTGTCTTTTACTCAAAATGCACTCAAACCTGACCTGGAGTGTCCTCTCCCCAGATGGCACAGCTTGAGGCATTTGAATACATCTTGAACTGATGTTATATTTTATTCATTTTCATGCTGATAGTGGCAATAGCATGTAATAATATAAAGACCACAGGCTCTATCTGTGTGATATTCAGGACATTTCTACCAGGTCCTCTCTTTTCTAGACAACTAGGATGTTGGTGTTGATTGTCTAAATGCACAAATGGGAAGCAAGGGATGAGATGATGGAAGAGGAGCTTCCACACTCATCTAGAAGCAACTTTTTGGGTCTCTGTTAAGTGAAGAGTATCGATAATCATCACTCAAGGAGGGAAGGTGACTATGGTAGAACTTTCTGGATCATAGCTCATCCCGTCTAAGAAATTCTACAGAAAGCAAAGAGATCATGCAAGTGAAATGTTTTCTACGGTGTCTTCTCCCTTCTCCACCTAAAACATATTTTTCTTCAAAGTGTTGACTATAAATCCTGACCTCCCTGCTTGTAATGTGAAATCAAGTTATCTCAGAAATGGAGCTCTGCTAGATATGGGATTTCCAATTCTCTTAGCCCTGCAATTGTGTTTTCTTTTACTGCTGGTACTGCTAGAGCTTGTCCATTTTTATGAGGAGATAAATGCAAACTCTTATTCACATACATTCAATAATACCACACAGATTTGAGAACCCAACTGTCAAAATTGTATAAAGCTTTGACATAAACATAATCTTAGTGCTGAAAATGGACCGAAACTATTACCAACTTTTAGAACTACATACTTCCCAGCCATAAAAGGGAAAGAATTCAACTGACTATAAAAAGGGGTTATCACACAGTTGTTGTTGTTGAAAGGTGGAAAATAAAAGACTGCCTATCATGACAGTCTTTTAATTATGAACTGCACAACAACACAAACAAGTTGATATAAAACGTCATCCTTAAGAACTTCATGAATGAAATGTCTTTTGAGTTCTTGTTATTAGAACAATTTTCCTGTCTATTTAATGAAGGTAAGACGACGTCAATGAGAATCATTAAATTGATCAAAATGCATAAGGTAAAAACAATGGAAACGCCCTTAGTAAAAATTCACTACAGGAGCAGACGCACCTGGAATGGGAAATGTAGTTTTTGTCAGTGTGTTGACACGGAAGCAAGTAAGGAAGATGGTGTTTCTGGCTATTTGAGCTAAACATAAAGCTGCTGAATATGTAAAGTGCAAAAATATCCTAGTAGTCAAATGAAAGAGTAACTGAACAAGAGAATGACCTAATATCTATTGTGCATGCATCACCCATGTGGTTTGCAGAAGGCTGGAGAAACAAAGGGAGACATGAAATGGGAACAGTGCCTGCAGGATCAGCAGAAAAAAAATCAATAACATATTTGGTGTATGTACTAAGGGAGAAAACATCTCTCCGTTGTGTTATTAAAATGGGATTCAGTTAAACTGTGGGACCCCGGACTTTGTTTAGGTGTGATAAATGGCATGCCATCAGTGAGTGTATTTAGAGTTTCCAAGATTAAACTTCATCTGAAATTCTTGGAAGGAGAAAATGGAACAGCTGAGCTTTTGCAGTGTTCTTCAGCCTTCCCTCTCTTTTTAGGACATTTTTCTCTAAAATGCTTAATAAAATGTAATCGAATATGAAATCTTATAAACAAATACACATACGTTTGACTTCTGAAATAAAAACTGACACAGAACCATTTATGTGCATTAATAGTTGGAAAAGCAAATATTGATAGCCCCCATGAAAGCAGGTGGGTGCATGATATTTTTTTATGTCACAGAGGCAGGGTGGCTGAGTCTCAAAATGCAAATTAAGTCAATATAATTAATTTGGTGCTATAGTGAAATAGAAATGTTAAGCCATCAGCATGATAAATCATAATAAATCCTGTAGGATACTGTTCCAGAGCTGTTGGGAGGAAATACATCATGACTCCTGGACATCTATAAATCACCAGACAAGAGAGGATGGGAAGCATAGGAAACACTTCATGTTTCTAATATAGCTTATTTTTCACCCTTAATATCAGGGAGTTCAATGATATTTTCATGTATAATCACTTTTAATCTAAGTGTGAGTAGACAACATTATGTAAACTGTTAAATTCCTACTTTCTTGAAACTCTTAAATTCCTACTTTATTGAAAAAACTCACTACCACCCAACCATACCAACATATGTAATATGTGTAAGTAATACAGTGGCACTCATTTATGTTACTGAACATTCAACTCATATTTTGCCATAAATAAATATATGCCAAAAATAAAACATGGTCCTGTACGAAGAAATGCCACTGTCAAAGACTCGTTTCAATAGAGCTATCAACATGTTTATCAAAAAATAGAGTGAAGGAGCTCTTGTTTAGAGACTGGACTAAATCTTATATTATATCTTGGGTTTGTTCACTTAATTTTTCATGAAATTTGTTCTGTTCTAAATAGACTTTGAAGTGTTTAAATTTTTTTTTTCCTTCAAAAGATTTAGAATCTGCAGGGAAAATGCAAATAAATAGAAAATGCAAATAAATAGACTATTATAATAAAATGTGCTAAGAGAGTTAGAAGTATAAAGTACTATTGGAGCAGTTAACATAAGGTGTTTCAGACATATGATTCTATATGTGCAAAAACCCCGAGTCACAAAAGAACACACAATTCCAAAGGAAGTCCTGGCAAAGAGAGTGTAGGAGATGTGGCAAGAGATAAGACAAGGAAAATAGACAGGGTCCAGTTAGTGGAGAACTGTTGACTTCATGCTAGGAAGCATATCTGTTGATCTGTAGGTCTCAAGAGCCAATAAAGGACTTAAAGAGGGGAATGACATCATGAATGTTATATCTTAGAAGATAAATCCCAGTAACTGTAGAAATAGCTAGGCATTTGACTAGTTTAAAGAAATGGATAGCAGGAAGATGATTATTTCGGAAATTCGGAGAAAATAAGATCTTAAATGAAGAAGTAACACAGGTGTTGGGGCAGGAAATATAAGAAAGATAACCTTTTGCAGAGAATCAAGAAATATAAAAGTAGAATTATTAATAAGAGAAATAAAAGAATCAGGAATGATGTACAAAACTCAGGGGTTGGCAGTTTTATGGATAATTGTGCTATTGAAAAAGATGAGAACACAAGAAAAACTACAAGTTTGGATAAGATGAAATAATAAGTTCATCCAAGGACATATTGATTTAAAGTATATGTGAGTTGTTCAATGTAGATACTCAGTACATAGTTGAACATATAAACCTGAAGCTCAGAAGAGAATTCTGGATTAAAGAAACATATTTGACAATCGTCAACATATAGATACCAGTTGAAACCATGGGAAAAGATAAGATCACTGACAAAGAGTGTACAGAACAGGATGTAGTTTGATGGCAAAACGTTGGAGAACTCTGATGTTTTGGGGGCTGGAAAAAAAAAAAAGAATCCACAGAGAAGGCTAAGAAAGAACTAAAATAGGAAAAGAGGTAACTAGTGTTATCTATAAAGCCAAGCAGAAAAAAATATTTCATACAGTACGTGGTCACCAACTCAATGCTTATAAGAGCTTGAATTAGAATAGAAAAATGGCCATTTTATTTAATAACTTTAAATAATTCTTATTAAGTTGGAGTATAAAAGTCTAATGGTGATGATGAAATCCAAATTCATCTACTGCAAGAATAGGAAGCAAAGACATTATGAAAGTTAGTCAAGTTTTTGTTCAATATCCTACCTACAGAAGAAGAAAAAAAAAAAGTTTAGGAACCAGAGAGTAGCATGGGTTTTAAGGAAGAATTTCAGAGACCTGATTTATAAAAGAAACAGATAGTTTTTAGAGCAATTACTAGGGAAAATGATATTAGGAACCATGACTGAGAAACTTTAAAGACAAAAGAAACATCTTTTTTTACTCAGAAAGTAGTTAAAAAGTAACTATAGATATACACTGAAACATGTATGTTTGTGGGCACAGAATGTAGGGGGACCTTTATTCATGTTCACCTTTTTCTCTCTTTTTTTAAAAATTGAGATTTAATCGGTATGCAATATTACATTAGTTTCAGGTGTACAACTTAATGATCTGACATTTGTATACATTGTGAAATGATAGCTACAGTAACTCTAATTATTATCTTTACCAAAGTTACAATTTTTTTGTAATGAAAACTGTTGCGATTTCCTTTCTTAGCGACTTTTAAATTTGTAATACAGTATTATTGACTATACCTTCTTGTCATTTCTCATAATACCTCTTCCAAATAGTCATTATCATACTCAAACATCTTCCATAATCTCTTCCCATTTCTCAATTATCACTATATCATGCCTCTTCTTCTGAAGAGAACTTTTAGGATACCCTAAAAGTGGGCACCGAATGAAGGGACTAAGGGCTAAAGGGATGCTGGGAGGAGGCAGAGCCCATCCAGAAGGGCTGCTGTTCCTACACAAGGGTCTTTGTCCAGGAATGTGATAGGGCTTAAGCTCTTCAAACAATGTTCCCTGGACCTTCCCAGACTCATGCTGTGAAACTTGCTTGCTTCTTTGGAGTCACTGTGCCCCATGCCAGAATGCCAGGATGCAGGTGCACCACACACAACCTTAATACCCAACCTTAGCATATAATCTTCACAGAGAGGAGGGCTGTGTGTCCTCACATAGTGACTGTAGATATACACTGAAATGTGTATGTTTGTGGCCACAGAATGTAGGACACAAGAATAAGGAAAATGATTGCTAATAGAACTGAATGGCCAGTGAGTATAAAAAATGTATAGAAACATCCATCTGCAAAGATACATGATTTTCTCCAGCAACAATCAGCATCCTGAGAAGAAGAGGTAGATCACTTGATTGAGCTAATTTTTAAAAATTTTTATGAAGCTTGTGACAAAAATTGTATCAACAAGCCAGTAAAACAATCCAAACCACAAAATCAAATTAGCAGCTTACAAATAAAATGCGGGTATGATCCACTACTGAGACTGGGATCCATAAGAAATAAATGAAGCAATGGGAATGGGAGACAAATGAAGGAAGAATTAAAAATCCAATGACATGATAAAGATAAAATGCTATATAGTGAAAGTAATGAAGTGAGAAGCTGAAATGAATGGAGGCTGTGATTAGAGATTAGTATTTTGGAGTTTATTATATTGAAGGTAATGAAATGATAAGTGATGATAAAATCCAGCTGTGACCATGACAATGTTTGTCTAAAGTAAGGTAGAAATTAAGAGAACTGGAATACAGGAAGTCAAATGTCTATGAAAATAAGGGACCAACAAGCTTGCCATGTATTCTTTGAAGTCATTATGGAGGCTATTGGGATTTGAAATAAAAAGAAATACCATGACCCATGTGCCCGAGGGCCTCAGCAGATGACAGTATCAAAGGATGATAAATCGAGGCAAAACTTGAAAGACAGGAAAATGTTTACATGCGCTAAAAAGCGACGCTTGGGAAGTAGCAGTGAGAATTAAGGAAGTACAGATTCCATCTATGACAACATGGTAGATGCAGTGGGAATGAATGAAGGATCTCCTCTGCAGGAGAAACTGGCAAACACAAGGCAGTCGGATTGTAGCTAAGTCTAAATGTTGAAAAAAAATCTTTGGATGAGTAAGCATGCAGTTAAAGCTTTGGTCAGACCATGGGAAAGTGATCAGTGGGAGAGGAAATGCAGAGTAAATTAGGGATGACATTGGAGAAGAAGAAAGTTGATCAAAGAAGCTGAATTTTTCTTGTAACTATGAATAGCAAGTCATGATATTTGACTTAGAGCCAATGCGAGGGCTTGGAAAAGGTAGCGAAGTCCAAATAATTACATTTACTGGACTACATTTATAATTTTTCCTTAACCTAAGAATATCGGGGAGAAATTTAACATTTTGATCAACAAAGTGTCATAATCAGATTTGTGAGTTAAAATACTGTTCTGACTTCAGGGAGAGTAGATTGGGGCAAGTGATACTTGAGACAAGGAGAACTATGAGGAGGCTCTCGTAGCCAACCAATGGAAAGACTGTGATGGACAGATTTAGAATCACTGAGTGGGATGGAGAAAAGTGGGTCAATGTAAGAGATACTTCAGGATGATTACTTGATGGGATTGTCATGTCAAATTCACTGAGTAGTTGTCAGATGACATATGAAAAATACAGATGTAAATGACACTGATGCAAAGTTTTGTTAAAAATAGTTATATAAGGTTTTACATATGCCTTGCTATTTTCGGCCACTTAAACTATCCCCCTGTGTCACAGAGTCTGGAAAATAGTATTTCCCAGAATCTCTTGCCATCAGGGTCCTACTTTATATTGCAACAGTTAAAGTAATGTTTTGAGATTCAATAAGCAGATGAGAATATATATTTCCCTTCCTTTGGAGACTCCAAGGAAGTGAATGAACAGACAGCTCTCATTAGTTTCTTGGAAAACTCCTTTGACTCTTGAGCTTTGGTGCTCCAGGGGTCTAGATCATTATCAGGGATTTCCTGCAATGCTTCCTAGACACATTAAATCCAGCAGGGCTTCTCCTTGGCCAATGTTTAGCTAGTTCTTCAGAAGTAAGCATTGAACTCCCTGTATTAAATCTGTTCCCTCTGAAATACCTAGAGCAAGTGTGCTGTGTTGTTGTTGTTGTTCCTAACAAAACCCTTGACTGATGCAGAATTGTTTTGAACAAAAATGGCTCAAGGTGGGAAACTGTAATTGATTATCAGACCAAGTTTTATGTGAAAACAATGACCCCATTGCTAAGATAAATGAAATGCTAGTAGACTCTGGCATGCCAAAAACCCAACAATATTCTATTACTGCTATTAAAGAATCTCTAATCCCCTGGAACCTCAGGGCCCATGTTAAAAATAAAACCAAAATTAACATTCATTGTCCAAAATCACAGTTAATTGATAGTCATGGAGTCATTCGCAGACTCTATAGGGCTCTTCTATGAAACTCAAAGCATTGAATGGGGGAAAAAATAAGACAACATAAATTTGGAATGGTGATATTTGGTGAATTCTGGCAGTTATGAATACTTTAGACCTCAAAATTTCACTATGTCTTCCAGGCCAACAGATTCCACTCCTTCTCATCCATCTGAAATGCATGTCCTCTTATTGGAAGAGTCCAAAATAAGGCAATTAAATTCTTGCAGAGCGTGCTATTTCTCCTCAAGATCTATTCCCCACCAAATTGTGAGCCTGCATACTTATCATGAAAGGCAAATCCTAGTTGATTCCAAAAAAATAAGTTTCCTTTCTTCTTACTCTCAAATGAGAGAACATATTAACCAAAATAATTGTAATCATTTTGTCAATTTAGACGAAAAGAAAATTGGAGAATGTGAATAAGGATGTGCTTTGAGATTGTATACCAGAGAAGAAGAAACATAATAAAACACAAAGATGTCGGTAAACAGGATCTGCCTCTGGTCCTCCATGTTAACGTTTATCATGGTGTTTGGATCAGAGAAGAAGTAGCAAATACCCTAATTGGCTTGGCAAGAAATAGGCCAGTATACATTAAAATTCAGAATTCAGATGCATGCCACCTTGATGAAGTTTTTAGTTTAAGGCTTATCAAAATGTCCTTCCAAAATAAAAGAGAAATTACTGCACTTTTCTAAAAAAGAGGCAAGACTTGTTAGGCTTCTTGAGATTCTGCAGACAGGTACAGTATCTGAGAACGCTGCTCCCAGCCATTTAGCAAGTTACCCAAAGGCACACATTTGAGTGAGGATCAGAGTAGGCAATGCTTTGCAAGTAGTAAAGACTTGAGGACAAGATGCTCAGCTAGTTGTGAAGCAGAAGATGCCAAGAGGCTCAAAGAATCTGTCACCAATGGGGATGCAATATGCAGTCACTATTTATATGAAGCAAAGCAATGCCTTCTTCCACAAATAATTTCACTTTAAGAAATAACTCCTAGATTGCTATTGTATTTGTACATATCAACTAAATTTATATTTTATCCTTCTCTTCTTCCCGCATATTTTGTATGAGCTGTGCATCTAGTATTTTTATTTAGCTTTCTATTTTTTTTTCCTTTTAAGTTGGAGAATGTAAAGTAGTTTGTTAGTGGACAGGAGCTGCAACAATTATTACACAGATGGAAACAGGAATCTGTGGGACATTCTCTCTTGCTCTCTCACTCGCTCTCTCATATTCTGACCAGGAAAAGAAGAATATACAAACCAACTGTCAGTCATATTAGATGGATACATACTGTTGCCTTGAACTATTTTTAAGAACTTAAATGTAAATAGAAGTATTTCCTGGATACCAGGAATCCATGGAGGAGGACTGAATAAATCACATATTGTTGATTGATATTTATTAGAGTCTGCATTGTTCTAAACTCTCCTTTGTAACACAAGCTTTGGAACCTAAAAATTATGCTTTACAGGTTCTTGACAGCAATATTCCAGTTTAGATTTTTATTATGGGCATTTGTATGAAATTAGGTAGGTAGAAAGCAAAAGTCATTTTCTTCTTCTAACAGTTTGATATATATGTAACCAGGCAGTAGAGGTATCTGTCAGAGGCACCCTGGCAATCTTCAAACCACTTTTCTCCGTGCAGCAGGCAGCTGAGTTCAAGACAGTTTGCACTATCTGATTTCCCCAAAGTCAGTAGTGGTTTTTCTGACCTTCACTCACCCAGCCTTACCAATGGTTCTTTCTGTAGGACTCTAATTCCTTGTATTAAATCTTGTCTACCAAAACATCTAGTTTCCTGACTAAACTTTGACTTATGTAATCTATAGCAATATCTGACCTTCACTCACCCAGCCTTACCAATGGTTCTTTCTGTAGGACTCTAATTCCTTGTATTAAATATTGTCTACCAAAACATCTAGATTCCTGACTAAACTTTGACTTATGTAATCTATAGCAATATGGAAGGAAAAAATGAATACTAATTAATTTTAAGCAAGAAAGAACAAAATAAAGTTCGACCTAGAAATTGTGATATTTGGTTGTGACCTGATGGGTGAATCCTCCCAAGTGTATCGTGTACACACCCCTCCCTCCTTTTTTTTTTTTTTTTTTTTTTTTTTTTTTTTTAATCATCCATGGTCATTCCCTTACGGGAAATGTCTCCAAATAACTTTTTCCTCTTTTTTGGATCTCTGTAATTTGCTAACTTCACATTTTCCTACAATTAAATGAAATGCTATTACAGCAAGTAATCAAGCAAGAAACACTATTTTTGAGCAACTGCTGTAAACTCTAAAATTTTAATGGTTAGGCAACAATTAAGAGATATGCAGTGATTGTCACAAATCACTCAAAATAATCTTTCTGAAACTCAGTTTCCTTATAAGTAACGTGAAGATAATAATACCTCTTAATGAAGGTACGAAACATAAATAAAAGACTATATGTGCAAAGCACGTTGTTAACAGTAATTTGCAGTACGATTGATAGTTACTGTTTTTGTTACTACTATAATGTGGATTTATAATATCCTTCTAACATTTTAATCATTATTTAAACAGATGTGCCTTATTATGTGGCGATTTCTTCACGATAAATCTGCCATAATTAAAAGAAAAATGAAGATTTATTTAGCATTCTTTCTGGGAAGACTCTTATTAAAGGAATTCTACTAATACCACTGTTGGCAAATAAGAGGTTTCTGAAAATGTATTCTAAATTGGACTCCCAGCTGTTTCCATCTCACCACAGCCACTGCAAGATGCCAGTGACTGCTGCTCCGTCTCTGATTCTCTCCACCTGGCCCTCAAGGAAAGGCCAGCTGAACAAACCAGCTGAATATGGCTGGGGAGAAAACTAATAACTATATTAAATGTCCTCACAATGCATTCAAGACCACTAATCTCAAACAGTCCCTTGCTCTTGCTAAACACTTATTTTACATTCCTCCAATCTGTTCACTCACTTTACTGGGCTTTTCAAACCTTTCCCATTTTCTTGAAACCTTGACACCTGTTCATTCTAGAAAGCTTAAGTCCTATTTAGCTTAGTTTTTATTTTTAGGTGTGTAGAGAATTTCCACCAGCTCCCACCATATATACATGTCTACATGCTTTGAATTACTACTTTGCCACTGTCCCTTTTCCTTTTATGAATGAATTCATAAAGGAATTAGTTTATGAATGAATCTTTCTCTTTCTTTCTTTCTTTCTGTTAGTGAGGTGGAGGGGCAGAGGGAGAGGAAGAGAGGAGAATCTTAAGCAGGCTCCAGGCCCAGTGCAAAGTCCAGTGCAGGGCTCAGTCTCACAGCCCTGAGATCATGACCTGAGTCCAACTCAAGAATTGGAAGCTTCAGTGCCTGAGTCACCCAGGCACTTCTCCTTCTTCCTATTTTTAAGGGCAGCGTGCCTAGTTTCCTTACCAAATACCATCTCCTTTGGTCTCTTTGATGACTGCAGTCTGGTAACTCTCTAAAAAAATCAATTTATCCTACCCTATTAGATCACTCACATGAGTGTACAAAGGTATACTTTTTCCTTCCATGTTAAAACATTTCCAATCCCAATTAAATCTGCAGTTACTGCACCATTTCTCTGCTGCTCTATAAACTCCATATGAGAACTGTGACAATGCTAGGCATATTCAAGGACTCTCTTCTAATTCTTATTCTATCTTAAACATCCTCCAATGGCGTTTGCCTTCAGCTTTTCCATCAAAATTTACTCAGTCATGTCACTGATGCCTTAACTTTGTGAAACCCAAGGATTAATTCTTAGTTCCCATACAACTTTTACACTTAACCAGTCCTTCCTTTTGTAACTCACCACTTAGATTCTAGAGTCTCATCTTCTAAAGGTTTTCATCCTATCACACTGACCTCCTTTTTTAGTTCTTTTCCATTTTTTGAGCCTTTTAATGTTGGGTTTTAGCCTTGGAAGGTATATTAGTTTACTAGGGTGGCTATAACAAACTACCAGAAACTGAGTGGTTTAAATAACCAAAATTTCTTTTTTTTTTTCTTTCTTTCTTTCTTTCCTTCTTTTTTTAGATTTTAATTTGTATTTGAGAGAGAGAACATGCACATGAGTAGGGGTAGGGGGCAAAGGGCAGAGGAAGAAGGCAGATTCCCTGCTGAATAGAGAGCCTGTTGCAGGACACTGAGATCATGACCTAAGCAGAAATCAAATGCTTAACTTACTGAGCTATGCAAGTACCCCCCCCCTCACCAAAATTTATTTTCTAACAGTTCTGGAAGCTAGAAGTCCAAGATCAAGTTATTGGCAGATTGGTTCCTTCTGAGGGCTATGAAGGGGAATTTGTCACATGCCTCTCCTAGCTTCTGGTTAGGTATGCTGGCAATCTGGTGTTCTTTGGCTTGTAGACATATTGCCTCATCTCTGCCTTCATATTCAGATGACATTCTTTCTCTGTCCTAGCCATGTCCAAATGTCCCATTTGTATAAGGACAGGTCATACTGGTTTAAAGGCTCACTCTACTCTAGTATGACCTCATTCTAATTAATTATACCTCCACTGACCCTATTTCCAAATAAGGTCACATTCTCAGGTACTGGGAGGACTTGAACATGTTAGTTTTGAGGAAACATAATTCAATCCAAGAGAAACCACTTCCTAAACACATTGTTATATATCTCATTTAGATTTATGCTTTATATTATGTCTGCACACCAAAGACTCCTTAAATTTATACTACAGGCTAGACTTCTCTAAATTCCAGACTCATATATCCAAATGTATTTTCAGTATTTCTACTTTAATATATAACAGACCTTGAAAACATAGCAGTCTTATAAAATGAACTCTCATATAAACCCAAACCAGGATGATAACATAGAGAAAAACAAGAACCCCATATCTCCAACATGTCCAGTCATACTCCCTTCCTTCAACAGTACTAATATCCTGACTTTAATAGAATTCACACCTTTGTCTTTTAACTACTCATATCTAAATAATATTGTCTAATATCACTATTTTTGAATGACATATAATTGAAATTATACATGATGCATTTAGCTATATCTTGTTATTTTATTCAAGAATATATCTTTAAGATTTGTTTATGTGGGCTCTTGGGTGATTCAGTCAGGTGGTTAAGTATTTGACTCTTGATTTCTGCTCATGGTGTCAGGGTCCTGCACTGGACTCCACCATCTGCAGAGGGTCTGCTGATTCCCTCTTTCCCTCTCCCTCTGCTCCTTCCCCTACCCTCCACTTATGCTCTTTCTCTCTCTCTCTCTCTCAAATAAATATTTTTTTTCTATTTTTTTTAAAGATTTTATTTATTTGACAGACAGAGATCCCAAGTAGGCAGAGAAGCAGGCAGAGAGAGACAGGGGGAAGCAGGCTACCTGCTGAGCAGAGAGCCCGATATGGGGCTTGATGCCAGGACCCTGGGATCACAATCCAAGCCGAAGGCAGAGGCTTTAACCCACTGAGCCACCCAGGCACCCCCTCTCAAATAAATAAACAAATCTTTTATAAAAATTTTGTTCATACTATTGATTTTCATTGCAACTTATTCATTGTTGAATGGATTTCATAGCAAGATGATTTCATAATTCATTTACCTGTTATATTGTAATAAACTTTCAGGATATTTTCATATTTGGGCTATTATAAATATTCCTGCTATGGGCATTCTTGAAAATGTATCCTGGTCAAATAAGCAAGAATTTATGTGGGCTATATGCATAAGAGTACAATAACAATATCATAGAAGATGACATACATCTTATTGAACACTGCAAAATATTTCTAAATCTTTTCTCTTATTCAAATTTGTTAAGGAAAATGGAAGACACTTTTTATAGTTTACATATGAGGGGTTTATATTTCAAAAAGTTTTTTTTTCATCATGTCAATAATGGAAGAAATAAAGAAATTGAAAAAGCCACCCAAATGATCACCCCCATAGGATTTTTATGTTAGTAGCTGGTGAGGAAAATTTAGAATAATCAAATATGAATAAGAGAAATAAAACTACAGCTTTTTAAACATAATAATATAAGGAAAAAACTTAAAAGCTTAAAAATAGAAAATGAGCATTGAAATATATGGCAGAAAAAATAACTCCAGAAAAATACTAACTCAAAGCCAAAAGAATATAACAAAACAATGTTATTCAGTGTGCCATATTTATTGCCTTAATGGACTTAAATTATAGTCTGCCTCTTTCCATGACCTTTGCCCTATAATCTTGTGGTCCCATCCCATTCTGACTGTTAGTCTTGCTATGTGACTTGGTTTAACCAATGGGATGTTAGAATGATATCCACAGAGGCTTGATTATACTCTTCTATACATTTCTGATTGTTCTGTTATTCTTTCACCTATGTTCTGAGAACAATCTTTTGATAGCCTACTGAACAATGAGAGATTGCATGGGTGGATGTTAAGACATCTCAGCTGAGTTAGACCTGCTAGCCTATAGTCTACCTGCCAACCTAACAAAGACACAAAAGTGAACTCAATTAAGATGATCTCAATCTGGCCCAAATAGCAGACCTGAGATGCTTGCAGACTCATAGACCTGTTTTAGCCACTAAGTTTTGAAATGATTTGTTATACTGTATTATTGTTGCAATAAATACCAGATGCAAGCACCATGAAATAGAAATTCAAAAACTCAGAAGATATCATAAAACAACAGGAAGATACAAAATGAAAAAGCAGAAAGTAAATGGGGAGAAAAAGGACAAAAATTATTTAATAAATGAAAGCTTAATTATGAGATAATCAAAAGCAAAATAAGAAAAATGGACAATAAAAAATATGGGAAAGTTAACGGAAATAAATGAAAATTAGGAAGAAATTTGAAAAATGGATAAGAAAAATATACATGGAACACAGTCAAAAGATCTCCAATATATGTGTATTTAATGTTCTGAAATAAAAATAAATAATTTAAAAATTGTTCTTTATTGTATATTATGTTAGTAGGTTTCCCTTCTATGTAAATTTTAGGATGGATCTTTCCATTTCTGGAAAATAATGTCGTTAGGATTTTTTTAGGTATTGCATTGAATCTGTAGATTGCTTTGAGTAGTAATAGCAATCTTATTTTTTTTAACTTTTATTTTTTTAAAGATTTTTATTTATTTATTTGACAGAGAGAGACACAGCAAGAGAGGGAATAAAAGCAGGGGGAGTGTGAGAGGGAGAAGCAGGCTTCTGGCTGAGCAGGGAGCCCAATGCAGGACTCAATCCCAGAACCCTGGGATCATGACCTGAGCTGAAGGCAGATGCTTAAGGACTAAGCCACCTAGGTGCCCCCAGTATTAACATCTTAAAAATATAGTCTTCTAAGAGGTGGCTGTTGCTGACTTCAAAGAGGTTTCTCCCTGTGTTCTCCTCTCGGGTTTTGATTGTTTCCTGTCTCTCATTAAGATCTTTCATCCATTTGAATTTATTTTTTATGTATGGTGTAAGAAAGTGGTCCAGTTTCATTCTTCTGCATGTTGCTGTCCAGTTTTTCCAACATGTTTTGAAGAGACTGTGTTTTGCCATTGGGAAAATCAATGTTGTAGAAGATTAGTTTACCATATAGTTGTGGGTCCATTACTGGGTTCTCTATTCTGTTCCATTGATCTGTGTGTGTGTTTTTGTGCCAGTACTGTACTGCCTTGATGATTATAGCTTTGTAATACAGCTTGAAGTCTAGAATTGTGATGTCTCCAGTTTTGCTTTTCTTTTTCAGAACTGCTGTGTCTTTTGGGGGTCTTTTGTGGTTCTATACAAATTTTAAGATTGTTTGTTCTAACTCTGTGAAAAACGCTGGTGATATTTTGATAAGGATTGCATTAAATGTGTAGATTGCTTTAGATAGTATAGACATTTTACTTCTAACAACCTATTTTTGACATCTTTAGATTTTTCTATTGTAAGATCACATCGCCCAAATGGCCAACAGGTATATGAGAGAATGTTCAAAATCACTAATCATCAGGGAAATCCAAATCAAAACCACAATGAGATATTACCTCACACCTGCTAGAATAGCTATAATCAAGAATGTAGCAGATAGCAAGTGTTGGCAAGGATGTGGAGAAAGGGAGCCCTTATATGCTATTGGTCAGAATGTAGATTGGTTCAGCTACTATGGAACAGTTTTGTCGTCTCTCAAAAAATAAAAAAAAAAAATTAAAAAAAAGGAAAAATGGGACAGATGTTGTTTAAGGGTACAAACTTGCAACTAGTAGATAAATAAGTCCTGGAGATCTAATGAAACATAGTGACCTATAGGCAATAATATTATATACATTAAACTTGCTAAGAAGCTATATTTCATTATACCCAACACAAGAAAGAAATAATAATTACATGACATGATAGAGGTATTAACTAATGATACAATGGTGATCAAGTCATAATATATAAAAGTATTAAATCAACATATTGTACATCTCAAAGCTGATTTGTTTTCAGAAACCATGGAGACCAGAAGGAAGTGGATTGACATTTAAAATGCTGAAAGAAACAAAAGCTGTCAACAAAGAATTCTATATTCAGGAAAACCATCCATAAGAATGAGGAGAGAGTTGCTCCTGCGTCCTGGTGCTGCATCCTCTCGGAACCGTGCGATCCTTTAGTCAAGATGCCTGAGGGGACGCCTGGGTGGCTCAGTTGGTTAAGCGGCTGCCTTCGGCTCAGGTCATGATCCCAGCATGCTGGGATTGAGTCCCACATCGGGCTCCTTGCTCCGCAGGGAGCCTGCTTCTCCCTCTGACTCTGCCTTCCACTCTGTCTGCCTGTGCTCGCTCTCTCTCGCTCTCTCTCTGACAAATAAATAAATAAAATCTTAAAAAAAAAAAAAAAAAAAGATGCCTGAGGTAACTCGGACCCAAGACGAGCCAATGGAGGAGGAGGAGGTGGAGACATTCACCTTCCAGGCGGAGATCGCACAGTTGATGTCGCTGATCATCAACACCTTCTACTTGAACAAGGAGATCTTCCTCCAGGAGCTGATCTCCAACTCTTCCGACGCTCTGGACAAAATCCAATACGAGAGCCTGACCAACCCCAGCAAACTCGACTCGGGGAAGGAGCTGCACATTAACCTCATCCCGAACAAGCAGGACCAGACCCTCACCATCGTGGATACTGGGATTGGCATGACCAAGGCCGACCTGGGCAGTACACCTGGGAGTCCTCTGCAGGGGGCTTGTTCACAGTCTGCACTGACACACGCAAACTTGTGGGTCTGGAACGAAGGTTATCCTACACCTGAAAAAAGACCAGACCGAGTACCTGGAGGAGAGGAGGATAAAGGAGATCATGAAGAAGAACTCCCAGTTCATCAGCTACCCCATCACTCTGTTTGTGGAGAAGGAACGTGATAAAGAGGTGAACAGTGATGAGGCTGAAGGAAAGGAAGAGAAAGAGGAGGAAAAAGAAAAGGAAGAGGAGGGACGCCTGGGTGGCTCAGTTGGTTAAGCAGCTGCCTTCGGCTCAGGTCATGATCCCAGGGTCTGGGATCGAGTCCCACATCAGGCTCCTTGCTTGGCAGAGAGCCTGCTTCTCCCTCTGCCTCTGCCTGCCTCTCTGTCTGCCTGTGCTCGCTCGCTCTCTCTCCCTCTGTCTCTGACAAATAAATAAAATCTTTAAAAAAAAGAAAGAAAAGAAAAGGAAGAGGAGTCTGATGACAAACCTGAGATAGAAGATGTTGGTTCTGATGAGGAAGAGGAGGAGAAGAAGGACGGTGACAAGAAGAAGAAAAAGAAGATCAAGGAGAAGTACATTGATCAGGAAGAGTTGAACAACACAAAGCCTATTTGGACCTACAACCCCGATATTACCAATGAGGAGTATGGAGAATTCTATGAGTTTGACCAATTACTGGGAGGATCACTTGGCAGTGAAGCATTTTTCAGTGGAAGGACAGTTGGAGTTCTGAGCTCTTCTCTTTGTGCCAAGACATACTCCCTTTGACCTATTCGAGAACAGAAAGAAAAAGAACAACATTAAGTTGTATGTTTGCAGCGTTTTCATCATGAATAACTGTGAGGAGCTCATCCCAGAGTATCTGAATTTCATCAGAGGTGTGGTGGACTCTGAGGATTCCTCTAAATATTTCCCATGAGATGCTGCAGCAAAGCAAAATTTTAAAGGTTTTCAGAAAGGACTTGATCAAGAAGTGCTTAGAACTCTTCACGGAACTGGCCAAAGACAAAGAGAACTACAGAAAGATTTACGAGCAGTTCTCCAAAAACATCAAGCTTGGCATCCACAAGGACTCTCAGAATTGGAAGAAATTCTGGGAGCTGTTGCACTATTACATGTCTGCCTCTGGTGATGAGATGGTGTCTCTCAAGGACTACTGCACCAGAATGAAGGAGAACCAGAAACTCATCTATTACATCACAGGTGAGAACTCAGCCTTCGTGGAGCATCTTTGGAAACACTGCCTGGAAGTGATTTATATGATCCAGCCCACTGACGAGTACTGCGTCCAGCTGAAGGAGTTTGAGGGAAAGATGCTGGTGTCTGTGACCAAAGAGGGCTTGGAACTTCCAGAAGATGAAGAAGAGAAAAAGAAACAGCAAGAGAAAAAGACAAAGTTTGAAAACCTGTGCAAGATCATGAAGGACATCTTAGAGAAAAAAGTTGAAAAGGTGGTCGTATCAAACCAACTGGTAATCTGTCCGTGCTGCATCATGACAAGCACATACGGCTGGAGGGCAAACATGGAGAGGATCATGAAGGCCCAGGCCTTGAGAGATAACTCCACCATGGGCTACATAGCTGCGAAGAAGCACCTGGAGATCAACCCCACCCACTCCATCATGGAGACCTTACTGCAGAAGGCCAAGGCCGACAAGAAGGACAAGTCTGTGAAAGACCTGGTCATCCTGCTCTACGAGACGTTGCTCCTGTCCTCTGGCTTCAGTCTGGAAGATCCGCAGACGCATGCCAACAGGATCTACAGGATGATCAAGCTTGGTCTCGGTATTGATGAAGACTACCCCATCGCTGACGACAGCAGTGCAGCCATGAGTGAGGAGATGCCACCCCTGGAAGGTGACGACGACACGTCGCACATGGAGGAGGTTGACTAGGTGCTGTGAGAATGACTTGTATATGTATTCAATACTTTTTATGTTTTTCTTTAGTTTAGTTAACATTTTAAGAATTAGTATGGCATGACAATAACTACTTAAGGGGAAGATAAGATTTCTTTTTGTTCAAGTGTGATACTGTGATGTGTAGGAACTAAAGCCCAGCTAGTTTTTCTTCCCTAGTGCCACACCGGCTCATTGTAACCGGACAAGGTGACCTTGTTGTGAGATGTGTGTAACCTAACATTAACTGTGGTCTAAAGTGTTTAGCTACCAAGCGGATTTGTCTGTCACTGAAGTGTTCTGAGCTATACCTTGATGTTTTAAAGAGAAATGTTGGTTAAAACAGCTTTCACCCTCTAGGATCTACTTTTTAAATCTTCTGTCCCCTGTGGTTACCAGCTGCATGTACCAGGCCTCTAGAAACTAGTAGTTAAACCAACCAGATGGGAGTAACCGTGTATAGGGCTTTTTTTCCAAAGAGGAGCATTGTTTAGAGTAGCGACATTCTCAGCCTACTTAGGCGTGTTGTAAAGCTGTTGTAGAAGTAACTCCACAAGTTCCGTGAGTGGAAATGTAGTGCTCAAGTCACATTCTACATTAAAAGGTTGTAACAAATACAAACAAATTAAAAAAAAAAAAAAAGAATGAGGAGAAATTAAGATATTCCCAGATAAGCAAAAGCTAAGTGATTCTGTCATTAGTAAACCTGCCCTACAACAAGTGTTAAAGGGAACTCTACCGGCTGAAGCAAGAGAATATCAGAGAGTAACTTGAAAATATCTGATGAGGGGCGCTTGGGTGGCTCAGTGGATTAAAGCCTCTGTCTTCGGCTCAGGTCATGATCCCAGGGTCCTGGGATTAGGCCCCACATCGCGCTCTCTGCTCAGCAGGGAGCCAACTTCCTCCCTTCTCTCTCTCTCTCCTGCCTCTCTGCCTACTTGTGATCTGTCTGTCAAATAAACAAATAAAATCTTTAAAAAAAGAAAATATCTGATGAAATAAAAATTCTAGTAATATAAATAATATCTATATAGATAAATATAAAAGCTGGTATCTTTGTGTTTTGGGTTGTTTTTTTCTTCTTCCCCTGTGTGTCTTAGAAGACAAATGCATAAAACTTTAATTATAAGTCTATATTGATGGATATGCAGCT
Organism: Mustela erminea; assembly: GCF_009829155.1. Lineage (NCBI taxonomy): Eukaryota > Metazoa > Chordata > Mammalia > Carnivora > Mustelidae > Mustela > Mustela erminea. The sequence goes on from NC_045626.1 coordinate 42,201,872, forward strand.
ATAAACTATAATTATAAGTCTAAATTAATGGCTTCATATATATATAAGGCAGAGATTAGAATATAGCAAAAAATCATTGAAAACAAAAATTTGTTCTTGTAAAAGATTACCAAAATTAACAAATCTTTTTCCCGATTGATGAAGAAAAAAAGAGAGAAGACTACAGCGTATAACAAATACAACATACAACAAAAATGACAACATAAAGGGGTAGGGAAACACCTGAATAGAGGAAGAGTTTTGGTACACTATTCAAATTTAGTTGGTATTAAATCAAACTATTGTTATGAACCTAAGGGGTTAAATGGAATCCTCGGGATAACCACTCATAAAATACCTAAAAAAAAATCCATAAAAAAAAAATGAGAAGGAAATCAGAGTGGTTCATTGCAAAACATCAATTAAATAAATAATAAAGCTGTAATGGGAGAATCGAGGACCAAAAAAGATTTAAGACATAGAGAAAATGCAATAGAATAGTTTTCTATCAGTAATTATTTTGAAGATAAATTAGTCTCTTCAATTGAAGGGCAGATATTAACAGAATGTATTTTTTAAGAAGTTATTCAACTATATTCTGCTATTTTTAACAGACTCACTTTAGATCCAAAGATACACCAAGGCAGAGAGTGAAAGAAAGACAAAAGATACTGCATGTAAATAGCAACTGAAAGAAAGCAAGGGCAACCATACTTACATCAGGGGGAAAAAAAAAAAAGATTTTTAAGACAAAAATCATCACAAGAATCAAAGAAACACATTACATAATGATAATAACATCAACTGAGTAGAAAAATATAAGATGTGTATATCATCGGAGCTCCCAAATATATGAAGCAAATACTTACAGAATTGATGGGAGAAATAAGCAACAGCACAATAACAAGAGATTTCAGTTCCCTATTTCCAATAATAGATAAAACAACCAGAAAGAAAATCAATAATGAAACAGAGAACTTGAGCACACTATAGACCAATTGGTCCTAAGAGACATATACAAAATATTTTACCCAATAACAGCAGAACACACACTTTTCCAAGCGCACATGGAACATTCTCCAGACTCGGCCATGTTAGGCCACAAAATAAGTCTCAATAAAGTTAAGAAAGCTGAGATCATAGACAATATTTTTTTTTCCAATGACAGTGGAATGAAATTAACAGAGGAAAACTGGAAAATCCACAAATATGTGGAAATTAAATAACATGCTCTTTAACAAGCAATAGGTCAAAAATAAATCTCAAGTAAAATTAGAAAATAATTTGAAGCAAATGAAGAAGGAATGCAAGCAAAATGCAAAGCCAGAAAAAGGAAAGAAATGACAAAGACTAGAGTGATGAAAAATGAAGTAGAGATTAGAAAAATAGCAAAAAATCACTGGAAACAAAAATTTGTTCCTTAAAAGACTACCAAAACTGACAAATGTTTTCCCAGATTGATGAAGAATAAAGGAGAGAAGACTAAAATTACTTCATCGGAAATGAAAGTTGAGACATTATTATAAATCTTACAAAATATCAAGGATTATAAGAGAATACTGTAAGACAGACAAATGCACAAATTTTTAAAGCCTACAAATTCACAAAGTTGACTCAAGAAGAAATTTAAAAGTCTGAATAGAACTATAACAGGACACTGAATCACTTATCAAACACCTTTCACAAAGGAAAATCCATGACCAGATGACTCCCTATCAATTCTACCAAATATCTAAAGAAAAATTAACACCAATCCTTTTCAAATTCCTGTGAAAAGTAAAAATAGAAGAGGAAGGAACACTTCTAATTTAATGGGTAGAGGGTTTCTTTTTGGGATGTTGAACAAATAAGACATCAGGACTAGTCAGTGATGATGGTTGTACAACACTGTAAATGTCACTGGATAATGCACACTAAGATGGTTAAAAAGCTGTTTTTTTTAAAAAAAATAATAATATTTATTTATTTGCTTGAGTGAGAAAGAGAGAGAGAGAGAGAGAGAACATGGGCACAGAGGGAGATTGAGAGGGGAAGCAGACTCCCCGCCGGGCAGAGAGCCTGAGGTGGGACTTGATCCAGGGACGCTGAGATCATTACCTGAGTGGAAGGCAGAGGCTTAACCCACTGAGGCACCCAGGCACCCCAAAATAGTAAGTTTTATGTTAAGCTCATTTTACTACAATTTTAAAATCATCTTAGATCTTTAAATTCTAATGATCGTAGTATTTTATTTCTAAAATTTATATTTGAACTTTTTTGGCCATGGATAAAAAGTTTGCACTCTCTTTTTCCTGTCTATATTTTAGATTATCTACTTTTTAAATACATGATACATACTATGCATCCTATAGATGATAACTTATTTCCATTCTGTACATGATAATTCCAATGTCTAAAATCTTTTTTATTGGTTCTGGTTGCACATATCATTTATGCTGTCTTACTGCCTTATTTGCTTTGTCATTATATTTATGGAACATTTATGTTTGAAATCAACTCTATTTGTTTGTGGAGGGCCCTTGTGACCTAGACTGTGAAGTTTTGTTCTTTCAGTGATTATTTGCATTTGCTTCTTAGGGTTTACATTCTTAGCCCCTTGAACAGTCAGAATACATAACTTCATGAGATGCTTTCAACTTTACTCCTTCTCCTGGGTCGTCAGACCACATAAGCAGAATGAGTTTGGACCCCAGAACTGCATGAGCACCAGCTTGTGGTTAAGAATTCTGAAACCCAAGGCTAAAATAGACAAGCTTCTATCTTTGCAAATGATTAATTTTCTGTTTTATTTGTTTTTCCGGGTTCCTTCTTTCACTGAAATTGTTACACTTGAATCTCAGGTTTATGTGTGATCTCTGATTTGATCTTTCACTTTGTGTGGGCTCTAGGCACACACAGGTTATTAAAATCAAAGCTCTATATTAAGGAATGTACAACTTTTCCCAGGGAAGCCACGGACTTTATTTCACTTATTACTGTGGATTTATGCTTTCTATTTGCTTTCTGCCTCTAAGGATTACTCTGACTTTATTGCCAGCTCAGACATGCACTTTAAACTATTCTTTTAAAAATTATTCAACTTTCTCTGGCATTTTTGGAATAGGATAATTTGGAGGTATCCATTTCTGCCATATTGCCAGAGATGATACACCCTCAACTTGTTTTTTTGTTTTTTGTTTTTGTTTTTATTTTCCCAGAGATAAAAGAAAAAGTCAGGTCCTAATAGTGTATCATTGTCCGAATTATCCTAATGATGAAACAAATCTACCAACTTCCCTTGTCAATATATCTGTGCTGATCACAGTTGCTTTCACCCAATATTTCCAGCTTTCTAACTTTCATGCACAGGGTAGGATTGTTTGCCATCGATATGAAGTTAGACTTAGCCATGTAGCTTTGTTTGGCTATTGAAATGTGCGTGAAAGTGAAATGCATGCCCTCTGCCCAGAAAATTTTGGAGATGGTGAGTGATTAAATGCACATGACTCCCACTGCTACACAGGTTAAGCAAAGTTCACTATAATGATTTGTTCATCTAGATCCCTCTGAGGGATGATGATAGCCAGAGACAGTTCCTTCTCATTGCTGTATAAATAATTAAGTTTTTGTTATCCTGAGCGCCTGAGAATTGGGGGAGTTTTTGTTACCCTAACGTTTCTTAGCCCATACTAGTTGCTATTTTGTCAAATACTGTTACTTTTTAAGTTCACTCCAATGCCCACTACTTCAAGAGGTGTTCTCCGATATTGTTCAAAAAGTAATCACTCTTCCTCTATACTACACTGATAAGAATAACATGTGCTACGGTGAGTGCTGTGAACTGTGTAAGACTCATGATTCACAGACCTGTACCCCTGAAACAAATAATACATGTTAATAAAAAAAAGAATAACAATAAAAATGGCTAATTGAGTTTACTATTAGTGAGCTGTTGTGATAAATATTTTATTCACATTAGATCATGTAATATTACCACAAGACTATGAAGCAGAGGTATTATTATTTTTATTTTACAAGTGAGAAACATAGGCTTTAACATTATGGCTCACACATATTGCTCATATGATATTTGTCATATTTGACTGAAATTTACAATTACTAGTTGATTCACATACTATCCCAGTTAAAATTAGAACACCTATTTAGCTTCATGTCTACAAGTCCCAGCCAGTGGCTGGCACACAGTAGGTGCTCGATTATTAAAACATCTTTATCTAATTTAAAAAAGTACAATGAAAATTTAAAGATGAAAGAAAATGTAAATGATAAAAAACAAATACTTTTATGTTTTACCATTCTAAGAAAGTTTTAATGGAGATCTTTAGTTTATTTCCTTCTACTTTTTCTGTGCATGTGTAATTTGCACACCACTGACACAATATTCTGTGTGCAAATTTGTAGATTGAATTTTATACTTAAATTCAAATATTAAGCACTCCATACTCCTTTCTGTAACTTTATTAAAATACTGAGTTTATTTAGTTTATTTCACATGTTTATTTTTTTCTCCCCACCATTTCCATTGTCTGATTATCACTGCTACTATGTCCTATCATCGCATTCCATACATACTAAACCCCAAGCAAACAGTGGAGTTCCATCTTTAAAAAGTAGAAAGGCATTTTGGACAACACATTCTTGGCATTGGAACCTAGAAAACATTTAATAGACGTGGTAGGGAAAATTCTCACTCTGTGTTATAAAAAGAATATCCAGATATTAATGTTACAGAAATGAAATGATGGAAAATTTTAACAAACGTTTAAACTATTTCTTAAAGAGGTTTCTCCAATGCTGGAGATCTTGAATAAACTCCTGGTCAGTCATCTGGAAGCAGTTCTTCACATAATTGATGAACTTGGCTTCCACTCTGGAAATAAAACCACCTTTTTCTATACTTACTTGCATTTTTGTTTTAATGTCCTCTACAGAACTAGGTCCTTTGGGTGTCTTAAGAAAAGTTTTTCCTGTTCTATTGATCCTATACCTTTTGATCTTCATGTGAATAGTTTTGAGTCTGTTTCATTCTGGTTTGCAATTTTGGTGGGGAATCTCATATAGGTTTTTTACTGGAGCTTTTTCTTCAGCTTCTTCCTCATCATTATGTTCATCATCATCTTCTCCCCCTCCTCCCTCCTCAACCCCTCCCCCTCGTCCCCCTTCCATCTTCTTCTCCTCCCCCCCCCCCTCCTCCTCCTCTTCTTCTTCTTCTTCTTCTTCTTCTTCTTCTATCTTTATCATCATTTCCACAGCACCAAGTTTTGCTTTTCTCTGGAAATGTTCTAAAAGTTCCAAAGTTAGAGCACTTTACAGATGGCTAAGGAATTTCACATCCTCTTCCTCTTCATCTTCTGACTCAGCATCTTGCCCCACAGCTACTAAGTGCTTTCCACCACTATGCACGACCCTGAACAACATGTCAATCATAAGACCACAGGTGGTGTTATTTCCAAACTCACAAGGGAAATCTTGGCTATACAGACATTTTCAAATTTTCCAGTGTGACTTGCATCGGACTACCTTTGTACTTCATTGCCTTTGCTTTAACAATGTGTAATTCATCCTTTGCCCCAACCCCTAAAATGACTGTTCTTTAAGATAACTGGTGTTCGTTTTCATCATTATCCACTTTAAAATGGTAATCTTTGTCAGCCTTTAGTTCACAACTGAAAAGTTAGATCTGGGGCCTCAGAGGGCTCATGTCCATGTCCATTAGATCTCTCATGGGGCGCTGGTGCTCCCATAGGAAGTTAAAGAAGGCAAATAGAGATAAACTACTACTATTCCAGAGAAGAGCCAAGCAGAACAAGCAGAACAGAATCACATCAGGGAAAGCAAGTATTCATTGTCTTAGCCTCTATTTTATAAATAAATACAATGCAATCATATGGGTAAAACCACAATCTTCACATTTCACATTTACATTTCCTGGATGTTATTAATTTTATCCATTCCTTCCTTCAGAAGTATTTATTGAGCTCTTCTTATATTCCTAAGGATTCTTCTAAACAGTGGATACAAGGGCGAAGCAAACAAACAAACAAATGTCTTCTCTAATAGAATTTATTTTCTAGTGGGAGGGGAGAGATAATTAGTTAATAAATGTATAGTTTAATGTAAGCATTATGAAGAGGTAAAGTCAGATAAAGTGATAGAAAATGATGGGGTTTTTTTTTTTGTTTGTTTTTGTTTTTGTTTTTTTGTATTTTCAACAGGTTTGCCAGGGATGATTTTTTTGTTGGGGTGATAAAGTTTGAGGAGAGAGTTGAATGAAGTGAGAAGTAAAATCACTTGGCATTTGAGGTTAAGGAGTTCCAGGCAGATGGGAAAGCAAATGAAAAGTAAAGTCCTGAGGCACTTGTTTGGCTGGCTCAGGAAGCATCAAGGAGTTAAGAGTGCTGGAGAAACCCAATGGGTAAGGAGGTCTGATAGTGATTAAATAAAAAACCAGGAGACACTAAGATCTTATAACCCATGGTGGTTCTTGAATTTTATTTTAGTTTATAGGGAAGTAATTGAATTATTTTGATCATAAAAATGAAATGCTTAGATACATATTTTGACAGGATTTCTCTAGTTGCCCTGTGGAAAGCACCTTCTGGGACAGAGGGTCAAAAATGCAATCCGGGAAAACAGGCAGAGGCTGCTTCAGAATTCAGGCAAGAGAAGATGGTGGCTCAGTGCAGAATGGTAGTGGTTTAAGTGATAAGGTATAAATGGTTTGATTATTAGGGATTTATTTTGAAGGTAGAGCCAATGTGACTTTCTGACAGATTGCATGTTAAGTATGAAAGAAAGAATTAACGTTGATCTATAGCTTTTGTTTGAATTAGATTTACAATATATGTATGTAATATATATATAATATATGCTGAGATTTCCAAATTATCTATAATAAATAATACCTCAATGGATGTCTTTTGAATATTCATCTGCATTTCTCAGATATGTCTCCTTTCCTTAGAATATTTCCCTAGAAGAGGGATTATCTGTTATTGGGAATTAAAAAAAAAAAAAAAAGACTTTAAATTCATTGGCATGCAATGGCTTTTGTGGAGGCATTTCTTTAATAACATTTACTTTTTGTTACATATTTATTTGCATGTATATAGTTTCTCTTTCTTGGATTAATTAGATGTTAACTCATAAGCTTTTCCATTTCATTGATATATTTCAATTTGTGCAACCAACTCTCATCTCATACATCTTCTTTTTGTATATATGTAGTCATATCTCATTTGTTGTTTTTAAACTACTTTATCTTTTACCTGATTAGTTTTGTAGAATTTCCCTCTACCCCACTAAATCTTCAAAAATTTTAACTATGCTCACAATTATATTTATACTCTTCAAACTACTTTCTTAATTTTATTTCAGCTTTTCCTAACTTTTTGAGTTGGATGTTTTATTCATTTATTCAATGTCATATGTATTTTTTTGTGCATGTAGAGGTAGATGTGGAAACACTAGTAGTATGTCTCAAAGCTATACATTTGCAACTATTAAAATTTCAGAGAAATTTAAAATATGTTCACAGGTAATTTTCAAGTGATCTGTTCTTTCCAAGGCATATATAATTTCATATTTATCTCCTCATTATTCCATATATGTAAAACAACGTGAGTTTTTTTTTTAAGATTATTTATTTATTTATTTGACAGACAGATCACAAGTAGGCAGAAAGGCAGGCAGAGAGAGAGAGAGAGAGAAGAGGAAGCAGGCTCCCCACTGTGCAGAGAGTCCAATGAGGGGCTCAATTCCAGGACCCTGAGATCATGACCTGAGCCAAAGGCAGAGGCTTTAACCAACTGAGCCACCCAGGTGCCCCTAAAACAATGTTTAAACACTTCCAAATAGTTATGTTGTTTTATAATTTTCTTATTAACCAGTTTTACTGCAAATTCATAGATGTGGCTATGTAGTTACATAGGTATGTTCCTTCTGTCAGTCTTGTTTGTTATATTATGAAGCCATAGGGGATCTAAGTCCAATTAACATATATGGACTTTCAGGTTCATAAGTTAATGGCTAGAAGAGACACACTAATAAGATGAGTTCTACTTATTTTTAACTCAGATCTTTCATCTCCCAGTTGGAAAAATTTTTTGTTATGCATGTTATTTATGAGAAGTCTTTCTATACTTATTAGAAAAAAAAAATCCTTAAATTCTCTCTTCCATATTTGTTATTTTCTGGGTCTCCATCTTGGATTCATTTTGACTTTAACAAATGGAAAAAGAGGCTGGAGGAATGAGAAACAATTCTACTAACCAAAGAAGTTTCCAAACAGAAATATCTATTAATTAAAGGAAGGAAGGAAAGAAAGAAAGAAAGAAAGAAACTTATTCCTTTTAATACACAACTGAATAAGATCAAAGAGAAAAGAAGGCAAACCCAACCAAAGAGAGGAAACAAAACAGAAACGAGGAAAGATTGTGATATAAGGATTCTGCATGTTGAAAAAAGTCACCATGTTGATTTTTCTGATGATTACGTTATGCAGGAACATTGCCCAGTAGTTTTTCCTTGATCTGAATCAGAAAACCATTCACAAGAGTAAAATGTTCTGACTGGTTACCATAGAAGACAGAAACCTCTGAACCTCCTATATATTTTATTGTGATAGGTAAACTCCTTCAAATTTAATTATTTCCCTCTCTCTTGTGAACTGTCTATTTCACAGAATGGCATTTCTCCATATTATTCTGAGAGGGGCAGTATCTACTAACTTACAATACCACTACAAAGACTGCCAGGTGGTTTTATCTGTTAACACATTCTGGAAAGTACCTGCTTGTTGAACATTTCCACTCAGGGAAGAACAGCTACTCTATGAGCTTATCCGATTACGGTGTTACTCTTGGGATGAAGCCCAGGAGTAGTGGGTGTCTGCTTTTTGTTCCTACCAATGCTGGGAGGAGTCTGTTACTTTGGCTTGCTACATGTGGAAGACATCACTTGTAGATGGAACCCTGCTGCTGTGTTGGCTTTCTGCTTTATGTGTCCACTAACTTCCTGGGTTATAACATGATCTTCTCCACTTACAGTGAAAGGAATAACTAATTATGCCTGCAAGACTAGTGAAAGGATTTCCAGAACAGATGGTATTTGAGCTGGCTATTTATAGGATGAATTGCAACCTGCTTTATGGTGAAGGGCAAGGGAAGGATATTTCAGGTTATAGAAAAAACATCTGCAAAAGCTGGATTCAAAATTAGATATTTTTCATTTGCAAAGCCAAGTATATAATGGTGTCTCTGTAATCCCGAGTTTATAAGACTTTCAAAAGAAGAATTAATATGCCATGTCGAAGAATTTTAACATTACAATATGATGGTGTCAAAACAAAGTTACATGATTAGATTTAGGATGGTAATTGTACCCTTATCACTGTATTAATCACCGAGTCTTCTGCCAAATTCCCTATGCATTGTCCCCAGAATCAAGAGCATTCATTCAGACTGATCACAGCATTCACCTCACTAGGAATTGTGTTTTAGAAGTCGTTTTAGCTCTTTTTTTTTAAAAGAGGGTTGGGTCTCCCAAATGATTCAGCAATGAAGATAAGCAGTAAACTCCCTGAATATTCTGGCTTAGTGCCCTCTCCCACTCCAGAGCCTAATTCTCAGCCATATGACTTGTATTTCTTTCAGACTTTATTCTTCTCTGTCCTATTTTCGAAGGTTCTTTCAATGATCAAGTTCTGTCTGAAAATCCCACCAATTTTGCCTTGCATTCTGTAATACTAAGGAGCCAGCGCCTTTGTTTCTTTCTATAAAGGACCAGATACTAAACATTTTAGGGTTTGTGGTCTATATAGTCTCTGTCACAACTACTCAACTCTACCTTTATGGTGTAAAAGTAGTCACTAACAATAAGAAAAAGAAATGAGCCTGACTGTGTTTCATTAAAACTTTGTTTATAAAAACAAGAAGTCAGCTAGATTTAGCCAAAAGCTATAATTTTTGATTCCTGGTCTAGACCTCCTTGAATCTCAAATACTGCTTGGACTCAACTGAATTTATTATACTTGATTTCTGGGAATTGATTTCTACATGCTGATTTTATCCTTGGAACAATTACCTGGCTTCCATTTTATTATGCTCACCAAAAATCCTTCTTGTTATTCTTGTACTACAGCAGCTTGGCTAATTTTGCTCCCTAAATTCTGTGCCGCTAATCCTAATTACCATGTGACGCTAGGAACAGGTAATATGGCAGGAGCTCAGGAAACTGAAGATGAGAGCCAAAGGAATTAAAGGTGCTGATAATTGGTAGATAATAATATTATCTAATACTTATAAATATTTACTATGTGTCAGACACTAATTGTTTACACATAAAAACTCATTTAATCCTCACAATAATGCTATGAGTGATTATCCTCTCTACTTAACAGAAGAAGGAACTGAAAAAGATAGATAAATTAAGTAAATTGTCCAAGCCCAAGCAGCTGGTAGAGGTGTGGCCAGCATACAAACCCCAGGAAGTTCAGCCCCAGAATCAACATTCTTACCTACTGCACTCTCCCAAGAGGTGCTGCAGAATGGGAAAATGCTCTGAGAGGGAATGATCGGCACTCAGCAACCAGTCAGATGGAGCAAGAGTGGCAGAAGAAACTGAGGATAAATTGCAAATGATTTGAACGGGACATTAGTTAGAGAACACAGGAGAATATTTGTGGACTATGTTAATTTTTCATTATTTTGTTAACAGTTTTCAACTAGTTTCAAAGTAGCTTCCTCAGAGAGGAAAATAATTACCTAGACTTCATTAGATGATTTCTAGCAGGAAATAGAGTCTTAAAATCATTTTAGTCCTTCCATGCTTTTCAAAATCTGTGTACGTAGGAATCATCTAAGGATCTTACTAAGGATCAACTAGAGTTTGCTAAACCGTGGCTCTCTGGGCAAATTCAGCCAACTGTTTTTTCATAAATAATCTTTTTTTTTTAATTGCAACATAGTCACACCTACTTTTTTAAGATATTGTGTATGGCTTTCTGTATTATAACATGAGTTGAGCACCTGTGGCTAACAGAGATGATATAGCCATCAAAACTTGAAGAATTTTGCTATCTGGTCCTTTACAGAGAAAGGGTATTCAATCAGGGGTCTAATAGGTGATATTAGAGGCCATGGGATCAGAAATAGCATGTTAAGCAAATAGTTTTCCAATACTTAGTAAATTGTTGCCTCACATTTGTTAAGTTTTTGGAGTTTTTGTTTGTTTGTTTTTGTTTTTGTTTTTAAACAAAGCGTTAACCTGCATTATGCAGCTTCTTCCATGGCATCCCTTTGAGGTACAAGATATACCCTTAATTGTACCTATTGAAAACTGGGGTTCACAAGGCTTAGCAGATTCATCTTACTTCATATAATAATTTTCTTCTAAAGAGCCCCGGATGTTTTCACTTTTTCACACCCCATTCACATATTCTATTTCTTTCTGATGTTTTTCTTAGACAGTTTTTTTCTAAGTAGAAGCTGTAGCTACTTATGGTCTTATCCCACAGTGACATCATTTTTATAAGTAATTCAGTGGTCATCAAACTGTATTGCTAACAGCTAATAGGTTCACAAAGATTCTTCAGAGGCCACTGAAAATAGGCAAGATACAGAGAATAACCAAGCATGTCCAGGACACTTTACTGACTTTGTGTATTAGATCTTTGTGTTACATTTAGTCTGAAGAAATATTTCCACTTAAAATTGTTTTTAAACACTGCTTTAATAATTATTATTTCTCTTTGTTTCGTTGCTTAAACCACTCTAAATTCCCTGGAAACATCTGCTTTTCTTCCCTTTCTCCCTATCCTTCAAACAATGTAACACAGCACTGTATTATAAATTGGTACACCATTATCTTTAACAAAGTTGATTATCTGTGAATCATGTTGCTCAGCATGACTACATTAAAGCATTATGCAAATTGGCTCTATTATTTCCTCTTTTTTGTATATGAAGGGAGGATTATTTAGGTAGGAATAATGGTGAAAATTGATTAGACATTATATCCTACTACAACACAACAATAATTAAGACAATGGTTGAAATTTTCACAGATATATGACAGAAAGGCATATTTAAGAAATAATGTCAAAACTCTCAAATTAAAAAAAAAATGTGAATTTTATATAGCTTCAGGGCTTTTAGCCAGAAATAACATGAGACTGAATATGACTGTGGGAAGGACCACCTTTGGTTTTAATAACAATAGTAGAGTGAACTTTCACACCAAAAACAAAATCAAACAAACAAACAAACAAACAAAGCCAAGAGGAAAATGAGCTTTCCTTATTAATATTTCAAAACTAAGTTGATAGTAGAGATGGAAGTGTGTCTTTTTACCTCACAGTGTAGATTTATCAAAGATAATTTTAATAATTTGCTCAATTGATTTTTCATCCAATCATATTGCCTGCTGAAACTGGCATCCAGCCCAGTACTATCACCTAGTTTGTGGTACTCCTGTTTCCTAAGACTGGATGTCCTTTGATTTTTTCTCATGAACTACAATCTGTAGAAGATTTTCAGCCTGGATGTCCTTTGATTTTTTCTCATGAACTACAATCTGTAGAAGATTTTCAGCATGTAATCATTATTAACCTCTTGGATGGAAGCATTCCTTACCAACTGTTGAGTACTTACCAACTATTCCTTACCAACTATTCCTAGTAAACAGAAGTGTACTTGTTTAAAACAGGTAAATTTCAAAGACAAGTATTGGTTGGGAAATGGGCCAAGGTCAAATGACTTTGAATAAATGAGAATTAAAGGTGAATTCAAAATACAAATTCTAATTTCTGCTACTTCTTTGTGTGTATACATGTATTTGTTGTACCTCCTTCCATTTGCCTTCTTTTTTGAAGACTTTGGCTCTCTAAAAGATAATATAAAAGCATACCTTCAAAAAAGAATACCTATACGATTTCTTAAATAGGACATGTTCAAAAAGGAAAACATCAATAAATTGGATTACATAAAGATCAGGTTTCTCTTGAATAGAGTCCAAAAAGCAATTCACCAATGGATATATAAGGCTTACTTTGTTGGCAGTGATGTAGGATAACTAGAACCTCATACCTCGCTTAGTCTAAAGTGGGTAACTATTCTAGAAAATTCTTTGGAATCACCTATCAAAATTATAGATATGTAGTGATAATATCACTTGTTATAAATGTAAATTTCCAGAGACATGCACAAGAATGTTTAAGGCAGCTTTATCTGCAATTGCTTAAAATTAGAAACAATCAAAATGCCCATCAGTCATAGATTAGATAAGTAAATTATGGTGTAGATATAGAGTAAAACTCTATAAGGAAATGAAAATGAATTGCTGCTATACGGAATAATTTGAATGAAACAATGCTGAGCAAAAAAAATAATAAAATTTAAAAAAAAACAGACATAGAAGTACACTTAGAGAATTATTCCATTTACAAAATGAACAAAGACACACAAGTCGCACTGTAGACTCAAAGTCAAGATAGTAATCACCTTAAGAAAGGAAGTGAGAAGTGATTGTGAGGAGCATGAACATGGCTTTTGAGATGCAGTAATGTTCTTTTCCTGGACCAGGTGGTGGTTACTTGAATTTTCATTTGGTAATATGTTATTGAGTTCTATATTTATGGTTTATGCCTTTTGTTTTTATATTTTGCACATTATATTTCTTTTTTCTTTTTTACTTTTTTTAAAAATTTATTTTCAGCATAACAGTATTCATTATTTTTGCACTACACCCAGTGCTCCATGCAATCCGTGCCCTCTCTAATATGCACCACCTCATTCCCCCAACCTCCCACCCCCCACCACTTCAAACCCCTCAGATTTCTTTTTGAAAAAGGGGGAACATTGCAATAATAAAATATAATCTATACAGTTAAAAATTACTTTTCCCATTAATTCATTTCAGAATAATGCAAATTTGTGATAGATGCAATTTTGTCACAGTTCAGCAGAGGTGATTAATTTTCTTCCCACTCTAGAAATATATGAACATCCCACACTGATTTGATTGAGCTAATAATGCTTCAAATAGCTTGCAACCAACTATTAATATAAGATAATTAAAGCAATGGTAGAAAAGGCTGTTAGTATCCATAGAACTGATATTCATACTGATGAAGTTATAAATTAAATCACTTAAACTTAGAAATAGTGAGATATTACTTGAATTTGCATTTGGCATAGATATCTTGAAATGGTTAGGAGAGAACAGTTTAACCTTGTTTCTCTTAGAGAATAAAGAAAGGTCTTCCTTTTACAGAATCTTGAAGGAATACTGATACCTAGTTAGATTCTTTAATAGCTAAAAAATATAAGCAAAAGTAAGTATTACTTCTGCCCAAAGAAAATATTTCTAAACAAAAAAAAAAAAGTAGGAAAAAGTTGTGATATAACTGTATTGCTAATGAAATAGTTCAGAGTTGATATCAAATGGTGGTTCTTAGAATGTGTTTATCTTAGCATGAGACAATAATTTCACTTTTAAAATGAAAGCTGAGAGCCCTCTGAAATATTTGACTAATAAATACCAAGCGATATATTTGGAAGAGTTTTTAACAGGTTGTGGATTCAAGAATACCAAAGGATTAATTTTTTAAAATGTATTATTATGTTCAATTAGCCAGCATAGAGTACAGCATTAGTTTTTGGTATAGTGTTCAATGATTCATTAGCTGCATATAACACCCAGTGATTATCACTATACACACCCCCTTCCTTTTGTAACCCTCAGTTTGGTTCCCAGAGTCCAGAGTCTCTCACAGTTTGTCTCCATCTCTGATTTCTACCCATTCAGTTTTCTATCCCTTCCCCTGAGGTCCTCCATGCTATTCCTTATGTTCCACATATGAGTGGAACCACATGATAATTGTCTTTCTCTGCTTTACTTATCTCACTCAACATAATACCTTCCAGTTCCAACCATGTTGATGCAAATGGTGGGTATTCATCCTTTCTGATGGCTGAGTAATATTCCATTGTTTATATGAACCACATCTTCCCTGTCCATTCATCTGTTGAAGGACATCTTGGCTCCCTCCACAGTTTGGCTACTGTGGACATTGCTGCTATGAACATTGGGGTAGATGTCCCCTTCTTTTCACTACATCTTAATCTTTGGGGTAAATACCCAGTAGTGCAATTGCTGGGTTATAGGGTAGCTATTTTTAACATCTCAAGGAAACTCCACACTGTTTTCCAAAGAATTACTTTTTTAAAAATAATGCAAGAAAAGTATAGTCAAACAAAGCAACTGTTCCTAAAGCAAGGGGCAGCAAGAGGCAGGGTCTAAGAAGACAAGATAATTATTTAATTGTTATTTTGAAGAGATAGAACTAGTCATATTTTCAGTAGGACAGTCAAGTAGCAAAGGGCCCTATAGGAGCTGATAAAACGGAGTCTAAGCAATTTCTACAAAAAGCTCCATAGGGAATCCTATCACAATAGATGGATAGTAAAGATATGGAGGACAAAGTGGTAAATACCAGTCAGAGTTCAGAGATATTGCTATCAAAATAAAAATATAACAGAATATAACTTACACTATAATTTGCAGAAAAGAAAATTCTGGTCTATTGCCTGATCACCTTGTGTGAATATTATTTTTAGAGTCCCTTATTTTCCCTGAGAGAAAAATAAGTACAAACCAGGTGCGTTTTCACCATAACCCTCAATTTATGGTCAAAATGAACAGTCGAACATAGAAATCTTAAGTGACAGCTGGGAGACAATAAAACAAAGTTTCTCAACAAGTGAAAGATTATTTTTCTTATGATCCTTTAAAGTACCTGAAGAAGGATTGTTTTCTTATATAATGAAATAAAATTAGCATGATTTGAATATTAAGGATATTAGTTTGCCTCTAATCCCTAGAGTTTCAATCATGTCAATCCCAAAATAAGCACAACAGGAGAATCAGAATGGAGAAATGGAAATGACTTTCTGAATCTGCTCTATGTGCAAAGAACTGTGCTGATTTTAGTTATATGTTCTATTTCCCAGAAGTGCTTAGAACTTTAACTATATCTTACATGCATGCACTCTGAGAACCACAAAGATTAAGCAAATTGCTAGAGGTCAGTTTAAGTGCCAGAATACAAAGTTGAAAGCATACCTGTTTCACTCATTCCTTTTACCTCACACTGCTTTGTTCTATCTCACTAGAACCCGAAGTATCAACAAACCTACTAAGCCTTGCATGCTTGACTTTATTGTGGGGGATCAAGAAAATAGTCACTTATGAGACACAAGATCTACTTTTGCTGGATCAAACATTTTCTGGAATTCCTACTGTTTACATATGCATTTAGAATTGAAGGCCTCAGACAAAATGCAAATATTCTCAGATGAAAAAGACATCACAATAATTCCTCAGGCGCTGTGTGCCTTAGAAATCTAGGTAGCCTAAGGGAGTAGCTGAGGTTAAGACCTAGGGGCCCTTCCATCTATTTCCATTGTTTCCTAGCGACAGGTGTTCAGGGAGTGGTTATAGTTTTCTAAAATGTAAACATTTCCCAGCACTTCTTAATAGTAGCTCTGAAAATTAACATTTGATAAAATATTTTTGAGAAACACTATGATTTGATATAGTAAACCATAGTTCAAGCTCCTATTACTGAAGGATAGATTTTGGTTTGTTATATATATTAGTTCAGTTAATAGATGTAAGTTATGGTCTTACTCTATATCAGGCATTTTGGCATCTTCTGCGACCATGTAAATGAAAACAGTTTGTCTTTGGAACCTGCGCTTAAGAACATTAAACCTGTTGGGGAGAAAGACTTTTTTGCACTCCAATCAAACTAGCCTTGCTTCAATTCCAGGAACATGCCATTTCCCTAAAGCCACCTCCTCTAATTATTGGCATTTGATATTTGCCCCACTCCCACTTCCCCTCACCTAAGTAAAACTATTCATCCTTAAAATTCTACCTAAAATATTACTTTTTTTTCATCATGTTAGGTTAGTCACCACAAACAAACAAAAAAAATCACTTTTTTT
Organism: Mustela erminea; assembly: GCF_009829155.1. Classification (NCBI taxonomy): domain Eukaryota; kingdom Metazoa; phylum Chordata; class Mammalia; order Carnivora; family Mustelidae; genus Mustela; species Mustela erminea. The sequence continues at coordinate 42,218,860 of NC_045626.1, forward strand.
TTTTAAGATTTTATTTATTTATTTGTCATAGAGAGAGAAGCAAGAGCGAGCACAAGCAGACAGAGTGGCAGGCAGAGGCAGAGGGAGAAGCAGTCTCCCTGCCAAGCAAGGAGCCCGATGTGGAACTCCATTCCAGGACGCTGGGATCATGACCTGAGCCGAAGGCAGCCGCTTAACCAAAATAACCTGAGCCACCCAGGCGTCCCAAAAATATCACTTTTTAAGAGCAGACTCTTTTCTGGTCTATGTCAGAGAATGGAGAACTCAAACTTTTTGATAGGGTAGAAGACTTCAAAATGGGAAATGCCATTGTAGCCATTGAGAACAGCATATGTCCACTTATGGATATGCTAGCTCTTTGATTTGCTGGAAGTTTATCTAAGCAACAGGAAACAATGTCAGTGATTTCTAACCATATGCCTCATAGTCATCTTTGCATTTTTAATCAAAATAAGAGTATTTAAGCCTCACCATCAGAAATAGTGATTTTAAATCCCACTTCTTATGTCATCTCCCCATGAAGACTTCTTGATCCCTCCATCCTCTGTCACTGAAGATAAAACTCATGAGCACAGAAATCTTCTGTCTAGGTCTGTTCTATATCCAAATGCTTATAACAATACCCAGAAGACTTTCTCAATAAATAATTGGTTGAGAAAATGAGTGCTTCTTTTAATCCCCCACAGTACTTATATAAGCTCATAATAGTCTAAGAATTATTTACAACTGTGTTTCTCCTATAAGTGTGGGTTTCTTGAGGACACAGACAGCATGCTCCAGTCACTTTCACATACTAATTAAACAGAATAATATGTATGTGCATGAGTCATGTTTGTTAAGGACACAATCCTACTTGCTTATTAGGGAAGCATGACATGCAGAGGATGGATTTGAGGAACTAGAAACTGGAGACTCAGAGCAGTAAAAACAAAATTAGAATAGTTGGAAAAAATGATGTGTGCATGAAATATATTAGCAGTAAAAAGAAGGGATAAGAGAAGGGTATAGTTTATGATTCTTTTGATGTTTGATTGAATATAGATAAAGCAAGGAAAATGAATTAATAAATATTTTAAACAATTTACAATTTTCTAACATAGGAAACATGGGTGTCATTAGGCAAAAAAATCAAGAGGAAAATCTAGTTTGCAACAACAACAAAGGTGGTACTAAACAGAATTGGAAGCAGAGGTGGGATATGCAGGTGATTATAGATGTAGGCAATGGGAAAAATGGAGTCTAAACACATTTCTCCAGAAAGAGGACTGAGTTAGATTATAAAATATTTGAATAAAGGGAGCATAGTGGCAGAGTAAAGCAATATACAATTTCAGACACAGAGAAGTATACAATTAATGCAAGCGATGGAAGAGTGAAAACCATTGTACGAAATTTAGTTTCAAGGAAAAGAAGTCATCAGCAAACTCAAAGAAACCAGTTGACTGGATTTGACAAGTAGATAATCTTGAGGACTAAGCTTGGAAGAGAGAGAGAAAAATTTTAATCCAGTTTAGTCATGTTTGCAATATTTCAAGGGCTGTGTTAGTGTATGTAAGTACAAAAAGATATAAAATACCATTCTTGTCCTGGGGGCATTTAGCATGAGCAAATTTGGCATATGTAGAAAAGTGTGGGAGAAAAATGCTGGCAAAGCAATTTGGAGTAGTCATTTGATGCCTTCTCCTCTGAAAAATAGACTGCAACTTGGAAGCTTCAACATCACTTACATCCTAGGAGGTATTAGGAATTTTAGAATGATTGTTTCTAACCTTCATTTCTTTTCCTTACCTAACCACTATGGCTAGTACTTCCAGTACCATGTTGAAGAAAGGTGGCACAAGTAGGCACACTTGTGTTGCTCTTAATCTTAGAGGAAAAGCTTTCAGCTTTTCAACATTGAGTATGATGTTAGCTGTGAGCTTATCATATGTGGCTTTTGTTGTGTTGAAGTGTGATCCCTCTCTTCTACTTTGTGGATAGTTTCTTTTTTTTTTTTTATCATAAGTGGAAGTTGAATATTGTTAAGTGCTTTTTTCCACATCTACTGAGATGATCCTATGATTTTTATTCTTTATTTTTTAAATACGATGAATCACATTTGATATTTAGATTGATTTGTAGATGTTGAACCATCCTTGCATCCCTGGAAAAAAACCCTCTTGATTATGGTTTATTATTCATTTAATGTATTGTTGAACTTGGTTTGTTAACATTTCTGTTGAGGATTTTTATATCTATATTCATCAGTTCCTATTCATTGCCCTATAATTTATTATTATTTTTTTTATAATGCCTTTGCCTGGTTTTGGTGTCATGGTAATTTTGGCCTTGTAAAATGTGTTTGGAAATATTTTCTCCTCTTTATACAACATTTTATATAAATTTTTAAACATTACTGAGGGTAAAATTCTACATATACAGCAAAACAAAGCTGAATAAATATTTCATGGGGTTTTCAAAAGTGAAAAATTCCATTTCTAAACAGAACAATATAAATTTTACAAAATGGTATATTTTACTTCATATATACAAACAGAAAAATATGATTTCTAATTTCATTTCCATGGATATGGTAAGTTCTGATACACTTAGAAAATAGATAATATTTATGAATATAACATATTCCTACTATTAAGTAGAATATGTTACTATAGTTGTGGATAATTGATAACATTAAACCCACAAAAACAAACAAACAAAACCCTGACATAATAGATGATAACTGTTTTTTAGCTAACAGATTTTTCCCATTTCAAGAGAGGAAATATTCAAAGGAAACTTCTTAGAGATTAACAAATATATATATGTACATATATATAATATTCTCTAATATAACCTACCAGCTGAAATTTCTAATATCCAAAATGTCCTTTTCCATTTTTTTTTTGTAAAAAACTTATTCTACAAAAGATACCTTGCTGTGTCTATTACAGCTTAACATCTGCACACTCTTAGGTTTATATTCAGTAGATATGTATTTTTATGTTACCAAAAGTCTTGTATAAGAATGTTTAGAGCAGCACTATTCAACAATCCAAATATCTATTAATAATAGAATGAATTAAAAATTGCGGCATATTTGTACAATGGAATACCATAGATCAATGAAAATAAACAAACTATAACAGCAAATATGAATGAATCAGAAAAGCACTTATTTGTTTATTTATTTATTTATATTTAATTTTATTTTTTTGTCAGGATAGGTTGTAAGATTGTCTGTAGAGAGCCAGATTTTGAGTAATTTCATTGGCTGGGAAGGGTTTGCTTGCCACTATGAAGCTAGTGAAGTTTTTTTAACCCTTTTTTGTTTTTAAATTGAGGTATAACTGACAAAACATTGTATTAGTTTTAAGTGTACAAAGTAATGATTTGATATTTGTATATATTGAAAAGCGATTACTATAATAACTCTAGTTAACATCCATTGCCATACATAGTGACAAATGTTTTTTCATTTTGTTATGAGAACTTTCAGGATCCATTCTCTTAGCTCCTTTCAAATATGCAATAGAGTATTATTAACTGTAGTCACTATGCTGTTCATTATATCTCCATTACATTAATTTTGTAACTGGAAGCTTATACCAACAAAAACAATTTATTGAGTGAAAGAAGCCAAACTCAACAGAGTACATACTGATTTATCCCATCTATATAAAGTTCACATAGAAATAAAAGTAATTTATAGTACTCACTAATCAGATTATTTACTACACTTCAGGAAGTGATAACTGGAGGAAGATACATGGGGCTTCTGGGCTACCGGTAGTATTCTGTATCTTGATCTGGGTGCTGTTTACAATGCACCCAGTTTGTGAAAATTCATCAAGCTGTACACTTGTGATGTACACATCTTTATGTAATACTTAAATAAAAAGTTTAACATGATATGTTTGGGGTAACTGTGAAAAAAATAAATATATTTTTTAGTCGTTTAGCCAGGAGATCCTATTTCTAAATGATTTTCTACCTCTTTAGCTACACTGTGACTAAATCTCCACCATCCTTGTGGGGCTGGGAGGGTCATCTCAGCACTGTTGCTATACCATTTGAATGCCTAATTTCAGAGGATTTTCCAAAATGATTTATGTATACAACCATAGTCACTGTTTGTTAATAAGAATGCTTATGGAAGAAGATAAATTTAGGTGTTTTGGTGACCAGATTGTGAGCCCAGATGAGGCTCATTGGATATTTACTCATGGCTCCCCAGAAGCATATGAAAACCAAGTTTTTTTGACCTTCTCAGGATGAGATAGATTTGATTTTATTTACTCTCTTCTATTTTCTGCAGCAAAGCATTATTCTAATAGAACAGCAAATCTAAATTTACTGAGTTAAATTTTGTATGAGTTTTCTTCTTCTGGATGACAAGAAAAATGTTTTGCTTAGGGAAAAAAGAAAAAAAAAAAAAAAGGCCAGAGCATTATGTCTGCTGTAAATTAAAAAAAAAAAAAAAATTGTGTTTTTAAAAATGTGACAGCAAACTATAAACTGAAAAAACAACAGGCTTGCATGGTGGGAGGTGCCATATGGAAAGAATGAGTCAGTCAATCTGTCAACAGACATTTGTTGAGCATCTACTTTGAGTCAACCCACATTCTAGCAGTGAGAATATAGTGGCAAACAAAACAAATGTGACACCTACCCTCATGGGGCTTGCAGTAGAAGAAATATAGCCAGTTAATCAAAAATATTGGTTGTAATGAAGAATCATTATAATCACAGACAAAATCTAAGTATTTTATTTTATCCTTTGTACACATAAAACATTTTAAATAATATTCAGCTCTTATTTTTTCTTATTATAGATCCATGTATTAGAGTTCTATGTTTTGTCATTAAGCACAACCATAAAATTACTTATGACATCCAGATTCATTTTCTTTAAATAGAGCAGGAACTTCACAACACTCTTGAAATGGCCCGAATGAAAATCCCTCTCTTAATCATTTTTCTTTGGTCTTTCAATTGTCCATACTACACTTAAACTAATTCTCATAAAAACAACTCTAGTTTTACACTGATGTTTGATAGGCTTATAAACAAATAAGTTAAATTATTAGAAGAAAAAACAATGCACATAAACAGGTCTGCAAAAGAAGAGAAGAGAATACAATTGATTCTTCATAAACATATGATCCAACTGATGGAAGGAAATGTTCACGGATGTTTAAGAACATTGCCTGTGAGTGCTGGACATTCAGTATCCTGTAAGCACATTTTAATTAACAGAAGATAAATTTCAGTGTTTTGGTGGTTAGACCGATTCGTGAACTAAGTTGTTTAAATAGGTGTAGGTTGGAAGAACTACTAAAACTGTGGTGTTTAACAAGGGAGCCTCCAGCCTTGTGTAGCCCTTGAACTTTTGAAATGCCTCTAGCCCAAACTGAAATGCACTGGGAATGCAAAAAACACTAGATTTGGGGGTACATTTTTTGTATTGAAAAAGGTAAAATGGCCTCATTAACTTTCTACTTATTACATGTTGAAATAAGTAATAATATAATATTTTGATTAAATTGAATTAAGTAAAATACTTTTGAAATTAATTTTATCTCTTTCTTTTGTTCATTTTAAAGTGACCACCAAAAAATAATAAATCACCTGTGGTTGACATTTATGGTTCTCAACATATTATATAGGGTCAGAGTTGTCATAATGTGTGTATTTGCATGTGAATATATATAAAATTTATAAATAAGAAGTAACTGAAGAACAAAATGTGTTAAGAAATGTGCTCAACCCTACATATAGTGGTAGGAGGAGAGAGAAGTGGAAAATGAGGCTGCAGATCCCAGAGGCTGTCCTCTGAAGCCCTACCCATGCTACCTCCTATTAACACATTCTTAACACTAATACAGGTTTTTATGTGTTCAAGAGAACGACAGTTCTAAACAGGCATGTTAAACTAGACCTGTTGAAAAGATGTAAAGTATAGAGTTTGAGAAAATGAAAGAGGAAAAATGTAATACACTTAGAATAGCAACATCAGGGAGCTGAACTCCCCCTAGCGCCCAAAGGGCAGAGTTGTTTCCAGAACCAAGAGAAGTCAAGAGCAGAAGAATATATATATCCGAACTTCACTCTCCTGCTGTCCCCTGATCTTCTGCTAGTGTCTCCCATTGATGAAGACCAATAGGAAGCCCAAGAACAAGTGCACCGTTAAGCAAGCCATACGGATTAGCTTCACAGACTACAGAGGACAGTGCAGAGTGAAGGGTAGATCTAAGCAGACAAATGAAATAATTGCACTCCAATTGGATTATGAGTTTATTTCTAACCATAATCTTCGTGGATGGATATACTTTCAACGCAATAAAAGACAATCACAAATGTTATTGCATCTAAATTTTGTGTACACTCAAATGGAACTATTTTTTTTTTAAGGGAGAGGCAGTAAATACAGTGTGACAGTAGCTTAAAGTACTAGACTGAAAAATAATATATAAATTTTGGACTCAGATCCACAGCTCAATAAAATCTCTTTCTTGTTTGCATGTTTTAAAGATTTATTTTATAAAGCAACAAAAATATTCCCCCAACTATATAACAGGGTTGTTGTAAGGGTCAACATTTCATTACTTGAAAGGTACAAAACTAGGCAGTACTATAAGACAGATGTCAGTTTGGGGTAGGGACCCTTAAGATTAGAAAGAATATACTCTAATGCTTTATCTAAACTGAAAAATCCAAAGCTCTCCCCAAGGTTGCTGAAAATATACAAGGGTTTTGTTCTTTTAGGCACAACCCTTCTTAGCCTAAGCTCTAGACATGGGTTATGAATTGTCTAATTGATCAACATTCTTTTTTTTCTGTATTACAGTGTGAAATAAAATATCTTTCTCAGTTTTAATTAAAAAATAAAATCCCACTTGAAATGAGATTTGTGGATCAAACAGGCTTGGCTTTCAGTTTGAAGGATAAATTCAGCTTACCAATGTAAATATAGTGCATTGTTATCATAAATATAACTTTGGGCATGTTACTAACTTTTATCTCTTAATGATTTCATCTATGAAAATGAGTTGGCTAGAAGAGTTTTATATTTTTGAGAGTATTACCTAAAAATAACAATATAAACATAACAATTATAAGACAACAAGTTTGTTTGATCAAACATTTTTCTTTTCTAGAGGTTATGTTAGTGTTAAGTAGCCACACTAATAAATTTGCTCAATAATGAAATTATTTCATTATTATTATAGAGGTAATTTCTGAAGTTTATAAAAACTCTAACCTTCAAACTACCCTCCATATTAAAATCAAACTTTTTTTCTAAATCTGAAATAGGATATGTTAGTAGTTTCCAACTACAAAATTCCTCAATAGCTCTTTCATGTCCAAAAGTAAAGTTCAAATTATAACATGATACCTCTTGCTTACCTTTCTGGTTTTCTCTCTCTCTCTCCCCTACCTTCTCCCAACATCCTCACTATTCATACTCCTGTCATATGAAACCCCTTTGAGACATGTTTCTTCCCAGAAACCCACATGCATCCACTACTGTCATTATCAATACCAAGGCTGGATTGGAATTATTTGTCCATTGTATGCTTTTCTATAGTTAATATAAAATAACTCTATAAATCTACTTTAATTCCCTATTAATGTCTGTCTACTCACCTCTCTTCCCACTAGAATTTTTGACATTTTAGGATGGAAATTGTTTCTTTGTTTTGTTTTTTTTTTTTTTAAGATTTTATTTATTTATTTGACAGAGAGAGAGGACAAGCAGGCAGAGAGGCAGGCACAGAGAGAGGAGGAAGCAGGCTCCCTGCTGAGCAGAGAGCCGGATGCGGGGCTCGATCCCAGGACCCTGAGATCATGACCTGAGCTGAAGGCAGCGGCTTAACCCACTGAGCCACTCAGGCGCCCCAGGATGGAAATTGTTTCTTAATCATCTTTATATCTCCAATACCAGACAAATAAATGAAATATAATAGCATGTGAAACACTAGGCATTGACAGGAAAAGTAAAATCATTCATAGTAAATATGAAAATTGGCTAGATTAAATAGATAAACAAAAGAAGAAATTCCAAGACAAGAACAAAAGGAAAATTCATATTGAAATCAAGTTCAAGAGCTATTTCTTAGGGACAGAGATAACAACAAAGTTATTGAAATGTAGGATGACAATCAAGAAGTAAATTACAATAAATTCTGAAGAAATGAAGCTAGGAATGAAAGAGTCCTACTAAGTATAATTTAGTTTTTCTTTGGTCAAGCTCTTCTCCTTTGTCAGAATATATAAAAGAATATTTATATATTTTATGGTCATGCATACCAAATGAGTTATTATACATCAATTGAGCACAGATGCTTTTTCCATACCCACAATATCTAAGCTACCCCAAGGACCATTTATAAAGGCATAATTGTTCTAAGAGCGGATCATATACTTTAACCTAGCATAAATGAAGTTAAATGGTAAATATGCATTGCAAGATGATTTTGGAAGACCTCTGTCAAAAAAAAATTGTACTGGCCAGAGTTAAATAGGCAAGGAGGACTTTATTTATTAAGATTATTGCAATAAGGAAGAGAGATTAAATTCAACTCCCTGGAAACAAAGGGCAAGAGATTTTCCTAAATTTGAGGTGAGCTGGAGGAAAATTTATGGAGGGCATCAAGGGAGGGATTGGTCAATGATATTAGACCATCTGTGTTTGCTAATTGGCACTTATCAAAGTTAGGCTCCTATCCTCCCACAAAGACTGGCATATAGCATGCTATCTTTCTTAATGATTATGTTTGAAAGGGATGGCTCTTGGGTCCTTGAGAAAGACATTCCTGGGTATTAAATCTGGCAGGAGGTTGGGAGAAGATTTACATCTCAAAAGGGCGGAGAAAAAATTTACAATTGCAAATTTTCTGAAGTAAATGCTCTAAGTGAAGGAAAGTCAGGGGCCTAGCATCAGAAAGAAACCTGTCTGAAATGTAGTGAAGCTGAGGGGAATTTTAAAGCTGTTTGGTCACTCAGGATTAGGGCTTTTAACACGGGAAACTCTCCTGAAAGAAATGGTATAAGAGGTAACCCACTTTGTCAGCTTCTTGGTCTTTGCTCCATTATTTCCTCCATTAAGAACAGGTGTCAGGAGAAAAGGGACCGGGATATACCTCTTCCAGTATCTCTACAGATAACCTTTTTTATGGTGTGGTGTTGCCTGATGCATAGATAAAATAGGTGTGTTTGATAGAAAGCAATTTTCTCTCTCCTATCAAACATATATGCCTGAGTCATCCGAATCGCAAACATTTACTAAATGCTTCCCATAATTTAAGCATTTCCTTAGAGTAACTCAAACTCTTAAAATGTCACAGAAATATATTATTATATCCACTTTACCTATGAAGATGGTGAGATTTAGAAAGTGCTCAGTCCCATGATAGATAAAGATGGTATCAATCATGGTCTGATATTACCAGACATCCTAATGCATTATGAGTTTTTGAGGAAACTCGTATTCTAACAATAGAACTATTCCTTCATTTTTTTCCATACTGAAACTAATTTGGTACTGTTATGCCCCAATGATGGGTCTGTGATTAAAGGAGCGAGACTGATACAAAGCGAAGGTCAAGCAATTTACCCTAGTAGACATTTGAGCCAGCCTATTACACCCTAATTGGGATTGGTGCCCAAAAGGCTCCCAAAGGGCGGGGCCCATACTCCTTGGTAACCAGGGAGACAGTATGCATCCCCCCATTGATCAGATGTCTCCACCTGGCCTGACCCACCTTTGTATCTGGGCTTTGTTTCCTGAAGCTGGTTTATGGGACTTGTCTCCAAGTAAATCCCCTGGATCAAGGGGAGCAGGGACAGTTTCTAAATAGGTCCTTACAGTACCAGTATTTTTCTATGTATAAAAAGATATAATTGGAGTTAGAAAAATAGTATATCTAATCTCTCCATATCCCACTGATACATAGATGACTATCATCTATTAATTAAAAGGTTGAAATAGCAAAAAAAAAAAAAAAAAAAAAAAAGATAAATACCCCAAAATAAATTTAACAAAAATGAGAAAAATTTGTATGAGGAAAAATGTGTAACACTACCAAAAGACAGAAAAGTAGATTTAAACAAATGGAAAGCCCACTCTTGCCTTGGTTAGACATACTATCAAGATGTCAGCTCTCCCCAAGTTAATTTAAAAATGTGAAATCATCCTAATAAAAATACCTAGGAGCTTTGTTATGGAGATAGGACTGTTGACACACCATAATACTCCCCCCCCACCCCCCCAAAAAAAAACCACTGGGAAAGGAAAGCTATAGCAGAAAGGTGAGAATTAATTGTACAAGAAATGAGAAAACTTTTTAAAGCTGCTGTAATTGAAAGAGTGTGTACTAGCCCAGGAAAAGACAGAGCAATAATGAAACAGATAAGAAAGTCCAGAAACAGACAAAATTGCTCAGAGAAGGGGTGCCTGGGTGGCTCAGTCAGTTAAGCATCTGCCTTCAGCTCAGGTCATGATCCCAGGGCTCTGGGATGAGCCCCCCAATAGGCCTCCTGCTCAGTGGGGAACCTACTTTTCCCTCTGCCTCTGCCCCTCTCCCCTGGGAACAAAGGTGCGCTCTCTTCTTTCTCTCAAATAAAGAAATAAAATCTTAAAAAAAAAGAAAAAAGAAAAAAGAAAAAAAAACTGCTCTGAGAAATCTAGTTTATGAGAAAGGTTGAATCAAGGATTAATGGAGTAAAGTTTGTTTTTTGTTTTTTGTTTTTGTTTTTTGTTTATTTAAATAATGTTGGTTCTATGGTTTGACCATTTGGAAAAGATAATATTAAATCAGTGGCTCACAACATAATGACAACTCTAAACAAATCAGATATCCAAATATTTTTAAAAATCTAAGTCATAAGAGAAAAAGAATGAATTCCTATTTAAGAAAATGAGAAAGTGTCTTAACTTCAGTGATAAATTTATTTATTTATTTTTAAGATTTTATTTATTTATTTGACAGACAGAGATCACAAGTAGGCAAAGAGGCAGGCAGAGAGAGAGAGAAGGAAGCAGGCTCCCTGCTGAACAAAGACTCCCATGTGGGGCTTGATTCCAGGACCCTGAGATCATGACGGGAGCAGAAGGCAGAGGCTTTAACTCACTGAGCCACCCAGGTCCCCCAATTATAAATTTAAATGTAACAAAAGATTAACACATTTAACAATGTTTTTAGAAAAGTCATGGCCAAAAACCACCATTTTTTTACCACAATAAAAATTTTTTAAAAATAATAATAAGGAAAGTCACATGACAGATGACAAAGTGGGAGAAAATATTTGTCACATATATCATAGAAAAAGAGCTAATATCCCTAGTATGCAAAGACCTTTTAACAACTGAGGGGAAAATCTCAAGAATATTACAAGAAAAAAAAAAGAATAAAATACATGAATAATTTAGACACACATATATTACTTAATATAAAGTTTAGACAAAAAAATTAAACATAAAATTATGTTCACCTTCACTCACAGTGAGAAAAATGCAAAATAAAATCACACGGATTTATGATTTCTTACCTATCAAACCAGCAAAATTTTAAAAACTTAATATATCTAAGCAAGACTGTGGGAAGACAGCCATTCTTGTACATAGTTGCTAGTGAGAATTCAGAAAACACAAAATGGTTCAAGCTCAGTGGAAGGGAATGTGTCAATATCTTAGAAAGTTACATCTGCGATCCCACTCCTAAGAACTGACCCTGAAAATACATTTCCAACAGCATAAAAATTATGCATGAAGGCTATTCACTACAGCATTTTTTAATAATTGCAAAATATTGGAAGATACCTAGCTGTGTAAGTGTAAGAAATTGATTCAGTAAACAATGGTACCATATACAATGTCATATTACGTTGCTGTTAAAAAAATGAAAAAAGGAAAAAGAAAAGGAGGCACTCTATGAATTTATAATGAAGTGATTTCTAAGAGATATTAAGTGCCAGGAGCATACTGCAAAGAAAATACATAATGCTTTATCTTTTATGTACCTTTTATGTAAAAAGAAAAAGAATGCATGTATCTACTTAAGTTTTCAAAAAGAAATCCCAAAAGTATAGGTAGACAATAAAATTTTGTTACTTCAACAGAAGAAGGGAGCGTGATAAGGCGGAAAGGTTGTGGAACGGAAGAGTGTGTCTTTGAATATAACTTTTTGTATTGTGCTGACTTTTGAAAACATGTCACCATTGTATCCACTCAAAAAAAAAAAAAATGGCCTTTTTAAGATTCAGTTATAGTACTGACAACACCTTTCAACAACACTTATTGTCTAGGTGGCAACACTTCCCCATAACACGTTTTTATACTTGTGAGGTCAGTTCTATGCCATTATTATGTCCTCCAGAAATCCCTAAATCAGCAACCAAGATAATGCGCTGTTTCTTCCATAGACAAGGTTTACCATCTGGGGATCAAGGGATTAAAAATGGGTGTGTCTTTTCTCACTGTGTATATATCTTTTATAATAAGATTAGCTTCTTACTGGGTAACTTTAGGTTCTGCTAATCTTGAAGTATTGTTTCCCATGGGGCAGGGAAATGCTTTCTTAGGGGACTCAACAACTGTTCCATGTGACTGAAATCTGAGACTGTACTTGGCCACTTCGGGATCCATAGGCTAGAGAAACAACCGGTGAAGAAGGGGATTAGTCATTCTAGTTAGAGTGAAGAAGGGGATTAGTCATTCTAGTTAGAGTGATTGAACCTGCAGATTAAATGGGAATTGAATGGATTTTACAGGGTGGAGAAAAGGAAGTATGTATCTGGAATGCAAGTGACCCTCCAGTCATTTAGTGTTCTTGTATGCTGTGATTAAAGTCAGTGGAGAAGTCAAACAACTCAATACCAATGGATCTGCTAACATTCCAGATTTTGGGGGGAATGAAGATTTGGCTAACCTCACCAGTCAAAAACTGTGATGTACAAAGTAGCTTGCTGAGAACAGACAGAATATGGAAAATCATGTGTTATAGGAAAAGATATTTATAAATATTACCACCTGACCAGCTCTACACAAGGATTGTAATAATTATGGGTCTTTATTCCATATTTTGGTATAATTCTTGGGTGTATATTAATTTGTTTTCTCCATTCTCATTCCTCTATCATCTAACACACTATTCATTGAGAGAAGTTCACTTGATATCTCATAATTAAAGTCCCAGGAACACATCAAAGGAGAATGTATTTCACCTAGAAGAGAAACGAACTTAACTCAAACATGGAGACACTCCTATTTTGTGAAGAGGATTACAATGTTTTTGCTATATAAGGAGTAACAGCATTAATTAGGCAGAAGCCTTTTTTTTTTAACTGTCTCTTGGAAGTTGGTTAAAAGGGGTAAATGCAGTTGCCAAATTGAGAAAAGGTGGTTGTGGTAGCTTATATAGTGTCAGATTAGCTCAGCTGGAGCTATATTCTTCAGAATTCCCTCCAATGCTTAGGTCTGAATTAACATGGGCCCTAAGAGACTTTTCCCACCAGCCTGGGAAGGCAAAATAAAGGAGAGGCTATATTCTTTTTTACGCTTAGGTGGTCACTGCTGTACATCATACATTTTGTCAATCTGTTGCTCCTGATTGACTTGGGAGTGATAACTAGGTGACTCCTCCACTTGTTTTTTTTGTTTTTTATTTATTTATTTATTTATTTGACAGAGATCACAAGTAGGCAGAGAGGCAGGCAGAGAGAGAGGGAGGGGGAAGCAGGCTCCCCGCTGAGCAGAGAGCCCCATGCGGGACTCCATCCTAGGACCCTGGGATCATGACCTGAGCCAAAGGCAGAGGCCTTAACCCACTGAGCCACCCAGGGACCCCGACTCCTCCACTTCTTCTTCTTCTTTTTTTTTTTTTTTTTTTAAGATTTCACTCATTTGACAGAGATCACAAGCAGACAGAGAGGCAGGCAGAAAAAGAGGAGGAAGCAGGCTCCCTGAGGAGCAGAGAGCCCAATGCGGGGCTCGACCCCAGAACCCCGGGATCATGACCTGAGCGGAAGGCAGAGGCTTTAACCCACTAAGCCACCCAGGCGCCCCGGCCCCCCCCCCCCCCCCGACTCCTCCACTTCTTAAGATGCGCTGTAGCCTCACCAACTCTGGGAGCTCAGCTCTATAAGGAAGTGCGCCAAAGCAGTTTGGCAACTGCATCCTGGAAGTTGTAGGCTTGGAGGAAGTAAAAAAGCCATGTAGATTCCATTCTGTCCCTAGGAATTTCACTTCAGCCTCGCAGGTTGCAGCTTTTCCTCGCTTTCACTTCACACCCATCTTGCCTTTCTCAGCCCGCCCTGTGGATTGCGGTCTGTGGCACCAGGCAGAAATAGCCTATAATATATAATAAATATATAATATATAATATATATAGCTTATAATTACAGCCTATAATATATGTTATAATAATTTATAATAATTTATATATATTATAATAATTTATATATATTATAATAATTTATAATATAGTATATAATAATACTGTTCAACAGGTCTTACAAACACATAAGATAACATCCCCAAAAGTAATGGTTCTGCTTCTCTGATCAAAGGTATTGACAGTTACCTGCATGACACGTAAGAGAATGGGGTTGAAGGGATCTAGGAAAGGGTGGCACCTCTCTGAATCTATCTTTTTATACAGCTTTCATAATGGAAGCATGGAGATACTCTATATCGTTAAAATAGGAAGATAATCCAACAACGATGGGAAGAGCAGAAGTAAAACTAAAACTGAAAACAACCTGAAGCAAATCTAGCCAATTATATTTCAAATTAAAATTAAAATTAAATTAAACTGGAGGAGAAGGAAAAGAAATACAGCAATAATCCAAGTAATTTATGAACATGGAATTGGATGTACATTCTCAGTCTTTGGCTATGTGGGGAGAACTCTTAGCAGATTTGTTTTCTGAAGAGGAAATATGGGCAAATCAATTATGAATATATTTTAGATGTTTCATAGCATTGACAAATGCTAGAAGTTAGGATTCTTCACATGGAAAGAGAGACTTAAATATATGGAAAGGAGGAGGACAAAGGAGTACTCTCATTCAGATGTATTGCAGTTGGAGATATTGGTATAAAATCATGATTTCTAAAATGTATATGTGTATGTATATGGTTATGCTAATTATATGCATATGTCTGCTCTGTCTGCTGAAAGGACTTGGGGAAAAAAAAATCTAAATGAACACAACTAAAGCCCAGGTCATAGTCTCTAGTGCCGCTCCCCACTAAATGGAACCTGCACCACTGAGATAAATAGCTAAGTGATTCCAGGGCTGGGAAGGAATACTCACAAGAGGATCCTGGAATATCTTGCCATGCCAGGAAGCCAAAAAGTGCCCCTCCAAATTAATAGGCATGTCCCAAGAATTTAGGAGTCAGCTTCTAGGACAATTTGAAGACCAAAATAATTATTATTTTATTATAATATAGTGATGAATTATTGATATTGGAAAAAAAAAATCCATGTGTCCCTACTGATAATAAACAGGCAAATAGGTGGGGGAAGTTAGAGAGGTTTTACCAATAATAGAGTACCAAGTAATGAAAGTGATGGGAGTTTTAGAGGTAGAAAACCAGTATTTTGTGACTATCAGAATAGACTGATTTAAGCAAGAAAAGTAATGAAAGTAATGAGAGTTTTAGAGGTAGAAAACCAGTATTTTGTGACTATCAGAATAGACTGATTTAAGCAAGAAAACAATCGCACTTGAGGACCAGGATATTTGTGTTGCTTTAAAGTGTCAATACCAGGTTATTTATTAATTATAAGGAAAAAATATGTAACTACCAGTGGAGAAATCAACTATTTGACTCAGTAATTCAAATTAAAAGCATCAGTGAGGGACATCTAGATATCTGCTGTCTCCAGATGTAACAATCTAAGAAAGACATAATAGCACCTGGTGTTTTGGCTGGGAATGCAGAACCTGAACCAAATATGCATACACACCAGTCGGATCCAAAAGAAGGGTTTTCATATTTTAAAAACTATTCTTCAAAATCTCAATCTCCAAAGACAAAGAAAGACTGTAGAAATGTTCCAAATAAATGGAGACTCAAGAGACTGACCCTGACAAGTAAACACAATATTTGATTCTATATGGGATCTTGTACGGTGTGGGGGGTTGGGAGGAGACTTCTACTTAAAGGGCAATTGATTCAACTGGCAAAACTGGAATATGAGTAGTAGATGAGCTAAAAGCCCTTGCTCAATTTTATATTTATTGCCTCTTATAATTGTATTGAAGTCACGTAAAAGAAATTTGTTTAAAAAAGAAATGATGGAAAGGGGTATGATGATTGTAATGTCCTCTCTAAGGAGTCACAAAAATATAGCGTGTATGTTTGTGTGTGTGGATGTGTCTACAACGCGAGGGAGAGCAAAGAAGGAAGCAAAAGAGGTAACATGTTAACAACCGTTGCACCTGGCACTCTCCGCGCTATTCTTACTTTTGCACATATTTTTGACTTTAAAATTACTTCCAAATAAAACAGTCATTTTTGTTTTTATTTTGTTTCGTTCTGGCGTACTTGAAATTACCCAATGGTGGTTGTTTAGAAGAGTACCTAAACAAAATCTGAAATGTCTTTTAATTCAATGACATCAATCTTACCCGAAGGCATAAGTTACAAGAAGCACACATAACTTATTTTAAAAAGAGGAGAATCGTAAGGTTTGTACATAATGAAAGCTGGATCAAGTGTTTCCTGTTTGTAATCGTTGATGCTTTATTAAAAGTTTCCTTTTTCCATTTTTTTTCTTTCCTCCTTTCTATTTCTTTTTCTTGAGACAGTTGAATCTGAAATACACAAGAAAACATGACCATGTTGTTTGTTTTTTCCCCAGAAATGTTGATTTATTTTTCACTTTTTTAATATAGTTCTGGCCAATTTCAAAAATAGATTCTCACTCAAACACCTTGCAAAAAAGGTTTTCTGATATTGGTGCTGAACTTGGTACTATTATAATCTCCGAATTCTTTTCACTGTGTGCCTGAGGCTAATACATCAAATCCTGTTTGGGAGTCATTCCCTAGTGTTGCTTGACTTTGAAACAAACTGAGTTGTCTGCAGATAAACGGGTGCTTAGGCAAGGCATTGGCTTAGTGCTAGAAAAGCTAGCCAACCCGTAATTCATAGTGACTAAAGCTATTTAAGAGTAAGGCATTGCCAACATAAGCTGCATGTTTTATGATAAACAGCTCAACTTAAAATTGTTTACTTTTCACATTGCAATGTTAGTAGCTATCTGAATGTGGGTTAAGCAATGTGCAATTTTCCTAAATGTCTATAAAAGTGAAAAAGAATCCTTGCACGTTTTTTACTGAAAGCCAATTTTGGCCAAAGCTTCTCTCTTTTCCTTAAGCCGTGGAATCGATGAAGTCAGACCTTTGCGTGTATGCTGCTCTCATTTTTTCTTTTGCCAAGCAAGACCATGGAGTCCTGATAAGAGATAGGGGAAGCTTTACCCTCCCTCCTCAGTGACTCTGTGAACACACACGCACCATGAGAAGGTCATTCATTGAGCAAGGGTACATCCCTCCTCCTCAACAGACAGATGAATCTTTCTGATCACCTCGAAGAACCACACTGTTTGGATAATAAAAATGATGGGGTTTTATCAATGTATAGGATTATGATAGTATTTTGCCCAGGAAAGTTTGAATAACCAATTTTTATCTACAGCCGATCATTCTTTTCTGCAAGGTTCCCGAGGGATGTATGCATACAAGCAAAATGTAACAAAGAAGCTTTTTACGTTTAGCTTTGGCCATAAACCCTGAAGTCGGATTCCAAGAAACTAAACTAAACATATGAAAGCCTACTTTATTTTAAAGATAGATACGTTAGTATGTTACTTATAACAAAAGAAGTATAAGACCTATTTTCTGGGGGTGCCTGGGTGGCTCAGTGTGTTGAGCTTCTGCCATCGGCTCCGGTCATGATCTCAGGGTCCTGGGATAGAGTACCGCATTGGGCTCTCTGCTCAGGAGGGAGCCTGCTTCCCCCTTTCTCTCTGCCTGCCTCTCTTCCTGCTTGTGATATCTCTCTCTCTCTGTGTCAAATAAATAAATAAATAAATAAATAAATAAATAAATAGAATTGATCTATTTTCTGATCCTTTTTTTCCCTCCTGTTTCCTGATCCATAAAACCAAATCCTGGTCTTTGAATTTTCCCCTTTAATGGAGCAAAGGTTTAAGGGACCACAACTCTCAAGCCCAGAAAAATATTGCTATATGTTTAGACTAAACAGACTTATTTACACCACCTATAAAATAAAATCCAAAGAGTAGCCTTGAATCCAATCAACGAGGTATGTTTTCCTTGTCTTTGGGCTTGGAATAAAATGTGATTGGAATGGACTTCCTTCTTCTGGTAACCAGCTAACCAAGTGGTATAGGAAAAAAATACTTATTTTTGTCTATGCCTGAGTTTATAAGACATAGAAGACTTCAGTACAAACCTGTGCCCTGGAGGCATTATGGTCTACTGAAATTCTAATAGGTTTGGGAAGAGTTCTGGATTCAAATTCTCCATTACTTACTGCCTGAGTAAATCTCAGGAATTATTCTAAACTTATTTCCCATGACTTAAAAATGTGGATAGTAATAGCATCTATTTCAAAGACTCAAATTCCAGGTACCAGACATGTACTGCATGCCAGGCCTTACTCAGAACATTGCAGATTCAAAGATAAATAAGATATAACTTCTTTCACTGAACGTTGTTTGTAGGGTAAACATTCATCTGAAACACTATTAAAGAAGAGGATGATTATTCTGAGCTTTGCCAGATTTGTAGGAATATGCAGAAGAATGTAAAATATTTATTTAAAATATTAAGCAGAAAGACAACCTAATGTATTCAAAGAACAATAAGGAATTTTATATTTACTAGAACAAAAAATGAAGGGCAAAGTTTAGAAGATAAAACAGGAAGTAAGAAAGGGTCAAACCATGAAAGATCACTATGTTGGCTTAAGAAGGTGATGGGTAACACCCACACATGTGCACACACACATGCACACACACCTAGATCAGAAAAATACAAGAGAACTCGGAAAGCCTGAAAATACTTTATTATTTCAATGCTTGCCTATTCCAGAAAGCTTTTTGGAAAGAAAAATTTAATCACTTTGACTTAGAAGCAATGAAGTTCATAGACAATTTAGCGTAATGGAGAACTGGAATTATAATTTTATGCATCACCTCAGCCCTGATTTTACTCATTTGGGGGCTCCCCTTATAGAGGTGCATTTCTGGTGTCCTGCTACTTTTTTATGCTGCCTAAGTACTAGAAGAAGAACAGGGGAGAGTTTGAGAGAAGTGGAATATTCACGGGTCAACGCATTGTAACAAATACACATAAACATGCAGTTTCCGACTCTATATTTATCTTAAGAGACGGTATCAAGTGATATCTGTTGTCACAATATCATAAAAAATATGCTAGTGCAGTTGAAAGCAGACTAGGGTGATGGTTAGTCCTCTCTGGAGAAGTTATATGTTAAACTGTAGCTGCCTATTTTGGAACATTGTTGCCAAGAGCTGAACGCTGAAAAAGCTAGAGCCAACTAAGGTGAGATATTCCATTCACAGGCAGTTTCAGCAATAAGGTGAAAATTCTTACAAGGACGAAGTCTTATGGTAAAAATGGGTCAGTGCTAGCCAACATTCATATGGAAGCAGATATACATTTTAGCTCTGGAAAAGAGGGTAAAGCACTAACCAGGGTTAAAAAGCTAACAGACCCCAGATGAAGGAAAAAGAAAGAGTGGTTATAAAAACTGAAATTGGGTAGGCTTGATAGGTTTGGGTCAGAAAAAGATCAGGATTAGAGAGATGGAGGTGCAGTCTTCCAGAAAGCAAACAGGATAATATCAGTCAAGATGATCTCTTGAGCACGCCTTTATGCATGTTTGCTCCTTAGGCTATATGTTCTGCTCTGTTTCCAGGGAAAATCTTTGTGACCTCTGACAATAGATGATATTTAAATCTTTGTGAACCCAGCTCTGTTCTCATGACCCCCAGATGATGAAGAGGATTGCTTTTTCCAACATGCAGAGATTATTTCTGCCCCTTAGCCAATCAGTCAGCGAATGTGTGTTGAGGATTCTGTAACACAGACATACCACCCGCTACAGTTGGAGCTAAAGGAATTAATAGATGCTTGTATCAATGCCCCTAGCCTGAGTTGCTTAGAATCCGGGGCAGAAGAAAAGTAGAAACAGGTTAAATAGCAAAAGGGGAAAAGAAAAATACTCCAAAACTATATTTCAAGTGTCACAAAGGAGTACATAATCAATGCCTGTGAAATCAGAGGGCAGCAAGATCACTTCGGATTCTACCTTGGAAATTTATAGTTCTATTTTAACTCCTTTCCGAATAGATTAATGGACTACAACAAAAAAGTGTATAACAATGTATAATGTATAAATGATGCATAATAATATAATGCAGTGCTTGTGTTATTTTTATATTAACAATTTTTATCTGACTCTGTTACCTTGAATGTAACTTCCATGTGTGATTAGCTGCCTAACACAACGCCAAGAAGTAACATTTCCAATTGGATCAATTCATTATGCAATACAAAAGAAAGGAAGAAAGGAAGAAAGAGAAATAAAGGTTATATTTTTGTAATAAAAGCAAAACCACCTCATAATAGAAATGTACATGCTTAATAAATGTACGCAGTAATGCAAATTAAAACAAAAAGATTTCGTTTTCCACCCATCAATCAGTCAATGATTTTTCAAAATATTCTACTCATCAAGGATAGTGTGACTTAGTTTTACTTGGTAGTAGACATATAAATTAGTATAATTTTCTGGAAAGCAGTGGGCAATATATCTAAAGAGGCCTAAGTATATTCCTACTTTTTGAATCCACTAGTTAAACACCTTGGAATTTAACCTAATAAAATAGTCTCCTGTTTGTACAAAGATGCATATTTGTATTTATATATATTTGTGTTTCTACACATTTGTATTTGTACACATTTATGTTTGTATTCAAATTTTCATTTGATCTTTATTCATTAAAAACAATGTAAAATTATCTTTAAAATGCCATCCATGTCCATAAATAGAAGAGTCGTTCACTAAGAGCATATTCAAATGATGGGTGAGTTTAGCCATTACAAAATATCTTTTTAAGGTAGCTTAATGATGTGGAAAAATTATCGAATTAAAATATAGTCCAGGAGATTGCTGCCTTCTAACATTTTTTGGACACTACCAACCACCCAGTGGGTAGTACGGAGATGTTTTGTCCTGCTTCACCCCTACACCAGTTCCCAAGCCCTGGGCTGAGTTTAACAGTGGAGTCTTAACAAATGGAACTTGACAAAAACAAGATCCAGAGCTTCAGCTAGACTAAAACACAATCAAGGAGGAAAAAAAATAGAGAATGAGGAGGGGACTTGCTACATCTGGTGCGGAGCCAGGAAATCTGGATCTGTGTTCCTGAAGAGCTCTAGGTAGGGCCAAAGGAAATAATCACAGACCTTTTAATCTAGAATTAAAAGTTACCTCAAATGTTGTAATAGGAATGAGGAAAGGTCTGGAAGTGTTCACTTAGCTCACAACACCATCTCTGTGATGTGGTTCTTACACCTATCTGGTTACTTGAAAGTCCTGTGACCATAGAAGCTTCTCTGTACCACATCTTATTCTGTTAAAAATGAAATTAAGTTCTTTCCTTTCCAGCTCTAAATTCTACAATTCTAATGAACTGTAATTTTTAGTACAAATTGAAAAAAAAGAACATTCGTTCTACAATTCTAATAAATTGTGATTTTTAAGTACAAATTGAAAAATAAATTTAGAATAAAATGAGGCCAGGCATACGAAACAGATTAGAAGACTATGGAAGAAATGTTCAGAAAGATACCAGTATTACAGTTCTAAATTACCAACACAATTGGGTGTTAAAAAAAATTTTTTTCCCAGAAGTCAGATTTCGATTGCATAGAAGTGTTTTATTTCCACAGTAGCCAAACAAATAGACACAAAGTGCTTTTATAACCTAAGGGCAAAGTCATTCCAGCGGGTATATAGGTCATCAGTTTCCTGGGTCCCCCCCAGGCCCAGTACTTCTTTTCACTCATCATTGACCATTAAAAGCCACCACCATTCTTCGAATGTTATTTCTTAAATTGTTTTCTATCAGTGAAATCTTGAACATCTTACAGCACAGAGTTTAGAGTAGGCTTCAGTTGAATAAAGACAAGCATAATGGTAATTAGGAGGGGCTCAACAGAAGAATGGGGGGATAGGGTGAAACAGAGTCACGGGATCCTCCAGCACAGATGGGTGAGGCAGTCCTGCACCATGTGATTCAACAGCCTTGACATTCTTTCTGTCATTAGCATTTCCCTCCTTAATCTGTGTTGATTCTTTCTTCCCTACCTACTTGGCCTGAAATTTTTATTTGTAGATTCTTAGGGATTAAGAAAATAAAGTCAGATTAATCGCTTTATATGACAGCTTGATACAGCAGTCAGAACAATAATAATTTCTGCAAGCTAGCCCCTTTTTGCATCTTGGCTTAACTCCTAAAACTTAATCTAGCTGTACCTCACTTTTTTTTTTTTTTCAAATGTGGAAAAAGAAAAAGAGATTGGGAGAGGAGAGAGAGATTGGGAGAGGGAGAGAGAGATATTGAGAAAGGGAAAGGAAGAGAAAGAGAAATCTTTCCTTCTGGCTTAAAGTGTTGCTTTGAAGATCAAATGGTAGCAATACTACATATTGATAAGCTTTACAAACCTAATGACATTGCATAAAAATTAGACCACTTTAAAATATATATTTTATCTCTTGGGAAAGTAGAAGGTCCTCTAGCTGTCTTTTGCTACGTAACAAGCTGTTAGTTTTGTTTACTGTCACCATCCAAAAGAGGAGGTCATTCAAGACAGGTAGTTAGGATCTACTACAACAAGCTAGGGGTGGAAATGTGCATTTCAGAACTCTTTGTGGGAACTACCTGTGTCTGGACCACACCTGAAATTACACCGTCACGTTCACCGTCACGTGGCTCCTCTTCTTTCCTGTCTGTTCAACACGTCTTAACCTTTACTGATTTCTCCCGGGAACATGTCTTAATGAATCACTACATCTCAATTTTGGGGCTAGGGTCTGCTTCTGGGAGAAGCCAACCTAAGAAACCCAACCGATTTTTTTGTTGTTGTTAAGTCAACAAATGTTCATTGAACATCTCCTAACTGCCAGCAGTGTCCTCGTTCATTAGGCAGAGAGAAGCAAAAATATAATCCCTTTCTAGGCATCTTCTATTTTATTGAGAAGGGTGAGAAATTAAATGAATGAATAGGTTTATAATATGATTTGTGTTAAAATCATGCTAAAAATGCTATGACCAACAAATGAACCAAAGTACATTAGGGAAAGGATAGAGAAAGACAAAAAGTATTATTTTAGATAGAGAGGTCAGATAAAGCCTCTCTGAGAAATGGATATGAATAAAAACTAGCCTCTGCCAGAGTAATATTTGTTTTTGTATTTCAATATATAGAATCAGGTTAGTTTAAGCCTTTGTAAGAAATTAACATGTGCTGGGCATTCTGGTTGGCTCTGAGAAGATAGGGTCTCAGAAGAATATGGGGCATGGAGCTGAGATTGGGAGTCAGGCCTTGTAGGGCTAAGTGGGAGGTGATTTGTCCTCAGCATCCTACAAACAGGATAGAGGCAGGGGAAATGCAGAAATGCTAGCGTTATTCTGAAGGTTATACCCAAGTAATTTAGACCTGTTAGAATAAAAGAAAAGGGTTTATTCCATTGCTCCCTACTCTTTTTTGGGGAGTAAAAATGTGTTCTTATCTCTTTGTGTGCTTTGTAGCAATGCTTTTAAATGCCAGTTTATTAGAGGGGTGTGTGTGTGTGTGTGTGTGTGTGTGTGTGTGTGTGTGTGCATGCTCCAAATTTTATTTTACACATAAAACAGTTAACTAGGGTTCTCTTCCTGAAGACAATAAATAGATAGTTGCCTCAAACCATTGTTTAAATTGATTACTGTGAATGTTGCCATAGAAATGCAGAGTTAATATATACATACCTACATAGAAAACACTGCAGGTTATTACTCTAAGTCCACTTTTGCACATATGGATTTGTCTTTTCTTGTAATTCTTACTCTAACAATTTAATCTTTTTCTCCAAAGCTTTTGACTCTGCCTGAGATTGCAATAAGAGCATGCTAAAATAGAGCTAATATATAATGTATCCTAGTCTCCTATTTTTTCATCCCTTGGAGACAAATCAAAACTGAAATAAAACCCATGATTCATTCTGTAAAATTCAAGTTTCCCATAATCTTAATAAAATCTCCTCACACTAAGCATCCAAAAAGGACTATTCAATAATCAAGTACTACTGGCTTTGTTTCCTGGGAGGAAAGGCTAAATCGAATAATTTAAGCAAATCATAGATGCAAATGTGATGCATTGCTTCAGAGTCTCTGTGCCTGATTTCCAGAACATCATCAGTTCACTGGGCTGCACCAGGATCTAGTCTAAGATGAATGAACCATTTGGACTTAAGGTTGATGTGGATGGCAGCAATTCACCACAAGTTATTTCCATCCTGTGAAATTGCATTCCTCTTTTTCTTTTTCTGTGAAGCAAGGAAAAATAAATAGGCCTAGCAATGCAATTCCTTATTATATTGATCAGACTTCTGGCATTAAAAATGTCTGCCCTTTAACCTTTCCCTTTTCAGAAATCTCTCAATGACTCCTCTGTGCATGACATGAATATGTACCTCTGGAGACATTATCAGCAATATTTTTTTATTACTGACACTGTAAAAAAAAATGGACGTGTTTTAAACCCTCTACAAACTACTGTTTAAAAACACAAGACATGATTGATCACCAGATGGAGCAGTAAAAATGAAAACTGGGAGATAAAGATGGAATACAAATATTTAATCATAAATGGAAAAACAATGAAAATCTGAGGATAACTATATTCTGTTTGCAGATAATAACCTTTCATGTGAGAATGAGTCACTTATGGTATCTAACATAGAAACATAAATCCAGTTGCATTCTAACTACAAATTTTTGCCTGCAACACTCTTGCTTATAACTGGAAACATTTTATTTAGCTATTCTAATTCAGCAAAGTCTGATATATTTGAATTTTTACATCACATCAGTCAAGAAACATTGCTTCTCCTACTAATAAAAAAGGCATTTTCTTCTGTAACTTAAAATATGGCAGTATCATAAAGCATATTGAAAACTCTCTGACAAAAGCTTTGGGTCCATAATATTGGAGACCTTATATAATACTTTCTTTGAGATAGAGATTTTTACTTCAGTTCTGGTGTGTCCCAGAATGTTGATGAAATGGAGATTTATTTTAAAATATTTTACAGATGGCATTGCACTGCTGTCTTACATGTGAATATGGTATGTTAGACCATACCTTATCAAAAAGTAATAACTTGCATTACCGTTTGTTTTAAGCTTAATAAGACACTAATATTTAAGTTTGTTATACAGTGATCAGTGGATAAATATAGGATTTGAATTTCATCACTATGAAAATTAAAAACAAAAGATCCTACTAAATTATGAAAGACAAAGTACATTATAAACATTCCAGCATTTAACACAATAACTGAGGTGTAGTATTCACTAATAAAAAATGTTACAGGTGCTTGGGTGGGCTTGATCAGTTAGCACTCATCTCTTGGTTTTGGCTTAGGTTGTGATCTCACTGGTGGTGGGATAGGACCCTGAGTTGGGCTTAGCCCTCAGTGGGTAGTCGGCTTGGGGCTTGGGGATTCTCTCCTTCTGCCCTTCCCCCACTCTTGTGTTCACTCTCTTTTTCTGGAATGAATAAATAAATCTTTATTAAAAAAAAGAAAGAAAGAAAGAAAACATGTTAAACTCATGACATAATGGTGTCTTGCATCATCCTACTTGCTTTCACTACTTCTTCTCCCTGCCCATGGTAACCAGTAGAGAGCTCTGCTGATGGTAACATCCATTCACCACCTCATCTCACATTGTGAGATGGTAGCCTAGGAATATCTTCAATAATCATATTGAGCATGACTTTCATATTTATTTCTACAATGCTTGATTGAAGGTTTGTCCTTCAATTTTGACCCGGTTTTCCAATATTATGTATTAAGTCCATACCCTTGGTTCTTTAGCAGTAATGAGGCAGGGAGGACACAACAGCGACTTCTAACACAGCCAAAGCAAGAGGTACACAATTTTCTTTAAAAGCACTGATATATAAGAGGCATGGATGGCCTGAATTTCCAGGATAAAGGAAGCAAATACTGTTTTTCTTGCTCCCCTAACTTTTCCCTGCCCTGTCAAAGAACCAATCAGGCAAACACATTAACAAGAGTTCAACTGACAACAGAGAAACAAGACAAGTTCTTCCATTTTCACCATCTTAAATTAAATAAAGCATTGAACTAAGCCAGGTAAAACACTTTTGTCTTAATCAATATGTGTTATTTCAATAAAAGATTTTCCAGGTCGGTGTAAAACATTTTTTTTCCCAAACATAATCTGTTTGTTATCAGGTCCAGTACTTTTATGCTTTTAGTTTTGAATTATCTCACCACATAGTTTTCACCAAATTATCCACTAAATGAACCGGACGAGGGCAAGGTAATAAATAACTTGAAAGGACCGCAGCAGTCCCACCTACGGTGAAATATATTATCAAAAACAAAGGCCAATTCCACAATGCTGGGAACTTTACACAAAATTTATAGACCTTCCTTTTTGTTCAAGCTAGTTTCTCATATTCTAACTAATGATTTATTAATCTGCCAGTATTCCACTGTTGGGGGAATATATAAAATGTAGCTCACAGCCTTGGAATTCGGACTATTCAATAAGACCCATGGTGATTCTCTCAGGAATGAAGTTCATTCACAGAGAATATTTAGCAGATTATGTAGTAATCCATAGCAACCTTCCCTAGGGTTCTTCTCTGTCACTTCAGGGTAATATCAATGTGAGTAAATAATACTCTCCTAGAAGAGCCCATTTACTCTATTAAACCACAACTTCTTAGATTCCCAAAACACCATGATTTCTTGATAGACCTATTAGCCTTCTGGGGGAAAAAAAAATGGGACAATATCAGCCATATCTAATCAACCTGTTACCACCTAGAAGGTGGCTCAAAAGGAAGTTAAGTTTCTGCCTTGTTCATTGTCACTCTTCTGAAGCAAGTACCAGGGCTGGGTACATAAGTGATAGCTGAATTAATAAAAAGATACCACTTGATTGGGAAAAAAAAAAAGTAGGGCTCATTTTTTATAAACATGATATTCAATAATAAGGATCTTAGAATAAGTTTATTTATCTCATTTCCTAGATGGTTCTGTGGCAGTTTAAAGGACTACACCCTAGAGAAAATACTTTGGTCTCAGATAGAAATACAATCTAGGGGCGCCTGGGTGGCTCAGTGGGTTAAAGCCTCTCTGTCTTCCGCTTGGGTCATGATCCCAGAGTCCTGGGATGGAGCCCCGCATCGGGCTCTCTGCTCAGCGGGGAGCCTGCTTCCTCCTCTCTCTCTGCCTGCTTCTCTGCCTACTTGTGATCTCTGTCTGTCAAATAAATAAAATCTTAAAAAAAAAAAAAGAAATACAATCTAATTGCAAAATTGTTTAATACTACCTGCTAAAGTTATGAGTATTAAATGGAATAAAGCATACACGTGGCGAAGGCATGATTTCTAGTATAATTAGAAGTGTTCGATAATTAGAAGTGTTCGATTTCATTATTGTTAATGCTCATTGTAGGTAAGGCTGCTCATAATGCCACTGAGGGTAAAAATGAAGATATTCTGCTCTATTTGCTACTCAGCAGCAATTCAGAAGTTAAAGTGAGTCCAGGAGAAAATAAAAATGGAAGAGAAATCATACATTCTTGCTAATTCTAGATAATAGCATAATGTAGATGTTAGATGTTGCTACCTTTATCTTGGAAAATTGGCCTGCTAAAAGCAAAATCATAACTAAAATTTGTGCTCAAATCCAGAATCATTAGGCTGCAGCTTTGGGCACTCAAAACCCTTAACCATAGCCCTCAGCTGAATCTGTTTCTCCTCCTGTCTCCCCATACTCAGTGTAATTCAATTCTTCCATCTGCACATTTCAACTCTGAGTGTTAAAATTTGACAGGAGCTTTTTGTATCGGCTAGGTTATCTGATGCTACCTAAGAGAAAGTGCTGATGAATAAAAAATGATTGCCATCTTACTCTTCAGAAAGAGCATATTTGCATTTTGATAGGGCTCTGTTGATGGCTTGAGGCACTGGAGAGAGCGACACTGGATCTAGGATGCTTCACTCCCACCCAAGCTTCTCTGACTCATTCTTTCCCAAAGGAAAATAAACTTTTCTGAAATTGTGCACCCTGGTGCCTCTTCTCTTTGTGGGCCCTGGTCCATTTACCATTCCACCATAAGGTCCACTTATAGGCCAGCTCCAGACTGCAGGAGTTAGCCATATGGATGCTGGGAGTGAGGAATGAGGAAGGAGTAGAAGCATGGTGCCAGTTTGGGGGTAAGCTCCATTTTCCAATCCAGTTGTGAACAGTTTTCAAAAATTGATTTCTTTTGAATTTCCATCTTATTTCTTATTTACTTTAGAGCACGGAGAGGGAAAGGGTAAGATTATCACCCAAATGACGGGCATACATTTCTTTTTTTTTTTTTTTTTTAAGATTTTATTTATTTATCAGAGAGAGAGAGGGGGAGAGAGCGAGCACAGGCAGACAGAATGGCAGGCAGAGGCAGAGGGAGAAGCAGGCTCCCTGCTGAGCAAGGAGCCCGATGTGGGACTCGATCCCAGGACGCTGGGATCATGACCTGAGCTGAAGGCAGCTGCTTAACCAACTGAGCCACCCAGGCATCCCCGGGCATACATTTCTTAAACACAGAGTAAGCAACTTATTTTTCTGAAGTTT
Source organism: Mustela erminea (assembly GCF_009829155.1). Classification (NCBI taxonomy): domain Eukaryota; kingdom Metazoa; phylum Chordata; class Mammalia; order Carnivora; family Mustelidae; genus Mustela; species Mustela erminea. Next base: position 42,247,838 of record NC_045626.1, read on the forward strand.
ATGGGAGACGCTTCTGTGGTTTTCCAGCCATGTAATAATCAGGGAAGAACACAAAAACAAAAACCTAGATGTTGAAAGATGTGTGTATAATGCTAGGAGAGTGGATGACTAATCAGAAATAGGGAAAGATGGATTAGAAGTTGGGCATCTACCAACCTCCTAAGAATATCTTCTGGGACTCTGACTCTTAGTGTGGAAAGCAGACTGAGATGGAAAATTTTGTTATCAGTCACCAAGGACTCCAGCATCGAAGGTCCCTGCGTTTTAATTTCTGTTATGTTCACCATTAGGAATACTGATTCTGAAAGGAGGTTAAGTGGAGGATCTCTGTGTGGGAGCTGAATATTTGTAGTATTGATGTTTCCTTGCCTTATCTTGTAACAGTTCTATTTTTTATCTGTATTTTTTTTCTAGAGCCGATGCTCGTTAATGAAAATCAAGTCACTGAGAACAATTGCTGCACAGATATCCCTACAATTAATTGAAAAATAGAGTCAAATTCAATTTTTAAAAGATTAAGTTCCATACCTACTTAAAAATCATTCTCAACAGTGATTCACAATGAAGAAGGATTCTTTGTTGCTGTTGCTGTTTGCCTGACAGCTACACATCCTGGGCCTAACAATACTTGAAATAGGTGTTTATTGAAAGAACATTGCGTTTTGTAATATAAGAGATTGTTAGTTGTTGTTATTGTAGTAAATACTAAAATCACAGAATGGTTAACAATACATGTTAACCTTGAAGGGATCTTGATTTCCTGAACAATTCTGCATATTCACTTATTTTTTTCTCCTTTTCTTATTTTTCAGCTCATGGGAAAATAATGACATTGAATTTAATTTGGGAATTGAATTCGTTAAAATACTTGATCAAGTTCTTTAGTAGCTCACAGAAGAATTAAGTTTGTCATGTCATCCGTTTACTTGAAAAGTTATTTACAAATTAAAATGTATTTTGAAGTTTGTTATTTATCAATGAGTGTGACATGAAAGTCACTTTTATTTTGCCTTTACAAATGCTGCTTGAATACTCTTATACCTACAGCATTTCAACAGGGAGAGTATATCTGTTGGTTAAAACCTCATAAGTAGAATCGCTAGATCAAAGACTATATGCACTTTTAATATATTGCTGAATTCCATGAATAGGGATGAGATCTTATTATATCCCAATCCATACTTCTGCAATTCAGCAAGTTAGACAACTTAAATTTTTGTCAAATAAGAAGGTAAAAGAATAGTACATCAATGAGGTCTTAATTTCTGAGTAGAATTGAATATTTTGCTAATGTTTAACAAAACATTTTCTTTTCTGTTCTGTTCTATTCTTCTCCCTTCTTTCTCCCTCTTTTCCTCCTCTTTTCTTTGTCATGCCTAGTTCTCCATTAATGTATAGGCTTATCCTTATCTGTTTTTAGGACCTCTTTATGTATTAGGAATATTAGCCATGTGTCTATCATATGAGTAGTGGCTATTTTCCTGGATTATTAGAACTGTGACTTTGCTGCATAAATGGGTTTTTATTGTTGTTGTTGTGGAATTAAATTTTTAATTTTTAAAAAAGTTTTATTTATTTATTTATTTATTTATTTATTTGAGAGAGGGAGTGTTCATTGCGGGAGGGGCAGAGGGCGAGAAAGTCTTAAGCAGATTCTGTGCTGAGTGTGGAGCCTGATGTAGGGCTCCATCTCACCACCTTGAGATCAGGCCCTGAGCTAAAAACCAATGGTCAGACACTCAACTGACTGTGCCTCCCAAACACACCGAATTTAATATTTTTTAAAAATCTTATACCTATTGAATTTGAAATAGAGTGAGAAGACTTTTCTTACTATCCATGATAAAATAATTCTGTATTTCCTTCAGAAACATTTATTCTTTTATATTATAGATGTGAATGCTGCAGCTAATTGCAATGTATTTTGGTATCTGATACGATGCATGAATTTTACTTAATATTCTTATCAGATCATTATTTACTTGTCCCCCCATCATTTATTGCCTAATCCACCATCTCTCATTTGTAAATTGGGTCTATTCCTGGATTTTTTGTTACATCTTATTGGACTTTTTCTTCATGTGCCAGTAACATTGTTTAAATTGTTAAAAGATTTTAAGGTCTCAAAGCGCTCATTTTTCTTCTGTGCTTTTCTTTGAAATTTTTCTTGCTATTCTTTCTTGTCTTTCCATAGAAGTGTCTATTAATTTTATTTGTCCAATGCCCTCTCCTTCTCAAAAAAGACCTAACTGTATTTGCATTTGATTCATATAAATTACTTAAGAAAAAGTTGACTTTGTGTGATAGAATACTATCGAAACTCAGCCAACTCCAAATCCATTGCCTCTCGCCCCTCACCCACAGATGTGACCCTTTCTTCATATGTGATATCATGTATAGCAAATATATTCAAAAGATTGCTTTGATCATGGTCGTTCCCCTGATCAGCTGTCAATAGTGGAGACATTCAGTTTACTGTACTACTTCTCTAACTAAATGTGCTGCACAGAACACTTCAAACTTTTGTGTCTTTTTTGCTCATTTTCCACCTTGGCCAAATGTCTTTCTTTATCATTAACTTGTACCTCTTTTTAGGACCAAATCACATCTGCTCCGTGACATCTTCATCAGCCACTTTAATCAAGAATGTTTGCTCTTTGCTTTGAAATCTCTTCACACTTCCTCTCTGTGTCAGTCATTTGCCTCAGTCTTTGAATTTAAGGCTAATTACCAATTTATGTGTAGACATCTTCTTAATTAGATCTTACATTGGTTAAAGAAAGAACATAATTCTCATTTTTTAAATATTTCTGACAGACAAGAATGTGTGTGCATGTGTTCAAGTGTCCGGTTTTTGTTTGTTTGTTTGTTTGTTTGTTTTGTTTGTTTGTTTGTTTTTTCTTTCCCCATTACTTTCTGGGGATTTTCATTTCCTGTCATTGTTTGTCCTCAGCGTTCAACATAGTCAGTTTGCCTTCTCTTTCTCCAAATAATGACCCTCCTTCAATAAGCAGACAGATCTTTCCTTCCAGCAGCAAGACATTATTCGGAATCCTGCCTTTTTGTCATTTATCTAGTTTTTAATCACTGACAGAACTTTCTGTTGCCAAGAATTTATAGGTGCAAGGGAATAGACCTGCAACACGGTATCGATTTGTCCAGGGGTGGCCGCTAACCCTGTGCACTTCGGTAAAGCTGGACCTTAGCCGGCCAGATGGCAAGAAAGCTTCTTGTGTGTTCTGTAAGTGCAGGCACAGATTTTCACTGTCAGGTGATACTCAGGATAAAAATATCTCTTTTAAAAGGCATTGAAAATCTAAATTGAGTACATCTGGCAACCCTCCTTTATTTACTCTTTGTTAAGCATCATAAAGTATCCTTTCAAGGCAGAGAGGGAATGATTTACATTTGCAAAGCCCAGGCTGATTTATTCCTAACAAATTTTGCTCACCCAGATGATTTGTGTTCCACCTTCCAAGATCTTTTAAACTAGTTTTCCAGGTGCAGAGGTGAGAGTTGCCAGTGTATAATTTTTGGATTACCCTTAACTCCCTTCTGCAAGATGTTCAACACTTTGGCTACACTCCAATCTCTAGCTATAGTCTCTGCTTGAAAGGATAAATTACATATTTTTGTAATTATATAGAAATAAAAACACATTTTACCAGTGAGGATGCCAAATCTGCCAACTATCTTAAAACATCTTTATTCTCAAGCACTCGAATCTAAAAATAAGCTTATTTCAAATTAGATCTCTTTTGCAGGGTTTTACCAGCTTATAATGAATCTTGAAAAACAAGTTCCCTAAATTTAAAATACATGGAATTAGATAGTATAATTGATGATCATTTAAGGTAAGACATAGCAAAGTAATTTCTGTAGACACCAGACTCAGGCTAAGCCCTGGAAAAATCGCCTTTATGCACTTATTCTGCAGGGAGCTCCCCTTTATCATTAACCTCAAGCTAAGCAAGACACTGAAATAATACTCATATGTGTGATTCTCAACTTAACCAGTTATAAAATACATGATTCCTAAAAGTTTTTATTAGTGCTTACAACATCAATAGGAGGTATACATTATACGTATAGACAAAGTGCTTAAAAAGTGGGTAGCTGAGGTATGACTAAGCATTGCTACATTCAGTGATCAGGGAAACAATATTTGGAAATCTTGTCTACAAACTCCAGATGTGTGGTTCTTCTATATACAGTTCTCCTGCAGTATGTCTTTAATTACTCCACATCAGTGCATTAGCAGATTTAGCAGTAAAAGAAGAGAACATTATCCTAGGAACAGGGCATCGACCAGCACACTTAAAATGGCAGGCAGGTTGAGAACTTTGCATTCAAATCCAGATCTTTCCTTAATTTTATCTAGGAAAATAATGTTATCTTTCTGTGAAAGTTGTTGCGCGCAATCAAATGGAAGAAAATTATTACTAGGAGGGAAATTAAAGCCAGCCAGAAATTAAAGTTGTGCAAGTGTTAATCAATGATAATTGATAATAGCTAATCAATAGTAGAATAAATAGAGATATTCCCACAAGAGAAGTAAATGAACACTGAGCCTTGTTAACTTTCATTGATCAAGGTCTAAATGTATACCTAGATGTAATGCATTTGAGCAAGTGCATTAGCCCTTCCCAACTTAAAAACCCAAATCCATGACCTCGCATTTTAAATGGCTTATTAAAATGGAAATAGAGAGAGAATAATTGGAATTAACCATCCCTCTCTGTGCATGCTCATTTAGACCCTTGTATAGATATCAATATTCTAGCACTTTTCATATTGCAATTATTTCTTTTAATTTATTTTATCATAGTAATACACAGAAGTTTGAAAAACCAGATTCTAACAGAAGTATGCAATAAACATTGACACTGCCTCAGTATCCCTCATATTCATTTTCCCTACTTAGAATCAATTAAACCATTACTAGAGGGATGCCTGGGTGGCTCAATCAGTGGGGCCCAATTCTTGGTTTCAGCTCAGGTCATGATCTCAGGGCATGAGACATGGCAGTGGACTCTCTCTCTCTAAAACAAATTAATCTCTAAAATAAATAAAATAATAAATTACTAGATTTAACCAGTCTGATGAATAACCCCAGAATTGTAAACAGTTAAAAAAAAGTTTAAACTTTTGCTCTGATTTTTCAAATTTATGCATCATTTATTGTTATCTCAATCTAAAAGACCAGGGATTTAACTTACTGTTCATATTTCCAAACTCTGCCTCTCCAAAGAGTTATCCTATAATTTTCAGTTCCTTCTTCCACTTGTCCCAGATGCAAATGCAAATAATTATGTTCTATCGACCTTAATTATTATGTCTTGGGGGCAGTTTGTAAGATGAAGACATTAGTGCCCCGTTTCCTCCAGGTCATCTTTATTTACTCAATGTGTCTTTGCATTTATATTCTTCTCTTATGACAAAATTAAGTCTTTCATAATTCATCCATGGATTAATTGGAAGAGTATAATACAAACATAAATTAGAGTTCAGAGCAGGACCAAATACTGATTAATTATATGTTCTCCTTTATGATCTGTCATAGTGGTCACTGGGTTATTTATACCAAGTGAATATACATTGTGTGTATATATATATACACACAATGTATATATAAATAATATGTATATATACATGCATAAATATATATATATATACACACACACACACATATGCATGAATTTTTTAATATATTTTTGTATATTTTCTTCTGCTCTAAACCGGACTTTAGGCTTACAAAGTTATAATATAAGAATTTCCCTATCCTCACATCTTCCTATCTCTTGGTTTATTTTTTTTAATTTGCTGGATATATCCTTAACTGATTTCCTAGGAAAGATTTTGATTTTTTTTTTTTTTTTTACCAAGTATACATCCTGAATTCTTTCAGGTTTTAAAATATTTTATTCCTTCCTCACATTTTAGTGAAAGTTTGCCTAAATTTGTAAATCTATGATGAAAACCATTTCCCCTAAGAACTTTGAAAGCATTTCTCCATTTTCATCTGTGATGCTAAGTTAATGATGGTCTGATTATCTGTCATTTAGAGATGATTTTAGGATCTTTGATCTTTGTTTTTCTTATATTTTTACAATAGTGTATCTAGATATTTTAAGGCACAGTGCTTGGAAAGACTTTTTAATTAGATTTGTTTCTCTCTTTAGCTTTGAAGGACTTTTTGGCACTTTATCTTTGATCATTTCACCACTGTTCTCTTCAGCCTCTTTACCAAGAACTCTTATTACTCAAAGCTGGACATCCTGAGCTGATCTCATCTATGCTTTTGTATATTCTTTAGGTTTTTATTTTAGTTATATTGAATGAGCAATTACTTTACATTAATTTCTAACCTTCCTATTGAACTTATTATTCCAGTCCTGACTTCTAATTTCCAATTTTTTTCATCCCTTCTCATTCTTTTTTTCTTTGCTTTTCTTCCTTTTTAGGATTCTGTTAGTTTGTACATGCAGAATATTCTCAAATTCATCTGAAGATACTCAAGAGAACTTTAACATTTATTTTGGTTCTTTAAATTACTCCTATGTCATCACTGTTAGTTTTTACTTAGTCTATCCTCATCATTCTTTCTCATGTTGCAGTATTTTGATAAAGTTCTGGTGAGTCATGGTAGCCAAGTCATACTTAATAATATGGAACTAAGAATACTTACTTGGGAAACTTTGTGTTTGGTAGGAAATGCTTTAGAGTGAGAAGTCTTGGGGGTGACTCCTATACCAAATATGAAAGATTTCACTCTGAGTCTCTCTTAACTAATTATCCTTTTTTCCTTCGGACGGTTTTGTTAAGCTTGTATTTGTGCCAGGGGTAAAGCATCCAGCATAAGGCATTGCTGGAAGAGGTGTGGATGGTTTACTTGTGCCATATATGTTCTCTATTAATCATCTTGTTTTTAGGTTTACTTCTTCCTCCAACCCATCAAGGCACCTGCCATCTCTTAGTCTGCGACCTCTTTGGAGTTTCCGTAGATGTCTGTTTTTCATCAGTTACAGTTACCTCTGTAAGTGATCTAGATTGTGCCTTTCTGTTCTTTGATTAATCACTCACCTATCCATCTCTCCTTTTCTCTACCAGAAATTTGTTGAAATCTATCTTTTGCTAATGTCCCCCCATGCTCTCAACTGTGAGTTTTATTTCTTCTTTACTGTCATTTAAATTGCATGCTGTCATCTGAAAAGGGAAGAGGAGGTACAAAAGGTCAGTCTACCATCTTGCCCTGACGAAACTACCTTCCAGAATAACAGTGAGTCCTAGAAGTGCAGAGGTTAGCTCTTTTTCTTTTGCATTTCTGTTGCCTACCACAGTGTCTAGAATGTATTATGTGTTACAGAAGTATGTGATAAAAGAAAATAAGGTAAATTCTATCCTAGGCAAAGTATAATATCTGAATATTTAAATGTTGCATTTCTAGTCTATAATTGTTCCAGTGAGCAAGGCTATGCTGTGTAAAGCAAAATATCCCAGGAAATGTACGGCCAATCCAAATTCTTCTAATAAAAGTTTCTGAGTTAACATGTTATAATAATGAGGAAATGGTAAATTTCCTTAATAAGGAAAATGGTAAAACCATAAGCCTGTTAAATTAATAAGACTTTTTATAAGTGAAATATATTTACAATGGAAAGCTCATTTAAGGAAAATGCTTAATTTACATGAAATCCTTGCACAGAAAAGCAGTGATAAATAAATTTAGATTTAATGGCATTTACTCATCAAATACTCATGGCTGCACCTCATATAAAACATTTATACAATTATGTTTGTCACCAATGCAGGCTGTTGATAGCTCAGTAGCTCATTCTGCATTATTGCTTCAGAACAATAATCTTTAAATATCACCCACATGGTAGTTTTTGAAAGGTTTTAAATGGATAACATTATTATAACTTCTAGAGTGTTTATAGAGAACATGCAATTTAGTTTAACATCATAGTGAAGTGCTGTAAGACAAAGCACATCAGAAACAGTGCTTTCTTTTTAAAACTCAAAAATCAGGGATCATTTTTCAAAGGTCACTTTATATCTTACATGAAAAAAAAAAAGATAAATTCCTACCTAAAAGTCAACCGACACTTGGGTGCTATACACTGATCACCGCATTATATAAGTTCTTTAGAGGAGAAAACAGAGTTGTAATGATACTTTAGTGTGCACCCAATATTACAAAGTTATTTTTATTACAATTGTTTTATTATTTTTTATTTTTATTACCCAATATTACTAAGTTTTTTCCAGTGTTAAAACTAGAAATCAAAGCCCCTGCATTCCAGTTCAATCTACTATCCTTAACAGGTTATAGGATATATAAACACAGTTTATAGGATATATATCCATAGGTGGGGGAAAAGTGAGGAAGCAGGAGCAGTCTGATAGATATTGACTTATATAGATCTATGTTTAAGACTGGACTCCAGATCCTAAGGAACAGGTTGTAACCCTCCACAACTTCCACAAAGAATGTGATAGAACTGAACACTTGAAAACAACCTGAGCCTTGGAGGAGGAAACTAGAAATTTTTCATGATTCCACATTCAGAATTGCTGAAATAACCAAATGTGGATGGTGGTCTGTGAAGGTTTGTGTCATTTTGCTAAAGGACACATTCAAGTTGTTCTCCATCTAGCATTCCTGATGACCCATGTGTAGATGAAAACTGCTTTAGGAACTAAACCTTCTTGGGTCAGAAGATGAAAGACTTGAGAACACAGATGGCGCTGTCACCATACTGTCTTCCCAAGAGTTAGCACCTCAGAAAAAAGATCTAAGATGTGAACAATGGACTGTGCAGATGGTATCAATAGACAGGATCTTGATCCTGGATAATGGAAATACATGTCCAAAATATGAGCTCATAGCCGGGAGTGGAGTTCATCTCATTAAAGATAGGAAAAATTATTTTTACTAGAGCCTAGAAGACCTGTTCAAGAGGGCTTCAGGCTAAATATAGATAAGTAAGGGAGGACAATGTAATAAATGTCAGGCAATGACTAGAAAATGAGCAAAGTGCAAAGAAAGGGAAGATGAATGGTTTAGATGATGTCACATATTATCACAAAATGTCTAGTGTGGGTTACCTGGTTGCCCCTCTGGCCCTCGCCCAGGAATGTACCTTGACAACCACATTTTCATTTTGCTTTGAGGCTTTAGTGGCCTTGTAAAAACACTTGAAACAGTAGTCTGAAAAATGTAACATGATTAATAAAAGAGCAACCACCATTGGTTTCTATATGGAATACTTTTAGGCAGAGGACTGTTATTTTCTACATCAGAATTCTACTCACATTCTAAAGCATTTTCTGAGATTCAGTAAGCAGTAGAATGCACTGTCCTAAAACATAAAAGTTAGTATTTTCCTAAACATCTGCTTTCAGGTGCACATTGTCAGTAGACATAGTACAAAATGGAGGTAGTAGGATTCACTGGATAACCTCTACAGGTCCTTTCCAACACAGTGTCTTGTTTCAGACAGTAATGAGCACGAGTTATACAAAGAGCAAGGACTGTGACATCCATCTCACCTTACAGAGAATCTACCCTTTGTATGACTATAACATGTAACTATTTTGAGTCCTATATCCTGGTTCCCTGAATTTTTACCTCAGCCTACCTTTGTCTCTGCGTGGAAGGCTAATAATTAGCTCAGGAATGCTCTGATAGTCACACATGTAAATATTACTTTACATTCCTTGAGCTCTAAAAATTTCTGTCTTCTACTTTACATTGTAAAGTGATAGATATTCAATTTAGAGACAACACACATATACACATACACACATACACAATGTACATAAAAATTACCTCAAACAGGCTAGAAGCAGGAATTAAGGTTCTTGCTATGGAGTAGAAGTCAACTGGCATGAAAGATTCAAAATCTTTGAATAGATCATGGGATTTTTTTTTTCTTTTTTTCCCCCTCTTGTAAAAAGCGGTTAAATCAAGAAAATCAGCATGAATTGGTGTGGTGTGAGTGCAAGCACTGAGCAAAATGAAAAAGACATAAGGAAGGATAAACTGAAAATAAGAGGAAATTAAAGAGACATAATTCTTACGAGGATGGAGAAAAAAGAATTAAAGTGTATTTATATCATTCCAGAGTTGATGGAGAGTGACACTCATTTTGAAGGGATCGGTGAAATCTAATTTTTGGAGAAAACAGAAATCTGAGGCCACACATGATGGTTAATTTTATGTGTCAACTTGGTAGACCACAATACCCAAATATTTGAATAAGAAGTAGTCTAGTTGGAAAGGTAGGGGAGGGGAAGGAAAAAATAAAAAGCAGTTTAGTTGTTATTGCCAAGGTCATTTTTAAATTAGATTAAGATTTAAACCAGTAGACTTTGAGTAAAGCAGGCTATGCTTCAGAATGTAGGTGGGCTTTGTCCAATCAGTTGAAGGTCTTCAGAGAAAAAAAACTACGGTTTCCCAAGAAAGAAGCAATTTTGTAGCCAGACTGCTTTTGGACTGGAGCTGCAAAATCATCTCTTCCCTGGATCATCAACCTACCAAGTTGCCCTGCAGATTTTGGATTTTCCAGTTCCCACAATCATAATTACAAGGGCCAATTCTTTAAAGTTTCCCTCCACCCTGTATACACACACACACACACACACACACACACACACACACCCTACTATTGGTTCTGTTTGTCTGATTAGCACACCCTATCAGTAACTATTTTTGTATTCCAGAGTCTTTGTCAATTTACTTATATCAGTCTTGACATTAAAAAAAAAAAAAGTTTAATCAACCATTTCAGACACTAAGCTACCAGCCTGTCTTCTATAAATGAAAAAACAAAACAAAACAAAACAAAAAAACTCTATGTTTCTGATTTACTTATGGCTATCCATTAAATTTTTTCCCAAGATGGTTTAAAAATTCTAAGTACTTTTTTTCTTAAAAATACGTTTTAAAAAAAGTAATGCTTTCTACCACATTTATAAGCAGAACATAAAATCTGTTTAATTCAGATACTCTAAGGTATACTCAGATTCCACAGTTGACAAAACTCCTTAATATTGAAAAATTTAACTACCACAATACCTTCTTTGCAATATAATATGTTACTGAGTCTGATTTAGGTTAAGAGAAAAAAAGATACATCTGAAAGGATTTATCTATATATATAGATAGACATAGAGCTACGTTATCTCTCTATAACAGTTCTCACTGTATGCATTTGATATGAGTACACAACTAAAAAAGGGTATATTTTTCAAAGTATAAACAAGACATGGATAATTAAATCTGAGACCAAGCCACACTCTTTTCCTCAAAGGAACTTATTTTTAAAAAGAAGAGCTTTCTATTCTTCCCTGGCCATTCAAACAATAAACTGAATGTAGGTCTCAAAGTATCCGTTAAAAAGTGTCTTTTTTCAGAATGCCTTGTGCAAAGTGTCAAGCAGTGAAACATTACCAGCCACCATTAGGGAAAAATAATAATTTTCTAAGAGAAAAATGTTGTTGCAATTTATTCTATATTTAACAAGATTATTTTAATGGAGTACTATGTGAAGTAATAGCAAGAAAATAGCCAAGAAATTACTGGTGACTTAAAACCTTTTTTTTCTCTTTCTTTTTTCTTTCTTTCTTTCTTTTTTTTTTTTTTTTTTTTTTTTTTTGTCTGCTTTTAGAATAAAAACCTCTGAGGGGGGAAAAAAAGAAGAAGAAGAAGAAGCAGCAATATTTTTCTTGTCCTCCTGATAGCAGATGGGAAATTTCCAAGTAAGTCTTACTATAAGTGCCTGTTGTCTTTTTTTGCTATGATTATTTGCCACCACAACATCATATAAAATATGATATGCTGTAAATGGGGGAGAAAAGAGTACCAGTCCCAAATATTTGGGAAACAGAAATTTGAGCTAGATAACCCAGCCTTTCATCTTGCATCAGTATCACTTGGAAGCCTGAGAGATGTAGGTCAGCCTCTTCAGTCCCATACATCACCGAAGTCCACTCTTATGATGTTATTAATATAGTTAACATTTCAATTCACTGATTTCAAGGGCCCAGAATGCCATATATCATGAAAAGATCAAGGAGTGGCTGCCTCTCCTCTGACCTATTACAATTTTCTTTTTTTGATCCTGAAGATTGTCAAAGAGTTTAAGCATCTGTTATTCCTAATGATAACTCAAGAACATTTGAAAAGAGCCAGCATAATCTGTAGAAAGAGCCTCCTTATCTGGAGTCTCATGATGACTTCTCATAAAATCAATAGCAAAAGGCAAGCCCTGTGTGGTTTTGCCTCTGCTTCAGCAAAACATTAAACAGCAAGAGGATACATGCATACCAATTGATATGGAACATTGTACTGTTTGAACAGCATATTTTTAAAGATGTGTCATAATGTTTGCAGCGGTCAGTTATTTGAAGGGCTATTTGCAAGTCTAGAAAATTTTGTAAAATTTAAGAAGGTCAGAGGGAAAATTTTATATATGCAAGTATTTTAAAATAAGTCTTTAAGGAAAAAGGCAGTTGTTAAGGAATATTAGAGAAAAGAGAAGTTTAAGAAATATTACAAGTGAAGTAAATAATATTATTATGCAGCAAGAACTAGAACAGGTGCATAGAAGATCTGCTCTCCTTCCTCTAGAATACAAGACAGTGACTTAAGGGAGTGTGCATTAACTTTGCCAAAGCAGAGGTTTTGAGATGCAAGATAATTCTACAAAAACTCAGCTTCCTATTAGCTCTGATAAAAATGCACATGCTTTTGATTTGAATGTTTCTCAAGCTGACCACTGCCCAGAAGAGCAGATAAGTTGATGAGACATAGTTGTGACTGTGATTCAGCCATATATTTGTAAAAATGTGTCGCCCCAAGTGATTGTATTGCAGTAGAATTTTCTGGCACACAAAAACTCTTGTGATCAGGGACACTTGAAATAATAAATAAATCATTGAGCAGAGCAGGCAGAGGTTAAACTCTGGTAGATAAAAAAGAAATTTTAAAAAACGCCTATCAAGACAAAGAAGGTCCACCCCTTTTCACCACTCAAAGGGGTAGTGACATTAATGTTACTTAACTATGAAATACGGTATCCAGATGAATAACAGAATTCAAGTATATGGAAATAAACTTTTTTCAGTTTCACATTTTATTAATTGAGTTTCTTACGTTCAGACTGCAGGGCCCAACCTAGCTAGTTTAAGTAGATATTGCTGTACAAAAGGACATTTCAGCTTAGAAGCAGGAAAGCCAGAGAAATACCAACCTTACAACTCTGGCTGTTTCAGCAGAAATCCTACTACTACTGCTCATAGTCAACTCCACAAAGCCGGAATCTACGCCATAGCTGATAAAGGAAATTAAAAAATGCCTTTATGGTCATGTTTGTCAGAAAAACATTTCCCTTTCAATTCCTGTATGGACGCATCAACCTGGAAATCCCTAATAACACGCAGAGCCCTAGCTGTAAGGAAGCCTGGGATATGAAATCTTCAGCATTCCCGATTGTGAATAAGCTTATCCAGAGTGCTGGCCACCAACACCATGAAGATGAGTCAAAATGGAAGAGCTATCAAATGCTGGAAGGAGATTAGGGAGTTGTTAGGAAAGGTACTAGGAGAATTAGAACCATACTTTCCTGACTGTTTCCAAGATTGATAGAACACTCTCAGAGATCACATAGATAAACTGTATTACTCCCATTTCAGGAATTACATATTTTACCTTGCATTATAATATCATAATAATGTCCTTTTACTCTTTTAAATAACTTTCCTAAGAATGTGATACAGCAAGAAAACTGATAAAGCACCTATCCTAAGATTTTATTTGCTTGTGTTTGAGATTCTTTTAGTCAATTGGAAGAACTGCTAAATCCTGAAACTTAGCGATGAGTCTTTACACCAAATGCTTTTTTTTTATTATTACTTTTCACACAAGAAATGACAGTATTTCCATGCTAGGCAACGTGAGGTCATTTATAGTCAATTTAGCTCATGCCGTTTACAATCAAACAACTGCACTTTCACATTCAAAGCTATGTGTTACAAACTGAATGACATGATCTACAATATGAGGCAAGGTATATGTCATAAACTTTAAACTTCATGACATATGGGTAAACATCTGAGAGCAAAACAGTGTGATTTATAAGCATTCTAAAAATAAAATAAAATGTGAAATACTTGTGTATGAAAAATCTCAGGGTAGCATAATCAGCTGAGTTATGCACATTTTCCTGCTGCTTATAACCCTTTTGCCACCCGGACATCGCTGTTCTTTTCACATACCAATCATTCTCCATGCCATTTATCTTGCACGAAGACCAGGATACGCATGCACCATCACCTCATTTCCAACTTCATCCTACTGTTACAACTGACAGATGTCATTGTTCAGACTTAAAATTTTTGCTTCTGACACTGTATAAATATAGTGATTTGCATTCAGATGCATACAAAGAAAAACTCTACTTACAAACCTGAGGAGTGGAACATAATAGGATAATTTTTTTTTCAAAATTGTAATTATCTTAAGCCTTGGGCCCCTCTGCACATTTTTCCATCTCATTTGTATAACACACTCCATCATGCTTCAGTATGATGCATGTAACCAGACTCTCTGAAAAGTAGAGCATAAGCGTGTAGAACTGCCCTTTGCCCCTCCCTAAAATGGCAGTGAACCAAAAAAGAAAAGAAAAAAGACATGTTTATGCTTCTTAATCTCATAGGTAAAATTTTAATTAATTAATTAATTCAGTGATTAATTGAATATTAATTGAATATTTATTGGAATACTTAATTGCATGTTAATTAAACATTATTTGAATAATTAATTATTAAATTAATTGATTTGATGATTGATTGGGTGTTTATTGAATATTTATTTGAATAATTAATTGGATAATGATCAACTATTATTTGAATGATTAATTATGCAATTAATTAATTAATTCTTGTTCTAAAGCTTTATTTGGTACTGGATTAAAATGAATAATATAGCTTCTAAATAGGATCTATTCCTGAACTGATTTCACAATTTTGTTGATAAGGGATTTCCTCTTGATAGTTGGAGAAATGGAAACCGGGTATATTTTGTATTAACTGATTATTTTTGTCTTTTGAAAAACCACAGAATGTTGTGTTTCACAGTATATTGCAGTGTAAAACAGCTTTTCTTTACCAAGAAGTGTAGCTGTTATTGGTTAACACCTCATCAGTGAATTTCACAGACAGATGTTTTGCTTCTTTTCTGCACACAAAAACCTAGTGTTTTTAGGACTAAAGTTCTTGGTCCTGTCACGTTAAACTATGACAGTCCCTGAGCCATCCAGCTGATACGAAGACTCAAACAACTTTATTTACTTGTGAATATACTGGAGGGACTGGGGCGTGGGGGAGACTATGAAGATTTTAATTTGAGCCAGCTGTGAAGCTCCCAGAACTCCTTCCGCAGCCAGTGCTAGGCTAAGATTAAACTAGGCAGAATGCCTGAAGAGATACTGAATAGGTTTGATACAAATTACATTGTCCTGCTGGTTTGAAAGTGCACATTACTGGAGTCATTAACCATAATCATCCTCGATTACAAGCACTGTAAGCGTGCATACAGCGGCCCAGTAAATGCGGCCATTGTTTGCGAGCAATGTCCATATTTGGTAAAGATGGTGCCTCCACTCGCTGGACTTGAAGCAACCTCCTCCCTGCCCCTTTCTTCTCTCCTGTCCTGTGGTCCCGGTTCTCAAGCTTTAGCTCCAAAATAGTGAAATCCATAAGTATTTTTTTTTCCCTCTCATAACTCAGTCTTGTTGAAGATCTCATTTTCCTTTATTCTAAGCTAGGTAGTGTTTGCTAGTTACAATATGTTTCAGGTCAGTTCTGGTTTGTACTATTAGCTTGATCAATTTTTAAAAAATAATAATTATCTAATGATTATGCAGTGAGGCCATAAAATTCCTATCACTAAGTGGTGGTAAAAGAGGCAATCAAATAGGAGATGTGCTCTACAGCCCTCATATTGCAACCTTTCATTATCAGTCTGTGTGCTTCCGGTTAAGCCTGAACTCAACAAGAATTTAGGGATACCTATTTTTTTTTTAATTTAATTTTATTTTTTTTCAGTGTTCCAAAATTCATTGTTTATGCACCACACCCAATGCTCCATGCAATATGTGCCCTTCTTAATATCCACCACCAGGCTCACCCAACCCTCCACCCCTCTCCCCTCCAAAACCCTCAGTTTGTTTCTCAGAGTCCACAGTCTCTCATGGTTCGTGTCCCCCTCCAGTTTCCCCCAACTCACTTCTCCTCTCCATCTTCCCATGTCCTCCATGTTATTCCTTATGCTCCACAAGTAAGTGAAACCATATGATAATTGATTCTCTCTGCTTGACTTATTTCACTCAGCATAATCTCCTCCAGTCTTATCCATGTTGTTACAAAAGTTGGGTATTCATCCTTTCTGACGGAGGCATAATACTCCATTGTATATAGGGACCATATCTTCTTTATTCATTAGTCCATTTAAGGGTATCTTGGTTCTTTCCACAGTTTGGCGACTGTGGCCATTGCTAGGGATATCTATTTTTAACTTTTGTTTTTAAAATAATTTGAGACTAGTACAGTATAAAGTACAAAGAATCACAAAAATACTACAAAGAATTCTCATACACCTTTTGGCTTTATTCTGTTAATGTTAACATTTTTTTTTTCACACATTTCATTATTCTCCTTCAGTCTCTTTTATATTATCAATCTATTATCTATCTAGTCTCTCTGTTTATATTTTTATGTTTTTACAAGTTTTGAACTTACATCCAATTCCACCTTACCTCTAAATACTTCAGTGTATTTATAAATTCAGTTTAAAACCAGGACATTCCTTTATATAGGCAAATACAATTATCAAAGGAGGAAAATAATTTTGGAAAATACAGCATTATCTAACCTACAGATCTTACTCAGATTTTATTCATTGTACCACTAATACCCTTTCTTATTCCAGGATCCAATCTAGAATGACACATTACCTTTAGTTTTCATGCCCATCAGATTTAACATAATATTATATTATTAGAGTTCAGACCAATTATCTTCTAGAACGTCTCTCATTTTGAGTTGAACTAATGGTTCTATATTATTAGATGCAGGTTATCTAATTTTTCCAAGAATACAGCAGATATGATATTGTGTCCTTCTCAGTATATCCTATAAGGAGGCACCTGGTATTGATTTGTCTCACCACTGCTGATGTACATTTCCAACCATGGTTAAGCTTCATTGTAAAGGTACTATTCTTCTCTTTGTAACTAACAAGCTTTTGTGAAGAGATAACATGGAAGACTAAATATCCTGTTCTTATCATACTTTTGCCCACTGATTTTAGCTTCTTGCCTGAGACTATTATCGCTATGGTTGCAAACGGTAACGTTTCTAATTTCATGATTCTTTCACATTTATTACCTGGAATTTTACTTTAAGAGTTCTCCATTCTTGGGGTGTCTGGATGGCTCAGTGGGTTAAGCCTCTGCCTTTGGCTCAGGTCATGGTCTCAGGATCCAAGGAGCCTGCTTCCCCCCCTTACCTCTACCTGCCTCTCTGCCTACTTGTGATCTCTCTCTCTGTCAAATAATAAATAAAATCTTTAAAAAAAAAAAAAGAGTTCTCCATTCTTTCCTTTTATTCCTTAATTTCAGCTTCAATGAAATTCCTTAATTACATACATATAAGTATGTAATCTTTGATTCCTATTTTTATTTTATGGATTATAATTTGTTATTCTCAGTATATTTTTCTTTGGGCAAATGCTCTTGTATCTATTTAAAATATCCCCATCACTTTTTGAGTATGTCTTTACCTCCTAGCGCTATAAAATGTTTTAAGTATGTTTTTTACTTTCATACTTTAGTCCTGGAGCAGCTGTATATACAAGAAGTCCTATATAACTCTTACTAGAGAATAGTCTTTAGAAACAAAATTCGGGGCATTAAGATTTGCTCCTCGGCACTGGGTGGGGGGAGGTCATTGCTCTCAAGAACTCTCAGAGCTAGGAAATACACATAGGTTGTTTTGTCTATTTTTCTATCTGTGCACATATTGAAATCCATAGGTTTGTACTAATACTCCAATTACACTCTAGCTTTGTAATATTCACCTCAGTGTTCACCCTTTCCACATTGGTAATCCTTTTCTCTGGCAAAACGAAGTCTGGCTTTTCTTCTCCACAGGTTGTTATATATTTCCTCCAGTCATTTCAGAATTGCTCATCCACACCATGTACAAACGGGCCTACTAACAGTCTTTTTCCTTTTATTTTATTTTATTTTATTTTTTTGCATTTCATTCAAGTTCAATCAATGGTTTAAACATTTTTCTACTTTTTCTTGTTTGTTTCAAGTTTTTGTTTAAATTCTAGCTAGTTAACATCTAGTGTAATATTAGTTTCTGGAGCAGAATTTAGTGATTCATCACCAACTCTCAGTGCTCATCACAAGTGCCCTCCTTAATATCCATCATCCATTTAGCCCTCCCTCCTGCCCACCTCGCCTCCAACAACTCTGTTCTCTATAGTTAAGGGTGCTTTTCTTTTTTTTTTTTTTTTTTTTTAAAGATTGTATTTATTTATTTTAGAGAAGGAGAGTGGCAGGATGAGGGAGAAAATCTCAAACAGGCTCCGTGCTGAGCGTGGAGTCCACATGGGACTAGATCTCAGAACCCTGAGGTCATGACCTGAGCCGAATTTAAGAGTTGGACCCTTAACCCACTGAGCCACCCAGGCATCCCTAGATTTTTAACTTTCTGACTCAATTTTTTTATGTGTCTGCTGCTTGTTTCCATGTACTTAATCCTTTTGGAGTTTTGTCTATTTTTTTCTGTCCCTCCCCTCTTTCTGGGGTGAATTTTCAACTGTGATGTTTTAATTTTTGTTTTATAGTCTTTGTTAGTAACTTTCTATAGACTTACTTCCTTTTATTTTAATCATTTTGTAAATTTGTAGTCCTTTACACGTTTCCTAACTCAGTGATATTCTCTTTGACAGTGGAGGAAAAAAATCCATTTTTTTTAATGGTTATGTGTGTGTGTGTGTGTGTGTGTGTGTGTGTGTGTAAGATGAAGAGGATTGTGGGTCTCATTTTTGTGGTTCTCTGTTTTCTTATATAACCCTAAATTTGCTTCTTTCTCTTTGCTTCTTCTTTAGGCAACTGCCAAAGAACACTTCTAACTTCTATTTTTCCTCTTTTCTCCCAGAAGCTATGCATTCTGAAGTCAGCTATCTCAAATTGCTTTTTTAATATTTTCAGTCTTTCAGTATTTTCACTCAATGGTAGACTTTTCCTTCCTGAGAATGGTTTTAGAGCAAGTCTGAGCTTGCCACTGGATCCATTTTTCTCTTTAGCACATCATTTTTCTCAGTGCCTATGCTCATGGCTCAGGCTGTGGCTGGAATGTGATCACTTGGTGGGATTGGATATTTTTTGTTTTGCCTTTTTTTTTAAGAAGGTAATTTGTGATTTTGATGTTTTCTTTCTTTTTTTTTTTTTAATCACGTGTGTGTGTGTGTGTAATTTCCTTTGGTCTTCTAATTTTTCTGTATTGTTTTTGGAGGACCTGTGGGGCAATATGATTTAGGTGACTAGCCTTGTCCATGGCTATGTGAAAATATGGGTAGATCTGTTTTAATAGAGAAGTATTTAAAATGATAAGCACAAATTACATGGCTATATTTTACTGGTTTATACATTTTGCACTTGGAGATTTTTTTAAAGTCAGCAAACAGAGGGCACTAAGAAAAATGCATAATATATTTGGTGTTTAAGGGAAATAGTCATATTTACTGTCTTAAAGGAAAGATAAGTATAGTGTAGGACAAGCAAGAACTGGTATGAGGAATATCAAGAATCATGTACAATACAGTTAGTTATTATTGGGTTTTTGCTGTTCAGTCACTTCTATGGCAGTTGGTCTTACTAGATTTTTTTGTCTCACTTCAGTCTTTCCGGTGGGCAAAGTGCAAACTACATGGGAAGTTCACTCAAACCCAAGTGGATTCACTTTCGTGTATGTAGCTGTTGCTGACATTTCTTGCCAACTCTCTTTCAGCAAAACAAAATCAACTCAGCAATATGTGAAATTATTGAGCATTTTTTTTATAACTCCTTTCAAGCAATGAGAGAATTATCAATGGATTTTTTTTTTTGCCAAATTACAGCCATCCTTGAAATTTAGTAAATAAATAGTTATTTCAAAGAAAGTTTTTTATATTCTTTCAAATATCGCTGTAAATTTATAAATTAATATATGTATCTCTCACTAATAAAATAAAAATTATTTTATTCCAGAATTTAACTAATAATGAGGCTATTAACATATATTTCTTTCTTTTTTTTTTTTCTTTTAATTTGCCAGAGAGAGAGAGAGAGAGAGTGCATATGAATGAGTACAGGCAGACAGAGCGGCAGGCAGAGGCAGAGGGAGAA
Source organism: Mustela erminea (assembly GCF_009829155.1). Taxonomy (NCBI): domain Eukaryota; kingdom Metazoa; phylum Chordata; class Mammalia; order Carnivora; family Mustelidae; genus Mustela; species Mustela erminea. Next base: position 42,268,306 of record NC_045626.1, read on the forward strand.
GCAGGCTCCCTGCCAAGCAAGGAGCCCGATGTGGGACTCTATCCCAGGACGACGTGGTATCATGACCTGAGCTGAAGACAGCTGCTTAACCAACTGAGCCACCCAGGCGTCCCTAACATATATTTCTTTTAGAGCTTCAACTGTCAGATGAAGAGTAATAATAGAGAAGAAAAAAATAATTAGCTGCTAACTTGATGTTATGGACCAAGTATTAGGATGGCTTTGGGAGGGAACCAGGTCATGCAGATAGAGCTCTTAAAGATGGGATTAGTGGCCTTATAAAAGAGACCCCAGAGAGTTCTCTTTTGTCCATTCTGGCATGTGAAGATACAACAGAACATGGCAGTCTAAAACCCAGGAGGCGCTCACCTGAACCAGACCAGGCTGGCATCCTGATCTTGGACTTACAGACTCCAGAACTGTGAGAAATAAATTTCTGCTGTTCATAAGTCTGTCTGTGGTACTTAACCTGAACTAAGGCACCTGGCTAAGTAAATTATCTGTCTTGTTATCAGAATAATTTCTCTAAGCTACTAGTGAGGGGAAAAACGCCCACATAACATGAGATAATCTTTCTTTCAGGAAACGAAAACCAAAACATCAGAGCATATTTTATTTCTGAAATGTTAAGCAATAGACTTCAGTAATATTTATCATTCTCCAAGACAGACAATATTTTTCTCTACCTTCACAAAAGCTACTTGAAATCCCCCATTTCAAGTGATCTTAATATTAACAGCTTCACTTCTATAGTGCTTACCACATGCCAAGCTCTTTCCTAGCTGCTTTAGAAAAACAAATGTATTATCATCCTTACAATGCCCTTTGAATTAGATCCTAATATCACACCAATTTTAAAGACTAAGAAACCGAGGCAAAGAGTTTAAGTACTTGTCTAAGTTTATCTAGCTAGTTTATCTAGCTGAGTGTAAGAACAAGTCATCATATAAATAACAGGCTTGCAATTACAGCAGAGAATAACTTAGTTACTAAGAGATTTTTGGGTTTTAGTTTCAGTGTTCATGACTAGCAACTAGCAATATTGAAAACCATGATGTATAATTTGGGAATGTGGCATATTCATCTGACATGAATATTGAAAACAGTATTTTAAAGAGCTATTAAAAATCCCTAGCAAAGGGGAGCCTGGGTGGCTCAGTGGGTTAAAGCCTCTGCCTTCAGCTCAGGTCATGATCCCAGGGTCCTGGAATCAAGCCCCGCATTGGGCTCTCTGCTCAGCAGGGAGCCTGCTTTCTCCTCTCTCTGTCTGCTTGTGATCTCTGTCTGTCAAGTAAATAAATAAAATCTTAAAAAAAAAAATCCCTAGCAAAAACAGTGCTGTAGAACAAAAAATTAACCAATTTCAATGAATGAAATCATTCATTGTTGAATGATTTCACATTTTACATTTTAGCTTACAGTGTTTGATTGATGAAACTCACACCTTGGAGATTAAAATGTTGCATATATAGTATACATTAAAATTAATATTTCTCAGGGCACCTGGGTAGCTCGGTCAGTTAAGCGTCTGACTCTTGATTTTAGATCTCAGGGTGCTGAGGTCAAGCCCTGCATGTCTCAATACTGGGCATGGAACCTGCTTGAGATTATCTTTTTCCCTCTCCCACTGCCTCTCTCTCCCCCTTCCCCTGCCGTCTCTCTCCTTTAGAAAAATAAATAAAAATAACATTTCCTACCTGATTGTATGTGTGATAGAGCAGATGGCCTTTGTTTTCAATTTATAAGTTCATCCAATAATCATGCTACTTTTGATTTTTGAATTCTTTTATCAGGTCATTCTCACCCCTGGATTTAATATCTAGTAACTGTGCAGGCCACTTACACTTCAGTGAAATACAAGCCACAATCCTGAAAAGAGCAAACTCCTTTCCAGACATTTGAACTTAAAAAATGTGGTATTTTAAAAACTGTATGATACCCTGCAATCTTAACAGAGTGACCCAATAGAGGTCTAACCATATTTTCCAAAAATTACTCAAGTGGCATGCATGGATTCTGTTCTGGGTGGGAGGCCTGGGAAGCTGGGAAGAGATTCCAGTAAGGGTCCCGTAGCACCCCTAGTTGCATCAGGTGGGCAGAGATGCGAAGGGAGTGTAAATAAATCTTAGCACTTTCAGGCCTGAGAGAAAAAGCTAATAATATCTGATGGGAGAAATGTATGAAAGTTATTTTTATAATTAAAAAGAATGTATGGGCAAATTAAAGGAGAATATATATAATTAGAATGAGTCATAAAGAGTTCTGTACACATTGGTAAGCTATCTTGTAAAGCTGTTTTCCCTCTTTTCAACATCTGTTTTTCACTATATATATATATATATATATATATATATATATATATATATATATATATGCCTTTAGAGTTTATAATATATTAAAAAAAATACAGATTTTTGCATCAAATCATTCTGGCTGTTTATTAGAAATGCAACTTTTTAGGTCAAGTTCCAGACCTACTGAGTAAAAATCTTAAATAGTTGAATCTAGAAAGAAGTTGATTTTAAAACACCACAGGTAAATTTTAGGCATTTAAAAATTGAGGAGCCACTAGAATAGAGACTATGTTGACCCAAGGAATATTAAAAAACACAAAGAACATAAAACTATTATTCTTATTCATTGTTTAGGCTCAGTTAGAAGGTTGAATAAAATCCTAATGGTTGAAATTGCATGCCTGCTGCATATGCCTGCATATTGACATTTTGTTCACTCCACAGGCTGTATCAGTATAGAGGAAAGGAGAGGAGAAAAGAAGAAGAAGGCATATGGGAAAGGGGAGGGGGAAAAATATATATGTGTGTATATATATAAATATATATGTAACATTTAAACTGCTAAAATTACAAAAGTGAATTATGAAGTGATAAAATATCACAATAATAGAGAAAGTTTATTTTTTCAGGCTACTAGACTGTAAATAGGATACATTATATATAAGGCATATTCACATATTTTCCTCAACATATAAGGCAATAAAACCAAACGTTTCTTTCTGAGTTCAGCTTCCTCATCCCCATCGATTCCAGTGCTAACACCCAAATGTCAGTATTCACAACCACTCTATCCTCCTATTTAAAAGTAAACGACAGAAATTAGATGGGACTCACCACATCTTCTTGCTGAAAGCAAGCACCAGCCAGAACCAAAAATGCTGAAGAGCACCAAACACCCTTCGAGTCTTGGAATTCCTTTTTATTTCGGTCCTCCAGGACCTCATGCACACAGTGTCAGACCCCTCTCCTTTCACCTTTGCAGCAGTCCGGGACCATCCCCACACCATCATCTTTCCTCCTATTGCAGTGATTTCCTTGAGTCCTGTTACTCAAATTCAACTGCTAAGTTTTGATTCCTGATCCAAAGCCTTTGATGCATACACAAGAGGTACTAAGCCACCGATTATCCATTAGGGAAAGTTAGGGAAGAATATTCATCCTGAGCCAAATAAGTCGATATTCAATAAAGCCTCATAATACCCTATAAAGAAGAAAATATCATAATGTTTTTTCATGACTTGCTCAGTATTTTGGTGGTGAAAGGTTTTTGTTGTTGTTGTTGTTGTTGTTTTAATAATGATAACAACCGCTTGTATTTATATAGTGTTTGACAGTTTTGAAAATACTTGCGAATATATTTATTTACTTGATCCAAAATAGAACAAAGTGAAGGGAACAAGGCAGGTGCTAATACCATTTCACAAGCAAGGAAAATGACCAGGATATTTCTCTTAGTTTTCATGGCTAGCAGGCACAATGATCCCTTACTCAAAATCAGATTCCAAATCCAGAAACGTTCCTTGGAATTTATATTTTAAGTGATGACCCTTTAGACAAAAACAGAGGTAGTAGTCAAGATAATCGTGGTTGAGAGAAAAGGAGAATTTGGCAAAACCATTCTAAGCACTCTTTCTGACGTCATATTGTATCAACTGGATCCATTGTTCACCGACTCTGAAAAACAAATGTAACAACTTTTTTTCCCAGGATATGCTAGTCCTGAAGTCCAAGTTGAGGCTCATGGAGATGAGACGAATATCTTTACTTTCCAGGTCTCTTTGAAATAGAAAATCCAGCAGATAGATTTTTATCCATACATAATGGGTAATCAATGTTTACTAAAGATGTAGAACCAAACCAGTAACAAGTGTTATTATTAAAAGGTAACATTTTTTGAGGTAACATTTTGAAACCCAGAAGATGATGTAGGATTTCTAAACTTTACCTGTGTATAACATAACCAAAAGAACAATGTAAGGTATTTGTAGGTGGGGTGCCTGGATGGCTCAGTCATTAAGCATCTGCCTTGGGCTCAGGTCATGATCCCAGGGTTCTGGAATCAAGTCCCAAATGGGGCTCCCTGCTCAGTGGGAAGCCTGCTTCTCCCTCTCCCATTCCCCCCTGCTTCTGTTCCTTATCTCGTTGTGTTTCTCTCTGTCAAATAGATAAAATATATATATATATATATATATTTTTTTTTTAAAGAGAGATATTTGTAGATATAAAAACTTGCCAGTACACAGACTTAAAGGACTAATCACGGAAAAAATGAAATTGTTCTTAATTAAATATATTTTATATAACTAAATGGATGTTTTTAAAAAGCAATGACTTAGAATTGGAGTATAATTCAATATATATATATATATTTTTTTTAAAGAGAGATATTTGTAGATATAAAAACTTGCCAGTACACAGACTTAAAGGACTAATCACGGAAAAAATGAAATTGTTCTTAATTAAATATATTTTATATAACTAAATGGATGTTTTTAAAAAGCAATGACTTAGAATTGGAGTATAATTCAATATATATATATATATATATTTTTTAAAGAGAGATATTTGTAGATATAAAAACTTGCCAGTACACAGACTTAAAGGACTAATCACGGAAAAAATGAAATTGTTCTTAATTAAATATATTTTATATAACTAAATGGATGTTTTTAAAAAGCAATGACTTAGAATTGGAGTATAATTCAAGTGCAGTAAGCAGTTGAGATTCCCAAAATACTTCATACATACAAATCATTCTTTATATTGCTACCTAATCTTTAAAAGAGGAGATCGAATCAAACCATATGAAAACTGTAGAAAACTAGATCAGGGAATCTTTTTTTGGAATGACATGTATTCAGCAATATGACTGAAATACTTTACAAACTCAGCAATCTGCTAAGCTTTCCAGATTTTTGTTTTTTGTTTTTTGTTTTTTGTTTTTTGTTTTTTTTTGGTTTGTTTGTCTTAGTATGAGTGTATCATTTTATTGATGGAAAATTGCATCACTGAAATATTTTATACTACAGGCTATTTCAGAATCCCTGGAGGTTTAAATAACTTAAAGTCATTCTTTGAAGAATAGCAATTGACCTCTGAATAGGTCTTACTTTACAGTGTTCTTTACTTCCGAAAGAAATCAGAGCACTAGAAAGATTTAGAAAATCAATCAAATTTTATAGGGGAAAAACCCACAATAATTTGTCCAATAGTTTATGCCCATAGTAAAAAATGGGACATGATTTACATCAAATTTCAACTGAACCAGTCTTAAATATAGGAGTCTCAGCTTACATGATGGCTAATCACATATAACTACATTGACATAATATAGAGATCCATGGGTTTAGATGCGCATTCTGGAAATGGAATCATAGTGCAAATCACGTGACCATTTTCATGGAGTGAAAATAATATTGTGTCTCTGAGAATTTCACCAGCCCCACTTGCAAATCCAAGTAATCCATTTCTTATCAGATGTGACATTTATGATAGGATTTTTGGATGTAGAGTAAGGGGAGCTGAATTGGTATTTGGCAAGTGACATTTTAAAGTGGGAAATTAAATTACAAAGAGGCTAAATGTTGCACCACAGAACCAAAGGGTTTGGCAGCAACAGAGGCTCCAAAGTCATTTTCAGTCTATTCTCTAAAGAATCATTTCACAGTTTATGCAGAAAACCCAACATTTCAGTGGTAATTAACAGAAGTTAATCCAGATGACTACCTGTGGGATAGTCTTCATAAACTTACAGAATGTGAATTAACTGTCCATCATGAAGAAAAAAAAACTTTCGTAGAAGTAGATTCATCATACTGACAAGAGAAATAGAAGAATGTACTTAGGGTATCAGATGCAAAGTCTTCATTTCAGCAAATGTCAGACAGAATGCCCTAACAATAAATACTAATGCAGGATGTTTATAATAAATATTTTGTTTCACTATTTAAAAAAAAATGTCTAGCCAACTTATATCTTATCTCTGTAATATCCACCTGAAAGGAAGTTTTCATTGTTGTCAACATCGAGTCCTCTATAATTTAGCCTGGGCATGCAGTGCTGTAGTCTCTAATTAATTAATTAATTAATCAGATAATACCAAACAAAGAAATGAATGAACATGCAAAGTGACACTTAGACCTATTGGTAAGCAACAGAGATATCTTATCAAACAAAAACTATGTTCCAAGGAAAATTTCTGTCCATCATTTTCAGAATGTCTCAGAAGCCTCTACTTTCTTCTTAAATCCACATTAATAAAATATTAGTAAATTTACTTCATTAGCTTAGAATCTTTCCTCAGAGGTTAAATAACAGAGTTCTGCTACTAATTAACTGTCCAATCTTGGGCAAGTCAACTGAATTTCTTTGTGCCTCAGATATAAAACAAGTATATGGGCTTAGATGATTTCCAAGGACATGTCTAGATTTCATATACTAAAAGCTTTTGATTATCTCAACTATTATTAAACCTTCTTAAGTAACATAATATAAAATCATATGTTGAAGAAACTTATTCAGTTATAGAATTTGGAAACCTATGATCTATAAACTAGTTCCCCTCCTACATTTTTCCAAAGACATTAAACACCTCCTGGCTTTTGAGTGTGCTCTTCTTTGTTTTTTTTGTTTTTTTTTTTTTTAAAGATTTTATTTATTTATTTGACAGAGAGAAATCACAAGCAGGCAGAGAGGCAGGCAGAGAGAGAGAGAGGAGGAAGCAGGCTCCCCGCTGAGCAGAGAGCCCGATGCGGGACTCGATCCCAGGACCCTGAGATCATGACCTGAGCAGAAGGCAGCGGCCTACCCCACTGAGCCACCCAGGCGCCCCTCTTTGTTTTTCCTTCAACACTCTGCCCTTGATATCTCATGCCTCCCTCACTCTGCATTATATTTCTTCTCAAACAGCCTTTTATCTGAGATGCCTTCCCTAAATATCTCATATAAATGTCAGGCCCTCACACCATGTACCCTACCCTCTTAGGCTGCCTAGTAGAACTGATCAGAATTTGACCTATAGCATATGTACTTGTTCCTTGTGTGAGATCCTGAGTTCCCTGATAGAACATAAGCTACACAAGAACAGGCACTTTGCTTGGTTGTCTGTCAGGCACATTGTAGACATTGAGAATATGTTGATTGAATATATTAGAATTTTTCATGATCTTAGTACTTCATGGAACTCATTTTAGGAACTATAGCTCTAAGCAATTTTCTAAAAAAAAAAAAATTTTCAACCTTATCTTATTTAGTCTTATTTCCACTAAATGATACTGTCCATTCTGACTAAATAGCTACACCTAATACATATGCAACACATTTTAAAGCAAGAAATTAAGTGTATATAAAAAAAAAACTTTAAATTTTGAGGGCCACCTGTATGGTGTAGCCAGTTAAGCATCGAAGTCTTGGTTTCAGCTCAGGTTGTGTTCTCAAGGTCATGAGCTCAAGCCCTGTGTCAGGTCCATGCTGAGCAGAATCTGTTTGGGTTTCTCTCTGTGTCCTCTCAAATAAATAAATCTTAAAAAAACAAACAAACAAAAAAACCCCTTTAAATTTTGAAAATATTTAAAGTTTTGCTAAGTCTCTAATCATACCCATATTTATTTCTATGAAAGTATTATCTTCCAAAAATTGAGGATATTGTTTAGTTTATTTTTAGTTTTTAAGTACAAATACTTTATTTCAAATTTAATGTTACTAATAAGTCCTACCATACACAGATTATGCTTCCAGCAGATATATTCTGAAATCTGTTTTAGACATACATATTTTTATAGGAATACAGCTTTTGGACATTTAAATATTTTTGAGTGTTCACCACCTTTTCATCACAAATTACTATCTGAAAAGAATTTAATTGGAATGGATTTTAACTACCCAATGTGATAGAATGGAATAATAATTTAGGGGATCATTTTTACCCTCAAATACATTTCATTCATTATGTCCTCTATTTGATACTGCATTAAGCTACAGAAAAGGTGAATCAGACAAGCCATTAAAGATGCCAAGGCTTAAAAATCAGTAGAGTGGATAAAAAAGGTATTACTCAAATGTGTCACAATGGAGCCCAACCATGCCTGATCTTAATAAGTCCATTATAAGCTGTATTGATTAAAAAAGCTTGCCAATCATCACAAGACATATTATAAGGATGTTTAATGTGTTAGGATATTTTAAGATATGAACAATTGAAATAAGTTGCCAGCATATGTTTAAATGACAATTAATCAACAACTATTTACTGAGTAAAAGCACTAAGTTAAGAACCCCTACTAATATAAAGATGAATTGATACAATTCTTGCTCTGAAGGGTCCAGCATTTAAGTTGGGGTATAGGATACACACGTGGGTACACTTGTGTAGGTTATCTACTTTGGTCCCACTTTTCTTTCTTTATAAATGGAGAGGTTAGTCTAATTAATTTATAAGCTCCCTTTCGGGCCTTTCCCTATGTATTTTTTAAAGTCCATTTTTGAGTTTATGTGTTTAATAACAAAAAAACAGCTATAAGACATGAGCAGCTCCTTGAAATCTATCTGTGTGAGTAAACAACTTATTAGTTTCTTAGTTATGTTTTCACGGAATTCTTTATATAAAGCAAACAACAATGAATGTATATTCCTCCTCCTTTTTAAAACAAAAGACAGTGAAGACTGATTTTAAAGGCAAATACAGTGTACTTACCCTTGAATGCTTCAATAAAAATAAGTCCTATAAAAATAATGCTTCACTATTCCTTTTTACTGGTGCATAATATTTCAAAATGTTTATTTAACCAACTCCTTGTAATGGGCACTAAGAGATTTTTATTTATTTGTTTTTTAAATTGTTCTCTGTAACAAACAATATTGACACAGTTACTTGAGTGCTTATAAAAGGCCTGTTTGGCCAGATATATATACAGGATATGTTTCCAGAAATAGGACCACCAGGTCAAAAGACAAATGCAAGTCTAAAATTGTTTTAGATTGTTTCATTCCCCTCCAGAGTGTTGATATATTTCATTCTTGTTAGCAATGCATGGGAGCTTAATTCTACTCTTTAAACTGAAATTCCATGTGTTTTTTAAAAAAATAATAACAAGACAAAAATCAGAGTTTTCATAGCTCAAATAAAATATATTTGTGCATCAGTGAAGAAAAAATTGTTTTCTTTCTATATAAACACAATTTCATGAAAGTTTCATTTAATCATAGAAGCCAGTTTTGGTTCCTACTACCAAAGACAGAGGAAACTAGCTCTTCAATAAAAGGCAATGGCTCAACATTCATCCTAAGATGTTTTCTTCTGTATTTGGCATGGTAAATAAACTCCTAGCATCTTCCCTATCCCCTAGCTATTCTAATTTGCCCACTTAGTAATTTGGTGTGGCCAGTAGAAAATATCTTCTTAATTTGTAAAAATCCTTTTTCCCATCTGGGGTGTTTTATAAATTACATGATTTAACCAATAAAGGACTCTTCTGCATCTGAAATCTATTAAGATTCTATCAAATAAAGAATTTTTTTCTGTACAAGATGCTAAGTGATCATGAACTTATGGCTGTATAAAATCCATTTTATTTTATTTCGTTATGTTTTTTAAGATTTTATATGTTTATTTATTTATCTATTTATTTATTTTTGAGAGAGAGAATGAGAGAGTGCATGTGCATATGCATGTTCATGTGAGCATGGGCGGCGGGGGTGGGGCAGAGGGAAAAACAGGTTCCCCCCTGAGCAGGGAGCCCAATGCAGGACCTGATCCCAGGAACATGGGATCATGACTTGAGCCAAAGGCAGGCACTTAACCAACTGAGCCACCCAGGCACCCTAAAATCCATTTTAGAGTCATTCTAATAAAACCATTATCAGGCACATTCCTCATTGTCAAGAGTTCTCATTATTTTCATACCTTTACCTAACTTCATTTATGAATGACAGAAAAACCCAGACCCAATGATTATAGAAAAAGGTTCTCAGAGCAACTCACTGAGTTTATATATATGTACATATACATAAATATACACACTATACATATTAACTATATATAAAATATAGTTGATTTTCATTGTATCCTTATATTAGTATATAATACTAATATACACACATACACAAACACAAACATCACATACTCATATACAGAAACATATATATGTGTGTGTATAGATATTAATTATAAGCCTCTGAGACAAACCATAAGAGACTCTTAATCCTAGGAAACAAACTGAGGGTTGCTGGAGGGGAGAGAGGTGTGAGGGATAAGGGGGCTCGGTGATGGACACTGGGGAGGGTATGTGCTATGGTGAGTATTGTGAATTGTGTAAGACTGATGAGTCACAGACCTGTACCCTGAAACAAATAATACATGACATGTTAATAAAAAGAAAAAATTGTAAGCCTTCGTCCTCTGTACAAGAAGAAAGAATGCTCCCAAGTATTAGTATTAATATTGGTGTTTGAAGAGTCCAATAATTCACATTTTTCTAAAAGATTCAGTATGGAAGTGATTAAAAGATAAACTGAGACAATAAGCAGATGAAAATTAAAGCATCAGCTTAATTACTAACAGACTCTTAACTGGAGGAGAGTGCTTAATGTAATATAAAAATGGACTCCCTAGTAATAAACCCCCGAATTATACTTAGCAACGCAACCAGGCAACATAGGCTCAAGTGGTAGCGGACTCTGTAAAACGTAAAACATGAAGGTTCAAACCAAAAGGATGCTCCTGAGTTGAGAGTAAATGAGGAGACAGGCATGCTGATGTGTAACATTAGTATGCCCTTCCTTTAAGAAACAAATACCACAAGCAATGGATTAGTGCTTTTAACTATCAAGGAATGATTTATGTTATTTTTGGAGAATCTGCTAAGGCATATACATTTTATATACATCATCTTCTACAATTCTCAATGTAATTCTAGGGCATATACACTAAAATTTCAATTTTAAAGATTTTCTTTCTTTCTTTCTTTCTTTCTTTCTTTCTTTCTTTCTTTCTTTCTTTCTTTCTTTATTTTATTTTCCATAGAAAGAGAGAGAGAGTGCACAAGCAGGGGGAGCAGCAGGCAGAGGGAGAAGCAGTGTCCCTGCTTAGCAAGGAGCCCAATGCAGGACTCAATCCATGAACCCTGGGATCATGACCTGAGCTGAAGGCAGATGCTTAACCAAATGAGCCACCTAAGCATCTCCCCAAATTTCAGTTTTATAGATGAATAAAATGATAATCAGAAAAATCTAAGTTTTTGCCCAAATTCCACAATTAACTATGGTAGAAGTTGGGTCTTTATAAAGATCCGTAAGATTCCAAAGCCCACAAGCAGAGCTGCTTTGCAGACAGTCTTTGCTCGACCTCTAAAATTGAATGTAAATGCAATGAAATATTTCCTTTTGTATGAATATTATTTCTAGGGTCATTCAATCTTCAGATGTCTGGCACAGTCATTCAGATTCCTCTCAGTGATAGTTCTGGGCTCACTGATGCCATTTGACATATGTATTTCCACATCATTTCCTCACTTCATCTTCTGATTGACATTTATGTTTTAGTCTAGGCCAGATAGACCAGAATTAGAAATTAAGAAGTCCTAGTTCTTCAAACATACTGCTATGTATTATTCAACTTGGTAGTGACGATATTCCCAGAATAGTACAAGTCAAATTGAACTTCACTCAAGAAATAATTAATTGTGCCTTGTGTTTTAGTATATTTCAGTTACCCGATAATTTTACTTCTTCACTGATGATGCTTTGAAGTACATCCCCCTAAGTAATTTGGTAGACCTGCAACTTCAAAATCCTTCCACTGGAATAAAAAGTCTACCTATGAAATGAATACATTTAAATCAGTGTCATAATATTTTCTCATGCCTACAAAACTATCCAGCCATTCTATGATGAGTAGGTGTTCTAAAAATATGTATGTATTCTAACTTTCTCTCTTTCTCCGTCTGGTCTCTGATACCTAGGGCAGCACTTATAGATTAAGAGAAATGCCTGAATATGGGGCTCTAAAATAAAAGAGCTATTTCTTAGGATTTAAATATGGGTCACCACCACTGCAATTTTTGGGACACTGCCAACCAAATCATCATGACAACACTATACAAGCAGTTGCCCTGCTCTGAGGGTCAAGCTCCCCTAAGGAATTCATATGGTAGTGAAGAGGGAAAGGCAAATTTAACTGATCCTGTCTACTACTTGCTCCTGGTGATGGAAGTAGAGGGCATCCCTGTGGACTAAGTGAGATGATAGTTGCTGTTTTAGTTAGCTTTGGCTGCCATAACAACTTATCATAGACTAGGTGGCTTAAACAATACAAAGGTCTCTCTTCCTGGCTTGTAGATGATCCCCTTCTTGCTGTGTCCTTACATGGCAGAGAGAAAGGCAAACTCTCTAGACTCTCATCTTCTGTGAACATTCAATCCATTGGATCAGAGCCTTACCCTTATGTAGTCATTTAACCTTAATTACCTCCAGAAAAGTCCTATTTCCAAATATAGTCACGTTGTGTGTTGGGGCTTCAATTGACAAAGGGGGACACATGTAACAATTCAGTACATAATAGGGGCAAAGTTACTGGATCAAAGAGATTTCCTGATCATTGAAGAGGTGACAACAGCAGTTAATTAGAGAAATCAAAGTTACACCACCATATTTGTATAGCAGGCTGGTGGTATAGGTCATAGTACCAACATATCTGTAAAAAGGAAAAAGAAAAAAAAAAACAAAAAAAAAACCTTAAATACTATGAACTCATATGCCAGTGAAATTAGACTAATATTGATACAAATGAGTTCATTTGGCTATAGATAGGTATACACATAAAATTCTTTGATCAATAATCAGATATTTTGGTTTTTATTGAGTTCTTTTTAAATCAAAGCTAGAAACATGGGGCACCTGGGTGGCTCAGTAGTTAAGCATTTGCCTTAGGCTAAGGTCATGATCCCAGGGTTCTGGGATCCAGCCCTGCATCATGCTCCCTGCTCAGCGGGAAGCCTCTGTCTCCCTCTCTCACTCCCCATGCTTGTGTTCCCTCTCTTGCTGTCTCTCTCTCTGTGTCATATAAATAAATAAAATCTTAAAAAAAAAAAAAAGATGTCTCCAGTACTTAGGCAATGATGGATTAAATCATTGGCCCTTGGTGATCCATTAAAAAAAAAAAAATGGTAGAAACAGGTTCTAACTGGGGATGGTATAGTTAGTGAATAAAATATTTCAACTTTCATCTTAACAAAAATATTAAAAAACCAAAGTTTCAAAACAAGAAAAAGACCCTGCTTATTATTTAATGCAGACAATTTCCCCCCAGTGTTTATCTTTTCAATGTAGCATGAAATAAAATAGATTGATGTAATAAAGAACATCATGTTTAGAAGACTTATGCTAATGTTCTTATTAGCTAATGAATTTATATGCAGACTCTTGTAATTTTTCTTTTCCTTCGCATAATCTTTCCATTCCCTATCACCACAAACAATTTTCTCAACAATTTTAACCTCTGAAGAGCATTTCTCTTTTGTTGGAAGGTATGGAAATGGAGGAGGATTACCTTTCAGAAAAGGTGGCAACTACCTTGAAAGCCAAGAATGAATAAAAGGATGTCAACCAGGACAGTAAAAAGAGTAAGTCATACTTTTTTATAAAATCTTCAGCTTTTTTATAGATTACATGAAATCAGGGTGCCTGGGTGGCTCAGTGGGTTAGGCCTCTGCCTTCAGCTCAGGTCATGACCCCAGGGTCCTGAGACCGAGCACCACATGGGCTCTCTGCTCCATGGGGAGCCTGCTTCCTCCTTTCTCTCTCTGCCTGCCTCTCTGCCTACTTGTAATCTCTGTCAAATAAATAAATAAAATCTTAAAAAAACATAAATTACATGAAATCTACATATATGTAAATTTATATAAATAGTTAAACAATTAAATATACATAAATATATTGCATAAGTTTTAAGTTTTAAAACTCTCTATCAGGTTTCATACACTCTAGTATCTTCAACATGGTTATTAAAGAGGACCATAGAATATCTTCCAGAAAAGTGAAAGGAGAATGATCGAAAACATAACAAATGAAATGTCATTTAAAATGCCACCAAGAGAGCCAACCATGTCAATACTTTTTTTGCAAAAACCATCACCTATGCTTATTTAAACTAAAGAATTTTCAGTTTGTGCAATATCCAATTATTGTCAGTATCATATGTGCAATATCCAATTATTGTCAGTATCATATGGAATTAATAAAATGGTATTAACAGAAGCAGAAATTTATTTGGTATAATAACAAAAAATTTCAAATTACATTTTAACACTTGCTAATGCTAACTTTATTAAAAGGAACAATCATATTATTGAATTTGCTTTCATAGGCTTCAACTTCATTAAGTCTTTATATGTGTATCCTGCTCTGGAACCATATTTGTACATTTTTCGTTCACGCTCTAAATCACACTTGATAAATCTAAGGAGCTACCGTGTATTCTGAGACATGTGTGCAAGCAAATTTAGAATGCAAGGTAAGACTTCCTTTGTATCTGATTTCAAATAAATTTTAAAATATTTTCCAGGTGGTTTTGCAGTTTTTATAAGCTGGTCGTAATGCAGAAATTTTGTTCTTTTCAGTTAGCTTTGGTGTTCTTAAAGTAAAGAAGGACAATAACAGCGCACGCACACACACACACACACACAGACACACACACACCCTTTTACAATATTTACAATATTTAAGGTAGATCATAATTCAAATATGTCAAAATGGCTAGCAGGAAATGAGCTTTAAGCTTGCAAAAATTGACAATATATTTTCTTTAGAGAAAGATAAATATATTTAAGATTTTTAATATATATATATAATATGGTAGACAACTTCTAAAATGACTCCTGATCCTTGCCCCAGGATCTTCAAACCTTGTGTCAATCCTCACCTTGAGTGTAGCCTGAAACTAGTGACTTTCTTCCAATGAATAAAGTACTCCAAAAGTGGTATGATGCCACTTTTGATACTAGGTAAGGAAAGACTGACGTCTGTCTTGTCAGAACACTCTCTTGCTCATTCTGATGAAGCTGCTTCAGTGTTTTGGGCTGTCCCATGGAAAGGCCCAATGGCAAGGAAGTGAGACTACCTTCCTTCCTAAGGACCTGAGCAATAGCCAACAACAAACTAAAATCTCACTCAGTCCAACCGCCTGCTAGATACTGAATCCTATCAACAACCACTCAGAAAACCTGACAGTGGATCTTACCCTACTAAAGCTTGAGATGACCATGGCAGGCTGAAACCCCAATTGTGTTTTGTGGGAGACCCTGAACCCAAGAACCCACAAAGGCTCACCCAGATTCCCGATCCACAGAACCTATGAAATAACACATATGTAATGTTTTAAGCTGCTACATTGTGGACAGTTAGGTGTGCAGCAATAGATAACTAGCCTAACAATTAATTTAAGTATTTTTGCTTTAGGGCAATACAATATAAAACCATTATATAAAGTGGTTAAATGTTTTTACGGTTCGATGTTCCCTATTCCATATTCCTTTGTGTTCAGGTCTGCAAAATGAGAACACTAAAAAGAATATCTCTACTAATGTTTCCAGATCTAAATTTTATCTTGTTCACATTATTCTATTACTAAATTCACATCTAGTTTTGCTGTCAGAAAAGAAAATAGGAATTGTGAAGAGTACATTATATTATGCTTGGAAAAGTACCTAGCTATTCACTGTGAAAATGCGCAGAAGGTATGAGAAAGCAGATGTTTGTCACAGGATGGCATGGAGGGAGGCAAGCCTCGGTCTCCAGGTTAGCTGTTTCTTCATCGTTAGGGGCTTATCAGAAGGGATAGAGTGGATCAGCTTAAGGACTAAAGTCTTATTCAGATCAATGGAAATATCTCAGTCCTTCAGCATCTTTTATAGACACTTCTTTCTTTCAGATTTTTTATTTTTAAAATGTTTTTTAAGATCAATTCTTAAACTTTCTGTAAGAAAATGTTTAGAATGTCAGAATAAAAATAGAGTGTGAAATACACATTCACAGCCTTACATTTTCAAGTTTAATAAGCACATGATTCTGCAGGGCTACAAGTTGGAAAGCTTTAAAGAGGTGGGGAGATAGGAGAGAGTAGCTGGTCTGTTTGATTTTTATATTTTAAGATTCAAAAGTTTCGAAGCACTGGTTGTTCTCATAGCTTTTATGACTTTTTAGATGCGCACTGAGTAGGATCCCTCCGTAGAATATTGAAATGAAATACAATTTTGCAGTATTATTTTAGGAGCTTAAAGATGAATGCAAATTCTTTGCTACTCCTTTTCTGAGAGGCAGAGGGAAAATTTACCTCCCTTTGAATTGAGACAGGACTTATTAACATGCTTGGCACCAGGAACATGGCAGAAGTGATGTGTGATTTCCAAAGGCAAGAAGACTTTTAGCTTCCACTTTGACTCCTATAATGCATGCTGTGGGTGAAACCAACAACTATGAAAAAGTCTAGCTTCTCTAGAACCACCATAATAGAGAGGCCACAGGGAGACCTACAATGAGAGCAGAGTCCACCCTGCTAGCGATTTCCAGCAGGGAATGGGCATGTGAGGGAAGGCACACTGGACCTGCTACCATGAGAAATAGAATAATCACACAGCTGAACTCTACCCTAATTCTTGGTGAATTATATAGTAAAATTGTTATTGTTTTAAGCCAATTAATCTTGGGGTAGTTCATATACAGCAATCATTAACTGGAAGATCATCATACTCACCTTGTATTAATTTATCTGTTTCAAGTCCAACCAAATGCATCTAGTGTCAAGGGCAAAAAAATACTTTGCAACATTAACTAAATGTGATCATTTAGGCCCCAAATTATATGGGACAAGAGTATCACTGGATACCCAGAAAATTACCATAAAGAAAAAGAAATAAAATGGAACTGAAGGATTTTCATTTTGGAAGCATATTGCATTACTTTATGGCAATTCTACATTTCTTCTTGACTCACTATGAAATAAAATATAAACGTAAATAGATACACATATATTTGTGTAAGTCTCTGCTTACATATATACTTACATATGTATAAATATATAGCAAAAATGTAATAAATAAAATATAAAGTATAAATAAATATATAATAAATATATATGTAAGAAATTTGAGAATAAATTATATATATGTAAATATATAATGTATATTTATATAGAGAATTCTGAGTTAAAAAGACTTTCATTATTCTACATAGATAGCTAGATTGAATGAAATTTACCAACTTATTTCAATAAAATTTCTGATATCCAGAATAGATAAAACAGCTAAATTATGTCCCTAAAGGAACCTGTCTGAAAAAGACTCATGCTATTTATGTATCATATACTTTAACACAAAAATAATTACTTCCTTCTCCTACCCAACGGGGTGGAGGGGAACCACAAATCTTTATTCAGGTTAACATTTAAAATAATGAAAAGTGACAGCTTGACTAACAGATTCCTGCCTAATTCTTTCTCAAAGCCCCAAGTTTACAAAAGCTTAGTCTTATATATTGAGTGTAACCCCAAGACAGAGATCCTCAACTGATAAAATTCTTTTCCAAACTCCCTTTTGATAATTCAACCTGATATTAAATGATTTTTGTGAATATGTGACAGTTTAAACAGTAGAGTTTTCACATACACTTAAGATTAGTCGAAGCAATTTTCTAACATGTACTGATGAAATATATCTATTTAATCCAAACTGTTCCCTTTCAGCCCCCGGCTTAAGTTCTTCAGTAAGGTATTTGACATATACTTTTCAGAAGAGTCATACAGGAAAATAAATAAATAAATTAAAGGGATTTAATACTTAAAAAAAAAAAAATTCCTTGATATAGCTTGTTAAGAATACCATCTCTTCAAATTCCCAACCCATGCTGGTGTGATACCTGTTCTCCAGCTCCATGAATAACAATGACTCCCTAACACAAAATACATAATTACGTAATGTCACTAAATGTCAGAGAGATAATTGTTGAGTTAAGGAAAAGAAAAACACATTTTTGTTAGGTAGAGAAATATTTGAAATGTGCTTAAATATTTATCCTCCAACTTTTCTGGTAATTAATAGATAAAAGGCTTCAAAATGCCTTTAGAGAATGAGGTAGTAGGTATTGTGGGTTTGGCGTGGTGAGAGGTTTTTGTTCCCTATTCCAATTTCCTTGTTTGCTGCCTTGGAGAAGCTTCCTGGAACCCTTTCTGTACAGAGGTATTCTGCTTTTTTTTTTTTTTGGTTTAAGGGCAGACATTCAACATTTAGTAACTAAAGAGTATGCTCTGTTTTTATTTCATTCACTCATTTTCCTTTTGTTACAAAAAGATAAAAACAAATATGTTTCTCTTTATTTCTCACAAAATGAAGATATAATGGCATTACTAAATTCTCATTCTGAAGTGTTTACTATCCAACTGAAGATACTGCCTTCTTGAAGAAGTTAAATGTATCTGGTCATAAAACTATTAATTGTTTCCTTTCTGTTTTAGCTTTTATTTTATTTTATTTTTTTAAAAGATTTTATTTGTTTATTTGACAGACAGAGATCACAAGTAGGCAGAGAGGCAGGCAGAGAAAGAGAGGGAAGCAGGCCTCCCACTGAGCAGAGAGCCCAATGTGGGACTCGATTCCAGGACCCAAAGATCATGACCTGAGCCAAAGGTAGCGTCTTAACCCACTGAGCCACACAGGTGCCCTGTTTTAGCTTTTAGAACATGACTTTTCCTTACTTGTTCTTGTTACATTACAATTTTACATATGTTTTGTAAACTAAACAATTTTTTCCATTAAATTTAGATTTATGATTTAAGAAGGCTTTAATAAGTTTTTTTTAAAGAAGACTTTACTAAGTCTTTTTTTTCCTTAAAGAAATATTTAATAAATTATCTTTAATAAATCTTTTTTTATGCTTTACATTTAAGAAATATATGTTGGTCCTTTAGTTTCTGGCAGTAACACAGATTAGATATCTTGGAAATAGTCTCAATGAAAGCCAAAATAAGTTAAAAACGTTAAATAAACATGTTTTAAAAATGTAACTGAGATTTTAAGTCCTTTAGGTTGTTCTATTTTGGGGAAGAATCAGAAGAACCACAAAGATTCCAAAGGATGACAAACAAAGAGAAAAACCAGCCTACTCCTCAATATATGGTACTAAAGCTTAAAACACAAAAGATAACAAGGAAATCTTAAAGACAATCAGAGCGGAAAGAAAGATTACCAGGACTAATAACAGGCTTCCGAACAGGCATTTTTCAGAAGAGAGTGAAATAGTACCTTTCAAACTATAAGAAAATAATAAATGACAATCTATAATTGTAACAAATGACAACCTATAATTTTATACATAGCTAAGATATTATTACAGAAAAAAGCAGAAGAAAGGCCTTTCCAAAGAGATAAAATCCAAATCTCAGATAAATCTCAATGATATATTTCAGCATAAAGGAAATTGAATTCTGTATAAAAAAAGAGGTATAGGAAAGAATAATCATCGAGGAAATTAGTAAATTGTAGTTAAACATATATTGATTTAAAAAATAATAAGAATAATTATTTTGGAGTAAACATAAGAAAGGCACAAAAGGCTGGGCAACAATAAAATGTAGGAATTAAGAAGAAAAAGTTTACCAGAAGTTCACAATTCTTTTATAGTTCTGTTGGAGATTATAGGTATTGATATGCTGTAAATTTTAGGTGAAATTTTAGGTGTTGTGTGTAATTTACATTTCAATACATATTGGAACTAAAAATCTTTTAAAATTAAATATTTAAGCAATCAATGTAAGAAATTAAAAGGAACAAGATGAGCTGAAATAAATAAGAAAATGAAAATAAGAATAGGATATAATTGAATAGAAAAAGATTAAGTAAAACAAACTTGAAGTAGATTCTAGGTAAAACCCAATAATACACATGTACCTCTATCTCGATTGATGAATAAAAGAAAAGGAAATGATGATACTGAACATTACTGGATCAGAAAGAGGAGACAATGCTATAGATACAGAAGAAATTAAAAACAATATGAAAATACAATGAATATCATTTTCAAATGAATGTAAAACTTAAATGACTTGGAAAATTTCCAAAAAAGGGTAATTTAGCAACATTAAATCTTAAGAAGAAAATGTTGAATTTAATAATAACTACTAAAATGTTTTATCACAAGTTTAAAATCTATCTTCAACAAACACACACTTATAAAATGACCAGAAAAAAATGATTTTAAGGTTAGCTGTTAAAAAATACAAGAAACTGACAATTACTCTTAAAGAAAAAAAGAAAAACAAAACCTCTTTTATTTTTTTAAAGACTTTATTTTTTAATTTTTTTAAATTTTTTATTTTTTCAGCATAACAGTATTCATTATTTTTGCACCACACCCAGTGCTCCATGTAATCCATGCCCTCTCCAATACCCACCACCCCCAACCTCCACCCCCTGCCCCTTCAAAACCCTCAGATGGTTTGTTTCAGAGTCCATAGTCTCTCATGGTTCACCTACCCTTCCAATTTCCCCCAACTCCCTTCTCCTCTCCATCTCCCCTTGTCCTCCATGCTATTTGTTATGCTCCACAAATAAGTGAAACAATATGATAATTGACTTTCTCTGCTTGACTTATTTCACTCAGCATAATCTCTTCCAGTCCTGTCCATGTTGCTACAAAAGTTGGGTATTCATCCTTTCTGATGGAGGCATAATACTCCATAGTGTATATGGACCACATCTTCCTTATCCATTTGTCCTTTGAAGGGCATCTTGGTTCTTTCCACAGTTTGGCGACCATGGCCATTGCTGCTATAAACATTGGGGTACAGATGGCCCTTCTTTTCACTACATCTGTATCTTTGGGGTAAATACCCAGTAGTGCAATGGCAGGGTCATAGGGAAGCTCTATTTTTAATTTCTTGAGGAATCTCCACACTATTCTCCAAAGTGGCTGCACCAACTTGCATTCCCACCAACACATGTTGTTTTCTCCACATCCCCTCCAACACATGTTGTTTTCTGTTTTGTTAATTTTGGCCGTTCTAACTGGTGTAAGGTGATATCTCAATGTGGTTTTAATTTGAATCTCCTTGATGGTTAGTGATGAACATTTTTTCATGTGTAAAGACTTTATTTCTACAAAATCTCTACACTCAATGTGGGACTCTAACATGCAGCCCTGAAATTAAGAGTTGCATACTCCGACAGAGCCAGCCAAGCACCCTTAAAAAAAAAAACTCTTGTGAGAATTAGAAGAAAGTTGTTACCCAACCAACTTCATAGCCAGTATACCCTAGTATTAAAAAAAAAAAAAATTGTATTGAAAGACTTTAGTGAAGAATTGGTTAACTGAGGAGATACGAATGAAGAGTTTATGGACAGTAAGTCTCAAAATATTAAGGATGCCATTTCTCTCCAAGTTAATTTTTAAGTTAATTGCCAATTAACAGTCTCTTAAGGAATACATGTTTTAAGTTAGATAATTAAAAATGAGCATATGGGAAAAAAGACCAAGAATAGCAAAGATGATTTTGATGGATGATAATAAAAGATTTAAATAATTATAAAGATACAAAAATTTAGAAATAATTGAGGTAGTTCTACTATATTGATCCAGTCACCAAGAAATGAGTCGGATAGGCTAGGATAGGCTACAGCAGACTAGGATATAGGATATAATTGGATGAGATGTTAGAATAGATGAGAATAAAAAAAGAGGAGATAGGATAAGGTAGAATAGGATAGGATTCAGTAATATATTCACCTATGTACGGAGATGTGTTATTTTAAATATGTGGCATTGGTGATGAGGGATGAACAATGGCATATTTAATTAAAGACACTGAAAAAAATTGTCACTCAAATAGAAAGAAAATCAAGTTTTTTTTTTTTTTTAAGATTTTATTTATTTATTTGAGAGAGAGACAGTGAGAGAGAGCATGAGCAAGGAGAAGGTCAGAGAGCGAAGCAGACTCCCCATGGAGCTGGGAGCCCAACGCGGGACTCGATCCAGGGACTCCGGGATCATGACCTGAGCCGAAGGCAGTTGTCCAACCAACTGAGCCACCCAGGCATCCTGAAAGAAAATCAAGTCTTAACACGAAGTCTTTAATCTAAAATTCAGAAGTTTTAAATTTTGATAGAAATATATATTTATGACCTCACAATCACTGTGGACTTCTTTAAAAAGATGCAGAAAGTACAAAGTACAAAATATACATTGTAAAAGTACCTGTTTGCAATCAGTTATACACACGCACACATACACGTACGCACAGACAAAAGTAATAGAAACTGAGAGAAATGCTGACAAAGCATAAAACAGACAAAGAAATACGAGGCTAAACGTAATATAAACTATGGTAAATCTGGCAGGGAAAAAAATGAAGGAGAAAAGAAAGGAAGGAAGGGAAATAAAAACCCAATAAAATGGACAAAATCTAGCAATAGACATATCAAAGGAGTGTGCATGTGATTGGTATTTAAAAATGTTGAAACTCAGGAGTAATAAGAGAAACACAAGTTAAAACTACAATAAGAAGCAGTTTCACACTCAGAGATTGGCAACATTTAATCTGAAAATAACGTGTTTTGACAAGGATGTGGAGCAAATATATTTTTTATAACCCTCTAGTGGGAATTTAAATGGGTACAACCAATTTGAAGGGTAATTTGACAATATATAGAAAAATTGAAGATGTACATACTCTAAGACTCAGCAGTTTTTCTCTAGGGATGCAATCACATACAAGTACCCAAGGAGATACGTACAGAGAAATGCTTACAAAGAAAGTTTAGCAACACCTTAAATTTCCATAAAGTGAAGTACAGATACATATACTGTATATATTTAGTAGCTATGAGATGGATGTACATTAGCTATATGTTCCAAGGTGAATTATTCTCAAAAATACATTGAACAAAAGAAAGAAATTTGCAAAAATATAGACAATATATCATTTGAAGAGACATTAATAAAATAAAAATATAATGTATGTATTAAAGATAAAACATATAAGCTATAAAATGTAATACTTGCCAAAATGTAAGAACACTAAATTAAGCCTTTTTATTACATATTAATGGAATTGAAATGTTTTATTCCTTAAGTAGGTGATAGACAAGTATATAAGGGACTATTCTTTCAAGCTTTGTGGGTCTAAATTTTTTTTCACAGAAACAAACTTGTGTGATCATCAGATTCTGCCAAACTATATACACAGAGAGCCATTCAGTAAAATTGAGAAAAGATGGTAATCTTCTAATCAGGAAAATGTTGCTATTAGATGTCAATGAGTATGGCAAGTGTCTTTTAAAAGCTTCATCCTCCTTGAGCCTAATGAGTGTGCAATCCAGAATTGCAATAGAAGTTGGCCTTCACCAAAGTTTAGGATCTGTTTATGACTAAAGCTATTGAAATCTTTATATGGATCAATGAAAGAAGATGGAGATAAGAAAACCTCAACCTCAACTTCACTTATTTCAGCATTTTTAAAAAAATCTGTGTTATCCAAATTCAAGCCTTTATACAATACAGTGTAGCTTTATTATATTTTTATTCTGCTTTTCTTTTTTTTTCCACAAAAAGTTCCAAAGGGGAAATCTGCATCTGTATGTCCATGTATATGTATGTAACTGTGTGTGTGTATATGTATTCTGTACGTATATGCATATTCATGTATGCATATAAACTTTCCAGGAATGTATGAGGATGCAAAATTATGACAGCAAGAAAAATTTAGTAAAACAGCAAAATCAACTATTCTAAGGATAGAGAAACAGAATGGAATAGAATTGAATGGGAGGAAGTTGGGCTATCAAATTAAGTATATCAAGTTCAGCTACTTTTTCCCCAACAGTGAAGTGTCAGAGCCAGAGTTCAAAACCAGTTGTATTTGATTCCCTCTGTTATGTTATATCTGATTCCATATGTTATGTTTCCAGTTGTACCTGATTCTATATATTATGCTACCATGCTAAATGGGGTTATTGCAATCATAATAGGATCTCCTAGGATGGGAGCTACATTATCAGATACAGTGGGAAAAGACCAAAGCCCAGTCAGTACCCACTAAGAGGGGACTGCCAATTTCCCTATTACTTCAAACAATACATGATGAGTTAGATGAGGTACATAACTGGATGGACCTTAAACTTTAATTTGATTTTAATATTAATTTGATCTAAGTTTAACTTTTATTAAGTCAATAACAATTAACTTTTTGGATTATTTTGCTATCAAAATAAACAAACAACATCTAAGGGAAAGGACTCTGAAGTGCAAGGAAGACAGAAATCCTCTGGGCAAGAAAAGTTTCCCTCTGGCAACCAGCCTGCATCAGATGCTGGACAAAATGGCAAAAAGAAAATCAGTATCATTTTTTGCAAATTTAAGCCACGTTTCCAAAATCACCTTAGATATTGATGAAAATCCACGTATATTTAATGTTTATAAATCTGTTATACAGTGTTTAATAGGCTGGAATTTTTAAGTGCCTCAACTCTGATAAACACAAGCCTAGTGTGGGAAAAATAAGATGTCACTTACTTCTGGTAAACAAGCTCTTGAGTGGGGCACCTGAGTGGCTCCATGGGTTAAAGCCTCTGCCTTTGGCTTAGGTCATGCGATTGAGCCCCACATCAGGATCTCTGCTCAGCAGGGAGCCTGCTTCCCCCTCTCTCTCTGCCTGCCTCTCTGTCTACTTGTGATTGCTGTCTGTCAAATAAATAAAATCTTAAAAAAAAAAGCTCTTGAGTGACATTGTTTAGTTTGGTTGGCTTGTTGGTGTCCCTAGATCAAAAATTTGGTTTCATTGTGATTTTCATTATCATTAGAATCATCACAATTGCCAATATTATAAAGTGTATTTACAGTTTAGAAAGTAGTTATCCCTGCTAATTTATCCCTTTGTGTGTGTATGTGTGTATATAGGTGAGTGAATGGTGTAAATCTTTGTGAAGGAGACCTTTGAACTGAAATAGATAAATTTTCCTCTCACTGTTATTCTCATAGGAATAACAAGAGTTTAAAGAAGGGGAGCAGTAATTTACTTAAAGTTTTACATATATCAGTTTGGTTGGTTTGTGGAGAGTAGATTGTAGAGGAACAAAAGAAAAGCTGAGAGACCAGTTTGGAGATACTTGACAAATTTCAGTTCAGAGAAGACCATATTTTGTACTTAGATGACAGACAATGAGCAAAGATACACATTTGAGATTCATTAGCATGTAGGATGTTATCTAGAACCACAGGATTTAAATGAGGTCATCTAAAGAGAAAGTAGACAGAGAATGGAAGAAGAGAAGGCTGCCAGGGACACTACAACAGTTGGAGGACCAGTAGTAGACCAGAAACCAGTGATGGTGACTCACTGGTGTTGAGAAGCAGATGAAGGTGATGTCACACTATCCTGGAGAAGTAGAGGTTTGAGGAGGTGGCTGAGATCAATAGATGACTAACCACTGACTTGGGCCAAATAGAGATTGCTACCAGACATTATATTGTTGTCTTGTTGAAGAAAACCAGAACAAACTGGACTGAGTAGAAGTCAAGAAGTGGAGTCAGAGATACAATTGGCTGTAGACTTGTCAACTCCCAGTATTGGGTCACTGCATCTGACATCCCTTATTCTGAATATCTTCTGAGGTCATACAACTCATTCTTCTGGGAAGAAGCATTGATATTTACAGCTAGATACCACTACAGTTCCTGTATAATTCTATTTCACACTCCCTTTGACTGTGATTTCCTAAGTTTTATCTCTAATAATTTCAAGTCCAATGGTGGATTATAAAACCCTTCCTTTGAGTTTTACAGTATGTACCATATGAAAATTTTCAATTAACATTATAGCAAATGTTCCTTGATAAATGTGTGAAATTTATTTCTAATTTATATTGCAATTAAATATGCCTTTTAAAAAGCAAACACTAGGGCGCCTGGGTGGCTCAGTGGGTTAAGCCGCTGCCTTCGGCTCAGGTCATGATCTCAGGGTCCTGGGATCGAGTCCCGCATCGGGCTCTCTGCTCAGCAGGGAGCCTGCTTCCCTTCCTCTCTCTCTGCCTGCCTCTCTGCCTACTTGTGATCTCTCTCTGTCAAATAAATAAATAAAATCTTTAAAAAAAAAAAAAAACAAACACTAGGGGCATCACGTTGCCTGATTTCAAGCTTTACTACAAATGTGATCACCTGTGATCACCAAGACAGCATGGTTCTGGCACAAAAACAGACATATAGACAGACAGTGAAATGGAGTAGAGAGCCCAGATACAGATCCGCAACTCTATGGTCAAATAATCTTCGACAAAGCAGGAAAAAATATACAGTGGAAAAAAGACAGTCTCTTCAATAAATGGTACTGGGAAAACTGGACAGCTATGTATAGAAGAATGAAACTCGACCATTCTCTTACACCATACAAAGATAAACTTGCAATGGATAATCACTGTGAGGCAGGAATCTATCAAAATCTTAGAGGAGAACATAGGCAGTAACCTCTTCGACATTGGCCACAGCAACCTCTTTCAAGATATGTCTCCAAAAGCAAAGGAAACAGAAGCCAAAATGAACTTTTGAGACTTTATTAAGATCAAAAGTTTCTGCACAGCAAAGGAAACAGTCAACAAAACAAAGAGTCAACCCACAGAATGGGAGAAGATATTCGTAAATGACACTAAAGACAAAGGGCTGATATCCAAGATCTATGTAGAGCTCCTCAAACTCAACACACACAGATAATCACATCAAAAAAATGCACAGAAGACAAGAACAGACACTTCTCCAAAGAAGACATACAAATAGCTAATAGACATATAAAAAATGTTCATGATCATTAGCCATCAGGGATATTCAAATCAAAACCACATTGAGATACCACCTTACCCCAGTTAGAATAGCCAAAGTTAACAAGACAGTAAACAACAAATGTTGGAGAGGATGTGGAGAAAGGGGAACCCTCTTACACTGTTGATGGGAATATAAGTTGGTGCAACCACTTTGGAAAACAGTGTGGAGATCCCTTAAGAAATTAAAAATATAGCTACCCTATGACCCTACAATTGCACTACTGGGTATTACCCCAAAGATACAGATATAGTGAAAAGAAGAGTCACCTGTACCCCAGTGTTCATAGCAGCAATGGCCACAGTTGCCAAACTGTGGAAAGAACCAAGATGCCCTTCAATGGATGAATGGATAAAGAAGATATGGTCCATATACACTATGGAGTATTATGCCTCCATCAAAAAGGATGAATACTCAACTTTGGTATCAACATGGACGGGGCTGGGAGAGATTTTGCTGAGTGAAATAAGTCAAGCAAAGAGAGTTGATTATCATATGGTTTCACTTACTTCTGGAGCACAAGGACTAAGACAGAGGTTTTGGGGAGATGGAGAGGAGAAGTGAGTTGGGGGAAATTGGAGGGCGAGATGAACCATGAGAGACTGTGTACCCTGAGAAACAAACTGAGGGTTTGGAGGCGCGAGGGGTGGTGGGTTGGGTGAGCCTGGTGGTGGATATTAAGGAGGGCATGTATTGCATGTAGCACTGGGTGTGGTGCATAAACAATGAACATTGGAACACTAAATAAATAAATAAATAAATAAATGTACTCTTTAACAGCTTATTTCCTTTTGGAGGGATTTGAGCATGGAAAAAGAAAATAAATAAGTCAGTAAATAAAAAAATCTGATTTCTATTATCTATTCACACATTTTAGATAAATTCAAATTAATTAGATTTGTTTTCTTTAATATAATACAAAGTCTCATTGCGGCATGTAATTCTTTACAAGATATCTCACTGTAGGTAAATACAAAGAAAACACCTTGCATATTTATATCTATACTTTATCTATGGTGTGATTATATCTCCTAAATATACAAATATATTAATATCATTTATTCTTGTATTTACCAGTCTCAGCTTTTACATTTGATTGAATAATATTATTCGTTTTAAAATCACACACACATATACACACACACTCTCTCTCTCTCACACACACACACACACACACACACACACACACACAAACTAAACACACATGAAAACAAACTAGTATAGTAAGTCAAAGTACTGACAGGCCAACCACACAGGAATGCTTATTGTACTTGTTTAGTTTACTTAGTATAGATGTGAATTGATAAAGCTCTGATGAAGTGCCCAGTGCTCACACTTTCACATCTCCTTCAATTTATGTGACGCTTTAGACTATCACTATTACAAACGTCACAACTGGATAAAACTCTGCAAGGTCTTAAATCTAGTCTGTTCAGTCTTTTCTTTGATTTATTCAATGAAGCCTTTATATAGTTTATTAGAGATGGCATATGTTGGCCTGGAGAATACAAGTCATTTCAATCAAGAGAGTTACATGCTCTACATTTATAAACTTTTAATACCTTTCTCGTCGGTGCAAGAGCCATATCCTCCAGTTAGACTACAACTCTTACAGCACCCTAACTCAGTTCATGTGTGTTTATATTTTGTAGAGGCTTTTAGGCTAGAGGCTTGAACAAGGGAAACTCCATCAAGGCAAAAGGGCGCATAGGGACTATGGAGCTGCAGGTCAATATGCCCGTTAAACAACCCACCTCGAAATAGACAGAGGCCCTAACTGACCACTTACAACCTGGCCCAGGCAGAGTTCCTAGATTTACAAAGGAAGGGGAAATTCCATATGTTCCCAGACTCCCTTACTCTGCCCAGTAACTATGGCCCCCCGCCACCGCCTACCCTCAGGTTGTCTCTCCCTTGCTGTCCTGTCCACTGCTCACTTGTAGTGTATTCAGTAAAAATGTCTCTCTTTTGTTCTGCCTTGGGTGAATTTCCACCCCCTGCATTGCCAGCCTCCACCCTATCGAGGCCCCTCACATGTGGGGGCCCTGCCATCTGATCAGGACCCTTCTAATGAACTCAAGTTATTTTGCAGTAATTTAGATGCTACAGTGGACCTGGTTCTTATGAGCAATCTTAAAACTATAATTAACTATGTGTTTAACATGTGTAAGGTAAAATGTTAAGTTTCATGTTGATTTACATATACTACTTCATTTAGTCCTCATGATTCTTCTCTAATGCGGGTAGGTACGATTCTCACTTGTATATGAGGAATTTGAGTTACAAAAAAGTTGATAACTTAGGGTGCCAGGCTTGTAAGCAAACTACAGCATCCTAATCAAGATCATTATTACCTTAAAGCTTAAACTTTTGATTACTAGCTTCTACTATTCCTGAATGGTTTGGATGCAAATACCCTGCCAGGGGAAGAACTTGAACATTGCAAAAAAGGGAGGAAAAAAGAACAGTTGGGGGAAAAATGTGTAATTGTCTTTACGTAATTAAAAGAAAACAGAATACAACATCCAAAGTTTAATTACAGTAAGTTGATAAATATTCCTAGATCACAATTTTTGAGGGGATTGCAAATTGCCACAAATTCATGATTGTAAAACAGTTTAGTTGATCTCTGACAATATGAAGTCAGTCATTCTTACCAGTTAAACATTCATTTCTGGATAAAAATAAAAATGCAACTCATTCACAATTATTGTACATTTTTAATGTGCCACTGTTCTAATTTAATTTTTTCACAGATGTGGTCAATATTGCTCCTATCCATATTTTCTAGAAAGAGTCTTTGAGGCCCAGAGATAGTAAGTAAATTACCCAAGTTTACATGTCTAATAAGCAACAACCTAGAGTACACATTCAAGCTGCATGATTCTGAAATCTATGATAATGTGAGTATTCATTTTTGCCTCACAATGAAAATAGAGTTACTATAAATTTTGTTTCTATCAGCATCTTCTTTCCCACTCCCCATGTGCTTAATTACCTGAATGGAGTGTGTGGATCCCAAAAGTTACCAGTTGGTAACTAGTACCAACTGGTAATTTCTCATAGATCAATAACTTCCATGCCCCTACCACCTACTCACTGACCAAGAGGTTAATCCCTGACCCACCTCATCTTTAAATATGCGCACAGACACCACTCCCCTCCGCTCTCAGACACAAGCACATACACACACCAGACCTTTCTTTACCCTATTCACGTTATCATCTCCACAGACAACAGTCAGCATTGTGAAACCATCTGCCCCTTCACTTCCAGGAAGAGTAAATACAAATCTTCACCCAACAGGTTGTTCCTTCCCAACTGCTAAAACATCTTTGGAAAAGACACTGTTCCAGCCATTCTTCAATTAAAAAAAAAAAAAAATTAGAATTCAAATTCCAAATTAAATTTTATTTATGTTCAGGATAAACAGAATCTCTGTCTTAACTAGAACTTAGCCATTAAACTTTAAGGGGTTTGTTTTATTCCTACTATTATAAGAAGTCTCCATATGGTAAATAAGGGATTTACATTGTGAATATAAATTAAAAGATACTGAAAGCAATGATGCATCCTAATGATAAAATAATTCTGCAGTGGATGATGATAGTATAACCATAAACTTTAAAGTGCTTTTTGTTGGTTTTTACTTCTTGGACTCATCCTATCGACAAAACATAGAACACTTGACTTAAGGATTAGAGTGCTAATGTTTAATATTGCAATCTTGTAAGAGCAGTGGCAGGACTGAAAAAAAAAGGAGTTACAAGAGGTGGAGGTGAGTGTGGGCCTGCTGATTTACTGATGATGCATAAAACAGACTCATAATGATGAATTGAAAAATATAGATTCAAACATAGCTTCTGAAGTTATAAAGGTAACAAAGAATGGGTTAAAATCATATACTCCCCAAATTGGATGGTGGTAGGAAAGGAAGCAGGAAGATGCTATCTGTGGAGTGAATTCTTCAGCAAATAAAGATAAGGATGTATTATTTTTAACATTGCAGTGTGATTCAGCAAAATAAACAAACCCCAGAACAATAAAATATTTAGAGGTCACTATCTTGTGAAATAAGTCCAAATTTGAAGGAAAGGAGAAAATTACCTCTGCATTTGCTTCGATATTTTTCCTTATGCAGTATAAATATTATTTATACATTACTAATGATAGTTTATAATTTGGTAAATAGTTTTAAAAACTCAGCTAATCTTTTTATTTAGTACCAGAAAGCATAACTCATAATCAATAAACTAAAATGAAAGATCAGCATCTTTGATAGACATTCTCTTGCATCCAGATTGACAATAGTTAGCAATTCTACTCACAGACTTAATTATCAGAGGGTGCATTTTGTGGCTAACTCATCCTGGTGGACTCATCGGGTTGCAGATTTGCACAAAAGTGTTCTTCAGGAACCATATTAAGGTTTCTTTATGATAGAGGCAGGCAATTAACTACACCTACCTAAAATATCTCCCAGGCTAACGTAATGTCTTCTATGTTTGTGATATAGAATTCTAGGCCTTCATCAAAGTACTTTTCTGAAAAATAAATATGTATCACAAAGTTTATTTTGAGAAGCTACTGACTATGCCTGTAGGTATTCTTGCATTTAACCTCCATATGAAATGGGGTGGTCCATCTGGACTTGGAAGTCATTTTTTTTTCTTTTATATATATATATATATATATATATATATATATATATATATATATAAAGAATGTTAAATTTGATAACTGCATGCTTTTTATGTAAAGTATGCATCGAATTTCTCTAGTTTCAACATCTATCAGTTGCCTAACCATTAATTGTGGTCTTTCTATTTCTCATCCCAAACCTCTAGTGTGTCTAATAATATTGAAGGTGGGGGTTAGAATAAAATATGACAAAGTATTTTTTTGACAAATGTGACAAAGTATAAAATATGACAAAGTATTTCTTAATTTTCTGTATAACAAACTTTTATTATACCAGATTTCTAACATGTGTGGGTAAAATTTTTGCACGTGTTTGTGAAAGAAAAGACTTCGAAGTATCACAGGATACTGTGATTTGCAGTTGATGGCACTGGTATGTGAAGCACTGAGGCTTAAATAATACATATGTAATATACTTTTTTTTTTAAGGTTTTATTTATTTGACAGAGAAAGAGACAGCGAGAGAGACAGCACAAGCAGTGGAGTGAAAGAGGAAGAAACAGTCTCCTGGAAGAGCAGGGAGCTGGACGCAGGACGCTATCCAGGGACTCTGGGATCATGACCTGAGCTGAAGGTAGATGCTTAACAACTCAGCCACCCAGGGGCCCCTGTAATATACTCTTTCCAAAGTAATTGCCCCAAATTTAGATAAACATTAAGCAGGAAGTTAATCTTAAGGTTTAAGATTTTAAGTCATGTTTCAGACAAGGTAAGAGTTAGTATATATTGTTTTATTAACAATAAATAGGATTTAAAAGTCTTCCATCTTTTTTTTTTCCAAAAGAAGAAGAAAAAGTATAGTTAATGTCTTTCTATTATGACTTTGGGTAAGTCCTGATGATTAAAGGCAATAAAGCAGATTATGCCTAATTTCTGAGCTTTTCATATTCTATCCACCCCACCCCCTAATCAGCTTTAAATCCCAAAATTCACCATAGATGAAATCCATTTTCTTACAAAGTTATCCAGTATTTTTTTCAGTCCCATTGCTTATTTTGTTCTCTAGACCCCAATTGCATTTAAAGCCCTCAGTACATTAGAGTAAACTAATAGTCTCAAATTATGTTTTTTTTTTAAAGATTTTATTTATTTGACAAAGAGAGATCACAAATAGGTAGAGAGAGAAAGGAGGAAGCAGGCTCCCCGCCAAGCAGAGAGCCCGGTGTGGGACTTGATCCCAGGACCCCAAGACTGTGACCCGAAATGAAGGCAGAGACCTAACACACTGAGCCATCCAGGAGCCCCTCAAATTATGTTTTTAAAACCCATTTATTCAGTAAGTCTGTTTGTTACAGGAAGCAAGACTTCCATATCATAGTATCTCAAGTAAACATTTACCCAGTGTCCCTACATAAAAAGCAAGGAAATTCTAAAATATATAGGAAACAAGAATCATTGGTATAAGTTTTTGCAAGAAAAATCAGTATTTTTTAAATTAATTAATTTTCTCAGAGATGTCTGAGACAGTTCCCAAAACATCCTATCCTTCTGCAATGTATGCAGAAACATTACTAACACAATGGAATTCATTGTGGTTTTAGATTCTTTTCATGTTATCTACTATTAGCTATACAGTGTGCAAGTGTCCCCCATATCCATTCAGCAGTTCAACATAAGTTCATAATTTCTAGGTTTATTTTCAATATGCAGTCAGAGAAATAATGTGTGTCCTACCAAAACATCATTATTCATTTTGTGGCTAGGACTCTCTGTCACTTATCTTTAGGTTAGTGATTGTCACTAGCATGGAGATTCTGATTCTGGAATATGGCCATTGAGTTGTTCTCAATGAAATTTGATTGCAACCATTGTTCTTCTAGGTAGCCTGCAGTAGAAGGGAATGAGTCATAGATCTGCTGTTAATTATTTCCTAGCCAGTTGTTCTATATAAATTTGAGGACTTCTGTTCATCAAAGGAAACAATTAAGACAGAAACTAGGCAAACTATACAGAAAATGAATATTCAAAGAATATATACCCATCAGAACTGTATATTCAGAATATTTTGAAGAAGTGTGAAACAATAAAAAACACAATGGAGAAAAAAAGTCAAAAGTCACTACCAAATAGGATATCCAATGGCTAACAAATCTGTGAAAGGCAATAAGTAACAGAGAAATACAAACTAAAACAGTAGAAGTATGATTACACACTCACTAGGATGGTTAAAACTAAGAAGACAAGAAATACCAGTTATTGGTGAAATTATACTATGATGAGAATTCTTAGACATTGCTAGCATGTGCCTACACTAATGCAACCATTTTGGGGAAGTCGTTGACAGTATTTGCTAAATCTGAGTATGTAGGAACTACACAACTTTGATTCCTGATAATATACCCCTCAGAAATGAATGCATATATTTGCCATAAAAGTATATTCTAGAATGTTCAAAGCAGCACAATCAATAATAACCCCAAGCTTGAAAGTTTCCAAATGCCCTACCAAACACTAAATAAGTAAAAAAACAAAACAAAATTATCCCTACGATGGAATATCATTACAGCAATAACTGTAAACTATGTACAACAACTGGTCATCTATGTGCAACAATGTGAATGATTCTCACAATGTTGAACAGAAGTAGCCAGATACAGTAGAGTACTTTCTGTATGATTCTATTTATATTTGGTAAAACAAAAGTAGGCAATACTCATCTCTGCCATATGAAATCAGAATAATATTTCCCTAATAGGGAACAGAGGGAGTTTTGGGAACTTGGGTAGCATTCAGTTTCTTAATCTGGGTAATGTTTATATTAAGTCTATTTACCTTGTGAATATTTATACCATATTTATAATGGTGTACTCTTAGGTATGTATGGGTGTATCTAAAGCATGTCTATCATCTATCTACATTATACTTCAGTGTAAAGTTGTTAAAAATATCAGCACAAATACATGGCAAAACACACAGATACAGTACAGAAAAGTAAGAGCTTCCCTTCCTGCCCACCTCTCTCCGTCAACCCAAGTGCCTTTATCCCAAAGTTCTTTGAACTTAAATTCAGGGAACTCTTTCTCACATTAAGGAAACTGTTATTAATAAGGTGGAGAACAGAGGATACAAAAGTCACATTAATAAGCAACAGTTTAAATTACTTATTAGATGACAGCTTTGGTTTCAAGAATACAGTGAAATGGGGGATTGTATCTACTATAAGATCTCACTTTGACTTTCTGTATCCAAAACTCTGGATGGGTTTTCTAATGAAATACCTATCTGTAAGATTTATGAATCTATTATTCTCTCTTTCATCACAGGAACAAATAAATATTAATACAAAATTTAAAAAGGGAGAGATTCAGAGTAACACATTTTTGAATTTTGATCCAAAGATAAAAATCCACTGTGATGCTGTGTTTTAAATGTGATCTGGAATATTAAAAGTCTGCAGTTAACTCTGGGCACCAATAAGAGAATATTCAGCCAATATACTCTGATTTATTTAAGCATCTAATATTATTTTCTACCCTTGGAGTCTGAAGAGTTGTAATGACCCTGTTCCAAACAAACAGGGAAACTCTTATCTGTGAGATGATTCAAAGCTGGGCTGAGGCATAATTTTCATAAACATACCTTGACTACAGACATATTATTACATTACTAATTGAAGTATTTCTTTGAAATTGCTGGTTGAGAGCCAATAAAATCTCTACTGAATTATACCCAAGCCTGCTGAAAAATTACTTTGAATCAGAATGTCAATAAAGCTATTAATAACCTTTCTGAAGCTGCTTCTTACTTAGTGAGGTAACCAGGCAGCTGCTGTAAAAAAAAAAAAAAAATAAGAGGCAAGGCATGCCTTCCCCCATTCCTCTACTACAATAGTGTAATTCGAGCCTCATTAATTGCAGTGACATCTTCCTATTGTCAGCCTGCATGGCAGAAATGGTTTCAGTCTAGGGTAGTATTAAAATGGAGAGAGTCTCCCACCCACTTCCACTGAGCTTTTTTTTGCAGCACTGCAATATGTATAATTGAAGGCTTGCCTGTCTTTTTTATTAGGAGAAATGTACAGACCATCTATCAGTGTCAAAGACAGGAAGCTGATACCCTATATCAAGCATTATTTACCACTTGCACATCATTCAGAAAGATCAATTATTACAGTATTTATTTTAAACTGCCCAAGTTGGATCCACAAATGTGAGACATCCATCTTTATCGGTTACATACCTTTAATTCCCAGTGTTGCTAACTGGGTATTTCGTATTAGAGCCAGCCACTTCTTCGAATTCTGAGAAGGTAGTAATTTTTTATTTCATTTAGACATTTCTCAATTTATCTTCATCATTCCTTTCCTTGAATTCAATAAATTCTTGTTTTATGAATCCAATGTCTAAGCCCTTGCTGAATGAACTCCAATAATTGCAGGTACCGTTAAGGGAGAAGCGACTGTGCTGGCTCATTACTGAAAACTGTGGGCAGAAGATGGGTGCAACGAACTTTACCCAGTTGTCTGCACGTTCAGAATCTCCACAGACTTTTGGCTTTCTAGACCAGTCTGGCTCACAAGAACCAGGAAGAAAAGAAAGGGAAAGCATCCCTAAACAAAGATTAAATTTCTAGTGACCATGTTACCAATTGAATTTCCTTAATCTCCTTAAGCCTCCCTCAAAGTTTTCCTCTTTCTGCGAAATGCTGAAATGGTGTGCCAAAGAACCACTAGCTCTGACATTAATAATTTATAGAAGTTGGCGATAGATATAATCACTTTAAGTGTTATGGGAATAGCGGCTGTGAATAACTTAAATGTCTAGATGAGGATTGGGGAAAAGGAAGTGGCATTCCTATTACATATTCAAAGTATCTTTGTTTACAGTACGGAATTAAATTTGCTCCCTTAAATCAAACCAGAGAATTGTGATGAATTTAAAATATACCGAGAAAATGGACAACATATGGATTTTAAGATTAAATATCTAAATAAGCCAATCAATATGGAGGGGAAAAAGGGAAAACGAGTGCTTTGAAAACAAAACTAAAACATTCACAAGACAGGAAATGAAGGCTATTACGGAATGATTGCACATATACACACATAGATACACGCAACGTTTTGTGAAATTGCTATTTTCACAACATTTAGGTTTTGTGCATATTTGCAGCTCTTTTTCACAATTCCTAAAAACTCTGAAAGCAGGAAAATAATACTTAACATTCATCATTTAGATTCAGTTCACTTTTAAAGTATTCCTGTAGCTAATACTTAAAGTCCTTTTTGCCAACAGTTAACACAACTCTGACTCAAAAAAAAAAAAAAAAAAAATTCAAGTTGCTATCTCCAAGCAGTTACATTCATCACTATTATATCAAACAGCCAGCTTTGTGCCACCAGCCCTTCTTGCCTAGTCTATTAGCTGTGCCACCTTGAGCAAATTACATAACTTTCTTTTCCTCTCATCTTCATCCATAAGATGGGAATGTCAATAGATAGGTAGTGATAAGATGAGGTAAGAGAGAATACATGTAAAAAGTCTTAGAAAAGTTCATGACACACAGAAATCAAATAATAATAACAGAAATCAACTATTTTAGTGCACATTTGAGGGAGTCTCTCTGTTAGACACATTTCTAAGCACTTTATATGTATTAACATATTTAATTCCAGTAACAACCCTAGGAAACAGATACAATTATCTTCATGCAAAAGTACTAGATTCTACAACACTTGGTCGTGTCAATAATAGGTTGGCTGGGTTTAGTTATACTATAATTAATATGATTTGATGTGTAGCAATTCTGAAGTATTAAAATTCAAAGTGAGATACTCTACAAAGTTTCATGGATAGAATCATGTGTTTGGGAAACTTCTTACCATTATTTATATCACATGTGAGGTACAAATTACTATTCTAGGTAACTCTTCAAATATAAAGGTTAGGAACTAACCTTCATAGAAATGAAATGGAGTTCCCTAGTCACTCAGACAGCTGATAGCACAGTCAAGATATAAGCTCAGAAAGTTCTGGCCTTTAAGTCCCTGACATGTCTTCTGGAAATGAGTATTTGGGACTTCTGCAAAGACAGGACAATAGGTCTGAAACCCAAGGATACTAGTCCCAGGCAAAAGGCTTGACTTTACGAAACAGGAATTTTTCACCTCTGGGAATGTTTTGCTGAAACCAGCTTAACTTGTAAATGGTTTTGTTTGCTCTTTCTTTCTTTTTTTCTTTCTCTCTCTTTTATCCTGTCTTTCTTCCTTCCTTTCAGATATTCCAAACAGATACTAAAATGCAGCTTGCTGCAAGGGTGCAGAGCAAATCTCAGTGTGCTCAGAGAGAGTCCACCTCTGATTACTAAGTACATTGGGAGAGGAAAACTGATTCTGGAAATAATAATTATTCACTTGCATTTCTCCACTCCTTAGAAAAATCCCACTAAACTTGTAGTGAGGGATATAAGTCATAAACAGGTTGATAGACTAGAGGAGAGAGAAACAGAGGAAACAAACAAAGCAAAACTGAAGAAATCTGCTGAAGGAATCCAAAATCTAATAAGACCTAGCCAAGAGTGATAAGGATGAAACTCTGTCTGGTAGAACCCTAAAGTCTCCAGCTTTGTAAATCCAGTGAGCAGGAAGAAAGAAAGGTTAGAGGACGCTATGACAGATGACTAACCCACCCAGAACCATAGACACTCACTCTTACACTGATGAATTCAAACACTTATATACACTTTTATATAGAACACTACAGAAGTTTGTCCCATGAAGCCAGAAAAGTGGCAAAACAGAGTTGTCCCCTCTGCGATGTGAGCAGGCTACTGAATCTGGTATTTAGGTCTTCCTAAGTGAAGATCAGCCCTGCTCAAACCCTCAGAAACAAAGCCTACCTGTTCACAATACACACCATGTAAGCAGTTGCTAAACTAATATTCAATTACTTAATTACAAATGTGAATTAATAAGATAATACATATGAGATATATGGGGAATTCTTCTAAGTAAAAGTGACAAAAATTATTCCCAAAGAAAATGACATGTGAAAAAAATGTGCATCCTTAAAACAAGATACACTACAAACACACACACACACACACACACACACACACACACACAAACAAGAAAAAACAAACCAAAAGACAGGGTTTTTTTGCAACTTAAATATATTTAATGACCACAAAAATTTTAAAGTTCAAGAAATAGAATCTAGGTAGTAGGTATTCAGATTTTACTATTAATTCTTTCAACTGCCCAATGTTGAAAAATATTTGTAATAAAATGTTGAAAAAAATCAATAGAAATTTTAGAGAATAAAATTTTGTATCTCCACAAAAGAGTTGAAAACAAAGAAAAGGAAATTAAAATGAAGTGAAAAAAAGTAAGGAACATAAAGAAACAATTCAGAAGCCCCAGGAAGCAACTAAACGTTATTTCAGAAAATCCAGATAAACTGGAGGAAAGAATTGAAGATATACATAAAATTTTTTCTCCAAATTAAGTTATGTGTCTCTAGATTGAAAGAGCTCACCCAGCACAAGTGAGGAAAATATGCACTTAATTACAACATAGTATAATCTCAGAATTACAAGGGAGAAAAGATTGCATACAACGGGAAGGGGGGGAAAAAGGCAGGAAATGCAGACCCAAGGAGATCAGAACATTGTGCCTCTCATTGGCCACACTGAATGCCAGAAGATAAAAGAGCAATTCCCTCCAACTTCCCCAGGGAAATTGTTTTTACCTTAGAATTCTGTTCACACCCAAACTATGAATCATGTATAAAGAAAGGACTTATCTATTTTCAAACATGCAAGATCTCAAAAACAAAACAAACAAAACAAAACAAAATCTCTTGAGATAGTTCCTTGAAATGCAGCTTTTTTGCACCGGTAAAACAAACAAATAAGTCTGATGATCCAGACCAAAAATGGATTGAATCTAGCATTAAATGGAATCAATTCTCAGTCTGACTGCAGTTCAGAGGGGTCCCCCAAAAGTTAGTTTTTGCGAAGTTTGAGAATACACGAAAGCAGGAGAGTGGAACAAGGGGGAAAAAATGGCATTAGAAAATATTCAGAGTGAAGAACCATGAAAATTTTATGAAAACCAATGTAGTCATCATTAATAACTAGCTCTGCAGTTAATATTTTTATGTAATTCAAATAAATAAAAATATTGATTATATGAATGTTGCATATGGAGAACTTACAAATACATAAAAAAGAATAAGAATACAGTTAAAGGAAAGGGGAAGAAGTATAAATGTATGCATCTTACAAAATGGGGGATAAAAAATACTCTTGATAG
Organism: Mustela erminea; assembly: GCF_009829155.1. NCBI lineage: Eukaryota > Metazoa > Chordata > Mammalia > Carnivora > Mustelidae > Mustela > Mustela erminea. The sequence goes on from NC_045626.1 coordinate 42,308,398, forward strand.
AACAAGAATTAAAAGATACATTTTTCTAAAAGATAACCAACTAAATAAAAAAAAGAAAGTAATATGAGTATTGTGATCTGGTTGCCAAATGAAATATTGATTGCTGATTGATTGGGTTTTGAGATAAAGAATTCTTTTATATAAGCATGTCCCCAGTTGTCTTCGTCCGTTTGGTCTGTTATAACAGAAAACCACAGATGGGGTAGCTTATAAGCAACAGAAATTTGTTCCTCACAGTCCTGGAAGCCTTGAAATCCAGAGTCAAGGTGCCAACAGATCGTCTGGGAAAAGCTGCTTTCTGAGCCATAGATGGAGTTTTTCTCACTGTCTTCTCACATGGCAGACAGGGGTGGAGCAATGTCAGACCTTTCTTATAAGGGCACCAATCCCATTTTTGAGGCCTCCATCCACTTACATGGCCATATCACCTCCCATAGACCCCACCTCCAAATACCCTTACATTGGGGATTAGGTTCCAACTTATAAATTTGGGGATGCACCTTCAGTCTATAGCCCATGTAATATTTGGGACATACTTTTTTTTTTTTTTTCCCTGTCTCATGTTGGTTTTTTTGTTTGTTTGTTTGTTTGAGATTTTATTTATTTATTTGACAGAGATCACAAGTAGGCAGAGAGGCAGGCAGAGAGAGAGAGGGAAGCGGGCTTCCTGCTGAGCAGAGAGCCTGACGTGGGGCTCGATCCCAAGACCCTGAGATCATGACCTGAGCTGAAGGCAGAGGCCCAACCCACTGAGCCACCCAGATGCCCCTAGGACATACTTTTTTGAGATATTGTTTTGTTGCTTATAGGAAATTCCAGTTGAATTGTGCATTACATAGTTTTATTTGTAAGATATAACAACCCTATATCATCAGAATGTGAGAGGAAAGTTAAAGGCTCACATAAGGGAGCTAAATCCTTGCCTACTAAAGTAAAGAATTAGTATGTAATATCTAAAACAAATAAATTCTAAAATATTGTAGGAACAATACTTAGGGATATTGAAGTATCAGAAGAAAAAAAAATAAGAAGCTAAGCATCTTATTCCTGGGGACAGGATTGGAGCTAAATGGATTTCAACACAATACTTTTGGTTGAGCCACATACCTCTGTTAGTTAAATAATATTATAAACCTTTAAAAACTGAGTAATTAATGGGTCATATTCCCTGATTGTATTAAAGAAAATAAAAGCTGCAATGATGAGAAACAGTGAAAACTCTTGATAGTAAAACTGGGAGCACTTACGGAATAGACATGAGAAACGTTAGTACTAAGAATCCCCAAATTAGATAATTGGCTATTCAAAGCATACTGACAGGGAAAAGAATTCTGTGGGGCAAAGAACTAAAGCAGAAAGGTAGGTGCCTTTAGATTTATGAACAGGATAGATTTAAGGGTAGATTTAAGAACAAGAAGAAGGCATTTCCTGAGCTGCATATGGTAACCACTCACTGTGGTGCAAATGAGAATAAAACACAGGTCCACATGTGTGATTGTCATCAGATGGATTGCTTATAATTAATTTGCACTTCCCATGTTTACATGGTGTCGATTCAGTTGGTCACCCTGTAATCTTCCTGGATGAAACATCTCTCAGGCACTAATACAGACTAATACCTGACCACGACAGATCCTGCCTGAGAGTTGGGGATGAGCATCATCACGTCTATGATAGACAAACCAGACAGGAGGTACCTATTACGAGATTGCCTTTACCTGGATTATTTTTGAGCTATTTGTAGGAGGAAGCTATTAAGAAACTTCTTCCTGCTGGTTTCATTAATATACCAATAAAAAGAACATTCTCAGCAATAAGGAGTCTGCCACTGCTGTGTGCAATGTGAGGTCTTGGAGTCTGGGGGAAAATGTTGACAAAAAATGATTGCAGAACCTACCCAAAGATTAGAGATAATTGAATTAAGTTGCCAAACATAAGCATGGCTGTTCTCAACCCAACATAGTTCTTAAATAATTTCCAACTCTAGCTGTGACCTGCACTTCATTCATAGACTAGCTACACCATTGATTGGCAGTTGTACACTATCTGTAAAGGAAAAAAATACATACTCCTGCCATGACCTGATTGGAAAAATGCCAAGTGTAGTGACCACTGAAACTTAGGAAAGTTCTAGAGAAAAGGAATGATATCTGCACTATCAGCTCTGTTTCCTTCAGATTATTCTACCTTTATTCCTAAACAACCTTTTGATTTATAATCCAAGCTACAATTGCAGATGTCCAGAGTGTAAAAGTGACACAATCTCAAGATCTTGCTATGCAACACAAGAGACAAACAAATCTAACTAGTTTACCTATGAGTGAATGATAAGGTGTGAAAATCAAGTTTATGTTATTTCTGTACAACATTAGTGTTCATGGGGTTGCTTTCCAAAATACTGTTGAAATTCAAAAGCAGAAAATTACCCAAAAACCAAATTACAACAAAAACCAAATCCTATTTTAACTAGAAGGAGAGCTCCAGATACTATGCTCTAGGAGACTTTATTAATTATTCAGAAGTACAGACAGTATTTACAAACATCCAAGAGAAGGCTAGGGATGTTGTGGGACAGTTGAAATCCAATATTCAATAGTTAGTGTAATCATTTAGAGAAAAAAATATATATACAAATATATTCTTAACACTTGGTAAAATAATTCTTTTAACAGGAGGAAACTCTTTTGGAGAATGATACCTCTTCAAGTGAAATACAAGAATCTAGGGGCAAGCATTGAAATGGGTACCACATTTTTCTAAGGAAAAGCTACACTAATCTTCTTGATCTATGGGAGAGAAATTTGATATTTCAAAAGGGAATATATGAGATAGCTAGAGAATATGGGAGCATGGTTAAACAGTTAATGGAGAGAAGAATTAAGGACAAAAGCACTGTTTCTTGGCTAGATGGTTGGCCTACAAGGACCTTTAAAGAGAGAGAAAAAGCGAGAGAGACAGAAATGTGTGCTTGTGTGCATGTGTGCATTTGTGTATGTGTACCATGAGGTATTGTCTTGTAGGGGATGTACACTGTTACCACCCACACTATCTCCACCCACAGTCTCCTCCTCAACACAACAGTTTTCCCTACAAAATATTCATCACAATCCACAAACACATGACCGCTGAAAGGCAAAGGCGGGGTGTCCACACCAGTCAGCCCAACAGAGTTGGTCCAAGAAGACTGGGTGACAGCCGATATACTTGAATTACCTAAATATTTGAATGGTCTCTGCTAACACTTTCCAAAAAAATCAGTAGATAAATGACTGCTACAACATTTCTGTAAATTACTTTCTGTGGCTGTCCTGATGGATTGCACTAGCTGAAACACAGAACTTCAATCTTCACATGGGAGGTGAGGGAAGAGCTGCTTTTCCAGGATAAGGCTCACACAGAAGATTGTCCTGTTCTACTCAGAAATCCTTTTCTTCAGGGATAGTTCTCTTTCACCACCAAATGCTTCTCCCTACAGTGTAGGAGGTTAAAAGGGTTTTGCTTACTGCCTAGCTCAGGGTATTAATCTGTTGTTTTTCTCTTATGCTGTGTTTGCCCTTTTTGTATTATACTGCCTCATTTGATACTAATGAGAATGAAAATAAATTAGTAGAGCTGGTCTTCTTATTACCAATTAAAATATAAGAAAATTGAGGGTCAAGTAGCAATGTGTTCAGGATCACACTTCCTATAATTGGTAGAGGCACAAATTATTTTTTTCTTTTTCCTTTCTTGTGATTGTCTTGTTTTGCTTCCTTCATATCAGGGTAACATTTCATTATCACCACAAGCCTTTAACCATTTGGAAAATAAGTTCAAAAGAGAAATCCAAAGTTTCTGAAAATAAAAACCCAGGGAGAGATTAACAGTAATTTCTGATATAAGAATAGCTGCATGTCCTTGTACAAATGGATCCAAGAGATAAAAATGAAAATACCATAAGATATAGTATTACGTTCTTGAGCTAAGAATAAGTAAATGCAGGGACAAATTATTGCCTTGAAATAAAGAAATATATTATGCTTGCATGTTACTTTAACAGGTGGGTGTTTTGTTGTTGCTTTAATTTTTTAGAAGACTTCATTGTTTTTGACAGATTTAGGTTCACAGCAAAATTGAGAGGAAGGTACAGAGATTTTGCACCTATCATCAGCCCCTATACATAGTAGCCTCCCCTGTTTATCAACTTCCTCCACCAGAGCTGTATATTTGTGACAATGGACGAACCTACACAGACATGTCATTATGAATTAATTCGGAGCCCATAGTTTGCCTTTAGGATTTACCCTTAATGTTGTACATTCTATAAGCTTGACAAATGTGTAATGATATGTATCCATCATTATGCTATCATATTTTCATTTCCTTACAAATCTATACTCTGCCTATTTCTCCGTCCCCTCAAACACTGATCTTTTTGTTGTGTCCACAGTTCTCTTTTCCAGAATGTCTTAGAATTGGAATCATACAGTATGTAACCTCTTCAGATTGGTGTCTTTCATTTACTAATATGTATACCATATTAGTAAATATACATGAATACCATGTGTATTCATTACTTGATAATTTTTTCTTTCAGAGTTGAATAATATCCCATTGCCTGGAGGGACCATAGTTCATCCACTCACCTACTGAAGAACATCTTGGTTGCTCCCAAGTTTTGGTAATTATGAGTAAAGTTGCTATAAACAACCGCGTGCAGGTCTTTGTGTGGAACTGTTTTCAGGTCCTTTGGGTAAATACCAAGGAGTGAAATTGCTGGACTATTTAGTATGAGTATGTTTAATTTTATAAAAACTCAGCCAAACTGTCCCCCAAACTGTATTTCACTTTATTTCACATTCCCGCTATCAATGAATGAGAGTTCCTGTTGCTCAGCATCCTCATCAGCATTTGGTGTTACTGTTTTTACAAAATGTGACCATTCTAATAGTGTGTAATGGTATTTCATTGTGGTTTTATCTTATTTTTCATTTCTCTGATGACATATCTTGTGAAGCATATTTTTATACATTATTTGCATTCAGCATATCTGCTTTGATAAGGTATCTATTAAGGTCTTTTTTTTTTTAAAGATTTTATTTATTTATTTGACAGACAGAGATCACAAGTAGGCAGAGAAACAGGCAGAGAGAGAGGAGGAAGCAGGCTCCCCGCTGAGCAGAAAGCCCAATGTAGGGCTCAATCCCAGAACCCTGAGATCATGACCTGAGCCAAAGGCAGCGGCTTTAAACAACTGAGCCACCCAGGAGCCCCTATTAAGGTCTTTGACTCATACGTTAATTAGTTTTTTTTTCTTTTTGTTAGGTGTTTTTGTTTTTTGTTTTTTGTTTTCTTTTTGTGAAGTTTTAAGAGTTCTTTGACTCTTTTAGATACTGGTCCTTTATTAGGTGTGTCTTTTGTATTTCCTCCCAGTCTATGGCTTGTCTTCTCATTCTTTTGACATTATTTTTCATGGTGCAGTTTTTAATTTCAATGTCTGCCTTATCTGCTATTTTCTTCATGTGTCATATTTTGGTGCTATGTCTTAAAAGTTATCACCACACCCAATGTTGTCTAGAGTTTCTCCTATGTTATCTTCTAGGAGTTTAATAGTTTTGTTTTATGTTTAGCTCTATGATACATTTTAAGTTATTTTTTGTGAAGCATGTATGGTTTGTGTCTGTTTTTGTTGTTGTTGTTGTTGTTTTGGTGTGTTTTACTTTTTGCGTGTGCATGGCTAGTTTTTCCAGAACCATTTGCTGAAAAAATTGCTTTTGTTCCATTGCATTGTCTTTTCTCCTTTTCAGAGACCATGGACCATGTTTATATGAGTCTATTTGGGTGGCAGTCCATTCTATTTCATTGATCTAGTTGTCTATTCTTTCATCGTACCACACTGTCTCAATTACTTGATTACTGTGGTTTCATAGTAAGACTTCAAGTTCAGTGGTTTCAGTCTTCCAGCTTTGTTCTTCTTCCGTACTGTGTTGACTATTCTGGGTCTTTTGCTTCTCCACACACATTTTACACTATTTTCAATATGCATAAAATAACTTGCTAGGGCTTTTTTGGATTTATATTAAATCTATCAATAGAGTTGGAAAGAGCTTGATAATATTGTGTCTTCTTATCTGTGAGCATAGAATGTCCCTCTATTTATTTAGTTTTTCTTTTATTTTATCAGAGTTTTGTAGTTTATCTCATATAGATCTTGTACATATTTTGTTAGATTTACAACACAGCATATCATTTTTTAGAATGCTAACTTAAATAGTACCATGTTTTTAATTTCAGGCTATGTTTGTTCATTGCAGATAAATAGAAAAATAATTGACTATTGTATATTAACCTTGTATCCTGCAATGTTGTTATGTTAACTTGTTAGTTCCAGGATGCTTTATTTTTGCAGTGGAGCAAAGTGCAACAGAAGTTACAGAAATAGTTACTTAAATCAATAGCACAATTTTAAATCCTCCATGAACATTTTGAAGCATTATTTTTAATTATTTTTGTCATTTTTCAAAGAATATCCCTTTTAAATTCAAGTTAGTTAGCATAATCTTGAAAGAAGAAGAAGAATATCCCTTTCAGATAGTACATGGTGTGACTCATTAATATTTCTTGTTTTATTACTTATAAAATGCCATTATTAAACTGTCACAAAATAATATTTCAAATTTCACTGTGCTATTTCATTGTCCCTATTTTTTTTGCTTTTCCTTTTCTTGGTATTCTATAAAAATATATCTCATTTAAGTATGAAGATATTTAACTATTTTCTCTGTGCCATATGCTATCCTTCTGGAAAATGCATCATTCTTTTGAGGAATTGTTCCTCTCCCACTTTAATCACATAATTCTAAGGTGGTATGAGTCAAATTCTAAAAGAAACTATCTTTGCTGAGAGATGTGATGTTGACTGATTTGTGAAAGTCTAGCAATTCTCCAAGGTGAATCAGATATCAGAGAGAGAAGCACATCCCATTAGTGGGCAAATCTCTTAATCCACCTGTAAAAACTGACTTCCTGTTTTTTTCAATTCTGAACTGTGTCATTATCAACCACAAAAGAACCAATATACAGAAAAACATACACACACATAAACCAGACAGTTTTACCCACACATATATACACACATACACAGTCTCACACTGGTAAGAACATATAGAGGCAGAGATGACTTTCTCAACCTGTGGTTTTTAAATGATTTTTTTATTATGTTTAGTTTTCTGCTTTTATGTGCATTATAGTAATTACCACTTTAGTATATAATATCTGTTTTCAGGGATGTTATATTTCTTTCTCTACATTTTATTTTGAAATAATTTTGAATTTATAAGCTGAAAAATATTACAGTTAATTTTTATGCATGTTTCACATAGCTTCACTACATAATCAGAGTGCCAAACCAAGGAAATAACTTTGGTAAAATACTAGTAACAAAATTATAGACTTCTTTTCATTTCACTGCTGTTTCCACTATATCTTCTTTCCCCCAATGTCCTATCCATGTAGTTGGCATTGCAATTGCATTCAGATCTCCTTGGTTTCTTCAAATCTGTGACAATTTCTCTGACTTCCCTTGAATTTCATGACTTTGACACTTTTAGAGATTAATAGTTGATTAATTTTGGTAGAATGTCCCTCTGATAGGGTTTGTTTGATATCTGTTATGTTATGATTAGGTTATATTGTGGAAAGGTAAGAATACTGCAGAAGTGATATCCCTTTCTCACTGCATCATATCAAGGGCTACAGGATAGAGTTATGTCTTATCAATGATAAGGTTAACCTTGATTACTTGATTAAAATGGTGTATGCCAGATTCCTTCCCTGTAAAGTTAAGATTTTTTCCTTTGCAATGCATAATTATTAGGAGGAAAGTAATTTCAGACTATGCAGATATCTCATTTCTAATGAAATCTTCATCCATAAATTTTAGCAACCATCAAATTATTGGGTCCACAACAATTATTACTGTGATGCTCTAATGGCGATTTTCCACTTCTCTCATTCCATTTCTTAATTAGTATTCTTTTGTGAAAAAGAGCTATCTCGGGGTGCCTGGGTGGCTCAGTTGGTTAAGTGGCTGCCTTCAGTTCAGGTCATGACTCAGGGTCCTGGGATCAAGCCCTGCATCAGGCTCCTGGGATCAAGCCCTGTGTCAGGTTCCTTGCTCACTGGGGAGTCTGCTTCTCCCTCTCCCTTGCCCCTTCCCCTGCTTGTGCACATGCTCTCTGTCAAATAAATAAATAAATAAATAAAATCTTTACTAAAAAAAAAAAAAAAAGAGCTATTGTTCCTCCCAGTTCATTTATTAAATTATTTATTTATATTCATATTTACTTGTAGATATTTATTTTATTCTGGAGGTTATAATCAATAATATTGTTAATTAGTTTGGTGTTCATAGTATCAGAGTTTGGCCATTAGCATGACTTTCAGGCTTATTCTTATGCCTTCCAATACAGCCTCATCTTTTAAGAACATGCCCTTACTTTTGTGGAATACCAGATGTCCCTGGCTTCTCTTGTATTTTCCCTGCCTGACCCCTGGAGGTAATGACTTCTCTAAGGAGATCTATTGGAAAATAATATTTAGAAATTAAGACTTGGGAACTATTTCATTGCTATTAATGTGTCATGGCTAATTAGTTTTCTTACTATACAGGGCTATGAACCACAAGTATGTATACAACTCATGCATACACACATTATACTTAACTCTGTATCTATATGTATTCTGTATGTATATGTTTAGAAAGTGAATTGATTCTAATACCTCTAGTTGAAACTCGGTGTTTTTTCTAGTCTTCAAAATTTCTTTATTTGCAACTCCTTTCTTTGCAATGAAAAACTTGGTTCTCAGTACCAAAAATATATTTACCTATTTCTTCATTTCCTATACGCATATAAAGTAATTTCAGGATTGCTAAAGAAATTTACTAACTAGGAAATATAGTATTTGTGTGATACAGTTTTTTAAGTCTTTATCCATACAGTATCTAAAAAAAAATGCTATTTTTCAAAATTGATTTTGCTATGTTGATTTTGTATCCTACAACTTTATGTTTTATGACCTTGGTAAAACCATGAAATTATTTCTTGAGACTTTTTGTACTTTGGGCTTTTCAGCATATTCAACCATGTTGTGTGCCAAAAGAGAAAGGTTTAATTTTTACTTTCCAGTCTATATGCATTCATTTTTTCCTTGCCTAATTGCACTAACTGGGACTTCCAGTAGAATGTTGACAACACTTACACATTTAGTAATTTAAATAACTCAAAAGATGTCACAGAACAGGTATATTTTACCTATTCTTTCTATACTATACTGTAGGTGTGTTATGCTTTTCTATACTCTGCTGTTACTATATTCTACCTATATCAGGTAAAGTTTTGATAATAGCAATATGTGTGTCAGGAGCTTGAGAGACATCAAAGTGCAGTTCTACAGTGCCCTTCTTACTCACATAAGATGTACTTTGTCTCCAGATTAAATAATCAAAATTTGTACAAAAAATCTTGGCCTCTCTTTTCTCTGAGGGCGCACTAAGGAGTGGGGCCCCGAGCTCTCGGTTCCTCCAGGCCAGAGAATAGGAGGCCGCCATTTTCATTCCCATCCTCCAGAACTCTACAGAAAGCATTCAGGGGACAAAAACTCCCGAAAGCGAACCTGAGCAGATTACTTAGCAGGGCCACTGGTAAGGGCGGTACAATTCTGCCTCCGGCAAAGACAGTTGAGAATCACTACAACAGGCCCCTCCCCTAGAAGATCAATAAGAAGTCCAGCCAAGACAAAGTTCACCTATCAAGGAGAGCAGCAGAATTCCAGTGGAGGAGAAAGCAAAGCACAGAACTCATGGCTTTCTCCCCATGATTCTTTAGTCTTGCAATTAATTTATTTTTTTTTAATTTTATGTATTTTTTTCTTCTGCTAATTTTTTTTAACTTTTACCCTTTGATTTTTAATGTTTTTAAACTAGTTTATCTAATATATATATAATATATATTAGATATATATATAAAAATTTAAAAAGAAAAACAAAGAAAAAGTATCAAAAAAGAATATATATATATTTTTTTTCTTTTTGATACTTTTTCTTTATTTGTTTTTCTTTTTTAAATTTTTTTTTCTGAACTTCTTTTTATCCCCTTTCTCCCTCCCACGATTTGGGGTCTCTTCTGATTTGGTTAAAGTGCATTTTCCTGGGGTCTTTGCCAACCTTTCAGTATTTATTTGTTCCTTCATATACTCTTATCTGGACAAAATGCCAAGGCAGAAAATCTCACCACAAAAAGGAGAACAGGAGGCAGTACTGAAGGCTAGGGACCTAATCAATACAGACATTGGTAAAATGTCAGCTATAGAGTTCAGAATGACGATTCTCAAGGTTCTAGCTGGGCTCGAAAAAGGCATGGAAGATATTAGAGAAACCCTCTCGGGAGATATAAAAACCCTTTCTGGAGAAATAAAGGAACTAAAATCTAACCAAGTTGAAATAAAAAAAGCTATTAATGAGGTGCAATCAAAAATGGAGGCTCTCACTGCTAGGATAAATGAGGCAGAAGAAAGAATTAGTGATATAGAAGACCAAATGACAGAGAATAAAGCTGAGCAAAAGAGGGACAAACAGCTACTGGACCACGAGGAGAGATAAGCGACACCATAAGATGAAACAACATTAGAATAATTGGGATTCCAGAAGAAGAAGAAAGAGAAAGGGGAACAGAAGGTATATTGAAGAGAATCATTGTAGAGAATCTCCCTATTTGGCAAGGGGAACAAGCATTAAAATCCAGGAGGTGCAGAGAACCCCCCTCAAAAATCAACAAGAATAGGTCCACACCCCATCATTTAATAGTAAAATTTAGAAGTCTTAGTGACAAAGAGAAAATCCTAAAAGCAACACAGGAAAAGAAGTCTGTAACATACAATGGTAAAAATATTACATTGGCAGCAGAATTATCCACAGAGACCTGGAAGGCCAGAAAGAACTGGAATGATATATTCAGAGCACTAAATGAGAAAAACATGCAGCCAAGAATATTATATCCAGCTAGGCTATCATTGAAAATAGAATGAGAGATAAAAAGCTTCCAGGACAAACAAAAACTGAAAGAATTTGCAAACACCAAACCAGCTTTATGGGAAATATTGAAAGGGGTCTTCTAAGCAAAGAGAGAGCCTAAAAGTAGTAGATCAGAAAGGAACAGAGACAATATACAGTAACAGTCACCTTACAGGCAATACAATGGCACTAAATTCATATCTCTCAATAGTTACCCTGAATGTTAATGGGCTAAAAGCCCCAATCAAAATACACAGGGTATCAGAATGGATAAAAAAAAAAATCAATATGTTGCCTACAAGAAACTCATTTTAGACCCGAAGACACCTCCAGATTTAAAGTGAGGGGGTGGAAAACAATTTACCATGCAAATGGACATCAGAAGAAAGCTGGGGTGGTAATCCTTATATCAGATCAATTAGATTTTAAGCCAAAGACTATAATAAGAGATGAGGAAGGACACTATATCATACTCAAAGGATCTGTCCAACAAGAAGATCTAACAATTTTAAATATCTATGCCCCTAACGTGGGAGCAGCCAACTATATAACCAATTAATAACAAAATCAAAGAAACACATCACCAATCATACAATAATAGTAGGGGACTTTAACACTCCCCTCACAGAAATGGACAGATCATCCAAGCAAAAGATCAACAGGGAAATAAAGGCCTTAAATGACACACTGGACCAGATGGACATCACAGATATATTTAGAACATTTCTTCCCAAAGCAACAGAATACACATTCTTCTCTAGTGCACATGGAACATTCTCCAGAATAGATCACATCTTGGGTCCTAAATCAGGTCTCAACTGGTATCGAAAGATTGGGATCATTCCTTGCGTATTTTCAGACCATAATGCTCTGAGGCTAGAACTCAATCACAAGAGGAAATTTGGAAAGAACCCAAATACATGGAGACTAAACAGCATCTTTCTAAAGAATGAATGGGTCAACCAGGAAATGAAATAAGAATTGAAAAAATTCATGGAAACAAATGATAATGAAAACATAACGCTTCAAAATTGGTACGACACTGCCAGTCCTGAGAGGAAAATATATAGTGGTACAAGCCTTTCTCAAGAAACAAGAAAGGTCTCAAATACACAACCTAAACTTCCACCTAAAGGAGCTGGAGAAAGAACAAGAAAGAAACCCTAAACCCAGCAGGAGAAGAGAAATCATAAAGATCAGAGCAGAAATCAATGAAATAGAAACCAAAAAAACAATAGAACAAATCAACGAAACTAGGAGCTGGTTCTTTGAAAGAATTAATAAGATTGATAAACCCCTTGAAAAAGGACCCAAATAAATAAAATCATGAATGAAAGAGAACAGATCACAACTAACACCAAAGAAATACAAACAATTATAAGAACGTACTATGAGCAACTGTACACCAACAAATTTGACAATCTGGAAGAAATGGATTCATTCCTAGAGACATATAAACTACCACAATTGAACCAGGATGAAATAGAAAACCTGAACAGACCCATAGCCATAAGAGATTGAAACAGTCATCAGGAATCTCCAAACAAACAAAAGCCCAGGGCCAGATGGCTTCCCGGAGGAATTCTACCAAACATTTAAAGAAGAACTAATTCCTATTCTCCTGAAACTGTCCCAAAAAATAGAAATGGAAGGAAAACTTCCAAACTCATTTTATGAGGCCAGCATCACCTTGATCCCAAAACCACACAAGGATCCCATCAAAAAAGAGAGCTATAGACCAATATCCTTGATGAACACAGATGAGAAAATTCTCACCAAAATACTAGCCAATAGGATTCAACAGTACATTAAAAGGATTATTCACCACGACCAAGTGGGATTTATTCCAGGGCTGCAAGGTTGGTTCAACATCCGCAAATCTATCAATGTGATACAACACATCAATAAAAGAAAGAACAAGAACCATATGATACTCTCAATAGATGCTGAAAAAGCATTTGACAAAGTACAGCATCCCTTCCTGATCAAAACTTTTCAAAGTGTAGGGATAGAGGGCACATATCTCAATATTATCAAAGCCATTTATGAAAAACCCACTGCAAATAACATTCTCAATGGAGAAAAACTGAAAGCTTTTCCGCTAAGGTCAGGAACACGGCAGGGATGTCCATTATCACCACTGCTAGTCAACATAGTACTAGATCTCCTAGCCTCAGCAATCAGACAACAAAAGGAAATTAAAGGCATCCAAATCAGCAAAGAATAAGTCAAACTATCACTCTTTGCAGATGATATGATACTATATGTGGAAAACCCAAAGGACTCCACTCCAAAACTGCTAGAACTTATACAGGAATTCAGTAAAGTGTCAGGATATAAAATCAATGCACAGAAATCAGTTGCATTTCTCTACACCAACAACAAGACAGAAGAAAGAGAAATTAAGGAGTCAATCCCATTTACAATTGCACCCAAAACCTTAAGATACCTAGGAATAAACCTAACCAAAGAGGCACAGAATCTATACTCAGAAAACTATAAAGTACTCATGAAAGAAATTGAGGAAGACACAAAGAAATGGAAAAATGTTCCATGATCCTGGATTGGAAGAACAAATATTATGAAAATATCTATACTATTTAAAGCAATCTACACATTTAATGCAATCCCTATCATATCCCATCCATTTTTTTCAAAGAAATGGAACAAATAACCATAAAATTTATATGGAACCAGAAAAGACCTTGAATAGCCAAAGAAATATTGAAAAAGAAAGCCAAAATTGGTGGCATCAGAATTCCGGACTTCAAGCTCTTCAAAGCTGTCATCAGTAAGACGGCATGGTACTGGCACAAAAACAGACACATAGATCAATGGAACAGAATAGAGAGCCCAGAAATAGACCCTCAACTCTATGGTCAACTAAACTTTGACAAAGCAGGAAAGAATGTCCAATGGATAAAAGACAGCCTCTTCAATAAATGGTGTTGGGAAAATTGGATGGCCACATGCAGAAAAATGAAATTGGACCATTTCCTTACACCACACATGAAAATAGGCTCAAAATGAATGAAGGACCTCAATATGAGAAAGGAATCCATCAAAATCCTTGAGGAGGACACAGGCAGCAACCTCTTTGACCTCAGCCGCAGCAACATCTTCCTGGGAACATCGCCAAAGGCAAGGGAAACAAGGGCAAAAATAAACTATTGGGATTTCATCAAGATCAAAAGCTTTTGCACAGCAAAGGAAACAGTTAACAAAACCAAAAGACAACTGACAGAATGGGAGAAGATATTTGCAAATGACATATCAGATAAAGGGCTAGTGCCCAAAATCTATAAAGAACTTAGCAAACTCAATGCTGAAAGAACAAATAATCCAATCAAGAAATGGACAGAAGACATGAACAGACACTTCTGTAAAGAAGACATCCAGATGGCCAACAGACACATGAAAAAGTGCTCCATATCACTCAGCATCAGGGAAATACAAATCAAAACCACATGAGATACCACCTCACACCAGTCAGAATGGCTAAAATTAACAAGTCAAGAAATGACAGATGCTGACAAGCATGCAGAGAAAGGGGAACCCTCCTACACTGTTGGTGGGAATGCAAGCTGGTGCAACCACTCTGGAAAACAGCATGGAGCTTCCTCAAAAAGTTGAAAATAGAACTACCCTATGACCCAGCAATTGCACTACTGGGTATTTACCCTAAAGATAACAAATGTAGTGATCCAAAGGGGCACGTGCACCTGAATGTTTATAGCAGCAATGTCTACAATAGCCAATCTATGGAAATAACCTAGATGTCCATCAACAGATGAATGGATAAAGAAGATGTGGTATATATATATATATATACACAATGGAATACTATGCAGCCATCAAAAGAAAGGAAAGCTTGCCATTTGCGACAATGTGGATGGAACTAGAGGGTATCATGCTTAGTGAAATAAGTAAATCAGAGAAAGACAACTATCATATGATCTCCCTGATATGAGGAAGTGGAGATGTAACGTGGGGGTTGGGGGGTAGGAGAAGAATAAATGAAACAAGATGGGATTGGGGGGGAGACAAACCATAAGTGACTTTTTTTTTTTTTTTTTTTTTTTTTTACCAAAAGTGACTCTTAATCTCACAAAAGAAACTGAAGGTTGCTGGGTGGAGGAGGGTTGGGAGAGGGGGGGTGGGGTCATGGACATTGGGGAGGGTATGTGCTATGATGAATGCTGTGAAGTGTGTAAACCTGGCAACTCACCCACCTGTACCCCTGGGGATAAAAATACATTATATGTTTATAAAAAAATAAAAAATTAAAACAAAAACAAAAACAAAACAAACAAACAAACAAAAAATCTTGGCCTCAGGAGAGCTCATGAACTTCTCAACAGGGTCTCTAATGGCCCACTGGCCATATAACCAAATCAGGCTTTCTAAAGAATTACACAAGTTAAAAGCCATACCAGCTCTTGGTGACACTGAGGGAGTTTCAGACTTTAAACAGAACCTTATGTAATTATAACCATAATTATAATTAATCAATATATTAATATATTAATATTAAGAAATATATTAATTATAATCGTGTGATTATAATTAATATAATTATAATAACAATTACAATCACTAGGTAATTGGTTAGTGGATCCACAAACTTTATCTGATCTAAGAATCAAAGTTAGATATCCAGGAATACCTAGAGATAAATACAGACATGACTCAATTCAGGTGTGAAACAGGTTGTTCTAAATATTATATTCCAAGAATAGGTAGTTTTTTTTTTTTTAAATCATAAAGGGATGCTTAATTTTATTAAGGCATGTTCTGCACCTACTAAGATGATCATATTTTTTCTTCTCTAGACATTTTATTTGGTGGATGATATTGATTTGAATGTTAGACCAACTTTACATTTCTGGGATAAATCTACTTGATTGTGATATATTTTTAAATATGATATGCTAATTTTTGATGATTTTAGTATCTGTGTTTATGAGGGACAAAGATCTGTAACTTTCTTGTATTATTATTATCTGATATGATAATCCATCCTGATATGAGTTGAAGAGTTCTTTTTCATTGGAATTTTTTCTTTTTACATATTTAATAAAATTCTTCCATAAACTATAATTTTTTAAAGACTTTTTTACTGTGATTATACCTTTAATATACATAGTATCATTCACACTATTTATTTTTTCAGTGAATTTTAGTAGTTTTTGCTTTTTCAGTCATTGTTCCCTTTTATCTAAGTGTTTAAGATATGGCCATAGAATTATTCATAGAACTTCTTTATTATCCTTATAAATTGAGTCTTATCTCCTTTTGCTTAGCCAATTTGCCTAGGCATTTATTAATTTTACTAATCTTTTCAAAGAACCAAATTTCAGTTCTGTTGATTTTGTGTTGTTTCTCTTCTTCAATTTCTTTTATTTCTGCTCTTGTCTTTGTAGTTTCCTTCCTTATTCTTATTTGGATTTGATTTTCTCTTCTTTCTCTACTTAAAGTAGAAGCTTAGCTTACTTATTCTAGGCATTTTTTTTTAAGATTTTATTTATTTATTTGAGAGAGAGATATAGAGAGATCACAAGTAGGCAGAGAGAGGGGGGAAGCAGGCTCCCTGCTGAGCAGAGAGCGTCATGTGGGGCTCGATCCCAGGACCCTGAGATGATATCCTGAGCCAAAGGCAGAGGCTTTAACCCACTGAGCCACCCAGGCGCCCCATTTATTCTAGGCTTTCTTAAGTTCTCACAAAGGCATTAAATGCTATACATTTCACCATAAATCATCTATGATCTGTATACAAGTTAACATGTTGGGTTTTCTTTCTTTCATTTTCATACAATGAAAAATATATTTTAATTTCCCTTGAGACTACGTATTTGACCCATGGTATATAAGTGTGATATTTAACTTCCAAATGGAGATACATAGCTATGTATCTATCTATATATATCTTTCTATTATTGATTTTTATTTAATTCCCTTATGTTTTAAGGTTATACTTTGTATAGATTCTGTTGTTTTATATTTGTTAAATTGTGTTTTAAGGCCGAAAATATGGTTTTTCTTGGTTTATGTTACATGTGTACTCAAAAAAAATGAGTGTTCTGCTTTTGTTGTGTGGAATTTTCTACAAATGTCAATCAGCTCTAACAGGTTAATAATCTTTCACAGATCCACTATCCTGATGATTTTCTTTGTGTTCTATCAATTACTGAGAGAAAATTACTACAGTCATCAACTGTAATTGTAGATATTTCTCTTTTTTGTTTCAGTCAAGTCAGTTTTTGCTTCATTGTTTTGAAGCTGTGTTGATAGGTGCATATACATTTATATTAGTTATGCCCTCTTGATTAATGGACGTTTTGGCATTATGAAATTGGGCAGTTTATCCCTGATGATATTCTTACTTTGAGTCTACATCATCTGATATTAATACAGTTATATAGCTGCTTAGATTGATGTCAAAATACTGTATCTTTATTCATCTTTACACTTACAAAAATAACTTTATTAATATATAATTTACATCCATAAAATGCACTTACCTAATTTCACAGTTTAGTTCTTTAATATATTCATACATTTATATGAATATTTGATATTCACCACAATCTAATTTTAAGACATCTTATTAACCCTAAAAGAAACCCCATGCCTATTAGAAGTCATTCCTTCTAATTTCTCCACTTTCTCACCAATACTTACTGTCATCTGTCTTTTTAATTTTATCTTTTCTGTTTTAAGTGGGTGGGAATTGATATTTCCTTGTGCTCTTAATTTACATTTCCCTAATGACTAGCGAAGTTGAGCATCTTTTCATGCTCTTATTGACCATTAGTATATCATCTTTAGAGAAATGTCTATTCAGATTGCACATTTTAAAATTAGGTTGTCTTTTTAGTATTGAATTATAATTATTCTTTACATATTCTGAATATGAGTCTCTGATCAGATATTTTTGCAATTTTTTTTTCCATTTTTTGAGCTGTTTTCACCTTTGTGACTACACCTTTTAAAACACAAAAGTTTTCATTTGGGTGAAGTCCAGTTTATCTCTTGTTGTTATTGTTTTTGGAGTCACACTTAAGAAACCATTTTCTAATACAAGATCATGAAAATATCTTGTTTTCTTTTATAGCGTTAGCTCTTACCTTTGGACCTGTGGCTCATTTTGTTTTTGTTTTCTGTTTATATATTTTTAACAATTTTAGTTTTATTTATTTATTTGTTTATTTATTTATAGAGCAGGAGGAGGGACAGAGGGAGAGAGAGAGAGAGAGAAAGAGAACCTCAAGCAGACTCTGTGCTGAGTGCAGAAGCCAACACAAAGCTCCATCTCACAACCCTGAGATCATGACCTGAGCTGAAACCAAGAGTCAGACACTTATCTGACTGAGCTGGCCAGGCTCCCTCATGACTCATTTGAATTAAGTTTTGTATACTATTGTGAGATAGTTGTCCAATTTCATGCTTTAGCATGTGACTTACCAGATGTTCTGTCACTATGCATCGCGAAGGCTTTTATTTTCACCTTTACTTGTCTTAGCACTCTTGTTGAAAATTCTCCTTATATTAATTATTTATATATTTATGTTAACATGGATTTTTGAAGAATAGATTTGTGCCTTGCTTTTCTGTACAACATAGCAATTTCTGCCTTTTATTTGTGGGTCAGTTAGTTCATATTTAGTGTAACATTTTTTATTTTGTTGGATTCAAATCTTAGTAGCTATTTTCTATCTCTTCTGTCTTTTGTTATTCCCCCTTCTCCCTTTTCCTGCTTTCTTTTAGATTGAGCATTTTTCATTGTTCTTTATTATCTTGTCTATTGACATTGTTAATACTTCTTTTTCAAAAAGTTTTATCGCTTGCCTTAGGTTTATAGTATACATCTGTAGTCAATGCAATTTTCCTGTAACTTTAAATAATATTATACCATTTTATGTGTTAAGAATCTTAAAAAATGTATTCCAAAATTCTTATTGTGCTTTTTGTGTTAATGTTGTTATAAGATGTTCTTTTAATATGTCATAAGCATATGATGCATTTCTATCATTTATGCTTTATATAGTCAGTTATATTTCAGAGCAATTAAAATATGAAAAAAGTTTATTTTATCATCATTTATTATAGTTCAAATGTACTTCATTTTCTTGTGAACATTAACATTTTTTATGGTGTCATATTCTTTCTTTTGAAGAACTTTTAAGATCACTCATAAAATTGATCTACTCGCAATGAGTTCCTTCAGTTTTTCTCTGTAGAAACTTTATTTTGCTTCATTTTGAAAGGCTATTTCACTGGATGTAGAACTGGGTTGAATTTTTTTGACTTTAAAGACAGTCAGTTATATGTCCATATAAACTCTTATGTTTATTCCTTTGTATGTAATATTTGTTTTTTTCTCTTTTGTTTGAGTATGATACACTTAGGTGTGGTTTATTTAGTGTTTATTTTGTTTAATGTTTCCTTAGTTTCTTGTACTGTGGTTTGATCTCTCATTAATTATAGAAAATTCTTGACTATTTTTTCCTCAAATATTTTTTCTTCTTATGCTCTCTTTCTTTCCTTTTTCTGGGTTGTCTAGTGTATATATCAGACCATTTATTATTATCCCACAGCTCTTAGATTCTCCACAGGGTGTGTGTGTGTGTGTGTGTGTGTGTGTGTGTGTGTTTATTTCTCTTTGTGATTTCTATTTCATGTTTCTATCTTTAAGTTCACTGGTTGTGAATTCAACTGTACTGAGTCTAGTTCTGAGTCCATCAACTATAGTCTTTTTCTAAATTAAAGATCTTATTTATTCATTTGATAGAGAGAGATGGAAGCAGAGAGAGCACAAGCAGTGGGAGCAACAGAGGGAGAGTGAAAAGCAGGCTTCCCACTGAGCCAGGAGCCTGATGCTTGGCTCTACCCCAGGACCCGGAGATCATGACCTGAGCTGAAGGCAGACACTTAATGACTGAGCCACCCAGGCACCCGCCCCCCATCAATTAGTCTTAATCTTTGCTATTGTGTCTTTTTTTTATTTTTCAGATTTCTATTTGATTCTTTTTTATAGTTTTCTTTTTTCTACTTAATAAACCCTTCTATTATTTCATGTTGTTCTCGCTCTCTCTCTCTCTTTTTTTTTTTTTTTTAGAACATTTAACACATTGAATTTTATACTCCAAGCTCTCTACCTGGAATGGTGATGATCAAATCCTTAAAAACTGATGAAACCTCTGCATTAACCAGCCAGAACAGAGGATACCCCGATAAGAATAGATGTCAATAGTAAGAAACACACAGTGTGTGCTCATGCCTACCAGCTGATATCAGCCTTCAAAGAATCTACCCTGACTTATCATGTTTCTGTAAATATCGTTTTTACATAGTGTTTTTAACAGATTTATTGAGATATAAATCTATACTCCATAAAATTTATACCACAAAATTTAATTGCACAAAGCATTTTTTGTTTATGCTTTACTGATTTGTATCTTTACTAAAAAAGAATTCACTGAAAAAATAAAATAAAATAAAATAAAATAAAAATAATTTACTCTTTTAAAAATACTTTACTAATTTGTGAATGTGTAGTATCTTTACTAAAAAGTAATTTACTTTTTTAAAAAATTTACTTTTTTAAAAAAATCACTTTTAGAAAATAATTCCCTTTTCTTTAAGATTTTATTTATTTATTTGACAGAGATCACAAGTAGGCAGAAAGGCAAGGAGAGAGAGGGGAGGGGAAGCAGGCTCCCTGCTGAGCAGTTAGTCTGATGCGGGGCTTGAACCCAGGACCCTGGGATCATGACCTTAGCTGAAAGCAGAGGCTTTAATACACTGAGCCAATAATTTACTTTTTTATTTTACTAAAAATAATCTACTTTTTAAAATAATTTGATTTTTAATAATTTGTCTTCTTATCTTATATTTTCCATAGTTACTCATCTAGTCCCTCCATCTGGTAGATATTTTATAGTGTAGCTTTAACGAATAAGTATGTTGATTCTTAAATATTTTTAATCTACTTGAGTGTATATTTATATTTCAAAATCTGCAATATTCAGGGGTCTAAATACATAAAAACAGAACCAGGTAAAGCAATTAAAAAAAATCTTTATTACCAATTTTAGTAATATAGTTCTATAAAAATTTCCATAAGTCTAGGAACAGGATATTTCCATTCCAATAAAAGCAAAATGTTCAAAAATAAATACACACACATATATACAATATGCATACATCTATGCATGTATACAGTAAATATATCAAGTGTCCTACATTACTCAACTGAGAATTCGACTAAGGAAGATATATGCTCCCTCTAGTCCATGTTTAAAATAGACTGTTTTAGACATTTTGATATATCACAAATCTCCTGGAAATGTCAATACTCCAACATAAACAATCTCAAGAATTCCATTTTGTTAACCAGGCCCACACAACATTTTTTTAAAAATACCCCAAAATGCAGCACTAAGTTTAAAAATTTATTTTCTTCTCTTTACCAATTTTCTAAGGTAATTATAAGACTGAATTATTTTGTGTATACTCTTATAAATCTAGGACACATTCCTTAATCTCCATAACTCTATTCTTAACAGCCCTTCTAGTTATAACTCTGCTGTCAAGCATACTTTATTCCACTGAGACTGAAACTCTTTACACAATCTGCGTTAAAAATATTCATAAATCATCTAAAACACAGCTGTCTGTATTTTCATTCAGGAATGACAAAAATACTCCAGATGTAGCTCATATTTTTATCTTTACCAAGTTAAAGGGAAATAGGGTTAATCAAAGCAAGCCAATGTAGTTTGTCTTCTATGTCACTAAATCTACAATTCTTTCATGTTTCTCCTTTCAGTATTTACTTCCTTCCATTATTCGGGTCTTCGATAGTCTTCAACCTTTATCATTTCTCCCTTGTCATACCTGGTAAGGATATATTATTTAAATGTTAGAGGAAATTAATTTCAAAGACCATTGTTTCCCCCTTTGGTTATGTAGGCATCCCTGAAGTCATACCTCGCCTAAATGCCCTATACGTGACAGCTTTAATCCTTTCGGAATCATCTTCCTCTATAGTGTAGAGACTCTCATCAAAGAAAAACTCTTGAGGAGAATGAGCTTTAGAACAGTTGGCCTTCAGCTCATTACTGAAAGCTATCGAAGATATGGAAAGAGTCCTGTTATTTTGCATGGTATTTTCTAAGATCTGAAGCATGTCATTTCTTTTTCTTTTTTTAAAAAAATTTTATTTCTTTTCAGTGTTCCAAAATTCATTGTTTACGCACCCACCCAGTGCTTCAAGCAATATGTGCCCTCCATAATATTAACCACCAGCATGTCAATTCTTAATTCAACAAATATTGTGTTAAACACTGGGCCTTTGTTTAGAATGTATTAGTGATTATGTGAGATAAGTACTCTACTGTTATTTAGTTTACAAGGGTGGCAAAAAAATAGACGTTATGAAAGTAAACATATGTACAAGACGATTACTAATGAGTATTATATTGACACCATTTTCTTGTGTTCCGTCCCAATATAATATAATAAATTGTCTTTATGAAGGACCCTATACAGCAAAGAAAAAGATTGGTTACCTTACCAAAAACAGTTAAGAAAGTCCTTTCCATGAAGTTGGCATTGTCAGTGAGCCTGAATAATGAGAGAAAGCCAAGTAGTCCAAGAGAGAAGCGTTTTCCTTTCCGAAGCTCTATCTTCAGGAGCAGCCAAAACAAATACTTTTAAGGAGAATAAACTCAGTGTATTAGAGAAGCAATAAACGGGCCAGTGTGGCTCAAGCATAATGAATCCTGAGCAGGATATAATAATGTATGTATAGGGAAAAAAGCAAGGGGGAAGATCTTATAGTGTTATATAAACAAGATAAGAACTTTGGATTTTTATTTTCTAAGTAGGAGGATGATAATTCCCGGAATGTTTATATTAGGAAAATAGCATGACTTCATTTACATTTTAAAATATCATTCAGATTACTTCATGGAAAATGTATTGCAGATAGGAGAGTTGGAGACGGGAAGATCAGTTGGAAGGAGATTATATCCAGATCAGAAACGGTGGCTTGACCTACAGTGAAGATGAAAGAAGGAAGAGGTGTGAGATATATTTAAGATCTATCATAAGATGGATTTGATACTTTCGGAGTAAAATATTATTTGGCTTGAATAGTTCTCTAAAACTGACTAGTTATGGGACTTGGATCTAGGCAATTTTTCTGACATTCTATTCAGGCAACTAAGTAGTCATAACAGGATCAATGAGTGATAGATTGCAAAAATGACAAATTCTTCTCATCTCTGCACCTATGCTCTGGTGGTGTGATTTTGCAGCTCTTCCTTTTAAGAAATGGTGACTATTAATTCATTCCTTGATTCTGGGTTGGCTATGCCACTTTTATTGGCCAATAGAACGTTAGCAGTATGATGTGAGCAGAGACTAAACAGCTGTTGCACACGGAGATTTTCCCTCTACTTACACTCTTTAAATCCCTGCTGCCGCCACCATGTGGCAAAGCCCTGGCTGCCTCCTGTATGATAGGCAACATGTGGTCCAGTCACTTCTGTCATCACCAACTAAAGTCAGCCAATCCAAGCCACAGAGCCTTCCAACTACTGGCAGGTGACTGTGTTTACTGAGTGATCTTGGTTGAGACCAGCAAAGGTGGTTGAGACCAACCCACCTGAGACCACGCCAAATTGTTAACACGCAGAACATGAGGTAAATAAATGGTTGCTTCAAGCCACTAAGTTTTGGGGTGGTTCACTATAAAGCAATAGGTAAATGATACATAGAGTTAGTGAGAATTAGGGTTGGAGAGGATAAAAATCTAATTATAGTTTGTTAGTGGAAACACGGGAAGCATAAAGTTCCCCATGGTAACTTATAATATGTATTAGAAGATGACAATGAATCACTATATTTGTTTTGAGTCAAGGGAAATAGTTAACTGAGATTATGATGGAAATAAATAAAGGCTATTCCTTTTTAAGAAAATGAAGGAATCTATACAACATGCAAGGGATCTTGAAATACATATTTTCGGCCCAGTGGTTCATAAAACCAATATATACTTAGGTTAACTGGGATTCCTTAAAGCATAATTCCAGTCTTCATCTTACGTTTAAAAGGAATTTGAAGTTTTGCAGTAGTAAAAAGTGTAGACACATACTGTAACATGACAACCTAGAAAACATACTAGAAATGTTATTCACTGCGACTATTTAAATGTATAATAAATTATTTTAGAATTTAATGATTTATTCTTAAAGTCACATAAATGAAAAAGTATTGCCAGTCTTTTTTCCAATTGCAGAAGGAAAGATGGGCTTTGGCGTGAACAATTTTGTGGATTTCTCTCGAGATCTAGCTTTTGTTAAATGAAGTTCTATTTCTGGTAAAATAGAATCCAAATTCTAGTAAACCAACTCATAAAATATAGTTTGCAATATAAATGTTATTTAATTAGATATGCTTAATTCCTAGATATTGCATTCATACATCAGAAACAGAAAGAATATTGTCTTTGGTCCTAAATCTAGACATTGCCTATTATTTTGGCTTGATCAAATCATTTTGTCTGCCATGTCTCTTTTTTTCCCCAGTATAACATAAGAATGTTGAATTAGAGTCTCTAAAGTACTTTTCCAAGATTCTATGATTAATGACAGTGGTTCCTATCTTCAATTTCATATAATCCAACATATACTATCCATTTAATTAACAATACCACTACTCTCACATGAATAATTCTTGTTTGCTTATGTAATTATGTACACATAAGGGGACCAATTCATTAAGACCCATTCTTCTTTGTGGCTGTAAGCAGTGAATGGCCCAGACATCAGTTTATACCATCTATTCAATATAAGCTTCTTCCCAATCAATATTATGTGGTCACTTGTCAAGAGAATGCAACCAAGAATGATCACCACAGGTGCACCTTCAACCTTGTTATCGATTTTCCATCTTTGATTTATAAAATATACCATGATTTCCAATTAATGTTTTCAGCTGTGTTTGATTGCTTCAATGTTTAAAGGGTTTCATTATTGATTTGTTTTAATGGCAAATCACATGTAGCATCCAAATTATGCTATGCAATTTTTTAGAACATGTGAATATGTTTCTTGAATTCAGTTTTCTTTATCCTTATAATAGAACAAAAGGCTACAAAACCACTTTCATTCATACATAACATTTTGATTACCGCATTGTTTGGTATTATTAAAAAAGGAAAAGATTAAATTACCCCGAGGGGAGGAGAATTAGGATATAATACCAAATAACCGAGGTAGGCTTCTTAAAGGTTGTGGTTTCTAAAAGTGGTAATAGATTAGTCAGGCACAGAGGCAAAATTGGAGACTAATTTCTGGATCTGATTTGAAGGCTCCAAAGACTAATCAAGATAAAAGAATCACTTCTAGTTTATAACCTGGAATTCCCTTATTAATGTAATCTTTTGTGAAAGGCATTTTCTCAGAAAAGAATTAAAATGCATCTCCCCAACCTGTAAATGGTCATATTAACTAATTCACACATATTTTATTTTTTTATTAGCCTGTGGAAGTTAAATTTCTTAGCTGAAAATACTCTTTGATTTAATGCTTATCAAAATGGAACAAATAAATTCTATGAATTAATGGCACCTTTAGCTATTAGGAGTAGAAATCTAGACTGGCAGCATCTGGTCTATTAAGAAGTCACAATTGAGGTCAGTGCAGCCTGGGACAGAAAATGTGGGTGCAAATGCCTTTCTTGTGAATAAGTCTAAGAGTGCCAGAGCACACCCTATCCTCATGATGCACCCTGTGCTCCCATCCTTAGATCCCATTCAGGATCTCACTCAGAAGCTAAGATACAGCTGTAGCAGCTGTTTTTAAGATGTGCCACTGAAGATTCAGATTTGCCAGAGTTTGGGGATCACTAACTTGGACTAATTATCCTAGAAGAAAGTGATCCATGAAAAGCCAGAATCTGGGAGTCAGTAAATACAGAGGTCTTTATTTATTTTTTAAAGATTTTATTTATTTTTTAGGAGACAGGGAGCGAGACAGAGAGATTGAGAAAACGAGTCAGGGGGAGGGGCAGAGGGAGAAGCAGACACCCTGCTCAGCAGGGAGCCGGTGTCAGGACTCAATCACAGGACCTCAGGATTGTGACCTGAGCAGAAGGCAGATGCTTAACCAACTCAGCCACCCAGGCACCCTAAAGAAAACAGCATCTTTCCATGATGTGCTTCAGAGGACTAACTACAGCAGTAAACATGCAAACCACAGCACAAGGGTGTTAATAAGACTTCAAATGAATAATCGAAATCCAGCTGGGGGCAGGTAAAGGATATGAAGGAAAGTAGATATTGTTAAGAGACAAATCATGCAAGTTAGAAAAAAAAGAGGACAGTTTTTTGTTTTGTTTTGTGCTGTTTTTAGTTAGAGGTTAAAAATATCGTAGAAGTCTATGCAAATGGGAATATATTCTCTATTTAGAACTACCTCAATTTACTTTTTTCTAGTGGGGACAATATTCTTTAACATGATTGGGGCAATTATAATTTATATGAAATAAATTAGTGTAATGTAATAATAACCTGAATTCATTGATTATTTGCCACTTCTTTGATGTCTTTGTTATTTTGTTTGCTTCACATGTTAGTATACCTACAACAGAAATTCATCTCACACTAATTGTGTCCTTCTGTCTTACAATTGCTAAGAAGCAGGTAATTTTGATGTAACTGCTAAAAATTTTCTGTTGATGTCTTCTGGTAAGATCAAGAAAGAACTAGAAAGAGTGAGTCTTAAATTGAATATATTAAATATTTTACACCAAATATTGCTACTTCCTTACAGGCAAGCCAGGGTCATAACATATACTTCTAATTTATCCATTGCAATTCCATTAATATGTTTTTAACATTACTTATGTGAAAATTATCTAAGACTGAGCCTTTCTGATAGCTACTTTCAATTAAAAACCTGGGTTCAAATGGACCTAAAAGAAATCTTGAGTCCGAAATCTTATTTTCTTCTCTTTACTCTTCTCCAAATTTTCAAAGTTTTTGGAAAAATATTGAGTGAGAATTTGCCTAGTCGTAAAAATCATTATAGAACACTTGATAAGAATACAGAATTTTAAGACCTTCCTCTGGAAATTCTGATATATATTTTGGGAGAAATTATTGTTTTGCTTTGTTTTTGTTTTTCTTTTCTTTTCTTTTTTAAAGATTTTATTTATTTATTTGACAGAAAGAAATCACAAGTAGACGGAGAGGCAGGCAGAGAGAGAGAGAGGGAAGCAGGCTCCCTGCTGAGCAGAGAGCCGGATGCGGGACTCGATCCCAGGACCCTGAGATCATGACCCGAGCTGAAGACAGCGACTTAACCCACTGAGCCACCCAGGCGCCCCTTGTTTTTGTTTTTCAAAATGATCTGTAGGCTATTTTATAATTAGACAACTCTGAGTAGATTTCTTTATAGATTTTCTAGTTGATGTGGAGATGGGTGGCAGAGAAGGTTTTGAAGGGGTAAAGAAGAAATCTATTTGGTAAAGATCTCTATTGTTCTACCTCCCCCAAGATGACCAACATCGGATATGGGATATTGAATATGTGAAAACTTACAGAAACAGCTGGTCAGGTAAAAATGGGCATCAGTAATCTGGTCCAGGTGCACAGTCTGATAGTACAGAGCAGTCAGGCTATCCAGCCTCACTGGGTAAAGGGATCTATCTGTTCCAGCTTCGAAATGATTGATTCCAACCATTCAAATCAGTTTGATACTGGATGACAGTAGAGATTCAGGTTAACTAAAGTGTTCAGAAGGCAGTGCAATCCAGTAGACATTGCCTCTTCTAATTTTTTATATCCACCAGATAGCAAGTACTTTTATGACAAAGACCGTCACATTTACCATGAAGAATATATGAGTAACCCACTAAATACAGTCGACCCTTATTATTTGTGGATTCCATGTTTACAAATTCACTTTTTATTGCAACCTCAAAGGCAATGCTCACAGACCTTTTGCCATCATTCGTGGACATGTGCAGAGTGGTCAAACATTGGGTCACCCAGTGTGCCCATTCCCCTCTGAGGTTGTACTCTGCCTTCTTGTTTCAACTCTCCTACTATAAACAGTGCCCTTTTCACTATCTAGTAAGTGCCAAATTTTTGCATATTTTTGCTTTTTTATTGGTCATTACACTGTTCGAAAATAGCCCTTGAGTGTAATGTGGAAACTGCTGTGTAGTGTTGATAAGTACAAGAAAGCTGTGATCTGCCTTACAAAGAAAATGAATGTTAGGTAAGTCTTGTCCAGGCATGAGCTACAATTTTGTTAGTTGTGAGTTCAGTGTTAATGAATCCACAGTATAGGCATACCTTGAAGATACTGCAGTTTCAGTTCCAAACCACTGCAATAAAGTGACTATGATAATAAAGCCAAGCCAAATTTTTTGTTTGTTTGTTTTCCCAGTGCATATAAAAGCACACTCACTATGCTATAGTCCAGTATACAGTAGCATTTTGTCTGGAAAAACAAGGTACATTCTTTAATGAAAAAACACTTTGTAGCTAAAATATACTAGCCATCATCTAAGGATTCAGTGAGTCTTAATCACTGATCACAGATCATGATAACAAATATAGTAATAATAAAAGAAGTTTGAAATATTACAAGCATTACCAAAATGTGACACAGGGACATGAAGTAAGTAAATGTTGTTGGAAAAATGGTGCCAACATACTGGCTCGGCCTAGGGTTGCCACAAATCTCCAATTTATAAAAAGTGTAATTCTGTGAAGTGCAATAAAGGGAAACACAATAAAATGAGATATGCCTGTGTATATTGAATAAAGTTCTTATAGACAGATATACACATAAAACAATATTGTATATTGATCAGTTGAAGAAAATATGACCAGAATCTTATAGAAACCTAACCTTCTATCTCCCCTAGGAGCCATGGTTCAGTATTTGCTAACTCAATGTTTGCAGTCACTTTATAGAACATAAATGAGAATCAACACTATCGGTGGATTATTCGTGTTTGCAATGATCATAAGGGACAAGAAAAATGGGTTCTGACTCAAATGAAGTAGTCTAAAACTTAGTTGTACCACTGTACCCTCCTCTCTACAAATACCCAGCCCTCTATCAAAGCAGGGTGGTTAAGTGTAAGACCCCATTTTTGAGGATAGTCTAGTGTCAGATAATTAATTCAGCATTCTTTCCTCTGAGATAAAGATGAAAGCAAAATTTCATCCTTAAATTCTGGGCCAACATGAAAGATAGAAAATGCTACCACTCAATAGTTTTACAAAAACCCAAGTGTCAACTCTAGAGTATTGAATCCAAGGAACTGCAATTTCCCCAAAGAAGGGAAGGCCAAGTGATGGGGCCCTGCTATGAGTGCACATTGTGGTTGTATTGTGCATAGCCATCTACTACTATGTAACAAATCATCTCCAAAGATATCAACTTATAACAAGTATCTATAACCTTATATAGTTTCTGAGTCAGGAATTCGCGAACAGCCTAGGTGGATGGTTCTGGCTCAAGACCCCTCACAAGGTTATAGTCAAATTGTAGACCAAGGCTTCAGTCATCTCAAGACTCAACCAGGGCTGAAGAATAAAACTTCTGAGTTCACTCAAGTTCTTGTTAGTAAGCTTCCATTCTTTGCTGGTTATTGACCAAAGGGCCCCATTCTTCATCACATAGTCCTTTCTACAGGCTGTCTGAGTGTCCTTACAATATATCAGCTTGCCTCCCTGAGAACAAGTGACCACACACACACATACACACTCATAGGCACACACACAGAATCAAGATAGAAGCAGTAGTTTTGAGATCCCAAACTTAGAAATGATACACCCATCTCTTTTGCCATATTCTGTTGATCACACAAGCTCTGGTACAATCCAGGAGGAAATTACACAAAAGTAAGAATGCCAAGGGTGAGGATAAATGGGTAATATCTCTGAGGCTGACTACTACAATGCAGTTTATGAAAGTTTTAGTAAGGTGATAACGAAACCTGAAGGGGGAAGGGAGCCTACCAGTAGGGAAAATGGACTAACAAATAAAGGAGAGAGGATAATATCAGATACATAGCACAGTAATATGATGGAGAGGACCTCTATTGACAAATGTGACCTGATGGAGCCTGAAGAAATTAGTTGACTGCAAGAGTGGTTAAAATGGGAGGAGGAAGACAGAAAATGTGAAGAAAAATAGATAACATTAGTACTTGACTTAGGTAAAATCTGATTCATGGAGAACAACTTGGCCTTGCCAAACCCAGTTACAAACAAAAATAAAAACAAAAGTCTGAAAAACAATCTGAGGGTTTTGAAGGGACGGGGGGTGGGAGGTTGGGGTACCAGGTGGTGGGTATTATAGAGGGCACGGATTGCATGGAGCACGGGGTGTGGTGCAAAAATAATGAATACTGTTATGCTGGAAATAAAAAAATAAAATAAAATAAAATAAAATAAAAAGTTTATTTAAAAAAAAAACAAAAAAAAAAACCAAAAGTCCCCACAAAAAGCAGGGTTTTTTTTTTCTTAAGTTAGTAAGTAAATGGATTAAAATTCTGATTAAAATAGGTGATACAAGGTTTTAGTCAAATGCATCTACTTTTATTCAAGAAAACACTATCTAATAACATAATTACCCAAACTAGTTATCCAACTCTTAGATGAAGAGGTTTCTTATCTAATTTCTGGACTCTTGCATAGGAATAAACAGACATTTATTACTGGTCCTTGTGCTTGAACAGGGAGGGCTACAAGATATTGTTTTTACTTTGACAGAGCGCATTGGACACTACTGGGCTCCGACTTCCTTATCTGAAGTTTCTTGCCTCTCTTCTTTATACTAGAGATGCTACCCAATTACGTTTTCCTTTCTCATTCGGAATTTTGAAGAGGTGCTTTCTTTCTTTTTTTTTTTTTTTTTAAGATTTTATGTATTTATTTGACAGAGAGATCATGGGTAGGCAGAGAGGAAGGCAGAGAAAGACAGGAGGAAGCAGGCTCCCCGCTGAGCAGAGAGCCCAATGTGGGACTCGATCCCAAGACCCTGAGATCATGACCTGAGCTGAAGGCAGAGGCTTAACCCACTGAGCCACCCAGGTGCCTGAAGAGGTACTTTGTTAATTCTCTGAGCTATTACAAAAGAACCAGATTAAAAAAAAAAAAAAAAAAAAAAGTAACCTCTAAAGACCTAGAAAATAACCTATGCTTATTTCCACTGGCTCATGAGTTATAACTTAACAATTCTCTGGGGTACTAAATAGCCTTGCTTTGCTCTGGTTTCCTAGGTTGTTTTCCAAATTCATGTTCATAAGGAAGCATTGCAATGAGCAAATGGCAAAGAAGCCTCCCCTCTGATTCTGCAAGATTGTCTACCGTTACTACATGGCAACCATTATGCTAAGTGTTAGGTAAGTATTCATATGAATGACAACACTACCAAGGAAGTATAATTAGTATAATATGCCAAGGACATGTATTTACAGCCTTGGCTTGAAACATTATTTGAAATGTCTCTATAATGTCCCCAGGGGGATGGTGGCAGTTTGCTCTGCTGTCACTCACCAAGGTTACATGCTTTGGAGGGAAGTCTGTCTTTCTTTCTCACTCTCATCCACTGCAGGACTGGAAGATTTTGGAGGTCAGAAACAACTTTGCTCTCTCTTTCACAGCACACTAGTGTACAGTAGGTGATCCACAAATATTGGGTAATTGTCACAAACCTTCTCTTCCCTGGCATAATACTAATTGCCTCCGGTGGTGTTCAATTCAAATCAATTTGATTCAACAAGCATGTATTGACAACGTCTGATTCTGCTGGCATGAAACCAGTTATAAAGTGTACTTTTTGCCCCAAGGCAAATTTTAAAATATTTCCCCAAATTGAAAGTCAAACAGTATCAGAGCCCTTTGCCAGTGATCAGCAGGCGCCAAGTTGGAATTAGTAACAGCAATGAGAGCAACCCTGAGATTGAGAAAACATGACTTTCTCTGAGCTGAGGTTTCTACTTCTGTCATTCTTCCACCTCACTACTTGTCCAGACAAATACAACTGAGCCAAGACACTAGATTGGGTAAAACTGCAGCATCTTCCCAGAATCTGATGAAATGTCACCATTGCACATAAGTTGATAGCACTTATATGGCAAGACCTCTGATAATTTACTATTTCTACTAGGTTTGTCTTTAGGAATTTATACTCTTGTACAGGACTTATGTGTGCAATAAATACATTCATACTCAGAAATAATGACTCTGAAAGTTTAGTCATTGATTATTCTGATGATGCTCCCTTTTGAAAATTCATCTTCTCAAGTTGTTTTTGGAATCAGTTTGAGAGCCACAAAAAAGAGAGTAAGCCAGGCACATCCTTTTTCCTTGCTCAGGTATCACAGTTAATTTATTTTTCCTGCTGAATATTGCCATGCAAGATACTCAACCTTACTCAACCTCCTTGGCTAATTAAAGAAAATTTGGTGATTAAAAAACAGCAATAAACTGGGACACCTGGGTGGCTCAATTGGTTAAGCATCTGCCTTCAGCTCAAGTCATGTTCCCAGGGTCCTAGGATCGAGTCCCGCATTGGGTTCCCTGCTCAGCGGGGAGCCTGCTTCTTCCTCTATCTGCCTGCTTGTGCTCTCCCTCTGATAAATGAATAATCTTTAAAAAAAGAAAAAAAGCAATAGTAACAGCAAAACTGTTTACAAAAGAGGTAGACTGGAATTTCATTGTGCAGCTTTTAGTGCATGGACGTCTACTAAACACTTGCTCCTCGTGACTATAGCTGGTGCCACTAAGGGAGACAGAAATGGTTAGAAATTATTCAGGCACTATACAGGTGGGGGGGAACTAAGCATAGAATTGAGAGAAAAATTAGAGAAAATGTAAATTCAGTCATTTTTAGCACAAACCAGTAAATACAGAAAGTTATGAACTGAAGATTCTTAGGATCAGTATGATTAGATCTATTAAATCCTTGGCTGGTTCCAGATCTCAAGAAAACACTCATTCTGCACTGGGGTGAGAGCCGGGAAGAAGCAGAGATAACTTCTCAGGGACTGAAGAAAAGATGTCCCTGTGCTGGTGACAGGTTAGACATCTCAATACAAGCCTGGCTGTTCCAAATGTGGAAGTCACTGAAAGATGAGCGAGAAACAGATAAGGTCAAAGTGACACAGGGACACTCTGCAATGCTGACTAACAAGTCATGGCAGAACAGATGGGACGAACTGTAGGAAGGCACCCAGAGCAAATCCTTTTGGCCCTGATCTCTCCTTCTGGGTTTGTAACCAGTGTGACCACACCACCCTATTTACACCACTGCTTGAAGCTGATATTTCCTTTCCATTCCCAGCATCACGGCCTGTCACTTCCAAGCTGGATAACTGTAATCTCCTCTCCTCTAGACTTCCTAGTGTGAGCAGATGCTGTGATACCTCAAATTGTTATCTGTTACAATAAGAAAAAATATAGTGTAGGAAGTACACTTTGCTCCAGGAAAATAAATTCCAAGTCATTTTCTTTATCAGCTGAAGAACCGAATGAAAGCTGGGCCCATTAGTAAGTCCTACTTGAGAAGATCTGTGGTAATCCACAACCTCATTATGAAGACCTGGTAAATAGTTTTAATTATGGAAAGAATAGAAATACGTAGACTCTATACAGAAATGTTCACATGGACACTCAATTGGTGGGGATGTGGGAGATAAAAAAGCAGTCATATTCAGAAAATACTAAGATTCTACCATTCGCACAGAAGAACCACAGCATGAATGAAATATGCCTGCCATCAAGAAGTATTCACTTTGGTTGAAAAGGATTTTTTTTTTAAAGTTCAAAGTGACATATTATTTCAGCTACTAGATAATGAGAATTTTATCAGGAAAAATCTGAAGAAAAAAAAAAGTAGATTTTGACTTCTTCAGTTGCCGAAGGACAAGGCAGTTTCAAAATAAGGCAATAGCAACCAAAATATCTGAGTGCTTTATGGGTGTATTTTTAAAGAAAAAATTTCTCAGTCACCTTGTATATGTTATGTTTTCCCATAGCAGGGAATGGTCTGGGCTGGCTCTGGTATAAGCCTGAGATTTGTGGAAGAGACAATAAAGTAAATAGATGGTAACCTAGTAACAAACAAATGAATTAAAAACAAAACAAAACAAAAAAAAGAATGTTTGCAAGAATGCTCCATGGTCAAATGTTACAAAACACAACATACATTGTTCCTTTATCCTTTGGGAAATGCTATGCACACAGCAAATTAAAATCTCAAGAAATCTTAGTTAAAAAGGCCAAAAATGCTTTTTGGATCCAACATATTTTTCAAACTTAGAACAGAATCATTTTTCTCTTTTTTCTGTCTATTTATAACCAATGAAGTTAATTTATGCAAAGCCTACATTTTACGTACGATATTCCTGTAGTTGTTAAGAGCAAAGGTTTGCTGTCAGTCAGCAGAGAGTTGAAATCCCAGGCCTGCCATTTATTAGCAGATTGACCTGAGAAAGTTTCAAAGTCTCAAACCTTTGTTCCTTTTCTTTCAAAGGGTAAAAGGAGCATCCACGTTGGGTTGAGAAGGGTGCTGAGCTCCGTTCCTGTTACAATGAGCACTGATTATTGTATTAATAACACATGAAGTGCTTCATATTCTGTTAATTAAAAAGTGTATGAAAGTCTTGCAGAAGCATGACTCTCTGGAAATCATCCTGCTTGTACACCTGCGTAGAGCAGTCATTAAGGAAATCTAGACAGTCTGCTGCAAGGCGTTGAGAAAGAAGTTGTCTTGCCTGCTGTATGTAGTCTGTCTCATAGATCTCTGCCTCACTCCCACCCTCAGATTTTCATGTTTCCTTCGGGCTTACTAACATACTCCAATAGAAATGCTGTCTTAGAGTTTCTACATTGACCCCCTGCCCCCAAGAGCCCAACACTTTCAAACACACTTCTACCAATGGCCAGCCCTGTTTACTGAAGACAAAAGCAATGAAGAATTGATCTATTTTAAATCTTCCTGAGGTGCCTGAGTGGCTCAGATGTTAAGTATCTGCCTTAGGCTCAGGTCATGATCCTAGGGTCCTGGGATGGAGCCCAGCTTTGCGCTCTCTGATCAGCAAGGAGACTGCTTCTCCCTCTGTCCCTCCCCCTGCTTGTATTTCCTCTCTCATTGTCTCTCTCTCTCTGTCAAATAAATAAATAAAATCTTTTAAATCAATCAATCAATCAATCAATCAATCGATTCTCCCAATGATGCAAAGTCTGACCTCTCTGGGGACCAGGAAGGGAGTCCTGTGCTAGATCCAGGACCCTCCAGCCTCCAAGGCAGCCCTTGTGTTGTTGCCTTGCACCTTGGGAAAACTCTTTAGCGTGGATGAGCTAGAGCTTTCTCACATATGATACCTGGCTGTGCGTGTTCAGCTTTCTAATTCATAACAAACTCCCCTCTGCTTCTCTTCGTAGGAAGTAGCTGATTTTCCTTAAAGACTTGTGCCCCAATTACTGACCAGAGATTCCACATCTAAAAATTCTATATTTAGAATATGAAATTAATTATCTTTTCATCATAATTTTAAGGATGTATATAGTGCTCTCCTTGGCAGCGTATATATTAAAGATGTATATAGCTGGCTTTGTATGATGATGGGATGTATTCGTGGACACCAAGGACTACCTTGTCTTCTGAGACTTTAAGCTTATGAAAAGCAGGTAAATGATTGCTTTCCTTTGAATTTCACAGCACCTGAACCAGCATCCAACATTTTGGGGAGTCTTTGATAAAGGCAAGGGAAAATTGGCAAAATAGTGACTGTTGAGTAGGGTTTTGAAAATTCCAAACATTTTTGGCATTTTTTTTTCTATTTATCCTTCCATAAAGCTCTTATCTCATATTAAAAGTTAAGAGAATCTAATAACTTAAAAGGCAAAATTGTAATTTAAATTTTATCATGGTAAAAGGTTCTAAATACAACAAATAAACTACATAGTATTATTTTTAGAATAGATTTAAGAATACATTTAGAACATAGTGTAAAATATAGTCTAGCTGTCGGCTATCTAAAAAATAATCTTGTTTCTGTCCCTGCCCACTATAACATATACAATTGCACTTTTAACTGTGAATTAAAATAACTTCTTTCCAGTAAAATACTTATTCATTTAATTCTTAGGTGGGTAAAATTCACAAGTTACTTGATTAAAGATATTTGAAGGTGCTGAAAAAAATGTGAGGATAATAGTAATCATACCATGAACACTCAGATGTTGACGTTACACTGTACTTATTCAATATACACAAATGCTACAAATTGTGTGTTTATAGCAATATTCAGAAAAGAACACCATATTTCTGAATTCCTCCTGCGTAAATAAATTGTTGTGCTATCATAAAATGAAGATGTGTTATAATAACAAAACTATCACATAGTAACCCTTGCTCAGGCAAATATTTAATTTGCAGTTTAACTAGATAACTCTCTCCCCTAAGAGACAGGAGAAATCTAGAGAACCAAATCAAACTGCTTCTTCTACAGATTAAACCCAGAGAGACCATCTAAGACCCCTGGGAACCTGTGGATTTGAAGCTGGAATCTCTGTCTCTTGGCTTCACAATCTATCTATAGGCTATATTTTCACGCATCCTTTGCAATTTAAACTTTCTACCAGTAGATATATCTGTTCAGTTACTGAAATAATATTTTAGATCATACAGTTCCCTATGCTTTGGGTCTCCATTTACAAAACTATTAAAAAGTAACGTATTTCTCAGTTAGCATTCCCCATTGGGAGAACTCATAATACTTCCCATTTAAATACAAACTCTGTAATAGCCAAAATATTTATTATAGAAAAACCACTTTCTACTTTGATATTGTATTTATACATTGAGGCTTTTCTCTTCAGGCAAAAAGAGTTAACAATTCTGATAGCGAGAATGCAATTTAAAGACCATTTAAAGTGATTTAACTTTTTTTTTTTTAAAAAACGTTCAGTTTAAATATGAAGGAGAAAAGCTCATTCCCCTAAACGAGTATTTTAATTAGGGCAAATTGCGAATTTTGTTCCAGCTATTAGGAGAGAAGTTCCTGTAAATTGACAATCATGTTTAAAAACTTTCTGTTTGCAAAATAAAATATGTCAGTATATAATAGTCTAGAACATGCGCTAAATTCACTAAAACAGCCTTTCTCTCTCTCTCTCTCTCTCCTCTGTCTCTCTCCATCTGTCCCTTTTTAGTGGCTACTCATCAACTGTTGTGAGCTGATCATGTACAAGGTGTGCATGAGATGATGTCCTTTGGTTTTGCAATGAAAAGAATTCCCTCCGTGACTCTTCACCAGTCTACTGTAGACTGGCAGCTTGCCATCTGGAAAAACTGACACTTGGCTCCCCTGGGCCCACTGAACAGCATTGCTGCAAGATAGCATTAGGAGCTGGAGAAGTTGGAAATGGGAAGCACAAACTACTTGACACAAATGAAATGGCACAGCTAGTCTGCTTTTCAAGTAGAAGAGGGAAAAAACAAAACCCAGGACTGTTGGCCTTTCAGAAGACTTTTATTTAACATCTTTTCTCAAAAAAAGACCCATTAGAACTCAAGAAAGAGTAAAACTCTTTACTTTTTACTGGCTTGCTTAAAGAAACAGAGTAGTTTATTAATGAGGACTCATCGAAGCTGACCAGTGTAGGTATTGTTCTGCTCATTTCTACCGTAAACAGCAAGAAGAAAAGCACTTAAATTTGGATTCATTGATTGACTTTATACAGTGGCTTTTTAAAAATCTTTTATACTTCCAAACAAGTTTTAATTGTTCATGAACTGTTTCCTCAACGATAAAAATGTAACCTCTTTTTAAAATAACAATTTGCCTATGTTTAAAATATGAAATATTACTATTGCTTATACTGTTAAAAGTAATCAAACTGCCAGTTCTCCTTTGATTATATACTCACTACAAAGAAGGCAGATACTATAATATATGGAATACTATATTATATCTAGGTATACAGTCTGTACTTTATACTGGGACCTCAACATTAAAAGTATGTTGTTGGGGTGCCTGGGTGGCTCAGTGGGTTAAAGCCTTTGCCTTCGGCTCTGGTCCTGATCGAGCCCCGCATCGGGCTCTCTGCTCAGAGGGGAGCCTGCTTCTCCCTCTCTCTCTTCTTGCCTCTGCCTACTTGTGGTCTCTGTCTGTCAAATAAATAAATAAATAAAAATCTTTAAAAAAAAATAAAAGCATGTTGTTGTTTTTAAGGATTTTACTTACTTATTCAAGAGAGAGAGTACAGTAGCAAGCAGGGGATGACGGTTGGGGTGGGGGAAGCAGAGGAGAAGGAGAACTAGATTCCCTCCTAGGCGGGGAGCCCAATGCAGGACTGGATCCCAGGACTTTTGAGATCATGACCTGAGCCGAAGGTAGACGCTTAACTGACTGAGCCACGCAGGTGCCCCAAAAGCATGCTGCTATTTTATAATTCTTAAAAATGTACAAACCATTTAATGATATCTAGTTCTTATTAAGTACTTGCGATATTCTAAATGCTTAAAATTGATTACGTTAACTTCCCTCATGGTCCTATGAAATTTTAAATAGCATGTATGTACGTTAAGCAACTGACTGAGGATACTTACGGAATAGGCAGGCAGTTTGACCCTGACACACATACACTCTCTACCCCAACTGACCCCCTGTCTGTATATAATATATATATAATTGAATGTCTGCTGTATACTTTCCCAAGCACTTCTTCTCCTTGGTTATTACTGCAATTAATGAAGAAGAAAATACCAAATTAAGAGCTACAAATACAAAAGCACCCCAGTCTCCAAAAAGTACCATATTCCAAGATTATATTTCACACCCAAAATCTAATTATAATTTTTCAATCTACTGTGTACTCCTGTAATTTTGTCAGGTAAAGCTTATGAACTTGTGCTTACTTTAGAATTCACTTATACTAATAGTAATACTTTTATTCATACTATTTCATTTTCATCTTTAAACCATTTATAGCAGTAACTTTGTACAACAAAAGGGAAGCCCTCTTTGTTCTAAATAACATCACTGTAATTTGTATTAAATAATAACATAAATGATGGGTACATTCAGAAACATGAGAAACTCTAATATTTCTTCCTTCCTGGAGAGCTCCTTTATTCTTCTCTATAGGAGTTATGTGTCATATTTTAAAGAATATATGTATATACATATGTATACATAATTAGTATTATTTCCAAGTCCCACATAGGATTTAGTGAAAATATTACTGCTAAGTAAAGATTAATTGATGAAATGCAGTACCTCTCAAGTTCTAATTCAATGATCTGTAGCCTTGGCTGCATTAATATGACCCGGGGAGCTATTAGAATCCCAAGACACAGGCCATACCCCATTTCAATTATGTCAGAATTTGTGGGAGTGGGGCATATTTTTAAAAGTCTTCCCAGGTTGATTCTCAACATACAATCAAGATTGAGAACAATTATCTAGTTTGACTTAATTTTGCTCACTATGCTTCCCCAACACTACCTTAATTAGGCAATTACTTCCAGGTTCCTCTGTTCAGACAAAAGAACCAAATAAGCAATAAGCCCCCAGGTAGTAGAGGTATTAGTACTTAGAAAAGTAAGATGTTTGCTAAACTCAACTGTATCTTTAAAGTGATTGGCTTAACTGCTCAAATTACGATTTTAGACACATTGGATTTTTTTTCTTTCTTCCTTTCTTTCTTTTTTTTTTTTTTTTTTTTTAGTATTTTATAAGGTGGCAAAGTAGCTTAGTGGGAAATTTCAGATTGATGCCATATATTTTTTGTTTATTGAGATGTAAACACTCACGTATATGAGTGTATATATGTATTTGTATGCTATATATTCTTAATATGAATTTTATATACCAAGTCAATAAGTATATTCTTTGTGTGCTTAATTTTAAGCTTCTAGAAAGTAAAAAAACAAAAGCCAACCAACCAAACAAACAAAAAAACCTTTGAGCACTTGTGTAGCTAGCAGTAATCATTGAGGCACATCTCTTTTAGATTAACTCAATGCAGACGAACTTTTTTAGAGGGTTTAAAGTTTGAGAGGAAAACACTAACGAAGAGAGTAAAAAAAGAGAGGAATTTGGAATGTGTTTAAAAATATAAAACTATATTAACTATGTTAAAAAATATAAAATATGCTTCCTTGCATATTTTATTATATTGCCTCTGTCCTGAGATCACCATTTCTGAAATTGGTCAGGTAAAGAGTAAGAAATAGTTATTAGAACTTTGACTCAGTGAAAATCTAAGATAAGAAATCCCTTATTTTTAGCCTCATGAGTTGCTGCTCAGACTTCAGTATAAGATGGCAGGATACTGGGGCACCTGGGTGACTTAGCTGGTTATGTGTCTGCCTTCAGCTAAAGTCATGATACCAGGGTCTTGGAATGGA
The DNA here is from genome assembly GCF_009829155.1 of Mustela erminea. Taxonomy (NCBI): domain Eukaryota; kingdom Metazoa; phylum Chordata; class Mammalia; order Carnivora; family Mustelidae; genus Mustela; species Mustela erminea. The sequence continues at coordinate 42,348,907 of NC_045626.1, forward strand.
ACCCCATGAAGGGAGAGGGGGCTCTCTGCTCATTAGGGAGCCTGCTTCTCCCTCTCCTTCTGTCCCTCCTCCCTGCCCGTGCGTGCTCTCTCTTTCTCTCTCAAATAAATGAATAAAATCTTAATAAAACAAAACAAACAACAGCAACAACAAAAACAGGATATTGTGAGCTACTGCATTTTTTTGTTATTATGAAAGTTTAAATCTCAGATGATTCCTTAGAGTTGTTCCCATCTGGTCTACTAGACTCATGGTTAAGTGGCTTTCCCCAGTTCACCTTTTTCTGACCCCATCTTAGTTCATATTTGGCCTCTTTGGGCAGGGGTCATCAATCTCCAACAGGTATCCTCATGCTATCACACAGGCTACAAAAAGATGGGCTGATCAAAGGTCATGTGGATGTGATCCAAGAGATACCCATCCAGATCTGTTCCATTTAAGCTCCGATTTCTCCCCCTAACAGCTTCCCCTAGTAGAGTGGTATAAATGTTCATGCCTAGAATAGAAATCACTTGGATATAATCAGGTTTCCCTTCCCCTGGGGATAGAAAAAGCCTGAACTTCCCCAGAGTTTTGAGCACACTGCTCAGACTATCTACCTTAGCTATTAGTCAATTTACTTTGCTAACATATATTGGCAATAAAGACAGGAAAATAACCCAAATTAGTCAGATATACCTTTATTTAATGCAAACAACAAAATCAGAAAACATTTAAGAAAGGTAGGGACTCTCTTTCCTACATGAGCAATTCATTATGAAAGCTTACTTTAACATAGTTTCTAGCTTCAATCAATTTCAACTCAAAAATTTAAGTTGAAAAATACAGTGGGCTAGAGACAAGTATGAATAATATTACTACTTTTTTTTTTTTTAATCCTGCCCTTGAGGAGCTTCCAGTATAGAGTATAGTCATGCACAAATAATTGTATCCCATGGTATAATGGGAAATTGAAAACAGTTTAAAAGCAGTAAAGTTTAAAGACAAGGACTATTAAATGAACTGTCTGCAAGGATCAGTGGATTTAAACATCATGCCTTGGCTAACCTCCTGAATTCTCAAAGGAATGCTGAGGATGTAGAATTTAGGTAGGCTCTATTTTTCTCAAGCTACAAACTTTTCATCTCACATGAATAGAGGAAGATTTCTCCATAAAAGTTGAATGCATTTTATAAGTTAAGTGGCAGACAATCTATGAGGTTGTCACTGGGAAGCCTAGGTTTCTTTCTGTAAGCACATCATTTATTAATTTCCTCCCAAAATGTCTGTCTTTCCTTCCTTATTGCAAGATGACTTAGGGCAAATATCTCCTTTCTTATCAGCAAATCAATAGACATTTAGTCCGGGATGTGATCGCCGAGTGAAAAAGGTACGTTAGTTTTTAGACAATTTCATCTGAGAGAAAATCTTAACTTCTCGGTAATGTTTTCTTGCCAACCACGCACTAGTAACATTCAAAGTCTGATTAAATTTTGGAGGTATAGATATGTATTTTTTTAAGAACTTAAATTTAGAATTAACTCATGATTATCAAAATGGACTTAAAATGTCTTTTTGCTAAAGGAAGGAAAAATGTGTTAGATGATGAAAGCAAACAAAACAAACCCAGCTTATATGAAGAGTCTGGCACTGTCAATTCTTTAAGTCCTTGGTTAAGTATGTTGAAATTACATTAAGAAATGAATAATTTGTAAGGTAAAACAAGAAAAAAATGGAGAATGAGTAATACTGATGGAACAGATTCTATTCTGAATGTAAAAGTCATCTTACCTCCAGAGAGGTGGATAAGTGGTAGGAAGCCAAAGGCAGCCACAGCTGAAAACTATCCTTATATTAAATTTAAAGTCTCAGAAAAGGATGACACAAAATATTGTATGAAGTTATTCAAACTGCATATACTTACTAAACTATCCTCATAAACTTATTCCCTTGGAAAAATACATCTATCCCAAATATTAATTAGGAAATTCATGTAGTGTGAGTACAAATGTGACCAAACACACTGGGACTGCTGGTGATGGTAATGGGACTGAAAGTAGCTGTTTCATCATGGGAAAACAGAGGTAAGAAGTGTATGTGGTCCTGAAGGACATCTGATGATTTGGGGCAGGGGGTTTTACTGCGCTTATCTCCCATGCACACTTGCAGATGTGGCACATAGAGCTTGCCTGATAAGTCTTACAGCATATCCTTGAATACTCACGGTGGTTACAGATCCCAAATCAAAATGGTCTCAATAATAATGGCTCAAGCTATAGAGCTCAAGTAATATAAGCATTTAACGCTTGCAACACAAGCAACAGGAGCCCTCTTGTTTTTATATCATCCCTTCATGTAACCAACAACCTTAATGGGCATGCACAGTGCCATTTCAGCTGCCATCCCATGTCTTTCCCATTTTGCATTTGACGTGTCTGAACTTCTCCATCATCTGAAGTAGCCAACAGGAGGACCTGTCACCCAAGCAGTACACCTGTGTGTATCTGAGTGAATACCACAGTGGCCCCTTTTTTTGGTCCAGTGACAGAACCCTTATGATGAATGTTTCTGAAATGACATTTGAGATGACAAGGGATGAAAATCCCCATGTCAGAGATCATAGTTCTTGGGGTCTCCAGAGCCGCGTTTTTGTCAGTAAAACTGGCTGTGTGCAAAGATGTAGCAACATGGGCAGCCCTCACATCAATTTGTCATCTCAGGCCATGAAACTCACTTGTGGCAAAATCAATACAGACTTTCAGGCTCCCTGATAAAGAATCAGAGAAAATTTTATTTATTCTTTTACTTTGCAAATGTTACCTTTAAATCCAACGAGGAAAAACTATATGCTGGACTTTCCTATAAAGTTGAACAAAAATAAAAATAGTGTCCATATTCTATTAAAGAAGTAATCTAGGATGTTTTCAGGGCATGAAAACTCACCATTTCAGTCTGATGGTTGGACAGAGAAATAAAAATAGGTTTATAATGGTAAGCAATCCTGATAGATTAAAAATTGTACCAAAATGGAAAAGATCTGTAAAGCAGCATTTACACAAAAATGAGAATACTATTGTGTTGTTATTTCACACTCATGATTTCAAGTATTTTAACCACAGCAAAATAATTTATTATATAAAGTCCAAGGAAAATATAGGGTGGGGGGGGTAGTTGTGGTTTCTGAGTGAAGCCTAAAATGATAACAGTTTGGTTAAATAATAACACAAACTAACAATATATACTTGAGTCAACATTTATTTTTCCAGGCACTGTGCTAAGAACTCTATGTATACTTATAAATTAATCTTTATAGTAACCATTGAAGTAGACACTCTTAATATCTTCATTTTACAAAAAAAGATAATTAATTGAAGGATAACGAAAATAAGTAATGGCACAAGGATTCAACGCTAATAAGTAGTCCAGCTAAGGGAAGAACCCGGGGAAAGTCACTCCTGAGCAGGTGCTTTTAAACACTATGGAAATGCAGATGAAGGCTTTTCCTCCAGGCAACTGTAAGAATTTTGTGTCTAAACTCAATGATTTTGGAGAAATTACCTATAAGAGGGACAGATTTTTGCCTAATGACACTTGATATTACTAATAAAATACTATTGTATCCATAATCATACTATGTGTTAGCTTTGTGAGCCCCTTGAAATTCCTCAAGTGTTAATGAAATTAATGAAAGGATTCTCTAAAGAAAAAAAAAGGCATTTGTTTCTAGGATACTCAATATTATCAACTTATCTAATTCCAGAAATACTTCAAACCATTTTTTTAAAGATTTTATTTACTTATTTGAGAGAGAGAGAGAGAGAGCATGAGAGAGGTCAGCAGGAGAAGCAGACTCTCCACGGAGCAAGGAGCCCCACGCGGGACTCGATCCTAGAACTCCAGGATCATGACCCGAGCCGAAGGCAGTCACTCAACCAACTAAGCCACCCAGGTGTCCCTCTCCAAACCATTCTTATCCAAGCTTTGGTATTTTTTACCTCTCAAAATTAATTCCAGTGGATATTAGCTAAAAAATGAAAGATAATACCAATTAGTTTTAATTTAAACATGCTTAGCAATCACACACACACACACACACACACACACACACACACACACCCCAAATATAAATTCTAAGGCTGATCTGGCAATGCTACGTAAGTTCCATTCTTCAAATTAATCTACTATTGATTTACTATTATATCGCTGCCCCTTTCATTTTGAAACTTACAGTGTAATTGTACTTGTTTACTAAATTAAAAACAGTTTTCACAGAGGCAATGTTTAGAAAACAGATGGATTCATCTCGTACAAAAAGCACTTCAAATTTATTCTGCCAGTCTCTACAGAATGAAAGAACCCAACATAAAATGCATAGTATCCTATGTAAAAATAAATCAACACATTTCCCATAAGACATCAGCCTGGATTTTGTGGTCAGAGAGTTTCCACAGAACAAATCATTTTTGCCATTCTGACGAGTGTTTTAGGGATGTTAGAGGAATACTTTATCAGTTTCCTAACTGGGTGTATTACTATATTCAGAGATATTCAGACATCTAGTTTTCTGCCTGACACTACTCAACATTTTGTAGGAATTCAAGCATTGGATGTTGGTCCATTACAAAAAAAAATGATGTTTTAAATACAGCTTGCTAGTAACATATGGAAACAAAAGAACACTACTAAACTGCAATCAAATTGCTGTTTTTGTTTTATAACACAAGGCTATAACTGAATGGAATTTAAGATCCTAAAGTCAAAAACATATTTTCATTGAACAAGTTTGAGGAACAGAAAAACTGCAAACTTGCTGCTGTTTCAATTCCCTGTTTCTTTTAGGACAAAATTCAGTCACAGGTTTAAGGCTCCTTTTTGTTTCTTGTATTTATTTATTTATTTATTTATTTATTTATATTTTTCAGTAAATTTCAAATGTAGATATGCAGTATATACATAAAATGAATGGACTGGGATATGACTTCTTTCAGTATAGACAATAAAGTTCTGACAGCTATAAAGGAACATATATCTTCTCTCCATAGCAAAGAATCCCAACCTGTTATTGAGAACCTTGATAACAAACACATGTTTTTGTATTTTTCACTTATAGTATATATTTTTGTATTAAAATATATTGTAGAATAATTGAGTAAAAAAGTACTAGTACTTCATCCTTCAGTAAATATAAGGAGATGTACACTGATGTTTATTTGTTGTTTTTTTTTTCCTCCTAGTACCTTAGGTCAAGTGTTCTTGACAGCTCATCCACAGATCCCCACTGGTAAGGCAGCGTGAAGACTGTGTGTGTTATTTCATTTCAGTATTTCTTCCTGCAGTAATATGCCAGTACCTGCTGGGGATCATGTATGCAGTATCTACCTCCTCACATTGTCTACTGAGGATGGCTTTACCTGTCTTCAGAGAAAATTTATTTCTGTTTATCTTGGGAGAAAGTCCACTTCTTTTGCCCAGGTTCACAGATTATTGTTAAAGATTCAGTTAGTACAATAAAATACTAACATGGTTTCAGCTTCTCCATTGTTACGATCGAGACAAAGTACATTGGTAAGATATAGGTATAGGATTAGTCCAAAGTTTGGCCAAAGAACAAGGTAGATTGTATAGTTTAAAGGATCTTTGATACAAGTTAATTAGATTCAATAGTATTATAAAGGAATAGTTACAACCAAAATAAAAAGTAATTTAAAGCCATTATTTGTTCCTTTATTTAAAATAAACATTTTATTTGTTTTATTAAACAAATACAAATTATTTACTATGTATAGAAAATTTGCTAGGTATTAAGTATATAGTAGTAAATATTGTAGATATTTTTCCTGCCCTCATGGAGTTTATAGTCTAACAAGGAAGACAAACAATCAAATAGGTATTTCAATGGTAGATGATAAGTTTTAAGATAAAAAAGCACATGGGTTGGGATGCCTGGGTGACTTAGTTGGTTGAGCATCTGCTTTCAGCTCTGGTCATAATCCCAGGGTCCTGGAGGGGGAGTCTCGCTTCCTGGGATAGAGTCCCGCAACCAGCTCCCTGCTCCGCAGGGAGCCTGCGTCTCCCTCTGCCTGCTACCCCTGCTTGTGCTCTCTCACTCTCTCTGACAAATAAATAAATAAAATTTTTTTAGAAAAGAAAAAGAAGCACATAGTTTATGAAAACTCCACACTAAAGAACAGGTGTAGTTAGGACCTAAAAGAAAGAAAGAAGAGTTATTTTATGAAGGGAAGGGGGAAGGTATGATCTATGAAGTAGAAAGAGCTGATTAAAGACCCAAAAGCAAGAAAAAGCGTAAGAGCACAATGAAAAACTAAAGGAAGTCAAGTGTAGCTGGAATATAGAATGTGAAGGTGAAATTAAAAAGATAACAGGAAAAAGGAAGTAGTGGTAGTAAGACCTGGAAACAACTCAAAAGCAAAGTTGAAAATATTTAGCTTTCAGAGAGATAATAGGAAGCTTGTTAAACTGCTTAAATGTAGGGTGAGACCTTGTGATCAGATGATTATCATGTTTTATAAAAATTATTTTAGATCTGGATATAGGCTTTATGTATGCAGGATTCCCAGTTAGGAAGAAGCTATGTAAACTTTAATTTGAGCATGGTAGAGAAACTAAGCTTAAGGCCAGGAAAAACATCCCATCCTTAAAGTTAAAAAAAAAAAAAAATCATTTTACTATCTCTGGGAATTTGTCTCTGCCGCATACTCATGTGGGGAAAAAAAATTAAAAAAAAAAAAAAAAAACCTAAGATAATCACAGATACAAGAGTAGGTTCCAAATTTATGCAAGGTCATGGAAACTAAATTCCTAAAATGATAATTTGTCTTTTAAACAGGTCCCAGGTCAGTGAAAACCCTGGGTTATTCATTAGAATTTCTGAAAATGCAAATTCACTCTTTAACTTAAAAAAGGCTGAACTAAAAATTAACTCAAAAGAAAAAAGCTCAAGTCACACAAGCAAAACATCTGAAGGAGTGAAAGGCAGCATGCCTAATACTGTGTAGGTTTAGATTCCCAAGAATTTCATATAAGAGTAATTCTGAAAAAAAGATTACAAAACACATGTATTTAAAGAATGTGAGGAGATGAAAGAGGATTAAAAATGATAAAGAAATTTTTTTAAAAAGGAAAAATAAGATTAGAACAGAATCAATATGAACTTGCAGAAATGGAAAATACCCTAGCAATTAAACACTCAAGGGCAAAAGAGGGAGCTGAAAAAAATCACCCATAAATCAGCACACAGAAACAAAGATGAAAAATACGAAAGATCAATTAAGATACAGAAGATAGAATAAGAAATCAATACAAAGAGTAAGTATGTGATCCAGGAAGGAAGAAAAGAAATAGGAAGAACGATTTAATGAGAAAATTACTAAGAATTCACCAGAAATGCTGGAAGTCATAAATACTAGAAAACCATGAGTTTCAATAAAAATAAATGCACATACAGTAATAACTAAATGCATTGTAGTGACTACAAAATAGTACAGGAAAGAAGAACATCTATAGAGCCACAACAACAAACACACAGATTACCTCCAAAGAAGCAACAAATTACATTAAGGGGATTCTTTCTGAAAGTAACAGCAAAAGCCAATGGAGTACTATCTTCAGTATGCTTCAGCTCTTGGTGTAGAATCAAGTAACCTATAAATTGTCATAAGAACTGAGGACAAAGTGTATTTTCAGACCAAAAAAAAAAAAATGGTAACAGCCTGGTATTTTCCATCCATGCATATTCAGTTTCATAACAACTAAACATATATTTTTGCAAAAAGGAATTTAACCTCAAATGACAGACTTTTACACAAGAAGCAATTGTAAGGCAATTGTGAAAATTATAGGTGAATGAAATTTACAACTAAGTGAGAATCATTAAAAACATGGATCTAAAATACCAGATGAGAAAAATACTGTAAAATGAGAGGGGTGTAATCAGAGCTAACATGTTCTAAGGTCCAAATGTTTGTCATAAGAAGGGTAGAAATATTGGTAAACTTTAGATTTAATTCCATTATGTGGTTTAGAAAATAGACTAACAGATATCAGATAGAGGTGGACTGTATAACTTCCTAATTAGTACAAAGGAAATAAATAAAAATTGATAGATTTAATAAAAGAATGGAAATACTAAGAAGAAGCAAAGAAAACGCATCACAAATAGAAGGTAGAAAATAAAACAGTAGTAGGAAATAAAATAGTAGAATTAATTTCAAGTATGTCAGTAATAATGATAAATATAAGTGAATTAAAAATGAATGACCCCTTGAAAGACAGGAATTCCCATGTTGGATTTTTTTTTTAATCCACCTTTATGCTGTTTATAAATGTCACATTCAAACATAATGAGGCAGAAATGTTGAAAGCAAAGGGATGGAAAAATGTATCAGGCATATGCTAGCCAAAACAAAACAAAACAAAACAAACAAACAAACAACAACAACAAAAAACCTAAATAGGAATAGTAATGAAAAGTGGAAAGCTAAATTTTGGTTAAAAATACAAATAACACAATGAATCTGTATATAAATAGTGTAAATCTCAATAACAATGTTGAGGAAAAGTATGTTCACTATGATATCTCTGTAACATTGGAACATACACTATCTGTTTTTCATGGCCACATACTTAGACAGGGAAAGACCAGGGAGGATGTACAATAGCTTCAGAATGGTTGTTATATCTGAAGAGAGGATTAATTATACTGGGGAGATGGGCAAGCCACCAAATTCTTGCTGAATCTTTTCATTATATCTCACATGTGGACAGTTAGCATGAAGCTCCTTCATGGGCCTGCGTGCTCAGAAAATCTTACCTAATCAGAGAACTAAAGTTAAAACAAAATCTAAATTTCTTTCATCTTTGCTTTTCCTGAGATTAATCCAATTAAGCCAATGGTGGGGACTCAAGCAGTAGTCACTGCAATGCCTCAAGATACACATTATTACAATAACTTTCTGGGGGTATCAAATGGATAGCAAATTTACTCTCTCAGGGACAATCCCACTTGGTTTGAAAGCACATTAACATTGAAATCCTTAGAAGTGAATTGATTACAAACCCAATCTAACATAGTTAATTTAAAGCACATTTAAAGGACAGTGAATGTGCTTTTCATTTAGTGTTTGGCTTTAGCATCCTGGCAAAGTATGACAGAGAGAAAAAAAAAAAAAAAAGAGTAAGAAAGACTTGATCTCTAGTTGTTAGGCAACCAGCTTGCTCCAGAAGGTTTTTGCCGTTTAACTGTTCTCAGCTCATCACAGTCCACAGATTCTAATTAACACGAGTCCCATGACAAATGAGGAGGAATGTGGACTGACCTGCCCTTGAAGGTATAAAGCTATTTCCACCTCATCTTTAAATAAAGCCTAGGGGGCAACGGTATGGTAGAATAAAGAGGATACTTGAATATAGTATGATAATGTATGGTACTATAAACATGATACTTGAGTGTTACAAAAACTGTCCCAGTTAAAAACAATAACTAAATGTGGCAGCACAATGCTCCCTACGTTCCTCTTCAAAAACATCAACTGGCAAGCATCTCAATCAGGTACATAAACAACCAGGAATTGCTCATTTCATTAATACTAATGTAGAGCTTCAGTAGAAGTTTTCATAGTAGATAGACTTTCCTGCTCACTCTTTGAGTTGGTTTTATTTTGCTTTGTTTTTCAGTTTAGAGAGCCTTTTGAGCCAAATACAGGTCCTTCATAACTTGGTAGAACTTGGAAGGAGGGCATCTAATACAATTTCTGTTGACATTTTTGTCTATACTTAGAGGTAAGAAGGTGGGGGGAGGGGGAGAGGCAAGGAGTGGCACGATCAGTATGCTCCTGGAAAGGAGATTTAATTATGAAGGCATTTTTTTAAAAAAAATTTTATTTATTTATTTGACAGACAGAGATCACAAGTAAGCAGAGAGAGGCAGGCAGAGAGAGAGGAGGAAGCAAGCTCCCCACTGATGTGGGGCTCGATTCCAGAACTCTGGGATCATGACCTGAGCCAAAGGCAGATGCCTTAACCCACTGAGCCACCCAGTGGGTTGAATGCCTGATTATGAAGGCATTTTAACATTCAAAATGTCAGTATCATCCACATTGTTATTACAGAAGCTTCTCTTTTCACATTCACATTATGTCAATTTTCTTTATCATCTGGCCACCATATTGATCTGTGGAGAATCATTTTATTCCATTTGACTGTTAGCTTCATGAGGCATGAACTACGTTTAGATTATTTGTTATCTTGTCCCCTGGCATTCCGTATCTGTGGGAGTAAATGGAGAAAAAAGGGAAAGAACAGTTTGTGAAAGAGAGGAACAGGGAAGGTGTTTTGAATAAAGACACACTTTGTTCAATGGAGGACATGTTAAATTAAAGGGGCCTTACAGATATCTAAGAAAGATGATTAGTAAGTAGTTTGCAATGCGTTGGACAGCTCAGGAAAGAGCTCCATAAAATTGAGGGCCTTAGCGTAGGAACAGAGGTGGGAGTGGAAACAGAAATGAAATGGTCAACCAAGAAAACTGGCATGGAAGAAGTTTGCAAATAAAAAGCCTAAGAAATATCACCATTTAATAGATATTTACTGGAAAAGGAGAATATGAAGGAGGCAAAAGAAAACCAATAAATCATTGTTTCATAGAAGACATGGAAGAAAGAATGTTATATAACAATTATCTTGCAAAGCAAAAGTTATGGGTCCCAGGGCAGGAAAATATTGATGATGGTGATAATGGTAGATAAATTGCAAATATGAATCTAAAAAGGAATTAAGGATTTTTTAACAAAGAGGTCAAGAGTAGAAGGACCACAGAATATTGTAGGCATAAGGCAATTTGAGAGGAAGCGGAGATCTTTGCTAGAGCCACAGTAGTTCAGGCTCATCAGAAAGTTCATTCTAGAGATTATGGCCTTCTCTACTTTTTGAAAGTTTTATTGTATCTAACAGGCATTTTGGCACAATGGAAATATTTCTGTCTTATTATGCTGAAGGACAAGGGAAATTTTATGTGACTAATGATAACTAACAGAAAATTAATTAATGAACAAAATAATGATTTATGAAAATTGTCAAAATTTATGAAAATTGTTTCAAATTATTCATAGGACTATGCTTTTATTTATATTCATATATTAAATGCATATATTTACATATGAGGCTCTTAGGAAAATATTAATATATTTAATTAAATATAGATATATTTAATTTCTCACTACTGAAGAGAGTTCATATAAAATTTAAATAACAAGTATGATTTGAAGGACTGCAGTTCTTTTCAAAGTGTGTCCTTATTTTCAAGAAAACAATTTAAAAACTGCTATAAGCTTCAACCAGTTCAAACAAATACTGAATTTAAACATCTACAATTACTAGAAGTAACACAACCCTTTGTTAATTTGTAGTTTATCTCATTCATATTCCTTTCTTTATTTTTCTAAACACAACTTTTTCCATTGTATCATTTTTAATCAGATAAATTTGACATGGGACATTGTATAAGTTTAAGGTGCACACCAGGGCATTACTTTGATACATTTATATATTGTAATGATTGCTTATGTAGAGATATTTATCATATCACATAATTATAGTACAATATTATTGCCTCTATTCATTGTATTGTGCATTAGATCTCTATGGCTTATTTACTACTCATTATAAGTTTGTACCCTTAAAACCTTCACTCTTTGCCTGCCCTTCCAACCACTAGGTAACCACCATTTTACTATCCTTTATAGGTTTAATGTTTTCATTTATTTGACACAAAGAGAGAGAATACAAGAAGGCAGAGAGGCAGGCAGAGAGAGAGGGAGGAAGCGGGCTCCCAGGTGAGCAGAGATCCTGATAGGGGACTTGATCCCAGGACCCTGTGACCATGACCCAAGGTGAAGGCAGAGGCTTAACCCTCTCTGAGACACCCAGGTGCCCCAGATTTAATTTTTTTAGATTCCACATATAAGTGATAACATTTTGTACATTCCTTTCTCTGTCTGACTTACCTTGCTTAGCACAATATGCTCAAGGCCCTCCATGTTGTCTCAAATGGAAGGGTATTTTCTTTTCTTATGGCTGAATAATATTCCATTGTGTAACTGTAACCACATCTTTTTCATCCATTCATCCATTGATGGGCATATTGGTTGTTTCATATTTTAGCTATTGTGAATAATGCTGAAATAAACATGAGAATGCGTGTATCTCATCAAAATCCTATTTTCATTTTCTTTGTGTATAGTTAAAAGTGTTGCTAGATTGTACTCTAGATCTATTTTTAACTTTTTGAGGAACCTCCATATTGTTTCCCATAGTCTGTGGACCAATTTACATTGCCACCAGCGGTAGATAAGGGTTCCTTTTCACAACATCCTCACCAGCACCAACAGGTCTCTTGTCTTCTTGATGATAACCATTAAAATAGGTGTGAAGTGATATCTGACTGTGGTTTTGATTTGCATTTCCCTGATGATTTGTGATGTTGAGTATCTTTTCAAGGGTCTGTTGGCCGTTTTGATGTCCTTTTGGAGGAAGATTTATTTAGTTCCCCATAAGTGTAATTTTAAAAGTCACTTTTGTGCTATGAAAAACTTTTAACTAATGCAACATAATTGGACTCTTATTTCCTTTTCTATAACTGATCATTAAAGCAATACATTTTCTTAATCCAAATGACACACTAAAAATCTATGCTGTACTTCACTATACTTGGATGCTTACATTTCATATCCCCTCACTGAACCTGTCCTTTTATCCTCTGTCCCCCATCACACAACACTACACTGTCATCCCATACACCTTTTTCTTTCACTTGTAAGACACCACTCTTTATATTGCTGTTAGCCAGTAGGATCTCTGGCCACAAATCTCTCATCCCTGCTGCCTTTATCAAACTTATTTCAAACTCCTTCCAAACTCATCCATCATGCTCTACTCCTGTGGTTGGCTGTTTCTTAAAGATATTAACCTTTCCCATGCTATCTTCACATTTCCTTATATTAAGTAAAGAAGAATACGTGGGATTTCTCAGTTTCAAATATCACTTTCTAACAATAAAGTTTCCACATTCCTCCTTTCTCTCCTGTTGAATCAGTCACCAGGTAACTCCCTCCTCAAAAACATTCATCAGCTTCCTTTGTCTATTTTTTTAAAAGATTTTATTTATTTACTTGAGAGAGAGAGAGTGAGAGAGTGAGCACACGCCAAGGGGAAAGGCAGAGGGAGAAGCAGATTCCCCATTGAGCATGGAGCCTGATGAAAGACTCAATCCCAGGACCTCTGGGACCATGACCTGAACCAAAGCCAGTCCCTTAACTGACTGACCCACCCAGGCACCCCTGCTTTGTCTCTTAATTATGATGAGTTTGAGGTGAAACATCCTATAAAGAGTTGTAGAAGTTAGTTGGATCAATAGATAAGGCGTTCAGGAGGGAGATTTGACCTTCCGATCTTAAGACTCTCAAAAACGTACTATTCTTTCTCAGTTCTTGCAGCAGCAATTATCTTTCTAACACATCTGTTGCAATCAAACTCTTGTTGACTGTACCAGGGGCATGTGCTCCCTATTCTGTCTACAATGCTTTGTTCATGCCAATCCTTACTCCTTTTCCACTCTTGTCTATTGAGCAATCTCTATGCTTAAATGACAACTTTTGATTCTCTCATTGAATAATGATTTTCCCTTCTTCAAATTTCTCCCATTGATTTTGATGCTCTTTGGAAGGAAGAAAGGAAAGATGGAAGGAAAAGTCAGGAAGGAAGGAGGGAGGAAGAGAAGAAAGAAGGGAGAAAGGTCCACACACACCATACAATATGTAAATAGCTATGTGTGGATAATGGCTCAATTGTCCTATTAGATTAAAAACTGGAAAGCAGAGACCATTTCCTAAGCATCTCTGTACCCCAAAAGGACACAACTCTGTGATTTGTCATACTAGATTTTCCAGGAGCTTTTTAAATCATATTTCTAAACATGGAAAAATTAACAGGTCAAAAGTTCCTTCTACTTTTTCTTCAGCTAAATGGCAACTAAAAATTGTCATATCCAATGTGAGATTGGTGTACATTAATGTATAAAATTATATGCCTTATCTGTCTTCTAGACAGAAACTTTGTCTTTAATTTTATATAAAATCAACTTCTAAGATCCTTGCACTCCTTATAAACCTTAGCCCAAAATACTTTACAAAATTCTGTACTGCTTTTGAAGAAAGTTTAATATATTTCACCTAATGCAAATAAAAAGACATTCTCACTATTCAGGATCCAGCAAGCTCAAGCCTCTTCTAGCCAAGTGCCTTTCTGGTCACCCATTTTTATCCATTTTACATAAGGGACCCTATGTACACTATGACCCAAAGGATAAGTTTCAGGCTACAGTGGTAGAAGAACTAACAGAGACTGTTCGAAGAAATAATGTTGAACAGTTAAGCTCTTCAGGATTCTTGTAGGAGTAGAAATAGAGCATTTGGATAGAATTGTAGTAAACATAGTTTTAATATAATTAATATTCACAGTAACAATAAGGCTCAAAGATAGAAATAGGAGTAAGCCAGTGGGTTTTTCTTCTAAGTAATCTGTTCCTGGTAAGTAGGATGTATTTACTTAGAATATATGTTTATATGGAAAAATTTGAGGGATGACTTAGTAGGATTATGTATGGAGTAGGTTTAGGTGAATATATGATTAGATAACTTATTTATAAGACAGAAATGGATTGTCAGCTGGGTAGACTAATCCTAGAAGTCTTTTGCAGGCTCTATAAACTAACCACTATGTTATCCATATAATTATCTGTTGAGCATGACTATATAAAAAAGACAAGCTCAAGAAACTGTGAAAGAAACAAATCTGTATAATAAATGAGTTGACAGGGTGCCTAGGTGGCTCAGTGGGTTAAAGCCTCTGCCTTTGGCTCAGGTCATGATCCCAGGGTACTGGGATCGAGCCCAGCTTTGGGCTGCCTACTCAGCGGGGAGTCTCCTTCCCTCTCTCTCTCTGCCTGCCTCTCTGCCTACTTGTGATCTGTCTCTCTGTCAAATAAATAAATAAAATCTTTTTTAAAAATTAAAAAAAAAATGAGTTGACAATTTTAGGAGATGGACCTTACAATAATAAACAGGGGAAATAAAGGTAAGCCCAAATAACCGTAAGATGGGACCATTAAAGTACATATGACTGAAACCATCCAAAGCCGTTCTTAGGAGAGAGTACAGGCTGCAGCAGCCACTTCTAGCTACAAAAGATGACATGGCTATGGGCCTTAAAGTAGCTATGGAATGATAAGACACTAATATGGTAAGATAAAAGACTAAGAATGGGATGTTAAAAAGCATAAACTATATAAGTGGGTGTGAGCAGTTAATTTGGTTGGATTCCAAGGAATGCATTGAAAGATAGGATAGAAAATACTTGTGGGAGCTATATTTGAAGGTCCTTAAGGACCACATTAAGGCATTTAGCCTAGATTTAGTAAGCATGGGGATGAGGATTTGGGGAAAAAGGAAAGCATGATTATAGTTATAACTTAAGAGTGGTCTGTCAGCAGAAATGGAAATTATACTGGAACAGAAGCAGTGCTAAAAGTGGGGAAAATATCTAGACAGCCACTACAAAACACAAGATAAGAAGTAATAGGTCAGAGCTTTATTTCTGAACTCCTGCACCTTCAGCAAATCTCTTCCTAGAAGCTCCTTTTTCAAAAAAAAAAAAAAAAAGGTAACATCTGGATATAGCATTGCTACTATTAACAGCACAAAAGTCTGTTTCTCCTTCTTCCTCTGCTTTGCCCCACTCATGCTTTCCCCGCCCATACTCTCTATCAAGTAAATACATAAAATCTTAAAAAAAAAAAAAAAAACTTGAAAGAAGACTGTTGCTGCTAATTTCCCAAACTGCAATTTTTATGGTGTACACACACACAATATACACACAATTTTGTGGTATACACAAATCAAAATCAAACCTTATCCACAGTATAAGTGCATTTTTCAGGGAAAACTGTCCTATCAAACAACTATAAATTCTAGAAGTACCTATGACAAATACAAATCTTTTTAAAAGCATGAAATCTTTCAGCATACGCTCTAATTTTCACTTAAGTTTTCTCTCAATACAATCATTTTCCCAACTCTACCCACAAGTCTTATTCTGGTTAAGCCTGGAATTTGTTCTTTTCCTTAAAGAAATATTTTAAGTATCCTTAGACCTATTGTTCTGCTTATGGTATTTTTTTTTTCTTTACCCTTTCTTTCTACTTCTTGTGCCTTTGTCGGATGTTGACCTTCTAGAATTTGACTGTCATCCTGTGATGTAATTGTTGCTAATACATGCTTGGGCTAACTTGCTATCCTCGCCCAAATATACATGCAACTAAGGACTCCAGAATCCACTATGCAGTATAGGATTAGAACTTTATTCTCTCTAGTTCTATGCTTGATAATCCTGGCAACATTCTCCATAACCTAGTCACAATCAGACATTGTTTCATTGCTTACAGCTCAAGACCAGAAATCTTATATGCCAGGAGATTCGAGTGATGAATTCAAAGTGCTAAAAAAGAAAAGAAATAGCTGACCAAAAATGCTTTACCCAGCAAAATTGTCCTTCAGAAATGAAACGAAAGAGATAATTTCTCAGATAAGCAAAAACTGAGGGAATAATGGCTTTTTTTTTTTTTTTATAGAAAAAGGAATCCTAAAATTTTTGTGGAACCATAGAGACCCCCAAATAGTCAAGGCAATCCTGAGAATGAGGAAGAAAATTGGAGGCATCATACTTCCTGATTTCAAACTATATTACAAAGCTCTAGTAATGAAGAGTGTAATATAGACATTAAAATAGGCACTATATATTGATGAAACTGAACCAAGAGCTCAGAAACAGACCCTTATATATACAGTCAACTAATAATTGACAAGGGAACTAAAAACACTCAGTGGGAAAAGGATAGTGTCTCCAATAAATTGTTTTGGGAAAACTAGATGATCACATGCAGAGGAATGTGACCTTACCCCACTTATAAAAATTAACCTACTTATTAAAGACTTAAACATAAGACTTAGCATAAAGACTTAAACATAATAGCTGAAATTGTAAAATCCTAGAAGAAAACAGGATTAAGTTCCTTGACATGGGTCTTGGCAACAACTTTTTGGATATGACACAAAAAAGACAAGCGACAAAAGCAAAAATTAATAAGTGGGACTACATCATACAAAAAAAATTTCTGCATGGGGCTCCTGGCCAGCTAAGTCAGTTGAGAATTCAGCCCTTGGTTCTGGCTCAGGTCATGATCTCATGGATCATGAGATCAAGCCCACACTGAGCTTCATGCTCAGCAAGGAGCTTACTTGAAGATTTTCTCCTTTTTCCCACTCCCACTGGCTCTCTTTCTCTCTTAAAAAAAAAAAAAAAAAAAGGTTTGCATAGCAAAATGCACAATCAACAAAAAGAACAAAAAGAAAAGGCAACCTATGGAATAGGAGAAATTATTTGAAAATCACATATCTAATAAGAGGTTTTAATAACCAAAATGTATAAAGATCTCATACAATGTAATAGCAAAAATACAAATAATTTTATTAAAACTTCTGCAGAGGATCTGAATATAAATTTTTATAAAAGAAGACATCCAAATGGTGACAGGTACATGAAAAGTTACTCAAAATCACTAATCATCAGGGAAATGCAAATCAAAACCACAATGAGATAACACTGTTCATATCTGTTAGAAAGCCTATCATTAAGAAGACAAAATATAACAAATATTAGAGAAGAAATAGAAAAAAGGGAACCATTGTACACTGTTGGTGTGAATGTAAATTGGAACAACAGCTATAGAAAACAGTATGAAGTTTCCTCAAAAAATCAAAAAATAGAACTATCATATGATTGATTCAGCAATTCCACTTTTGAGTATACATCCAAAGGAAATAAAAACAAGATATCAAACATATATCTGTCCTCCTATGTTCATTGTATCATTATTCATAATACCCACAATTACATTAAAAAATAACCTAAATGTCATCAATGGATGATTGGATAAAGGTATAGTGTGTATGTGTGTGTGTGTGTATGTGTATGAATATTATTATACATAATATATGAATATTTTTCAGCCAGGAAAAAGAAGAAAATCTTGCCAATTACAGCAAAAAAAAATGGATAGATCTTGAGGATATTACACTAAGTGAAATAAGAAAAATACAGATACCATAGTATATTGCTTACATGTGGAATCTAAAAAAGCCAAACTCAGAAAGAGAGAACAGAAAAATGGTTACTAGAAATTGGGAAATAGGGAAAATGGGGAAATTCTGGCCAAAGGCACAAACTTTCAGTTGTAAGATGAGTAAATTCTGGGGATTAAATGTACAACATGGTAAATATAGTTAATAGCACTATATTATATGATTTAAAGTGGCTAAGAGTAGATCTTAAATATTCTCATCTCAAAAAACAAAAGGTAATTGTATAGGTGAAGGAGTTTAATTAGCTAATGCTGCAGCATTCTGCATTTTGTAATATATGTGTATAAAATCAACATGTTGCATCTAAACTTACACTTAAACAAAACTTATATTGATATAAACTTATATCAATAAAGGTGGGGGAAAAGGAATAAGTTTCATATAAATGATAACCCTCAAGAATATAATGCCTAACATTAACACTAATATTAAAAAATAAGTAATACTGTAATGTCAATATTTCACACAAAGAATAACACTGGTCTCAAAATTACTAAGAATAAATAAATAGGGGAGCCTGGGTGTTTCAGTTGGTTAAATGTCAGATTTCTAGTTTCTGCTCAGGACATGATCTCAAGATTGTGAGATTAAGCTCCATGTTGTGCTTTGCGCTGGGACTCTTTCCCTCTCCCTCTGCCCTTCTCTCCCCCTGGGTGTGTGCTCTCTCTCTACCTCTCAAAAAAAAAAAAAAAAGAAGAAGAAGAAGAAGAAGAAATATATAGAACATAGATTATTTTAGTTATACGGATGAAAAATGAAAAATTAAACATCAATTGAGGAAATATTTGAGACTTCATTATATGGTAAAAATACATGACAGAAATTGCATAGAAGTTAATGGGATTGTCTGCAATTTTGTAAAAGATTACAATGTAATCCTATTAATCATTAAGTATCTAAAATTACAACTACAAACATTTTACTTATTAAAGTGGAGATTAGCACAGGACTGGAGGTGAGGGCAAAGGAATAAATTGTAACCCTGTTTGAGCCTGTAAATCATCCTTAATCTGTACAGATCAGGGAATAAATTCACAGAGACAGTTTGTTGAGTGGAATGGGAAACATGGAAATTCATATAAGCCGGGTGGTGGGTTAGAGAAGAGGACTCTGCTTTTTGTCTTTGGACTGCCAGTGTATATATAAGAAGAGATTGTTTCTAAAGAGGAAATGCTCTCTGCTCCAAAACTATTTCTCTCTCCCCAAAGCCAAACACTCCCCAGAATATCTAATACTTAACATTAAAAAAAAAAAATTTACAGTGTAATCAAACACTTCGACTTGTGTCTGAAACTAAAGGAATTGATCAGTAATAGAAATATTGGATAAGGACCCAACTCTCTCCCATAGTTAGTATGTACAAACCTCCCATATAAGTGCAAGGGAGAAAAGGGAAAAAATTGGAAATACAAAAATACTCAGCATGAATACGAATAGGATAACATGAGAATTGAGAGAAAATAATGCTTTATAAAAGCAGTTATTACAAGAAAAAGAAGAGAATTCTTTTGGGAAAAATTAGAAATCATGTTGCATTGGTAAATCAAAACTGGCTCTTGTGAAAATGGAGTAATAACAAAATGAAGGAGTTCTTGGAAATGCAAATCATAATTGCAAAGTTGTTATTGTCATTTTTAAGGCAGTGAATAATAGATTGAATAAGCCAGTATAGAAAATTATTACATTAAAAAAGAATCTCAGGGGGCACCAGGGTGGCTCAGTGGGTTAAACCTCTGCCTTCAACTCAGGTCATGATCTCAGAGTCCTGGGATCGAGCCCGCATCAGCTCTCTGTTCGGCAGGTAGCCTGCTTCCTCCTCTCTCTCTCTCTCTCTCTCTCTGTGCCTCTCTGCCTACTTGTGATCTCTCTCTCTGTGTCAAATAAATAAATGAAGTCTTTAAAATAAAAAAAAAGACTCTCAGGAAAGTCTCTGAACTTAAAAGAATAATAAAAGGCAAAAAGATGGAAGTTAGGAATTAAATAAAAGAGATAGGGAGAGCCAATTTGGGAAATCTTATATAGAAGAGTCCATATGAGGTCAAGGGGGGGGGGGGATAGGAGAAAGAAAAATATATTTTAAACTTCCAAGTATAAGATATTCAAATTTATATATGTACAAACACCTCACAAAGTACCTGAAAAATAAGCCATAGTCTTTTAACATTTCTTAAATTATAAAGGTGAAAAAAATTAGTGTACAATCACCCAGACTAAACTTTAAGACTGATATCTACAAATCCAATCCTTGAAGAAATGGGGGCAATTTCAAATCTCTTTTGACTTAAAGAGTGTTTTTCACATTATTTTTAATGAAGAATGTATGTATAAGAAAATAATTATATTTTCATTTGCTTAATTAACACTTCACATGCTTGTGACCCAACTAGACCTTGTCTTCTCTAAGTGCCTGAACAAAACTCTTGCCAATACCACTATAGAATTTTTGACTTTTTCTTATATGGATTCAGTGAAGTTGTTTATATATTCTTTTTTTTTAAGATTTTATTTATTTATTTGACAGACAGAGATTACAAGTAGGCAGAGAGGCAGACAGAGAGAGAGGGGGAAGCAGGCTCCCCACAGAGCAGAGACCCTGTGATGCAGGGCTCCGATCTCAGGACACTGAGATCATGAGCTGAGCCCAAATCAGAGGCTCCACCCACTGAGCCACCAAGGCGCCATGTTTTGTATGTGTCACAAATGTGACATGGCTTTTTGCTATTTTTGCTGTATGTTTTATACACAGAATTTTTTTTTTAAATTCTATTAAGTTGGGGGGGGGCTTGGCTGGCACAGTCTGCTAAGTGTCTCATTCTTGGTTTCAACTCAGTTCCTGTTCTCAGGGTTGTGAAATCAGCCTCAGGTCCTGACCGGTACTCAGTACCTAATCTGCTTGAAATTCTCTTTCCTTCTCCCTCTTCCTCCCAACTTGTGCGCTCTTTCTCTCTAAAATAAATAAATAAATATTTTAAAAAAGAAATTCCTTTAAGTTGAATTCAGCAGTTCTGTTCTTCATGATTTTTTTGTTTTGTTTTCTTGTCCAGTTAAAACTTCCATTTCTTTTTTAAGGTTGTGAAACTATTTTTCTATATTGTCTTCTTAAAATTGTATAGGTTGTTCTTTCATATTTAGGTTTTCAATCTACCTCGAATTTATATTTGCTTATAGTATAAAGAAATTCGATCTTCCTTTTATTTTATTTTATTTTATTTTTTGTCCATTTTATTTTATTTATTTTCAGTGTTCCAGAATTCATTGTTTATGCACCACACCCATTGCTCCATGCAATACGTGCCCTCCTTAATACCCACTACCAGGCTCACCCAACCACCATCGCCTCCCCTCTAAAACCCTCAGTTTGCTTTTCAGAGTCCCCAGTGTCTCGTGGTTGGTCTCCCCCTCCGATTCCCCCTCTTTTCTTTACATTGATATAACCATTCATTCCAGAACATCACAAAAAGTACATTTTCCCTATTGGATCCACTTACATGACTCTGTGTCTGTGTGTGTGCACACACGCACGTGCATAAGTATCTTTGATGTCTGTTTTATGCTTTCTTTGATTGTGTATCTTTCCACCATGAGCACACTCTTTTTATCATAAATCTTGATACCTTATAGGGCAAGTCTCCCTATTGTGTTCTGTATTATTTTTTTTAAAGATTTTATTTATTTATTTAACAGGAAGAGAGAGATCACAAGGAGGCAGAGAGGCAGGCAGAGGGCAAGGGGGAAGTAGGCGCCTCACTGAGCACAGAGCCCCATGTGGGGCTCCATCCCAGGACCCTGAGATCATGACCTGAGCCAAAGCCAGAAGCTTAGCCCACTGAGCCACCCAGGCACCCCAGCTTATTGTGTTCTTGAAAATTATCTTATATAATTCCAGGTTCTTTTCACTTTATATAAACTCTATATTAAAATATTTAATTTAAATACACACACATCAGGTTTTTTATTAGAATTGAATTGCATCTATAGATCAATTTTGGCAGAATTGTATTTTTTGATTACTGAATATTTCAAGCTATGAACCTAGAATATTCCTTATTTATTTCACTTTTTAAAATAATTTTCAGGGCAACTGGGTGCTTTCCTCCTTTGGAAAGCAACATTCCATACACCTACTAACTAAAAGTACTGTTAAGACTTTATTTTATATTTAAGTATTTACAAGATATTGGATGAAACTTAGAACTTAAGATGATGTAAAGCATGTATAAAGTCTATTGGAATGGAAAACAAAAAGGATATTTCAAATTAAAACTTTTGAATCTTAAGAAGAATAATTTAAATATAGGTGGTCTCTAAAGAAAAGGCATTATGAGAACTAGCGATTCTATTTGCCTAATGAAAAAAATATATTTGGGTGTGCTATTACTAATCAGGTAAGTGGTGACTATTAAGAGTTAAGAATCTACTTCTATTAAGATGATTCTTCATAACAGCAAGAAGCATTTCTGTTATTTCCCGTTGCTATTTTCTATGTTTCAAATGTTCATAAAACAGAAGTTCAATAAGCTGTTTATATGAAAACAAATAAAAATTAGTTTTTTTGTAAAGAAAAATAGTTTGCTTTCAGCTACTTGATTTCTTAAATTCCTCCTATGATACTCCCTTGTTCTGGATTACTTTTTCATGAATATCATTGATAATGCCCATTGATTGTTTACAAAAATCCCATCTCAGTTTTCAACTCAAGATAGAGTGAATTGAAATAGAAATAGTCTATTTCTTGTAAGTAAAGCAAAGTGCTGATGGCAGAACATCACCTACAATATTTAAATCATTTGCCATATTAATATTACTCAAAAAGTGCCATAGAAATAGTATGCTTATTTAGATAAAAAATATATAGATGATGCATTTTCAGTGATCATGCAAGTAAATAATGACATGGTATCTAGTAAAATATGATGCTAAGATAAATAGCCATATCTCATACTCATACTTACAATTTTAAACAAGTAAATAGTAGTATCTGTTAGAAGATAGTATGTGTAGAATCTGATAAAAGACCATTGAGTTCATTGATTCCACCTGGGTATATTAATCCTTCTCAAAAATCCTTTTAAAAATCCCAGTGTCTTAATTATCTTCCTGCAACTCTCTACTACCTTTGATTATTGATCTGAAATCTTGAATTATAATTATTATACCCAGGGTCCTTACCAACTTCTGGGTTTGGTTAGACTCTTCTCAATATTATATTGAAAATGTCTTCTTTAAGTCACCAATATCTCAGCAAATTTCCAGGGATCCTCTCCATGTCCTTTTATGCATCTCAAACAGCCAATATTGACATCTTTTCTTTTTTTTTTTTTCAAGAGTTCTTGACGTGATCTTCTCCAGTAGCATCCTGTATCAGTTTTCTCTTGATTACTGTCCATTATTTGGTGACCCTTACTCTACTCAAATAAGTTAATAATAAAGGATTTAACATAGTGCATGACTTATAATGAGCATCTAATAACCCTTAGTTATTATTAGTAGACATAGCAGAATTTTCTTCTCTTGTAATAAAGATCAGTGTCCTTTAAGCCCAGAGACTTCACCTATTTGGACTTTCAAATCACAAATGAATGCATGACTACCATCTTACTTCTTCACTGGAAAGCCTATTCCATTTTTATGTATTCCTACTCATTAATAAGGAATAAATCAAGGACAACAATCTCATTTATTGAGTTAAATTTAACTCCCCTGAGTTTCTGTACATTGGTTCTAATTATAGCCCATAGAATTGTGTATTAGGCTAAGTAATCTCTTTTTCACATAATACATCTTCCTTTACTTAAAGACAGCCCATGATGCCTCTGAATTTTCTCCAATCTAAACACTGACAGTACATATATATTCTCTCATTGCTTGTGAGAGATAAAATTGACAAGACAAAAATTTGTCAGATTGTCTGCTTTAAAAAAAAAAATGAACCTCCTGCAGATATCTGAAGAGTGGATTTCCTCAATCAATGTCATATCTTGTCTATTAAGGAAGTACCATGCATGTTCTTTTCTGCTTGTCTATTATTTTGTAGCTTATTCCCACATCTGTATTGCTTTCATCATCACCCAAATTTCTCCATTTGCTTCTATCATCTGAACTTTTAAAAAATATTCAGACTTGCTTATGTTCTTCTTTTTACTATTTTCTCCTGAAACTACTAGTCTCCTTTCCAGAACAGCCTTTCTCTAAAAATTTTTGTCATATAGATAATTTTCTAAAATTTCTTGTATTTTGAATTTAATCCCACTAACTTCTGTCCTCTCTCTTTTCCACATTTCAATGTAAAACTCTTTCAATTGAATGGCATATTTCTTTTCAAATACCTTCTATTTCAAAGTGTATTTTGATTCAGGGTTATTATGGGAATTCTGGTAATTCATAGGTCAGACCTTGCTTTCTGAAGCATAGTATGTGAATTCAACTAAAGCATAATGGAGCAACAAAAGTTTCTAAGGTGATGGTATTTCACTTTACCCACCTCAGCATTATAAATTTCTTCCACTGAACAAGTAATATTTGTAAACTCAGCTGCAATAGTTAAAAGAAATGATAAGTATGGTACTAGTCATTTGAGTCAAGCAGGTGTGCCTCATTTCAAAACAACCAGATACAAGCAACCTTGAGGCTGCACATAGGCTGATTTTCTTTTTAAATTTAGAACTGAATTATTTGTTTGGAATCTGATATGAATTTCTCCCAAAGGAATCATTCTGGTATGTGGCAGCTTGTTTCCTGCAAATCAGCTCACAATTTGCATTTAACCTATTTTATAAATGTTACACTGTAACATTTCAAAGAGCAATATAATAAGCCTTTTTCCCAAAAAAGTTGTCCAGTCACATATTTAGTGAATAAATTAAACCAAAGGACATAATCATTATTTTATTTATCTTAAAGGCTAATATTGAAGAAAAAGATTAACAGGTGGTTCATTTTTCTGGTGACTTTGTGCAGTATAAAAAATTTTAAGGCACAGAGTCTATCCTTGAGGTATGCTTTTGAACATGGAAATAATGGAGTCAAGCAGAGGAACTTAGCAATAAGGACTATGGGCCCATTTATACCGGGTGCAGCACAGCCCATCCTCAACTGTTGAGGCAGTGTAAGAACCCAGGTTTGGAAGTCTGTAGTTTGAGAATGGTGGGGAAATAGAAGTACTGGGATCCATGAGAGTATTAGAAGGAAAGAGAGGAAAAGCTCACCAAGCCTACTCATTCATGGACAATTATATAGGCTGCCCTACCATATATGGTTCAAGCTCATTGAGAAGGGACACACAGCTTAGGGAAGGATTCCCCAGAGCCAGGAATCAGTGTCAAAGCAATGAGTGAGAACATGAGTAATAGGGATGTCGAGGGAGGAGTCAAGCGGGAGCTTCAAACTCCAAGTTGCTGTGCCACCTTCTAGAGGATGGACCAAACTACTGCTATTACCAAATATGGTGACTTCCCTCACTAATAAGATCCCAGCCACAGACTGTAACATGGGACATAAGAACACATTTTTATAAAATATAGAGGCAGTGTGATATGAGAGAGAGAGGGAGAGAGAGAGAGAGAGAAAGGAAGATGGTCCAGGGTCTAGAGCTAACTTTCAGAAGCTGTGTGACAGTGGGCGTATTTCCCACTCCTGCTCCTTCCAAAATTGTACCTAATTATACTCACTTGTATAACTTAACGGAGTTAAGGGATTCACAGCTGACAACAGAACTGAAAATGTTTCTTGTACATTGTAAACTGGTATAAAAAGATAAAGTCATATATTGAAAGAACAAGTTCATATTTCTAATGACCTCATTTGGTATTTTTAATTTTTTTTATTTTTTAAAAATTTTATTTATTTATTTGACAGACAGAGAGAGAGAGAAATCACAAGTAGGCAGAGAGGCAGGCAGAGAGAGGGGAGGGGGAGGCACGCTCCCCGCTGAGCAGAGAGTCTGATGTGGGGCTTGATTCCAGGACCCTGGGATCATGACCTGAGCCAAAGGCAGAGGCTTTAACCCCCTGAGCCACCCAGGCGCCCCTCATTTGATATTTTTTAAACAGTGAGTTTCCTTGTTCACTGAAAATGCAAGCTAATGTATTAAGACAATAATTATTTACATATACATTTTAGGCATACATCTATTCAGTGAGGTAGGAGTTATGACTGCAATTACATAAAAGAATGATACTCGTGAGTTTTAAAAAAAAAAATGTGCACTTACTAATCTAAACTACTCCTATTTTAAACTGCACTGTTTTAGATGCTAAATGTCAGCCAGGAATATTAGATTCCTCTTTCCAGCTCCCCAGTGATTAGGCTCCACTTAATACCCTACTTAAAGAATGATATCGAAGTTTGGACTCAGTTTCTGAACTCTTACTGACCAAAGCAGGAAGCAGCCCTAGTACATTAGTGTAATCATTTAGGGGACTTGGCATTCCGTTGCCTCCACCTTCGGCTACAGGTGGTTTGGGGGGGCACAATGCTCCCAGAGGCCTGACTCTTGGTTCTTCATTTCTCAGGAGCTCTGCTCTCCAATTTGCTGAGTCCTTCTCTCAATCCCTGTTGCAAACGTGGTCTTCATCACCAGCATCCACATACAGAACAGAGCCCTCAGTAACCGCCAGCTTGTTCCATTCTCTATCCCACGCTCTGGTGAGGACTGAAACCCTGCCTGGCTGCCAGACACCCTCTCTAGAGACTAAGATTTTTACCTTGAAACCTAAGCTTTGGTCTTATTATCCTTGGACACATTTCAGGGGTCTGTGTACTTGGAAGGCAGTAACTGATAACACAACTTACATTTCTGATACTGTATGAAATCCTTGCTTTTCCATCAGACTGACATAGTTAGTATTCTCTTCTATACTGACCAAACTTAAAAAAAGTAGACTCCATTCATGTGTTCACTTGCTTGAAATTCCACTGTCAGCATCTGTTTCAATTCCCACAATCTCTTGGCAGATCTAACACCAACACCTCCAACCCACCCTCTTAGACTTTTCAGACAAGTATCCCTGCTTCTATAAGTCATTAGATATAATACCTAATTCCAGTCCAAAGCAAAAGATACATACACATATATGTATATGTGTGTGTGTATATATATATATATATGTATACACATGTATATATAGATACATAGATTTATATATACATATATAAACACATTTTTATATTTGCACATAGTCTTTTCTTTCCTTACACAGTAGAACTCAAAGGATATATATTGTTCTGTAATTACTGTTTGAAGAGAAAAACCCAGGATTTAAAAATAAGTATTTTAAGGGTGCCTGGGTGGCTCAATGGGTTAAGAGTCTGCCCTCGGCTCAGGTCATGATCTCAGGGTCCTGAGATCAAGCCCCACATTAGGCTCTCTGCCCAGCAGGGATCCTGCTTCCCCCTCTCTCTCTGCCTGCCTCTCTGCCTACTTGTGATCTCTCTATCAAATAAATAAAATCTTTGAAAAAAAAAAGTATTTAAAAAATCTGCTGACCTTAGAAGAATTATTCTTGGAAAGAACCCAAGTACAAGTGCACATGAGGCCTGACAATAATGAATGCTATCTGTTTGTCATTTTTATAATAACTAGAATTGATTGAATGTGCCCTTGCAAGACAACAATAGTGATGGCACATTTTCACAAAGGGCAAATGCAGGTAAAATTGTGAGTTCAAAACTGGTGAAGTGTAGCTCTTCATTTTGATATTAGATACACAGACACATTTAGAAATGCCATAACTTCTCCTTTAAAAGTATTTTAAAAGCAAAAGTTAACTCTTGTGCTGACAAACACAATGTCATAAGAATAAAAGCTTCTTGAATATTTTACATAGACTGGGTTATCTTTTATATAGAATCCAAGGTTTCTGTTAGTCCATGAAGTTAGTCTGCATTGTTTCAACAATGAATAGCTGCCATATATTTAAGCAGTAAGTGCAGCAGCAAAAATAAGCAGAAAAATTGCTGGAGAGCACGAGAACAATCATGTCCCACCTCTGCAACAGCAGTGAGTTAGTAAATGATTCGATCAGTCTGGAGACCTCAAACGATGCAGCCAACACCCGTTTTCTGGAAGACGGAATGTGAAGCACCTCACAGGAAGGCAGCAGAGAACAACAGGGCCTGTGTTGAACTCGAGAACACATGCCCCAACCAAAACCAGCTTACACACATATATATTTGATTATTCCTCCATTCACATTTGCAAACAGGAACACAGAGACACACCAATTTCCTTACCAAGAAAAATATATCTGTGAGCCAGATTCAGTAAGTTTGTAGTGAAAATAAGCAGCAAACACAGCCAAATCAAGTGGGAAAAAACAGTAGTATCTATTGGAAAGGCACAGATCCCCCTTAAAAATCGGTGCATTAACGCGTAAATATAGCAATAAGATCTGTCAGATTAGGATGTGAACATGATGATGAAAAACGCAGTCATTTTCCTCATGGAAACAAAAAAGAGTCAAGGAAAAGAGAGGGAAAAAAAACAAACCCAAAACTAAAATCAAAAAGATAAGTGAATATTTATGTTTACAGGAGTCTTTGTGACTTGATCCAGAAGCAGATATGTTATAGACATATTCTCTCGTTAGGAATAATTTTTTAATGTATCAAACATTATAAAATTATACAGCTTTTATATGTCATTTCTTGAGGTTATTGTAAGAACAATTACATTATGAAACAAATATGCCTATGTGTACGTGTGCATGTTGGCGCGCGTGCGTGCGCATGCATAAACACACACACACACACACACACACACACCCCTGTGTATATATTCAACAATTCTAAGGGAAGATTTATCCAAAAGGTATAAAACTAACCATTATTTTACCCCTCAAATAAGAATGTAAAGAGTTATTGGGGCGCCTGGGTGACTTGGTCGGTTAAGCATCTGCCTTGGCCTCAGGTCCCAATCCTGCTGTCCTGGGCTTCCTGCTCAGCAGAGAGCCTGCTTTTCCCTCTCCCTCTGGACCATGCCCCTGCTTGGGCTCTCTCACTCAGTCTTTCTCTTTCAAATAAATAAATAAAATCTTTTTTAAAAAAAGAATGTGAGTTATTTGATGGCTTATAGAATTAAATAGATGATAAAAGTCTTTGTAAAATTGCAACTGGTACTTTAATTCTTTGAAATGTTCCATCTTAAAAACTCCATAAGAGCTACTTTTTCTGAGGAAATTATAAGCAAAGTCATTGCTGTAAAGTTCAATAAACTGAATGTTTGTCATTATTTTAGTATCCTACTCTACTGATGAAAAAAGTGAACATTGGAAAGAATAAGAAGCATTTCAAAAACCACACTGCGAGTGGGAGATGTGGTTAGAATTTCAAATGTGATTTTCCTCATCCCAAGTGTATGCTTTTTAACTATTCTGTCTACCTTATAATATTTTGCTTGATATTCATTAAAGTAACAGATGTTTCTAGTACATTTATTTTTTTCTCTATCCTTGGTTTACTTAAATTAGTGGCCTAATGTTAGCTCAGACAGTAGGAATCTTTTTGGTTCTTATATGTATTGTATTCTAGATCTAATTAATCAGATTTGATTTGACTCAGTGTCTTCATATTGATAATTATTTAAGCTTCATAGAGTCCGTGTATTTCTGAAATAACTAAACAAAACAACTTCAGAAACCGGAAACCAGTGTTTCAGTGATAGGATTACTTGGAGGCAATTGAGGAGTGGAAAGATTGCTTTCTCTAGGGACAGATACATCAGATTAAATTCCTTACTGCATTTGTGTGTAAGCAACAATTCAAATCTTAAGACAAATTTATTTCTACTAATTTTATAGTCAGTTCAGAATGTTGGATCCAGTTACCCCTCTCTGATTACTTTTAATCTTTAGAATTTATATTTGGGGCAAGATTTTAAAAATTACTTTGTTTTTGCTGGTGCCCTGACCATAATCACCCAAGTGTCTGTTCCTTTTTATAACAGGGCTGCTGATTTCAGGTGGTTGAAAGAAAAGATGGGTCCTTCAACATTACTGGTAAGTGCTTTCTGCTGCTTCCTGAAAACTTCTAAATTACATCTCAAGAGCTTTTTGAGATAGGTTTTTACATCCACGAAAGTAAAATCAGCCTTATTGGGCAAATGTGACCTTCTCCTTCAAATTCCTTGGGAAGAACTGTCTGTGAAGGGGGAAAAATTTACATTCAGGTTAGCAATGTTTTAATGTCTTAAAGCTCCCTAGGAGTTTATGAATTTTGAATATAAGCAAAATCATCTAATTATATGAGAATGACTTTGCAAATAAATAGGTGTGTTGTGTTGCACTTTTGAGTAAACAAACTATGCTAATTTTTCTAGTTTTTTCTATTTGTTTAATCAAGAGATGAGTATCAGCACTCCAGCACCCCACCCCTCAAAAAACATGTTCACAATGGACACCATGACCTTGATTGCAATGATTAACTGCTAAATTTTGGTCATTTTTTTACATTGCTGCTAATCACTTCACAGCCTTAAAAATTATTTCACAAATCTGTCTTGCAAGACTTTCTGAATGAAGGGTTAGAAATTTAAAGGCAGGGGATCCTTCAAAGCTTCGTGGCGACTCTTCCCTGGAGAATAACTTCAGGCTCAATCTCCAAAGTACTAACAGATGTAAACACTTTATATTTTCCACAAATAATTGCCACATATTTTTAGAATAAATATTGAAAAAAAATTACAACCTAATCAAATTACATCTTTCTCTCCGGGGTCAATCTAATTTAGATAGAATCAAGATATGAAATAAATGGGTTCAATTCTCACATTAAAATCCACCTTACAGTGCCTGCTCAAGTGTGGAATTTCCTGATTAGTCAAGGAGCTCTAAGATCAGCGTTCCCCCAAACAAAAGAGGAGGATAGAGAGGGGATATCTTCTCCCTGTTCACTATGTCCATTCTGTCATCCTGCAGTGGAAAGCTACATGGACTTTGAGATTTGAGTTTGATATATGTGTTAACATATGATTAAGTACATTTAAATTCTAGCTTTACTTTGCCTTTTAAATGAATAAAACTCTCTATACAGTAACTATATTCTGTACAGACAAGAATACTTACAAATAAAATATGTTATCAAATGGTATATATTATATATGTAAATGCATTTCTCTTTTTAAAACATTCAGTATTTTTTTTCTAAATTATTTTGTGGTTGTATACTTAATTACATTGTGCATTCAACATAGTTAAATGTTTTATCTTACTCATTTGAAGATAATTTTTCCTAATATATATCACATGGATAACAGTGAGTCTTTATTTAAAATATAAAGAATAAATAAACTTACATTAAAAAGTAAGTAAAACAGAATGAAATCTTTCGACAAATGTCATTTACGTCAACAGGTTAAGAATTTATACCTTAAAAATATAACAAAGTTAATGTTTACTACTTATTTCAATAAACATCCATGTGTAAATTATGAGATGCTGTGTATTGATTCCTGATACTCAAGATACTGATTTATAAGCCATTCAGAGAAAAGAAGGATTGACTGATTATTTATTTATCAGTGATACAGTCAGAGTAGCATTTTAGACATTTCAGAAATAGTTTTCCACTTGAGTGGTAATGGCAGTGGATGAAATTCTTAAATATATTTCCCTGTTTTCTAGTACTATGTGCTGTATTTACCTGTGGATGCATAGAAATGGAACCACACAACAGTTTCTATTCACCCATCATTTCTGTTACTTGTAATGCAGTAACACATTTCATTTTGAAGGAAGGTAACGAATTGGGGTCAATATTTCACGTGCCTGTGTTATTCAGCAATTCCTATGAAAAGAAGTGGCATGAATAAAAAAGTAATTTGAGAAGCTGGTGAGTAAAATAGCAAAGGGAAGAAGGAAAGGATGCAAGAAATGGATTGGAAAAGACCCATAGTGAAAGAATCAAGTTAAAGTTGAACTTGAGCAGGAACAGAGGTTCGCTTCATCCTGATTAAGTTTCCTTAATTTCTGGAATTAACCCTACATTTGAGAACTGTCATCAATTTATTAAGGTAAACTATAAATAGATACTCATACATATATTCATACATTTAAATTTTTTTTGAACTCCTACTGTGTATAAGCCATTGTCCTAAGCACTGGAGATATATTAGATAAAATCAATGAGTAATTAAAATAGATGAACAATAAAACCTTCAAGATGTGAAAAGGAAATGAGTGATAACTTTTCCGAGGATGTATACTTGAATTAGACAAAAATTTTAAAGCAATATGTAGACTTAAGGAGTGATTTAGGTATAATTTTTTAAATGAAATAATTCTAATTGTTCTTTCAGTTGAAGGTATACCTACTAGAATAAAAACTTTCATCTTGAGAACTCATTTGTACTGGACCCTATAGAAAGTGACAATCTCTCACCTGCTGTTCTCCAGAGGACATTGTTTCTTTTGTACCATAAACAGAGGATTGCTTCCTCATTGCTAAATCTCAGAAGAAAAAGAAACTGGTCCCTCTAAGGTCATGGTTTAATAATAGTCCAAGAGAAAAAATATTCGCTTAAAAAAAATTGTTGCTCTTTGAAAAGAGTTTTTCAACTTTACAAAATTTCTTAAATAAAAATCTTTAAATACTAGCTAAAAGTCTAAGAATGGCCAATTGCTGTAAATTCGAAAGGCCCAAAGAAATTATTATAGATTTTATTTATTTATCAGAGAGAGAGAGAGCGAGCACATATAGGTCATTTTTCATACTAATGATAAAATCAACTATATTTTATTATTGAAAAACATTCCTTAAAAACATTTAAGCTTAATGTTCAACAAAGATGAATAGAATAAGTAGCATTTTATTGATGTTGTTATCAACTTAAATAATATTTTTTAAAAGTGTAGTAATCTCATTTAACTTCATTAGTGACTGGTTCATGCCCATATATGGTAAGGTATGTAAACTTCTAAACTATGTTTGAATTTTACAAGTTTATATTTTCTGAAGTTAAGCACGAAGAGACAATGCTTTTCCAGAGTAAAATTGTAACTCAGAGATAAAATCAGGGGTCTTCTAGGGAGGAGGTGCTGATTTTTTTAATTTTTACTCACTTGTATGGTGTTAAAAATCCCATCCTAGCTAACATCAAGCCACCAACTTGGTGCCACTGGGAATGGAGTTGGGAAGAGATGCACACACTCTACTTTATGAGCCCTGAGAAGAAGGTGGCTGCTGCAAATCACTGGATCATTTGATCAAATAGAAGTTGCTATCCATTTGATCAGATATAAGTTACTATCAATTGTACAAGACCATTTAAGCTACCAGGAAGAAAGAACTAATGCTGCCAATTAAGTTATGGCAAAATGTTTTCTTATTAATTGATTTTTTTCACTTATTAAAAAAGCTCTTTCAAAGATTTTCTGGCTCCAGAAGGGTTCCTTATCCTAACTTGAGAAACTGAAAGAGACAGAAAGATATACATAGAAAGAGAGTTCTAGATGGATGTGCTGTGACAGCCAATAGATACCAGAACTGTGTAGTAGCCCAGAGAAATCTACGTGGCCATTCAGTGTTCTTGGTTTAAAAGTAAGTCCAAGTAAGTCTGTTAATGCTTGCGTTTGACAAAAGGGAGTTGGCACAAAGGGACTGTGGGGTTTGTGGTGGAGAGGGTAATTGCCAAGGTCTTACCCTAACAGCAGCTGGACTTTTTCTTTAGTTGAATCAAGGTCAGAAATGGCAGGCATCATATGCAAACCAACTGTAAGAGACCACATCAGGATTTCAAGACTGCTGAAATATGAAGAAACACAGCCCACTGGGGGTCATCAATAAGATATGGCCTATTAAATATAGCAATAATGATAGCTAAAAATGATAGAAAGCATAATATGTAGAAGACTCCTTCTAAAAAAGTCTTACGGGGCGCCTGGGTGGCTCAGTGGCTTAAGCCTCTGCCTTCGACTCTGGTCATGATCTTAGGGGCTGGCCGCATCCCCTTTCTGCTCAGCAGGGAGCCTGCTGCCCCCTTTCTCTGCCTGCCTCTCTGCCTACTTGTAATCTCTCTCTCTGTCAAATAAATAAATCAAATCTTAAATAAATAAATAAATAAAGGAGTCTTGCAACTTCTTAAGTATTAAATGTATCCATCAGAGACTGCTAGTTTCTGGTCCAGCTTGTAAGGAAGTGGGAAGTAGTCACTCCCATCTTTACAAGAAAAAAGGCTGAACTAAAAATCAGCGACTTTCGTCAGATTTGTCAAAGAATTAAGGTCACGGGGCAGCAAGCTGCTGCCCGCCTCACCCCTGCCCTGGCCAAAACTGGACAAAGAGATGATATAGAGATTCACAAATTACCAGGGCGAAAATCTCGACTGGAACCAATACCAGGGCAGGAAGACAAACTGTAACTGCTGAATTGCTGGAGGCTCAGGATGAACGAGTCTAAAAGTTAAAAACTCCAGGGAGTCTTAGCCTTACGGAAGGTCCCGTACTTTTGTGAGTTTTACCTCCAGGTGCCTTGACCAGGAAGAAATCAGAATGAAAGGACCAAAGAGATGGTAGAAATCCAAAAGCAGGGGAAGAAAGGATGGTGGGAAGGAGGAAGGAAATAAAGGAAGAGAAAATAAAAAGAAAGCATCACATCTGCCTCTGATTCTGAAAATAATTCTAAAATTTTGGATCAAAGCTCTTCAGGGCAACTGCAGCACGAGGGAAATGAGAGCGCTGCCTTTTAAGGTGACAGCATTCAAGCCACCGACAGGTATTTGTTTAGATAAGTTATCACATGGCCAGCCACAAAATTTGCCTTTGGGGGGATATTCCTCCTTTATGTTCAAAGGAAATGATAATGAAAAGGGAAAACTAGAGCACATGTCTTT
The DNA here is from genome assembly GCF_009829155.1 of Mustela erminea. Classification (NCBI taxonomy): domain Eukaryota; kingdom Metazoa; phylum Chordata; class Mammalia; order Carnivora; family Mustelidae; genus Mustela; species Mustela erminea. Next base: position 42,383,977 of record NC_045626.1, read on the forward strand.
CCTTTCTACTGTTACCCACATTGATGTGCTTCAGATTTCAAAACAAAAAGTGATCATTAGGTAAAGAGCAAGATTTTTGTCTTCGCTTCTTTTGCAGCTTTGAGAGTTAAGAGAAATCAGCATCTAGGGGAATGAAACTACAAAAGAGAAACAGATACACCTGCTCTGGCTCTATAAAATCAGAGAACCCTGGAAAGCAATTTAATCTGAACAACATTTAGAATCTTGATTAAAGTCATCGTTTACTGCCCAGCACAGAAACCATCCTATCAATGAATCCAGGTTCACCACTGGCCACATCAGCACAACATTGCCTTCAGGAAAATTTTAAGAGACCCGTTCACTTATGTCCTAAAAGTGTTTTAATATCCAGGTTACATAATTATGATGATGAATATATGAAAAAGAAAAAAGTTGCAAAGCACACTGATGAAAGAGTTCAAAATAAATATTGCTGTCAGCTCCAAACCAATGAGCAGAAACAAACTGCGGAAACAAACTCCAAGAAACTGTTAAACTAGAAGATAAAAGAAGGAAGAAGTTTATTGGAGAAAAAAGAAACTTTTCTAGAAAAAAAATTAGTTTTATTTTTCTGCTTATATCTTTTATGCTATTGTTTAATTTTGCAAAATGCACAAAAATGTTGTAGGGTTTTTTTTTTTTTTTTTTTTTTTGTACTCTTCTAACATTTCTCCCTCTCTTTAAAATGTTATATGCCCCCAGGAAAAAAATACACATGTATGGGAATGTTCAGTATGCATTCCTACACTGTGTTGCTTTGTTATCAGATGGAATTTTAAACCACAAAATACAGAGATAAATATAAGTCTCACTGAGCGATAAGAGGGAGTTTCAAGAGGACACCTCCTCCCACACATACATCAAATCTACAGCTGCATACATATAAGTTCCCTCTGAGAAAAACCTGAAGATTAGCTGAACAGCTCCTGCAGAGCAAAGGATAAAAGGGGGTTAGGAAAACCAGAGACACAGTTTTGCCAAAAACCTCATTCCTGTCATAGTGACCCACAATCAAGATGGGTATCACAAATACAGAGCCTATCCCTGAGGACCGAAGCATTTATGTCCACAGCCCTTGGAACCCACAGTGGATGGATGATCCCTTAAAACACCAAGCTTTGAAAACCAGTGGGACTTAAATCCTGGAGACCCAACAGTCTGTGGGGAATGTGAAGTCCACTCTTGACAGGCTCATACACAGATTCACTCACCCTGGGAACAAGTGCAAAAGCAACAGTTTGAAAAACACCTGGACCATACATGAAGATTTATTAGCTAATCTCAAGGCATCTGCCAGGGGTGCAGAGATTGGTTGGGTTCCTCTGGGGACAAAGGCACTGGTTAGCACATTTTTTGTCTTTTCATTGCACCTTGCTAACATCAGTAGGCTTGCTGAAGCCAGGTGATATATCCAATCCACACAGAGGACACCTTTTGATCACCTGAATCTGGTGGCTGGGGTGGTGAGGAGGGGTGGTTGGGTGGGAGAAGGTTATGTTTCTAGGCACCATAGGACTGAAACAATCAGAAAAACAGTTCTTGGCAAGCTACCCGCCCCCCCGGGGGAGGCACAACACAGACAACTATCTGAAACACATTCCCACTCTTCCTGTGAAAAAGGTCTATTTACCTTTCCTGGAGCTTTAGACTGAGGGGAAAGAATCAGATTTACCACAGATCTAGGAGCTACTCAGTTGGTCTCAGGCCCGCAGATGCCATGGTTGCACTCTCCCTTGGCCTCTGTGATTTCATGGGTACCTCTCAGAGCAGAGCTTATACACTTGCTTGGAGCCCCTATTTTTGCACTGTTACCAAGGAGATATATCCAGATTACCTGGTCTGAAGGCCAGCAGAGGTTGCGATGTAGTCTCATGGGACTATACATATCTGCATACTTTAAAAGCTGCTGTCTGAGAGACTGGCTTCCAATTAGCCTACACCTAGGTGGGGACTGAGATCTCTTCCTTTGGAACACTAACAAGGGCTTGGCACACCTTCAGCAACTGGGAACTATCAAGAGTAAATCGCACAGCTCAGACAATCACAAAGATTTGAGAGATAACCAAGAGCTACAGCAAGGATGAATGAGAAGTTTCGTTGCCTACACAAAGTCATCCCTTCAAGACTGAGGAAAGGTAGTTGTTTTGCCTAATATATAAAAAGAGAGAGTTATGCAAAATAAGGAAACAAAGGACTATGTTCCAAATGAAAGAACAAGGTGAAACCCCAAGAAGAAGCCTCAATGAAATGGAGATAAGTAATTTACCTGATAAAGAGCTCAAAGTAATGGTCATGAAGATGCTCAGCCATCTCAGAAGAATGGATGAACACAGAACTTCAAGAAAAAGATGAAAAATCCAATAAAGTATCAAACAAGTCACACGTAACTGAACTGAAAAATATAATAGAGAGCTTCAACAGGAGACTAGATGAAGCAGAAGAATAGAACAGTGACCTGGAAGACAGAGCAAGGAGGTTTATCCAAACAGAGCAGCTTTAAATGATACATTAACTCATAAGCACTTAATAGATACATATAGAACATTGCATCCAAAAACAATAGCATACACATTCTTCTCAACTGCACATGGAACATTCTCCAGGACAGTTTATAATGCTGAAAGAAATTCAAGAAGACACACATAAATGAAAAGATATCCCATGCTCATGAACTGGATGAAGGAATGTTTTTCAAATGTCCGTATGACCCAAGCAACCGACTGATTCAATGCGACCCCTATCAAAATTTCAATGATATTTCTTACAGAATTAGAGCAAATACTTCTAAAAATTATGTGGAAACACAAAAGATACCAAATAACCACAGTCATCTTGAGAAAGAAGAATAAAACAGGAGGTTTCATGTTCCTCAAATTCATACTTTATTACAAAGCTATATAGTAAACAAAGCAGTGTGGTATTGGCATAAAATCAGACACACAGATCAATAGAACAGAAGAGAAACCACAGAAATAAACCCATGCTTACACTGGGCCAAGAATATACAATAAAGAAGGGATGGTCTCATCAATAAATGGTGTTGGGAAAACTGGAAAGACACATGCAAAAGAATGAAACTCAACCACTAGCTTATATGACACACAAGAAATTGACTCAAATTACTGGATTTGAATGTAAGACCTGAAAGCATAAAGCTCTGGAGAAAACATAGGCAGTAAGCTCCTTAACATCAGTCTGGGTAATAATTTTTGGATTTGACAACAAAAATGATGGCAAAAAAAAGAAAAAAGAAAAACAAATGAGACTACATTGAATCAAGAAGCTTCTGTACAGCAAAGAAAATAATCAACAAAATGGGAAGGCAACCTACTGAATGGGAGAAAAAATTTCAAACCATTTATCTGATAAAAAGTGAATATTCAAAAATATAAAGAACTTCAAACAACTTAACAGTTAAAAACACACAATCCAATTTAGAAATGGACAGAAGACCTGAATAGACTTTTTCCAAAGACGGTATATAGATGGTCAATAGGTACATGAAAAGATGCTCAACTTCTGTAATCATGGTGGATATGCAAATCACAGCCACAATGAGATATCACCTTACAACTGTTAGAATAGCTAGTATCGAAGAAGTAAGAAATAACAAGGGTTCCTGAGGATTTGTAGAAAAGATATCCTTCATACACTGTTGGGAATGTAAACTGGCAGAGCCACTATGGAAATCAGTATGGTGGTTCCTCAAAAAATTAAAATGGAACTACCATATGAACCATCTATTATACTTCAGAATATTTTTCCCAAAAAGTGAATACACAAATTTGCAAAGATATATGCACCCCTATGTTTATAGCAGCTACTATAAGTAGCCAAGATGCTACTTATATGGAAACATATGGAAATGTAGCCAAGATATGGAAACAACCTAATTGTGCATTGACAGATGAATGGATAAAGGAGATGTGATTATACTCTCTCTCTCTCTCTCTCTCTCTCTCACACACACACACACACACACACACACCCCAGAATACTACTCAGTCATAAAAATGAATGAAATCTTGCTTCTTGTGACAACATGAATGGAACTTGAGGACATTATGTTAAGTGAAATAAGTGATACAATGAAAGAAATATATAATTTCACTTTTATATGGGATATAAAAAAACAAAACAATCAAAACAAATTTCAAGAAGATTGGTAGTTACCAGAAGGAAAGGGAATTGGGGTTAGCAATATGGCAGAAGAAAGTCAATTGTATAGTGATGAGTGGGATATTTTGTGGTGATCCCTTTGCAGTATATACGAAGATCAAATCATTATGAGATGCCCTTGAAAATAATATAATGTTATATACCAATCTTACCTCAATTAATATATGCATTCATAAATATATATATAAATATATATGTATGCTTAATTAGCATTTAGATATGCAATTGCTTCCAAGTATATCATAAAAATAATCGCTTTAAGTAAGCAGATGGAGTAGGTTAAAGTAACAATTTAAATTAAAGGCTAAAATCTAAAAAGCGAGAAAAGAAGAAGGGAGCTTTCTGTGTTAAGAAGCCGATATAACATAAGACACAATAGATAATTGAAATCAGGTAAAATACATAATGTATAGTCTAAATTAGACTTTACTGAGCACAGCTTTCTAAAACCACAATTCTAAAAAATGCTTAAACATTTATTAACTAAATATGCTTTTTTCCAAGGTCTATGTTAAACAGTAGCCAAGGTATGAAAGTAGATGGTTATACCTACCTCATTACAAAACATGGTCCCAATGCCAGCTACAGGCATTGTATTGTGCTGAAATAGCATTCATCACTGCCATCTAAACACAGGAAAAGAACAATTAGGTTCACAGGTTGATGGGATTTTGATCCCTTATGCACTCCCACCGTGCTTCACCCTCACTGAACTACACGCTTAACTTTTCCTTTCTATGATACACAACAGAAGAGAACAAAGCAACCTTCTGCTTCTCCTAATTCCATTTTCTGTTTTATGACAACTCATATTTAGGAACATTCCTAATTCTTCAGAAATTCTGAAGAAAAATCTTAAATTCTAAACTACATACACACACACACGTATACACACATATATATACATATATATGTTAATGTATACACTTACATAACAGCGCATGTTAATTGTAGAGGAATTTCTGTTTCAAAGTTTGCTTAATGGGCCCCAAATAGCCATTGCATCTTAGGAAGAAACTGGGTTATTAGATTGTCAATCTTCAGTCACTGATGTATGAATAGGTCAACTCTACCTATAAAGAAATCATAAGACTGTATCTTGTTATTGACTTGGAAAAAACCTGTCTTTCTTCCTGGAATATCTGAGTGGAAATATTTCCCCAGAGAGAGAAAAAAGTAAGTTTATTTCAGAGGCAATTCAGAAAGGATTCTCCTTGGGAAACAGAGGAAACAAGAGCTGCTATTAGCAGAGGTGATATGGAAATGCTAATGAAAATGCAAATCCTGGTTCTTGGACTGCTCACCTAAAATTATTTGAAGTGCTTGTTAAAAGTTCAGTTTCCTGACCTTTAGCATGAGAAACTCTGAAGTTTCCTCCAGGAATCTGAAATTTTACTACATCTTCTAGTTGATTTTTATATTCACCAAAGTTAGAGAACCCGTGTACTTTATGTAAGGATCAACTTAATGGAAGCAATCAGGAACAAAAATTCCCACGTAAGTTATCTCTGTAGAGAAGAGTCACTGGCATTAGCTAGGGAGAACAGATACAACCATGATAGAGCCCAAAGGGACATAAGTCTAAAAAAGAGTCTTCATGTTAGAGCAATGAGAATAAAACCATATTTTATTCTCCCTGAGGTGTTTTTTTTTTTGTTTTTTTTTTGTTTTTTTTTTGGTAGATAAACTATACCTCCGTAAACTCTGCTTAGTGTGATGTTTCCCAAATTTTGGGGTCAGAACTTAAGCCAATTAAAGTATGGACTACTTAATCAATTACACAGATATAACCAATGCATGTCATTGAGGCTCATTCCTTTACAGTCCTCTACAAAAGCCGATAATATACACATCATAATCTTTCTACTCCTCCCTGCCTCACCTGGTGGACAAGAACTTAACAATCACTGGAGCTATATGCTTTGTTATAGCAGTGGGTAATTCATTCTAGAGAGAAAAAGGACATCCCTGAAAGTTCCACTTTCTCTGTTGTGATTTCATATAGACCAAGTAACTCCTTGGTTACAAATTTGTTTTCTAAATTCTCTAATATTGGGCAAGTCTGTGTAGTGACATAATGTTAAACTATTCATTGATATTGTTATTTATACATGAGTCTCCTGTGAGATTGTTTGTGTTAATTCCATTACGCTAAGCAACTTTCAACAACGAGGCAATAATTATTTTTCTAGATTTCTTATCTAGAATATTAAGTCTAATTGATGATTCAAGGAAGATACTGCTCAGGAATGAGATACACTGTTCACCTAGCATCCATAGATGACATCACTAAGTCTTTACTTTCTAAGTGTATTATCTCTTCCACTGTTCAAGAGACTGATGGGGGGCCTGGGTGGCTCAGTCTGTTAAACATCCAACTCTTGATTTGGGGTCAGGTACTGGGATTGAGCCCTGAGTCAGGCTCCCTGCTCAGTGGGAAATCTACTTGTCTCCTTTTCCCTTTGCCCCTCCCTCTGCTCGCTCAGTGTCTCTCAAATAAATAAATAAATCTTCAAAAAAAGGAATAGAGACTGGCAAAGGTTTATTTGTAAAATCTTTAACAGTACAAGATCAAATACAACGCTTTAAATTACTGTTACATGGGTTCCTGGGCTAAGGCACCACCTATAATAAAATGAACCTTTTCAGGAAGAAACAATTCCTTTTCTCTCTTACTTTCACATTAACAATGTGGTATTGCCTGTTTTCCAATATTTAAATATTTATCATAGTCTTAACTGTGTAACCTTAGAGCAATATGTATGAAGTTCTGAGATGCATTATTTTATCATAATCCTAATTACCTAGCAATAGAAAAAAAACAGTAACTGTGCTTCTCAAAGAATATGTTTCACCTATTTAGCATGGTATAATTTTTTGTGCCACCATAATGCACTTTAATATTTAGAATCTAATGGCTATTTTTAAATTTATTCATTTTTTTTTCTTCCAGTAAACAATCATTCACACAGTAAACATATTTAAGCACTCACCAGATTACCAGGCCCTGAGAACTGAGTAATGCTAGTGAGGACTTCCTTCTCTGTTAGAATTCACAAAAAGAATAATACTGACTTTAAAAAACAAAAACTAACTGCATTCATTTGTTCAAGCAAAAGCTGGAGTTGTACAAGATTTGCCCTTTTGCATCTGGCTTGTTTCAAGGAGCAAGAGGTCTTCAGGGTTAATTCATGCTCTAGCATGTTTTAGAACTTTATTTCTTTGTATAGGGAGTAATAGTCCATCGTATTCTACACTTTATCTGTCTTGTTTGTCAAGTATATACCAGGCTTAGGCCATGTTCTAGGTCTTAGACATGTTCTAAATGTTAGGGTAATATAACATCAATATTTCTATACTCTCTTCTATTTCCTCAACAAATAGTAGATTCTGATAATTTCTAGGGAAATCAAAATTTTTTTTTTGCATATGTCCATTCTCTTACATTATGTTATATTGCACTTAAATACATACAATATTTATATATTCCTTACATATATAAACACTATAGTGTGGAGTATGGACTTTATGATATTTTGCCAGTGAGGTCCCCTGAGGTGTACATTCTCATTTAGGACAATTCACTGCCCTCAAAGTTGAAGTGTGGGATATCTAACACAAAAAATACCATAGTGTCCACATGTTAAACAGAGACATTATAGGAAGGTGTCCTTATTTCTTTTAATCTTGATCCTTCCTTCTCAGGTTTGCACACCACCCATCCTCCACAAAATGCCACATTCTTCTATAAATCTCTGTGTTCCACAAATTCTACTGCTTCCCTGGGGAAAATTCAACCTTCTACTAACAATAGAAAACCTTTCCCATTGTTTCTTTTCCACACCACAGACTTGAAATTGAACTCAGGCCTTCTGTTGTATAAGTATGTATGGCCAATTCAGCTCAGATTTATAGATCACAAATGGAGCCTGGGCTTTACACTGTGAGCAGAGCTTCCTGATGGCATAGTCATTAAATAACACACCCCTCATTGGTAAACATTTTTCAGAGACCACCAAGTTTAATGTCATAGAGGCAATTACAGTGGTCCTCTAATACTATCCAAAGCATTACTGGGCTATTTCCTGCTCATCCCAAGGCTCAATACACCACAAAGTAAGTATTCTACCTTTCTGATGTTTGCTCATTTACTGAGTCATACAATGAACAAAAAAATTCACTGTGTACCGAGTACCACTGTTCTAGGCTTTGGGTATCAACGTATTTAGAGCATATTAAAGGCATAGTCATAGAAGAGATTTCTTTGGATAACAAACAAGAAGAAATGCAGGCCTCAGATCATGTCGTGGAGAATTCAAAGTTTTAAAGGCAGTGGAAGAGGCTGACCTGGGAAAGTAGGGTACAAATTGGTGAGAGGAATACCAAGAGAGTGTAGAGACACAGATACAAAGGGAAGGGATTGCTTCAACATTATTCAATGTAGGTAACAAGTCTAGCAAGTTAAGAAAAGGGTAAAGTTCATTAGATTTACTGACTTGGAGATTATTGGTGACCTGGGTGATGATTGCCTAGTGTTGTGATGGAGATGGTGGTGGATCCAGATTGAAAAAGGCTTAAGAGTAACTGAAGATAAAGTAGACACATGGAGTATAGAAAACTCATGGACAAGGCGGGCAGAGAGCAGTGGCTTTGTAGAGATAGGCTGATGAAATCAACTATTGTGCATAACAAAGGAAATTTTGCATATGTTTAATAATAAATGATGGGTGATTATATACTTTTGAGAGGAAGTGGATGTTGCCTTCACCAATGTAACTATTTTGAGTCAGGGTCTCCGTATTTATTCTACTTAGTCTATGATTAAATTGTTTTGATTTAATAATGTTCTCTGAGATTAAATATGGAGAACTATGCAAGTAAAACATATTCCATACTCTTAGAGTAGTGGTGAGACAAATCTATAAGTCCAAAGGGCTTTATATTGTATTAAATGCTGAGATGGAGAAATAGATATCACACTCTGAGAGCAGAAAAAGCATTAATTCAAATTGGGTAAGCAAAAGCTTCCCGGAAATGTTCTGTTTGAAAGACAACAAGTTTCATAGCCAGAATAGGGCAGTTCTGGGAAAAGAACAGTATGCATGAAGGCACTGAGACTTTTTAAAAAATATTATATATTCAGAAACTGGAAGCAGGTAGATGTAATTCATAAATATCTCTATATGTAGAAGAAAGAAAGAAGGGTTTCGAAGAAAGAAGACAAAACCCTGTTAATGCAGGCCTTTGTGGCATAAACTATGGAGTTTGATATGCATCTTGAAAAATCTGGGGAACCACGGAAGGATTTAAGAAGGATTTAATGAGATCATTATCATCACCATCATTATCATAGTCATCATCATTTCACTGAAAGCTAACATACTGAAGACTTAATTCTGTGCCGTGCATACTTTTTAGCATTTTTTAATGCATTATCTCATTTAATTCTCTTAAACACACACAGAAGTAAGTATGAATCGTATCCCCAGATTAATAACCTGGAAATGAGTCTATTTCTTACAAAATTGATGATTGGACATGAAGGCCAGAATCTTCACCCGTGCCAGCTATAAAAACCAGCCACCTTTAAGACACCATGCTCTCTCAAAAGGTGGCTTGTGAGGGCTTGCTTGCTTCTTTACATCACTCCTCTGTAGAAAAGTCTCTCATTTTTGTTTCTGGATCCTGGATTATATTCTTGTGCCTGAGCTCTTACGAAGACTAAAAAAGCCAGGTCTAGTTCCCGTCTTAGAAAGGCAGGATTCATAAAGAGGGATATTTTTTGATCAGAGAAGAATTCTTCAAAATATCCTGAGAGGCTACAGGATGTGTCAAATGATCTCTAAAGCCCCCCAAAGATGGTATTCAAACATTGTCGAGGGCGGATGCTCCAGGGGCCCGGAGATCCGTCAACCGCAGAGCTTTGCAAAATGGCTCCTGGCGATTTGCCAGAAGGTGTGTCTAGAGTGACTGATCGTAAACAGGAAGTAATACCTATTGGCTGTTGAACTATTGCTATGCTGTGGGTACTTGGTAACAAGCTTAAGATTGGTGGATGCATATCGCTGTCTATGCTGATTGGCTTAGCTCCCCTATATAAGCGATGGCCATATGAAATAAAGAGACCCTCTTTTTTGAAACCCAACTGGAGGGAGGGTCGTTATTATTGCTGCTGGATGGCGATAAAACATAAGATGAAATTTGGCACTATAGAAGCTTTTTTTAAAAATAGAAGAATGGAATAGTATAAAAAACATGTATTTTGAGATGTGTGGGAGATGCATGGTGGGAGATGAGTTCTGCCATGCAATAATTATGTGACCTCTAAAAATTATTGAGTCTTCAGGCTTAACTTCCTCTTCTATAAAATAGCTTAGAATGACATGTAAACTAGATGTAATGTATGGATAAGGTAGGGAGAAAACAAAGCTGATTTTTTTAAAGATTTTTTTTTTGTAATCTCTACACCCAACATGGGGCTCAAACTTACAACTCCAAAATCAAAAGTCTCATACTCTCCGACTGAGCCAACCAGGTATCCCCAGAGCTGATTTTTAAAAAACAAGTTTCTGCATTCTAAGGTTGAAGCTAAAACGTCTTAGACAAGCTTTTCATGTGAATATTTAGTTGTACAGAAGTAAGGCAAGTCTCTAGTACTATTCCTTTAAAAAGGAATATAGAGGGGCGCCTGGGTGGCTCAGTGGTTAAGCCTCTGCCTTCGGCTCAGGTCATGATCCCAGGGTCCTGGGATCGAGCCCCGCATCAGACTCTGCTTCGTGGGGAGCCTGCTTCCTCCTCTCCCTCTGCCTGCCTCTCTGCCTACTTGTGATCTCTGTCAAATAAATAAATAAAATTAAATTCAAAAGGAATATAGGGAATGATATTCATAAACATATTTGAGTCTGGACCCCAAGAATTCTGTTTAGTAAATGATGTTATTATCTTTTTTTTTTCCCTCTGAAAAGATAATTATAACTTTAAAACAAAATAAGACAAAACAAAACTTCTTACAGTGCCTTAAATTGTGTTTGTTAAATGTGACACATCAGAGGAAGATTGTTATTTTATTTGGGGGTAGAGAACAAGTAGATCTCAAGGACGTGGAGACAGAACAGGGGGAAAGCCCAGAAAGGAAGTTAGGCTTTCCTTGTCTGCTTTGTAAATCTGTTATCTTAAAGATTTGCTTCAGTCAATTCACTGCACAACCTCGTACTGAGTGTCATTGTGATTAAGGAGAAAGGATTGTGTCTACCCTCAGGGCAGAGCTAACTGGGGAAGAGGGGTTGTAGCTTGGAGCAGCTGTCACCAGACGGTTGCAAGAGCCAACTGACAAAACTACAGGAGGTACTGTGAAGGGATAGGAAACAAGCAATAGCCAGGAAGAGACAGACTGTTACTAGGATTCCTCAGAAATAACTGAGGGGGAGCTCGACCTAGATGCTCATGCATGATGGAGCCCTGGTGGACACTGGTGGTGCTCCCTGAGTCAGACTCATGGACCTTCTCTCTGCAAACACCTACCAGCTTCAGTGCACTTTGCAGCTGACTACCTGTGTTTGCTCTTCTCCGAGGACTCTTGCCCACACTTACTTATTCCCTCCATCCAGCCACAGTCCCTAACAATGACTGATCAGTGTGAGAGCACAGAGGCTCCTCTCCTCTGCCTCAAGTCTTGACAGTCCTGGGCTGTTTTTACATCATAGAGCTCCCTGAGGACTGGGGCTGAGTCTGGGATTCCACTTAAACCATAGGATTGTGTGCCTGCTTCTCCCGCTCTCTCCTGGGGGATCTTCCTTAACAAATCACTTGTACCTGAATCCTTGCTTCGGGGACGGCTTCTGGAAGGATTAATAGAAGACCTGGTTCTGCTCAGCATGATTAGATAAGTTAGATCTCATTACCTGGAGAATTTAGGCATCATGGATTTAGTTACATAAAGATGCCTAACACGCGGTTAATAATTGCTAATCTATATCTTTCATGCCTCCCCACCAACTTCCAAGTTCAGGCGGAACCTTAAATTAATCAATCCCCTGTTCTCCCTCACTAAAATGATCATAGTTTTTGGACAGACTTTATTATTTTAAGGGAACAAAAGGAGACTATCTGCAAAAGCTTTTTTTAAGTGCCACTTTTTTTAAAATAAGGAAATTTTCAAATGGAAATATTTAAATTGTATTTAAATAGATTGTAGATATGAATTATTATTTCAGAAATAGGAACTGGGAGAACTTTTCAAAATGTAAAAAAATGCAAAAACTTTAAAAGTTCCCTTTTTATGGTATTTACTATATATTAGTTGTATTTTTAATTATAATGTGGGGTGATTATGTAAACATCTAAATATGAAGTTCTTGGTATCAAGGAAAGCAAATGATGTTTGCCAAGTAAATAGACATAACAGTTTGTAAACCAGTGTATACTAAATACTAAATACATTTTCTTTTCTTCCTGCCTGCCAAATATTGACTAATTCTTTTATTAATCATATTTAAATATCACTAGGCAATAATTACAAATGTAAACCTTCTTTTTGAACCCAACTATGTAACAACTACTTCACAAAGCTGAACTTTAAAAGTAGTATCTTAATATATTCTCTCTCTTTCTTCATGTACAACTGCAAAAATATGTGAAATATAGATTCTTTGAATGATATAACTCTTAAATATTTTGGTTTGGTACTACTCATTATAATCTAATTATTGACAAAAATGAAGCTTTCATTTTCACATGATTATCATCTATCATTTTGTGTGAGCTGGTCTGTACCATAAATATTTTACTATTATCAGATCGTGATAAAACAGAGTTCTCTATTAGGAGTTTCTATCATCCCAGAAAAAATAGAAGTTACTAAAAGCTTTCAAGTTAAAAATAGAAATCACCAATGAAATTTAGTATGTGTATAATTTTTATAATGACGTTTGTCAAAACCGTAAGTATACGTTACATTTTGAAAATGGTTTTAAAAGCACATAAGGGGGTGCCTGGGTGGCTCAGTGGGTCAAGCCTCTGTCTTTGGCTCAGGTCATGATTCCAGGGTCCTGGGATGGAGCCCAACATCGGGCTCTCTGCTCAGCAGGGAGCCTGCTCCCCCCCGCCCCCCGTCTGTTGCTCTGTCTACTTGTGATCTCTCTCTGTCAAATGAATAAAGAAAATATAAAATAAATAAATAAATAAATAAAAGCACATAAGGATATGTTTGTGCTGCCCCATTTCTTAAGGATGGAGTAGGAAGCAAAGGCATCTGTATCACTATTGTGATAGTAAATACTTAGTACCATTCCCTATGATATTAAACATCGAATACTGTCTGTGGTATAAAATCTTGTTATCTCTAGCTGTGATATTAAATGCTACTGGCCAATGGTGCTACCACAAAAGTATATTTGCCGGCTTGAGCTGCAGCTCCTGCTGTTCCTAGAAATAACATTTCCTGGACTGCCAAAAGAGCACATGGCCCAATGATGGATAGGATGGGCTTAACAATTAAGCCATCTGCTTGCTTTCTGCTTTTGCCTCTGCTTTGCTACACAGCTCAAGCATGGCTGCCATTTAGAAGGACTGGACAAGGAAACGAATCTCTACCATATTTCCTAGATGATTTTAACTAATACCTTCCTAGACTGAAATAGAAATTTGCACATGGTATTTGTACATGCTAGGCCATTAATGCTTGGAAGATGTTAAAAATATTTCTAACCAAATTTATACACATAGAAAAACACTGGGCTGGGAATTCAAATAGATTCTTCTTGTAGAACAAAACCACTGAGTCACTTAGATCTGGTTCTACTAACACAATATTGTCTACCTCATGGAACCATTTCAAACCAACTGTAACAAGAAGAAATAAGATATAACTCTTTTTATTTTTTCTTCCAACTTATTTTGTAGACCAAACTATACCAAAAACAAAACAAAACAAAAACAAAAGCACAAAGAACCCTAGAAATTATATTTACTTTGTTATATTGACCTTCTAAGAGTTAGCAATACAGTGCCTAATGACTGGATTTAATATATCTCATCATGTTCTCTCATGAGGTGGAATTACTTAGTTGATTGATTATATTTTTTTCTCCTTGGGAAACATTTTTCTAGCTCATTGGCCTGTTCTCTATTTCTGAGGCAAAAGTTGGCAGCCATTGATATATTCTGGAGTATTACCTATCAATCCAATGGAATTCAGTAATTTTAGGCTATGGCTCTGTATTGATTTGGAGATTAGGGTAGAGCTACCAATTTCTCTCAGAACTTTTTCCTATTCCAAAAGAAAAATTCATACTTTAGCTTTAGTTATAGATTTGAAAACTCAAGAATATTTCAAAAATGTTTATTTACTCTAAACAGAATAACACAAGTACTTATATTACAGAGAACAAAAAAATATTCCTGTACCTCAGGTACTAGATTTTTAATATAATTAAGGGACAAATCAGTATTAAAGGTATCATTTTATAGATTAAATGCAAAAATAGAGATTCTGACTACTTATTATTGCATGATTTGGGAAAATTGAGATGTCAGCAATTTATTCATTTCAAACACAAACACTCAGTAAGCACCTACTTTGGTTTACAGTTATTTTAAGGTTGAGAATAAGTACTTCCCCACCCAAAGAACTTAGATAGAGTCAAGCAGTGGAAATGAAATTAGCATACATACAAAATGCAAGGTAGAAAAGACAAGCATGTGGGGTACCTGGGTGACTCAGTCAGTTAAGTGTCTGCCTTTGGCTTGGGTCATGATCCTGGGATCCTGGGATCCAGTCCCATGCTGGGCTCTCTGTTCAACAGGGAGTCTGCTTTTCCCTCTCCCTCTGCCTGCTCCTCCCCCTGCTTGTGCTCTCTCTCTCTTTCTGAAATAAATAAATAAATAAATAAATAAATAAATAAATAAATAAAACCTTAAAAAAAAAAGGCATGTATAAATGCCAATCAGTAATTAGCATAACATGTAGTCTATTTTATTAACTTTCTCCTATAATTCAAAAGTCACATATATGAAATTCTTTTATTTTCTGTCCCAAATATTTGTGGTGTTTCATTAGTCACTTTAGGAGAGAAAATGTATCTTGTGAAATCTCTAAAATAGTTTGAGCCCTGAAATTGAAAGCTGTGGGAAGAAAAGCGTTGTGACATACGATTATGGATAGATCATTCTCAGATTACACATCGTTTATTTTCAGTGGAGTTTTGTTACATTAGCACGGAAGATCCCAGATAAGATGGAGATAATATGTATTAATGAGGAACAGACATTTATAAAAAACATTTCGTTGTAAATGCTTTTGTATCACTTGTAAAAACATTTTTCCCCTACGCAGCTCATCGGCTATTTTTCAACGGTTGACTATCAAAAGATGTACAACACCAATCACACTTAACTCACAAATTCATGGACAAATTAAAAAATAAACAATGGAGTCAGAGAAGTCATGCACAATAGAGGGCTTGCTGCATAGTCTGTTTCTATGAAGTTTAAAATCAGGCAGGCTTCTATGATGTTAAATGTGTGGATGGAGATCCCCCTTGCAAGTGGGCAGTGACTGTAGGGACTCTAACAGCATTTTCTAGAGTCCTGGTAATATTCTATTTTCTGATATATTTATAGGGATGCATTCACATGGTGAAGATTTATTGAACTATACACTTATGATTTGTGCCATTTTCAGTTAACAGGAAGAGGGAAAGAAGCAAGCAAAAGCCAAATGTTTCAAAAAAAATTTTTTTAATAGCATTGTAGATCTTTAAAAGGAAAGCATACTAAATTTAGAGTTTTAAGGATTTTAACATGCTTATAGCAAAGTTTCATTACCTAGAGTCCTAAAAGGCAAAATGGGAAAGAAAAAATATTAAGTTTCATAGTCATAAAAATCCACAAAGCAATAAACATGTAGTCATAGATTTTGAGAAAACATACTCTGTTTTCCATAAATGCATTCAATGAACTTTCTCAAAAAATTATAAATTTGGCAAGTAATGAAACTATAAATGATAAAGACCAGATTTTTTTTAATTGTGGAGAATTATGAAGATATAATTGGACACCTTTGAGAAATTTATGAATTCTTTAAATCCTTTCAGGCTTCTACAGAAGCTAGTAAGTGCTTAAGACACTACTGAGAGTTCAGTGGGCCTGAAAATTTCTTAGTTTAGAATGAAACAATCCTACTCACAAATACTATTCACTAGAAACAAACATGAAGGTATTTATAAATATCTGAATAATTGAGTTTAATTTTGCATACCAATATTAAATGTCACATTGACTAACAGTGTTATATGAGGTAATTATTTGTTAGTAATATAGGAAAACTGAGCTATAATATAATCTTCAAAGAACAATTACAACTTATTTGTGATTATTGGTGTTAACTTCATTATTAAATTTTTTTTTTGTTTTTTAAAGCTAGAAGTGATAAAAAAAAATGATCCAACATTCTTTTTTTGTCATAGATGCGGAACCTTAGCCCCCAAAGTTCACATCAAGGTAAACACAAAATCAGATGTTTAACTCAAAGCTTCAAACAATTTGTCTAATACATTCATATGCTTCCAAAAAGAAATGTTCTAAGATACTGAAATGAATATGGGATATACCATGACTTTTTCTCTCCTTATTATTCTAACTCAAGGGACTTAAAAATTTTGGAGTTTGAGTTTGGTTTCTAAGCTCTCTGTTCAAGGAATGTCTGATTTGCCAATGGACTATGGCAAGCTAGCTCTTTGTCCACCCATCTTAGGCATGGATCTCACTGAATCACTAGTTCTCCCTAGAGCAAAGTTTGAAAACAAGTTTATTCTAGAAGTGATTTCTGGAATTCTACTATTTTAAGGCAGTAAACTAAATAGCAGTTATAATGAAACTTGTCTAAAGCAGAGTCATAAACAAGAGAAAGTGATTCATGAAATAAGGTTTGGTATCCAAGAGTATGAATTATCCCTGTGGAAAAAAATTATTTACATGAGAACCAAATACTTATCTATGAGGCAAAATGATGGCAAGGCATCTAGTTCCAGACAACTGAAACTATTTACTTATATTTTTAACTGTTACTAATTAGGCCCATCTTTTTCCTAAAAGTAGATTTCTTTCTAAGCGCCTGATGGCTTTCGGGTAGAACAAATACAGTAAGGGCACACAGCAATTACTTGTATTTGAAATTGCAACTTTTATTCCTTGAACCACACCACTGAAACTCCATATTAATCAATAATTTAAGTTTTGTTGGGAAGACACTCGTTATCTGGATAGAGATCTGCTCCATCTTTGAAGAATGACAAGCATCAAGAGTAGGTAGATTGGTATAGCTGACCCATGTTTTTGAAGTTTCATTGACAGTGTCATGTGGGTTGAACTTAAATCACTGTCATTTCAAATTGTTTGTGTCTTACTAGGGAAAGGAATATTCTTGAGTTAATTTTTTCTGCAGGAAACACACTCAGTGCAAAAAAAAAAAAAAAGAATTTTTGACATAGTTTAATGGTTTTCCTGTTTTAATTGTTTATGACTCTGAACCACGTGGGGTTTGAATCTAGTTTTCTCACCTACCTTGTATTGATCTTGGGTAAGTTATTTAGAGCTCAGTTTTCTCATCTGTAGAATGAAGAGAATAATAGCAGTCATCTCATATAATTTTTAGGAGAATTCAGTGAAATAAAACATGATGGTGCTGGGAGAATTGTAAGCTTTCAATATGTGTATACTGTTATTGTTGTTATGATTATAACTAATAAATCATCATTAATTTCTCCCAGCACAACTTCTCACTCCAGACTGACCCAGAAAAACAGCAAAGCAAAACACAATATTATTTTATCCTGCTGCACTTCTGGCACTTACCTCACTCAAATATTAATAAGGTTGATGATTTAAAGTCTTTCCATTGTTACAGAAAATGCTGTTATTATCTGGTAGAAAAATTCTAAGACTTTGCACCTTTCTTTGTATTTTTATTCTAATTAGGTTTTAGAGGATTGTTTATTGTATCTATTTGAAGGAATGTGTTTCATGCTGTGTCCTTCATTAAAAAGATTAAGTACTTGATCAATCCTTAACCTCTTAGTGTGTCTCATTAGTTTGGTAATTTATTCATCAAAAATACACTCTGAGATGCATTGGGATTGAAGTGCTGGTGTTGATCCAAGAAAGCATGCTGTGTAGTGCCATGAACCTCATCACTTAGAGTAATGTGCCTGCACAAGGAGAAGGAGGAGGTTGTGTTTATAATATGAGAAGTATAGAAATGTTTATATCATTCTGCTACCAATTCAAATGAAATCTTTTGAGATCTGCTGATCTATAAATCTTATAGATGTAAAAATGCTATAAAGCTATGGTATGTGGAAACAGATTTATAGAAATCAAAAATTCTAGTGGGAAATAACATTTATTTTTTACTGGGTTACTTATAGATTAAAGGAATATGAGATAGAATAATCCTTAAGCTAGAAGAACTTCACTAAACTGTAAACTACTTAATTTTGATATATTGAATTGCTCTTCAATTTGATATAATGGTTATAATAAATTTATGTATGATTGTACAGATGTCAAACATATTATATATATGTGTATGTATATATACAACATAAATATATGCACACATACATACACACACACACACACAAATATAAATATACCTTTAACTGATTTGCATAATTTGGATCTCTTTAACCTGCAGGACCTTATAGTCAGAAATAAATATGTATTAAATATATCACACACAAACTCACATATATACTTTTATTTAAGTTGACAACTTTGAATGTCAGTTATTTTAAATCCAAGCTTTCTTAACAATAGACCCAAGTTAAATTATTCTTTCATAACCAAATGTTATGTGGTCCTTAAAATGCTATTCAGCTCAGAAGCATTATCTTTTCAGTATGTAATTAATCTTTTCTTTTCCCATTTTAGTAGACACCTGCCCATCTGCCACTCATCGTTCTTACTGTTTAGGAAGGCTAGAGAAGTGTCTTCTCTGTGCTTCAAGCCTCACCTTGAATAAAATCTGAGAAAACCTATGGATATCCATTAACAATTAAAGAGAAAAACAGGAAGAAGAGGGAGAAGAATAGAAGGCAATGGCAAAGACAAAACAAGTGAAGAGATTGATTTTATGTAGGCTATTACAATAGGGAGACCCAAAAATTAGTATCTAAGCAGTATAGTTTTACCCTAGACTTTTATAGGGAGGAATAAAGTTAAAGGTAGAGTGACCTACACTTGAGTTGCTGTTTTGTTTTTTGTTTTTTGTTTCTTTTTTTTTCAATCATGGAAGTCTCATTCAGTTAGCTAAAATGGAAGTGTTTATCCCTGTGTCTCACTAGTTTCACAGGAGACAGTTCTCATCTCAGCTAATCACTCATGAGACAAAGAATGGGAAGAGGAGGGTCTAGGTCGGGTTCAGCAAGGTCTATGTCAGCACAGTCAGGCAAAAGGGGGAAAGGCGTGTTTGACCTGTCACAGGTACACAAGGGAGTCATTTGCAAATTGTGAAGTGGTCATGAGAAAGGTGGACAGAAGGTCCTATCTAAGGTTGGTGGTTTTTTTGAGGTAAATTTTTTTCCCATAAAACAATAAGGGAGATTCTGGATAACAAAACCTTGGGAAGATATCTTAACCATTATTCTTTTCCAGCGCTCAAATAAAGTTCACCATTAGCAAAAGGACAAGAAAAAAGAAAAAGAAAAAGCCAGATTCTTATCTAGGAGCATTACATTTTTTCCTCTATGTTAAATGTGTTAAGTTGAATACATTTCACAAGCTAAAGCTTTTTTCTACAAGTATTCTCTCAGATATGTAGATTTCTATTAATTTTTATTTGATTTTTAAATTTAAATTTTAATTTGACCTTTGGTTTCTCCTTCCTATTTTATATATATTCCATTATATCATCCTAGATTCAACAATACATTAAAAGCAACATGGTTTAGCTTCTTAACATCCTTTTCCATATGCAATCTAATTTACAATGGATATTTTTAAATTAAGCTAAATTAAACCTTCATAGACATGAAAAAACTTTATCAGTCAAATAGCCTAACACCTTCATTTGTTCAAATAAGCAACGTTAGTAGCATAGAGCTTTCCTAAATTTACACAATTAGCTAATTAGCGGTTTGTTTGTTTTTTCAATTAGCTGTTTTTATTGCTAGGACTAGAACTCAGATTGTGTGACTCATAGTCCCATTTTAGGAAGAAATGCCATGACCATTAGAACAGATTAAAACTAGAAGAGAGAGGTGTAAACACTAAAAATCTATTTATGGTTAATGGAGTTAACCATAAAATCAGCAATACTACTGAAAACATCCAAAAAAGGAAAAAAAAATACAACTAAATGTTACAGTCTATAAAAAATAGTGACAAAATAAGACCAAGCCAACAGTTTTATCATTCTTAACAGGTTAACATTAGCTTCGATTTCCTAAATGCTTGTTTTTAAAGTTCTTACTAACCAGTCTACTACTGATAATTATTCACCCAAAGTAAACCAAGGGTCTGAATCTAAGGGGAAACTGCTTCCACAGGAGTTGGAAAGCAGCTAGAGCTGATCCACTTCTCCGAACTGCTTTTGTGTACCTAATGCGGATTTATTTTGGAGTCAAATAAAGAAAGGACAAGGGTGTTACTGGCACGTCAATTTTAGCTCAAGGGCAGCTTCTGGGTAGTTTTCTAAAGCTGAGTCTGAGGCAAAGGAACTTTAATTCTTTATTTTCTTCACTTACAGGAAGTCAGTCTTATGGCAGGATTGTACCTGGTCAAAAGCAGAAAATCAAAATCAATCACAAATCCCGGCATTCTAAAGATTGTGCTCTTTATTATTGAATGTGTTATTCCTTCACTCATAGTTTTATCTAGAGGTCAAGACATTCAAGAAAAAAAAATATTGGTTAAAAAAATCAATGTATAGAGACATGAGATATCAGTATAGCTGGTAGGAAGGGAAGAGTAATTGGATCATTTGATTGTGTAGGTACTTATTTGCATATAAATGATAAGAGGATTAAACTGTTGCTTCCTTTCTTCTTAAATGAACTATAAATAAATAGCTTTCAGCTTCTCTACAACAGTGATTTATTAGAAGAAAAAAAATTGAGGTTCAATTAAGAACTTTAATCATCATACTTTTTTGTTTTCATGATCAACTATTTTGGTACAAAGAATACATTCCTGATTTTGTGCTAAACAATCTAACCAACACAGAAATTTGGTAAAAAAGAAAAAAAAAAAAATCTAGCTACCAGGGTGCCTGGGTAGCTCAGTTGGTTAAGTAACCGACTTTTGATTTCAGCTCAAGTCATGAAATCCAGCGCTCCCCCTCCCCCCGCCCTTGGCTTTAACCTGGGTGTGGAACCTACTTAAGGTTCTGCGTCTCCCTCTCCCTCTGCCCCTCCTCTCTCTATGAAAAATAAATAAATAAATAAATAAAATAACCTAGATGCCTTTTCAAAAATACTTGTTCCTGGAAAATATGAAAATTAACTACTAACATAGCTTACTTAGCAGTATGCAATTAAAGAATATTTTCTGGCTAAGCCTGCCAATCCAAAACCACTATGTCACAAATTCTGCCAATCCCAACTAGTATTCCACCTTGCAAGATTCACCCTAAAGTCATCCAAGCCAGGTCCTAAACCTCTCAAAAGTATTAAAACAAACAAACAAAAAACCCAAGGCCTTAAACATGTCTATATCCTCCTCAGAGTTCTCATTTCTGAAATACTACAAAGATAGCCCCAGGGAGTATTTACTGCATTAAGTCTAACTAACTTAGATTTTTTTGAATCAACAGGTTTTCCTGGTGAGATTTTTTGAGAGTTATCAGTCAACCCAGAGTATTATTTACCATATTTAAAATATCTGAATCTCAGTTTTTCATATGAAATTAAGTATTATGATTATTCTTTGCATAGATAACTCATATCTTTGCATATTGTAAACGATTAAAGTATTTTCAATTCAAAAATCATTGGAGTCTACCAACTTGAATTTACATATATTTTTAAGATATTATATGAGGGGAAGCCTGGGTGGCTCAGTTTGTTGAGCATCTGACTCTTGATTTCAGCTCAGGTCATGATCTCAGGGTCTTGGGATCAAGCCTTTCATGGTTTTTACACCCAGCAGGGAGTCAGTCTGAGATTCTCTCTCTCCCCCTCCTTCTGGTTGCTGCTGTTCATGCTTTCCCTATCTCTCCCTAAAATAAATAAATAAATCTTTTAAAAAATTTTTAATTAAAATATTACAAGAATTTGGCAATTCTAATAAATTCCTGGTTTATACTTTTATTAAAAAGGAGTTCAGAATATCAAATTAATTAAGATATCAGAATCAAGATCAAGAACAGTTCAAAATATAACATTATTTTCCTTTATTTTTCTCCTGGCTTTAAAAGAAATAATCCATTTGAAATAGTGATTTCTTCCATATAGAATAAATTAATGGAAAATGTTTTCCCAGTTGGAATTTTTACTATCTTGGGAAGGTGCCATATAACCAATTGAATAAAAGTCAGATGGAAACTGTAGCCCACAATGAAAGAAATTGAACTGTCCATCAGTGGTATGTTTAAGCTTTCTTCAGACAGCAGGTGTTAGGCATCTTATAGAAGGGACTCAAGAATCCATTAGAATATAAGCTCCGTAAGAATGAAGGCTCAGTCTGATTTTTCACCAGTGTATCCCAAATCTGTAAACTAATACTGGCTATTTAGCTCAAAAATTACTTAGAGAATAAATGAACAAACCAGCCAGAAGCTTAGACTAGATAATATTTAAATTTTAAGGTTCATACACAGGATAGCTCCATGAGTCTCTGCCTTGGGCCTGTGCTTTATCAAATCCTGGGCTGGCCCTCCTCTAGCCACACTCTTCCTCTCACCAGGAGGTCTCAGGTCACGGGGACAGGCTTCCAAGAGCCTGTCACACTCCCTCTGAAAGTACACTGGAGACTCCATACCCACATAAAATAGACTATAGTTCACTTCCATAAGATGCAAGGGCCTTTTCCTCCAGGGACTAATGTGCGGTCAAAAGACTTCCATGGCCAAGGAGAAGGTCTTTGTATGGTTAGGGAAGATGGCTCTTGTACTTTCAAGATGTGGTGTCTGCAGCTCTATGTGTGAAGTATAAGTTTAGGCTTGGGCAGAATGAGACAAGAAGGGGTGGGCTAGGGCTAGAGGCTAAGGATGTGGAGCTGACTCCCTAGCCACCAAGTACCTCACATAGAACTTCAAGGACTCTGAAAATACTAAATTGGACCTGACTTCCCAGGACAGTCTAAACGAATGACTATCAAAGAAGGAGATGAAACATTTTAATAGCTTATTAGCTTCATTTATCACTTTTAAGTATGTAGACATAGGGCAGGCGTATTTCCTTGAATTTTAGAGTAGGTCTATGCCTGAAACTCATCTTCTCCATCCCCCCTAAGGATGAAGAAAACAATGAAACACTAGGTGGAAACTCAGTAAGATGAGTTTAACTACTGGTAGATTTAGACAAATACTCCTAATTTCCTTTGATAAGTCTCTTTATGCCTAAGGGTAAGACCTTAAACACCACAGTGAGGGGTTCTTGAGGCAGAGCTATGAGCAGTCTTCAATCTGCTGAGTCACCCTAATAGATTGTTGAAGCTACAGATTTTCAGAAACCACCTCCACAGACCTTCATTCATTATATGTGAACGGGGTGGAAGTGAAGGATATGGAGTGTGTGCACTTTTAGCATGCATCCCCGAGGATTCCGATGCCTTTGACCTCTGGATCACATTTTGAAAAACATCATACTAGGGAAAGTAATAAATGGTGATACTTTGTTTGCTTTTATTTTGGGCCTTAGGCAAAAGGATCCATCACAAATATCCTTGGAGATAATATGTGGTCCAACTTAGCTTACCAGTGTGACATACCACATCAGAACTGGAAGCCAAGTCTTTAGCCAAAATAAAGTATGTACTTGTTTGGGAGCTCTTCTTGACTTTTGGGGGGTAGATGACCCTTATGAGTTTCCCTTTCCCCTTTACTTATTGACTGTATAAAATACTAAGAACTAGAAGGTCCATATCAGAGTACAGGATTTGGGAAGGACGAAAGAGACACAACTCTGAATGTGAAGGAGGAAATGCCAAACCCTGAGCTAATATGGTGCAACTGATATTTTCCTGGATTCCCCCCTTTGTCTTTAGTTTTGTTTGTTGTTGCTGTTATTCTTGTTGTTTTATTTAGCCTTTAGTTAGAACCACAATAACAGTGAACAACTGAGTTTAAAACTATAGGATCTGCTTGCTCCTTAAGTTTGCTATTTTTATTCTTCCACCCTCTTTTTCAAACCAAATCATTCAAGTCAGGGGTATGTTGAGGTTCCAAAAATCAGTGTGAGAGAGGCTAGGGAGGGAAATCCAAGTCTTTAGTTAGGAAAAATTGTATAAGAAAGGCTCTACCTTTTAACTTTTTCCTCTCCTGTTTTACACATACTGCTTTCTCCAATCTTATAATAACATGTAAGTTTCTACAAAAGAATACTATTTGAAAATGTAGTCAAAGTGATCAGCTTGTATCTGCCATGCTTCCTGGTCATGTTTCTGATTTCATTCCTTTGTATTTTTTCTACCTAAAAGTTTATTAGCCAGGAGTTTAATGTGTTCCCTTAGAGTTTCTGAAAATGTCCAAGTTTTATATATCCTGTTTTAGAAACAATGAAGAATACAGAACTCTCAAAATATTGGACACATGATTTTTTTTTTCCTCCAAAAATGCTTACCCTCCTCCTCCTATTTGCTGGTCTCCTCTTAGTCACATAAGACTCTCAAGTTTAGATACTGAACCTGACTTTCCTGAGATCCTGTTCCCAGTGTTAATATATTTTGCTAAATGTCTGATTTCTTGTTTTTTTTTTCTTCCCATAAAAAATAGTATCACTTGACATAGGAATGGATATTTAGATGTTCAAATATTGAATAGTTAGAGAAAGAATTAGTATAATTTGAAAGAATCTATAGAGCCATATCCTTTCTATATAACCTGCTCACAAATCTTTAAAACGTTTACCTTTCAAAGGTGTGTCCCAGTGCTTCTCATTTTCAACATTTGGACAAAAAATAAAAACTCACTACTTTTTAGGGACTTAAAAAATGTTCTCATGGTGTTTGCACGTTTTAGTTTAGCCTTTAATCTGTTTTTAGGAAATCTCGTTAATTGGTATACAAATATACAAAAATTAGCATAGCTACCAATCACAAAGATGTCATGGATTCTAACTCATGTTATATAACCCATACTTTTATTAAAGGATTGTGGACACCTTGGGAAAATAGAAAATGTACACTTAGAATTAGTAATCTGTGAATCAATTATTACCTTTTCCAAGGTCTTTTAACTACTTATCTCTAATGTCAAAAAGTTGACACTAGAATTGTCAAAAAATTCCTGCTGGGCAGACTCATATTTTAATATGAAGTACAACAGAAGTCTCACTGGTAATATGTCTGACTTAGAGAAGATTTTTATTTGGAGACAAGGTACTTGAATTGAGGATGTGAACATGAGGTGGAATTTCTTACCACGGTCCTAACGTTACTTTTGCAATAATCAAAAAATGTTCATTTATATCAGGCATGACTAACATTGAATGTAAAAATACCTATTCTGGAATCATTGGGTTAAGATACTTTTGAGTGTGGGAGGTTTGTTTGTTCAAGCCTACAGGAATATTTTAGATTCTGAAAATAATTCAAATATCACAACCTCTCTTTAACCTTTTTTAACACAGATGTTGCTGAAGTGACCCTGAAGAAAGGCACACATACTGTCAGCAACACACACAGTCTGGGCTCTTCCAAATATAACTATTTCAGCTGCATACCATTTCTGGTTCATAAGTCAAAACTCAAAGAGTCTCATTAGATCTGTGAAGCCATGTATTGTCAATGAAATAAGACTAGGCTAGGTCTACTTGCTTCAGTTCTCTGAATAAACCATCTGTTCATAACACTGTAAATAACTGACTGAAAAAAATGATATTATTAAAAACTAAATATGTCCACTTACCTCACGGACATTATTTCACTCAGAAATCTAGTGGTAAGAATAAAAAAGATCTCAAATTTTGACAAAGGGAAGTATAGTAGGAACTTGGTGTGGGTTTCCATTAATGATTGGGCTATTCTAATTTTTCTTGAAATAAAAACAATGCTCTTTGGTAAACATCCAGTGTTTCCAATAATCCTTCAAAATTACCATATGCAATTTATTCTAGGTATAATATAATTAAGGAAACAATATCACTCTGATTTCTGCATCAAAAACTAGTTTTTCTTAAGAGATGACTGCAATTCTTAAAGCTTGCTTTAAGTAGTTGAAGCTATCCATATTGAAGATTTGTTTAAAAAGGTTCCAAAGTCATTTTTTTTCCCCATCAGGATGTACTAAGAGCTTTAAGAGTCTATAAGGCAGTAAGTGGAAAAGTGCTGTAAATCATTACAATTTTAGCCCTTACATAACTAACAAATTGATATTCAGTTCACTGCTTACAATTTAATTCAAAATGTTATTCATTTTATGCGACACAATGAACAGTTTCATTTGCCTTCCTCTCTCACCCCTTTAATAATCATAAAATGTAGTTATGTTATTTTCTGTTTTCCTAAGGTCAAACCTGTAATGTCCTTCTAAGCAAAGCTTGTTAGAATCAATAGCCTCTTTAATGCTCCCAAGTCTTTTAGGAAAAAAAAAATTGTTTATAAACTAAATTATAATAAAATTCCACCCGTAAATTTATAGCTAAATAAAGGGGATTTATTTTATTAAGTATGAATTAGACTTCTAAGATGCTAACTCCCTACCATACACTCTTGGTGATTTCTTACAACAGATTTATAAATATATTTGTTTTTTAAATCAAACACCAGATCTATTTTAATGTCCTCACTTCTTTGGTCCAGCTCAGAGCCATCTTATCACTAGCGACTAGCGGTGACAGACAACTACTGGTGCTATACCACCGTGTTTACGAAAATTGTTGTCCATGCCTTAACTTTTGTTGGTGGAGAGCCACCATTGAATTTATGAAAGCATTTTGTGTTATGTGTTTTCAACAGAACACTTTTAGACCAGGCAATTATTGTATCTGCACTTCTTCCTCCCTTCATCCTGCTCTCTGTTTAATTGTCCACTGATCAGCAAGGCCTTCCTTAGCAACAAGAACGGCATCCATTTACTCCCATCTCCACCTCTACCCATCCCTTTACCTACTTTATTTTTCTCTGTATCACTTATTACCACTTAATGTATTTTCTTTTTAAATATTTTAATTTGAAGATAGTTGATAAATAATGTTCCATCAGTTTCAGGTGGAAAACAGGGATTCAACTTCTCTATACATTATATGCTATGCTCATTACAAGTGTACGCACTGTCACCGTCCAACACTACTACAATGTCATTGACTATATTCCCTATGCTGTGCCTTTTATTCCTGGGATTTATTCATTCCATAACCAGAGGCCTGTGTCTCCAAGTCCCCTTCAGCCATTTTGCCCATCCCTCCACCCTCTGCCCCTCTGACATCAATCAGTTTTTTTCTCTGTATATATTTATAGGTCTGATTAAGCTTTTTGTTTGTTTGTTTATTCATTTGTTTTACTTAGATTTCACACATGAGTGGAATCGTATTGTATTTGTCTTTCTCAATCTGACTTATTTCACGTGAGCATTATACCCTCCAGATCCATCCATATTATCACAACTAGCATGATCTTTTTTATGACTGCATAATAATTTACCCCACATCTTCCTTATCCATTGCTCTACTGATGGACACTTAAGTTGTTTTTATATCTTGGCTTTCATAAATAATGCTTCAATAAATTAGAGGTACATATATTATTTTAGTTAAAATTTCATTTCTTTGGATAAATAAAGTATTGTGTTTTGATTTTTACTTCCTTTCTCTCTTAACTATAATGAAAGCTCCATGAGAATTATCTCCAGGAATCATCTGTTTTCCATATTTGTTTATCTCCAGATTATATAACATTGTAAAGTATATACAAGGTATGCAATAAATAATGGTTGAATAAATGAATAGATAGAACCTATGATATATTTATGTTTGGATTTTGGTTTCTCAGTTAAAAAAACAACAAAAAAAAAGGAGTTAGCCACATGAAATTTACTTTTTATTTTGGAACCAGGAGATCTTATTTTAGTGAACTGATTACCACCAGCCCTCATTGGGTATATGTGATAAATCTCCCTGAAAATGACAGGGAAGCTTTGATTATAAATAGCTAAAGTGATGAAAAATGCAGATATCTAATGTTATATTGCCAGTTTTCATTCCCTGATTCAATTATGTTTAAAACAGAATGCTGCATCTGAAAGCATCAAAAGAAATAATTACAGTGCACATGCCAATGAACACTGCTGGTAGTCTGCCCAGATCCCCTTACCAGTGGGTGCACTGGTCCCCTAGTTATCGCATATGTGGCTGACAACAGACCAAATTCCTGAGAATTGTGCTTAGCCCAACAGAATCTCAGGAGACTTTTGTCCCGCTCAAATGAGCCAATAATTGGTTAGAAGGGAGTCTAAAATTTGGTCCCCACCATTGCTTCAAGGTGGACCTTTATCTGCCCTGTAATTTGGTGTCCAGAATATCCCTTACAAGATAGGACTAAAGCTAGTCTCCACTTAAAGACCACACTCTTGCTTGTTTTTTTTTTTTCTCTGCAATACCTTGCTTTTCTTGCTCCTTGTCTTCTAAGAGGAGCCCCTAAAAGATCTTTGGAACAAGAATCATGTGGAAAACCCTACTTCTGAGGAACATGACCCAGAACATCCAATCACAACATTTTTGACCAAATTTAAGTCCTTTGTATACCAGTCTAAGGTTTATATGCTCTCTTTTAAGTCCTCCTATGATTGGAATTGGTTCAAAACATATGGTGGTGTCAGATCTATAGGTTACAGATGAACAATGAGTCAAACCTGCTGTTCAATCCAGGGCAGTTAGTGTAGCACAGTATGCCAACAGAAACGAAACTTGCCCAAGGATGTCTTACAGGATGGAGGATAATATCTATCTTCCTAGTAAACTGGTGCATATAAAATTATATTGGTATTTTAATCATCAGTTTATCAGAGAATAACTTAGCTAATTATCTTTCCTTTATACAGTTTGTTTTAATGATCAATCATGTTCTTAGTACTCTAAACCAATGGAGCAGTGTCCTAAGACATTTTTTCCCTGTATCCTCTCCCTCTTTATATGCTCCAATTTTATGGCCATGTGAATAATTGGGCAAGAATCCAGGTGTGGTAAACTCTTATACATACTACTGGGCTTGGTTCTAGTGGACTCTCAAGGACAGTTGCTTTGGATTAGTTGAATTTAGATTAGTGTTGTTTGGTTTTGTTTTGTTTTGTTTTCTGCATATTAGAATCCCTTGGGGCAACTTCTCTAAATAAAAATCTCTGGGTTCCCGACTGGAATTTCAGATATAATTTTCCTAGATTGTGGCCTAAGTATTAATATATTTCTTAATTCTCTCGGATTATTCTAGTTGTACATCACATTGAGAATCACTCCTTAGGATGATTTTCCAGTCAAAACGTATGATGCCAAATTCCTACAAAACATAGATTAATCCTTTTTACTTTATTATTTTAAAAGATTTTATTTATTTATCCATTAGAGAGAAAGAGAGAGAGAGAGAGCAAGCATGGAGAGAGAGAGGGAGAGGGACAAGCAGACTCCATGCTGCCTAGCTCAGAGCCGACTCTAGGCTGGGTCTGAGATCATGACTTGAGCTGAAACCAAGCGTCAGACACATAAGCAACTGAGCCACCTGGGTGTTCCAATATTAGCCCTTTTTAGATTAGTAGAATTTTGTCCCTTAGGTCTTATCTGGCAATCTTCTACAATATGTACTTAGGGTGTTCTGTTAAATCCATTGTCCAGAATTTTCTTTTTTTTTTTTTTTTTCTTTTAAGATTTTGTTTTTAGGTACTGTCTACACTCAACATGGGGCTCAAAACTACAACCCTGAGACCAAGAGTCACATGCTCCGCCAGCTGAGCCAGACAGGCACCCCCAGAATTCCCTGTTTTTGTCTATAATAGTAGTTCTCAACCAGGGACTTTTCGCTCCCAGCAGCACATTTCACAATGTCTGGAAACATTTGTGATTATCTCAGCTGGAACAGTACTACTGGCATTTAATAAGTAGAGGCTAGAGATTCTGGTAGCATTCTATAATGCACAAGACAGGCTCCACACATGGAGCAAAGAATTATCTATCTCAAAATATCAATAGTGCCAAGATTGAGAAATCCTAGTTTACCCAAAACATTTATTTCAGAAGTTTACCTCTAAATTCAAGGTCTTTTTAAAGGTACTATAAATATCAAAGTAATGCAAATAAAAGGCAACCCACCACTGTTAAGACAGATGACACTAATCTAACAATAATTTAATTAGGCATCGATTCTTTTCATGACTTTTAAACTTCTGTGCAATGACTGATGGTACTATAAAGGGTGTGCTTTCAAAAGTCCCTTATTTGACCTAGTGAAAAACAATATTTGGATCCCTCAAACACTCTGGAGCATACTTCTACTCAGGGTCATCTGTTTGATTTGATTCAAGATAGAAAGAGTAAAAGCCACTTAAAATGAATCCTAGATAGAAAGTTACTAACATAAGACTCTTCAATGTGCCCTCAAGTAATCTTTAAAGCAGATAATATGTTCAGGTTTCAGCAGGAAATCAATCCCTTCATTATTGTCATAATGGATTTACCTTGCCTGCTATTGCCTAACCCAACTATCCTTCCCCCCAAGAGACCAGGTCTCAAATGTAAAAGTATTTTTTGTCTCCTCACACCCCTTGCTCTACTCACCCAACTCTATATATTTGTAATCTGGCTTTTAATCAACTGACTTCTACCCTACTTCCCCTCCCAACCACCAGCCCAGGAACAGGTACATGGCCCAGACTAGACCAATCTATTGTTCATTCCAGACATTGTGAATAAAGACTCATGGAGCAAAACTGGAGGTATCCGAAGTCCTCCTCCTGCGGGCCAAGTCCCACATAATCTGACAAGTTCCTGTCCCTCTTCTCAATTTCCAATTTGTGTGATTAATGGCATCTTTCCATTAAAACATATTTTTGCATTACTATGGCTCAAACTCCTAGCGGATTTTCATTTTTTTATGGAGAAAAAATTGTATGTACTATTTATATACCAGTTACCAGTTGTATGACCATAGAGAGGTTATTTACTTTCTCTATATCTCAGTTTTTTTAATCTATAAAGTCAGATAATAATAATAATAAGTAACTCATAATGCTGCTGTGGGATAGTCCATGTGAAATACTTCCACAAATTCTGGACTCAGTAAGAACTAAACAATTTTTATTATTATTATCATTATTGTATGAATAATACATGCTGTTCTATGGATTTTGAAATTGACCTTTTAAATACTTACCTTATCAATTACATTATTTTGGGAATTAATTCTCTTTCAGTTTCTAAGTAGAAAAGCATACTGTCTACAATTAGTAGTAATTTAATTCCCTTCTTCTCTTACATGTTCCTACATTTTTTTCCCTTAATATATTTTTTGAAAATTTTAAAATTCAGAACTTTTATGGATTTTCAAAATTATTTTCCTTTTGTTCTTTGTGAAATGAAAATTTAAAGTTGAAAACTTCAAGTTTTCCTTAAATTCTTTAAGCTATTAAATTTTGACTACTGGGGAGCCTGGGTACTTCAATCAGCTAAGTGTCTGACTTCAGCTAGGACCATGATCTTGGTGTCCTGGGATTGAGGACTTTTCACTCAGTGGAAAGTCTGCTTTTCCCTCCCTCTCTTCCTCTTCCCCTCCCTCACTCATGCACTCCCTTTCTCTTTCCAACAAATAAATAAAAATATTTAAAAATGTTTTTGATTACATGTGCCTGGGTGACTCAGTCAGTTAAGTGGCTACCTTTGGCTCAGGTCATGATCCCAGGATCCTGGGATTGAGTCCCACCTTGGGCTCCCTGCTCAGCAGGGAGTCTACTTTTCTCTCTCCCCCACTTGTGCTCTCACTCTCTCTCTCAAATAAATAAATGAAATCTTAGAGAAAAAAAATACTTTTTGGTAACTATTATTTATTAATTATTGTTTCTTTCCCATGCACTCTGACTGCCCTTCCAGCCTTCCAGCCCCCTCTAGAAATTATACTATGTGCATAGTCATTTCTTAGTGTGTCTAATGGGTTTGTTTTTGTTTGTTTGTTTCATTGTCCATTTCCTCCCTGTTCTCAATATTCTCCCATCCAAGTACTAACCAGGCCCAACCCTGCTTAGCTTCCGAGATCAGACGAGATCGGGCGCGTTCAGGGTGGTATGGCCGTAGACTGCTCTCAATTTTCTTAATGTATCTTCAAATCAGAAGGGTGTTGTGTAGCGTGCACTTGGATCCTTAAGATTTTATTTTGAAAATTGTGTTATCATAATGCATTCTTTCTGGTAGGTCTTTGTATTCTGTGATTGTTCCATTTTTCCTTGTATATCATGTTTTATAATAGTCAGTGGAGAGTCAGAACATTCACTACTACTCAGTGGTAATGAGGTCATACCCCAAAGGGTGTCAGTGGAGGCCATGTGGGGAGCAGTAAAAAGGGACCCCATATCTTTCAGTCTAGGTAGTAGTGTAGGTAGTAGTAGCAGTAGCTCAGTGAGAAGCCAGAACTTTCACCTCTTTCCAGTACAGGAGGGAGAAACTTCCTAACAAATACCAAAAAGGAATGTGCATTGTATCCCCACCTGGATGTAATTAGGTAGCACTCTTTCCCTGACATTCTCTGCAAGAATAAAGTAAGAGAAAGCCAAATACAATAAAATATTTTAGTAAAATGAAGAGACTAATTATACATTTCCAAAGATATCCAGGTTTTAATAGAAAATTACTGATCATACCAAGAACCAAAAAGATCTCAGAGGAAGGTATGAAACAATTATTAATATCACTATAGCTTCTGAAGACCTCAAAAGAGAAATGAGGCAATACAGTGAACAATTCTACACAAAAGTTGGACAGTTTAGATAAAATGGATCAATTCTTTGAAAGTGTAAGCGACCAGAATTCACCTAATATGCAATAGATGATTTGAATAGATCTGTAACAAGTATGGAAATTGAATTCACAAATTAAAAACTCCAGAAAAAAAAATCTTTCAGCCCAGATGGTTTCACTGGCAAATACTATCAAATGTTTAAAGAAGAAAGACGGAAAGCTTTCCCCTAAAGCACAGGAATACTACACGGGTGTCTACTTGCACTAATCTCATGCAACATAGTAATGGAAGATTTCACCAAGGCAAGAAAAGGAAACAAAAGATGTATGAATTTTAAAAATTGTTTCTATTTACATATGACATGATTGTGTATGTAGGCATTTTAAGAAACTTAATGGAAAAAAAATCCCTAGAACCAATAACTGTGTTTACCAATGTTGCAGCATACAAGATCAGCAAAGAAATCAACTATGTTATCTATATTCTAGCAATGAACACAAGAATACCAAAATTAAAATACAATGCCATTTATAAATGTCAATCTAACAAATCTAACAAAACACAGGATTTGTATGTTAAAAACTGTAAAATGTGGACAAAGTAAATGAAAGGTAATCTAAGTAAATGTAGAGATACACTATGTTTTAAGGGTTAGAAACTCAGCACAGGAAAGACCTATTCTCCACAATTGATATAGATATTTTGCAAAATTCTTATCAAAATTCATTCAATATTTTTGGGAGACATGAATAAGATTATTCTAAAATGCATGTAGATAGGGAAATGAACTAGGATAGCTAGAACAATTTTGAAAAATAATAATAAAAGGTTGAATTTATCTAATTTCAAAACTTATTATATAACTACAGTATTTAAAACTGTAATAAATTCTGTAAAAATAGACACAAATTAGTAGAATGGAATAGACAACTCAGAATTAAGACACAAAAACCTGCCAAATTTATTTTTAATAAAAGTGCAAAATTAATTCAATAGAGGGAAGATAGCGTTTTCAACAAATAGTATTGAGGCATTTGGACTTCTTTAGACAAAAAACAAAACCAGAAACAAAAACCAACCACAAAAATTAAACCTTTACCTCACACAAAACTAATTCAAAATGTAACTCGTAAAACTTTAAAACTTGTAGAGAGAACCTAAGGGAAAATCATTGAAATCTAAGTGTAGGCAAAGAATTCTCAGACTTGACACCAAAAGCATGATCCATAAAAGGAAGAATTGATAAACTGAACTTCATCACCATTGAAACCTTTAGTTCTACAAAAGACCCTGTAAAGAGGAAAACAAGACAAGCTACAGAGTGGGAGAAAAATATCTGCAAGCCACATATCCAAAGCAGAACTAGTATCTAGATTACATAAAGTACTGTCAATGCAACATTAAAAATAAATAAATAATTCGATTATGTAAAGGACAGAATACATGAAAGGAGACATTTCACTGAAGAAGGTATACAGATGGCAAATAAGCACATGAAAAGATGTTTGGCATCATTAGCCATTGGAGAAATGCAAATTAAACCACCTTGAGATATAACTACACACCTAACAGAACAGTTAAAATAAACAACAGTGATACCACCAAATGCTGGCAAAGGGTGCAGAGGATGTGTATCACTCATACATTACTTGGGGTGATATAGAGTGGGACCAGTCACTCTAAAAAACAGTTTAGCAGTTTGCTTAAAAATTAAGCATGCAACTATCATATGAGCCAGCAATTATGCTCCTGGGCATTTATCTCAGAAGAAAGAAAATTTATGTTAATGCCACAACCTAGATAAATCCCCCCATATATATATATATATAGTGAAAGAAGCCATGCCAAAATGTATCTCACCCTGTAAAATTCCATTTGTTTAACACTTTGAATATAACTTATAGAGGTGGAGAACAGATTAGTAATTGCCAAGAGTTGAATCTAGATGGTAGTTGTGGCTATAAATGGGCAACAAGAGGGATCATTGTAGTGATGGCAATGTGTACCCTAACTGCATCAATGCCAGTATCTGGTTGTGATGTTACACTAACGTTTTGCAAGGTATTACCATCGTAGGTAAAACTAGGTAAAGCATGAATGATGTAATGTATCTCTGTCTTATTTCCTACAACTGGATGTAAACCTACAGTTATCTCAAAATAAAAAATTTAACAAAAAATCTGAATTAGAAATGATAATGAAAGTGATAATTTTTCTAAAATTAAGACTCAATGTTAGATAAAATGTATTTATTGTTCAAGTCAGGATTAGTGACTTGGAAAAAACAAGTGACAGGACAGGACAGTGACAGGAAAAAATTCATATATTGTCTAAAAAGTCCTATCCAGTGAGTATTACCAGAAGCAATTTACTTGTAATAATCTAAACTCATATCATATTGCCTACCAATAGATTTTGCTAATTTGGTTACAATAAGAAATTCTTTACTACACATTCTTTCAATAATCGCCATCCATGCAAAGATTACATATTATTTATACCTAATGAGAGAGGAGAGAATCTCCGTCCCATATTTTTAAGTATCCCTCCTCTTTTCTTATCCTATAAATTTAACTACTTCAGTGATAATTAACAAAACTAATGAATTATAACTAATTTTTAGCAGCAACGAATAAAAATCTATAGCATTCCTATGGTTTGCAAAAACACATTGCTAACAACTTAGTGACTAAAAATGCCTGGTGCTCCATGAGTGTAGAAGACTAAAATAAATACTAACCCAGTAATGGAGAGTCATCGGAAACAGCTGGATTTCTAAGGAAGTATGTCTAAAAAGAAAATGGTGCAAACACATAGTTAAGATATCAAAAAGGACTGGTGGGGAATATCAAGTAGACAAAATGCAGAAATAACCCTTTCACATGTTCCAAAAAAGTAAAATTAATTTTTTTTTTGTTTCAAAGCAGTTTTCACTAAGGGAACAAAAATTACCATTTTGACAGAAAGCATTCACATAAAGGAATATTATAGACATCTGCACAAGGCAAAGAAAATGAAAATGCTTTGTTACAACAAGAATTTATTCTTTTGTCATCACATAAATAATCTTTGTCAAAAAATTATTATGGAAGCATTAAACCAAATGTATATTTAAATATGGCTGTTTTATGGATGAAAATGACATAGTTTTTTTCTGATAAAGCATATAAACAGAAAACACTAATCATATTGAACATTAAGTAGAGAGTCATATCCTCACACACATTTGTAACAAATATTCTCATTATGATTGTTTAAATCCTTTTCAGTGATCAGCATATCACTTGCAAATCACTTAAGTTTCCTTCATCATCCCCTCTCTAGAGCCTCTATTCCACAATTTTGTCATGGGATGGTGTTTTAAATCTTTCTAGTGGGACGAACTAACAAGAAAAATTAGGAACTTTTTATAATGGTGCATTATTCTCTTATTTTTGTAAAGGTTTATTTTATTTGAGTAACTCAAATATGATAAAACTATTTAAAATTTTTGCCATTTCCAAATTTTTTTCACATTCTTTTTTACCTTTGGTTTTTAAATAAGTCAGCATCTGGCCTTCAAAACTCAAGCTTTTGCATATATATTTGTAAACTACCGTACTGTAATAACGATGTGTAGTGACAAATGGTAGCTACACTTGTGGTCAGAACCCATAACATAGAAAGTTGTCGAATCTCTATGCTGTACACCTGAAACAAATGTAACATTGTTTGTCAACTATACTTCTGGAAAAAAAAAAATTTAAATAACAAATAAATACCATTACATTGTACTGAACCATCTCTAAGCACAAGTACATAAATCTAATTTATGACTTCTATGAAAATGTACTCAAAATAGCTAGAAATATATTAAGGGCTTAATGTTTAATCAGAAAAGGATGTTCTTTTCCAAGTTATCCATTCACATAAATTGACTAAGATACACTTATTTCAACCATAATAATGAAAAGTTCTTTTATTTTTGTCCATGTTTTAACCAATGAAATACTTTGTATGCCCCTAATTCGAACCCTGCCTTGTATTTGAAGAACAGCCATGGTCTCATCACCTTTAAACCTGGTCCCAATAAACACCCATTTTCAGTTTCCTCTCAAGCACATTAGATTAGGCTCTCAGCAGGGGAATACAGCATCACTTGTCGGCTAGTTCATACCAACTCTTACCAAATCCTTCACCCAGCTGTACTATGTATGCAGACTGTACTTTAATGGGCGAAATGATATCAACAATAAGGTGAAATGCCATCTATGAAATACAATCATTGTATTCAATGGCCAGAAGACAAAGCTCCAAGTGGAAGTCGAAAGCTGGGCTATTATCTGTGCTTCTTAAAATGCTGAACAATAACTAGGTTTTCCTACTGAAAGATAAACCCAGAACTGAAATTCACTCTTTCTATAGAAAATGTTCAAAGAACAAAGCTTGTACACACAGGGAGAAATTGAGCCTGATTATATCCTCCAAAATAAAAGGGGAAAAGAGATTCCAAATCCTGCACAAAGAAAGCATGTGCTCCGATAAGTATATAACTGCTGGCAGTACAGTTCAATCAACCATTCTTGCTAAGATGTATGTGTGACTTCTGAGAAACAGGGTACTTTTCTAACAAAGATTAAGTTGCTTCCACCATGAGTGGTAGCAGCTAGTCATATCCTGATGTGTCATAAAGGACAGACAGGAAGTAGGTCCAATACAAAAGAAGGAAGAAAAAAAAAAACAAAAAAGGAAGCACTGATGATCAAACAGCTAGTTGTTCTCAGCAGTGATTTTTTTCCTTTAAATCCCCTTTTACAACTAAGCACTAGGATGTCTTCTAACAATGCACTACAAAAACACTGCAGAAAATTGTTTACCTTGAAACAACAAAAAAAGATCATTCATTTCAAAGCAAAACTGCAGTGCACAGCATTCTGCAACAAGACTCAAATAACCATGTAAGCATTAAGGAAGGATTCCTTTGCACAATAGAAAAAAAAATATTAGCTAGGGATTTCTACTTTTGGCCTACTATGTTTAAGCGTGTATTCTAAAGGTATGAGTGGAAGAAAAATTAAAAAGCAGAGACTAGCAATATTTGACAAGAGCTAAATTCTTTAATCCAGTTCCTGTAAGATCCCATTTAGATTTCCACATGAGACATAAACAGCCTTGGAAATGGTTTTCAAAAATCATTAGGTCTACAAAATTTATGTACAGCTTGCAAACTTTCCATTGACCAAGTCCACATGTATCAATCCACATTTACCTCTTTTGTCCTGTCTAACCAGCTCTAAAGTCTATAATTTTATATATAGTTAAAAAAATATTCATATACAGTTTACATGCCAGTAGACAATAAATTAAAACTGTTTTATTATTTCAGCATACATAAAATATGGCCTGTAAATGTATGTATCCGTACATATGAAGGTGTACATGTATACATGCACTAATGTATCAGAATTTAGTACTCAAATGCTGTATAAAATATGACATCTATATGTACATATATACATACACATACATATATAAATACATATATATACATATATAAAGTGTCCATAGACATGTTATATATATGTTATATATATAGTTTATAATTTATATAAACTATATATGTTTATAGTTTGCATATTGCTATATATATCTAGTTTGTGTGCATACTCTTTTTATACATATACATGAGGATGTGTGTATATATGTATATAGATACAGAGAAGATAGAGAGACAGAATGTGTTTATTTCTTTATTTGGTAAGATGCCCATCAACCTTCTCTACAGACAATCATCCTAACCAACATAAACATTTAAATTTTCAAGTGGTGACTTGCAGCTGTAGATATTTATTCCCTTGCTTCCTAACTGGTTATATATTATAAGTAAATATTTGTATTATTTGTAGATGACCTCTTCCCAGAAATGAGGAAACAATATCTTCAACTAGGTTTAGTAATTTCTGGATCAGTTTCCCTTCTTTCACTCCACTGTCAATAGATAGACTATAGCTCCATGAAAAAAGCTAAACTTTAGCCATATTGCTCTCTTCTATCTTGAGAGTTCTAAGACTCTAAATTTATACCAAAAATTGTTTGAAAGTTAAAACTTCTGTACGTGGAAAAGCAATAAAGTGAATAGAATCTCAAAGGAATTTTTAACAATTAAAAAATAATTTACTGCTAATAGATAATATAAAAGATATATTCGTTAGATTACCCAAGTACATTTAATGTATTAGAATATTAATTTTGATACGGATAATGAAGACCACTGTCAACCGAGTGGACAACTCTGGATTAAGGGGGGGGAATCCTTTAAAGTGTATATTATAGGGGCGCCTGGGTGGCTCAGAGGGTTAAAGCCTCTGCCTTCGGCTCAGGTCATGATCCCAGGGTCCTGGGATTGAGCCCTGCATCGGGCTCTCTGCTCAGCAAGGAGCCTGCTTCCCTTCCTCTCTCTCTCTGCCTGCCTCTCTGCCTACTTGTGATCTCTCTCTGTAGAATAAATAAATAAAATTTTTAAAAAAAATGTAAAAAAAAGGTATATTATATATGTTTTAAAATTACCAAGAATACATAAAGGTACACATTCTGATAACATAAAACATCTAGAATTTGAGGACTGACTTACCTTGGGTCAAGTATTCTAAACACTTGAACTGCATTAACTTATTTAATTTTCATAACAGCTTTGTGAGATGGATACTATGTTTAAATCTGTTTCAGAATATCTCAGTATAGATATACCTACCTATATCTCAGTATAGATATACCTACCAAATCCAGACATATTTTCCTGGATTACAGATTAATCACCCTTACTAAAGTAATAACATACACACTTAACCCCTCTTGTTCCTGAAATTTCAGTAAACATACTAGCTAAGGGGTAGATGCTATATATAACCGTCCATCTAAATATGGTAGCTGCCTCTGAATTCAGCCTGGACAAATTTAGAGTGAACAATCTAACTAGTTTGGACATACATACATGTCTATAAAAATATCAGTGTAGTCAAAACAATAAACACCCCTCACCTCCAAAACTGTCTCATGTCCCTTAGAGTTTATGCCTCCCACTGCTTCATGCCCACCCATGCACAGCCAACTACTTATTTGTTATTTGCTCTCTATCACAATTC
Organism: Mustela erminea; assembly: GCF_009829155.1. NCBI lineage: Eukaryota > Metazoa > Chordata > Mammalia > Carnivora > Mustelidae > Mustela > Mustela erminea. The sequence goes on from NC_045626.1 coordinate 42,424,383, forward strand.
CACCAGTCTTTTTAATTTTTGATATTCGCATAAACAGGTAGTGATGTCTCATTATGGTTTCACTTTGCATTTCCCAAATAACAAAGGATGTTGAACATCACTTCATATGTATACATGCTATTTAGGTATCTTCAAAGTGTCCAGTAAAAGCTCTTTTCTACTTTTAATTGGGTTGTTCATTTTCTTATTTTTGAGTTTTTTATATATTATTGCATAGACATATTTTATATATATTCACATATATACATACATATACACACACATATATATGTGAATATATATACATATACATGTATATATGTATATATTCATGTATATTCATATATACATATATACTTATACATATACTTGATCTTAGCCAAAAGGCCGAGAAGCGATATATATACGTATACATATATACACATATATACGTATATGTGTATATGTATATTCATGTATATATTCATATATATGTATATACATATATATGAATATATACATGAATATACATATATATGTATATACATATATATGAATATATACGTGCTTAGTCTGCTTGGGCAGCTATAACAAAATACCATAGACTGGATGGCTAAAATAGAAATTTATTTCTCATGGTTCTGGAGGTGGGAAGTCCAAGTTCAAGAATCTGGAGAGGTGCCATTCCTAGTGAGCGTTCTCTTTCTGACTTGCATATGGTCACCTTCTTGGGGAGTCCTTACAAGGCCTTGCTTGTGCAGTGAGAGAGCTTTCTCTTCCTCTTCTACACAACCAATAATCCTATCTTGTGGGCCCCTCCCCACCATGACCTAATCTAACTCTAATTTCCTCCCAAAGTCTCTACCTCCAAATACAATCACACTGGGGCTTACGGCCTCAACATATGAATTTGGGAGGACACAAACATTTAGTCCCTAACAACTTGTACCCAGAACTTTACATATTCTGGATGCAAGGCTTTTTCAGGTAGATATTTATTCCATGGCTACTAGTCTTCTCTTCACTTATCAGAGTCTGAGTAGAAGTTATTAAAGTTGAAGTAGTCCAATTTCTACATTTTTTTAATTATCTTTTTTTTTTTTTTTTTTGGTCATGTGTAAGAAATCTTTGCCTAGCTAAAAATCTCAGAAGTTTTCTCCTGACCCATTACATGGACTATTGATCTGGTTAGGACTTTCATTTCTCTCAGTACCGAGTTTTCAGTTTTCAGTGTGCAATCTTAAACAATCATTTCATGGTTTTTGTTACTATTATCTAGGATAATGTGTTTTATTTCAATGTTCAGTTGTTTGTAGTTACATGAATATAATCAGTTTTTTGTCCATTGGTCTTGTATACTGCAACCTTCCCAAAGTCACCTCAGAGTGCTAGTAATATTTTATAGATTCCATATGCTTTTTCTTATAAATAATCATTTTCAGAGTATAAACAGACAGGTTTACATTTTTATTTCCAATCTGAATGACACTTAGTTATGTTAACTGCTTTATTACACTGACTGGAAGCTCCAGTACAATTTTGACACCAAATGGAGACAGAAACCTATATGCCTTTTTCCTAATCTTAGGAGGAAAACAATTAATGTTTCCTTATTTAATTTGATGTCACCTGTAGGGGTTTTTTTTGGACTCTAGTTATAAGGTTGAGAAACCTTCCTTCTTAGTTAGCTAAAACATTTCTTTTAAATCATGAAAAGCATTTTCCTTTATTTTTATTTTATTTTGTTTTAAAATGATTTTGCTACACTGTTGAGGTGATTGTGTTGCTTTTCTCTTTTGTTAGTATAATACTTACAATATAACATACATTGATTTATTTTCAAGTGTAAACCTATCATACCTGAGTAAACTCCACTTGATCATGATATATTATCAATTTTACATATGGTGAATTCTATAGCTAAAATTTTAGCAAGTGTTTTTTGTATTTATATACATGAGGAATATTGATCTATACATTTTCTTTCTCTCATTTACACTAAAATGAAATAAATACAGTTTTATCTCTATTTCATTTTGCTATGAAATTAATACAGTTTTCCTGAAATGAGTTACATTGCTTCTTCTTCAATTCTGGGGGGAGGAAAGTTTGGCTAAAACTGGTCTTGTGTTTGTAAAATTGTTATGTGAACCCAAATGAACCAAAACATTTTTGCTATTTACATTTTTATTAAAGATTTTAAACTGTAAATTTCATGTCTCTTGTAGACATAGTGCTATTCAGATTACTAATTTCTTCTTGGGGGTGCTTTGAGAGTTTGACTCTTGCAAGAACTTTGTCCATTTTACAAAAAAATTGTATATGTATTAGAATAAGTTTTAAAATAATATTTTGTATTATATTTTGTAATATTTGTAGAATATATAGAATTATCACTTCTTTCATTCTTAATGCTGATAATTGATAACTTTTCTTGTTTTCCTTGATTGGTCTGGCCAGTTATCAATATTATTGATTTTTTTTAAAGAACCAAATTTTGATTTCATTGAGTTTCTCTACTTTCTGTATATGTTTTGTTTTCAGTGTCACTGAATTTCACTCTGATCTTCAATTTCATTGTATTAAATATTTTGGTTTTGTTTGCTCTTCTTTTTATTTTTTCATAAGTTAGAAGCCTAGGTCAATGAGTCAAGACCTCTCTCTCTCTCTCTCACTTTTTTTTTCCTAATAGGTGTTTATTGTTAAAATTTTCCCTCTATGTTCTATTTTACCTGTGTCACATAAATTTTGCTATGTTGTTCTTTCAATTGCATTCTGTTCATAACACTTTCCAACTTCCTTTTGATTTCTTCTTTGACCTATGCGCTATAGAGAATAGTGTTAGTGAATTTCCAAACATTTGAGGACTTTCAGAAATCTTTCAGGAGAGGAGGAAGGAGGGGTGGAGAGAATCCTAACCAGGCTCCATGAATTGGTTGATGTCACAACTCTGAGATCATAACCTAAGCCAAAATCAAGAGTCAGATGCTTAACCAACTGAGCCACCAAGGTGCCTCTGCTGTTGATTTCTAATTAAGTATTTTATGGTCAGGTAACTTACTTAGTAGATCTTAAATTTTAAAAAATTTATTGAAAATTTTCCCATACCCCAAATGTGGTCTACCTATACATATTTTCTGGCAATTTAAAGTATGTATATTCTGTGTTGTTGAGTAAAGTGCTCTATAATACCCTTCAGGTCACATTGGTTGATAGTATTCAAGTTTGTTTTCTCTTGCTTATTATCTTTTTATTTCTTTTATTGTTTATTTAGGTAAAGGTTTTAAATCTTTGGCTTTATTTGTAGATTTGTCTATTTCTTCTTGCCATTCTGTCAGTTGTTCTTCTTTGAAGTTACTACTTTGAAGTTCTATTATTTGGTGCATAAACATTTAGATGTTGATATGCTTTTATGAAATTAGTTTCTTTAACTCTGGAATAATCTTTATTCTGATGTGCAATGTCTGATATCAATATAGCTACTCCAGTGTTCATGGTTAGCATTGGGATGGTCCATATTTTTTTTTCCCTTTCCTTTCCTTTTCACCTATTTGTATTTTTTTTAAATAATTATTTTTTTTAAGATTTTATTTAGTTATTAGAGAGAGAGAGATCACAAGTAGGGAGAAAGACAAGCATAGAGAGAAAGAGAGGAGGAAGCAGGCTCCCTGCCGAGCAGAGAGCCAGATGCGGGACTTGATCCCAGGACTCTGAGATCATGACCTGAGCTGAAGGCAGAGGCTTAACCCACTGAGCCACCCAGTAGCCCATCCAAATAGCCCCAAATATCCCCACCTATTTGTATTTTTATATTTATACTGAGTTTATTGGAGGATGCATGTAGAGTTGAGTCTTGCATTTTTATCTAATCCAACAATCTCTGCCTTTTAACTAAGATGTTTAGAACATTAATATTTATTTATTTTTTCAGAACATTAACATTTAATATGATTATTGATATAATTGATTTTAAATCTGCCATTTTTTTATTTGTTTATTTTCCTATACCTATTCTCTGTTTCTCTCTTCTTTTGGATTGTATATTTTCATGATTCAATTTTATTTCATTTTTGCTCATTAGTTATGAATTTTCATGTTATTTGTTGCTGGAGGATTTATTGTATACATCTGCAAGTTAACTGAATGAATGTATGTTAAAGTGGTATCATGTTACTTCACATGCACATAACAACTTTTCATCAAAGGTGGAAAATTGTATTCTACTATTTCTTCTAACATTTTTCTGCCTCTCCTTCTTTCTCTACTGCTCCAATTATATATTATACAGTAATCTAGGACTAATTACTCTTTCACAAAAGACAAAACCCTCTTTAAGATTCTAACCAAAGCTCCCTGAGTTGTAAGAATGTCCACCCACTTCAACTGTGGGGAACAGATACTATACCCAGCTCTGCATGAGCTTGGGCTGGCATTCCCTTAGTCTTTCCATGTGGTTCTTTCTCAGCCTCAGGCATTTTCTTGATGCTTAAAAGTTAATCAGTACTCAATGAAATACTTGAGGGAACATTCCAAATCTCCAGTTTTCTCTCTATTCAGTCTCTCCTTTCCTATATTCTGACTAATGAACTTTTGGCTTCCCCGAACTCCCAGTTTAGTCCTTTCAACTCAGGGAGATGATCAGTTTCTCCCCTTGTCCTGCTGCTGTCCACCTCCTTGGCTCTGCTTCATGGCCTGGACATTTTCTCTGGGCATTTAACTGTGGAAATGACAAGTATCTCCTTCTTTGTGTCCTGTCTCTCAGGAATTCCTGGCCTTCGTTGTTTGATGTTCAAAGGCTTTAGAATGTTGTTATATGTATTTTATTCCTGTTGTTTAATTGTCTCAGGAAAGAAGATAAAGCCAGTTATTGTATTTCCATCTCTGCCAGAGCACATTTAAATACTTCTCTTTAAGTAATGGGATTACATTGGACATGCCATTTTGCATCTCTCTTTTTACTGTTATAAAATTTCTTTGAAGCTGAGTCATATCTGTTGACTTTTTTTGAGATAATTCTTGAACTATTTCTAACTCCTTTAGAAAGAGTATAAATTTATAAAAAAGCTAAGCCTTTCAATGTTCGTAGTACCTAGGAGTCGAAAAACAAAAGATATTAAAAGTAAAAGCTGTGAAAAAGTGAATGGACAAATCTTTTGTTTTAGACTACCAAAACACTTCTGAGAGTAACTGTGATCAATGAATGCACATCTTTGCAATTTCCATATTTCTTTTGCAACCATTAATTTAGCACTAAAGACATGGAATCCCTTTTCAGAACAAAAAAAGATTGGCACACCTATAATTAGGACCTAATTGAGTTATGTAGACTACAGATTGAAGAAGTAGTATGGCCTACTATTATGTACTTTGAGTTCATCTTAGTAAGCAAAGGATTTTTAAAATCATTACCACTTCTTTCTATGAATTAATAATAATAGTATGTCAGAACTGTAAAGATTAGGTCGGTCATTAAGCCACCACTTTAAGTGTGGATCATATGAGAGCAGTTACATTTCAGAAGAAACAATATCTATGTTTAAAAACACATTGTGGGGTTCCCTAGGGGCTCAGGCAGTTAAGCATCTCACTTCTGCTCAGGTTATGATCCCAGAATCCCAGGACCAAGCCCCAAACAAAGTCCATGCTCAACAAGGAGTCTGGTTCTCCCTCTGCCCCTTACCCCACTCATGTTCTCTCTCAGTGTCTCTGTCTCTCTCTCTCAAAAAAATAAATACAATATTTTAAAAAATGCCAGGTGGTGGGCATTATGGAGGGCACATATTGCATGGAGCACTGGGTGTGGTGTATAAACAATGAATTCTGTTACGCTGAAAAGAAATAAGTAAAAAAATGCATTATGCATCTATAGCATATAATAATCATAATCTTAAGAAGTCAGAATAACAGACTTTTACTTTAAAGATTTTATTTATTTATTTGACAAAGAGAGATCACAAGTAGGCAGAGAGGCAGGCAGAGAGAGAGAGAGAGAGAAAGAGGAGGAAGCAGGCCCCTCAATGAGCAGAGAGCCCAATGCAAGACTCAATCCCAGGACCCTGAGATCATGACCTGAGCTGAAGGCAGAGGTTTAACCCACTGAGCTACCCAGGTGCCCAGAATAACAGATTTTATTTGGAAAAAAATATTTATTTAGCAAATACCTATTTATTTATTACCTACCTGTTTTTTATCTACCTTAATTTGGGATGCCATAACAAAATAATGTAGATGGGGTGGCTTATAAACAATAGAAATGTAATTTCTTCGAGTTCTAAAGGGTCTAAACCCAAGATTAGTGTGGCAGAAAGGTGGAGTTCTATTAAGAGCATCCTTCTGGGATTCAAAACTGCTGATTTCTTACAGTATTGTCACATGATGGAGAGCAGAGGGGAAGAAAGCTCTTTAGTGACTCTTAAGGGCACTAATCCCATTTATTGGGCCTGTACCCGCAAGAATTTGTCTAACCTTAATCAACTCCAAAAAGCCTCACTTCTTGATGCCTCAGACCTAATGCTTTGGGGGGAGTATGATTTCAACATAAGAATCTTTTAGCGGGGGCACCTGGGTGGCTCAGTGGGTTAAGCCTCTGCCTTTGGCTCAGGTCATGGTCCCAGGGTCCTGGGATCTAGCCCCACATTGGTCTCTCTGCTCAGCAAGGAGCCTGCTTCCCCCTCTATCTCTGCCTGCTGCTCGGCCTACTTGTGATCTCTCTCTTTGTCAAATAAATAAATACAATCTTAAAAAAAAAAAAAAAGAGTCTTCCAGGACACAAACATTTAGTTCATAATTCATTCTATCTATTTATCTATCATCTATCTATCATCACCTTTCTTTTTATTCTATTCTGTTTTGTTCTATTCTATATTTTCTATCCATTTATTTTTTTGTGTTTGATGTCTGACTCCCAGGGCTTGAAGCTAATTCACATTACTTATTACCTGTGTGCCTTTATGGATTTCTCTGTGTTTCTATTTTCTCATTTAGAATATGAGAAAAATAATCATTCCTCTTTATAGAGCAAAGAAAAAAAATTGATGGAAGCCCATAACACAATGTTTGACCCTTTTTCTCAGTAAATATAAGCTATTAATTTCTGTTTCTGCTAAAAGTTTGATCTCAGTCATTTCTCATTATCTGTGATTTTTATCTCTGTAACATGTTAATTCAGAACTGAAACCCAGATTTTTTGTTTGTCTGTTTTTAATTCATTCAATCCCACTTAACAAAAGATGATTTCATGTGAACATACTTTATTAAAATCTTTACATACTAGAAAGGCATTAGATTACAGAACTACCCAGCAAACATTTTTAAAAATTGAAATATCTTTGGTCAAACTCTGTAACTATTGTACAATGCCTCTGGGAATTCTTCACGGGTAGATATTTCAAAGCAATTGCTCAGGCCCTCCTAGTCTCCTAGAGGACGGTACCCACACACAAATCCTGTTAAATTCTTAGGTATAACAGCCTTACCCTAGCCAACTCTCTTTGCCTCATATTTTTGATTAAATAGCTTTATTAGGTGTGTTTCTAAACAATTTCTGAGATGACTTCTGTAATCAGTGTTAGATTGGGTTTTATCTTGTAGAAAAGGAGGAAAAGAGAGGATAGGAAAAAAGGAGGGAAAAAAATGAGAAGACGGAAGAAAAGGAAGTCAGAAACCAGCCCATTTAGGTGTAAACAAGAACATTTTAAAGAAATATCTTCATTTAATACAATATAAATGCTGTGTCCTCTGGCAAAATGCACAGAGCTCAAAACAATCTTTTTCTCTGAATAAATAATTTTATCTGAAACTTGCTATAGGAATTGTCATCAATTAAAGTGCCCCAGATGCTGAATTTCTGCCCAATTAGCAATTGTGTGTGAGTTTACAATAGACAGAACCTGATAATGCTGCTTTTTCCTAAACAACTCATTACAAGGTAACTGGGTAAACTGACCTTTAAGGTGCTTTCCAATCCAGAGATTTTAAAAGGCTGTGGTTTCTTCATGTATACACAAACCTCACAGAAAGTTTAAGGGATTTTATTAAGTCTTATTCAAATTCATGGAAAAAGCTAAATGCTGAGTTCTGAATGGTTCCCACAAATGGATTTATATGCTAATCTTACCAGAGATGTAGCCAGTCTATATTTATTGACTTGATGGCTATTACCTACATAGACTTTTCTAAAATATTCATTACCATATTATCTAAGAAGTTCAAGCTGTAAAGGCCATTTAGGTTCAGAATTTATCTACATGTGGGTGTATTTGTCCCATTAGCTTAGGAAATGATCATCTAAAGGCTTAACATGGCTCTTGGGACTCAATGTCTCTCCTTGAATTCACCTCCCAGACATTAAAATACACAGTCACCTAGTTTCCTTGCCTTCGTTAGGATTCTACCAACACTGCAGTATTTGGGTACACTCCATCTATTTGTGTCTTTTCCCATGGCTTCTTTCACTAACTGTTCATATTTTTCTTTCTTTGTTATTTTGTGCCCTGTGGCATAGCTCAGTCAATCAATTATTGCCTTCAGGGCTGATACTACGGGATTCAAACAAAGGCCCACTAGCAACAAAGAAACAATGGCAAGAGCAAACTGTAGTCTGTGTCATCGGATCAGCTGATCAATCCACGATTGAATTGTTTTTAAATGTATGTCAATTCAAGAACAGGGCTCAGAGATATATTTGAGGCATGAAGGAGAGGGGGAGGTGTGATTCCAAAACAGTTTTCAACATAGCAGTGCAGAGCTGACCTTGCATTTAAAGCTAGAGGATGGGGGAAAGCTCTATGAAAGTGTGAACGGTATGAATAAGTGCTGTTTATAGGAAGCTGTTTTAATACTCTTGCTAAAGCTGAACAATAAAAAGACACAAAGCTCTGAAAATGCATTCCGTTCCCTGTGATTGATCCTTTTATCTTTCCAGTCCTGCCCAGATGACAAAAAGCATTTACAGGGTAAACAAGCATCCATGCCTTTATTTTCCCCAAATATGAGATATATCTTCCTTACTTAGAAATTTTTGCTATTAGAGTATTTGCTATGGTATATTTCAGCCCCTCTTCCCACCAGCACCCCTGTTTAAAAAAAAGAAAAAAAGAATTTAAAGATTTGAAGTGAAAATCTGCAATTCCTGATAGAAACCTTTTTGTTTTACTTTGTTTTGTTTGTTTTTGCAATTAATGGACTCATTCTTGGCACAAAGGTACCTGGGGGGATGCTAAAAATAAAATAGACTTTGAAGTGAAAAGGGTCTTGTTTCAAACCTAGATGATGTTCTTGAAAAAACCCTGGACAATTGCCAGATGAAAATACGTGCTCAGCTTCTATCAATTCCCATCCCACTGTCCCACCCCACTTTTAACTTTGTTATTTCTAAATTTCTCCAGGACAACCTAATTGCCTAATAGCAACACATTTTATCTTTTTTTTTAAATTTTTTATTTTTTATAAACATATATTTTTATCCCCAGGGGTACAGGTCTGTGAATCGCCAGGTCCACACACCTCACAGCACTCACCAAAGCACACACCCTCCCCAATGTCCATAACCCCACCCCCCTTCTCCCAACCCCCCTCCCCCCAGCAACCCTCAGTTTGTTTTGTGAGATTAAGAGTCACTTATGGTTTGTCTCCCTCCCAATCCTATCTTGCTTCATTGATTATTCTTCTACCCACTTAAGCCCCCATGTTGCATCACCACTTCCTCATATCAGGGAGATCATGTGATAGTTGTCTTTCTCCGCTTGACTTATTTCGCTAAGCATGATACTCTCTAGTTCCATCCACGTTGTCGCAAATGGCAAGATTTCATTTCTTTTGATGACTGCATAGTATTCCATTGTGTATATATACCACATCTTCTTGATCCATTCATCTGTTGATGGACATCTAGGTTCTTTCCATAGTTTGGCTATTGTAGACATTGCTGCTATAAACATTCGGGTGCACGTGCCCCTTTGGATCACTACGTTTGTATCTTTAGGGTAAATACCCAATAGTGCAATTGCTGGGTCATAGGGCAGTTCTATTTTCAACATTTTGAGGAACCTCCATGGTGTTTTCCAGAGTAGTTGCACCAGCTTGCATTCCCACCAACAGTGTAGGAGGGTTCCCCTTTCTCCGCATCCTCGCCAGCATCTATCATTTCCTGACTTGTTGATTTTAGCCATTCTGGCTGGTGTGAGGTGATATCTCATTGTGGTTTTGATTTGTATTTCCCTGATGCCGAGTGATATGGAGCACTTTTTCATGTGTCTGTTGGCCATCTGGATGTCTTCTTTGCAGAATTGTCTGTTCATGTCCTCTGCCCATTTCTTGATTGGATTATTTGTTCTTTGGGTGTTGAGTTTGCTAAGTTCTTTATAGATTTTGGACACTAGTCCTTTATCTGATATGTCATTTGCAAATATCTTCTCCCATTCTGTCAGTTGTCTTTTGGTTTTGTTAACTGTTTGCTTTGCTGTGCAAAAGCTTTTGATCTTGATAAAATCCCAATAGTTCATTTTTGCCCTTGCTTCCCTTGCCTTTGGCGATATTCCTAGGAAAATATTGCTGCGGCTAAGGTCGAAGAGGTTGCTGCCTGTGTTCTCCTCAAGGATTTTGATGGATTCCTTTCGCACATTGAGGTCCTTCATCCATTTTGAGTCTATTTTTGTGTGTGGTGTAAGGAAATGGTCCGATTTCATTTTTCTGCATGTGGCTGTACAATTTTCCCAACACCATTTATTGAAGAGGCTGTCTTTTTTCCATTGGACATTCTTTCCTGCTTTGTCAAAGATTAGTTGACCATAGAGTTGAGGGTCTATTTCTGGGCTCTCTATTCTGTTCCATTGATTTATGTGTCTGTTTTTGTGCCAGTACCATGCTGTCTTGATGATGACAGCTTTGCACTAAAGCTTGAAGTCCAGAATTCTGATGCCACCAACTTTGACTTTCTTTTTCAATATCTCTTTGGCTATTCAAGGTCTTTTCTGGTTCCATATAAATTTTAAAATTATTTGTTCCATTTCTTTGAAAAAGATGGATGATACTTTGATAGGAATTGCATTAAATGTGTAGATTGCTTTAGGTAGCATAGACATTTTCACAATGTTTATTCTTCCAATCCAGGAGCATGGAACATTTTTCCATTTCTTTGTGTCTTCCTCAATTTCTTTAATGAGTACTTTATAGTTTTCTGAGTATAGATTCTTTGCCTCTTTGGTTAGGTTTATTCCTCGGTATCTTATGGTTTGGGGTGCAATTGTAAATGGGATTGACTCCTTAATTTCTCTTTCTTCTGTCTTGTTGTTGGTGTAGAGAAATGCAACTGATTTCTGTGCATTGATTTTATATCCTGACACTTAACTGAATTTCTGTACAAGTTCTAGCAGTTTTGGAGTGGAGTCTTTTGGGTTTTCCACATAGAGTATCATATCATCTGCGAAGAGTGATTTGACTTCTTCTTTGCCGATTTGGATGCCTTTAATTTCCTTTTGTTGTCTGATTGCTGAGGCTAGGACTTCTAGTACTATGTTGAATAGCAGTGGTGATAATGGACATCCCTGCTGTATTTGCTGACCTTAGCAGAAAAGCTTTCAGTTTTTCTCCATTGAGAATGATATTTGCGGTGGGTTTTTCATAAATGGCTTTGATAATATTGAGGTATGTGCCCTCTATCCCTACACTTTGAAAAGTTTTGATCAGGAAGGGATGCTGTACTTTGTCAAATGCTTTTTCAGCATCTATTGAGAGTATTATATGGTTCTTGTTCTTTCTTTTATTGATGTGTTGTATCACATTGATTGATTTGCGGATGTTGAACCAACCTTGCAGCCCTGGAATAAATCCCACTTGGTCGTGGTAAATAATCCTTTTAATGTACTGTTGAATCCTATTGGCTAGTATTTTGGTGAGAATTTTCTCATCTGTGTTCATCAAGGATATTGGTCTATAGCTCTCTTTTTTGATGGGATCCTTGTCTGGTTTTGGGATCAAGGTGATGCTGGCCTCATAAAATGAGTTTGGAAGTTTTCCTTCCATTTCTATTTTTTGGAACAGTTTCAGGAGAATAGGAATTATTTCTTCTTTAAATGTTTGGTAGAATTCCCCCCGGGAAGCCGTCTGGCCCTGGACTTTTGTTTGTTTGGAGATTTTTTTTTTTTTTTAAGATTTTATTTATTTATTTGACAGACAGAGATCACAAGTAGGCAGAGAGGCAGGCAGAGAGAGAGAGAGAGAGAGAGAGAGGGAAGCAGGCTTCCCGCGGAGCAGGGAGCCCAATGCGGGGCTCGATCCCAGGACCCTGAGATCATGACCCGAGCCGAAGGCAGCAGCCCAAACCACTGAGCCACCCAGGCGCCCCTGTTTGGAGATTTTTTAATGACTGTTTCAATCTGCTTACTGGTTATGGGTCTGTTCAGGCTTTCTATTTCTTCCTGGTTCAGTTGTGGTAGTTTATATGTTTCTAGGAATGCATCCATTTCTTCCAGATTGTCAAATTTGTTGGCGTAGAGTTGCTCATAGTATGTTCTTATAATAGTTTGTATTTCTTTGGTGTTAGTTGTGATCTTTCTTCTTTCATTCATGATTTTATTTATTTGGGTCCTTTCTCTTTTCTTTTTAATAAGTCTGGGCAGGGATTTTCAATTTTATTAATTCTTTCAAAGAACCAGCTCCTAGTTTTGTTGATTTGTTCTATTGTTTTTTTGGTTTCTATTTCATTGATTTCTACTCTGATCTTTATGATTTCTCTTCTCCTGCTGGGCTTAGGGTTTCTTTCTTGTTCTTTCTCCAGCTCCTTTAGGTGTAGGGTTAGGTTGTGTACCTGAGACCTTTCTTGTTTCTTGAGAAAGGCTTGTACCGCTATATATTTTCCTCTCAGGACTGCCTTTGTTGTGTCCCACAGATTTTGAACCATTGTGTTTTCATTATCATTTGTTTCCATGATTTTTTTCAATTCTTCTTTAATTTCCCGGTTGACCCATTCATTCTTTAGAAGGATGTTGTTTAGTCTCCATGTATTTGGATTCTTTCCAAACTTCCTCTTGTGGTTGAGTTCTAGCTTCAGAGCATTGTGGTCTGAAAATATGCAGGGAATGATCCCAATCTTTTGATACTGGTTGAGTCCTGATTTAGGACCGAGGATGTGATCTATTCTGCAGAATGTTCCATGTGCCCTAGAGAAGAATGTGTATTCTGTTGCTTTGGGATGAAATGTTCTGAATATATCTGTGATGTCCATCTGGTCCAGTGGCAACACATTGTATCTTAAATAGGAAAATCCACATGTAAAATGGACATTGCAGCAGGAAGTAGGCTAAAGGCTTCTGGCCCACTGGGTCACTCACTGGCTTCTTATCAAGACTCTTCTAGATGGTTCCACCCTCTTGCTTAAGGAAATTGCCCTCTGGAGTTCTTAATAACAGGCTGATGGACTACACGCAGTTTGTAAGTGACAAAAGTGAGATGGGGGAACAGGTTTGGTTAAATCCAAGGATTTTCTTGTTTCTCTTCATTGATGGTTCTCAAAGGGTAGGGCAAATTACAATCAAGGACAGGGGTTGAAAGAAAAAATGCAGACTGAAGGACCCCAACCCAGAGTTTCTACTCACTGGGTCTAGATGGGGCCTGTGAATTTGCATTTCTTAAAACCCCCCACTGGACCCTGGACCCCCTACTTCCACCCCCTCCCCACACCGGGTTGTTGACACTGCTGGTCTGCAGACCGCACTTTGAAAACCACTGCTCAACACTGTGCTGCCTTTCATTGGAAAGATATACTTGGGTTATTTTACATTTTACTACCAGTAAGATTTGTTATTCAAGAAGAAATACTTGAGAATCATTTGAAAGATGAAATACTATTTAGTGATGAGTTCAATTTTATTAAATTCTTGGTTTTTATGCATGTAGAAATCACACACTATGGGAATTAAAATAATGAATGAAATATAACCCATGTCCTCCAAGATCTCATCAGCTAGTTGAGATTACAGCCATAGACACATACTTAAATTTATCATTAACAAAGCAAACACAATGAATGCTTTAGCAGACTTTTAAAAAATGTACTCTGGGAATATGAAGTAGGAAATTCTATTTTAAAACAAGTCCTTACCTTCAACTTGCTTTACCTTTGAATCACTTCTACCCTCTTTCTCTTACTTCCAGATAAAACTAAATATATTCTGTTTACTGTGGCTGTTTCTTCACTCACGCACATATTAAAAAACAAAATTCAGCCAAGTCAATTTGATAATTTAATAGGCTTTATTCAACAACTCATGAGTTGGGCAGCATCCCATCTAGCCAGCAGAAAGGAGCTCCAAGTAACTGTCCAACCTGGAAGGCTTTTATAGGAAGAAGGGGGAAGGAATAAGGGAAGAGTGGATTACCTTACCTTCCTTTGAGGTATAGAGAGGACCTCGGCAGCAGAGGACTGCATTGGTGCAGAACGGAAAATTCCAGATGGACCAGTTAAGACACCATTCCCAGGGAAAACAGAACCTACAATTAGGTTAGGTACTGAACCTTGGTTTGGCGATGTAGGCTTAGCACAAGTGGCTCCATTTGGGGCCTGTTATTTCTTATTAACACAACTGAATCACAAAACAAGATTTCCTCATCAAACCCAGCAATAAAACTGCAGTGGGAGAATTCACCCATCACCTTCTAAATGCCAAATCCAAAGGTCTGACAATAGCCCTTGTGTTTCTGAGGCATGGGCACACTACTGATCATTCAAGCACCCTTAACTCAAGTGACCCCATCCTGTCCCTTGCTTCTCCCACTCACTCAAACCCTTAAGCTCACTTTTTCTTGTCTCAAGACCTCTTCCGTCTCCATCTAGGCTTTAGATCTGCTGTTCCTTGAGTTTTGCCACAGGCTCTTTTCTCATATCTTACAAGATTTTCTCCATCTCATAAAGGAGTGATTTTTATTAAAATGAGAGTCTGTACCTTACTCTCCTTTCAAAAAGCATCCACTGAATCCCAGTTGCCTAAAGGCAAGTAAGGCTTCTCATCATCTGGTCTGGTTAATTTTCCATGTGATCTCTTGCTTCTCTTTTACCTGTTCTCTTCTTTGTCCATCTCCATAGATCTATTATTCCACTGGCTATTTTAACTTAAGGTACACATGATTGATTGTGATTAACACATTCCATGCTTACACAAGAGGCTTCTCCTTTGCTTTTCTCTATCTTCTACTCCTGTGATACTTTCCTGCCACCTTTGTGCTTTATTCCTCCTTGACTCTTCTCATGCCAACAGACAGACGCACTAATTAATTTAACATGATCTTCCATCCCATCTTACATATGGTTAGTGCAATATAAATTAACACTTGGAGATCATGCACTTTTTTTGTATCATATTCAGAGAGCATATTTTTACCCATTTATTCATTATCATTCTTAGTTCTAATTTGTTTTGTATAGTATTAAGAACTTGAAATTTATTCATTCTTCTACATGTAATTTTACTTCATTAATTTTTTCATTAATTTTTCAAAAACCTTTTCTATTTTTCATTCATGCTTGATTGCATTGCTTAGTATTCCTAATGTAGACACATTTTTGCTAAAATACTTCAAGATTGTTACTTTCAAAAATGGACTTTTTGTGATAAAAATTTTAAAGCATTTTCACTCAGAGAATATTTATTTCACTTTCATATTTCCATAGCAATTTAGCTACATATAATAATCTATTTAAATTTTCTGTGAAATATTGAAAACAAATTAACCCCATTGTCTTCATTTTAATCTTATATTTAAGTGAAATATAGGTTTTATAGTTAACATATTATATATAATTATGTTTGATATATTACATTATATAATTTATACATAATAATTATATAATATATTATATACAACTTAAACATTTTATATATTATATTGAATTATATATATGCTATATACATATTACATATTAAAAAAATACAAGGCTTCATATACTTTATCACCTAATTATCTAGTTTTTTACTTTTCTGACATTCAAATGAATGGTATTAGTTGTATAAGTTAAGTGGCTTGCAATTTTACTCCATTTTATATTCTTAAGATCTTTATATCTGTAGATGCATTTCATTTATTTTCATTTCTGTGTAGTATTTATTGTAGGAATACTATAACATGTATTTATTTATTCTGCTATTGATAAGATCTTATTTTAAAGGGTTTTATTTTCTTTCATTTTGTTTTTAGAAATGAAGTGGCCATGAATATTCCTGAGCATGTCTTCTAGTACACATGCTGAAGTTTTCTCCAGGTTAAATGCCTAGGAAGGGTTGCTAGAATACAGTATATGCCCATGTTCAACTTTCTAAGATGATGCTAAGTTATTTATCAGGGTGGTTGCTCAAATTTTTATTTTCATTAACAGTCTTTGTTGCTATACATCCTCATCAAAAGTTTATATTTCTTGACCTTTTATTATTTGCCAATCTGATGATGAAATGTATTTTATTGTAGTTTTTCAATACCAATTTGCCAGTTTGTTTTTTTTTAACACTTTTGTGGAGGACATTCATAGATCCTCTTCTTAGAAATGCCTTTCAAAACATTTTCACCATTAGTTTATCTTTTTCTCTGCCAACATATGAATTATTTTTATATTTTCTATGCTAATCTATTGTAGACATATATATTATATACAGAACAATCTATTTTATATATATATGTGTGTGGATGTGGGTAAGTACACACAATGCAAGTATCTCCTCCAAATTTGTGAAAACTCTTAGTCTTCTGATGAATAGATGTTCTTAGTTTTTGTTTTATTTTTAAGATTTATTTATTTATTTATTTGACAGAGATCACAAGCAGGTAGTGAAGCAAGTAGAGGCGGGGGTGGGGGGGAAGCAGGCCCCCCACTGGGCAGAGAACCTGATGTGTGGCTCAATCCCAGGACCCTGAGATTATGACCTGAGCCAAAGGCAGAGGCACCCCAGAGGTTCTTAGTTTTAATGCAAGTGAAATTCTCAAACTTTTCACTTATGTTTTATGCCCCTGTACCTTGTTTAAGGAAGTCATTTCCCCACCCCAAGATTATACAGTCTCCATGTTGTCTTCTGAAACCTTTATAGTTATACATCTCACATTTAAATCTTTGGTCCTTTTGGAAATAACAATAAAATTGGAATGATATGAGGATTGATAAATCTGTCATATAAACAGTCAGTTTTATCACCACCATTCATTTAATGCTCGATCTTTCTTACAACTAATTTGCTTTGGTCTCTTTGTTAGGTATAAACTGTCCATATATGTTCAAATGTGTTCCTTAACCTTCTGCTTTCTCAGTTGGTCTGTTCTTACTTTGTTCCACTGCAAAATGTCTTATTCCTTTTAGATTTTTAGTAAGTCTGGATATTATATCCAGGTAAGTAAGTCACTTACTTTTGTTTTTGCGTTTTTTAAGGTTTTTATTTATTTATTTGAGAGAGTGAGCAAGGGAGAGATAGAAAACACACAGAAGAGGAGAGGAGGGGCAGAGGGAGAGGGAGAAGCAGACTCCCCACTGAGCAGGGAGTTGGAGGTGGGACTTGATCCCAGGACCTTGGGATCATGATCTGAGCTGAAGGTAGTCACTTAACTGGTTGAGCCACCCAGGCACCCACTTACATTTGCTTCTTTGTGAAGAGTATCTTGGCTTTACTGTAATATTTATTCTCACATACAATTTTTAGAATTTTAAACTTGATGTCAAATTTTATTAAATATTTTGTAAGATTATAATGGAATTAAAGTAAATATGTAAATCCATTTGTAAAGGATTCACAATATACTATTAAATCTCTTTCTCTATAAACATGGTACATATTTCCACTTACTAAGTCTTTATATAAGTTTTTATCTAGTAAGCATTGTATGTTTTGTGAGAACTTTATGTTGGTTATTGTCAGTAATATACATTTTTAAATCAGATAAATAAAAACATTTGCAATTAATTATGTATCTAAAATTTGGCTGCTTTTATAAATTTTAATGATTTCTCTTAAATAACTGTAGGTTTTCTACTTAGGTAATGATATAATCTGTAAACAATGAGGGTAAGTATGAGGGTTTATGCTTTTCCTTTCCAATTTACATAATTCTATTTTTTCCCTTGACTTACCATACTGATTAGACAGTATTCTTTGCTTTTTTTGTGACTATGAAGAGGATTCTAAAAATATTTTCCATTATATACAATGAGTGTATTAGATATTTGTGTATGTCCTTTATCAGATTAAGTAAAATTCCTTCTATCCATATTTGCTGATTTTTTTGAAATCCTAACTGGATGTTCACTTTTACTAAATGATGTTTTCTGCATCTTTTGAGATGGTTAAGAATCCAGAAAAAACAAAAACCAACAAACAAAAAATACCCACATATAAGGTCCATTGAATTTTGACTAAAAAAGTGAAGTCAATTAAAAAGAAAAAGAATAGTTTTTTCAACAAATGATGGTGTAAAAATTGACTATCATATGCTCTTAAAATAAATCTATACCTAGACTACATAGAAAAATTACTCAAAATAAATCATGTTCCCAAATAAAATATCTATAGCTATAAAGTTCCAGAGTTATGCAAAGACTTCTCGGGTATGACACAAAAAACACAGATTATAGAGAAAAAACATGATGAGTTGTACTTCATTGTGAAAAAGGAGTTCTGCTTTTCATTCTTTTTCTTTTTTTTTTTTTTTAAAGATTTTATTTATTTATTTGACAGAGAGAAATCACAAGTAGGCAGAGAGGCAGGCAGAGAGAGAGGAAGGGAAGCAGGCCCCCTGCTGAGCAGAGAGCCCAATGCGGGACTCAATCCCAGGACCCTGGAATCATGACCTGAGCCAAAGGCAGCGGCTTAACCCACTGAGCCACCCAGGCGTCCCGAGTTCTGCTTTTCAAAAGAAGTGTTAAGACAATTAGTACACAAGCCATAGGTGGGGCAATACTTGCAAATCATGTATTTTAAAATGTGCTAAAAGGTGCATCTACAGGGTATGTAAAGGACCCAGAAAAAGCAAGGAAGGCAAAGAAACAATTTAATTTAAAAAGAAAGGACAAAAGATCTGGCAGATAATTCACCAAAGATAATCTACTGATGGCAAGTCAGTATATAAAAAGAAGCTCAACACTACCAGTCATTAGGGAAATGTAAATTTCCATAGTGAGCCAGCACCGCACACCAAATAAAATGGCTAAGATTAAAGAAAGTGATCATACCATGTGTTGGCAAGGATGAAGAGAGAATGGATTGTTAACACATTGCTCCTGGGAGTATCAAATGTATAACCACCTTGGAAAACAGTTCGGGAGTTTATTAAGAAGTTCAGTATGCACCTATCTGACCTAACCATCCAACTACTAGACATTTATCTAAGAGAAATGAAAACATACATTCACAATAAAACTTATACTTGAAACTTCATAGCAACTTTGTTTAGAATAATAAAAAAAAGGAAACAACCAAGATATCCATCAAAAGATGAATAGATGAACAAATTATGGTATATCCATATAAGGAAATATTATTCAGCAATAAAATAGAATGAACTATTGATCCATGCAGCAATGTGGGTGGGCCTATAAATAATTGTTTTGATAGAGATAAAAAAAGATCATGTACAATATTATTCCATTTATATAAAATCCTAGAAAATGTAAACATCAATACTGATAGAAAATAGATCTATAGTTGGTTAGGAGGAAAAGAAAAGAGACATAGGAAGGGTGGGTGATGGGGCACCTAGATGGTTCGGTGGGTTAAAGCCTTTGCCTTCTGCTCAGGTCATGATCTCAAGGTCCTGGGATCAAGGCCCGCATCAGGCTGTCTGCTCAACAGGGAGCCTGTTTCCTCCTCTCTCTCTCTGCCTACTTGTGATCTCTCTCTCTGTGTCAAATAAATAAATAAAATCTTTAAAAAAAAAGAAGGGTGAGTGACATGAAGAAACTTTTGAGGGTAATGGATATGTTTACTATCTTGACCGTGATGACTTCACAGCTACATACGTATCTACAGACTTATCACATTATGCATAGTACTTTATTGTATGTCATTTATATGTACTTTATTATATGTCATTTATACCTCATTATAGGTATAACAAAAAACTACTCATTGGTAAAATACTGCATGCTTTTACCCTGAAACTGAGGTTATAGCAGGATGACTAGTCTCATGACTTCTATTCAATTTTTCACAGCTGATTATAGCCAATGGCAATAAGGGAAGAAAAGGAATTAAATGTTCTTGATGCAATTTGGTGAAAAAAAGCAGTCTTTTTATTACATGGTGCTGGCTCTACTAGACAGTAATATGGGGAAAAAATACACCTTGGCCATTATTCACACTGCACACAAACATGAATCTGAGGTTGATTAATTAATCTAATAGTTAGTTAGATTAAGAAATCAATTGGGTTAATTGATTTGAGGTAGTCCTAAAATTAAAAAGCTAAAGTACAGAGCACCTGGAAGAAAACATAGTAGAATAGCTTTGTGATCTCATTTTAGGCAAAATTTCTTAATGAAAATGAACTAAAAGTACTAACCAAAAATTTAAAAAATTTGTAAACTGTTCTTTTTAACATTAAAAAATTTTAACATTAAAAACATTAAATTAACATTAAAAACATTAACAAAAAATTTTAACATTAAAAAAATTCTGCTTCTCAAAAGAAATTTTATTTATTGATTTATTTTAAAGATTTTATTTATTTATTTGACAAAGAGAGAGACAATGAGAGAGGGAGTACAAGCGGGGGGAGTGGGAGCCTGATGCAAGGCTGGATCCCAGGACCCTGGGATCATGACCTAAGCCAAAGGCAGACACATAACGACTGAGCTACTGAGGTGTCCCCTCAACAAAAATTTTAAAAGCAAGACACAGAGTAGGAGAAAATATTCACAATGATCTGGCATCCTGAATATATAATGATTCCCATAAACCAGTAATAAAAAGATAGCCTATTTTTTTTTTAAAGTGAGCAGAGGACTTGGAAAGGCATTTCACAAAGGATGTCATATAAATAAATGACCAACAAGCACATGAAAAGATGTTCAATGTCGTTGTTCTTCACTGAATTGCAAAGTAAAACCACAGCGCCCCTTGCGCACACATTAAAATGACTAAAATTTGGAGGACTCCGTAATATCTAATGCTAGATGGGATGTGGGGTATCTAGAAAACGCCTATATTTTTGATGGAGGTGTAAAATGATACAGCCAGGTTCGGAAATCTGTTGGCACTGTGTAATACATTGCACCAACTATGAGATCTGGCCGTTCTACTCTGTGCCAGTCTTGTTTCAAGCAGAGGAAAGAAACCATGAGCAACTTGAACAAGGAAAGTTTAACAGAAATTGATTAAATATAGCAAGGAAATTAGAGACTAGACCAGTCAAGGCAATTCCAAAGAACACAAGAACAGCACGTAGAAGAAATAGCCACTACTTCTAAGGCTTAGATAAAACACCCCAAAAAGTGACACCTACCTCTCAGGAGAAGACACAGTGGGTGCTCACTGGATGGCAGAGTTGTGTGACCATTTCATGTCAGTGGAACATGGTGGAAACAGACTCCTTATGAGTCCTGAGAAAAAAGCACAACAGCATATCATTAATTTATGCATCTTATATAACTATTTTATACCCATTGAACAACTTCCTATTTTTGCTCTTCTCATCCCCTGGCAACCACCATTTTATTTTTTACTTTTATAAGTTCGCCTATTTTAGATGTCTCATATAAGTGGAATCATGCCGTATGTGTTCTTTGGTACCTGACTTCTTTCACTCAATATCATGGTTTTGTTTATTACCTTGACTGGGGTCATGGGATTACAGGCATGTGCATATGTCCAAACTCATCAAATTGTACACATTAAGTATGTGCAGAATTTTTTGTGTATCAATTATGCCTCAATAAAGTTGTATAAGAAAAAAAAATTCTGGGGAAGCTTGTTCATGGAGATATACATCACTGGAGACATTCTCTTACAAAACTTACTGTGGGTGCGGGGTGCCCTGCCAGGGTAAACTGTTGGTTTGAGCACAGCTGCTTGTCACCCAGCAGCAGTTAGGTGCTGGGGAAGCTCCACGTGCTGTTTACAAGGCAGAGGTTGGAGCACTTGTTTACACTGCAGAAACTTGCAGAGAAGCTAACTGGAACCCAAAGGCAAACCTTCCTCCTGCCATGTTTCTCTAGTGCCCTCTGTTGACAAAATTTAACCTGGTGAAATTGACGAAGAAAGATTTAATTGACCCAGATCATTTCCACAGAGCAGGCCAGATTTTCCAACGTGGAACTGAGAGGTGTTTAGTTTCTAAAGTAAAAATTTCCAAAGGAAATTAAAATATATTTATCACCAACACTTCACAAGGATGTTCATTACAACTTTGTAATAACAAAGAAAGAGAAACAACAAAAAATAACGAAATAAAAATAACAAAAATATAAGTATATATATTTTACATATATATAAAATAACAAAAAAAAAATTTGTTTTAAAAATAATAACAAAAGAAGAGAAAACATGGAAACAGCACAACATAAATGGCTTTAACACAAGATTAGTTCTATATGTTCTGGTATATTTATACAAAGGCACACAATGCAGCAATAACAAAGATGATTTCACATGACATAGGCGAATCTGAAAAATTCATTGATCCAAACGTACATAGTGTATGATTCCACTTTCATGAAATATTATAGATCAACAAAATTGATTTTGGGAGAAAGAAAGAAGAATAGTGGCTGAGTCCAGGCGGGGAACGTGAATGAGGATTAACTGGAAAGGTGCAGAGGGAACTTTTTAGTGTTATAGTAGAGTTCAATATTCTGATTAGATGTTGGTTAAATTACTGCACATTCATCAAAACCCATCAGACTGTACTCTTAACATGCATGCATTTCACTAGATATAATTTTGCAACAATTAAAAAATTATACATCTAAGGTAACCTGACTAGTTTAGATCAAATTAGCAAAATAAGATTGTAATTTAAGAAAATGCATAAAGTCTATTTTTTTCTATACTAAAATATTCTGACAGAGCTTTAGTAACATTTATTCTTAGTTTATGGTCACATCATTTCCTAAGTCACAAAATACAAGACAAATAAATTTTTTTAAGATGATCAAAAAAATTATAGTGTGGTATATACTCATACAGCTATATAGCCTGTCTTAATTACTAATTTCCAGGGGCTTTTATATCCCTAGAAACAAAGAAAATGGGTCACATATGTAAAAGATTTTTATCTCTGTTGAAAGATTTATGTTTTGGCCTTCAAACAATAGACAGTAAAAAGACCTGCTGACAAATACAAACTTTTCTAAAATAGGAAGCCAAGCAGAACATGGGCCTTCTTTTCACATTTTTTGGTTATGTGAAGCACAACAAAAGGAATCAGAAAAAACTATCCAGTTACTGTGACCTATATAACCCACTATTGCCAAGGGGAGTAAAAATGAGTTTAATCTAGTTGAAGGTATAGTCAATGAGGAGTTTTAAAAGCTGCAGTTAGCTTTGAATGATTATATAGGGTTGATCTATTAGACATAGCATCATCATAATTTTTAAAATATAATGATGTGGTCATCAGAATTACAAAACTCTCTCCAGCATAAATTTTTGGAAGAAACTTTGATACATTATGTGCGCAGTTCCATTTGTTGATGTGCAAATTGCCAAGGCAAACTTCCTGTGGAACAAACGATGAATGAAGGTCAGTTATCAGATACAAAGTAATGTAACCAAGGCAGTCAAAACAAGGAATGATCTGATTTTGCGTCCAAATAAAAGAAAGGTGGAGCGGCAAGTGTTAATATTTTCATATTTCCTATTTTCATAGAAATGCGTGACTATGATCAGCGTTTCTGTAACAACAAGCAAGAGTGTTATCAGAGTCGTGATATAGATAAATGGCTTCTCATATATCTTCTTTCTTGTAATCACAGAAGGATATGTTTCAGAAATGTTGTTATAGCTATATTTAAAGAACAAAGCAACAACTGTGTCCCAGCAGCAGACTTTTGTTCTTGTCAGAATAGAAGGTGCTAACTACAAGAGGGCTTGTGTCTGTAAGGAACAACACAAGTGATTCTATTATTACATGTACCGATTGATTATTTCTCTTGCTTTCTATACCACTGTCAATCAGGACTTAACAAAAAAACTGACACTTTCTATATTGAACCTAATACTGGAATGTGGAGTAAGTATATTAGAAAGTAGATTTTGCACAAAGAGTAAGTGAAGTCCATATTTTGATTTTCATTTCCAATAGATATTTTCAGTACATGAGTGCCTGAGTAAAAAGTTACATACATTTTGTAAATGAGAGCATGTCCCTATATTACTATAAGGGTAAATAAGAAACTTGCTTGGATTTTTTATTTTTATTAATAATAAAATATAAAATATGTATTTTTATTCTTAATAAAAATTATTTGCTCTTCTAAAGTAAACTTACATTTTCAAAGAACATTTAACACATAATGTGTCATTATACTCTATTAAAAACTTAACATCGAAAAATGCATATGTAATATTGTATATTTATATTATTTTTTAGTCTTCTCATCTTACTGCATTAGAGAAACCTGAAAGTGGTCTAAAATTCTGAATTTTCAAGTAATGTCATGAGGGAAAATAGGGTAATTTCAAATAGTATCAAAATGTTTTATTATGCTAATAAATAAAGTGAATACTTCAGAATTTATATTAATCATTTTGAGTAAACACAATTTCATACCGCATTTATTTTTTCACTTATTATTGATTCTAGTATCATTATCTTGGTATAAATTAGAAAGGAGGTATAAAATTAAATGGAAATTATTATAAGCAAGATGTTTATAAAGTTATATAGATAAAAATCTTAAAAATCATGACCAATATTTGATATTGAAACTTACTCTACTTTATGCCATGGAGACTAGGTTGACAAGACTTTAGTGATCAACCAAAGACATCACAATAAAATGGAAAATTGAATTACCTTTCTTGACTATAAGTATTCGTATCACTAATATTTCTAATACAGTAATTATTATAATCTATATTTACTTTCTGCCCTTAAGAATTATTACTTTATGAAAATGTATAATCTAAAGTTCTTTCCCTAATTATATGTTGACTACTGTATTAAACAGTGAAATGTAGGAGCACCTGGGTGACTCAGTTTCAGTTCAGGTCGTGATCTCAGAGTCATGAGATGGAACCCAGCGTCAGGCTATATGCTCAACACTGAGTCTCCTTGAGATACTCTCCCTCTCCCTCTGCCCTTCCCACTAACCCCCTTGTGCACGCGCCCATACACACTGTCTCTCAAATAGATAAATAAATAGATAAATAAATAAATAAAACTGTTAGAGATAAAAAAATTGAAATGCAGGTTAATTATGAATTATTCTTAAGTGATCTACACATTCTTTTCTAAAAGTGTTTACAAACAATCATTTCAGAATTAATACCCTTCTCAAATTTTCCAGACTTTTATGTAGTTTACTTTCCCCTGCTTCCAGAATCTTTGCTCCTTTCTATAAGATTAGTTAACAGTTTCGTCAGGAGAGAAGACCTTCCTCTGCCATTCAAGTTTCTTCTAGCTGAACTTAGAATCAAATTGACGAAAGACAGACTAACAGGAGAAAATCAAATTTAAGAGGTGTTCACATACGAAGAATCCACAAATTCATGAGATTCCAAAGACAATGAGGCAACATGAAGTTTATATGAGCTAAGGAAAGAAGTAGGGTCAGAGGATACAAAGGGAAGAAAGACCATTAGCAAGAAGGGGAAAGGAGATGTTTTCAAAAACAATGATTGACCTATCATGCAGGTAAGTTTCTTACATAAACAGAAGTCTGTTAATAGTTCTCTTCCTGGTACAGGCTCTCTTTCCAATGTAAACTTAGGCGGTTGAGAACCAAGAAGAGAGATTTTTCTGAATCTGCTGGGTTTTGATTCTTTTAACTCAATAAAGTTCATGCCAAAGTGACCCATGTTGGGCAGTCTTCCCTTGGCCCCTCCAGTTTTCATATTGTCAGATTTTAAAGATTAATTTATTTTTATCATCTCTTCCTTTCTCCAAATACTCCTAGGATTAAGAATGTGATTTTTCAGGCACCTGGGTGGCTTAGTTGGTTAAGCTTCTGCCTTTGGGCCCAGGTCATTGATTCCAAGGTTCTGGGATCAAGTCCTGCATGGGGCTCCCTACTCAGTGG
Source organism: Mustela erminea (assembly GCF_009829155.1). Classification (NCBI taxonomy): domain Eukaryota; kingdom Metazoa; phylum Chordata; class Mammalia; order Carnivora; family Mustelidae; genus Mustela; species Mustela erminea. Next base: position 42,450,547 of record NC_045626.1, read on the forward strand.
GGAGTCTGCTTCTCTTTCTGCCTCTATGCTTGGCTTCTGCTCATGCTTTCTCTCTCTTAAAGAAATAAATAAAATCTTAAAAAAAAAATAATGTGATTTTTAATTACATCTTCAAATTATATTCTTTCAGTATATTTTGATCCATTGTATCTGAGTCTGAAGACTTGAAATTATTTAAACTGTTTAAGGTTTTCTTAGAAATTGAATTTTCTCTTAAAGATACTTATTCATCCTTTGAAGGATTATTATCCTTGTGAAAAGAGATAAAACAAAATGAGTTCAGTATTTCTATGTTCTTTCTGTGATGTCTTTTCTTAACCTACATACCACATCCACACCTAAATTAATGATTTAATTCTATTAATTTCCTTTTAAGAACTGCCAAAGCTTTGATCCACAAATTTTGGTAGATTGTGTCTTTATTTTCACTCAATGAAAAATATATTCCAATTTTCTGAGTCCCTTACTTTTTGATCCATGAGATGTTAAAAGTATGTTTTTTATTTCCAAATATTTTAAAGATTTTTTTTCAGATATTTGTCTACTACTGATTTCTAGCATAATTCTGTCACAGTCAGAGAAAAATATTTGTATTTTCCTACTTCTTAACATGCCCAATGATCTTTGCTAAGATGCCAGATTGTGATACTGTGATATAATAAGAAATAATGTTCATTCCCAGTTCCAGGCATAAAGATCCTAAAATCCTTAAGATTTCCTGAGTAATGGAGGTGAGAGGAGCATCTTTTGTTATTCATAATAAGCCTCTTTCAACCACACCTAAGTTTATGTTAATAAAGTAATGAGGTGACTTTTGGAAAGGCCCTAATGTTGGGGGGTGCTGACAGTCTGAGGAATCAAGGATATGGTTAGAGAATTAGCACCCCCCACAGCTGTTTTTCCAGAGAAGGGAGAAGGGCTCCAGTTTGAGTTCATCACTAATGCCCAATGATTTAATTAATCATGTCTACATAATGCAACCTCCATAAAAACCCTCATCAAAGGGATTCAGACTGGTCTTATGCATATCTCTTCCATTTGGTTGTTCCTGGGTTGTATTCTTTACAATAATCCAGTAACTGTAAGTGAAGCGTTTCCTTGAGTCCTCTGAACCGTCCTAACAAATTTTTGAACCTGAGGAAGGGGGTTGGCTGTGAGAAACCCCAATTTATAGTTGGTCTGTTAAAAGTGCAGGTGACAATCTGGGACTTGCAACAAACATCTGAAGTTTTGGGGAAATCTTATGGGACTAAGATGTTAACCCTGCAGAGTCTGTTAACCTACAGACTAAGATGTTAACTCATTCCAGGCAGTTAAGTCAGAATTGAGTTAAATCGTAGGACACTCTGTCAGAGTCCACCAAGATCTGGAGAATTGCTTGGTATGGAAAAATTCACACATCTGGTGTCAAGAATGTGAGTAGTACAAAGGGAAAAAAAAGGTGTTTTCCTTTATAGATATTGTTAATTTTACTTTTTTGAGTCCTGATTTCTTTCACTCCTATAAGTATTCTAGAGCCTTTTTCCTGGGATACAGTTACTTGAAAGTAACTTGATGCTTTCTGGTTTTGCTCTTAAGATTCATTAATTAGGAGAAGAACAACATTTAGGCTAGGGCTAATTATGTCCCAATGTTAAAGTAAGATCTTTCTGTGTCTACTGTGTCCAATGCCCAGTGAATTATGTGGTTTTCTCCAGTGGGGGATGAGCTTTTTATAAGCACCAGATACCATTCTTTCTAACCCTTTTAGAGGGTTTTTCCTCCCCAGTCTCTGGCATTTTCTTCACAAGTATGCACTGATTAATACTCTACTGAAAACTCAAGATAGATTTTCTCTCTCTCTACAGCTCTCTCTACAGCTTTCTCCTCTCCAGCACTCTCTCCGGCAAACTCTAGCCTTGTTGGTTAGTTGGACTTTCATTTCCATCTTCTCACCTTTGGGAGTCCACTCTATGCTTGGCTTTCCTCCCTTGAACTCTTCCTCTGAAGGCAGTAAGCTGTGGTGATCACAGCGCTCAGCTCCCTTTCAGGGAACACTATTTATCATTTACTGTTTAGTGTTTTAAAAACCATTGTTTCATATATTTTGTCTTATTTTCCTTAGTTGCTTAGGGAAAAATTTCTTGTTTCTATATCTTAGTCTAAGGCAAAAATCACAAGCCACTTTTTACATTTAATATGTATTGATCTTAAATGATACTCTCCTTCTCACAAGTTTTCATCTCTATAGTGCATTTGAATGTTTAAATTCTTATGATGATATATTATTTCCTTTAAATAAAAATGTCAAAGTAGATGCAAAATATAAAATATCACCTATTTCACCAGATCTCACTTTACTACTTGGTGGAAAGCAGCCTTTTGTTTTCCTAGTTTCGACATAAGTTCTAAGCCAATTGTTTTCCCTTACCAGTTTGGATGAAATAGTTAGGAAACTCTTGAATTATATAATACAATGCTTAATTCAAGTGGGCTGATATATATATATATATATATATATATGTGTATACACACACACACACACACACACACACACTTACACATATACCTTTGCTGAAGGCATTGATTTACCTCTACTATAAGTGGATATACTCACTTGTTAGATCTGATAGTCTGTGTGAAATACCGTGGATAGCTCTAACTCCTGTATATGTTATTCATATGTTTCATTCAACATGCATAATTTGGGGGAAATTTTAATTTTCATTCTTAACAAAAGGAATTTTCTGGGGCACCTGGTTGGCTCAATTAGTTAAATAGCTGGCTCTTGAATTTGGCTCAGGTCATGATCTCAGGCTCATAAGATCGAGCCCCACATTTGGTTCCACACTCAGCAGGGAGTCTGCTTAAGATTCTCTCTCTCCTTCTGCCCCTTCCCACACTCATGCTTTCCCTCTAAAATAAATAAATATTTTAAAAATATATTTTTTAAAAAGATATTTTCTTATGCAAACTCTTTAAGCCTATCTGTGTTTGTCGTTTCATTTAGAAAAAGGATCTCCTGAAGATAATACTATTAGGCAGAAATGGACTTCTTGAATTACCCAGAAAAAAAAAAGATAAAGGTGGAATACAAAATAAAAATGTATAGAAGTGTCCCTACACATGGTTTTCAGACTGATACAGAAGCCCAAACTCATGTTTTACTTTTATAACCAGTCACCAGTAACTAACCATTTAAAAATGGTGACATTTACCGCTGGATGTGCAGCTCATATGCCAACTCATATTTTTATTTCTGAGATGTCAGTTACAGTTTTAATCTTTTCCAAAGGAATTAAAATATCAAGATTTTCATTTTCAATAACATGGCAGACTAAACATTATGTTTTTCTTTCAGAAACAATTTAAAATGGTGACTAAAAAATTCCTCTTGCGTTGGACGTATACTTCTGGCCTAGAATAATAAACGAGATTTCCACATAATTTTCATGTGGATACCTCACACGGAAGTCATAAAAATTATAAAAACCCTCCAATTAATACTCCAGAGAGTTGTGTAGTTTACTTATTCTCTAGGTACCTATGCTCTATAGATTTTGGATCTAGTTCATCTTTTACCCAGAGATGTTCTGCTAAAGGCATTTAACAGATCAGGTCTCTTCCTCTGAGAATATATCATTGGACATTTACTTAAAGGTCTGACAAGGAGGTTGGCTGAGTCCCCTTCTTTCTTTGCTTTCCCTAGAGGTATCTCCTCCCCCTCATAAAGAGAATGCATATATCACAGGCCAGCTGTTTAACTTTGTACAAGGCATATACTGTAGAGGAACATGCATCAGCTATACTTTTATTTTCAAAGTCTGTATAGCACAAATTTTAAAATACTTTTATATTCATAATTTTAACAAGTGAATGGACCTTTTCCATATGGCTGTATAATTAAATCTCACAACAGGATAATACGGTCAGTCAGATAAATGTGATGTTCCCATGCTTCTCCATGGCTCTGAATTAGCCTTACAGACATTGTGTCCTCACTGATCCACATGTGTACAGAAAGTTTTCCCAAATTCTCAAGACATTAAAAAAAATTAAAGTATTCAAATTCCAGCTATTTGTGTATAAGATAAGATCAACACACCATGAATACTTTCTTCCATACAACTCAGTAATAGAAATTACTCTTCCGGGGCACCTAGGTGGCTCAGTGGGTTAAAGCCTCTGCCTTCAGCTCGGGTCATGATCCCAGGGTCCTGAGATTGAGCCCCACATCGGGCTCCCTGCTCTGCAGGGAGCCTGCTTTCTCCTCTCTCTCTCTGCCTGCCTCATAGCCTACTTGTGATCTCTGTCTGTCAAATAAATAAATAAAATCTTTAAAAAAAAAAAAAAGAAATTACTCTTTCAATCTGGGATCTTAGTTGAGGGTTTTTTTTTTCCTTCCAAAATGGTGTATTTCCTCATATCTGATTTTCTTCACATTTATGACTGCTAAATATTATTCAGGTAATTTTTTATATTCTTTGAAATGTATTTTTCATAACAAAAATACACAAACATTAGTTAAGAAATTATTAGGAACAATATATAGGAGGGATGTGGAGATACATTCCAGGAGTGGAAACATAATCAAAATCAAAATGAACAAAAGAAACCAAGTTTTGTGGGGATACAGAGAATATAATTATAGTCTAGAGATTAAGGAAGGCTTTGAAGAACAAGAAGAAATGTAAGGGAAACTTTAAAAGATAAGTTGGATTTTAACAGGAAGAGAAGAACAAAACTCTAGGCAGATTTTAAAACACTCTGAATGTACAAGACATGTAATGCATAGTATGATTTGGGAATCATAAGTAGTATGGTGGGATTATGGTGGGAAATAAGGTTGCAAAGGGGTCATTATTCATGGTAGGGAATAACGAATGCCAGTCTAAAGAGTCTGGGTTTTATTTTGTAGATTAAAGATATTTGCCAAAGTATTCTGAGTAAGATGAACTTTCAACAATTAAGTCTTAGAACTATTGTGTAAGGAAAGGAAAGAAATCAAAATAACATTTGTTGAATGCCAATCAATGTCTTTGGCACTTCCATTTATTCTAGCACAGTTATCCCTGGCTCTGGTCCATGTTAAAACTATATTATGTAATTCACATGTGAGGAAAAAAGCATTCATAAAAGGTTTATCATTTACTCCAAGTTACACAAGTAGTAAGTGGATAGAATTGAAGTTTACAGATGAAGGGCAACTATAGAGCTATGAAAACTTTAAGGAGGTTCTAACAGCAATTCAGATGAGAGATGAGGAGAGTTATAACCAGGGTAATTGCTGTGGGGAATTTAAGGAAGTGAATGATTATGTTCCAGGAGTTTCATTGATGATACCTAGGGGACGAGGAAGTCAGACGGTAGTAAAATGTTTCTGAAGTCTCTATTGTCCCAAGTAATGAAGTAGAAATTCCAGTTTATTCTGAGAAACAAGTGCTGTCAAACTCTCTTGCTACTGACCAAGTTATTTAACCTTTTTGAACATAACTGGAATAGTTACTGTGAGGATAGGAAAATATGCATACTTTAGAGCACTGTGTCTGCATAGTAGGTGAGATTCAATAAGGTAAATTGTTACTTCTATGACATAACCTGCTCTGTTGTTCATCACTTCTCCAATAAGTATATTTATTGTGTAGAAGAGGGTTTAAATCGAACTGCCTTGTTTTCCTTTAGATTTTAAGCTATAGAAAAATTGTACAAAAGGAACTGATGACCAAGTGAGAGTCACAGGACACATTAGTGATAGGAAGGGAGGTAACCATAGTTCTCAAGGCAGAGGTGGGACTGATGAAGCTGGATCTGAAAATTTGACTTAGATCTGAAGCTAAAATTGAAGTCTCTTACTTCCCATCTAAATCTACATTTGTGACTCCCCCATGTGGAAAGTTGGGCACACGGGAGAGATCTGATTTACCAAGTTCACTGTATCATGTATCGGTTTTCTAGAAATTACAGAGAGAAGGAGACAAATTGTGGGTCTCCCTCATCCTCTATGGAGTCCCTACCCATGTAGTCTGCCCACATGAAGGAAGCAGGTCCATTCTGCTTGAGCACAGACAGGTTAAGTGAGAAATATAGCACGTATCTACAAGTGATATTTCACTGTGATGCACGAACTGATGTATCTGCTAGAACTCTAGATCTCTTACCACTATGGATAACATCAACTACCTTATCATAAGGGGCTTCAGTACTCATGCTACCAATGAGGCAAGGCATCACATGGACCTCAGGGTTGGTATAAGTCCATAGGTGTAGGATATCATTAAGAATGTAGTTTATTTCCCTACTTTCACTCAGCTTTTTTGGGTTCAGTTATACCTCACAACTATCTTCTTTTGTGAGGAACATAACCATCAACCATTGCTGGAGCTATTTGATCTCCCATCCATACGCAGAAAAGTAAGAGAGGTAAGTGAGGCAACAGAGAGAGATTAAGAGACAGTGTAGAAATCATGATACAGCACACCTCTCACACAATTGCTTCGCTCAAAGTTTCATTCTCATTATTAAAGGAATCACTATGGTCATTATTTATATCTGGTTACTATGTCCAACCTTGGATGAAAACCTGTGAAAAGGAGTGTGAAACTACTCTGATTGGTTAAGCTAGAAATGATCATCCTTAAAACTGAGTGATCTCACTTATTTAGACATCAAAACTGGAATATTCTGGGTCTTTTTGACAGGAGGAGTGGAACTGGGTGCCAGAGGATATCAACTACAATGTTCTGCAGCTAATAAACCTGGGCAGGTGATGAGTGATTTCTAATATTAGGAGAGCTAAGAGATCCAAAATGTCCCCTCAAAAATTTCCCATCTGAAATAAGGAGAATGGGAACTTCTGAAACATTATAAGGGACCGTGAAGTTTCCCTTCTTAACTCTCAATAATTATTATATTTTGTCATAAGATATTAATAGATATGAAGTCCTATGTTTTTATGCAGAAACAAATACATTGTTTTATAGCAGTTATAAATTATGGATAATAATAATGTATGTTTTATCTTTAGATTTAAGGTTAGAAAGGATAAAAATTAAAATTGAAAAAATATATAGCAATGTTACCACACTGGCCAAGGATCATAAGTAATATTTTTCATTATTCAAAGTAATGTAAGTTTATTAATCTTTGAAATAATTCTACATGTCTTCATTAAATTTTCATTGCAATTCTATGTAACATTTAAGCTTTATAAATGTCACAAAAAGGTCTTGTTTCAATTTGTGCGTGAACTTTCTATGGCCAACAATTTTCTCTACCAATACCTGCTAGAAATAACTTCACCCCTAAATATAACAAGCTTTCTTCTTTGGTTCATATTTTGTTTTATGACCCAATTAACTCCAAATTAAGTAGGCTATATGATGAAAGAACAACATGAAATTGACATATAAATAATGTTATAAATAAACTCCCAAAGGGTGAACGATGAAATCTGTTTAGTGCAACTCATTTTAAAAGCCTTCCAAGGCTTTTAAAAACTCTTTAAAAACTCTTCCAAGCATGATAGAAATGGTTTTGTTTCTATTTGAAGACTGCCATTCTATTTGAAAGGATACAAATAGAGATGGAAAATTAAGTTTAATTTTTCTGAAAGACGCTTGTTTCATGATGTGACATATATATATTGACCAAGTCTAATTCACAATTTTGGGGTTGTGTTATCAATAATTTCATGAGTCTTTAGCTTTATTTACACCATATACTTACACTTGGATCAGCTAAATTTAGAACTCTTATTCTGGAACAAGTGCCCTTTACATTTAGAAAACAAATTTTCAATATATACCTTTTTTTTTTTTTGGTAAGTAAAATTTCTGTATCTATTTTTAAATGAACTTTTTAGTTAGAATGCTTTTAGGTTTACAGAAAAAATGTTAAAATAATATAGAGTTCTTACATATCCCTCAATATGTCTCTTACTATTAATATCTTACTTTCATATGGTACACAGTTAATGAACCAATACTGACACATTATGATTAATGTAAGTCCACACTTCATTAGGATTTCCTTAGTTTTTACCTAATGTATGTTATCAGTTCCAGGATCCCATCTCAAATACAATACTACATTTAGTAATTATGACTCCTTAAATTCCTCTAGGCCGTGATAATTTCTCTAGATTTTGCTTGTATTTAAGGTCTCACAGTTTTGAGGAATGCTAGCCAGGTATCTTGTGAGACGGCTCTCTATTTGAATTTGTCTGATGGTTTCCTCATGATTACACTGGGGTTATCAGTTTGGTGAAAGAAAGCCACAGAGATAAACATGTTATTTTCATCACATCATATTAAGGGTACATACTATCTACATGATTTATGACTGTTGAAATTGACCTTGAACACCTGGTGTTGGGGAGTTTTTATCATGTTTTTCCTCTATGAAGTTGTTTCTATTTTCCCCTTTTCAGACTGTACTCTTTGGAAGGAAGTCATTAGGTGTACTAAATGAAAAATTTTCTACTTTTTAATTCACATTCTTTTTAAAGTTTTATTTTACTTGCTATGATCTAAAACAAATAGAAGCAGTGATAATGACTACCTTGTGTTGTTAAAAATCTCAGATAGAAGACTTTAATAGTCCATCATTAAATACAAATATAGTATTTAATTATTAGATTAAGAAAGTACTTCCTATTTACAGTGCAGTTTTATAGTTTAAGTTATAAGTAGATATTCAACTGTCATCAAATATCTGTTCTACATCTTTGGGCATTTCCACATGATTTTTATCCTTATTACATATACTTCGTGAATCATACTGATTAATTTTCAATTTGTAAAAATTTCTTGCTACAAGAGCAAAAACAAAGAAGTGGAACTACATCAAAACAAAAAGTTTCTGCACAGAAAATGACACGATCAACAAGATGAAAAGGAACATGTAGAATGGGAGAAAGTATTTGCAATTCATGTAACTTATTTTTTAAAGATTTATTTATTCATTTGAGAGAAAGAGAGAGAACAGAATGGAAGGGCAAAGAGAAGGGAGAGAGAATCTCGGGCCAATTCTATGCTGAGTGTGGAGTCCCGTGCAGGGTTCAATCTCACGACCCTGAGATCATGACTTGAGCCAGCACCAAGATTCAGATGCCAACCAACTGTGCCGCCCAGGCAGGCGTGCAATTCATATATCTGATAAGGGGACTAATATACAAAATGCATAAAGAACTCATACAACTCAATAGTAAAACAAAAACAATAAACAAAATCTCACTTAAAAATGAGCATGGAGTCGCTCAGTTGGTTAAGTGGCTGTCTTCGGCTCAGGTCATGATCTCAGTGTCCTGGGATTGAGCCCTGCACTGGGTTCCCTGCTCAGCAGGGAGCCTGATTCTCCCTCTTCCTCTGCCTGTCACTCTGCCTGCTTGTGTTCTCTCTCTCAAATAAATAAATAAAATCTTTAAAAAAAAAAAATGAGCATAAGATCTAAATAGGTGTTTTTCCAAAGAAGACATACAAATGACCAACAGACAAATGAAATGATGCCCAATATTACTAATCATCAGGAAAATGCAAATCAAACTCACAATAAGATGCGACTTCACACTTGTTAGAATGGCTAATATCAAAAATAAATAACAAGTGTTGGTGAGGATGTGGAGTGAAGGGCACCCTTGTGCACTGTTGGCAGGAACGTGAATGATACGAATGGGGATAAGGAAAATGTGAAAATCCTATGAATAGATAAGGAAAATGTGATTTTATATATACACACATACATATTTATAAAAATATATAAATTATATAAATATAAACCATACATTATATAAATGTATATTTGTATAATGTATAAATATTAAATAATATATATTGCTATTCATATTTATCCATGAAAAAGAAACCCAGTCATTTGCAGCAAGTTGGGTGGACATTGAGGACATTATGCTAAGTGACATAAGCCCGTGAAAGACAAATACTTTATATGATCTGATTTACATATGGAATCTAAAGAAAACCCCAAACCAAACACACAAAAAACGATTTACAGATTGAGAACAGAGAACAGATTGGTTGTTGCCAGAGATAAGGGAATGGGGGGGCCGGGTGGTAGAAATGGGTGGGTGTGGTCAGTAGGTACAGACTTCCAGTTATGAGGTAAGTCAGTCCTGGGAATGTAAGGTACAACATGGTGACCATGGTTAACAACGCTGTAATTATATATTTGAATGTTGCAAAGAGACTTTAAAAGTTCTTTTTTTTTTTTAATGAAAGATCTTAATTTTTTTTTCAAGATTTTATTTACTTATTTATCAGAGAGGAGGACAAGCAGGGACAGTAGTAGGCAGAGGCAGAGAGAGAAGCAAACTCCCCACTGAGCAAGGAGTCCAATGTGGGGCTCCATCCCAGGACCCTGGGATCATGACCTGAGCCAAAGGCAGACACTTAGCCAACTGAGCCACCTAGGCATCCCAAGATCTTAAAAGTTCTAATCACAAGGGAAAAAAAACATGTAACTTTGAGGGGTGATAAATGTTAACTAATGTGGTAATCATTTTGAAATATATATATATATAATATATATCAGTCATTATGTTGTACATCTAGTACCTAAAGCTAGTACGATGTTATATGTTGATTATATCTTCATTTAAAAAAAAACCATTCAAATTGCACACTTAAAATTACATATGTTTTAAGTCAATAATACCTCAGTGAAGCTGGGGGAAATAAATGAAGATTATGGTTTAAGTTACTGAGAAGGAGAACACTGGGGAGCTTCCAAGGTGCTGGGACTGTTCTGGTTCCTGATTTGGTTGCTAATTGCACATGTGTGTTCACTTTGAGAAAACACACGAAGTAATTTTGGCTCTTTTCTTTCTTTCTTTTTTTCTTTTAAGATTTTATTTACTTATTTGACAGAGAAAGATCACAGGTAGGCAGAGAGGCAGACAGAGAGAGAAGAGGAAGTAGGCTCCCTGCTGAGCAGAGAGCCTAAGGCGGGGCTCGATCCCAGGACCCTGAGATCATGACCTGAGCTGAAGGCAGAGGCTTTAACCCACTGAGTCACCCAGGCACCCCTTGTGCTCTTTTCTATATGCATGTTATAGACAACAAAAAGTAAAGCTTAAAAAAAAGCTTGCATTTCAACCAGAGGGAGAGGGATTGTTTTTAGGACTTCCATTTTTGCTCTAGTCAATCAAATGAAAGAAAATTAAAAAACAAAACAAAACAAAAAACAACTTTCATTCTTCTTTTCCAAAAATATTTAATTTATTTATATATTTGAAAGAGAGGGAGAGAGAGAGCAAGCATGAACTGGTGAGGGAGAAGCAAAGGGAGAAGGAGAAGCAGACTCCCTGCTGAGCAGGGAGCCTCACATGGGGCTCTATCCTGGGGACTCGGGGACCCTGGGGTGGTGACTTAACTAATTGAACTATTCAGGTACCTCAGAAAACTTGCATTTTTTTTTTAAGATTTTTTATTTAATTTTTTGACAGACAGAGATCACAAGTAGGCAGAGAGGCAGGCAGAGAGAGGAGGAAGCAGGCTCCATGCTGAGCAGAGAGCCCGACTAGGGGCTCAATCCCAGGATCCTGGGATCATGACTTGAGCCGAAGGCAAAGTCTTTAACCCACTGAGCCACCCAGGCACCTCAAAAACTTGCATTCTTGAAATAATCTCAATTCAATCTGATACATGATCTTATGTACATTGCTGAATTTTACTTCTTAAGAATTCAATTTACTAATTTACTTAGGATTTTCTTTTATGTTGATGGGGATAATTAGCCTAAAATTGTCATTTGCTATTAAAATTGGAGCAACTTTGTAAAATAAGGTAAACAAGGTAAACAATGTTTTCTCTTTTTTAATTTTCTGGACAAGTTTGCATAATATTGTTTTGTATATTCAATAAATGTTTGGAAAACTCAGCACTGCAGCCAATATCTAGTCTAGAGATTTTATTGCAGGACTTTTTGCAGTTGCAGATTCAATTTCTTTAATAGTTAAAGAGTATTTTTATATCCTACTTGTTTGTGAGTCAGTTTCGGTAAGTTTTGCTCTTCTAAGGATTTGCACATTTTATCAAAACAGTCAAATTTATAGACAAAGATTATATGATCACATATACACATCAAAAGAGAGAGAGAGAGACAAAAAGAGATGATAAAACCAAGGGCACCACAGGGGTGCCTGGGTGACTTAGTCACTTAGACATCTGCCTTCAGCTTAGATCATGATCCCAGGGTCCTGGGATTAAGCCCTACATTGGGCTCCCTGCTCAGTGGGGAACCTACTTCTCCCTGTCCTTCTGCTGCTCCTCCTGCTTGAGTTTTCTCTCTCTCAAATAAATAAATAAAATCTTAAAAAAGACAAACAAACAAGGGTGACATGTAAATAATTACTGGGTTTGGATAATGGTTATGTTATGATTTTGTTAATTTAACATTTGCTAAATAGAGCACAGGGTGCCAGAGAGTGAGCTTCAGTTCAACAAAAGATGACCAGATATATTGAAATAGAGAAATATACTACCCACAGGTCTCAGAGAAAGTACATGGCACACTTTAAGGGCTACTTGGCAGAGTATGGACGGAGAGGCAGAAACTAGAGCAGTTGTCATTATTAGGCCTATGGGTAGAATGCTTTGGGATTTCTAGGCTGACTGGATTGGTCAACGCAAGCCAAAAAGAGCATTGGTAAGCTCCTTAGAGGCCTAAGGTAGCGGGTACACCAGAAGAGGACCCTGAGGGGTGAGGGAGAATGTTGATCACAGGGGCTGTTGAGGAAGTCACCTCAGGAACTTAAATTTGCATGAGACTCTGCAGACTGTTACCTAGAGCTTGCATTCCCACGAGAACCTCCTCTATCTGTTTAACGTCCCCGAAGGCCAACAGTCAAATAAAATGGATGCCAAGACAGCAATACCATGAAGTAGCCTCCCAACAGGGCATATGGGATTTTCTTTGTACTATTCTTGCAACATTTCTGTATTTTTGAAATTAAATAAAAACAGAATGTTACAGAAAATATAAGATTAATCCCCTATTTAAGAAAAAGAAAAACAAGAGAAGCAAGCATTAATTGTTTCATTCAAATATATTTTCTGAGTTACAACTATGATCTAGGTTCTTTAGTGCATATTATGGATGTGAAATTCAAAAGAGTAGATTTACTCTTTTTCCTAAGGAGGTTATTATCTTCTTGGTGCAAAAGACCAAAACAGACAAATACGTAAAATACAAATTCTAAAAAGCACTGTGAATGAAACATGTAGGATGCCGAAACAGCAAAACTGGCAGGATGGTGTTACATATCAGCTTAGAAAGGATAGTTGAATTCCTCCCGCTGACCCACTGCATTTTAGGCCCACCCCTGAGGGCAGGACAGAATCTCTCCAAAGAAGGCCTCATCCATGAGACCCATGGACCTAAGACCTACTTAAGGCTAAAGCCCACCACCACGGCTACTTCTAGGTTTATAAATGTTGAGGGATGTAACGTTATTCTACTAAGGTAACCAAATGACAAATGTGGAGAGACCTTTTTACTGAGGCATAGGTGCAATGGACACCAGAAGCTGAGAGCAGAAGTGGCATGGAGAAAGACTACCTGACAGCGTAGGCCCACTCAGTGCAAGGTAGTACTGGGGAGAGTCGAAACCGCTAATAAACCAAATGCAACAAAAGCAACAACAAAACCCAAATCTGGCTCAACTTTTGGATAGACTGGCTCAACTCCCACACTAAAGGCATAGCTAAAGAGGAGGGCTGGCCAATTACATCAAACAACAAGGATGAAATTGATTGTATATGTTATAGCCTCATTTTAAGAAAATAATGGTGACATAAAGACTTCAGCTAGATATATTCTGAAAAACATTTCTCTCCTTTAAACCTGCAACTCAAGTTAAGTTAAAAGTGTAAGGTTAAAGGACTATGACACCAAATGGAAATCTAATTCTGGAGAATAGATCAAAGAACGTGAGGGGGTGTAAACATTAGGGACTATTAAAAGTTATTTTATATGTGTACCTATATCATGTATGTCTATGTCTGTGTATCTTTAAATCTATTTAAAAAGGATTGTTTAAAGTAAAAAAAAATATTGATGCATGTGGAGTGTATAGGACAGCTAAAGGAATATTTTATGATAATAGGAAGATATATTAGTTTTATAAATATACTACTTCACAGTTTATACATTGTGAAAAAGTGGAATTCTTTTAGAAAGTAACTTAGATGGGTTAAAATTGCATATTTAGCAAGCACTGAAAATAATACAAAGACGCATCACTAACATGGCAAAAGAGATATCAGGTGAAATATGAAAATATTCTTGATGAACCTCCCAAAGAACACAGAAACGACAGTAGGGTTTGTATCACAGTATATAAAAATCCCTAAAATTTAACAAAATGATGAACAAATTAAAAGGTGGCAAAAGGGGTGCCTGGGTGGCTCAGTGGGTGAAAGCCTCTGCCTTCGGCTCTGCTCATGATCCCAGGGTCCTGGGATTGAGCCCATATAGGGCTCTCTGCTCGGCAGGGAGCCGGCTTCCTCCTCTCTCTCTGCCTGCCTCTCTGCCTATGTGATCTCTCTCTGTCAAATAAATTTAAAAAATCTTTAAAAAAAAAGTGGCAAAAGTCTTGAGTGGTCACTTCCCAAAAGAAGCCAATGTCCACATGAACAAGTGTCCATCATCATAAGTCATCACTGGAAATGGATCTGCAGCTGGGACTTAGGGTGTGATTTGTTTGTTTGGTTTGCAGCTTGTTCATTGCCAGTGTTCTTCAGTGTCAGGGGCAGCATCTTCTTAACACTGGGGACTAGCACGCAGTTGGGGTGCCATAGATATTTGAATGAAGGGACCACAAGAAGCCACAGATAGCTAAATTGAAAGAGAAAAAGTAGAGGCGACCTCAAAGGGGAGAAGAAATGCTTTCTGAGGGGAAGAAAGCAAACATTTCCCCAGGACCTCTGTGAGTGCTGACGTTGTCAGGGAGAAAAGAACACCATGGCCCCCAGCTCTGTTTTGCTTGGCACTGTGTGTCTGTGCCTTTATATTTGATGTAACTTAGTACATTTCTTCTGCTTTCAAGAAGTGTCTTCCTTTAAATTATCCTGAAAAAGAGATCTCAAATGGTTATAAACCTCTTCAAAAATGTTGTACAGAGGCTGAACTCCTTTTACAGCTGGGGATTCATTTTTAACTTTCCTCTAACTCTTTACTCTCTTCTTGCTGTGAAACATAGCAACATTAAGATTTTGTAACTTTTTTTTTTTTTCTCTAGGCTTTACAAAAACAAATCTAAAACACCTTCCTCATGAAGACATCTTTTGCCTCTTCATGGCAGTTTTATTAAATGTCTTCCGTGACTATGATTCACAAACTAAAACTCACTTCCTGACACAGTTTTACTATAATGAAGCCTGATTCGGTTCTGATGAGTTAACCATATTGAGTTGGCGCTTTTTACGTCAAAAGACCTTGATAAGCTATTATAAGAAAATTGTAAATGTCTCCAAATTCATGTCAAAACATGAGATTTATTTTGACATGAAACCCTGAAGGTAATATGAAAACCTTATCTATTTAATAATTATCATGCATGAGTCAATGTATACAAATTCTTTCAGAGCACTTATGAACCCTGCTGTGTTAAGTGCACTAACATCTTTTTTAAAAAAATTAGATGCCTTTATTTTTGCTGATTTGTGGGTTTCTTCCTTAAAATCTGAAACTCAATTACTTTAAGATCTTTTCCCTCTGCAGTTTTTCCCTCTTCAGACTCTCCAACAACTTGTTTACTTTAAAATTGGGGCTACTTGCTATAAAGGACTACAAAAAGAAACACAGAAAGGAACTTTGGAAGATCAACTAATCCCATGTCTTGGTAAACATAAATGAATTAAGAGTCTTATTATCTATTTGCCAAATATTAACTAGCATTTTGTTTTCTATACTCATCTGGAGGCTGAAAGACAATACACACTTAAGTATACAGCTAAGTCATGAAACTTCATTCTAACCTTTTCCAAGAAAGACTACAAAACGCATGCTCCTGTTATAGATAAAAAAGTGAAATAGTGGAAAATTTAACTTTTTTGAAGAAGGTTTGTATCAAAACGTAGCTTATCCTCAAAAACTCTATTTTTCATCTCATTTAGGAAGAAGGGTAGAGCACAACAAACAAATATTTCTTTAACTCAATATTGAATGCACAGTTGAAATCACTATGATGTTAATAAAATATTCTTAGCTTTCAAGTAGCAAGGGCTCCTCTCTGACCCTGGGATCTTTACATTTTCCTATTATGGAGATTGACTACTGTGATAGACCAAGGTGACTGATGATGACTGGATCTCACAAAGTGAGAATGAATTTGATTGTCTGTGAATTGGGAGAGAAATGAATACTCAGAGCAATTGTCAGTCACGTTCTTGGCATCGCAATAGCTCCAGATCCAATAAAGCTTTGAAGCCTCTAATAATTTTCAAATGGTCATTGAATGACAATTTCAGCAAAATTGAAATGGTAGAAAGACAAAAATGAAAATGATAGGAAAATAAAAAGGAGACTTGGATGTTATTTCTGATCCATATCATTTTTATTGTCTTGCTGTGCCCCAGAATTTAATGAAACATTTCCCATGTGCTGAAAGGGTTTTTCTCACAAATCTGTTTGGAGGGGTTTTCCATGATGCTTCCTGTAAAGGACTTAAATTTGGCACAGCTAATATGAACACTAGTTTCTAAAACATACTTACATATGTATGTTCATAAATTTTCAGGAATTCATAAAACTGATGAAAGGATATATTGCTTATTTTTTTAAAAAGTTGTATTTGAATTAATAAGAGGGATTTAGAATCACAAAATATTACAAGAAAACTTGTTCTTTATAACCGGGGTTCATTCCTTTTAGGAATGAGCACTTGAATAGTCATCAAGATGTAACATGTCACAACCATTTTGGAGGTCCTTTCTAACTCTCCTGATTTCCTTTGTGTTTAGTGAGCAACCTTTGGTTTCTATTTTTCTTCAAATATAAATTGGTCAACACAGAAAGAATGTTCTGAATGCTAAGCACAAAAGATCTAGTTCATTTGGTAACTTAATTCTTTTTTTTTTTTTTTTTAAGATAGTATTTATTTGAGAGAGAGAGAGAGAGTGCATGAGCAGGGCAGTGGCAGAGGGAGAGAAAGAAGCAGGCTCTCCACTGAGCAGGGAGCCTGACCCAGAGCTCAGTCCCAAGACTCTGGAATCATGACGTGAGCTGAAGGCAGAAGCTTAACCAACTGAGCCACCCAGGTGCCCCAGTAATTCTAATTCTTACTATAAATTAGCTCCCTGGCATCTTCATAAAATAGTCTCTGTTGTGTTTGGAACCCAGAGAATAGTGTTCCTTGAACACAGTGACACAGTGAATTTCTGGACACAAAAAGTAAGGAACATGTCTTGGGTTGTGGTTATTCCAACCAGGTACTGCTTCTTTGTAAGGTTCTACATCTTTGTAAGGTTCTACCTGAGAAAACATTTGTCATTCCTTGATTTTATCAAGATAATATTGTTGCAAAATTCTCATTTGAAAATTCTTCTTGAAAATCTACTTATAAATTGGGATCATTCTACCCTTTTAAATATGTCTTTCAAAAGCGTTTTCTCCATAATGTCACATAAATTTCCAAAAAATGTTTTTAAAGCATTACTCTGTGTGTGTGTGTGTGTGTGTGTGTGTGTGTGAGAGAGAGAGAGAGAGCGAGAGAGAGAGAGAGAGCATGAGCGCACACTAGAGAGAAAAGGATTTGCAACATTTTGAATGTATATGTCTCCCAACACCAGTACCAAGTTGAACAGATGACAAAAACAAGGTATATTGTCTGGGAAAGAGCCCTGATAAAATGGATAGTAATGCTATGGTCTGAATGTTTGTGTCCCCACCTCTCTCTAAATTAATGTATTGAAATCCTAACCACCAAAGGTGATGATATTAGTAGGTGGGATCTTTGGGGAGTTCTTAATTGGTGAGAGGGAACCCTCATAAACAGGATTAGACTTGTTTTAAAAGACACTCCAGATATAATCTCATCCCTTCCATTATGTGAGGCCACAATGAGAAGACACTGGCTCTCACCAGATAGTTGCCATGTTGGAAACTTCATCTTGGACCTCCTAGACTTCAGAACCCTGAGAAATAATTTTGTTTGTTTGTTTGTTTATAGGCTACACTGTCTGTGGTATTTTGTTATAGTAACCGCAAATAAAATAAAATAACCTCATTAACACATGGATGTAGTTTGAAAGAGCCATCAATGAGATAACACCATGACAGAGGAGAGAGTAGAGAAAAACAAAGTGATTAAGAGCATAAGCTCTACATTATGATTTTCTGTCTTGATTTCTAGCTCCCACCTTGGAATATTTACCAAAGTTCTTTTTGTCTCTGTTTCTCACCTCTGTGAAGGAGATGGCAATGGTGCTTCTAGAATATTGTGAATATCAAATGAGTTTATATAATGAAAGCTCCTAAGAGTGGGTAGGAAGTATTCTATTCATGTTAGCTTTCCTTGTGACAATGGCATATCCTAAGAATTTGCAACTCTGAAAGGCTCCAGGTTACAAATGGTTGAATTGTTAAAACAGCTAATGTTTTCCTGGAATAATTTGGAGTGGGAGAAAAAAAAAAAAAAGCTGTAAGAGTTAGTTACCAGTAATAATGTGGAGAGCAAAGAAAAAAACTTTCTCTCTCAAGATCTCTTAAAACAGCATGCAAATCTATAATTGTTTATGTAATAATACATCTTTAATGAGAGGCTCCATTAACCTACAACTGTTGTACGTGACTATACTAGTGAGAAAGACTATACTTACCTAAGGAAATGTCTACAAAGGTACATACTAGTGCATATATTAAGTTATATTTTCACATTTTTGTGAGCTTGTCAATGAAATGAAACATTGATACTTTAAGGTCTTTTTTCATACTAAACTTTAGTATAGAAATGTTTTCATAGCAGATATTCCAATGTTTCTTTGATATTTGTGACATTTTATTGTAGATTACAAGATTCTCCCAATGCATGGAACAGTAGATATATTAATGCAGTCCAATTTCTTACCACAAGTAATCTATCATCCAAAGTAAAATAAATGGCTTTCAAAGAGAGATTTAATCATAAGCTAAAGAGAAATGGAAGCTTCAAAGACAAGATTCAAAGAAAAGAAATAAAGCCATAGCTAGCAAGGAGAAGGGGATATGCAGAAGTGCATCTTCTCTGATTTTCCTGCCCTGGATTTTCCCCTACAAAGACCTAATGACCAAGGGATTGATCAATATTTGCTACTCACTATCTTCAACTGCTTAAATTCAAATCATTAGGACATTAATTCCATTCCACAATTAAACATTCCCTATGGTGGTTAAAAAGTAGCATTTTTAACTTCAATTGACCCCACCACTAAATCTTGGTGAATGAAAGCAGAGATGCCGCAGTATCATGAAGGAAAACAGAGATGGGAGATACCAAGATATTTCCAAATCATTCTAGAACCATCTAGTTAGAAAGTCAACTTCATTCATACCCAAGTACTTCTACCTTACAGCACCCTTCTCCTTCTGCCCTTGGGAGAATTATGAAAAACTTCAAGGACTTCTCATTTCTTCAAGTTTTCTAGAGATTTTCTAGTGTTGAGTTAAAAAGACTAAAATACTAAAAATTCTTTATAAATAGTAAATAAGGTCTAATAATCATGTCTATATATCTTCCCTCATATAGAGTATTACTCTTCCTTTCAAGTAGAATTTTTCTGAATAACCATTTAAATGTTACAATTCCAACACAGTGCAAGAATTTGAATCATTCTTAACCCCTTGCTTCTCCGTAGAGTATCATTAAGACCAATGGTACATATCCTAGGGAAGAGGAAAATAATTCCACTAAAGGATTCTTCCCCACCCCCGCCAAATTATTACAGTTGTTGACTCCCCCAGATAAACTCTGCTCTAAAACAGATGATTGTACAGTATGTGTTAATTGGTTCCAAAAAGCTTCCCTTCACCAAACTACGAAGATTCTTTTTATTCAAAAGATCCCTATTTTCCTTCTAAAACAACCTTTGGAATTCTGAGGGTCTATTAAATTATTTTCCTCTTTTTGAAAGGCTGCTGCTAAAACCACAACTCCATATCCAAAGGTGAAAGGACACTTAAAAATTCTACAATGTCAATTGAATTAATGAATGAGAGAGAAACATACACTTTCCAAAACATGGTTAAAATCTGATATCACTAGTTTTTCCTAAAGATGTACGGATTTTAACAAGCTACCAACAGTTTCCCTTAGGGAAACTTATGGTTTTTTAAGCATAAAAACATTTTTTTCCTATCTTCTTTTAAACCAACCAAATGTGTGTGGTTATCAAGAACTATGACTGAGTTAGCAGGGAAAACTACCAGGTTAAACTGGCTACATGCACTGTTTCAAGAGTATTTCATATTCTACACAATAATCTTTATTAGAGAAGTTAGCTTAGAACTGGTGGCATAACTTCTGTATAGGGAGTAATGTTTGCTATGAGAATGTGCAATAAATGGTAAAAATGGCAATAAATTACCATATATTAAAGCACATAATGCATTGTATCTTTTACATCACACCTTTTTGTATGTTTCAAAGCCCCAAGTTCATAAAACACAAGGAAACTGACATTCAAAACATTCTTTACGAACAGTTCTTTCTGCCTCATAGCTTTAAGATAAGAAGTTCCATATGCCGCAAAATATAGTCCGTCAACAGAATCCACTTGATCAAAGAGTTTTTGTCATTAAAAGAGGGAAAATCCACAAATGTGGGATTCTATGTTATCTTTTCTATTTTCTGTTTGTGGCTTACACAATTTTCATGCTTTCAAATTATAACAATAGTTTTAACATTTTTAATATATTTTAGGCACATCACTGAGGAACATTAAGGACATTTGCATTTTTTTTCTGTTCTTTAGCAGCTCATTGATGATTTTCATCACCCTCCATTACCCCAAAGGAAATGTAGCCTTGCCTTTGCCTATATAGCTATTCATCATCTCTAGAAATTTAAGTCACCTGGCTCTGAATGATTTACCATCAGAGACGAATAATTCTCTGCCTGGGCTTTCCCACCTTAAGCAAAGATGCTGCCATTGCATTTAGGTTGGAATCAGTTTACTTAAGAAAAATCTCAAGACATTTATGCAATTAAAATAAAATCCTTCCTCTGTAGGTGAACTTAAAGATATATTAGTAGTGTGATATGAGAGAAAATTCTGAAGACTTCTTCTGGCCATTTTTCTATTAAGTGGTAACTAGAATAAAATCATACGCTGTTCAGGAAAAGTGAACATAGTTACGAAAAATATATATATATATACACACACACATATATATACACACATGTATATATATATATATATATTTTAAAAAAAAAAAACACGTTATTTACTTATTTGAGAGAGCGAGAGAGTGCACAAACAGGGGGAGGGACAGAGGAATAAGCAGAATTGTGGAGTCTGATGTGGGGCTGGACCCCAGGACCCTGAGATCATGACCTGAACTGAAGGCAGATTTTATCCAACTGAGTCACCCAGTCACTCTTGAAAAATATATATCAAAAAAAAAAAAAGAAAAGAAAAGAAAAAAAAAAGCTAGAATATTCTTTTATTTTGGTCCTGAAAGCATTGTGGCAAATTTTAATCACTTTGATAGACTCCCCCACATTGCTTTAAAATAGATCTGATACATTGATTTGCAAGTTTAGTTTGATGATTCACTCAAACTTCTCATTTCCTAATCATTATCATGTATTACAATGTCTAGAGAAGGTCTGGCCTTAAAAATGTAACCACCACCTATAAATCATGCTTCCCTGCTACACGATTAAACCTGCCTTAAGTAAAATCTGTCCTGTTTAACAACTTCAATGTCTTCTATCCCTTGAAAAATCAAACCCAGACTCCTTAACATGGATCCTACGGCTCTTCACCATCTGACTCAGGCTCTTCCCAAGTCTTCTCATCAGTCACATTCTTTATGCTGTGGACTGTCTTGGCAATTTTGGTTCTTAGAATTCACTATCATCTCACCTCATCATCACACATGGTTCCTCTACCTGGCAAATTCTTTACCCTTTCTTTAGCTGGCTAATTGTTCCTATTATGGTTAGCATTTTCATTTCAATATGTGTTTCCAGAAAAGCAATGCATATTTTTCATTAATTCATTTTTCATTGAATTAAAAAATTCAGTGGGGTGGCACCTGGGTGGCTCAGTCAGTTAAGTGTCTAACTCATGACTTTGGCACAGGTCATAGTTTCAGGTCATGAAATCTGTAATGGAGCTCTAAGTTGGTCTTCCCGCTCTGCGAGGAGTCTGCTTGTGATTCTTTCTCTCTCTTTTTCCTTCTCCTTCTCCTTCTGCCCCTCCCCCTCTTGTGTGTGCACTCTCTCTCTCTAAAATAAATAAACAAATCTTTAAAATATTTTTAATCCAATAGGATTATGTGGAAAATAAAAGTTCCCCCTTTCCCTACCTTCCATACCCCATCATCTTGATCCTCAAAACACAGCCGGCTACATAATCGGTGGCACCCAGTGCAAAATGAAAATATGGGAATTTTTATTCTAAAAGCAAGAAAAAAAATACAGTTAAAAGTATTAAAATATAAAGATTTTTTCTTTTCTCTGTAGTCTCTCAACTTGTAGTGGTGTTTTATTTTTATTAATTAATGTCATTTTAAGTAAAAAAAATCATTTGATGTATCTTGCCATTCATCTTTATATTATGGAATGACAGTATTAAAATGTAAATATAAAAGCATTTAACTTCTATATGAATCACCGAAATTATGCAATTCATATTTCATAGTTTGTGTATGAATATGCATTCAATTCTTACCAGAATGGTGAACAGACTGCACAGAACTCCCTTGATTGTTTTGTTTCATTTCTGCATATATACACATTCTATTAACACTCTCTACCTCTGGATAATCTTCCCTTTCCTTCTATGTCATCATTTTCAGTGTAGGTGTTGGTTAATTCAGGAAAGTTCCACTATCACTAACTCAGTTGTAGACATAACACGCATCCTTTCCATCATTTGAATCATGCAGAACTCCACCAGGCATGGGTCCACCAGAAGTCTGAGCTCATGAGGCATCTCAAGTACCCCTAAGTGTACACATGGGGTAGCAAGGAAAGCTGGATACACATATTGTATATATCTACTGCTTTCACATGTGCTCTTTTGGCCCATTGACTTTACTCATAAGGCTTAAGTTCAAAGATGAAATTATTAAAAACTTCAAGATTACAACAGAAGAGCATTAAATTAATCACAGGACCCCTCAGAGTCTGGGGTCCTGTGTAACTGCATGAGAATCACATGGCTTCATGGGAAACCAACATGGACACAGAAACTGCCATTTTCAACTCTTTGAGCCTTCTTTTCTGAAATATCTAAATAATGTGTAAAAACTCACTCATTTTTATCACTATTATATATCATTAATTACAAACATAAAATGCAAGGATTTTACATTTTTATAATGCACATGAATAGTTATGTCCTCCAATGTAATTATATAATAATTTTGTTAAATTAATAATCAGTGTTCATATTATTACTTCAAATATTATTTATAATTAAGCAAGGTAGCATATTATGATCATATAATCATTTCTTCTATAACTTTCTGTTTTCATTGGAGTTAATAAATTCCTTACTTATTTGCTTAACTCCAAAATCTCCAATTAAATTCCTTCTTCACTTAGAAGACAATTATCAGTATCTTTTTTAATTCAGTCAGAGCCTAGATTTGCAGCTTTCTAGATTTGTTATACACATTCTAGAACATTCTACTCTTCATTTCTCCTATAATGAATCCTCCTTCTTCTGCATCCCAATTCCCCCCTTTTTTTTGGATTATAGCACAATACATCTTCAATGAGTTCATAGGAATGAGAACATGGAGGTAAAAGTTTTGAGTCCTTGTATGGCTAAAAATACCTTTCTTTTTTTTTTTTTAATTTTTTATTTTTTATAAACATATGTTTTTATCCCCAGGGGTACAGGTCTGTGAGTCACCAGGTTTACAGACTTCACAGCACTCACCAAAGCACATACCCTCCCCAGTGTCCATAATCCCACCCCCTTCTCCCAAACCCCCTCCCCCCAGCAACCCTCAGTTTGTTTTGTGAGATTAAGAGTCACTTATGGTTTGTCTCCCTCCCAATCCCTTCTTGTTTCATTTATTCTTCTCCTACCCACTTAAGCCCCCATGTTGCATCACCACTTCCTCATATCAGGGAGATCATATGATAGTTGTCTTTCTCTGCTTGACTTATTTCGCTAAGCATGATACGCTCTAGTTCCATCCATGTTGTCGCAAATGGCAAGATTTCATTTCTTTTGATGGCTGCATAGTATTCCATTGTGTATATATACCACATCTTCTTGATCCATTCATCTGTTGATGGACATCTAGGTTCTTTCCATAGTTTGGCTATTGTGGACATTGCTGCTATAAACATTCGGGTGCACGTGCCCCTTTGGATCACTACGTTTGTATCTTTAGGGTAAATACCCAATAGTGCAATTGCTGGGTCATAGGGCAGTTCTATTTTCAACATTTTGAGGAACCTCCATGCTGTTTTCCAGAGTGGCTGCACCAGCTTGCATTCCCACCAACAGTGTAGGAGAGTTCCCCTTTCTCCGCATCCTCGCCAGCATCTGTCATTTCCTGACTTGTTGATTTTAGCCATTCTGACTGGTGTGAGGTGATATCTCATTGTGGTTTTGATTTGTATTTCCCTGATGCCGAGTGATATGGAGCACTTTTTCATGTGTCTGTTGGCCATCTGGATGTCTTCTTTGCAGAAATGTCTGTTCATGTCCTCTGCCCATTTCTTGATTGGATTATTTGTTCTTTGGGTGTTGAGTTTGCTAAGTTCTTTTCTTTTACTCTCCAAATTTATCAGTGGTTTGAGTGCAGATTCAAGGTTAGAAATCATTTTCTATCAAAAGTTGGAGGACAATGTGCTACTGTCTTCAGATGAGACAGCTAGAAATAGAATTTTTTTTAAATTATCAGTTATGTGTTTGTGATTAATTCCCTTCCTTTCTGAATCACAACTCTCCTTTCTTTTAATATTTTGAAAATGTTCCCCCAATATCTTCTTGATGTCATTGCTTTGGACAATAAGGCTAAAATCATCCTTATATTTGTTTCTTCGTAGATAACATGTATTTTTACTCAGGCTGTTTTTAGTTTTGAAAAATTTGATAATGATATACCTTGGTCTAGCCTTTTTTTTTTTGTTTTTTGCTGTTTCAAGGGAAAAAATTACTTAACACAAAGGATTCATTGAGATTTATGGATCTGAGGGTTTTTAGTTTTTACCAAACATAGAAAAATTTTAGCCATTATTACCTAAAACATTTTCTGACACCCCTAGTCCTTTCAGGAATTCCAATTATAGGCAAATTAGGGTATTTGAAGTTATCCTGTTCACTCCAATGTTCTTCTTTTTTTTTTATTTCTCTTTTTTCTCTGTTCTTCATTTTGGATAGTTTCTTCTGTTTGCTAGCATTTTCTTCTGCAATGCGTCAGCTGCTGTTAATTTCATCAAGTGTATTTTTTCATCTCAGGTATTTTGAAGATTTTATTTATTTATTTGTCAGAGAGCAAGAGAGAGAGAGCATAAGCAGGCAGAGTGGCAGGCAGAGGCAGAGAGAAAAAGCAGGCTCCCCACTGAGCTAGGAGTCTGTGTGGGGCTTGATTCCAAGACTCTGGGATCATGACCTGAGCCAAAGGTGGCAGCTTAACCGACTGAGCCACCCAGGGATCCCTCATCTCAGGTATTTTGGTTTTCATTTTTTGGAGTTTGGTTTTGGTTTCCTGTCTCTTCTTGGCTTTTTAAACATGTGGAATACAATTGTAATAACTATTTCAATGTCCTTGTCTGCTAATTTTAACATCTAAATCAGTTCTGAGTCAACTTGGATTAATTTTTCTTGACATTATGGGTCTTATTTTCTTAATTTCCTTTATGCCTGTTAATTTTTTACTTAATACCCCACAGTGTGAATTTCACATTTTTGGATGCAAGATATGCTTGTCTTACCGTAAACATTTTTAGACTCGGATCTAAGATCCGGTCTCATTGCTTAGAAATGGCTTCCTTTCGGTGCTTGTTTATAAAATTTGCTAAGTAGGACTGGAGCAAAGTTTAATCTAGGATTAAGGTACTATATTACTAAGGTGATACTCAGGATTCTCTGTGTGCTCAGTTCACTACAAATCTTGAGGTTACTGTTACATATCATTCTTTAGGAGAACCCTCTCCCTGGTTACAGATCACTCCCTTTTACATAGCATTTCAGTACCCAGCTGAACACTTGAGGAGATCCTCTGCTCATCTCCTGGATTCTCTCTCCAAGCTTCTCTGTCCTCTTCAGTGTATTGTCCTTAAGTTATATCTGGATTGTTATCTCCAGAGCCTCAGTTCCTTTATTCAAAGTCTTCCTCCCAAGTGTTCCTGAGTTCTTCCTCCCTGTGCTACAGCCTGGTAACTTCTAAAAGCAATATCTGGGTTTCCTATAGGGCTCATTTTATTTGTTTCTCAATTTGGGGAATCATTGTCCTTTGTTGTCTGATGTCCAATGCCTTGTCTTTCGTTGTGTCATTATAATGTTCTTTTTTTTTTCTCCTTCTCAAGAAGGAGAGTAAAGCTGATTTTTGTTACTCTATCTTGAATTAAACAAAAGTCCCATCTACCAGACCTCATGTTTTAAATTCCAGAGCATCTATTTAATTATTTAGTTCAATTTTCTGTCTTTCCCTGCTCCTCCCTATGGAGTCAATGTCTTATCTCATCTCTCTTAAGACTAGTTCGGGGAGTGCCTGGGTGGATCACGGGTTAAGCTTCTGCCTTCAGCTCAGGTCATGATCTCAGGGTCCTGAGATTGAGCACCGCATCTGGTTCTCTGCTCAGCAGGGAGCCTGCTTCCCCCTCCATCTCTGCCTGCTGCTCTGCCTGCTTCTGATCTCTGTCAAATAAATAAATAAAATCTTAAAAGAAAAGAAAAGAAAAGATTAGTTTGATTCTACTTTCTATCCCGTTCTAGTAAGTTGTCTTTGGACATCTCTGGTAAGTCATATGTGAACTACCTGATGTGTGGCACATCCAGGCAGAGGCAGTAGGAAAGTTCTGAGTGATTCTCCAATCTCTCTCGTGCTTAGGAGACAAGCAATACTCCAGATGGCCCAACATCTCTCAGATTGGTTTTCTGAAAGACCTTGTGGAGGAAAGCCCTCCTAAACACTTAGAGTGGACTTTACATGAGTAAGAAATATATGTTTATATATTAAGCCTTGAGAGTTGGGGTTATTTTATATGCAGCTGAAGTCTAGTCTATCTTGACTAATACCCTTATTCCCAAAGAAAAGTTTTGTTTCCTTAACTTTTTGCTTGTCAATCTCTATTGCAATGTGTTTTCTCCACTGAAAGCTCTTCGAAGGCACAGGTAATACCACATATCCCTAGTTACTTAGATTGGGGTGCCTGGGTGGCTCAGTCATTAAGTGTCTGCCTTCAGCTCAGGTCATGATCCCAGGGTCCTGGGATCAAGCCCCACATCAGGCTCTCTGCTCAGAGGGAAGCCTGCTTCTCCCTCTCCCACTCTCCCTGCTTGTGCTCCTTTTCTTGCTGTTTTTCTCTCTCTGTGTCAAATAAAATCTAAAACAAAAAAATAGTTACTTGGAAAATATTGGCTGAAAAGATGAATGGCAGAGTTTAAGGCCTTTAATGTAACATATCAAGTGTAATTGATGCTTATAATTATAATTACTATATGGATTGAAACAATATAGACACATTAGCAGTTAAAATGAAATATAATAATATAATTGCACTCATGTATAATATTTGGGGAAAATCCTGAACTTTTCCTTTCTCTAGCTTTTTCAAATTTATTTATGTGGGAAGGATTTATTGTACACCTGGTAATCATATGCTGTGCTTCTTTCTAGGATATGGCCCTAAGAATAAGAGTATTTGAATTGAATTCTAGGACTTACGAACTTATCTTGGATTTTATAAAAAAAAAAAATGGCATAATAGAC
Source organism: Mustela erminea (assembly GCF_009829155.1). Taxonomy (NCBI): domain Eukaryota; kingdom Metazoa; phylum Chordata; class Mammalia; order Carnivora; family Mustelidae; genus Mustela; species Mustela erminea. Next base: position 42,478,645 of record NC_045626.1, read on the forward strand.
TTTCTTTATTAAAAAAGATATATGGCCACATCAATTCAATGTTTGCTGGAATGACTTTAAATTCTACTTTCTATATTGGAAAGATTATGTCCAAATACAAATGCAGTTGTCCATGAGCTAGTTATGTGGAAACACTAAATAGGGATATAGCTTTAAAGATGTTAGCTCCAAAACTATATGTGGCAGAGCTCTTACTTAATTTCATTCTATCTTTTTTTTTCTTCCATGGAAATTAACTCTTACCCCAATAAAATATCCATTTATTTTTCAACATGGATTCATTACTACCATCTAGCCGACAAATTTGAACAGTCGAATTTTGGTTCCACTGTTTCCTGTGTCATGTATAGAACTGTAGCTCCTCAAAGACAGGGCAAAGACCACATAGGGAAAAGACAGGGTAAAAGATTGACCAGTTTAGCAGGTATAGTACCTAAGCATAACATAAGCATTCATTATGTAGTTATACACATAGGTAATTTACAAATTCTTTTAAATATATGAATCCAGAAAAGTTTTGATTAAACTAATCTATCAGAATTTCTTATATTCATTTCATATAGTCAATATTTTTAAATGTGTACTATATGCAAATCATTTTTGTGAGTGCAGGGGCCATAAAAAGGAAAAATAAACATAACTCTCCTCTCTTGTGGGGCTTACAATTCTAAAATATGAAGTTCAGATTATGACAAGTACTATTTGTTAAAATAAATCTGGAAAGGAACAGTAAAGTGCCAGAGGATGTCGATGATGATATTTCTCAGAATTTGATACTGTAAGGTCTTACGATGTGAATGAGTATCCAATAGACTCAGTAAAATGTTAAACATTTTCTGTCATAGAGTGTTGCTGTTTATTCTCCTAAGACTGCTTATGTATCTTCCCCTTTAATCTATATCCTTAAAATCATAGTGACCTGTAACTATTCCTGGATGGATGGATCCTATGAAACAGACACTCTAATGTGATTAAAGTGTACTGGTTTTAAACAGGAAAATAATCGAGCCTTTAAAATATATATGAATTTTAAGCATTTAAAGTCTAAATAATTAAAATGATTAAGCCAACATCTATTGAGTTCATTAAATCTATAAATAGAATTCCTATCTTTTAATTTCAGCAAGGGTGCTAAGCACAACTCGAACATAATTGAAAAGGTGCTTTCTGAGGGCTCCACATGTCATTTACTATTATAAAGCGAATATTTTCAAGTTATATAAGTTTCTGCAGTCTGCTATTTCATTTACCCTGACTTCAAGTGGTCAAAATCTGGAAGAATAAATTTAGAGATATTTTCTTTCAATTATTACATTTCTGCATGATTTGGTACCATGTCTTTTTGGAACACAAGTTTTGACCTCAGGAGATCTGATGTTTGTTTTCAACCTGCTGATTTCTTGACTGATCTTACCCAAGTCATATAACCTCCTGCTTGAGTTTCCTCATCTGAAAAGCAGAGATAAGAACAGTTTCTTGCTGTTACCATTACGATCAAGATGCGAATAACTCTATGCCTAGGTATACAGAAGAATCAGGCCATGGTAAGACAGTATAATAAAATACTGTAACTTTAACCTGATCTGGCCAGTGGGGTACTTGCCCTCCATTGCCAAAGTAATTTATCCCACAAGTCACAGCTATTGCTTAAAGCTTGACCTTTTCAAAGGTCAAAGTCAAGTCATCTGTTATGTTTGGCTGGGATCCCACTCTCATGCATTCTTTGAAATTTTGAAGTCAGAGATAAAAGCTGTAGGTAGTGAAGAGGATAGCTGAAATGTTAGCAACAAAGCTGGCTCTGCATTCTCTCTCACCCAGAACCTTCTCTGTCCCATCGACATTCTGCACCCAGGTCTGTCAGGCCCCAGAGTGTTTGACACATGGAACTTACCAGCGTGGTGATGTGCATAAGTGATGTTCCTGGTCCCTTTACTTTAGGAACTTGGAGTCAATTAGGGGAGACTATACTAACAGGAAATAGCAACAGATTACTCAGAAATACATACTAAGTCTTTCTGATATAGATGAAAATTGGTGTAGAAGCCATCAGGTATATCTTGTTATGAGGTATATTAAGACAAACTGTATTTCTAACCATCCCATTTAATCTCTTTTAGTTAATACTACCCATATTGCCCTGTACATTTAGCCTCTCCTCCAATGCCACTTCTGCCGGTATCTATAGAACTAAGACCTTCTCAATGTCCCAACTTTACAATAAATTAAAATCATTTAAAAATATACTTTTAATTACCATCATATTCTTCTTTTCACAAGTTTCTAAAACAGTGATTCTAGACTCTATCAGACTTAACACCTTTTTTCTATTATAAATATTTTAACACCTAATTTCTCTCCTAAAATGAAATTCAGAGATAATAGCCTGCATATTGCATATATTTTAAAAAATCAGTACAAATCTCTAAATAGAATATAAAGCAAATATAATAAAAAAATACTTTATAACACCACACTTTTCAGTTTGAAAATGTTTGGATATGACCTCACAGAGAAGACATGATGAAATAATAAGGTACTAGCTCTGGTTTGTAGAATATTTGTTAACTCAACAGTTGTAAAAGCGGACTGATACAAATGTGTTGTCCTGGAATCTCAAACATTAACATTATTATTAGTGTTGTGTTTCTTAAAGTAGTGAGCAATTCTTGGCATAGTAAAACTTCTGCGATGGTTGCTTTGCTGGAAAATACAGTGTATATTAAAAATTACACAAAAACATTTTTATTTACATTAAATGAAATAAGGTTTTAGGCAAAGAGAGCTCTTAATTTATTTTAAACTATTTGACTATATCACAGATATTTCTAAAGCTGGTTCGAATGTAGGAAAAGGTCCAAATGTGGTACTGTCCTGTGAATTGCCAAATGTGCAGCTTCCCTGACTCACCTCTGTACTAAATATCTGAAGTACCTTCAAATGAATGTGAAACCACACAAGCACACATGTGCATCAGATGTGCCACCTAGAGAGTAACAGTGTCCAACTGAGAACAAATTGTATAAAAGGTAGAGTTTGCTTCCTCTTCCCTGTATTTTCAACACAATGTATCTGGCTTTGGTCCTCACCATTTCTATGTAATATTCTATTGTGTAATATACCACTTTGTTTAACCATTTATTACCTTGCTGGGCTATTGGGTAGCTTTCAAATTACAAAAGTAATGGACATATGTTTAAGGACATATGATTTTTATTCATCTCGGGAATTTCAGAACTGAAAGTAGTAGAATTGCTGGGTTCTAGAGGAGGTGTGTGTTTAACTTCAAAAGAAATTGGCCGATGTTTTCCAAAGCAATTCATCCATTTTATGCTCCCATCAACAAAGTATAAGCCACGTTTCAAATACTCACTATCATCTAAAGTTTTTCATCCTTTTACTTTAAGACACTTTTAATTCGTGTGTTGTATCTAATTGTGGTTTTAATTTGCATTTCTCTGATGACTTATGACTTAAAAATATTTTGACACATTCACTGGTCACTTGGATATCTTCTCATGTCAAATTTCTTTTCAAGACTTTGTCTGATTTTAAGTGGATTGTTTTGTCTTACTCTTGAATTCTTCTTTATATAGTCTGGACACAAGTCTGAAAGATATATTACAGCACATTTTCTCTCAGTCTATAACTTGTCTTTTAACTTTCTTAATATTATAGTTTCTAATACATAACTTTTTAAAATTTTGATGAAATCAAGTTTTATTAATTTTATAATAGAGTACTTGCTTTATTTCCATTTTAGAAATATTTACCTATCCAAAGTTCTTGAAAACATTTATGTTTTCTTCTAAAATAATATTATTTTAGTTTTCACATGAAGTCTGTTAAACATTCTGATTTAATGCCTGTGTATGCTATGAGGCGAGGATGAAGGCTTATTTTTTTTCCCATTTAGATATCCAGTTGCCATAGCACTGTTATGGCTCCTCAATGAATTATAGTGATAGATCTCTCAAAAATCAATTGTGTGGCTCTATTCCTAGACTCTATTCTGTTTATTGATCCATATGTCTATCTCGATGGTCATACCTTACTCTCTTAATTAGTATTGATTAGTCAAAATAGTCTTAGAAAGAAAATCCTGAAGAAAATCAAAATTGGAAGACTTAAGAAGTCTCTGAAATTTCAATAGTTCAAATCATCAATATGATTCTTTTCATAAAATGCAAAGTTTTAAAGATTCTATCTTATTCCCTCCCTCTACTTTTTTTTTATACTTCTTGCTTTGAAATAATTTTGAAATTAAAGAAAAGTAGCTAAAATAGTAAGATAGTTCCTGAATACCCTTCACATACTCTCCCTAAATGTCAATACAATTTGAAGAATTGATAGTTCTTCTATTAATGTTATAATTAATTAGTAAAATCATCTGGCTTTGGAATTTTCTTACTGGAATAATTTAAAGTGGTAATTCAACTTTTCTCATTGAGTAGGATGATTCAAGCTCTTTTCTTCTCATATAGGTTTTAGTAGATTCTGTCTTCAAAGGAACAAGTCCCTTACATCTAAGTTGTTCAATTTATGGGCACTGAATTGTTCATAGGATTTATTTATTATCCTTGTAATGTCTATGGGGTTATAGTAATGTCCTGGCTTTCATTCTTATTAATAATTTGCATCTTCTTTCTTATCTAATATTCAGTCTGTGTAAAGGCTTAGCCATTTAACTGAATTAAAAAAAAAACAAAACATAGCTTTTAGTTATATTGATTTTCTGTACTATTTTCCCGTTTTCAATTTCATTGATTTCTGCTTTTAACTTTATTATTTTCTTCCTTCCACTTGCTTTAAGTTCAATTTGCCCTTAAAAGTAAAAGCCTAGAATTCTAATTTGAGACATATCTTATAATATAAATATTTATTACTATAAACTACCCTCTAAGCAATGTTTTAGCTGCATACCAATAATTTGATCTGCTATATTTTCATTTTCATTCAGCTTAAAATATTTTTAATTTCCCTGGAGACCTCTCTCTGACTCAGAGGTTATTCAGAAATATACTGTGTAATTTCCAAATATTTGGGTATTTCCAGACATCTTATTAATGTTTTCTTATTTAATTCCATTATCACTCAAGAATATTATTTATGTGATTTCTATTGTTTTAAGTTTGTTAAGGTTTGTTTTATGGCTGAGAATATGATCCATCCTTAAGAATGTTCCATATGCATTAAAAAATTATGTGTATTCTGTGCTTGTTGTATAGAGATTTCTATAAATATCAATTGGGTAAAGTCGGTTGGTAGTTTTGTTCATGTCTTTTATGTCCTTAATTGATTTTATGTCTACTTCTATCAGTTGCTGAGAAAAGAGTGTTGAGATCTATAGTTATAATTCTGGATTTTTCTTTCAATTCACTGATTCCTTATTTGGCTCTGTGAAGTCTATAGATGAGCCTGTTGGAAGCATTCTTCTTCTCTGTTAGGTGTATGTGTGGGGGGGTGGTGGTGGTGGTGGTTAGCACATCGGTTGATTCTTTCTGACAGTTTTCATCTCCTTGTTGAAGTTACCTATCTGACCTTTCATGCTGTCTACCTTTTTCATTAGGCCCTTTAATATATTAATCAGAGTTATTTAAAGTTTCTTGTCAGGTGGTTCCAACATCTTTATCATTTTTAAGTCTTGTTATGTTTGTTGGTTGGTTGGTGGCTTGATAGTGTGTTGATTTTTTTTTCTTTCTCTTATACACCTCATAGATATTTGTTGAAAGCTAGACAGCTTAAGCAGGTCAGTAATGACTCAGGTAAATGATTGCTGTGCCTGGAAATGTTTCTTCCTTCTACTAAACATTGATGTGGGAATTTGAATTAATCTAGGCAGGAGTTGGACTAGTGCCTTCAGTGCTCCACAGGATTTAAATTTCTCTAGGATATCTTCTGTTTACTGTTTAAGGGAGGGCTGATTTTCCAGTTTTCTTTCTGCTTTTCACATATGGTCCCTCACACTCTCTTAGCAGCTTGACATATTTTACTTCTTGTTTCAATTCAAAAGTTATTTATTCTGTAAAACCTTTCCTAAATCCCTCAGGCAAATTTAAGTACAGTTACCATAGTCTTAATTGAAAATCTGTTCTAATTGTTCATTTTTATGACTTTACTCTTGCACTAAATTGTATGCTTATTTTAACTTAGAAAGGAGACTCAAAAAGTGATTTATTTGGCTACTAAAGGTATAAATATATGGAAAATGGATGAATGGATAGAAGTGAGGATTCTAACCAAAACACTCTGGCCCCAGAATCTGTGTTCCTGACAACTTTCTGATTAAACTCCCAAATACAGACTTTCCTTGGAGAGTTTTTACAATGGGGAAAAGACAAGAAATCATTTTTTGCGTGGACTGAAGAGCGGCATTCACTTTAATGACTGTGGGTGTTTTCTTGGTTAGTATATATAAAGCCAGAATTAAGAATATTTGCAGGGACACTAAGTTAAAAAAAAAAATGCCTTATACAGACTTATGATCCTGCAAATAAATGCCAGGTGAGCTCCAAGCTTTAAATTCCAACAACATTTTAAAAATATGTTCAAGTTATAAAGCTATTCTAAATGTTTAGTCATTGAGAATACAAATAGATTTACTTTACCAGTTACTTTGGTTACAAGAAATACTAGATTGATCTCTGACATTGGGGTTGAGGAATACATGGGGCATGGCTAAAAATATTTTAGGTTAGGCTAGGGTAGTGGAATATGAGTGACTTGGGTAAAGAAACTTGTTGTCAGAAAACTGAAATTTGGGGAGAGGATAACTGTAGCATAATTACAATGTTTTAGGTAGTGAATGGGCATTTTATGAGCCTTTTATGATGTAACTCTGAGCATTTTATGGTGTATATGAATTTCATTTGCATGTGACCTATCTTAGTAGGTCTCTGCTAAGACCTACTAAGAGAGAGACTTAAATAAAATTTATAAGAAATAGTTTATTAAAACTTTTACAACAGATATGCATGCAGGCATACATATTTCATATTTACTAATATTAATATTTAATATTTAACATTTAATAATTTTAATACTCTATCAGAATGTAACTCAAATAAGTCTGTTTTCTATTTTGAGGCAGACATGTAGTGAGTGGCCCTTCAAGGTTTTATTCTAGTGTGTTAATTCAATGTTCAACACATTTAGCCCACTTGCATATTTTTTGTTTCAATGGTTATATATAATTTACTTTTAGAATTTCAATTTTTTATTTTTAAATATATTTTATATTCTTCCATTATTTCTTACTCTTTTATCATGATTATTCTATATTTCATTCTTCATTCAGCCTTCACAGTTTTTAAGAGTTTACATCTGGAAGTTCTATTAATATTTCTGAGAGCTTAACTATTGAGAGATAATATTTTGATATTGTTTCTGTTTGTTTGGTTTTTTTTTCTTATTCATAATAGCTTATTTTGCCATGTTTTCTGAATTTTGTTTTGTGGACTTTTGTTTAGAAGGTTTTATATGTGGAAAGGTTGGGATAAATACCTCTAGAGAGATGTTGAGATTGCTTCTGCCAAGGACCTTGGTTCTTTTTATACCCTGCTATGGAGATAGGAGATCTTTGAAGGCCCAAGCATCACACTGGGTCTTCAGTTCGAACTTTATACCTTGACTGGGCCCAAGACCATTTTTCAGTCACCCCCAGAGTGATACATATGAGTGTGTGTGTGTTTGTATGTATGTGTGTGTGTATTTTTAGGGTGATTATGCCAAAGATCTTTGCTTAAGTCTATTGTTTTAATCTTGTTATAGTTATACTAAGTTATGTCATACTTCATTTCATCACATTGCATACTAATTAATAACTTCAATTTCTAGTTCTTTATACTATCAATTATAAATGTTAATTATGAAAAGCTAGTTAAGCAGTGTGCATTACTTTTTACAAAGCCAGAAATGAGAAAATTTTCAGTGGATTTCAGTCTTGAGGTACAGAGAATTAAAATGTAGTTGGCTCATCATTATTATTTTTGAAAAGTGATTTCAGAAAAAAAAAAAAAAGTTGCTCTTATTCCTTACCAATGAATTTTTTTTTTTTTTTTTTTTGACAGACAGAGATCTCAAGTAGGCAGAGAGGCAGAGAGAGAGAAACAGGGGGAAGCAGGATCCTAGCTGAGCAGAGAGCCCGATGTGGGGCTCGATCCAAGGACCCTGGGACCATGAACTGAGCCTAAGACAGAGGCTTTAACCCACTGAGCTACCCAGGCAGCCCCCCTTACCAATGAATTTCTTAAAGACACGAATTAACCAGGACTTGATGACTCTAATCATAGTTGTACTACTGATTGTGAAAAATCAGACCAAAAAAATAAATAAATAAATAAAATGAGATTGGTTGTATTAACCAAAATGTATAAACCTTTGAGTTAATCTTTTGATGAAAAGGTGGAGATTTTTCCCTTGAATGGCACGTGTGAGTCAATTTCTTTAATGAGGTCAAGATCAAGTTACCTAAATGCCAGAAAGCACTATAAAGTACTCTATTGCACAGTTGATTAATCAAGGATAGTGAAGATGATTTGTTGAGTGTTTGCTTTATATTACTAATTGTCAAGTGCTAATATATTCCATCTTAATGTTTTATCTTAAAGGAATTTCAGAAAGCAAAAAACTGATTTAAGCACCATAGTTTTGAAAAATATTACGACCTTGGTGTTAGTTTTCATATCAAATCTGTTATTACTGACTATTGGGGATCGCCTGTATTCTTTTTACCTTGTCTTAACCAATTAATGACTGAAGAATTCTTGACAAATAAAAAGCAAATCGTTGTTTGATATCGTGCTTCTCATAAGCTCCATGACCAAAATACTGACTTCTTTACACTCCAGCAGGAAAAACAGGCATTATTGGGTGCTATTTTTAATGATTGCTTTCTAATTAACTGCAATAGAATGATTTTATTTTTTCTCACACCTTGTTGGGTCAATCCTCAGCTGTCTTCTCAGTAAGATTAGTGAGAATATTTTGAGGCAGGAATTTTAGTATTAATAGTGGCTGGGCTGGTCAGCTCCAAGTATTGTTGCCAGTGCTGAATGCTGCCCTAGTTGCATCTTTTAATTTTGCACAAAAATTCAGATACCAGAATTTTGTATGTAATCTCTCAATTTTGAAATATTTACAATTTAAATTTTTAAAAATCAAAAGAAATCATTAAGGAGGGAACCAAAGCCAACAATGTTTTTGACTCTGTAACCCTCAAGCCACTCTGTGGACCTCTGCTATAGATGCATCCTTTTGAGCTTTTATTGGCCTTTTAATGGGAGATTGTGAGGAAATAAATTCCCAAAGTTGTCTTGCATTATTTCCTTCCTGAGCAGATATTCCTTTTGTTAGTTTCATGGGCTGAAAAAAAAAACTAAATATAAAGCTTAATGGATATGTAGCAACTTGAAAAAATAAGGTGACTTTTTCACAAAAATAGACTCCTGATCTAAAACTTAGCACAATTTACAAGCATAAAGGACATCTTTATTGTTCTAAATCAGGCCTTTAAGAATGATTTTCAATAATAGGAGAATCATTCCATTCTTCATTTACAAGTGAATTAGCATAACAAAGCTGCTTAATGTGAGAGTTCACAAAGCTCTGATTAATACATTAATCCTTACATTTTACAATGGGACTTATTTTTGCAAATAATTTCTATAAGAAACTCTATTCTCGGTTGTTTTTATTTTAAAATATTAACTCTTCAGGAACTGCCATTTCACCAAGTAAAATATAAATTTGGATCTAAAGTATAGCATTCATTAAGAGGAATCCTGGTGTGAAGAGAAGCACATAGTCTTTCCTTCTCTTAAAGGGCCTGTAAAGGATGCTTCAGGAAGAGGTTTATGTCTTATGTTGCCTTTTCATTTTACAAACTGAACCAATTTCCTCTTGCTCAGCTCTTTGCTGGGCCAGTTCCTGAATTTTTTTTTTTTTAAATCATTCCCACAGTTATCATTACAAAGTATTTAAAAAATTCAGTGAGACTTCATTAATTATGTGTGCACACATAAAATACTCGAAACGTTTAAGTCCAGGCAGATTAATGTGTAGTTCAGGATTCTGGCTTTTCTTTTCTGCAGTTCTCTTGACAACAGGGCTTGATTCAGAGTCCCAAGTAAATAACCAATGTTGATGCCTTCACTTGCCAGGAAATTCAATCTGATTTGCCAAGAAAACCAGTCTCAATGGTTGTCCCTCTTTTTCTTTCCTTCGGGTCATAAAAGAATTGAGGAAATTTGTCTGGTTATGGAAGAACTCAGAAAAACCTTCTGATCATTGGACCTTCAGTAATAACTCTTCTTTTGAAACCTACATGGAAACTTACATAAGGATCATTTAAAAGACCACCACCATGGATGACAGGGGCCTCCATTTTGGAAACACCTGTACTTTGGGTCTAGCAGCCAATGTTCTCAGACCTAGCTATTTCACTAAGATTCACTCAGGAGCTGGATCCACCAAAACACTATATCCCCAGCTATTACATTCCATGCCCTAAACCTCCAGTGTCCTTTACCATTATACTGAAGGGAAACAGAATTTGAGACTCTGGAAGATATCTCTTTGGCATGAGGATTATCTTGAGCTCGTTATTTTTGAAAAACTACAGACATAGGAGAAACTCTAAAAACCAAATAGAAGTTACCCTTTTGTAAGAAACATTTACATCTATAGGGGAAATCTCTATTTGTAAGGGTATCTCCCTCTCTATACTAGGAAAGAGAAGAATGATTAAATCTCTAGAAAGTCTTATAAGTAAAGAAGGCAAGGACTTAAACCTGCATAACGACCTGACATTTATTTACCTACTTTTCCTGGTGACATCCCATAACTGGCCTCCCCTTGATGAGGAGAACAAAGTCGAAAGAAATGTAGATAAAATTCAATTTCCTTATAACTAGCAGTCCACTGACAAATAGTTGAGACAGGCAGAGTATGATATTCCATAAAGAACTCACAACTGTCTTAATGTTAATGTTTTGCTAGAGGTAAAAAGCAACCTTAGCTTGAGGATAGCCAGACTCCCAGGATCCTACAAGTCTTCTTTATCATGTGAAAGTCTTTATAGAAACTTTCTTTGTCTCTATCCTACCTCCCCAGTTTAAAAGTAGATAATCAATGGCTCTTCACAATCCCAGTGTGGCTCTTCCTGACCACGGGTACTGTCCTGTCCTCGTGTTTAATAAAAATACTTTTTTTTGAGTGGTAAATATGTCAAAAATTCTTTCTTGACCTGTCACTCCTGGTTCACATCACATCACTCTCTTAACTCCATCTTCCCCCAACATCTTTTGTCTTTAGCTGGAGAGGTTACTTGAAGTGGTTGCTTGTGCCATTTTGGAAAGTTACTCAGTTTTCCTGGATATCCCCTATTTACAGTAGGTATACATGTTTTTGAACTTCTGTATGTTTTTCTCCTGTTAATTGTTTTTTTTATTACTGGGATGTCTCAGCCAAGAACCTAGGTAGGTAGAGGAAAAATTATCCTTTCTCCTTCATAGTTAGGTGATCACAAAGGAACTCTCTGTAAAATCACACTATCTCTGGAACCTATGAATGGGATCCTGAAACATGGCTGATGCTAATGAAGGGTAAGAATTTTTTACCATAGTCAACACTTCAGCTCTCCCTGATCTCTTTCTGTAGTGGCTGGCTTAGAGAGTAAGGTAAAACTTCTTGTCCCTTCCTTTTCAAATTTAGATTAGCAGGAGAAAATATTTGTGTAAACTATTTCCTTGGGTATAGCAACTCTGGTAAAAAGTTATGAGAACTCTTTTTTTCTTTCTTTCTTTTTTCTTTTAAAGATGCATTTATTTGTTTGTTTGTTTGTTTGTTTATTTATTTGACAGAAAGAGAGAGAGATAAAGGGAATACAAGCAAGGAGAGTGGAAGAGGGAGAAACAGGCTTCCTGCTCAGCAGGAAGCCAAATGTGGGGGCTTGATCCAGGACCCTGGGATCATGACCTGAGCCCAAGGCAGGTACTTAATGAATGAGCCATGCAGGTGCCCCGGGAACTCTTGTTTTCTACAGATCTTTTTCCTCCCAGAAATAGTCATTGTTTTCTTTAATTTCTGTCTTTTGTGCCATTTGCAGTAAAGAAAAGAACCATAGGTCAGATGAAGTCTTCCTTTCATTCATGTCTTAAGACTTTGGCTTTGTGACTGGTAAGAATCTTCTCCCTGGTCTCTGCCATCTGGAGGACATACCTACTAGCATGTCTTTGATGGACAGCCAAACAGGCTGTGGATCTGAGCAACAGTGTTGTCTTTGTCCAACTATGCCTGATGTCAGGGAAGCTTGCCATAAGGGGTCCCTGTCCTTAAGGGGCCTTTGCCATATCAGTCTTCATTGTTTGTTAGTGCTAGAAAAGTCTCATTCTAGTAGCATGGGCCCAGTGGACTGACTGGAGTTGTCTCATATTCTTATGGGAAACCAGAGATATCATTTCATTACACCATTCTCACCACCTATGACAATGAAGATATTTACTTTCTTAAGCAAACTTCAGGAGGCAACTTGCTGGATTCGATATTTCCCTTCCTTTTACCAAGGAAATTTGTATTTAATTCTGAATTCTAAGCCAATCTAAGGAGTTACTACTTTTTCCCTGGGTGTCTCATATTTATGCACGAGGAGTACATGTTAATAAACCTTTTTGCTTTTCTCTTATTAATCTATCTTTTATTACAAGGTTCTTAGCTCAGAACTCAGAAGTATGGAAGGAAAATTATTTTTCCTCTCCTACAGTTTGGATCTTATGCTTAATAACCTTCATTTCCACGTCTATGCACTCTCCAACCTTTTTCATCCTGCTCTTTGCCTTAGAGCTTGACCTCTATAGGAGACATAAGATGAGATGGACTGACTCCTATGGTTGCTATCACATGGACTTCATTGCATCCTGGCTTCACATTAGTCATGACTGCTAGGAGGTTCTTCTGGCCAATGCATGTTAACTTATTTTTTGTGATCTCTGCCTTTCCCTATTCATCCATTTTTGACTTTTTTCCTGATCACACTCTCACCACCCTAAGGAAATTTAATGTAATTTAAATTTTCCTTTTTTCCAGAGTATCAGTTCCAATTATAAGAAATGGAATTTCAGTGGTCATTTGATTCCAGGTATGGTGATAGGTCTCGCCCATTGTTGCCCCCAAATGCTTCAGTATCCCTGGTTAATTTCTACTCTCCCACCCCAAACATATCAGTAAGTACCATCCTGACACAGATCTGAGTTATTTATTTGTATAATGTTACTGAGTCTTAGAAAAGGTGTAGGACTATTCTGCACCCCTTTGAATAATAACCCTGTGAGATTCTATGTCTGATCTTTAAATTAGGGATGGAGGTATAGTGACCTATATGTAGAGTAATATTTGTAAAATATGTCTAATCAGGAGATTCCTCTATTTTAAGTCCTTTGAAGTATCCATCCCCATCTGGGCAGGATTACATTCAAAATCACTTTCTTAATCCACCATAGCCCGGTCACTGCCTACCACTCTGGGCTTATTTAGTTTTTTTTTTTTTTTTTTTTTTTTTTTTAAAGATTTTATTTATTTATTTGACAGAGAGAGATCACAAGTAGGCAGAGAGACAGGCAGAGAGAGAGAGGAGGAAGCAGGCTCCCTGCTGAGCAGAGAGCCTGATGCGGGACTCGATCCCAGGACCCTGAGATCATGACCTGAGCCGAAGGCAGCGGCTTAACCCACTGAGCCACCCAGGCACCCCCTCTGGGCTTATTTTGAAATATATTTATACTAGATGTACTGAGCTACATCAACTTCACTATCTTAAGTGACTCGGAAATACTTTCGTATTTCCCTTCCCATATCTCCTGCCTAAATGATTTTTTTCTAGTCCTTCAAAGGTGAACTCAATCTTCATTCATTCCAAGAAGCCTTCCTCTGCCCTCCCTCCCATCACATCTATGTTTTTTCCCCATCTACTCAGAAAGGATCCTGCGTCAATAGCTATTACAGCATCTATTACACTATTTGTCACTTTTGGTTTATTTCCAATATTCTCAGTAGTTCCTTGCATTTGGAGACTTCCTCTTATTTGAATTATCTGTGCTTAGCACAGTAGCTGTCATACAAGAACAGTTTAATAGTTGTTGAATAAATGAACAAATGGGAAAAGGGGACTTGTGTATTGTTTAAACCTCTGAATATATGAAAATAGACCAAACTTCCTTCATGAATTTCATAAATGGAGATCTATCTGAGGGTTTCTGAATTTTTCTTTGTCCTATTATGTCCAGATTTCTCAGAAGTCAAGTACAAGCATACTGTGTTCCAAAGCACTGACTTATTCATGAACAATTTTATCTTGATTTCTCACCTCTTTCTTACCTACTGAATTAGGCTGACATCTTAAATGTAAACCAAAAATAATTTCTACCTTTATCTTTTAAAGCTCATAATCTTGTTATGGATTATCCTCCTTAGGAATGGAATGTGATGTTCTGAATTTTGTTGATTGAAGAATATACTCTCATAAACACTAATTTTGGGAGGGAAAGGGAAGCAAGTGTGAGAGTAAGGTAAGGTTAAATTATGTCATGGTAACAATGACAGATTCTATCTTTCTCACAGAAAACTCTGAAACTAGGGTGGCCCTCCAGAGAACTTCAGATTTTGGTGAGGCACTCAGTTCTTTAGACTCCTACAACTACCCTGGGGAGGAAGTATTACAAGGGTGAGGAAACTTACTTTGATGGAAAACATTCTCCTCAATGGCATGTGGCTATGAGCTAGCAGCAGTCAGCTTTCCCAGCAGTCAAGGGATAAGTTACCTCAGTCCTAAAAGATTTGGATGATGAACCACAATATCAACTACAGACTACCTCTTGTGATGCATGGATTCACCTGCTACATCATAAGTTCACCCCATCTGGGAATAGTTCCTCCAGGATTTTGACTGGTTTCTTGTCCGGGGGGGCAGGGCGGGGAGGAAGATTGGTAAGATGAACAATAGCTCATGCTGCTGCAGCTGGTCTCAAGTTTGGAAACGTTTTTTATTTTCTCTCTTCTACTTCCCTTTCTAAGCTCCCCTTCCCTTGACTAGAATCTATGACAATTTGAGTTTACCTGGTGGGCTACCAAGACCCTCATCTCTGAGGAATCTGAGCTCCTGTACAGCGCCATTCCTCAGGTGGGGTTAAACATATTTCACCATGTTTTCTTCAAACATTTTGACAAATAAAATGTTAGAAGGTTGAAATATACCCTCCCTCAACTTATTTCCTTCCTCCTTTCCAAGACTACTCACCACCCTGAAGTGAAGATCTCACATCCCTTGAGTTTTTTTCCACTGCATCTTTTTATGATTACCTGTTTGACATAGATACTCACATAACATGCAACTAATTAGTACCCAGGATAAATGTGTGCATCAATAAGCAAAAAGGTAAACTACTCTATAGGAAAAAAGGGAGGACAAAGAAAAATCCACAGAAAAATGAACCCAAATTGCCAATAAACTGATAAATAAAAACACTTAAATGAAATAATCAGTTACATGTTATGTAATTTCATTTTTTATCTATCAGATTTTTAAACATGAGTGACTATTTCCCAGTTGTTTGTGTTGTTGTCTTTTTCTCCTTTTTCTTGAAAACATTTATACTGTGGATTAACCATACCTAGACTTTCTCTTTCACTCTTGTGCAAAAAAGAGAATGCACTCTTGTGCAACAAAGAAACCTCATTTCTTTGAACAAAATCATTGTTTTTCCCGTTTTTCTTCATATTATCTTTTAAGCATTTTATTTCGTAGGGTTTTTTTCTTTTACCATTTCCATCCATATCTATAAGTAATTCATATATTTTAAATTATTGTACTACCTAGGTACACATATTGCTATCAAATTAGTCCATATCTTTTTGAAACTAGTAGTTGTATACATTAGTCATTTTTTAGTTGTATGATGATAACAAAACTAGCACTTGTTTATTTTTTTCTCTCTTGTGCTTTGAGAACTGGTTTTTTTGCTCACCATTTGGCACAATGTTATTCCCAGTAAATACACCTTTATTGCTTATCATTTGAAATAGGGCACGTAAGCAAAATGACAAAAAAATTGTGGTAAGCATGAGAAGGGTCCAAACGGAATTGAGAGTCCAGAGGTACACACTGTTGGTAGTAGAAACCACTTTTGGTCTTTTTTCTCAACAGTCATTATATCTGAGAGATCCTGGAGAAAATTTAGTTAGTTGTAAAGCATCTAGCAAGTTGAGTTTGAATTGCTTTTGTATCACCATCACTCTGAATATTACGTGATTCAATTTATCTGTGATCAATACATTTACAAGAAATGGACACTGACCTTGGAAATCCTGCACGCACCTTTGCAAGAAAACACCACCCCTGGGTTTGTATTATTAGCTTTAGCAATGGGTAGGGCTTTTTGTTTTCAATTCTGTTGCCCCCATATTAACATTAGAAGACTTACCTTTGTCTTAATAATTTAACCTCTTAGCCTCATCTCTTAGAATGCAGATCTTGGTTCAATTAGCTCCATAGTTTCATAAAATTCTTATGGGATATCCCCATCACTGCCTGATGGTATAAATTAAGATGATAGTATTCTATAACCCCATTAAATCAATAAATGTTAAAATGCAAAATGCCAAATGGGAAATGGAATTATCTAAAGTTGGCAGCAGAGGAGAGAGAACACTAAACTACAGTAAAATGCAAAAGTTTTTGGAATTAGCTTAATCTTAATTTTTAGAGTTATGATAAATGACATACAATAAAACAGAGTAGGATTAGTACTTGAAGTGTTTTTTCACATTAACGATGCAATCTCAATCTCTGTACATCTTTGACTATTTAATATCTCGTAATGGAATCACGATTCTATTTGAAATAGTTTTTCTTATTTTTTTAAGATATTGTGGCTCATAAGTTTCTGTTTACTTTAAATTAATATTATGAGCAATTTTAGTTTTTCTTTTAATCTAATAGCTTAGGCTACTGATCTCATGATGTGAGAAAGTTTCATCAACTCCTTGGTTTCTGAAAAAATAGTTATAAATTCTCCTTTTTTGCTTGTATTAATAAAATATTCATAGACCTGTATGCCTATTTTAAGCCAGGCTTTTGTTTAACCTGAAAATTAACCCCTTTGAATTTATGTTTTGTGGGTAAGAGCTGGCATTCAAACAGATTGAATAACTCACTCAAATTCACAAACTAAGTAGTAATAGTTTCAGAACTGAAACATAGGTCCATCTCCAACATTCAGTCTTTGGACTGTTCCATACCACATTGGCACAATTATGTATACTCCAAAGCAGAGAGTAGTATGGGGTCAATGGCACTACGATGACAACATTTTCTCTTGCCATTGGATAAATTCCACATTGAATATCATAGAGACTCAGAAAAAAAATTGAACAGCTGAGGCTATGACCTTTAACTGGGGCCAGAAATGGTCCCTATACATTCATCAGCAGCAGCAGCATTCTTTTCCTGCCCCTACACTGGTGATGGAGGAGTTTCCATTAGCCAGCAATGTTGTCATTGTAAGACACCAATTTCCATTCCTGAGAACTGTAATGGGGACAAGAAACTGGCAAGGAAGAGATATGCATGGCTGAATAGAAGTAGTTTTCTAGAGTGACAACTTCAAGAGTATGTCTTTTTTTCAAAGCAAGTTGATTTTTATGCTTAATTCTTTGTTGATTTTGTCTTGTTTTATTTCTGTGTCATTAGGCCTTTTCCCTGCCATTAAGAATGGCATTACTGTCTTGCTTTCCTCTCCCTGTGGGTTGCAAAATATCTGCATGGAACCTTTAATTACCCTCACACCAACATCTCTTCCCAAATCCCAGGTGGCCAGCTCTCTTCATATGACCAGCTATTTAACATGAAGTATTCACCAATGACTGGACTGTTCAGGAATAGGACTCATAAAGTAAAATATGGAAACTAATAGGAAGACATTGATTCTCTGTCCCTTCCAAGGATAGGCCACAAATTAAGTAATAAAGCACACATTGCTACTCATGACATTTCATTTCTGTGGAGCTGGAGTTTGCAATGCATAACCCATAGGCAGATGCATTAATCTCACAAACCATCTAGATAGGAAACCATATGTTGACAACTTGATCTTTATTGGTATTCTAACATCCCTGTTACAAAAATTGGTATTTCCAATAACTAAGCCAAAAGACAGCAAAGGGCATTAACTGAAACTTGCAGTTTCATGCAAAACAAGTCTTTATTCTGTTTTGTTTTACTGAATCTAAGTGCCAGCTTTGTCTTTCCAAATTCCACTCTGAATGATTCCATCTATGGATATGAGGATGAGGTGAAATATCTTAAAATATGCCTCTGTTGAACTAGTATTTCTTCATATTGGCATTGAGGAACATGAATCTCAGGGAGGAACTCTCTAGATCTTCAAAGAGTGATGGTTGCGCATTCTCACAAGATAGCGATGATTTTCCCAGTCAGATGAAGAAAGAGTTTGGGATGGACAGCCTTCCAAACAGAGAGAAAAAAAAAAAAAAAAAAATATATATATATATATATATATATATATATATATATATATATATATAGTGGTTTGATAAAACAGTGTTTATTGGCAGGATAACAAAAATCTCAAGATGAGAGCAGTTTTGGGAATCTGAAAAATCTATGCACTAAAATGAAGTGTACTTTTTTTTTTTTCTGTGCTAATCAGTGTGGAATATGTCCTGTAGAAGATGGGGAGATACTGAATATTCTAAAACTAAGAAGTGGATTTGCACCAATTTGGTTCCTGGAAGAAGTCTGTCTGGATTCCAAGGCCAGATCTTTCCTAGAGTGACCCGAGCAAAGTTGTTTAACATCTGTTAAATGTATCAGTTTTTTCACCTGTTAAATAAGAAAAATACCACATATGGTGACTGTGAGGATTAAATTTTTGAATTAAAATATTTAAGGTGCTCTGAGAAGTCCTGGCATTAAGTAAGTGCTATTGTTACAAAGTAGGTACAAAATAGTACAAAATAGTGCTAGTGTTACAAAAAAACAATTTTTGTAATAATTGTTATTATTTATTATTTGAGTCATTCAAAACTTTATTAACCCTTTTCCACATGCAAGACCCTGTAATATTGAACCCATAAGAATAAAAAGATATGCAAGCCAAGTATGTGTCCTCTGAGAGCTTCAGATATATGAATTGTACAGCGACAACCCTTAAAAGAGAGGCAAACACCATAGCTGCCAGGGTTGAGGTAGAAGTATTTTTCCTAGGTGGAGAAGTAAAATTTCATCTTTTGTCGGTGCCCGAGCAGCTTGTAGCGCATGCGCGGTGATGCTTCTGGGCTCTGCTGTGCCCGCTCGTTGCCTCGGCCGCCGCTGCCTCAAGCCGTCGCCCCCGCCGGGTGGCGACGGTGCGGAGCTGCTCCGGCTGGGCCCGCGGGGGGCCCCGGGCGCCGCACGACTTTTTCGGTGCCCGAAAGTAAACACGCCATTAAGATGGCGGCTGGATGCGAGCCAGTAGGCGGAACTTAGGATTTTGTATCTATGTGGCTGCGAGTGATTGGTTGTGCAACCTTGGTATATATAGACATGCACGGGCGGGGGAGAGAGGGATCCCAACAGCTACGCAGAAATAAAGCTTGCTTCGCTGAGGTCTCCTGGTCGTTCTTGCTGGTGAAAGCAGCAATCTTTAACTAAGTCTTACAAATAAATAGAAGTTTACTAGAGAAACAAGTGGGTAGGAGAAGAATATCAATGTAAAACTGGCATGGTGTCCTAGAAGAACTTCATTTGTTTGATATTCTGCAAACTGTGTAATGTGATTCTAGTTCAGTGGGTATGGGAGAACTATTGCAAAACTTGAACATGAGTAGGCAGATGCCAAATCATTAACGATTTTTAATGTCCAGCAAGTTGGATAGTACTTATCTTTGGGATCTGATTAATCTTTCAAGACTTTTAGTAAGGCCATGTCAAAGCCATGGACAGCTTTAGGCATTTATTATTTTTTCATCTGATAATTGAAGAATATATCTATAATTCAAATAAAACTGCAGGATATTGTTGAGTGGCTATTTAGTTAGAAATATCTAGGAAGAATTAATCAAATAATAGGACTATCTCAGCTACAGTCACAGGAACCCTGATGATTAAGTTTCTAAAAAGAATCACCCTTTTTATAAAATTTTAGTTTTATGCAAAGGAAGAAAGAAAAGAAAAAAGGAGTAAGAAAGATGGAGAGAAACAGGAGGAAGGATATGAAAAGAAGTCAGGGAGAGTGGTAAGAAGGAAGAGAAGAAGGATAAAAGATAGAAAAGCAAAATGGTTTTATAAATAAAGTTGAAGAAAATTAGACATTGTAGAATAAAAACTTTTCGGGCATAGCTGAGGCAGGGATGAATATTTACTTGCAAAACCGTGACAGGGCAACCTTTCAGTGCAATGAGCTGGATACCCAAAGATATTTCCAAAACAATTGCTCCTTAGTACAATGCATCCTCTGATTTAATTTCTTTCTACATAAGAAAAACCTTGGTAGACATATGTAACTTAAGAATAGTAGATTTTCTTTTTCACCTCCAGCTCTCACTTGGACAGACATAAACAGAATCTACTACCCAGCTACTGAAAGAGTTAAAATTGACATTTGTGTATGTTAACAGTAATTGACAAACTGATAAAATAGCTCTTCAATACCCACACCATTGCCCCCATTTCAAAGATTAGACCCACCACAGGAAGCAATCATTTCCTTGTTAAGTTCTTCAGCTCTTGGAGGTCTTTTTCTACCCCTCCTCCATCATTAACCTCTTCAGGTAACTCTGTGTAACCCTTGATTGGATATGTCAAAATGGAAGCATCAAAGTGCAATTGTGAAGTGTTTCTGAGACGACCCATCTGATACAGCTAATCAAGAGGCTTTGGTCCATAGGCTGAGCACCATTTTCAACCAGTCATTGTGCAGAAAAGAAATGACTCTGCTGAAATCTGTTTAAAATTATAGTGCCTGGTTGGTGGTTGATAACAGAGGATTGGCTCTTTTGTTTGTTTGTTTTTGTTTTTCTAAATAAAAGCTATTTCTCTTAGGTTGAAGGATTTTTTGAGAACCATTATTGAAACATGTGAAATGTTTCCGTATCTTGTAAAACTTTCTGTAGTCAGCAATTTAACCTGCCTAACAGAGTCATACTGGTCTAGTTACATGACAAGACACTGTAAAATTCAAGCAGTACCCCCAGACCACAGCAACCCAATGAAGTAGAGTTCACCAGGACACGTTATCTGAGAAAACATGAAAAAATGGATCTGGGGATTTGTTCTTTCATATGTATACCAAGAGGCATAGAATATAAACACAGAATTAAAACGACAGAGGAAACAGAAGATCTAATTTTTTCATAACTCTTGAGTATTTGCCACATGTTTGACTTTGTAGACATGTTCTGGGACCCAATTACATTGGATCATTTACCTATATGAATGAAATCAAGCTGACAATACTCTTATCTACTATTGGTAAATATTTGCTCATCTACTAAGTGTCATTATCACATGTAAAAAAAAATACTAATTGTTATATTTTCAGTGACAAATTATAAGTGGGAGAAATCAAATATTCTGAGGATTTTTTGTTTAATGCTTGTGACACTTGCTTGTTATTTTGGCTTTCAAATTACGAGGCCAATCCTCCATGAGGAACTTCTTAATTCTTCCTGGGAAGAATGTAATTTGTACTTCTGCTACTAGAAAGGAAGAATGAGGCTGAATGCTGAAAGTTGTTAGCTCAGATCACCCTACTAACTTTCCTTCAAGTGAGATATAATTGAGAGAAGTAATATTAATCATGCTAACCGTATTTTGAATCCTAAATCAAACTATTTTTGAAACTAAGACTCATCCCCAAATGCTCTATTTGTGGTCATCATAAACATATTACCCAACCTAAACAATGTAATCTTTTTTTACACAAATAGTTTTACTGTTATGGCTATTCACTTAATGGTTTTAAGAACTTGTATAATTAAGACCAAAATTTTAGCATTTCTGCCATGTGAGAAAAGAAGGAGAAGTTCCTGGCTATGAACCAGGAAGAGGATTCTTATCAGGAAGCAATCATGCTGGTACTATGATCTTGGACTTCCCAGCCTCCCTAACTACAAGAACAGAGACAGACCCTCCAAATTCTAATTCTTGAGCTGACATCATAAAGATGGTGACATAAGTCTTTCCTAACTTCAGTGCCGCTCACAAGAACACCAACTAGCAACTGTCTATAGAAAAGCACTATTGGGAGAATCCAAGAATCCCACGGGTGAGGCTGAAACACCTCCATGGACTAGAGTCTACGAAGCGGTACATTAAAAGTGTAAGAAGTGTGGATTTACTCTGAGCCATTTTATTCTCTCCCCCACCCTCAGGCCAGTTCACCCACACTGAGACGAGTGCCCTGGCACTGTTTTCTCCAATGGATATCCCAAGGTGAATATTCAGCTTTCCCAGCATTGTAATATGCTTCCTAGAAGCTCACTTGGGTCTCTTTCCATGAGGCTCAGTGAGGGAATCTATGGGCCATGATAATTGGCAACTGAATGGAAAAGAAGATAAGGGTTAGATTTACAGTAATCAGATCTCAGATCTTGTCAGACTGCATTTTTACTAGCAGTAGTCTTGAATAGAAATACTAGAAACTGGCTCTGTCTATCTGCAGAACCAAGCCAGTAGCCCTTTCTGGCCAGGCAGCCTGGATGGCAGTTCTGCCTGATTTGGGCCCCAAGCCAATGGGCCATACTGGTCAGGGGGCCTGTTCTATGGTCATGGCTGGCCAGAGAAGACAAATTGTCAATCTCACCTAACTAACAAACCTCACCTTCTGTCCCACCTCTCCAGAAAACCTGGTGAGAAAATGGAGCCACAGAGCCCATCCTGTGAACTTGCTTAGGAAGTGAGCCAATCATATCAACTGTCAAAGGTTGGAAACTTTTCCTTCAAAATTAGGAATAAGACAAGAATGCACAGTCCAGGGGCACCTGGGTGGCTCAGTGGGTTAAAGCCTCTGCCTTCAGCTCAGGTCACAATCTCAGGGTCCTGGGATCTAGCCCCACATCAGGCCCTCTGCTCAGCAAGGGGCCTGCATCCCCCTCTCTCTCTGCCTGCCTCTCGGCCTACTTGTGATCTCTGTCTGTCAAATAAATAAAATAAAAAACCTTAAAAAAAAAAAAAAAGAATTCACAGTCCAATCACTTATAGTCAACATAGCATCAGTAGTCCTATCAGAGGAATCAGGCAAAAACTAATTAACTAACTAACTAAAAAAATAAATAGTGTGCATAATTTAGTAAGTAAATAAACTCCAAACTGGAAAGGAAGAAAGAAGTAAAACGGTTTCTGCAGATGGCATGTTCTTATAAATAAAACATCCTAAAGACTTCACACACATACACACACACGCACAGCTGCTAGAATTGATAAATTCAGTAGAATTGTAGGATGCAAAAATCAACATACAAAAATCAGGGTTTCTATACACTAACAATAAACCCTCTGAAAGAGAGATTAAAAACAATCCCATTTACAGCAGCATTAAAAACAATAAAATACTTAGGAATGAGTTTATCTAAGAAGGGGAAAGGTCTGTATCTGAAAACTATAAGACATCAAAAAGAAATGAAAAAGACACAAATAAGTAAAAATGTTCATGGATCAGAAGAGTTAATATTCTAAATGATCCATACCACTCAAAGCCATCTATAGATTCAATATAATCCCTATCAAAATTCCAATGACATTTTTTACAGAAATAGGAAAAATATTCCCAAAATTTATATGGAACCACAGAATTGCCAAAACAATCTTGAGAGAGAAGAACAATGCTGAGGGCAACACCCTTCCTAATTTCAAACTATACAACAAAGATACAGTAATCAAAACAGTGTGGTGTTGGCTTAAAAATGGACATAGAATCCAATGGAACAGTGTTGACAGCCCACAAATAAACTCGTGCATATATGGTCAACTAATATTGGGCAATGGAGTCAAGAATACTCAGTGTGGAAAAGATAAAAGATATTCATTCAATAAATAGTCTTCTGAAAACTGAATGTTCATATGCAAAACAATGAAACTGGACATCTATCTTACATCACTCACTAAAATTAATTCAAAATGAATTAAAGAAGTAAATGTAAGAGAAACTATAAAACCTCTCAAAGTAAGCACAGGAAAAAGTCTCCTACACACTGATCTTGGCAATGCTTTTTGTGTGTGTATGACACCAAGAGCACAACAATAGAAACAATAAACAAGTGGGACTACATCAAACTAAAGAGCTTTTGCACAGAAAAAAAAAAATCAACAAAACAAAAAGGCAACGTATGGACTTGGACAAAGTATTTATAAATAATATTTAATAGGAGATTAATATTCAACATATATAAGGAACTCATATGATTCAATAGCAAAAAGAAAAAAAAAAAAAAAAAAAAGCAAACAAACAAACAAAACCCAAATCACAAGATTAAAAAATTGGCAGAAGACCGGAATAAAAATTTTTCCAAAGAAGATATACAAATAGTGAATAGGTACATGAAACAGTGCTCAGCATCACTAATCATTAGGGAAATGCAAATCAAAACTACAATGAGCTATCATCTCATAGCTGATAGAATGATTGTTATTTAAAAAGAAGATAACAAATTCTGATTAAAATGTAGAGAAAAGGGAACTTTTATACACAGTTCGTGGGAATGTAAACTGGTACAGCAACTATGGAAGATAATATGGAGATTCCTGAAGAAATTAAAAATAGAATTATCTATATGATACAGCAATTCCACTTCTGAGTACAAACACAAGGGAAATGAAGTCAGGATCTTGAAGACATATCAGCATTTCTATTTTACTGCAGCATTAGGTACAGTAGTGAAGCATGAGAATGACTTCAGTGTCTGTTGACAGATAAATGGATACAATAAAATGTGATCACACACACACACACGCACACACACACAGAGAAGAATATTAATCAGCCATGAACAAGAAGAGAAATCTTCTCATTTAGCATGGCATGGATAAAACTTGCCGGCATTAGGCTAAGTGAAATAATTCAGACATAGAAAGACAAATATCATATTATCTCACTTATATACGTCATCTAACAAAACTGAACTCATAGAAAGAGAAAGTAGATTAGCTGTTGCCAGGAGTGGGGTGGGCTGGCATAGGGGAAATGGATTTAGGTGGTCAAAGTGTACAAGCTTCTAATTATCAGATGAATAAGTTCTGGGGATCTAATATACAGCATGGTAAGTATAAATAAAAATACTATATTTTGCACCTGAAAGTTTCTAAAGGAATAAATCTGAAAGTTCTTACCACACACACAGAAATATGGTAACTTTGTGAGGTGAGGAATATGTTAACTTAACTGTTGTGGTAATCATTTTGCAAAACACAGGTATATCAAATTATCACATTGTATACCTTAAATTTACACAATGTTGTATGTCAATTATATCTCAATAAGCTGGAATTTTTTTTTGAAGAGCAAGATTTTTTAAAATATTAGCAATGGATACACCTGAAAACAAATGCATACACTTCTAATTTTATCTTGATAAGTTTTAAAGATTTTTCGAACCATGATACTGTCTAGTACCTAAGTAGAAAACCTTAAAACTGAGAACAATAACATACAAGCTTTTTCAGGTAAACTTTGGCAGTTCAATGATTTAGAATTGTTTTTGGCCCAAAGTCTTTCAGTGGTAGAGTCAAAGGGTCTTGAAACTTAAATAGTTTCATCTAGCCACTGAATCTCAATATTTTGTCAATTAAGGGTTGTGGGTGGTTTCTGGACAATATCAACTTCCCTTGCTTATCTGGCACATCCTTTATCCCAAGGAAACTACTTGGGGTTCTATGTAGTTGGCTGCTCCAAAAAATTGTGCCTCATTTAGAAGAAGGAAATGAGAAGTCTCTGGTCACATATCTGCAGACCTTCTGATTGTCCCGCTTCCAATCAGTTTGTGAAAATGTATATTTTAATCAATTCCTCAAATAGTCTTAAAATAACTTTTATAAGGCTTCCACAGTTTTAACTCTTCTTTTCCTGAAATTTTGATTAAAATTCATTTAAATGGAGCAAATTTTAGAAAATTTTGGGAAAAACAGGAATTCCCTCACATTTCTGATGGTTGCCAACTAAAGTTAAAAGTTAAAAAAGTTTATTCCCTTGTATCTCTGATAGGTTGTAAACAATCGCAATGCAAAAGAAAAAAAGAAAACGAAAAAAAGGAAAAAGGTAGGCTAATATATAAAAATACTTATTTTTGAAGTTCCTTTAAATTGTTTTAGATACTTGCTTTAGGAACAACTCTCACTATTTTAAGTTTTCCTTTGATTTTTTTTCTTTGGGACTAAGGAAAGAAAAGCAAGATTGTTAGATTTTTTGCTCCAAGAACAGAAAATGAGGCTCCATTACTAATTTTCAATGAATACATTTCATATTAATTCCCAGTTACTACAGTAAGGGAGGGTTCCCAGTGCTCATATAAGTGCATGCGAGAAAGGAATTTATTTCCCTCAGCAGAGAAGGAACGTAAGTCTCTGTCTTAATCAGTTCAGGCTGCTATAAGAGAATACCATAGACTGGGTGGCTTATACAACAGAAATTTATTTCTCACTATTCTGGAGACTAGAGAGTCAAAGGTCAAATCACCAGCAGATTCAGCCTCAGGTATGGGTCTGCTTCCTGGTTCCTAAATGGCTGTCTTCTCACTGTAACTTCACATGGCAGGAGGGGTGAAGGAGCTCTTTGGACTATTTTTCATAAGGGCACTAATCCCATCCACGAGAGCTCCATACCCATGATCTAATCACCTCCCAACAGACAGCCCCACCTCTGACTACCATTATATTGGAGATTAGGTTTCAACATATAAATGTCGGGGGACACAGACATTCATTCTACAACAATCTTTGACTTTGGACCCTGGCATAGTCACAGTAGACCTAAGTCTTTTCAAAGAAGCACAGCAGGCTCACTATTGCAATTATTCCTAGAAAATGGTGGGGTGAAGAAAAGAGGGAGTATCCTCTCATTATATACCCAGCTTTGGAAGCAGCACCTAGTAACTCAAGGCTCGACTTTTTTAGTGGCATATTATTCTCTTATACATTCATCTACTCATTCTTCCATTTACCAGGCATTATGCAAATTACGGAATACAAAAAAAATAAAATAAAATACTGCCTCATCCTCAAAACCATTATCTAGTAATGCAAGAAACAAATTACACTGAGTTAAGTGAACGATTAAAATTCAATATAATCACAATAAATTTTAAAACAGTATTCTTTTTATCCTCTGCTCCATAGCTTAAACTTAACCTCTATGGGCTTCAGAAAAAATATTTACTTAAATAATCTTTAAGTGAGTCACTGAGTGACTTATCCACATGTCAAAATAAAATAACAACAGCAGGGGTGCCTGGGTGGCTCAGTGGTTTAAGCCGCTGCCTTCGGCTGAGGTCATGATCTCAGGGTCCTGGGATCGGGTCCCGCATCGGGCTCTCTGCTCGGCAGAGAGCCTGCTTCCCTCTCTCTCTCTGCCTGCCTCTCCATCTACTTGTGATTTCTCTCTGTCAAATAAATAAAATCTTAAAAAAAAAAAAAACAACAGCAAAACTAAAACAAAACCTATTGAAGATAGAGCTAATTTACCTAATTTATTCAGACTATTTACCTCAATTAGTTGCCTATGAGACAGTCGCACTAAAATCATATTTTTAAGTAACAATTAAATCCCTTCTCAAAAACACTACAAAATGTCCAAAGAGTAAAATAATTCAATGCATTAGCTAATTGTCATAGCTTTTAAAGGTGATGTATTTAATATAATACGAATTTGAAGACACTTAACTATATACATATCATAATATTAGATACAACAGTAGATACAAAGATAAATAAAACATAATCTCGTCACCTGGCAAGTTTACTTAATAAACCAGCTTTTAAAACCTAAGCAATAATTGAATCCTTTTTTAAAAAATCACTTGTTTCTGAGAATATGTCCTTGGACACCCAGATTTATAGATACCCCAGGTTGAGGGAAACTGAAGCCCACTAGCATATACAGACAAAGCAATATATGGGAAAGGACTAGAGCTCTAGCCTAGGCAATCATAATTACTACCTATATATCCCAGAGTAACTCTGAATCTTAATTTTTTTCTTTGTAAAATGGGACTGTTGTCTACCCAATACAACTTTTCAGCTATCCATATATTCCTTAAAGCAATGTTGTGTTGAAGATACACTCATTTAACAAATGTAGAAATATAAGCACAAAGCATTTAAATGGAAAGCATAGTCACATATGTGGCAAGTGAAAAAAAAAGCTGTTGCTTCTTAACACTTAATATAGAAGGACTTAAAATGATCTCTTCTTTAATAATAAAATGAGAGAACAGTGGGAAGTATGTTTCATTATTATTACTTCAGTCCTCCTCCTGCTAGTGGTTGACGTTGGGTTTTGGGGAAAGACTCGTGTCTACTTCCTTTTGTGAATGTGTTCACATGCCCCTCACTAAGCTGCTATAACAAAAGATCTCAAAATACAGGGACTAAAGAAGTTAATATATTTCTTCTTAATGTAACAGCTCAGAGGTACATAGTCCAAGCCATAGAAATAAATCTGCCAATCCTTAATATCTAGCTTCCATTTCAGATTCAAGCTCCCCTATGTCTGAGCCATATGAATGGAGAAAGGAAACAGGACAGTGTGTGACCAATTTGTATGTGTGTGTGTGTGTGTGTGTGTGTCTGTGTGAGAGAGAGAGAGAGAAAGAGAAAGAGACCAGTCTTTTAAGGGTAAAATGGAAGAGTCTTAAACATAACTTCTGCACATATCTCATTGATAAAAGTGGTAAAAACTTGGACCATAGAAAAGTGCAAAAGATACTGGAAAAGAGAGTGTCTTCCAAGGCTGGCTTCATGAAGGAGGATAAGGCCATTACAGTGAAAAAATGGAAAAATGGATATTAGCACCAGAATTCTGCCACATTCATCATTACTAAATCCCTGGGAGGTGTAGTTATTATACTAGATCCTTTGAAGTTTATAAAATGGCATGGTAATAAACTGTTGTAGCTGAGCTTTGTTTGGGCAAGAATTCTAGTTTTCATGTTAAGAAATCAGTACAATTTTGCCCCATCTTAATCTAATATTAAAGAATCATGAAGTGAAAAACTCAGACATGTCTCATGAATAATATTAAGCTAATGTCGTTTCTTCTCCACAATGAGATGAAGACCCTCACGGATGGTGGAAGTTTATTGGAATATTGAGGTCTTCTGGGATACATTAATGAAGATAAATATAGATTTAAATCGTGTGTAATAGGTCTACAATGATCAAATATTCCTAAGCAATGGACAAGCCATGTGCTTTTCCACAGGATGCAGGGTATGCTGCTTTTCCTTGGCACTCGCTCCTTCAGCACTGGCCTCTCTGCCTGTCTGAGCAGATTGTTCCTGCTGCTTTCACTACCTATTTGCTAATCTTATGAGTTAGAGCTCATTTCTCCAAAGTGTGGTCGCTGCAGGGTGTAGGAATCAGCAAGACTGTAGAATTTTATAGAATTTATGTCAATTTATAGGTCATTTTAGGCTGTTGGGAATTTTAGAATATATTAGAATATTTATTAATATTTGAAAGAATTCGGAGTGCCATTTTTACTGCTCAACAGAATAGTATATTCTGGCCTCATTATGTCTTATACAAAGATGAATGCCATGATTATAGTATTTGGTTTCTTTTAAAAGTCTGAGGTAAAAGGCAACAACAGTTAAAACTTATTTTGCCTTTTCCTTAATTGAAAATATTACCTTTATTCTATCTCTTAAGTCCTTTCTGATACCTGTGTTATTCATTAAGAACATGGACAAAAATTGATTTTTACTCTCTTTTATTGTTTCTGTACGTTGTTATAATATTGCCTTTGAAATTATTTAGGGAGATGATTTATATGGTATGGTAAGATATAGCTATTAAATAAATTAAATATTTGCACAATAAATTGACACTAATGTAAAAAAATGATTGAAAAGAAAATACATCTCCCTTAATTCACAGTTTCTTCAACCAATTAAATGTTTGACCTTTGGGGATTTACATATCCACTATGTTTTCTTTCCTCTTCTGTTCACCAGAGATGATAACATATATTTTGATTATCTTAAGGTAGTATTCAGATAATCAACAGAAATAATGTATATTCGTTGGCTTTAAATTTACAGTAAATATTGACTAAATGAATGTTATCTATTGAACACTGTATTAATCAAGTTTAAAATGTTTACCATTCAAATACCTTTGTCGTGTTTACCAAAGCATGATCTAAAAAGTTTTAGTTCTAAGCCTACTAATAGCTATTATGGAAAAGAAAAAAAAAAGGAAAAAAAACAACTATAGGCTCAAATAAATTTGGAAAAATTGTGTTAGTTCAAGTTAAACAACTTTCTTTAATTTAGTTTGTCTTAGCACTTTTAATATATTAATGTGACTGGGGAGTCTCCAAGATAATATAGTAGGCAGAATTTTCCCTTCTTATTTCAAAGGAAACCTCTTAGGACTATTGTTCTTTGGATCAAACTTTAGGAAAATTTTGTTTTATCATGAACTCAAGCTAATTTACATAAAATATAGTACATCTTGGAAGAATCTTGGGAGAGATGGAAGTGATTTGAGGATAAGACTTAAATATCCCTTAACCTATTCACATATCATCATCCACTTTCATTATTTAAAATTTTAATTTTTCCAACTCTGATTTTAAAAATAATTATCTCCTTTAATTTCTGTATTATTTTATTGTCTTTCCTTTCTCTCATGCATTTTCCTTACTGGGAATTTAAAAGTAAAAGTGCTTTCTTTGAGAAATTAATATTCTCCTGCCGTATCACAAACTCCCTAATATCTTTTCAATAAAATAAGCATAAGAAAGAGAGAAAAAGTATGTTTCATATCAGGAAACTCTAAGGTCATAAAAATCGTAGAATAATGTAGGCATCAAAAATTTGGATCATGGGGATCTTGAGATAAGTTACAGTACAATATTCTATTTTTCCACAATTTCAATTCTTCAAGGAAAATATGAGATCAGAAGGAGGGAAAAGCTACATGCATTGCTGAGCAAAAGCTTATGTCCTCCAATATTCTGCCAAGGACATGGAGCACACCTGGAGACTACAATGGAATTGAAGCCAGCCCATACCTGCTAGGCACCTACTTTTGTACTGAGCTCACAAACACTATCTCAATGGGCTCCGTAAATAAAAATCTCAGCAAGAGCACAAAAGCTTATCTAACAGTAACTATTATGTGTTCTGAAATGAGGCAACCATAATCTCTCAAAGAGTAGACCAGAAGTCATCTGACAATTTTTGTGGAATGCCAAAGGGACTTTGGCCAAAGCTTCTAAGGTGCTGCTACCACAAAACCAATCAGGGGAGAATGTTTTTCCATCTTAGACATACAATTAATGCTGTCAAATCTTCTTTCCTGCAAAAGTTTAGGATGGAGGGATAGATACAATTACACAGTTCTCTGACAAGCTGCTTCCAAATCTCCATTCTAAGTTATTCCTTGCTTTCATGATACCTCAATTATAGAAACATAGGATTGCATTAGTGACTTTGTAACAGGCAAAACAAATAGCCACTTGTCAATATTTTTTTGAGTATAGCTGCACTTGTCAATTCTTATCTTCTCTGACCTTTAATGGGATTTGATATTGTTAAATTTCCACCTACTTGATGAAACATTTTACCCTATAAACTTGCCTAAAATTTGTTTCTTTTTCCACTTTCTTTCCCTCTTTTTAGTATTTTTGTTAGTTAGTTTGTTTTGGGTCCTTAGGTACAAAGGGTTGAGTTAATTACATTGCTTTTATTGTTCACATTTAAAACATTTTTTTCCCTTTGAGGGATTTATCTATTATGTATGTAAGCATATTCACATATAGATTAATATTCATATATTGTTTTATATCTTTTTATCTCTGTTCCCCATTCACATTCTCTTTAGCTTCCATAGGCAATTGTTCGAATGTATTAATTGTTCCTTGAATGTATACATATTCTTCTAAAATATGTAGCTTGACTCATTTGTTATGCTTTAGATTTACTTAACTAATATTGTGTTAGACAGATTATACTGCATTTCTTTCCTTCTTTTTAAAAAATTTTTTAAAAGAGAGAGTCTACCAGTGGGGTGGAGGTTGGGGCAGAGAGAAAGGGAGAAAATCTTGAGCTGAGGTAGAGCTTGCGGGGTTCAACCTCAAGACCCTGTGAGATCACAACCTGTGCAAAAACCTAAAACCAAGAGTCAGAGGCTCACCCCATGGTGTCCCCAGATACCTCATGTATTTCTTTCTTTCAATCAATTATTTCAGATCCAAATATGAGTTTCATCTAACTACGATGAGGCATTCCACAAAGTAACAGTCAGCTTTTAAGAGGTTGCACTCAAAGAAAACACATGACCTGAATTCTAGTGACTTATAAAAACAAAAGTTTAATTCTTATTTGCATTATATGTTGTTTGTGCCTCTGTTCTATATTCTCTTCACAACAGGATCTAGGTGAAGGAAGATCTCCTATCTACAAAAGAGCCATTCCTGTGACAGAAGAAAAAAAGACACAGGAGACCCATGTTCTGGTTCTTAAAGCTTCTGCTTAGAGAAGGTATGCCATTTCCACTCATATTTCAATGGCCAACACAAGTTACATTTCCAAGTGTGATGAGGATTGAGTAGGGAATATAATCTTTTTGCAGGATGCGCCCAATGAGGAGGATCTTATGAGTAGTACAGTGAGTATTTTAACAATAGTACATCTGCCACACATGCTATGTACTTCCCATACTATCCATTGCCTCACATTTTTGGTCTTAGTTTGTTTCTAGCCCCTCACATTCACAGATAACAATTTGATAAATTTCCCCTATTTGTCCCATAAGTATCAGGCAAACATTTATCTGGAATATAAACTCTGAAGTATAATTACTAAATTATAAACATATTATTTAGTACTTGAACTGAGGGAAAACAGAGATTACTCTGCAAAAGGACTATAAATGTTTATACTTCCAATATTAGTACATAAAAGCACCTGATTCTCTGTATGGCAAGCATCATTATTCATTATTCAACTTTACAATATTTGAAAATCTGATGAACAATTGTTTTAATGTGTATTTTTTCCTATCTCCAGTGATTTTAGGTACTTAAAATATAAGTATAAATGCTTCTTATATTTTTTACATCGTTTTGCTCATCCATCATATCTTAATATCTCTATGAATAATTTTGTTGTTTCTCCAGGTTTTATCTTTGGGACTTTTTGTTTTATCTCCTAAATATCTGCAGAAGTGTCTCATTCTACTTATCTGTCTTCAGCACACATTTATACACATAGAGCCCTCTCCTTTATTTCTTTTTTTTTTTCACTCCCAGCTATTAATAATCTCTTCACTCATGGGTTGTTGAGTACCAGTAGGTCATCCTAACAGGTCTTTTTATCTCCAGGACTCTGGTTATAATCTAACCTGTTTGTGCCTGATCTTATATATACCACTTCTGTCTGATGATGGAGGGCTGCTGTAGATGCGCAGCTCTGTGGGTTAGTGGGTCAGAAGCATTCAGTTCATGATAGGAAGCTCAGGTCACATGTTAACTTGATGGCCCGTGGCTAAGTATTCAGGCTCTACTAAGGTCAGTGGAAGTCAAATACAATTTCTCAAAAGGAGGCTAGTGGCAGGTTTTTCCCCAAAATTCTAAGGGCCTGCATTGTGATTCATATGCAAGGACCCACCAAAGGCTTCAAACAGTGTCCTTATCTGCCACTGACACTTTAAGCACCTTTGGATCTTCTGGATATATGACTCAAGTGGCAGAACTGCTCACAAAACAGTCAAGACCCATCATAGAGTCCTCTCCTTTTCTGGACCCCATTGGAAACTAACAGCTTTATGGGTCACTGAAGTAAATAGGACAGAGTAACACACACATATAAGGAGTATGTTGCCTCAAAAATCCAGAGAGGTCCATTAAACATTGTGACTCTTTTTTGGTTGTAGGAGAGATCAGATACAATAAGATATTCTTCAACTTAGAAAGGTTATCTTCACACACCCAACATCCTAGACATTTTACTGAGGTGCAAGACCTCTATGTTTTTGTAGATATTTTTTACTCCCCCAACCCTCAACATGTAAGTATCTTTCCAATAAGTTTAGGGTAGTTGTGGCTTCTTCTTCAGTAAGTCCAAGGATATGGACCAATGTGATATCTTGGGGGAAATAGAGAGACAATCAACACCCCTGTAAACTAAATTTTGACATAGGACTAGAGAATCAGTGTTATACACTGAACTTTGTCCTCCAAAATCCTTATGTTGAAGCTCTAATCTCCAACATGATTGCATTTGGAGATATGGCCTTTAAGGAAGTCGTGAAGATTACATAATGTCTTAAATGTCTTATTCAATAGGACTGGTGTCCTTGTAAAAAGAGAGAGAGAGAGATACCAGGGATGCATAAACACTGGGAAGAGGCCATGTGCAGACACAGTGAGGAGGTAGCATTTGCAAGCCAGGGAGAGAGACCTCAAGAGCACCAAACCTGCTGATACCCTGACTCCCAGCTTTCAGAACCATGAGAAAATAAATTTCTATTGTTTAAGCCACACAATCTGTGGTGTGTATGTATATATATACACACCATATATATATATATATATATATATATATATATATATATATAAAATTTTCATATATATATTTATTTTATTTTATGTATATTTTAATGTCAGCTATAGCAGACCAATACAGTTGACAAACTCCTTGGGTAGAATAATGAAGGTATTCTTGACCTTGTCATCTGGCAGGAAATCGTTTCTGGTGGTCTCAAGTTAATAGAGATGGAGAACAAAGCATTTGCAAGATCAATGGCTGTGTATCAGTTACTAGAGAATGTGTTAATTTGTTCAAGAAACAAAACCACATCTGGCACAGCAGTTGCAAATAGAGTCACCACCTATTTAAGCCTTTGATAATCCACTGTTGCTATCCAGGATATATCTGTATTCCTCACAGGCCAAATGGGCAAGTCTCCCTCATCTTTCAAGTCCTTAATGGTGGCACTAAAGTCTTCAGTCCTTCCAGCAATTAGCTATTGCTTTTGGTTTACTATTAACCTAGGTAAAGGCAGTTTCAATGGCTTCCATTTAGCATTTCTCAATGTAGCAGTCCTCACTCCACAGGTCAAGGAATTGGTGTTTGGGTTCTGCCACCTATTGAGTGTGTCTATTCTAAATACTTACTTTGGAATAAGGAAAATAACCACAGGATATGATTGGGGACCACTGAGCTCACTTTGAGGCAGACATCATCAAAAACTCCATTGATCATCTGACCACTATAAACCCCTTCTTTGACTGGTGAACCATAGTGACATCTGGGGTTGTGAGAAATTAGTGTCAGTTCAGAACCAGGGTCTAGTAGTTTCTGAAATGTCTAAATATGTCCTTTTCCCCAATGCACAGTTACCCTAGTAAAAGGACATCAGTCCTTTTGAGAAAGACTGGGAGAAATATTAACAAGATAAATTTTTGTCAGTGTATCAGAGACCTTCCTCAAGGAGACCTGATCTCCCCATTCATTCAACATGTTGTGGGTCTGTAAATTGGCTCATGTCTTGAATGGATTAATGGGGTCATGACTACATTTTTTATTATTCAGGTTAGACTTTTGTTCACTTAACCTAAAACTCTTTTACTTATATAGATCAAGTAAAGTTTTAGTAGCCTTCCTATCAATTTCACTTTTAGGAATAACCCGATCAAGTAACCAATGACATAAATCTGCCTGACTCATATTATTTTGATTGATTCTTTGACTCTGATGTCCCATTCCAGTAACTAAATCTACCTTGCCTTTTGCTGTTGAGTGCCACCAATTGGCCCCTGCTACACTTGGATCCAATTACTACTTTCACTGCATTTAAGTTTCCCAATTCAGTGACCACAGTTCTCACTGTAAGATCTGACTTACAGAGCGCCATGGGACGAATGTTTAAAATTCATTTTTTGTAGTCATGGTGAAATGTGTATCTTCTAAATTCTCTCAGGGGGGTAAGTAAGTCTTAAATGACAAATCTACTCTAACATTCCAATCTCCCTGCATCTTTGAATCCCTTCCTTGACAGAAAGCCAAGGCAGTTCTGGCATTTCTAAACCATTTGCTATGGGACTACCTTTTGCTCCATGTTTCAGTCAACCAATGAAGCATTGAGAGACTTTTCTAACTCCCTGAGCTGGAATATTAAATGCAGAATCCCTGCTTAGTGGGCTCATATCAATAAATTTAGCATGATTTAACTTTCTTTCTTCCAACACTATGCTACACCCTTAATATTCATTCCTGTACATTCTCTGAATTTCTGTTTGTATAAATTAGAAAATTCAAGTCATTATTTTGGAGTGTAGCACACCCCATTATAGGTCCCACATTGTACCTCACTCAGGGGCCTGCTGGGACTTGAATCTAGTTGTAGGTCCAGTAGCAAAGATGCATTGTGGAGATGAGTTCTGAAGAGAATCAGAAATCTCTTGTAAGACAACAGCTTCTGGGGAGGCCATCACAGTTAACTCAGGCAACGCAAGGTTAACTCTCTCAAAGGAGGTTGGTAAGGTCACTTCTCCTGACAAAGAAGACTCATTAGCATTTAGGAGCTCTGCATCCCCAGCTTCATCAGGTTCTTACACATCCCAATTCTAACTCTGAGGATCCTATTCCTTCCCTATTAATGCCCTCGCTTTATAAAAGTAGATACCCTGTGAGGCTGGGAATTTAAACTGGGTTTATAATTTAGCCACTTAACAGTTTATGACTTTGGATTTGATTTTCAGCAATCTCAGCCCTAGTCTACAGTGATAAAGGCCACATGGAAACTTTCAGGTCATTTATGTTGTACTTGAGCTAGGAATTCTAATTCCTGACTACAACCTTCTTACCACTTTGTTCAGAAATATTAGGAGCAACTAGCAATCTTATTTTTTAGATTGACAAAAATGTTCAAAAATATAAAATACACTGTCATCCAGATCCTTGCTTCTTAAAAGTGTTTGATTAGGAGTGTCCAGTGGTGGTGGGGTTCCTGCATGGCTCTGTTGATTGAGTCTAACTCTTGATTTTGTATCAGGTCATAATTCCAAGGCTCTGCACTGGGCATGGAGCTTGCTTAAGATTCTCTCTTTCCTCTCTCTCTGTCCCTTCCTCCACCCCTTAAAAAAAAAAAATATATATATATATATATGTATATCCAGTGGTATAAGTAAGAGCTTCTCTCCTTTGCCAAGTCATGCCACAGATTATCAGTACATTAATATATTTACATCTGATTAAATTAGATAGCCATTCTGGAGGCCCCATAATCAATTCAGAAAATCCATCCCTAAATTTTTATTGCTCTAGAACCACTCTTTGTACCAAAATCTGTATTAGTCAGGGATCTACAGAGAAACAGAATCAATAGGATGTGTGTGTGTATGTATGTGTGTGTGTGTGCATATATAGGGATTTATTATAAGGAATTGGCTTATATGATTATGGAGCCTGGTGAATTCTAAATCTGCAGATGAGCCAGTAGGCTGGAGAGCAAGAAGAGCTATTGTTATGGTATGTGTGTGAAGGATGACAAGCTGTTGTGAGAACCAGGAAGACCTGATGTTGCAGACAAAGTCCAAAGATAGTCTTCTAGAAAATTCTCTTTTGCTCAGAAGAATTCAGACATTTTTTTTTATTCAAATATTTGATTGGATGAGTACCACCCATATTATAGAGGACAATCTCTTTCAGCTGAAGTGCACTGACTAAAACATAGAGACCATGATCTTAGATTTGACAATAGACTTTTAGATAAGACATCAGAAAACACAAGCATCTAAAGAAAACATAAATGAGCTGGACATAATCAATTTAGTGACTTTAGTGTTTCAAAAGATAACATGAAAGAAAACCCACAGAATGAGAGAAAACATTTATAAATAATTTAACTGATAAGGCATTTATATCGAGAATATATATCAACTTCTTATAACTCAGTAAAAAGATAACATAATTTAAAAATTAACAAGGGCTCTGAATCAACATTTCTCCAAAGAAGGTATATAGATGACCAATAAGGATACGAAATGATACTAGACATCACTAGTCATTAGGGAAAAAGAGATCAAAACTACACTGAGATATGACTTCACACCTACGAGGATGGCTAGACTCAAGAATATAGAAGTGAGAAGTATTGGTGAGCCCATGGAGAAATGCAACACCCAGGACACAGCTCATGAAAATGTAAAATAATTATTTTGGAAAACAGTATGTCAGTTCCTTCAACATGGAGTTACCAATGATCTGGTAATTTTACATCCAGGTATTTATCCGAAAGAAATGAATATATATGTATATGTAGAAACAGATACACAAATGTAGATAGCAGCATTATTCATCATATCTGAAAAGTGGAAACAAACTAAGTGTCCATTAACTGATGAATGAATATATAAAATATACCTAACCATAACATGAATGGATATTAAAAACATGTCAAATGAAAGACCCCAGTGGAAAAGACCACATAGTATATGATTCCATTCACATGAAATGTTTAGAATAGACAGGTCTATATAGATTGAAAGTGGATTAGTGGTTCCCCAGGGCTGCTGAGAAGGGAAATGTATGGTAACAGCAAAAGAGTCCTCAGTTTCTTTTTGGAAAAACAAAAATATTCTAAAATTGTTTCTGGTGATAGATGCATAATTCTTACTGTACTAAAGCTGTTGAATTGTAAACTTTAACTAGGTGAAGTATATGGTATATGAATTTTATAGTAAGGTGTTAAAAATAGTTAAAAACTATCTAAGTTCCAATGAGAAATCATAAAGAAAGGTTTAAAGTATTTTGAATTTTATGTAAATAAAATACAAAGTGTATTTCAGATTATTAGTTATACATTATGTATAATATATATGATCTGTTAGAGAGAAAATTACACCTTAAATGTTTACATGAGATAAGAAGAAAGGTTTTTAAGGAGGGCACATATTGCATGGAGCACTGGGTGTGGTGCATAAACAACGAATCTTGGAACATTGGAAAAATAAAATTAAATTTAAAAAAGGTAAAAAAAAAAAAAAAGAAGAACCGTTCAAAATCAAGATCTAATTTTCCAATTAAGAAGTTGAGGAGGGGGGCATCTGGGTGACTCAGTGGGTTAAAGCCTCTGCCTTTGGCTCAGGTCATGATCCCAGGGTCCTAGGATCAAGCCCCACATGGGACTCTGCTCAGCTGGGAGTTGGCTTTCCTCTCTCTCTTTCTCTCTCTGCCTGTCTCTCTGCCTACTTGTTATCTCTGTCTGTCAAATAAATAAATTAAAAAAAAAAAAAGAAGTTGTGTAGGGATGCCTGGTTGGCTCAGTCAGTTAAGTGTCTGCCTTCAGCTTAGGTCATGATTCGTGGGTCCTGGGATCGAATTCCACTTTGGTCAGTGGGGAGCCAGCTTCTCCCTCTGCCTGCTGCTCCCCCTGCTTGTGTTATCTCTTTCTGGTAAATAAATAAATAAATACAATCTTTAAAAAAAAAAAAAGGAGAGACAAGATGGCAGAGAAGTAGGAGGAGGCGCCATTTCAACCTGTACCCTAAAGTGAGCTGATTACCTACGAAAGAACTCCGATCACCCATGAAATCAGCCTAGATCAGAATTATAAATGTCTGGATATCTACGGGAGCAGAAGATGCCAGTGGGCAGGTAAAGCAGAGTGGGAACATCGGACTGATATCGGAAGATAAACAAAAGGGGAAGGGAGCCATCAGAGGCGACCCATTGGAAAGTAATACGCCAATATGAGAGTGTCCTGTGTCTGGGAACCAGCATTAACCAGAAAGGGTGGTTAGGGACAGGGGCTTAAGTCCTCAGACCCAGGACAGCCACCCCTGGCACTAAGCCAGAGAGAGTGTGGTGGGAAAACCAGGTCTGGTCCTTGAGCTGCCAGCAAGCCTGAGTGTGTAGGGTCCATCTCCCATGAGGGGCTGGGAGTCTCGCCAGCCAGCAGAAGCACAGCCTTTTTGCAGTCCCCACGTGAGAGCCCTGCCGTGCTATCAGAGCCTGGGGCAGGCCCAACACCCTCCTCTGCGAGACATGTACGCAGGCATCAGCCTGGCGCTCTTGGACCCGGCAAGACCAAGCACTTCCAGCCCAGAGGGAAAATCTCGGTGTATGATCACTGCTTGGAACCTCTCTGGTGGTCTGGAGCTGCCCAGACAGCCATGGCTGTCATGGTTTCAGGTACAAGCAGGAGTTTCTGTGTCCCCAGGGACCGCAACTCGAACGTGCTCTGCCAGCGGCCAAGGGGGAACTTATGTGCTCTGCAGCACCCAGAGGGGAACAGACTGAGGCTTCTCTCTGAGAGGGAGGTCTGGGTGCAGTTTGCTTTCCTCTAAACCTCCAAAAACCATCAAAAGCTGTCAAGGCAAGAAAACAAACAAACAAACAAACAAAAAACAAACATAAAAACCTCCAGAGAACAAAAGCCTGAAAAACCGGTTTCCTTAGAGTCCACCCCCTTGAGGGGTTGCAGGAGGACTTAACTCAGGGAACATGGC
Source organism: Mustela erminea (assembly GCF_009829155.1). NCBI lineage: Eukaryota > Metazoa > Chordata > Mammalia > Carnivora > Mustelidae > Mustela > Mustela erminea. The sequence continues at coordinate 42,519,360 of NC_045626.1, forward strand.
CTGAAAACCCATGTGGTGGGCCCCTCCCCCAGAAAGCCAACCAGGAAAAGAAAAGAAAAAAAAAAAAGATGACAAGAGAACAACCACCACTACTTCATTGATACAAGTTTTATTTTTAATTCGTTGCCACTATTCTGGTTCATTTTTTTATATAGATAATTTTTTAAGCTATTTACCATCACAGTAAGATGTCCAGTACATCAAATTCCATAATAACATTTTAACCTGAACTTTTTGATACATATACCTGTGTTTTCCCTTTGCTTTTCTATTTTTTAATTTTTTTTGAAATTTTAGTTTTTAGCTTATTCTTTTTTTATTTTTATTTTTAAATATTCATATAGAGTTAAGCTTCAAGGTAATCCCCTTTCCCCAATCAATGCTACCCCTATAGGTAAACCAGTTTTTAATCCCCCTTTATCTTGGGAAAGTTGAGTCCTTTAACAAAGACATCAAGATACATCTAGGAAGAATCAAAATAACCTTCCTCACCCACACTGAGAATTTATAACCACTCTCCCATCCTTTTCTTCCTTTTCTTCCACCAGTGTTTCTGTGTATTTGTGTTTGTCCTGATAGTATATGTCTTATACCTGGTGTTCTTTTTGACGAAGTTCTTTTTTTTTTTTTTTTTTGCTTGTATATATATATATATATTTTTTTTTTTCTCTTGTCATATACTTTTATCAGTCTTTTTGATTGTCTGTTTTTGTTTGTATACGTCATAAATCTTACCTTGGGGCCCATTTGGGCTGAATCTTCTTTCTATCTTTCATTTTTTCCTGTGTGTCTCTCTCTCTTTTTTCTTTTCCTTTTCTTTTTCCTCTCTTCCTTTTTTCTTTCATTTGGGTGGGGACTCCTGATTGCTCAGAAGTGTTCCAGGGTGCACCTTGACTGCACCACAGTTGATACATCCAGCTACATCCATTCAGCCATCTCTCACCAAAATGACTAGGAGGAGGAATGCTCAACAGAAGAAAAATTCAGAGGATGGGCCTTCTGCAACAGAGCTAATGGCTATCGACATAGACAATATGTTGGAAAGGAAATTCAGGCTAACAATTATTCAGACAATAGCTAGGTTGGAAAAAGCCATGGATGAACAAACGGAATTGATTAGGGAAGAACTGAAAGCCACCAGGAATGATGCTCACAATGTTAGGGCAGAACTGAAAGCCACTAGAAATGATGTTCACAATGCTCTCAATGAGTTCCAATCTAATCTAAATTCTCTAAAAGCTAGGGTAACTGAGACAGAAGATAGAATTAGTGATCTGGAGGACAAACAGAGAGAAAGGATCAGGAGGAAGCCCGGAACAAACAGCTTAGAAGCCATGAAAACAGAATCAGGGAAATAAATGATGCCATGAAACGTTCCAACGTCAGAATTATTGGAATCCCTGAAGGGGAGGAGATAGAAAGAAGTCTAGAAGATATAGTGGAACAAGTTCTCCATGAAAATTTTCCCAATCTCACGAATGGAACCAGCATTCATGTACTAGAGGTAAAACGGTCTCCCCTCAAGATTATAGATTCTTGAAAGTCCTCGAGACACCGAATAGTAAGAATGAAGAATTATAATTGTAGGCAGGCCCTCTTGAAGGCAGCTGGGACAAAGAAGCTCCTTATGTACAGAGGAAAGCCCATCAGAATAACAACAGACCTGTCCACAGAAACCTGGCAAGCCAGAAAGGGTGGGCAAGATATATTCAGGGCACTAAATGAGAAGAACGTGCAGCCAAGAATACTTTACGCAGCAAGACTGACATTCAAAATGGATGGAGAGATAAAGAGTTTCCAAGACCAGCAAGGCTTAAAAGAGTATGTGACCACCAAGCCAACACTGCAGGAAATATTAAGAGGAGGGGGGTTCTATAAAAGAGGAAAAATCCTAAGAATAACATTGAACAGAAATATAGAGACAATCTACAGAAAGAACGACTTCAAAGGTAACACGATGTCAATAGAAACGTATCTATCAATAATCACTCTCAACGTGTATGGCCTAAATGTGACCATAAAATGACACAGGGTTGCAGATTAGATAAAATGACAGGACCCATCCATGCGTTGTCTACAAGAGACCCATTTTGAACCTAAGAATACACCCAGACTGAAAGTGAAGGGATGGAGAAGCATCTTTCATGCAAATGGGCCTCAAAAAAAGGCCAGGGTAGCGATTCTCATATCAGATAAATTAGATTTTAAACTAAAGACTGTAGTCAGAGATACAGAAGGACACTACATAATTCTTAAAGGGACTATCCACCAAGATGATCTAACAATTGTAAATATCTATGCCCCCAATATGGGAGCAGCCAGTTACATAAGAAAACTGTTAATCAAGATAAAGAGTCATAGTGATATGAATACATTAATTGTAGGAGATCTTAATATGCCTCTCTCAGTAATAGATCATCCAAGCAGAAAATCAATAAAGAAACAAGAGAATTGAATGACACATTGGACCAGATGGACCTCATAGATATAAACAGAACATTCCACCCTAAAACAACAGAATATTCATCCTTCTCAAGTGCACATGGAACCTTCTCCAGAGTAGACCACATACTGGGTCACAAATCAGGACTCAACCGATACCAAAAGACTGAGATTGTTCCCTGCATGTTCTCAGATCACAATGCTTTGAAACTGGAGCTCAATCACAAGGAAAAGTTTGGAAGGAACTCAAACACCTGGAAGCTAAAGACCACCTTGCTTAAGAATGCTTGGATCAACCAGGAGATCAAAGAAGAACTTAAACAATTCATGGAAACCAATGTGAAGACTCTTCGGTCCAAAACCTGTGGGATAAAGCAAAGGCAGTCCTAAGGGGGAAATACATAGCCATCCAAGCCTCCCTCAAAAAAATTGAAAAATCCAGAATACACCAGCTGTCTCTACACTTTAAAGAACTGAAGAATCAACAACAAATTAAACCAACTCCACACATAAGAAGGGAAATAAACAAGATTAGAGCAGAGATCAATGAGGTAGAAACTAGAGATACAGTAGAACGTATCAATGAAACTAGAAGCTGTTTTTTGAAATAATCAATAAGACTGATAAACCATTGGCCACACTAATCCAAAAGAAAAGAGAGAAAGCCCAAATTCATAAAATTATGAATGAAAAGGGAGAGATTGCACCTAACACCACGGAAGTAGAAACAATCATCAGAAGTTATTATCAATAGTTATATACCAATAAGTTAAGCAAACTAGACGAAATGGATGCATTCCTGGAAAACTATAAATTCCCAAAACTGAACCAGAAAGAAATGGACAACCTGAACAGACTGATATCTAGTAACGAGATTGAAGCAGTGATCAAATACCTCCAAAAAAACAAGAGCCCAGGACCTGATGGATTCCCTGGGGAAGTATACCAAACTTTCAAAGAAGAAATAACACCTATTCTCCTGAAGCTGTTTCAAAAAATTGAAGCAAAAGGAAAACTTCCAGACTTTTTTTTATGAAGCCAGCATTACCCTAATCCTCAAACCAGGCAAAGACCACACCAAAAAGGAGAATTTCAGAACAATATCACTGATGAATATGGATGTTAAGATTCTTAACAAGATCCTAGCAAATAAGATCCAACAGCACATTAAAAAAAGATTATCCACCATGACCAGGTGGGATTCATCCCTGGGTTACAAGGATGGTTCAACATTTGCAAATCAATCAATGTGATAGAACAAATCAATAAGAGAAGAGAAAAGAACCACATGGTCCTCTCAATTGATGCAGAAGAAGTATTTGACAAAATCCAGCATCTGTTCCTGATTAAAATGCTTCAAAGTATAGGGATAGAAGGAACATTCCTGAACTTCATAAAATCTATCTATGAAAGACCAACAGCAAATATCATCCTCAATGGGAAAAAGCTCACAACCTTCCCTCTGAGATCAGGAACATGACAAAGATGCCCACTCTCACCACTCTTGTTCAACATAGTATTAGAAGTCTTAGCAACAGCAATCAGACAACAAAGAGAAATAAAAGGTATCCAAATTGGCAATGTAGAAGTCAAACTCTCTCTCTTCGCAGATGACATGATTCTTTATATGGAAAACCCAAAAGACTCCACCCTCAAACTACTAGAACTCATACAGCAATTCAGTAACATGGCAGGATACAAAGTCAATGTACAGAAATCAGTGGCTTTCTTATACACTTTCTGTATGAAAATACAGAAAGGGAAATTAGAGAATCGATTCCATTTACTATAGCACCAAGAACCATAAGATACCTGGGAATAAACCTAAACAAAGAGGTAAAGGATCTGTACTCAAGGAACTACAGAACATTCATGAAAGAAACTGAAGAAGACACAAAAAGATAGAAGACCATTCCATGCTCTTGGATCAGAAGAATAAACATTGTTAAAATGTCTATACTGCTTAAAGCAATCTATACTTTAAATGCCATTCTGATCAAAATTCCACAGGTATTTTTCAAAGAGCTGGAGCAAATAATCCTAAAATTTGTATGGAATCAGAAGAGACCCCGAATTGCTAAGGAAATGTTGAAAAACAAAAATAAAACCAGCGACATCACGTTACCTGATTTCAAGCTTTACTAAAAAGCTGTGATCACCGAGACAGCATGGTACTGGCATAAAAACAGACACACAGACCAGTGGAACAGAGTAGAGAGCGCAGATATGGACCCTCAACTCTATGGTCAAATAATCTTCGACAAAGCAGGAAAAAATATCCAGTGGAAAAAAGATAGTCTCTTCAATAAATGGTGCTGTGGAAATAGGTCAGCTATATGTAGAAGAATAAAACTCGACCATTCTCTTAAACCATACACAAAGATAAACCCTAAATGGATAAAAGACCTTAACATGAAACAGGAATCCATTGGAATCCTAGAGGAGAATATAGGCAGTAACCTCTTCAATATCAGCCACAGCAACTTCTTTCAAGATATGTCTCCAAAGGCAAAGGAAACAAAAGCAAAAATGAACTTTTGGGACTTCATCAAGATCAAAAACTTCTGCACAGCAAAGGAAACAGTCAACAAAACAAAGAGGCAACCCACGGAATGGGAGAAGATACTTGCAAATGACAGTACAGACAGAAGGTTAATATCCAGGATCTATAAAGAACTCTTCAAACTCAACACACATAAAACAGACAATCATATACAAAAATGGGCAGAAGATATGAACAGACACTTCTCCAGTGAAGACATACAAATGGCTATCAGACACATGAAAAAATGTTCATCATCACTAGCCATCAGGGAGATTCAAATTAAAACCACAGATTCCTCAAGAAATTAAAAATAGAGCTTCCCTATGACCCTGCAATTGCCCTACTGGGTATTTACCTCAAAGATAGAGATGTAGTGAAAAGAAGGACCATCTATGCCTCCATCAGAAAGGATGAATACCCAACTTTTGTAACAACGTGGACGGGACTGGAAGAGATTATGCTGAGTGAAATAAGTCAAGCAGAGAGAGTCAAGTATAATATGGTTTCACTTATTCGTGGAGCATAACAAATAACATGGAGGACATAGGGAGGTGGAGAGAAGATGGGAGTTGAGGGAAATTGGAAGGGGAGGTGAACCATGAGAGACTATGGACTCTGAAAAACAACCTGAGGATTTTGAAGGGGCGGGGACAGGGGTGGGAGGTTGGGGGAGCCAGGTGGTGGGTATTAAGAAAGGCCACGTATTGCATGGATCACTGGGTGTGGTGCAAAAACAATGAATTCTGTTATAGTGAAAAGAAAAAAAAAACACTAAAAAAAAAAAAAGAAGAAGAAGAAAAAGCTAAAGATAGAGGTCCAAATTAAACCCATATGAAGAAAAATTTGTATGTGAAGAAAATAATATTGGTAAGATTGTTAACCAGTGAAAATGAAAATGGACCACAATGAAGAAAATAAAAAGTTGTTTTTTTTTTTAAATGCAATTGCTTAAGGTCTAAATAGATCAATAAAAAGATGAAACATAGATTACCAGTATCAAAATTAAAAAGGGGGCCTTACTACAGTTAAAAAAGACAGCAAAATGATTGAGAGGGAATGCAGTAAACATCTTTATGCTAATAAATTAACTAGCTTAGATGCAATTAGAACAATTTTGAAAATAAAAAATTATCAGAACTGACTCAAGAATAAATAATATCTAATTGCCCTATATCTGTTAAAGAAAATGAAGTGGTAATGAAAAAACCTTTCCACACAGAAAACTTTAAGCCAATAAGATAGCACTGGTAATTTCTATCAAATTTTAAGTAATAATATCAGTCCTACACAATCTCTTTTAGTAATCAGAGGAAGAGAGGAGAAACACTTTCCAACTGATTTTATGAGACTAGAATTACCCATGATACCAAATTGGAGAAAGACAATAGAAGGAAAAAAATATATGAATCACTTATACAAATACATGGATCATTTAAACAAAAATATATATACATGGATCACTTACACAAAAATTTAAAAACTTTTAGGTCATCAAATCCAAGAATCAAATCCAATCAAAAGGATAATATAGCAAAAATCAAATTGGCTTTATCCCATAAGTGCGAAGTTGGTTTTTAAAAAATTGATAAAAAAAAAAAAATAACAAAGGAATGGAGGGAAACCATGTCAGTATCTCAACAGACATAGGAAAAACATTTAACAAAAGTTAAAGTGAAGTCATGATAAACGCCCTCCACAAACCAAAAATAGAAGAAAATTTCCTCAACCTGATAAATGGTATCTAAAATTTTTATGGAACTGAAAAAAATGAAAAATCAGACAGAAAACAGTATGTGTTGTATGATTTCATTTCCATGAAGTTGTTGACCTCAAAAAAATTATCTGTGGAAATGAAAATCTTAACAGTGGTAATTTACAGGTTATGAGGATTTACTGGATGAGAACTTTCTGGATTGGTGGAATGCTCTGCATCTTGTATTTATTCATTTGAGAGAGAGAGAGAGAGAGAGAGAAAATGAGTACAAGCAGGGGGAGAGATAGAAGCAGAGGGGGAAGCAGTCTCCCCACTGAGCCGAGAACCAGATGCTGGGCTCCGTCCAGAACCTGGAGATCACGACCTGGGCTTAAGGCAGATGCTCAATCATCTGAGTCTCCAGGTGCCACCTCTCTGAGCTGTTCAACACCTGTGCCTTTCACTGCACGTACATTTTACATCAATAGTTTAAACATTCGTAATTCCATGAAGGAGGAGTGGAAGCAGGGCTTTGTAGGAGATTTGGTGTGTAGGTAAAAATAAGTACGGAGGAAGCATGAGTAACCTGTTAGAAACCTTGATAAGCCAAAGAGCAACAAAATTAACAGCCTGCATCAAAGAGGACAGACCCTCCCGCACTGCTAGTCAAGCTCTTTATACCCTAAGACTCGGGAATTACACTGGTTGCACCACAGGGAATATCCCAGACAATGAAAGAATGAACGACAGTTGGATTTGGGGAAATTTCGTTTATTAAGGAATGAAACTCAAGTTGCAAGCCCATTAGGATCCCACTAATAGATTACTGGAACAACACATTAAGTGGCAATAGAAAGTAAGAGGAAACGAGGGAGAGGACGTGCGTATAAGGGCCACTTGGCAGCAGGAGCGATGAACAGAATTCTTTTTCTCTGTCATGCGGCATCATTTTTGATTTCAAGAGCCATGCTTTTCTCTTCTGTGTAAGTCTGATCTCTGTCCGTGAGTTTGCTTGAGCTGCGTGAGAAACTAATTCCCAGTGCCTGCTGATTTGAAACTAAGTGCAAGTGTAGGACCGGTTTTTCAGCTTGTCAATTTCCCTCGCTAATGCTCCGTGGAGGGCCTGTGGCCTGGGTATCATAACCTCACTTAGAGATCTGCCTGAGGTGCATGGTTTCTCCAGCGGGTGGTGCAGCAAGGTGCAAGGAGTCAATTTATGACACTTTTATGTTCCTAAAAGATCACAGTCAGCCCTATTTGATTTTTATGTACCCAGTGGGAGAGTAAAGGGGATAATGTTCAGGAGTACTTTGCATTTAAATGATTTCTTTATTCAAAGAGATTTACAAATGTTATATCATTAAACAAGGTTCCCTTTGAGATACATTAGAAGTAAATACAAAATTGCAATGCCTGTTTCACAGTGGGACAGTATTATGTAGTTCAGGAAGAGAGGCCTAAAGAATGTCTTCAAGAACAGTGCACCCTAATCAATATGTAACAATAACATCTTACATAATTTTCATTATGCCTTTCTCACTAGCTCTAGAATTTTCTAACAAAAGCTTGATCTCTTTGAAACTACTTGCTTTTATCTTCTAAATGAGGCTAATAATAGCTTTCCTTTCTGTCTCATAAGTTGTTATGAGCAATCAAATAAGATCATTTATAGAGAGATGGACAGGTAAAAATTGTACCAATGTGAGAATGAATGAAAGGAGGACCAATTCTTGCTTATCTTCCTATTAGCATATGACCTTCAATACATACTACACTGTTGTTGGTTACTGAGGTGTCAGGAACCTCAAACCACATAACATTAAGCTTTAACTTTCTACTATATGGTTTTTAATATTTAAAGACATATTAAGGTCGTTCATTTTGTTTTAAAAATAAAGAGTGCATTTTCTGGGTTGCTGAATGATACATGGATAGTTAAAGATAGGTTTGGAATTAGACCTTAGCTAATTTGGGGCTTTACATTTAGTTCTTTTAAACTGTGGTTTAAAGGATTCTAACTTAGTTTAAGGCAAGCTTTTCAAATATTTAAATCATGTAAAGGAATTTCAAGAAAAAAAAAGAAGTATCAGAACACTGAAAACTAGCCTCATAAATAAAATGACATAACAAAATGAGTAGACAAATATTCTGAAGGAAGAAAACACACAGGTGGATAATTACTGCTTTTTAAAACAGGAACAATAAATTTAGTCATAGAAGTCCAGAAAAGGCATTTGAGAAATTTAAAGGTCATACATTATACAATATAGAAGGCTACATTATTTGGTGAAATTTTCTTAGTTAGAGTCAACTAATTTGGAATTTGATAATATGTACAGTGCTTAAGCCAATTATAACTTCCCTCATAGGTCTTTTTTTTTTTTTTTAAGTACAATGAGGAAATACTTGAATTATGAAAGCAGTGGCACATATTTGCAGATAACCTATTCAGAGATACCATTGTTTATAAAAGCCCTAAAAGCACTAATTTGCATGTTTAACTTAATGCTCCTTGCTAATCACCCTTTGCTTGTGAAGGCAGAATTTTGGTAGAGCACTTCAAGCTAAGCACTTATGTCTGAAAGTCATAGACGTTCATTCATTTTTAAAAGCCCGTAATTCTAATTTTTAACATTTTTAAATTGGCCAACTTCTGCTTACAAATTACCCAGAATTTGTCACCCATCTAGCTGAGCAAAGGCAGAAGAAGATGAAGGAGAACCCAAGTCTTGCAGATTTGGAAGCAGATTGATTGTCCATAAATTCAGTTAGAATTTTCAGTGCAGATGAGGAAGGGGGAAGGGATGAAGACTTGCCAGCAATCAGAATTAGAGATGTCCAGAGCATAATTGAGGAATTATAAATTTGACTTTGAAATGCTTGATGAAAAGGCACTAAAAGAAACATAATTATTAGCATACTGTTTAATGTTTTAATTGGATGCATTTTACTGTACTGTGCCAAAGTGATTTTTGAAGTTGATTGCATTTTTGCTTTCCTTCCTATTCTGTAAAGCTCGGTCAACCTTATAAGGGAGAAAAAGAAGATAGGTTACATAACAGAAGGAAAAAGCTAATGATTTAAGAATGTGTGGTTTCCTTCACATGAATCATCACTCTTAAGTTTCTCGTTTGGGGGCAACATCCATTCTTTTATAGAGCAAAGAATATTATATTAGGCAGCAAATCATTATGGTGTTGGGTATTTAGAGGAATTCTGTTTGTTGTATTAAATTATCCTGGCATCTGCACAATACTCTACTGGCTTTGATTATAAAAGTCTTTAATCATAGATAGCATTTATTTGTTAAGTGTAGCTTTCTTTTTTTTTTTCATATAAGCCCAATTGTTGTTTATTTTATAAAAACTAAAAAGCATAATATCAATAATTTTAATATATATAATTTTAATATGTTTAACATGTTTTATCTTAATATGTTCACTTATTATTTAATATTGATCACTATGGAATTTATAGAGTATTTCCTGAAGAAAACCCCCCAATTTTTGCAAGTATATTATTTTAGTTTGCTTAGTAATTTTTTTTTAATTCATAAAAGCAAAATACAGTCATTAAAGACTTACCACTTTTCTCTTCCAGCCATGTAGATTATTCTTTCCAAATCACCCAGGGGAAAAAATTGTGTAGTCTCAATTCATGTGAAGTTTCTTTGATCTTCATGTAAATAAAGAGTCTGCCTTCCTCTCATAGGATTTTTCTTGAATATGATTTCTTTCATCAAATAGTTTATCTCATCTCTGTGAACATCAAGGTAGTTTGCTTCAGAACTTCAAACAAGCATTTCCTACATTTACAGGAAATATATAAAACAATATAAATGGCAAAATTCCTCTCAACTTCCCAGCAAGACAGAGGAGGATACATTTTATGTTGCACCCCACCTGGTAGGAGGCATATCCTAGATTGTAGTCATAATATCCTAGACAAACACCAAGCATTCCTTTCCCTTGATGGCAAAAAAGAGAAATATGTATGCTACAAAGGTGAGTTAGCTTGCAGAACATGGGAGGGAAATCCAGAACAGATGACTGAAAGGAGGCTAAAGAATATGACGAGTTTTTAGACTAAATGTTTATGATAATATGAAAGTTTACAATAGACAATTCAACAAAATGGGTCCAAGGGTTAGACATAGTATTGGTTTAGCTTGAGAGAGTCAGTGAGGATATGATTTGTTCTTATTTTTCCAAGTTATTCTAATTGCCTGAGTTCTTTACTCCCAGTTGGTTCTGCAAATTTATAATCCCTAACGTGTAACTCTCTCTTTCAGGTCTTTGAAAGTTGACCAATTTCTTACCGAATGAACCAGTCAGCCAGCTGTGAAGCCAATTATCCTAGCATTAGCAGACAGTACATCTTTTCTTTTTCCTTTTTGTTTATTCAATAACTGAAGAATTTTTTTTAATTGACTGTAAACCAGGATATGGAGCAATGATTTTTTTTGTCTTAACATTTAGATTGTAAATTGATTGTCTTATTGAGGAAGTTTTCATCAGACTTTCTTCTTCTCTATGGCAGAATGGGACTAGTATATACTTCATTTTATGGAATATGCATAATATATATTTTTTAAAATTCTGAATTCTCAAAATAGTTTAAATCATTAATAAACATATGACTATTGACAATTCTTTTGTTTACTTAGGATTTACACTTTTTCAAAATTATTCAATACCATAATCATTCATTGAGCACCTACCTATTATGAGCAAAGCCCCATATAATGAGAAAGAAGACTAAAAGCCTTTGTAGTATTAGTGGGTATGAAAATTGGTACAACCATTATGGAAATAGTATGCAATTTCCTCAAAAAATTACAACTAGAAGTATCATATGATCCAGCAATTCAATTCTGGGTATATATCCAAGTGGATCGAAACCAGTACCTTGAAGAAAAATCTGCACTGCTGTGTTCATTAAAACATTATTCATAATAGGCAAAATATGGAAATGAACCAGGTGTTGTGGACAGATGAATGGATAAAAATTATGTGTACATATTCCATTGTGTATATAATAATATACATAGTTACATACATTATGTATATTCCATTATATGCAGGTATATGTACACAATGGAACATTATTTAGCTTTTAAAAGAATGAAATCTTGCTATCTGTGACAATATGGGTGAACCTGAAGAATATTATGCTAAGTGAAATAAGCTAGACATTGAAAGATAAGTACATGATCTTACTATTATGTCTAGTTAAAAAAAGTCAAATCCATAAAAGCAGAGAGTAGAATGGTGGTTGCAGGGGCCTGGAGTAGGGAGAAATGGGGAAGATACTGGTCAAAGCATACAAAGTTTCAGTTATGCAGGACGAATAAGTTCTGGTGGTCTAAAGTACAGCTTGGTGACTATAGTTAATAACACTGTATTGTATACTTGAACTTTGCTAAGAGTAGATCTTAAGTGTTCTCACCACACACACACACACAAAAGGTAACTAAGGTAACAGATATGTACCTTAAGATATGTACCTTAAGTAGCTTGATTGAGGTAATCATTTCACAATGTATACCTATATCAAAACATCATATTCTACATCTAAATACATATAATTTTTGTCAATTATATCTCACTAAACCTGGAAAAAAGAAAAAGATGCCCATGACACCTTTCCTGCTCTCTAGGCAAACACAGTCCTATTAGATAATAGGACTATTGTCCAATTTTGGCTAAAACCTCTTAGCCAAAGGAGGTACTACTTTTGTAGAAGTTATTTTTTAAAGCGTTAGTAATGATTACTTAAGGACTTTTTTAAAGTATTTGTGAACTGGAGTTTCTTCATAAAGGAGATTGTATTTTCCCTAAGTCTTAATGATAAATAGCATTTGTCTATATAGATAGATATTAGAGATGGAGGCAATGGAAACAGTTGTTCCATTTGGTTTTGGTTTTGGAAACAGTTTAAATAGAACAATGAGTACCTAAATTGCATGTAGCTATCCATGGTGTTTTAAATGTGACTCTCATGGGCACATATATTGAGAAGGAATATTTTCACATATATTTTTAGCATTAGAGAACCAGTGCTGTCTAGTGGTTAAAATCTCAGGGTCTGATGTCAGAGACTGACTTCAAATCTTCATCCAGCATGACTAGTAACATTGCTTGGGCTAGTTATTTAACTTGGTAAGCTTCAACTTCCATAGCTATAAAATAGTGGACATAATAATTCTTGGTTACTATCCAAAACACAATTAAGTACTGAATTGAAGAGTTTTTCATGACTCTCAGAACATAAACTTAATCATTGTTAGCAGATTAATTACCTGAAAATTACTACTGCAGGATATTTGCTGTGTTATTTTTCTTCATTTTTTATAAACATATAAGTTCTAAATGGTGAAATGTCATTGTAATTATCTGGTACAGTATTAGATAGAATTCACATCTTCTAACTTTTGATCTATAGATGTTTCTAAAACAGTAGTTTGTTACTGTTTTAGATACAGTAGTAACTGTTTGTTACTACAGTAGTAGTAGTAGTTAGTAATTTTGTATTTTCCATCTTCTTAAATTTTAAATAGCTGTGACATCTCCAAGTATTTATTCAAACTAATTCCTCTGATCATAGTACATTCCTTTACAAAAGGTTAGGAATTTCCTCTCTTAAGCAGAAGATCATACTGAGAAAAAGCATTCATACTGTGCTAAGTTGCGGTGGGGAAGCTCTTGTTCTTTTTTTTGAAACTTAAAAACTCAGAAAGTGAAGGGACCCAGGTTAGTATCTGAAAAATGAGTTTGTGAATTCTCTTTGTATGTCTGAGAATAATGTCTGTCATCAGTTCATTTTGCATGCTCTAGGAGATATTCACCAAATCATATATCCTTCTAGTCATTTATTATTTTTAAAATACATTCTAAGCATCTTTATGTTCACAAAGGGATGATGTACCCCAGAATGAGAGACATAAGTAAACATATAATTACAATAATATGTAATATATTCCATTTTTTAAGGAAATCAGAATGTACTGGGGACATGACCAAATAATTAAAGCAAAATCCTATTGTGTAGCTATACTCATTTTATCATATTTATTAAAATTTGAGAGGCAACTGGGTGGATCATTTGGTGGCACCTGTCTTTGGCTCAGGTCATGATCCTAGGGTCCTGGGATGGATCCTGGGATCCTAGGGTCCTGGGATCCCCATGTCTGGCTCCCTTCTTAGTAGGGAGTCTCCTTTTCCTTCTCTCTCTGCCCCTCCCTCTGCCCCACCAGTGTTTTCTTTCTCTCTCTCTCTCAAATAAATAAAATCTTAAAAAAAAAAACTAAAATTTCAGGTTAACATAGAAGATATTTTACCTCATGAAAACTTGAATTTTGACTCCTTTTAATTGAAGAAATCAAGGCCTTAATTGCTTCTGGTTCTACAGGCAACTATCCATTTATTTAGTTTTCTTCTTTTTGCTTCTTTCCACTCAGATAAGCCATTCAACTCCATATTTCTTCTTCTAAGAGATCACTATGACAGAATTCTGCCATTCCACACCAATTTCACTCTTTTGAAATTATTTCATCATAATGAGATGTTTCTTCTCAATAATTGCAACATTTCTATTGAAAATATACTTTATTACTGAAATTAAGTCTTTTTCGCTGTTGTCACTAACCTTTGAGAAGATATATCATTTTCTTCTGATACTATGAGTAACATGGAAGTATTCTATTATTCTATTTTCAGAGTCATAAACTAGAGCTTCTTTCATACATAACTTCTTTATGTAACATTTTACTAATCCCACATGTGTACTAAACATGGCTGAAGCCTTTACCAGGACCTCCAAATAAGCACACTCATCTAATTCATCTATTACATTTATTTTTTTCTTATATTTATATGTCATATTAATTTGATTGTAAAATCAGACTTTCTATGTATCTTGTTCTTATGAATAGCTTTCATAATCATTTGACTGTACAAATAGGACTAAGCAACAGTAGTTCTTCTTGGGAATTTGTTTTCCTGATTGGGCACTTGAATTGCATAGTTCTGTGAGATCATGAATTCTATAGTTGTAATCATATACAAATTTGTGATGCCCAACTCTATATCCTAACTAAATTCTTTCTTGCATTTAAGGTCATGCCATCTGGTATACCAAATAAATCCACAAATTTCAATGACTTAACACATTAAGTATGTATTCCTCACTTATCTAACATTCAAATGCAGGTATTCTATTACCACTCACAAGTGGCTTTCCTCTATGAAGTGATTCGGGGATCCAGGACCATTTATCTCGTCACCTACTATCCTTCAGTGTTTCAGAATTCTCTATTCCTAGCTGACAAACATATAAAAAGATGGCTTGGAAATAAGTGCACTCACTTAGCCATCTGATTTTGGAAATGAGACATATTACTTTCACTAAAAGTTTCATGGCAAAGGACTGTAACTGCTGGCTGGACAGTTTCTTCTTAGCCACAGTCAGAAAGAGCACAGATTTTGGAGCTATCTACATGATTCTGCCACAGCAATTATTTCTTCCAAGAAGTTGGAATGGAATTTCCTGGTTATTTATTTAGGGTAATCTTAAATACAAATTGACAATGTATTTTTCAAAAGCTGTAAATATATCCTTGGGAAACCTGTGCCTGCTTATTTTTGGTTGAATAAATTTATATTTTTCTTTTATTTAGAGCATCAAGGAAAGATATATCTCTTTCATTTGTCAAATATTTCTAAAGTGTCTAGTGAATGCCAGGTATTCATTGACATATTTGGGATGCATTGGTGATTAAAACATTAAAAATATCACTGCCTTTGTGAATTTATATTCTAGGATGTAGAGATAAACAGTTGTAGTAGACATAATAAATAACTGAGTTATTCTGAATATTAAAATTATTAAACTCTATAGAAAAATAAAAAGTGGGTCAGGGTAAAGGGAATCAGGAGTGTAGAAATTTGTGGGAGCTTGTTAAAATTTATGAAATGGTTATCATTGAAGGCTTTATCAAGAAGATAGCTTTTAAAGAAAATTAGAAGTAGATGAGGCTTCAGACACGCAGACAGCTGGCTGAAGAGAATTCCCTCCAGAGAAAGAGGTCAGTGCAAGGGTCTCCATGTAAGGAGTTTGCACAGTGTGTTCAAGGAACAATGAGGAGCACAAAGTGTCTAGAAAGCTGTGGCGCGGGGGAAGCACAGCAGGTGATGGTTCAGAGAAGAAACAGGGCCAGATCATGTGAAACCTTGGTAACATTCATGTTTTTATTCTTAGTGAAATGGGAGACCTTGGTAGAGTTTGAAGTAAAGAAGTGAAATAATCCTCATCATAGAAAAGAATCACTGGTTGTCACATTGAGACAGACCATAGGGTGCCAAACATCAAAGCAGAGAAGCCAAGGAAGAGGTTATTGCACAAACCAGACAAGAGATGATGCTGACTGGGAAGACAGTATTATTCCCTTCATGCTGATAAAAACAGTGGTTAAAATGTGCTTTGTCTACCAACATGTTGACCTTTAATAGATATTAATGCCTTGGGAATATTTTGACACTCTGCGTGTTAAATCTCTGTCCAATTAAAGATTTACATAAGAAAGAACCATGATTACTCTGAAAGCTATAATGGACTCCTGGTCATCTAGCAGAACTAGGAAGGAGCTCCTAAAATAATTCATTAGCTTTTTATTTTTATTTATTTATTTGACAGAGAAAGATCACAAGTAGGCATACAGGCAGGCAGAGAGAGAGAGAGGGGGAAGGTTCCTCGTTGAGCAGAGAGCCCAATGCGGGGCTTGATCACGACCTGAGCCGAAGGCAGAAGGTAACCCACTGAGCCACCCAGGTGCCCCAATATAAATATATTTTAGATGACTATAGTTTTTCAAAGGCTGGCTCATGTCCTTGTAAAATAATGTGGAAAGACTGGATTGAAAGATATAAGCAACTTATTAGTCAGTTTCATGTTGCAGGAAATAGTTGCACAGCCAGAATTTGCATAGGATCCAAACCTCATGATTCTTGGGCATCTCACACTTTGTAGTTCAAGTGTTCAATCAAGAACTTGATTCAACACTAAGCCTACTGTTGAGATAAACTGAAGGTACTTCTGATTATCTCAAGTTTGGAGTGTGGTAATGATAACCTCATTACGTGCTGTTTATATCCACCCACACACCTCCATAGTCTGAGCATGACACAGATTGTCATTTTGGAGATACTGACAACCCTAAATACACCCATGGCCTGGCAGGTGACTTGCCATCAGGTTTTGCGCTTGAAAGGGGGTGACCTCTTCTTTGAGTGACTCTGTTTTCTTATCATTCAGCCTGTCCCTGGATTTGTTTCTATTTCTCTTGTTTTTCTGGGGCTAAAAATTTTGTTTCTAGTACTATATCTATTCCATGATTCCTCTTTATTTCCTGATATCCAATTATTTGAGAGAAAATTGGCTAGATCATTCTATATGGTGGGTTTCTATTGGACAGCTATCTTGAGATAATCTCAAAGAACATTGGGTATCTGCATAGTTAGCTGACAGATAATATTTTTGGCTAGGACACTGATCCTCTTTAGGATACACAGTGTCTAAAAATCACAGAATTTCAAACTGACTAGGAAGAACGTCCTTCAGCATAGGAACGGCCAACACTTAGAGTTGCACAAACTTTTCTTGAGTATAAACAATACTTCTGATATGTTATCTTCAGAGATGCACTACATTTCACTACACTACATCCTATCTCTCGCTATACATACTGTCTCTTTTTATCTTTCCTTTTCCCTTAGAAACATGTCTTCAACATTTACTTCAGTTTGACCATATATTTTTGGATATTGGAGAATTATATATTATTGATCACATAGAATTTCTTACACAATTCTGTTCTGAGGTTATTTTTAACAGTCTTCTTGACACATAAGAGCTTTTGTAGAATGCTTAGACTTTGTGACTGAATCATGGAGCCTGGTGTGTAGTTGTTGTTCAACCATGTCTGTTAACATTCTTCTTGAAATGGCAGAGGACAGCATTTGTGATTCACTCCCATCAACTTCCTCACTCAGTGTATCTCTAAATTCATGTATAGTTCTTCTTTGTTCACTGACATAAGAGAATAATAGTTTCTTGTTCAATGTGAAGCCTTCACTTGAAACTTTATTCTCAATCATCTATTTCTCTTTCCTGACTCTTATTCTCAGAATTAACGTGGGTCCCTTTCCCCAGAATTTTCTTTTTGTTTTAATTCATCAGTTGTCCTTGTCTACTACCAAACATGCTTACCTGAATTCAACTGGCCTCTGTGCTTAATGCTTTTCTATTTTGGATAGATTTATTTTTCAGAAGCATTGTGCAATTACTGATGTTGTGAAAAAGAACTGTAGTTACTAGGTGGTATATTGTATGGTATTTTTTTCTTTTTTTCATAATGCATAGTCTGAAAGTTAGTTGGCACTCATATTGCAGGTTGTTAAATATCTCATTCAGGTCACTTTTGCAAATATCAGCTATTTTTGGTATTGTTTTCCCACACTAAAGACAGACAATAAGAATCATTATTTTAAGAACATGCTTCTGGTTACTCCCTGATGTGCTGTAGTTGATTATCCTGACATGAGACTGATGCTGGTGGTGGTGTTCCTGTGTTTTCATCTCAATTATTTTTGAACAATAAAGTAGGAAAAATATTCTGCTGTACAGCTTTGACTATGGCAAAGAGTTAAGAGAGATATATTATCATTATTTGTTACTGTGAGCAATAATGAATGCCATTACAAAATCTACATTGCTAATAATACCCTTTTCTTCAATAACTCTTTTCTAATGTATTCAAAGGTCCTTATAAATTCCAACTGAGTTAACTTCACTGCATCTTATAAGATAAGAAAACTTTTGATTAGGTAAAATTAGTTCATCGCTGAGTTTTAATCTTTAACATTCTATTCTCTGACCACACAGACTTGCAATCCTAAATCTTACTGCACCAACACTGAGGCCTTCCATTCCTGGCTCATGCCTTTTCTCCAAGTCCTATCTTTATGATCTTTGTATTGATCTGAGACTCTAAGTGCATATTTAAGCCATTTGCTATTAGGAACCTCAACCTTTCCAGTCTTGTTCAGACATTGTACTTACAAGATCATATTCATGTTGCATGAGCTTATTCATTGCCAGTCTCTACGAATCAATCCAGGCTTAGAGTTAAGGTTTGTGGGTGAGGAGTGTTAGAGTTATCTAATGCTGGATAATAAGTTACCTAAAATGCATGGTACAAAACAATAATTTACTATGTCCACGGACTTTGAGGGACAAAAATTCGGACAAGGCATAACAGATGATGTGCCACTCTTCCTCAGTGTCGGGGGCCTCATCTGGCTCATCTGGAAGATTCCATGGTTGGTGGCTATAATAATCTAAAAGCCCATTCACTCATCTCTTCCGTGGTGGAGGAAAGAAATAAAACTTATTGGTTGGCTACTATGTGTTAGGTTTTCTGCTAGGCAACTTGTATTACTGGTCTTGTTTGATCTTTATAATGAATGATTGATATGACCAGTATTAACCTCAATTTACAAATGACATATCTCAAAGCGTTGCCTGTTATTTCCAAGATCACTTCTATGAAGTGACAGATGCAGCCTCAGCTTTCTTGTTGTCATTCAACTGCTCTTTCAAAACCATTGACACTCATTTGATGAATTATACCTTCTTTGAAATTTTTAATTTCTTTGAGTATTGTTATTTTTTCCTCTCATCTTTTCATCCCCATCCTCAGGCCATTCTCTCTACTGCTCCTCTTTTAAGACCCCATGAAACCCTCCATGATAGCACTCGGAATATTATTTTTTTTCAATTGCTCCTGTAAATATTTATTCCAGTAGACTATGGGTACATCAAGGCCAGAGATGATGTCTTCTTCATCCATCACAGAGCTTGGAGTGTAGACGTTGCTCAATCATGTCTGTTGAATGAATTTTTAGAGTCAGACTGAATACAAAAATTCTGACTCCTTAGAACATATCCCATCTAAAGAATCTTGTCCATTAGAGTTTCAAATACCTTTAAAGTGACTGTTATATATTTCTTCATGTGAATTATGCATAGCCTTTCACAACTAATATGACATAGTGCTGCAAACATACTTTGCAAGAACCCTAGCAATGGTATGCATAATGTCTCTTAGATTTGAGTTTCGGTGTTTTCAGTAGTGTCAAAATGTAAACAGGAAGTTTTGAACTTAAGTTTGTTTAAAATATCAGAAGCAATTTGTAAATGTTATGGCTGGATTGGGCACGCCTGTTGGAAAAAAATTATATTTATTTTAACTCACATTTCATAGGCATTCAGTTGTAACCTAGAGGTTATTTCCTTATATATTTTTTTGTACGTAAGGATAGTTCCTTTCCCACTTAGTGTTTAAATAAACAATATTATCCTTCCGTGAGAAGGCACAATTCTATTGTTAATGCCAAGCTTCTTTTCTTGTAGAGGTAGTACATAGTATTCTCTATTTTACTAATGAACTTATATTTATAATTTTTTGGGGAGAAAGAAAGTATTAATGCTATTTAATGAGTAAGAAACATACTCTATTTTGTACACTGAAAGAACACCAATAAGCTTCAAAGTCATTTAAAGTTGAAAGGAACATAACTATATGACAGTGCAGAACTAAAAGCTAAGGTTGATCCTGTTTTACATAAAAGAAGCTTTTCAAATGATTGGAAAGATGTAGTGCACACCAAAAAAAAAAAAAAAAAAAAAAAAAGTTTTGTTTTTTTTTTTCAATCTCCTAAATTTACTTTTTACAATACTACCTGATTGTCATAAGACAACCTCCAATCCTCCTGAATACTCAGTATTAGCAGATGTGTTACATGACAGATTCACAGGAATAGAGCCAGACATGCTCTCACAATTATACAATGTTTTTATGTCACAAGGAAAAATCAAGATCAAAGCCTCATACAAATTGACATGGGCATATGTTGCAACAAATCTGGACACAGAAACCACTGACAGACTAGTTCTGGATGCTGCTATTTCCTAATCTATACTGACCTATGTGTGGGCCGAGTGGACATGTCTCTAGAGGTTGCTGGAGTTTAATCCTTTGCCAAAATATTATAAAACAAAACAAAACAAAGCAAAACAAAAGAGGACAGAATGCAAAAGCAACTGTCAAGGACTGGCTTTCAAGACTAGATTCTGGAGTCTGAAAATGGAAGGAAGAGAATAAGAGGGAGGGTCAGTTCCCAGCTGGAATTCAAGTTACCGCCTGAGTTAAAGGGGGGATGTGGTGTCTCTCCTGGAATCCAGGAGTCGGATTAGATTGAAAAGCTATGCAACACTTCGGACGCTTGGTCAAAAGGAAATTGTCAAGTTTGGGGGCTATTGTAAGGGCTGCTGCACAAATCATTCCTTACAGATTTTCATCTTGAGAATATGTGCATGTCGGAAATAAAGAAGTATTCTGACATATTTGAGTGCAACTAGTTCAGTTGTGGTTTGAGCAGCATTTATTGGGGGAAAGGGAGAGAAGAGGAGAAAATCTTTATCTGAGAGGTAGTGTTTTACTTTTTTTATGAGGTTTTGGTTTTCTTCACTGTCAAGAAAGCAGAAAGGAAACAACAGGGAATTCAACACAATCCATCAGCCTGTGAATAAGTAAGACTACCACACAGGCAAAGTGCTTGTTTTTTGCTTTGAATGTTTTAGAATTGTATCCTGGGCACAAAATAGCCAGTTACTACTAAGATAAATGATAAATTTTAGAAACAGATCTTATTGCATAAGTACCTTTTGACTTAATGTATAGTTAAGTTATATTTTGCTTCATGCCACTTCTTTATCGTAGAAAGCCCTTAACTGTCATGTGTTTCCCTGGTAGAAATTGGAATGCCTACAAATCCATACATGGATGATTTTTATGTTTTCCCCTCTGCCACCTTTGATGAGTTCTATTTCCATACTACTTTCTAAATCCTATTCATCTTACTTCCCTTATTCAAAGGATCCATTCCATCTCACACCGAGGGTGCTCCGCGCTATACATGCAGCTGGCCTTATCACACGATTTTACAGTGCACATCCTGACAATTGTAGCACATCTGGTATTGACCTTGGTGTCTACTTCACAACTACTCTATTTTTATTCATATGTGCCTGTGTGTGTGTGCCTGTGAGTGCTAGTGAAAATCCGTCTTAATGTTAGTAGCCATGAAAGCCCTGTAGCCCTTTATTACAGAAGGGTCGAACAAAGAGACATCTCTGGATTTAATGGCAGACATTTGTTTCTCTTCTCTAGGAATCCCTTATGTCACAATGGCAATAACTCATTCCCAGAAACACCTTTTCTGAAAGTGACAGGCCATGAGTCTTATGACTCTGGGAACAATTGTTTCATAAACATCTGGATCACAGATGTTTTTAGAACTGCATTGCCTTTCTTTGATTTTATTAAATTCTACGTGTGCTATTTTATGCACTTGGAAAAGTTATTCTAGGAAGACTCCATTGGTTCTCAGGGATCATTAGGTAAATGAGGAGGATAAGGAAGCCTAGTGAGTTGTAAAAGCAGCTTTGCCCAAGTCAAATGTCTAAGCAGTAGTGCAAGTTTGCAACTGCTACCCTACCCATGTCCTTACCATTCATGCTACATTGCCCACATGGAGCTCGCTTGACTTTTTGACCACATTATGGTTTAAATTGATGATTTTGAAAACTTCTTACAGTGCTTTAAAGAGTTGTACACTCAAGATATCTTAGGCTGAGTAACATGGTTAAAAGACTGTGGACACTGATAAAAAAGTACAATGAGACTTGACTAGGTTCTAAGTAGAACTCTCCACCAGGGCCCTTCTGTCCATGTACAAGGAGAAAGACTACAAGGCAAGCTTCCAAAAAGAGTAGAGAAACTACTCCAAAACAATAAATCCGTCATATTAAAAAAATTGTAAGATGTAACTGGATCACCACTTTTTAATGTAGCATTCATGGTCAAATACAAAATTCTCTTCCCTAGTTCATATATTTGAGCTCTTTTGCAATATAAGGGCAAATGTCTATGTTATGAACCTTTATGAATCTTTGCATTCTATCTAAGAGAACAGTAAGATACAATTTGCTGTAGTTTTCTGGGTCTTGGTTGAGGAAGAGGGCAAGGGCTATTGGCCTCTTCTTTAGCACTGATAAGGAAATTGCCCTTTCTTCAGTTTAAAGTCACTCGAAAACATAAGAATGTATAGTCTCATACTTTATCTCTTTTCTTCATTTTCCACGAGTCTTTGCAAGCCTTAGTACCCAATTATTCTTTATATTTGAAATACATACTTAAAGCCTGGAAACCATGTATTTTCTTATGAAAAAAATAATCACAAGAGTTGCCATTGAAATTTTAAAAATAGGTAGTGATATTCTAACCACAAATACTACAATTTTTCAGTCTAACACAATAGGAAAGCCAGTAAGAGGATATTTTGTCTTTGACTTCTTCCTTAAGAAAACAAAACCAATAGGCATTAATGCTGATCTGTTCATGAAACATGATATTTACTGGAGAAGGTAAGGGTATAAACTGAGTTTGTAGGGTTTTTTTCCTCCTTCTTCTCCACAGACATCATTCAACTCCAGAAAGATTGTTTATAAGAGAGAGAACCTCATTGCAATTGAAATAAATGAGCTAGATAACATAAGATAAAAACTATAAAAACTTTTCATGTATTTTATGTATTCCAATCAATTTAAGTTCAGCTCTAGATAATTTTTCTCAAAAATATTAAACATTCCTTCTTATAAGAGATGTGAAATTAAAAGCAATATTTTTTAGGCCTTTATTTAAAAAAAAATGACAGCCTAGTAAACAACAAAGAAAATATGACTCAAAATTTCATAACCAAAAATTTTCTTCTCTTCACTGCCTAACTAAAACGCATCAGTTCTCTGATGGAGCCATGAAGGGTTTGTTAGCTAAATTAATTCATCACAAATTCTGGAACTAGTTCACTTCACTCCCCAAATCTTTGGTTTAATATAAAGCTATTGGAAATATTAACCAAGTAGAATATCACAGACAAGCATGGTATAATATTATTTGCCTAATATTCAAGAACAAATTTAAAATTCTGCTTCCTTCCTGTCTACAGGATACCTGACTTATAGAAGACTTATAATAACATTGAAAGAAATGAATACACAGTGAATATATTAGTTCATTTAACCCTTACAGCTATTAGATGCAGAGGTTCTATTGTTAACCTCCTTTTATAAATGAGGATATTAAGACCCACAGATCAGATAGCCTGTATAGTAGATTTCACATTTGAATTGAGGTAGCCTGAGCCCAGAGTACAATTCCTTGACCACTATTATTTTTCTTGTTGGCACATGGACCTTGTAGTCAGTTTTGAATTATATTTGATTTTACCTTGAGCTCTGCAAATGGTTTTGGGTGTTCTTATTGGAAGAAGAGACAAATAGTAATGCATAATGTCCTTAAGTATCACTTCAACATGATAAATTTTACGTATAGTCTTAGACAAACTTTGAAGTCAGCCAAATATGCTTTTGAACTTCTCACCTAGCAGGTTCTGTTTCCTTTCTTCTCTCCTTATGGTACCTTCCCAGGTGGTGTGGACCTTCATGTTACCCTCCCACCTCCCAGAGGTACCTTGGTACTTCCTCCAGCCCCCAAACCCTCATACCTCAAGAACTACCAGGCTGTGGCCTCCTGATGGGTCATCACTGTCAGGGCTGCTGCCTTCCCTAGGGAACCGAGGTCATATCCAAATATCTCAGGGGCTGTTGCGAGGAGTAAGTCAGAGTTAGATCCACTCAGCATGCTTGGAGTTAAGGGATAGAGTTAGAAACCATGGGAGGAGAATTACCAAGAAATACATTTGGTCTCAGCAGAATAAACATGTAGCTCAGTGTTGAGGCAAAGCTAGTGCTGCTTCTCAAGCAATGACCTACTGTGTCACTGAAGGCATTAGAGCAGTGGCTTAACTACCCCTTGGCAGGCATACTGTAGGAAGAACTCAAACATTCAAAGTGAGTCTAGATTAGATGACCTTTGAGGTCTCATTTAGCTGTGAGTGTCATTTCTAGATAGCTACAGGATTTTCTTTCTTTTTTTTTTTTTTAATTATGGAAATTGTCACTTAAGACTGGTACCTGCAAAAAGCACAGGAGATAGGAGTCTTCAAAGCTGGAAGAACAAAAGGACCAAATCTTAGCACTTCATAATGCCCAAGGTAGGCACAGTAGAGTGAGAGAAGTTCAGTGATGCTCTCTTCACCACATATGTTGGTTTATTTATGGCCAGACCCAGTTATAAAATCATCAGGTAGGTATACAAACAACACTGCTTTAAATAGTACAGTAGTATACTTCATTTTGTAGATAAAAATGTGATCAGATTCTTGCTAGGTGTGTACCCTGATGAAAATAAGCCTCGGCAGTTCAGTCCCAACACAACATAGGATTGTTCAAAACCAGTGCTATGACAGACAGAGTGTGAGAAAAATAGAGACGAAGTTAAATATATCCACTGCTACTGTTACTTTGTTCATAGACTTCTTTAATAGTCTCAAATATCAAAAGAATATGAGTTAAAACCTAAATAAATCCAATTTTTTAACCAATAATTGTTATCTGATAGTTAATTTATTTTTGCTCAGATCATATATCTGGAAAATATGTTGGACTATTTAAGGGAGTGAAATACCTTTTACATAGCTCTAGTGAATCATTTATAAAATTTGCTAGTATGATTTTTTTTCTAAAAAAGATAGATTTTTGCTGATTGAAATTATCCTGTCAAAATAGATGAAAACAATTTATCCAGACATTTTACATTTTAAGCAATATTCTCTTGATTAGTGATTATTTGACATAATGCAAAATTTGCTTATTTAAAAAAAAACTAAGATCTGTTTCTTCTAATAACCACACATTCTTTAAAGAATATCTTATTAAAAATTAACTGGCAATAATATATATGGTGTTACATATATACACATGTAATATATAGTACAAAATGTACTACATATAGTAATATATATTCTATATAGTAAATAATATAAATTATATGCTATATATAGATATACACACTCAAAGCACACACTCAATAAAGATTTTTTGAATCAATGCCTAATTAAGTTATGTCTTGGGAATCATGTAGATCCAGCAAAAGGGCGTTCTGTTTTCCAACTGAGGATTTTGCAGTCTTGGTGAAAAAGAATTATGTTCAAATAAAATAATGCATTAACAATAATAAAATGCTAAAATTTATATATCTAATTATAATACATTTTATATACTACCCCACACATAGGGAGAAAGAAAATTCTTATGTATTAAAAAAAATGCCCTGAGACATAACTATAATCCCTTTATCTGGAGAATATATTGCTAGAACTTTATGGAATCAGAATATCTCTGATATTCTGGCGTCAAATCTCAGGAAATACTTTCCAGTACTTAAATTAATTTTCTTTACTTAAAATCTTTTATACTTTTCTTTGCAGTGACAAAAGGAAATTTCTCTAAGTCCATGGAAGAGCTTCCAGCAATATCAATCCAGTGTTTGCATATTTCTAGAGCAAACATGCTATTCTCTATAATCTTAGCAAAAACCTCGGTAACCTTAAGATAATACCTTGGGGAAAATGAATTATGTGGAAGCTTTTTCTTTCAACTACCATTACAAAATACCTCATGAACCTTCTTCCTCTACTCGCAACTGTTAATGAACTAGGTAGCAAACAGAGAAAGATTCATACCTGCACCTTGTTCATGAGAGCTATTTCTGGCATTCTCACTCATAAATCACAGGATTCCCTGATACCAAATGTTTTGAATGACAATGGCAGTTTCTGGGCTTCATTCTCATAGCATTTAAACAACATCATCTCTAAAAGTGACCTTTCCTCTTGCACAATCACCATGTTTTTATATCTGCAAACAGAATTCATTGATTTAGTAAAAGCACATCTAATGCTTTCTATGCATTTCTATGCTGATACTCTGCTCAGCCTTAGAATTGAAAAAAAAAAAAAGTGAATAAGGCAAGGTCAATGCTATCTCACAAAGGCATATAAATATATAATTGCAATGTAATGTGATAAATGCCATGATTGAAGCATTTGCAGTCTTTATGGCACAGCAGATGTATGAAGGAAAGAGGGATGCCTTTACAAAGAGGGTTTTTAGTTTTTCCTTTCCATAAATGCCTCTGAAATGATGTAATTACTATTTTATGGACAAAAAATAAGATACAGTTTTCCATATATTGTTCACCTTATTAATGAAGAACTCCATGCACACTTAAAGAATCTGTATCTTTCCTCTCCAATAATCAGGGTTTAGAAATTTTAATTCCACCTTGGCAACTTCAGCCAAAGACATTTCTCACCCTCTTTCAGCAACCCCCTCCCTAGCAGGCAGGAATGCTGAGAATCATCTGTACACAATGATTCAACCGCCTACTTTTAGATTATACTTGCTCTGGACCATGCTAGGCTACTGTTAGCTCTATTATTTGTTCTATTTCAGCTCCATTTTTATAGGTCGAAGACAGCCTATAAAAAGCCAGAGCTGTTATTTAGAGCAACTTCCTTTGAAATCCCTCTCCTGTGCTCTTCTTAGTTTCTGAACATTGCCTATGCCCTGAGATCCCCCTTGTGTATGGATGACTTGTTTAGACATCTGCCATGATTTCTTATTTGTAATCTTGGAACGATATTGATCCTCTAGTTACACTGCATACTCCTCAAATGGCACCAAATTAAAAACAAAACCAACAAACAAAACAGGAAAAAGAAAAGTGTTTCCAGTTATAGGAAAGAATATATTCACAATCAGTGAGGTAGAGATACTGGCCTTCTGGAAATAGGAAGAAGAGTGAAAAACTGTAATTATGGGTGCCTGAAAATTGGCCAGGGTGACTAGATTTGTGTGGTGACAAATGATTTAAATTCTATAAAAAACATACAAAATCCCAACAATGTAAGTGTGTGTATGTGTGTGTACATAGTGCAATGTATATAGATATCACTCCTTTTTATTTCTTTTGTGTGTATAAAAGATTACATACCATAATGTTACAACCTGTTAGTCTTCTTTTTTCTTTTCTTTTTTAAAATTTGATGTCCACTTGTGATCCAGAATCCCCTTAAGTACTTAATGGTTTCATGCTCACACATTAATTTTATTACATTTCTAATTACAGTTTAAATCTTTACTCATTTAAGATAAAAAGTAATCTAACCTAAAAGTGAAAATCTTCACTCTTCTATCTATATGAACACTTGATTTGAGAATACGAAAGACTAGTAAATTGGGCCATTACTTTATCTTGATAAATATCCTGACCTATTTGTCCTGAACTTCATATCCTGAACTACTCTCCCCACATACTCACCCCACTCCCTCAATTTCCTTTTGACTATCCAGATCTTTCATAATGCAGTTTCCCATTACACATTTTTCCAACAACTTATCCCAGTCAACTCGGAATTTCCTTTTTTTCTCACTATGTATGATTGATTCATTCATCAAACAACTACATATTTAGAAGCTACTATAGATCAGGTGCAATTTAGTTGCTGGAGACAAATAAAAGGTCCAGCTCTCCTGAAACACACATTTAAATGGAGGAGAAGCACAATAAAAATGAATGTAATCATTGAATAATATCAAGTATTGTTAAGAGTTATAAGCAACAGCAATAAAAGCTTGGTTGGTAGGATATTAAGAGACAGAGAGCGACTGTTTATCATAAAGTATTCCTCTTTCATAAGTGAGTTTTTGACTTTGTGTTTTGTAATCATAACCGGATTTTGGATTTTGTTGACTCAACTTTCATGTTCTCATCTTAGTGCAAGGGCTTGAGTCTAACACAGTGCAGATCTTAGCAAAAATACATTCATATTTTACACACAGTTAAACATCTAATTATTAGCAAAAGATGTATATAGACAAGCTATTAATTTCAAATGGTACAATTCATTCATGCCTGGGAAAGAAATTAAGATTCTTAGAAAAATGGTATTTTTTAATGTTTAACAAAATTTTAAATTTATCTAGCATTTTTAAATTCATTTAAAGTGAGAAGAAATTTGATTTTCAAAATTTTGAAATCCTGGTTAAGTCTAGCTAAATGTAAGTTGAAAATAAGTTTAATTTGTATAAGAATTAGTCCAAGCTTAACAAATTTTAAATTTTTTGATGTGCTTAATTATAATAATGAATACCCTATCACATATGCAGGCAGTGCTGTAGAATTTTTACCTAGATTGTACCATTTGTAATCAGCTCAATTTAAGAGTTACCATTTTTATTTATTTGTTGGTTGGTTTATATATTTGCGAGGGGCTAGAATAAAGATTGGCATTAAAATTTGCCCTAATAAACATACCTATCACCTATATTTTGGATGCTAAATTCTATTCCCACCAAAAATGACCAGAGATCTTTGAAGAAATGGCTGATTTTAGAACCAGGTTAGTGATATCTATCTATCTATCTATATCTCAAATTCCCCCAACAGTGTAAGATTTAAATTAGTCATGAAATGTAAGCTAAAAATTGCTTGCATAGGTTTGTTATGATAGCTAACATGCTAAAGAGTGAATAAATAACAGATTCATCAAAAGAAACATTTTATAATATAACATAAAAATACATATATAATAATAAGCAAGAAACTGATTCCATTAAACATAATTTTACTAAGGAAATTCTGCCTTCTATTTCAAAGTTTCTAGTTATGTAGAAATATCATGTGGACCTCATTACATTTAGTCAAGTTTTCTAAATAGTTGCAAATATAGGGCTAATGTCAACAAGTTGTTCCTTTATATAGAAACTTTCTATAGCAAACTTGCTATTTAACTGGTTTCTTAGTAATTAGATCAACCTTAACAAGAAATGTATTCAGATAGTTATTAGACGTTGGAAGTCAAGTTCATGGGACTCTCCTGGTTTCCCTTCTACCTCTTTGTTCATTTCCTGTCTCTCACTCTCAGTGCCCTCTTCCTTGCCTCTAACTGTGAGATCTCAAGGTTGTCCAGCCCTTCTCCTTTTCTTTCTCTTGTTTCTTCCTTACTCGTTCTCATTTATGCACATGACTTCATGAGATTTCTCCTGCATTTCCATCACCATTCCAGTCTTCGTTTCTGAGGTCCAATTTTATAGATACAATTGCCTATTTAACAACTCTTCTTGCATCGTCCAAAGAGGTCTCAATCTCTAATCCCATGGTTAGTGATTTCCACCTTCATCCTCACCACTCTTTCTTCGATTGCTGTCTTTACTTTTAAATGGCCTTCTGCTTGTCTTACTCATACCCTCCTGCACCTTTCCTTATTCCATTCCACACACTGAAACCATGAAATATAATCCAGCACTCCTGATTAAAATGCTTCAATGGTTTTCTGAGGCTCTCAGGATTAATTGGTTCTCCTTCTGCCCTCCTCGTTCCTCTCTTAACTTAGAACCTATGCTGTTCTGTAAGTTTCAGATATTTTGCTTGTCAGCCACTTCTATGTAATTTCATGTTACTTTCTATATGGGTTCTTTTCATATGAAGCTCTCTTATTGAAATTCCCCTTTGTCTTCCCCTGGTAAATTCCAAACGAGTCTTCAAATCTCAGTTCAAGCGTCATGTCTTCAGCCTCCGGGGATCCTTCCCTGACTTTATTAATGTGATATCCAGCTCTCTTTTAGATGCCTCCAAACACTGTGCTCTTCCTTCTCCCACAAAACCGATTTAGCATATGTGATGATTTGATTGTTGTTCTTCAACTTTAGATTCTAATCTCTGTGAGAACAGAGAAAATTGCATGTTTTAATCACTATGGTGTCTTCCTACACAACAGGGTTCTTAGTGCATGTTAGGCACTCAATAAATACTTACTAAGTAAATGGATGATTGAATGATCCCTTTCTCTCTTCTGAGCAGTCAAACTCATTTACACATGTATTAGAATGAAGCCCAAACTGAGAAATGATATGGAAACAGGTGGGGTTTCTGGCAGAAAGACGATTCGATGAACCACACTGAGTTGAAAGCCATCAGATTTTTATTCCACAATGAATAATATTTGCCAAGATCCTCCTTTCACATGTGAGGAAATTGCATGGCACTGGCCTAGCTCCCATGAAGACAACCATTAAGATTTTCTTTCAGAAAATCTGTAATAATTTCAAACATAATAGGCAACTTGCTAAGTGTTTATGTGCATAATATGATTGAATTCTTCTAACCAGTTCAAATTGATTGATTGATTAATACAAATTTCACAGATAAAACTGTGGCTTGTAGGCTTAAACAACTGGCCAGTGTTATATATAATTATTAAATAGCATCCAGCTTGTGTTTGCCTCATTCCCAAATCCTGTTCTTTCAATTACATTAAAATAGTTACTTCTGTATCATTCATCTCTGTTCTCTTCAGGTGTGTCCTAAAACGCAAATCTATTTAATCACCTCTTGTTTCAGTCAGACATTACATTTCTCACCAACTCCACATCAGATCCACCTTTTATTATTTTTTAAACATAAATTCAATTAACCAACATATAGTATAGTGTTCAATAATTCATCAGTTGTGCATAACACCTAGTGCTCATCACATCACATAACCTCCTTAATGCCCATCATCCAATTATTTCATGCACCCACCCACCTCCCCTACAGCAACCCTCAATTTGTTTCCTATGGTTAAGAGTCTCATGGTTTTTCTCCTTCCCTTTCGAATTCCCATTCAGTTTTCCTTCCCTTCCCCTATGATCCTCTGTGCTGTTTCTTATATTCCAAATATGGGTGAAAGCATATGATAATTGTGTTTCTCTGATTGACTTATTTCACTCAACATAATACTCTCCAGTTCCATTCACATTGATGTAAATGGTAAGTATTCATCCTTTCTGATAGAGGAGTAATATTCCGCTGTATATATACTACAACGTCTTTATCCATTCATCTGTCGATGGATATTTCAGCTCTTTCCATAGTTTGGCTATTATGGATGCTGCAGCTAGGAACATTGGAGTGCAGCTGCCCCTTCAGATCACTACATTTGTATCTTTGGGGTAAATATCTAGTAGTGCAATTGCTGGGTCATAGGGTAGTCCCATTTTTAACTTCATGAAGAACTTCCATACTGTTTTCCAGAGTGGCTGCACCAGCTTGCATTCCCACCAACAGTGGAAGAGAGTTCCTCTTTCTCTGCATCCTCGTCAACATTTCTTGTTTCCTTATTAATTTTAGACATACTGACAGGTGTAAGGTGGTATCTCATTGCAGTTTTTTTTATTTGTATTTCCCTGATGGCTAGTGATAGGGAGTACATTTTCATGTGTCTGTTGACCATTTTCATGTTTCCTTTGGAAAAATGTCTGCTCATGTCTTCTGCCCATTTCTTGACTGGATTTTTTGTTCTTTGGGTATTGAATTTGATAAATTCCTTATAGATTTTGGATACTATCCCCTTATCTGATATGTCATTAGCACATATCATCTCCCAGTCTGTAAGTTTCCTTTTAGTTTTGTTGACTGTTTCCTTATGCTCTGCATAAAAGCAAAATTTTTATTTCTTGATAAAGTCTCAATAGTTAATTTTTGCTTTTGTTTCCCTTGCCTTTGGAGATGTTGTGTCTAATAAAAAGTTGCTGCAGCCAAGGTCACAGAAGTTGTTGTTGCCTGTGTTCTACTCTAGGATTTTGATGTATTCCTGTCTGCCATTTAAGTCTTTCATCCATTTGAGTCTATGTTTGTGTATGGTGTAAGAAAATGGTCCAGGTTCATTCTTCTACATGTGGCTGCCTAGTTTTCCCAGCACTATTTATTGAAAAGTCTGTCCATTTTCCATAGGACATTCTTTCCTCCCTTGTTGAAGGTTAGTTAACTATAGAGTTGAGTGTCCATTTCTGGGTTCTCTATTCTGTTCTATTGACCTATGTGTCTGTTTTTGTGCCAGTACCATACTGTCTTGATAATTACAGCTTTGTAATAGAGCTTGAAGTCCAGGATTGTGATGCCATCAGCTTTGGTTTTCTTTTTCAACATTTATTTGGCTATCCAGAGTCTTTTCTAGTACCATAAAATTTTTAGGATTATTTGTTCCAGCTCTGTGAAAAATGTTGATGTTATTTTAATAAGGATTACATTAAATGTGTATATAGCTCTGGGTAGAACAGACATTTTAACAACATTTATTCCTCCAATCCATGAGCATGGAATATTTTTCCATTTCTTTGTGTCTTCCCCAATATCTTTCATAAGTGTTCTGTAGTTTTTAGAGTACGGATCCTTTACCTCTTTGGTTAGGTTTATTCCTGCGAATATTCCTTTGGTTAGGTTTATTCCTAGATATTTTATTATTTTGGTGCAATTGTAAATGGGATTTATTGTTAGATTTCTTTTTCTTCTGTCTCATTATTAGTGTATATAAATGCAGCTGATTTCTGTGCATTGATTTTATATCCTGTAACATTGCTGAATTGCCGTGTGAGTTCTAGCAATTTTAGGGTGGAGTCTTTTGGGTTTTCCACATAAAGTATGTCATCAGAAAAGAGTGAGAGTTTTACTTCTCCTTTGCCAATTTGAGTGTTTTTATTTTGTTGTTGTTGTTGTTGTTGTTGTTGTCTGATTGTTGAGGCTACAAATTATAGTACTATAGTGAACAACAGTGGTAACAGTGGGTATTCCTGCCATGTTCCTGACCTTAGGGGAAAAGCTCTCAGTTTTTCCCCATTGAGAGTGATATTCTCTGTGGACTTTTCATGTATGGTTTTTATTATATTGAGTTATGTTCCCTCTATCTCTACACTGTGGAGAGTTTTAAAGAAAACATGCCGATTTTGTCAAATCTTTTTTCTGCATTATGTGAGAGGATCATATGGTTCTTGTCCATTCTTTTATTAACATGAGATATCACATGATTGATTTGTGAATGTTGAACCACCCTTGAGGCCCAGGAACTAATCCCATTTGGTCCTGGTGAATAATCCTATCAATGTACTTTTGGATCCTATTGGCTAGTATTTTGGTGAGAATTTTGGTATTCATGTTCATCAGGGATACTGGTCTGTACTTCTCCTTTTTGGTAGGGATTTTGTCTGGTTTGAGGATCAAGGTAATGCTGTCCTCATAAGAAGAATCTGGAATTTTTTCTTCCCTTTCTATTTTTTAGAAACAGCTTCAGAGGAATGGGTATTAGTTCTTTAAATGTTTGGTAAAATTCCCCTAGGAAGCCATTCAGCCCTGGACTCTTGTTTCTTGAGGGATTTTTGATTACTGCTTCAATTTCCTTGCCAGTTATGGGTCTGTTCAGGTTTTCCATTTCTTCTTATTTCAGTTTTGGTAGTTTATAAGTTTCCAAGAATGCATCCATATAATTGTCATAATATGTACTTAAAATTGTATTTCCTTAGTGTTGGTCATGATGTCTCCTCTTTTATTCATGATTTTAATAATTTGGGTCCTTTCTCTTTTCTTTTTGATAAGTCTGGCTATGGGTTTATTGAACTTATCAATTCTTATCAAATCTTAATCAATTCTTTCTTCTAGCTTCATTGATCTGTTCTATTATTCTTTTGGTTTCTA
This sequence comes from Mustela erminea, assembly GCF_009829155.1. Taxonomy (NCBI): domain Eukaryota; kingdom Metazoa; phylum Chordata; class Mammalia; order Carnivora; family Mustelidae; genus Mustela; species Mustela erminea. The sequence goes on from NC_045626.1 coordinate 42,553,632, forward strand.
TTTCATTTATTTCTGCTCTAATCTTTATTATTTCCCTTCTCCTACTTGATTTAGGTTTAGCTGTTCTTTCTCCAGCTCCTTTAGGTGTGAGATTAGTTTGTGTATTGGAGACTTAAAAGTTTTTGAGAAAGGTTTGTATTGCTATGTACTTCCCTTTGAGGACTACCTTTGCTGTATCCCCAAAGTTATCAACAGTTGTGTTTTCATTTTCATTTCTTCCCATGAAATTTTTAAAATTCTTTAATTTCCTGGTTGACCTATTCATTCTTTAGTAGGATGTACTTTAACCTCCAAGTATTTGAATTCCTTCCAAATTTCCCCTTGTGTTTGAGTTCATTTCAAGGCATTGTAACTTGAAAATATGCAATCCCAATCTTTTGATATCAGTTGAGACCTAATTTGTGACCAGTATGTGATCTATTCTGGAGAATGTTCCATGTGCACTTGAGAAGAATGTGTATTCTGTTGCTTTAAGATGTAATGCTCTGTATATATCTGTGAAGTTCATCTTGTCCACTCCAAATCCCTTTTTATCTTGTTGATCTTCTGTTTAGATGATCTATCTATTGTTGTGAGTGGGGTGTTGAAGTATCTCACTATTATTGTATTATTATTAGTGTATTTTTCAAATTTGGTTATTAATTGGCTTATATAATTATTTTCTCCCAAGTTAGGAGCATGAATATTTATAATTGCTAGATCTTCTTGTTGGATAGACCCTTTAAGTATGATATAGTGTCCCTCTTCATCCTCTACAACAGTCATTGGTCTAAAGTCTAATTTGTCTGACATAAGGATTGCTACCTCAGTTTTCTTTTGATGTCCATTATCATGATAAATGGTTCTCTACCTCCCTACTTCCAATCTGGAGGCCTCTAGGTCTAAAATGAGTCTTTTGTAGACAGCTTTTTCATGGGTCTTGCTTTTTTATCCAATCTGATACCCTGTGTTTTGACTGGCGCATCTAGCCCATTTTACATTCAGACTAACTACTGAAAGATATGAATTTAGTGCTGTTGTGTTACCTGGAAAGTTCCTGGTTTTCTTAGGTCATCTCTATTTCTTTCTCATCTATGTAACTTTTAGGCTCTCTTTTTGATTAGAAAATCCCCTTTAATATTTCTTGCAGGTTTGGTTTAGTGGTCACAAATTCTTTTAGTTTCTGTTGTTCTGGAAACTTTTTATCTCTCCTTCCATTCTGAATAACAGTGTTCCTGGATAAAGCATTCTTGGCTGCATGTTTTTCTTATTTAGTATCCTGAATATATTATCCCAGCACTTTCTGGCCTACCAGGTCTCTCTTGCAAGTCTAATGTTCCTACTCCTACAGGTTATGGAGTCTTGTTTCTAACTGTTTTCAGGATTTTCTCTTTATCTCTGAAATTGCAAGCTTTGCTATTATATGGTGGGATGTTGATCTATTTTTATTGATTTTAAGGGGGTATTCTCTCTACCTCCTAGACTTGAATGCCTGCTTCCTTTCTCAAATTAGGATAATTTTCAGCTATGCTTTGCTCAAATATATTTCCTGTCACTCTCTCTCTTCTTCCTTTGGGACCCTAATAATTCTAATATTGTGTCATTATATGATATTGCTGATTTCTCAAAGCTTCCCCTTATGTATGGTCCAATAGTTGTTTTTCTCTCTTTTCCTCAGCTTCTTTCCTTTCCATCATCTTTTCTTCTATGTCACTGACTCTCTCTTCTGCCTCATTTATCCTAGCTGTGAGAGCATCCCTTTTAGATATATCTGTTATCTTTATCTTTATCTGAAGATGTATCTTTAGATATATCTGTTATAGCAGTTTTAATTTCAGCCTGATTAGATTTTATTTTTGCCCTAAGAGATTCTCTAGCGTCTTTTATGGGTTTTTTCAAGCTCAGCTAATAACTTTATAATTGTTATCCTGAATTCCAGCTCTGACATTTTACTTATATCCATATCAATTACATCTGTGTGTGAATTCCTTCTTCTAGTCATTTTTCACAGAGAAGAATGGATGACCGAAGAACAAAATCAAAAATGCCACCCATGATTCAAGAGAAATACAGACTAGACAAATCCAAAGTGGTCAGAAACAAACAAACAAAAAAAATGGGGGGTGGAAAAAGGGAGAATATAATCTCACAGGTGAACAAACTGGGGTGATTCACTTGGTCCTAAGTATATTTTGGTCTGTTTGTTAGAAGATACTAAATCCCAAAATTGTAAAGAAAGCAAAAATTATATATATCTATATGTAGATATAGATATATATAAAATACATATAGATATAGATATATACAAAATATATTGTGTATTTTTTTGTGTATATAAAATAAAAAAATATATATATACACAAAAATAAAATCAAATATAGTGAAAGAAAGCCAAAATGAAGAATTTATTTATAAAATGTAAATGTAAAAATGAACATTAAAAAAAGACTTAAAAACAAAGGGTTGATAAAATAAGAAACTAGTTGAAAGGGAAAAAAAGAAAAAGAAAATTTTAAACTGAAAGACTAAAGACTGTTGCAAAAAAATAAACCCTCTGATTCTATATACTGTTCTTCCCTAATGCAGGAGTTTCTCGGTTCTGAGTGATCTATAAACTTGGTATTCACTTGAGGATCCTACTGGTCTTCTGAGGGAGGGGCCTCTTAAACTGATTCTCAGGTGTCTTTGCCTGGGAGGAGTTGCACCACCCCTTGCCAGGGCGCTGGTTCAGTGTAAGCTGCTTTGGGTTGCTCTATGTGGTTTTTGTTCCCTTAAGGCTCTTCATGCAGCTTTAGAGAATTTAAAAAAAAAATAAAATAAAATAAAAGGAAAATATTGTGGTGCCCTGATCTCCAGCCCTGGAGCTGAATGATTGTAGCCTTCACTCTTCAGTGTACTCTCAGGGAAAGACAGTCAATCCCTTTCATGAATGCCAAGCCCCCAAGCTCCTGCAATGCATACCTACACCAATTCTCCCAGAGGAGGGAGGCATGTCTCACGACAGCTCCACTTCACTGGGCCCCTGCCTGGGGAGTATTTGTCCAATAGTCTGTGTACCTGCACCACTCCTTTCAGGGGAAGGAGATAGATCTCTCAGTGGTTGTGTGTTGCTGCGCCCCTGCTTGGAATATAGTCACCCAAAGATGCTGCAGTTCAGTTTTATGGTAACACCTAGCTGAGAGGCCACTCTGGGGCTCACTAATTGTAGCTGCCTTTTCTGCTCCAATGCTTAGGAATTCTGCTGTATTCAGACACCCCTGTTCTTTCTGTGACCCTGGAGATCTGAGACCATACTGTCCCACCTAAGATTCTGCTCCACTTGGCCACCTGAGCACCTTTCAGGCAGGGATGTCCCTCACTAGAGCAGACTTCTAAAAGTTCCCATTTTGTGCTCCACTGCTATATCAGTTTCTGGTAGCCCACTGGAGGCTCCCTCCCCCCAGGGTTTATCTTTTGCTATATCCTCCATATTCATGTCTGTGCACCTCCTACCTTGCAAAAAGTGGTTGATTTTCTGTTTGTAAGGTTGTGGCAATTCTTTTCTTAGATCTCAGGTTGAATTCACAGATGTTCAGAATAATTTGATATAAATATCTAGCTGAATCCAAGGGATCAGATGAAACGTAGGTCCCCTGCTCTTCCCGCATCTTCTCTCATTCCCAACTTTCATTTCTACTCTCTCTCAGCATTTTTTGCTGGGCCCCCTGGAGCCCAATTCCATTATAAATACTCACCTACAGCATTCACTTTTTCATTGTGCCCTAATTAATTGAAACTTGAATCTCCCCAATGGACATTCCTGTAATCTGCGGTCTATAGAGCAGAAGCTTTTCTTTCCCCTGTTGAGGATAATGGTTTGTTAAAGGGAAGAAGAGGTAGAAGGAGAAACCAGACTCTGGGCAGTGGTGCAAAGATAGCAATCAAGCTATTTTTTGCTGTGCCCAAAAGGAAACCAAAGAGGAATTTGAAGATAAATAATATTTGTTTGAGCCTCATCCCATTCAATTAATTTTAAACATTGTATGAAAAGAAAAGAAGATGGCAAAGCAGTATAGATGGAAAGGACCTTAGGATCCATTTTGCCAGCTCTTTAATTTTCCACATAGGGAGCCTGAGGTTCAAAGTAACTATGACTTGACACATTTGATTAAGTAATTAATGGCAAAGCTGGGATTAAAGTTTAGATGTGTTAATTATGAAGAATTAAAATAATTTTGAAGCTTCTAAAAATCAAGATAGATTAAAATATAATGACCTCTATCTTGAATATCTTCTCTATTTTAGCCAAAATATTTTCTACATACACTGTTTTTTAAATAAGTAGATCAGTTTACTCAAGGTTCACAATACCATCACACTGGATACCTAAGGCCTACCATTATGTAAATTTTCTTATGCTCATAGAAACAGGCTGATTTGTTGTTGTTGATTTTACCTCTGAATCATTTTGGTATTTAATCAGTGCCACAGAAATAATGGAGAAGATCTGACTTAAAAAAAAAAAAAAAAAAGTCTCCTAACTTATAAACAAGGTGTCTTCCTGTATATAAGAATATAAATGTGTTCTTATTTGACTATAAATGGAAAAACACTAAACTATTTCAAATTTGCTATATAGTCCTATATTCTTTCATTTCAAGGATGATTAGAATATTCAGAACTTCATATTTGATGATAACACTAATTAACATATGATAAAATTAAGGTATGATTAATACATTGTTTTGTTTGGATGGTTATTGGTTGCACTAAATACTCATAAATTGTGTTCATTCTCCCATAGGACTATTTCTGACATAAATAGCTCTGATATGCAAATGAAATCTGAGGAAGTCAACAACTGGCCACATTGGTATTGAATATATAAACTTTTTCCCATTTGTATCAACTCTAATGACATCATTTGCCTATGGCCTGAAAGAGTTTAAAATTATAGTGCTCATATTGTGAAGAGTGGTTTCCAGTTAAGAATATTGAATACTTGGGTGGCCTAAGTGGTTCAGTTGTTTAAGTGTCTGACTCTTGGTTTCAGTTCAGGTCATGATCTCGTGGAGGTAAGTGTGCTCAGCATGGAGTCTGCTTCAGATTCTCTCTCCCTCTCCCTCCTGCTTACTCTCGCCCTCTCTCTGTCTCTCTCTCAAATAAATAAAATCTTCAAAAAATATCAAATTCTTTTGCTGAGTGCTGCGAAGTGTGTAAACCTGGTGATTCACAGACCTGTACCTCTGGTTATAAAAATATATGTTTATAAAAAAATAAAAAATTAAAAAAATATATCAAATTCTTTAAGCCTCTTTTTATGAGATGGTTCAATTCAATACACATTATTTGAGCACTTTCTGTAATTCAGTCTAAATTTCAAATGATGAGGAGACAGACACAAGACACAGTCCATGCCCTACTAAAACCCAGAGTCTAGCAGCCAACCTGTAAAAGCAAACCACCAAGGACACTGTAGTATAGTGCATGTGCTGAAAGTAGGGATCGCAAGACACTGAGAGAACTTAGAGAAGGAAAAGGCAAGCCGGCATGTAGGGGAGGAGGAGAAAGGTGAAGGAGGTGTTGAGAAGGAAAGAGAGGAACTAAATGATCCAGGCTTTGCTGTGCCAGGTGATGTAATCTGTTAAGAAGTTTCCAAAATCAGCTGTAACAGGCAGCTCAGCAGAACTGATAGCTGATTTAAAAAAAAAAAAAAAATCTCTAGGGAATTGCAATTTAGTAAGATTTAATGGAGCTTCATTTTAACTCATTTCTGTTATTTCTGAGTTGAAATAGAAGATAACCTCTTGGGGAAAGATTTACAATTATGGCTGTGAGTTTCTTGATTATAAGGCCTAAGATTGTGCATCTTTTCAACCCTTATACAACCTAGCAAGACACTTAAGAGGTAGCAGATGTTTAATAAATCTGGTTAAGTTAAAATATCCTTACCAAGAAGAACATGTGTTAGCTCTGACCAAATCACTTTATCTAAGCATAGGTATCTGCCTTAACTGACAGTCTGGGGCCAGTCTAGCAAACTAACTCAAAGAAAGCAAAACTATTGTCTCTGGGATGACTGCTTTTCCATTCTGTTTCCTGATAGAATATTTCACACTGTCTAAAATCATACCTTATTCAAAGTGTCTGGATTCAAGTGTCCATGGCAGTAGCCCAAGGGAGCACATTCTATATACCATTTATTTTTCTGTAAGAGCAGTACATGTATTTTATCACTGACTAGTATTTAGAACCTATCATCTTTTTTATTTCTTCTTTTCCATTTAAGGTTTTTTTTTTTTCCATTCTCATCCCCAAGGCCAAAAAATACTCAGAAATACATTCCTTTATAGTTTCAAAGAGGCATAAAATGTTGGACAATGGATTTAGAGCCCTTGACCAGAGGTACTCATCTACAAACTCAAAAAGTCAACACGTGTACAAATCTTGTTTGTAAGTTATTTATACATTTACTAACAACTTATATTTATTATGGAAATTATGTTTTATCTGGAAGGGATCTATAAGACTATTGACCCAAACCCTTATTTTATCTCTGACAGAATTAAGGTCTGGAAATATGTAGTTCCTATAGTTAGAATAGATTGGAAACGAAGAAGATTTCTGCACCTGCTTTGTCTACAAGCTTACTACTATACCTGTTTATGGAAAAGCCAAATTTAATTTCCCTTTCATTAAAATGGGTGTGATCAGTTCTGCTAGCATCATTTGTTTGGAAAACATAAGTTTGTCCCAATGCAATTGACATATAAACAGAAAGGAAATAGGAACTCAGAAACAGGAATCTCAGAAACAGTTCTACAACAAATGGATGAGTTTGGAGTAGATTCTTTGCTAAAGGAATAGGACTTCAGCTCCTTGATTTTGAAACCCAGGGCGGAGAACCAAAACTGCCCTCCCATCTCTGACTTATGGAAGCTGCCAAATCCATGATAAGTTTTATGTTAGCAAGGAAAAACGGACATGCCCTCCATATGTGGTATCACAATTTCCATCTAGTTTCAGATAACAGTCCTTGTAGTATGTCACAGTAACTTCATAAGCTGTAACCCTTCTGATACCTATTTTCACAATTAAACTTCAAGGTTTTTTTTCAGGGTAAAGTGTTATATTTATTGGGCATTTTTATATTTTCTAAATTATTCAATACTTGTAAAACTGCCTTTTTTCTTTTTATTAGGCTCCTATCTTTTTGTGTGTGTCACTAATGAAGTTTTTGAGTTTCATATCCCTAACCCCATTTTTTTTTATGAAAACACTGGTTTTTACCTCATAATTTTGCATAGCATGATGATTATTAAGAATGTGTGTGTGTGTGTCTGTGTGTAGTAGGTAGAGAGGAAAAAAATATTTTTCCCTCTACCCATCTTAGTTCATTGTCTGAGTCCCCGTAAATTAGACTGATAGAAGACATATTAACAAGTGATAAAAAGTAAAAAAAAAAAAAAAAAAAAACTGTATTAGCATATGTGTCACCCATATACATGAGAACACTCCATGTGTAAGTGAGTAAGGGGGTGAGTAAGGGGGTGGGTGTGAGAATTTGAGGTTATATAGCATTTTGGCAAAGAACACTGAGAAAGGACAAGACAAAGGTAAAGGACTTTGAGCTTTGAGTAAGGGGGTGGGTGTGAGAATTTGAGGTTATATAGCATTTTGGCAAAGAACACTGAGAAAGGACAAGACAAAGGTAAAGGACTTTGAGCTTCTAGAAGGCCAGATTGTGGAAAGGCAAATACTTGGGGAAAGTAAGAGTAGAACAGGGCTAGTTTTAGTAAGGTTTGCTATATAGTTTCCTCTGGTACTATCTCTAGGCTACAAAGGTTTTAGCATTGTCTCCATGATTAGCTTCTATCCTTCCTGGTAGACAAGGGGTAGATTACATTAACAAATTTATGTCCTGCCTTTAGGTAAATAGGGGAGGGTCAGAGAGTTTTTCTTCTGTTTTTTCCCAAATGCCTTCAGCTCACGGTAATTCCTATGTTAAGGGGGGTATGTTTTGAGGTGGTATATTCCTCTACTGGTTAGGTTCTTCCCAGTTCTTAGTATTGTATCTGGGAAATGGTTCTGTTGGCTCACCTCTGAAGTTATACAGTACTAATTTCAAAACATAACTACTTCACGTAATAGCTTTCTAGATTCTTCTCCTCTGAATTGTCATACCTTTACTCTCCAATCTCCTCAAAAATGCCTACTTAGCCTTCAGATATCTGCCAAGATGTTAAAGCTCAGCAGAAGCTGTCTTTCATCCCACAAGTAAGACATGACTTCTATGAGCTTCCATGATACCCGATACTATCCACAGAATGACTCAACTCATATTTAAATTGTCCATTTGTTTTCCTGTATCCCCGATAGATTACAAGCTTTAAGAGGGAAGATAACACATCTACTTTATTTTTTCAACACTCTGCCTTAGTACCTGACATAAAATAAATATGTAATGAACATGTACTGAATGAAAATTGAATACCTGGCTGAAAATACAAACAATAGGTCAGTGTTTTTGTAACTGAACTAAAGTGACATCACTTGATGAGTTACAGTTAAGGCTACACCAGGTGGAATTGTCACACATAGGGAACTTTATTTGCAGCAAATAAGATTATGGTAAAGTTGTGACTCCCTGAGCAGGAATGAATGAGTTCCTTTTATTTAGGGTTGGGATGAATATTTAGAAAGGGGAGCCTTGTTGTCATATGTGAAGGTGGGCATAAGGTCACACATGTACCTTAAAGAAACATACTTATGCATACATTGTATGTTGTGTAAATGAGACTTGTGCTCCTCCATGGGCAGAGATATTAGCATCATAATGAGGCAAACATCACTGTCAGTCACTCTATGGTTCTTCTGTGCAGACGTCAGTTAGGGGTTGACCACAAATTGGTCTAGATGGTTCTGCTGCTGGAACTTTTCTTCAGGGTAGTCATTGCTTGAGTTTCAGTTTCCATCACAGGATGCTATGCACATTGGTCTTTTATCTGAGTTAAGAGATAAGTTGGAAAGAATTGCTTAAGGAAAAATGTGGGACAAAGCTTGGTGGGTACAAGCAGGTGTACAATAAAGGTCAGGTCTTGGGGTTAGCTGGGGACAATATGTTTTTTCCTATTTTGGCACAATATGGTAGCTGAACAGATACAGTAGAGCAAACCGATAAGAAAGGGGAAGTGATGGCTCGCTATGGGGAAAGTCAGAGGCTTGTCCTTACAACATTCTAAAACAAAGTCATGAGAAGCTGCATCAAACAGGTCCAAGAGAAAGAAGACCAAAAACCCCAACCAAGTAAGGGAGAAAAGGTATGAGGCTCTGCTCCCAAGAAATCCTCTCCCCAAGTAATAAATATTCCACCTCCTAGCTAATAATTATCAATTAAAGATAAAGACTCAAGGGACGCCTGGGTAGCTCAGTTGGTTAAGCGGCTGCCTTCAGCTCAGGTCATTATCCCAGCATCCTGGGATCGAATCCCACATCGGGCTCCTTGCTTGGCAGGGAGCTTCTCCCTCTGTCTCCCTCTGTCTCCATCTGCTAGTGCTCACTCTCTCTCTCTCTCTCTCTCTCTCTCTCTGACAAATAAATAAATAAAATCTTTAAAGATAGAGACTCAAAACCGTGCTCACACCTCTACCTTGAGCTCACCTACTTTCACACCTCGAGAGTACACTGTCACTTTCTTTCTTGTACAGTTCTTGTACACTCTCACCCTTTCTTTCTTGTACAGTTCAACTACTGTGTCTGTCCACCCTTGAATTCTTTCTTGTAGAGAGACCAAAAGCCTGGGCAGAGGCCTCTGGGCCAGGGTGGTCTCTGCCCAGTCCACCCAGCAACAAATACAATAATGTTCCCTTTAAATTACTGGAACCATTTGTGTCAAATTCCCTTTTTAATAATTCTTTCATCAAATATGTACCTCTGACTCTAACAATATCAATATATGACTAAGGGCTGTGACACAGAGCAAAGTAATCATTGAGAAACAAAACCTAGAATTTAAAATGTTGCTTATCTCTATAGGTCCAATTCAAATATACTATTTTCTGAAGCTTTATAATTGCTAAACATTGTTAAAAGATAAAATTAGCTTCCTAATTTGGCTTAGTAGCTCTTCTAAGATGGCTGTGATTATAATGAGACATACCTCGATTTATGAGCAATCCAGGCAGGATAGCTTACTCAACCTGCAAATTACTTGCAAAATATATGAAATGTTTATAGCTCAAGTTGAAAATATTGTATTAAAAATGTTTCTGGGGTCACATTAAAAATGATTGAGTTGTTTTAAAAATCTATTGGCCTTGGAGTTTGTTGCCAGAGAGAAAAGTCACATCAACGAGTTTGGTATTTTGCAAGTAGTTTTTAGTGTTCATATGACTAGAAGCTAGAAGCTAGAGGAAAATGTAGCATAGCATGAAAGACAGAATGGTCCAAACTTCATTCTCAACGTGGCATGCTTCAACTATAACCCTATAGTAATTTCTGTAGGGCCTATGGGGGTCAATATTTATATTAATTTTTATTTGTATTAATCAATTTGTATTAATTCTATCTTCAATGAGTCACAAATTGAGAATTTCTCTGTAACCAACTGAAAACGGAATAGGAACAAAAGAAGGGCCCTTCTGGGAGCATCTGTAATGTGGGAGGGGGCAGAATAGGAGTCTTAGAAAGGACAGCAGCCAAGAAAGGACTGGGTATGACTAGCAGCTAAACTGTGTGGCACAGATTCAGAAGTAATACTGGGTTTGAGACAAGAAAACAAGAACATTAAGGACTGGAATACTCAAAAAAACAAAACAAAACAAAACAAAACACCACTCTACTAGGAGATCTCTTTGCTCAGATAAAAAGCATGAAGCCAATGGCTTGTGACTTGGACAACTGTTCACTGGGAACCCAAATGAGTCAGTTAGCTTACTTTGCTACAACAACTAGCAGCTCATGAAAAACTTTCAGCTGTTACTGACCTTGATTAGAATTGAGGCTGGAGCCAAGGAAAGGGAAGTGGGGTTTCTACTTTCCAATTCTCTATTCCACTCATTCTCTCTAGATGCTGGTGTGGGCAAAGACCTGCTTAACCACTGAGTACAGGACATAAATGAACCCTTTCAGGTATATGACAGTGGCGACCATAAATGAAGGCAAACACACTTACATACCTGCAAGTAAATAGCACTGCACAGATGGTGCAAGGGAACCTTTCTATAGGTCTTGAGCCAGACCCCATCACTCTCTGTTTCATATAATGGCCCTGTGCAGTGACTGTGGACCATCACATTGCACAGATGGAAGACAGAGTTAGAGGGCTATTGAACATGTGAATTTTCCCAGTGTGTCACAATTACAGAAACATCTGTGCTAAATATTTTCAAGCTGATCCACTATAAAAATTGGCAATGTTCAATAGCCCTCAATGTCTTCCCTTTCCCTAGTGGGAAAGCAGTCTAATGATTGCATTTGGGATTACAGCATAAGGCATGTACCTATGCTGATTGCTTGCTGTTTAAAGGGGCCTCATTTATATTATGCAGTTTGCAACATTCTTTCTTTAGTCCTCCTCTTTTCTTTTCTTTCTTTCTTTCTTTTTTTTTTTTTTTGTTTTTGCTTGCAAATATAAACTGAAAAGGAAATCAAACCATTTATTGCACTTGTTATTGAAATGTTTCCCAGGGCTCCTTTAATGGAATGGCCTGGGCACGGGCAAGGAAAAAGAGAACAGTGAGGTCTCTTGACAGTAATTGCAGACTGTGCTGCTTGTTAATTCTGATTATATTGAAATGGATGATTGGCTGTGTCAGCACTTGCTCACAAACATGCAACTCCATTCTAGGAATTTACTAATCAAACCAAAGTTCCCAGCCTTTTTTATTTATATGAATTTTACCTTCAAGAAGCTTGCACTCTTGGGCACTGTTTATATAAAGAAATAAATGCTGATATTTACAAAAATTGTCTGGGATTCTTGCAGAGTGAAGATTCTGATTCAGTAAGTCTGGGATGGGACACAGATTCTGCATTTCTAACCAGCTCAGGTGGTGCTCGGACTGTTGGTTCAAAGATTACAACTGCACAGGGCAAGGTTCTAGGCTCAGAGAAAGTAAGATGAAAATACTAGATGCATTATTTGCTCTTTTCTTTGGCTAGAAATTTTAAGTGTTCCTAGTAAATACCAAAAAAGTGTTCCTAGTAAATACCACAAAAAGCAAAGCAAAACTACTTAAACGATCCCTCTCTTGCTATACTGTCCACTCAATGGGTTGTACATTTACTCACCAAACACCATTTCAGAAGCATGTTTTATCCACCCACTGAATGTTGGCCTTCTTTTCTGAAACTCAACGTCAGTTGAAGACAGGTATGTAAGCAAATCATTGCAGTGATTTGTGAAGAACAATAAAAAAAGGGGGGGTAGTATGGAACAGAGAAGAGAGGGTGACTTTGGGAATCAGAACTGGCTGTTTCACTTACAGAGTACCTGTGCTAGGTACTTAATTACTCCAAGGATGAATTTCTCCATTAATTAAATGAACATACTGACCCTTTTCTTTCTTTCTTTCTTTCTTTTTTTTTTTTTTTTAAAGATTTTTATTTATTTATTTGACAGAGAGAGAGATCACAAATAGGCAGAGAGACAGGCGGAGAGAGAGGGGAAACAGGCTCCCTGCCGAGCAGAGAGCCCAATGCAGGACTCGATCCCAGGACTCTGGGATCATGACCTGCGCTGAAGGCAGAGGCTTAACCCACTGAGCCACCCTGGCATCCCCATACTATGTTGAAAATACACAGCACCACATTATAGTTATGTGCTAAAAATTAGTCTGCTTCTGTATTTTTGATATATGAAAACAAAACAAAGCAAAGCAAAGCGACTAGCACTAGTGTAAAGATGGCAGCTGCTATAAAAATATATAAGATGACTTAATCTCTAAGGAGCTTACGATTTAATAGAAGAGATAAAAAGAAGAGCACAGATGACTATTAAACTGTTATGCAAGGCAGAATGTTATAAATTCTTTAAGATAAATTTTAAGAAAGTGCTAGAAATAAAATGAATTGACTTCTCTGGAATTTGAGTGGAGACATAAAGGATAGGTAGGCTTAGAACAGGTTATGGGATAAAAGAACACTTCACTTCTTTTCACATTCTTTAGAGAGAATAACAAACAACAACAACAAAAGGGGAAGTTCCTTGTGGAAAACGTTCTGCTGAGCTGGAGGGTAGGTTACATTGAATGGAAATAGTAGGACATCAGAATCAGATCATAGGGAATGTGGGATAGAGCGTGAGAGCTGGAAATTTGTTTCATGGGCTGGGTAAACCAGTAAAACTCATTTAGAATGGGTTAGACTCAATACATATTAAATTTGTCAGCACTGTGTATAAGCGTTCGGAGGAGAGAATCTAGTCTATGTTGGAGATGATAAAAGCCAATTACAGTAGGTTGAAAAGGAAGACAGTAAGGGAGAGGGGACAACTCAACTCAGCAGGATTTGGGGACTGACTGGAAAGCAAAACTGGGTAAGACGTCAGTTTTCTAGAAGGGGTGACTAGGAATACAGCAATGTGACTTCAAAATATAATGAAGTTAAGAGAATGGATGGATCACGGATGACAGCAATGACCACTCTAGCTGCGGAACTAGAGTCTGAGAGATACTTACTTAGATGGATAAACTGAAGCTCAAACCAGATCAAAGGGAAACCTAGGACATCAACTTAGCAAATACAATCATATACGTAAATATAGAAATAGGCCTTTTGGGTAAAAGAAAAAAGCACTAGTGATGAGACAGTTCACGAGGAAAACACAGCCAGGTAGGAGAATATTAGGAAAGCACTAAGAGCAAGTGAAAGCAGGTGAACAGAGGTTTTAAGAGTTAGTGATGGGGGAAATTGGAAGGGGAGGTGAACCATGAGAGACTATGGACTCTGAAAAATAATCTGAGGGTTTTGAAGGGGCGGGGGGGTGGGAGGTTGGGGTACCAGGTGGTGGGTATTGTAGAGGGCACGGATTGCATGGAGCACGGGGTGTGGTGCAAAAATAATGAATACTGTTATGCTGGAAATAAAAAAAAAAAAAAAAAAGAGAGTTAGTGATGAGTAGAGGCTGGAATTAGGACACCTATTTAGTTGAGAGGAAGAACCAGGGGCCAAATTTTGAAGCTGCATTTGTCTAGTGTGGAGGTGCTACCTAGAAAGCATATTCAAGGTGGTTTTGATACCTGTTAAAGATTTCCAGGGTCTAGCCTGTTTCCCAAACCACCCTTTGCACTGCACTCTTCTTGGAAGAGAGGATATTATGCAACCTTTTTTGTTTTATTTTGAGTAAAATAATTTACCCAGATATCTATATTCCTGAAATTACTTTAGGTTTAGATTTATTTACCTTAGATATTAGTGTCTCTAAATAGAAAACAATACCATAGAGATAAGACACTATGTTTAGTTATCTCTCCTTGGTCAATTCACTCTCTTTGTCTCCTACTCTTGCCATTAGGAAAGCATACTATTTACAGAGAATAAAACCGTACAACAGCAAACTATGAAATTCTATCCTGGCACTATGACTGATTTCTGATTTTAATATAAAAACAAATTCTTAGAGTAGTTATGTTGTGCTACATTGAATAATCTCATACCAATTACTCAAGAAAGATCTGCATAGTATGAAGAACAGTAGTCAGTTACAAAGCAGCTTCTATGCATGCCTTATACAAGCTAGCTACTTACAAAGCTAATCTCATTTAATATTCCAACAGCTGAGAGAAGTAGGTGTTCTCATCCCCATTTGACAGTGAAGAAAGCAAAGTATCACCAAGCTTGAATAGCACAGCTATTAAGTTGAAGAGCCAGGACAAAAGTAAAATCTGTCTGATGCTACAGCCCTAATTATTTTTTTACTATACCGTAATGTGGGGGAAGACAGATCTCCTTTCCCCATTTTAGATTTTTTGACTGAGTCTCTGTAAATGGGAGTGATGAAAGGTTGTTGAACAAGAGAAATGCATAAGCATGTATTTGTCTTCATAAGGAAATAAAGATCTGAAGAAATGATCAAACCTGAGTGTTTTTAATACTAGGTTTGCTGAAGAGTAGAATGTTGTGGGAAAGAAAATGTGATAGGTACAAGCTAAACGTAGTAAACTGGGCGAAACTCAGCAAAGCGTTTTGTTTTTGTTTTTGTTCTTCAGATTCCTGTAGGTTTTCCTCTGTCTCCAGAGATAAAGATGCTCCTTTCCTCTGAATATAGGTAGGACACTTCACACGAGGGTCTTTTGACCTATCCCAGGCAAGAAAGAAGTGGTCAAAGAGTATATTTTGCCTCTACCGTTTTCCTTCAGCTCTAAAGTACTCAATATTCCAAGATGCCATATTATGGGGTAGCATGTTCCCCAAACCATAAGTGGCATAGACCTTTCATTTTATAGCAACCAAGATGGAAGAATTCTGTGGCCTACTGATGGCTCTGAAAGGGGCAAGATCAGTTACTGCCACTGACAACACAGATCTCTATCATACATAGACCAGAATGCAAATGGACAGTGTAGCATCATAATTTTGATGTAAATTCTGAAACAATTCTATTTGAAAATAAAGATGATAATGAGAAGCACCTAATGCAGAGCAATTTAATGTCAAATTTTCAGCTAGATCCCTAGAGGCATAAGAACTACAAGGTAGGCAAAAATATTCCTGTTCCAGAATAATTACAACCATTAAAATGAAATATTACACCTACAATTAGAAAGAACCTCACAAAGGTTTACCCTCTTTTTCTGTTAAAGGTTTTCCAATAAGGAGAGAATACTTTAAACCAACGAATCATATTGGAACAATGCTAATTTCATTCATTTTACTTTGGGTTTAAAATATCTATAATTGCTATGTGATTTTATATATATAAAGAAGTAGAAGCATAGGTTATATACCAATAATAACTCAATAAAGTTATAAAATAAATAAATTAAAATATAAGTAGAGTGTGTTTAAATATAGTGTTTTCAGTTTTGGTCTAATATTGAGAAATTGGTTATAAGATAATTTTTAAACTATGAACTCCTATACAGAAAAATTAATAAATTATGATGAACATTTCGGTGTTCTCTCTGACATATCCCCATTATCATTAACCCTGCAAATGGAAGAAGTGGAAAATGTGTATGAAGAAATGATTTGATAACCATTAGGAATTAATGAAAGTGAAAATAAGAGCAGTTGAAATCAGAAAGTAAGTTTAGAATTGACGATATGAATGAAAATTACAGCTTTGTACTTTTTTTTTGCAGTGGAGGTCTCAAAGAAAACCAAAGTTGGAAGGGAGTTAAAACAATAAAAACATTTTATTCAGGAACTATTGCAATAAGGGGAAAAGTAGAGCACTGGGCTCAATTCCAAGTACAGAAAATTAAAGTGGGGATTTATAACCCAGGAGCAGGCTGGGGGCTTGGTGGCTGGAAAGTTACTAGGAGGCATCAACAGGAGGGAAAATTCTTGCTAACCCTACCTAACAGAATTCTTGCTGTAGGCAGGCCAGGGTGATCAGATGTCACCTGGGGGACAACAGTGGAGGTGAGGAATTTGATTAGATACCAAGAATGATCAGATATCAAGGGTGAGAGATTATCTTTAAACTGGCTTAGTGGGATTCTTGCTAAAACTGGGTGATGCAAGTATCAATACAGAAGTCCGAGGTCAAGGCCTAGTGAAGAAAAGGTCTCATAAAAGCCTGAATAAAACCTGGTGAAGGACGAGTCTGTGTCCAGGTAGAGAATATGAAAATTGAGCAGTTCAAGGAAACCTGGCACTTGCTAATAGGAAAAGTCAGCAAGGTGGATAATGTAAGCCGATGACAAGGAACAGGTTAGAACAGTGAACACAAACTCAATTGGATGGATAGACAGATTTTGTTTAAGAGGTGAATAAAAGATAGTGCTAAGGGTGTGCCTGGGTGGCTGAGTCGGCTAAGTGTTTGACTCCAACTCAGCTCAGTTCTTGATCTGAAGGTTATGAATTCAGGCCCCATGTTGGGCTCTGCACTGGGCATGGAACCTACTTAAATAAAAAATTAAAAATTAAAAAATACCTTTAAATTTAAAAAATAGTGCGCTAAGAATCGAATTTGAGAGTATAATCACTGATTAACAAAAGAGAAAGTATGTAATATTCTCAAAACCATCTTATTGGAAGGCAGTAAGAACTATGGTAAAATTCAGATGTTAGACTCTGGAAGATCTGCCTTCTAATCACCGGCACACCATTTACTTAATGAATTTGAATGTCACAAACATTGAGCCTTTATCTTTTCATTTAGAAATTTCTAGGAGAAATGTACTAGCATAGTACCTGGAGTACAGTACGTGTTACACAACGAGCTCAGTAAAGGCCAATTAGTGTCCTCTCTTACAACCCCAACATGTAAGTTTATTTTCATGCATATTTTCTTTTTTTTTTTTTCCAGTTTATTCTACCACTTATTTGTAGGTAATTATGTATTAATACATTCCATATTATAAAGATATATAACATCTAGCTTACCTTTAAATTTTCTGGAACTAATTTGAGAAGTGAATCACAGTTTTAAAATTTATGCCAAGTGCATTTTCCATTTCAATTCCTATCTGTCAAGTAGGTTGCTAGGGTATAGGTTGGACTTTATCACCCCAAATCTCACATACACACACCTCCCTCTATATTTTTCCACCATAAGCTTCCAAAGAATTTTATGCCCTCTTCAGCTAATATTCACAGGAATATTGTTTTTTTAAAAAATATATATTTCCTAAAATTCCACCATGTAAGAGGAACTGTGATTGGCATGGCTCAAAAGTCAAATCTAAATAAGAACAAGCCTTTGCCCTCAGGAATATCTTTGTATTGCTTAACTGTGTAAGGGAGAAAGAGAAGTCTTATTTTCTCCACCTGCATAAGAATTCTTATCAAGAGCAGGTCAATCAGTAGATGTTGAAAAAACAACTTTCTTTATACCTTTTCTAACTTGATAATATGTTGCTTTCCCAAAGTAACCTGATTTAGAATTCTTCTTTGAAAGTCCAAATATTCTTACTCCTATATAGAATTAAAGATAATTCTGATTTGAGAAAACAAATAGTTACTTTTTTTATATTCCCTCAGAGTCAGGCAAAAATACTATATCAAAGAGATTGAACTCTGCCTTACACTTTAGTAATTCCAAATGTTAAGTATCTTAAGGAGCTTTTGAGTTCTACTAGATTTAGGCCAAATCTGGGTTATCAAGTGTCATACCTTAGAGAGATAGCTAATGTCCTATTCTCTTCCTTGGGAGAAATTAGAAATCAGGTGCCCTCCTGAATTTAAAAGCAGGCTAATAATCGACACACTGCTTCAAGTGTGATGTAGCAGTTTTAGTTTTATTGACAAGTCAATTTCTCAATCCACTTAACATTCCTTGCTCTTCTCTGAACTTTTGCCCAATTGTCAACCTCTTTGAGGGCATTGAGTGAATGGAATGGAATACAATATCTTTAAAGAAAATCTCACAAGGACTAAACAAAAGAGGCCTTTAACCTCCTTACCTAATAGTTCAGTATTTGACACTCTTGGAAGCCATAGCCCAGTCCAAATGATTGACTTTTTCATCTAATATATCATCATTCCAAAAAGAGTATTTGTGATGCTGTGATTTATAATAAGAAATATATTCATATATTTGATCTTTGACCTTATTTTTTACCTAAGGGCTCCTAAAACTCTTGGAATTTTCTAAGTAATGAGAGTAATAAATCTGTCTTTTGTAATACTGCAGGGGAGGAAAACTAATTTTCCCTCTACTCTTCTAGATCCTTGACTGAGAACCCCTGGTAATAAAACACAGGTTAACAGAAGAAAAACAAACAGAAGTTTAATAACATGTATACCTTCCGTATACATGGAAGATACCTAGGAAAACTGTGTAACTCCCTGAAATGGCCTAAGTCATCCACTTAAATATCTTTTGCCAAAAACAAAAGATGTTGGGAGTAGGGGAGATAGTTATGGGACATTATCAGGAAAAGTACAGTGAATGAGGGCATGTTGTTATGCATTTTTAAGTCCATGCCTCCTCTATTGATAAATTTCTAGTGTCATTTTCCTCTTTCTAGTATAGAGAGGGAGACACCTTTACAAATGAAGATTCTCGTTATAAATATTACAAAAGAGTAACCTCTGCAGTGCCTGTGTGGCTCATCAGATTAAGCCTCTGCCTTTAGCTCAAGTCATGATCTCAGGGTCCTGGCATCAAGCCTCTGGCATCAGGCTCTCTGCTCAGTGGGGAGCCTGCTTCCCTCTCTTTCTCTGCCTGTTGCTCTGTCTACTTGTGATCTCTCTCTCTTTCTGTCAGACAAATAAGTAAAATCTTAAAAAAAAAAGAAGAAGAAGAAGAAGAAGAAGAAGAAGAGTAACCTCTATTCAATTTTCAGAGCTTCTCCTATGTCTGTTGTCTTAAAAATAATCAGCCTAAAATAATCCCTATGCCAAACAGACATATTTGGGGGTAACATATTATACTCCCCTTCATTATCTTAATGAGGTGACTTTTGGACCACACTTAAGAATAGGGACTGGTTTCTAGGAGGATCAACCATGTGATTAGAGGGTTGGAGATTTCAGCTCTATTCCTCTGACCTTGGGACCAAAGAGGGGCTGGAAGATGAATCACTTGCAAATGGCCAATGATCTAACAAATCATGTCTTAAGTAATAAAGCTTCCATAAGAACCTAAATGGAGTACATTCAAGAGCTTCCAGGTTGGTGAACACCTGGAGATTTGGGGGGAGTGCATACTAAGGGAGCACTGAAGCTCTGTCCCTTTTCTCCATTTGTTCATCTGACTCATATCTTTAAAATCCTTTGTAACAAAAAAATCAAATCAAATTAAAAAATCCTTTGTAATAAAAATGATAAACTAGTGAGTAAACCGGTTTCCTGAGTTCAGTGAGTCACTCCATCAATTTAATTGAATCTATGAAAGTAGCCATAACCACTATAAATCATAACCTCTGATTTATAGTTCTTTATTATAGTTCTTTGGTTAGAAGTACAGGTGACCATATGGAGTCGCATTTGAAGTGGCATCTGAAGTAGAGGGCAGTATTGTGGCAGAGTACTTAACCTGTGGAATCTGATGCTATCTCTACAGAGGTAGTGTTAGAGTTGATTTGAATTGTAGGACACCCTAGTGATGACAGAGAATTGCTTGCTGGTATGTGAAAATCTCCTCTCCTCACAACAGTGGACTTGGGGCCAGAATCTTAGAGGAGAATTAGTTAAATGCTTGGATGTATATGAATTTATGAGGTTAAGAGAAATAGATATGCCTAAATTCTAGGATCAATATGCCTAATTTCCCATAATTTTTATGCAAACACAAGTGTCCCGGATTTGTGGAAAAGAAAAAGGAAAAGAAAGAGGGAAAGGAAAAGAAAAAGGAAAAGAAAGATAATCAATTTATTTCCAAACCAGTTCAGCAATCCCCAGCGAACAGTCCTCTTCCAATACCTGTCTCTAAGTTTTTCTTCTTCTACCAACTGTAACAACTGCCAACTTGTCAAACGATGCAGTTTTTGCTTCCCCATGGCAACAAATCCCTGCCCTGAGTGACAAGATTTCCATATTGACAACTGGGAGAATGTCCCAAATAACTCTAAAAAGCACCTGGAGTTTAATTTCACATCTTAACATCCAGAAGGAGTCTTTTTTATTATTTCTCACATGTTAAAGGGAGGTTATTTATATACCTCACAACTGATGGTATGATGACAGCCAAGCTAAGCAGAGAACATTTGAAAGATTCAATAAACTTAGCTTCCCTGGAAATGGTATACTAATGTCTTTCAAAAGATTTGAATGATCTGTCTAAAATAAAAATAGCAAGGAATTTCAAGACATCTTTTGATTTAAAATAATGATAACATAACAGCATCTAGTCACCCTTACAACAAAAAAGGTGAGGTTGAAATAATTTGCCACAAAAGACCTCGAGTTTTCCATGTCAGAGTATAAGTAAATGCAAGAGAACAAGTAAAAAATACCTAAGTATTTCTGCTGCAGAATAGGTGTCTTTTAACAAAAGACAGAGAACCATATTTCTTTCTCCCTAATGGCAACTCTTTATCACTAAAAATAGTGTGCTGAGAACTGACAAAGTAGAGTGTTTTTGAATAAGCCTGAATTATAGATAGTGACCTGAATAGGAGCAATGAACATGATTCAGAACCAGGCTTGTTGGCAGCCTCTGCCAGGAACGTAGTCATCCTTCAGTTGCCTATTTGGTGTGTGTGCATGCACGCATGTGTGTAAGTGCAAAATTTCACTTGAGAGATAGGATTCCTATTGCTTTAGCAAACAATTTGGAGTCATATTGTCTATCTAGTGAGTGACATAGATTTCTCTTTAGACTCTGCATTAGATTTTTCTGAAAATAGAAATAACATCACAATAGATTTTCCTAAAACTAGAAATTACTATTTCTTCTTCATATAATTCCCGTGTGTGACATCTTTCTCTTCCATCTTGTTTTGAAAAAGAAATTTATACATTTTTACCACGTAATAACTTGTACCTATGTTTCTTATTTACACCAGGCAAAGGCTTTAAGACCATGATTATGTTTTGTTCCCAGCTTGACAGAGCAAAGATTAAACTAAATTATTCTGGATTATTTGATGCTGACTGAAGGGCTCACTGAAAAGGTCAACAAAACATATGGCCTTTCTTCTCTTCCCCAAATTAAAGTTTGCTCCCCCCTTCCCTTTCTTTTACCTAAACTGGGAATACCCATCACAAACATTTGCTGGTCTGAGCCGCTAATGAACTGGGGAGCTACTTTACTCCTTGCTCTCTGTGGCTCTCTGTGCTCAGGGGTGGGACAGATGCTTGAGATCCCAAAGAAAGAGTGAAAGGCAGTACATCAAAGGTGCATATCATGAAGTCCTTCTTGTTGTGCCAAAGAGTAATCAAGATTTCAATGGTCTTTTTTTTCCCCTCAGTTATTGTGAAACATTGGTAGGTTGTGATTGTTCTTTTAACTAATTTAAAAAATTTTAATAGAATTTTCTCATGGTGGCAGACGGTGAATTTCATCTTATGCTTTCTCTTATTAATGACAGAGAATAATGGTCTTCCAGGGTCTATAATTGGTCTTTATATATTTCCCCTTTCTATGTTATATGCCATAATTGAATTTAATTACTCATATATCACAGCCATAGTAAAAGAAAATTTCTTTCACTTCTCATTTCATATGGAAGTCAGCTTTCTTTTTTTTCTTTCCCTTCAGGGATTCAAGATTGTCTGCTGTCTGTTCCTTGAAACAAAACTACTATTCACTGGATACTTTGTACCTTTACCCCAGGGATTTTTTTTCAACCCGAAGTGATTTTGCCCACTTAAGGGACATTTGGCAATATCAGGAGACATATTTGATTGTCACAAGTGGGGGAAGGTTTGCTAATGGCATCCAGCTTATCAGATGTCAGAAATGTTGCTAAATATCTTTCAGTACACAAAAGATTCCACACAACAAGGGAATCTTCAGTCTTAAATGTCAATAGTGATGAAGTTTAACAAATCTTCCTTGAGGGACCTTTGCATGGCTCGGTGGACTAAGCATCTGCCTTTGGCTCAGGTCATGATCCCAGGGTCTTGAGTTCAAACCCTACATCAGGCCCCTTGCTCATGGGGATCCTGCTTCTCCCTCTCCTCCCTGCTCATGCTCCCTCTCTCTCTCTTTCAAATTAATAAAGTCTTAAAAAAATAAATCTTGCTTTAGACTAACTGATCTATGGTACCTGGAAAAACTCTTGCATAGTCCTTCTTGTGTCCTTCTTCAAGATGTCATTCCAACCCTAACACTGGGGCATGTTTTGGTGCCATCCCTGATCCCCTTTCTCCTCTGAATCTTGATCATCTTCCCAAGCACAACACACACAACATCTGCTGAAAATGGAAAGGGCTCTTAGAGGGCTCCACTGACCTACATCTTTAACTAGATATAAATTCAAAAGGAGTCAGATATGTATATATATATACATTTTTTTTCTTTTTCATGGAGATCCTTGCAAATAGTAATTGTAATCATTGACCTGATTGAGATAAGCTGAGCTTCTATGCTGTAAAAAGAAGACTTTGTTTTCTTAATAGCTAAATAATTTTGCATTTGATGGTCTTCTTGGAAGGATGGGTATTAAAAGAGAAACAGCTTTACCAAAAATGAAGGGGGGGATGTATTTTCTTCATCCCATTCCATGCCTCTTGAATAAAATTTTAACATATTCCTTACTATTTTACATAGTTTCTTCATTGGCATAATGTCAGACATGCTTCAATTTCTTTGCGGATGAGATAGTTCACGAAATCCAGGGATGTTTGCAACAAAATGCCTAAAAGTTGAAGATACTGAAGCCCAGAGTTATTATTAATTATAACAGATTTAAGCAATGTTTTTTATGTGCAATAATTGTTCTATGAAGTAAGTATTATTATAATATCCCTTTAATAGATCAAGAAATACAGACCTGGAGAGGTTAAATAACTTGTCAGAGATCATACTGCTCATCTGTGAGAGTCTGCACTTTCAACTTAGGCCATGAAGCTTTGAACCTGTGTACTCCACTGCTACTCCCTTATTTATTTATTTATTTTTCCCCATGGTCAAATGGCAATTTAGAAGAACAAGAATAAAAATTCACATTTCTCTCTCCAAACCGAGTGTTCATACCACTTTCCAATATTATCCCTCTTGCAAAAAGAGAAAAGTCTTATAGAATCAATTTGGGGGCATAATAAAACACATGTATGCTTATTGAATTAACTCCTAACACAGTTGATCACCAAAGTACCTTTTAAAAGATAGTTAATAACTACAAAATAAATTAATTTTTTCTTAATTCTGTTTTTAAGTGTCCTGTATCTTAAGAATTATTTATTTGGGGGTGCCTGGGTGGCTCAGTGGGTTAAGCCGCTGCCTTCGGCTCAGGTCATGATCTCAGAGTCCTGGGATCGAGTCCCACATCAGGCTCTCTGCTCAGCAGGGAGCCTGCTTCCTCCTCTCTGCCTGCCTCTCTGCCTGCTTGTGATCTCTCTCTGTCAAATAAATAAATAAAATCTTTAAAAAAAAAAAAAAGAATTATTTATTTGGCAGATGCAAAGTTCAGGAAGATAAGCATATATCTATAAGGTAAAATTTCTAGATTAAAATTGAAAAATAAAACATTGTTCTTGAATGTGAGGTAGCTCAAGCTCTTACAGACAATACACTCAGAATACTGGCTAAAAATGTTTTTGTTTGTACTTACTGAATAATACAATTCAAGAACTCTTTGATTTGTAAAATGTCACTATTGTCAAACTCTTTGGAATCCTTAGGCATTTCTCTTAGTTGTTTCTTAGACTACTCAATCCTACAGCATTCTCTGTAGGGGGGAAAAAAACCGAATTCCTTAAATAAAAAAAGAAAAAATAGCAAACTGTAAAATATCTTCTTCTTGATGAATCAATGTGGACATGAGAATAATATGAAGTTTTGAGGGTCCCACAGTCAACAGATTTTTGTGACTTGGTCTAATCCACCATTTACCAACTTAAACTGGCTAATTTTTTTTTTTTCCCATTACATAGTACATAGTAATGTACCCAATACACACCTTTTGGTTAACACAATTTTGAAAATATTAATGTAGTGTGAATAGGAGAGGCGGGTCAAGGAAAAAGAGGCAAGAAATGTAAAAAGGGCAATGTGAGAGACTGGTTCAGTTCTTCCTTCCACTTATTAAAGGAAGCCCCATTGCACAGCATCTGACAGAGGCTTTCACTTCAATGTTATTAGGGACAGCCAAATTAGAAGCACATGAGATAGCCCATCACATGATAAACTCCTTAGACCATCATTGGACAACCTCCATAATCTGACCAAATCCAAATTTCTCCATTTACCTCATGATGTTTAATTCAGACCCTTGTTCTCCTAACACTTGCTTATGCCAGATGTGAGATACTCTTTATCTATGAAACTATATCAGATTTACTAGATATCTGTCTTAGTGATCTATCACATATTTTGATATTAGATTGGATTTTCTAAGTTATTCTGCTCTAATTATTTTACATGCTAATTCTCTTTCCTCAAAATCTCACATATAATTCCCCTGCAAGTTTATAAGCAATATTGGAATAGGGTTAAAGAAAGATGTATGTTTATCACTCTAGCTCAATGATAAGCACAAAACAAATAATTAACATACACTGTTCAAGCAAATTAGGTAGATATGGTTTGAAATAAATTATCTATGTCATATTAATAAGAACTTCAGGTATATTTCTTTCTAATAATATCATAAGATTTTCTTAATTCCTTGTTAAAAAAGAATCTTATAAACAGGAAATGGAAAATTGTAATTATCACAGAAATGTAGCTAGAAGGAGCCAAGGTGACTTGGAATGGAAAATATATTTCCCCAATCATCTTTAAACTACCAAAATGAAATTAAGACAGGAGATTGATTTACATTTATTTTTGTTTGGTTGCTAACTAAAATGTAGTAAAATTATTTTCATGTACAATGTGTTCTCCCTGCTACCACCTAGTCCCATATCAATGCATCATATTCCTTTCTAATTATTCTTATTTTGGTTAGGATTTGGATAGAATTTGGCTGAAATTCTTTTATTCAATTTCATTTTTGTATGTTGATTTTCACCTATTACTTAAATGACAAGGCAGCCAAGATTTTTAAGTAATTGGATCAGTTTTGAAAGGATAGGAAAATCTTTCTGATCCTAGCTGCCCCAAATCTTCTACAAACGTTAGAAAATAAAGGTTAACACAGAACAAACATTTCTGGGGAAAATTTGCATGAAACAATGATCCTTTGCTTATACTTCAGAGCTGCATTTAATGCAGTGGTTTAATAAAAGCACTGGGACAAAATCTTGTATGGGTTTGAACCTCCACCACTAGGTCTTGGGCAAATTATTTAACTTCTCTGGGCCTCAAGGAGCCTATACTTTTAGGGGCTATTTAAATTAGATTCTTCTCCCCACCCCAACTAGTCCCTCAGGTAGCAGAGCTCTGAAAAAATAGGGCAAGAAAGGAAAATTTATATTATCTTTAGTAAACACTTACATAATAATATGTCAGACAATGTCCTAATCACTTTACAAATGTCACCTCAGGTGATCTTAACAGAAATCCTGGGACCTGTGTACTTTATAATCCACATTTTGCAGGTGAGGACATGGGAACAGATAGGTCAATGGTAAGGCCTGGGATCCACCTTAGGCAGCCTTACTTCAGAGAACTTTTGCTTTCCCATAGCCAAAGTAATTTTAAAACATTGGTTTAAACACTTAAACA
Organism: Mustela erminea; assembly: GCF_009829155.1. Lineage (NCBI taxonomy): Eukaryota > Metazoa > Chordata > Mammalia > Carnivora > Mustelidae > Mustela > Mustela erminea. The sequence goes on from NC_045626.1 coordinate 42,579,979, forward strand.
TGTCTCTCTAGAACAAGAAGATGCAAAGCTTTTAATATGCTAAGATGCACTGGTGAATCTCCAAGAAATGTGTATGGTAATCAGGGTTTCCGAGACAGTTTGACCAAAGAATTGGGGAAAAAAAAAATTCTTTCAAGAATTCTCTCATAGGAGTTGTATTCCTTGGAAAAATTTCTGGAGGAAAGGAAAGAAAAATAGCAGTTTAAATCATATAGATTTGCCTTCCTTAAAAGGGCTTCATTAACAGATTAGAAAAGAAAATAACTATGAGTGACTTAATTTTAAAGTTGCTCAATACCAGCTTTGCAAATTATACTGAAAGAAATGAAAAGTTTTAAGGTGAAGAAGTCCAATTAAAAAAAAAGAAATGTTTTAAAATACCAATAGGAAAAGCATTTCTCTCAGTTCGAATGAATGTAACTTTAAACATCTGTCTACTTGAACTTATTTAAGATTCCAGGGCACATTTTCCAATTCTGAGCACTGTTATCCACTTCGAATAAATGTTTCCCACCCACCTAACTCCCTTTAGAATGTCAACTGAAAGAGATACTTCCACTTTCTGTTGTAAACCATTATGGTTATAGTTACTATAAGGCAATTGATTCATTAACTTTCAAAAGTGATGCATTCTGATACTGGATAAAATATTTGCTTTTATGTAATCTCATTAAGAGATCTCTGGAGCCTTCTGAATGATATAATCTACATGAATACTGAGTAATTGTGAGTGCTATGAAGGCTTAGCTGGGAAAGTAATAAACAACACAATATTATAATCACAAGCATGTTCATAATCTTTTGGCATTTACAAAGTGTCTTCTTAAATTTAATCCTTGATCTTTGTGAAATAAGAGAAGTACAAATGCCCTCATTTGTCAATGAGAAATTTAAGTTCCGGAAAATTAAGAAATTATCAAAATTCACACAAATAGAAGTTAGTAGAAATAAGATTTGTTTTCTCTTCTAAATCTCCTACATTTCATGCTGTCTCATGATCTGTGTAAAAAAAAAAAATGAATGATGATTTAGAATGGTATCCTTTTCATTTTAAGAGAGGGTTATTTCCAAATACATGCATAACATAAAATACCAAGACAAAAGCATGTAAGAAACTTTCACATACCCTATTTCTTTGTTTGTTTTTAAATACATAGGTTGGAGTGAGTAGATGATTTTCAAATTTGCTGTTTAAATTGTGCAGTGGTTCAAACACTTCTGACAAGGTCATATCTTTCTCTGAGTAAAATACATGTTTCTCCCCTGGATCCATGCATCTGAATCCCTAATATAATACAGGAAGGAAGAAAGAAAGAAAAGACAGAAGGAAGGAAGGAAAGAAGGAAGGAAAATGTAGCAATGCAGAGACCTATCCTTGTCCTAAACTAGGAAATGCATTAACTGTGTCCCTCTTTCTTACTCCCAGCCTGTCACCCCATCCTTCAACCCCCACTCATGCAGTAGGTAAACCTTCCTCATGTGAGTTTCATTGCTGTCTATGCAAGAATCAGTTTTACTAGGCTACTGTTGTGCTCATTTCCTTGGCATATGTGACATTTAGTGCAAAAGAAATCATTCCGTGCCAAGGATATTTGTAGCTATTAGTAAAATGGACTACACATCAGGGAATTTATAGGAAAAGACACTTAATTAAGGATTTGAGACTGTACAATTCATAGTTCTTGAACATGCTCTTGGCAGGTGCTTGATTTTGTTGCCATGGTAGGCCATATGATATTTCCTCATTAAGTAAATGTATTTTTCACAAGCTACCTAGTTATTTTTTAGTAAGGAGAATGGCAAAGAGTGCCTTCAATTTTTGTTTTCTAGATCAACCATCCTATGTTTCTCATCACAAGTGTCAACATAAAATAAAAATGTCTAATGATGCCCAATGTGACAGGTAGTATGAGTTACTCAGGTGATAATAAAGTAATAGAATCTCAAATAGAAACTAGCCTGAGAACTAGTAAGTAAGGGTATCGTTTCCATTTTAAATGTTGATTTTTTGAGATTGCATTGCTTTGTATATAAAACATGATCCTTCTCTCATACTGAGGTTATTTTTTTTTAAAGGTTTTATTTATTTATACTAGAAAGAGAGAGAGAGCATGAGCAGGGGGAAGGGCAGGGGGAGAGAGAAGGAGTGAATCTCAAGCAGACTCCAACCTGAGCACAGAGTCTGATGCAGGGCTCAATCTTACAAGCCTGAGATCATGAATCTGTGATCATGACCTTGAGATCATGACCTGAACAGAAACCAAGAATCCAACACTTAACTGACTGAGCCACCCAGGTGTCCCTAAACTGAGATCGCCCTCCTCCTCCTCCTCCTCCTCCTCCTTCTCTTCCTCCTTCTTCTACTTCTTTAGGATTTTATTTATTTCAGAAAGAGTTAAAGTGAGAGAGATCACAGAAGGAGAGGGAGAATGAGAAGCAGACTCCCCACTAAGCAGAGAGACTGATGTGGGTGGGGCTTGATCCCAGGACGCCAAGATCATGACTCCAGGTGAAGGCAGACATTAAGCTAACTGAGCCACCCAGGCACTTCCTGAGATTATTCTTTTACTAAAACATTTGGGTGGTTCAGAGGGCAAGCCCTGGAACCTAACTACCTGAGTGTACACCTTGGTTTCCTCACTTGGATAAATCATAAACCTTACACATGTTACTTAAGTTTTATCAATTTAAGTTTTCCTATTTCTTAAATTGTGATAATGGATTAATGCCTGCTTTTTAATAAGGTGTGAAAAGGAAATGAGCAAATGCATGCAAGAAACCATGGTGATTAGTATATAATGATTAATATGTTAGTTTTTATTAATATATTTCCAGCTAAGTTTAATACATTAGCATAAGTACTACAAAGGTGGACTTATGAAAGATTAATTATTAATATCACTTAATTATCAGTGAATCTTGGTTTCCCATTTCTTTCAAGTGCACCTTCCTACAGTGTAAATAGTTTTCATTGAGAAAAGAAACAGTGCTAGCCTAAACTGGGAAATATTTCTAAAATATAACACATTATTCATCAGACCAGAGAGACTTAAAAGAAAATATATTATGTTTAGGAAAATACAACTCTTTTTAGCATCTCAAAATATATACTGATAAAACAAGCTAAAAAAAATGAAGCAATAATCAAGAAGTATAATAAATGTTCTGATTGGGACGTATAGAAAGGTTTAGTGATATAAATATAGGAGCACTATATCCAGGGTGGGGGCCTGTGATAGGGGAAATTTTAGGGAAAACTTTATAAAGAAAGTAAAATTTAAGTTAGTACCTACTGGATATACAGGAAAGAACTAGATAAATAGAGCATGGTGGAGGGTGAAATTTATGGGTAGAGGCAAGGCTGGTATTTCAGAAGAATAATATATGTGGAGACTTAGAGGTAAGAGTACATGGAATTTTTTGAGAACTCAATGAATTTTAATCTTACTGAAGTAGAGAGATGGATGTGGGGCAATATGAGATGTGAAGTGAAAAAAGAACTGACTTCAAAAGAAGTACATTTGTTTAAGAGTTTGGACATTATTCTGGTGTCAATGATTGAATTTGTATTTTATGAAGAATCAACACTAAAGCTGGATGAATAGACAGGAATGAGTTACAAAACAAAGTCAGCAGAGTGCCTAGGTGGCTCAGTGGGTTAAGCCTCTGCCTTCGGCTCAGGTCATGGTCTCAGGGTCCTGGGATTGAGCCCCACATCGGGCTCTCTGCTCAGCGGGGAGCCTGCTTCCTCCTCTCTCTCTCTGCCTGCCTCTCTGCCTACTTGTGATCTCTGTCTGTCAAATAAATAAATAAAATCTTTAAAAAACAAAACAAAACAAAACAAACAAAAACAAAGTCAGCAAGATCAGTTAGGAGGTGGGAAAAATAACCCAGAAAAGAGATGATGATGGGATGAAGGAGTAATAGCTTGATGATGGTAGGATGGAGAGAAATAGATCTGATTGCTATTTAAAAGGAGAGAAGTCACCCAGTATAGGAAAAGGCCTAGTGAAAGAGGAAGATTACCAATGACATGCTATTTTGCTCTTTAAAATGAATGCAGGAGAGTGACTCAAGTGTCAGTGGTTGAACACAGAGAGAAATGAGAAATATCATGAGACTCAAAAACATGTGGAATTTTACACATGTGTTGAGGATCATGGTATGAATGAGAGAGTACAAACAAGGAGGACACCTATTATATCTTTCCAATACTGGAGAAAGGAAGGGATAAGTCAATGAGTCTTCTTCATCTGGGTAGGTTAAAAATTAATTCTCATGAGCTCATGGTTTGCTCTGAGCCTCCTGTCCTCCATACTAGCAAACCAACATGGATAGGCTCATTCTAAAAAACTTTCTCACCCCTCATTATTTAACACTGGAGACACCGGGAGTGAAAGAACTGAATGCGAGTTTGTTCCAAATGGTACTCCATAGGCCTGGTGGGAGGGGACAGAAGATCAACTCCTTGTCTTGCTGTTTGCTAGCTGTCAGTTTTGGATATTATTAGACATTACATTTAACATTGACCTCAATAAGACCTCATTGCATTTAACACTGACCTCAATACCACCCAACGTTCATTCCCTCTCAAGATCCTCAGCATCTCTTCTGGTTATATTTTTGTACTTGCCTCATTTTAGGTCCCATTGTACAATCCCTCCAAATTCCACTCTTCTCGTGCCTCTGAGTAACTGATGTTTTTATTTCATGCAACAGTCTTCTAACTTATTTCCTTGTCTTTTGACATTAGGGTAGATTTTGTACATAAGAAAGACTTCACAGAGTTTTATGTTTATTTTAAATTAAATTTCCTGAAGTTACAGATTCAAAACACTTGTCAAGTATTTAAGTTCAATTAGCAAATTCTATTCAACTTATAAATCTAAAAGAACTGTCATCTTTAAAAGGACTTTGAATATGACTTCAAACATTTTAAACAGAATTTATAAATACAATATATTTTAGATTTTTTTTAAGCGTTTTGATTTCCTGAGAAAAAGGTTTATCAAGTATTAAGGAATTTTATAAATCCAAGAAATCAACTTATAAATACGGTAAAATTTAAGTTTGTATAATTATTTATAATGTACAGTACATTAACTTAACAAGATTTTAACTTACATAACCATTCTGAATTAATTACTCAATAGAATTTTAAAATTAGTTTTACAGGGCTATCACTCAAACATGCCAAGTTCTATTCAATTTCACATACACAAAAAATTATGTGTAGATTCCATCCCGAGATAATAATATCTTAATTTTCTTGAAATATCTTTCTACTTTATTCTGATTACCCTTGGAGTTAAACAACACACTAAGAAACACATGCATATGGCATAAGTGACATAAGTTCAGAAATATTTGCTGGTCATGTTATGAGGACTTTAGAAATCTGGTTCAATTCTCACTGTTTGAAATTAAATCAAATATCATCCTAGATATTTTTGAGTACTATCTTATCATTTTACTGAGTGAATTCTTGTTGGCAACCCTGATCAGATGGATGACTCTATTTGGAGTTTTTATATTAATAGTTACATAATACTATGAAGGATATGATCGTGAGATCTCATAGCATTGACTCCTTGTTACCAGCATATAATCATCTGACTCTTCTTCATACTCATGGAAGTCTATAGCTCCCACCATGGGTGACAACTGAGATTGAATTTTATAATTATTTATCTCTTGATATATACACAATTCTTTTAAACAAATACTAAACATACCTATCTTAATAACATAGTAAAATAAAATATCTTTATGACTCTGCTAAAGACTGTGGAATTCAAAGAAATCCTGAATTTGTTCAATCCCTTATATTTTCAGAACCATACAACTATTACGGATAGTAGCATTTAACTCACCCACTCCTGAAGCCAAAGCTATGGTCAATAGGTTGGTAACTTACATATCTTTTCTTTTAGTCCAGAGTTCATTTATAAGATCTTGGCCCTATATTGAACTGCATAGTCAATATTTCTACTTGGATGCTTTTCAGTACCTCAAATAAAATTTTTCCAAAACTGAACTCATTACCCTTGTCTATATCTTACCGCTTCCAGGGTTCCCAATTCAATAAATGTCACTTCACAATTCACAAATTGCTCAAGACAGAAATCTAATAGTATTTTCTCCCTCTTCCTACCTAATCTGATCTCTTAGCCTCAACTATTTCTTGCTGCAACTAATACTTCTCAGAGTATAAAATACTTTTACAAAAAGGTGAATCTGATCACTGTAACCCTGAGCTGGATTGCAAAAATCTTTCCCTACCATTGAAAGTTGAAATCCATTTTTTCATCCTTCAAATTTGGGTTGGTTATATGAGTTACTTTGGCCAATGGGACATTAATGAACACACCAAAAACAGAATCTTGAAAAGTTCTTACACACTGGAGCTTGTTTCTCATAGATTTTGTAACACTTTCAACTCCATGAGAGAAAGTTCAGTTTAGTCTGGTGGAATTTAAGGGGACATTTGAATAAAGACAAGCCATCCCAGGACAGACCTTGTACACCAACTAGCTTCCAGCTATTACAGCAAACAACCAAAAATGCATGAATAAGACCAGCTGAGAGCAGGCAAAAACTGCCTTATTGAGACCAGCCCAAATTGCCAACCCATAGAGTTGTAAACAAATTAAATGATTTTGCTGTTTTAACCCACTAAGATGTGGGATGGTTTGATTCTCATTATAGCAGCAATGCCCAAAACAGCTAAACTATTGAAAGAACCTAGATGTTCATCAACACATGAATGGATAAAGAAGATGTGGTATATATATACACATACATACATACACACATACATACATATACATACAATGGAATACCATGCAGCCATCAAAAGAAATGAAATCATGCCATTTGCAACAATGTGGATGGAACTAGATGGTATTATGCTAATCAAAATAAGTCAATCAGAGAAAGACAATTATCATATGATCTCCCTGATATGAAGAATTTGAGAGGCAGAATGGGTGGTTTGAGGTGTAGGGAAGGAAAAAATGAAACAAGATGGGATCAGGAGGGAGACAAACCTTAAGAGACTCTTAATCTCACAAAACAAACTGAGGTTTGCCGGGGGGAAGTGGGGTATGGAGAGGGTCAATGTGTTATGGACATTGGGGAGGGTATGTGATAGGGTGAGTGCTTGTGAATTGTGTAAGCCTGATGATTCACAGACCCTTTGTACCCCTGGGGCAAGTAATATATTATATGTTAATAAAATAATTTTTAAAAAGCTTAATGATACACATTCCTTGATTAAAACTTACAACTGTTTCCCATTTACCCTTTAAAATACATTGCAGACTCCTGGAAGAAAGGAGAGAGAGTGCAGAAATGAAAAAAGTGCTCATAGAAGTAATAGCTGAAAAATCCCCAAATTTGGCAACAGACATGAACCTAAAGAAACCTAAAGAATCAAGAAGCTGAACAAAGCCCAAATAGGATAAAACCCAAAAAATTCTATATCAAGAAATATCATAATAAAACTTCTGAAACCAAAGATAAAGAAAAAAAAATCTTGAAAGCCATGAAAAAGAAATAACATATGACCTATGGGGGAACATTTTTGAATGAGAGAGGACTTCTCATCAGGAAACATAGATGTCAAAAGGAAGTGACCTGTCATGTTTCAAGTGCTGAAAGAGAATTATCAATCCATAATACCATATCCAGGGAAAATATTCTCAAGGAATGAAGGGAACAATCAAAACATTCTCAGGTAAAGATATATTAAAAGACTCTTTCACCAGCAGATCTATCCTAAAAGAATGGATAAAGTAAGCTCTTTTAAACACAGAAGGAACATAAGTGAACAAATTTTGGAACATCAAAAGAAAGAAAAAATAGCTTGGTAAGCAAAATATGGGTAAATGCAAAAGATTCTTCTCTTGAGATTTCTGAGTTGTATTCAAAGAGTGATACAAAAATATAATGCTTATTAACATGGTTCTAAAAATATATAAAAGGAATATTTAATGCAATTACAAATTTGGGAGGGTAAGGAGGCATAGATGGAGGTAAGGTTTCTATACTTTATCTGACAGGTATAATCATGACATCCTTGGACTACAATAACTTGTGTATCTATAATGTAATACATAGAGCAACCACTAAGAAAGCAATAGAAAGAAATACATTCAAAAATACTTTAGATAAATCAAATGCCATTCTAAAATATTATCATGTAAACCACAGAAAGCAGAAAAGTTAAAACAAAGCAACCAAAAGCAGAGAGAAAACAACAAAATTAAATTGCAGATTTCAGCCTAAGCCAGCAATCACTACATGAAATGTAAATGTCTAATTTCACCAAGTAGAAGACAAAGATCGGCAGGGTAGATTAAAAATCATGACCCAGCAATATGCTATCTCACAGAAACTCACTTCAAATAGAAGGAAATGAAAATTGAAAATAAAAGGAGAAAAAGATATATTCAAACATTAATGAAAAGGAGGCATGAGGAGCTATATAATTTTCAGATAATTTACATTTCAGAGCAAAGAAAATTATGTGGGACAGAAATATTAAATATGCATATGCACCAAAAAACAAAGCAGCAAAATATGAGAACTAAAGAAGAAATAGACAAATCCACAAGTATTGTTGGAAACTTTAACACACCTTTCTAAACAAGTGATAGAACAATTAGAAAATTAGCAAGGATATAGAAGAAATTCAATAACACTGTCAGCCAACAGGATCTAACTTACACTTACAGACCACTTCTGTCAACAATAGAATACATATTCTTTTCAAGAGCTCAGGAAATATACCAAGATATACTATATACTGTACCATAAAACAAACCTTATTAAATTTAAAGATTTGGAATTATACAGTGTATCCTCTAACCAAAATGGAATCAAACTAGAAATCAATAACAAAAAGATAACAACAATCTCCAAACATTTGGAAACTAAACAAAACCCTTATAAGTAATCCATGGGTCAAAGAGAAGACCTCAAGGGACATGAAAAATGCTTTTAGCTGAATGAAAATGAAAATACAACATGTCGAAATTTATTGATGCAGCTAAAGCAGTGTGGAGAGGGAAATCAATAGCACTAAAATGCACATTTAGAAAAGAAGAGAAGTCTCAAATCAATAATCCAAGTTCCTACTTCAAGAACCTGGAAAAGAAAAAAAGCAAAATAAATTCAAAGAATGCAGAAGGACAATAGTGAAAATCAGTGAGAGAAAGCTATCTCTTTGGAAAGATAATTAAACTGGCAAACATCTAGGAGGACTGACAAGGAATAAAAGAATGAAGACACATACTGCCAGCATTAGAAATGGAACAGAAGAGTTATAAGACAGTCCCTGTAGATCTAAAAAAAAAAATAATAATAATAAAGTAATACTGGAAGCAACTCTGGACACATAAATTTGAAAACTTAGGTGAAATTCTTTGCAAAACACAAAACAACCATAACTCACTAAATGTTGAGTATTTTATTTGATTGGCCTATAACTATAAAAGAAATTTAATTCATAAGTTAAAAACCTCTAGGTGAGTGTGGTTTCACTTGAGAATTCTACAAAATACTGAGAGAATTAACACAATTTTATACAATCTCTTTCAGAAAATAGAAGAGGAAGGAACACTTCCCAGTTCATTGTGTGAAGCTACTATTACTCTGATACCACAATTAGTAAAAGACAGTAGAAGAAGAAGAATGAGAAGGAGGAGGAGGAGGAGGAGGAGGAGAAGGGGAAGAAGAGGAAGTAGGAGGAGAAGAAGAGTACAGACTAATAGTATTCAAGAATACAGATGCAAGACCCTTACTAAAATGTTAGCATATATGATTCAATGATATATGAGAAAGATTATACTTAACCAAGCAGAGTTTATGACAATGATCCAAGTCCTTTTCAATATTTAAAAGTTAATCTGTGTAATTCTCCATATTGAAAAGCTAAAGAAGGACTATTACATAATGTTAATCAGTGCAGAAAAAAACATTTGACAAAATTCAATGCCCATTCCAAATAAAATCTCTCAGAAAAAAAAATAGGAATAAAGGGTAACCTCGCAAACTCATTAAAAGGAATCTATAAAATATCTATAGATGACAGTGTACTTGGTGCCTGGGAAGCATCCAGCTTCAGCTCAGATTATGATCTCAGGGTTCTGGGGTCAAGACCCACATCTGGCTCCCTGTTCCTCCCTCTCCCTCTGTCACTCCTCCCTGCTTGTGCTCTCTTTCTCTCTCTCATAAATATTTTTTTTTAAACATGACAGTACAGTTAAAGGTAAAAGATGGATGCTTTCCCTTTAACATCAGGAACAGTGGGAGAATGTCCACATTGACCCCTCTTTTTATTTTATTTTATTTCTTTTCAGTGTTTCATTGTTTATGCACCACACCCAGTGCCCCATGCAATAATGTGTCCTCCATAATACCCACCACCAGGCTCACAATGACCACTCTTATTCAACATAGTGCTGGAAATTTTAGCGAGTGCAACAAGGTAAGGAGACATTTCTATCAGTAATGAATAATAAACACAAAATGAAAAAGCTACTTTGCCATCTAAAATCACTGGGGGGATAAAAAAGGAAAGAAAGAAATTCGTAGGTGTTAATCTAATAAACATGTATAGGATGTGAAAACTACAAAATGCTAATGAATGAAGCCAAAGATAATCCATGTAAATGGAGAGACACAACATGTTCATTGTTTGGAAGATTTAACATAGGAGAGATGCCAGTTGTCCCTAAATTTATACACAGGTTTAATGCAATCCAATCAAAGTCCTACCAAAATGTGTTATATGAAAAAGCAAAGGTAAAGCTAACAGTTTTGAAAGAGTAAAGGCATCAGTCTATTTAATTTCAAGACCTAATCAAGATAAGGTGTTATTGGTATAGGGATAAACACACAGTCAATGGACCACAATCTGGAACTCAGAAAGCAACTCATGTAAGTATTGCTGACTGATTTTTGGAAAGATATAAAATTAATTCAATGAAGGAGAGACTTTTCAACAAATGGTACTGGAGTAACTGGACTTCTATAGACAGAAAGAAATAAACCTTGACCAAGACTCTTATGTCCTAAAAAAATTTATTCAGCTTGGATCATGAACTCAAATGGAAAATACAAAACTGTAAAACTTTCAGAAAACATCACTGAAAAAAATGTTTAACATCTAGGGCTACACAAAGAGTTCTTAGACTTGTCACAAAAAAAAACATGATCCATAAAAGGAAAAGTGAATGTTAAACCTAAGTCAAAATGTATTTTGTTTTGCTCTATCAAAGACCCTTTTAAGAGAATAAAAAAACCAAGATACAGACTGGGAGAATAAAAATTGCAAACCACATGTCTCTAGAATGTATAAAAACCTCTCAAGACACACATTAAAATAAACCATCTAATTAGAAAACATAACAAAATTCATGAAAGGATATCTCATATATAAAGAACATAGAGACAACAAAGAAGCGTATGAAAAAAATGTTCATCATTAGCCACTTGGAAGGTGCAAATTACAGCTTTGCAGCTTTGAATTGATTTGTGAAGTCATGAATTTCATTGCCTTATTCCTTTATTCAAAAATATATCTTTGTTTACAGATAATGGTCAGACTCAGAGCCTTCCAGCACCATGAAAATCTCTTTCAGCTGCCCAAGAGACAACCATGTTCCTTAGTATGGGTTTCTCCACAGTGTGTTCTTCTTTCTACTACACTCCCAAAAGTTTTGATCTGATTTTCCTTTGCACAAGGCATTTTCTTTTCTTTTCTTTTCTTCTTCCTTTCTGAAATTATCATAAACCTTCAGTCTATTTATGCAAATCCTCCAGTCCTTTAATGCATACCCAATCCCACCTCATTCAGAAGACCTGTACTCACTGACCTCTTCCTCAAAGATTTCTTTTCCATCATAAAGTAAGTTGTCATTAAGCAGTTACTATCTCCACTCTCCTAGATTGCCAGTTGTCTGTCTCTTCATGGTGACCATGTGGAGAGAATGACAACCGTGCAGAGTGCAGAGTGCTCACCTCTGAGGATAATGACACATTATTTCAAACAGTATAATGGAAGCCTTATTCCTAAATTGGGGCTTTTCTAGACTGTACCAACTTTCAAGTAAGAGCTGATTTTGCAGCCTTCACTATTTGAAGATACAGTGGGCATTAGTGGGGTAGGGTTTGGAGAGATTTGGAGAACTGCCTCTGTAGAATATTTTTTTTTTAAGATTTTATTTATTTATTTGACAGAGGGAGAGAGATCACAAGTAGGCAGAGCAGCAGGCAGAGAGGCGGGGCGGGGCGGGGGGAAGCAGGCTCCCTGCTGAGCAGAGAGCCCGATGTGGGGCTCGATCCCAGGACACTGAGATCATGACCTGGGCTGAAGGCAGAGGCTTAACCCACTGAGCCACCCAGGCGTCCTGCCTCTGTGGAATCTTAAACCCATAATTTGTCTTTTCTTCCTCCTTTATGTCATAGTGCAGGTAGAATATTTACTATATCACCCCATAAAGACTTGTTACACCAAGATCATCTCCGTTGTAGTTTGGGGATGATTTCTGAGAAAAGGGCATGGTCCCAGTTTATAATCTGGAATTTGTTACATGTGTGACCTGCAGGGTCTTCCAATGATGCCAAGGATAGGGAGAGGTAACAGACAATATCCACAGGGAAGCATGGGGTATTCGTTATCTATTGGTGTTTAACAAATTACTCCAAAACTTGGCATTTATAAAACAAACATTTATTCTCATAGTTTCTGTTGTTCAAATACCTAGGCATGGCCTATATAGGTATCTCTGTCTCTAGGTCTTTAATGAAGTGGCAGTCAAGTTCTCAGCTTGACTCTACTAAAGATCTGTGGCCTCTAGCTGGCTTTGGTCAGCTTCCAAACTTACTTGTGTGGGTTCTGTTCATCATGAAATGTTGGGACTCAGAGAAATCCCTGCAGGTTCTGCACTTTCCACTGCTTATTACCTTGAATCCTTTTATATGTGCATTTCCATTGGACTGCCAACCAATATGCTGCCTGACTTCCCCTAGAGTAAGCAGTCCAAGGAAAGAAGAGAGAGAAAGAGAGAGATAATACCTTCCTCTTAGAAACTGCCCAACCGATGCCTGGGTGGCTCAGTCAGTTAAACAGCTGCCTTCAGCTCAGATTATGATCCCGGGGTCCTGGGATAGAGTCCCACATTGGGGTCCTTGCTCTGCGGAGAGCCTGCTTCTCCCTCTGTCTCTACCTGCCACTCTGCCTGCCTGTACTCATTCTATCTCTCTAGCAAATAAATAAATAAAATCTTTAAAAAAAAAGAAAGAAAGAAAGAAAGAAAGAAAGAAAGAAAGAAAGAAATTGCCCAACTCCTGGGAATCCTAGGTGAGGTGGCTCTGACTCCAAGATTTCTAATAAGCTCATTGAAGACAGTGGGCAGCAACTAACAGTTGAACCAACTTCCTGCTCACCCAAAGGATACTTCAGGGAGACACAAAGAATGTGGTGCTTTCACAGAGAATTCCCCATGCTGGAGGAGGGCTACTGAGGCTACACAGCTCAAGAACTATCAAATGTTCTACAAGATAGTCTGCATTATTTGTTACTGGCAACAGAGGCAATACAGAATAGTATGAACACAACAGATGCTATAAGTTGCAGAAAATGACAGTGAATAAACCATACAACTTCATATCCCCTCAGCCTCAGAGGCAGAGATCCCTAACTCCCTGTTTTCCTTGTTTTCAGACAAAGAGCAAGCCTAGAGAACTGGGGAGGAAGCTCCAGAAGAAAACTTTGAATTGTGAGCTATGATTGAGAGAGTGATACCTGAATTTGATTGCATATTTCCTAAGAGAATCTGTTATTTTATTGCCCGGGATAGAATAAAAGCTACTGTTTGGATCGAATTTGCCAGGTTGGTCTAAAAATAATTTCCCCTTTGCTGAGCAGGAAAGGGGGCATAAACATATTTTTAGTTATTAAAAAAAAAAAGACAAAGTAAGTTTTTGATCTTTCAAATTAGCTGGAGTGACTCTTCAGTCATAGTACATCATTTGGGCACTTAATTCACTGCACCATGGCTTAACTTCATGACTTAACCTGTATATATTTCAATCCCTAAGTTAAATTTATGGAAATCAACCACACAAAATAATTTTGTATGCACTCTCTCTTCTCTATGGAATGGTATATACATATCTAATGGTCTCATAAAAGTTATGGTCAGAATAAAGTAAAAGTATTTTTTTAATTATGTAAATTAATTGACACCTTCCTCCATTCGATTTACTTGGTGTGGGTTCATCTCTCTTTGCTAGTAGTAAGGGCCACGGGGATCATTTCAGACAAAGAAGTGTCTCATTTACTGGTAACTTACGCCAAGTCACACAAGCTACTAGATAATTACGTTCTACTATTTTTAACCTAGAAATGATTTGTTAGTCATCTATTGCTGTATAACAAATTATTCCCAAATTTAGAAGCTTAAAAAGTACTTATTGTTTTAAGTAAAAAAAATATTTGTTATTCCACAGTGTCTGTGGTTCAGCGGTCAGGATATGGTTTAGCTGAGTACCTCTGACTCGAGATCTCTCATAAAGGGACAGTAAGCTGTCAGCCAGAGCTATAGGCCCATGTGAAGGCTCATTTGGAAGTGGAGGGATTTGATTCCAGTTTTTGTTTTTGTTTTTTTTGACAGACTTTTTTATTTATTTTTTTATTTGACAGACAATTTTTATTTATTTTTTATTTATTTGACAGACAGAGATCACAAGTAGGCAGAGAGGCAGGAAGAGAGAGGTGGGGAAGCAGGCTCCCTGCTGAGCTGAGAGCCCCATGCGGGGCTTGATCCCAGGACCTTGCAATCATGACCTGAAGCAAAGGCAGAGGCTTTAACCCACTGAGCCACCCAGGTGCCCCTTGATTCCAGTTTTGCTCTTGTGGTTACTGAAAGGTCTCAGCCCTTCATCACAGGGCTGCCTCACAACATGGCAGCTAGATATTCCCAGGTTAAGTGACCCAAGAGAGTGAAACAGAGAGAGAGAGAGACATAGGGAGAACTAGGAAGCATTCCTGGGACAGAAGCCATAGCATTTTTCTAATAAAATCTCAGAAGTACTATCTGTCACAGAAATTCTGCCCTATTCTATTCATTAGAAATTACTAAGTTCATCCTACATCCAAGGGGAAGAAATTACACAAAGACACGGATATCAGGAAGCAGAGGTGGTTGGGAGCCATCTTCGAGGCTGCTTACCACAAATTTCCTCCTATAAGTGACACCCACAGTGCAATAAGGTAGAAAAAATTAACTGATAAATACTTGGTTTCACTTTGGTCACAGACACATAACAGGGAGAAAGAACCAGCTAACACCGCAACTGAGTAGTTGTTAGTGATTTCCTGCGTGATCTCACGCTTTGTATTCAACTCAAATCCCTTCTGTCTTCCCGTCTGAGGATGAACTTTAATATCATACACTGTGTCCCTCCTACTCATGTTTACATTGGCCTGCGGTTTTCATCATTATAAATGCCTTAATAAAAACAATAGGAATGGCAAACACATAATCTGTGTGCCATGAGGCATCCTAAGCACCTCATATTTTCAGCTGCTGCTTACCACAGCACCATGAGAGAGGTCATGTATTGCTACATGCATTTTACAAAGGAGGAAAAGGAAGGCAGAGCAATGGTGAGGCTCTTGCTCAAAATCATAGAATTAGTAACTCTAGAGCTTGTTTTGGGACCCAGGAAGACTCCCCTAAACCACTGCATTTTTCTCATGACAGAAGGTCACTCTGTGTCTGAGAAAACTGTGCGGTTTGATGTCAGCCACACCCTCTGCTCAGTTCAATTTATTTTATTTTTAAATATTTTATTTATTTATTTGACAGACAAAGACACAGCAAGAGAGGGAACACAAGTCTGGGAGTGGGAGAGTGAGAAGCAGGCTTCCTACTGAGTAGGATGCCCAATGCGGGGCTTGATCCCAGGACCCTGGGATCATGACCTGAACTGAAGGCAGACGCTTAAACACTGAGCCACCCAAGAACCCCTGGCTGGTTCATTAAATAGCATTCTTGGGGCACCTGGGTGGCTCAGTGGGTTAAGCTTCTGTCTTCGGCTCAGGTCATGATCTCGGGGTCCTGGGATCGAGCTCTGCATCGGGCTCTCTGCTCAGCAGGGAGCCTGTTTCCTCCTCTCTCTCTACCTGCCTCTCTGCCTACTTGTGATCTCTGTCTGTCAAATAAATAAATAAAATCCTTAACAAAAATTTAAAAAATAAATAATCAGTATTCTTGTCTCACCTTGATTTTTTGGCCACAAGGATGAAATCATTCAACAATCTTCTCATCATTTCTCCTGTATCATAATGCTTCTTTCTACGCAGGTCATCTGGGTATCTAGCATCTACTTCCCGTTGATTCTTTATCACCCCAAATTTCCCTACCCTCAGTCCATGTATTTCAGTGGGATTCATCTTAATTCTCCTTCAAGAATTAAGGCATTCACATTACCCAGGAGAACCAGCCTCATGTTCCACTGTGGACACCGTGATTTATTCAAGGCTGGAGATGTAACACAAGCCGTTTGACACCATTTTAGGAATTTGTGGTAATTATTAAGGAAGAAATGCTTTTTCCACCTAAGAAGTCGATATAAAGAGCAGTCTAGAGCTGCCTCCTCTGTGTAGAGAGACCCTGCCTAAGGATGAACCCCAAAATGTGAAAGCATAAATGGGAGATAAACAGAATGTCCTTCAGCGTCCTGCAGTATTTTAGCATCAGATACAGGGCTTGATGGGAAGCCTTACCCCTAAAGTCATTACACTTCCACTATTCTTAAGCTTTTTGGATTATTTTCTATCCCCAACGATCACAAAGCCCTAGCTAATAAGTTTACTGGAGATGTTTCTCTCAATCTAATTAACTCATTAGATTCCATTTCTAATCACATCATATGCAGACCATTTCTAAGCCTCT
The DNA here is from genome assembly GCF_009829155.1 of Mustela erminea. Taxonomy (NCBI): domain Eukaryota; kingdom Metazoa; phylum Chordata; class Mammalia; order Carnivora; family Mustelidae; genus Mustela; species Mustela erminea. The sequence goes on from NC_045626.1 coordinate 42,596,949, forward strand.
GTAATCACATCATTCGAACCTATGGCCTGTCTACCTAAATACGCACTAATGACTTGACCTGACAAGCAATCTTCCTCCAAACCATTCTTTCCTCCCCAGTGCTCCTCCCACTGGTTTCTCATATGTTATGTGTGCTTTTCTGAAAGTCTTCTATTACTTGAAGAAGTCCATCTCCGCATTTCTCTCTCTCTCTTTTTTTTTTTATCTCCACATTTCTCAAATCTTCCCTCTTGACCACTACCCTGGCAAAACAACTAAAGGAATAAAGTAACAAAATCCATCCAGGCTGGTTTCTTTGTTCTCATCCCAAAGCATGAGCTCCGTGCGGAATGACAGTAACTCCGAGAAAGTTTTTGAAGAATTAACTCCACTTACTGGAACTGATTACTTCTCTGTCTGAGATACTTTGGAAGCAAGCGGAGAAAATATTCTCACACTGAGGACATTCCCAAGCTTAAAATTCAGGCTCAGTGAATGAGTGTTCTGAGATCTTGATCCAGTGGCTCTTGTTGCCATGCCTGATGATGAAGGTCCCTCTGTGCCTGTTAACGTTCCAGCTTCAACCAGCAAAGTTCTTGCCTGCAGGCAAGAATTAACTTCCAGGAGAATCATGTTTCTGGGTGTCTAGTGAGCCATGTGGAAGTCATGGGGTTTTAAGCTGAGCACAGGAGAGAAACGGCGAGTTGATGTCCAGAATTCATTATCCTGTTTCGCTGTTTATGGCTGCCACAGATCCTGTCTTCCTTGTGTATTACTACTCCTGCTAACCCCAGCTACATGCTCACAGCCACTGAATATTTCCCTTGTAATTTTGTTATTTTGTTTTCAATGCTTTGTGTATTCATATTTTATGATCTGAAACATTTCTTGCAGTTGTTTGCATCTATCTCGGAACTGCACGTTAGAATAGAAGGTAATTTGTTTTCATTTGTCTTTAATTAAGTAAATATTTCTGCTCACTTTATGCTGTTGATCTTTTTTTTTTTTTTCCCCCTTTTTAGTCCCAGTAAACCATTAGGAATTTCTACTGCCCGAGTTAGCAAGGCAGAAAACATGTATTCTTCTCTCTGTACGTGTAACATTGGTCCTTATAATGGGTAAGCTCTTAAGAAAATATAATTCATACACTCAACTCTCACATTAAACATACCGATATATACTGTGTAGGAAAGGAGCTGGCGCTCTTACTGGTGTCTTGCTCTCACTGGCCAGCATGTGAGTTAGTTCTCGTGAATTCATACCCTAACATCTGTTTAACACCTTCCATGCATCCTTCTTTAAAAACAATAAGCTACGAATCCACAAACCACTGCTTCAAAGGATAGACAGAACGTAGCTACTGGATATTGGAAAATATTTTTAGGGAATTAAAAAATTACTGTTTGGGATTGAAAGAAGTGTTTCATACTTCTCAAGTTATGTTCAGTGATTAAAGATACTCTTTTTCTTTTCCTTTAAAAATTCTTTATTTACTTACTTATTTGAGAGAGAGAGAAAGGGAGAGCATACAGAGGGAGAGGAGGAAGCAGACTCCCCACAGAGGGAGAGGAAGAGCAGGGAGCCCGATAGGGGACTCAGTTCCACCCACTGGGATCATGACCTGAACTGAAGGCAAATGCTTAACAGACTGAGCCACAAAGGCACCCTTTCCTTCTACTCTTATGAGAGGTTTCTTGTTTCTTTTCTTTTTTTGCCTTATTAAAACTTATTGATATTTCAGTATAATAGAAGTAGTTTGAATTTTTAGATAAAGAACCCCAGATCTAGATTTGATCCTCAACTACCATGAATTAAGCTATATGACTTTGTATCAAGTCTCTCAAAACTGAGTCTCAGTTGACTCAACCATAAATGATTATAATATTTATAGCTGTTTAAACATGAGAAATAATACAGCAAGTAGCAGGTGCCCAGTAAGTTGTAGCTATTATGTCCTTGATCTTTTAAAATGAATAGATTAATTTGGTTACCAAATAAAAATATCTCTACTTAAGTAATTTTTCTATAATTTCAAAATCAAATGTATGTAACAGGATTTCAAAATTCATACTACTGATCTGATATGCCAAGAACATGAAGCTACTTTATTTTGATTATAGCTAATGTGATCCTGTTAAGCTATTTTACCACATGTCTGGATTCATCCAGACACTAGGCAAAATATTCTTGGGTGAGCTTTACTCTTAAACATTTGCTCTTTTGTGAAACTCACGTCCTCTCTTCTATAGTTTGCAACCCTTCTGAATTTTTTTCTCCTAATCTGCCTTATCTTTTTCAGTCTTCTTTGCTGATTCTCCCTTGTCCACTCAACCATTAAATGCTATTTCCTCAAGAGTTGGTTCTCAGCCTATTCCCCTCTCACAGTACACTTTCTTCCAATTTCTTATATTCACTTAATATTGATTATCATTCATTTGCTGGCTATGCCCAATTCATATTCTCCAGCCATTCTTCTTGTCTTGACTCCAGACCTTTATTTATGTCTCTAGTCAAAACCTCGACCTGCTATTTCCCAGACACTACACATACAGTATGCCCAATAATGAAAACACATGATCCTTCCCCCAAAATATCTCCTCTCCTCCAGCATTCCTGATTGAGTAAATTGTTACACCATGTAGTCAATAGCTCTTATCAGAAAACCAGGAATCATTTTGACCTGTCCTTCTGCAAAACCTACATCCAGTCAAGTGCCAAGTGAACTTTACTCCAATTCATTGTCGTTTTCATTGTCAAATCTATCAAGATTCTCTAACATAGAATATTATAAAGGTTTACCAATACCCTTAGTTATTTTTAAGGAAGTTTTGTTGCAAAGTTTTGGAAAATGAAAGAAATCAGTGTTTGTGCAGGGAAGTAGAAAGTAAAAAAGTAAAAAAAAAAATGTAAATCTATTTTGTTTTGCTTTGATTTTCAAAATAACATGGGTACAACAGAGACATGGCTCCCGGACACTCTGTCATATGTAGAGCCAAGGCTTCTGCACCAGATTGCAGCCTGTGGAAAAAAAGAATGAGGCTTCTTTTACCATCCTTCTGGCCACTGAGCTGGTTCTCTCTAAAGTAGCAAAGTGTGTGTCATTATAAATCATGACTGTAATTCGTCTTTCAGCTCCATTGATTTTAGAATGTGGGAAATTCTTGGCAGGTTTTGGCAATAGGGTGTCTATCAAAGTTAATTTTCATGGCACTAGGGTTTTTCATGTGTCATCTATCTCAGGAGGGATTTAGGAGAGGCTAAATAACCAACCGCTGGCCAGATGCCATCCTCACCCCAAAACAGATGTCTCTTAATTTTACCAATGCATTATTTTCACAGTCCTTATCAAATTTGTAAGAAAAAAAAAGAGAAAAATTGCTCTATAACAGCAGATGATTGACTGACTAAATTGTTCTTCATATAGATTGCTCTGAAAGTGAATGGACTAAATTGGTGTTTTAGTTCACTTTATTTAATAATAATAATAACTAATACCTAAGTAGCATGTCTTATATGCTAGGCATTCCTTTTTCTTTTTAATTTAATTTAATTTTTTTTTAGTGTTCCAAAATTCATTATTTATACACCACACCCAGTGCTCCATGCAATACTTGCCCTCCTTAATACCTACCACTGGAATCACCCAACCCCACACTTCCCTCCCCTCCAAAGCCCTCAGTTTGTTTCTCAGAGTCCACAGTCTCTCATGGTTTGTCTCTCCTTCCAATTTCCCCCAACTCACTTCTCCTTTCCAACTCCCAGTATTCTCCGTGTTACTCCTTATGCTCCACAAGTAAGTGAAACCATATGATAATTGACTTTCTCTGTTTGACTTATTTCACTCAGCATAATCTCCTCCAGTCCCATCCATGTTGACACAAAAGTTGGCATTCTTTTGAACACATTCACATCGTAACTCATTAAACACTAACTCATTTGATCTGACACAGGCCCTGTGAGGTAAGTACTATTATTATCCTCATTTTACAGTTGGAAAACTGAAGCACTGAATTGTTTAGTACCTGTTACCAAGAGCAAACAATGAGTATGTGGCAGAAGTGGGATTCAAAATGACACTATCTGGTCTTAGAGACCAAACTCTAACACATAAAGCTGTACAGTCAATAGTACTCCATTTTGTAAATCTTTCACAGGCATTTGGATTTTGGCTTAAGTACTTACTTCCTAAAACAGGTCTGTTTCTAGTAAAAAAAAATAGGCTTGCTGTGTAACTATCATCATACAGAGTAAGCGATTCACACAGGTTCTGCAATTCAGAGCTTATCAGAGTTACTCAGCACTATTTTTCAACATGTCTTAGAGATAGACAGAATTATATATATATATATATATATATATATATATATATATATATATATATATATCCTTGTATCTATATCTTTATTTCCATATATATGTATATATATTTTACTTTAAGGCATGTAAATATTGAATTTTAGAATTTAAAAAAAAATCATTGTATTTAAAGAATTGTCATCTTTCCTGATCTTTAAAATTCTAACCTTAGAAAGGAATCAATGACACAAGTGGTGCATAGAAGAGGTTTCCTTTGGTCAAGCTGAGGGTTGATAACAGAGTCAGAAATATTAGCAGGGCTTTGCGTCCTAATCAAATTATAAGTAAATCACTCACTGGCATCTCCAGTGTTCTCAGTGCTGGTAATCTTTAAAAACTCAAATGAAACAAAGATTAAAATAAACAAGTACAACTGTTTTAGGCTTTTGGTTTCCTGATTTCTTACACACTCAGACTCTTGGGAACCTCATTCTCCAGCTCTCAGAAGCTTGTTATCTTTTCACCACATTTCACATTACCCACAAGTCTTCAATCCTTTTGTGAATGCGGTAAATTAAATAGGTAAATTAAATAGAGATCACAGCTTTTTCTCATGCATATTGAGGTCAGGGCTTGGAAATCATTTCATACTGATCAGTTCTGCAACTCTTTCCGATGTTATCTATGAAGTTGAATAATTGTGACTATCTGGACTAATCATCACTGTTTATATGGGGAATGAAAATGGAGTAATATAATAGGTTTGTCATCTGCTTGCTGGCTTGAACTGATGAGTAAGTGAGCAACACAGGCATAGGTTACTCATTTGTGAGCCGGGTTGTATGAACACTCCCAACCAGCATGAAGGGAAAAGAATAGATATTCTCAAATAGATATTCAGGGTAGGCAGCCTCTGTTTCCTTCAATAAATGCAAAGAGATTAGCTTAATAAAACATAAAAAGTGATATTCCAGTGACTTGCTGTAAGACTGGGAGTGAGAAAGCAGCAAATTAGTTTATTGGCAAAGACCCAAAGATGGTCTTCGTGTAAAACTTGAAATGACAGCAAGACGGACAGCATCCATGTATTTCACATATTATTATAGAAACTCCTATAATTATATTAATTAATTAATATAATTAATAATAGAGGAAATGGAAAAAATAGAGAAACTAGAAAGGAAAAGTTTTTGTTCTTTTCCTTTGAATGTCTTAATACAATGGTTGTGTGACACTAAATAATGTTTAAAAATGCTATAATAAAGCAAGTGTATTTGAAATCATTTTATAAAGATTAACATATTACCCTAGCAGAAGTGATCAGTATGAAATGACTTCCGGACCCTAACTGAAATATACGTAAGGAAAACCTGTGATCTCCATGTGACTATTTGATTTACCTCATTTGTAAGAGATTTGGTGACTTGAGGGTAATGTGAAATGTGGTAAAAAAACAAACAAGCCTTCTGGAGCTGGCGAATGACGCACTTGGAAGTTTGAATATATAAGAACTCAGGAAATTGAAAACAAAACAGCACTCAGAAGCTATGTCATCTTCCCCACATTTTACATTAGCAATTGTGTATTGCTTCACAGTGTTAAAGGAGAAAAGGAAATACCTTGCTAACCTCTACATTGGTGTCCTGTAATATACATATTAGAAGGTGTACACTGCCATAGACATATTTTGGTTTTCGTACATTAATTTTCACCCAACAATCATCTCAAGGAAGGGTTATAAGTCTCTTAAAAATAGGTAAGGGACAGGTTCTCTACATTTTATTCTAGGATACCTGTAAGAGGTCACTACATTGGTTATACCCCAAAGAGCTCACCTTAGAAGCATTGTAGGTGAGGAGTAAGGAGTATTGGATCATGGGGCATGGCAGAAACATACTATATAGGGAAAAAAAGCAATAGTCCATAATAGAGAAGTTGGTTTCTAGTTGCAATTCAGTTCTTTCATTAACCATGTGGCCACTTGAAAACTTAACTTAAAAAAAAAAAAGCATTTTAAAAACCTGCCATCATACATATAAATGGAGGATTAAACATAATTTTAATACTTATTGACATTAAGTAAAGCTACAGAGTCTAGCATTATATCCATGTAGGTGTATGAAGCTACCAGTATAGGATAGCCATTAATTGGTTGTATATTATTCCTTGACAAAGTTCTAGAAACCCAGAAAAGAGTCAGACAACTAAAATTAAAATTAAGCTTACCCAGTATCCTTTTCAAGATGGAAGCTATAAGTGATGCATGATAATAATTCAGAAATATGTTGGCCCTACTTTGGAAGTCAGATGAGAAAGAGTTAAGACTATAGGAAAACAGTGTTTCACAGGGGTTAAAAGCAAGGATATCGTAATTGATAGACATGGATTCAGGTCCCTCCTCCATCATTGCTAACTTGAGAATTTGAGCAAAGGAATTAATTTCTCTGTGCTCCAGTTTTCTCATCCATACAATGTGAATAAAACATAGCATCCCTTGCCAGGTGGAAAGAATTAAAAGAGGCTCTGGTACATTGTAAGCATCAGTCATTATTTGTATTACTCGTATTTAATATTCTCAGGCATCTGTCAGTTTTAGTCTCCCCTCTCCCCTTGCCCCCACACATCAATAATCCTCATTTCTTGTTCTGAATTAGTTTCCGCACTGTACCACTTTAGATTTAGTCCCATTGTCTCCTGTGTGATTGATGGCTCTGTGTGACCCCAGGGCTCTATAAATTAGTATGTAAATATTTTCTTAGGGAATTCAGAAAAGTAGCTACCTAATTAGATAATTTTCATACTGATGAGATTGAAAGGAACTTGATCTTGCTCTCTCCATACATAGCATTACTATAGTTGACCTGGTAGATATATGTGAGACTCTGTTTTGATGCCCCCTTAAAGTCTGAAAGTTTGCAAAATTAATATTATCTTGTAATGGTAAATGTTTAATTTTTGTCTGGTGCTAAGCATACCCTAGGCCATTTAAGCCTAAATAACTAGTATCTGCAGAATTTTTCTCCTACTATGCTCATGCCCGTCACATGTTTTGATGCATGGTATTGTTAATTGAAGAGCTGCTTCCATTCCCATGGGATCTTACTCATCCTTTATAATTTAGCTTTTTCATGAGTCACTTCTTAATCAGTGATTTATCATGTTTATATATTTATATGGATTATATGTTGGTTTATCCCTTCTCTGATCATTTACTTGCTGTTAGTTAGCAAATATTCTGTTGGCATTCTCAAATAGTTTTACGTGAGTGGAACTGTCCAGTTCCCAAGTTTTGGAGGGGGGAGAGTCAAAGACAAAACCCATTTTCCCCCATCTCAAGAAGACCACCAAAAAAGCACAATTTGCAGTAAGTTATAGTTATTCTAAAATTCACTTACGTGTCAAGTCTCTGATGTCAGAAACAAAGCCTGGTCTTGAAACACCCACAACATTTGTGTAACACGATGCCATCAGTTGGCTTAGAACCAAGAATTCATATGGTTCTATTGCTCAAGGCTAGTATTTCTCAGAGTCCTGGTTCTTGATCACTGAGTTCTTAAAACTGGGTAGTCCAGGGTGAAAATCTTGAAATACAGCAAAGCAATCTTTAATTAGTAAAGAAGGAGCATTCAAAAACAAGTGAAGTGGAATTGACTATTATCTGGCATCAAAAAGAGTGAGAAAATTACCCACTGACCCAGATAATATATCTTTCTGGAGTTACTGATTGCTTAAAAATCTGTATCACAGAAACCCTCAAAATTAACTTTTTCTTCTTAATTAGATAATATTTTAAAATAGACTGTATTATATATCTCTATGTCTTTGCCATGACGAGTAAATGATAGGCACCAGGGGAAATCACTAATATTAGCTTTCCTTCCTCTGACTCAGCAAAACAACACAATAGCCCCATGTCGTGTCTGCTTTGAGTTCAAAGACCAGGATCTCTGAGTGATGTCACTATGGCTCATCCTGTTTCAGAGACCTCAGAACCAGAAGGATGGGCTGCCTGACCATCCACTGCAGTACACACATGTGTGTGTACACATACACAACCAGAATATTCAATAGTGGAACAGATAAGTGATAATACTCAACAAATACAATGTGATCAATAAAATTTCCAGTATAACTGGATATTTAATATTCGATTCCTTTCGTGACTTCCATATGGGAGCACTCATATCCCTTTCTATAGATTTAATTGTGAATAACTTGAGCCTAAAAGGCTTCCTTGGGAGAACCTCTGTTCCCTAAGCCATTGTTTCTCCAGCCACCTGAAATCCTTCCCTGAATTCCATGTCACTCATTTATGAACTTAGCTAAGGTTGCACGGGTAAAAATCTTGATTTTGTCCTTGCCTGAGGCTGTCACTCAAAGAGCCCTCAGTTTTACCTTATACTGGTTTCATGAGAGTCAATGGCACCTGCACATCCCTGAATTTCTGAACTGTCAAAATGCCCTTTTATTCCTTTTTGAAAACAGGACAATCTTTGTTTATTTCCTGAGATCACCTCTTTGTTGTATTACCTTAAAAATTTTTTTTCAATAGAAACGAATTCACATTATAAGCAGTCTCCTTTTCTACTTTTTTTTTTTTAATCTAAATAAACTCATTAGGGATGTTATCTACCTTTTACTTTATCTTGGGCAATAGTTTTTTCAAAATGATTTCCCACAGTGTAACATAAATAACCATTTTTATAGCTTCACATAATACTTTTTGTCACTGCTGAAGCCCCATTTCCAAGACAAGGGCCCCATGGCGTAGATTCGTTGTTGCTGCACCATCCCATTTCTGCTGTTGATTTCTGGATTTCTCGGCAGAGTAGGTGGGTTAGGCTGTAGGTGATAAGCCTGTTGCACACAGCTGCTGGAAGGGTCACCTGGCCCTGGGGATGTGCTATGGCCCGTCCTCTTTTAGGTTTAGGTTGCTGCAGCCTTGGACCTTAGCAGAAGTAGGATTGGGGGTCCGACATTCCTCACCAGAAGCCAGTCTGTCTGGGGCCCTTTTGGGTTCCTGTAAGGCTGTAGATTTGTGGCCTGGAGGCCGCAGTCCAATCCTCCATTCTGGCATCGGAAGTCCCTCCACTGCACCTGGCAGAGCCTCTGGGTGAGGGGCTGTGTCACTCAGTGACTCTGAAGGAGCCAAACTCCTTATGGAGGAATCTGAGACGAGGGGCCTCTGGCACCTGGAGCAGGACATGTTTCTTATACCATGACTTTCTTGCCAAGCCCAGAAAGCTTCCATGATCCCTCCCTTCCCTAGGAATCTGGGAAGAGTGGTCGTGGCTTCAGAGGTTTTTTCCTGATTGGCCAGTCTCTGAGCCAATCAGGATGCTCAGCATCTCAGCCCATGCTCTTCTTTCCCCGCCTCTTTATTAGGACCCGAACGTACTACCCTGACACACCCAAAGTCACATAACCCACACCTTGAGTTCCAGCTGCAACTTGAATAAAGGCCTTTATTTTTTTTTCAGACTTTTTTTAAAAATATATTTTTATTAACATATAGTGTATTATTTATTTCAGGGGTGCAGGTCTGTGATTCATTAGTCTTACACCACCACAGCACTCACAACAACACATACCCTCCCCAGTGTCCATCACCCAGCCACCCCATCCCCCCACCCCCTCCCCTCCAGCAACCCTCAGTTTGTTTCTGAAGGCTTTATTTCTATGGGAAAAATTTTTAAACTGAGATAAAATTAACACATAAAATTGTTTTAGTTTTAGGTATACAGTATAATGATTTGATATTATGAAATTATCACCACAGTAAATTTAGTTAATATCCATCACCATACATAGTTGGAAATGTTTTTCTTGTAATGAGAACTCTGAAGATCTACTCTCTAAGCACTACTCATTATAGTCACTGTGCTATACATCTCCAGGATTCATTTATTTTGCTACTGGAAGTTTGTACTTTTTGACCACGCTCACACATCCCTGCTCTTTCTTGCCAACCACCAATATGTTTTCAGCACTTTGTATTTATGAGTTTGGATTTTGTCGCTGATATTGTTTGTTGTTTGTTCATTCCTAAAATCTACACGTAAGGGAAACTATGCAGTTTTTGTCTCCCTCTGTCTTATTTCACTTAGCATAATGCTCTTAAGGTCTATTCATGTTGTCACAAATGGCAAGATTTCCTTCTTTTTTATAAGTTCCAACAATATTATTTACAATAAAAACACATTTATTTATTTTTTTTAAAGATTTTACTCATTTATTTGACAGACAGAGATCACAAGTAGGCAGAGAGGCAGGCAGAGAGAGAGGGAGGAAGCAGGCTCCCCACTGAGCAGAAAGCCCGATGCAGGGCTCGATCCCAGGACCCTGAGACCATGACCTGAGCCAAAGGCAGAGGCTTTAATCCACGGAACCACCCAGGTACCCCACAAAAAATACATTTATTTTTCATGCGCCTCTGGTTGGCTGAGACTCTGACATTTTCTTCACTCCAAGACATTAACAGTGATCCATTTCACCAACTCAGGAGTCATTGGCTCAAATAAGTAGAATGGCAATGTGTGAGTTCAACACAGTAGGGAGACCTGACCTTCTAGAGAGAGGAGTAGTGGGACAGGGGAGCATTAACAATGGTAGACCAGGGGCGCCTGGGTGGCTCAGTGGGTTAAGCCACTGCCTTTGACTCAGGTCATGATCCCAGGGTCCTAGGATCGAGCCCCGAGTCGGGCTCTCTGCTCTGGTGGTAGCCTGTTTCCTCCCCTCTCTCTGCCTGCCTCTCTGCCTACTTGTGATCTCTGTCTGTCAGATAAATAAATAAAATCTTAAAAACAACAACAACAACAACAACAACAACAAAAAACAATGGTAGACCATGTAACAAATTACCACACCTATCACATCTAACAGAACCAGATCCATTGAATGGCTCAGGATTCACTCACCATATCTCAAAGATCACATCTTTGAGGGACACCTTAAGATACGAAAAATATCTTGAGATGTGATCAGGAATATCTTCATAGAAATGCCAGACACACTTCTGCTACAAAAGCCTTTTAAAAGCCCGCATGTTTTCTATGGCTCCTGGTGGCTCTCATAATAAAATTTCCTAGTAGATGCGTGTGAGTTACAACCCTGCTCTCTGTATCAGGCTCTGCCATTTCTATCATGATGATTTCTATTCTATTAGACATGCCACGAAGGAGCCTGCCTTTCCCATGGCAATAGCAGCCTCTGCGAGTTACACGCGACAGAGTTCATAGCCACGGAAGCAAGAAACCCTACCAACATTTTGCCTTTGCATAAAAGGACATTTTGATATATCATCTTAATATTGGTCAGTCCCCCACAAATCAGCACTTCTTCCTTCTGAAATTCCTTTTATAAAGCCCATGGCATGCCCTTAATTTCCCTCTCCCATTACAATGCACAACACATCACAAATCAGAACCTTTTAGAAATTTGTATGAAATGAGGATAACATATATGATTTCTCTCACTTAGAAAATGAAATGTCAGGCTTTCTTTTTTTCCCCTTTTTTCTTTTATCTTCACAAGGAATACACTGATGGACTGGCATGAGTCAGCACTTTCCAAGGCCTCATTGTGCCTGGCATCTCGCTAGTTCTTCAGAAGCTCTCGGAATGTTAATATTTAGAGGATCCAATTAAACAAATTTACAGCTACTGTACCAAACTCATTTGTGTGTTAGACTTCTAAATATTAATTTAACCAACAGGATTCTCGATCTTTGCTTTTCAGGGAGTGATTAGCTCTTGCTCTTTTCAACCTTGTACTTCAACTTTTCTCCCATTAAATTATAGCTGATTTTCTGTGTCACAAAATCTGATGCTTTTAATCTTCAGTCCTTTTATTTCCCACTACATTCTGGTCTCCACCATGATTTGCCGAAGACACCTTCATATAACTAAAGAGAGGAAGGTCACTTGATTTTAGAAAGCAGACATTAATAAGCCAGGGCAGTTCCTGAAGTTCTGGAAGAAAGTGGGATTCACAGGGCATGATTCCTTTCAAAAGATAAAATTTCAAGATTAAATTTTAAATTCCTAAATTTAGAGTAAGATGGAAATTGTTTAGCTGTACTTATTTCTTCATCCCCAAACATAATAGATGGAAGAAGAGATGGGTATGATTTGGAAGAAGAAACCTACCTGGGGAGATTTCAGACATAACAGAGCAAAGTGCTTGCCAGAGACATGGCTCTTCTCCACACAGAAACGCAACCTTGTTAAGTGATTTTCATCATCAATGGAATCAAGTGTGGAGGTAAAACTGCAAAACCATCCATACCTGCCTGACCAAAATGTCCCTGTTCTCAGCATCTCATGTATGCAATAAACTATATTTAACATGCTCTGAAACATAGTGATACATGGAAAAACAAATGAACTTGTGTCAAAATCCTGAACCTGCAGCCTGTACTCATGTATTTTAATAACTACTTCCCAGTGGAATTTATCAACTCCCAAGTTTATTTTTGAGCATACAAGCATAGTAGTATTAGAATGCAAAAATGATTTCTCACATGTATTTAAAGTTTTTGCCTCTAATACAGACACAGTAACAGCCCAATGATAACTGCAAATTACCATGTGATTGATGTTTAATGTCATTGTGCTTTGTCAAAGTTCAGGATAAACCCTACAGATCATTAAAACTCATGATCTTTCATCCATAATTAGGAAAACATTTAACTATTGAAACTATCTTTACAGTATTCAGGTACTAGAAAATGAACAATGTTGCTCTGTTAAAACATTTTAAAAGATAAAATTGCAACTTTAAAGGTGCATTGGAATGTTTGAGTTACGTGCTCTGTCAGTTAGGATAGATGAGGGTATGAAGCAGCCCTCACAAACCCAATTCTCAGTGTCTTAACACAACAAGGAGTTATTTATCACTCATGATACATGTTCATCATGGGTTGGCTAGGGATCTCTCTTTACAGTTTGCCCTTAATGGAGGACCCAGGCATATGGAAAAACCACTATTTGAAATTTGACTGGTCCTTAGAAGAAAGAAAAAGATGAATTTTGATGGTTTCACATCAGCAATTAAATGGTCTGGCATGACACATTGGCCAGATTCAGGCACATGGGTTCATCACACATAAGAAAGCCAGGAGCATAATGGAGAAAAATTCTCAGGAAATGCTCCTGTGGTTACAAGTAGTAGAAAATTGCTGTTTATGTTAACCCCCTGATTAAATGCAGCAATGAAAAGCACTCAGGTGCCTGTTTGGCTAGTCTGTTTAGCATCCTACTCCAATTTTGACTCAGGTCATGATCTCAAGGTCATGATATTGAGCCCTGCATCAGGCTCCATGCCCAGCAGGGAGTCTGGTTCTCTCTGTCTCCCTCTGGCTCTTCCTTTGCTCATGTGCTCTGTCTTTCAAAAATAAATAAATAGGGGTGCCTGGGTGGCTCAGTGGGTTAAGCCTCTGCCTTTGGCTCAGGTCATGATCTCAGGGTCCTGGGATAGAGCCCCTCATAGGGCTCTCTGCTCAGCAGGGAGCCTGCTTCCACCCTCTCTCTCTGCCCGCCTCTCTGCCTACTTGTGATCTATCTCTCTCTCTATCAAATGAATGAATAAAATCTTTAAAATAAATAAATAAATAAATAAATAGTTTTTAAAAAAAAATAATGAAAAACATTATACAATTTGGAAAGCTATCCTCACCTCTCCATGTCACCCTGCATAACCTTCTCTCTCCAATGGTTAAGTCACACCTGGTAATGGGAGAAACTTGAGACAGCATATCAGTTTTTCCAAATGTTTAGCACAATGGGTCTTTATGACTAATTCTAAGTTGAGCTTGAGACATTCCCAAATATTCAGAAGACCTTAACAGAGATTAGAGAACTCTAATGAAATGAGCTCTTCTAAGGTGAGACACCAAAATTAAATCCCTAAAATAATTTTACAAATTAATATCTTACAGGGGGAAACTGGGAACCCCCTTTGTGCAATCACCTTGTTCTACTGAAGAATCCTGTAGCCATCCAGTGTATCTGCCTTGGAGATCCTTGGAAGTCAGGTGGCCTTTCAGTTTTCCTGTCACTGCCTCATTGGAGCTCAGAACTGCTCTCTGGTTTACTGTTTTCCTCGATTTATTGAAGTTACTCTTTTCTCCCCCTTCCTCTCTCCTCTGGCATCCAAAAGTTCAAATGTGGGTTAACATAGAAATATGTGGAGTTTGATGACACATACAATATTTCAGTATTTAGAAAATAGTAAGTATCATGGCATAAAATTGAACATGAACAATGTCACTCAGAAATATATGATGAGCTTATAAACATGAGATACTTACATAAACTGAAGCATGAGTGGGGGGAAAATGAATATCAGAGCATGCTCAAGTCAAAATAGATACTTTTATTTAAAAAGGCTTTAAAATTCATTGTTGATGACTGTTATTTATTTGAAGCATGGAAACATATCACAGAAATTTGAGCTTGAGCCATACTCAAGCTAAATGTATCCTTTGATCTGTTTTTGGTTCTTTTGAATGAATCAATTAGTGTATTTCCAAGCTCATTCTGAGATACTATGCAAAAAACAGGATCTGTAAATTTAGATGGCTGGAGGAACAATGATTTGTGTATTTTATTTTCTACACCCTTTTATGTATAAAATCAGCTACATATTAGTGGTAAGTCATCTTTAAGTTAGCCCCCCCCCCTTTTTTTAATGTTCGGGACTTCATTAAGAAATAATCAGGGAAAGAATAAACATTTTCCACCCGCAATGAGAATTCCATAAAAGTAATAAAATATCTGCAAACTAAATTTCTCCACACCTTCTGAGGACTTACAATAAAAATTTTAAAAATTAGTATATTTTTTCAACTCTTTAAAAAGTTTCATGTTATTTTCTAACTGGAGGAGACCACCACTTCTGCTGGACATTAGGAGCTAGCTCTGAAGGAGGTATTATGCTGAGTGGACAGGCTTGACAGAGGCAATTCTTTTTGCCTAAAGCTGCAAAATAACTCACAAATTAATGGACTACCGAGAAGTAAGAATAAAATGAAGTTCAAGATCAATATGCCAGGTAAGAGAAGGCAAAAAGTTCACCAAAAAATGGGGAGGGATCAGAAGTTGTTGTCTACCAAAGGAACAGGAACCAGGAAAGCAGAAAGTCGGGATGATGAGAAATGCAAGCAAAAAGTAGAGGAAGTTACCCCTCTGATGGTTTAAATGAGCTCACAGGAATGGGACACAGTGCTGGAGGGTTGGAAGGGTGAATCCAACCAGGATTGTATAGTGTAAGCCTCTTCACATCAGAAGAGAGTTCTTCCCCTCTGTTCACTGGGAATTGGCACCTCCATATCTAGAGAACCAAGGACATTGATATTTTTAGTCTTAAGTGATGTACGTACGCGTGTGCTTGCCCTTCAACATAGCCACCTCCACTGTAGGAGCTGTGTCCCGCTGACACAGCTCTATGCTTGGGTTTCCACCAACTCTACCTTGGTTTGTGGATTCCAGTGCACTTCTGTGAGGATACACAGGACACAGCAATTCTATATTCAGCTGTGGAGAATAGTGATGCTAGCTTTTCTTTACACTCCAGCACAAAAAGATGCTTTATTTAGTAATGTGGCAGCTTGCATAGGGCAGAGAGAAAGGCTAAAGCCTCCTGAATTGGGGTTAAAAAAGTGAGAATTTTTTTCCTCTCACAACTAAGTTTTATTAATTCTCTGACAGGACTACTTACTCCCTATGCATATTATGTTACATTATTTCACACTAAAATTACTGCAACATTATCAATTCAAGCAGGATTGAGAATATGAAATATTAATAAGGTTACCACTCATCTAATTTTCAAAGGAATGGCCTATATATAGAGCAGGAACATAGTCCCAGAATAGCTTTGGGCTTCTAGGCAGTGGAGAAGGACTCACACAGCAATGATATAATGGCTAGGATTATAAAATAAAGTGATTGCATAGAATTCTAATGGGAGGTAAAAAAGATTTTTTTTCTTTTTGCTTCTAAAATATATATGTTCAGAACAAATCAGAAATCAGGAAAGAGAAGGTGATACATATGGTGCCATTGATTCCCAAGGCCAGTGTGTATACTAGAATGTGGATTAGTTGTGTTGTCATAGGACGTTGACTCAAGTTCTGATTCTGCCATGTGATAATGTATTATCTTCATAATAAAATTGGGCTTCAGTTTTTTTCATCAATGAAGTGGAATTAGAATACAAATGTTCACTTCACAAGGATGTGGCCATGAATAAGTAAGATTAAATGTATGATAAGCAGTTTGGAAACTTGAAGGATGTATAAATTCTGTTATTATTCATAGAGGTACCATTGTATTTGTCATATAAACTTTGATTTTTCAAAAGTTTTTAAAATTTATTTTAGAGAGAGATGGTGTGTGTGAACAGGGTGAGGGGCAGAGGGAGAGGTAGAGAGAGAATCTCAACCAGTCTCCATGCTGAGTGTAGAGTGCAATGTAGGGCTTGAGCTCAACGACCCTGAGATCATCACCTGAGCTGAAATCAAGAGCCCATCGCTCAACTGACTGAGACACCTGAAGTCTCAACTGACTGAGACACACTTCAGGTGCCCCTGAAGTTTGATATTCTTAAGAGGTTAATGCCACTATTCATTCAAACACTTATTCAGCAAATATTTTTTGAGTACCTACCACATCCATAGTATCACATTCTTAACTCATATTTTGATGTTATAGAATAGGACTTTAGTAATGTATATGAAATGTAATTATTTTTAAATATAAATAGCACAGGTTCTGAAATCTGACAGACCTGGGTTCAAATTCTGAATGTGTTCCATATAATCTGTGGAGAGCCTAGGTAAGTTGTCCATACATAAGATATCTCATTTTCATCACATGTAAAAAGATAGTACTAAAAGTACCCACTTAATCTGACCATAATGAGTATTAAATGAAAGATCATATAAAGTTCTTAAAAGTGTTTAACACATAAACATTATTCAGTTAATTCTTTTTTTTTTTTTTAAGATTTTATTTATTTATTTGACACCGAGAGAGGGAACACAAGCAGCGGGAGTGGAAAAGGGAGAAGCAGGCTTCCTGCTGAGCAGGGAGCCCGATGCGGGATTCAATCCCAGGACCCTGGGATCAGGACCTGAGCCAAAGACAGATGCTTAATGATTGAGTCACCCAGGCACCCCTATTCAATAAATTCTTATTATGATTTTTTTAAAAATAATAATTATTGCTCGGTTGTGTTTTCAAACACAAACTGTATCTACGAGGTATTTATAGAGACATGGTTCCTGACTTAACAATGATTCCACCTGTGATTATTTATTTATTTATTTTTGTACTTTATGATGGTTTGAAACCAATATGCACTCAGTAGAGACCATACTTCAAATTCTGAATTCTGCTCTTTTTCTGGGCCATTGGTACCCGACACCATATCTTGTGATAGCACAACTCTCAGTCAGCCCTGAGAACGTGAGAGTGATCAGTGATACACTTATAACTGTTCTGGACCCACCCACTCGCTCTGTTCCTGCACTTTCAGTACAGTTTTCAATAAGTTACATGAAGTATTCAACATTTTATTACAAAAAGGTCTTTGTGTTTCATGATTTTGCCCAACTGCTGGATAGTGTAAGTGCTCTGAGAACACTTAAGGTGGGCTAGGCCAAACTATGATGTTCAGTAAATCAAGTATATTGAACGCATTTTTTTTTTATTTTTATTTTTATTTTTTTTTATTTCCAGCATAACAGTATTCATTATTTTTGCACCACACCCCGTGCTCCATGCAATCCGTGCCCTCTATAATACCCACCACCTGGTACCCCAACCTCCCACCCCCTGTCCCTTCAAAGCCCTCAGATTGTTTTTCAGAGTCCATAGTCTCTCATGGTTCACCTCCCCTTCCAATTTCCCCCAACTCCCTTCTCCACTCTAAGTCCCCATGTCCTCCATGCTATTTGTTATGCTCCACAAATAAGTGAAACCATATGATAATTGACTCTCTCTGCTTGACTTATTTCACTCAGCATAATCTCTTCCAGTCCCGTCCATGATTTTGGATCTCTTCTAATTTGGTTAAAGCATTTTTTCCTGGGGTTGTTGAACGCATTTTTGACTTATGATATTTTCAGCTTATGATAACCCCATCACAAGATGAAGAAGATCCGTATTTGAAGTGTGTTGTGAGTCTATATAAGTTGCAGTATACTAGAAGTTAATTTTAACTTCACTATACTTAATATAGTTTTTCTGAGAAATTTAAGATTACATTTTGTCCATTTCATCATAAATTGTACTTACAGTGTGGTTTTTCTCTAGAGACACTCCAACATTACTTACATTTTACCTTACATGCAGTCATTCTGTGAGAAAAATAATAAAGGAAATAATGACAGTTCTCATTTTTATATTTCTTTTATTCTACTTCCTTAAAATTAATCATTACTCATATGTTTCATTTTTCTCCTAACAGCATTTCCCATCCTGTCTTGACCTCACTGGGATGTTGACATAAAGCAAGACATAGCTGAGTCTTCACTTCCCTGCATTAAGCACATAGACTGTTCTACAGCCTCATCAGGAAAAAGTCTCACATTTGAATAATAGAAAGAACATAGGCTTTGAGGTCTGGCGAATCTTCAGTTAGATTATTTCTACAGTTGTGACCCTAAGCTATTAATGTAATGTTTGGATGAACAGGTGTGAGAAGTTCAAAATATGACCACTGCCCTAATGTCTGATGTTGCTGATGATAACCCATAGGTGAGGAGGACATCGAGCTCCCACATAGCTGACACAGAAGCCTTTTCATCATTGTGTCCAGGAGGATCCTGTCTTGACCACTCCTTTGGGAGGTAACTGAGTCCACATGGAGAAGACTGAACAGGAATTTGAATATGACTTGCAATGAATGGTTTGTAAGTTATGTGATGACTAATTAGGACACCACTGGGGTCCGGACTCCCCATATAGAGAATGATGCTTCCATTGTTGGTGAAATCAGTTTTCAATCACTTAAAGAGAGTAATAAGTCACGTATTTGCATAGGCAGCTGACTTCCTTTAAATATATTTGATTAATATTAAGGCAGGTTTACATTCCTGAATGCATTTTATTTAAATAAGGGAGAAGAGAAGGTTATAAAAATTCTAGGTGCTGATATAAAACCTGATTCACATTTAGGAATTTGTCATAGATAATCCACATATATAAGATTTAAAGGGACAATTGACTATTTTAATAATTCTGTGATAGTTCATTACTCATACAACCACTAAGAATTGAGGTCAACATACTTGAATCTCTCAGAAGATAAAAAATAATAAAAAACTCAACTGTCACTTAAAAATCATGATTATTTTCAATGCAAATATGTTACACATTTCTAACCTTTTTTTAAAGAAGAATGCTATGTAGAACTTTAATATTTTTAGTGATTACCCATCAATGTTTCAAACACAGTTATTTATCTCTGTGTAGTACATTTCCATGCTTTTTGTTTTGTTTTGTTTTTAATGCTTTTATTTTTGAGGATCTGTTATTTCTTCTGCCATTGTGGCTGCTCCACCTTTAGGAGAGGTCCTTTCTAATATGTTGAAAAACATTACAAAAATTTTGTAAAAATTTAATGTGATTTAACTTAAAAAGACTCAATAAGGTACTTAATGAAGATATGAGAAGTAATATGCTTCATTTTAAGCACAGATATTTCAAAAACCTAGTTAGGAGAACAGATATATATATATATATATATATATATATATATATACATATATATAGATATATACATCTCTCTCTCTCTCTCTCTCTCTCTCTCTCTCTCTATATATATATATATATATATATATATATTCCTATATCTTTTCTTCAAGTATTTGGGTTCTCTGAAGATTATATGCACTTTTACTGAACTCAGCAATTTTATATATAAAGTTCTGTCATATCTTTTATTTTATCCTCGGAGATGTGCCATTATGATCTAAAAACAATTAATACAATTTTAAAAGCAAGAATCAGAATTAGAGAACAGAGAGATTAAACAACTTAATGAAGTTTATTGTTAACTATTACAAAGCCTGAACTGACACTTTGAAGGCCATTTTAGTCCTTATAAGTAGAGTTCCCCAAATTAGTCTGTACTTAATTTTATGTTTCTCCCATATTCTTTACGGATTTTTATAGATTCTTTGCTATAGCACCTACGGTTGGGTAGATCCCGTGAATCCGGCCTTCGTTTTCTGAACTGGATCAAAACATCTTCCCTAATTCTTTGATCTATTAACCCCCACTGCAGTCCTCTTTTTACTTAATTTTTAATTCTCTCATATATTTCTTATACTCTCATATGTTTCTTAGACTCTCATTATATCCAAAGGCCTAATGCTTTGGCGGGATGGAAGAGAGTCTAACTTTTCCAATGATTATGCTAGTGCTATGTCACTTCCCTAGGCAAATGTCTGCAGCTGTTTTGTATGTAATAGTAAAGGTCAAATAAATATAATAAAGTGAATCAAAAATGAAAACCTGGTCAGATCCTTGGGAAATAGGCAAAGTTCAAAGTGAGTTTAGATTCCATCAATGCTTAAGCAGGGAATGGAAGCAGCATGATACAGACCTCCAGGAGTTACTTCCTTGCTGACCCATCACTTTTGGTGTACTCCACCCTTTGGGTTCATGTTGTTGAGGCAAAATTGTATAAAGCCTTGCAAAATCCTAAGCAGAGATTTGAAAAATATTCCCTCTTTCTGGCTTGCCACTGCTATCTCAAATAATTTTTAAATAGGCAGAGATTCCAAGGCAAGTCCTGGGTTGGGCATAGGGCAAACTAGAATCCTAAAATAGTAAAACCAAAACCAAACTCAATGAAGTAGGCAAAGTGTAATGTGTGGCTTTCATTTTTGTACATTGTCTTCTTTGGTGGTGGAAGATATATTTGCTAACTCATGCTTGTCTTGGCTTGGATTGTATAAACCACATTAGAAAAATAAGTTTCTCATTAAATACATAAACATCCCTCCCACACAGGCATGTACACACGAGTATGTGTGTGGGGGTGCCTGGGTGGCTCAGTGGGTTAAGCCTCTGCCTTCGGCTCAGTCATGATCCCGGGGTCCTGAGATTGAAACCCCGCATCGGGCTCTCTACTCAGCAAGGAGCCTGCTTCCCTTCATCTCTCTCTGCCTGCCTCTCGGCCTACTTGTGATCTCTCTCTGTCAAATAAATAAATAAAATTAAAAAAAAAGAAGAAGAAGAGTATGTGTGTGTACACACACTGATAAAAACAGAAATACTTTTTTTCAGATTTTTACCTCTCATAGGCATGTTTATGTAAACAGTCAAGGGGAAAATGTGAGTTTAATTGAGTTCTTCAGAAAAGTTGTAGTTTAGTTTTGCTTGCTGAAGGTCTTACGTGAAGGTCTCACAGTACTGCTCCAAACTGCAGGATATGTTTGCCCTGTTACTTCTCTAAACCACGGCCCAACCCCAATTTCCCAGAAAAGTCTTTTTTTTTTTTTTACAAGAGGATCCAATTTATGCAGAGCCAAGTAGGAAACAGGACCCTTGTCATCGCCCTCTTACCAGTATATTAAAAAACAATCTGTAAAACTAATCTGCCCTCAAATTATGCTGACAGTCTAGAGGCTTACAACAACCTGTCAGTTAAACAGCTTCCTCTTCTCTTTCCTGGGGAAGCTCTGAAAGAAGAGAAGGGATCCTACCTAGTCACTACCTGAGATATTTTTGTACCTACGATTTTACGCATCCTTCATAAAATACGGAAGTTACCATGACACTTAAAATAGATGAAATATATAAATTTAAAAAATCAATTTGAAAATATTGAAACATCAAAGGCTAAAAGTAACAAAAGATATAGCTGGAATCCATATTTAGACACTCATATTACTATCCTGTGTGATAACACTGAAAATTTTATTTCGTTTTATTTTTTGATACTGAAAATTTTAATGCTTGGTAAAGTGAAGAAGAGATATTAGAAGAGAAAACTTAAGTCAGAATAGAATAGAATATAAAAATTGACACTAGTATGTATAGTTTCTAATCTCCATCTAAAGTAGTCTTCCTTAAAGCTTTTTTTTGCTTTTTTTTAAAATAAAACCTACATAAGCAACCTGGAGCTAATGAAGTTAATATTACATATTAGTCTAAAAATATAGGTCTGAATTTATTTGTTTGTTTGTTTTTCCTTTTACAAAGGATGATTGTCTAGCTAACATTTTAGAGAGAAAGAAAAGTGAATGGTTAATTTTATCAAGTGGATATATTTTGCAAAGAAAGAGAATCTGTTTTGAATTCGAATTTCCCGAAGTCATAATATTTAATAGTGGTAAATGGTGACTGTATGTTTAGACTCCAGATGGCTATCTCCACAGTGGGGTGTATACTCGCAGAAGTACATGCAAACTGTTCCTTTGGGGTATGGGAAGCAAGTGCTAGAAATTCCATTTCGATTTCTTTTCTGAACACAAGGGAAGCTTCATCTAATTTAATTAATACACTGACCTTGATGATCCTAACTGAAACTTTCTGTCAGAGAGTCACTTATCACCTCCATGCTCAAGTTTCTCAGAGGGAGGAAGGGGCTCGGAGGAGCACGGAAGGTGCTGGTGGCACCCAGTTGCTCAGCCACTCCCCTCCAGCACCGGGTGGTAGCATACTACAGGTTATCTATGCCAGTTTCTAGTACTTCCTAATTCTACCAACCTAAATCATGGTATCTTTACAACACTGTGAAAAGATAAGGTGTGATTATTACATAAGGCAATTATTTCAGGTTTAGGGGCAGCCAATAGTATCTGCAGGGGAAGAAAGTATTTTCCTCACCCATCTAAGGTCCCTGGCTGGGTCTAAAACGTCAACTGACAAAGACAGAGTAACAGGAGGAAGGCATATACATTCTATCCAACGGTCACATGTTACATGGAAACTTCACAAGAGAAGGAAGACTCAAAGGCATGACCAGAGCAAACCTTTTACCTTTTAAACAAAGAAACAATATTTGCAAAGAGTTGGTGAGACAAAGAATTTGGGCTCGGCGAGGAGTGGTAAATGGTGAAATAAGTAGGAAGATAAGAGTTAGTTTAATAAGGTTGGATTGTGCCGAGTTCTTGGCCCCCTTGCTCCATTTCTGGTGATAACAATGTTTTCTCTCCTCCTGGCATAGGCAGGGGACCTTTCAGATGGAAGTTTTGTGACCTCTTTGAGGAATGAAGGACAGAGAAGTTGGGGGGTGCTCAGAGTGACTTTACTGTTTCTGCTGGGTTTGGGGGTTTTGTTTTGTTTTTTAAATTCCAACAGCTTGATACTTAATGTATGCCAATGTGCCGTATTTTGGGGTAGCATGTCCTGAATCCCATTATATTGTACCTAGAAGATATTTAGAGAAAAATTAATTTGTCTATTTAAGGTAAAAGCAATGTTTTAAAATGACAAAAAAGTAAGTTGTTTCCAAAACTATCCATGCTGTGAAGAGACCCTTTTGAAAACAGTTGTTTGGAGAAGTTTGCCTCCTTAGGTTATTAATTTCCAAAATTTACCAAAGATGTCATTATTTATGAGTCAGTATGAAACCACTGAAAAGCAGATTTTTAAAGTGAGGAGTTTCAGAAAGGTTTAAATCCATTTGATCAAAATATAACCATTTACCCTGTTCCAGGTTGTTTGAACAAATAGTCAATGGACATTAGGGAAGATAGAAATTGACAAGCTGAATTCCAAGAAAATCCTTTCCATGATTGCTTACATAGATGAAATTTTAAAATAAATTCTATGATTCGATAAGTGTCACTAGTGATTTCTTTTTGTATTTGGATCTTTATGTCAGTGCAAGGTTATCATTTTCAGCTATGAGAGCAATGAAAGCAAACTAAGTTAACTTACAACCAGAAATTTTGTTCAGTTGTGTCACAGTTTTATAGCAATATTTTCCAGAAAAAGGAAGAAGTAAATAATATTGCTAGCACTA
Organism: Mustela erminea; assembly: GCF_009829155.1. Classification (NCBI taxonomy): domain Eukaryota; kingdom Metazoa; phylum Chordata; class Mammalia; order Carnivora; family Mustelidae; genus Mustela; species Mustela erminea. The sequence goes on from NC_045626.1 coordinate 42,621,210, forward strand.
AAAGTCACTATTGTTAGGTATCGATTAATAGTGTTTTAAATATGAAAACAGGACAGAAACAAATAAAATATAATATAGAATATCTCTCAACTCACCTTTATCTCATATTTTAATATTTCTATTTTGACATGGTTTTTACATAATAGTAGAAGACACCAACAAATATAGCATATCTGATTTATTAACACACCTATGACTTCTAAATAAACATCTATGCATATGTTGTGGGTCCCAAACATTTTAACTATGGAATGCTGTTTTGTTTTTTTTTTAAGATTTTATTTGTAAATAATCTCCACACCCAACATGGCGCTCCAACTCACAAACCCCAGATCAAGAGTCACATACTCTATGGACTGAGCCAGCCAGGTGCCCCCTGGAATGTTGTGTTAAATGTTGCCTATCAATCATTTCAGAATTCAGATGTGCATAGAATTGAGAATTCCTTATATGACTAAAATAGAAAATATCATTCTCAAATATTAGAAAATAGTATTAAGTGACTACAAATAGATTTTTATGAGCTATATACCTGTAATACTTAAGAAAGAAATGCTAAATTCTGAGAGATTTTTTTTTTCTTGAAAAAAAAAAGTGTTCCTTTATTCATTCGTTCAACAGATATTTATAGTGTACCTACTGTCTGGAAGGCACTGTTCCAGGCTCTGAGGTTACATGAATGAATAAGATAGAGCTCCAGTGTTCGTAGAACTTGTGTTCTAGAGATAGGGGATCCAGATTCAAAAGTATGAATAAAAATGTGAAGTAAACACAAGGCTGATATTCTGCGGGGATGGGCTGGAATGGCTGTACAGACTGAAAATATTGAAATGTTTCTGTACAACACAGCAAGCCGTTCCTCAAGTGCATCCACCTTGCACTGGTTTCCCTTGACCTTCCTGGCAAATCTCCAGGTTTCCTTCCCATCTAGTCACAAAAAGAAAGAATGTCTGGCCCAGTAGGAGCCCGTCAAGCATCCGTTCTGATTGATGGTATCAGCATCCCTGTGCTATCCCTGATAGTTAAATATTTTGACTTTTACCTCCGGTAAAGCATTTACCCTAGGGTGATACTCCACAAAAAGAGAGCGGAATAAGGAGTAAAGAACCAAGCAGTGGAGGGATGCTTTGTGGCAAGGTGGTTAAAAAAGACTTTGGTTGAGGTAACATTTGGGCAAGGAGCTGAAGGGAGAGAAAGAATGAACCACAAATGTATGTGAGGGGACAGATCACAAACGCAAAGCTTAGACCTTTGAAGCTGAATGCTGGATTGTGTTCACATAAGGCTTTTCGTCAGAATTAGAAATTTTAAGAGCCACTCCATTTTATAAAAACAGTCAGAAATGTGAGTCCAAGTACTAAATGCATTACAAATGCTCCCAAGTTCCAGTCAAGACGAATCTAAATGATGTTTTCATACTAAACTTTCAAAATCAGTCCTGAGTGGGCCAAGTATTTTTTGTTTGTTTGTTTTTGTTTTTGTTTTTGTTTTTAGTTTCTAGAACCCGACTCAAATTCCGAAGACGGAAGCTCTCTTTTACAAGACTTGATGTTTTCCTACTGCATCACTTGCTTAGTTTCCTTCCTGGGAAAACACAGAACTGCTTAAAATGACCCAGTCGTGTGCACTTCATTCAATAAACACATATTGAGTACTTATAGTTAGGAGCTGGGAATACCAAAGGCTCCTGCTTTCCAGGAGTTAACAGTTTTTTCGGGAGACGGTCCTGTAAGGGGATAAAAATAGAGTAAAGTGGCAAATCCAAAATGTGCATGTAGAAGGCTGAGTGATGCAGACACCTCCTTGTATTTTTACATAATTAAAGAATTTTTGTCACTTTTCACTATTTTCAACATAACGTAAATCTGAGGATTAATACAACACACCAATCTCATATTTTATTATATTGAACACCAAATCAAATAATCCATAGAGTTTGAAATAGGTTTTGAAATCCCTTAACTTTGTAACCTTAATTCAATTTAATATGCTTTGTTCAACTTCAGAAGACACATATAATGAAATTTAAATGTGTATAGACTCCCCTCTAGCATGATAGTCTGAAACAAAGAAAATTGTTTAATAATCTGATTTTACCTGCATGGTTGTTGACACTATTCACAGGTTGACTCGTCTTCATTTTCTCCCTCTCTCGTCCTTCCTTCCTTCCATTCTTCCTTTCTTTCTTATCCCTCTGTCTTCCAACGTCATAGAATCCATTTGCCACCTACATTATAGGGTTTGATTTTGCCACATTCTACCACACCCATCATAGTCTTGAATATTTGCAAAGTCACCCATAGCTCTTTATTTTCATGCCAGTCCTCTTTCCCCCTCCAGTTGAGAAACGATTGTATATGTTTTACTATTTCCTTGGTACCTTTTGTACTTTTATCAAAGGCCTGTTGACTCCCAGAGTGTCAACCCTGGCTTACAAAAGAGAGCGAAAGCACAGTTCATCTGGGGTAAAGGAACCATTACTTCATAATATTCCACCATAATACTGTCCTTTCTGTTAGAAAATTCAATATTTTGGATGTCTTTGATGGGAGGGAAAAGAGAGGAAAAGAAATATAAGTTTTCTACTAGAAATAAATTTGAGCTGATGCTGTGAGGTTAGCACATTCTTTTACCTCTCTATCCACACTAATTCCAAGTCTCTTGTCTCAATAAATTTCCTCCAAAGCAGAATACCCTGAAACTGTAGTTATGTAAGTGTGGTCTGGGATCAGCAGCATCAGCAGCACCTGGTAACTGTTAAAAATGCAAACACTTCAGACCCACTAAATCAGACACTCTGGTGACGGGGCCAGAAATCTGAGTTTTAACAAAGACTTCCAGAGGATTAAAAGGCACACCAAAGTCTGAGAACCACTGAGCTAACGTGTAGTAAGTAAATAAGCATGTGTGTGTGATGTCTGCCATCCTGACAATTATTTATCTAATGTTAGGCCACCTCATCTTTAAAGCAATAGATACATTAAGTTATATTCCAGGTAGCAGAACTATTACTATCCCTTACAAACTTAATCCTGAATCCTTTAGGCTTATCACACAGGGTCATCAAAGTGAATCATACTTAAAGGGGCCTAATATTCTTAATTTTACATTTTTCACAAAACTAACTGTAATTTATTATGTTGCATAAGGGCCAGTGAATCAAACCTATATTGTAATTTATAATTTTAGAATTTAGTTAACAATTTTTAGTAATCTAAATTATTGGTATGATTCCATTGACTATAACATAAAATATATCACATAAATATATATATACATATACATATATATTTATTTATTCACTGGTTTCCAAGAAATTAAAAATTAAATCAAATGTTGACTGAAAAAAAAAGGAGAGTTTTAAAATAATTTTATATTTTAATCCTTTTTTTCTTTTTTTCCTTTCCAAGTTTTTATTTTTAGCCCAATAGTTAATATACAGTGTAATAGTAGCTTCAGGTGTACAGTTGAGTGATTCAACACTTATTGTCTTATAATCAGTTATTAAATAATCTTATAAATAATACATGAAATCAAATTTTTTGTAAAAAATAGAAAACACAGTATAAAGGCTGTATTATATATGTATATTTACTTGTGAATGTTTATATATATTTGTATATACTAATATAGAGTGACGTGTGTGTGTGTATGTATGTATGTGTGTGTGTGTATATATATATATATATATATATATATCTAGATATATATATATATATGCATTGAAAAAAATAAAGGACCAGAAACTTTGGACCAAGATAATTTTATTGTTTTGCCAATCAGAAGAAAGAAAAGCTATACGATACCGGTGAAAATTAAATGTTATACAAGACAGTGTTTGAAGAAGAAAAAAGTTATGGCATAATTTTAATATGGACTATAAGAGAGTCTTATTAAACAGCCTCCTCTCATTGACCCATTTATTTATCCATTTGGAAAGCAACTGTAAGATTGTTGACATGAAAGGTGTAATTCTTATTTCTCATGTCCTGTTCCAGGTGGATGCCCGCAGATACTCAGACACTCACAACTTCTCTGTCGGGAGGACCATAGAGAGATCCCGCAAGAGCTGAGGTTCTCCTTAAAGGGTTTGCATGATGGGCTTCTTCTGACCTCGTGACACCTCCTATGATGCATCAGAGCTTTTCTCTGGTACAGCAATGCTCTTCTCCCACCAAACCGACAACAGCTCTTTGAGGAAAACCCAATGCCACTGTACTCTATTCCTAGAACAGAGGCCAGGATGCATAGAAATTTAGGTGATGAAAGCTAGAGTCTGAAAGTAGTTTGAACAAACAGAAGAAATTACAGAGAAGGATTTTCTGTTCATCTCAATATTCATCTCAAATACTCCTTCCTTTCCTCAGACTCAGGTTAACTCTAAGGTTTTTCTATCTGAATAGGATAGCAACAGAGCGAGCAGTTGAAAAGATTATGCATGTATGATATTTAGGAGCAAAATATAAGGTGAGGTGTTATTTTTTCACTGGAGAAAGTACTAACAGAGGACTTATTAAAATTATTCTATAATATAAAAAAAGACAAGATACTTAAAAAGCAGAGAAAGAACATGGTCTCTAAAATATATTAAACAAGAAACGAAAGTAAAATTAGATGGAGTCTGGTTTTCGCTCTAAGGAAGTAGGTATACATGATATCCATGAAAAAGATTAAAATGCTTTGATAATAAATTTTTTAAATAATGGCTGAAAAAGTTCAAGAAAGAAATGGGAAAATATCTAAGCAGAACTTTATAAATTATATTAGAAAGAGCGCTGAAAGAATCAACCATGATAAAAAAAAAACCCAAATCTGTCATGTAGGAAATATGTTTAAGAAGCTTTTCCAAGATGTGGGAATAAAAGGTCACAAAAATGACAAACCTGAGAGCATGTGATAATGAAGTGATGCGAGAGATCCAACACCCAGATGGTCTATACGTCTGAAGAAAATACAGAACAAATGGAAACAAATTAATAGTCAAAAGAGAACAGGATAAAAATGCCCTGGGTATGTAAGTTAGCTGAGAATGCAAGTCAAGGGAGCACAAAATGTACCAGACAAAATCAGGCAAATAACAAGAATATAAGATCTGGCTGCTGATAAAAGCACTATCGGGGTTCCTTTAAGGATGATTTTGTCACAGGTAGGACTGTGCGGTATTGTGATAATAGATACCAACTGTTGGAGTGAATAAATTAATTGAATTAGAAACATCTTCATAACAAATTAAGTGCCAAAGATAGTTAACAAAACAGAATGTGCCACACAAAGCTCTTTTTGCAAATTATGTGTGCTCATAAGAGAAAGTTATACAATGCGATCTTGGTAATGACATTTTCCCATTTGTTTTTGTCTATGTTCATCAAATTTTTTAAGATTTATTTATTTATTTGTGTGTGAGAGAGAGGATAAGAGAGAGCAGGTGGAGGAGCAGAGAAAGAACATGGTCTCTAAAAATATATTAAATAAGAAACGAAAGTGAAATTAGATAGAATCTGGTTTTAGCTCTAAGGAAGTAGGTATCTGTGATGTCCATGAAAAAGATGGAGAGGGAGAGAATCTCAGGCAGTGTCCCCACTGAGTAGGGAGCCTGACAGGAGAATTGATCTCACAACCCATGAGATCACGACCTGAGCCAAAATCAAGAGTTGGACATGCTTAACCGACTAAGCCACCCAGGAGCCCTGATGTTTATTACATGTTTAATAAAATATACATTGCCTTTGTAATAAGAAAACAAGGGTATATCTTCAAATAAAGCGTCAGTCTGCATAGTATGCAAAATTACCTCATGGAGGGAAGAAATCTTTCAATCCAGTTGGGGTGATGAAGACTTGAAAGGAAGCAAAGTAAGTTAGAAATGTGTCTGAGTTGGAAACACAGCTTTGTAACTGTTACTGAGAGGAAAAACTCTTACATGGTTGTGGCCTTAATCTTTTAGACTCATGTCTGTGATTTTTTTTTCTTTTCAATTTGTTGTTGTTATGGTCTGTATCTCATTTAATAAAGGAAAAGTGAGGAGTATTAGTTAGATAAAAGAAAATCCAATTAAGTGTAATGACTTATTTACAGAAACCTTTCATTTGTCAAAAAAAATTACTTGGCCTATGAAATAATATGCTTCATGTATATGTAAATACAGATTAGTATTAACCAAACATGCACTATTCAACACAAACCAACAAAGGTAAATACCACTTATGAGATCTATTAAGGACTTGTTTTGAAAGTTTAATGAGATCTCTTCACATGATTTTTTACTAGGAGTAGAAATTTATATATTAAAAAAAAAAAAACCTACCAATACCATCCCTAAATACACAAACCATCTAATTGATATTTTTCTTAGTATTTGTCTTGTGATATTTTTCTTAGTATTTGTCTTTTAGATGCAAGGGACATTCCAGAGCTAACTTGGCAAGCTAACACAGCTCAGAAAACTTTAAAGGTGGGATGTAAAAAGAGATGTTTGCAGATTCAGAAGTGGCAGAGAAGACGAAAGATCACTACAGCCCACAGGTACATGATTTCAGAGTCTTTCTCTGAAAAGTTTGATCTGCACCATTGCAACTGGATAATGTCAATGTTGAGATAAATTCAGTGCCCATTTCAAGCCCACAAAACCAAGGAGAGATTCTAGGGAACAAAGGATCAAATAAAATTTCAGAATTTGAAGTCTTCCGATGTGATGAAGACGTAGAATAAAAAGCATAAGCTCCTCATTCGCATATTTCCTGAAGCAAATTCAGTTATTAAAGGTGACTGACACATTGGGCAGTACCTGAAAGAGCTGTTTAATTTGGAAATACAATGAAATTTTTAGCAGGGATCTGGGAGATTTAATTTTATTCCAGTATTAAACATTCATTTTTTACAATCAGGTGCTTTCTCATTGAGAGTCCAAGGCATTCATCTGAAAAAGTCCTCCTTCATTCATTCTGAGAGCCTATGAAAGCTCTCACTTTCCTTTTTAGAGTTTCTTTTCCCTCTTTACTCATTAAGTTGTCACTGAGAACTAATTTGGTATATGAGGAGAAACACTTTTCTCATTCCAAAGTTATGGACTCATACTTTACATAATTTATCCATCACTTTGGAATGAGCAAACATTCTAGAGTTTAAATGAAAGAGGGTCTAGTTATTCAATATGCCTATTTCAAATTTAGATGTGAGGCTGAAGATAGAATTAAATCCACGTGTCATCCTTACGTCGTTGAATACATTTTATTTTCTAGACAAATATTTGATAAACCACCTGGTAATACATGGCTCCACATTTGTTCTGGTCTTCAGTATGTTTGAATTTTGACATATTTTCTATATGTATCCAAAAAGATTATTAAAATGCATAGAAGGAATACAACTTTTTGTATTATGTTACCATAAAAAAATTAACACTGAACATGAAAGAAAAAACTCTATTTCTCAGGCAATTATTCCATATTCTTTGATTTTCTTAGTCTTTTGCAGCAGAGTTGAATCATTTCTTGCAGGTGTATCAGCAGGGACAGAAGGAAGTAGGCAAACCAATGAGACTCTGTTAACCACTGATATATTTACACCCCCCGGTTACTACATCAGTAGTAAATACATGTCAGCCTCCGGAGTCCTCAGGTATCCATGCATGCACTTATGTAACTATATAAAACCTCCAACCTCTTCTTTCTTTGTTCTTTTGACAGAGGTTGGCATTAGGAACAACTCAGACTTTAGTCATCCAGGATTTCAAGTTCAGATACATTGCATCAAGCAATATAGGAAACAAAGTGGGTAGGGTTGTTGTTCACTTCTAACTTTAAACACAATTAGGCTGATTAAGAATCTGCAACACTTAAATTATCTCATAATTTAGAAAAAATATGAATTCTTATCTGTGCTTAAAGACATTAGAAACAATGCAGGTGAAAGGCCAGCAGCCAATTTTGGAAAGCAAAGTGAATAAACAGCGTATGACTATATCCAGAGACACTCACAGGATAAAGTAAGATAAGGCACATAGACGATACAAATATGTAGTCGCAGTTTTTCCGTTATCATACTGGTTCAAGAACTATATGACAATCGTTCATCTTGTGTCTAGACTCTATCTAGTAGTGGTAATATTTGAAAATGCACAGAACTTCTGAAATGTTGCTGAAGTTGGGAATCTGAAATATGAGTCAGCCTCAAGTTGTCATAATTAATGGCTAAGTGAATAATAAGACTAGTGACATCCATATCTCTTTGAGACTAACTGTGCTCACATAGGTCACAGCACAACTCTAGCAGGTGTGGCCTCTGATCTCTGCTAAGTGGAAACACATTTAACCCTGCCCGTAAGTTAAAACAAGCCTATTTTGATAAAATAATTTAAAATAGCAGTAAGACAGTTATTTCTTTGCTACCCACAACGTGCCAGGCAGGGTTTTATGCCAAGGAAGCCGCATTGAACAAGAAAGAAGGGAGCTGCCCTTAAAGAGATTAGATTTTACTGAAGAGAAGCAGATGATAGAACAAAAGAGGTAATGCTGTTGGACAATTTTATTTTATTTTTTTTTAAAGATTTTATTTATTTATTTGACAGAGAGAAATCACAAGTAGACGGAGAGGCAGGCAGAGAGAGAGAGAGGCAAGCAGGCTCCCTGCTGAGCAGAGAGTCCGATGCAGGACTCGATCCCAGGACCCTGAGATCATGACCTGAGCTGAAGGCAGTGGCTTAACCCACTGAGCCACCCAGGCGCCCCTGTTGGACAATTGTAAATAGTGAATAGTGCTCTGAAGAAAGCAAATGAGAAAAATGACAACGAGGGATTCAAGGAAGAGGCAACTTGATCTGAGATGGTTAGATGCAGTTTTTGAGTAGAAACTGAGAATCAATCACTTTCTTCTCAGCTGTGCACCCTCTATTTTAAAAATATTCCTAACATATCGAAGAGGACTCTCATTGTCAAATAATAAAAAATAAAAAAATAAATAAAAATCTCAGTAGAACTTTCTGCCAAAAGTGTATTCATTTTTGAGAGTGGTAGGTGAATACGTGAAATGATAGATGATAATCCTAGCCTAGCTCCTTGCTAAGCCCTCTGTATATTCCTCTCTATCCATTCTGTCTAAATTTTTAGTAGAATCACGTGAAGTAGTTTCTTGTCATCATTGTTTCTTGGAGGAGAAAACAGATTAGTGCAGTGGCCTGCCCTGGGGTCACAAGGCAAACCTAGGGTATGAACCTGGTATCTGAGACCTAGGCTTGAGTTCCTGGTGGTGTTTTACAGGAATCATTCTCTTCCGCAAGAATCATTATCCACAATGTTTTAGAGAATGGGTCTAGTTGTTTGTTTGTTTGTTTTAAGGTAACAGGGTTGTTACCCTATCCTGGCCCTTCCCCCCAAGCCTCTGTACCCACTCCATATTTGCTCTGAGTCATGACACACAACTATGCCCCTTCTCCAGAGACTTGCTGGGTAGACTGAGATTCTTGCTAGGAAAGGTCTGGGGCTTCTCATGTTCTCCCTTTTCCCAGGAGGCCCACAGCTTTCAACAGAATGATATAGGGTACAGAAGGCCAACCCTCTTGCCTCAAGAGAGAACAACGGTGAGATGCTGCTCAGAGAAAAGCTCAGGCAAGACCTCCGCTGATCACATTTACTAGTTCCTTTCTCTGCAGCTTATCCTGCTTTTGCACTTTCTCCTGAGATCTCCCCTCAGCTAATCATTGCGAAATAATTTCAGTCTCAGGATCTGGTTCCAGTGAACCTGAACTAAGTCGTTTACTCAACAAATATTTATTGAACCCCTACTTTGTGTCAGGTTTTATGCTAAACTCCTGGGATTCAGAAATCAGTATACTATGGTTCTTTCTTTCTGAGATTGGGTTTGGGGGAAGGACAGTTTGTAGACAGCTAATGGAATATGAAAAGGACCATAATAGAGGCTCTCTATTAAAAAAAAAAAAAAAAACTACAGGATTAAAGGGGAAGTGTATATTCAGGTCTGCATGGAGTGGAGAGAAAAGTGAGAGATAATGAAAGACTGCCGAGAAGATCATGAATGATAAATAGGAATTCATTCAAGTTGAGAAGTGTGGGACAGATTTAAAGAGAAGAGGGACAGTCCTGTGGAAAAGATGTAATGACTCGAAGTGACAAGGCAAGACCAAGAGAATCTCAAGTCATTTTGTCTAATGAACTAGAGGTTTTTAAATGATACAGTCATGGCTATTTGGCAATCTAATTAAAAAGAGTACTATGCTAAAGTATTTGGATTATATAAATAAAAAGTATTAAAGGTGAAAAAGAAAGTGCAAAAAACTATAAATCTTGTGAATATCAGATGTGCTATTTGTGTGAATTTAATTGCTAACTTAAAACATAACAGTATTCATAAAACATAATTGATTAATAAGGTAGATTTACATTTCCTAACTTCATATGAGGACCAGAACTGTGTCAGTCCGAGGCCTCCTAATTTTCCTATTTATCATTGAGTATACTGCATTTTCAGAATGTTCTGGTTGAGGATTGGGTGTGCTACTTCTTTAACATTTATGTAGAAATTTGCCACTGTGGATCTATAGCAAGATGTCTCTATGAATTTAGCACAAAATCATGTAGTTGCTAACTGGGCACAAGTTATCTGTCATGTTCAGTTATTTTTACAGTCAAGCGTGTATCCTTTGACCATATGAATCAAGCAATGATTTGATTTGCTCATTATGAAGACTAAAAATAACCTGTCTGACCTACAGTGAACTATTTACTTTAGTCATTAAATTGTGACCATTGTTGCATTGCTGTTTTTAATTTTATATACGAAGCAAGGTCAACAGTGGGAAAAACTAAGAAGTGTGCAATATCCTCATTCTCCCTGCTTCTAGTAGTCTTTAACCAGGCAGCTAGCTGTTCTGAAATTGTTCATTTCCCCCTACTTTCATCCAAATACCATGTCCAGGCTTCATGAGCAGCAGAAGAAAACCAGTCACATGGACACAGATGTGTGAAGAGCTGGTAAGCTGGGGGTTGTCCTCCCGGGATGGGTATGGTACCGTGAGTCTCAGAGTGCCCTGAAATAATTTTATATACACTTTTCCATGTTCAAGACAACAAAAGAAATTCCACATTTACTGAAGGTAAAACTATGGAGGCTATTTGTTTCATTTATCTGACAACATTTTTTCAAAACACAAAATCCACTGGGCTCCCAGCTCAGTGGGGACTCTGCTTCTCCCTCTCCCTCTGCCCTTCCCCTTGCTTATGCACTCTCTCTCCTGCTTGCATTCCTTCTATTTTTAATAAATAAATATAATCTCTTTAAAATATACAAAATCCACACAACAGAAAGACAAGAAAACTGGGGTGGTTAAAAAGATTGAGAAAAACTTGTGTAACGGAAAGATTAACCTAGTAGCCTGAAGATGGATCTCTTATCCCAGCTAGGTCACTTGCCAGATCTGTAACATTATATAAGTCACATAATCTCCCCAAACCTCGTTTTCTCCCTCCTCATCAGTAACAGGAAGGCAAGTAACACCCATATAACCTGATCCATTGAGTTGTTACAAAGATTATATGAACTCAAATCCACTGATTTTGTATACAGGAAAGCTCATTCAAAGTGTTTGGTCATCCAAGGTTGGAGTTTGGCTGCGGTTCTCACTTATAGGAGACCTTTCCTGCCTATGGTAGAGCTCTGTGCTGTCATGTCTACACCTTGCCCAGCATGTCTTGGGTGATCACATAGCCCATCAGAGTCACAGGTCAGCCCTGGTGGATATTTATAAAGACCAGCATTGAAGTTGTTTAGAAAACCCTTGCCCGTGTGTATAATTTTTATATTAATATTTTTATATTAAAAAACTTCAATGAGAACATATGAATTTTCTTTCATCCAGCATTTATTTAAAGTGGTGGTGCTATAAAAACCACATAAGCATCCCCAACCTTTCTGGCAAAATGGTGAGTAAATTTGAATAGTCTATTGTTTTGTCTGCTTTATCAGTATACCCCTAGGAAGAATGATAAATCAAGCCTATCTATATATAATTCTTAAACAGAAAGTAATTATTTTTTTCCAGATTAATTCCAAGCATAAGTGTCTGAATCACCCTCACACAGTTATTTTCTAGGAGTGGCAGATATTAGAAGATTTTAACACATCTCCTCTTCCCTCGAGTCTGTTTTATGTGATTTCAGATATCCTCCTGACTCTTTCTGTTGTTTTGACAAGAGAAATAAAATGCACTTTATGACCAAATCCATGTATGTTTTGGACTACTTCACTCAGAGATGCTTGGGGGAACTTAATCAAGAGAGCTTTTATAGAGTTTAATACAGAAAATAAAGCCGAGAAAGTAAGCACTGAAAATAAATTACCTTGAAAATGAAGTAAATCCTTTTTATCTGTCTGTCTATATTTAATTTCTCTCATTTTCACATGAAAGAGGATGCTGCTTTGGAGAAAAGGATTGTATCTCAAGGTTTAACATACTTATTCTGATTTCCCAGACACTGGGATAATGTCATTGCTACAATCATCATGGTCTTTTATTGTTCACCACCCAAACCATTACTTTTGCCTCAGTTATTTTTAAATGTTTGCTGTAGAATTGTTCATATTTCCAGTAAATCGTCAATATTTCTGAATGACACCATCTAGATTGTGTGTACAAATTAGGATATACGGACAGAAGAAGTCAGTTGGAGGGTCCTAGATTCACAAATAGATGGCCAATGATCGCTCTATCTTGAGAACTGAATGTAGGAAGCCATGATGTTGCTGGGGTCTGGAAGCGATAAGCCAGAGAGGAAACTAGCCACAGCCTTTGTTTTCTGGAAATAATTCCAACAGTTTTCAAACCTGCTTCTTTCTCAATATTTTACTTTGATTCTTCTTACCTGTGAGAGAACTACAGCTATTATTAAAAGTTCTGAAAATCCAGAGCAACTTCTTATCTTCGTCTTTCCTTCAGAAGAGGACTCTTTTGTAGGACCATCATCCTTTTAGGGCTAAAAGTACCCAGTATAGTTCCACCTTATTTTTTTTTTTCTTTTTTGAGAATAGAGCATTGTTACCCAGTAGCATTTTATGTGTTTTTACCCTCTGTAGTACATTAAACTTCAATTTCATTGACTGCTCCTTTTATCTCCATACCCGGGGTCAGTGGATTTGGGTCCATTTTTTTTTCTTTCTTTCTTTTTTTTCTCTTTTTCCCCCTGCCAACAATTCCAGTCCTAGCTGCTGCCCAAACTCCCCAACATTTAGCAGAGGAGGCAGCATTTGGATGAGAAGTACTTCCTGGGCTTTGAGGCAAGCTATTATTACATTTCAAGCTGCCTAAAATGGCAAAAGAGGTAATTCAAGAAACAAGCTCTTCTCTGAAATCAGCCCCATCAGGGAATGGTTCAGCGCCATTGCTGTAATTTATACTCCTGTCTTTACAAATCCCTTCTATATCATTTTTTGTTTAGTTTAAAGGTCTAATGTGAGTTCTGTTGAATTAGACCTGAGTCCCCGGGCCATGGTGTTCTGCTCACATCTACCCTAAGCACCGCACGCCAAGCAGCTGCCACCGATGTCAATAGAGTCCTATAAAGATTAATGGGGCACCTGAAAAGCAACAAGGCCTTTGAGTGATTTCAGGGATTTCAGACTCTAGAAATCAATTTCCCTCAAAATGTGCTTGCTAATTTAATTGACAGTATTTGACACTCCTCTTGCATATTACAAGATTTAAGTATGAGAAACACTTTATTTTGACCAAGGGTATAAATTAATATACAAAGGCAGATATCTTTGTTCCAACATATGTGTATGTGTATGATTCAGTGTGGAAACTATTCATAAGTTTTCTCAAAACCAACTGTGCCTCTCTCTACAAATGTTTAAGGTATGATCATCCCTTATAAGAATGGAAGCATTCAGATTAAGCAAAATTAAAGGAAGGCTACTGCTTTTCACAGGTCATTAGCATATAGTGTGAATGATGCTCCACTATAATCTTAATATTTTGAGCTCTATTAGATTATGGAAACAAAACAACTTTGGAAGCCCAATAAAAAGGATTATATTAAAATTTTATAACATATTGATAAAGGCCTAATGCATATTAAAAACTCAAAGTAGGAGAATAAAATCACAAAATCTAGTGTCTTGTGGAAATTTTTGGAAATATTTAAGCAATATTTGTATAAATATTTTTAAATGTTCTCTGTAATTTTGTAATTATTTAAAAATAACTATTTGTCTTCTTATCTGCCTAAAATGAAAATATTGTGATTTTAAGTAGAGTTCTTCAAAAGGTGTTTGGAAAAGTCTGCATTTAAGAGGATTTTAGGTTGAGTTCATCTTAGCACCTGGGTTTAGTAACTGCCTCTCCTAATACTTGTGAACACTTTGTGAGAAGACAGTCTGAAATGAAAAAAGTTGAGAAAAACAAAGAAAGTAAGGTAAAGCTTTTGAAGCCTTGTGGCCTTGTGTGCCGCTGCCAACTCTTAATAAGTATACTTTTTGAAGTCTCATTGATTCTTGATTTGAGTTCCCAGGTTTAGTAATAAAATATGACATGATTTCTCACTCTGGTTCAGGGCAATTTACTGCAAAAGAAAATGCAAAGTCCTGCCTAGTGCAGGGTTCTGACCTATTCAGAGAATTCATGATTTCTATTATAACTCAGAACTCCCCAATTTCAATTTCGTGATGACATGAAACTAACAGAATGTGATTTAAGTGGCTCCCAGTCGTGAGGAGGTAATGCAGTTGACTACTGAAGCAAGTCTGTGGAAGTGAAGGATTCGACTTTACAGGACCCGGTGCCTGCCTCTCTGTCTCTCTTACACATTCTCCGTGGACTCCCAGGGCAGTTTTCTTCCCGATCCCGTTATCAGCACGGCTGCTCTGTTCAATTACGCCGTACATATCACAGCGGTCCGCGGGCCAATGCGTAAAGCTCTCCCAAGCAGCAAATCTAGCAAAGTTCTTTGACTTTTCTGCTTCTTCTGCTTCATGTGACTCGACTCTACTGATAAAAAGTGAATGGAAATATTTTAAAGGGGGGGAAGAAGAAAAGCATTTCAGAGCAGCTAGACTTCGGAACTGTTGCAGCACTAGGGGGAGAAAAAGGCGCCAAAGGCCACAGAGACATAAACCGTAGAGACAGTGAACTGAAGATGAAATTGGAAGGTTCACAGCCACACACCTGGGAGACTTAGAAAGGTAGCTTTCGCTGTTGTGATAGACAAAAAGTAGCTGTGCTTTGGTGCTAACGCCCCGCTTTGCTGGGTCTTCCTAGTTTTATCCGCTTAGCAGGCTGACCTGAGCAGGAACTTTGTGATCAGCTCTGCCAGCTCAACCTGGGGAGGGAACGGGCCGGTGCGCTACTCTGCTTTGCGTCATTTCAGAACAAACTGTCAGATGAGGAGCTGGGGTGGTTATTGGGTGCCCTTCTCATCCGTGATGGTTCACGGAGGGATTTAAACACTTCCCCACCCTCTCCTCAGAGCCCCAAGCCCCAAGCCACAGCTAACTCTTCGGGAGCCAGGCTTAATTCAAAAAACGCAGCTGTTACAGATTCATGTCCCACCTTTGTAGACAAGCCAACTCCAAAAGGAAATTGCTGATAACAAAATATATTGGCTCACTAAGGTATTTCCAGGATATACTAGTACTTTGTGAAA
Source organism: Mustela erminea (assembly GCF_009829155.1). NCBI lineage: Eukaryota > Metazoa > Chordata > Mammalia > Carnivora > Mustelidae > Mustela > Mustela erminea. The sequence goes on from NC_045626.1 coordinate 42,636,860, forward strand.
GAGAGAAGAGCCAGCAAATATTTGGCACTGAGACTATACTGATATCTATCGCGTTTCTATTAAAAAAAAAAAAAGGCCTTGATTTCATCTTAATTCATTCACTGGCAGCTTGTATTAATGATATTTAAGTTCAAATTTGATATCACAACCCCCCATACCTCGACCTTTTTTGCTCCAACGCCTAGAAATTTGCTTTTGTCCCCTTCTTTCTAGAAAATCTGGAATGAACTACAAATTCAAGGAGGAGAGAAAAATAAGACTTTATCAAAATTCAATATTCCTTTTGAAATTTGGTCATTTTTTCAATTCTCTGCCTTGTGCGCAGCCTTCCAGGGGCAGAGGCCTGCTATAAATGAAAATACAATCGTCCTCAAGCCCTGGGAGAAATGATCCCTTATTACAGCGTAGCTGTAGGAAATGTGCCGGGCAGATAGAGAAGCTCCTGGTAGTCCATACTTTTCTTTTTTCCCTTACTGATACAGACATTGTCCTAGCACAGAGGATCTTTTGTGGACATTATTTCTGCACCATTCTCCCCTGTATACAACCGCAGTTAACGTGGACGCAGTCTCTTCCATGCAAATTCTGCAGAGTAGACACCAATAGGCTCCGAAATTGATAATATTTGAGAAGTTATAACCTTGGCAGTGTCAGATAGTTGGAGGCATCCCCTCTGTCCCTCATAATATATAGACATATCTTTGGTCGCTTCGTCTTTTTGCTGCTCTCCTCTTAATTTTCTCAAATACATCACTTCAGTGCCTCAACAACTCTCCCAAAAAAGAGGCAAAAGGAAGAATTCGAGAGGGGCTTGGGAGGGTGGAGAGGAGCACAGAGCTGTGTTGGGAGCCTCTCTGATTTTCACCTGCTGCTGGAGGTTCGGCCCCTGCGGTAGAAGCATCAAAAACAAAGCTTTTGTTCTGACTTGTCATTTGAGTTCCTCAGTTTTGTCTCTCGTAGAACACAGGAGGGGAAAAAAACACACTCACCAATGATTTCAAAGTGGTTGTAGTGGCTTCCGGGGGCCAAGTATGTGAAATTTAGAATTTTGGGCCAAGTCAACACTTCCCATGGGGGGGTCCAACACCTATACATAATGCTTACAAATTTGATACATACAATATTCTTTAAGTCATTTTACCTGTTTTTCCCCTTATTTTACATTAAAAGATTATAATCTGATATAAAAATTTCAATCCAATTCTTTTAAGAATAAGGAAGTGATTCAAAAGTGTTGTATGGAAGCCAATCATGACAGATAACTTTGTCATTTCCTCAGGGAAACTTCTTTAGCATGGGAGTTAAGGGATAAAAATAACTTTTCAAAAGAGGTCTTTTCAGTTAAACTTGTCTCAATCCTCTATGTAAATTCATATGTGTACATGTTTGTATATTAAATGTATATGCTTCAACACAACCTAGCAATTACATACTACTAATTTAAAAATATGTATAAATGAATAATTGTAACTAGTGTCTCCTTATGACTTTTTTGCATTCACATACAACAAATTATGAATCTTATTAATATGTTTATCTCTTTGTCTATGAATTACTTGCTCATCCCTTTGATTTATTTGCCTATTTGTGTTTATTTCCTTCTTATTGTGAGAAAATTTTTCACTAATTCTTGCTCTTCAGTGGTGAAATTGAACAGAATATTTTATATTAGCAGCTTGTAGAGTGAGGAAAAATATTGCAAAAATTAGGGAAAATGTTATACAAACTTTTCCGTAAAGTTCAATTGTTAACTGTGTATGAAAAGTATGTAACAGGGGCACCTGGGTGGCTTAATCCTTAAATGTTTGCATTAGGCTCAGGTCATGATCCCAGGGATCAATCATTGGGATCTAGCCCAGCATCAGGCTCCATGCTTGGTGGGAGGCCTGCTTCTCCCTCTCCCTCTCCCACTCCCCCTGTTTGTGCTCCGCCCCCCTCGCTGTGTTTCTGTCAAATAAAAAAATAAAGTCTTGGAAAAAAAATAGAAAAGTATGTAACAGTTTTCAAAATATACAGACCAACAGAGGCTGACTAAATAACATCCATCATTATACTTTTTAATACTATACTGACTAGAAAGAGTTACATACCCTTTTAGAGAGTCCCAGAAAACAATTTGGATCCTGAGATAAAGTAATTATATATTTATGCACAATGTGATAGGAAATGAAATTAATGTGAAGTGTTTCAAATAAAGCCATTTGGGTGTTTTTTGTTACAAATTTATATTGAAAACTTTCTACTGAAATTCTAATAGCTAAACTTCCTGAACAATGTCAAAAACTGGTTACTTCCACTGAATACTATGTTGTAGCTATATTAATTATATATTATATAATATTTATATAATATTATATATAATATTATATAAATATATTTATATTATATTTTATATATTTATATTATAAAAATATTATATAAATATTATATTATATATAATTATATTAATACACTATATTAATTTTTCAAATTAATCTTTTAATCTATTTTCTTTCTTTTTTTTTTTTTTTTTTAAAGATTTTATTTATTTATTCGACAGAGAGAGAGATCACAACAAGTAGGCAGAGAGAGAGAGAGGAGGAAGCAGGCTCCCTGCTGAGCAGAGAGCCCGATGTGGGACTCGATCCCAGGACCCTGAGATCATGACCTGAGCCGAAGGCAGCGGCTTAACCCACTGAGCCACCCAGGCGCCCTTTTAATCTATTTTCTGCAATGACAGCTATATATGACTTTTAAACGGTTTTTGTTACCTTATCTCTTGTTCTTATTTGTTCTTAATATATTTGAACAGATGGGTTTGGAATTTGTATCTCATATCACATCCAAAACAACATACATATGTATATTTTCATACATTTATATTGCTCTAGAATTATCACATGATGAATTTGTAAATATTAGCACCATTTTCTACCTTTTTGAAGAATTGAGGTATAATTAACATACAGTGTTGTATTAGTTTCAGGTGTACAATAGAGTGATTCAACAATTCTGTACATTCCTCAGTGCTCCTCACAATACTCTCAATTCCCTTTATCTATTTCATGCTTCCCCACCCATTTCCACCTCTATTAGCACCATTTTCAATATCAAAACCCAAAAAACAACATTTAACTGTTTCCTAACCTGGAAGGATGTAATAATATTATGTATTGACTCTTAAATTTCTGTAGATCTAAATCGGTTCAAGTTGTTTATATGAATACGTTTTGCTCCCACTAGAGTTTGGTCTAAATTTTTAAAAAATAATTAATATATATCCACTGATGATTATTATTACAATCTATCTTATACTTTCACACAGGCTCATAGCATTTGAAGTTTAAATACAAGTTGTAAGTGCAAATCCTTGCCCTTTAAGATAAAAAAAAAAGCATTAAGTATAGAATTTAACTTTGCTTTGAAGAAAAAATAAATAACATTATAGACCGAAAAAATCCATTTCTAATGGTGAGTTTATGTCAGTCCATAGGGAGTCCTATCAAGGCTCAGTTGACTAATGACTATCATTTTCAGTTGATTTCATTAGTATTTATGTTATAGTGTAAAGTACATTCCCTTTGGTGCTCTGAAAGTCAGTGACTTACATACATTAAGTATGAAGATTTTGCTTTGGATATTAGAAAATTGATTTAAAAGCTAAGTAAAATTTTTTTTCCTACCTAAATCCACTTCTTCAAAAATAAATATTAACTTTGAATAAAATAGCATTTAATGCACTACTGACACCCATTAAAATAAAACGTGATGTCAGCTGGCCATCTTCAAGCCAGGATAATACACTATTCCAGCCTTCTTTTCACCAGAAGCATTTGACCATTTTCAATGGACAGTGTTATTTCAGTGAATGATATGTTCTTTCCAAATCAGTAAGCTCATTGGATGATGCTGACCCACCGATGAAAGAAAACAGTTGTTCCACAAAGACAGATAGCTATCCCACTGTGCTGGGTTTAAAACAAACAAATAAAAAATAAGTGATGCTTGGAGATTTGGCCTCCAATACAGTTCTACTTTTGCTATGTGGGGTTTCTGATTCTACAAAGTTACCAAAGGTGAAAAAAAAAATTGTGGATCAGCAGCTGCACAATAGATACCATTCAGTGTGATGAGGGGTCCAGAGAAATCAACACTTCTTCACATGGAGGAGGGATCAATAAAACACAAGCTTTTCCATAGATTGTCATGAAAATTTAGTTATGCCACAGACCAAATAAACAACATAATCAATAAGTTAATTATGGGTTGGCAGGTGAGGAGACAATGGTGTGCCTTGCCCTCAGAAAAAAATTGAAAACCTCAAAAGCTGATATCAGATATTTTAAAATATTCTGACATCCCGCTCTATAGTATAGTTTCCTTGAATGTAAGCATTCATATCTGCAGAATTCATATTGCAAGGATTAAATGATAACAATTTTAATGATGCTTTGAAAAACACAAAATTCTATCTTCTAAGACCAAATTCAAAGAAAAATATCAGAATGGTTCATTTTCTGAGTAATAGATATTTTTACCATATTGTTTACTCTGGTGAAAAGTTGTTTTGGTAGAGTTCTTCAGAAACTAAAATTAACATTAAAAAAAAAAATTCCTTCTGTTTTAAACTGGTCACCCTCACTGTGTTTTCAGCATTGAATTGAGACGAGACCAGAACCCTAAGGACAGTGCATCAAAAGAGTGGTTCCTCAAAACAGACCCACTAAGCACTAAAAGATAGTCTCAACATTTCTATTCCCATATAAATAAAGAGATTGATTTAACCTAATCTGCTTTTCTTTTAAATCTTTGATTTCAGCATACACCCATACAACCAGATGTTGTGGAATACATTTAGGTAAATTATCTCTTAACTTATCCATGAAATGGGGCTGAAACTTTACTAACTTTCTCCCATCCCACGTTGGTTACATTCTGATTCTCTGATTTAAGTGCTTTATAGGACTGGCATTTATTATATCTGTGTCTATTTACAGCTTCTAATCAGATCCCCAGAGTAAAGTAGTATTTCTGTGGGAATTATTCACTGAGGAAAACAACTAGCAAATGCTTTGGATGAGACCAAATTTACTTTAAAATTTAGGATATTGAAATTATATCCAGAATTTGCCTTAAGATATTTATGTGAAGTTGCAAAGACTCTCTAAACTTCTTCCAATTAACCATCAATCAAAGTTTTATGAGATAATATAATTCAAATATTCATCAAGCTACTCATTTAGATGCCCTCAATACATGTGCTCATAATTTCTCCCCAAATATTTCAGAACAGCACCTGCAACTATCTGGCTATGCGTTCATTTGGGAAATGTTGGAATATAACCCAACACACCTGCCACAAGTCACAAGCTGTTTCTATAATTTTGAAAGAGCCATGGCAGAGGTGAAGTGTTGTCTTTTTCACTGTCATGTTATCTGTTAAGTCCTAACCAGTGATAACCTACAGCCATGGAGCTACTTGTTTAGTCTGAACTGCCTTTGCCCTGAATTGTAGGCAACTGTGCCTTCCTGAGAGCAGTTTTCGATCTTTTTTGCATATAAGATTGATTGTCTCCAGACTGATGGAATTCTCTTTAAAGGAAAGCTTATTGATACCAGGGAGAATATCAATAAATGCTTATTGACATCCCACTTTATCATTTAGTCCAAATAAGCTTTCAGACATCAATTGGCAAATATATTTACATTTTCTTGATACAGAAGAAGAAACCAAGATAACTTTACTGAGCTTCTGATGGAATTGATGTTTAAACTTGGAAAGAAAGTGCTACATGGGGGGTGGGGGTGCACCTGGGTGGTTCAGTCAGTTAAACATCTGCCTCAGGTTATGATCAGCTCAGGTTATGATCTCAGGGTCCTGGGATCAAGCAGAGCATTGGGCTCCCTGCTAAGCAGAGTCTGCTTCTCCCTCTCTCTCTCTGCCCATCCCCTAACTTGTGTGCAGTCTTTCTCTCTCAAATAAATAAACATTTTTTTAATGTGTTATTTGGCATGACTATGAAAAGAACCAATGCCCAAATATCACAAATTAAAAATCAGTTGTACAGATTTACGATCCAAAGCTTGTTCTCTAAAAACAAATGCATTCTAAGTTGTTGTCTATCATCTTAAATGAGGTGCCAAAATTTGGACTCCCAGCTCTAATTTTATTTTTCTAATCTCATTTTTTTTTCTCTATGGAAAGAATAGTACCTCTGAAACAAGATGGTATAATGTTTCTGGTTTATAGAATTGAGGATAGAAATCAATTTTTATTCATTTTTAAAGAAATTCAGATAAAATATGTTAAAAGTTTAAACTTGGGGCTTGTCCAACACTAATGCTTCTGGTATGTGTTGATCTAAAATCACATGGATGAACTTATTCATTGTTTTAGCAATTATGTTCAGTATTATAGACACTAATGTAGAAAAGAGATTCGAAGAGCTTATACTGAAATTCAGCCAGGTTGACTGGTTATATATTAGTTTAAAAACTCAAGATATTAAGCAAGTGAAAAATAAGTAAAGGTCTGTTTTGCAGAGGATGGAAATTAATTTTTAAAACCTCTTTTCAAAGGAATATTAAATGTCATATTGGCTAAGAAAATCCCATGTAAAATAATTTTAGCTAATGAATATCAATCTTAGAGTTTAATGTCATCTCCATTAGCTCCAAATATTTAATTTCTCAGAATCTGTTACCCTATTCACCTGTTACTGAAAGAAGATTATGACTTAGAAGATAGTTATTATTTTTTCAAATTCACTTAGCTGTCCTTAGAAAATGTTTGGAAAAAGATACCAATTCAGGTGAATTTTCAAAATTCACACTTTACCACACATGAAACCTAAATAATCCCACAGTAATAGGGGGACACATAGGAAAGGAGTATTTTCCTTGGCCAATTTCTGAAAATCATTTTATTAATTTTTATGAATTATTAAATTTACTGTTTATAAAATTAATACATTTTTAGTATATGTGCTGCTGAAACGAGCACTAAAATTAATACATTTTTAAAGAAAAATAAGATATGTTAATAAGAGAATATCAAATCATATCTTTCTACCCTTATGTTTACAATAAGCAATATATTATAGTTTTCTGTGTTATTAAGTATTTTAGAAAACATGATTTAATGCACAATATTATGTTGAAAGGATTACTACAACTTTGTTAATCAGTCTGCTATTTTTGGATATTTAAATTCAGGAAAAAATTTTAATTTATTAATTTCACTGAACATTACTATATCTCCAGAATATGGTATGGAAAGAAAGAGGAATATGAAATTTAAAAAAAAAAAACACTAATTCCTAAGGCAAAATTACATCCTTTGAGTTGAGTTCAGAATATGACAATTGAGGCAATAAATTTTAAAAATTGAGTTTCGGTAAAAGGACAGAAAAGCTAATCAAAAGAATTAATTACAGAATCAACACAAACAAATACATACAAAGTAGTATGTCAAGTGCAAACTTATGTTTAATCATAAAATTTCAGTAGATCCAAACTCTTGCAAAGCTTAGGAAGATCCTCTGCCGTGATCGTCTTGTTCTTAAAGTATTGCAAACAATAGAAGGATATATAATTTTACTTCTACATTTAAATCCCAAAGAGCAATCACATTTTTTCACTCATACTCTTTTTTTAAGATTTTATTTCTTTATTTTGAGAGAGAGAGAGAGAGACAGAAATAGCAGAAGTGGGTAGGAGAGGGAGAAGCTGAACAGGGAGCCCCATGAGGGACTCAATCTTACAACCTGGGATCATGACCTGAAGGGAAGGCAGACACTTAACTCACTGAGCCACCCAGGCACTCCTCTCTCACTCATATTCTATTCTCATACTATAAATGCTATCTTTAGTCATTATCAAGACTAGCCTCACAGGGAAAATACCACTTATACTGAAAATGCAGTAGTCAAAAATTTACCACACAGACAATGCAGAAAGCAGCCACCATGGCAGGGAAAAGGGTAGTTTCGAAGAAGAATAAAAATGGTCTGAAACTATAGTTGACTTCGAGATTACTAGTATTTATGAGTTGTTAGTGACATATCATTCCTGGATATTTTAAAAATAGAGCACCCAGCAAGTTAAGGGATTCAAAATTCAGGTAACATTTCAAGCTCAAAGGAGATGGGTAAAGAAGGAATGCTCCAAAATTCCTCGAAGCTTGATATGCATTATTCTATTTAAAAATTTCACACAAAAAATTATGTTCACCATAACTCGACTCCACCATGCAGTACAAGAAAAATTAAAAGAATGAAGGATAATGCACTGTCCTCATAGTAGTTTTGAATGTGTCAAAGTAGAAAAATAGTAGAAGAGAAATTGATATAATTCCAGAAATCAAGATTTATATTAGTTCCTGCTTCCACACAGAATGGAGTAAGAGACCAGATCTACCTTCCTTCCTGCAACAACTAATGAAACAGACGAAGTAAACGAAATAACTGAAAAACCAGACAAAATATATGAATATAAATAGCAGACAAAATAAGTAAGACAATATATGGATACTAGGTAACAAAGGACAGTGATCCTGAGAGATGGGAAACAGATGATGTGAGCCCCATGGTGGTCCCAGTTTGCTTCCTGAAGGACATTCTCAGGTTGTGGCTCAGCGTGGGAGGCTCAGGTAGAATCCTGTGGTCACCTTCAGTTTAGGAGATATAAATTGAAGTCTGGGGAGACCCAGGAAGCCAACATTAAAGGACAGAATATCAGTAAAAAGAGATCTCACAACAAGAAAACAAGAGATATATGCTGGAAGGCCCTCTTTAAATGTTCAGCTGAATACTGGTCATGTGTGCCTATGAAGAAACTACCAGAGTCTGAAAGGGGGCACCTGAAAGAATTAAAAGCTTACACAGGTCTGGGAATAGCGCATATTTCCACCAGCCACAACACAAGAGCTCATACTTCAAGGGGCATCCAGAAGAGCACTCAGAAGAGTTTCACCTTCATAGGTGTGCATTAGTTTTCCTATTTTTCTATTCTTATTTCATTAATTTTCATTCTCATTTTTTATTATTTTCTTTCTTCTGGTTTGGGGTTTGGTTTGTTCTTTTTCTTTTCAGTGTCTTACAGCAGTAGGTTAGTTTATTAAGATTTCTTCTTTTTTGTTAGAGGAGTTCACAGCTATGAATTTCCCTCTATGCACTGCATTCGCTTCCTCCCATAATTTCTCTATGTTGTTCTCATTCACCTCCAAGTGGTTTTATTTGCCTCAGAGTATTTTATAATTTCTCCTTTGGTTTCCTTTTTAATGTACTGAGTTTATTAAGAGTATGTTTTAAACTATTTTCATATCTGGGAGATTTTCAAATTTCTTTCTACTGTTGATTTTTAATACATTACCATGTATTCTAATTCTTTGAACCTATTTATAATGGCTGCTTTGAAATCTTTGTCCATTAAATCTAACATCTTGTCCCTCTCACATGCATTTTTTTGTTGTCTGCTTTTTTCCAGCACATGAACCAGATTTCCTGTATCTTTAGTGTCTTTATTTTATATTTTTGTTGATAACTGGACATTTAAGTAATATGTAGGTAATTATAGCAACTATAGGTACTGGTAATAGCACTCCCCTACCCCAGCTTGTTATGTTATTTTTAAATTTACATTTTTAGTAACTGGTTGGATTACTTTAGCAAAGTTTACTTCCTTTACCACCTCTGCCTTACAGTACCAAACCTATGATGTTTACATCTGGGGCAAGCAGCTATAGGTATACCCACAAAAAACCTGGGAAGACAAAGGCTTTGGCAGGGCTTTTTTTTTTTTTTTTTTTTTTTGGCCGTATCTCCTTATTACCACTTCTAGCTCTGTGGTAACATCTCTAATTTTCACTATTGCTCTCTTTTTTTCAACAATGCATTTAGGGCATAAATTTCAAGGTATACAATCCAATTAAACCTAGGCAACTCTGAACAGATAGTTCCATAAATCAGTGCTTGAAAATTTCCCAACCCCAGGAGGACTATAGTTCCCAGTTCCCCCAGCCTACAGTTCAGCCTGTATCATCAAAGAATCTGCCAATCTCTTCCCAATGCCCTGCACCCAAAGAGACACTGTTTCTGATGAATATACTTAAAGTTCTCCAAATTCTACTGCAAATAAAGTCAATTTCTTTGGAGAGGAATTTGGTGGTCTCTCTCCTACAAAGTTTTCTTCTTCCAGGCAAAAACTTATGAACTATAATTCTGGTGCTTGGGATGGGTTGATAATGTACTTCTGTCTGAGTAGTCCCCCACACTTACAAGCTGAACGCTCAGTAAATGTAGGAGCAGAAGCCCCAGGTCTCTTTCTACTGCACCTCTTAAGATGGTACCACATTCCCATGATTCAAAGCAACAATGATTGTTGTCCCATTATTATCAACTGCTATATCTATGGTGGAGACTCTCTCCTACATGAGGGAGCTAGGCAGAGAAGGGAGTCCCTATTTCTTAGTTGCACTAGAACTTAGTCTTAGCAACAGGTAGTTAGGGACAACATAAGAAATCATGTCCTGCCACCCCTACAAAGATAGCCTTCTAACTGGGAGCTGGATGAAGCGTGATCCTTGTGTTCCTCCAATTGTGGTTCCACTCCAGTCTGGAGTGAACATTCCACCTTCTTGATCAGGAATGTGAGAGGTAAGGTATGGGTTTTAATTCATATACCACAGATTCTTGCATTTCTCATCAAATTGTAATATATTTTCTTGAATAAATATTTCTTCATTTGTTATATGCTCTTAAGGCCACTAAGACTTCAAATTGTTTCCAAAGGATAATTTTGCCATTTCTGATGGACAGTGTATCTGCAAAATTCCTCACACTGTCATGCCAGAAATGAAGCTCCCAACCTAGAATACTATACCAAGCAAAACTGTCTCAAAAGTGAAGGTAGTTCCTTAATGACCATTTATGTTGAACAACATCAAATTGTTTATTGGCAATTTGTATATTTTCTTTGAAAAATATCTCTATTCAAGTCCTTTACCCATTTTTGAATTGGACTGTTTACCTTTTTGTTGTTGAGTTGTATGTGTGCTTTATAAATTCTAAATATTAGACCTCAGTCAAACGTGTGATTTACAAATACTTAATCCATTCTGTAGGTTGTCTTTTTACTTTCAATAACATTCTTTGATACACAAAGTTTTTCTTGAATGAAGTTCAATTTACCTATTTTTTTTCTTTTGTTGCTTGTGCTTTTGGTGGCAAATAAAAGTCCATTAAAAAAATCTGAGACTGGGGGCTGCGTGGGTGGCTCAGTTGTTAAGCATCTTCCTTTGGCTCAGGTCATGATCCCAGGGTCCTGGGATCTAGCGTTATACCAGGCTCCCTGCTTAGGAGGATGCCTGCTTCTCCCTCTTGCACTCCCCCTGCTTGTGTTCCCTCTCTCACTATCTCTCTCTCTCTGTGTCAAATAAATAAATAAAATCTAAAAAAAAAAAAAAAAGAAAAAAGAAAAAGAAAAGAAAAGAAAAAAGAAAAACCCAACTAAGTTTAGGAAAAGTTACTCTTTTTTCAAGAACTTTATAGTTTTAACACTTGTATTTAGTTCATTGATCCATTTTTAAGTTAAATTTTTGTACGACATGACATTTTGTATATGACATGAGGGAATGGAGTGACAAGGAAGAAGAAGAATCAGGAAGAAGGAATGACAAAGTGTGATGAAGAATTCCTGGGTGTGATGGATATATTTATTATCTTAATTGTGATGCTGGTTTCACAGGCATGTATATATATGTTAAAACTTACAATATTTAAAATGTGCACTTTATTATATGTTAATAAATGTCAGTGAAACTGCTAAATAGAAAAAGTCACAGAAAAAGAAATAAAAACCTATACGTTTGAAGCTATAATAATCCTTGAAGTAATCAATCTGAAAGTAAAAATACATTTAAAATTACTTCTCAGTTTACACTGATCTGTAGTATGAGGACACTAATCGTTAATAAAAGTGTTCACTACAGTTGTAACCTTTTAAGTTTGATTCAGATCATGTTTCTGTGGTGACTTACATTTTCAGCCTAGGTTAAGTATAAACACGTTCTTCTTTTATTTTTTCATACATAAATATGACAAACCTTTATTGAATACATTTTATGAAATTAATAGAGTCGTGCATGAAAGTGCTTGGCATATGGTAGTTATTTGATAAATCATTATTAATTGAATGAAGAAAGAAATTGATAATAGGCACTGTTTTTGTCACTTCCGATATGGAGGTTAGAAAAATAATCATGGTTTCTGGTCTCGGAGCAAAGATCAAAACTTGTCATTTGACAGAACAGGTAGTATATAGACATTTTCTTATATGTGCTTTTTTAAATGTTTACTTAGAGAATACTGAATCTTTCACATTAGGTCTTTGAATCTCTTATTACCATTTGAATCCATGCTGTGCTTTTGTAGCATTTTAAGAAAATATCTACCACTGAGAAATTTAAAACATAAATTCCTTCACCTTACTGGGAACAATTCTGTTCTGACAACTAGAAAATGGGCTTCTTTGAGCAATACATTTTCCTTTTAAATATTTGTAATACCTCTGGGTGTCTTTGTTCATCACTATAAAAAGAAGTTTCAAAAATGAATTGCAGTATTTAAGAGAGATATGAATTAGAAAATAAAGAGACTATATACCATAAACATTTAATTGTGTACATTTTTATGAACATGGGGTCTATAAATCATATTATTAAATATTTAAAATGTGCATCTTGTTTTTATGTCTTATGTAGTTAGCCAAATCTGCATCTTCTAAACTAATATATTAGATATTTCTCAAAAAGGAAATCTAATAGTGATTAATTCAATAACTCACAATTATTATTTTAGCTGATTTGTTATGTTATAGAGTCAAACCATGATTCCTATCACACTAACTTAATTACTGTACTGAAGTCTCTAGGAGGAATCCTCCAAATCTTTTGGTCAAGATTGTTTTATCTATTCTAAATCCTTTACATTTCTGTATACATTTTAGAATCAGTTTGTTGATTTCCATCGTAAAAAACAGTCTTCTCTGATTTTTACTAAATTTGGGTTAACCCTATTGATCATTTTATTGGAACAAGGAAAAGTTCAAACCTAAAATTAAAAACAAAGAATAATAAGAAAAAAAATAAAGAAAAAATTCTAGTAAAATTGAACATTAACTAAAAATACATTTATTTTTACTTTGAGTATATTCAATTTTTTATTGAGGTATAATTCACATACATTCAGATGCATAGAGCTATGAGTGCAGTTACATGAATTTTGACAAATGCATCTATCTATCCATCTAGCCACACCCCACTAAGATGCAGAACATTTCCACGACCCCTGACAGTCCCCTTAAACTCTTTCCCAGGCAGTTCTACCAAACTCCCCAAATAGAAACAGCTCTTCTCCTCATTTTCATCAGGATAAATTAAGTGTTTAAAAATTTTATATAAATGGACTTATATGATGTTTTTGTCTGTTTCTTATTCTGCTTGAGCTGTGATAAAAATGCCATAGATTGGGAGGATGAAACAATAAGAATTTATTTTCTCGTCGTTCTGGAGGCTAGAATTCCAAGGTTAGGTTGCAGATTGTAGGAAGGGTTTCCTTCCCGGTTTGCAGATAACTGTCTTCTCACTGTGTGCTCACATGGCTTTTCTTTGGTGTATACATGAGGAGAGAGAGAAAGATTAGCAGGGGGCAGGGAGGGAAAGACCTCTTTGGTGTCCATTCTTGTAGTCTTTTCATAAGGAATCCACCCTCATGATTTCATCCAACTATTATTACTTACCAAAGCCTCATCTGCAAATATCACATAGAAGGTTAGGGGTTGAACATATTAACATAGGGGGGAAGGGGAGACACAAACATTCAGTCCGTAACAGTCTGCTTCATTTCTCTTTTTCTTTCTCCTTCCTTCTGCTTCTCTTTCCTTAGCATATATTTGAAATGCATCCATGTTATTGTATATATCTGTAGTTTGCTAATTTTCACTGCTGACTAGTATTTCTCTGTGCAATTATTCCACCATATGCTTTTTTCCCTATGGAAGAACGTGTTCCCTTCTCTCTGGGGCTATAATGAATAAAGCCCCTATGAACAATCTTCCATAATGTTCTGAGACTGTTCAGAGATTATCCTCTGAGTTATGTCAGTGCCCTGAGATTTGTTGAATTTTTTTTGTGGCACAACATATGGCACACCATGGTGAATTCTCCATACAAAAATAATGTGGATTCTATGAACACTGGGTGAGACATTCTATAACTGTGAATTAGGTTAAGTGTATGGATGGTCCTGTCATTTGAAATCTCAAAATTTTAAAATCTAATTGTGTGTGTTTATTTTTCTATTTCTCCTTTTTTTTTTTTTCTATTTCTCCTTTTAATTCTGTCAGTTTTTGCTTCATCTATTTTCAAGCTCAGTTTTATGATGAGTACACATTTAGGCATATGATGTGGTCTTGAAGAATCGACTCATTTGCCATTATGGAATATTTTAATTTTTCTCCGGTTATATGCCTTCTTGAAGTATATTTTGCCTGATATTAATAAAAAAGAATTTAGCTTTCATTTGTTTATGTTTTCCTGGTATATGTTTTCCTATCCTTTTATATAAAAACCAGTCTTTGTCTTCATATTTCAAGTATATTTCTTATTAATAGGATAAAGTGGTTCTTGCTTTATTAAAAATTAGAGATGAAATGTCTTTTCAGTGGAACATATAGATTATTTAAGTTAACTGTAAATATTGATGTGGTTGAATTTATGTCTACTACCTTGCTATTTGTTTTCACCTTGTCCCATTTAGTATTTATATCACATTATCTCCTTTCCTATCATCTTTTGGGATAATTAAGGATAAATTAATTTTGTTTAATTTCAGATGTAACATATTAATTTTTACAACAGAATAGTTTCATTTATTCCCTCCCACATTTGGTATTATGTTTGTCATACAAATTTGTTAAATATATTATAACCCCACGAATACATTGATATCACTTTAGTTTCTAATGATCAGTTGTATTTTAAATAACTTAAGATACAAGAAACACATTTAAAAAGTAAGTATACTCACATTTTTAGAATTTCTGGCACTCTACATGACTTTACATGACTCAAAGTTTCTAGCTAGTATTATTTTAAGATGATTTTTTTTTAATGTTGAACAGGTTTTCTTGTCAGGTGTTGCTACTCTAATAATGTTTTCATTTCTTTGACTTTTTAAAGAATATTTTTGAAGTAATTTTGCACAATATGTTGAAGGATATTTTGTATAACGTTTGTGAAGGATATAGACAGATTTTAGGTTGAAGGTATTTTGATTTCCCCATTCAGCATTTAAAAAATATTGTCCCATTGTCTTTTGCCTTATATTGTTTCAAATAACTGGTTAGCAGTCCCCATATAGAGTGTATTTAAATTCTGCTTGCTTTTAAGATGCTTTTCTTTACTTTTGGCTATTAGCAACTAATTATTATACTCTTGAGTGAGCCTTATTTTTTTTCTTATTTGGGGCTTGTTGAACTAATTAGTTAATTTTTCAGTCAAATTTGGAAAATGGCTATTTATTCAAACTTTGGAGGTTTTTTCTGCCCAATTCTTTCTCTGTTTTTCCATCTACATCAGTTACTTGTTTGTCAGACTTCTTGATGTTGTCTCAAAGTTCAGTGAGTTTTTTTCCCTCATCTTCTTTCCTTCCCTGTGCTTCAGTCTCAATAATTTTATTTGACTCTTTTCTAGTTACTTACCAATTCTTCTGCAATGTCAAAGTTTCTGGTAAGCCTACTTATTGTCATTTTTATTCAGAAATTACATTTTTAGTTCTGTAATTTCTTTTTATATAATTTCTATTTTTCTTTTGAGAAAACACATCCATTTATTATTATGATTTTTGCTTTAAATCCTGGCATGTGTTTATATCTGCTTTAGAGACTTTGTCTTCAAATATCAACATCTGTATCATGTATTGATATAGTTTTCTTCTTTTTCCTGGTTATGTGCCACATTTTCCCAATTCTACATATCTTAATCTTTTTTAATATAATATGGACATCACACATGCAATGTTGTGGAACACATAGGTTTTGTTAATTTCCCCAAAACAACAAACAGTCATGCATTTTCCTCTGATAGCCAGGACATTACTAGTAGATCTGTTTTATGTTCTGGAGAGCTGGTTTTAGAGTTTAGAGGGGTTTGTTGAGAAAAGTTCTTTCCTCCATGGATAGGTATGGTTTTTCTAGACACACAAATGAATACTTAGAATAGTCAGCCCCTCATTTTCCCACTCTGATTAGCGGGAACTCTAATAACTGTTAGCACTATATGAAGTCTGGAGTCTTGTCTCAGTCCACAAGACCCTCCAGTAGTTTTTTTCGGATAAGGACTATAGAGTTTCACATTATCCATGTGCATATGAGTATCTGACCAAAATTTCAAGGAGACTTCAAAGCATATTGTTGGAGCATCTTTTCTAGACTACATTCTTCCTTTAAGTATTCTACTAGAAAATTCCAGTTACCTCCACAACCCTTATATTTGATCTCATTTCCCTCTATCCATCAAGACTGTTACTCTCAGTTTGAATCCCCTATCCTGTGCTGAAGTGCACAAAGTGCCTCAGGCAGAAAGTTGGGGGATAGTGGAGATTGCTTCATGTTTTCTCCTTCTCTCAAGAATCACAGGCAGGTAATATTTGTTGTTAGTGCCTGAAGATGAATAATTCATATTTCTTTTTTTTTTTTTTTTGGTCCAATTTAAAACCTATTTACAGTGGAACAATTATTCTTGGGACTGGAATTCCATATTTTTTATGATGACTCTCCAAAGTGTTTCAGCACTATCTCTTTGAGTCAAAGAAAAAAAATCAGACTCAAAAATGTAAATTAAACATATTTTTCATTCTTTACAATAGTAAAGCATTCTTTCTCAATGTAGAAATAATTGACTAAAAACACTACCTAATGGGAGAGGGGCCCAGTCAGAAGAGCATTCAACTCCTGATCTTGGGATTGTGAGTTTGAGCCCCACAGTGGGTGTAGAGATTACTAAAAAATAAATAAATAAACTAAAAACACTAATTGAGTATCCTAAACTTGTAGTTGAAATTATTTTCTCCAGTAGTTCTCAATTCCATAACTGAAAATTACCCATCTCTTTGTTTTACTTTTGACTTTCTAAAAAAAGTTTTATTTCAAGTGTTTAGAGAAGTAGAATTTTGGTATCATAAATAATAATCAATGCACATAATAGTCTAACATTCACATGATGTAATGTTTTAATGGCATAAAAAGCAAAAAAAAATAATGAGATGATAAAAAGTAGTATAAATAACAAACATACCAAAGTCAATATTTTAAGTGACAGAAAAGAATAAATTAATAATTGCCACAACTCCATGTAGCAAGCTGACTTGGTGACACATGGAAATGAATAAAGCTTTTGCTAAATTAACTGGATCCTCTTGAATAAGCACAGCCAAGCAGGTCTCATCAAAAGTAGGCAAAATAGTTCTGTTACTACCACTACTGACATAATTTTTACAGTGCAATAGCTTTGGGGTCACTAAAAATTCTTGTTTAATGAGGAAGGCTATTTCTCTTGTGACACATTTTTTTTCTTCCCAAGGAAGTTGCAGTTTTTGAGAATTTCAGAAAGTCCTAAGGGCAATTCCTAAAAGGACTGATAGCCTTGGACCTTGGTGGCTCTGGCAGCAAAATATATGGATTTGTACAATGCTTTATATTTCTAGGCCAAAATAACTATGTAATTATTTTGTAATTATAAAGCAATCATTTACTGGCAACTAGAAGTTTTTCATTTTTTATGGTAATTCCAAGTATAACTACCATATAATTTGTAAGAAAGAAATAGCTGTGCAATTACTCTGTATTAACACAGTAATTACAAAGTAATGTCCAGACTTATTTGTGTCTTATGAAATAGAGATTCCCACACCTGCAAACTGCAAATTACATATGGCTATATATGCTTTCTTCATGTGGTCTGTCCTAAAACAAAAGGCAGTGGGTTTGGGTTTCATTTCATCGTAACATTGTATTAGGTTATCAGTTGAATGTAGTGTTGTTTTTTTTTTTTCACAGCTGTGTCTTTGGTTGCAACTGAACTGCTTCAACAGAGAAAAGGAGAAATAGTTTCATAGCTGCAAGAAAAGGATAGTACAGTACAAAGTTTTGAAGTCAAACAGATCTGTGCTTGAAGTCTATCTTGCTTCCCCACCTTCTTGCAGAGTAATTCAGATTAAATACATTCCCTAATTTTCTTCATCTGGAAGATAAGATTTATAAATTTCTAAATTTCAAGATGTTATAAGACTGGATAAGTAATATGCATAATTATCTATCATTTTGACTGGTTTAGTCAACAATTCATTTCCCAAATATCTATGTACCTGTCAGTCACCTTTTAAACACTAGGAAAATGATAAGCATAGCTCCTGTTCCCGTGGAGTTAAGTTCCAGCAACACACATTAAACATAATTGAATTATCACAAACATGTAGATGTAAAATTATAACTTTGGTAATTGCCATGAAAGAAAGGATACAATGCAATGAAAGAAAAGCCTTCCCTGAGATAATTCTTAACTAGAAGAGTTAAGGGTGGTCACACAAAAAAACCTGTACACAAGTGTTCACAATAGCTTTATTTTTAAAAGCCTGAAGCTGAAGCAGACCAGATGTCCAGCAACACATGAATGCTTAAACAGATTTTAATACACACATACTACTCACTAATAAATACTACTCAGTACTAAAAAAGAACAAAGTATTTGAAACATGTCAAAACTTGGATGAATTTCCAAGGAATTATGCTTAGTGAGAGAGTCATTCCCAAAAGATTACATAGTGTATGATTCCATTGTATATTTTTGGAAGGACAAAATTTTAGAAATTGACAGGTGTTTTGTGGTTCTCAGTGGATGGGAGGAAGGTGGCTGTGTTATAAAAAGTCACCACAAAGGATCCCTGTGGTGAAAGAAATATTCAAGATCTTATCTACAGTTGTGTTTATATGAACTTGCACATATAATAAAATCCTATGGAATTTTATATTAAAAAAAATAAAGAGACAGAACTTCTATGCCTAAACTATCTGGCTCATTTCCTTGTTATGGTCAAGCTCCAGTTGAGTATTTTAAACACAGATCATTTAGGAGAAGGAATTGATTACCCAGGTGCTGGAAGAGCCAGGAAGCCAAGCTTGATGGTGAAGTGGGAGCCAGAAACCTGTGCTCCCACTAAGGCTGAGGGGACACAGCGAGGAAGCAGGGTAACACCAAAAAAAAAAAAAAAAAAAAAAAAAGTATAGAATTAAATACACACACAGATAAATGAGCACAAGTAAAACTGAGGAAATATTAACAAGATAAGTGGACTAAGTTCAGTATGGTTGTAATATTGTACTTTAGTTTGTAAAATGTTATAACTGAGAGAAGTAGGTAAAAAGTCACAAGGGACCTCTTTTTTTTTTTTAATTAATTTTTTATTTTTTATAAACATATATTTTTATCCCCAGGGGTACAGGTCTGTGAAGGGACCTCTTTTGTATTATTTCTTACAACCGTGTATAGATCTACAATTGTCTCAATAAAGGTTACAATTAAAAAACAACATTGCATTTCTGTAATATCCCTTCTTCAAATAAATAAGTACATAGATAGATAGATGGTTAGATAGATAAACCCCCAAAAATTCAAGGATAGAAAGAGCTAAGAAGAGCTATCTTCAGAAGAATAAAGCCTGTGGCAAAAGGAGCACAGCAAAGTGAAGGAACCAGAAAAGATCCATGTATTGTGTGTGTGTGTGTGTATGTGTGTGTGTGCAAGTGTGTGTGTGTGTGTGTGTGTGTGTGTGTGTGTACCTAGCAGAGAATGAGAGGGAAAAGGTTTGCTATGAGAATGATGAGAAGTCAGAAGCCAGATCATTCAGGACTTCGACTTCAGGGGCAATATCAAAAGATTTCATAAAGAAGAATGAAATCTTGCCATTTGCACCAACCTGGATGAACCTAGAGAATGTATTGCTAAGTGTAACAAGTCAGTCCGAGAAAGGCAAATACCATATGATTTCACTCATATGTGGAATTTAAGAAACAAAACAAATGAACAAAGGGTGGGGGGAGAGAGTGAACCAAAAACAGACTCTTAGCTATAGAGAATAAACAGATGGTTATCAGAGGGGAGGCAGGCGGGGGGATGGGGGAAAGAGGTGAAGAGGATTAAGAGCACACTCATCTTGAGGAGCACTGAGTCATGTATGGTATTGTTCAATCACTATTATATCTGAAACTAATATAACACTCTAGGTTACCTACACTGGAATTAGAATCACTAATTTTTCATAAAACAAAATTACTTAAACTTTGAAACTATTATTCCAAAAGACTCAGGTTTGAAGGAAATGGCAAATAGAACACTGTTCAACCCTTTTCTCTACCAGAACTTTAAAGCAAAAATAAAGGAATTTTAAAAGTGCACACCCGCAAGAACCAAGAAATAAGAATAAGAGACAGTAGTAGAGAAGATACCTCAACACATTTTTGAAGGATAGAAAGAAGATCGACAGGTAGCTAATTCAGTGGCTGGAAAGAAGCTGTCATTTAAGGACCTTCGGTAGAGATACAGGTTTCCTCTTTAGATCCCTAGAAGCTTACCTCTTGTGTCCACCCGGTAACACATGTGGCACAGTCGCGAGCTCTAGCTGGGAGGGGCGGGGAAGAGACTGTATACAGAGAGAAGCTCCTAGGCTTGGTCCTCTTTCCTAGCCCGTGCAGCCAGGACATCACCATCCAGTAAGAAGCCCCTCTCCCTCCCAACGTCTCCAGTCATACCTTCCACCTTCTCTCATAATTTCAGTTATCAGATATTGGTTCCACTCTAACCCCATCACCCAGGCATGAAATTCAAGGAGAGGAAGAAAGGAAAAAAGGGAGAAAAGGGAAAAACAAAAGTCTTATTCAAAGAAACATGAATACAAGTGAAAGATTAGAATTAAAATTCTTAAAGATAAGAGCAAATATGTTAAACATGTTCTTCCTCCCCTTAGCACAGTAAGTGGTGGGTTTATTGTAGAAAGCTTGAAAAAGTAACAATTTAAAGCTGTCATTGAGACACTTGTCAGAATCTGCAACAGATATTTAAAAATAAAAAAATAAATGCATCGGGCATCAATGATGCATAGAAAATTCCATGCTGCCTTACTCTTGACGACGCTGGCTTTCAGTGGTTCTCCCGACTTCCTATTTATATATATTTTTGAAGATTTTATTTATTTATTTGACAAAGGGAGAACACAAGTAGGCAGAGAAGCAGGCAGAGAGAGAGGAGGAATCAGGATCCCCGCCAAGCAGAGAGCCTGATGTGGGCCTCAATCCCAGGACCCTGGGATCATGACCTGAGCTGAAGACAGAGGCTTTAACCTACTGAGCCACCAAGGCACCCCCTGACTTCCTATCTAAATGGAACCTCCTGACTCTCTCAAAGTGCCCCGTTTGGCTGATAAATTACATGAGCACCACTACTACGTATAAACTCCCTGTAAAATGGACTATGTCACTCCATGTAAAATACATGATACTGAAGATGAGTCCTCCATATAGCCTCAAGGAAATTATAATCTTTTATTGGCCAGAGACCAAATGTGGCATTGACAATGATAATTTTTTGACAATCACCAATCTAAATCTATGTTAGCCACTTTACAGGTTAAACAATTTTAAAAATATATGTATCTTAAATTTTTGAAAAAGCTCAGTTTTCAAGGACTTTCTAAAAAGATAGGCTTGATCCTGATGGTTTGGAAAAGAATGTTTATTCAGTTTTCCTCTCTACATAGAACAGTTGTATAGGGAAAAAATAGGACTAATATTTAAATTTCAGAGATAGAGTTTTAAAGCTCCTCCTCTTGCCTTTTATTGAGGTGTCAAGATTTTTTTTTTTTGTATAGTTGGCAGAACGAAGTTTCTCATAATTTATTGAAATTTACTTAATGCTGTGTCAGCCATCACAATTTATTGCAGTATTGTCCAGACAAGCCAGAATACAATAATGGGATACAAGATGATGTATTACAGAAAAAGCCAAGAAAGAAAAAGCCTCAATTAGTTAGCAAATGAGATTGTTTTAAGGAGTTAAAAGTAAAACTGTGTCTGCTTCATAATTTCTCAGCTGAAAGCAACCTGAAATTGCAAAGAAAAAAATAGAAAAGATTATTTAAACTATTGTGTAACTAGGAGGCCTTGCCATCTTCTCTAATTTGTCTCGAGTGATAAATGTTCGAATCGGATTAATTGACGGGTAGCAGGTGTCAGTACTCCCTCGAATGCAAGTGATGGCAGAAATGGAACTGTTCTAACAGTGATCATCACTATTCGCTTTCCCAGCTAAAAAAACTAGTTGAAAAGTGATGATCTATCTTCAAAAGCAAAAGGAAAGTGTCAGTGTAGCCATAACTAGCCTAGTCTTATCTCTGAAGCTCTTTTTTTTAAAATGTGAATTACAAATGAAAAAATAGAACCCTACTAGTTAGGAAAAGTCAAAAATATAAGGAAGCCATATATTTATAATTTAATCAAGAGATACCTAAAAACAGTATCATGATATGCATAAAAATCTTCCATTACAGGTAACCTTACGTAACAAGAGGTTTCCAGCCTGAAGAAAATTCAGTTGCCTGGATTAGATTCCCTTATACCTTGTTCTTTGCTCTGAATTTGGTAAGAGTAACACATCTCAATAAGAAGTATGGAAGAAATTACACACAGAGAAAGAGATATTGATGTTTTGAAGAAAATTTGGAAGTTTCATCTGATAAATAATAATGATATTATAATAGGAATATGTTGTACACTCTTCTCTGAGTGTTCAATGGGACTATGTATATATGAATTAGCTTATTTACTCTTATTTACTTAAAAAGCAGTCCCAGCCCCCATTTTAAATGGTACTTCCAGAGTTGTACTAAGGACATGATTTTCCGGAAAAATCCTTACATGGAACTTTATTATAAATCACACTGTATCATTACCAAATAAACTGATTTACTGAATAAAAATATCTGTAATGATAGTATGAAAAACAGAATTTTTCATTATCTTGGATCTGGATGTCAACTGCCATTTTTAAAAGTGACAATAAAATATTAGTTTTAGAAAAGAGTAAATCAACTTAAATCCTTCAAAATGTCAGTCTGGGGCCACGAAGCACTAAAAGATAAAACGAGAGAGAAAGGCATTTTACGGGAAGTGGTCTATTCACAGAAGGCTTTTTTGTCAACTTCTCCCTGTATAAAAAAGGACACAAGATATTTCTCGCCATTTGAAAACATACAATTCCCTGCTAAAAGCAGGTTTAGGCTTCATCTCTCCTCTCCCACTCCACCTGCAGTCGTGTGATTTGGCTACTTGGCCATCTCTGTGCCTTGGCATTTCTGCCATCCACTGAACACAGCAGGTGCAAGACACAATTTGACTGCATTCTCCGTGACTCCCAGTTCAGCCTAGGAGTACAAACCACATCCATACCTCTAACAGAGACTGCATTGACTAAAATGTTAACAAACATTTCCATTTGGCACCTAGCACTTTGAATAGCTTAATCAATATATGGGTAGGAGAAACTGGTGCACATATTACCTTTTCCTCTATTGGCTCAGCCTCTATTTTTCTGTTATCTCAATTACCGATTTCTAGGAGCTGAGGGTAGTGCACACTGGGCCTATAAAGCATAGTTATTTGCAGATATTGTGGCAAAATTAAGTGTCATTTCTTGCAGTGAATTTTAACTATGTCCAAATGTGCTTGATGAACATGATATCCTAGTTCCACATGTTTTGGGATATTAGATTTGGGTAGAAAGAAGTCTTGTTTAAAGTTTTTCCTTTTTTCTAATATTGAGACTATTAATGATACTCATTACCTTTCTATACCATGGAGTTCACCACTGGGAAGGTCCAGCAGAAGAAATACAGGGACCAAAAGAGAAGAATGAGTATTAGGAAGAAAAAGGCAGGAAAAACTAATAAGCAAACAAACAAAACCCCAAATCTTGACAAAAGTTATCAGTGTCTTAAGGAGTCTTTACCTCGTTGTGATATAAACACAAGAGAAGTTAACTTCTTACTTGCTGTCCTACACATTCTGCATCAGCTTCCTTCTCTGTCTTAAATGATATCTTGGGAAGATGCCTATAGTTTGGGGATCTCTTTCAGTTCCTAAGATCATCCCAATTTAAAGTTTTAAGCTCAAATTCTGTTATAATAATCTCCTTTCTTCTTTTTTCAAGTCAAGCTGGAGCCAGGACCCCAACTTCTTGCTGGAAAGGGGGGGAATTTGTTTTATCTGGGCTAATACTAGGGAGAAAATATTATAATATCTTATTATTATACTATACTCCCTAGGGAGAAGGGTAGTAGTTTCAGAAAGCCAGCTGACAATCTTAAATTCCCTAGAAAGAAAAAACAAAAAATTCCCTAGAAAGAGAGGGACTGAGGTTTGGGGCTTCCACGTCTTGAATAAATGTTCAATGTTCTTATGGATTCTACACATTTAGTCCCTTCTTCCTGGTCTCCAACAATATGACTTTCAGACACTATTGTTTTGTTCTCCTATATTTTTAAACAAGTAGTTTTTCAAATTGCTGGTCAGTTTTGCAATGTTTCCCAACTTTTTCCACTTGCCTCCAAGGAAATTTTCAGACATTTTTTTTTCCCCTAACATGAAATGTTAATACTACAAACAGACTGTATATTCATTTATGTACTGTGACCCTGGGGAGGGTCCCAACCCACAAACTTCCTAGGTTTCCCTTGTCCTGAAGAAACCATTTTTACCTCCTTGGGACAGTATCATTCCCATTGAAAAGGTTTGGTTTAGAGGATTGCTATTAACATTTTTTTTTTTCACATGAGCCTGAGAAAGAATAGACAGAAAAGAAAATAAGAAAGAATAGAAAATAGAAAGAATAGAAAATATATCACAAACAGTGTAGCAGGAGATACTGTTTTATGAAATGCTTTTCCAAAATTATATAATAGTGTGTTTGTGTGCTTCAGTATAGTCATAATGTACTTCTTTTTTAAAAAGATTGTATTTTTTTATTTGACAGAGAGAGATCACAAGTAGGCAGAGAGGCAGGCAGAGAGAAAGAGAGGAGGAAGCAGGCTCCCTGCTGAGCAGAGAGCCCGATGCAAGGCTTGATTCCAGGACCCTGAGATCATGACCTGAGCCAAGATGGAGGCTTTAACCCACTGAGCCACCCAGGCACCCCTAAAATGTACTTCTTAGTTTAAGTTTTGGTCAAATGTTGAAAGTCAGTTTTGTAACAGATAAGCACTAAGAGAGGAACATAAAACACATGCACGAGCGCGCACACACACACACACACACACACACACGATGGAAAACCATTAAGTAGGAAAGACATTTTCCTAACTTAATTTTCAAAACATTGCTCTGGGTTGGGTTACTATAGGGCAACATTGTCATGTTAGACAGAGCGGTGGTTAATTTTTAATCCTTTATCTCCTTTCCATTCCAAATTCCAAATCATTCTTCTGGGAGCCTTGTTGAAAAAAATGGAGTCCATTGCCTCACCATTAAATTCTTAGTCAAAGTCCCTTTTTCCTTAGTATTTTTTTAGCAGAAAGGGTGATTTCTTCTTATATTAATAATTGACATGAACATTAGGTAGTGTCATTTTTTAAAGATTTTATTTATATATATTAGAGAGAGAAAAAGAAATAGCCCAGAGGGACAGTGAGATGGAGAAGCTGACTCCCCGCTGAGCAGGGAGCCCAATGTGGGGCTCAATCCTGGGACCCTGGGATCATGACCTGAGCTGATGTCAGATGCTTAACCAACTAAGCCACCCAGGGGTCCCAGGTAATGTCATTTTATGAGTTATACTGTCAGAAGCAAGACTACTTACTCAATAGTTGTTACTGATCATGGTTCTGTGATGATTAAGTTGCAGTATTATTTTGGAAAATGTGAAAGATTGGTGCAAACTGTGTTGGTCTCTCTCTTTCCTTCAATTCATTAGAGCTAAGGAGCTGGAAGCAGTGAAAGCAATACCTCCAGCAACGTGTTCTAAGGCAGAACCAAGAGACTGGGGGTGCTCAGAAGGATTGCATTGTTATTTAGTTACTTGCTTTTATTTGTTTGCATGCTTTGTTTTGGGATAGGGACAACTCCAGCAATGAGGATAAAAAGTAGAAAAGGACCAGTCTCCAGTGCTCTGGAATAGTTTCAAAAGCCAAGTGCTCCAGAAGGCAGGCTGGTAATCTGAATGGAGATGTGGGCTGGTG
This sequence comes from Mustela erminea, assembly GCF_009829155.1. Lineage (NCBI taxonomy): Eukaryota > Metazoa > Chordata > Mammalia > Carnivora > Mustelidae > Mustela > Mustela erminea. Next base: position 42,663,175 of record NC_045626.1, read on the forward strand.
GGGCAGGGACCCCATTGATCATGATGGGGACTTTGGCAAACTGGAGAGGAAACACCCTGCCAAAAGGCAGCCACAGAGACCTCCAGAGGGGACCCAATTTTGCAAGATTTTTAAATAGAAGCTAGACGCCTAGATTTTTACCTGAAATTCATTTGCAACTAATTTTACATTGTGTAAACACTGCACAGATCCAAGATGAGTGAGCTAAATATAACCTGAAGCTTGTTGGTTTGCAATTTTTGGAGCAATGGCAACTTCATCATAAGGCTCCTAGAGAGGAGAACAGCTAACCAGGCACAACCTCCAAACTGGTTGGCTCCTGGGGCAAGAGAACAGTCAAAGGTTCACATCCATGTGTCTAAGTATTTGTAAGATATAAATAAAGCTAATGAACTTAATATTAAGTCAAGTATCTTCTTCAAGGCAGTCTTGGCAAATGTACTTTTAAACAACACAATTTTTAATATTCATGTATAACTTTTTTCTTTTTTTATGGCTTAAAGTAGCCAAAGTCTTAGAAGAGCAAATTTAATTACGATTAGCATGTCTGTATGTTTTGCTGATGGATCATACTGTTAGGAGTAAAGATATAAAGACATAATTGGTAAGTCATTTACACTAATTTAATAAAATAAAAGCAAAATTATTGATGTATTATGATAACATGATTTTTCACATAAATTTTACCCTACTATCAAAATGGATTAAAGCAATGGTTGGCAAACTCAGGCTGGTGGGCTGGCGGGCTGTTTTTGTAAATAAAGATTTACTGGAACACAGCCTTGCCTGTTCATTCACACAGCACTTCTGCCTGCTTTTGTGATATAACTGGAGGACTGAGTAGTTGTAGCAAGGCTAGATGAAGTAGCAAGGCTAGATGAAGTACAAAGCCTAAAATATTTAATACCTGGTCCTTTACAGAAAAAGTTTGTCAATACTTGATCTGAAGAATGAAAAATTAAAATGTGATTTTATTAAAGGTTACACACTTAAATATATTCTTCATCAAAATATGAAGTAAATGTTAAAACTGAAAAAAGATCATTTTCAAAATCTTTTTCTTCCAAAATACTTTAAATTGTATATTAAAATCAAACAGTAACATAATTATAATAAGCATCAATGTTTGAAAAAGAGTGTTTAAATAAAACCACATTATTTATTTTTAAAATTTTACTTAATTGTACCACATATTTTTGTAAATATGTGATTATTTGCAATTCCAGTTTCCAATGTCTAACTACTTGCCAGTGGCTTTAAGCCTGTTAAGTCTAGATTTACATATATACAGATGTGTAAGAAATAGGAATTGTTTAGTATCACAACGGTCTCTTCTGTTATTTTGTGTAACTGTTGGGATTCCATCATGCTACTTTATAATGAACTCCAGAATTACACATTAGAATGGGAAGAGAAAAAAGAAAAGCTGGTGTTCTGCACGACTAGAAAATGAAACCTCATTATGAGAGAAATTGCTGCGTTCATACTTGAAAAAAAGGATTTGATAAGTTAGTTCTTCTTTTCACGTACCTGTATGCTTCCACCATTCAACCTTTGCTGTGCGCTAACGCAGCTTCTGTCTCTCACGTTAGTAGAAGCACATCTCTAAACACTTGAAGGTTTAGACAACTGTATTTTTTTTCGTCTCAGGGCTATAGCAAAAATTGTGGAGCCTGGCATTGCTAGTCTAGTCACCAGAGCAGACGTTTAGCTTTCTAGGTAGTGCTATGCCAATGCTGAGAATTGGATATCAAGGAGCAGAGGAAAAAGACTCGGGTCTTTTTTAATGAATCCATTTTTTGTGAATGTTTGTTGTAAGGGAAGCTTTGAAAACACAGGCTGGGAAGAAGGGCCCCTCCTGCCTGGGTCAGAGGGCAGCTCTGCTGCTAACGAAGTCTAGTTCTTACTGAGGGAGAAGGGAACTATGTGAGACCCATAGATTATGACCAGACACGTTGTCCGGGGAGGGTAAAGCAATTCTGCCCTTTTTGGTCAAGTTCCAGAAGCTGTGCTCAAATGGGGAGGAGGAGGAGAGTTTAGTAAAGGAACTACTCACAAGGAGAGGAATGAGCAAGATTCAAGGAAACCAACAGAGGACGTGCAATTCTTCCCTCCTCTATCTTTGGCCCCCTCAGGACAGACACCGTTGGAACACTGGAAAACAGTGGGGAAAACAGCTAACAACAGGAAGAACACATCAGCAGCCCTTAGTCTAAGAGTTCAAGGGGAAGCAACAACTACCAAATCCCAAAGAGAAAGCCCTAGCTGCCCTACAGAGCCCAGGATGGAGGGAGTTTGGGAAGGAATACTCCAATCTCACTGGAGTGAGATCTCCTCTCTCTCTCCCTCTGGCTGTCTCCTTCCACTGCCTCTCATGGGCCCATTAAACCAACGCCAAAGGGCACAGTCCTCTGATGCACTCCGGGTGGACAGGGTGGAGGACGGATCTCAGGGTTGAGGCAGGGAGTTGATGGAAAATATTCCACACACGCACGCACACACATGCACACACACACATAGTATCCCCTGTTTATTGAAGACAGACAGAAGCAGCTAAAACACTTTCAGCCTGGATACCATCCATCTTTAATAGGCTGTTTTCCAGATTTCAAAATGCATGTTTTTACTCTTTATTTAGGAAATTAACAATTTTGGCAATGTTGTTATTATGTACTTGCAGTTCCAATGATGATTATTTTGGAGAACATCTTATTTGCAAAGTCTCTGCTCTGCCCATTCTTTAACAGGTGTTTGCAAACCCTGTCCTCAGCCATGTTCTGAATCAGACCAGCACAGAGGATCAGAGTGGAGGAGTATAGCAAGGAGAGATGTTCACTGGAGAGACAAAGCTGTTAGTAAGCACACTCTCTATACACAGAGCTGGTAATATACTGCACTAGTAACATCAGTTAGTAATATCTCTAATTTGGGGTTGGCAAAGCAGAACATAGAGAAAAATGCAGGACACCAGATTAAGGAAGCCTACACATCCTTAAAATGCCAGGAAGAAAATAAATAAATAAATAAATACACTACTGCTTGCTCCTAAAAGAGCCGAAATTGCCCTTGTCATTGGATTTTTTTGCCTGTCAGGAGAGTTTAGGTAAAAATAGTAATAGGTATTTCCAAAGAGGCACTCTAGAAGTAGAATTACTTCTCCCAAAGGATGCTATTTACCACATACACTGTAGCCTCAAACCTTGCTGCCGCTTTGTCTGACTCCCCGAAGTGAAACCTGCCACCCTCTCCCTGTCTCTCCTAAGTGCTTCAAACCTCTCCCATCACGATTTTCCAAAGACCTGTTTCTACTCCAGGGGTATTCACTATCATTTGTTTCATAATCAATCTTAAGATTTTTTGTAGGATGTGGGGAAATTAAAATCTCTAGTGCTGGGACGCCTGGGTGGCTCAGTTGGTTAAGTGGCTGCCTTCGGCTCAGGTCATGATTCCAGCATCCCAGGATCTAGTCCTGCATCTGGCTCCTTGCTTAGCAGAAAGCCTCTTCTCCTTCTGCCTCTGCCTGCCACTCTGTCTGCCTGTGCTCGCACTCTCTCTCTGACAAATAAATAAATAAAATCTTAAAAAAAAAAAAAATCTCCAGTGCAACTCTGGTCAATTTCTTTGGAACTATCTGGTGTGTCCATAGTCAGTGGTCTGCCAAACTCCCCTTGGACTTCTTTCACTGTTTCTAGTATGGCCTCCTCTAGCTTTGGAAAATATTTGCTCCAACTTGCCTATAAGACTCTACTTCTAGGACTGCTCTCAGGCTCCTGGGGCTGGCATTTCCCAGAGGCGCAACCCCCAGAGGGGCAACCTTACTTAACCAATGAGCAGGAGGTAAGGGAGGGAAAAGCCTACCTCCCTGTCTTCAAGATGGAGGTCTCTCAGGATTAATGGAAAAGCCAGCTCTGCCTGGGGAGGATGGTACTGAGGCCACCCTCAGGAAGAATTTCCTGAACAATTACCCTTTGCTGGCTTGTTTCTTTTCCTTATCCAGCTTCAGCCCCTCCCTAACGGTGCCTCCAGGAAGGAGTCCCTTCCCTAATGAATCTCTATCACAGGAACCCTCATCTCAAGATCTGCTTCTGAGGATCCCCATCTAAGAAGCATTTTTAGGGTAGGATGTAAGGTCTCCAGCAAGACCATCCCTGATTCCTCATATACCATCTTGTCTCATTATTCATGAAAACATGTATAGAATACAGCATGGGTAAGAAATGACAGATTCATGATACCAACCCCAACAAAATTGCGTATCTTCGGATAAAGGTCATGAGCGTTGTTTCTGTTTTAATGTGGTTAGGAAGAGGTAAACTCGGGGAGAAACTGGAAAAATTAGTTCAAGCTGACAACAAGCTCCCAGTTTAAAAGCTGACATTGACGTGTTTTCACCATGGGGGCTTCTCCAGTCTGCTCCAGGCTGTTCCCTGTCAGTGGTTAGCCAAGGGGACGACAGACAAAGGAAGGAAAATAGCATTAATGTGCCGACCTCCCGCTTTGTTTGAAATTGCTAGTAGTGAAGGCTGAGTTGGTAAGAGCTTTTAAAAGCATCTGTTCACCCAATCTTTTGAAAAGTTCTGTAGACTTCAGCTCAGACCAACAAATGATCTCTCTTCTTCTTCACTCACTTCTAAAATAAAATCCTTCATCCAGAGTGTAGAAGCTCCTCACTCCAGACCATCTTGGGGAGAAAGATTTTGTCAACTCTGCCCTGAACATGGCTTTATTTAACATCTTAAACCTAACAAATCTCATTTTTGATTGATTTCTGATTTCTCTTTTATTAAATTAAGGCTTGCAACTGGCTATATGCTTCCGGAAGTGAGTTTGCCACTTCCCTACAAATCTAATGGAGCCCTTAATTACAGGAAGCTCTGTTGGTGCCTAGTACACTTCATGGGCTCCAGGGAATTCCAAAATACATCTTATTCCTTGTCAGAGAGATAAGATAAATGAAGCATTCCCAGCTTGCGGCTTCCTGTCTAAAACCTTGCAGAAATGGAAAGGCAGTTTAAAAAATTAACTCTCAATTTCTTTCCTCATAATAGAAACCGTTTGCCTTCAGTCATTTTACACCATACTTTTCGTAGTTCATGTGGGCTCAGGGAAAGAATCTAGGACATTGAATCAGAAGATTAAGGTTCAAGTTCTAGTTTGTTTCATTTAATAGCTATAAAGAAAATTCTCAATTCCTTACCTATTAAAAAATTTAAAAATCAACACACATAAAAAAAAAACCCAGTCCTAAATACTAAAAGTGGTTGTTTAGAGGATAACATAATAAAATCAACAAACACAATTTACAGTGAAATGTAAAAATATTTTTATACTATAATAACTATTGAAATAGTTATTCCCATTATTCCACCATTATTAGGTGTCGAGTTCAAGGGAATTACAGACTCTATCCCCCCTTCCAAGATCCAAAAAGTACTTGTGGTTCCATTAACAGACCAATGGAGCTTATATATGACTTTCTTTTTTTAAAAAATTAACATATAATGTATTATTAGCCCCAGGGGTACAGGTGTGTGAACCACCAGGTTTACACACTTCACAGCACTCACCATAGCACATACTCTCCCCAGTGTCCATAACCCCACCACCTATATACGACTTTCTTTAATCTTACAAATTTTACCTCCAATATTTTAACCTTTTATGCTTTTGTTTTGTCTATTTGTTGAATTTTATTTTCCTTACTCCTGGTGGAGCAGGAAAATCGCCTCGTAGTCTTTATACCATAAGAACTTGCCCCCCCCGACCAAAAAACTCAAGAACATTTCATACTGAACATGTATCTGCTTGGCTATGTCGAATGCAATAATGTGCATATGGGGTGACTCCTACAGATTGTGCAAAAAACTAAACTTGGAAAGAAAACATCTGAACTTGACACATTTTTGTAACTTCAAGGTTACATACATTTCTCTATTATTTAACACAGTGAACCTATCTGCACCTGCTGTGTCATCTATGAAGTCTCAATATTATCCATTTATCAGACTTGTCGTGAGGCTGACGGATAAACACCAGCTTTTAAACACTATTATTAATAGCATTGTTATTCTAACAATAAGGGTTAATAAGAAAAAACATTTTTATTACATTTCCCATCAGCGGTACAAGTTTACATCGTCTTCATATTTAGATATTTACGTATTCATACTTCCTTTTGCATATTTTTCTTTCAGGGGATCCCATTGTTCCAATGCTACAATTCATAAGTCATAAATTCCTCTTGCTGTTATATCCTAGTGTTTTTTCCCTTTGCTTTGTCCTGGCCACGCACTCATAGTTCTATTTTCTCTTCGCCTCCTTCCTTGACTGAACCATTGTAAGAGCCTCTGTGCTGTTCCCCAATCATTCTCTTAGCCAGCTCTTCGTAGCACACAGAAATGATCACATCCCTCCTCTGTCTATAATCCTTTCATTAATTCCCCATATCTATGTGTTTAATTCCAAAAACCTTTTAATGCCTTTCTAACCCTCTAACCCTTCCAACCTGTTTTTATTCCCACATCTTTGTAAGAACTTGACTTTTCCAGGAAACTGGAATTACTTGACATTTCCCCCACCATCCCCTTTCTTACACTCATGCTTCTGCCCTCATTTCCTTTCCTGGGAATCCTTCCTCCCTTTTTTCTGGCTTTCATGATCTTATGTACTCATCAAAGCAGAGCACAAATGCCAGCTCCCTTCTGAACCCGGACCTCAGAAAGGATTAGTCTTTAATTCCTCTGCTCATGCACAATACTTCAATCACTGTGATTTCATTGACAGTATTTCCCTTGTATTACACACACATACACACATGCATGAATGTGTGTCTATGTGTGTGTGTGTGTATCCTTATATATCCCTATGTATCTCCTCTCTCTAAAGGCAGATAAAATAAATAAAATACTTTTATCTTCCAACACCACAGTGCCTTGAATGCTATTAAATATGCATTGAAAGATGAGAATTGCATAATTTAGGGGCAAATGAAAGGAATGGAAGAAATGTTCTACCTGTTCAAAGACCTTTATTTGAATGTGGCTTCCTTGCACAGAATGTCCTATTTCTATGCCCTTCCATTTCCTCATCAAAACTTACTTGCGTTGATATCTCTTTGTAACCTTAGCAATCAGATAATTGGATAAATTGATTTATAATGTTTTAATAGTAAGTGCTAAAAGTTGCATACAAATTAATACATTGGTGGGACACCTGGGTGGCTCAGTTGGTTAAGCAGCTGCCTTCGGCTCAGGTCATGATCCCAGCGTCCGGGGATCCCAGAGTCCCACATCGGGCTCCTTGCTTGGCAGGGAGCCTGCTTCTCCCTCTGCCTCTGCCTGCCACTCTGTCTGCTTGTGCTTGCTCGCGCTTCTCTCTCTCTGACAGATGAATAAATAAAATCTTTAAAAAAAATTAATACATTGGAGTACAATGACCTCCTCTAAAGTAGGAACTCTAGGAGAAGATATCAGCAAATGGAAAAGATACCTGGAAACAGAGGGCTTTGTGGTACTCTTCACAGGTGATACTCACCCACCTACTGTGCCTCCATATGAAGTACCCTGACCTTGTACACAAAGCAAGAAGAAGGAGTCTCTTGCTGGAGAAAACCAGAGATATTAGTTGCCCGTGGCCAGAGAGATAACCAGTATGTTCCAAGGGTCAGAGTATCTTTCAAGGAACATTATCTTACCCATCTAGCAATGGAACCAGGAAGAAGCTGGCAACATGAGATTTGAATAAAAAGGCGAACTTTGAGGTTCAGCTGACAAGGTGGCACTTCTCTTTGGAATAAGAGCCCAAACCTAAATTACCTCTGTTTGCCAATAAAGCTCTAACTCTTCAGTCCCAATGTGCTGTTACAACAAGTGAGTTTCCCCTATCTAAAGGACTGCCCTTCTCAGATCTCACTCCTGAATGAAGGTCGCCAGCATTAGTGAAGAACATAAAACTCAACTGACCCTCAATGCAATATTTTGGACTCCTCACAGAGTTGAATAGGAGTTGTTAAAACAGGTGTAAAGGCAGATTTAGATTCACACATTCAGCAATCCTTGATGTTTCTGGGGCCTTTCCTCTAACCAGGGCCAACACTGCATTTAGATTTTTATACACACCTGCTGAGAGGGGACATTTTCCTCAAATGTACCTGGGGCCAGTATAAGGCTTTTGAAATGCTGCCGAGCCAAGTTCCAATTGATAGGTTTATTGAGACCATGTTATGTAGTAAGCTGCCGCAGTCCCATACTTTAAAACTCAACGATGTGTAAAGAATGCGAAAGCTGATAGATAGTCCTTTATAAAAAACCGTTAGCAATCCCTGCTTAGAGGGCTCGTCAAGCATGCTGCAAGTAGATGAAAGAAAGCCTACAATAAATAGACTTTGCACAGAAAACTTCAAAAGGGAAATACTTTCACTTGGGCAAAAGTGTGCAGTATGATTATGTTTCTGTGAAAAGCCCCAATTGCAAAAGTGTAGTAAAAATAGTAATAATCAATGTCACAATAAGTCACCTTATGTGTACAAAGAAGAATTCAAAGTAGTTTCAGTGAGTAGATTCAAGAGCTCTAAGACCTCCATTTTCCTCATCTGTCAAGTGGGAACTATCAGATATTCCATTTCTTCTCCAGAGATCGCTTGCATGAACAACATTAAAAAGCAATTATAACACTAGAGACTAGTGTGTGAACATCAGCTGATTATTACTATGACCTGCTTTTATAAGAGAGTTTGCTCTTGCTGTAACCACACTTGGCTGACGTTACAGGGAATGAGATGCACTCTGAGACTGACACCATTGCAACTCAGATAAAAATAATTACAAGGAATTGGACATAGCTAGCAACCTATTTATATTTTTGTAGGTTTTATAAAGGACCTCTTTATATAATTTGTAGGTTTTACAATTGCAAATCATTTTTTATATTTAGATCATAATAAAATGTTAAAATAAAATGGGTTTGGCATCTCTCAGTTAGAGATGTCCTGGTAGTATTAAGCCAGGGCTGTGATTTAGGCAGTTGTTTTAAATCAGCCTTTATAGCATGTACAGGAGTCAGCTGCTTTGGCTGACTTCTCCCGTCTTTTCTGGGGAAGTGGCTCTCTACAGAACAATGCCCTAAGAAAATTCCCAGCCACTTAAGAATTGCAAGAGTCACCCAGATGGTATTCTGCTTTAACCTATAGAAAACTGTCTTCAGGGCACCTCGGTGGCTCAGTCGGTTAAGCCTCTGCCTTTGGCTCAGGTCATGATCCCAGGGTCCTGAGGTCAAGTCCTGCATGAGGCTCCTTGCTCAGTGGGAGAGGCTGCTATTGCCTCTTCCTCTGCTTGCCTTCTTACCCCCCAACTCATGCGCTCTCTCTCTCTCTCTCATTCTCTGTATATCACACTCTCTCTCACGCTCTCACTCTCTCGAATAAATCAATAAAGTCTTTAATAAAAAAAAGAAACTGTCTTCATTAAGAATACTCACAGACCTCAGAAAAATCCAATAAAATCATATATATATATATATATATATAAAATATATATAAACATATAGGTTATTTTTCTATGTAATGCTGACAACCACTGTTTTTTAATAGCCAGCATGACCAATTAAATAACTGCTCTTCCTGAATTCACTATGTGCTGGATCATCATATGAGTCACCTCAGTATGACTGGAAAACAGAAGGTAAAAAATGGAATCTGCTTTTCCTCTCAAAAGCATATCTCCATTTCCAAAGGCACAGAGAATGTGATGTAGGTAGTTTACCACAGCTTCGAACTAGAAGACGTGACACACTGCTTTAGAGTGACAGGCACGGCCAGATGTGCTCCTGACGGGGTTTCCTTTATTCTATCAGCTCCATGCTGGGACAGCTTCATGGTCATAACGCTATACATCCTGCCCTGAGATTTCTGATTTCCGCCTTTAGAAAAATCAAACCAAACTTGAAGGTCCTAGTTTTAAAAATAGCAGAATACAAAGACTTTGATGGCTTTTATTTTCATTGTTTTGGACCGTTTGAACAATATAATTTTTGAATCTGGTTAAGAACTCATCTAAGTACTTCTAGAAGCTACTCTAAAAAATGGAAACACACATCATAAAAACTGAAAGAAAATAAAAGTGCAAATGCCATGCTTTAAAATACATTAAACACAACAAAGATAGACTGCCTTTTATTGTGACTTCTTTTATAGAAATATTTTGTTAAGAGACAGGAAAGAAATGGGAGACTATTTAATAAGTAAGATAAACAGAACACTATTTTTTTTAACATGAAACTATTAAATGGTGTACATATTTAACAGAAAATGAAAATGTTTGAAATTATTACACATATTTGTTGATCCCGTACATATTTGCTTTGATTTGTTATTTAATATGTGACAGGATGTAATTGAGTTCATATCCAGGTTAAATGTGTGGCTTGAATCCTTACAAAGAGGCTGGAAGTTTCCTAATTTATTTATCGTTGCAGGCTCCAGGCCGGTCAGGCAGTTATATTACTGCACTGTGTGGGCCATTCTCCATTCCCTACCGTTGTTGTTAAGAAACACTGCGTATGATTTTGGAAATAAGCAGCTATGCTTTCCTCTTCTTGCTCAGGTACAGATGAATAGTGTCAGGAAAGACCTTCTATACTAGTAATTCTGAAATAAGGTGTATTAAATGAATGTACAATAAACTTAATGAAGGTAGAGCCTAACTGAAGAATTTCTGATGAATACAATGTCAAATGCCCCGCTTTTATAGTACACAGCATCAAACGTATTATTTTCCCTAAAAGCTGTACAAGTATAACCAGTCTACTCTAATTTCAGGATATTTTGTTAATCATTAGCTCAATAAAAAAAGAAGTCTCTCCATAGTTTGGCTATTGTCATGCTTAGCGAAATAAGTCAAGCAGAGAAAGACAACTATCATATGATCTCCCTGATATGAGGAAGTGGTGATGCAACATGGGGGCTTAAGTGGGTAGGAGAAGAATCAATGAAACAAGATGGGATTGGGAGGGAGACAAACCATAAGTGACTCTTGATCTCACAAAACAAACTGAGGGTTGCTGGGGGGAGGGGGTTTGGGAGAAGGGGGTGGGATTATGGACATTGGGGAGGGTATGTGCTTTGGTGAGTGCTGTGAAGTGTGTAAACCTGGTGATTCACAGACCTGTACCCCTGGGGATAAAAATATATGTTTATAAAAAATAAAAAATTAATTTATAAAAAAAAAAAAAAGAAGTCTCTTCCTTTTATCTCGTTAGGCCCGTAATCATTCATCAGCCTACATGTTCTGTCCATCCTTACTCTTTTTCTGAGTAATTCCCCTTAGTCCTTCAAATCTCAACTCAGTTGTCACGCTGTCAAGGAAGACTTTCTGAAAATCCTCATTATTTCAAAGTTTCCTAGAGTTCTCCCTGACTCCTCTCTTTTCTATTCTTTATCCAGTCTAGCAGCTAACTCTGTTGCTCAACCTTGAAATTATATCCGGAATGCAGCCACTTTTCAATACCTGTAATGCTGCTACTGGCTGCTGATACAAACTTATTTGTTCCTATACTAGCAAAGAGACTTCTCTTTGGTCTTCCTGTTTCCACCTTTGCTCCTTAGAGCCCAAGTCAACGTTTCAAGACATGTCAGACCATACTACTCCTTAGGGTGCACCAAAGCTTCCCAACTTACAAAGAAAAAGTCAATGCCTTTGAAGTCAGCTAGAAGGCCCTACTTCACCCATATTCTTATCCCAGCTCAGGATCCCTCTGACCTCTCTCTCTCCCATTACTCATCCCGCTACCTCTGCTTATTACATCCTTCCCTAGAATGTACCCATTTATTTCACTTATTGCTTCTCTAAAAGAAGATATTTTTTTTCCTGTTCTATTCAATAAAAACAGAGATTTTTGCCCATGTTGTTTACTACTATATACCTGAGAGGGAAAAGGCACACACAATGGGCACTCAAAAATACTGTTTAAATGAATACATCACTATACTTGTCTCTCAAGGCACAGACATTCCTCCATGTGATTGTTTGTTTAGCATTTGCTTTCCCTACCCTCAAGGTTGACATAAACACCCTGAGTTCTACACCATTTATGTTTTATCTATCGTGTATCCTCAATGCCCAGCACATGCCAGCTCCTACTACTTTGTGCCATTATATATGCTTATTAAATGAAATAGTGAAAGGAAAATAGTATGATATCTTCCTCTTTCTTTTCTAATGTGCTCACAATATATCAAAATTAAAACATTTCTGTAATCAGTTAGGTATTCACCACTTGATCTTTTTGTAATATCTCCATAAAGCAATTCGAATTTTCAGTTATCTGTCTTCCATAAGTACCTCATTCAAAAGATACTTTTGTTAGCTCTTTTGCATAAATACCTCATTTAGAAGATCAGTACCCTTTTTTCTTTACAATAGGCAGAAACAGACTTAATTTATGTATTCCTTGCTTAGAAGCTCAGTGTAATTTTGCAACTATCATTCTAATCCATGAGGCTAGACAAAGCAAATATAGATGACACCTTGTTGCATGGGTTCACAAGAGCAGCAAAAAACAAAGCAACATAATTCTTCAGGAGAAGAAGCAGTAGCCTCATGTAAATCAGAAAGGTCACTGCACTCCAGATTTTGTTTGAGCCTGTTCCCTCGTCACCAGTTTTCTTACCAGAAGCCATCAGTTTAAAAGGAGGGTGCTATTTTTTTTTTTTTTTCCTCCTCTGTCTGAAGACAGACTTGCTCGAGTCACTGGCCATGCCTGTGGTTGAGTAGACTCGAGCTTGTTAACACCCATGCCCTCTGGTATAGTACAGCCTCCCTTCCATCGACTGTGTTTGGTTGAAGGGGACATGAAGTTCCCATTTAACAACTCCAGAAAGCAAACGGCAGGGCAAAAGTGAGTGATATCACGGAGGCATGACATGTTTTTCAGACCTCTTCCAAAACGGGCTTTGGGCTACAGGTCTGTCTGCAGTTGGTGGCCAAGGAAGACAGCTGTGTGAGTCACGTTCTGCTTGGCTTGCAGTAGTATAGGCAAAAATGGGGATTTCTGATTCTGTGGAGTCCTCACGGACCATGTCATTAAAACACAGATTTTACGTTTCAAATTTGTTTAAACTTCCAGTTTTTGAGTTGCGAAAGAAAATGTGAAATAGATCTCCACTTTCTGTGGATCATGAATTCGTTAAGAAATTCTAAGTTAAATTCTTGTTACTGAAATTAAACTTATAAGGCCCTGTTGGCTGCAAGGAGCTACATGGAGACCCTAGGACATCTAACTAATTATATCTTATACCCAGGGTCTCATTCCTTACCTATGTACTTCTCTTATAACTGTTCAAAATTAGGTAATAATCTGCAACATAAGAAATATTTAGCAGTTTAACTTACATAAATCTCATTTTAACCCACACAGCTCTGGGCATGATCACTGGTTATCTGCATTCCAGATTGTTCGTTTCTCCCTCAGTTCTGTGTTTCTTCTACCCTAACTCTAACATCTCTGGTTGTAACACTTGTTCCTATCTGAGAGGAAATATGATAGCCCCCAAAGTTACTACTAGGTATGTCAGACTTTTAGAAAGCACTCAATAAAAACTATTTGAATGCAGGAATGAGTAGGTAAATTAATGAATATATTGAGTACATTTATAGGCACGAACCCTAAAATATAGAACTAAAGTGGCTTTACCCTCTAGAACAGAAATTCATTCAATACATAATTTCTGAAAACCTGTTCTAGGCTCTGAGAATGCAGTAGTGAACAAACAGACACATTTCTTGCACTGATGCAAATCATAGCCAGTAAGAAAGGAATAAACAAATCCTTGTTTGTTGACTAAAAATAGTAATAGGAGTAGTAAGAATAAGAGGTAATACTGTGTAATATGTAGCTCTTCGTGCTGAACATGATTCTAAGTGCTATCTCTACCATCCATCCATCCATCCATCCATCCATCCATCCATCCATCCATTCTCCTATTCCTCACTACTGCTCCTTAAGTTAGATGCTGTGAATGTATCATTTTACAGGTGTAAGAATTGAGGCACAGAGAAGTTATGTAATTTGTCCAAGATTTTATTCCCTGTAAATTGTGTAATAGGAATTGGGATTAAGATAGTCTGGTCTCATAGTCCATATTCTTAACTTCACTATATTGCATCTTTAAAGATATATCATGTGTCATAAGTGGCATAAAAATAAATGAAGCAGCATAAGGAGATAAAGAGTTATAGGAGAGGTTGTATGGGGAACTCAGTTTTTGTCATGGTGATTCAAAAATATATCCACTAACTCTTTGATATTCTTTTTTTCAAAAAGGGGAGACTAATTTCTCTCCCCTTGATTGAAGGCTGGATTTTGAATTCTAACAAATTAGGTAAACTGAAAGAAAAAGTGTATTGACTTTCAAGACTTAAGTTATAAATCTTGGGACTCGACACTTCTTTGTTCTCTCAGTCTTGGGCCCCTCAATCTGGGGAAAGTTAGTTGCCATAGTGCAAAGACACTCAACCATCTCTAGAAGATGTTCACAGGGAGACAGGCTGAACCAGCATTAACTTGTCGGATTTGTGAGCCACCTTGAGAGTAGAAACATGAATCCCACTCAAGCACTCAGATGACTATAGCCCTGGCTGATATGGCTGAAACCTCTGAGTCAGATCCACCAAGCTAAGCTAATCCCAGATACATAAACCATGTGATATAATACATAATCATCATTTTAAGCCACTACATTTTGGGATACTTTTTACACAGCAATAAAAAACTAACAGAGTGGTCAAGAAGGTAACATTTAGCCAGATACTTAAATCAAGTAAAGAAACAATGGGACTATTTTGGGGAAAGATTTTAGGCCGTGAATAAAACATGTACAAAGACTTCGAGTATGTTTGTTGTGTTTAAGGAACAGTAAGTTGTCTGTAGCAGCAAGACAAAGAGAAGAGTGGCAGGAGTAAGGTCAGAAACCCAGGCATCAACAGTAGAAAAATTCATGTCATTGTAGGATTGGATCTCTCTTTGTCCTACAAATTGATTGAACAGTTATGAACAGGGAGTCACACTGTGAAAAAGATCCCTATGGCTGCTAGGTGGATAATAGACTGTAACAGAGTCAGAATACAATCACTGAGGTCCCTTAAGAAGCTATTTTTTTTTTAAGATTTTATTTATTTATTTGACAGAGAGAGATCACAAGTAGGCAGAGAGAGAGGAGGAAGTAGGCTCCCTGCTGAGCAGAGAGTCCAATGCGGGACTCGATCCCAGGAGCCTGAGATCATGACCTGAGCCAAAGGCAGAGGCTTAACCCACTGAGCCACCCAGGTGCCCAAGAAGCTATTTTAATAACAATGGTGGCTTGGACTAGAGTCTTCATGGTGGAAATGATGAGAAAGTGTCCAATTTAAGATTCAAAGATAAAACCAATAAGACTTGCTGATGGATTGGATAAAGATGTACTACATGGGTCCCTGGCAAAACAGTGATTTCAAGGCCCACTATGTCCACTCTGAGAAAGTATTTTGGAGAACGTAAAATTGGTAAATTTGGTTGGAATGTGTTAACACAATCTCTTCCTTGGGCTTATGGGGAAGATAATTAAAATATAAAGGTAAATAAGAACAAACACTGATTCTGTTTTCTTTTGATGTTTTTTCCAAGAATATTGTACTGTATCTTCTGGTGAGATAAATGGAATCTATCACTCTAAAACATACCCTTATGAGATGTGAAATTAGAAGAGAAAAGAATTATTATTGAGTTAAACTCCTCTTGTGTTTGTTCAACATGAAACCAATATGAAATTAGCTTACTTCTTGAAAATTAGAAATGGTGATATCAGCAATGGGACAGCCTTTGGAATTGGAGCAGATACTATTTGTGCCCAGTCGTGGTAAATTCTTCCCATTAGTACGTCCAGCTCTGCAAAGACAGCCTTCGTGGACTAAGACCATGGCCACCACTCCAATCCACAACTCTTAATAAGTGCATCAGTATGCAATTAATTTAAAAATTAACCCAAATCCCTAACTACTTGGGCCAAAGTAGCCCTGATGAGCAGTGGTATCCCACAGCATTGCCTTACCAAGCCTTTTGGACCTTTTTGGAGAGTCTTGAAAAGACTCGATCAGGAAACGTTAACACAGTCACCTGTCATCTGTTTTGCTTTTTAGGCAAAAGCTATCAAGATTGTGTTTTTTAAAACAGCACAGATTCTTCTCAGGAAGTTTATGCTCTATGCTCTTTGCTCCTAATTCTATCTCCTTATTCTGCAAAAAAGAAAATATCCTCTGTGGTCAAGACTGACCCTGTGCTGAGGTGCAGGAATTCTTCTAAGACAAGATAGATAGGATACCTATTAAATCAAGCCACTAAGAATCCAAGAGACCAGGTCGTGGGTGCTTCTAAATTCTTAGCACTCACCAGCATGTCAAGACTGGTCAAGGTCAAGATTTTCCCTTTTCAACTGGAACTATTGGTGTAGATCTGATTTCACATATTTTCATCATGTGATAGTGTTGAATTTCCCCATTCCCTTTGAAATTAGTCACAGTCATGTGACTCGTTTTGGCCAGTGAAAAGTAATCTGAAGTGACATTTATTTCTTCCAGACAGAAGTTTTGTGAGACACTCTGTAATTACCACATTCCCTTTCTCTCCCCCTTGGTTATCGTAAAAGCACGTGTAAAGATAGATCTTCTTTCAGCTGAACCCCTAAGTGATTGTACTAAATGGGAGCCTGCCTTCCACCGTGTACCTCTGTGCTACACGGGTGACAAGATATAAACTTTTGTTGGGCTTATCCTTTGAGATTTGAGGATTGTTTGTTATTACAGCATGACTTAGACTATCCTGGCTGATATAATTCCCAAATCCTATTGAACCTCAGGCAAGATGCAAAAGACATTATAGGACTGGAGAAGGTTGATAGCATGTTCCAAAATATCATGAAGTGAATCTGAGATGACCATAGCACTCCAAGAAATAAGGAAGTGATTTGTTTATATTCCTCTGACCACATTCATGCATTTATGTCAGAACTATTGCCTTGTGTTTTTGATTGAACGAGTAGCCTCAAGAGAATTCCATGAGAAATGATTCCTGCACACCGAGGATGAGTTTTAATGGGAGCAACATGACTCAGGACTAGTTGCCAAAAAGAGGTCTCCTGATTTTTCTGACATGAAGCAGGTTCTGTCATAGTTAACAGGAAGCAGACAGAACTCCCCAACATTTACATTCGTCATCCTTAGGGTAATACCTTTTGTGCTGCTGACATTGTTTCTGTCAATGTGTAAAGTATACAGCTCTATGAAGTAACTCACTTTCCTCCTTCAAAGGTTTAATTAAGTAAATCACATGCTATGGCACTCTTCCATTCTGCCTGATGAGTATGTAGTGAAAAATTTATTGTTGTCAGATCTCAGGGTGATTTATTTTTCTCCAGGGTCTATGGAGAGTACTGTTTGCCCATATCTAGTATCTTTGTTGGTGGAGGGTAGCAGTGTGTATTTTGTGGAAATAGAAACAAAGAGCTTATAATGCATATGTACCCCAGTTAATTCTGTCATGCTGACTATCAGAATTCCATTGTCTTATTTGTCACTAGCAACAATGTCCCACTGGGTTTTTCATGCCAAAAATTATTTTCGTTTTTCCTTTATTCCAGCGATACCCAATCAGATGGTAAATAAGCACACCAACTCTGGACCTCAACTTCTAGCGGGATTACCTATAAACTGTGTGACCTGGGGACACATTACTTAACCATCCTGTGCCTCAGTTTTATTAGTTATAAAATAAGATAATGATCGCTCTACTTTCATAAGGTTGGTGTGAGGATTTTATGTTAGTACATGTACAGTATATAGTTCAGTGCCTAGAGTATTTTAAGGTCTAAATAAATGCCAACTTTTATTTTTTTATATTTAACTTTTTGTTCCCATAGAAGAAATCTGTTGATCATGTGTGTTATACTTCTACTTAAGTCAAAGTAGAAAAGGAGGAAGAGTGGATTGGGAATATTGGTACTTGCATTGCATTTTTTTTTCAAAAAGAACACAAAATGTATGCATTCATTGATGCTTTAGGCAAACAGGTGCGTTTACTTATTTATATTATCATAGCCCTTTGGTGCTAATAAGAATAATACATATTTGAGGTCAGGAACCCTACTTTTTCCTCTTTTACATCCCCTGCTTCTACCTTATACTATTCAAATCATAAAATAATTCTTCATTGAAAAAGAAAACAAGTAAATGAATTAAAGACTCTCCCTTTTACATTTTGTATCTTAAATTCCCATTAAAACATGGGACCTTTGTGCCCTCAACTGCATTTTAAAGATATTTCTGAACCATTACTCATCGTCCTGAGAACCTGATAAAAGTACACATTCTTTGGCCACACCCTTCAGGATTTGATATAGGACGACTTGGATAGAACCCAAGGATGGAAATTTTAATAATATATAAAAGGAGATTCTGACTACTTGTTAGGCTCAGGGACCATTCCTTATAGATCTCTTCTAACTCCCACATTGCATGAGACTAAGGCCAGCTGAACTCAACTCAAAAGATGTGTTGAGGTTTTAGAAATAGCAGGCCCAACTGGTTAACATCAGAATTGGAATTCTATACTCTCTTTTCTCTTTATAACATCCTTCTACAACAGGTTCCCATGTCATATTGTGGTAAATAACTCCACAAGTCTCTTAAGCATGCTTTTTTCCCTTCTTTCTTCAAAAAAACCTATTAAGGACTGAGCTGTGTGTTCCACTTAATGGACCCATATAAATTATCACCTGGCTAAAAATAGTTTTAAAAAATCAAACAATCCTGTCATAAAGCAGTAAGGAGAACAGTTTGAGTAATAAAAAGATTATTTAGATGACTCAAGTCACCAACAGTTTATTCTTCCACTAAAAAACAAAAATGCATAGTTTCAGATATTTGCCAAGTTTCAGTCTTTGAAAAGCTGTAACTTACAAAGCAGACATTTCCTTTGACACATGATTCATAACAAAATTTTGTTATGAATCACAGCAATCTGCAAAGGAATCCCTGTTGCCCCAACTTTTCAATGATTTACCATTCCAAGCTAAAATAATTAATCAAATCTGGACAGAGTAGGAGGTGGAGTGGTGTAAGTTACGTATTCATAACCAGCAATAAAACTAAGTCATCGCAACTAAGTGATGAGATTTTTTTAAAAAAAAAATATTTATTTATTTATTTGAGAGAGAAAGCTAGCAAGACAGAGAGAGACCACAAGCAGGGGGAGCAGCAGAGGGAGAGGCAGAAGCAGGCTCCCCACTGAGCAGGAAGCCTGATGTGGGGCTTGATCCCAGGACCCTGAGATCATGACCAAAGCAAAAGGCAGCTGCTTAACCATCTGAGCCACTCAGGTGCCCAAGTTATAAGATTTTTTGACCCAACAAACATTATCCAAGGCCAAACAGGTAACATGTCATAATTGAAAAGAAAGCTGACTATATATTTTTTTAAATTAATATATACATATATATACACACAGTATAGATAGATATAATCTATTTTGCACTTAGATCAATAGTCTCTTAACTCTATGCAGTTCGAAAATAGTGACGTTTTGATAGTAAGTGGTAAAATCAGGAAGCTTATCTAAAATATGTCACCTTCTGTTCAGCCCCTTGTTGGTTTTCTTCATACAGTTATTACATCCTATAACTATTTTATGTGTGTGTGCGCGTGTTTCCTAACTTCCAACTATAACTGAGCCTCTCAAGGGCAGAGAGAATCTTCTTCATTGCTTTGCCACCATACTTAATCACAGTACTTGGAATATGATAAACAGTCAATAAATATTTGTTCAAAGAGTGTATATAAGCTTTTACTTTTTTAATGAGCCTATGATCCTGGTGTTATACTAGGCATGTGGAGATATTCCAGTGAGCCTGTGAAATAGGCAAGTAGCTTATTAAAAAAATTATAATTCAACTGGATCTTGTAATTTGTCCAAGATCTACTTACTCAGTCCAGAGTACTTCCCACTAAGCCCCCACAACCACTAATAATAATTTTTTTAAAAACTTGACATAACCTAGGTCTCAAAATCCCAAAACACTTTTCCCTAATTCTTGTGGATTTATAACATATTTCCAACTTAGCAATCACCAATGTTTCAAGCCAACACCAAACCATAAAACTTAAACTGAAACAGAAACCTGAATACTTGGTTGTTTCATTGAGTCACATAACAACAGAAAGTATCAACATAAGAGCCACAGGAAAGAAAAACTTCTTAAGTTTTATTAATCAGACAATTTTTTACATTAGTCTTGAACTTTCTAGTTGAAGAATTTAACAACTCAATTGACATACAAAAGTTTTGGTTTTCTGAGTGTGGGAAAGCAGAAGCCAGTTAAGGGCACACTGCCCCTAGAACCCTGGCTAAATCCCTCGGTGGCCTGCCCTGCCCTCATGTTACACACTGAGTAAAGCCCTTGACTTCTTGTCCTTTCCAAAGAGTTATGCAAATTTCTTGAGCTATATTTGCCCCTAGTCACCCTTGGCTTGGCTTTTAGATTCTACTTAGAAAGTAAGAATAAGAAACCAATAAATTAAAATTTATCTAATTTATTATTATTTATTTAATTTGTTACTGTTATTATTCAAAATTTCTCAAACATTTTTAGAAATTTGCATTACTTCTACCCATAAATTCTTGTTTATGTTTTACCCAGAATCTATACCTTTGGTTGGTGGTATTATTTTTTTTTCCTCATTCCTCTCTTCCAACCTGTAGAAACACCAACAACAATAGCAACAATAATAATAATACCTATGTCACATTTATCCTGTATCTTGCACTCCACTATTTCCAGTAGATGTCCCAGTGGTCTGTAAGGTAGCGACAGTTATCAACTCCATTTTACACATAAGGAAGCAGACACGAGTATAGCCTTGCCAAGTAGGCTAGCTGGATCTAAAGATAATGATCTAAAGTAGGCTGTTTCTGTAAGAAAATCTGATGACAGTTAATAAAAACAATCATTTCTCATCCCACTCTACACATATTTGATAGCTAACTTTAAGAAGTCTTTTCTCAGCCATGGTCTCAGCCAAGGAAAGGTAACTGGCTATATGCAATCCAACCTTATATTCCCTGGACAGCCTCAATCTCTCGTTGCACACGCACATGAGTGATTGCCCTAGTCTAGTCACCAGGGCTCCTGAGTTGGCCTCATCATCTGTAAAGATTTCAAATATCCTCTTCCTGGTGTGCATGGGTAGCTCAGTAGGTTGAACATCTAACTCTTGATCTCAGCCCAAGTCTTGATTTTGGGGTTGTGAGTTAAAGCTCCACATTTGGCTCCACACTAAGTATGGAGTCTACTTAAAAAAAAAAAAAAAAAAAAAAAAAAAAAAGGTGGGTATTAGAGAGGGCATGGATTGCATGGAGCACTGGGTGTGGTGCAAAAACAATGAATACTGTTACACTGAAAAGAAACAAAAAATTAAAAACAACAACAAAAAAAAACCTCTTCCTCTATGAGTCTGCATCTTCAAGCACTTGTTTCAGCCATACAAAGCTATTGAACCTTCACAACATACATTTAAAGTTCACAAAGAACTCCATCTTAAAATTCTTTTTCATTTCTACTTCTATTGAGAGCTTACTCACTCTTCAAAATTCAACTTCCTTACTGCCATAGTTTCTTCTAAACCTTCCTCAAATTACCACAGTGCTAATTTATTATTCCTTCCTCTGTAATGTTCCACAATGTGATTATTTCATTCTATTGTGCAATATTACTACTTGTCAATACTTCGTGGAGATTATATGCACCTTGCAGACAGGGACATTGCTTGCCTTAGTTGTCTTTCTAACATATTGCCAAAGTCAGAATTGGCACATAATCGTACCTCAAAAACATCTGATTCATTAAGCAAACATGCAGAGTTATCCAGAAGCAGAATCTTTGCTTTACTCAACTTCCCAAGCTGATATTTGGTAACTCCACCATTTGGGTTGCTCAAACACAAAATATTTGGCCTAGTCAATCACTTCAATGACTTCAAATAAAATAAAGTTCCAAGATATTTTCTAGAAAACCTAAGTTGGGACTTATGTGTATTCATTGAATGAAAGAAAGTGTGTTCCTCCAAAAATGTGCTGACCGTTGCTTACTAATTGTGAAAAACATCAGTTCTTAGTTGTTTTTAGTTATTTTTCTTCATTTGCAATTACATTCCACCTACTTAAGGTAGAGTACTAATCAAGATGTATTTAATTTGAATGATCTTTGGAAAAGGCATAGTTATAGGCTATTTTTTAAAGAAGTATCCTTTTAAACAGGATTTCAGGGGCACCTGGGTGGCTCAGTGGGTTAAGCCACTGCCTTTGGCTCAGGTCATGATCTCAAGGTCCTGGGATTGAGCCCCACATCAGGCCCTCTGCTCAGCAGGGAGCTTACTTCCCCTTCTCTCTCTGCCTGCCTCTCTGCCTACCTGTGATCTCTCTCTCTCTCTCTGTCAAATGAATAAATTAAAATCTTTAAAAAAAACCAAAAAAACAAAACAGGATTTCAGGATATGACCTTAGAGTACATTCTGCTGCTCTGTTTATGGCAGAGATATTAATCTGAATTCACCATATGATTCCACAATAGGAGACTATTCCCCCAGCCTCCCTGTAACTGGGCTGGGACATGTGATTGAGTTCTGGCCAATGGCAAGGGGCAATAAAACCTCTTCCAAGGCTGCTCTTTAAAGTTTCCCAGGAGTCCTCCAGCATTCTTCTGCAGCTGCTGCAGTGTTTGGAGGATGAATGTATATGTGGTCTAGTTGCAAGATGGGGAAGAGTTTCATTTGTCCAGTCTGAGACTTGGTTTGATTGACAAATAAACTTTTATTTTTAAACTATTGGGATTTTTTAATTATACTGCAGTCACCTAGTTTAGTGAGATGAACTGATGGATAATATCAACAGGTTTAGGAGTGCCATTGCCCCTTTGTATGTGCTGAGTTTAACTAGGAAGTAGCCATGACACACAGGCTAGAATATCCAAAATCATTTCCATGGCCCTTATGGTTTCTGATGATCTGATTCTCTGTCCAGAATGTCTTTGACTTTCTTTACTGGATAGATACTGGGACACTCAGCTCAGGTGTTAAGACTCCAAGGAAAATTTTCTTGACCTTGTCCAGGTTAGGTTTGCCTCTAAAGGTCTCCAGTGTGGATGTGCTTCTCATCATGATAACACTTACTTCATGCTATTATTGTCTATTTGCTTTTCACCTCCTTACCCCCACTGCAGACCGAGAGCTCCTTGAAGATAGGTAATGTGATTTTATTCCTTTTTATTCCCCAATGTTTAGCACAATGCTTGTTGCATAGTGTTCAATAAGCCTTTGTGGAAGGAAGAAAAGAAGAGAGAAAATATGCTTAAACAAAATATCCAAATACAAAGAGGCTTTTCCAAGCAAACCTATAGGGAGTGATTTCCTCTACCCAACAGTGTTTTATGAGTTCTCATAATAATAAAGTCCAATCTCCCCATGCAGGAAAGGAGAATCTGATCCATTATCTTCCTGTTTCCAACTCTTACATCATTGTCTCAGTATGCGGGTGTGGGGGAGTGTGGGGGAATCAACAGACAGTACATAATGCAGCTTACGGAGACCACTGACACCCCCACATAAGAAAGAGCATGAATCCAATCACTGCACGAAATTCCAATTCTTGCCTACTTCTGAAACAGAAACAAAGAACACTGACTGTGGATAAATAAAGCAGGCGTGAACAATTTAGCATCACTTGGGTTTTATACACATTTTTTAAGACGGTGTCAGTGATGAGTAGAGGGCATATGAAGTTCCAAAATGAGAAGTGAAATGAACGTAGAACTTATTAGAGAAACTGGACTTCGCTAAGAGATTTAATCTCTCTGGGCCTCAGTTTCTTCATATACACCATTAGAACTCAACCTCAAATCCTCCAAAATACTATACTTCGGTGAAATTTCATTAAAATATATTTATTTTGCATGTAGATCATATATATTTTTATAAAAACTAACTTAAATAATGACCATAGTTAGGTTTGTGATCGCGTTTATAATTGTAGGCATTTTACATACATTTCCATAACTGTTCAAAATGCCATTATCATCTATACTAACTTGTTATTTACCTTAAAGTTTAAGTGGT
This sequence comes from Mustela erminea, assembly GCF_009829155.1. NCBI lineage: Eukaryota > Metazoa > Chordata > Mammalia > Carnivora > Mustelidae > Mustela > Mustela erminea. Next base: position 42,687,360 of record NC_045626.1, read on the forward strand.
GAAATAGATGTGAAACTCATACATACAGTTAATTCAATCAATGATTAAGAGTTCGAAATTGTGTCTGCAGGACATCCAAGAGCAGTCAATTTGCTCTTCAATTGATTATGTAGGATCCCTGTACTTCCCTGTGAAAAGAAAATATCAGGCCAAAAATTCAGGGATTAGGGTTAATGCCTTGAAAATATGCAAGCAAGCACACCCATAAGCATGGATACACACTAGATTTAAAGAGCTGACTGCTATTGAAAGGAAATTATCACTGAGGATGAGCGAATCATAATACTAGACAAAGGAGACCCAAAGGTTAAAAAGACAAAAAAAAAAAAAATAAATAAAATAAAAAACAATGAAGAAAGGGTATGGAGCAATTTAAGATTTAGCACAAAAGAAAGGCCAAGGAGCTCAGATCTTGATGATGTTTCAGGGTGTGAATTTGTGGGGAGGACTGGAGAGGGAAGAGGGGAACCAAAGATTCAGAAAAGAGGTACCTGCGCAATATTCTAGATTCAAGGGACGTGAAATGAAAAACAGCCATCAAACATGACTGAAAGCAAAATTTGAAATTGGTATAAAGCTGGTAGAGTTTTTTAAAAAAGCTATAAAAATGGGAAATAAAAAGAGAGAATGAATAGTGACAACTGTGGTTGCTTCAAAGGACATGGATACGAACAGCCAGCTGGTCAGCCTCACTGTTGATGTGCAAAATTGCCCAGGTTGCACCGGGGAGTGAGAGACAGAGGGCTGGCCAGAAACCAGAATGTTTGATTGACCCTCAACGCTGTGCAGATCCTGCCCTAGACAGTCTAGAGAAAACCTTTTGATGGAATCTATTGCTAGTTATGTTTTCCTCCTCGCACAGGTTTTAAGAGTGAGTATTATTGGTTTGCTATGCTAGAGTTTCTGTGATTTCGTTGCAACTGTTAATTGTTCCCTGGAGATTCTGGCCTTGTGTCTGGAATTTTACGGATTTCCAACAAAGGTTTATATTAAATTTCCCAGTTAAGAATGCTATCAGGCTGATTTATACCACCATCTGTCAGCCCTCGCCACGTGACAGAGTGATTTCACTTACATAATGGGCCTAATATGTCTTTTCTGATAGAGCATTTCCTGCAGCTCCCCGTCACAAAGTTTTAATTTAATGCTAACAAGGAAAATCCATATTCCCTTTCTCTCTAGGTAACAACTGGTAGGTTTCATTCTCTTTTCTATAGACACTTAAAAGGTAGCAGGTGACAGAAGGAATGTTTTTCCCTGACTTAAATTGCCATCCTGAAAAACTGTGCCATTTTCGCCTGTCTCCCTTCTTCACATGTATGCCAACGTTATTCACTCATTCCTTTATCCTTTCCACATATATTTACTGAGTGTCCACACTCCCAGACAGGGACTTAGGCACTGAGAACACTAGAGGCCAAGTTCCCCTGGTGCGGACATCCTAGGGAAAATACTGAACAATTAAACAAATAAATAGACGAGATGATGGCAGATAGCATCAAGAACTAGGAAGAAAGGCCACAGAGGAGGGAGAATTCATTACACGTAGTAGACAGGATGAGGGGTCAGCCAGGAGCATAGATGGGAGGAAATTTTGGCGCTCTTGACAAAAGGACAAAAATTTTCTTTAAAAAACCAAAGGCTGTCATTTTCCTGACAATAGAACACAAGTAGATATAGATTAAATATATATTTAGATGGGTCAAAGTATAGAATTACTTTTAGAGCTTTTCTTATTATCATCCTTACCCTAGAACAACAATGATTTGTCACTTTTAATTCTCATAAATAAAATGATTATACTTTAAATTTATTTTGAATAAATTTGATTTAAAAATTGATAAAATTTATTTGATAAATTTATTTTGATACAATTACTTGGCATATCGTGAGGAAAATGAGATGTCTTCAATGTTTAAAAGCGTTGAAAACTGTTGTCCTACCAAACCAGGATCTTTTCATTTTGATGATCAAGGGGCATTTAGAGTCATAGAGGAGGACCTAAATTTTACCAATAGCTCATGGAAATGTAGACTTAATTTGGGTTATTCATAGGAGATGTACACAATTGACAGTGTGAAGAATGCTATGTTGTTTCACAGCAACAAGTGTAACAAGGGTTTTTCTTAAGCATGTCATCATAATCATTAATAATAAGGTTGAGTGACAAATCAACTTATTCTTTGAAAAGCAGTCTTGGTAGCTGATAAAATAATGCAAGGTTCACTGGCTTCTGAAGAAAACATGGTCTGAGAACATCCATTCAGTTTTCTTCCTGGACCAATGCGAATAATAATGTTCAGAACCAAACTTGGTTTTTTTTTGATCCATAAACATGTTTTACCAGCTCCTTTTCTTTTTCTAGTGTCTTCCAGGTCTTACCTACCATAAAAGCAAGTACCAACTGAGGTCAATGCCCATCATTTCTTCTTTGGATGACCTCAGTAGTATTCTAACTCGTATTCTGGTTTGGTTTAGTTTTGGAAGCGCCAGAAGGTCTAAATAAAATGGAGTCAGAGCGGAAATCCCTTTCAAAGGGTGGGGCTTGACAAATGTCTTGAGGCTGCATTTTCCTAAGAAGTAAAACGCAACAAGCACTCAGTTTACTCGTTTCCTTGATTTAAAGGTAAGTGATTACTGTTGGAGATGGGTTGTATTTACCGACCTCTCTTCACTTCTCCTTTTTTGGATCTATCTTCCCAAATTAAACTAGGTTATTTTTCTGAAACACAAACTGGATTTCAAGACTCACTGCGTAAAACAATTGACAAGCTATTTTCCATTGTATTCTAGGGATTGGTGTCCAACCTCCCCAAATGGACAAAAACCCTTGCAATCTGCTTCTAGCTAGCCTTCCAGCTTTTCTGTCCACCACTCCCTCCCGGCTGTGCAGTCTCTACACTGTAGCTCCTTTGGCCACCTTAATCCCTCATAATTTCTGAATAGTCTATGCTCTCTCTTAGGTCTTTTCATCTCTATATGGCCTGCTTTTCACTGAAGTACTTTTCATGGCTCTCAAACATCATGAACTTCTGCTTATTTCTTAAGACCCTTCTAATGGTTGCTTCCTTTGGGAAAGCCCAAAGAACTCTAAATCTTTCTACTGCCTGTGGAACAAAATAAATAGTACATTAAAATAAAAGGCTTAATAATATAGGAATATTGGAGATATTAAGATATCTTACATAAGTCAAGTATCTGACACGTTTCAATTGTACTGATCTTTGTGAAGAAGCATATAGAACACTGTATGAATACTCTTCACACAGTGGACATAAAATTAAACGAAGTTTAGGAGGCTGCCTATGTAGGGATCCTCTCATGGACACAGGCTGACCTCTCCAGCAGGCACCAGGCCATTCCAACAGATGGGCTCTGAGAGTGGAGGCCAAGAGAACATGCTGTCTATCAATCATTTTTTGTAAGCTCTGTTCATCTGTGATCTCTTTCAAGCTCTGCTCATTTTAAACTTCAGTGTCTAGGGTTAAGTGGTTGAATCTGGAAGTGTGATATGACAGCAATAAGTGTGGCTTGAGGAGAGCTTTGCCGATGTTACAAAATAAATTTGGAGTCCATTAATGAGTGTATTTGGGAGCAAAATAAGTTGAGGAAGGATGTGACTTGTCCTCAGTGAATGATATACTCACACAAGTATCATGCATCATCTAATATTAAGGCAATGTCAGTTACTCCATCCCTTTTTAGTTTATTTTTTTTTATTTACCCACCATAGATTTCAACTTACTAAGAGAGGCAAAATGAAATGGTAGAGGAGGTATGAAGTCAGGATTCTGAAAATTTGAGTCATGGCTCAGGTTGTTACTGAAAAGAAATAATTTAACATCTTAATTTTATCATATGTGTAATGCAAGATTATAATTAACAAATCCTAAAAATTGCTTTCCACTAAAAAGACAATTAAATATAGAATGCACAAAAAGGTATGTGTGCGTGTGTGTGTGTGTGTGCGTGTGTGTGTGTGTGTGCACTTGATACCTTACGGTACAATGTATTTGACCTTATTGCACCTTAATCACTGCTTTCTGACTTAACATGTTATTATCACCAGATTCTGGGTCCCTTGAAGCAGACATGACATGAGACTACACAACTCACTTCTGCAGAGTTACTCTATCATCCAACTCCAGGCAACAGTGTGTTTAAAGCTTAAAAAAAAAAAAATCCTACGATAGTGCTTTAAAACATACTTTGCATAACAGATGTGTCCATTAATGACAGAACGGCATAAAATCATCAAAAATGTTTTTCTAAGGAAAGTATTCAAGCTATCCCATTTCTGAACCCCTCCGTTACCTCTACCTTCACTTGTCTTCATTCCTGTTCTACTTTGTCCTCACCCATTCTGCTTAATAATCTTTGTTCTCTTGACTTCACTTTGCCACAGATAGGTTCCTGCACCATTACCTTAGAAACATGTTTAATTTCAAAATTGAACCCCTCAGGTAGACTGATTCCTTTGGCTCACCTGAAACACCTGCCCTCAATAAATCTCTGTTCAGATTCTGTTGCTGCCTGAATGAACCCGAATCATTAAAAATATCTAATTAGTAATTGCTCAACTTGGTTATCAAATGTAACAATACAGTCACCATTCTACTTCAGGAAGCTTTCCTTAAGTGTTTGTTGTGTGAATAAATACTTTTCAAGGAAACCACTCAATGGATCTCTGAATAACAAAATAGCTAGTGGATCTAAGTGCTCCTTTCCAGCTATTAAGGATTCTACAAATAATCAGAGGGACAGAAAAATGCACCTACTTTAACTTTCTAAAAATGTTCAAAGTAGCATATACACTAATAAGATGAATTCTCAAGAACTTATAATGTACTTTAAGAAATAAAATCTTGCGTCCCCTAACAGCTCTTCATGCATCACCTGATTGCACACACCTTCCCTCCCAGAAAGAGATGATGGTCCAAGGAACCTGACTGCATGGCCAAAAATTACAATAAAAACATACAAAGAAATCAAACAACATACACTAGGAACAACAGAATGAGGTTCCAGATATGATAATTATCAGATAAAACATAAAATAAATACATTTGTTACATTCAAAGAAACGGAGAAAAAAAGGTGTATGAGTGGCAAGAGAGTGTAAAAATGACTGACCAGATCGGAATAGGAACCAAAGACAATAGTTTCATAGGAGAAGTTAAAAATTTAGCCAAGGGTTAGAAAACAAATAAGACACAGGTGGGAAATTAACGTATGGGAATAATGATCTCAAAAAATGATACAAAATGCAGCACAAACAAAGAAATAGAAAATGAGACAGATGCTAAGAGAATGGAAGACGGATAGAGAAGCCTGGCATTTATCTATTTGAAATTGCAGATAGAGACAAGAAGTATGATGGGAATGGTCAAGCCTGGTCCAAGAAACCTTTTTTTTTTTTTTTTAAATAATATTTAAAATCATACATGTGATTTCTGTAGGCAAGCAGCTACAAAACCTATGACACAATTTAAGCCTTGGTAGACTTTCTTTAATAAAAGCAACACATTGTAGTTATGCTCTTCTAAAAGCTTAAATAGCTGTAGAACTTAGAAAAGCACAAAATCTTTCTCTATTATATTTGACAGGGAAGTACCATGTTTTATACTAAATAGCACCTACCTGCTAAAGTTATTAGTGGAGTAAGAATGCGGTGTTAGTAACTTTGCCATTATGAAGACTAACGTGTAAGCCATATTACTCTTAACATATACTCCAAAATGTAAGAAAATAACAATAATTAGTGTGACATCATTGGATTCACTCAGGTGAGTCACAATGTAGCCTCATAAAAATTCATTCTACTGTTCTGTATTAGCACCAAACCATTAACCATAGGTAATACAGAAAAGAATGCTGATTATGCCCACTAATTCTATATCCAAACTCTAATATTTCTTTCCTGAGATTCTTAGCTCTTGAAGATTCCAGAGAAGTACACTGTCCCATAGTGTCCCAAGGGCACAAAAGGAAACATTAAAGTTTAACTCCCAATGGTAGATATGCCCACAATCTGTACCATGAAGCTGCAGGGTGTTCCAACATCCTCAAATATGGGTAGGCACTGCTCTCACAATCTTTCAAACACTCCTTGAAATTGAAAGATTGCTCCTAAATACTCTACTAAAGCCTTTCAGCATTTCATCATTCCAGTATCTAGCTCTTTGCCTGGTCTGATGTAGGCAGCATATCATGTCTGGTAAACATGGGGCTCTGGAGAAAGGCAAAGCTGAAATGGAGCCCAACACAGCAACTCACAGCCACGTGAGTCTTAGTGGGTTAATCAACATACCCAAGGTCACTGTCCTAATCCATAAAATTGTAATCTGTTAGTTCCTACCACATAGAGTTGCTGGGAGGATTAAATAACATGATAAATAGAAAGGATTCACCACAGAAGCTGCTACTTGATGTATCACCTTAGTAGGTCAATAATGATTCCCCTCATTATTACTGAGCATTTTCTGAATACCTGCCTGACCTCCAGAGTGTCTGCCATTCCATTTGCAATTTAAAAAAAAAAAACACATTTATTTAACTTTATGTTCAGAAGCATTCATCTTTGGAAACAAAGGAGACCATCTCAAAAAACTTATTTTTGTTTTCTTTCTGTACATATGAAATAAAATGAATTTACGACAGGACTCGCACACAGCTCTGGATAGCACTTCATCTGCTGAGTCATATTTCTGACTGCTTCCTCCTCTCCCATAGCCTCTCAGAGCAGCTTCCTGTCTGCATACATTTTCCTGTTCACAACCAGCACAGATCTTTCTTCTTCCAGGAATACTTTTTTCTATTTCTGCTTGGCAGTACCTGCCTGGCCTTCAAATCACAACTCAAGGACAGTCCCTTCTAAGAAGCTTTTCTTGGCTATTCCACAGTCTCTCCCTGACAGGTGCCAGTGACCTTCATCTGTGCACCTACAGCGTAATTTCCACAGCACTGTCAAACCACTCTTCACCTTGCTTTGTCATGGCCTGTTGGCATGTGGTTCAGCCACTACTTTCATAAGGGTTTTATTCATCCTTGGACCCTCGCACTAAGCACACTGCCTGTCACATAATAAATACTAAATATACTCAGATGGGTAAATGGCAGCCGACAGACGTTCAATTCACATTGGTTAGGAGGATAGATGGAAGGATGAATAGATGGGTAGAAGGATAGATGGATGGAAAGAGAGAGAAGAAAAATACATGCTTGGTCTCTTCTAGTTAAAAAAAAATCACGTTACCACTAGACTAGAGTCTGATATAAAGATCACTTGCAATATGATTTAGGACAAGTTTTACTAATTCTCCTAGAGTAATAAAAATAACAGTTGTTTTTGTTGAAGTTAACATGATTAATGAAACTGAAGTGAAGTCCTTTCCTCCCCTTGCCAAAGTCACTCCCTGGTAGTACGTTCAAGCATTTAGTGACGTGCGCTGGCTTTTTCAAAACCTCATTTAGTTCTACAGCTGGCTCAAGCCAGGTTCTGGCACAATCACTTTCATCTGAGAAGTAATGCCATCTTTTAAATTAGAGGGTGCAGTGAACTGAGCACCATACCCAGAGGACACAAATGGAAATCATTTAGAGTTGCCTGATCTTTCCTTTCACTCAAAACCAACACAAAACAAGCTAGTTCAGCAAATTGAGGCTATAAATAATATACAACACTTCATCATTTCAGTTACCTCTTTGTACGGCATCCAAGATGCCTACAGGCCTGGATAGAGCAGCCTTATTAGACACCAAGAGGATGGGGTAGCCACTAGCTGGCTAATCACAATACTGTCAAATTGCTACATCAAACGACTATAATTCACTGAATAGGACAGTTATTAAAATTCCAAGCTCTCTCTATGATGTGACCAGAATGATAATGGCAATACAGTCAGCCTTCCTTGCAAATGATGAGACACATTAGAGAAGGCATAGGCCCACCTATCTCCAATATTTTTTCTGCGAAAGCTACCTGCGATAAATAAATAGCATGATGAGTTTTGTGCCTTCTGTGATGTGACAGCATTTGTACAGAAGAAAATGTCCTAATTCCACTGAAAGCACCGGTATAAGTTAAGGTCTTAATGTTCTATAAATCAGAGCACAGAACTCCGCACTAAAACCACCTTCACAATTAAGGAAAGCAACAGCAAATTGGCTAATTAGCATAAGAGCATACACACACTGTTGTCTCTTAAGTGCCATTATTAAGCATTCTATATATAGTCATTTCAATTGTAAAATTTACAAATTATTTTCTTTTTTCTTATAATAAATCTTGGCACCCTTGTGACAAATGCTATAATCCTCACTAGGCAGAAAAGCCCTAAGCTAACATAAAATGAACTTTTTATGAACACCTATGAATCTAGAAAAGAAGCAATGAATTAGTCTTGGCACCAATCTAAAACACACTTAGATTGGAAAATTACCAAATTTAACCCAATGAAATTCAGTTATGGTTTAATGAAAAGCAGTTAAAACAAGTTTTGAATTAATCTTTCTTCTTGATCATGAAAAAAATACACTTATGGAAAAACATAAAACTTCATAACAATGATTAGAAAATTATTTCATTCTGAAAACAAATGAGTTAGAACATTACTACCTAAAAGCATAATTTGAAATCACTTAATAATGATAAGCTTCTATTCTACATAAGGAGGCAAATTGCAAAAAGATATACCAGAGCATTGCTTTGACTCTGCACTATTTCAGCTATGGAAAATGGCAGTAGTATGAATTCTTATTTACTGAAAGGTTATTTAAACTGATAAAATTGAATGTCATTGTGAAAGTGGTAGTTGAATTTTCTCTTTTCTAAATCCTGCAATATAGATGGATGATAGATGATAATGGTTGATAGATAATAGATAGATAGATGATAGATAGACATATGAAACTTAAGCAGATACAGGGTCATTAACTCACAGATTTGGAATGGCATCTTTTAATGTATCATTTGTGTCAACATTAAACTTGACAGGATATGGATTAAACCGTATCCTAATGGAGGAAAATCCCTCAAGGCCAGGTCACTGAACAAAGGTACACAGGCCTTCTAGACTTCTCCCACATTCTCAGATAAAATCAAGCCACAGAACAAAAAACAGCCTCTTCTCTGAGGGAATGGTCCCTAACCTGTGGGATAGGACCAACTAAGGGTCTTATGGTTATTGCAAAGGACCTGAAAACTCATCTCAGTTTCACCTAAATAAGCTGTCTATTTTCATCGATTAAATGGTGGTTATATACTTGCATATTAACATACTTTAAAGATCCTGAGTAAAACATTCCTTTGTAAAGGCAAAGGCAATTCACAGGCTAAAAATATCAATCCTGCAAAGATGATAATCCTACTCCAGTTAATCCATCCATTTGGTGCCCTGCTGACCAAATCCCAATAGACTTCTTTTAGGAGTAGTGAGAAGCAGATGATCCCAATGGTTCTGAAATTAATTTAAAAGAATAAATATTTGCAAACAGGCAAGAAGTTTTTTTGAAGATGAAGACTACTGCAGAAGACTTTGTCTTGAATGAATTAAAACACATTGCAAAGACGCAGCAATTTAATAAAGATAATGGGTGGTAAAGCCTAGATAGCCTGGCTCTTCCTTCCCAGATTTTGGGCTTTGAGCCTCACTTCAGAAGGAGTTAAGTGAAGATTTTAAAAAAGAAGAAAAAAGGCCTAATTTCTTCTTATATTTCTATAGTAATTTACTCTTTAATATTCAGTCCATGTATAATTTATTATTATACATAAGAAGAATATCATCATTTAAAAAATAGATATGCAGAATCTCATTAATGAGTATTATATAATTATTTGTTTCCCCACTGAATTAAGACATTATCCTTGTCACACACAAACCCCCATAAATGTTTAATAGTCAAACAGTGAAATTACCCTATATGTGCTTAATAGAAAATTAGTTTAAAAGTAATAATAATTTTAAAAGTTTACCACATTATAGGATTGTTTGCTGCCACTAAAATGACCCATTTAGGTAAATATTTATCAATGTTCTATATTTTCTTCATTTCCTCAGTTAAAAAAGCAAGTTTCAGAATAGAATATATAATACGAATCAGGCTTTACAAGATATTTTAGTTTCTTTTTTAGAGAATAGATACAAAAATGAATTTTCTGTACATAGTTTCTATTTCCCTCTTTATCCTTTTCTGTATTTATTAATTTTTATTTTTACATTTTGTCAATAAAGAACCTTTATTCCATCTCCATATGATTTATTCCTATGGATATTTCCCTTTACAACTTACCACATTTTTTTTAAAGACTTTATTTATTTATTTGACAGAGAGAGAAAGACAACATGAGAGGGAACACAAGCAGGGGAGCGGGGAGCCAGATGAGGGGCTTGATCCCAAGACCTTAGCTAAAGGCAGACACTTAATAAACTGAGCCACCCAAGAGCCCCTACAACTTACCACATTCCAAGCATATCCCTCAAATGAAAATGGGTCCCTATGCCTTGCCCTCATTGTGACGGGATAAACCGCACATATCTGTACATCTGTATTAGGCAGATGAATGGAATCAACCTGAGCTCTCCTGAACTAGAACAGAGGCTAATCAGTCTCGCTCCTACCTATCAATTAACCTATCTGAAAAGAAATGCTTAGCAATCTCTTAAAGAAGAAAATTAAGACTTACATTTTTATTTTTGAATGGCAAAATGCTGTTAAAAGGAAAAATATCTAATGGCATTGAAAAACAAGATTGCTAGAATTGGCTTGGCCTCATAAAGTTTCTCATCTTTCAACATAGTAGTCAAGTATTGATCTCTTACTTAAGTTCTAGATACCATTTGTTTTATTAGTTTATATCAGTATATTGTTAAAAATGCTGCCAGTATGAGATTTTTTCTTTCATGTGCTAGAATAAACATTTGCAAAAGTGGCAATATTCAATTACCTAACTCTTTTTTTAAAAAGATGTTCAAGGTTCACAAACTCAAAAATTTCAAATTCAAACATTCTTATCTGATCACAGCCTTCTAGTGTTTAATTTCTAAAGCACGATTTTCCCTTAATTCATCTTTTCCTTAAAAGCTGGATCTCTAAACGAATGGATAAAGAAGATATGGTCCATATATACAATGGAGTATTATGCCTCCATCAGAAAGGATGAATACCCAACTTTTGTATCAACATTGGCAAGACTGGAGGAGACTATGTTGAGTGAAATAAGTCAAGCAGAGAGAGTCAACTATCATATGGTTTCACTGACTTGTGGAGCATAAGGAATAACACGGAGGACATTGGGAGATGGAGAGGAAAAGTAAATTGAGGGATATTGGAGAGGAAGACATACCATGAGAGACTGTGGACTCTGAGGAACAAACTGAGGGTTTGGGAGAGGAGCGGGATGGGGGGTTGGTTGAGCCTGGTGGTGGGTATTAAGGAGGGCTTGTATTGCATGGAGCATTGGGCGTGGTGCATAAACAATGAATTTTGGAACACTGAAAAAAAAATGAAAAAAAAAAAGGTGGTTCTTGAGTCTTCATTGTTTACTTCTTCTTGCCTCAGAAGCCTAGACTTTACTGTCAAACTCTCAGTCACTCCTTAGACAATGTTCTGAACATGTCTGTTAATTCTTTGTCCTTCCAGCATACTCAACTGGCAAAAATCACAACTCTGGAAAGTTCAGAAAGTCTATTTATTTTCAACTGTTATACAAAGGATGCTGAATAAGCCTAGAAAAAAAATGCATAACCTTGAAAACTGGAGTCATTACAAATTCAGTTTCCCATTCAAACTGGGCCTTCAGTGCATTTCAGTGCCATTATGGGTTCCGAACACTCTGCCATATTTCTTCTCTTATTGGCTTTCTTTCTGTTTCAGGTCTCCACAGTGGCAATTCTGCATCATCTCCTCTGCCATTAAATGTAGTCTACCACCATTTGCTTTTTCACAGCTGATAGCATAGTGTCCTACCTCACAAAGAAAATAGGATCATCAGAAAAAATTTTCCTGCTTCCTCTCACCTCACCGATTTTCATGCATGTAAATTCATCATGTCTCCATTCCTTTTGTCAAAATTGTTTCCCTGTCTAAAATCAATCTCTCTACTTATGTTAAAGCTTCTCCTGTTTTTCCTATCCTTCTTTCCTCTGGAAGGAACCTGCTGCTATGAAAATTCATTTATTTTTGTTTTTGTTTTTCTCTCTCTTGGAAGCATCTTAATCTCTGGTTTGTTCAATTTAGCATTTAAACGTACTTGAATTTCTTTCTCTGGCTTTTTTTTTTTTTTTTAACTCCTTTTCTCAACTCAAGTGTCTTGCTCTTCTCTTCCTCTCAGCTGAAGTTCCTAAAAACATTTCCTATACACTCATTGTTTTCACTTCTTTATCTTCCATTCACTCCTCAAATTCTATGTTCTAGCTTCTTATTTTACTGAAACTACCGTTACTAAGATCATCCATAAACTTGATGCTAAATTTAATGGATAAGGTTTAGTATCACCTTGTATGAAGGCTTGCCCCCTTTGAGGCTATAGCACCACACTCTGCTAATGTCTTATTTCTTTGCCTCCTGTCTCTTAACTACTTTTCACAGAACCCTCTCCTTCTACTTATTTCTTAAAATGTTTGTCAGGGCTTACCTCATCTGCTCCAACCCTTCAATTACCAACTATCTCCTGATAACTTCCAAACCTATATTTCCACTCAAGACTTTACTCTTTTGCTCTAGCTCTGTATACTGAATTCTGTTGAATATCTTCTCTTCTACAGCTTGGAGGCATCTTACAACATTCCAAAAGTTGAATCTTTCTCCACAAATTTATCTTGTATCCCAAGTTCCCTATTTTAGTAATGGCCCCAAGTTTTATTCAGTTCAAGCAAGAAATCTGATTGACCCATTTGATTTCTCCCTTCCTTAAGTATTGCAGATCCTACTTACCTAATATTTCTGAGTTTCATTCATTCACTTCTATTATTAACTACAAGTTCAGATTTGTCCACTAAAGATACCCTATCACACCTCACTCCATATTCTATGCTCTAGCCATAGTAAATTTCTGGTCGTTCTCTAAATAACATGGCTTCAGAGATTCTGCATAACTGTCCCATCTGTCTAAAACATACTTCCCATACTCTGTCTTTTATTTCCAGGTTAGAGGTCAACACTTCCATAAGACATTTCTGATTTACTTACCACTCTCCTCAGAGAATTCAGTGCTTCACCTAGATGCCCCTATCATAGTACTTACTATAATGTATGTTAACTGCCTGTTAACTTGCCTGTCACCCAAATAAGACTGTATGTTCTTTAAGAGAGACACGATGTCTTTTTTTTTTTTTTCCTAATTATATTTCTAGTGCTTACTGTAGTGCCTGGCTCCATGTAGATAGATGATCTATCAACATTTGTTTCATGATTGATGTTGGCCAGTTGCCTAGAAGTATATCAGATAATAGAGAAAAGGCTTCTGACAATGGGGTAGATAGACTATTAGGCAGATCAGAACACCTGCATAATTAAATTAAATATTAATCAAGAAGTGTTATTGTAAGAGCTATATTGACCAGTCTGGTAAGAAGTTATGCTGAAAGCACCTTGCTGACTGGGGACTTTTAACATGCCATATCTCATCATCATGTAGATTGTAAGGCCACTCTTTCCCCTCAGGTGGATAATGTCAGTGGCTCCTTCTCCACCCGCTCAAAACAGTTTTGAAAGGAGGAAAGTAGTACCCCATCCACTTATTGCATTTTTGTGTTTTTAGTAAACTAGCTAATTGATGGGATAGTTTGAACATACTTTGCTTGCAACTGGGTTTGCAAACAGATATTAAGCAGTGATTCTCAATTATAGCTGGTGATTTTATGTCCATTTATTCAGTAGAGATGGCTACCAGAATCATCTCCAAATACCACTTTCCTGAGGAGACTTGGATCCTGCACATTCTGCCCCAAAGAAGCAGTGTTAGTGAAGGGAGAGTGTCAGACATTCAACACAGATATCTAACTGTTCTGGGTGGTTAATAATCCCTGATTTAAAGTTATATATATATATTTATGGTCAACAGAACGTAACAAATTCTTTTAATAGAAATCATGATCAGATTAGGTGTTCTGCTTCTGAAAAGTATAAATATTAGCCTCTCGTTACTACAAAATTCAGATATCCTAAGAAAAATCACCATCTAGAATGTATTTATGGAATTATTAAATTATAGATTCAGAATATATATTAGAATTAGCTACAATATCTAACATCTAAGTAATATCCTATATCTAAGTGATTTTCACATATTAATTCACTTCATTTTCAGAACAACGTTACCAGCTAGATTCTGTAATTAGTCCGATTTTACATATAGAAAGATTAATGTATAGAAAAGTCACTTAAAGCACACACCTAATAAGTGGAAGAATGAAAATTTTAACCAGGAAATCTGATAATAACATTTCTGTTCTAACCAGTATTTTTTCCCCATCCTATTCTCCCATATTTTATAGTTTATAAAAACCGAATTCTAGAAATTTCAGAAACTGAATTCTCATTCAAACAAATTGTTCAAAAATTTAACATTTTTGTGTTACTCATTTAATACATCTCTGTTATCGTGCTGATTTTAATGGTAAACATTGCAAACTCTGTAAAGTGCTGCTAGTTTCTTTGGAGGCTCTTCAGAGAAGGACTATAATTATGTGCGTCTTAATAGAAACAGAGATCTTCTAAACCTAAAAGTAACACAGAGCAAAGCAATACCTACCTCCTGAAATTTTGAACTCATTTGACAATTTTGTGGCTAGGAATGGGAAGACTTTGTGACAATTCAGTTACTTTACTCAGCTAATCAAGATTATTGGCTTTCTGTTTACATTACAAAGGGTAAGGTAACTATTTCACAGGAAATGTTTTCACAATTGAATTCCACAAAACCTATGTCCAGCACCTTATTGCAAGCCAGGCCTCCGATCTGGAATGAGTGAAGTAGGCTACATGGAGAGGTCATTTGATAAATTAGAAAGATCACTGGCCTGAACATCAAGAGGCCAGGCCTATAAGATCAGCTCACTTATTAATGAGCTTACATATGGCTTAAGCATTGTTACTCTGTTGAGTCTTGGTTTCATCACTGATAAAATATCCAAGGCCCCTCACATTGTTTTAGAAGATTTAATAAGCTTCTGATCCTCCTCCTCTGTAACGAGAGATGAAGAAGAGGATAGCCATCAGCTTGCTCTATCATCACATGACATAGGTATGGTGTCTGTCCAATTGGGTGGGGGCCCCCAAATGTGGGGTGACCTCTGGGTGTAAGCTGCTGGTGCCGGAGGTGAAAGGATGCACCTGAGGAAGAACAAAGGAGGCAGAAGAAGATGTACAAGTACATCGCAAGGGAGCAGCAGGGAGGACAGCAGAGGAGAGACCCTGCAAAGAGGCAGCAGGTGGGAGCTGATTTTAGAGGGAAAGGTGAGGAGATATGGTCACATATGACGTAAGGAAGTTTCCCATTTTTGGTAACTGTGCTTGGTTGTATCTCATTGATTAGTTAGGGCCTAGAAAGATTTTGAGGCAGGTCCCCTGACTGGCCTGTCTGGTCTGTTGCTCAAGCTTTTGCCTAAAAGCGACATCTACAACAGACAGCCCAGTGGTATTCCACATCAGGTCACGAGACCTACGTTCACCTTTCAACCCAGAAATGTTCTGGGAAAGAATGGCCATTTCCAGGCTCCTCAAGGACTTGAGCTGGCACACAGGAGTGTGGCTTCTTTCATAAAAAGGGAGGTGGAGACAGGATTTGATCCACTGCAGAAGTCTGAAGTCCCTTATGTAGGAATCCTCACAATGCCCAGGGAAATCTCTTCTTTAAAAACTCTCTGGGAAGCCAGCCGGCCTCTACCTGAAGCGTTTTCAGACCTAGAAGGCTGGATCCCTGGTTCTATCCCTTATATTCTATTGCTCTTCAGCTTTATTTGGTGCTAATGGTGATTTCATTTACCTTTGATACCTGCCACTTGCTCCAACCTGCATTTTACTTAACTCTAACTATCCCTCAAGCTTAGGCTGATCCATGCCTAGCTTTACTCAACTAAATTCAAAACGGTCCACCCAAGGCCACTCATATATTACCTGGTATACAACCACTACAACCCTGCCCATATCACCTGACCTGGCTGTATTTTACAACCCCACAGCAAAGCATCCAAACTCATTTTGGTATTTATATAAATCGGGGTGGTGGGGGTGGGTGGGGAACTGGCAGGGCTTAAACAATGATACTGTTAATGTGAAGAAAGGCTACCACTCATCAGTTCTTTAAGAGCTAAATAGGAAATTTAAATTTGCATTAGCACATTTGTGTTTTCCCTACTCTTTCTTTTTGAGAGTGATGTGACTCTCCCAGCAATTGAGGTTGTGTGATTGATTGTAACTTGTCTGTAGCTCTCTGGGACCTTCCTGAAAATGAAATCGACCATCTTTGAGTGATAATGTCAGTGGGATAGAATGTGTCACCGGATAATGGTCTCCTGCTGCTGCATAAATGCCAAGGCAAGCCAAAGGTATTTATGGGGAAAAAAGTTCATACTAAGCTAAGATTTTTATCTCAATGCAAAAGAAACTAAATCTGGGGTCAGTTTTCACTACTCTAGCATATGCTGGATGCAGACAAACAATGATATGTAGTGATCGATTTTTGCATAAATCCATATGCTAATTGGCTTTGAAAAAACGTGAGTTCCTCTGCATTTAAGCAAACACTAAATAAGATTAGTATCTTGGAAATAAAATATTTCTTTAACAATGATTTTTTTTAACACTTAGTTTCTCTTAAGTTATAGTAAGCAATTTTGCAAACCACATTTTTTATATACTAGAAGTTGAATAAATAAGAGACACCTAGAAACTACATTAGTTCATTTATTCTATAATGAAAAAGTAAAAGACATCAATATTAGTAGAACCATGCAAACTCCCAAATAAAAAATAATTTGTGAGAAAAGATGAACATGCATCATAAGTCATTAATAAAAACCTTATAATTTATTAAGAAGATAATATAAATAAAACCTATGTGATATGTATCAAAGAGTATAGTGGAGTTTCACAATTTTATTTCCCTGAATTTAACAAAAAGTTATACTATTAGTTCAGTGTTATAGTAC
Organism: Mustela erminea; assembly: GCF_009829155.1. NCBI lineage: Eukaryota > Metazoa > Chordata > Mammalia > Carnivora > Mustelidae > Mustela > Mustela erminea. The sequence continues at coordinate 42,704,510 of NC_045626.1, forward strand.
AACCATTTAAGATTAGGTTTTCTTTGTAGAGAAAGCAGTAAAATGAAATACAGATCTATAACATAAAATATATTGGCCAATGCGAAGTAATGTGTAAATCTAGGTAACACTATTTCCTCAGAACACACTAGGAGAAGAAATTGCGCTGAAATGTGTCAATACAATAGGCTTTTCTGAGGTTTTTGCTCGTGGCAGACATTAAAAAAGACGTCAATATAATTTGTAATAAGAATTTATAGACATATAAAAAAACTATTTTGTGAACCATCTAAAAGAAGTTAGTGTAAGTTCACATATAGACACCTTTTAATAATCCAAGGCCATAAAAGGAGAGGAGTTCCTAAATAATCAAAAATCATGAGTAAAAAATATTTCCAAATATTTGGAATGAATAAACTATATTTATTTAAAACACCAGGCAATTGTCAAAAGCTAGTGTTCTATTTATGATGCTAGTGAAAAATTGAAATTTTGTACATTCATTTAAATATATAAAAATCTTATCCATTTTTAGGTTAAAAAAAATTAAATATGTTGAAAGAGTCCCTTGCCTAGTTTTGGGTCTGAGCTGAGCTCTCTCTTTATATAAGAGAACTTGAGTTAGATTACCAGCCTTTGCTGTGCATGATATTGTTCTTGCCTTATTTTCCCACCACCCATGTTTGCCTGATTCTCAGTATTAGAAATGTTTCTTTGTCATTGAGTTGGTTATTGCTTTGTTCTTAGGAAGGGCTATTGCCATAGGAAAATGTACACAGAGCCTGAATAAAAATAACCTATTGATTGCAGTCTGCAAGAAAGAGAAGAGACACTTAGTATATACCAACATTTCCAGATATGTAATTGTTGAGATTATTAATACGGTTACACTAAAGTGCTGTCTCCAAAGAGAATTTGAACCATTTATCTATGGTTTAGATGTTTGTTCGTAGAATAACTAAAGAAGTGAAAAGAGAGATTATTTTTTACCCAATTTTGATGGCCCAGAGTAGTGAAATTATAAACAAGAACATTCAATGTCAAATCTATAACTAAGAACATAAGTCCAGTAAGTTTTGGAAATAAGATGGAGTTTAATTGGGTTAATGTGTCTCCAATGATATGATAAGGTCCTGCAAAGAAATACCAACTCTTTCAAACAAATAGTTGTATTTAAAAATACTTAAAAAATAAAAATAATAAAACAAAATCTTACTCTAAAAGAATAAGTAGCTTTAAAGAATAGCCTGTTCCATTAAAATGTACCTGCCTCACACTTGGGTGGCGACATTGGTACAAGGGCCAGGCTTACCCCCTGGGGTGAAATGGCAGGGGATTTGATGGTGAGATTTTTATAGAGTGTGGGAAGGGTATTCATTGATCTGTCATTAGTAATAGTGATTAGTGAGTCACTCCTTTGGGCTAAACACTTCCTATTTCTCTAACTCCTCTTTTAAAATATAAATAACTCTGTGGAGAGCAATGATAAATTAATAAGAATCTGTTCATCTTATCAGATGCTTTTTCTTGTTGGTGTGAACTATTGGGGGTAGCCCTGTAACCCTAATCCTTTTTTTTTTTTAATTTTTATTCATTTGACAGACAGAGATCACAAGTAGGCAGAGAAGCAGGCAGAGAGAGAGAGAGGAGGAAGCAGGCTCCCCACTGAGCAGAGAGCCCAATGCATGGCTCTATCCCAGGACCCTGGGATTATGACCTGAGCGGAAGGCAGAGTCTTTAACCCACTGAGCCACTCAGGCGCCCTGTAATCCTAATCCTTAAATTAATGCCAGGGGTTAGGGAGAGAATGAATAAAGGAGTGAGCAACAAAAAACCAGAGTAGATGAAGGATGAAAAGACACCCAGAACAACAAGGCAATAGGGCTAACATTGAACCTCACAACTTCCCAGTTGTGCCTTTGATCCTCCTGGGTATTGCTGACATTCATTTCAACCCAGTATAGTGTTCAAAAATGGCATTCTAAAAACTATACATAAGATTTCACGTTTTATCTTTTGTAGGTGTTTCATCTGAATACAAGCATGATTGATAAATATGACAATAGCATCACGCAAGACATAACTCGAATGGTTAGAAATGATTTTGCACCAACTATTTTAAGACATATTTTGTGGGAAGGAGGCTTATGAGGATATAAATTACTGGAATGTTCCTGGTATCTACTAATACGGTGCTTAATATATAATCACTATTTGCATAGATAAAGCAAAATTTAATTACCATAATAAAAATAACAACAGTCAATATTTAATAAGCACTTACTTCATACCAAATACTATTTTTTCCTTTTAGGTTTTATCTCTTTTACAGGTATAGATATTTAAAAATTCTCTGTTAATTTCATACACAAATTATTTAAAAAATAAGACCTCATGCAGGAATGCCTTAATCCCAATGTTAGTGTAAACTTGACAGGCCTTTTAAATGATACAGACTTTCTGTTGGTTGTGCCTTGTGGGTTTCTACACTTAAACTACATATTCTAACACTTATGCTAAAGTCAAGCTGTTTCCATCTGTTTAGGCTACACATTGCATCACTTAGTAGTACAAAAAGAGCAGTTTTTCTTAGACTCCTGGGACAAAAATCACACAGAATTCATAAGAGATCCAATACAGAAAAATTCATTTCCTGAGTGGGAGCACTGTGATGCCATGTAGCAAAAACTATTCCTTTTTTCATTGTGTTTGTAATAAAGAAGTCAAGCAGTCATACCCTTCTGGGCTGGACACCTCATCACCTTCCTTGAGGCAGGCACAGCACTGAGCTATGGCATGTGGAGTTAATTACTCTGGGCTTCGGGCGGCTGAGCACCAGAACGACCCTATTTGTGGCTTTTTGTATCGTGTGCTATGATGAAGGGAGTTCTTTCACTCTCCACACCCTCGGGGACACTCAACAGAGCAACGGTTCTGGCGTGCCAGGAGAACAGCTCGGCCTCCATCTCACAGGCATGCTTGTCTCACAGGTAACCATCGGATAGAGACGGGCAAGTCTTCAGTCAGACTGTCATCCTTCTGGTTCATTTGGCTCCAAAATCCAACAGTTACGGCTTCAGTGAGAATTTAGGCATTGTGGTGGCTCCTGCTACACCTTTCAGATCTGTCACCTGTGAGGCCGGGTCACTCCACGGGCAAATTCTACAAGAATTGTGCAGCTGTGAGAACGCGTCACTGTGCAGCTCGGGACGCACAGCCATTCTGGTGACTGTCATCTGCTGGATTGCAGGAGTTTGCGCTTATTAAAATTCCCAGGAATCATTCACTGGCAAAGGGCTGCATTTAACCCTTTGAGAAGTATTTTTGAAAACACAGTTCTGGAGCAAAATAATCTTCCTGCATAAACAGAATGTGCACTTGGAAAGACAAGGCAGAAATGTAAAGTGGATAATGTGTTTCTTTGGGGGCAGGGCTATCCCCATGTGTCTTATCTCCATCTCATCTGCATTATAGAACCTCTGCCATCATCCCTAGGACCCCGATCTCAGAAGAGCTAATGTGAAAAACCAATCGGAACTCAAATAGTAATGACCCTGTGTTGTGGTATATTGAAATAGTTACATGGTTATATAATCTTTGTTATATATCTTGTTCATTTGTTGTTATTTAAAAAGCCTCTATGTAGGGCACCTGGGTGGCTCAGTGGGTTAAACTATGGACTCTTGATTTTGGCTGAGGTCATGGTCTCAGGGTCATGAGATTGAGCCCTGAGACTGGCTTCACAGTGAGGGGAGAGCCTGCTTGAGATGATCTCTCCCTTTCTTCTGTCCGCACCTCCCCTGCCCCCTGCCACTTGCACACATGCACGTGCACTATCTCTCTCTCGATTAAAAATAATGATAATGATAATAATAATAATAATAATAAACAAAATAAAAAGGCTCTACAGAAGCCAATAAGTGTTTTTGAGAGAGGAGAGAGAAGGAGAAAAAGAACAAAAGGAAGAAAATAAGAAAGGGGGAGGAAGAAGGGAGAAAGACAGACAACACACCATACACTACTGGTACAACCTAGAGCTAAAATGTTGGTTTGAACTCTGCTTTGCTACTTACATGTGTTTAAGAACCCAGTTCATGTCCCAGTACATATACATTTAAATGTTTCTTCCAATTCAACATGAAAGGTTTTTGTTAGATTCATTGGAGAAAATACCACCCAGAAGTACTTTTTATTTAGGGAGGTAAATTTAATTTCCAAATAGACAATAGAGCTTATTTATAGATTATTCCAATTATATAATAAAAACCAGACTCTGATGTCTCATTAGTATATGACTTGGACTACTGCACCAATAATTAGTTGCAAATATTAATAAGGTTCAGAGAGGGTTACACTGAAGGAAGTAACTTACATTTTATCTTCACTTATGGAGGAAAAGAATGACTGCAAGAAAATTAGAAAAGACAAATGTTAATATATATCTGTTAGACTTAATACTATATAGAAATACAAAATACTTTATGTATTTTATGCTTTGAAATAACCAGTAATAATACGCTACTTAAATCAGGGAAAAATATAATTCAATATCAAATGGATTATACAGAAGAAATGATCAGCATATCTTAAGGCAGTTAGTAAAAGCATTAATCTGAGGGATAAAGAAAATGGAGAGAGAGAGAGAGAGAGAGAGAGAGAGTTGAAAAGGTGATCAGAAATACAATAATGTTTAGAATTTTCCATTCCCTTTCCACCAAGGTTTTGGAATATGAATTCAGTTACTGTGGTTTATTTATAAACCCCTCTCCCCTGCCATGATAAGTTTGACAGTGTGACTTGGCCAATGGAATGTGTGCACCATGCCCAAGATTAGGCATTAACAAGCCTGGTATGTTTCCATTCCACCCTTTAAGGAAGTGATATTAATTTCCAAATATTGAAAAGACTTGAGGATTTTCCCCATTATGTATCAAATACATTACTATGTCTATTTCTGTATATATTCTGAATGAATACATTAATAATATGTTACAATATAATCAGATCAGTTTCAGGGCTTTAGGATGGGAAGCAGGGGTTACACAGAAGATCTGACATGCTTATATTTGAGGAAAAGAAACAATGAGTAACGAAACACACCTATTCTCTGCATTTTACTTAATAGGGTAGCTGTGCTGTGATATGATGCCCTGGGCCTAGGAGAAAAGTAATGTCTAATTTATCTATTGCTGTATTACAAATTACCTCAACTTAATGTCTTGAAACAACAAACATTAATTATCTCACATTTGTAAGTCAGGAATTTGGGTGCAGTCTAGCTGGCTGGTTCTGACTAGAGTATCCTATGAGTTACAGTCAAGATGCAGGAGGGACTGCATCTTCTGAAGCCTTGTAAATCTGCTGCTGGGAAGGCTGATACACACAGCTGTAGCTGGAGATCTCACTTCTTCACTGGATGGAAATCTTTATTCCTCTCCATGTTGCTACTCTCCCAGAGCTGCTGAACGCCTTTCAGGCATGGCAGCTGACTTCCCTAGGGAGACGGTGAGAGACTCCCAGGTGCAACCTAGAACCTAATCTAGGAAGGGACATATCATCATTTCTGCTATATTCAATTAGTTACACAGATAAACTTATTACATTGTGTGTGTGTTGGGGGGGTACTACTAAAAGGTGCAAACCTCAGAAGGAGGGATCATTGGGGATCAACTTGATGGTTAGCCACCACAAAATGATTATATAAGCAGTGGGACAAGGAGTTTACTTAGGGTGATGATGTTTGAGTACATCAAAAGTAGCATGGAGGGGTGTCTGGATGGCTCAGTGGATTAAAGCTTTTGCCTTTGGCTCAGGTCATGATACCAGGATCCTGGATCAAGCCCCGCATCAGGCTCTCCGCTCAGCAGGGAGCCTGCTTCCCTTCCTCTCTCTCTGGCCTGCCTCTCTGCCTACTGTGATCTCTCTCTGTCAAATAAATAAATGAAAATCTTAAAAAAAAAAAAAGTAGCATGGCAAAGACTGAGGAGAATAAAATTATTTGAATGAAGAAGAGCGAACTTGGAAGTATATGTTTCGTGAAGGTAGTTCCCATGGTTACATCAAGACAAAAAACAGGCCCTATTATTTTTCACCTGTTGATACTTGCTCTGTCGTCTGGGCTGGTGCCTTTCTATGGATCATCTAATATAATCTCCAGGGTGAAAGCTTTCTCTTGGCTTTTGGTCTCTGCAGAGCCCTTTTTTTCATCTTAACTCAGCAATACATTTTAAAAGATGTTTTATACTGTTTGATTTTACCTTTTAATTGTTGCAGCTGAGAAGGTCTTTCAGGGTCTGTACTCTGCTCTACCACCGGAATAGGGAGTCTGCCTCTTCCTACCTGGTAATGTAGCATATTGAGTTAGGGTTCAGACACAAGAATTACACAGGTGGGTTTGAACTCTAGTTCATCACTTATGAGCAGTACAAATTTGAGTGAATTATTTAACTTCTCTGAATCTTTGTCTCTTTACTTTAATAATATTAGGGTAGTAACATAAAGGTATTGTAAAGTTTAACTTTCTTGTCTATTTCAATTACTTAGAAACTGTGTCTGGCTAGGACTTCTAGAATATGTTGAACAATAGGGGTGAGAGTGGTCATCTTTGTTGTGTTCCTCTTCTTAAGGGAAAAGCTCTCAGCTTTTCCCCATTGAGAATGATATTCGCTGTGGGCTTTTCATAGATGGTTTTTATGAAGTTGAGGAATGTTCCCTTTATCCCTACACTCTGAAGAGTTTTAATCAGGAAAAGATGCTGTATTTCATCAAATGTTTTTTCTGCATCAGCTGAGATCATATGGTTCTTGTCTTTACTTTTATTAATGTGTTCTATCACATTGACTGATTTGCAAATGTTGAACCACCCTTACATCCAAGGAATAAGTCCTATCTGGTCATGATGAATAATCCCTTTAATGTACTGCTGGATCCTATTGCCCAAGATCTTGTTGAGAATTTTGGCATCCATATTCATGAGTGATATTGGTCTGTAAATAGCCAAACTGTGGAAGGAGCCGAGATATCCTTCAAGAGATGAATAGATAAAGAAGATGTGGTCCATACATACAATGGAATATTACTCAGCCATCAGAAAGGATGGATACCCTCCATTTGCATCGACTTGGATGGAACAGAGGGGATTATGCCAAGTGAAATAAATCAAGCAGAGAAAGACAAGTATCACATGGTTTCACTTATATGTGAAACATAAGGAATAGCATGGAGGACATTAGGCGAAGTAAGGGGAAAATGAAGGAGGGAGAATCAGAGGGGGAGACAAACCATGGGAGACTACGGACTCTGGGAAACAAACTGAGGGTTTCAGAGGGGAGGGGCATTGGGGATAGGTTTGCCTGATGATGGGTATTAAGAGGGCACATATTGCAAAGAGCACTGGGTGTTATACACAAACAATTGACTCATGGAAACACTACATCAAAAATGAACAAAGTACTGTATGATGATGAAGCTAACATAAAAAAAAAAAAAAAGAACTGTGTCTGGCATACAGTAAACATTTAAAAAATAGCTACCATTAAGCCTTTAATAGTTGTTAAATGTTATATGTTATCTTCTGTGTGAAGCCTAATAGAATTCTTTCAGGTAAAATTCTTTCCTTTTTATACTCCTAAATCTTTTTTGTTCCAATAGCAACTGTGATATTATTTTTAAGTATAACTTGTATACATGCGATTATTAACTTGATTAGCAAGTTTTACCAATCTTTGTAGGTGCTTTTTATATGTACTGCACGGGTTGCTGAATCGGTGGATGGATGGATGGATGGATGGATGGATGGATGGATGGATGGATGGTCTTTATGCGGCAGGTGGAAAGAGTCCATGAAACCAGTTGGAAAGTTGAAAACTTGAAGCATACTGAAGTACTGAGGCAATAAGGAAAGATTTTAATAGCAAGGAGAAAATTGATGTGAAATTGTCCCTCTCTTCGGGAAGAGGGTCATAAACAATGTTAAAAGGCCACTAAAATCTCAGTAGTTTTTATATTTTCTTCATCTGTCTGGTTGCAGACCAAGACACTGATTTATAACCCATAATATTAACTTCTGTCAAGGCAGCAGAACTTTAATTCCTTACTGTGGTTACAGTGTCTATTTTGGAGGAAAAAATATTATTTTAAAAAGAAAAAATTTATTAGCGTTCACCAAGACATCCTTCTGCAAACCGGTAATTTCCCTAAAAATGCAAATCTGATTCCATTTCTCATAGTCTATTGACTTGGCTATTTGAATTTTCTGAAAGAAAAAAAAAAAGAAAATTTCTGTAGAAAAGTTCCTATAATCGAAATGATGATAACACACCAGAAAGATGATGATAACAGTCCTGGCTGAATGGTCTGATCCTTCATTCCTATTTATTTGCAGTGATGTTTTTATTGGAAGTTCTAACATTTTTTAGGATGAGGTGAATTTATCCTTACAATGTAGTAAGGGGGATGCCCAGATGTGTTTTGTCCTTTGCTTGTGTCCAAGACTGACCCCTGTATTATTTGGGCTGTCCTGCTCTTTTCATTGTCCCACACCAGCTGACGATCTACTTGTCTATCTACTATGAACACTCTTGTGGTCATACCTTTCTCAATTGCTGGGAAGATTTCCTTCTGCTGTGACCCTCTGAGTGGCCCCGAATGATTTATTTTTCACTATGAACTTCCATCTCCAACACACACCCATATATACACCTATGTCGATCTCACTGCATGACCCTTGTGAAAAGAATAGCATTGAAGACCAAGGTATGGCCTTCAGTGGGTTCATAAACTACCGTCAGCCTGCCTTTTAGAAAATTAAAAGTCAAACAACAACAATAAAAAAAAAAAAAAAAAAAAAAAAAAAAAAAAAAAAAACCAGTGGGGAAGACACCAGGTCTTGCTATTCTGAAGATGTGTTTTTGGAAGAGTAGTTTATGCGTAGGAAAAGCAGAAAATGGACTAAACGACTCCCACGTAATCCACAGGGCTAGTAACACATAGATCAGTAATTAAACCTTTCCTTGCTGGTGATCCAAAGCAGATGTACACTAAACAGCAGCCATTCTTCCACACATTCTCAGAAAGCAATGAGCTGAAGGATGTCATATTCTATCGTGTGGCAGATGTGCTCCCACTCATCAGGAGCAGCATGGAACACTCTTTTTTTTTTCAACTTAGCAATTTTCCTATTTACTTCAATTTAAACTTTGCAATACCTCCTGAGATTAGCCAGCTTTTTGTACAAGGAAGAAAATTAACATGCTTAGGGAGCAGGTTTTCCTAAGCTATCACATAACGAACAGGCAGCTGCCTTCTCCTCCCACACAAAGGCAGCGGCAGAATGGGGGTGAGGGGAACACTTAAGAAAACCCCTATTTTCTGTTAGCACCTTCCTTCCCTTGCAACACAAAAACCTTAAGCAACAGAACAGACAAACATGAAGGTGACACTTCAAGAAAACTAAAGGAGGTAAGATTCTGGACGGTTTTACTTGAATTGTCCATTAATGAATGTTTGACCCAGACTAAAATACCAGATAATCTGGAAAAACACCAGATTATCCTGACACAATTTCCAAATCATTTGAATTTTTCCTTTAAAGAAAATTTGAGAAACATGCATGCCTTTAAGTATTGCCAAGACAAGGCAATACTTTTTTTTGTGCAATGGTCAGGAATTTAAGAAGCCCATGTAGTGTTACATGTTCAATACTTTTATTTCAACTCATTATTTCCTAATAATTGTCCAGAAAAGAAACCTTATATATTTGTAAATAAAGCTACCTTTATTTTATTATTCTTCTCGGACCTTCCTCTCTTAGTTGAAAAAGTTTTCAAGATTCTTGTCATTTATAATGGTATTTCTGTCTAAGCTTTTTTTTTTTTTTTTAATTCTTTGTTTCCTCACAGTTTACAAAGCAAAGCACTTTGCCATTAATCTCTCTAGACAGAACATGTGAGGTCGGGTATTACTTCTATTAATATCAGTCACTATTTGGAGAAAGGAGAGTGTGTGTTAGGATATTTACACTGATGTATGTTACTACATTAATTATCTAAGTGGTGGAAGACAACACTTCTACGTTATGGAGCAGGATAATAAGGCAAAGCACTCCAAGTATATTCAAACCAACATGAACACTGACCAGTAGCTGCGAAATCTACATTAAATCCAATTGAAGCCGATATGATGTGTGTGCTATACTGAAACTTCAGAAATCCTGTGAATTTCTGTGAAATTCTGTGAATATGAGCTTTCTTCATATAAGGCCTTTAAATTATGAAGGAAATAAAATGCCCATATTATGAGTCTCTTAATGTAGGATAAAATAAAATGAAAAATCTTTCCAAGGAAAATGACCTCTCAAGATTGTATTTTCTTTAACGTATGTACTAGATTGGAAATGTCTTAGTCTGTTCATAAGCTTAGCAAAGGTTATATGAATTTTCCTAATACAGATGTGCATTCCATGTAAAAGTTGTGAACTCCTTAAGAACCATTTCAAATTCTTCTGTTTTGGACTATCAATGAACGTATTATTTCTCCATAGATCAGGATATTTAAGCAAGTATTTTTCTGGAAGAAAAATCACATGAAACTTTATCATTGCCAAAATCAACTCATTACTATTTATCTACAATTACTCTACTTTGAGTTTTTTTGAATGCTTTCTTTAAAAGCCAAGAAGTTGAGGATATGCTCTGTCTTTCACACTTGGTAGGCATATTCTGAATATATCCTACATCTTAAAAACACTGATAAAACATCATTAGCATTGAAATATTGTGACTTACAAGATGCTCACATACCAGTTTTAAATCTGCCACATGAATTTGACCTGACCTGATCTTATGATACATATTATGAAAATTTCAAAGAGAAGAGAGTTTACTCTCATCTGCAATATAAAATATAACTGAATTTGGCCATTGTAAAAGATTGGCTCTAACCCTGTTAGAGTTGTCTATTGACACAAACCAACCACCTCAAACTTAATGGCTTAAAATGACTAAAAACATTTGTTTTGTTCACAAATCTGCAATTGGGGCAAAGCTTAGTTCTCTATCCCATTTGTTGCCAAGTGAGTAGTTTAATGTTTGGAAGCAGCTTCCTGCCTGGGACAAGAGTCCTCTAATGTACAGGCTGACAAACTATAGCCCATGAGCCAAATATGACCTACCAGTTATTTTTTGTAAATAAAGTTTTATTGGAACACAGGCCTGTTCATTTGCCTATGTATTATTCTGGCTACTTTTGCACTATAACAGGAAAGCTGAGGATCTGTGGCAGAGAATAATAATAGCCCTTTATGGCCTGCAATGGAAATATTTACTAGTTGGTCCTTTGCAGAAAAGAAAATAAACAAACAAAAAACCATGTGCTGACCTCTGAGATAAAAAGCTCCCTCACTCACATATTTGGAAGTTGATTTTGGGTATTGATTAGAACCTCAGCTTGGGCAGTGGCCAAAATTTCTATACAGTCTTCACCATGTAGCATTTTGGTTTTCTTATAACATGGCCATTGGGTTCCCTAAGTGAGGACCCCAAGAATTAAGAAACGGGAAAAGTTAGTCTCTTATGCCCTGATCAGTAATATAGTCCAGTTTTAAGGAAAAGAGAATTCATACTTCCATCTCTTTAAAAGAAGAGTGTCAAAGAATTTAGAAGTTATTTTAAAATCACCACAAACCCACAGCAAAATTTCAACATTTTCAACATATTTAACCTATTCAACATATTCAAACACTTAGGGCATAGAAATTAATTATATATTCTCCAAATATTTACTAAACCCATATAATATAGAATACAACTTTAACAGAACAGATACAATCCCTGCTTAAAGGACCATATACGGTTTGCATAGGTGAAAGGTGAATAATAACCATGCAAATGACAAAAAAAAATGAATGTAGTAATTTTAGGGAACAATAAGTATTACAACAGAGAGTGGATGGAATGGTTAAGAGGGGGACTACTTTTGTACAGGGAGAGTCTTGACCCATTGATAACATTCTACTTGACAATAAATGGCTAATTCTAAAACAATATGATTGCCAAGGAACCAGGCAAAAAGAAAAGGCATTTTTTTTTAATTAAAGCAAGCTTAGAATATTCAAGGGACAGAAAGAAGAATGACGAAAGCATAATTGATAAAGGACTAAACAGAGACCCAGTCAAAGAAGTAGACAGGGTCAGACCACATAGATCTTACAGGCAATGTGGAATTTTGTTCTAAGCTGAATAGGAAAGCATTAGAGTATAAAAAGGGAGTGGAGTTCTCTGCTCTCACTTTTAAAACTTATTCTGACTCTTATGGGGAATGGATTATTTTGTTAGAGCAGAGGAGATAAAGAGGGCATTTAGCCAAAGAGGAGATGAAGATGATAGCCGGGTAAAAGAAAGACCAATTGTAAAATAATTGCTATAGTCAAGGTAAGAGACAATGATCTCAACTGGGGTGCCAGCAGATGAGATGAAAAGAAGTTGAATGAAAAGAATTTTGAAAATAAAGCTAGCAGGACTTAATGTGTGTGAGGGGGGGAGCAGTGGTATGGAGAAACAAGTTAGACTACATAGTGAATTACTTTTGAAACTCAGGTTTGCTTAGCTGTGACCTCAGCTGAGATGCAAGACTCCTCATTTAGTAGTTGGAACTCAGCTTCTCCTGGAAAGCACTTTCCTCCTCTAACCGTCTAACTCTAACAAAACTGAAGTTAATAACAGCCCTGGAGAGATCATCTCTAATAGCCCAGATACCAGCAGGACTTGCTTTATGTGTTAGTGATATACTTGTTGGCCCATATTGTATGATTTCAGAGAGACAAAAATGACCTTTTGGGAATTATTCAAATCTCTTCTACATGTATTCTCATCACATAAATTTTTCAGAGAAGGAATAGAAACAGAATTTACAACCAAACTGAGCTTCTCAGAAAACTCCTTGCTCAACTAACATCTGAACCAAGACAGGTTAGTATTTGAACTTTGACTTTTATTTCTCACAGATAGGGCTGTTTTTGTGCTTGAGTCTACAAATGTAAAATGGAAGGACTCAGGGTCTCTTCTCCTAGACCACGACCCCTCTGCATATACCAGTAGCATAGTTGGATTGTGTGCCTCTTTGTTGGATAATGAGGGAACAGGGGATTATGTTAACTTTTGCCTTTAAATGTTCCTAATGAAACATATTTATTAGGCCATATCACATGATACTAACCTCACCACAGAGAATGATGAAAACAGAACAATCAAGGGACTCCTCCATTTAGAGAATGATGAAAACAGAACAATCAAGGGACTCCTCCATTTTTTTTATTTGAGCCAAATTTTGCCATTTACTGAGATGGAGAAGAGAGAGAACAGCAGGTTTAAGCATGTCTTTAAAAAGGGGGAAGTGAATTAAGAACTAAGAATTCCAGAGCTCCCAGGTGGCTCAGTGGGTTAAGCCTCTGCCTTTGGCCCAGGTCATGTTCTCAGGGTCCTGTGATCAAGCCCTGCATCAGGCTCTCTGCTCAGCGGGGAGCCTGCTTCTCTCTCTCTCTCTCTGCCTGCCTCTCTGTCTACTTGTGACCTCTCTCTCTCTGTCAAATAAATAAATAAAATCTTAAAAAAAAAAAAGAAAGAATAATTCCATTTGATCATACCAAAGTTTGGTTAACTATTACTTATTATAGTCAAGGTTGGCAAGTAGAGAACTATACTGAATCACAGAAACTCCGAAGAAGACTAGAAAAGAAAACAAAAGGTAAGTTTAAAACACAAATACACCATAAGTCATCAGATATCCTCCACTGGGGGTACTAAGAATGGGAGTTCTGGAAGAGGCAGGTAGCTTATCATAGGCTTGAGAGCCCTTGATGGTCACTGGTCTCTAAGAGCTCCTGCCTGGTAGAGAGAAAGTCACTCTTTCTGCCATAGCTTTGGAAAGAGGTAGCCTTGGAAAGAAAGAAAGCTAAGAACAAAAGTTTTGAGATATTGGAAATAATTTTCAACCTCATTCTGCTCCAGAGGCTGGGTTTGATCAAAAACGAATATATAGAAAATGTTTGGGGCACCTGAGTGGCTCAGTCAATTAAGTGGCTACTTTCTTCTCAGATCATGACCCCAAGGTCCTGGGATCAAGCCCTGCATTGGCCTTTCCACTTAGCAGAGAGCCTGCTTCTCCCTCTCCCTCTGCCTGTTGCTCTGCCTACTTGTGCTCTCTCTCCATCTCTCTAATAAATAAATAAAGTCTTTAAACAAAAAAATTTAAAAAAAAAGAAAGAAAGAAAATGTTTACAAACTTCCAACCCAATTTGGTCACCAGCAGGGTAAGTATAGGACTCAATCTAAGGAAAATGTAGAAAACTCTGATAGAGCAGAAGCTACTTCTTATCACCTCGTTGTTTTTTGTTTGTTTGTCTTTCAATCTGGGAGGAAGGCTGAGAAGGGAAGACAGAATAAGGAAAACTCCAAGAGCAGTTTTCTCCAGCAGTGAATTCAGACTCAATTAAAGGCAAGACCAACAAGAAATAGAATAATGTCTATGGTACTAAAAGGTGAGCAGGGCATATAAGAGAAAAGTGCATGATAGCCCTCATTGTAGATCCTCCCTATCCATCATGGGTTAATAAGCCTTGAACAAATCCTTGGGTTTTCTGTATTTCCCCCTGTTTATTCAGGAAGAGGGTGGGAAAAGGTCCTGCATGGTGGCAGCTGGAGATGGGTATGCAAGCTCATATTCCTGACCACCTCTGAAATCCCATGTTAAGAGTGTACTATCACCTTGAAGTAGGAGAACCACAGAAGTCCAAAGATAACTCCCATGGACTAAGACACACCCAACTATGAGACATAATCTTTGATTTGTCATAGGGTTAAAATGAGTTAATTCAGATCAAGTGCTTGGAACATTTCCAGGTGCAGAGTAAATATTCAATAGCTATTCGTTAACAGTATTATTTCTATTTTAGAGTTGCTCATGTCCTTGAATTCAACTATGTTTTCTTCTAATTTTTTCTTGACAAATACATGGGCTTTTACAACATCAAATCTGAAGTCCTAGCCTGTGAGAAGTAATACTCCACTAGCAATGATTTTAGAGCTGATAAAACAAACCCTCATGTTAAAAACAAATGTCTGAAGACAAGAATGTGTAATAGAAAAGACAGTTTACACATGTCTAAATTCATCTTCTCCTCATCTCACTAAAGTGGACACAAGTGCTGAAATAATACATTCAGATGTTTTCCCCTGAATGCACTGTAACAGCATTTCAAGCATTTTCAAAAATACTCTTTTTCTGCTTCAAGATATAGCTCCAGATTTTGATGACGAACAGAGATGCCAGTTTGCTTGCTTGGATTTTAGTCTTCACATTTGCTGAAACATAGCTAAATGAGATTTAGGAAGACACAATACAAATAGCTTTGCACAAAAGATTTCAAGTCAAATGCCTCTGGTTCTATTTCCAGCTGTCTACATGTACCTTTTCACAGTTGTCAACTTTACTATTCCTTTTAGAAAAAGGAAAAGAGTCCAGCTGCCCTGATTCATAGTTCCTCAGGCTTCACCCCAGGAATTTCTCTGCTGTGGCCAAGATTGAAAATGACTTGAGGGCCTTATGCCAGTAGCCTGTTAGTGAGCATAAATGATAACCCTAGAGATATCATCTTCAATGGTCCAGGTACCAGGAGGCCTTGCTTTATGTGTAAGTGACATAGATGTTGGCCCATATTATATGATTTCAAAGGAATTAAAAATGAACCCTTGGGACCTTCCTGAATCTCTTTTGCATATTTTCTAATTACAGAAATTATTCAGAAAAGGAACAGAAACCAGAGAGGATAACTAAAGAATTGGGATGGGAAACAAGCCATGTACACTTATGGTCATTGCACACACACATATATATATATATGTGTTCTCTGCCAGGAACCAGGGGGCAAAGACTTATGGTCATTGCACACACACACATATATATATCATATAATGTTATGTATATTACATACCAGACAACAGAATCTCTCCCTAGTAACAAGTATTGCTCTGGGAAGCATGACAAGGTTCTACATATCTGGGCTGGAGAAAAGGTGGGGAAGATAGAAAATCCTACACTGGGGGCAAGGAAAGGAAGGGACAGAGGTGAGGAGGAAGAAAGGAAGGCACAAAGACGGGAAAGTTGGGAGGATAGAAAACAGATTGGCTTTCATGAGATAATAGGAAGGATATATTAATCTTTGCCCCCCTGGTTCCTGGCAGAGAACTCCTGAAACCCTTGCAATTTCCTAAGTGATTCTAAGGGCCTTAGAAGAATCTTTTGTTCTAATATTTGGTCTTTGACCCCCCAATTCCTAAGAAAGAGCTCCTGAAACCCTTGTGATTTCCTGGGTGATAGGAGTGTCTTTTGTTCTAGTGAGGTAACTCTGGATGGGTTGTTGGATGGCTTCTGGATAAGGAATGGTCACTGGAAAAACCAAGCCATGATAAAAAGCTTAGAATTTTCGACCTGTACCACATTCTCTTAAGAAGGGAGAAGAACTGAAAATGGAATTAATGATCACCATGCCTGTGTGATGAAGCCTTCATAAATCCCCAAAGGACAGAGTTTAGAAAGCTTTCAGGTTGACAAATGCATCCATACTGAGAAGGGAACGTACCCAACTCCATAAGGACATAAGCTCTTGCTCTCAGGACCCTCCCAGACCTCTACCTATGTATCTTTGCATCTGTCTGCTCATGTGTATCCTTTCTCACATCCTTTAATAACCTGGTAAATGTGTTTCCTTAAGTTCTGTGAGCTATTCTAGCAAATTAATCACATCATATCGTGGGAACCTTCAATTGGTAGCCAAGCCAGACAATAGTAATTGGCCTGAAGGCCTACTCCTTATGACTGGCATCTGAAGTGGGGAGGGAAAGTTTCATGGGACTAAGCCCTTGGATTGTGGGATCTGATGCTATCTCTGGGGAGATAGTCTCAGAAATAAGCTAAATCATAGGGTAACTATCTGGTGCTGTAGAGAATTGCTTTGTGTAGGATCACACATTTGGTGATCAGAGTGTCAAAAATGTTCCATGTGAAAAAAAAAAAAAAATGTTCCATGTGAGTAGTAAAGAATAGAAGCTTGGATGGAATGGCCCTTAGCTCCAGAGTTGAGAGCTGCAATTTAGGAAGTGATTGCACTGCCACTAACAGGTCAAGCATACATGTTTTTCATGGAACAGATGCGGAAAGAAAGAGAGAACAATGGAACCGATGCTAAGTCTTATGAAAGAGTCTTTTCCTAAGATGATCGTGAGACTCCTTCTATGAAAGTATTAGTGATAATGAACTGCCAAGTAATCAGGGCAAAGAGAGAGGGCATAATTCTTCCTTAAAAACAATAAGTAAAGAAACTCTAGTGTCTAGTATCTCTGAAAACCCCACAAAAATACCGATGAGTGAAAGAGTGTAAAACATCCATCATGGCTGAAGTAGTCAAAGAAAAATCTATGGCATTCATGTTGGAACTTTACAGTCCCTTAACTTTTCCTTCTTTCCTCCAGTTTCCTTCTTTAAAGTTTAGAAACCTAGGTTTGCAAGATGGAATTCCATTGTAGGGCAAAATGTACACCCTATTACCCACTATAAAAGTCCAGCTACTGGTCACTGTTCCAAGTTAGTGGAAAGGAGGAATTTTGACTGAAGTTCAGAATATTGATTGTGCGGTACTAGGAATAATGATTATTGATCAAGGGCTAAGGGGACTTGGAGATAATAGATTATCTGAAAGTAATCACTGGGTCATTCCTAGAGTTCCCTGACGGATTGGATGCAACTAACCTACTGGTAAAGTTATTAAGTAGAAGTTATCAGAAAAGAGTAACCTTTCCCATCTCAAACTCTAATTTTTTAAGCTAACAGCTACAACTAATTTTGTCTCAGGCTTTGATGCTGACAGTTCGTTGCTACTCTTTTTCTCTGAGCAGTTTCTCTTTTTCTCTACTTATCCTTTACCACTTAAGGATAGACTAGACCTCCCTAAGAGAAAGGGAGAAAAGGGTTACATGGCTCAGTTCTCAGGGAGAAAAGAAGGCATAGGAATACTCCTATGAATCATCTTGTTGGGATTGAGCAATATATGGAAAAGAGAAAGGACCTCTTTAAGGTACACTAAGGGAGGCAGAAGGAGAAAGGATGGAAGGACTCATTCTAGGAGTATTATGGTTAGGGGTATTTCACATTGTGAAAGGCATTGTGAGATTAAATGTAAATCATGCCATACTCTTTGAATTAATAGGGGACATTATCATACCAGCTTTGGTTCCATACTTCATCTGTTGAAGCCAGCTACACAGTTAGAAATACAAAAGAGGGTTTAATGTCAGAACAACATTTGTAAGAGACCATACTAGGGTATATGCAATAAATCGGTGGTTTTACATAAAACTCAAATTCCCATGCATCCAGGACAGTGCTTTTTCATAATAGAAATACACAAAGGATGCCTTCCTCTATTCCTCAGTTTTCAAATTAAGAAATAGTTAGGTCTGGAAAAATGTTTTCTACGTGGTTCAACCTATGAGTATGAGTCCACAATGTTTGCTCCAAGCCATATAGGCTAATCTTATCATGAGATTTCTGCTCACTTGTTTTTGTATTCACCCTGCCAGCCATGAACTGGCCAAGATTCAAATCCTGTCTCTGCCCAGCTTCTTGTCAATTGTATTTCTGCCCTGGGCACCACTGCCACCCAGTCTTTCCTCTCCCATTTTCCTGACCAACCTTCTACGTACTAATTGCAGCAGCCACTCACATGACAGCCTGAGTCTGAGAAGCTTCAGCTCTGACCACAGCTTCTGTCCTGGCCCTCTCCACCTGGAATGGAGGAACTGCATGCTTGTGGCCATGGGGTCTCTTAGATTTGTACAAGTCTACTATACAGACTGAATTGAGAAAGTTCAATCCTCTATGATTTCTAGAGGGATACGATCTAATCACATTTTTCCTGAACCAATTATCTTTTCACTAAGGCAGGAATTGGATTCATTGCCAGTGGGCTTAACATTTTCTGTCAAAAGTATTTTTTTTTTCTCATCCCACCTAAATCTTAAAAGCAAACCTCGATTTTTCTTTGTAGTCTCAGATTCATTGATCATGTGACATCGTCTATTACTGACAGTGTTATTATATGCAATACTGACATGGAAAGAATCACTCGATCTGATAGGTGCTGTTTGAGTGAGGTGATAAATCACCCTTGTTGGACCTCTGCATTTCCATTGCTTTAGGTGGGATATGTTTTACACTTTATCGAATCAGAAACACAGCTATAGACCAGTCTGTGGGTTTTGTTGATATTTTGAAACAGCATTGGTGCTTTTCAAGATTTATTCTGAAAACTGAAAGCTGTTCTTTTCATTGAATAGGAATTAATTTTGCCTCGTTGGCACAAAAGACAGTTGATGTATCTTTAAAATAGAAGTTGGTGATGTCCTCTCACTTCTTCTTTCTACTTGTAAATATGATTCATTCAGATTACTACCATGACAAATTTGAAGCTACACCAATCCCTTCACCTGGCAAAGCATCCTTTACCAAGAAAATTTGGCTTATATCCTTCATTTCACTGGTACACCTAGTTCTAACATATATTATTGCATATGAATAAATTCTTGTTCTCAATAATTTTTAAGGATTTTTTTCTAGTTTTACTGACAAATAAATGACATATAGCACTGTGTAAGGTTAGAGCATACAGCATAATGATCAATTTATATATATTGTGAAGTGATCACTACAATAAGTATAGATAAATCCATCATGTCACATAGACACACATTAAAAAAAGAAAAAAAATGGCTTTTTCCTTCTGATGAGAATTCTTGGGATCTGCTCTCTTAAGAATTTCCAAATACATCATACAGCAGTTTTAAACACAGTCTTCACTTTGTAACTAGAAGTTTGTGCTTTTTGACCACTGTTGTCCAATACATCCGATGATTTCTTCAGGCAGTAAAATGTCAACACACACTTTGGGTCAAATGCAGTTAGATACAAATATACCTGTAGTATGCTATTTTGGTTTTATAAAAATTATTCATCTATAAACCTCAAGAAGCTGTGGGCAGTACATTTTATAAAGTTAAACCACAGCCAAATGTTCATTTGGATACCTTTTCTTTTCCTTATGAATCTTCATTAGAATATTTCCTAAAGGAGTGGATTCAGTACTTTTCCATTCAAAGTACGCACTACCCAATGAGTATTTCTGTGACTTACACGAAACTTAAGAGCAATCTGTGTATTGAATCATACTGATGATGGTCAAAGGCAACAAAAAACCAACATGACCAGGAAGTTTTTTCTCCACAAGTGAACAATGAGAGGGAGAAACATATGCAGCCTTAGCCATAGTCCTGCAGTCACATTGGTATAATGCTTCATCACAACAAGGGTGTGACTTGAAAACCACAAAAGTGGCCCAGACCTAACTTGAATCTTTCACCTATCAGCCACAGTCTAACCATCCCCCTGCCCTTGGAAGTAGTTCATTTAAGTTAACATCTATGATTTTTTAATAACCCCTCTTAAAAATGCAAATTTCTCTGGCAGGGATAAAGCCTCACGTCACTGACACTTCAGGAAAAAATGAGTTTATGTAACAGTACTTGTCATGACAGGGGAAACATGAGGCAGCACTAGGTCACCAGCTGTCACAAGAGCACAAGTTGATTCGACAATGAAAAGCCGTATAAAAGCTGAAGATAAACTTTGCTGGCTTCACAGTTTTTCCCAGCATGGTCCTAGTCAGCTGACTATGTCTCTAAGGAAATATCACAAACTGTAACTTGTCTCAGCCTATTTTTTTTCTTTAAACTATGTTCTATCTTGATTTCTGGGCAAGTTTATTCCAAGATTCTTAAATCTTGTTTGGTTTTTAAATGTACCTCCAAGCTTGGGTCAGACCAAATGGACGGAATATCAACCGGAAGACAGTATGATTTTGAACGAATCTTCAGCCTTCCCGAACTCCAGTTTCCTCAGGGATAATATTATCCACCTCTCTGGATTGTTGTGAGGATTAAAATAAAATGATACCTATAAAGGGCTTAGTAGAGAACCGACTGGGGAACGGTAGTAAACAATAGATTTATCAAGGTCACGGATGGAGTGGAGAGCAGGACAATGGAAGCGGTCAGAACAGTGACCTATGAAATCAAGAAGAGGGAGAGGTGGGGCAGAAGTTCAAAAGGAGGAACAAAGATGTAAATCAGACTTGCTCACGGTATTTGTCTGTCTGAAGATGCATCTCAGCACTCAAAATGCTCTGCCTGTCTTCCCACATTGAAGTGGCATCCTGAAAGTTCTAAATGACAGGCAACATTAAAGAGGCTGACCCCGACATGGCATGCACGCTAATGGACCAACTGGAACATTCCACATGAGATATCCATATGTGGTATTTTCTTCCCCACCCTCTCCTCTCCACCATGGAGACAACTGTTCAGAACAATCTATCCACAGATCCTGCCCCTCATGTCCTTACCACAAGTACCAAACACCACTTTTTAATGTAATTTAAGAAAAGAATGAGGACGGAAGTAATTAGAAGACATGTAAGAACATCATATCAAAATAAAGGCCCCACACAATTTTAAAAAGGGTTTTAATGTATTTTTTTTTAAGTAGGTTCCATGCCTACTGTGAGGCTTGAACTCAAGGCCATGAGATTAAGTCACATGTTCTGCTGAAAGAGCCAGCCAGCTGCACCAGGGCCCCACACATTTGATTAAGAAAAAATTTATTCATCCAAACTACATGGAAATCATAATTAATTTATATTTTCATGGACTTGGAAATCGATGGACAGATTCTGATATAAACAAATATGTAATTATTCTTATCAGATTGAAAATTTCAGTTAAGACACAGTATGATAAATTTTAATAATGTTACAATTTATATAACTCTGTGTCTTTTTCATTTGGATCCAAATGAAAAATATTAATAATTTTTACCAAGATTTGTTTTTCAAAAGGCGGATCATTCTAAGATTCAATGTACTAAGGAAAACTTTGAGATAGAAACATAGAAGCAATAAACTATGTAGATGGCACAAAAGTGGTGGTGTCTGGTTCTGAAGATCATGATGTGAAATACCAGTCAACAGCTTGCTATCAGAGAGTGGCCAGCTGCTCAGAGACCCAGGAAGTATCTATTTCACAGGAAAATTGACATAATAATCACATATAAATTGACACTGATTGAAATAGTGATTACCTTTTCCTTTGGATTTATAGTAGCTTGTTTTCCTTCTTCCGGTCTCTACCCATTTAATTCCATCTTCACATCATGACCATATTAATTCTCCAAATAATGCATCTCCAACAAATTTATTTCCTTTTCACTTTGAGTGTTCACCTATGTAGTATTGCTACCTCCTGGCTTCAAATACACAAATACACAAATACACTCAGCTATCAGGAGTATTTAGGGACATCTGGGTGACTCACTCTGTTGAGCTGCTTACTCTTGGTTTTGGCTCAGGTCATGGTTTCAGGGTCATGATCTTAGCCTTGTGGGTTCCACACTCAGCGAGGAGTCTGCTTGTCTCTCTCCCTCTGCTCCTCTCCCCAATCACTCTCTCTCTCTTTCTCAAACAAATAAATAAATCCTTTTTTTAAAAGAGTGTTTAAATGATTCATTCATTTCCTTTTTCTCTCCTCCTCCCATTCTAGGATTCACTCTCCAGCTCCAACTTCCACTGAGTAAAGTTGAATAGAAAGACAGAATAGCAAAGTAATCACTAGTGTGGTTCTCCCAGTGTTAGACAGGCTTGCAATCACATAGTGGTTCTACCTGCTTATCTTTTCCTCCTGGAGACAAAATTACAAAATGACTTTAACTCTTCCTAAAAGCATAAATTTGGACAAGTGGTAACCTCTGTATCTGTGCATTTTAAAGAATGACTTTGACTATTTGTAAGATTGTAGAGAAGATAAATGAGCTATTTCATGCACAGCCGTTAGTATAGTGTTCAACACATAGTAAGTTTTCTACTGATGCCAACAGTTAGTAATGTTGTTATTTATTATTGTAATTATTTATTTCGAAGGTTCCCCAAATCTTCTTCACTCACCACTGTTACTCTTCCTCATCTTAAAATGATAGGTTTACCTGCATCCCAAGAGGTAGATAAGGAGCATGGCTGTAAGATTGAGGCGTTTAAACTTTTAATTTTTAAAGATTTAATTTATTTATTTGACAGAGAGAGATCACAACACAGGCAGAGAGAGAGGGGGGAAGCAGGCTCCCTGCTGAGCAGAGAGTCCGATGCAGGGCTCGATACCAGGACCCTGAGATCATGACCTGAGCCAAAGGCAGAGGCTTAACCCACTGAGGCACCCAGGAACCCCAACTTTTAATTTTATTGTGAGTAATTGAGTTTTCTGGTAAAGGGGAGACATCAATAAATCTATAATCTTTAAAGACAATGCTTATAGCAGTAAATACTGTGTATCTGAGGGTTTTGAAGGGGCGAGGGCTGGGAGGTTGGGGGAGCCAGGTGGTGGGTATTACGGAAGACCCGTATTGCATGGAGCACTAGGTGTGGTGCATAAACAATGAATTCTGTTACACTGAAAAGAAATAAATAATTTAAAAATATATGTGGAATGTAAAGTGACTTATTCAACTAATAAAATATTGTTCTTGCTACCTCCCGGGGAAAAAAAAAATAAGGCGTATCAGAACAAAAAGAGATTGGATGAAGTCATACCAGTTAAAAGATCATTAGAAAATTGCAGTCAAAGGTAATTCCTGTCTGTTTGTTGGCAGTGATAAAAGACATGGTGGAAGTAGATAAAATATAGAAGTGAGGCAGAAAAAGTAATGTAATTCTTCTGTTCCAAGCTTAAATAAAAACAAAATATTGGAGAAGGTGATGGGTGTGTACTTCATTTTTCTAGACTTCAGGAGCCCCCAGTCTAGCAATGATGAGGATATTCAGCCAGCAAAGGAAACAGGATTCTAGATACTAAGAAATCAATCAGTGCAAGAAACAAGATGTCATAGATGACCTATTGTTTGAAGCCATAGAATGGAATAAATTCATTGAGGAAACATAGTGTTCTGCTGATATAATCTAAAGCATCCTGTATATAAGGGAGAGATTGTAAAACTAAGCAGAAAAGCCAAATGGTATGGAAGGCAAGCGAAAAGAGATTTTTCAAGGCATGGCAGAAACTTGGAGCTGCATCTCTAAACCCGTGTTTCTTCTTCATGGGCCCACATTTCCTCTCCCTGCCTCGCAGTTAAATGTAACCATAAAACTGAATTCTAGATAATGGAATTTGAGCAAATTGGTATACATGACTTCTACACCTGGGTCATAAAACCTGCCACCTGTGTTTCTCTCTGTTTGCCCAAATGAACGGCAAGTCTTAGAGCAATCTAGGCAACTTGTTGAAGATGGTAAATATTGAAGACAGCAGAGCTGCTCTCTCACGGGGCCCTGGCACGAGAGTATAGAGCTGACCCCACCAATCCCAAACCCCTGCTGGGTCCCCAGGGATCCATGACCGGAGTGAGAATGAAGTTTCCACAGCGCTTAACTGCCACTGTAATTGCAGGGTTGCTTGGTCACAGCAGTGAGACTTCCTTAACTAATATTGAAAGGCCATTTGCAAGTCCTGACCGAAAAAGATGAGGGCCGAGAGGCCTGGAGAGGAAAGGTCCTTCTGGGAGCAGTTTCAGGAGAGCGAAGAAAGAAAGGAAACAAAGAAACCTGTGTTTTTGCATGTGCAGGAGTGATTGGGAAATGTAGAAATGGAAGCAAGGAATGCAATTTTTAGAATAGGGAAAGATTTCCTGCTAAATAGAAAGTAAGAGGTGGTATAATATCCTGAGCGGAACGCAGGGTGAGAAAGACTGACGATTTGACAGTTTCACTTTGGGAATTCCTAGTCATCCACAAATATTTCTTGACCGTCAACCTTGTGTCAGATGTTAGGAACACAGACACAGTTGGGAAAGAAATACAGCATCAAGTAAAGACACAAATCATTATAGATTGTATAACTGTAACGTAAAGAGAGACAAAGAGGGGGCTGTGTGGGGAAAAATGAATCTCTCAGTTTACCCACCATCGAATATCAAAACTGCTTTTACTTGTAAATGGATTAGTTATGAAGAGGGGTAAGTACAGCTGGAATCATTTCAGTGATTCGTCCAACGTTGTAACATTTTGGCCACGCATCCTTAATTCCTGGCATTATCATTATAAGCATTGTATCACTTCAATTAGACTATGTTTGAGTCTCTAGAATATCAGGAAATAAAAAATGCTTAAAAATTTGTTTTGCAGTGGTACCTTCCTAGGGTGTCTTGGTAATACCTTATTGAGGTTCTATTTCACTTAAACAGGTTGATAGCATTATTTTAAGAATTTTGTTTTGAGGGGCGCCTGGGTGGCTCAGTGGGTTAAAGCCTCTGCTTTCAGCTCAGGTCATGATGCCAGGGTCCTGGAATCAAGCCCCACATCGGGCTCTCTGCTCAGCAGGGAGACTGCTTTCTCCTCTCTCTGCCTGCCTCTCTGCCTACTTACGATCTCTGTCAAATAAATAAATAAAATCTTAAAAAAAAAATTTGTTTTGAAAGCATGTATTAAAATTACATGCATGCACACACATATATAATGTAAATGTGAATATATATTCATATTTAATAGTGAATATTTATAACAGCATGTAATAACATTGCTTGGACTATTTTCTGGCATCCTTTGTTTATCTTAGTGAAAACTTAAAATGTCGTAACAATAACTCACATGGCTCTCAACATAGGAGTTTCTGAGAAAATTCTTTAGAAAGCCAGTTTTACAATGTATTTTCTACTTCATTTGTTGAAATTATAAGAGATAAATCACAACAAAGACAAAATAAGAAATAGATAATATTCCATGTGTGAATGATTTACTTTTTATCTCTGGAAGCACTGTGTTTCCTTTATCTGCTGTGAAGCTTTAGTCAAATGGCCAGTAATATAAAATGTTTATGGTTTTTGATTAGAGTTATACTTTCTTGACCTATCTGATTCAGGCTAGATCCTTGTCACAGTTTTTCATTTTAATGAATAGACAAAACTTCTGAAGAAGCTTAAGTTCTGATTTCTCTTTTTACACTGAAAACCTCAGAGAGTTTGAAAAAACATTCCTCTTCCAAACATAACTATGATTTTACAGATTGTATTCATTTCCATAAAAGAATGGAGCACATTTCAAAGTAGCACTCTGCTTTTCAATGGAATAACATAATGAGTTATTTTCAGACTATCCCCAGTTTTTAATATCATAAACTTTACTTCCTTACCAAGTCTTTCAAAATAGTACATAAAGAAGTAAATATGTAAACACGTTCATCTGTTCTTTTCTTTTTTTTATAAGAATCTTCTCGCTGGTTTTGAAATACTCTATTTGAAGAAAATAAATCATGCCAGATTTATTTGCTTTTATTATATTTACTATTTTCATTGAAATATGAGTTCCTAAAGTAATGTCATCTCACTTTGCTATTTTGTTTGCTTTAATTTCAACCACCTTCAGTACTAATTGTGTATTTCACAAAATGACAGCTTTAAGAAAAAATAGACTTACATGATGATTTTTACCAACAATTAGGTCAAAAATGGCTTTAATTCTCAATATATCTTGCCTTTTCTATCCTGAAATATTATTCTTTCAAAAATGTTCTTTAACTGGGATGACAAAAAATATTAATAATGGAATATGAAAGACATAAATTTGAATTAATTTGAATTGCATTCTATGGTTTTACTAGTAATACCTTAAATTATTTTATGCCAATTCTTATTACTCAAACTGAATATATATATAACAGGTATGTATAATACATATAATATATAAAGCATATATATGATACTGATAACAGAAACATCAGCAAAACCAAGTAAGTTATGAATATAATTTGAAATCCCACAATCAGATAAAACTCCTATAAGCTTTCTCCAGGCAAAACTATGAGCCATTACACACAGAGCTCTAAAAACATGCAGAGCTATATTATTGCAACCTCTATAATCTCAGGACCAAGACAGAATTTGAAGTGGGGGGTCATCATATATGCTGAAATTTCTCTTCATCAAGTTTTCCCCATCCACTGACCTATCCTCAGTTGTTGATAACTTGGAGTTAAAAAGTATTTCATTAATAGCTCAGTGTGTTTTATATAGATACATAGATAGATAGATTGTTATACACATATATGTGTATTATAATGTATATAAGTACATATTATATCTGTATTATATGTATAATGCATATTTAAAAATAACATATTGGAACCCTTTTAAATTCGTCCCTAGATCAGGTGACAACTATAGTAAACTAGATCACTATTAAGAGAATACTGACTTCACCTACCCACCCTTCCTCATAGTCCTTTGCTTCTTGCCTTAAGATTGGGCTATGACAGTTGTTTCAGCCCATAAAATATTAGCAAAATTGAAATGACCTCACATGTTTGAGCCTGTATCCTTGCATTTTTGCCATCCCTGTTAAAAAAAAAATATATATATATATACTATATATATATATATGTATATATATATATATATATATAAATCTATTGCATAGCCGAAATGCCAAGCAGTCAAGGCCCAGCCAGATCTGCTGAATCATAGCGAACCTCCAGACTGGTGAGTGTGAAATAAATATTGTGTTCCATATACCACAGAGGCTTTTACCATTGTTTATTATGCAGCAATAGCTGTTTAATACAAAAAACATTTGGGAAAAGGTGACCGAATCATACATTTCAAAGGAGAAGAATATAGGCAAAAATTATTACCACTGATCTTCTAGGGTCAGAAATTTTCTTTCACGTTACCCATTATGAATGCTTTTGTTTCTCAGACGTGTCACTGCCTCTACAAAGCAGAGTAATGTCATTACATATGCTCTCTCTAATCCTCACAAAAATGCTTCACAGGAGATGGCATGACTTCCATTCTGTAGAGGCTCAGAAACATTAAAGGAATTGTCCTCGTCCATGCAGGTGGCACGACAACAGCAACCCAAAGGGATCGGAACTCAGGGGAAATGCATGTCAAGAAGTTAAAAAGAGAGCTCTAAGTAATTTAGGACTATCAAGAGAGAAGAGCACTTCCGGATAATAATTGTAAAACAGCGCAGACCAGACAAGCATTTGTAATCTGGCATTTATCGTTCAGTCTAAGATGACAAATGAGAATATTTGTTCAAACCTCTTTAGCGTTCATCACGCCATCATTGTTCATGATATTCTCCATATGATATGTCGGTTTCATGGAAATGAGAGTCCTGCCCTGTACAATGAGAAAAAATGAGATTATTGCAAAGATACATTAGGTGCAGAGAGCCATGAACACATAAGGCAGTTCTAGAATCCCCTATTCTCACGGTCTTGTTCTAAGTGTGCATCTGTCTTCTATCTGAAGTTTCAGTCCTTGTTCCCAAATAGGCCAATCCATCTTGAATTCTCTAGTTGGAATTATGGAAGAATGCATTCTGTTTGTTTAGTAAATTACTACAATTTTTGAGATCACAATTACTTATTATTATTTCAGTGATCAGAACTTCTGATGGACAGAATTATTATACTAAGCTATTTTAGAACAGGGTCCTAATGCATCATATCAGGTTAATTAATAGTGATCCTTGATCAAAGAATAACATAAGCAGTCTGTCTGAACCGGGAGGTGGGGCAAGGCAACCAAGCGGGCCTACTGGACACCACAGATACTGACTATCATGTCTAGTACGGGCAGTTACATTTTACTGATGAAAAGTAACTGACATTTATTCCCTTGTTCCTAAGTGTGTTCTGTTCTAAAGATCCTCTGGTAGATTTTGGCACGTTCTGTATTTCTACATACTGAAAGTATAGATTAAATCAGAAACTTGATTTCTTACTCCAGTTAATTATAAAAAGCTCATACCATGTGTATATCTTACTCTCATTAAAATTGGAATTTCTAGGGGTGCCCGGGTGGCTCAGTCGGTTAAGCATCTACCATCCTTTTGGGTCATGATCTTGGGGTCCTGGGAATGAACTCCATATAGGTTTCTCCGCTCTGAGAGGAGCCTGCTTGTCTCTCCCACTACTCTCCCCCAGCTCATGCCCTCTTTCTCTTTGTTTCCATCTCTCAAATAAAGAAATAAAATCTTTAAAAATAACAAAATAAAATAAAGTTGGAATTTCTAAACAACAACAACAAAAAATTGCTGCTCACTTCTGATTTTCAGCAGCTTCCAAAATGTGTATGTTTTTCCCAGAATCAGGATATTTTCCAACACTATACCAAACCAAATACCCTGATGGTCAGGATTAGCCATTTGAGAGGGAAGAGACTCTGCACGACAGTGGGAACAATGGTTCTACTGCCTGTTCCTTTAAGCTTTCCTCTGTTCGAAGATTAATTTGCCGTCAGAGCAACTGACAAGCATTCGTTTACCAAATAATGATTTTCTAAATTTATAATTTATCTTGTTATGTGATGTCACTAATTAGGTAAAACTATAATTTACAATGGTGGAAATTCCTTTCAGCTAATCATTACCCTTGGTTTGAGTAGTTAGAGGGGAAATGAATATTTCTATAAACAATGCATCCTAGAATTTAGAGACTGGACAAAAACAGAATCCAGGGTCACATCTGTCCTCCCCATCATCATATAAACTGCATTATGAAGGGCTTATCTATAAATATGAGGCTGTGGGGAATACTAAGGAAAATATAAATGTGACCCTTACAGGTATTAGGAGAGACTGCATAAAACTTTGTGAAGTATGCTCTAGGAAGGGAAGATACATAAGAACAAAAATAATCAAACAAAGGATGTTGTGAAAAGCCAATTCAGAAAAAGAATTAGAGTGGTATTTTATCTAAAAGAGCTTTAATATGTCCATAGCCCATGGTTCATCATATTCACAGTTCATCATATTCCTTTAAAACCAGAAGGAAAATGCAGTATGCATTTATAACCAGTGTTATAAAAGTAAATCTCAACCCAGACTCAGGGTGGCTTTTGCGTAGTCTGAACGTTTCAAGTTTTAGAAAGTTTTTTGTTGTTGTTGTTTTTGTTTTTTTTAATGTACTGGTTTTCAGAAAGAAGAAAGTCAAAAGATGCCATCCCCAAAGAATATACATTGAGCTTATCCTCTGGTCAAATGGGAGGAAATGATTATACTAGTACAGATGTTAGCTACCTTCATCAAACTGTAAAGCAATACTAAAATATGTTTGAAAGCATTTTAAAGATCACGTGGGAAATCTTGATTGGTGAGCTAACAAAAGGATCTTTCCTACTCATTTACATATACCAGTTTCCCTTGAGGAGGGTGAAAGATGACATATTTCCCCCAAATTGCTGGAAATTTTTCTTTAAACTGCTATGGAAGAAGAGGGTGAAAGATGACATATTTCCCCCAAATTGCTGGAAAATTTTTTTTAAACTGCTAGATTAAGATTTGTTTCTAGGGATGTTTCCTGAATAATAAACTCCAAATTAATTACATTCAGGTCAGTATATAGGTCAGGGCAAGTGGGGATTATTTAATTCAATCAAAATATCATATTGTCAAATTAACTTTATTCTTAAGGACCAGATTCTTGATATTCTTGGTGTCATTTTTTCATAGGAATAGTTGGTGATTTTGTTAATCAGTCCTGTTTTATGGGACCAAAAAAGATCTGAGCTTTATGCTGCTCTTTCTTACTTTTCTGCAGCCATGCCCCTTTCAGTATGTTTAATATAATTATAATACACATAGATTGAGAACTATATTATATGTCAATATATCAGACCTTCCCCAGCTTAAAACTATATGTTTATCACTTATATCACTAGCCTTCAGAAAATAGTACGTTTCCCAAATACCTGTCATTAATAAATTGTCCAAGCTGCACATACTGCTAATATTCTTTTTTTTTAAGATTTTATTTATTTATTTAACAGAGAATATCACAAGTAGGCAGAGAGGCAGGCAGAGAGAGAGAGAGAGAAGGAAGCAGGCTTCCTGCGAAGCAGAGAGCCCGATGAGGGACTCAGTCCCAGGACCCTGAGATCATGACCTGAGCCAAAGACAAGAGACGTAACACACTGAGCCACCCAGGCACCCCGATTGTTAATATTCTGATATCCTCCTATTTCCTCCAAGGAGAGAGTTCAACTTTAGAAATGAAAATCACTACTTAGAGCCACGTTTAATGTTAAAAGTTCATCTGACTGAGTAGAATTTATGCATACCACTTCTAGATTCTTAGACTACTTCTAAGTAAAATTATGTAACTTAGTGAATAAACTACACTCTGTTTCTGGGTGCACATATTGGCAAAGTTTATGAAGAAAACCAAACAATACAGGGAGATGCAACATCCATTAAATCCAGTGAGGAAGACCAGAAGACTGGGTAAATAATTATAACACAGTAAAATACAGTTTACAGAAGATACATATAAGGTATTTTTTTAGTTTTTTAAATTTTTTCCTTTAATATAATTTTTTAAAGTAATATGTTCAATTAGCCAGCATATAGTACATAATTGTAGGGTATTTTAGAGCCTGAAGTTGTGTGCCCTCAACTCTGCTAAAGTAGGAAGGAGAGCTTCTTGGGGAAGCTTTACAAGAAGATGATATTTTAACTGAGATGGGTAGTTGATTAGACAGATAAGATATAGAGAAAAAGTAATTCTGAGCAAAGAGAGCAGTCCATGAAAAACACAAAGGCTGAGGGGATAAAAGTGTAAGTTCTTTTTTAAAGATTTTATTTACTTATTTGACATAGAGAGAGAGAGAGATTACAAGTAGCCAGAAGAGAGAGGGGGAAGAAGGCTCCCTGCTGACCAGAGAGCCTGATGCGGGACTCGATCCAGTACCCTGAGATCATGACCTGAGCTGAAGCAGAGGCTTAACCCACTGAGCCACCGAGGTGCCCCAAAGTATAAGTTTAAGAGAAAAATGATTTGACTTTCATTCCAGTCTAATCCACTTATTCTTTGTGTCACTTTGGACGGCTATGTGGTTTCTCAAAGCCTCTGTATTTTTTTTTCCTTTTAAAATGGGAATAATAGGGGCACCTGGGTGGCTCAGAGGGTTAAGCCTCTGCCTTCGGCTCTGGTCATGATCTCAGGGTACTGGGATCGAGTCCCGCATCGGGCTCTCTGCTCAGCAGGGAGCCTGCTTCCTCCTCTCTCTCTCTGCCTGCCTCTCTCTCTGTCTGTCAAATAAATAAATAAAATCTTTTAAAAAAAATGGGAATAATGATTATATTTCCCTCTTAATGTTGAGCAAAGAGTAAATGAAATAAAAATGTAATATATTTTATACATCGCCTTTAATGATTCTGTCTTCCAAATACTTTTTCCATTCCATTAGGGGTACTGGAGCAGGGAATCTAAGCAGAAAGCTAGAGAAGAGGCCAGTGTACATAGGTACTGTGAGCTCATTCCAAATGAGCATTGGAGTAACAGGTATTTGGATGTTTGTGGTAACAGATAGGAACATCTATGCAAGACTTCAAGTAGAGAAGGGATGTGATCAGATTTTTTTTTCTAGAAATTTAACTTTTTCTGACAGCTTGCAAAGTAAACACATGAGAAAGGGGAATGAAAACAAGGACACCATGGAAATAAAGAGACACAAACGAAAGACATGCACATCAGATGGAGGTAGAATCTTCACAGGGCTTAGTGAATGATTGTCTGAGGAGAGAAAAGAGGAGGCTGAGGATGACAGGGAGCATGATGAGTCCAGAAACATTCCCAAATGTCCAGGTCTAGCTACTCAATAAAATAAGAAACAGATAATCATACAAAACTGAGTATCGTAAACTACAGACTGTTATATGGTTCTAAGTACCAAGTTATAAAATCCAGAGTTGGAAGTTGTTATTGGAACCCAAAGCAAGAAGAGGGATAGCCTCATAGAAGAAGATGATCCTGAGCTGTGTTGATATATGGATGAGATGCATGTTGGTGATCAGTGAAGTCGTCAGATAGATTCCAGCTTAAATGTGCAAGGCGGGACTGACACAGCAGTTCAGTAGAGTGCCATCAGATAGTCCTTTATGTTTTTATTTATTTATGTATTTACCTATGTTGTACTTGATTCCATGGAAAACTGGAGACAGTTAGTGGCTCCCATAAATGCCAAACCAGTCTATGGCCATACCACCCTGAATGCGCCCAATCTCATCTGATCTCAGAAGCTAAGCAGGGTTGGGCCTGGTATGTACTTGGATGGGAGATCTAGATACACCAAACCACAGAAAGAGTTGAGGGTAACCTAAAATACCATGAGGAAAGAATGCACTGAAACACAAGTTCATGTAATATAGCACAACAGCACAGAGTTGGTCTGTAGTGGGGAAGTAAATTACTTTGTACTGGTCATTTTGAGCAAAGATACTTGGCAAGTGGAAGGTAACCAAGCAGAGCTTCAAGTAGGCATCAAGTCTTAGAATAACAGGTTCACTCAGTCAATGAGTTCTATTATACTCAGATTATAATTATAGGTCTAGCCTTTGAAATAAAATTATCGACAGACACATTACTTTCCCAAGTGTTGTATTTAACATGACAGTGGACATTAAACCACTTTTTACAAAGAGTTCTATTTATTTTCTTTGCTCTTCTTTTGGGTTAAATCTAATTATACTGTCATTAATGGAGAGTTCATACATAAATATCATACTTATAAGAAGTTAAATGTTAAGTAATCAAATAAACAATCTAGCTAACAACCATAAAACGAATATGTCTATATCATCAAAACTAGAAGTGTGAACAACTCAAGCCATGTGACATGCTGGATGGTGAAAACACTAAAGGTATTACACTCAAGCAGAAAAGTTTACAAGGGGACATGGTAATTGCCCTCACATATTTGAAATGATTTAGTTAGAAGCTTGGATTATGTGCTTTATATGACCCCAGAGAGTGAAATAAGTTTGTGGTTGGAAGTTATAGATTGATTTGCTATAATAAAATACATAGAAGACTTTTTTAAGAAAATGGTCTCCAGAAATGAAATGATTTGCCTCAGATATTCATGTTCACATTTCTAAAAGCTCAAGGAAAGCTGAATGACCCCTTTTCTGAGTGTTGTCGAGGAAACGCATTCCAACCTCATCCAAGAAACTCCACCGCTCACCAGTGGGAACATTTAAAATGCATTATATTCCTTTTGAGCTTCTTATTCATGGTAAAATTGTAAAAATACCACATATCCTGCAGGGTCATTGTGAGGAATACGTATGATTAAACAATCAGAATGTGCCTAATGCATAATGGGCACTTGACAAATACTAGTGGAATATTAATCTGAAAGATTCAGTTGGGTTTATTATGCCAGGCATCAGTTAGAAGATAGCTGGAGGAAGGAAGCAGTCAGGTTTAAAAATATCTATTAAAACATTTGCAGATAAAGAAGTCTGTATAGACCTTTTTAATGTAAGCCTTTTTTATCTTTCATCAAGCTTTATAGTTTTCATATACATACATACACTAGCAGAGACTTTTTTTCCGCTAGTCTCAGTAGAAATCTAGAGGAGAAATAGTATAGTCTTAATAAGTGTTAAGTTCACCGCATGCAGAGACAACAACTAACAGTTAATAAAATAAGGTAGTAGTTTATTTCTCTCTTAGATAAAGGAAATGCCTACGAGACAGTTCATTAGTCTTGTTCATCAGGGTCCTGAGCTCCTTCTGTTCTAAGCACCTTTAGTGTACTGTCTCATGGTTCAAGATAAGTGCTCATTTTTCAGGTATAAATGTTGCATTTTAGTCAATAAGAAGGAAAAAGAGATCTAAGAATTAGATATTTTAGAAGTTGCACAGAATGCTTCCAATTACATCTCTGCCAAAACTTGGTCATTGGCTATATTTATCCTCAAGTGATCCTGAGAAATAAAATATTTTATCTGGTGGGCAAAATGCCCACTTAGAAATTGAGGTTCTTATTGGAATGAAGGGGGCAAAGAATACTGACATAGCACTTACGCCACAGGTGACTACACTCAAATAGGAAGTAACTTTGGACTTGCTTCAACACCTGAATAAATATAGTCTTAAATTCCCAGCATTTTATTTCAAAAAGTAATGGCCAAAATTATTTTTCCCTGAGAAGCTTTCAAACCAGGAGTGGTCAGTAATCCAAAGAGACACTCAAAAATGTCAAAAGATTCTCAGTTTATCTGATGCTCAGAAATATGATTTCTACTATACCCACCAAGATGAACTAGCTTCAAATATCACACTCTCACCTTGAAAACCAAATTAATTGACTTGTCACATGAAGTGATGAGACATAAATAATTTGGGGTTTTGAAAACTATCTGTTAATGATAATTGTGTTATTTTTAAAATAAGAAGATATTTTTCCCAGGCAATATGTAATAAATAGGATCAAATATTTATATGTAGTCCATTCTTTATTTTTTTACAAAACCATGTCATTGATTTACAGAAGATATTTCTTTTTATTTATTTGGTTGGACAATAGTTCATTTCAAAATGATTTTAATGAAAGTCGTTAAACTGTAGTAGAGGAAAAATAATTTCCCTCTACCCCTTTAATTTCTAAACTGGGAATCTTGTAACATAAGACAGATTGACAAGAGAAAAACAAACAGAATTTTATTAATATGTGTATTTCATGTATTCATGGGAAATACTCAAGAGAAAATGAAAATGGTCAGAGGTACCATAGAATTCAGCCTTAAATACTGTCTTCAACAAAAGAAAGAAGAGTGTGGGGGAGACCAGTTGTGGGGGGTAACCCGGAAAGGCATGGTAAACAAGAGTAAGGTTCATTATGCAAATTTCAAGTTGGTGTCTTCTCCATGAATAAGAATTTCTTGTGATTTAGTCATTCTTTTCTGCCTGATACAGAGAGGGAGACATCCTTACTGATGGAGATTTCCTTTATAAATGGAAATTTCCCTTACGAATAATTTCTACTCTATTCTCAGAGATTCTTTTGTGAATTCTTTCTCAAAATAATCAACTCAAAATAATCCTCATGCCAAAGAGACATATTTTGAGGATGGTGTGTTCTGCCACCGTTCACTCACATGAACAATGATCTGAAATATAGGACTGTTTTAAAAGGCTCAAGATAGCCATTTTGTCTATTTGGTTGATACTTCTTCTTCCCTAGGATGACTCTTCTGCTAGTATTTAAGTTGCAATTTACTTATACCCATGATTATCAAGAAAAAATAAAAAATAAATGTTAGTTTCTCTCTTCCAAAAGTAATGATTACGTAGCAAAAGAAAACATTTTAGTGTAACTGTTTTTTAAAAATTAACATTTTCAAGGACACCTGGATGACTCAGTTGGTTGGGTGTCGGACTCTAGATTTTGGCTGGGGTCATGGTCTCAAGGTGGTGAGATCAAGCCTGGTGTTGGACTATGCATCCAGGGCAGAGAGTCTGCTTCTCCCTCTCCCTCTGCTCCTCCTCTTGATCACATTCTCTGTCTCTCTATCAAATATATAGATATATATACATATATATAAATATATATTAATTTTAAAGATTATATATACACACGAATATAAGCTTTAAAAATTAACATTTTCAGTTAAGGGATTTTAAAATAATTTACTATAATTTAGAAGACATCAGTCATCTAAAAGTTTATTAATAGATGGGATTGGGAGGGAGACAAACCATAAGTGACTCTTAATCTCACAAAACAAACTGAGGGTTGCTGGGAGGAGGGAGGTTGGGAGAAAGGGGGTTGGGTTATGGACATTGGGGAGGGTATGTGCTTTGGTGAGTGCTGTGAAATGTGTAAACTGGACGATTCACATACCTGTACCCTGGGGCTTAAAAATATATGTTTATAAAAAAGAAAAAATTTTTAAAGAAATAAAAAAAATAAAAGTTTATTAATGAAGAAGCCATCAAGTCTTGATTTTTTTCTTTATATTTTATTCAGTTCATGAATTATTTTTCAAAATAAATGTATACTATAGTTTAAATTCTCCTGTCCAGTACATTTTAAGAAATATTTATAAAATATTAAAATATCTTATTTAAAATTAAAAAAAAATTTAACATCATTCAAACTAACAAGGTAAATCTGACTTTGAAAACCAACCTTCCCATACAGTGCAAAAAGAAATGAGCTATCAGACCATGAAAAGATTTGGAGGAGTCTTAAATGCATGTTACTCAGTGAAAGAAGACAATCTGAAAAGGCTATATATGGTATAAGCACAACACAGGACATTCTGGAAAAGACAAAATTATAGAAACAGTAAAAAATTATAGAAACAGTGATTGTCAGGGGTTGAGGGCCAGGAGAGAGGAGTAGAGAAAGCAGATAGTATTTTTAGGGCAGAAAAAAGACTATAAAAATGGATGCATGTTGTTATCCATTTGTCTAACTCCACAGAATATACAACAGCAAGCGTGAACTATAATGTAAACTCTAGACTTTGGGTGATAATGATGTGTCAGTGAAGGTTCAGCGGCGGTGACATATGTACCACTCTGGTACCAGACGTTGCTAATGAGACAGGCTATGCATGTGTGAGGGTGAGGTGAACATGGAAAATCTCTGCATCTTCTCTGCAATTTTGGTAGAAAAAGTAAAAAAAAAAATCTTAATTTTAAAAAAGTCCACATTGATGCCCAGTAATTTAGGGTTTTCTCCTTTATTTCATATCTATTTCAATTTATTTGGAATAGAAATTTTCATAGTGTAGCAAGATAACTTCAGAGAAGCTAGAAACATTCATTATCTGAGATATGAAAATGTCTGAGGACAAAAATATATTTTAATGCTTTAGAAACATGCTTAACATAAACGGATGTTAAATCCGTATTGAACTCAGTGGTATTAGCAAATGATAAACCTCTAAAATTAACTATATTGTCATCTGCTTAAAATGTGGAACTTCTAAGCTCTCAAAGTTTTCATTCTTTGACTTTAATGTAATACAGTGAGAACTTCATTATAATGTAATGTTCAAAACATTACTGAGATACAAAAATTATCCCCAAGTTAAAAAATGCAGTTTGCTGTTAAGCTGACATTACAGTTTATAAACAATTTCAGATGGGAGTTCTTGAAGTTTTTAACGGTATCCATCTTCAACACAGCTCCTGTTTATCTCACTGAAACTGTATTATGTTTCAAAATCTAAAATTAACCAATTAAAAACATTTACAATTAACAACATAAATACTTTTCCTTAAACAGAAGCTCATTATCTCTCAGGAGGACTTCAATAATAGCTCCTAATGGATTTCCTAACTCCCTGCAACTCACAACAAAAAGTACACTAATAGGACAAAATTTTGCAACATTTTAAGGTAATTTTTATCTGAATATGCCAAATTAGTCAAGACAATTTTATTTGTGTGTCTACTGTTGAAAAAGAAGTTTTTTCTTTTGTTTGTTTTTTTTTTTTTTTTCTGTATACATCTACCACAATGAAATTCTAAGCAGGGAAAATAACAATCACCATTATTTATTGAGCACCTACTGAATTCTGCTTTCAGTTTTAATCACTTTGCTACATTATCTCACTTCATCCTTACATTACTATAAGAAAGCCATTGCTCTTTTGAAACAGAATTCTACAGAAGCTCTTAAACTGGCCTGAACTTCCTTTGCTAATAATTAATGGCCAACCATCGTGGTTTGAAGCCAAATATATGATTCCAAATATTTATTTTTTAAAGGTTTTATCTATTTATTTGACAAACAGAAATCACAAGTAGGCAGAGAAGCAGGCAGAGAGAGAGGAGAAAGCAGGCTCCCTGCTGAGCAGAGAGCCTGATGCAGGATTCGATCCCAGGACCCTGAGATCATGACCTGAGCTGAAGACAAAGGCTTAACCCACTGAGCCATCCAGGCGCCACACCAAATGGTCTTTTTTTAAACCGTTATACTCTACTGTTTTACAGCTATTCTTGAAAAATATAAATATGAAAAACTAATCATTTAAAATCATTGAAATATATTTGCATATTTTGTTTTGTTAAAAAGATCCTTTTGTCTTTAGTTATATATTTAATATTTCTAACCATCAGGGACTTATAAGGTATAGGTGAAATGGAAATAAATTCAAACTTGTTTCCCTTGACGTGACTAAGCTTCACAGGCATAAGAGAGGATGGAAGAAGAAAGAAGCTCTTGACAATATATGAAAAAATATATGAAACAAAATTAAGATGATATAAATCTTGTGTGAATGATCAGAATTGTTCTCACTGCTTCATAGCTTCCTCTGACAGATACATCGTGCACCAGTCCTACACCAGAGAATATCATACCATATGTTGTTCTTCAAATATTGGAATATTGTAAAAACCGCTCAGATTTTACAGATTTGCCACTTCTAATGGAGATTGGAGTGGATTTACGATCCCCTGGG
The DNA here is from genome assembly GCF_009829155.1 of Mustela erminea. Lineage (NCBI taxonomy): Eukaryota > Metazoa > Chordata > Mammalia > Carnivora > Mustelidae > Mustela > Mustela erminea. Next base: position 42,743,898 of record NC_045626.1, read on the forward strand.
GTCTCACCAAACATTTTTGTTAATTATGGCCCTCACCTTTTTAAGCTTATGACAAGAGGTTGTACTTCTTCCTTTTGATTAAGTTTGAGATGACTTTCCCATCTATTTTTATTAATTTGGAAGGAAATCGGGTAAAAATGATCCTGTGCTTTGCTTTTATTTTACCACCCTTTACTAAGCAGTATGCTGATAGCATTTTAAACATGATTTACTGAGAAGGATTTGTGTCATATGTGACTACCAAAAGTGGGGAACGAAAGCCGTAGCCCAGCTAAGATCCCATTTCTGCATTTTCAGCTGTATCAAAGCAGTTTTATTTACCCGATTGAACATTATCCTGGGAGAAAGAAGGTTTGGGTTCCTGTTAGTCTGCTGTTAGTTGGTATGCATCCTATAATTAGAGGGTCAATTTTTTGGATAATAAATTTCTCATAATTTTATAATTTTTATAATTCTAATTATATTTTAATAATTTTATTATTTTATAATTCTAAATAAATAAATTGAACATTTAATTGTTTTCATAATTTTATAATGATATCATAGTTTTATAATTATATATAATAGAGTTTCATAGTTGATCTATAAGTTATCCTCATTTGGAAGTCATATTAATTTATTTTTTCTCATATTTCAGAACAAAATAAATATTTAGTGTACTATCCTTTATAGTTTGAGTTTCATTTCTATTCAATAAATACATACATGTTGATCACTGATCTCTTTACTAGGCATTATGCAGAAAACAAAGACAAGGAATTAGAGTTACTGAGGAAAGCAAAGAGAAGAATAAGACAAGTGTTTTAATAACTAAGTTGCAGGATAGAATATGGTAAGTATCATAAAGTACGTATTTACGAAGTGCATATGGAGGTTCAGATGATCTAAAGATCATTATTCCATTTTTTTCTCACAGAAATGATATTTGAGATAAGTCTTAAAGGAAGAGATCAAGATTTAAGGTAGAAGAGAAGCAGATAAACAGAAAAAGTAGAACTTGGTTTATGGATGTTTGGAAAATATTAATTAGTCCTCTGTTCTACACTCAAGGAATACTCTGAAAGCTTATATGAGATAAAGCCAGAAGCCTTCACAATTTTTTGAATGACAGTTTAACTTAAATTTTAGAAAGATCAACGTGACACCACAATGGACACTGAACTGAGAAGGGGGGGGGGGAGGTGGAATGTCAGCCAAGAGGAATGATCTGAGTAAGGAAAGAAATAAGGAAAATATGAATTAGGATTGGTTTGGTGCAACTCCAAGGAGCAGAGGACAAAATTGAAGAAATCCGCCAGAAAGTGCAAAAACACAAAAGATGAAGAAAATTGTAAGTAAAATAAATAATAAACAAATAGAGGATCAGCCTGGGGTTCAAAAGTTCCAAAACATGAGTTACAGAAAGAGAAAATGGAAGGGAGAAAATTGACATAGAACTACTTCATGAAATCTCATCAAGCTTAAGAATGTGGAATCTCAGAATGAAAAGTGTCCACTAAGAAGGCTACAAAATGAATGAAAAGAGACTCACAATTAGGTAACAGTATAACTTGATTTTAGAATCTCTGGAATAAAATAAAGATTTTAATGGCCTTAAGAGGTGAAGAGGGGATTTTGGTTTTTGCAGGACCAGCATGGGCCTCAGGCTATTGGAACATTGTAACCCAAAACATGGATATCAGACCAAATCCTACAATTGATATCAACAATATGAGTGACAAAATTTAAAAAGAAGAATTAAAAAGCTCCCTATATTCCCTGTTTTCTCAATGTGATCACATGGTAGATATTGTAGCTTTAAAGACAGTGAAGATGAGGGGACAAGCCTTTGTTATTTTTCAGGAACTGGGCTCACCCACAAATGCCTTCAAACAGTTACAAGGATTTCCATTTTATGGTAAACAAATGCAAATCCAGGATGCAAAAAGAGATTCTGTTATAATATCTAAAATCTGTATTACTTTTACTGACAAAGTGGAAGGAAAAGAGAAGCACAAACTTTGAAGAACTCTTTACAACAACTTCACACACTGTGCTCGCTTCGGCAGCACATATACAACAACTTCACACAAAAAGCCTGGTCTGTGAATACCACATGCAGCAAATACCCAAGGAGATTCAACACCAAACCCTCAGATCCCTGATTACCCTCCACACTGCACTTTATTCCTTTATTGTTTCTCAGAAGAGACTAATGGGATGATGTGATCCATGCTGTTTAATCAGTTTCCTGGTTTCAAGGAAGGATGTTTGGTACCTAGAGGCATGGCATTGCTTTCATGGAATTTGCAAATGACGGACAGGCTGGAGTTGCTGGGATGCTTTACAAGGATTTGAAAATCACACCGTCCCATGCCATGAAGCTCACCTATGCCAAGAAATTACATACGAGATAGCGGTCTTTATAGGACTTGGTGTTTTTTATAGTGTTTTGTTTTGGTAACATTTGGTCGGATCATTTTACTAGTGGGTATGAGGGGGAGTGAAGGTTAAATGTTTGTGAATGATTTTAAAACAATACCTAGCCTTTGTTTTGCAGTAGTGAACTATGAGATATAAAGACCTTAATTTTGTTCAATAAACTTTGATTTGTATTCTAAAAAAAAAAAAAAAAAGAAAGAAAGAAAAAAAAAGAAAAGAAAGAAAGAAAGTGAAGAGGGGAAATGGGTAACCAATAAAGTATCAGAATACAAAATTCACATGGGTGTTATGTCCAAATCACTGTTACGTATAGCAATGACATGATGCCTTTAAGATTGTAAGGGAAAATAATCTCAAATTAGAATTTCCCATTCAGACCACTAGTCAATTGTGAAGGATGAATAATGATGTTTTCTCATATGTAAGTCCTCAAAAAGTCTCTCTTCGATTCATTACCAGTAAAAAGTAACTGGAAGATTTACTACAGTCAAAATAATTAATTCACTACACTTAAAGTAACTCACTGACAACAGTTAAAATAATTAACCTAAGGAAGACATAGCACAAAAAGCACAGAATCCAATACAAAAGAAACACAAAGGAAACGAACAGAAACATGGCAAAGGCAAAAACCTAAGACAACCATTGCTAAACTGTTGTCCTAGAAGATAAACAATGCAGACAAGAGTTGGAGGGTGGTGACTTCCAGGAAGGATACTGCCAAGAAGTTAACGCTCATGATAGAGCAACTGAGGTATTTCAGTGTATTTTCTAGGTCATCAGTAAGGTCAAAGAGTTTGGTGATTCATAAATTATACAGAAACAGAGAAAAAAAATCAAAGTAGTCATTAATTCCAGGACAAATAAAACATTCCCTAAGAAAAGTCATTGTAATCACAGTACAATACTTCTTTTAGCTGTGAATAATATTTGCATTGTCATAAATTCATGAACATTAAAAATTAATTCAAAAAAGAGTGATATATAAACTACATTAGGAACATCAAAGGAGAGAAAGTATTTACCTCAAAGAGAAGCAAATATAGATCTTTCTTAATAGAAAGTTATTAAATAAAATCTAAAACAGAAAGGCCAAGGAATGGTAATATAAAAATGTGGCTTATAAAGGCATAGCATAGGGAATATTGTCAGTGATATGGTAATAGTGTCATATGGTGACAGATGGGAGCTACCCTTTTGCTGAGCACAGCATAATGTATAGAGACATTGGATCACTGTGTTGTACACCTGAAACTAATGTTAACACTGTGTGTCAGCTATACTCAAATCAAAAATTTTTTAAATGTGATTTATAGTACAGAGGCAACTGGCAGAAAAAAGAGCTCTCAGGTTAAATGTATGACCTCAGTGATTAAAAGAGGGCAATAGAAAGTCTTAAGCTTTCATTGTAAGCATAGTAAAGCTATTTGACTTTTAAAATTATTTACATAGTTGAAAGAAATAATTAAATAAGGAAAAGATTCTTCACATTTCCAGAAAGGACTAGTAGAAGAAAGGCTCAACTCTGCAACAGATTAAGAAAAGAAATAGTGAACTCCCATTTGCTTATGACCGAGTCAGGTATCTATTTAAGTAAACGTCAGACATTCTCAAACTCTCTCACCTTCAGGGAATTCACCACATATAAGGTCATCTTTTAAAAATATTAATTACATATTAGTTCATTAATTAAACAACTCTAACACAAAATGGAGCCCATCAAAAGCTCAATGTAATAAGAAAAAAATACAGAATTATTTTTATAGAACCGAATACAAATATTATAAAATTGGACAATTAACATATATAACAATTTTTAAAAATTGAGTTTTAAAAGGGAAGGTCGAGAATGTGTGTGTAAGTAGCAAATGCCTTTCAGCACCTGCCTAAAACAGAAAAACGTGTTTCAGGAAATAAAACACAATGATCTCAACCTTTTAGCCTTTCTCCTGTTTTTTTCTCTTAATTTATAGGTATCCACAGAAAATATTTATCAAAATGTTTGCAATTTCTCTAATTTCTTCATTTTTAGTAACCAAGTCAAAATAAGTAGACTAATCTTTTTGAATGAAGCTTCATAGTGCAATCCTGTTTAGGAACATTTTGTTTGTCTATCAGATGTCTTTTTATGTGTCTACTCTTAACTGTACATATAAAGAGACCAAGGTCTGAACATTATTAACCTAATAATAACCAAGGTTATTTTGAGGATTGTTTTTCTTTGTGTTCTAATTTGAGTTCTTTATAATGAGGCTGAATTATATAAGTCTAAACAAACAAATAAAAAAAAAGTAAAAGAAAAAGAAAACTAATATATTTTTTTTTCTCAAAGGAAAAGAAGAGAAGAAATATTAATGAAGAGAGCCCAGTCCAAGTTTTCTGTTTCACAGGTTGGCAGTTTCTCTAAGTATCTGAAATCCATGACTATATTCCGTGATGACTGTGAGCAAGAACCCGTCAGGTATTTATCTTAAATTTTATTCCCCTGTCCTCCCTCTGCTTACTCTATACAAGAGGGGGCTCTGCTTTAGTCCAAGAGAACATCATGTCTCTCTCTGTTCCCTTGAACTCCAACTTCTCAAGATGTGTTCAATTCTTTTTCCTTTCCTTGCTACATGGTTTATTCTATATGGTTTACTCTGACTGGGTATCCAGAACGTTCAGGAGCTTTCATTTTATGCACTTCTGCTATGGTCTCCAATGTTTATCTGGACTAGCTCAGCGTGCCCCTTCCATTCCACTGTCTTTGCTGTTGTCTTTTGTGCTTTGCTAGCAGTCTTCCACCCTGCATCTCACTCTTGTCATATTGACATCCAGGTCACCTTCTGATACTGTCCTAAGGGGCCTTCTGCTTTGATAAAAGGGTTAATCTAATCCCTAACATACACCATAGATTAGATTCTGATGTTCATCCTGTTTCTGTGTCCTGAAGAACCTGGATGGCTCCACCACCCTTGCTCACTGCTGCCCTTTGGTACAGGGCACCAAGAGCAATTCCTGGCAATTTTACATGCCAAATAAAGATTTTTTAAAAATATTTTATTTATTTATATGAGAGAGAGTATATGAGAGACATAGAATGTGAGAGACAGAGCACATGAGGAGGGGGTGGGTGGGGGGAGTACAGCAGGCAGAAGGAGAGGGAGAAGAAGGCTCCCTACTGAGCAGGGAGCCTGATGCAGAACTCGATCTCAGCACCTGGGATCATGACCTGAGTTGAAGGCAGATACTTAACCAACTGAGACATCCAGGAGCCCCCCAAATAAAGATTTTTAAAAATGTTATTCAAAGGGGTAATATTAGAGTTAATAACCAAAGGCAAAAGCAGTAGGCAAGTAAAGAAACTAAAGTAGGGGACCAGATGTAAAGACATTAAACTATCAGAGTGAAAAGGCTTAAGTAGAAGTTAGGAAAAGAGATCACTAACAAGGGAAATGGTCTCTACAGAGCCTAGTAACCCAGGTGGTTAAGAATCTAAATAGAAGGATTGTTTCAAATCTACAAGGGGTTAAATCCTGTACTTGTAGTAATGTAGAAGATTTCACATGTTTAGGACTCACTGTGTGAACCAGCTAAAGTATGTCTTCTTCAGCTCTGGGCCTTGCTTGAGGTGATGGAATCTTTATATATGACCAAGTCTGATATCTGATATAACATCTACTATGTACAAAATATCTGTTATGGAAAGTATATTGGATTAAGCATGGTGTTTAGCCTTTGGTCTTTGTTACACTGGATGAGATCTCAGAGTCTTTGTGTCATCCAAGATGGGTCAGTGGAGGATCTAATTCCAGCTTCTGTACTTTGTTCTTTTACGATGCACCAAGTACTGACAAGAGCACAAGGGGAAGAGAGAGGCCCCTCAGCTAGTGGGAAGTCCTTGCACCAATTCATCCACTAACACACTGAGAATCACCTGACCTCTACACAGTTTCCATCCCAGACCTCCTGATGAAGGGGAAGGACTTAAGGATCCCTACCTTGTCATGTATGATTGATGAAGTATACTGTACCCACTCAAAAAAAAAAAAAAAAAAAGATACACCATGTACTCATTTATGGAATTAAATTCTCCTATCTGGAGAAACACAGTATTCTTCTCTATGTTGTTCTTTAGATAGATCCATGTAAGTGAGGCTCTTCTAAAGACTAGCATATGTACCTCTAGTGTACCTCTAGTAGACTCTTTGGTTTTCCCACAGTTGGAACCCAACACTGAAAGCAACACACTCAAGCTTTTCTCTAATAGGAAGAGTTTTTCAACATCTACTACATGGTAAAGCTATAGTCAAGAAAGTAAGTGGGACTTCCCTCCACAGGATGATAATTTTTTGTCTTCCCTTGTCAGTTCTCCCAACTATCTCATAGATGCCACAAATAACAATACACTGGCATCTGGTTCTGAAATATATCTGTATTCTTCCACAGCACATCCCTCACAAGCATTGTTTGCATAGACAGTCTGCACCCTCTCCCCTTCCTTCCTGAGTCTCATCTAATCAGGCTTTGTCTCTGGAATTCCACAGATCACTTTCACTGAGGTTACCAACACCTGCATATTGGCAAATACAGAAATTGATGGATTCAACCATATTTACGAAACATTCAGAGGATTATTTTTTATATGAAATCTAATGTGATTAGTGCCCTCAGAATGCTTCCAACACAATGGCTCTGGTATAATCTTCTAGGACTTAATTTTAAAATCAATAGTAATCTGTTAAGTTTCATTGATATTTTTGCACATAGATAGGTATATTTATTTTGCTGTTGAATAATATTTAGTTGTCTGAATAGATTTGGTTATTCATTCTTTTGTTGACTATATTTTTTTCTTGTTTTTGTAGTAAAGATATCTCTGTTTGATAAAATATTCTTATACATCACTTCTGGTATATATGTGCAATATTTTGAGTCATTTGGCATGCAGATGTTCACCTCTGTAAGATAATGGCAAAATATTTTCCAAAGTGATTAATTATCACAATTTACAAGAAGTGTTTTTAAATCCATGTCCTATTCCAGCATGTTGTAGCATCAGCCTACTAATTTTTTGTGACTCAAATGGGTATAAAATGGGATTTATTTATGGTCTTGATTTTCCTTTCTCTGATCACAAATGTGGTAGAACATCTCTCCACATGTTTATTGGCCAAATGTAATTTACCTTCTGTGAAATGCATGTTCACATCTTTTGTCCATTTTCCTAGTGAGCTTGATACTTCCACTAACTTGAAGATTTTACTGGGGCGCCTGGGTGCCTCAGTGGGTTAAGCCGCTGCCTTCGGTTGAGGTCGTGATTTCAGTGTCCTTGGATCTAGCCCCGCATCAGGCTCTCTGCTCAGCAGGGAGCCTGCTTACCTCTCACTCTCTCTGCCTGCCTCTCTGCCTACTTGTGATCTCTCTCTGTCAAATAAATAAATAAAATCTTTAAAAAAAAAAAAAGGTTTTACTTAAATATTCCTGACATAAGGTTTAGTCAATAATGTAAGTCATAAATAAATTATCTCAGCTTGTAAATTACATTGTTAATTTCTTTAAGGTATTATAATAAATTATCCAAAACTTAGAAATAAGGCAAAAATATGGGCAGCATAACCTTCCAAGATCAATAGGGGCAAAGACCACTCAATAGTTTTATTTATATATATATATATATATATATATATATATATATATGAATGAGAATATATAGTAGCTAGCTAAACCTACTATTTACCATTATTTGAAGGTCTGAGATTTTGAGGAGTTTCATGTTAAAACTGTAGACATTGGTCTGGGGAGATGAAAATAATTATCAGTGAAACTGATAGCCACCCAAACTATACTTTATTGTCCTATTAATGTTAGGCATTAACCAGTTTTATACCCAATTCCGCAATCTTATCCTAACGTTTCTTTATTAAATTGCATCTTGGATTAGTAAGATTTAACCATAGAAACAGAACCAATTAGATAGATAGATAGACAGACAGACAAATATTTTTTATAGAATTCACCAATAATGGCATCTGGACATGGAGTTTACTTTTTAGGAAAGTTTCGATCATAAATTAAATTTCTTTAATAGGTATATGTTTTCTCATGTTATTTATTTCTTCTAGAGAGAGATGGGTTAGCTGTGTATGTCATGAGATTTGTTCATTTTATGTAAGTTTTCAAGTTTACTGGTATAAGGTTAATATGTCCTTTATTATCTTTTAATTTTTTTTAAGAAATTCACCAATTCTTTTATTTACAAAAGCCAAAGCATATTTTACTCAGTACTCCCTAGAAAGCTAAAATAAAAAACTTTTGCTACTATTTATGCATTAAAATGACTACTAAGCATACTTAGAAGAAAAGACATCCTTAAAAATTCAATTAAAAAAGATTTTCTTCTTTGAGAGCAATATTATTTTTTAATATCAGCTACATATGCTTGAGATGCAATGTATAATTCTTCACATATAGTCAATATTTTTAAATTTATATGAGAAGTTAAATGCTAAGCCTCTTCTCAGCCACATCCACCTCCATTCCTTCACTAGCATCTGTCCCAAAATCAGTGAAAAAAGCTTGTCACCCTGAAAATGAAGCTAATGTTTAAAAATAGCCATGTTTCATACAGCATAGCCCCTACTCACCAGCTAATTAATTGGTGATTGACTCTCCAGCAGGACTTTCAAGGGAATTGTCAAGAGGGTAGGGTAACTCTTAGTATTGCCATACTGGTCACCCTGATTTCTCTGAGATCCTATGGACACAGCTAAACAGACTCCTGCAGAAAATCTCTTCCTAGGGTAGCCATGTGTCTCCATGTTCCCACAGATCCATTTATGACAATTTCTGCACACCAAAAACCACTGGGAAAGAGGGAGTGCTGTTAAATGGACTGTCTGGTTGGGCTGATAAAGTTTCCTATTACATGTTGTATTCCAAGTCTGAACAGTTGTTGAGAATGCCCTTTTGATGCTTCACTTATCTATTCTCTGGTATTCTTCCCTTTATGTAGAGCAGAGTTTATGATGAGTATAATTTTCCTTCTCTCAGATGGACTTTTAAAATTTTTGCAAGTTAAGTCTAGAAGTAGTAAGTTTCCTGGAATTCCATTTTCTGAGGACAGTCTTTCTTTCTCTTTCCCATTTGAAAGATAAAGTAGCAGGACACAGAATTCTAGGTTGGTGGGGTTTTTTCTCTGAACATTTTAAAATATTTCTCTCCATTAGTTTCAAAAGATAGTTAACAATAATTCTTCCCCACTCTGTATGTGCATGAGACACCTGATATTAAATGGGACAGGTTGTTTACCCTTCCCTTGACTCAGGGCTGGCGTCAAAACTTGTTCTGGCAAGTAGAATGCAATGGGAGTGATTTTGGGGACATCCAAGACTTGGCCTTAAGAAAATAGGAAACTTCTACTTTCTGCTTTTTGGAACCAAGTCAGCAACTGCAAGAAGTTCAAGAGAAGGAGAAATAACAGGAGAAGGTTAAGCAAAGTGCCAATCAACAGTTCCCACAGAGCACCCAGCACCAACTGCAACTCATGTGAGGAGTCATCTGTGACCTTCTAAATCAGCTGATTCCCCAGATGACTTGGAGCAAAAAAAATCATCTGAGCTCAAACTACAGAATCAGAAGAGATAGGAAAATGCTGGTTAGCTTAAGCCACTTGAATGGTTAGAATTGCTATATAATAGTAAGAAACTAAATTATAGGCTCACTTTAATATATTATTTTAAATTTTCTTATCATCAGGATGGTTCATACAGAAATTCTAAAAATTCTGCTTCCTTTCCCCTATAAAAAAATTAAGTTAAAACTAAAAGCCCTCTTGAGATAATTTTTGAGAGAGAATATATGGAAAATTCTTTATGAGTTGGCTAGTATTTATTATAATTACCTGTGCATTGCCAGGACTGTAGGATAGAATATGAAAGAAAAGATTGGGAGAAAATAACTATGAGGTAACTCTTACTTACCATGAAGTAACTCTGAACTATTTCTTATTGCACAAAATATAGACATGTATATAGTAACAACATATATTTGGGGTTTGGCTTCTAGTACAATCATAACACTTATGAGTAGGATGACTCAGCTATATATCAAAATTCACAAATATCTAATCTATTTCAGGCACAGAAAAATGAGAATAGGAAACTAAAAAATCAGAATATGCTGGTAGGGGAGAATAAAAGCAAACAAATTCTTATTCAAAACTCTATTTATTTATATTTATCATTGTAACTGTGTTAGATGAGCAGCAGCAGAAGAAGTAATATGATAGGGAGCATAGAACATTTTGGAAAACAGGGAATTATAAAACAGGCCAACATTAACTAATTAGAACTGAAAACATCTATCTAATTCTAATAGACTGTGCATGACCATATAAAATAAAATGACTTTGAAAAATTGATTTTTGAAGGGAAAAAAAGAAAAATTGATTTTTGAGAGAGTCAGTATTAAATTGAGAAGTCCATAAAAAGGAAACTGTGTCAAATATGCCATAGCACCATTTTCTTTAGACTTTATGTAGACATTGTATTTACTTATTTGAACAATTCTGTCAATCTCATGTGTAAGTCATTTCTAACATTGACTGACAGCACATGGACATGAAACATCCCATTCTAAAATCTTTTGGCTCATAGTTCTGATGGAGAGGTAAGTGAAGGTTACCAAAGCAGTAAATTTTCATTGAGCTAGAGGGGATAGGATTCTAAACAAGAAAACATATTCATAGTGAGCATAGTGAAGTTTTATGGTGTAGATGAGATAGGTTGGAAAAAACAAACAATATGCCCATCCATTTGGACAGTATTACATTTAGAGAAAATTTTCAAAGAGCTTGTGAGAAACATTGGCAGGGTTGTACAAAGTGCCTTCAAACCACTATTCAGCCTTTGTTTAGTTCTATTAGTCAAAAATGTTTGAATGCACACACTCTTTGACCTATATATTGGATTTCAAGGAGTTTATCCTAAGAATATGCAGACAAAACCTTTTCAGGATGTCTGTATAAATATGTATAGTGCAACACTTTTTGTAATAGCATTAAAAATGAAAAAACAAAACATTCATCAATAAGGGGCTTTAAAAATAAATGGTGATATATAATACAATGGAATCATGTGGCAAAATAAAAAAAGGTGAAGTAGAGCTATGTGTACAGATACAGAATGTTAACTAAGATTAATTCTAAGGGAAAAGCAAAATGTAGGAATACAGATACATCCTTTTGTGGGGGACATATACAAATTTATTAATAGATATATACACGTGGGCATATGCATTTATTTTATAATGAAAAATGACAAAGAGATTCCTAATGGCAGTTGCCATTGGGGAGGAGGAATAAGTAGAATAGAGAAGAGAGATGGAGTAAGGAAAGTATCATTTTTCATTTTGCTTTTGTATATTGGTTCAACATTTTGAATTATTGGTTATATTAATTTTTAATCAATAAAATTATCTGGTGGGGAAACAGGGGATTACATTTCTCCTTTGAAATACCTATGTTAAAAATAATTTGTTAATTTAAATAGACAAATAACAATTATGTAAGTTCAAACACAGGCAAAATTAGCATGAAGTAACCAGACATAGAGAACGGGGGGTATAGCTCAGCGGTAGAGCATTTGACTGAAGTCAAAGAAAACAAAGCAGATCAAAACCAGAAAAAATGACACTTTTATTTTAAGGCAGGAATACATAGGTAGTAATACTATCAGAAAAACGAAAGGGATGAATAGCACAACATCCCCAGGTGTTGCAGGGAATTCTTGAGAAGGAAGTTAAAGTATTCAGTGGGGTAAGTCCATTCAAGAGGCTTCTCTCACACTGACAATGGCATATTTCTTAACATGGTTTGTGGGTGTACAGTTGTTCATTTTATTATTCTTGTTTAAATACTGTTTTTCAGATGCACATATTCTCTTATATACATTACATGTATAATATGTTATGTGCATGCTATATATGTTATATATGTATATATGTGTGTATGTGTGTATACATGTATACATATAAAATTATAAGATATGCATATAGGTACATATTTGTTTTGCTATAGTTCTCTTCAAAAACTGATAATTCATTTTCATGACTAAAGCCACATTGAGTACACATTGTTTCTTGGCATCATCTAAATTATCTCACTTCTAACCCATGTCACCGTGCGAGGTAGATACTATTAAAATCCTGTCATACAACAATGGTTAAATATGTTCTCTGCTATCTGGACTCTGACAAACTGTGGGGATCACCAATATTTAGGTGGAAAATATAATTTGTAATAAGTACGGATAGTAAGAATAAACAAGCATCAGTACTGATTTAAAAAAAAAAAATCCTGTCATATAAATAAAGTGAGACTAAAGAGTAGAAGCAACTTGCTCAAAGTCACTCAGTAAGTTGTTTGTATTTAAGTAAAAGTTGTTCTGACTTCAGTGTCCAATGCTTTAAACATAGGAGGGACTTCCCCTTAAAAAAACAAATGCACAAAATGATTCCAATTTGCTATTCTTAACTTATTGTTTGATGCCCTATGGATCCCACATCTGGATAATGCTATCATCTGTCATGAAAAATTACATGTAATTTTATCAATCACAAGTTGGCAGTTAACCATGATAACATTATGTAAATAGCAAACATTTAGCAATCAAAGTACTAAATAAAAAGTAAGAACCTAAAATAGAATTAAGAAAGCACATTTTAACTTATAAGGTAATGCTCTGGATCACAGAAATCTCAGATTATACTTCGATCTTTCAGTGAAGCAATTAAAAGAATATATCAAGGGATATTATTGGGACATATGCATAAAGTTATTTATCTCACTATTTGTAGGATTTCATACAGCAAAATTTATTTTCCTTCAGACTGTGTATCATCTTCTTTTTTTTTCCACCTTCTGAATGGGCCTTTATTCCACATTCTTTTGAAGAAAATTCCCATTCTTTTAGTTCATACCGTGAGTTTCCTCACTGCCAGAAATATCTTACGCATCAGAGTGGAAGTCAGATTTAGTCATTTGCACGATACTGTGCAGCACAGTTTTGCATGGAGGAAGCTACTTAACCAGCTGAATGACTTCAGGTGTTCACCTCGTAGTACCACTTGTGTTTATTTGGGTTCTCTCCAAATCCTGCTGTCCACCTGATTTTCTGCACCATCCAGGGTCCTGCCACAGGGCTAGACTTTGTATCCTCAAGCCTAGGACTGCTTGTGTCCTCAAGCCTAGGATTAGGGCATTCTATGCAAAAGACTAATTCACCTTCTGGGAAATTCACTTCTACATGTGAGTCCTGAGAACATTTATGGGATGCAAATATTTTAAAGGTGTCTATGTTTGTTTTCTCTTCCCATGTTAAAGCAAGTTACATGTTTGCTTTATAAAATTCTAAGTAAATTGTGAAATACTTCTACATTAACCAGTTAAGGGAAGAGCCAGACCAGAACTATGACCAAGAGACCTTCCTTGTATGCACAGTGTTGGAGGCCACGGCACGGTTGGAGTCGAGGACCAAACCAGGCCCTGACTTGTGTCTCCTTCAAAGTCCGGACACCTTGACAAGGTTAAGGATGGGAAAGTTGAGTGCACTGAGAAAGGGTCTGTGCTATGTGTCGTGCACTCACCTACGTGACTTCCCACACACTCTTCCTGCAGTAGGGAACAATGTGGCCAGAGTCCTTGTTGTTCTGTACCTCCCATGATCCACTCCCTGGTTGATTGTCTTGCTAATGGCTAATGGCGGAAACTACCTGGCGTCACGGGGTTTGCTTATAGTTAATGTAAACTTGTTATAGAAGCTTGTGGTCATCTGACTATGTACTGATGTATTACTCCTCCTATTCTGGTCTGCCTTATAAATGCTTGTAAGATGTGGAATGAAATTGGCACTGTTGGACATCATCTTCAGTGTCCCTCCTGCCCCCATCTCTTTGTCTCTTAATTTTTTTTCCTCATCCTCTTAGCCCTCACGGTTACCCTGGTCGATTCGTCGCACTGGCCGCGACAGCACAGATTTCTGTGTGGCCAAAATAGTTATTTTATCTACCTTAGCAAGTAGTCCAAAGATCGCTCATGATTGCTCCAGCCTTAGTGATTGTAATTGATTGAGAGTGCAGCTGACTTTTTTTAGTCGTTCTGCCTCCAACTTGGCTGATGACTTTACTGCAGCCATCAATGCCCTAGGTCCAGAAAGTTCACAAATAACCAACTGTTTCTCCAGTAGCAACTACTTATGGTGGTCAGAGAATGAGAACATCGAATGTCTCAGCACCCATGTTGTACAGAACACCAGCAGAGACAGTACTATGCAAACAAGTGAGAGAGATGGGGAGAAAAATCCAGGAAAGGCTCAGCCCCTATGCTTCAGACTCATACAGTGTCATCCCATCGACAATTGGCTGTATCGGGATATTTTGTCAAATGGCTTAGAAACTCTCTTTCTTTTTCATATTATACCCCATGATTCAACATGTTTCATCCATTACATGTATCTAGACAAACAAAAAATCGTGTCAATGACTGGAGTCTTTATACATATGTGTATTATGTATGTGTATATGTATGGTCTGTGTGTGTGTGTGTGTGTATTTCCGCAGTGGCTCACATGATCATTAATAATGGGTGGTTTTGCCATATTCATTTTCTCTAGTGTTTGAAAATTTCAGTTGATGAAAATTACAGTTCATAACACGATTGAGAAGTAGATTGACTCAAATGTGAATAATGACTACCTACTTAATGTTTTTATGTACTTATGTAGTCAACTTTTAAAAGGTCTGCTTTCACAAACTTTAGGGAGTCAAATTTAAATACCTACATAAAATAATAGAACTTAATTCACCTTCAATTAAAATTACTGTTTAGGGGGCACATGGGTGGCTCAGTCAGTTAAGCATGTGCCTTTGGCTCAGGTCATGATCCTGGGGTCTTGGGATCGAGCCCCACATCAGGCTCCTGGCTCAGCGGGGAGCCTGTTTCTCCCTCTTACCCATGCTTGTGCTCTCTCTCTGCTTTTTTCTCTTCCTCTCTCAAATGAATAAAATCTTTCAAAAAAAATTACTGATAAATTCTCTGAGAAAACATTAATAATAGCTATATAGCAAAGATCAGGTGAGAATGTTAGGTCTTACTAGTTTATTGACTCTTCGGTTGTGGCCACTAGGAGCTAAGAAAGTATAAAATAATAATTCATACATGGACAGAAACACCAGGTTCAGCAGATTGCATTTGGCTAAGTCTCACCTACTAAAAGCAAGTGGAGGCTTTACATACATTACTCAGGTTTCCTTAATTTAGCGACTGTATATTTCTGTTGAGATATATTTCTCCTATTTTAGTTTCAATTACAACTTTGTTAAAAAAAAAAAAAAGAGGAAAAAAGGTAAAGAAAAGAAAGGGGGGCAAAAAGGAGGGTATTCAAATTCAGCTTCTTCCATTGAGTCTACAGGAGAAGGGTGGGATAAATTAAAAGAATGTCACTTGCAATAATCTGTTTATTTACATTATCCATCCCATTATGCCAATTCTCCAACATTAGAGATAATAAGATATAAGTGTTATGCATCTCACTTCCATAGCTAGTCCCTCATACCTCCCCCGCCTTCTCACTGACACAGTAGATTGATTCTGTTAAGATGAGGTGACACTACTGCCCAGGGACTGCCTTTTTAGTTCCCTTTAGCTAATTCTGTTTCTGAGATCTTAGGGCCCAAAAGATACTAAGGATGCTACATAGTCTTACGATGTCTTATTGATTTTCTGCTTGCAAGGTCTGTCAATTACTGAGGGAAGGATGTTGAAGCCTCCAACTCTACCAGTGGATTCATCTATTTCTCCTCATATTTCTAATTCATATTCTTATTTCTAATCAATTTTTGCTTCATGTTTTTTGACATTCTATTATTAGTGGTATACATGTTAAGTATTGTTATATCTCCTTGAAGAATTAGGCCCTTAATTTTTATGTAATTTCCTCTTTATCCCTGATAATTTCCCTTAATCTGATATCTGCTGAAATAAATGAAGTTACTCCAGCTTTTATTTTTATTACAGCTAGCATGGTATGGCTTTTTTCATTAAAAGTGAGTTTCCTGTAAAAAACAAAAACAAACAAAAAAAACTTGGATCTTGTTTTTTGTTTTTTTGTTTTCTAACCACTTTTTATTGGTAGATTTAGATCCTTAACATTTAAAGTGGTTATTTATATAATTGGCTTAATTAGTTAATTGCAATTGCTTTGCATTTATTGCACTTATTCTTTTTTTTAAAGTTTACCCTTTTTTGCTTTCTTCTCTGATTTTAACTGAGCATTTTGTATGATTCCATTTTTTCTCCACTCTTAGCATATCAGTCATAATTTTTGTTTTTGTTTAGTGATTGCTTCGGAGTTTACAGTATGTATTTACAGCGAATGTAAGTGCTTTCAAATACCACTTCATGAGTAGTGGATGTACCTTATGAGAGTATTCCTAATTTCTCCCTCCCATCCCTTGGGACAGTACTGTCATTCATTTCACTTATCCATATGATATAATCACCCAGTAAAGGTTGCTGTTAGTGTTTTGAACAGTTATCCACTAGATTAGATAAAAATAAGAAAAATAAAATAAAGATTTTATTTTACCTTCATTTATTTCTTCTGTGATTCTTTTTCTTTCTCTACGTGGATCTTAGTCTCTGACCGATAGCATTTTATTTCTCTCAGAGGAAGTTATTTTAATATTTCTTGCAAGACAGTGAGTAGAGAAAGAGTGCAGGTATTGGCAGAGAGAGACAAGATGTCCCTGATGAGGTTCTGGGGATATTTTAGGTATGCAGACACTGAGACAAAATAAAGACAGAGATCAGGAAAATTTAGACCAACATATCCCAAAAACATTAAAATGTTTTTCTAATAATTACATTTTGAGCACAGAAACTAAAAATAGCCACAAAAACTGATCAGGCTCAGAGGAAAAGTTCACTATAAAGATTAACCAGACCTAGTAATGCATATCGATAGATCACAGATGTCCTATCTATAGATCATAGATCTCATAGAAATTTTCACAAGCTTCCTGTCTAGTTCAGCCACTGACCTAACAAATGGCAAGTTTCCTGGTAAAATCCCAATAAAAGGTCAGAGTTGAAAAGCCCTCAGTGGCAACCCAGGTGGGACCCCTCTCACTCCTGAAAGCTTTTCCTATATCTTTGCTTAATAAAACGTTGTCGCTTTGCTCACCATCCTTTGTCTTCATTCTTCAACTCCATGAGACAAGGACCTCGGTCTCCTGCTACAGCAGGCCCACTGACAACAAATTCCCTTAGTTTTTGTTGCCCAATAAAATCTTTATTTCTTCTTTGCTTTGAAGGAAAATTTTTATTAAATATAAAATTCTGGATTGGTGTGTTTCTTCTGTCAGCACTTTAAAAGTTTTACTCCAGTATCTTCTGTTTTCTTGGTTTCATGTAATTCTTATTTGTGTTCCTCTTTAGGTAAGGTGTTTTATCCTCTGGTTTCTTTGAAGAATTTCTCTTTGTTTAAATATGGTATGCCCAAATTCAGATTTTTGTTATTTATCCTGGCTGGTATCCTATGAGCTTCCTGGATTTGTGGTTTGGTTTCTATCATTAATCTTAGAAAACTCACAGCCATTATTAGTTTAAATATCTCTTCTGATCCTTTCTTTCTTCTATCTTCTTTTGATATCCCCATTATATGCATATTGTACCTTTTGTAATCATGCCACATTTCTTGGATGTATCGTTATCCTTATTTATTTATTTTTTGTCATTTGTATTTCTCTTTGCATTTCGGTGTTGGGACTTTGTATTGATATATTTTTGAGCTTATTGATTCTTTCCTTGGCTATGTCCAGTATACTGATGAGTCCATCAAAGGTATGCTTCATGTTTGTTGTAATATTTTTTATTTCTAGATTTTCCTTTTAATTCTTTATATTTTACTTATTTATTTGAGAAGGAGTGAGCAAGGGAGAGAGCACAAGCTGGGGGGAGGGACAGGGAGAGAAAGAGAAGCAGACTCCCTGCTGAGCAAGAAAGTTGATGTGGGGTTCGATCAATCCCAGCACCTTGGGATCATACCTGAGCCAAAGGCAGATGCTTAACCAACTGAGCCACCAAGGTGCCCCCTTTTAATTCTTTATTAGAGTTTCCATCTCTCTGCTTAAATTGCCCATCTACTCCTGCACAATGTCTACTTTTTCCACTACCACTTTTAGCATATTAATTATATTTGTTTTAAATGCTTTTTCTCTTCCATTTTTTTTTTTTACCTTTTATATGCCTTGTAATTTTTTGTTGGAAATTGGACATGTTGTATTGAGTAATAAGAATAAAGTAGCTAGGTTGTTAGTATGGGATTTGTGTTTATCTGTCTAGGAAGCAGGCGTGCTTCATGTTTTCCATAGCTGTGTCAGAAGCTTCAGTTTTTCTAGCATCCCTGTTTTTGTCTCCCTTGTTGGCTTTGGGTTTTTGTTTGAATTTCTCATTTTTAAATAGAATTTAACTCTTTCAGTTCACTGTTGCAACTCATTGTTATTATATGGGAGTCCTGTTGCTGTGTTAGGTTTCAGGGAAAGATTAAATCTCAGTATTTTAGTGGATGTGTGCTCCTGAACTATGACCTTCACAAGTGTTTCTCAGCTTTGCACTCCCCTTCCCTTGGGTGATCCAGAAAGACTTACAAGGGCTGAAGTTGAGTCATTTGCTTTCCTGCATGTCAGAGTTGGCTTTGGTGACATTTTTTGCTTTGTTGATTAGGTCTTTGTGGTGGAGAATGCTCTGAGCTTATTTCAAAATTGTTACTTTTCCCTCCTTCTGGCCTAGCATGAGGAGATTTTTCTCTAATATTACCTGGGAATCTATTGGAATTCCTGTAAGTAAAACCAGAAGTGCAGTTGTCCCCTTAGCCTAGGCATCTGGGCGATTATAGCTCTCAAGTTACTATACTCAGCCTCCAGCAATTCTTTGAAGTTACTGTTTGAGTAACTTTCCATTACAGGCTCCATCAACTTCTGCTTCTGATAATCTTGTTTGTACTCCCTGCATCTACTTATTTCTCCAGTTTTTGAGACGGTTATTTGTTCCATGACCTCAATTCTCTTAAGAATCTAAGAATAGTCATTGATTTTCAGTTTGTTCAACTTTGTTCTTGTTGTGAGGATGATAGTGATGGTTTCCCAGCTCTTCACATGTTTGAGTGGAAACTGGAAGTCATCTTATTGTGTCGTAAAATATCTTCTCCCTGGAGGCCATGTACTTTAGTTTTACTCCAATGATTTACCATAGGTTGAGAACATGAAATCAATTTCATAAATGGAGAATAATTTTTGCCTATTCCATCCATCATATTAACTCAAAATTGAATGACTGGGTTCTCACATGACATAAAGATCTGATTATATGTATATATATGTACATATATGTACACAGAATCATACACACAGCTTTAGACCCCTTTTCTTTCCAGAAAACAAGCAGGATACTGAAGACTACTGGGGTCAGTTAAAAAGTACTAGAGCCAACAGAAAGAGCTTACACTGGCCTAAATCAAAAGACTTAGAACTCAGAAGAAAATTATTGAAGTTGATTAAAACACATCAAACATATATTCAAAGCTCTGACTTCATCAATAAAAGAAGAAAGTGGGATGAAAGACATTGAGAAAGACAAAAGATAGAACGTAGATAAAAGAAATAAAGGAGAGGAAAGAGACAAGATGAGAACAGTTGAAGAGGAAAAGGTTGGGAACAGCTCTATTGGAGATTGCTAAAAGGCATTAACTCATTACCCTGAACACTTATAACAAAATGTTTAGATATAAGCATCAATTTTGCCTTTCCAGGATTAACAATATTTCAGGATAACAAATTAGCTTTAATACATAAAGAAAATTTCTTCTATGTAGAATATTTCAAGATGATAAATGAAGCATGCATAATGGATTAGAAAGGCATCATTTTGCAACTTCTAATGAAATAGTTGCTTGAAGGATTCAAGCAATGGTCATCGGTGGATGGTAAACCACTGAAGAAAAAGTGAGGCAAAACAAGAATATAAGCTACCATAAGCACAAAACCACATGAAACAATAATTTTGATGATTTTAAGTATAAAGATAAGATTGCTTCTACCTTGAGTATAAATTCTAGGGCACTAGGTTCTGATACTTCTGACCTAATTAAATTGTGCTGCTCTTATACAGCAAAGGTTTTTTTGTCACCTCACTATTCAGGAGCCATATAGCTCTTGAAGAATGACTGCATCATAATCCACATGCATTCACTTAATCTCCACCGTCTATGAATTTTTAAAAACCTGTTTCAGTCGATGTTCTTAGTCTACAGGATGTTTAGATATGAATCGAGTTGGTAGAATTTGTGGTTGATGAATACAACCACTGTACCTTCAAATTTTTGAGATACTTTCAACATAGTCTATGATCATGTTTAATAATACAGTTCTTGGTAAAAATAAAGTTAAGTGAGCAGATTTTTCATTGGTTTGCCAAGTTACCACTACTGTTCTGCTACTATAATGGTCCTTTTTCTAATCAGAAGCCCAATATTAGTTTGAGCATGTTAACAGAGATATTCCAAACTTTGCAGAGAGGAAATTTCTTTACCTAAAATTTTATAATTTAGTTTGCTGACAAGGGCTCATTGAGATTTGGGAGAAAAAAAAATAATGTTTATCCTCCTCTGAAGAAAACCTATTCTTAAAATATTAATTTACCAAATATTTACTGAGCACTCAGTAACCTTTTTTGTTGATGGTTATGATGAATAAAATATACGTGTAAATGACACACCAACCATTGACATACACCTGCTTCAGAAAAATATTGCTATGTTGCTCAAATAAATGATTACTTCCATCTCAATAAAAGTGTGTCAGAGTTTTCATAACATAGTTTTAGTTTGTAATTTAAAATGGCTAGGTTATCCTTAATCATAAATTCTATTTCTATTCCATTTCTATTCCAGGCCTCTACTACCTACACAAGCAAGCTTTCTTAGGAGCACATCAAACCCTATTAATCCCGATTTTCTTACACTAGGATTTGAGAACTCAGATAAGGGAGACAATGGTGTGGTAACAGGTAATCTTGCAGGTACAATTCCATTATTGGTTCTTCTTAATTTTGTTACCATTGCTGCCCAAGAGAAATAATTCTAGATATAAGTGCCATTCAAATTTAGGCATTAGTATTGGCAATTGATAAAGATAATATAAAAGGAAAGAAAGAAAGAAAGAAAGAAGAAAGAGAGAGAGAGAAAGAAAGAAAGAAAGAAAGAAAGAAAGGAAGGAAGGAAGGAAGGAAGGAAAAAAGGAAGAAAGAAATGGAGAGGAGAGGAGAGAAGGAAAGAAAGAAAGAAGAAACATCCTTCGGGACCCGCTTTGCAAACTTCACAAATATTTTTTCAACGATAGAGTAGTTTGTTTTACAGTATTCTAATTATTTTCAATCTGTATTATAGACAAATTATGTTTCTGGTGAATTCCAGAGAGGCATATTCACAACTGAGAACAAGCTACTCTGTGTCATTCTGGTGGATCTTATTGTTAATTGTTGTCATTTTAGTCACTCTAAGGAAGAATGAATCTCCTTTTAATATATAGTAAAATTTTTGAAAATTTTGTTATTTATATGGATAGCACAATTCATCAGAACTAGTTAAATGTAAATAGCTTAACTAGTTACTATAAAAAATATAAACTAATGTGGAAGAACAGAATATCCCCCAAAGAATGCCATAATATTTCCCTTTTCAACTTACAATGTGTACATCCAATTGATTAAGTGGCTAATAAGAACTGTTAATAGACAGTAAAATAATTAATGGAAGCTGCAGAAATTTCACAGTCACATATTTATACAATATTAGCATATAATGACTTAATGGTGCTCTATGAGCTGAGTATCAGACACCTATTTTTAAATGGTGTAATCACAGTTTTATATAATAGATTCTAATGATACTAATCAATTGTGTGCATGCTGTTTGGAACTATTTTAGGGATCTATTAAAATACACATATACTGGCAACTCACTGAAAGCAAGTGTGTTAACATGAAGGACCTAGAAAATCTCAAGCTATTATGAGGTAAGCTAAAAAAAAAACAAGCTTTTATGAGACAAGGCTAAAATTCTGGGTATTACTCCATTTTGCAACTCCTGTAGTATATAATTTTGAGTTGGTTTTATAGTGTCCTGAAGTAGTAAATATTTTTGTCCAATTACTTCTTTTCTGAAATATTTGCCATATCACTTACAACTTACATAGCTTCATATAAATATATATAATATGTATTTATATTTATGTATTATATATATCTCTATAGAAGCCATAGAGTAATATGTATGATAAATGCTTATCTAGATATATTTAAGATATCTATTAATATATTAATATCTATATTTATCCTAAATTGTCACAACTAAGTTTTTTTTAACTGAGATATAATTGGCATATAATATTATGCCATATATGCTGTATGATATACAGCATAATGATTCTATGTACATATTGCAAAATGATAACCACAATAAGCCTACTTAACATCCATTACCCTACATAGTAACAATATTTTCCTTGTGATGAGAACATTTAATATCTATTCTCTTAGCAACTTTCAAATACACAATACAGTATTATTAACTACAGTCACCATGCTGTGTGACTATATATTTAAAACCATATGCCTTCAATCAGACAGTTTACCAAATGCACTTGAGGCACAAATGGGAGTGTCTTACTGGCTAACAAATAATGGATTTATCAAATCTTCTTACTTCCTTTTATGGGGGAAATCCAAGAAATGAAAATTTGAGTTTAACCAATTTTTATACAATTTAGACAAAAAATTGAGCTCTTCTATTTGACTTTGGACATAAATCAAGTATAGTCTAAGGAATTTTAACCACGAAAATGGAGTAGGGAACCCATGCAATTCAATGAACTTAACCATTAATCAAGCACTTTTACTGGAAAATACCTCTGATAAGATAGTATAATAAATTTTCTCTTAGTTTTGTTTTTATAACCTTAAAATAATTCAATTCTGATCTATAAAGTAGTATAGAAAATCACCTGGTGGATAATACTCGGGTTTTAGAATAAGCAAACACAGTTTTTGATAATTTTTAGATGATCACATTGAGCAATAACAAATCTCTTTGTTTACCAGGCAACTGGAGTAAATAATATAATCTAGTTTATGTGGTTAACATGAGGATTATTTATATATTTACAGTGCATATGAAGTGCCTAGGCACCATGACTAGCACTTAGTAAGTCTTCAGTTTTCATTACTTACTAAATTATTTTGATGCAGGCAGGTTTAAATGCTCACTAAAGAGGCAGTTAAATAAAGTAGAAGTAATGTTGAGGCAAAATTCATAATGGAGTCTCTTTTAACAAGCATTATCTGGCTTATATAAAGATGGTTCAAGTGAGGAACTTCACAATTGAATCTTCACCTACTTAATTTCTAACGCCCACATGTAGGCTCTTTACTTCATCCTGTGGTGGTACCAGGCTGACAGAGGTCATGTCCGGGTTCCAAGAGGAGAAGAATGCATTGTAACCGTGAATTCTGACACACAACCCCTTGTGTACACCGACAGTACCTTTTATCTTTCCT
This sequence comes from Mustela erminea, assembly GCF_009829155.1. Classification (NCBI taxonomy): domain Eukaryota; kingdom Metazoa; phylum Chordata; class Mammalia; order Carnivora; family Mustelidae; genus Mustela; species Mustela erminea. The sequence goes on from NC_045626.1 coordinate 42,767,968, forward strand.
CACAGTAAAAGTGCAGGTCACTTCTCAGTGCCAGTAGCATCTTCTCCTGAGGATCCTACTCATCATTCCTGGCCAAAACCTCGTCAGACTAGCCATGCTGTGGGAGAACGCTTAGAGGAAAGGAATTAATCCTACTCTCTTAGAGATTAATTAAAGTCTCTGCTGACTTTCAAAGAAGTGGGCGTATGGCATACTTTCAATAAGGATAGAAAGTCAAACAAAGATAATAGGTGGGGGAGAAAAACTCATGGAGGGTGATAATTTTGAGTAAAAGAAAGAGGGCAGTAATGTGTGCAGAAGGTGGAAAACTTCAGTGTAGCTGACGATTGGAAGTGATCGCAGAGTAGAGCACTGAAGTCCAGCAAAGCAAGTTTGAGGAAGGTTGAACCATACAGCAAGAAGAGCAACTGTATTTGATTGAAGATGAGCTACACTGGGACTCTCTGTATCAACATTTTACTTCTCAAATTGGGGGATGAAGGCTCCGTTTGCCTATTAAAGTTAAACAGACAATTCTGTTTAATCAAAAACCTTTCACGAACTAATAGCCAGTATTTGTGAGATTTGAACGCAAGTTGTGAATTGCCTCTGCTAAAAAATTTTACACATATTAGTTTACTTAGTCCTCACACTAATTCCATAAAGTAGATAATAATTTTATTCTATCTACAGCCAAATACTAAAGTTTAGGGAGGTAATGTGACTTTTCCCAAATCATCAGCTAATTGTGGCAAAATCGTAACTAAAACACCAGCTTATCCAAGGCCAGAGCCCATTAACACATTACTATCTACAATATGGTAGAGATTTTGTGTTTATGATTTGTTTATAAGTAAATCAAATAGTTTGATTTTAGAATTAATATCACTAAACGCTTATAAGAGCCATGAGTCTGATCTTTTTATCAATTGGCATTTGGTACCTAAGAATTGATTTATTATTATCCTGGTTCTTCTCTCTGTAGAGATACCATACAAGTCTAAGGCACATTGTTATAACTTTGACTTATGAGTATGTTTTTAAAAACTGCCTCCAAAAGGAATGACTAAGACAGATATATTATTTTATGATAAAAATGCATATTTCCCATTTAGAGAAAATAATAATTTTAGAAGCACAAAAAAATGACTGTCTTGAAAATGTAATCTCAGTTGGTTAAATTTAGGAAACCATGAGAAAGACTACCCTTCACTGCAAGCACATCTTCTAGGCCTGTAACTGTTTCACATGATTATGAATTAAATTAATTTCCATTCACTTTCTGTCGTTTTTTTGTCTCATATTCAAGTATTAATTAGTCATGTTAAGGTATGTGCCTCTTTGAAATAGTTCATTTCATTTGTTCTGCCACTTAAAATGCCTCATGTGCTGGAACATATTCTCAGTGATTTTTGGAAGGGACCTATTTATTTTCCTTTATGCCTTTGTTCCTTCAAATATTCATCTGGCTGTCTTCTCTGAATCTATCGCATCACATCCCTTTCTCATCTGTACAGGCTCTTTCTTCTTGCTGTGAATAGTACTTTAGGAGTCTTAGGGGTAGCTAATCATATCGCAAATGCACAAAGATTGAATATCACATCTAAAATAATTAATCATATAAACATTAAAAAATGCCAATGCCCTTTCAGAATTTCAATTAAAAATAACAAAATTATTTTTTCTAAAATGTATTTACTGCTAGTATAATTTTTCATATGCCTCCAACACTTTCTTTCTTGAACCTCAATAAATGTTCCTAAGCCCTACTATCCTCCTTGAGTTCAATGTGATGTAAGCAATATATCTTCTTTTTTAATAAATTAAATTTAGGAAATAAGTTAAAACAACAGAAAAGTTGAAAAGCACTACAAAGAACTCCCTTATTAAGTTTATCTGGATTTCCTTGCCTTAAACATTTCATTTCATTTTTTCTCTCTGTCTGTCTCTCCCTCACTCCCTTGCTGTTATTACTATTAGTGGAAATAATAGCAGCCTTTTTTTTAATCAAATGAGAGCAAGTCCTAGACAAGATACATTATCACTTCACCTAGGTATACTTCCGTAACATAAAAATACCCTTTTTAATCCTCATACAACTCTTCAAGTCAGAAAAACAACGCTTATTTCATCCAATCTCCATTCAAAGTTCAATAACTTTCAAGAAAATGTCTTTGTTTCCTTTCTGTTCTGGGATCTCATCCAATAAAATGCATATCATGTTGATTTTTTTTCCTCCTACTTGACAGATTTACAGTTTTCCCCCATCTTTCTTGTCCTTGATTGTTTTAAAAGACAGAGGCAACACACTTTGTAGGATGACCTTACTCTCCCTGATCATCCTGATAGCTCAGTGGTTCTCACTTGGGAGAAATTTTCTTCCCAGGGGTTCTTAGACTTGTCTGGAGATATTTCTGGAATATCAGAACTAGAGGATGGGGGACAGTGCTGCTGACATTTAGTGGGTAGAGGTGAAGGATGCTGCTAGGTATCTACAATGTTCAAAAGAGCCCCTTAACAACAGAGAATTGTCTGGTCCAAGTTGTCAGTAGTCCTAAGGTTGAGAAACTCTGCTTAGCATACTTTCATTGATAACCCTTCAAGGACAGTAAGAGAAAGAATAATCACAATAAATTTCACGATGAATATAGTATGTAAAATTTGAAATAAAACATTAGTAAAATAAATCCAAGAATAAATACAATTGTTAAGACTTCATGACCAGATTGGGTTTCTCCCAAGACAGCAAAGTTAATTTAACTTTAGGAAATTCACAATTTCAAAATTTATAAAGTATGCAAACTTTGGACAAGATGAAAAACCGATTAGACCTACCTAAGGAATATAGTAAAGAACTCTGAATAGAATTCAGTAGAAATTATCCAGAATTCAGCACACATAAAAAGAAAAGAAGAACTGGAAAATACTGAGATGTTAAGAGATATAGAATAAAATATGGAATGATAGGGTCTAACATATCAAATCCAAGTTTCAAAAGTATTTGAAAATGCAGTGGCTGAAAATATTCCAGAAATGATGAAAGACCCTCAGATTCAACAAACCAAACAAATCCAAAAAGGTTAAGTGAAAAGAAATTCACCACTGAATACTGCAGAATGCCAAAAAAAGTTCTGCAATAGCATGCTGAGAGGAAAAAGAAATATCTTTCAAGGAGCAACAATTTGATTGATTGCTAACTTCTCAGCAACAACAATGGGAGACAGATACTAAGACAAAATTATTGTCAACCAAGCACTCAATAGCCGGGGGAAAAAATCTTTTACATACAAGGGCAAAAGGGGGAAAGTTTCAATCAAACAAAAGAACTCAGAAGTATGTCATTTCACTGAAGAAGAAACTTAAATGGCAAATTAATTAATTAATTAATTAATTAATATAAAAACATATTCAGACTTGTTAGTATTAAGGAAAATATAAGCCAAGAACAAAATGAAAAACCATTGCCTATCTACCTGAGTGGAGTAAGTTTTTAAACATTGATGTAATAACAAAGGTTTAAAAAATTAACAGAACATTTATGCACATCTGGTTTAGGATTAAATGTACGCAAATATTTTGGAAAATACATCAGCATCGTTTTGTATATGTGAAGATGCACATACCATATCTTCCCACAATTCAACTCCCATGTTGGTAAAATAGAGAAAAGTTTTCAATTCGGCACAAGTGGGTATGTATAAATGTTCTTACAAAGGCTACTGGTAAGAACAAAAAGCTAGAACTATTCATATTGAACAAGAATAATGGAATGAATACGTAAACTCTGGGATATTCCTAATGAAATAAGCAACAGTGGTGAAAAGGAAGGAACTATAGCTACACACACAGCTGAATCTTAAAAAAATCTTATACAGGAAAGAAAACCATGTTGCAGAAAAATACGTTAAGTATGAATCTATTTAAATAAAGTTCAGAATTGGGGTGCCTGGGTGGCTCAGTGGGTTAAAGCCTTATCCTTTGGCTCAGATCATGATCTCAGGGTCCAGGGATTGAGCCCCGCATCGGGCTCTCTGTTCATTAGGGAGCCTGCTTCCCCCCCGACCCTTGCCTGCCTCTACCTACTTGTGACGTCTCTCTCTGTGTCAAATAAATAAATAAAATCTTTTAAAAAAATAAAAATAATAAAGTTCCTAATTATCTGAAACTACCCAACATATGACTAGGAATAGAAATACATGTGGGGGAAAGAAAAAACTACATTTTTTTAAAGCAAAGCGATAGCCAAGACAAAAATCAGGATAGTGTTTACTCTGAGCAGAATGGAGTAAGAAATGGGATCAGGAAAAGCCCAACCGGCAACTTCAAAAGGGCAGTCCTGTTCATTTCTCTTAGAGTTGCTATGAGTATGTGGGTATTCACAGGACTGACACTTTCTGCCAAGCAGATACATGGGAGCTCCAGACAAGGCATTACATATGCAGCATTCCACTTGATTTTCACAACTATCATTTTTCTCCCTTTTTAAAAAATTTTCTAGGCTGAAAGTTCTTTTATTTTTTTTTCTAATCTAGATAAATAAGAGAACTATCTTCTCAAATTTTACAAAAATTTTTTGGTTCACATTACAAATTGGATTTCATTGAGTAGACTGACTTGGCAAAATTTGTCATTCCAACAATGTTACGTTCTTATCTTTCTATTAGAAAAAGCCTGATTTCATTTTTCAATTCAAATACATGCATTGATTTGAGTCTCTTTGACAAGCTTTTCACTTCTGGGCTCTATTTCTAAAACAGATGGATAGAAAAGACATGGCACCCAGCCATGGTCATGTTGTTTGCACAAAAAAGGTGCTGCAAACTTAGTATTTCTAACTGAAATTCTCCTCTTTGCTCTCATTGAATGCTCACTTATGAGAGATAAGTTCTTTGATTCTGTTGGAGAATAAAAAAAAAAAAATAGTTTGAATTGCCACTTTACTCGTGGCCCCAAAGATTTTTCACCCTGGAGACAATCTCCGAGAGTAGGATTCAAGGTGAGAGAGTCCTGATTTCTAGACTCAACACAGTGTACTTGTCAGGGATTTTGCAAGCCAACCATTTAGTCCAGTTATATAAAAAATTAAATTAGATTAAGCTGAAGTTCAAAAAGCTATGCCTCAAGGAAAGGTAGTAATTATGCAAAAGTATCATTTTAAGTTGTTTCACTGCATTTCTCTGTATTCTATGCCTTTGAGATTATTTCTGCATGTTGTATCTATATAGTGGAAATGCTGTATAAAGGCATGATACTGTGCATCTCTTTCCAACTCAGAATTCAGTGATTTCACTCTCCTATCATTAATCATTTTTCAGTCCATTGGATCTATCAGATTTTGAGAGATGTGTCTTGAATTTCCCCAATACGACAATTATCACGTTTCCTCACATTATTCTCAGTCTTCATTTCATATATTTTGATGTTGTGTTGTTTTGTAGGGAGTGATTAATGATGGTTTAATCTTTTTGGTGAGTTGCAATTACTGGTGTGAAATAGAACTCTGTTCCTTATTTAATATTTTGTCTTACTTTTTACATTCTCTAATATTAACATTTCTATTCTGATATTTTAAAAATATTACAGAATTGATTTTGTATATTATAAACCACGTAGTAGCTATCTTCATTTTTTCTCAATCTGAGAATCCCCACCTTCTCATCAGACCCTGTAACACTTTTACCTGTCTTCTCATCCCTCATATGTTTGATCCAGTGTCTGCATCTATAATTTTGCTGTGATGCATTTTTGGATGATTATTTTGAAGTTCTTTTCAAGTTCCTTCTCCAGAACATGTTGTCAAACTAGGATAAGCTTCCTCATTATGCATTGATTATTATTGTGAACCATCATGAAGAAAAACACAGAGAGTTTCTCATCTTGAAAACACATCTTGACATAGAATGACAGTTTTAATTAGCAGAGCCCAAGTATCAATAATGCTCCAGAATCTCCTTCAGTCCCAACAATGATTACCCCCAAGAAAGTAACTGCTTAGGTTAGCACTAGTGTGTAGGTCAGTTCCAGAACTCTGACAGCCATCTGAAAGCTGACAATCTTGAAATCAAAGCGAATTCCCCGTAAGACCTCTTTCATCACTCATGCAAACCTTTCAGAAGTGCCATATTGAAAATAGTTTTCACAGCACCATTAAAGCAGCAATGTCCCTCATCATTTGAACTGCAGCAGCGCATCTGTTTTAAGGATATTGTCACTCTTCTGAGCTTTGCTGTAGCTTAATATGTAATCTATATTCTGAGTTTCAAAGACACATTTTTTTTCTATAAACATGAGGTTAATCTCACTGCTCTCTGCAGATGTATTATAACTGGAGGCATGAATTATATATTTAATCCTGTGACCCTGTAGTATTAATTAGCATTACATTTTAATTCACACATCAAGAAAATACCTGCACTGTGAAAAGCTTTTTTGCCTACCATGCAAAAGTCTATCCTTGACGATCTCGAACGAAAGCCACCTTACCACCGCAAGATTCTTCCCCCATATAATGCTATAAATTTGTTACTCTGCATATAGTTTCTTTCTTACTTAGAGTTTCTTACAGTGGCATTTCTTTCCATAGACCCCTTTGTGTGAGGGACTTACACAGTCCAATGATAAACTGGGCATCAGAAATCCTAGCACGTAGCCCCCACTTTAGTCCTGGAAAACAAAGTAACCTCAGAGAAATCACTCAAAGTGCCACACCCATACTCCAACATTTATGGATTCTTTAGGAAGATTTAGATTTTCATGGTTCAGTATGTTTTCTCTTCCTAAAACCTTTAGGTTTTAGGCACGCCTTTCTCTTCCTTCCTGGCCAAACCTCTACCCCCTTTCCAATCTGGATGACTACATGGTTGTTTTCAGCCTCAACTCATTTACCACCTTTCTGAAGCCCATCTATGTTCCACCAAGGAGTGATTGATTGATAGCCTGTTTCTTGTGAGAAACTGGAAAGTCCTTACGAGAAGGTACTGTGGGGGCACCTGGGTGGCTCAGTCGGTAAAATAGCCAGCTGATGTCAGGGTCGTGGGGTTGAGCCCCAAGGGGACTCTGTGTTCATCTGGGAGTATGCTTAAAGATTCTTTCTTACCCTCCCTCTCCCTCTGCCCCTCGCTTATTTCTCTCTCTTTCTCTCTCTCTTTTCCTCAAATAAATAAAGAAATCTTTAAAAAAAAAATAAAAGGATCAGATACTGTGGATTCCTAGTTTTACATCTCTGGGGTCTAGCCTAATGCTTAGAACACAGTGGACACTTAAAAGTATTTGGTGACAAATCAACAAATGCATGAAAATATATGTGTGCATGAACACCCTATAATTAGGAACATGTGATTTGGGAATCATGTTGGTTAAATCCATATTTATGTATATACAGAAAATATCACTCAGTGGGCAGTCAGGCTTCATCCTATATTGATGTACATTTGAGGGACGACATTTTTGTGATGCTTGCACACTAGCTTTGGTTTAACCAGCTGAGTGTGAAATCAGTGTTAATACAGAGGAAACATTCTAAACAGCATAAATAAACAAAAGACTGTGGGCCCAACACTTAGAAAAATGGAAATAAGACTAAGCTTGGATCCATGCATTCAGAGCTCCTTCTCTAGTCTTTTCATTACGGAAACTAGAATGAATGGCCAACATTTGCCAACCTCAAACTAAATTCTTTAGTGCTAAGAGATTAAGGTAAGTGCATTATTAAATGTATGATTTACATTTTAATTAGCAAAATGAAACAAAGCCTTCGGTATTAAAAGGAATGCCATGTTAATGGAGAAATGACAGCTACCAGGTTATTATTTTTTGTTAGGGAACTTGCCAGAAACACCCCAAAATTGAGTACGCTCTGTCTGGCGCAGTGCAAAGTGGCTTCCATCCCAGACACAGGTGGCCATTGTCTATATCCTAGGAACTCATCAGGGGAAAAAAAAGCCCAATGCATTATTTATAGTAATATGACATGTTGAACTACCTTGATGCCATCTTCATGACTATACCAAGTGATAAGGAGCCAAAGTAAAATAACGTGTTTTATCCAAACAAAACTCTCCTTAGTTTTGCTATTTTTACTATTGATATGATCTCTCTTAATGAGCTATAACACAAATGGATTATATACTTGCTAATTAAAATAATTTTATAAGTATCACTGTGATAATTTTCATTCAGTTCTTGTATGCAGAACAATTCTAATTAGTAGGGATGGATTCAACTTGCTTGATGTTTATAAGACATGTTAAAAGATAAAAGTGATATGTTGAGAGCATTTTTTGAATTTTTTTAAACCTTTTTGGATAATAAAGAAGTTAATTAAGTAAGTTTAATAACCGTAAATGTACACTAATGAAGACATTGATAAAATGAGAAAAATGTGTAACATGCAAAGAAAATGTATTATCAATGTTGACAGATCCAACATACTTAGATTATTCTAAGTATTTCAATAGCATTATACATTCTGATTGTTATTCAGAAGCATATTAATATTGTCATTAGGAATCACAATCTGACAGCCCCAGGAGAGGAGAAAATTATGCAGACTAACAATTGTAATAGAAAAAGCTATTGTCATGTTGATATCAATGCCAATATCAAATTAAAGTTACTTCTGGAATTTATGATTAACACATTGTTCACCTTTTTAGCAATTAGAATTCCAATTAACTAATGTTAATAATTTAATATTGAAACAATCAAAACAGTTTTTTAATTACAACCTGAGAACTCATACCTTTGATTGAGGGACCCATTAAGAGAAAAAAAAAAGTGACATTTTTTATAGGAAGGTATTATGTAGGAGTGTTCTTCCAAAATTTTTATTACTACCTTAAGAAATTTATCCTCAAATTTTATCAAAGTATTTGGGTAACAAGATAATAAGCAAGTTAAAGAATAAATAAGTGGTTTTCCATTTATCCTCTGAATATAGGGATAACGATTTTTTAATATTGTTTTTTACTTATTTTTGAGAAAGCATCTTTTTCTACAATGACCATATAATGTTTTATCATATGAGTAAAATATTTTAAGATTGTTTTCCGAAATCTTGAAAAGCTATATACTTTAGGAATTTTTGCCCTTAGTTTTATTGTGCCTGGTTCGATAGGGAGAATGCTCTTTTTGGCCACTTCCGGAATTGACGATCACATAAACAAAGGTTATCAGAAGCTACCATGGTTCTGGTTGACATCTCCGACACTCACTTCATCTTGCATTGTAATCACTATTGGTTTATAACTGTACTGATCTAGACATAGCCAATCCTTGTGGCTCAGCTGTTCAGAGTCCTATGATCAGACACCAAGTAAAACGGCAGACTTAATGTTGCTGTTTGTCCTAGTCAGTAGGCATTGACTTAACCAAGCCAGAAGTCTTGTTGTTGCTTTCATTTGCTCACAAGGAGGAACAGCAAAAATGAGGAGTCTAACCCTTTTCTGTCTAGACATTGGGCTGACCTAGCAGGAGTACTATTTTTATGCTCCAGGATAGGAGATAGCCTTAGAGGTCATGCTTTTGTAGCCCTAGGCTTTCAGAGGACAACTGCAAATCATAACCAAGTGACAAAGTCAAATATCGTGTCCACAGAGCAAAGAAAAGGAAGCCACCGTAATAAGATAAGGGCAAGAAGTTTTCAGGGAGAAAACAGGAAAAGACCGAAATCAAAGGGCAAGGGGAGAAAATCCAATACATCAGCTATAACATATGAGAGATCCTGGGAACTCTTTCTTGCTAACTAAATGCTGACCTTGTTACCTGGAGAGAGCACTTCATAGCCACATGTGCAGAATCAGGCAGAAAATAAATGGGTTAGCACAAATCCCTCTCCATTCCTAGAGCTGTCCATATCACTTTCAACAATGGTTTTTCTATTGGTACACAAAGCACAACACTTAAATATGTAAACTTTCAGATGGGTCCTTCAAAATCCTTTCAGTGATCTATTTATTTTTTAAAGGCTTTATTTTTAAATAACCTCTGTATACCATGCGGGGCTTGAACTTACAGCCTCAAGCTGTAGAGTCGCATCCTCTACCAACTGAGCCAGCCAGGTAACTCCCGATCTATTTATTTTTATGCAACCCCACTACATATGTAACATGCATTTAAGGACAGGCGTGAGAGTAAGAAATTAGGTATTGTTTAATGGACAATCTGTACCTATAAAATGGTACTATAATCCTTTAATCCACCCCATGCATAGCTCTTACAACTACCCAAGAATCTGCTACATGTTGGGGGAAGTGTCCTGGGTGAAAAAAGTTTTGAAGAATGAAAAACATATCCTGGAGGAAGCTTACTTTCAGAAAGAAAGAGTAGGAAAAGAAAAAAGCAGAATTGGGCATTGGTGTTTATACACAACATACGTGTCAATATCTGTATAAACAGTGTCAAATGTTGTGCACTGCTTTTGGCTTCTAGAAGGCAACCTTAGAGAAACAGCTCCATGCACGGAGGTGGGGTGCAGGGGTCCCGGACTGGTAATAGATGCTGTGTGTTATGCTCTCTTTTCTCTTCCACTGTAATTACTGCTCGCATTTTGGTGGCTCTTAGTCACAAAGATTATTTGTAGCAAGTGTAGATGTAACATTACGATGCAGGTGTACTGTCTTTATTGGCTGTGATTTCATTTGTTTGAGGGATAAAATAGATACAATTAAACTCTTGCTTCAAAGAGACACAGATTGCCACCGCACAGCACCAATTTTGGTGAGTCCTTCCTAAGCTTCAGCATAAATAAATAAAAATGTAATCTATTTTCATGCAATTTATTACTCACTAATATGATCACAAGAGGAATAAAATTCCTCAGCATTTCTCACACTGGGATTTTTTGAAGTTGCCATTTACTCAATTATAAGATTGAGACCCGAGCGGGATCAATCTCTGATATTCTTTTCTCAGAAGGGTTTTGTTTTCCTTCCCTCATCTTTGGTAATAACCTCTGATTCTATTTCATAATGGGATTGAAAGGAAGTAACTGTATAAGCTGAGAGCAAATGATTGTATTATTCTTTAAATGAGCCCATTGAAATGGCAAGGAAGGGACATTATAAATCTTTTTTACTGGGATATATATTGAGTTTTTATAGGCCCAAGTTTGTGAAATGCTACACCCTATTACCATTCTCAGGATCCCACCGAGGGCTACCACAGTAATAGTAATCACAATAATTATAGACGTGGAGAGCAACTATCTTCTAATCAGTCAGCTGTCTCTAAGCAACCAGCTTTAATAAAACTAACAACTGCCACCTAATATATTCATGTAAAAGTAAAACTCACAGAATTTAGTCATTACAGAACTAATGCCTTAAACCCTCTGACCTGTAATGGATTTGTCATTTATCTCCAATGTCTGAGATCTAAATTCGCTTTTCCAATGCATAGTGTTCATCATGAGTTTCCTTTGTGCCAAATACTTGATGGTTAATTCAAATGTAATTTTTGCTAAAAATCAGACGTGGGGCTTATCAAATTCATAACAAATTATTCTTCCCAAACATCAGATTTCTACCGGGAGTTAGAATGTATATAACCATATGCCATGGAATGGTTACCATATGACATGTCAACATGTCTTCCAATTTTAAGCTATGAAGACCTAGTCTTTATGCCATGTCTCATGTACACCTCCTTCAGCAGCTTCGACTGAATTTACCCGACAGGTAGCCAAAAATTTTTAAAGGATGCCATTTTAAACAAAGTCTGTGAGAAAGTTGTTAGCATATCGCTGACCAAGTAGCTTCTGTCCTTCAAAATCAGAGAGTAATAAACGCTAGAAACTATACGCATATTCTTTAATACCAGCAGTCCTTGCAGTATGATGTTTTACATTTTTTCCTAGGTTTTTCACATGTAATTACATTTGATTCTTAATCAGTCATCTGCATCAGCGAGGACAAAACCTTTTCTCTGAATTTGCAGGTAAGAAAAATGAGACACTGAAAGGTCATACAGTTTAACCAAGGTCAGCATGGCAGAGCCAGGGCAAGTACTCATGGGCCCCGATTCCCTCCCATTCCTCTTCTGGAAATATCACATTGATTTACTGCCTCTACAGTCAAGGGTCAGGTGTCAGGGAGGGGGGAGTGGAGTCTACGTCCTCTGAATTTACCAGGCGCTATTGCTTGTTTCTTCAGGGTTCACACACAACCTCACTTGGTCCCAAAAGCTGTATGTCAGATTGGAAAATTCATGTTTTTTTCCAGTGCTATGCCTGTGAGAGTCCTTCCTTTTGGCTACGTGTAATCCACCCAGGACCATATTAGGTGGTGTCTATGAAATCTTTCTTTGTTTAGTTAATTTGGACAGGTCTGCAGGGACCTTGCTTCTTATTACATGGCTCAGTCACTGGGAAACTATGTCTCTCCGATTGTGCAGCACTGTTCATGGTCTCCTTAAGTAATAGTGACATTTGGTCGAAGAAAAGCATCCCTTTGACCACCCTCCTCTCTGTCAATATGACTGTGCATTCACAAGGGAAGCCAAACTGGGATTTATGCTCTGCTTCTACTCTCCCTTTTTACTGTCGAAAAATCCTGAAGAGTAAACTTGGTAAGGGGTCATAAATGCAGTCATACTGCACATTTGTTGAGGTAATTAAATCTATATGAACTAGCTGCAGTAGAAACGCACTGAAGGTCAACTTTATGTTAGCAAATCTACAACAAGTCCCAGGCCAAGCATGACTGGGGGCAGGGGGCGTGGATTTTCTGTAGGATTTTTGTTGTTATTTTTCAGGTTCCTCGACTCTGCTTCAATATTCTTCACTCACAAACAGTGCCTTTGGATCTCTCCTAATCTATAATGGCAGATAGGATTTTTCACAGGGATTCACTAGATCTGCTAGTTTCACTAATTCTCACTGAATTCTTAATGATACCTCAGGAGAAATACTAGAGTCTTGATAGGAGTTTTGGAACTGGATCTGAAGACATGATTTCTAGTGGCAGAACTTTTGGTAATCTGTCATGGAGATGTCACATATTTTGGGGGACAGTTGAACGTTCATCTCTTTCATAATGTCATGGAGGTAGCTTCTTAATGCCCCTATGATTAGAATCATATTAAAGCTCTATATTTTACTGTAAAACAAAAGGTTCTCAAAGCATGGGAGAGAAGCACTTATGTTTTAGCAGAGTACCGAATCAGAAAATTATATAGAAACTATCTTTCCTCTGCTGGAGTATCTTTTAAAGTTTTAGACCTACTTCTTCATCTGTTTTTCTGATACAGAATTTTTGGTTCCAAAATTTTAGCAAAATTAACCTACCCTCTACTTTCCAATTCTTCCTTTATTTCTCTTTGATAGGCTTCAGTAGTTGAGGTGAGTTTCCTTTGAAAGGAGGCAGCTATTGTAGCCAAATGCCTCTAAAACATTATATGACTACCAAAGCATATTACATGTCCACACCCTATAGGACCCCTACATCAGGTTTGCTGTCCTTGAGTGTACAAGTTGTAGTAACAGAGAAGCAGCCCGAGCTTTCCTTTCAAACACAAAGGTTCACATATCTTCATCTTACTAGTTGAGTCCCGCCTTCAATCTTATTCCATCGTGTCTTCTGCAGGGTGGCGAATCCAACAACTGACCATTTAGTCAGTAACATTTGAGGTACTTTCATGTGGTAGGTCCTTCAGGTGTGAAGTATGTACACAATATATACCTTGTTTTGAATCTCTTTTATCATTTAGTATTCACACCAAGTGAAGGCACACAAATAAAAATATATATAATAAAATAGAAAAGTGAATTACACATCCCATTGTCCTAGATCATGGAGGAGGGGAACTTGGCATGGAAGAATATCTATAATTTTACCATAAGGAAAAAGTAAATGAGAAAAGCAGACAAAAAGAATAGGATAAGGGAATATAAGGGTATGGGGAAGTGTATTAAAAGTTCAATAGTCCCCAAACCTGGAATCCATTAAAAATGTCCAGAGAGCTTTTTAAAATTTGTATTTCTGAGTTCTACTCAAAAAGAAAAAAAAAAAAATCAGGAGGTTAGGAAGATGGGGCACCCGAAACCATATTTAATAGAAATTGTACCGCTAGTCTGACCAGCTTTTGGGAACCAATGATCTAGTTCATTGAGTACATTGAGTCTTTCAAAAATTATGTATTGCCTTCCTAATACATATCAGGTATGGTTTCAGATGTTTGGACAAAGTAGACACAGACCCTGTTATTGGGTAGCTTACTTTCTGGTGGTGGGAGACAGTGCAATATGTGGGTTAACTAAATTTTCTGTACTAAAACCTTCAAGTCTTCATTATCCATATGAAGAAAGCTAAGGCACATAGAGTTTAAATAATTAATCTAAAGTTATGTAACTAGTAGGAGGGGGACCTGGAATCCTCAAATGCGATCTCACTCCAGAGCACTGATGCATGGCTGGCTGCAGAATTTGCAGAGCCTTGCATAAAATGAAAACATAGAGCCACTTGTTCAAAAAGCAGGAAAAACTTCTGTTAAAAGTATTAAAATACAAAGTGTTTTCTTCCATGATCCCTTTTGCAACTTGGGATGTTTCTTATTCACTATATAATATCATTCTGAGAAAAACAAAATTAAATTGTAAATGGTGACATGACTGTTACCATTACCCTTACATTGTATAATACTAGTTTTCAATGCAAATATAAGAGCATTTAACTTATTATACACAGAATCACTGGAATTACACAACTTGTATTTCATAGCTTATAATTCTTACCAGAATGCCAGAAATGCTGCAGAAAACTAATTCAACTGTCTTTATTTCAGTTCTTTCTTTCTTTCTTTAGATTTTATGTATTTATTTATTCGACAGACAGAGATCACAAGTAGGCAGAGAGAGAGGGGAAAGCAGGCTCCCCGCTGAGCAGAGAGCCCAATATGGGGCTCGATCCCAGGATCCTGGGATCATGACCTGAGCCGAAGGCAAAGGCTTTAACCCACTGAACCACCAACGCGCCCCCTTTATTTCACTTCTTGATAGACACATGCATTCCACCAACACTCGTTATCTTCAACTTATGGATGAGTAAGGAATGAAAGAAAATGGAATTATGAACTGCTCTTTATTTCTCTTTCCCTCTATGTCATTGTTGTACATGTAAGCGGTTTGCTAGTGAGGGCAACTAATTCATATAAAAAAGAATATGCTGGGGGGCCCTTTGTCACTCATGTGTCTTAGAGTCATTGCTTTCTTTCTGTGTGTGAAAAACATTCTGGTTCAAATGGAAAGTGTGGCCTGCCTTAGCTGTCAGCACCCACACTTACTCAGTTGCAGACCTAAGCAATATGCTTCCCTTTACTCATTTGAGTCCGGATGAACTTGCAACACATTGTGGGACAACCGGGATTCTGTGCTCATGGTGCTTTATGAATGCTATGTAGGAAAGGTGTGGAGAGGAACAGTGCACATGTATATAATATGAACACCTTCTCTACTTACACACATGCTCTATTATCTCACAGGACTTCAACAAAGCACCAATTTAAAGATGAAATTGTGTACAGTTTCAAGATGGTCACAGTAGAGCTTTGAACCAAGCATGAGAGCCCTGAGCCCTTCTGTATATATGTGTATGTATATGCACAGGGCACATACCCATGATGTCAGCCCTACCTGTCTTAACCACCATTGCCTACTGCATCCTGTATGAAGTGATTTCACCTGGACAAACCAACTTTGTTATTCTTTTCTAGGTTAATGCTTGCTTAAAAATGTCCTTTTATAGCAGAGTTCCTGGTGTTCTCAGGACTCAAAGCATTATTATTTCCTTGTTTAGACACTCACACTAAATGCATGCTTAATTTCCTAATTTGGATAGCTGCAGTGTTTCATCTCATTCTCCTCCTTCTACGTTTATCCCCTCCACATCCCCTAATGCTACCAATATTACTATGTGCAGGTACTCTTTAAAGTACTTTATATCTTCCTTGAATCCTCACAGCAATGCCATGAACTACATAACATTTGTAGTTGGCAGGATAATGGCCTTCCCAAGATGCTCATGTCCTAATCCTCAGAACTGTAAAGATGTTACATTATATGACAAGGGCAAATTAATATTGCAGATGAAATTAAAGTTGCTAACCAGTTGATCTTTTTTTTTTTTCCTTTGGATTTGTCCTTTATTAAGAGTTTTTTTTTTTAATTTAAATTAATTTTTTATTTTTTATAAACATATATTTTTATCCCCAGGGGTACAGGTCTGTGAATCACCAGGTTTACACACTTCACAGCACTCACCAAAGCACATACCCTCCCCAATGTCCATAATCCCACCCCCTTCTCCCAAACCCCCTCCCCCCAGCAACCCTCAGTTTGTTTTGTGAGATTAAGAGTCACTTATGGTTTGTCTCCCTCCCAATCCCATCTTGTTTCATTTATTCTTCTCCTACCTTTTAGTATAACCAGTTGATCTTTAAAAAAAAAAAAAAAAAAAAAAGGAGAGGACTCAAGATTATCTGGGTGGACCCAGCGTAATTACAAGAGTCCTTAAAAGTGGAATAGGGGAACAGAGAGAAGGTTGGAATGACTCAATGTGAAGAAGATTCAACTCATTATAGCTAGCTTTGAAGATGGCAAATCTTTTAGTTTGTTGTGACATCACAGGTCAGCAAGAAACACGAAAGAAAACATGCTGCTCTAGCTTTGAAGATGAACTAAGAAATATGGGAAGTCTGTAGAAGTTAGAAAAGCAAGCACACGGATTCCCCTCTGAAGTCTCCAGTAAAGAATGCAGACCTGCCAACATCTGGATTTTAGCCCAGGGAAGCCTCCCTCAGACTCTGACCTATGAAACAAATGCCTTGGCATTGCTAGCTCTTCATACAGTTCTACTGGGCAGTGCTGATAAAGAACATCACTTTCTAAATGGTACCTTAATGAGTATTTTTAAGTAAATGATTACTTTCAGCAAGTACGAGTCTCTTCTGTGAGGCATCTGTAATGTAATGATCTCAACATTTAACACATACTTCTATATCTACTAACAAACACCGACTGGAGAACAAGATCCGAACTGTATTTTTTCTGTAACCTCAGGCAAGCAGTTTCCTGGACATTTTGCATTCCCCATCTGTTGGGTGGTGGTGGTTTTTGTTGTTTTTCAAATTATGCTCCCAGAAGATATTGCATTTATCACTCAAAATATGAAAACTATATGTCTCAGCTATTGTCAAGGGGATGTGTAAGTCTCGAAGATATTTGGCAGTATGCTGTACCTTATTGCCTTCCTGATGCATGGCTGGAAAAGGTTTTTAAAGAAAGACCATGGAGGACGTAGGCAAGGCTGTTTAGTACTCACAAAGAAAACATCAACTAAAAGCTGTTAACTTTGTTGTAGACCAAGCAATTAGCTGAAGTTGATAATTATTTATGAATCTTTTTATTATAACTGCCAATATGGTAGTCAGATTCCCAGGTTAAATGACATGGGTATCTTTCCCAAGCCTGGCTTTTAGCTTGCCTGCTTGGATTTTATAGTCTTGCAGTACTCTGTGCAATGCACACTATTTTGTTATGTCCCTTGTTCCTTTATCACATGTTCTTTCGTCCCTGTTAGCCCAGCCAGGGCCTGGGAGCGATAGGCAGTTTTCACTACAAAGAAGCTACCAATACAATATTCTCTGCATAATTTATACGTGCAGCAGAGGGAAATTACCAGCATAATTCCATTGTGCCACTTCCACAGTTATACTCAACTGCATTCCCTAAAGGCACCAGCATTTTCTTTCCAAGCATTGCCTTTTCTGCCTCTGTCTTTCATTCCCTGTTTGTACAGTGGGCTGTTTGCCCCTGTCCAGGAGGTCAGTCTGAAAGCCTATTTGACCTGGTCTCTGATCTTCAGTCTTTTAGTTTGTTGTGACATCACAGGTCAGCAAGAAACACGAAAGAAAACATGCTGCTCTTACATTCCATCTTTGTTTTTTATGATGAAACACAAAATATGCAAGCTCTAAACAGCATTCGGAAGATAATTTTTTAATCCACCTCTATCCCTTTGAATTTGGACAGTTTTTAACAATAAAGCTATCTTGGCGAATTACCATCTCATGCCTGAATTTAAATGCAATCTGATTTACATAACTGATCACGTTGATTTCGCCTGTTGAAATTCTCCCTATGTAAACACTGATGATAATCCCCAGACCAGGTCATCTCTCTTTCCTCTGCCTTCCTCTTGTCCTTTGGGTTTGCTTATACTATGTCCAACATAGCCACCAGCATTCAATGATTCATATACATGGAATAGTATTATTTCTTCCTGTAGTTCAACTGAACTTTTCTCTATCAAATTTCCCTTCCCATTAATTAATGGGTCTGTTAAATAAGTCCTTGCCAGATGCTGTACATTTGCAGTTAGTATCATGACTCACTATAGGCATATTTTGATACTTGATACTTAAGACTCAATTCTTTTATGTGATAAAAGCTTCCACCTCAAACATTGGTCCAGCTCATTTCTTCCTTCCGACGACAGAGGCTTATGCACTGACCGCCACTTCTTGTTAAAGAGGGAAGGACAGGGAATGGTCTGGCTCTGAGAACATTTCTCCTCTTTCTTTCTCCTGGACAGTAATACTTCCAGTGTTGGAGACTACAAGAAATGCACTTTCTTGAACTTGCTGAAGGAGGTTGTCCCTGGCCTAAGCCTCCTTTTGGCAAACTTAGTCTCATACTAGCTCTTCGTTCTAATGTGGAAGTCTATGGCAAGGTCTTCATGGGAAGGCAACCCGTACAGTTACCCATGGCTCTACTTAGAAGGGCCTTTCACTTAATTAGATCTTGCTATTACCATTTTGAAATTCTCCATTTTTGAGCAAGAAGAGGCCCATATTTTCATTTTCACTGAGCCCTGTGAACTATGTAACTGGTCTTTTCTCTGTGTAGGTGTTAGTCTTCCTTTTCTCTGAATGTTATTTCAACTTTATTGAAGAAATTATGTTACATTATGTTTGGTGCATATATTTTATTAAGGAAACCCCTAAAAGGGGAAACCTCATCCTTTGCCTATGCCAGCCATAATGCTCCGTTACTCTGAGCTGGGCATGCTCTTTCTCGCCTTAGGTAGTCATGAGGCCACTATCACCAAGAATTAGAATTCTTCTTCACATTAGCTACTGGAACAAAATGATATAATCTTCTATAACTTCTAAGGATCCCTAAGAACTTGGATAGATAGGGGTTGTCTCCATTCTCTTTCCAAACATCATGTAACATAATTTCCTCATTTTAGTAAGAAATAGGAAATTTAATCAACACAAATAAGTGTTTAGGGATAAAGATTTTTATTATGGCAATTTTAGCATATTATTTTAATTTCTTGCTTGTTGTATGTCAAAAATCATGCTAGTGCTCTATTAACCATAATTATTTAATAAGCTGTGAGATGGCAAATGGCTTAGTTCTTCTTTTATTTGAAAATGAAGAATCAAAACACTGTAACTCAGAAATATATATTTTAGCTGTTCGTTAGATTCATTCGCTTTTTGAACTTCCTCAAATATATTTCAATGTGTCCCTTTGTTTGATATCCCAGAGGAATTGGTACCAAAAGCAGTGTGTCATAGTAAGACACAGGGTAGCTTCAAGATATGCTTTTCTCTTGTAAACCTGGAAAAGGTAATTTGGTATACTGCTGAGTTAAATCACACTGTGCCATATAAAGCAAAAACTTAAATGGTAAGATGCTTCAGAAGATTCCATGACTCGTCGATTCAAGATGAAATTAATATTTCGTGACCATCTTTTACATCAAGACAGAGGGATTCCAAGATAAACAAGATACATTCCCTGCATTCCTAGGACTTATAGTTTAATGGTAGAAGTTCACTTTTTTAACCCAGACTTTCTATGTCACCATGAGTTTCAAAGGAAGGGTATGGAAAAACACTGTCTAAAACAATTGGTGTTGCAAAGTGGAGAGGCAGATGGATACAGAACACAATGAAAGTCCCCTTTGATTGTCACAGCACCTTAAAAAGTCACAGCACCCCTAAAATAGCACCTTAAAAATCACAAAAATAAAGTGATAGCACCTTCATAAACCTATGTGAGCATTTTATTTCTCATTCTCAATTTATAAATGATGGTACCCAGCTCAGACCTAAGGAAGATAAGTGGTTTTCCCAAGGTCCCCCCGTAAAACGGACTCTATTGTTTTTCCATACCCAGAATTCAGTTCTCCTCCATTTAGTAATGACACCCTAACTTTGCTTTGAAGAATTCATCCTCCCACGCTGACTATAATCTTGTGGTCACTGCTCTCCTCAGCTAAGCACAGGTAGACATCCCTAGCTAAGACAAGGCAGCCTCTTCCTATAATTGATAATGGTTGGAAATAACTCTTCTCTCTAGTTTTCCTAAGGCAACTCTGTTATTCTTGATATTTAAGTGTTCGGGCTAAGAGTGACATAAACTATTTACAGTTCCTCCAAATAAAAAGTAGCTCTTTTCCACTCTTTGAGTCTGGCTGCCTTGTGATTCGTTTTGACCCACAGAATGTGGCTGAAATGATGTTGTATAAGGTATAAACCTAGTCACCACAGAACTCAGTAGCTTCCAGTGTCACTGTTTTGGAATGCTATTGCCATATGAAGAAACGCAAGGTTTTGTCCTTGAGGATAAAAAAGTACATGTACAGAGAAGCCCAGCTGATAGCCACCACCAACTCCAGACATGTGACTGAGGCCATGTTTTACTTAATCTACTCAACAGTTAACTACAGTCATATAGGAGACCTCAGACAAGTCGAGGAAAAGCGAAAAATACTAATGAACAGCTAACACATCCATTTCCAAGTTGGGTTATTTCCAATTCTCACTTTCAACTAAATGAAAGAAGAAACTAATCAAGTTGTCATCTGATAGATCATTAAATATGGGTGGCCGATAGATCATTAGTATGATTTTTGGCATTTAATGAGAAAGGAATTTAAATAATTTGAGTGCAGCCCAAATTATGGACTGCTAGAATCGTGGACAAATAAAATGTTGTAAGTCACTGTGTTTTGGTACTGTTTCTCCATTTCCAAAATGTTCTCCAATTATTCTTTTCCCTCTATAATATGTTATACTTCTTCAATAAATTTCTTTTTTGGCTAGGAAGCCAGAGTCAGATTTTCTTGCTTACAATAAAATAACCCTTAAGGCACACTTGGATTAAAAGGAATAACCTCCTAGTTTTCCCAGCTGACAACCCAGGATTCTTTTTCACATATTTTCTGTTGAGTTCCAAAAAATTCACAAGTTTTGCAGAAATCAAGTACATATAACCTAAAGTGTTTGGGGGATAAAGTGAGAAGTCTGTCAGAATCAAAAGAAGAACAAATTAACATAACTTAGAGATATACTATGATAGTCCTATGTCAACGTGATCACTCTAGGACTCTTTAATTTTCCCTGGAGCTGGCACTCTAAGATTTTTTGAGGAATCCCATATGGAACAAATGTAGATGAAAATTTGATACCTAAGAGGGTTAATAAATTAGAAATACTATGCTGCTAACATATCTACAAAACAACTCTTACATGACTGTGCATCTTTTTTCCTACAACTGCAGGAAAATTTGGGTTATGCTATAAATGATCTTGCTACCTAGAAGTGAGAAGCCACTAGGCTATACAATCCTAAAGGGAGAGTAGAGTTTAATCAGCAGTGACTCTCTCTATACGACAAGTTCCATGTCAGCACAGAACATATCTCTTTCATGGATCACTTTCTGTCACATACCTTGCACAAGAGTGAGCACATAAAATGTATGTGTTGAATAAATGAGCTGACAAATTAATCATATACCTCATCTCAAATAACAGGCATACTGCTTGGTATAGTTGGAAAAATTCAATTTTTTACCGTAAATAAATGAAAGAAGAAATGAACGAGAATGAAGAAACAAAATTGTATGTCACTGGGGCAAGGGGAATTGGGGACGATGTAGAATGTAGAATAAGAAATTGTTCTCTCCTCTGGAAGAACTGAGGAGCCTCTGTGAACCATGGCAAGAAGGATATTTGACTTGGCATGCATAGTTTGCTAACAAGTTGGCCCTTACATTTGTGCAAAATAGCCTTTCCAGACATGATTAAGCAAACTATAGAACAAAATCCATGGGAAAAAATCTCCAAAGACAGAAAATCCAGGTTTCTGGTTAAGCAGAGAAAACAGCTGTACTCATTTTTCTCTACCAAAAAGCCACCACTAAATTTGTATTAACAGTTTTCTCACTGTCTTGCTGTAGCTTTTAATGGACTACGTAATAAGGAAAACACCTTAGGTGTTTGCACAGGAAGTGCAAGTGAAGAGAGGGGTTAGACTAGATTATTTAAATGGTTAAAGCTCCAGTATTTGAAGCTAAAATTGCTTATCTAAAGGGATATGGGGACTTAGAGCAACCAAGAGAATTTGGTGAGCTGTGCTCCTAAGATAATAAGCAATGTCTTTTTTTACAATTTTGCAAATTTCCAGCTCCTCCCTCTTTAAAGTGCTTTGCCAAATGCAAGACATAGTTAAAGTCCATAATGCAAATACTAATTGTGCATATTTATATCTCACATTCTTCATATGCATTTAGTCCCTCAATTTTTATGAATTACATTTTTTTTCCCCTAGTGAAATGCTGCAAAGCATAGGTGTCTTTTTGACTAAAAGCATAGGCTTTCATTTAAGGTGCTCATGGGCTAACTTTTCATTTTATACTGTTTTTCTAAGACTTTACCCTGAGACATTTCCCCAAGATATTATGTATTCCCCTAAGACATTATTTTTTGTTCATACATGCCCTTCACATCTAGCCCTTATGGTGAAATATATACATTCAAGTCCTGAGAAACCATGTACAAAATACAATTTAACACATAACTGATGTGCCCCAAACGGGATCTCTCTGGATCTGACACCATTGATAGCTGTATTTCATTTTAGTTTTTCAATCAATTACTCCTTCTTTGCAGCAGCTTGTCACACCTAGTCTCTCTTCTTCTAGGAACGAATTCAAAATGTCGTGGAGTCAAGGTAATAAAGAACATTTTAAGTTTTTTACTTAAATCTAGGAGACAGCTTTGGGTACAGTAAAATCTGTCAAAATACTATTTAAAATTATCCCCCCTATATCCTCAAATCTGTTGTAAAATTGGAAGCCGATATTTCGTAATCGTCTCAAAGATCCTCCAAATTTCAAATTCATCATGAGTGAGACCATCAAATTCCTACCAAGGAAAAAGAATAAAAATTGGAGTGAGTATAGCTGAAATATTTAGATAATCTAAACACAATATTTTTTAAATCTAGGCCTAGACATTTGTGGGTTTTTTTAGTTCTTAAACATTTCAAATATTCAAAAAAGTTATAGAGGGTTAAAAAAAATCTTTGAAAAGAACCACGAGTTTCATCAAACCTTAACATTTCTCAAAATTGCTTCAGATTTTTAAGAAGGTTATAAATATAACCCTCTCTGATCTCATGCTCCCTTCTCCCTCCCAATGAACACCATTCTCCTAAAATTTTATGTGAACAGTTACCTTTCTTTTGTTATACTCCTATTATTCAAAAGATAGTGCAAAAAATATTTCCTGAGTGCTTACGGAATGATGTTTTAGGTCCTAAGCAGTACATAAAACATATAGTTACCAATAAAAGTATATTTTAATATTTTTATTAGTATATTAGACATATAAATTTGTACCCTCCTGTTTTCATTAGCATATGCTTTTGAGATAAATGCATGTCGATACATACTCCTCTAGTTCATTTCTCTTGATCGCTGGTATTTGAATATAGGACTATTTATATATTCTCCTGTTGATAAACAGTTATCTCCAAAGTTTTGCTATTAATAGTGCTATAATAAAGACTTTTTTTACTTTACCTTTCTCCTTACACACATGTGCTTAAGAGGTTATATATCTTGAACCAGAATCTGTGGATAAAGAATATATATGCCTTAATATCTACTAGACACTGTCAATGTGCTCTCTTTAATAAATGTAAGAATTTATAATGTAAGCATGTAAGCATTCCTCAACAAAATTGAGTAGACTTTGAACTTTTTGACTGATTATAAAATGGTATCTAATTACTGTTTTAACTTGTGTTTTGCTCCTTACTAGCAAGAATGAACATAGGTGGGGCGCCTGGGTGGCTCAGTGGGTTAAGCCACTGCCTTCGGCTCAGGTCATGATCTCGGGGTCCTGGGATCGAGTCCCGCATCAGGCTCTCTGCTCAGCAGGGAGCCTGCTTCGTCCTCTCTGCCTGCCTCTCTGTCTGCTTGTGATCTCTCTCTGTCAAATAAATAAATAAAATCTTTAAAAAAAAAAAAAGAATGAACATAGGTTACACATAAAATATATTAAATTCTAAAAATATTTTATTTATTTATGTATTTGAGAGAGAGATTGAGAGAACAAGTAGGGGGAAGGCAGAGGGAGAAACAGACTCTGGGCAGAACAGGGATCCCGACATTGCACTCAATCCCAGGACCTTGGGATTATGACCTGAGCCGAAGGCAGACACTTAACTGACTGAGCCACCCAGGTGCCCCATAAAATATATTACTGCCTATTTAGTTTTCTTTGTCTGAAATGCCTTTGTGGCTACTTTGCCATTATCTTTAGATGTGTTGATTTTGGTTTTGTTTTTTTCTTCTTGATTTTAGGAATTCCTTATATAGTTTAAGTATAATTCCTTTATGTGCAGCATATGTGGAAAATATCTTCTCCTTATTTGATATTTGTATATTAATTTGATATTTATTAATTTTACTTACGGTGTCTGTTGAGTAGAAAATTTAATATTAATTTAGTCAAATCTATCGAATTTTTCTTTTTGCTTTCTGAAGTTTGTTAAATACATATTTTCATACCTAGGGCTTACTAAAACAGTATCTTAAATTGTCTCCTAAAGATTTTGACATTTAGAATTTGACATGTGGGCTTTTAATATATCTGAAATTTGATTTTGTGGAGGATGCTGACTCAGCATGATCTATTAAGTATTCCCTTTTTTCTTACCAATACTTAAGTATCCTTCTTACATTTCAAGTTTCCAGATATATAGGTATGTCATTTTCCATTTTCTGATCTCTCCAGTCTGTTTGTTTAATCTATATTTGTCTCTGCATCAATAGCATGTAGCCTTAATTAGATTCACTTTTTGATACCTCTTAATGTCTAGTAGGGTACATCTCATGGCTTTATTCACCAATGTTCTTTTTGGCAGCTTTCCCTTCCTTCTCGCATAGGAAATTTGGAATTGATTTGTACAAGTTACAAAATAACTGGTTGCAATAGGAGACTTTTTGAATTTATAAATTCACTTTGGAAATTTGATATACTGACAATATTGAGACTTCTTATTCATAAACATTATTTACCTCGTTTTTTGTTTAGCTCCTCCTTAATGTCTTGGAAAAGAGCTTTGTAATTTTCTTCATAAGGAGTTTGCATATGTATTACTAGAATTATTCTAGTAAATTTCCCAGTAAAAAAAAAAAAAATCCTATTTTGGGGGAAGAGTTTGCTTGCTTTTTTTGTTGTTGTTTTGTTTTGTTTTGTTTTTGCTATCATTGCTTTTGTTGCATTCACATACATGTATTAACTATCATTATCGTGGATCACTCATAGACAATCATGTCATCTGCATATAGAATTTTTTTCCTTTTTCCTTTTAATTCTTACAACTCTACTCCTTTTGCTTACCTAATTTTCCTGCCCAAGACTTCCAGAACATATAGAATGAAAGTAGTATCAGAAAGCATCCTTGTCTTTTTCTTGAATTTAATGAGAAAGCTTCTAATGTTCCTCCATGAATTTTATGTGTGCCTAATATTCTTTAAAATAGATACATAGATAATATTTATGAGTTTATAAAAGAGTCCTTCTTTCTTAATTCTCTAAGTCTTATTCTATTTTTGAAACTTTTTTTTTTAAAGATTTTATTTATTTATTTCACAGACAGAGATCACAAGTGGGCAGAGAGGCAGGCAGAGAGAGAGGAAGGGAAGCAGGCTCCCTGCTGAGCAGAGAGCCCGATGTGGGACTCCATCCCAGGACTCTGGGATCATGACCTGAGCCGAAGGCAGAGGCTTAACCCACTGAGCCACCCAGGCACCCGAAACTTCTGTTTTATCCATGCGTGTATCTATCTGTTACACCTCCGTTCTGTCATTAAATGTTGCATTAAGTGAACCATGAAAAGAACTCAATCCTGAATTTATCTATGAAAACCCCAATGCCAGGTATTATAATTACTGCTGGTATATCATAAAAAGAGGCGTAATCCTAGTTATTCATTGCCCACCACAATGGTAAGAATATGGCTAACTGACTTAAAGAAAGTGCCTGATAATCTGAAGACTTAAGTAAGTATGGTCCTTATCATTATTAGAACAGTTTTGTTATCTTCAGTATTATCCATACAGTTCTGTGATATATTTGCTTCCAGGAATGTCTCTTGCCTTATGTAGGAGCGTCTGTGAGGAATAGGCAAAGACTTTTTTTCTAGCTTAGAATTCGTGTCCAAATAAGAAAGCATTGAAACAGTAATGACTGAAAACTTAATTCACCAGGAAAACAATGATGCATCTGTGTTACTCAAAGGACTTAGAATTAGCAAGTTAGCATCAACCAATACCTATCCTTTATTATCTCAGTAATTCAAAGAATGTAACTATGGACATTATGAAAAACCTGGTAAAAACTGTCATTATAGAACTATTTCTTGTCTTCTTATAAACAATAGTAACAGCGCAGCAGTCTTTTTTCTTAGTCAAGCTAAGATGTTAACTTACATCTTATTAATAAAGGGGTAACTTTATTTCTTGAGTGAATAAAGGGATTCAATATTTCAGGTTAATGTCATTCTGCGATATTTCTTTTAGGAGACTCTGCACACTGCAGAAGAAGCTCATTTGAGTAAACCGGGTATGTGAATGCCCTACAGAGCCATCATGAAAAAAGAGGTAATTTCCCTTTGCCCTTTTCCACTATTCTTTTTATTATAGCTTTATGGAATGTTATAATATTCCTAAAGACAGAGAGAGATACTCTGAATAGCTTGAATTACTGAGCACATAAAGATTTAAAGGTTAGCCTTGAGGGACATTATTACACTTCAGGTCAATAATACCTACTAACCTTTCCCTTATCTACTGAGAATAAATAAAAGTTCTATAATACTGAATTTTGTTCAAACTAAAAGTTTCTAGAAAGTCTGTTTTGAGGTTAGGAGCCTGGGAAAGAGTTCCTGGGGGAATTTCATATAAGGAGACCAAGAACATATGGAAAGCTAGCTGTTTCCCATTCCATGTCTCTGGCTTTCATGCAGAAAAAAGGTCCTGATGGGGCTCTTCGCTCCAGGTGAAACTTTTCAAAATACATCAGCTGCCAGACTGATTCCTGTTGCCTTTTGAAGGGATCCATTTTAGAACTTGCTATTGATAAAAGAGCTCATTTTATGAGCTTTTTTGAAAAATAGGTTTAATAAAAAGGAATGTTATTATAGTGCTGATGAGCTACTTTTGCCTATATCCCAGAAGTTAGCAAACAAGCCATATCCTAACAACAGCATGACTTACCATATTAATCCTGAGGTCATGTCAGACCCAACAGGAGTGAGGAAAGACACACCAGAGGGAGGATCCTGATGCTGTCCAAAGGTGGCAGCCCTGAGCGGGAGAAGAGTTAGAAACTCTGTCCCCACTCCCTTTGACCACCAGCTGCAGACTATTCTAGTCCTCCATTTCCTCCTTGGTAGAGTACCTTTGCTGGATATCAAGCAGTGTGGAGACACTCGTCGTGCTGAATCTTGATTATGTGTCTGCACGAATGCAGTACTTGTTCAGGCTTTAGAATTCTCACATGTACCCCTGCTGTTAATAAAGTAGTTCCATATGTGGCTGGAATTGCATGGTACATAGGGGCCCATGGGACAAATCTGGCCCACAGTCTGTTTTTGTCCTGCCTGTAAGCTGGGAGTGGTTTTCACATCTTTAAAGATTTGCAAATATATATGCAAATATATACATATAAATATATATATATATAAAGTATTGCAAATATATATTATATTTAAGTATGTTTTATATTATATAAATATATTTAATATTTAAATATTATATCTAAATATTTAATATTAAATTTAAATTTAATATTAAAATTTAATATTTAATATTAAAATTTCATATTTAAATATATTTATATAATATAAAACATACTTAAATATTAAATATATTTATATAATATAAATATATATATGATATTAAATGAGAAAAAGTGTGTGACAGTTATCATATGTAGCCCACAAAGTGCTAAAATATTTACTATCTGGCCATCTACAAGAAAAGTTTGATGACTCCTGCTAGGTAAGAACAGCTCAGTTACTCTAATTTATCAACCTATCTCTTATCATTATTTGGCCAACTTGGAATAGTTAAGTTAAAAAAAAAAAAAGATAAATGGATATATCTTTGTACTCTGTGGTTTATCTGTTTTGCTCCCCTTTTCATGTCCCTTGGTTAGCATGTAATAGACTATATATGTTTATTTTCTTTGCACTTTTTGCTTTTTAGTCTCCATTAAGAAATGTTTTTGGCCTGAGGTAATAGAATTATTTTCCTAAATGGTTTTCTGAAAATTTTATATTTTGTTTTTCATGTCTAAGTCTTGAATCCACCTGGAAATGATACTCAGTTTTGGAATGAAGAAGGGCTTCGGATTCATTTTGGTCTTTTCTCTCTATGGTAACCAATTACCCTGAACCTTTTATTGCTCTGCAAAGCCATCACTCTCATAAATCAATTTCTTATGTTCACATAGATTAGTTTCTGGACTTTCTGTTCAATTAGTCTGTGTATCCAATGCCAATACCAGAGTCTTTTAAGTAGTATTGCTCTATGGGAATATAAACAGGTATGGATATGTTAGAACATAATTTGATATTATCTAGTATATTTGAAAATGTGCCTATCATAAAACACAGCAATTCCATTCAAGAAATGTATCCTAGGAAAATTCGTGTGTGTGTGTGTGTGTGCACATGTATATATAAATAAATATACGGATATAAATGAAGCTTAAATAGAAATATTATTTGTTAAGAGAAGAAATTGTAAACAACCTAAACCCTTATAACAGAAAAACAAATAATTTCTAAATAGTTGCATGCATCTTATATAAAGTATATTGAGCAAACTTTAGAAGAAAACATGGAGTATGCTTCTATTTATGTGACACATAGAAACACGCAAAACTAAATGATGCATTTTATGAAGATACATTGATAAGAGTCTTAAACAAAAATGAAGCCAAAAAAAATAAGACAAAAATGAAACCAAATGAACACATTCAGGATTATGGTTACCTCCGCAGATGAGACAGTGCTACAGGTTCAGAGAGAAAACACAGGAGATTCCAAAGGATTAGTAACATTCTATCGATTAGAAAATTTACATATATTTAAGAAGGACTCTAAGTAAATAAATAACCAAATAAATAGACAATAAATTATTTATAGGTGGACAGATATGAAAGGCCACCAACTCCAAACCCAATGTATTCACTTTTACATTAGATTGATTTTACTGGTATGTTAAAGTTTCATAAAGATTATTAAACTACCAAATATTTCTTTTTCAGAAAACCACTATAACATTATACTAAGTATCATCTCTTGTGTTGGTATCATATACCATGCACAATGGAAAAGGTTTCATAAACATCAACATTGATCTTAATATCAGATATGCAAAGCAAGTATTATTATTATTATTTTTAAAGATTTCTTTAACTTAGGGAAAGAGAGAGAGAGAGAAAGAAAGGGCATGCTTGAGTGGGGAAAGGGGACTGAGCGGAGAGAGAAAAAGAGAGAGAGACAGAAAATCTCAAGGAAATTCCCCGCTGAGCATGGAGCCCAGTATAAGGGCTCAATCACATGACCAATCACATGAGCCCAGTATAAGGGCTCAATCACATGACCCCGAGATAATGACCTGAGCTGAAACCAAGAGGCAGATGCTCAACCAACTGAGCCATGCAGGTGCTCTAAGACAGGGATTATTATATATATTTATATACATTATATATTCAGAAAAATTAAGAATTTGCTCCAGGTATCACAGCTAACAAATGACGTAATTGTCTTCTAAACCTAAATTTATCTGGTCCTCGATAATGTGCTCCACACATTTCAAATATCTAATTCTGATGCATTATATGACTCCAAGTGCAAGATGTACATAATATATAATATTTAATTTGAAATATCAACAACACTAGCCCATGGGCCAGGGGAATTTGAGAAAAAAAAATGGATTGAGATTAGAGTCCAGTCCTTGGCAATGTTTATTTTGATCTGGACTTGGTTTGTTCCTTATAAAAGAATCCTTAATTATCTCTACTAGCTCAAGTAGAAATAAACGCAATCTGAAATAATTACTGTTCGGTTGTAGACGATAACCTTGATTTGTAGTCATGTCAGCCTCTCTATGAATTCCTTCTAATTAACAACTTAAATCTTAACTTAAATGGAGCTGAAAAGTTCATCATTTCCATATTCCTGGTCTCCTTTGGCCACTCATGTTGATCGAAACCATGGTATAAACTTATCTTGAAATATAAAATCCATGAGGTTCTATATGGCTTCTTCTCAAGCTTTTCCTGGAGAAGTCTTGATGGTTGAGTTGTGGGCTCTAAATCCCATTCTCATAGAACATAATCCATGAGCAAAAGAAGGGAAAAGTGGGATGCCTGGGTGGCTCAGTTAAGTGTCCAACTCTTGGTTTCAGCTCAGGTCGTGATCTCAGGGTCCTGGGACCAATCTCCAGGATAGGCTCTGCACTCAGCAAGGCATCTGCTTAAGAGTCTCTCCCTCTGCCCCTCTCCTGACTCATGTTCTCTCTCTTTCAAATAAATAAATAAGTCTTTTAGTAAAAAAACAAAACAACAGCAACAACAAAAAAAGCAAGAAAGAAAGAGAATGGACCTATTTTCTTTTGATGCTCCTATGTATCAAGTAATCTACCCAGTCTTTCTCACTAGATACCTAACTTATCCCTCCCAACTCTGTAGGCCAACTAGAATCACCTTATTCTTACACTTGCAGGAAAAGACTCAGGGCAAACTATGGCCTGGTCATGTTGCAAGTGGTAGAGGCTGGTATCAACAGACCTTGCTTTATATCTTATGTTGTGTCATAACTAATTTTTTAGAGCATGCTCTACATCCAGTGTGAGTCCAACTCAGGACTTGAACTCATGACCCTGAGATTAAGACCTGAGCTGAGATCAAGTGTCAGACACTTAACCGACTGAGCTACCAAGGTGCCCGTGCCATAACTATTTTTAAACTATATAAACCTGTACGGCCAATCCCATAGTCACTAGCCCCTGGTGGCTCTCCAGCCCTGGAAAGGAAGCTAGACAAAACCCGAGGTGTGCTGGAAGTACTGAATGCACCCTGGAGTTCAGAGACCTCAAAAAAAAAAAAAAAAAAGTAAAATATCTCATTAATAATATTTTATATTCTTTACATGTTTAAATGATAGTTTTAAGCTATAGTAGATTAAGTAAATATATTAGGAAACTTGATTTCACTGATTTCCCTTTACTTTTTAAAATCCGATTACTAGAAAATTTTAAATTGCTTATGTAGTTTGTATTGTATTTCTTTTGGAGAGGAGATATAGAACTCTGCACAGGGAGCTGGAGAAATTTAGTTTGGGGAAACAGTTATGGTCCTTACTGGCTGAAATACTTTGAGCAAAATCTTAGTTTAATTGGGTAGTATATTTTCATCTAACAGATGTGGATAATAATTTATGCCCTGCAGGGCTGATGTTGGGACCAGAAGCAAAATGCATGAGGCTTTCTCCAAGTATCTGAAATATAGTGGGCACTTGGGAAAGGGTAACAGGATTATATTAGTGAATTTTATAGAATCTCAAAATCTCTAATATTTTAATAGCCTATATAAAACTTTAAATGTTATATTTGAAGCTTATTGGACTTCAAAAATGTATATTTTTTCACTTATCATATACTTTCCATGGAAAAAAAATGACTGATAGTACTTTCAGCATTATGAGACTCAAGAGGAAAGGGAAAGATGAGGATATTAGTATTCCAAATGAGCAAATAATTTTGCAATGTGAGTCCTCAAAACTGAAAGATTACAATAAAGAAAACTTGGACATTGCTTTGAGGTTGTATGAATTGTTGACAATGAACTTGTCATCACATTTATCATAGATAATCTGTCCACAGATAGTCACTATTTAACATTTTCCCACATCCATTTTATTTACTTAATTACATGCAAAAATCACCCAAGTGGTAGGTCTTACCAGTTGCTAACAAAAAGTATACCCCTATGTTACACACCAATTCAAAGCCCACTTAGGCAGAACTTCACAAAAATCTTGCTTGTAAGAGCCAGTTGGAGCTATCACTATTCTTGTGGTGGAGGTCTTTGAAGTTCAAGATTCATTGTATATTTTTTAATTCCTTCTTTTCTTTTTTAAGAGAAAGAGAGTGTGTGTGCATGTGAGGTGGGGAGGGTCAGAGGGAACAGGAGAGAGAGAATCTTAAGCGGGCTCCATATTCAATGCTAAGCCAGAAGCAGGGCTTGATCTCCACAACCCTGAGATCATGACCCGAGCTGAAATCAAGAGTCTGATGCTTAACCGACGGAGCCACCCAGACACCCCTAGATTCCTTTCTTTCTTTCTTTCTTTTTTTTTTTTTAAAGATTTTATTTATTTATTTGACAGAGAAAGATCACAAGTAAGCAGAGAGGCAGGCAGAGAGAGGAGGAAGCAGGTTCCCCGCGGAGCAGAGAGCCTGATGCGGAGCTCGATCCCAGAACCCTGGGATCATGACCTGATCCGAAGGCAGAGAATTAACCCACTGAGCCACCCAGGCGCCCCCCCCCCCCAGATTCCTTTCTTATGAGGATGACTATATGTAGATTTTGGCATACACCATTACTGTAAGGAAATTAGAAAATTTATACCATGGCTTCTGATATTAATCCACAATTATTCTCCTCAAGAGCTCCATAATAAGGTTAAATCAGTGTAGCTGAGAAAATACTTCCGTTCTTTCCTAGACTTTCTTTTGCAACCCCGCGTTATTCTCTTTCTGTGGAAAATTCTTACTTAGGATTCTATTAACTGCAGGCAATCTGTACATTCAAACAGCAATTATGAAGGACAAGTCCTCATCAGTTGTGGCTGTTACAAAAGCCTTTTCTTCCCACCAATAAACCCCACCTAGTGCTATTTACCTGATTTTCCTATTATGCAAACTCACAGTGTGGTTCTCCAAGATGCTTTCTCTAATTGAGGCACTCTTCATCTGCCTTCTTTCAGAGGAGAAGCAAGTATGTGGTGCTGCTGTGATGATCAGAGAGATATTTTAAGCAATTTTTGGCATGGAAAGTTATTTCTGGATTCAAATCTGAGCTGAAAGGGATCTGCCATTGAAGAAAGGAGGCCCCGATGACATGTTCCTGCGCTACATCATAAAGGATCTCCTCTAAAGCTGCTGGGAGACATTAATATCTAATTACTCTCTGCCCAACCCTGTGAACGTTACCTTTGTGAACAGCTCTTTCCCTAGAGATAATAATGATGCTTTGTATCCAAAATCTTCTCTGCTTCTCTTATTACATCTGGACTTATTTTGAGAGGATCGTCCTTTGTACCTTGAACAATGCTCTGTTAGTAGACAAAAGTGCCAAATACAGGAATGAAAGTTGGAGGAACCAGCACCAAATCTGACATTTGGCCTGGGAACCCCCAGATTTGTTTTTTCTAAAAATGGGTAGGTAATATATACATATATTGCCCGAAGGCAAGTTCAACCTCTAAGAAACTCTCGTGACAGCGCACACCTCAGCTGTTTTGGCTGCATGCTCTCTCCGCCCTCAATAGAAAGCAGGGATGTTTCTCTGTGATTTGGCATGAATTCACAAGACTAACACCACTGCGTGCCTGATTCCTGCCTGTGGATACAAGGTTCCGTTGCAGAGCGCCAAGGGCTTAACAATAGTTAATCTCTTAAAAGAAGCAGGTGGCCCTGGCCACCACTACTTCTATTACTGTCTAGGTTCCCCTCGAGTCTCTGCTAATTGCTCACCTGTCAGATTTGGCAGAAGCCCAGAATTTGACTGACTTTGTTTTTATTCCTTTATAATCCTTTTTAGTGTCCATCTTTTTACATGTTTTTTTTTTTTTTTTAATTGCTGGTGTCCAAAAAATGCTTGAATGTAGCTTCAAATTTGAAAAACATATGTCTCATGGTTTTTGTTTTTTTTTTTTAACTAGAAGTACTCCCAATTTGGCGCCCGTATCCTCTGTCTTTCATGTACACCTGGAAAGCTAGCCCAAGAAGCAGGCCAGCATCAACCCTGAATCTACCTTCTGATATCCACCTTCTGATGTATTTTTATCTACATGTGAAGCCAATAAAACAGAATGATCGTGCCATATAAAATGCATTTTTTTACTTGAGTTGGTAAAGATATTATGATAAAAACAGGTATTCAATTTCCCATTTTAAGGAATTGTCTATTCGTGTGATTATTTTAAAAAATGCATATTCCAAAAATAGATGATATGAGCTTGTTTCATCCAACATTCCCTGACTATTGTAAAGAGTGGCAAAATTGGCATTTAGTCTTTCTGTTTCGGCTCTTGATAATACAGCCTACCTAAATACCTATAATCATAATCTATAGCTTTCTTCCAGAGCTTATTATAAACAGGCAGCACAACATGGACTGTAATTTTCTATAAGAAAAATGCACTGTAGGAGACACACCTCATTTTCATCTAACTTCAAAAACATCAGGAAATTTCCCAAGACCCTGCAGAAATTGATTCACTACTTTGTGGGTAACTACAAATTGAATGGATCATTTCATATGCATGCATTTATTCCTCTGATATCTCAAAAGGCTTTGGAATGGCAGAACCAAGTAAAAGGAGAGAGATTTGACTGGAGAGTGTGAATTCTACTACTGACCATCCTTGATGGTCCTTGGGCTTGCTGAACAATAGAAATTGACAAGAGGCCAGATAAGCATTCCAGGCAAGGCTTTTACTTCTGTTGGAGCACAACGGAGATGGCTCAAAAGAGAGTCCTTCAGGCTGGCTCCCTGACACAGAAAGAGGGCAGGGAGATCTTTTAAGAGGCCAAGTCTGGAAAAGGAGGGCGTTAAACGCATGTAGTCTTTAAATGCCAGCATGTAGGGGTGGGGATTTATTGACACTTGTACACTTAAAGTTCATATTTCTTTCATGTATCCCACGTCTAATTAGCATGTTAAATCTCTATCCTTTGGCATAATTTGTAGTAGTATAGTAAAAAAGAAAGTTGGTAAAAGCCATTGCTGTGGCTCATCTTGGCTCAGACTTCAACAGTCTTTGAGTCCTTCCTTTCTCAAGGGACTTAGAGTTTCAGCTTTCAGGAAACACTGGATTTTGCAGTTCTGGTCCTTGTCTCTGCTCTAACTCAGATCCATGTTAGTTTATTCCTCTGATATCTCAAAAGGCTTTGGAATGGGTGGCTCAGTCAGTTAAGCATCTGCCTTTGACTCAGGTCATGTTGCCAGGGTCCTTGGATAGAGCCCCGGGTAGGGCTTCCTGCTCCAAAGAGGAGTCTGCTTCTCTCTCTCCCTGCGTCCCTCCCCCTGCTTCTCTCTCTCTCTCTCTCTCTAAGAAATAAATAATATCTTTTTTTTAAAAAAAAGAAAGTAATGTCTTGAGAGGGTAATAGTAAATGATTATGTATGTACTTTCTTACTTAATGTCATCGTTTCTTTCTTTGGTAATGATGTTTTTAAAGATGTTACAATGAAAAATGTATCAAGAATTCAATTTGGTAATAATCACTCTGAGACATTTTCTAGCTGGTGGTCAACATGGAGCACCTTGATTCCTATTTTTTTTTTTTGACTCAAAATTAGACACTGTTTCTCATTCTTGTGCAGAATTTTAAAAAACTTCCTAGCATCAAGTATGTATCCAATAAATGTTTCCATACATTCTAAGTGCTACCCAAAGTAATTGCCATTGGAAAGCTTATTAAATTATGTATAGCATAGATAAAATAAAGATTTTTGTGCTAAAACCTGAATAAATAACAATAGATATTTCTTTAACTTTAAACTCCATGTGTGGGTAAGTAAAAGAAATACATCAACAAGCTAATTTTGTCTTTATTATAATGCTGTAGATAAATTTGCACTATCACTTCTTCCCTCCCTAGTCTCATTTTTCTTTCTCTCTATACTTCTTTATTTTACAGTCCTTAGGAGTGCATCATAGATTTTGTTTATCCTTCTCTGTTTTTGCAATTTTACTGTATGTATAAATATACAATAAAAACTGTACATGACATAACTGTGAGTATGGACATATATATAAATAATATAAACAAGGGAAACGTTCTGCAACTTATTCCTTGCACTCATGTAATGTTTTTAAAAACTTATCCACATCCACGAATGTAGAACCTATCAATTCATTTCTCTGGTATATAGTATTTCCTCAATTATGCACTCTCTTTCTGATGGAACATACAGATTGCTTTCTATTTTCTTCTATTGCAAAACAATACTTGAGTGAACATACTTTCATGTGATGTCTTGAATACATTGTACCAGAGATTTCTGGATTATATACATAGTAAATAATTGTAGGTAATGTGGTATATACATTTCCTATATATTGACAAAAATAATTGACCAAACTTACACTATCAGCTGTATCCTTCATCATTACAAAGTCTTTTAAAATTTTTATCAATATAATGGTTCTAAAATAATATCTCATTATTATCAGTGACTGTGTTTTTAACAGTGGTATTATTAATCAGTTGATTTTTTCTTTTCCTTTTTCTTTCATATATTTCCCAAATTGTCCTTAATAAGCCTATATGTAACTTATTTTTATATATCTGTATTTTTTCTTTCAATTCAATAAGCATGTATTTTAACACTGTGTTAATTGCTATAGACACATAAAATAATCTTTTTAAAAAAGAAATAGCTCTTGCCTTCAAAGAGTTTATTTACAGCCTAATCAGGCAAACAGATATATTAAAAAGGACATTATTGGGGCACCTGGGTGGCTCAGTGGGTTAAAGCCTCTGCCTTCAGCTCAGATCATGATCCCAGAGTCCTGGGATCCAGCCCCACATCAGGCTCTCTGCTGAGCAGGGAGCCTGCTTCCCCCTCTCTCTCTGCCTGACTCTCCCTACTTGTAACCTCTGTCAAATAAATAATTAAAATCTTTAAAAAAAATTAAAAATAACATTGGTTTGGTAATCACAAAATAAAAATATATGGGAATATAGAAGTCGCAGAGGATCAGGACTTTCTAATACTAAGAAAGGCAATTCCAGAAAAGTGCTTCTGGAGATATAATAGAAGAGTTCCTATTAACTTTTCTTTCAAGATACTGCAGGCTTCTACTTAGGTTAGCAGAAATGGTTAAAATAGTAATATGCAAACAGAAAAATGTGGAAAATGAATGAATAATAACTATTCATTACAAGAAACAGGGTTAGAATAAACTGGTATGGATAGGTTGGCTCAGAATGCCTCCTCCTTTAAGGCCTCACAAACCCATTATATCCAAATTTGTGGGCAAGGTTCTGGGACCCTGATGCAGAAGCAGGACAGAGTGGGAAGAGGAAGCTGATCATGACAGCCTATCTCAAGTTCCCCATGCTTGTGATCTGGAAATCACAATAACCATGATTGCGTGCCCTCCTGCAATGATAGATGATAATCCCATGATGCTATGGATGAACCAATGCTTTCTGGTTCACCAAGCACTTTCAAATTATTATTTATCATTCTGTATGCTCGGTGAATGAGGGAAACGAGTCTTAGAAAAACTCGAGTGGTCCAAAAATTATGGAAGTAATTTATAATTTAATTGAAATGAAAACCACAGGTCTTTGAATTCTAAATTCAGCCTTCATAGAAATCCTTTCATTTTCCCTTTCCAGAACTTACCTCTAGATGCAGATATTTGCCCATTAGTTATCCAGATAGATAAATAAACACCAGCTCTCATGTGTACATACACACACACACACACACACACACACACCCCAAGGGATTCTTTTTTTTTTTTTTAAATATTTATTTATTTGTCAGAGAGAGAGAGAGCACAAGCAGGGGGGACAGCAGACAGAGCAGGCAGAGGGAGAAGCAGGCTTCCTGCTGAGCAAGAAGCCCGACATGGGACATGATCCCAGGACCCTGGGATCACAACCTGAGCCAAAGGCAGATGCCCAACCAGCTGAGCCACGCACGCATCCCACTAAATGATTCTTGAGTACTCATTCTTCTATGGTGAGCATTTTGAGAGATATGAAGATTGAACATATTTGGTAGTACACCTTTACACATATTGTTCACTCCCTTAAATGCTAAAGGTATTTATTCTACTCTTTGGAGATTGTACGTATATAACTAGAACTTAGAATTATAAATGCATTTAATAAAGTTGATGATTGACTAAAAACATTTCAGCC
Source organism: Mustela erminea (assembly GCF_009829155.1). Taxonomy (NCBI): domain Eukaryota; kingdom Metazoa; phylum Chordata; class Mammalia; order Carnivora; family Mustelidae; genus Mustela; species Mustela erminea. Next base: position 42,806,496 of record NC_045626.1, read on the forward strand.
AGTATGGACTCATAGCCAAATTAATAAAGGTTATCTGGGAGAAAAAAACAAACAAACGTCATTTCCCTTTCCAACAAAAAGTCATTTAGTGATGTAATCTGACAAGGAGATTTATCCATGCATCCGTTCAACAAATATTTGTTGAGCACTCACTATATATCAGTCGGGGTTAAGTATTTTAACTAAATTAATCTCATGCTAATTATAATAACAACCAAATGTTATTGGTATTATTAATTCTATTTTAAGATAATGAAATTGGAGGTAATTTTTTTTAAAGATTTTATTGATTTATTTGACAGAGATCACAAGTAGGCAGAGAGGCAGACAGAGAGAGAGGAGAAAGCAGGCTCCCTGCTGAGCAGAAAGCCCGAAGCAGGGCTCGATCCCAGGACCCTGAGACCATGACCTGAGCCTAAGGCAGAGGCTTTAACCCATTGAGCCACTCAGGTGCCCCAAAATTGGAGGTAATATTAAGTAATTTAATCAGGCTTACACATCTTTTAAGGGATACAGCTAACCCCAGAGTTTACTTCTAATCCACTATGCTATATGTAAATATATTCTGTTATATTTTAACAATTATTTTTTAGGACCCTGAGCTGGAAAAGCAGTAATTCTCTAGGAAATAACAAAAATGTTCAAACACCTATATTTCCAAAGCACAAAATTCCAAACAATATCATTAATGAATAATTACTAATATTTTAAGTAGTTACTTTAAAAATTTAATGCTAGATATATTCACATACATTTGAATGAAGAAATGACTTTGTATGTACAACGATGTTTTTGTCAAGTGATTGCATCATTTTATATTTTTCAAAAAGTCAAAGCAGTTGTGATTTCATATTAGAACTATAGGAATACTGACATTGGAATATGGTATAACTATTACTTTGTGTCTATTTCCATGAAATCAATCCAAATTATACATGATGAAATGGAAATATGCTGTAAAACCTCGTAGATTTACGTCTTGTAATGCTATTTATTCGATGCCTTTGTTCATTTGAAATGTTCTACATATGCAGCTTACAATTTTCACATTGAAAAAAAAAATAAAGCCACTGGTTATTTTAAAAGGTCACCTTTCTAATTGTTGTAATAAAGCCCAGCTGGTGAGCCAATCTTTAGAATAACTTGGGGCTAGCACAGCCGAGGCTGCAGAGTGAAGAATGTACTTGGTAAGAAGGGAGCGATTTTAAGCATATGTCCTTTATTTCACATATTTGTGACTGCCAGTCACCAATATCTAATTTTATTTAAGGTAAAGCGTCTTTGAATGTTCAAGTGATTTATACTGCAACCTGTGTCCTCATGCTAATCATAAAAGGATAGACTTATCATGATGAATATAGAAAGGGAAGTAATTGATTCTTTGGTCTGAATTTTTCTCTCCATTAATAGATTTCCCCTTTAGCAACAAGGCAAAATAATAAGGGAGCACACAAGATAACTTAAGTATAGCTAGCTTTGGGACTGCCAGTCACTAAAAGCTTATCTAGCATTTCCAGCACTCTTCATGAATGCTCCTCCTGCTCTGTGCTTAGAATAATAAAATCTTCAAGTTCCACAGGTGTTAACTTCATCTTGTAGAAAAAATAATAAATATGAATTTGTCACAATGCAGAATTCCTTATTTTGCTTCTTGACATTTAAGAAAAATTTTAGAAGGATATCTATTCTGAGATAGATGTGTTGCCTACTTTTAAATTGTGCGAATACTTAACAATTATAAATATAATTCAATAGCTGTATCCAATACAGTCCAGGACTTCTACTGCTGTAATGTTTTTTTTTTTTAAACGCATCAAGGAATCCTCATGATTTTATCAGCCCTGGAAATATATTGCCAAAGTGTTGGGACAACAGCAAAAGTGCTCTAAAATGACATTACATTCATCTTATGCAAAAATTTGATTTTTTTGTTTGTTTTTAAGGCTTTTTTACTACTCCAGTGATATAGCAAAAATAAGTATGTGTATAAAAACATTGAAAGTCTAAAAAAATCACAAATAAATATAAAACCAAATTGTGTAGCAAGAACAGTCCTTCAGACACAATGTCTCTCATTCATTATATACTGGCTATCTTGTATTTGTGGGCTTTTTAGCGTTCCTGGTCTTAAATTGCTATAACATGCATTTCCCCACACACACAACTACCATGCAATTCTTGGACACCAGCAGGGTTCTGAGAATTCCACCCAATTCTGACACTATCTAACCAGAGATAACAAGAGATTCCACAGGCTAAAGTTTCAGACCTACAACACCTTCTGCCCCTCCCCACTTCAGGTGGCAGTCAAAAGCCCCAGGCTCTTCCCTGTGCTTCTGACTGACTGGCTACAAATTGGAGGTTCCAGTGACCTCCTTGTTAGGTTCGATTAATTTGCTAGGGCAACTCACAGAACTCAGGGAAATCCTTCATTTACACTTACCAGGTTACTAAAAGATATGATTAAGAATACCAACCAAGGGACGCCTGGTGGCTCAGTGGGTTAAGCCACTGTCTTCAGCTCAGGTCATGATCCCAGGGTCCTGGGATCGAGCCCCAAATCAGGCTCTCTGCTCAGCAGGGAGCCTGCTTCCTCCTCTCTCTCTGCCTGCCTCTCTGCCTGCTTGTCATCTCTCTCTGTCAAATAAATAAATAAAATCTTAAAAAAAAAAAAATACCAACCAAGAGTCAGCTGAAGAGACATGTAGGTCAAGGTCCCAAAAAGGAGCTTCTGCCCTTGCGGACCTTGAGGCTTAGATGGGGGACTCCTGGAAGAGTCTGATTTTCCAAGTGTGGAAGCTCTCCAAAAGTAAAAAATAAAATAAAATAAAATAAAATAAAATAATAAAAATAAATAAAAACAAGACAAACAAACAAAGCAAAAAGGACCTAAAAGCTGTCCTCTTAAGTTTTTTTATAGAGGCTTCATTACATAGTCATGACTGACAAAGTGATTGGCCATTAGCTGATTCAACCTCTAGCCACTCTTCCCTCCCTGGAGGTTGAGGAACAACTCAGAGTTGCAACCCTTTAATCACTGGGCTAGTCTGCTTAGCAAGTAGCCCCCACTCTTGCGTAGGGTATCAAAGACAACTTCATTAATACAAGACACCTATTTCACCATTATGGCTATGAAATATTTTTAGGAATTGTGGATAAAAAAGAAATATACCTGAGAAATACATTTTAGTTATCTGAATGACTAAATATATTTCTTACAAATCAATATGTAGTACTGGCCTTTTATGTAAAGCTACATTTTGCATCATCTCTTAAATAATGAATTTGAATTTAAGTCTAGATCATTGTGTTATTGGCATAAAACAACATTAAAAGATTAATTTCCAAGTCATTTCATTCTCTTGACTATTTCAGTTACACTTATCCCTCATTCCTCCACCTCTTAATCACAATTATTAGGTACTACTTCATTTACTAAACAAATGGTATCTCTGTTCCAATTCATCTTTCACATTGATGGTATTTTTTAACATAAAAGAATGCTGACACAGAGAAGAGTAGTACCTAGGCTATTCTTCACAATATCTGTATTAACGGGGCATACCAGGCCATACAGAGACATATGAAGAGAGAGAGAGAATTTTTTAAATAAATTTTATTTTTGCTTTTGTGTGGATATTAAATTTTAGTGGTTTCTTTAAATTTATCTTTTAATTTTAAACCAATTTTTATAATCAAGATGCAACTTAAAAAATAATAATTCCTCTTCAAAGTTTATTCTGACATTTCCCTGATATGTCAAGACCCCACGGTGAGAGCTTCTGAATGTTGCAACAATAGCAGTGGGAAATTTCAAATAGTAATTTTCTTCATGGAAGAGCTCATAAAACTTCGTACTGTTCAGGTAAATGCAAAAAGAAGGCTCTTTTAAGCATAAGTGGTAGGGATTAAGGAGTGCACTTGTCATGATGAGCCTGGGGTGATTTATGAAAGTGTGGAATCACTATAGTGTACACCTGAAACTAATATAACACTGTATGTTAACTAACTGTAATTTGAATAAAAACTTAAAAAAAGGAATTGTAGCATACACTTGGGTGAATGACAAACAGAGAGCACTATTCCAGATGAAACTGGAATATATTTCTGCTATTGTAGCCATTTACAGACATAATATTTTATGAATCTGTAAGTAACACCTTATGTTAAGTTGTAAGACTTACACCTACAATGAATATCTATGTAAGAGTGATTGGAAATCCATCTGCAAAAGATTCTGGAATGCTATAAAAACAGATTTATATTCTGTATTTCTTGGCAAGCAGGATAAGCTCAGGCAAGAACGTCGAGGAGGCTGCTGATCTTTCCTCAACCCAATTTTCCTTTATATCCATTCAGTCACACTGCATCCCATATATTCATAGACTTTTCCATTGAGTGACTAAAATCTTCTTTTTTAAAAATTTTTTTAAAGATTTTTTTTATTCATTTGACAGACAGAGATCACAAGCAGGCAGAAAGGCAGGCAGAGAGAGAGAGGGGGAAGCAGGCTTCCTGCTGAGCAGAGAGCCCGATGTGGGGCTCGATCCCAGGACCCTGGGATCATGACCTGAGCCAAAGGCAGAGGCTTTAACCCACTGAGCCACCCAGGTGCCCCTAAAATCTTTTTTTTATATATCACATCCAAGTATGCATTCATAATGTGACCAAAGTAGATGTGGTTTTGTGACACACTTATAGAAATATGAATTTAAGAGTCTTGGTGTCTTTACAAATATTTTCACAATGTTAGGATGTAGGATGATAAATATTATTTTTTCAATACAATTAAATTACATAAATAGTCTGGTGAATTCTCCCAAGAAGAAAATTAATGGCAGAGAACTCATTAACACAGGCCCCAGATTACACATCATAGAAAGGACCATTCTTTCTATGATGTGGGGAGAGCCAGGCTCCTCTTCATTCCCATGAGCAGCTTTCCTAAGTTATCTCTTGCCTACTCCTTCCTTCGGCCTACATAAGACCCAAGGAAAGTTCATCTACTTTCAAAAAATGTGATCTATGTCATTATCTCTCTGTAGCATTTCTCTAAAATAATATTTCTGTGCTCTTTTAATTTCTCAAAAGGTGAAAAAAAAAACCAAAAATGTGCTTTGTTTTATCTGAAAATTTTCACACTTTCAAATTTCATGCTAATAACAGTAGTAGAAATAGCAAAGGGTTTAGAAATGGTAGAGCAATTCTAACTCTAGTTCTGAAAATTTCCATCCCCATAATTATTCAATTCACAAATCAGATTACAGTTAAAATGTTATTGCATTTTTCATGAATATGATCATTTGTGGAAATTAGAAGAATCCAAATCAACAGATCTTATGACATGTCCAAATAAGTGAAATGTTCTGGAATATATCCTAACCGTAGCCACACTATAGCTAATAAAACAATGATCAAATGTGTAAGAGAAGGAGCATATAGGAAGAAGAGGAGGAAGAAGAGGGAGTGCACTGGGTTAATCCTTTCGTAACAATTGCCAGAAGCATGAACTTGTTGACACATGAGAAATTGCCTCCCTAACTGCTACATTTATGCTTGGGAATTATGACACTCAGCATCTGATAGTTTCATTGACTTTACAAGAAGGCCTGACAATGTTATATACTCGATCAACTTGATGATTAAAGTTGGGCAGCACAGAGTAACAAAGATCACTGGCTTCAGAGTCAGAGAGCCCTGCATTCAAAATCCAGCTCTCTGTTTACTTTAGATCATTAAATTTTCTGAGTCTCAATCTCACTCTCCATAAAATATGAATAATAAGGATTTCTCTGTTGTCTGTTTTAAAATAATATTTGTGGAATGCTTATCCCTATGCTTAGTACGAAGAGTGTAAGAATCCAATACTACCATTGTTGTTGTCTTGGTTACTATGCCCTTGACTCTCATTATTCATGGTAGTTGTGCTCTATGAAGTCACTGTAAGCATTGCCTTAGTAACTACTGACTATTGCTCCAGGGAGTGATATGGGGATAGATTTCTGTGAGTATGACAAAAGTTATACTTCTGTCAACCAAAATACCATTGACATTACATAGGTTCATTTGCCAGCACCCTTATTAAACAAGCATGTCTCATCATTGTTGAAAAAACTCTCTTTCACAAATACCTTTTTCTATATGACACTTAGCAGGGTGAGTCTATCTTCATTTTAATGGGTTCCATACATATAAATTTTCCAACTAAAATTGATTGATAACTCCCAAATCAATAATCTCAGTGCATTTGTGATCATTGAAGGACATAACGAGGGGTAAAAATCTTGAGTCACCCCACACGCATGTTCTCAGTCAAGGTGGTACAAGGTACTCTGCCTTCCTGTTTCAGCTCTTGAACTGTAAATAAATGTCCTCTTTGCTGTCTATTTAGTAGGATTTTTTTTTTCATTTTTATGCTTTTTGTCAGTGATTTTGCTATTTACAATACCCCCCAAGTATGGTGCTGAAACACTCTCCAGTGACAAGACTGGAATATGCTGTACGGAGGAAATACATGTGTTAGAGCTTCCTTTTGATTCCATGTTTCTGGCAGCTCTAGGTGTGCACTTCGTATGGTTTGGTCAGAAACATGGGAAAACCCATACAGCTTCCTATTCTGGTCCTGAAAATTTATAAGAAATATGGAGAACTTAAATTCATTCAGACCTGCCAATAACACGTGAGGTAAATGCTAGTTCCTCCGTTTGACAGAGGAAGAAAATAAGAATTTGAACTGATATGCATCTCACTTTCTATAAAAGTTTTTTTTTCCATTTATGAAGTGAAAAAAGTACATAAATGACTGTGCTTTGTGAAGTTTGCCTACAACCAGCCAAGACTTCAAATATTTGATGTTTCAGCTTGTAACGGACTGGTAACCACCTCATTCAACTTCCTGCCCCAAACAAGATTTTGTTTTTATATCTTCATGATAGTTGTCATTCTTACTTACATTTAGGAAATATCCTTTCCTTAAAAGGAAGCCCATTCCATTTTTAAATTACTTACACATTTATAAAGCCAATTTAAGAGTTAGCTGAAACATTTTAATGCCAACCATTGATCTCAATTTCATTTTTACAAAGAAAATACAACCTTGTTCTTTTTTACCTTTCCTGTGGTAGAACCTTCCAAATGCTTTCCTACTTTATTCCCAGACTGTATCATGACTAAAAGTAAAAGTGGAATGGAATTTAATGATTTTGATAAATTTAACAAATACAGTTAAGAAAAACCTTAATTATTATAACTACCACTAGGTCTATATTATATATTAGGTTTCAGTAGTGAGTTATTTTTCTAGTGGAAACAATTTCAACAAGATTATTTTCATTTTTCAGATAAAAATCAACTTAGAACACGATATTAATGCATGAATTAAAATGTGAGTCTACAAAGGACTGTTAAAAATAGTTGACCACATAATAACTTGAAACAAAAAAAAGAGGAAGGAAGGAAAGGAAAGGAAAGGAAAGGGAGGGGAGGGGAAGGGAAGGGAAAAAGTTAAAAAGGAAGGGAGGAAGAAAAAGGGAAGAGGGAGGAAAGGAGTGTGGAGGAGGGAGAAAGGGAAAGAGGAAGGGAGGTATCAAAAAGGTATATTTCAGGGCGCCTGGGTGGCTCAGTCAGTTAAGCATCTGCCTTTGGCTCAGGTCATGATCCCAAGGTTCTGGGATTGAGCTCCACGTCAGGTTCCCTGATCAGCGTCTCCCTCTCCCTCTGCCTGTCACTCCCCCTGCTCTCTCTCCAACTCCCTCTCTCTGTCAAATAAATAAATAAAATCTTTTTTTAAAAAAAGGTATATTTCAAAGTAAGAAAATCCATGCAACATATTTCATAAGGGTAGTCATAACATAAAAAGAATTAATACAAAAGGACTTCTTCCATGCCAGTAAAAAGATAGAAAAATGGTCAAAGGATATGTGATGAATAACCTCTATGATGGTGCCCAATGATCCCATCTTCTGTTATTCATGCCTTTGTGTAATTTTCTCCCCTTGAGTATTTACTGTACATACTGATGCCCTCCTAATAGATAAAATATCGCAAAAGTGATGGATGTCACTTCCAAGATAGAGTAGAAAGACAGTGGCTTCCACCTTGGGCATTTTCACTCTCTAACTCACTCACTCTTGAGAAGCCAGCTACCATGTCATGAGGCAAGTCTGGGGATGCGTGCATGGGAAGGAACTGAGGCCGAATAACAGCCATACAGCTGAGCTGGGAGCAAGTCTTCAAATTACACTGTGAAATCTTGACCGCAACCTCATGAGACTCCTTGAACTGAAGCACCCTCATAAACCTAGAATTTCAATCCATAGACACTCCAAGTTAATAAAGGTCTGTTTTTTAAATGCTGAATTCGGAACTAATTGATTACACAGCAGTAGATTAGTGGTATGGAATATAAAGAGGTGATTTACCAAAAATATATATGTACGTAACTCACCAACCATCTATGAGCATATGTTAAATATCACTAGCAATTTAATAAAAACAAATGAAACCATCAACAACCATGTTTATACCGCAAATTGAATAGGTAAAAGAATTGAAAAATTTGGACTTAATGGGCTCCTAAAAAAATAGGGAGTGTTTATATTTATGTGTATGTTTCTTTGTGTGTGTTCTAAGGATATAAGAATGGAAAATTCTTGTTTAATCAATTTCTAAAGGAAGAAGACTGTGTGTGTATGTATATGTGGGTGTTTACTTATGTTGGAGATTGAGTATGTTGTAATAGCGATGTACTCTGTCTTGGAAAGAATAACATAACTATTTCAAGATGTACTCACTATACCATATATCATTTTGGGTTCTATCTTTTCTCTGTGGTAGCCTGGAATGAAAAGTCTTGCGCTCATGCTTCACTCTTTAGCTTTACAGACTTGTTTATTAAATTTTTTCTGAGACTTAGTTCCCTTTCATGTGAGGTTAGCACAGTACCCACAATTTTCTGCACATGGTCATAAAAATGATTAACCTAATGTATGTGAAAATATACTTTGAAGTGGACAATTATAGGTACAGAGAAGATGTTATTATCTTGTAAGTTTCAACCTCCAGGTTACTGGTAGCTCTAGGAAAAAACCATAATCAGTGAAGGTAAGCAATCTGGTTTTATTCTCCCTTGAGTTCTAACATTAGTCAATTAGTGTTCTTGAGTGATTCTAATTTTGAGTGAGCAAAGAACCCTACAATCCATTAAAACTTAAAAGCACATGCCCACAGAATCTTATTTCCACACAAGAAACCTCATCTTATATAAGTTGCCCCAGAGACAAATATGGTTTTTTTAGTAAGTTACAAATTTAAAGGAGAGTCACATTCAGCTGCATATTTTATTTTCACGACAATCCTGGTAAAAGCAAAGATCACTGTTTTTCTTGAGCAAGTGAAGTAATAAGAAGATTAAGTGAGCTGTGTCATGTCACCTTTCCATAAAATAGAACCCCAAATTTTTTAATTCTAGGGCAGTGTTCTTTGATGTGCTTTTCATAATAGTGCTTATAATTATGAATAATAGGAAACAACTCTATATCCAAGAATAGGGGATTGAATAAATGACTCATAGTACCTATGTAAGATAAAATAGTGTATAACCATCCAAAATGATAGTAAAGAATGATTCAGCTAATTGCTGGTTAGGTACATTCACAAGCATTTTATGATAATTGTATTTCTCCAGGAAACTGCCTACAGATCAAAAGGAAAATGAAAACTAGGAACAACTAGTATAACTTTTTCATTTTATTTTTTCTGTTTTTTTTTCATTTCCCACTATTATTAGAATAACTTTAATATTTATACCCATAAGTTTCCAAATTAGATGTTTTTCCAAAAATGCCTATTCTTGGCTGACTTTAAATTTTATGTAAACCATCTATCTCTTCCACCTGTGCTTTGGCATTTAGAGAAAAAATACTTTATACAAGAATCCTTGCTGGAAATATTTCTCCAAGACAGCACAGTTCCCAGCAAAATGACCTGAAATTAGTCTTCTGAGAAAATGTATATGAAGGGATAATGTGAACGGAGAAATGTTCTTTTTATGGTTAATCAAGTTGTTTCAAGAGCTGAAATCAATGCAGATTTCACTGAAGGAATCTAAAATCTTGTTCTTAAACACCTATTATTTGATTCTAACACAGATTGCTCTTAATGGGTCCATGTTTTCCCGAGAAAGGTGATTCTATTCACAGCTAGATTTGTTTCCGAATATGTCTAATTAGGACTTATCTCTTCTTCTTGGCACCTTTGTCATTGTTTTCCACACTAAACAGGCATTGCCCCACCCCAAAATTCACCATCCACAGTATACATAACTGTTCACATTAAAATGGGCTTGACTGGTACAATAGATTTCTAGATCAAAATAATGTGGGGATTTGGGTGTAAAGGGAGGGTTTCTCTCTGTATTTAAGACATTCATTTCATTGTATCTCACTGGCTTTTAAAACATCTTGGGATGATGATAAGCATGAGAAGGAGGAAGCAAGAGTAGATAGCTTCATATGTCCTTGAGATAGATATTACTTGATTTTGCAGCTCACATAATAACTGATAGCAGAGAACACTGGATTTTGAATTAAAAGGAAAATGAAGCAAAGTCCTTTTAAAAACTAAATATAAACTGTTCACCCAATTAAGAAAGTGCATTCACTTGCAGTTCCCAATGTGGTAAGGGACAGATAATTGCAGCTGTCTATGTCAACTTTGTAAAGAGCTTTCTACAATCATTAAGCATTCAGAAATTTTATTCAGCCTGCAAAAATTTCCTTAACTGCACTCACACTTATTAAAACCACTCCCTGACCATTTTCACCCACTCTTAGAGCCCTCTATATCATTAAGTTAAGGCCCAGCAACCATTTTCCCCACAACAGATAATGATATTTTTCTCACCAACATAAATTTTCATCAAAATCAAAATGAAGGACACTAGAAATCTGTCTCAGAGAACGCTAAATTTCCCTCAGGACTGTATCAAGATGGTATTAAAATAGCCATCTTTTTAATATTTTTTTTCATTTTGTACTACATATGCCATGTAATTGATTTTATACAGATTTTCACAGAAATGATCATTTGCTCTGGTGTCACCTAGGTACAGTGCGTATTTAATATTGATTTCTATTTTACTTCTGTTTTACTTTGTCCATGCCTATGTCTAAAGTTTCTTTTTTACTGTGAAGCCACATAGAGAGCATACTAGGAAGAAGTCATAAATAACTAAAGAAACAAATAGCTTCCCACGCTACCTGGTAGAACTCTTCCTCTTCACCCTACCATCCCATGCCTACTAGAGAGTTCCACAGCAGTCGCCTTTGCCAGTAGGGTCAGCAGCTCTTAGTTTTGTACTTGTTATGCTGCGGGGGTGGAGGGGGGCGAGGAGAGGTGGTTCCCATCATGGGAGTTTCCTGTATTTTCTCCCTCTGGCAATACTCCTATATCAAAGCTAACAAACATCTCTTGTTAAAATCAAAAGTTACAGACTTCCATTCGATGCCAGTTGTTATTCTGAAAGACATGTCCCTTCTAATACTGGTCTCCTCATTTGTATTTCCCACATCAATTTGGTCATTAAACTGAGCCAGAAAATACTGGAACTCTTCTTACTGCAAATTATAAACTTTAAAAACAACCACGGCACATCCCAGTGGCCTCAAAAAGGCCCCGGGTTCTGTTGCCACTATGTACAATTTTATTGTCCAACATTCATTGCCAAGCAGACTCCTGCGGGGCCTTGCCTGGGTCCTCTGGGCATCTGTGTGAGCAGTGACATTGAAAATAACCCCTCTGTCCTACTCAGCGTTGGCCATTACTGGAAACTCTGTTTTCAAAGCAGACAAGGCCGTACACTAGAATAATGAGACATTTTCTCCTGCTTCTGAACTAGAAATGAAATCTGAAAGGCACATTTTTCTCATTTTCCAATGAGATTTTTAAAGCAGGCCATTTCCAAGACTCCTTAAAAATTCATTTAATCAGAGGCAAAACCCCAACAACACAGGCAAACTTCCAGCAGGTGCTACCCAGAAACAGGGTCGCAGAACCTTCCAGGACAGCATTGTGTACAGTCTCTGAGACGAAGGTGGGGACAGTGCTCAGAGTAACGGTGGGGACTGAAGTGTTTTCTGGAGACAGCGGTTAGGCAAATGGAGCAGCTCTATGTAACATATGGTCAAGTTTCCTCCATCAAGGACTGCCAGAGGGAATGGACACCTTCTACTGTTTTCTGTCTGTGAGGCAGCCTACTTCCACTAGAAAGGTTCATCAGTCACATTCCACGGTGGTGGTGCAGCGTTTTACAACATAACTTGTAGACTTTATACCCTACAGAAAGCCCAGGCTGAGCCAGAGGAACATGAAAAGTGGCGGGTATGCCTTAAAGATGATAAGCCAAAACCCTTTTGATAACCTTTAGGGGAAATCCCATTGCCTAAATTCCCTTTGAAATGCAGTTCAGTTTGGCAGATCTATAGTTACACGGCAGCATAAGGAAGAGCAAAAAGATTAAAAAAAAACAAAAACAAAAACAAAAAAACAAACAAACAAAAAAAAACCTCACCTCCATGATCCAAAATGCAAACATTCATTTTGAAGAGTACCTGTTGCTTGTCAGGAGATCAGCAAAAATTCACTTCTCGACCTGATGTTATCTTCCCTGGAGTCCACTGCAAGGGTTAAAGAGGAATTGCCGTGCTCCCCGCCACTCCGAGCGCCAATAAGAGCTCAGAAATTGCTCCTTCAAGTGTGCTGAGGGCCAGTTTCATTTATTTGGGCTCTGGACCAAGTACAGATTTGCAGTGCAACCTAACCTGCTCCCGCACAACCAGAAACTGCCAGAACAATGTCTCCAGCCTACTGGATAGATGTCACATCATTGCAAGATCATCAGCGGTCTTGTTCCTGAGAGACCAGCTGTAGAGTGGACTATTTCTGGTAGCAGCCCGGAACAGGAGGCAGGCAGTGCCAGAGATGATTAAAGGAAGGAAATGCCAAGTGGTGCCACACACAACAGCTGGAAAACGTGTGAAAGGCCTTTAGACATGGTACGCAAGTGTTTTGATAAGTACTTTCATAAAAGCTCGAGGCCAAGCTTGGAACCCTAAAATGAACGGAGGAATAAAAGACCAGGGGAACTATGCAACCAACCTCCCTTTCAAGAATTGTGTTAGAGAAGCCCATTGAAAAGTAGAAGATATTTGAAGACAGGGTTGTTTCCCCCCCACCACCACCCCTTTCAAGTCCTTTTGTGGTTTTCAACTTAATGTTCTCACATTGTTTTTGAAGAACCATATTGTCTCCCTTCAGCCAAGAGAAGGTGATTGCATTCACTCTAAAAGCAGCAGATACCCCAGAACCCCAGATGAGGAAGCTGAAGAAGGGTCATGGAGTACCCATGGACACACATGCTGGAAGGAGGAAGGCACAGGGGTCTCAGCCCTAGAGGGCACAAGCTGGCAGTGACTTGGAATAGGAATGCATCTGTGTCTCTCAGCTTGTGAATGGGATCCCTGAAGAAACAGAAGGGAGGGGAAAGTATATTAAAATACTTTAACAGAGCTTTGGCTTACTTTTAAAATCATTAGTTGATTGGTTCATTTAATTTTACTGTTTGCTTAAAAAAAAAGTTCTCAACATTTCCCAAGGATGAGATGCTTTTTCCGCTTTTTGTTGCCACCTGACGGTGCCTTCAGTCTCACTTTAAGGGGCTGACAAACCATGCTGATCGTCAACTCAGAACACCAACGGTAGCCAAGGGTAAACACCTCAGGACACCTGATGTTCACAGAGGGGTTAGATGTAATCTGGTTTTCCAACCCATGAGGTGCAAACATTTGAAGTTGGTGAGGAAAATCCCCTTCTAGTTGAATGGTTTAATACCCTGTCACAGGAATCTTAAGTGCCGTTACTACGTCTGGAAGATTTGTACTGTGCTCTCTGTACTCTCCTTCTCAAATCTAATACTTCCATAGAAAGCGTTATGTGAAAACTTATCCAACGTATCATACCTTAGTGGCTGACCATCAGTTTGGAGCCCACAGTACTTGGTGGTTGAGGTATGACTAAGGCCTATACAGTTTTGATTTCTAGATCAAGGGACTGACCCTGCTTGGCAGCTGTTTGAAGACTGGTCTGAGCCAGGCAGAGGACAAGGAATGTAAAATCTCACCCAGAAAAGATTATCTTCATGTGAATATTCAAGGGAATGAAAACTAAGGATAGGGTCTGAGACTCAGGTGATATCCTCAAAAGATAGGGCACCATCCTCTGAGTACAAATGCTTAGAGATAGCTTTGCTTTTTTTTTTTTTTTTTTTTTTAAGATAAGCCTGGTTATGGTCCATTCACATGCTGAGAGTGTCTTTCAATCACATTTCAGAAGTCCTTTCTGGTAAATTTTGTTCATAAACACAACATTTGGGACACTCAGATATAGAAATATCACCTATCTGGGACACCTGGGTGGCTCAGTCGGTTAAGTGTCCACATCTTGATTTCAGCTCAGGTCATGATCCCAGGGTCCCGGGGTGAGCCCTGCATTGAGCTCCCTGCTCAGCGGGGAACCTGCTTCTCCCTCTTCCTCCACCCCTCCCCCTGCTCATGCTTTCTTTTTCACTTTCTTTCATCTAAATAAATAAAATCTTAAAGAAAAAGAAAAAAAAGGAAATATCACTTACTACACGGTCTGAACTCTAGAAAGTACTGCCTCATCTTCTCTCTTTTATGTGTGTACCCATTTTTCATCAAAAAGGACAGCAAGAAAAACAAAACAAAACAAAACAAAAAACAGAAGGACAGCAAGTACCCTGAGCTAACAATTACAGAGGACAACTTTTCTTATCACTTCTGGTAACAAGCAATTTTCAATTCCTGGAAACTAAGGAACACTACAAAGCAGCAATAAACAGAAGGACACATAGAGAGGCATGAGACAGTGTGTGTCTTTTCCTTTACTATGTTTCTTTTCCCCTAATAGTGGAGGTGGCACAGGATGTGCAGGGCATAATCTAGCAAGTCTCCAGGAGAAACAGTGATTTGTGGGAATTGAAAATCTAGTTTCACCTTCCTCTCCAGTGTGTAGAGGACTCGTTAAATATAGCTCACCTCTGTGCTGCGGTATCCTACCTACTCCTGAGAGGGAAAATCAGGGAACTCAGGGACATTCTGTGACATGAATCGAAGCAAAGACATCACCCCCTGAACTCACTACCTTTGAAAGTTCCAAGTGTGCCAGCCGATTGGCAGAGATGCTATGTGCTATAGGTCTTCGATGGAGTGAAGCTGAGCAGGCTACGGTTGACGTTTGGGCATGCACAGCCCTCTTGGGTTTAAAGTTAGGTTTCACCTGGACAGCCAAATTGTCTCCAAATTCTTGCCGATTAAAAAAAAAAAAAAAAAAAAAAAAAGCAGAGGTGTCTGGGTGGCTCAGTCAGTTAAGCACCCAACTCTTGATTTCATCTCAGGTCACCCAACTCAGGGTCCTGGGATCCAGCCCTGCCTCAGCTCTATGCTCAGCAGGGAATCTGCTTGAGATTCCTTGTCTCCCTCTGCTCTCCCCCTCCCCACATGCTGTCTCTCTCTTTCTCTCTCTCTCAAAAATAAATAAATACACCTGTTCTAAAAAATTGTAATAGAATTGGAAATGCTAATGGTGCCAATCTCTCAATTTCAGAGAGGAGGAAAGAAAAGCATTTTCCCCTTGAAGACATGAAGAATCATGAAGTTTTAAGAGTCTTAGACCAAAAATGTTGCTTACATATACTGGTATACATTGCCCATAAAATTAGTCATGTGTTATTATACAAAATGCTGTGTTCTCTCTGAGAAGACTTTTCAGTAAGTTTGATCAAGAACATTGAATATGAAAATAAGGGGATAAAACATTTAACACTGTTGAAAAGTAATTAAAAATATATTTCACCATATGTTCCTCTGCCGTTAGTTCACTTCAGCAAAACAAATTCCTAAAGCATTTACTATCCCCCATCATTTTTTAAAGAGGCCTAATGTTCACATATGGCACTAAAGCCATGCAGATAAAACGAATCAGCTCTGAAATGAATCAGAGGAGATTCATTTGTTTGAATTCAATAGATTACAGGTAATGAGTTAATGTACATATCCTTTTCCTTTTTATGAAGAACCTGTAGAAAAGATCACCTTCTCTCAGGGACCACTCAGACTACATTGGTGAAAGCTTGTTTTGAAGGGAGCACAGTGTGTATTTAGTCTTTTAATAATGTGCAACATGGAAGTATTCCGTTTCATTAGAAATGGCAAATCAAACATATAGTTTTCATTTAAGATCCTGTATATACACCTCTGAAGAGATGTTTATTTTAGGAACTTACCCAACATGATATTTTAATTCATGAAGAATATTCAAAAGAAGCATTTTCTTTATGTGACAATGAAGCTTTACACTGGCAGAAAGAACTTCATGGGGGCGCCTGGGTGGCTCAGTTTGGTTAAGTGTCTGCCTTCGGCTCAGGTCATGATCCCAGGGTCCTGGGATCGAGTCCCACATCAGGCTCTCTGCTCAGTGGGGACCCTTCCTCTCCCTCTCCCTGCCTGCCACTTCCCTTGCTTGTGCTCTCTCTCTCTGTCAAAAAAATAAAATCTTAAAAAAAAAAAGAAAGAAAGAACATCATGTCTACCAAGTAAAACGGCAAATGAAAATATAAAATGAGAAGCTGTTTCAAATGTATTAATATAATTTAAAACTTTCTGAATGGAAATAACATCTGCCATATCATAAAGACCATATCTCATAATGAAAGGAGAGAGATTATGCCTTACCCCTGGGACGGTGCTTCAGTTTCCATACTACTGTCACCATTCCCAGCTCTTGTTCAACTTGCCTTCTGGTCTTAAGATTGAGTCCTGGGACTTTAAGTGCCAAAGAGCTAGAGTCCAAATTCCGATCCTGCACGTATTCTAGCCATGTAGTAAGCTGTCAGGTCAATAGACATGACACAAAAGGGGGAAAGTTTCTTGTAAAAATGTGGGTAGAGTGACCATTTATCTCAAGGAACACATCCAAAGAAAGAATTAGAAAGTTAAAAATAATCATTAGTAAATTAGTAAAATTCTAATACAGATTAATGCCATTTTGGACATGAAATTCTAAAGTTTATAATCAGTTTGATTCTACTTTCATGGGCTCAAATTTTTTCTCATAAATTGAAGAAGTTAAAATAATATTATCTCTATCTCTTTTTTGTTAAGAGTTTGCATTCCTTATGGTGTGCCTTCTATCCCCATGACTCACTTATTCCATAACCAGAGGACTGCATCTCCCCTTACCCTTCACCCATTTTTCCCAGCCCCCCTTTCCCTCTGGTAAGCATCAGTTTGGTCTCTGGATTTATAGGTCTGTTTCTGCTTTTTCTTTGTTCATTCATTTTTTTTAAGATTCTATTAATTGAGTGGAATCATAAGCTTCTTATCTTTCTCAGTCTGATTTATTTCTCTTAGCGTATACCCTTTAGGTCCATTCATGTTGATTCAGATAGCACAATCTCATCCCTTTTTATAGCTGCATAATATTCCTGTGTATATGTGTGTGTTTGTGTGTGTGTACACCATGTTTTCCTTATCAGTTTATTTCTTGATGGACACTTAGGTTGCCTCCATATCTTGGCTATTACAGATAATGCTGCAATAAACATAGGTTTATTGCATAGAGTGCACACATCTTTTCAAGTTAGTATTTTTGTTCTCTTTGAGTAAATACTCAATAGTGGAATTACTGGATCATATGGTAGCTCTATTTGCAATTCTTTGAGGAACCTCCATACTGATATTTCCACAGTGGCGGCACCAGTTCGCATTCTCACCACCAGTGCAGTGCTCCTTTTTTCCCACATCCTCACCAACACTTGTTACTTCTTATCTTTTTTATTTTAGCCATTCTGGCAGGTATAGGTGATACTGTGGTTTTGATTTGCATCTCCCTGATGTTGGGTGTTATTGAGCACTTTTCACATGTCTTTTGGACATCAGGATGTCTTCTTTGGGAAAATGTCTACTTAGGTCCTCTGCCCATTTTTTAATTAGATTGTTTGCTTTTTGATGTTGAGTTATATAAATTCCCTATATAGTTTGGATATTAACCTCTTATTAAATATGTATTTGCAAATAGCTTCCTCCATTCAGTAGGTTGTCTTTTTGTTTTATTGATGGTATAAAGGAAGGGGGTGTTGAGAAATAAGTAAAAAGAAAAAAATAGACATAAATTTGCCAATCTTCTTTTATATATTAAAAACAGAAAGAAAATATAATACCAAATGATGGTGCCCCAAATTACTGGTGTACAAACTTAAAGAGGCTGGAGTAGGATTTAACCCAGAAGAGAGATGTGAGAGGCAAGAATGGGATAAAAGATCCAAAGTCCAAAATAGAGTAATCATTATGAATGTCTGTTTTGCATATTATTGTTAATAAAAGAATAGTGCCTTTAATTTTGCTTCTCATGTTGATGAATTTCTACAAAATAACTAAGAAAATTCAGTGTGTTCAAATGTTATTTTTTCTCATTTCCCTATTATTTGCTGTTACAGAGTAAATTATGTTCCCTCCAAAATTCATATATGAAGTCCTAACCTTCATATGACTATATTTGGAAATAGAGCCTTTAAGGAGGTCATTAGGTTGAATGAAATAATAAAGGTGGGTCCTAATCTGGTAAGAGTCATGCCCTTATAAGAAAAAGAGACATCAAAGTATGCTCTCTCTCCTCCCACAAGTATGCACAAAGGCCATGTGAGGATAAAACAGAAAGTTGCCCTCCGCAAGCCCAGGAGAGGCCTCACCAGAAATCAACCCAATTGGTGCCCTCATCTGAGATTTCCAGCTTTCAGAGTGGTGAGAAAAATGCATTTCAACTGTTTATGGTGCCTGGTCTATGGCATATCCAACAGGACATATATCATATGTTAGCACTTACATGAAATATCTACAATGGTCAAATTGACTGGGACAAAGATTTGAGATTATCAGGGGCTGAGGGGGTGGCAGTTAGAGGGTGAGAACTTAAAGGTCCCAGAGTTTCTATGTAGGGTGATGAAGAAGATTTAAATAGGTTGGTGATGGTCACACAGCATTATGATCATACTTAATGTTACTTAATTCTACACTTAAGAACGATTTCTACAGAAAATCTTATTACATATGCATTTTATCGCAATTTAAAATTAGATAAAAACCAATGTAAAAATGCTCAGTGTTTCAACCTTTCACCTGCTTTTTTCCCTCAATACATTCTTACAATAAGGTCGTCATTAGAAACTGTATTTTAGGGTCACCTGGGTGGCTCAGGTGGTTAAGCGTCTGCCTTGGGCTCAGGTCATGATCCCAGGGGATTCTGGGATCAGCCCCATGGCCCCACATTGGGCTCCCTGCTTAGCGGGGATTCTGCTTCTCCTTCTCTCTCTACTCTTCCCCTGTTTGCGCTCTCATAAATAAATAAACAAATAAACAAACAAACTCTTTTAAAAAAAGAAACGATATTTTAACAAGTAATGTCAATGAAGTATAAAAGTCTATAGCTCCAAAAGTATTTATTTTCTACTTCTTTTATATGGCAGATGAAAAGTCATTTTTATACGTGCACTGTGATACCCACCGCAACTTATGAAGTAATGGAATTTTGTAATGCAATAGAAGAAAAAGCGATAGTCCAAGAAACACTTGCATATTTGGCCAGTGCATTCCCACATTTTACCCAAATAGAAATACAGATCAGAGCAAGGCTTCTCTGGTGCATCTCTTACTTTGGAGTTAAAACTGTATGTATATTTCTATGATTGCATTTGTTTTATTGTACACTTTAACACATGAGTGATAACACCCTGCATATGCATTGTAGATAACTGGAACATTAGGCAAAGCAAATACCCTCTCCCCTCCAACCACACTCTGCAAGGCCATTTCTGAGGAAATCACTATTATCAGTTTGTTGCTTACTCTTCCAGATATCAAAGTATACTTGGGGATTTTATTCTTATAGTATGTTTATTTGATTAATTTCCAGGGAAAGCTATGAAAACAAAGACAAAGAAACCTATTATATTTTGAAGGCCTGCTAGAGATATTCAACATTTTATACACAATATTTTATTTAATAGAGCAAAACTTCAAGGTATAGATTGTAATTCCTATTTTAAATATGTAAAGACTGTGCAGGAGATCAAGTATATTTTCTATGGCCACACAGTCAGTAACAGAAGCCAGTCCTTCTGATTCTAACCCCGATGCTTGTTGATTTACCCCATGATAATCTGCCAGACCCAAGCAGCTCATTGCTAAGAGCCTATTCCGCTATATTATGAACAAAACAGAAAATGTAAGGTGGATAGGACAGAGAAGGTTTTATTCCACTCACACAATAGTTTCACATCTAGAAATGCCTTTTGAGGCATTTGCTGTTTTTTTCTGCTGACCAATTTTTGTTGGGCATAGTTTTCTGCAACATTAACAGCGGTGACTATCTAGTAGACATTGTCTATAAATCTCACTTCTTCATCAATTTACTGTGATAAAATGAAATAAGACAATATATACAGGCAGGAGAAATCTGTTCCAACTATTTTATAATTTGCAATAGACAAAAGAAAATATAGAGGGACTTTCCACTTGACCAGAGGTGGCTAAAGAATTGAATCATGCTCATTTATCTGAGAAGATGCTATCTTAGCTGGTCAATGAGAAAATATAAAAGGCTTGAGCCAAACTGATTACACCGTGATTCCCCTGATCTACACCATTCCTTCCTGCAGGACCGAAGCTTCTGACCTTCCCTTTGAAGATGGGAAATGGTGGAAATTCTGATCCAGGAGAGTCAGAAAAGCCAGACTTCAGCATGAAATGGAAGCAGATCCACATTTGATTTTTAAAACGAGGTCACCACCTGGACTAGCACAGCAGCATCTTCAAAAATCTGATTCATCTACAGCGGAGTAATCTTGAATCCCCTGATTAGAGTAGTTGTTTGACTAAGACTTGAAACAACAGCGTCCACTCTATTCAAACAGCACCCCCAAATGTGTACCTGTTTTCCACTGGTCTCCACTTGGCCCCCCTTTGTGCTTCAATGCGGGGTAGTGTGCGCCGTTTTCTCTGGGAACAAGATATTCTGATGGTCAGTCGTTGGTATTAGACTGGCTGGGATTGCAGGAAAGGAAAAGTTCTTCTGCTGCTCTAATAATTAAACTCACATAAACCAGATTAACAGGAAAACAACTAATTTAATTTCATACATGCGGGAGCCCATGAACACATGGGACTCAAAGTGCCCCAGACAGACAGTTTTTATGCCCGGTAGATAAGGAAACAACAAATTTGTGAAGAATTGACAAGACAAAGAGGATGGGTTTGGGGTAGCAGATTAGTAAAGAAGCAACGAGATTTGTTTATACTGTCCTCTCTGCCTGAAATTCTCTATCTTGGGAGATAAGGATGCCTTCTACCTCTGTTACAGGGAAGGTACCTTTCACATGGAAGATTTATTTCCTGTTTTCATGGGGACAATGGAGGTCATGGTATCCTTGTACAAGCTGTCTCTTAGGTAATTCTAATTCAAAATAATCAATATGGCAAGGTTTCATATTTGGGGGTGGGATATTCTGCTCCCTTCAATATCTTGCATAATGACAAATGCTTGGAGGGCACCATGCACTTCCAGAAAGACCATACTAGCAAGATTCAGTTAATCTATTTACCAGAGTGAATTTATTTGAATTTCAGATTTGACCTTGCCCTGGAGATTAGCAAGGCCAGAGTTCTTTTGTATTTATAGTGCTCAATTGTTTTTTTTTTTTAAATAAGAGGGTACAATTTACTAAGAAGTAAATGAAATTTGAATCTACAGAATTCACTAGAACTTTAGGCCATTTCCCTATGTTTTGTTAGTTTTATTTTGTTAAGGCATGTCATCATTTTCAATAGCTTAAAAATAGTATCCCCCCCAAAACTCAGTATTCTCTGAATAGAGAATCTCTAGCTCAACTAGCCTGCAAGCCTGTGAGATACCAGATGCGGCTAAGAAGGAATCAGACTTTTCAAAAATGTCTTTGTTCAGGAGAAATGCTATATTTCCTCTGCATACCTGATCCTAGTCTGGAATGCTGATAGAATTGGAAGATGTAGGACATACCCATCAATTGCTTAATTATTATTAAGTTACAGAAACTTTTCTTTGGGAAAAAAAATCTTGTGTTTTTCTTTATCATATATTGGAAGAGAAAATTAACTTCACCCCTTTGCCTCTGGGAGTCAAGATTCACATAACTAAAATTAATATTTAACTGCAGGGACTATATATTCACCTCCATCATTATATTTACACTCTCTACTTTGTGTAACACTCATTTTCTTATTTTCATTCAAACAGTATTTTTGTATTTGTACTTTATGTCACTTCAAAAGATATTTTTAAGAGAGATTATAAGTATAAAAGACAGTAAATGGCCCAATATGTTACAGTTCCCCAAAGGGAAAAATCCTTCGCAATATTTAATAATCTACATAAAATAGAAACTTTTCAAGAAATAGTAGATCATATCATTGAGGAGGTTAAATAATTAATGCCTTTTTTGAATAGCACACCCATGAGTGTCTGCATTTGCCTTAAAATGAGAGATGTTTCAAAACATTATCACTCTACCCTGTGATGGACCACCCTTCAATTCTCAAAAAAGAGTGATTCAAACCAAAACACAGAATAATAATAGGTGGTGCCAGACCCAAGAACAAAACTTTGGGTATACTGAGAAATGATGTTCCTTTTTTTTTTTTTTTTTGGAGAAATGATGTTTCTTAAAGGGAGGAGTTTTTCCTCATCGATGACAATTATTATAAGGAAATGATAACAATAAAGATACTTAGATCTACTTAAATCTTCGAACAGATAATTTAGGGTGGTAACTAATCCAGTGCCCCATCCTTTAACTGTTATTTGAATACTGAATTTAAAAATTAAACTAAGCAAAAAACTATAGCAAAACATTATAAAAATGTGCAATATATCATTCAAATGACTAGAATAGATACACAAATAAATTTTTCCTTATTCCTGAGGGTTCTTTTTTCTCAACTATAAAAGTTATAGTATACTGTATTTTCTTTCAGACATCATGGTATCATCTGTCTTCTCTTCAGCCCCCCAGTAGCGTGGAGAACGGGAAGAGAGGAAAAAGCTGACCTCTGGTTTCTGCTCTTAGCGCTCTATCCAGAAGTCCTCTCTTTCACCCTAATGCAAGATTCACACAATGCAAAAAAAGCCCCCATTCACTTTAGCCCTTATTCATTGTTCCTTCCTCTGGCATCGGACACTCAGCCACCATTCACAGTTTCATTATGTGCAAAGTTGGGACTATTGCTTCTAACATAAGGAAGAAGAGCACATTTGAAAAAGCTTTCAGATGACAGGGCTTTATTTCCTCACACATCGTTTAAAAACCTTTTAAAGAGCAGTCTGAGTCTCTGATGGTAATGCCTTGCCTGGCAATTAGCGGTGGAGGTGCTGAGCTTTAAAAGGCTTTTAAATTATGTTATGAAAGGTCCTCCTACAATGGGCTTTCATTACCCAGGGTAAAGTCTGTGAGCCCCGCCCATTTCTGGGGCACAACTACTAAGCTCTTCTCAGGGAGTCACTCCCAAAGATTGACAGCTTGAAATTCACTAGACACAAGATTTTCAGTATAACAGGGTTGCAAAGTAATACCCAATCTCATATGGAAATTGCCTTTTTTCTTTTTTCTTTGAGTGGACTAACGAGCAAACTTCAAAAGTCCCTCAGCTTTGACTTGCGCTTATCTGAAGTATATCCAAGGGCATCCGTAAGACTTTGAACAAAAAAAAAAAAAAAAAAAAAAAAAAAGGCAGTATCTTTTTCTTCAGTAATAGGCCCAAAGGGCTGGAAACCTCAGAACTTTTCCGAATGCATCCTTGGCAGAGAAGGAGCTAGAACAGACTCACCTGAACTCTGAGCTGCCCCAGCCCATGAATAGAAAGAGGATGATACCTCACACGCTCCAAGGAAGAGCAGAAGCAGCTAACAAATGACTAACTCCCTCTCTCAGTGAAATCAGGAGATTCCCAGCCACACTGGAAGGGGTGCCTGAGCCGAGGTCTTAGAACCTCCTGTTTTCTCCCCTGGCGTTTTCACTTGCTACTTAGAAGTAGCAAATGCTACTTAGAAAAAGTAAACAATGTTTTCAGTAATCCAAAGTGTTAAAAGTAGATTTGGAAACTGGCTTTGCTATCTAAATGCAAATTTAGACAGTCTAAATTAGTCTAAATTCTCTTACATATATTAATGATTGTGAACTTGGTTGCAAAGACAAATATAATGCCACCTGACTGACTCTGGCCCCTTTACTGAGCAACCCTGAGAAGAAATGTTAAAAAAAAACAACGGCTCCAGGCTGTCAGATCCAAGGCTTCTTTTCAGGGGAATCAATCACAGAATCCAATGTCTTCATCAGGCAACGCTCTTAAAATCAAACTGAAATGGTCATCATTTCCTTTCACTCAGAGAAACTTCCCTAGTGCTCCACGTAATGCAATACTATTTCCCCTTCTGATTGGTTTCATGGGAACTTTCCTAGGCAAAACTGATTTTCCACAGCCGCCTGCAACTTGAAGGATTTTATTTGCTTTGTTAAGTTTGATATTGAGGATGCTGTAAGCAGTCTTGTTAACTTTCAGGAAACTAATTTTACCTTCTGGGTGAGGGTGTATTAGAAGCCAGAAATTCTGAGGTGGTTTGTTTGTTTTTTCTTTGTTTGATTGGGGAGGGGGGCTGTTGTGTGTTTTTTTCCAGATTCATGACTGACTTAGAATTTCCTGGAGTTCTCTATGTTTCAGGCTTCATTTATGATTAGATCAAAATTATTACTAGTTTTTAAAAAAGATCTAATAAAATTTTGACAAAGAGATTTATTGTTCAGTTAGAAAAACGTAAGAAGGAAATACCACATCATTTTTTTTTCGAAACAAGGGATAACAAATCTTAGAATGTAAACTCTATCCATTTTTCTTTTCTCATATCCTTTCATTTATATGCACAAACTATATCTACTTTTCTCTCACTGTCTTTCAATGATTGTATGAGTAAAATAATAACAACAACTTTACAATATCTGCTTTTCCCTCACTATCTTTCAACAAGTGTATGGGTAAAATGATAACAAAACAACTTCACAATTGAAAAATTGTCAGCCTTAAGAAATAAACAGCAAAGGTTATTGAGCAGCAAATGATTTTATTCAAAAATAGCAGAGGAATTGCAACTGGGGACATTCAAACTATGGGAAACCAAAAGCCAGTCAGAAACAAAGGAGTGTCTTTTTTTTTTTTTTTTCCAATTTTATTTATTTAAGTAATCTCTACACCCAACCCGGGGCTCAAACTCAAGAATCTCATGCTCTTTCAAATGATCCAGCCGGACCCCTTAAGAGTATCCTTTCATAGAGAAAAGAAGGAAGTTGGGAGCAGTTGTTTTGAACAAAACTTCTTGGAAGGAAAATTCAAGTTCAAAGTGGTGGCAGCTTCTCCTTGGCTGCAGGTGGAGGCAGCTTACTCCCCACCCCCCCGCCCCCTACCCCCACCACCCGCCTCCCCAGCCAAGAGATCTTTCTTATTCCTGCTGACCTATGGAAGCTGCCACAAGTGGCAACGCGTGAGAATTCCAACTCTTATTTTGAATGAGGTTTCCTTGATTCATTTTCATAAAGTCAGTCATGTTCAATTATTCCCAGGAGAAATTTGCTTAATTGCTGATTTAGACGGCTTTGATTTCAGAGCACTGAATTGACCTGCCTACTGTTCTTGAAATGATACAAATCAAAGACAGGGAGGACTCAGCCCATCCCTCCAGAGACTAAACACTCACGACAAAACCTACCAGAGTAAACATAGGTCTGCCAAGGAAAAATGACAGAGCAGCAACAAGAGATACTTGAAAATTTCCACCAAAGAAGTGTTTCGTTTTTTTTTTTTTTTTTCTATTCTCTTTTTCTGTTGGTAGTATTACAAGGCTTAACTCCATGACTCACAAATTGTTTCAGCAATTCAAACTCTTATTCCTGACTGAAAGAAAGTAGGTTATTGACCACTGGATCAGAAGTCAGTAGCGTTGGTTTATGGCCCCACAGATAGAAACAAATTACATACGTGGACTTAACATAAGTTACTTCAACCTTACTTTTTTCACCTTCCTCATTTGTAAACGGGACGTAATGCTTGAATCCACTCTACTCTCAAAGCTTTTTAAGAAAAGGTATTTTTGGGGGCGCCTGGGTGGCTCAGTGGGTTAAAGCCTCTGCCTTAGGCTCAGGTCATGATCCCAGAGTCCTGGGATCGAGCCCCACATCGGGCTCTCTGCTCAGCGGGGAGTCTGCTTTCTCCCCTCTCTCTCTGCCTGCCTCTCTGCCTACTTGTGATCTCTGTCTGTCAAATAAATATATAAAATCTTTACAAATAAATAAATAAAAAAGAAAAGGTATTTTTCAACAGTTAAAGGTACAGATATGTATAAAAACATAGATATGTATAATTATGCAAGTGAACACATATATTGCAGAAAACTAAAAAATATCCCTTTACAGAGTGAAGAATCAACATTTAAATCAATATTTTAAAATACTCTATTGACATTCTTCATGCCAAGGTGTTAATTTAGGTCAGATATTCTTTGGTTGTATGTTGGCAAGCACATAAAAACATTGACCAAAACTGGGTTCCTGTTTTTAAATTTTTAAAAATTGGAAGAATTCTTGTTAAAATTCAATAAACTTCATTTTGGTTATTTAAGGGCACTATTTCTAATTAAAGAAAAATCACATACTCTTAATTATAGCATTGGAATGGGACCACCAGTATAATAGATTTCCAAAATATAATCATTACGCTTTCTTAGGGAAAATAACGGCCAAGTTTGGTCCTGCTTACTAGGGAAGCTTTGCCACAGCAAGTAACCTGGTTGAATTATTGAGATTCTGTTCTCCTCAAATTTCTTTTATTTCTTTAAGGAGATGGACATTTACTGGAAAATAACTGACATTTTAAAGATAACTCCAGCACAGTTTTTTATAAATTATTCACAATGTTGAGGATACCTTGAGAGTATTGTAGATGTTGGGATTTAATTTAACATGTGTATATAGAAAAGACCATAAAGTATGACAGTATAGTAAAAGAAATACAGTTTAAAAAATAGAAGAGCTCCTAATGCTAATATCTTTGCTTACACTTCTTATAAAATTTTATTGCCTACCTTGAATTTGTCCTACCAGATAAAATGACAATCTTGCCTCAGCTCATCTGTTTTGTAGGATGTCACATTGAGATCTCCAAAAACAGTTGTTTCCTGGCAAGTACTGCTTCAAAGGTGCTCACTCACCATGGCAGGCACAGGATCATGAAGCAAGATGACAGCAAAGGTGATACACAAGGAGAGGGCTTTTTGAATTACTTCATCCTCAGAGGTAAGAGATGGCAATGAAAACTGGACACGAATTATCAGGAGGAGCACAGAAATCATAAGTCCAGAGAAATACAAATCTGAACAATTCTCTGTTGGCTTTTGCAGTTTCTCATTTGTCTCCACCCAAAGGCATCAAACCAAATGCTGCTAAAATCATCCATGATATCCTGAGATTGGATTTGAGGATGAGAAGCCAAAACTAATGTTGCTTCTTCCGCATCTCAGACGTAGTATTTAATACCTGTTTAACTTTAATACCTGTTTATTAGAACAGGTATTATAACAGGTACCTTAATACCTGTTATTAACCTTAATACCTGTTTAACAACACATCATTTCTTGCCAGTTTGGCAGGGTGGTCAGTACTGTTCTCAAAAGAAGCTGTTGTTTGGGTCATTCACTTGAAGATGGAGAACATGGTATACGCGAGGTATCACGAAATGTACGGTCAACCTGTGGTTAAGCAAAACACATTCTTAAAAATGTAATTTGAAATATTTCATGTATCTGAAGTACTGAATATACAACCTAATTCTTCTCTTTTTCCATTTTTTTAAGGAACCCTCCCTACCTATTCTTACAGAAATCCTCCAAATGTTCTGCAAACTGGTGCTTAAACTGTGGGATGACCAAGGCTAGAAGAAGAAGAATGGTCACAACAGCCTGGAAGAAACGAGGAAAACTACTGCTCTTGCCGGCTTGGGGTGTCCTCGCTGCAGAGATGCCTCGGATGATGTAGTTCTCCACAGAAGGGTTCAAATGCACGGTTTGTGCAATTTAGTCTATACTGAGTCCCATGACTGGTGGGAGGAGCTTTTGCAAGCGTTGCTTCCGAGAAGCAGGGTATTTCTTGCTGAAGACATGAGGTGGTTCAGGACTTGCTCCAGAAGTGACAATGATACAGAATATTTCAGAGCATCATCTCTGATGCGTGACCATCAGGAACTCTATTTGGAAGACCTAGCACCAAAAACCTAAGGAGACTGAACACTGTAAATCATCCTAAGGAGTTCTATCAGTGAGTAGGTGATAGCAAGGATCTTGGATCAGACTGTACATATGCCCCACTTATCACAAAAATCCTGAAATACCACAGCTCAGCACTCCTTGGCAGATGTATTAAATCTAAACCCATCATAATCTGGTCAAGAGTTTAGATGCCTTAACCTAGACTCTCAAGCCAGACCACAGATCAGTAAACAACAACCTAGAGTGCACATCTGGCCTACTGCCTGTTTTTGTAAACAAAGCATTCTTGTGAAAGGATCACACATGCATATTCACATTAGCCATGGCTATATCCTAGCTGCTCCTCACAACAGCCAGCAAAGCCTAATAAAATAGTCATTCATTGGTACTTTGCAGAAAAGATTCGTTAACCTTCTAGAGCAAACCCTCAGGGAAAACTCAATATCAGATCAGGAAGAGCAACTATGTTAATAGAATGGGCAACCTTCCCATACGGAGAGCTCGCATACCAGCGAGTCCTCCTCACTGTCACATGCGTATGTGCTGGGAAGAAAGAATGGTATTGTAGCATTAGATTACTCTGAGAAAGATCTTCCTAGACAATTGGCACTTAAACTCTATTCATTTGTATCATCTCACACCCCAACCATTTATTTAGAGATCACTATATGTTGGCTCTATAACTGTCAAGATGACAAGGCATAGCTCTTCTGTGACTTCAGGAAATAATGAGGAGATGAGTATATCAGCCAATAATTACAATGCTGTGCCATAAATATTGTCATAGATAAAGGGGAAACCACCATGTTAGCATAGCAGGGACAGCTATGTATGAGGGACAAT
The DNA here is from genome assembly GCF_009829155.1 of Mustela erminea. Taxonomy (NCBI): domain Eukaryota; kingdom Metazoa; phylum Chordata; class Mammalia; order Carnivora; family Mustelidae; genus Mustela; species Mustela erminea. Next base: position 42,835,803 of record NC_045626.1, read on the forward strand.
TATACACGTGGAAGAGACCGCATCGCCAAGGTTTTGAAGAATGAACAGGAGAATGAACAGGAATCATGCAGGCGGATGCCACAGAGAGTAAGAGTTGGCAGAGGATAGCATACAGAAAGCACACACTGCGGTTTGAGGAAACAAAATCTCTGGGCAGAAACAGGGAGTGAGAGAGAACGGGAAAAGCTAATACTGAGGAGTCACACCTGGCCTTACGTGAGATGCTGTGAGATTTCGGCGATATTCTAGAGCAATATTTCTGAACATGCCAATGCAACCTCAGAGCTTGTTCTGTGATTCTCAAAGGAGATGCAGTAATCCTGTCTATCAGTGTAAAGATAACTCTCGGGGCCCTTTGGAAAATGAAAAGGGGAGGGAGCATTTGAAGAAATGGAGATCAGCTAGCAGATCTTTGCAAGAGCTACAGGAAGCAATAATAAGGCCCTGAAGACAATGCCTGGGGGAACATGACAGAGGTTTGCAAGATGTTTCTTAGGCAAAGTCAACACAGCCCATAGGTCAATGTGGAGAGAATGCAAAGGAAGAGGATTCAATTAAGAGATAATTTACAGAGAAGGAACAGTTATCAAGGATTTTTTTCTCCAAATTACCTTATCTCCAAAAGGAGGATAACATGCTGAGGGAAGAAGATACTGGTTAATTTTTCACCAGAAGAAAATGGGAGCAAATTCATTGTAAGAGAGAGCAAGAAATACCACGGGACAAATGGGAGCCACTGGTAGGGACTTCAAAATGAAGGAAACAGATTTCCCAAGGACAGCTAAAAATGGCACCAAAGCTATCTTTCTCCTACTTTACCTAAATCTGGATTCCAGCAGAGGCCAAAGGAAAATTTGAGAGAAGAAGAGTGGTAAATACTCCCTATAATTTTCAACTTTCATTCAAAAAATTTATCCTATAATAAAATGCAGTATTTGGTCATGACAGTATGACAACTAGAGAAAAGCATTAAAAAATAAATAAAATATATCAGCCAAAGAAACTGCTACTAATGTTTTATTATCTTCCCTTTGTTATGCATGGATGTAAACTATTTCTTTTTCCTTTTTAAAGATGTGTTTCTTTATTTTAGAGAAAGAGAGAAGGCAAGCACAAGCAGGAGAGAGAAGATCTCAAGCAGACACCCCACTGACTTCAGAGCCTGACAGGGCTCCATTTCAGGACCCTGAGATCATGACCTGAGCCAAAACCAAGAAGCAGACACTTAACTGAATGCACACCCCAGATATCCCAGATTGAAACTGTTCCTACACGAAAGAATATCCTGCCTCTGCCGTTTTGTAGTCTGCTACTTTTCATGTAACAGTTTACTCTCCTATATTATTAAATATTTGTTGGTTCAAGTCTTCCAGTTTGACATCCTTTTCCTTTTCTTTTATGGTAAAATTGATTCAGACATCAAATTGCTTACAGTAGGAAATCTAACAAATGTTCCACGTATTTCTGAAAATTCTAAGAATTCTTCTTCCTCCAGGACAACAGTTCCTAAAGCATTCCAATGAATTCTTGATATTTTCTCTGTATTTTGCCACCGTTGGGCACATCCTTTTTTCCATATGACAGCTTCTACCAAATTTACTTAGTAACATCCTCCACTAAGTTTATTTCACAAAGTTTACTGGCTCAAGACTCTATTGGCAGTATGCTTTACTGAAGTTACAACAGACTGCAATCGTATCATTGAGCAAGACAATAAAAGTTGGTGAGCTGAGTATTAGATATTCCTGTTCTTTAGAAAAGAAAAAAAAAAAAAACAAAGATTTTATTTAATTGAGAGAGAGAGAGCATGAGCAGGGAAAGAGGCAGAGGGAGACACAGACTCCCTGCTGAGCAAAGCAGGGAGCCCAACGAAGGGCTCTGCCCCAGGATCCTGACCTGAGCTGAAGGCAGGCAGATGCTTAACTGACTGAGCCACCCAGGCACACATAGATATTCCCGTTCTTAAAATCTTCACAACCATTAAGGTGTCTCCTTATCCAAAACCATGTTCTTTCCTAGAAAGAAACTTTGGCTATCCTCAAAATATATTTTTACCATCTACGTAAAGAAAAACAGATAATATTTTCCTTTGCTGAAGAATACTTGCGCCAGAGCCTCAGATGGGTATAGAGAGAAAGTTTAAATAGAATCTGATAAATCCAGTAATTGAAGTAGTCAAAGATACCTAGGAAGTGCCACAGAAGAATGCTTAGCTCAGCATGCTTGGGAAGAAGGACTGACAGCTGTCCACCCCAGACCTGAGCCAGATGGAGTGAAGGGGACAGATTTGGAGGAGCCAAGAGGAGGGGGCCAGTTAGGCCAAAAGAGCAGGGTGAGCAAAATATCAGGAGGGAGCAGGAGACCACCCCTGGTTTGGAGCTAAAAATCAGCCACGCCATGTTGTCGAGGACAAGTATGAAAAAGAGGAGGAAGATGATGTCTCAGAAGGGCTGTCGCTTGAGGGTGTCTGTGCCTTCTGTGGAGAAGAATGAGCAACCGCTAAAAAAGTTTTGAGAAGAAAGTAACACATTTGCATTCAAGCTGCTTTCCAGCAGCGACATTATGGAGAATATTTGAGGGAGGCAGGACTGGAGGCAGGTTTTGGAAGTTCAAGCAGGAGCTATTTCAGACAAGGGATGATAAGTTCCTGACCTGGAGATCAGCAGTGGCTCGAAGAGAGAAGAGAAGTCAATTCTGAAAGCATCTAAGGCTGTGAAATTGTCAGCGCCCAATGAGTGAATGGATATGCAGAAAGAATTCATATAAAATGCCTGACGGATTGAAGGAATAAAGTCAACAAAACATTGCCTTTCTTGGTCAGTAGGCCCTAGAAATGGCTAGAAAGTTACTTCCTTTTGTATCCATCTAGGGATGCTGAGATCAGTTAGTGTGTGTGTGTGTGTGTGTGTGTGTGTGTGTGTGTGTGTGTTTAATTTTAGTTGCTTTAATCCCCAAAAGCCATTTTGAAGTGGTTTTCAACCATTTTAAAAGTCACTTCTCACTCAATGGTAAATCCCAAAACTGCATTTGAAAGTTGACGTGGGTGGGGGAACCATAGAGCACACTTTTTTTCTGGGACTTTCACAACTAATCCTATTTGTGTGAGAGCACAAGTCATTCACGCTGCCAGGCATCCTAGGGGTGACCCGGTATAGTTAAAAATGGGTTTATGCTCCCCTGGCTTTATCACCTCTAATGGGACCCTCTCTTACACATTCCCTTTCATTCTTCATTATTTTTTCCAGGAGAAGATATGCCTGAAGCATTTTCTGTGCTCATACAATCTTTTCTTTCAACTTTATATCTCTCTGAGAGAGAACTTCTACAAACTAGGTTATAGAAGAATATCTCGGATGTAAATGCCAATAGAAAAAAAAGAGATACTGTAACTTGAGAAAAACAGCCTTTAAAAATGCTCACCACTGCTTCTTTGCAGTCCTGCTGGACACTGGTTTCAGAGTCCAGTGTAATTACCCAGCAAAAGGATATCAACGTGCACTTTGCAGTAAACAGATTTTACTCCTCGAAACTAACCATACCATGAAGGAAGTCAGTAACCTGCAAGAAAATGCAAATTAAGACAGTAACAAGCTGTCACTGGCAAATGTTAGTAAAATAGAAAATATCAAGTGTGGATGGGAGTTTGCAGCTCTTGGAGGCATCCCGCTAAGCTGGAAGTGTAAACGGGGGCACTGAGGCAGGAGAGCAAGCTGGCTAGTAGTCTAAGTAAATCCAGCCTGAACCAAGACCCAACATTCACAGGACGTGTGCATATCCCAGATTTAACACCAGAGGCCACTCAAAGGTATACACAGCATGGTTTGTGCTGGTAGGGAATCTAGAGTAGTAACCCGGAGGCCCAGCATTTTAAGTAGGTGAATCAAAGTAGGATGCATTCACTTGGAATAGCAGTGCAGTTTGATTTTTACTTACTAAATTTATTTTACAGGTGTAGAGTAGATTTTCAAGCATATATGGATTTTTGGGGTTTTGTTTGCAAGCATATATGGATTTTGGGGGCTTTGTTTGCTTGCTTTTCTGCCAAATAAGGGTAAGATTTTAGTTGTGTTGTGGGTTTTTTTTTCTTCCCCCTAAAAGTAGTAAACTTGAGACCCATTCTCAAAGTATAAACCAATAAAGCATCCATGGTTTCACCTCCCCATGCCTTACGTTTGTTTAGTCCCTAAGCAAGAATGTGTGCCCTGTGTCAAGGATTGCCCAATTACCCCAGAGTTTCCTTATATTTGCTCTAAGCTATAACTATCTCTGAAAGCCTGAATTCAAATTTAGTGGAGTAACTGTCCTTTAGGAGAGAAAGGAATCTCGTTGCTCTTTGCTGAGGGAGGCTCTCAGGATAGAAACAGAGACTCTCTATTCTTAAGCAATTCTCGAGATTTCTGTGCATACAGGACCTTCTGTGAAATTCCTTAAAAGAGTTGAGCCCACTACTAATGCAGGATTCCACCTGCTGACAAAAAGTTAGCTCCACTAACTGTGGGAATTTAACAGAGGAAATAAATAGCATTTAAAACTGTTATATTTTTAACAAAATATAGAGTCTCTTTATAGATTTTATCTACTTTTTTGATTGCTTTACGTAATAAGGTAGTAAGCGTAATGCAACTGCTTTATTTTAACTTCTAGGTTAGGAACTATAAAATGTGACTCAAAGATAGTTGTGTGTTTAGAAATACACGGAAAAGAAAAAAATAGATATAGCTATGTATGTGCAATTCATAATTGAAAGACAGTATATTTAAGACTGCTTGTAGCTTATGAATTAGGATTGTTAATACTTTTAAAAAGAGAAAAAAATTGAAAAAGTTAGATATACTTTCACATAAGATCTTGATTTAGACATGTATCAAATTCGTATTTTCATTCATGTTTCTACAAACTGACATGACCAAAAGAATATACAAATAAGAAACCTTTTGTAGACTCAGAACACCAAGAAAAACTGACCAAGTCTTACAAGACAGGGTAGAGATGGGAAAAAATTGAAGAAAAGTCTGTGGCTTATTCAAAGACCCTTTCTAAGAAAAGCACATCGGTGACATGGTAAGGACTGGGCACGTTGTACCACAGTGTTCGATCTCCCAATATAAAAAATTCCTCATCAGCATTCACCAGTTTTCTTCACTATCAAATAATGGCAATCATTAAATGTATTCACTGTTCCATTGAGATAGCAAAACCGATTTTTCTCATCCTTTCGTTCCTTTTGTAATTATTAGATAGAATTTTTCTGTATAGGACTTTCCTTCATACAGTAGGGCTATTGCTATCCCTGAAATATTTTTCATAAAGGAAAGGCAGGTTCAACACTTAAGGATTTCCTTCAGATAGAGTTCAGGACACACTGTCCCAAATATGGAAGCTTGGGATATTGAATATTTTCAGCTGAAGGAGTCTGAGGAAATCTTGAATCTTCCCTTCATCCTTCTCCCATGAAACAGAACATAAAACCCTCATGTGAGAGGTTACTCCTAAACCTGAAAGAAAGACGCATCCTTATCTCTAAGAGAGGGATGCCAGAAGAATACTAACTGGCCTTGCTAAGCTCCCCCATTTCACTACACTCAGTCATCCTCCTTAACCCCATCATATTTTTATACCACTGCCCACTCTTCCCCAAACCCCACACAAAAATACTCAGGCCTAGTTGTTTCTTCTTCTGGTCTTCATTTCTTCATGAAGGCTCCCATGTCAAGTAAAACATATGAAATAAATGTATATGCTTTTCTCCTGTTAATCTATTCTGTCAAGTTTAAATTTCAGACTCAGGCAGCAACCCAAATAGGACTGAGAAAAAGTGTTTCCCTCTCCTACACTTCTTTTCAATTTTCTGAATGAGTTGGTACAATTTCCAAGGTGTCCAGTGAGTGTGTTTGTGTGACTCTTATTTCCTCATTATGATTTTTTATATATGTATACAAAGTGTTTTATCAGCTAAGGTTACTTTGGTTCTCAAATGATCCTGCTGTAGGCCAGCAGGAGCTGCTCCAAGCAGGCCTAGGGTCTTTTTGGTACAAGGCTATGTTGAATTGCTTATTTGCTTTCTAGCAAACAATCTGTCCTGGGTTCAGTTTTTGTATTTCTTGCTTCAGACTTGGTATCATGTGGATCCAGACTTTGAGAGGCAGGTGATACAATTTGAAGATTCTCATTAAGGAATTAATACAAAATACAGTACAATAGTAAATATTTATTTAGAATGACAAAACAAATCACAAGCTACAATGTTCTAAAAATAGACATCTTAAAATATTGCAAAATCCTGTGCAAAGACATACATCATTTCTTATTACAATATCTCTGTAATACCCCTCCCTATCTTTTGCCCAAATTCTCCTTATATGCGAACAATTTGATTATATGAGAATAGAAAGGTAATGCCACCTTTCCTCTATAATGCTTGAGTAAAACATGTTGATGATGATGACTAAGGACTGTTATCAAATTAGGGGAACTTCTATCAAGTTTCTTTCAAAATTCCACCATAATATTTGGAATTTCCATAATTGGCTTCTGACTTTATACATCTCCAATCTGTTCCTCCTGAGTATGTGGTATTTTCACAGGATTTCAGCCTTGCATCTTCTTTTTATAACCCTGAGGGGGCAAGGGGAGGATATGCATCCTACATCGGGACTGTTAACAATAGTGTCCCTACACTTGAAAGGGACTGTGAACTACATAAGGATATTCCACTGAATGTATCTCTGCTCAGATTTCTGTTAGCATGATCTCTAAAATTTCCACAGCCAACCCTAAACCACTCAACACAAGAATGATGACAAAGAGAAAATCAGAGTGTAGCTAATTGCCGTTAAAATTATCTTGCTCTGAGGAAGAAGGAAGAAGGAAGAAGAAGAAGTAAGAAGTAGTAGTATGCGCAGGAGAGCACATTCCTAGAGTGCCCCCCAAGGATTTGGAAGGATTCCTGCAAGTGAGGAGACCTGCAGCTTAAGCATTTTAGATTCATGGTGATTCCACTTCAGTCTGGCATTAGCCATTTACACAAAGATCAAAGTTTCCTTTTGTGAATATTCATTGCTACTGAGTTGTCATTGCATCCAGATGTTTTCACTAGGTAAATTAGAAAATATTTAATTTATTTTTAAGAACTATTTTTAAAAAGAAGGAAATGTATCATGAATTTATGTTATTCTTTCCAATTCTAAATTAAAATTGTATAGTTTGGGGGAGCTTGGGTGGGCTCAGTCTGTTGAGTGTCTGCCTTACGCTGAGGTCATGATCCCAGGGTGCTGGGATTGAGCCCCACATTGGCTCCCTGCTCTGAAGGAGAGTCTGCTTCTCCCTCTGCCCCTCCCCCTGCTTATGTGCTCTCTTTCTCTCTCAAATAAACAAATAAAATCTTTAAACAAATAAAATTTCAGAGTTTTTACCAACATCTTTTTTTTTTTTTTTTAATTTCTATACTTGCATGGTTTTGTTCTTAGGCTGAAAATCTTGGTCCCCCAAGATAACTTTCCAGATAAATTACTTGTTCTACTCTACAACTGATATAGTAGAGTCCAAAAACCAGTAACAATATTATCAAGAAAAAGATCAAGTGAGTTTAAAAGCGTGAATGAATGAAGTAAGGAACAATCCAGGAGAAGACTGGGAATCATGGAGATTGAATAAGGTATGTAAAGTGCAGAGGGTCAATGTAATTGGAATAAAGAATATTTCTGTAAGAGATACATGATACCAGATATGAAAATTGTCAAGTGTCAAGTTAAGCAGCTTTCACATTATTGTGAATAATCTTCAAAGCAAAGAGTTGTTTTAATCAGGAGAATAAAATGATCTGATTTGAATTTTCAAAAAGAATTTGGACTAGGAGAGAGAGAGCAGATTATCAAGAGACCAGCATGGTATGAAGACTGCAGGAGGGGAGAAGCCCAGAGTGACTATGGAAATGAGAAAACAACTCAGTGTGAATGCTTCCTGGTGCTCCCTGTAACAATAATCAAGGCAACGATGAACATCAGCTGGCAGAAAATGACTGGATTTATTCACAAAGTTAAAAGTTATTATGGAAAAATTATCAGAAATGAGAAAGGAGGGAAAATAGCATTTCTCACTTCATCTCACTCCAATTAGTCGATAAATATTTATTGAGTTTTTTTCTGTATGTCAAAAATTGGTGAAAATACTGCAATGAATGAGACAAACATTGTCCTTTCATTTATAGAGCTTGCAATCTTGCAAAAAGAAAAAGTAAATGAACAAAATTGATGAGGTTCTCAAAGAAGTCTTTTAAATTCTAAGTGTGTTGGATAATTTCACTATGGTTCTGGTTGTGGCTGTTCTACTATATTCCAGATGTTGCACAAGCAAAATAACAAAGCCATGAAAATATGGTACTACTTGTCCCTTTTTCTATATGTCTATGTATCTCTCAAAATTATACACATTCATCCTGAAACTGATCTACCTCCTCCCTTATTCCTAGACCTACCTTGATAAGTAAATGATCAGATATTTCCCAATAAACTAATGTTTTCAAAGCTTATTCAATGTAATTATTTTTTAGAGATGACTCTTGGGTGGAAAATATCCCAACCTTGTGATCTAATCCTTTTTACAGTGATATGAGTTTTCCGCCGTAGAGGGAAGAATAGAAGTTATTTTAAGTAAAATGGTGTGTTTTATTGCTCCTCAAAACACAGAAGCGTAAGAAACCATTTTTCATTCCTAGAGTAGGGCTTATCTGATTATTTTGTAGGCCAAAGGTTAAAATATGTCTTTGTATGTCTTTTCATTACTGTAAAGACTCAACTTGAAGGGATGCCTTTCCTCATGGTTGGCTTTTTTTTTTTTTTTTTTTTACTGGGTCTAAGCAAAAATTACTGCTGCTTTTGCTTTATAAAAATATGTATGAAAAGATCATTTCATAAGATCTGTCACTTGACATATTTTAAGGTAAAAAAATTTTAAAAGGAAATTTATACCAGTTACCTTTGATTTCCTATAAAGCAAGCAAAGAGAAATTGTTCCCCTGAGCAAACAGAATTTGGAGGCTTGAAGTCACCCTTGAAGTAATGGATCAGCTAGTCAAGAAATTAAACTATGATAGCCACAATGATGCATTAATTATAGTGACCAGGAAGGGCTAATATTCTTGAAGTGGGAATGGGAAGTGATGGGGATGCAAAGAGGTTCTGAGTTTCATGGATTCTGGGAGATAATAGTAGCTGCTAACATTTATTGAGCATATAGTATGTGTGAAGCACTGCTTAACATACATTAGACCAAATATATTCCATATAACAAATCAATATGGTGGGTGTTCAGATTATAGCTAGTTAACAACAGAGAGTCTAAGTACCTTAGCTAAAGGCATACAGTTTCCATACTTGAACTCTGCTCTATCCTCAAAGTTCATCATCATAATGATTACACTCTCTTGTTTTGCTGTTGGTTGTGTTGTTGATTATATTACACAAGCAAAAAGGCTTGGTTAAAATAAGGCATGATAAATATAAGACCCTGTATGTGAAGTCTCAATTGGGAAAAAGAAGTTGAGTGGAAAGTGGGGAACTACAAAATTACTTACAAATTCGTAGTTAATATGAATTCATCAACAAATATTTTTCAATTTTTTTTTTTTTTTTTTGCCAAAAACCATTCCTGGCCCCATTTAAGATTTTGAAGGATTTCATCAACAAAAGGCATCCTTAAAAAAACAGTGTGTAAGAGAGATGAATAGGCAGAACTCAGGGGCAGTGAAAAATACTCTGCACAATACTATAAAGGTGGAGAGGAGTCATTGTGGATTTGTCTGGGCCCATAGAAAGTTCAAGACCAAGAGTGAAATCTAGAACATAAGTGATGGACTTTGGATGGTTATGATGTGTCAAGGCAGGTTCATCAACTGTAACAAATATACCACTCTGGTGGGTAGGTAGTTGATAATGGGCAGGCTTTCCACATGTGGGGCAGGAGGTGTATGGAAACTTTCTCTACCTTCCTTTTACTTTTGCTGTGAATTTAAAACTGCTCTAAGAAATAAGGAGTTTTAATTTTTAAAATGTATAGGGGATAGGTCATAAAAGAGAACAAGTAAACCAGACCACAGCCTATACGAAACCTAAAAATTAAGGAACCACTGCATTTTTTTTTTATCTTTATTCGTTGGCTAGATCTTTTGATCAATTCTTTTTTTGCTTTGTCATTTCAATAATCTTGTATATTTGCTTTTCCAACTTTCTTTTTCTTGATTTTCATCTATTTTAAATTAATTTTATGCAATGAATTTTATCCTACTAACTTTTTTGGCTTATTTTATTTTTCTCTTTATTTGAGTTTTATGTTTAGTTTTGTTTTTTTTTTTTCTTTTTAATTCTTTGTAGATGGGAGTGTGACTCAATCCAAACATTTAAATAATTTGGCAGATTGTATCTGAAGCCTTAAGAATATTCAGAAACAATTAATTTTGCAATTTTACTTTTAGAATCCTCCTTCAACCTAGAAATAAGCATTTGGAAAGATTAAGCTTTGAGAATATGCATCATGACACAACAGGGAGGCACAGGAAATGTCTTACTGTATAATAGGACATTGGTGAAATAAACAACTAATAGCAAGTCTTAACAAACACAGATCTCTCTTCCTAAAATGTCTGCTTTCTCAATGAGAGGCCTAGAATATTCTCAAGGTCTTACTTGAGTCTCTCCTTCCAGAAACCTCCCCAGTCCCTCGAGGTAGGTTTAGTTCATCTGTCTTTTATATTTATCTGTGTCCAAATGTTGGCAATCACTGTATGCTGTGGTCCTTTTTCTCTTTATATGCCTATTCCCTTTTACTAGATTATGAGGTCTTTGATAATAGAAATCACGTCTTACTTGTCTTTGCACCAACTTTACCTGGTAGTAGCTTAGCATATAGGTGACATTCAAAAACTCTTTCCTGGATGACTGAGTGAAGGCATGAGTGTAGGCTGAACAATTATTTTTGATGACATTAAACAACAACATAACAATGTTAGAACACAAAAAGCTATTAAAAGAAACATACTATTTAGGCCATATGCCAATATTGATTACCTTTTCACACTTAGACAACTACATTAGGCTTATTCTTAAAAAGTTAGAAAACAAGCACAATCATAGAGAAGAAAATATAATTTCTCATAATTCCAGGATACTTCTTGGTTGATTTCTTTCTAGTGTATTTTTTAAGCAAAAATAAGTAATGACTTAGAAATGGATGATGGACAGAGGGATGGATAAAAGGAGGGATAGATACACAGATAGAAAATAAATTTTATATATCCATCCATGTATAAATATATAAAAACAATCCCTTTTTTCTGCATTTGAAGAATTTTTTGAAATATCTATGACACATTCCAAGATTTTTTGGTCACCATGTTAACATTTGGAAATGCATATTTCATTTGAAAATATTTACTAATAGCTTTTTTTTTACACTTCAAAATACTTGCAATGTAGAAATATTTTCACAATCTAGAAATTTTCTCCTTACTTATCTAAGGGAAAAATGTTTAAAAATGTAGTTTGATGACTAAATCACAATTTAGTTAATTTCCCAATTTCATCTACTTAGTTCCACAGGCCAATGTGCTTGTAAAATATTAGAAGGGTCTTTATTTCATTAGTTGTCTACATAATAATGGAGGATTTAGGGATCACAGGCAAGATTATACTAACCGGTGTGTACCCATCCATGGATTATGCATTAGTCAATGGAAGCCCTACCTATCTTTTGGTTTACAGAGTAACTGATACCAATGGGCCTGAGAAAACAAAATCTTCTCCAAGCTTTCCTGTCTACCAAGTGGTTTAGATTCTCAGGTTTTCTAGCAACCAACCCATAAAGGTTGTTTATATTTTAACCAGATCAGGCCAAATACAAAATCCTATGTTTTTCTTTATTCCAAAATAAAATTAATTATACAAGGCATTTTTGATAGCTATATATATTATTTAAGAATTGGCAAAGGAGGCCATGGAGAAGGTTATAGTCTTAGCAGACAAGTTGCTAATGATGGGCTGGAAATTTATACAGAAGTCAAATTACAGAGACCAACATCCTGTTGACAAACTTTCTCTGTACTGGAATAGAACAAGGTATGATTTGCAGAGCACTGCAAATACAGAAGCCAGATTCAAGAGCAAGGAGCAGCCTAATAGAAGAAAGACTTCTGAGTAGTATCACCAGATTTTGCAAATAAAAACACTGGAAGCACACCTGAATTTAAGTATCAGATAAATAAGTTTAGTATAAGTAGCCCCAAATATTACATGGAACATACTTACACTAAAAAAGAAAAAGGGTGGCTTCTCTGAAATTCAAATTTAATTAGCCATCTAGTATGGTGTTTTGGAGCTTTTTAAAGATATTTATTTATTGGGGTGCCTGGGTGGCTCAGTAGGTTAAAGCCTCTGCCTTCGGCTCGGGTCATGATCTCAGGATCGTTGGATCAAGCCCGGTGTCGGGCTCTCTGCTGAGCAGGGAGCCTACTTCCTCCTCTCTCTGCCTGCCTCTCTGCCTACTTGCAATCTCAATCTCTCTCTGTGTCAAATAAATAAATAAATATATATATATATATATATATATATATATATATATATTTTTTTTTTTTTTTTTAATGATATTTATTTATTTATTTATTTAAGAGCGAGAAAGAGAGCATGAGTGTGGGGAGGGGCAGAGAATCTCAAGCAAGCTCCATCCTGAGCATGGAGCCTGATGCAGGGCTCGATCTCATGATCATGAGATCATGATTTGGGCTGAAACCAAGAGTCTGAACTTAACTGACTATATGCCACCCAGGTGCCTCTGGACATCCTGTGTTCTATCTGGAAATCCTATTCCTGGATCCAATTTACCTTCAGCACTCCCAACACACACAGAGACACACACACACATTGTGGCTTAAATGGCTGGTTCTGAGATTTTAGTGAAACCACATTTCAAAATAATTTGACAGAGAGGTCATTTGGTTAATTTAATTTGGGTAGTTGACCAATGCCTTGGAAAATCTATAAACTTTAGGTAAAAGTTTTTTGTATATTTTTACTGGCCAATAACTGAAAGCAAAGATTAAAAACTACATACACATATTAGTGTTACAACTGTAAAGTGAGCCCTCATCTATTGTTGCTGCAACTACTTAACAGCAAAATCCCAGAGAAATGGCAAGAAAAATACCTACTCTTTCTGAAAAGATATTGGAAGTAATCATCACAAGTTTCTTGGCAGTGAAGTGGGCATCCTGGGGGAATTGGACAGAGATTAGTCAGACTGGAAGTTATTATCTTTTGTATAAGAACTCTCTTCAACTTGCCATAAAGAAGGAATTCCTTGGCTGGCTCAGGAAGGATCCAAAGGCACATTTTCAGAAATGATGGAAATGTACACCAGAACTATGATGGATCTGTTCCCTATCACAAAGGAACACTTCTGGAGTTTATGTTTATGCTCTATGTTGAATCTCTGCTTTCCAACCTGAATGTTAGGAAAATACAAATGCAGACTGGTAGTAGTCTAGAATTATTACCCAAACCTAATATTAACATTCATGTAGATCAGTCATTGTGTGTGTGTGTGTGTGTGTGTGTGTGTGTGTGTGTGTGTGATGTCCTCCATCCAGATTCCCCTTCAGGAAGGCCAGCCTTTTTCCCAGTCACTGGGACTGCTAAAAGCCACTCCTCAGTTGCCAGCCTTCCTTGGGGACAGCCTCTGCTGAAGAAAAATGCTTTGATCAAGGTTTGATTTTCTTCCAGCAGCCCCACCCAATCCCCAGGCCCTAACAACAACTCAAGATGATTCTTGGACCATCACAGCCCCAAGGCTCTCCAAAGGGATCAGGGAAGATTGTATTATCTTTCTAACGCATTCTGCCTCCCTCTCTTCCCTTCTACGAATGTTGATCCCAAGAACACTTCCTAATAAATTTCTTGCATGCTGATTTCTGTTTCAGTACATACTGAAACCCAACCTGTGCCAAAAAACCCAACATGTGACAGTGTGATCTGGGAATATGACAATTAATGCACTATTTGGAGGTACATGAGGACTAAATCAAAGAACTAGGTAAATAACCAGGACTAAGATATCCCCTGGTTGGTTAGATGTTATCAACATCTAGTTGGTAGTTTATACCAGGTCATACTGTAATGTTAGCTTATGTTAGAATTTTACAGACATATATGTGAATTTTTAAATGAGTTAATACTATTTAATTGAGAAGTCACTATAACGCAGACATAAAGTGAATCTGCAATTATTTCCTCTATTCCTTCCAATTTCTTATAACCATCTAGTCTCATTTTAACTTACTTTAAAATATCTTAGTGTAGACAGCATAATATAAATATGCATCAATTTAATCTACACCCTAGAGGCTTTTAGTTAACATATGAAGTACACTAATCAGGTATCCACACTACAGGGACAATGAATAAAGATTTGAAAGACCCTAATCATGAGTCCAGACTACATAGTGCAGAGGCAGTTTAGAGCAAGATTTCATATTTCTCCATGTGTATATGTATACAGGTTTCGTTAATTAACACAAGAGACGTTCAAATATTTTTCACTGAGGTGTGTTTTTCCCAATATACAGTTTTCTAGAAACTCTATATAGGTACCTCTGCCCTTCATATAAATTAAAATAAGAATCTGACAAACCCAGCAGCCTAATACCTAAATAACACGTAAAAAACTCCATTCTTTCTGTGTTGCATCATTTAATGGAGAATTATTTCCCTTGTCTGAAAAGTTAGCAGGAAGCTTGTATGAGTGCCTAAAAGCATAGCTTTAGTGTCAAGTCAGGAACCCTCACTATTTCTTTAAAAAAAAAAAAAAGAAAAAAAAGAAAACTTTTACTGGCTTTTAGATATTTTTTTCCTCCATGTGATTTACTTTCATTTTATCCAGCATACTCCCCCTTCAATGATTCTGTACATCACATTTACATATAGACTGTGAGACTTGATTTAAGTCCTCCTATTCAAAAAACATTACATTTATATGTGAATTAAGAATTAAGGATTCCCTTTCAAGACAGTACGTCCCCTCAGGCCAGCCAGAGGAAGGGTTGTTTAATGGTTAAGGACAAAAGTCAGACCACCTGGATTCAATTCCTGGCTCCAACACTTCTGTGTGTGACCCTGGGCAAGTTATGTTGCCCCCTGTATTTTTGTTCTCTTCTTCTAAATAGGAATAATAAATCATGTGCTTCATAGAATTCTCTGAGGCTCAGAAAATAAGTATTAAGTCCCATCCTTAAGAAGCACTGAGCATTTATTATTATTTTATTCTGTGTACTTTAATAGGATTTCATAGCTTTTATTCATCATATGTATATAGTATCATTCTTTTCAATTTTATTTTAATTATCCTATAGTGTTCGTTGCTATTGTGGGGGGAATTGTCTTCCCCTTTCTGCGATTAGTTATTGCTGATATAGAAAAGCTCTTGATTTTTCATATGGATCTTGTCTCTATCATTTTTCTCAAATTCCTTTGATAATTCTAGATAACTTTGCCTATATTCTATTGGATTTTGGGGTGTACAATTATATCATCAGCAAAAAATAAAGATATAAAACAATGTGAACACCCTTCTTTGTTTATATTGATTGTTTCAAATACCCCAAACACTGGCAATTCTGAAAAGGGGTTTGATTTGAAAGAAATGTTTATAATATTTGGCTAAGGGAAAATAACAACTGAATGAATCTCAGTCATCTCAGTATTGACCACACATAATGGTGGGGTAATTTAATGACTAACAAAGTCTAAATTGTTGTTCTTCATGTAAACAAGGAAGCAATATCCTATAAAGGACACTATATTTGAGGTAAATCAGTTGGTGAACTTGAGCACAGAATTACAAACACAACAATAAGTCAAACTCAAGCTGTTACTCAAATGCAGAAGTATCTATTCAGAAATTGCTCAATGCTACTAAAATTTCTAAAAATTTTATGTTAATTTTGTACACCCAAACAAACTGACCTTCTATGTATACTCCAGATACAACCAAAAATGATCAAAGGGCAGCTTTACAATAAAAGTTCAAGTATAAAGAGAAAATCATTAATTTAAGATTGAAAGAAAGGAATCACATGAGTTGTCTGTCCCCAAGTCCATAGCTGCCATTGAATTATTTTTTGCCTGGGGTTGGGGTAGGAGTTAACCTCTAGAACTACATTGTTCAACCCAAGTGTCCTTTAGCTCTTGCCTATTTTAGACTGTGAGCACCATCAAGATATAAGACCAGAGAGAGAATGAGATATTTATTCCTTCCCCTCTCTCCTTGCCACACTGTAGTTTTGACAGAACAGTGTCTCCATGTAGCAAAATTTCCATGGGATACTCCTCTTTCATTGCAGTGGCTCCCTCAGACAGGCTCTGGTTCCCTCATTCTGGTCCTTCAGACCTAGAGATGGTAATGGCTGCTTGTCCCTCACCACCCCTGGGTGTCTCAACATTCCTTCTTGACTTCCTTCACCACTGAGCACTGTCAAACAAAACCAAATCTGGACTAGGTAAGGAAAGACTTTACTAAAAAAAAGACTACTGGAATAAGGGGGAAGGAAACGACTGTAATTAAATGAATGTTCTCATTAAAATCTGCAAATCTCAGAGGTCAGGCAGAAGATTGCTTCTTTGACAGGGAAGGGTAAACTACGTGTGAGAGAAGCTGGCATGGGGAAGTGGGATGAGTTAGTGGTATGACCAGATAGTTTGCAAGGTTGTTAAGTTGTTCCACATTCCAGTGCTGGCTCAGGCTGAGTGCAGATCAAAGTAAAGTAGTCTGGAGGAAGGTGGGAAGCTTAACTAGAATGTGGTCAAGTCAACTTAGTCAGTATTTTGTCCAACTGGTACTAAAAATTAGTGTTTAAATTATGGCAAAAATGTTCTTCCATGACAGAGGATTTTTGATTCAAAGTTTTGAGTAAAATTGGTCATCTTGTTCATAACGGGCAATGTTACGCTTCTTTCAGTGGAATCCATTTCATTTTAAAATTAGATTTTTTTTCCCCTCAGAAATACTAATTGCTATCTAAAAAGTATATTAAATAGGATTACTTCATGGGTCCTCTGGTTCTGGCTTTAAAAAAAAAAAAAAAAGAATGAAATTACTGGATGTTTTGAATGTCCTTGGTCACAAAGAACTGACTCACCGTATCTCAAGAACTAAGACTGAGGAAAATTTATAAGTAGTCAGAGGAGACCTTATCATGCTCAGAGGAAGGAGAACACTACTATATTAAAAGTGGCACCTTTCAGGAAAGAGCAGATTTATGCTCATTCTAACTTAAAAAATTACTATTACGTGTGAGAAAAAGATAAGAACAGAAGGCAGTTAACATTTTGATGCAGCGTCATGCAGCAGGAACTTTTTCAAAGACAAAATTTCAGTTCCTGTTCCGATTCTTGTTGACCATGGGTATGTGGGTGAGTTCATTTAAACACCCTGACTTAACATTTTATTTCTTGGAAAATAACGGAAAGTAATAATACATGTCCTACCAACTACTTGCAATTCTTGTGAAGATAAAAAGAGATAATGGAATTGAAAGATTCCTGTAACCTGTAAAATTGGGATTATCAATACAATGTATTATTATAGGTATTTGAGTGTTCCACCAAAATGTAAAAAGAGTTTACGGAATACACATGACCCTACATAATTCTGTTTTGACTGCTTCACCTGTGTTTGAAATCGTAGGTAGTGAAGATTCAATGACTGTATTCACTAGAATTTGAATACAGACTTGAATGTTGAATTCTTAGAGTTATCTTAACTCAACATTCCACAAAACTTGTAGGAGTCAAGGACTACCTATATAAATAAAGATATAACACTAATCATATGAATAGCAAGTATATAGAGGTATAAACACATATGTAAGCCCCTTAAAAATAAGTTTTTATTAAACAGTTTGAGATAATGGTAGATTCATATATGTGAGATAATGAGAAATAGACATTGGTCTCTGCCCTCTGCTCTGGGCACGGCTACTAAAATCATTGTATTTCTTAGGGGATAAGAGCACTAAAAGCATCTTTGTTCTAATATTCAATCTTTGACTCTGGTTCCCGACATAGTGATCCTGAAAACTTTGTGGTATCCTATGTGGTATGAGTGTCTTTTGTTCTAATAAGGCCACTTTGGGTGGGTTCCAAGATGGCTCCTGGATGAGCTGTGGTCACCAGAAGGATCAAGCCGTGGTTAGAACTGTGGAATATTTAGCCCTGCTCCGTTTCTCTTGAGAAGAGAAAAAAGCTGAACATGGAGTTAATGATCATCATGTCTGGGTGGTGAATTCATGATCAAATCCATCAAATACAGGGTTCAGAGAGTGTCTGGGTTGGTGAACACACAGAGGTTTTGGGAGAATGGGATACCTGGAGAGGGCTGGAAAGCTCCGTGTGCCTTTCCACATACCTTGCCCTCTGCAAATCTTCCATCTGGTTGTTTATCTGTATCTTTCATCATATCCTTTTATAATAAACCAGGAAAGGTAAGTAAACTGTTTTCCTAAATTCTGAGAGTCGCTCTAGCAAATTAATGGGACCCAAGGAGGGGGTCACTGGAGCTTCCAAAATCAAAAGCCCAGATGACAACCTGGACTTGTGACTGGTGTCTGGCATGGTGGGGTGAGGGCAGTCCTGTGCAATTGAGTTTTAACCTGTGGAATCTGACACAGTTTCACTTTTCATGTGGCTTTAGGCAGGAAATAAGTCTCTTTTAGACAGCATAAAGAGGGATCTTGTTTTTTTTTATCTGTTACCCTTTGTCTGTTGATTGGAGCATTTAGTCCATTTACATTCAAAGGAATTATTGATAGATTTGTATTTATAGCCATTTTCTGTTTTGTGGTTATTTTTGTAGGTTTTCTATGATCCTTTCTTCTCTTGCTCTCTTTCATGTTTTGTTAGCTCTCTTTGGTGATATACTTAGATTCCTTTCTCTTTATTCTTTGCAAATCTATTACTGGCTTTTTATTTGTGTTACCATTAGGTTTGCATTATAACATCTTCTACATATAGCAGTCTATATTAAGTTGATAGTTGCTTAAGTTTGAACCCATTCTTGTATGTAAGTGTTGAATCGCTAAATTCTACACCTGAAACTAATATTACATGGTACTTTAACTAGCTGGAATTTAAACAAAAACTTGAAAAAGAAAAAAAGATTATTATTAAAATTGTGTCACATCCACTGCAAAAAAAATTTCCAGGTATATGGTATCATATTTTATATTTCTTTATTTTGCGAATCTCTTGGCTGATTTTTTCAGATATATTTATTGCTTTATTTGCTTCCAACCTTTTATACTGTCACTTATGGTCTTTCCTTTCCACTTAAAGATTCTCCCTGTCACTTTCCACTTTTTAAAAATGGCTTCAATTATTTTAGTCCCTTTGCTTTTCCATATATATAGTGGAAAAATCTTGTATGTATCTACAAAATATCTTGCTGAATTTTGGTAAAAATCAAGTTAAATTATATATCTGTTTAGGGGAATTAAATCATTACGAAATTGAAATTTCCAATCTGTGACCATAGTGGGTTTCTCTATTCATTTAGAAATTTTTTTTTTATTTCTTTTCAGCGTAACAGTATTCATTGTTTTTGCACCATACCCAGTGCTCCATGCAATCTGTGCCCTCTCTAATACCCAGCCTCGTTCCCCAAAACTCCCACCCCCTGCCCCTTCAAAACCCTCAGATTGTTTTTCAGAGTCCATAGTCTCTCATGGTTTACCTCCCCTTCCAATTTCCCTCAACTCCCTTCTTCTCTCCATCTCCCCTTGTCCTCCATGCTATTTGTTATGCTCCACAAATAAGTGAAACCATATCATAATTGACTCTCTGTGCTTGACTTATTTCACTCAGCATAATCTCTTCCAGTCCCGTCCATGTTGCCACAAAAGTTGGGTATTCGAATTTTTATTTCTCTTACCAACATTTTAGTTTCCAGTATACAAGTCCTATATATGTGTTGTTAGATTTACACCTATTTCATTTTTAAGGGAAATGAAGTAAATGATATTATATTTTTAATTTTAGTGTCCATATTTTCATTGCTCGTATACAGAAATATAATTGTTTTTTATACTTATTTTGTATCTTGTGGCATTGCTGAACTCACTTATTATTTCTAGAAGGGATTTCTAAATATTCTATAAGATTTTCTATGTGTACATATTGTTACCTGCAAATCAAGACAGTTTTATTCCTTCCTTTTCAATCTGAATGCCTTTTATGTTCTTTTCTTGACTTAATGTTAGATCTTCCAGTATTATATTGAGTAAGAGAAGAGAGAGAACAACCTTCCAGTATTCCTGATCTCCTGGGGGAAACATTCAGTCCTTCATCACTTTGTACAATATCACCTGTGTGTTTTTTTACAGATGCTCTTTATCAAGTTGAGAAAATTCTCCTATTTTCCTAATTTTTAAAAAATTTTTATAATGAATGGATATCAAATTTTGTCAAACGCTTTTTCTGAATCTATGAATATAAGCGTGTGTTTTTTCTTCTTCAGTGTGTTAATACGGTTGATTACATTAAATGATTTTCTACTGAGCCAGTTCTGCATATCTGAAATAAACCCCACTTGGCAATGTTGTATAATTCTTTTATATATTGTTGAATTCTATTTAGCAATATTTTGTTAAGAATTTTCACATCTATATTCTTAGGGTTGTTGGTCTATAACTCTCTCTTAACTCTTGATTTGGTATCAAGAACATAGTAGCTTCATATAACAAAATGAGAAGTGTTCCCTCCTTTTCTAATTTCTGGAAGGAACTGTATAAAATTGGTGTTAATTCCTCTTTACACATTCATTAAAATTATTCACTGAAATCATCTATCCCCAATGGACTTGGGCTTTTTAAAATTATAAATTCAATTTCTTTAATATTTATATGGTTTAAATGACCTATTTCATACTGGGTTAAGTTGTGGTAGTTTGTGTTTTTCAAAAAATTGCTCCATTTTATCTACATTGTCAAATTTATATTTCTAGAATTGTTCATAACATCCTCTTATAACTGCAGCTTCTGTAGTGATATCACTGTTTCATTCCTGGTATAGATATATTGTGTCTTTTCTTTGTCAGTATTGCTAGGTTTCTCTATTCATCTTTTTAAAGAAATAATTACTTGTTTTATAGATTATTAATTTTTCTCTTTTAAGTTTGGTTGATTTCTGTTATCTTTATTATGTCTTTCCTTCTGATTGTTTTGAGTTTAATTTATGCTTTTTTTCTAGGTTCTTAAAGTAGTAATCTTTTTATTTAAGACTTTTTCTCTTTTTAAGGAATGCATTTAGTGCTATAAACTTCTCTTTCAGCATGGCTTTAGTGGTATTACAAAAATTTTGATATGTTGTATTTTCATTTTTATTTAGTTTAATATTTAAGTAGCTCCTGAGATTTTCTCCTAGAACCACTGACTATCAAAATGTGTTGCATAGATTCCAAATGTTTTCTCTTGTTCTGTTGATGATCTCTAGTCTGATTCCATTGTGTTTACAGAACATATTCTGTAAACTTTCAGTTCTTCAAAATTTGTTGAGGTTTGTTGATGGCCAGGGTTGTGGCCTATGGGCGGTCCCTGATTTATGATGGTTTGACTTATGATTTTTCAGTTATGATGTACAAAAGTGACATGTACCAGTAGAAATCTACTTCAAATTTTGAATTCTGATTTTTTCCCCCACGCTAGTGATAGGAGGTAGGATACTCTCGTAATGCTGGGCAAGGAGCCATGGCTTCTAGTTAGCTACATGATCAGGAGAATAAACAACGAATACACTTAGAACCATTCAATTTTTCACTTTCAGTATAATATTCAGCAAATTACATGAGATATTCAACACTTTATTATAAAATAGGCTTGTGTTAATTTTGTGTTAATTGAGATAATTTTGCTCAACTGTAGGCTAATGTAAGTGTTCTTACATTTAAAGCACATTTAAAGTAAGTGAAGCTAAGCTCTGATGTTTGGTAAATTAGGTGCATGAAATGCATTTTTGACTTAATGTTTTCAACTTACAGTATGTTTATTGGGAAGTCGAGGAAGGTCTGTATTTTGGTGTATGTTATGTAGGCACTTGAAAAAAATGTGTGTTGTAGTTTTCTTAGGTTAAGTGTCCTATAAATGTGATTAGATTCTTTCATTTGGTAGTGTTGTTCAGTTATTTTATAACCATGTTGGTTTTCTATTTGTTCCAGTTAACTGGAACAGTTAACCTTTGATAAGGAACTGTTGGAGTCATGAATATAATGGTGCATTTGTCTGTTTATTCTTTCAATCTCATCATTTCTATCACTTTTATTCACAAAACTAGAGTTGTAGATTTATTTAATTTCTTCTTTTTGTTTTATCAGGCAGGACTAGCAACAAACATGTTGATGTCTCTTGCTTGGTAAACCCACACTTAGGATTTCTATACTTTCTCAATGTATTGACCCTTTTGTCAATTTATAATGTCTTTCTCTGACTCTGGCACTTATATTTTATATAGCCACTCCTGATTTTTTTTATTGTTTTCATGGTATGATTTTACTTTCTTTTTGCTTTCAACTACTATATGATTATATTGAAGGGAGTTTTTTAGACAGCATATAGTTCTGTCATGTTTTTAATTCACTCTATCAACTTCTTTTAATAGGAGTATTCAAAACTTTTACATTTAATATATTTATTAACATATAATATAATTTACATATGACATAATTATTATTGAGTTGGGGTAAATCTCTCATTTTATTTTTGTTTTCTGTTTGTTCCATTTTTTGTTTCTTGTTTTTTAACTTTCCTGTGGGTTACTTGATCATTTTTTTTTAATTAATTTTTTATTTTTTATAAACATATATTTTTATCCCCAGGGGTACAGGTCTGTGAATCACCAGGTTTACACACTTCACAGCACTTACCAAAGCACATACCCTCCCCAATGTCCATAATCCCACCCCCTTCTCCCAAACCCCCTCCCCCCAGCAACCCTCAGTTTGTTTTGTGAGATTAAGAGTCACTTATGGTTTGTCTCCCTCCCAATCCCATCTTGTTTCATTGATTCTTCTCCTACCCACTTAAGCCCCCATGTTGCATCACCACTTCCTCATATCAGGGAGATCATATGATAGTTGTCTTTCTCTGCTTGACTTATTTCGCTAAGCATGATACGCTCTAGTTCCATCCATGTTGTCGCAAATGGCAAGATTTCATTTCTTTTTACTTGATCATTTTTGAGGATTCCATTTTGATATAGTGTTTTTCATTGAATCTCTTTATATAGCTCTTTTAGTGATTGTTCTAGGTAATCCATTATATATTTACATAATTCATCATCTACTGGTGTCCTTTATCAATTCAAGTGATGTGGCATCTTCCTTTATGTCCATTTACCTTCCTGTTTACAATACAATTGCCTTAAATAATTCCTCTACATGCATTTAGGGCTACATCAGAAAGTATTATAAATCTTTATTCATTCATGAATCATAATTTAGAAACTTAAGAAAGGGAAGTCTATTGTATTTACCCAATTTTTGCTTATCATGCTCTTTTTTTTCTTTCCCCCTTTCTGATGTTCGAGCTTTCTTTTTTTATCATTTCTTTTCTGTCTAGATCCTTAGCCAACCTTTTAGAACACATCTGCTGGTAACAAATTCTTTTGGCTTTCTTTCATCTGAGAATCTTTATTTCCCCTTTAATACTAAACAATATTTTCACTGAATATAGAATTCGAAGTGGATAGATTTTTTTCTTTCAACTTTAGATAAATGCTGCTTATCACTTCTTCCAGGTTCCATGGATCCTGATGAGAAATAAGTTCATATTCTAATTGTTTTTCACCCATATATGAGGTGTCATTTCTCTCTCACTGCTTTTAAAGTTTTTTGCATTGTTTTACTTTTTGGAAGTATTACTGTCATATATCTTTGGTGTAGATTTCTTTGGGTTGTTTCTGTTTGGGTTTCATTCAGCTTCTAAATTCCATACGTTTACATATTGTGTCAAATTTAGGAAATTTCAGCCATTATTTCTTTGAATACTTTTTATCCTCCACCTTCTTTCTTCTCTCCTTAAAATGTCACAAAAATAATTTTTAAGTCTTTTATTATACTTCCATAGGCCCCTGGGACTCTGTTTCTTTATCTTCAATCATTTTTTTCTTTGTGTTGTTTATATTGGGCACTTTCTATTGTTCTGTCTTCACTTTCTATTGTTTCTGCCCCCTCTGTTTCCCCCATTTTGCTTTGAACCCACCCAGTGAGTTTTTATTTTGATCATGTTTTCAGTTGTAAAATTTTCATTTGGTTATTCTTTATATATTTTCTTAATTTGCTGAGGCTTTCAGTTTTTATATTTGTTTTAAACATGGGCTCATTTAAGCATTTTTATGATTACTGTTTTAAAATCTCAGATAATTCTAACATCTCAGCCATCTCAGTGTTAGCATCTATTGATTATACTTTTTCATGCAATTTGGGATTTTCCTGGTTCTTGTTAAGATGAGTGATTTTCAACTGAGACATGGGCATTTTTGTATTCTGGTCTTTATATTCTGGGTCTTCTTTAAACCTTCACTTTCAGCTGCATTGTTCTAACATTACTCTGGCAGAATATGACAAGGGGGGCAGGGGGCACCGCCTTGTTACTGCTAAGTGTGTATATAATATATGCTCCTTATTTGTCTTTGTAGACCCCCAAGAGGGCAGCCTCTCCTTATTGTTGGGTGGGGATGGAAGTCCATATTTCCCTTGTGGTTTCCACTGACACTGAGGGAGACTGGAGGACCATTCCATCCTGGTGAGGATGCAAATCCAGCCTCCCCACCCAATCTTTTCTGCCACTACTCCTGAGAAGGCTTTAGGTGCTTCATTGTGGTCTGGCAAGGGTGGAAGCTGAAGCTCAAACTTTTCTGGGAGACAGGAGGAAAAGGGCCTGGTTTTCTGTAGTATTTGGCAAGAGTAGTGAGTTTGCTGTTAAGAAACATTCTATTCTATTTCTATTTTATAAGGCTGCCTTTATCCTGGTCCTTTGGCTAGAGAGATTAGGCTTTCATTGGGGTTTTCTTTTGGTCTGTGCCCTTGGCTCTCTGGGTTGCCAGCTTCTTCAAGTCCAGGTTTAAATATATGAGAACTCATCACCATTTTGTTCCTTGGATTCTGAGTTTTTAAGGCAGCTTGCCTTTTTTTCTCCATGTTTCAGAGGCTTCTTGTGTTGTTTCAGAAATAATGTCCAGTGATTTCAGTTAACTTAATTGGAAAAATAAGAAGAAAGTATGTCTGATACAAAGCATATTTATAATCTGCATATAGATATACAACCATTATATAACTACATGAAACAATGCCTTTTAACATGTGTTTTGTAATTTATAAATGCAGTTTTAGCCAGCCACCTCACAATGTGAAGAACCATCTCTGGGGTCGCTCAGTCCACAAATAACATTTCTAGAGATATTAAAGCTGTAGACCAGCTCTACTTGAGAGGGGAAAAGCGTGCCAGGCCAGGCCAAGCCACAGTGCTCTCAACTGCTGCCCCCCCAGGGCCCATCAAGACCCTTCTCAGTTGTTCATGTAAAAAGAGAATGATTAGCTATTTCTCAAACTACCCTATAAGGAACTTATATAGGCTTTGAAGCAGGAAAAGAAATATGTCCCTTAAAATTAAATTTCTTAAATTTGAAATAGAGGATGTAATATGATACCGTTTTCTTTGTTTGTTTGTGTTTTGGCACCACATGTAAGTTAAGTTTCTCATATTTTATATTAACCAGATGCAGTACACACAGAAGCTGACTGAAAGATATGATCCCTATTTGCCAACATGTTGAATAATCACACATGTGCCGAAGGATACAAACAGGAGTCTTTCTTTCTGGAAGCAATCTTTTCTTTCCTCTCCTCTGCAGCAAGGTTACCTGCCTCTGGCTTGAATATAAGAACTAATCTAAAACGCATGCATACCACACTTACACACACCATACTTTACAAAAGCACCTGAAGTAATTTACACTTTTTAATTATGCCAAAGTTTAACAAGGAATTATAAACTATTTTGAGAGACAAATTACTAGGGGGAAAAGAGAGGTAAAATAAATAATCAGGAGTATGTAAAATTATAAATCCTATAATTAAACTGTTTCAATTAGACCGATTAGTCAACTGAAAGGAAAATCAATTATTCTGGTAAGGAAGGAAAGAAAGGGAAGGATCATTTGCTGTGTACCTCCCATGAGCTCAGAGCGAACAACGCTCCTTCACATTCATTCTCTCATTTAATTTTCACAAGACCATGAGGTAAGCCTTATTATCGCAAATGTACGATGGAGAACACAGAGGTTTAAATCCACATAATAAGTGGCTGAGCTGAATTCAAACTCCCATTTACCTGATAGCATTACTTACATTCTTTATTCTTATATTCTATACTTATATTCTGTATTCTGCCCATTTCCTGAAAACATTACAACAAAGTTAAATTTAGATAATATAGGGGGATACTGTTTGTTCTTTCCTAAGTGCCCCTCTTAGTATTACAAACATCTTTTACCATTTAGTCCAATCGAAAGGCACAATCTCATACTTAATGTTTGGGGAAAGAAAAACACACATGGATTAGAAATTATCTCCCAGTTCAATGAACAACTTAATCATGGAAGATCAAAAAGAGCAGGGCATAGTTCTAATAAACGTATATTAGAAATCAAGAACAAATATTTGATAGTTTCTCAAGCCAGTCCTTCCTTACCATGCTCTTCCCCATTTTCTATAATGGTAAGAGATGCAGAGCATGAAATATATAGATCATTTCTGAAGAAAATTTATCAAAATGGGAGAAGAAAAGAAGCCCCAACCCCAGGTGTTTCCCCTGGGAAATTAAACAAACAAATAAACAGAAACCACAACATTAAGAAGGTCATCTTTCCCTACAGCGTTAAATTTTTTAACTGATAAGAAAGAATTATTCTTCAATTTTATAACTGTAGAAAGTAAACCATAGAAAATACATTTTCCCAGAGTTGTACACAGCATCATTGATGAGCAAAGTAATCTTTGTTTCTGGATTCCAGTTTCTTTTCTATTTAAAAACTCTCTTCAGGGGCACCTGGGTGGTTCAGTGGGTTAAAGCCTCTTCCTTCAGCTCAGGTCATGATCCCAGGGTCCTGGGATTGAGCCCCGTGTCAGGCTC
Source organism: Mustela erminea (assembly GCF_009829155.1). Classification (NCBI taxonomy): domain Eukaryota; kingdom Metazoa; phylum Chordata; class Mammalia; order Carnivora; family Mustelidae; genus Mustela; species Mustela erminea. The sequence goes on from NC_045626.1 coordinate 42,863,020, forward strand.
TCTGCTCCGCAGGGAGTCTGCTTCCTCCTCTCTCTCTCTCTGCCTGCCTCTCTGCCTACTTGTGATCGCTGTCTGTCAAATAAATAAGTAAAATCTTAAAAAAAAAAAAAACTCTCTTCAATTTGGAACACATTAAGTTGACAGATATTTCCTAGATTTGGCTGATGTATCAATATGGCTCTCAAATAATCACCACGGAGAAAGCATTATTAAGTTAAAAAAAAAGTAGATCAATCATTATATATCACTCATATGTCAACTAGTGAGTGTGATTTGGCAACATTGAGGGCAATACATTAAAATTTATTTTCTTTTATCATTAAAAACCCTAAATTAGATTTAGATTGGGTTGTAAACATAGATTTTCCTAGGATTCACCAAACTGGAATTAATACTCTAATTTAGAGAAGCTCCATGAGCTGTAGAGAATATGGAGAAAATCTCAGGGAGGCAGCAAAGGAAAAAAGAGAAACTGACAGTTACCTTACACGGCCAAGTCAAAACTATTCAATAAGTCTCCTTACTGTTCACACTTAACTCACCTTTTCTCTACATATAAAGGTATGGTATGCAAGACATGATGGCTCAAGGATCTAGGAAGGAAGACACACCAAAACAAAAATCTTAATCACATTAGAGCCATGTATAACCATTCCATGCATTAAAAATCAGATATCCTGAGTGAAATCAAAGGAACTTTTTCTCTCTTTCTCTCTCTCTCTCTTTCTTCTCATGTTTTCTGAATTTGGGGGGGAGCATTATTAGTTTGTTTGTTTTGTCTCTCAATATTCCTATCAAAGTTGTTCTTCTGACTAGTTCTGCTTAATAGTCAAAACTACTAAAATTCATTTAGTATTAAAATTTTACATGCCATATGTATGTCTGTGATAATCAGGAAACCTGCAGCTGATGATGAAGGTATAGCCATGGACTTTCCCAACTTTTGCTTGCCTTTACCTTCCTTAGCAAATCTATAAGGGATACTTTTTTCCATTTTTAAAATTTAAATTCAATAAATATATAGAGTATCATTAGTTTCGGAATTGATTCATCAGTCTTATATAACACCCAGTGCTCATTACGTCACATGCCCTCCTTAATGCCCATCACCCAGTGACCCCATCCCCCTCCACCCCTCCAGCAACCCTCAGTTTGTTTCCTATGATTAAAAATCTCATGGTTTGACTCCCTCTCTGATTTAATCTTGTTTTATTTTTTCCTCCCTTCCCTTATGCTCCTGGGTTTTGTTTCTTAAATTCCAGTATGAGTGAAATCATATGATAATTGTCTTTCTCTGATTGACTTATTTCATTTAGCACAATACCTTCTAGTTCCATCCACATCATTGCAAATGGTAAGATTTTATATTTTTGATGACTGAGTAATATTCCACTGTATATATACCACACCTTAGGGATACTTTTATGTAATCTATCATCTCTGCCCTCAGAATTTGGTAAAATGTTTCAAATATACTCTTTCTTTTGTGAGTATTCAGTGGGTTCTTTGTGTTTAACCCCTTTTCTGCCTTTCACATGCAGTTTCTGAGGGCTGAAATAAACTATGAGTCCCTATGTAAAAAAATACACAAGGAAAACTTTTTTTAACTATTACTTCAAATGGTACTTGTTCCCCAAAAGATAAACCAATGAAAACAGATTACTTATCTAGGTAACAGCAAGACTATTCCAATATGCAGTGTACATATCAAGATTTGCCCTGCTTCTCCAACCCAAGGATGTTACATCTCCTCCTTTTGCTTTGGTCTCCAATTGAAAGCTGTTATATCTGCCCAATCTCAGGTAGCTGTTGACTTAAAATCACCCAGTCCCACACTATATTTTCCAACTTTCCTTTTGGGTGGACAATATTAAGACTCTGTCAAGATGGTCTCTCCTTTTAGTTTAGTAAACTCAGGTTTGCTTGATCAGCAATGTTTTCTGGAGATATGTGGGGTAGATGCATGGATTTTGCCATCTCTTTGACTTAGATAAAGGCAGCTGTGCTCTGAGTGATTACCTATTTCTTACTCAGCCCCTCTTACCTGGCTTACCTTCAGCTTCTCTCAGCTCAAGTCTTTTAGTCTTCCTAGGCAACCCTGTTGCACAGAACCTACAACAGTAACACCTGGGCTTTTTTTCAGGTGTGAATCACCTTTAGTCTCTAGGAAACACTTTCTTCTGGACAAACTCAACTATGCAAAGCAAACTTTAGGTGGAAGTCTACAATGTTCCTAAAATAATACAGAAGTGTGAAGCTCTCTAGTCTCCTAAAGTCCATTTCACAAGCATTGGAATCAGGGGTTAGCAACAAATGCATAACCTTTTTCTTAGGATTTCACAGCTCAGGTGTCTTAAAAGAAATTGTCCTGACAAATCCTTATTTAATTCCTAACACATAAACTCTTATACCAGTGATACAATTGAGAACTCAGGGAGTCTTCCAAACAGCTTTGGGTATATAGATTGTGTATCTTTCACAATTCCTGAATCATAGATAACAAAATTATCTATAATCTTAGAGTCTTAGCCAAAGTATCCATTTTGATATAAATGGTATGAGATAGCTCATTTCTCCTGATGTTGTCTCTTCTTCATGGTAACATAATTTAGGTATGTTTCCTGAAGACCCAGCCCACTCCTGAATATCCTATCTTTTTTTGAAGCTGTTTGTGACTATGTATTTTGCTTTTAACCAATGAAATTTTAAGGAAATAATGTGTACAGCTTCTTTATTGCCTATTGAAAAGGAATTGCTTATCCACCACTATTTCTTTTCCTTCTTTTATAAAAAATGGAACATGGACTTGGCATGATCCTCTTTTAATCAGTATCTCCAGAGAATGGTAGAATGATTGATGAAAGAAAATTGGGTATCTAAGGAACCTCGCGAAGCAGAAATTCTCAGCTCTAGATGGTTAACTTATGTGAGAAAAAATAAAATCTCTCTATATATTTTTATCTCTGTGTTACAACAGCTCAAACTGCATACTAAACAATAATTTCCTACTATACATATAATAACAGAGTTAAAACCCAAGTGTAGTGCTGTCAAAAAGTAGGATACTGAATGTATGGAGAACACTCAGAAATTATCAACATAAATTATTTACAGGAGCCAAACTATGGAAGCAACCCAGCTGTCCATTGATAGATGAATGGATAAAGAAGATGTGGTATATACAGGTGTGGTATATATATATATATATATATATATATATATAGAGAGAGAGAGAGAGAGAGAGAGAGGAATATTATTCAGCCATAAGAAAGAATAAAGTCTTGTTATTTGAAACAACATGGATGGACCTAGAGAGTATAATGCTAAGTGAAATAAGTCGTATGTGGAAGTTAAGGAACAAAGTGAGCAAACAAACAATTTAGAAAAGGAGACCAAAAAACAAACAAACAAAAACAAAAACAAAAAAACCTCTCAAACAGAAAACAAATTGATGGTTGCCAGAAGGGAGTAGGTGGGAGATGATCAAGGGGATTAAGAGGTACACTTATCCTGATGAGCACTGAAAGATGAATAGAATTGTTGAATCAGTATATTGTATACACTTGAAAGTAACATAAAACTGTGTGTTAATTATACTTGAATTAAAATAAAAATATAAAACTGTAACACAGCTTATAGAAGAGAGAAAAATTTGATTCTGATTTAAGGGATAAAATAGCTTCTCCAGGCCTTATTTTCTTTATCTATTACATAAGATTTCCCTAGATGACAAAATGCTTCTACTTCCAAGAATCTAGAAGTTAATTCACAATATTACAGCAGCGTTGGAAATGGAAGGTTTCATCATTCTTATGCCCTTCCACATACACCTTCAGGGTTACAGGTTGCCTGCGAATATATGGGGTCTCTGTCCCTTATTTATTTTATTGGACATTATTTATTTAACAAGATCAAGAACAGTGAAGTTCGTCTTGTCTCTAACTCACCTCTATGATGTCAAATACAAGTTGCAGAAAATAACTTCCAACTGACCACATGCTAACAAAATAAAAAGAAGAAATACAAAAGCTTCTAACATTGAAGTTTCATTTCAATTCTATAAGCTTAAGTGAGCTTAAGTGTTCACTAGATTATAAACTTAGATTCAGACATATTTTAGAATATTTGATGAAACAGACAACAGGTATACCAGATGTCAGTTTGCTTAAGACTGTTTGGCTGAAAGAAAAAGAGGAAATGGGAATGCTTGGGGCATCTCTAGTGGTAGTGGAAGGGTGGGATGCCAAAGGACAGAGTGGGTGATGTGATGTCTTTTCAAGATGCTGACTGGTGGGGTGCCTGGGTGGCTCAGTGGGTAAAGCCTCTGCCTTCGGCTCAGGTCATGATCTCAGGGTCCTGTGATCGAGCCCTGCATTGGGCTCTCTGCTCAGCTGGGAGCCTGCTTCCCCACCCCTCCTCTGTTTGCCTCTCTGCCTACTTGTGATCTCTGTCTGTCAAATGAATAAATAATCTTTAAAATAAAATTATATATTTAAAAAAAAAACATGCTGACTGACCTGGCTCAAATTGAGATCTGGAGTATGACCCTTATGAAGTGAAAGAATGCAGGTAAACCCTGGAGGAGCAGTCTTCATGGAGAAGTCAAAAACGTTGGAACACAGGCAACAATGCTGCTTGAGCGACCAGACAACATGACACAGATGAGAAAACAAAGCTCCGTCATGGCGAGGATACCTGGTAACCCAATGCTGCTTTGTCAGTTCAGAGGCTTCTCATCTGAAGCTTTGGAATTGTTGAAAACCGAAACTTACCGGACATTTTTCAAGAATCCCAATACCCACTTTCTCTTATTCTTTAGACCAGTCCATAGGGAGAGTGTATCTAAATCAACATGAGCAGGGATGTTGGTTTAAATTGCAGGAATGCTCTATTTTCACAAAGTAGTTGGCACATTCCTTATGACCAAGGAATTCAAATATTATTATAATACTAGTTACCCCATCAGAAATGCATGGTGGAGACCATGGAAATGTCAGTCAATGCCACTGCAACAAACTGAAGTTGGATTATAAGCAATATAAATCTCTGAAGTTGAAAGCTGAGCTGCCTAAAGCTACAATCAGTATTTGAGTAGTTTTCAAATATGGACTTTTGTGCCAAAATGTCTTGTTGTTTAGCTGTTGGGTTTTCTCCTTTGGTTTTTGGCATATGAAAGATACTGATGAATGCTGCAGAGCATACCTGAGCAAGCAAGTGTGAAATAAAACATCGAATTTGCATGTAGCAGAGACAAAGTAGAAAATATATTTCTGAGACAGTGACTTGTCAGTGTGCTTCTGAAAAGTTAACAAACAGGCCTTAAATAATAAGGTCCCAGGTCCTTCCTTACATCAGTCACAGAATGTCAATAACAGAAGTTCAGGTAGCTTTTTGCTTCCTTTTTAATTCTCCACTTGGCATACGCAAAACTGTGTCTTCTCACTTTTAGTCTAAGGTTATATTTCCTGTAACTTTTCACTTCAGTGAATTCACAGCACTGAGATGAACAAACTCAAGATTTGAAATGTCTTTTGAAACTTTGCCCCAGATTTATAGTTTTTAGGCAGCCAGAGTACATTAATATAAATAACTTTAAAATATCATTATTTCATAAGTTGTTAGACCTTAGTTTTATCATGTATTTTCTCACAATTATTCATTTTTAATAGTAGGTCTAGAACATTATCTTTGGCTGGCATTGTTAACTCATCCTTTCTTTCTCCCAAAGAATCTCTTATTCAAACAAAGAAACCTTATTTCTGAGTGATCTCAGTGGTACTTAATATTCATCTGTGGACTGATCTGTAGCTCTGAAGCACCATGCTTCTAAATGACAAAAAGAAAATACATTTTCTCATAATCTATATGGAAAAAACCCTAAAGGTTTGGGTAAGCACAATGGCTGTGGTAAAGTATCTGATTCATTGAATCACGAAACATTTAGAAAATGCGTACTTCTTTATGAGCTGCCTTTTTGTGATACTGATACATTAGGACTTTACTTCCTAACATCATGTAGTCAGGAATTATCATCATGTGGGCATTCCAAGGCCAGTTCAAACCAACTGTGTCTAACAATGCCACTTCCATTTCATAAGACATTTATTGGTCATACCTATGGTAGCTCCTTTCAGGGGCACCGAGAAGGGGGCACAGATCTCTTCATATTTCTAAATAACAGAAAGATCTTGGATTATGTTTTATTTATCTTTTGCTGCAAAACAAATTATCCTAAAATGCAGTGACCTAAAACAACAATAATCACTTTTTAATCTTTCGGTTTCCACAGGCCAGGAATTCAGCAGGGAACTTCTGGTTCTATGTCTCTCACAAGATTGCAATCAGAGATTGGTTGGAGCTGCGGTCTTCTGAAGCTTGAATGAAACTATAGGATTTGCTTCCTAGGTGGCAGGGGCAGCTGGTTGATGCAGACTGTTGGTCAGTAGCCTCCGTTCCTGTCTACTAGGGCTCTTCCACATGGTTGCTTGCATGACTTCGTAGTAGGATTACTGGTTTTCCCCAGAACACGTGAGCCAAGAAACCAAGGCAAGAATCTGTAATACCTTTTATGATCTTGCCTCAGAAGTTACATATATCACATTCATTCTGTTCTGTTGGCCACACCATTTACCTCTGACTCACTATGGTAGGGGACCTACACAGGGGCCTCAACAGCAGCAAGAGAGGACCACTGGGGAACATATATGGCTAAGACAAATTCTCTGAAGTATGTTGTACTTATAATTCTTAAGTTTTTAACCACACAAATGTAGAACTGTCTAAAAAAAAATTCCTATCACGTGCATTCTTCTCCACATATTAGGAGGAATATATCTTCCAATGTATACACTTCCCATCACTTGACTGACTACAAAGAGAGAGAGAGAAATTGACCTTCACTAAAAAAAAATCACAATTTACACAATTTACAAAAATCAAAAATATGTTTCCACAACAAACACTTAAATATTATTAAGAAAGGCAATATAATAACATTACAGAGGGGGCGCCTGGGTGGCTCAGTGGGTTAAAGCTTCTACCTTCGGCTCAGGTCATGATCCCAGGGTCCTGGGATCGAGCCCCACGTCGGGCTCTCTGCTCAGCAGGGAACCTGCTTCCTCCTCTCTCTGCCTGCCTCTCTGTCTACTTGTGATCTCTATCTGTCAAATAAATAAATGAAATCTTTAAAAAAAAATAAATTACAGAAAGTTTTAGTAGATCCAATAAAAAGTCACTTATCATAATCTTACGTAACACAACCCTTCATTTTATATACTCTCAGTGTTTGTTTATATGCTTAAATATGTTATTTACATGGTCACAGTAATAATATAAATACAGTTTATATCCTGCCTTTTTACTTAATATTAATATTAACATTAAGTTAATATTTTAAAATTTGTTAATATTTAAGTTAAATTAAATTAAAATTTAAGTTAATATTAATATTAACATAATATTTTCATGTTCCACAGTTATTATTAGAATAGTTGTATAAATTCTAGATGTTGCTGGAAATGTTTAGTATAGCCATATAAGGGGATTTATTTGATTTAAAGGATTAGTCAGTGAGAATGCATGTGATCACCAAACTACCTCACTAGCTTCTCCTTTAATAACAATTTCTTACGTACAAGTTACACAGAAATATGTTCACTACATTTAAATATGTAATCTAATAGATAATACACTGATCATGGAATAATACAATTTCCTAAAATTGTTGCTCCTTAATCAGATTCCTTATTTCCAATTGTTGAAATACTCATTAAATACGGCAATATTTGCTTAATTATATTCATACATATTTTTATGCAGATGAGCATTTTAAATCCCTGATATTTTCTTAATTTGCTGAATGATAAACATAAGGGATTCTCAATTTCATTGGGAAGACAAACAGCACATTCTTCAGATAAGTGACTGAGACAGGGGGTTTTATGCCAGCAGGGAAGAAAGAGTGTAATAAGGAAAATAACTTCCAATTTGATATAATATAGAGCAGAGAAGAGCTCTAAGAATCCCTGAAAATTAATCTTTCTATTTTTCCAGGTGAAAGAAGACGATTAAGATTACAAAAAATAAAATATAAATGAGCAGTCTTTTTTCTCCTTAGCAATATTCTACCCTAGTTCCTAATAACTGAAGCTTTGCAGCCAAATTTAGCGTTAGAACATTTTATACTTCTTTCCTGTGGAAAGAAGAAAAAGTGATTTGAGGTTGATTGTAAAATGATGTTTAAATTAAAATACAAATGGATGATCACCAAAAAATGTCAAACTTGGAAATTGGATTTTGAAATTAAGATGATGTATTATAATTATTAGTTTATGTGTCTTTCTTCCTTATTACCCTGGGAGTTCCGTCAGAGGAAGATTCACTTCGTAGTCCTGTCACCAAGAACACTATCTAGTACATAGACACTCAAGAAACATTTATTAAAATAATTTTTTTAAATTATCTCCTTATTCGAATGGAAGTAGAGAGTCTCAGCTAACTGAATATGAAACCTGCCTTTCTTCTAAACTACTCTTTTAGTCTGTTAATTTCAAAACCTTGAATATTCTGACTTTGACTATGGATGAGTTTGGTTTGTCTCTTGTAACTGCAGATGATGTTTCTGGTATTATTTTCTATAATTATTTATTTTATTTTATTTTTTAAGGATTTTATTTATTTATTTGACAGAGAGAGAGAGATCACAAGTAGGCACAGCACCAGACAGAGAAAGAGGGGGAAGCAGGCTCCCTAATGAACAGAGAGCCCAATGTGGGGCTCAATCCCAGAACACTGAGATCATGAACTAAGCCGAAGCCAGAGGCTTAACTCACTGTGCCACCCAGATGCCCCAGTTTTCTATAATTACTTAAAAAAAAGTCAAGTCTAACATTCAAGAAAGCACCCTCCCACACACATACACAAACATTTATGTACACAAACATGTATGTTTGTGTGTGTGTACACACACACACACACACTCAAATACATGGGTATGAACTTACACAAAACTGGATAAAAACCATCCTCTCTCCCACATCTTTAACCTCACTTTAAAATCAATCCATTTTCAATATTTATGTTTTTAATTCTTTTTGATGGCTGTCTCCATTTCTTTAAAATATAAACTGGTACTACTTTTCCCAGATTTGCTAACATTAGACCATACTTATTTGCAATCATGAAATACTGGGATATTACATTTGACGTCCTCCTCTCCTCTTTGAGTTACATTATCATTTCTAGTTATACTGTTGATTATTTTTGGAACTTAACTGATAGTCCCATGTTTCTATTTTCTGTTTCCTTAAATTCAATTAGAATCTTGACTCCTTGATGGGAGAGAAAGTCTTCCATTCATTTCTCATGCTACGTTTCTGTTGGCTGTGCTAAAAAGGCAAGGCCCTGGCTTCTCTTTAACAGAGTTGTATTCACACTGAGCTACTTGAGGGATGAGATAATGTCTCCCTCTGGGGCAAAAAGCAGTCCTGCTTAATGCTTGCTATAAAAGATGTGGATTCACCAAGTTCAGTGTCTGTCACCTGTGATGCAAACCCCATGTGTACACAGCATCCTTCTAGATCCATCTACTTAGCCCTAGGGAGGAAAGAAAAACTGACTCGAACATGATGCTCATACTGCTTGCTGCGCTGTGAGAAATAAATCCTTTGTCTCTGACCCAGAAGACTTGAGTCTTCTGCCAATATCTGTGAAACAGTAATAAGCTTCCTTAGTATTGGATAGGGTATACGCATTCCTCCTCAGTGAGCTATGCTTTAATTTTTACATTATTGAGGTTTTTAACATTCATCTTCCATTCTGTAACTTTAATTAAACTTTCTGCTCTTTGTCCTAAAATTTCTGTATAATCTAAAGTCCAATAAACAGTTTACATCATTAATAACTATTAAACATTGGGTGTACCAGGATTTTATGTCTCTCTGAGTTCAGTGTTACACTCCTTAAACCACACTAAAGAGACTTTTGAGAACATCAAAAGCACCTTCAGTGTGAAGAGTGTCTCCTTCCTCTGAAGGAAATCTTTAATTACTTCCTTGATATTTTCTTCCATTTTCTCTCTCCTTCTGTACTCCTTTTAGTTGATTGTTATAGTGACTATTCACCTATTCACCTACTTTTGGCCTCTTGTTTTTTGCTCTGCATTGTTAAAGATTTGCTTAACTTACTTTCCATAACTTTTAACTGAATTTTTATAGTTACTTTCCTATTAATTTTTAGTCTGTAACAACTCTTTCTTGTTCTAAGGTAGCTTTGACAATTACCCAGTTCTAGCTTTTTTGATGTAATTGTGTGTTGGACTATGGTAAAGTTTATTTACTTGTTTGTACTCATCTACAAACTGTTTCTTTTCTCTCCCAGGGTAGTAGTTTTCATTTTATTTAATTTTTTGTCTTTCTTTTTCATATTGACATTTTCTGTACACATCTGTGGTATGAAGAATGCCATGGAATGCCATGCCATGGAATGCCATTCAGATTTCCTTTTCAGGATTAAATCATTTATTTGTGCAGTTGCTGGGATGGTTGTCAGCTAACTGACTGACTCTCAGTTCAGTCTATTGCTTTAATTATATCAGCTAGGTGTTCTATTTAGTCAAAAGGCATGTGTTTTTCCTGAAGCATCTCACATTCAATGTCTAATCAACAATAGAACATAGAGCCCCAAAGCCCTTGCTTCAAGATTTTGGACTTTTGGACTATTGGGACAGAAGGACTATCCCAGCTTTAAATTTCCCTGCAGGGCCAGCTGTGTTCACGTCATAACTGTATCACAGTCTCACTTCCCTCTTTATTCAATCGTACAATTTTTCCCCACCCTACAGCTGTTGATACCAAAACCACATCTTCATAAACTTCTTGCATGATGCTCTCTCACAGATTTGACTTCATAGGAAACCCAAACTGAAGCAAGTAATTGTTGGTTCCCCAATATAGAAGAATGAAAATTGAGAGCATGAGCACCCTCTGCTACTACATAAAATGGTAGGAATTGTTTCCTCTGAATGGCAAACATCTCTGGAAGGACTCCATGGCATCTCACTAGTAGGGTTCAGCGTAAGAGGGCTGGGAAGACAACTATCAGCTGTGTCAGCCCTCATGTGCCAGATGAGGAGGGCTCTACTTTGGGCACAACTACCATTCTAGAGGACTTAAACCCCCAGATTATTTTTAGATGAAGTGCCAAACAATTATTTGTTTGGGGATACCTGGTAAATCCCTGGGACATAGAGGAATCAACATTTCTATATAAAGAACTTCAAGTACAGTGGTCTCCTCTTTCTCCATGGTTTTCCTTTCTGTGGTTTCAGTTACCCAACATCAACCATGGTCCAGAAGGTCAATAATAGCCTAACACTACAGAACAGTGTCTATTTCATCTCTTCAATAGTCATTTTATCTCATATCATCACAAGATAAAGAAGGGTGAATAAGATCTTTCGAGAAAGAGAAAGACCATATTCACATAACTTTCATTATAGGATATTGTTATAATTGTTCTATTTATTAGTAGGTATTGTTAATCTCTCACTATGCCTAATTTAGAAATTAAACTTTATCATAAGTATGTATGTATAGGAAAAAAAACCTAGTATATAGAAAGTTTGGTATGATCTTCAGTTTCAGGCATCCACTGGGGGTCTTCAAATATATCCACTGTGGATAAGAGAAGGCTACTATAATATCCTTAATTTTACTTCAATTTTTTTATGTGTTTCTTTACTAAAATTATTTCAAAAATTTTTCTATGCTTTTATCAGTAGGAATATTCTCATTTTTACTGTAGTTTCTCTAGAACAGTCTGGGATCTGATATCCACTGTCATGTTTTCTCTATTAACATTCTCTTTTTTCTTTCTAACTTCCAAAGCTTTTTTGAAAGAAATATGGCATTCCATTATAGCACTCACTTATTATTTTCTTTATTGTATTTAGTTTTATTTCTATTGTTTTAATTTTAGTGAACTCTAAAAGTGGAGAAGTAAAGTACTCACTCTCTTATCCTAAACTGAAATGACTCACCCAAATTAACACTACACTACTCAAATAAAATTTCATGTTTTGTCTATAAATTGGATGGCATATATGTAATATATGTGAATATAAAGGTAGCAGTAGCATTATCTAGAAAATCAGGAAGTTTGAGTTCTATTGCATATTTTAAATAATTAACCATGTGGTACTGGGCAAGTGATTTCACTTGGTTTCACTTGGGGTTTCATTTTTCTTTCATTTCATATTTCATATTCATATTTCATTTCATTTCATTTTTCTTGCCCCAGATCTTCATTCAAGCAGAGATATTTAAAATTTGAGGAATCTTCTTAAACATCTGTGATGACTCTGAAGTTAGAAACAAATCTATAGTGAAAAAATTTAACAACAAAGCCATACACTTCAGTTATCTTTTCCTAATATGTCCATGAGCCTGTTATTGATATGTCTCTGGGAACTTAACTTTCTCTAATCTATTTCTCAAGCATAAGTGAAGTTATACATTTGTGTATGATTTGGTATAGGAAAGACATTCTATAAGTTTCTTTTACTCTTGATTTCAGTATCTCAAAAGTGTTCTGGGCAGATTCCCTCTTATATGCCAATTAAGCTCATTTTGATGAATATGAGTCATCTGCAATTTATTGAACATAACATGGAAACAAATTATTTTTGAAAATGAGCAAAACTGGGTCACAGGTCAAACATGAATAAGGTCTTTATCATCTTTCTTGGAACATTTTTGTCATTTAATAATTGAAGTGTCTAACACGATTCAAGTATTTTATATGTTAGTCATCTATGTTGGATCTGGGGTTAGGGAGGGAGACACTGTAAAATTTCAGCTCCAGTATATTTGCTGCAAATTATTATAATATGGTTTTAGATTTGAATAGACAGGATTTCCACCTAACTAGAAATAATGTTGTTATAAATTCCATCAAAGGGAACTCATTTATGAGCTGATAGGGACTAATAATGACCTCTAACTGTGTGACAGCATTAAGCATTTTGGGCTTTCAAATTTATTTCCTGGGAAAATCTTTTTCATATTCATTTTAATTGAATGTCATAATTATTTTTCTAAAATAGTCAAGTAGGAAATATGTAGAAACATCAAATGCCTATTTTAAAAAAAAAAGAAAAGCTATAAAACATGGATAATCTTAAAAATGTAGCTCTCTATAAAGATTTCCCTGGTAATCTACTTCCAGATACACTAACAAGATCCACAATATGTCCTTAAAATCATTTCCAGAGCCTGACACCTTTGACAATTGGAAGTAAATCCATATCTAAATAGAATCTGTATTTTTACAATTTCTTTAATTATCCCTTTGACCGTGCAGCCAAAACTAGGTTCTCCACTACTTAGTAAGTATGTGACCCTGAGTGAGGAACTTAACTCTACTGTGCCTCAGTTCACTTATCTGTAAAATAAAGATAAAATAATTCTTACCTCATGGGGTGATAGAGAAATTCAACAGGTTTTTGCAAATCAAGTGCTTACCAAATGCCTGACATATGTTCAATATACAGTGATTATTTGCTATAATAACAATAATTGTTACCTTATGGTGAATAAGGTACACATTTTTCCTTTATCACATATTTTTGATATTTATTAAGTCACCTTTACCTTTTGTTTATGAGTTAATATTTTGATATCCACTTTTCATAACATTCTAATAATTTTCAAGTATTTAATCATCTGAACTGGAGGCAAAATAATGTTTATGTAGTGAATTCTATGTGCCAAAATATACATAAAACCATATGGTTTTTAATGTGGTGCTCCTTATCCTTAAGGCACTTACAAACCATATGGTTTTTAATGTGGAGCTCCTTATCCTTAAGGCACTTACAATTTGGCAAATTATTACCCACATCAATAGAGCCAAGAGAGTATATGGACAATGCATTCCTTTTGGTATAGAGATATCATAAGAGCGCAGAGAAGAAAGGGTTAAAATTCCACTAAACATTTAAAAAAAAAAAAAAGATAAATGACACTGGGGGTAGAACTTGAAGGATGTATAAGATTTCAAGAGATGGAGAGAAAAAGAGGGCCATTCCAATAGAATTAAAAATAAAAACAGGGCCTACCTGGGCGGCTTGGTTGGTTGAGAGATTGCCTTCTGCTGGGGTCATGGTCCTGGAGTCCCGAAATGGAGTCCCACATCGGGGTCCCGGCTCCATGGGGAGTCTGCTTCTTCCTCTGACCTTCTCCCTTCTAATTCTCTCTCTCTCTCTCAAATAAGTAAAATCTTTAAAAAAAAAAAAAGGTAGAAACAAAACAAAACAAAATTTATAAAATACATAAAATATGAAGCAGAAATGTATGGAGCTGAAGACGAGTCATGTAGCAGTCTAATCAAACTTGAGTTCAGCCATATTTAAAAGGAAATTCTCACAGTCACAAGGTTAATTAATCCTTACTATTTTAAAACAATTTATGTATGTACATTGTAAAACTGTTTTGAGTACCTCCTGTTATAATCAAGAACATTAGTGCAATGTTATGAACGATGTATCTACAAGGATATACGTGAATCACTCTTCAAAATATAAAAATGTTAAAGCCTAGTCCTTTGGACATTGGTATGTCCACATATCACCATAAACCTTGTGAAAACTCAGACCTCCCTTCATCTTCTATGTCCAAACAACCAGGATACCCTTGTTTATAGAGCACAAAGACATCGTCTAGTAATAGTTGGTACTTTTGCATTATTTATATATTAATCCAGCTTCTCTTCTTTTTAAATTTCCTCTCAACATTTAATATACAGTTGACCCTTGAACAGAATGAGTTCAAAACCAAATGCTAGAAAAGTTAATGCTTTATATATACTATCCATGCAAACTTTATTTCCCCCAACATTTTCCTACATGTGTTTCCATTTCTATGTAATATGTATAAATGTGTTTTCATAAGTCATTTAAATATTAAGGTTATAGAATTCTTCCCACATAGTATTACATCTTTTTGAACAAAAGGTATTAATTAATATTTTGTGGAAAATATGACTTTTGTTATTTTTTTTCATAACAGGTAACATACCATTACCCCGGTATGAAAGAAAAATGTAATCTCTTTCACTTAGTAAAAAAAAAAATAAACACAGAACTTTGAAAGATGTTGGATCCATGCAAATTATACTAGACATTTTACTTCTTTTTCCAACCACCTATTAGTCATAGGCTTTCCATACACGATGATTTAGCAATAAATAAATTGATTTATTTATGTAAATGATTGCTTTCCATACATGATGATTTAGCAATAGCCATCTATTAACAACTCACAGTCTACTTTAGAATATAATGATCCTGAGCTCTTAGATCAACTCTTTATGTTCATTATCCATCTTTGCATTATGTTATAAATTGTGTTAACCATTCCATACATATTAATATTTTTAAAAACTAAATTTGAGACTTAAAATATTTTCTTATATATAATATTTAAATTAAGTCCTATACCAGGAGAGAGTGATATTTAAAGTCCAGAGTTTATATTAAGATGTCAATAATTTTATATAGTACTTGTAAAAACTGGTAGCATTCCAAAAGACCTACTAAGTCGGTCAAAGTCTGAGTGCAAGAAAATTTTATGTAGGACATGGATAGACACTCAGAAATAGAGGCCTGGAGATAAATCATCAAACCCAAAATATCTGTGTATAAGAAAAACCCAAGACCAGAAAAACAAAACCAAAAATTCTATTTGCTGCAAGTCTTTGCTAAGACCAAGATGTAATATTCTTACACCAAATAGTTAATAGGCTGATAGTTACAAGGATTCAAGTATCAGACAGTCACAGCAAATCCAGGTAAGCCTTTGACATCTCAAAGGTATGGTATCTGGCATGAGAGGCAAAATGACAGATTCAAGGTATGAATGACAGATTCATGCCAAGATGAGTATTACAGTAATGGTGCTAAACCAGAAGTTTCCTGATTATACTCTTTCACAGTCTTGTTGGTCTTGAATCAGAATTGGTTCCAAAGCCTGCATCAGGGTTAAATCTCTAAGTATAGTTGAAAGTGATCTTGACCATAAGAAACAGGAAATACAAGGGCAGAGTCAGACACCCCAATAAAATATAATTGGTATTTTTATTCAAATGCCTACTATAGTTATACACACAATAATTTGCTGTGGAAGTATTCCAGTTTAAGTGAAAACAGCAGGGATTAATCTGTGTAATTCAAAATTATAAGATTTTATTCATCTGTCCCCTAATTAAGATTACCAGCTGATCTACCTGGCTTCATTTCAAAGTAAGTTGGTATATTATTACCTAAATACCATAGATTTTCTCTTTCTCATGTCTTCTAATAGCAGTGACACAAATTTGGAAAAGATTAATTAGCTGAAGCATCAACATATATCTCAGAAGAATAAACTTACCACTTCATTTTCTCAGCCATATGGCTGAGAGATCACACTAGGCATGACCTTTCCAGCAGCGAGGTCAGAATTTCATTTATAAATAGATAATTGGAAATCCATCTATCTGAGGTTCCATGGTGCTGAAGAACTAAGTCTTTCAGAAAAAGCTATTTAAGGACCAAAAGGACAAACTGATCTTTTCTCAATACCATGTGAGCAGGCTTGGAGGGATCTGAAACACTTAAGTAAAAATTATATGAAGTTATGTATGTGTGCGTGTGTATTGTATACATGTGTGTAAGTGCTTCTTTCTATTTATAATCTGTGATGAAAACTAGCTGTAGAAAAACTAATTAAAATATAGATTCATAGATACATTATCATAAATGAAATTCTCAACAACTCAAGTGCCTTTCCAAGACAGTTTTTTCCCTCTCACTCTTACTTTTGGAAGTTCCAAAAAATTGCCTCCTTCCTCAGACATGCTCTCAGTGAGTCTCAATCCTGCTTACACATTAGAATCACCCTGGGAATTCTATTAAAATGCTAATGTTATGTCCTACCTTAGAGGTTTGGTATTTTTCAAAATTTCCCACACGATTCTGATAAATGGTCAAGGTTGAACATCCGTCTCCATGATAGACATAGTGGACACAAAGATGAGTCCTGTCCCCATTCTCCCTCCCAGAAACAACCTCCTCCGGTCCAGCTACCAGAACTGGGGCCAGCTAGGGTCTGCTGGCTCCTTTAGATTCTGACTCTGCTGCCACCAGCTGCCTTGCCTGTGGTCTACCTCAGTAGCTGTTTGAGTGGGGGAGGCAGAAGGAGGCTACTAGAGTCCATCTATGTTAGGACAGTGCAGGACTCTTGGATGGGCAGAATTTGCTTCAGATCCTCACTAAGTTGACCAAAGCTTTGTCAGATCTGTATCTCTTTCTGCCCAATTCTGTTCCCTTCCCCAAGCTGTCACAGAAGTTGATTCCTAATAAACATCCCAAACTCCATCTCAGCAGCTGCTTCTGCAGAGCTCAAGCTGGGACAACAGAACTGTGACATGCTCCTATGTGAGGGGTGGAGATCTTGGATGTTGCATTTCCCCATTGCTTTCCCTCTGGCCACACTGCATGGTTAAACAAGTAGACTCTGGAATCAAAATGCCTGGATTTACGTTCCACCTCTCTGTAATTTTGTTTCCGGTTATTTATCTCTCCGGTCCTGCAAGGTGTAGATAATTATTATTCCTTACTTGTAACATAATTGTGAGAATCAAAAGGAAAGAGTCCAAGTGAAGTACTTGGCTTGATGGCAGACACATGATAAATGCTTCATAAATTTCAGCCATTTCCCAAGGAGATTAATTCCATGAATTTGAGGGGACCATCCTCAGGCCATCCCCTAGATTCAGAGATGAAAATGTCATTCAAGCCACTGAAAATTCTTCCTGGGGATGAGGTTTTTTGTTTGTTTGTTTGTTTGGTTTTGTTTTTGTTTTTTGAGGGGGTTAGGGGTTGCATAGTTTTGCTTTCCTTTTTTCCTTAGGGTAGAATCCCTTTGTGTCACAGACTGAATAATGGCCCTGATGGTATCCAGAGTCTAGTCCATGGAACCTTAGTTGGCAAAGAGGACTTTGCAAGTATGGGTCATGAAGGATCTTCAAATGGGGAGATTATCCTGGATTACCCAGGGAGACTCTAAATTTAATCCCATGTGTCCTTGTAAGAGCCAGGCAGAGAGAGATTTGAAAACAGAGAGAAAAGGGCTCGTGACAATGGAAACAGAGCTTGGAGTGATGTGTTTTGGAGATGGAGAGAAAGGTCACATGTCAAGGAATAGCAGAAGCCACCAGAAGCTGGAAAAGGCAAAGAAATGGATTCTCCCCTCAGAGCCTCGGGAAGCAGCTGGCCCTGCTGAGTGAAAAGGATTTCATATTTCTGACCTCCAGAACTATAAAAGATAAATTTGTCTTGTTTTAAGGCATCAAGTTTGTCACAGCAGCCATAGGAAACCAAGACTGTTTCTGACCACTCAACCCCATTTTCTGTTTTAGAATAATGCCCCATTGTGTAGAAATTGCTGGCAAACATAGCCCCATCTCCCATTTTAGATAGCCAGAGAGGTATTCCTTTACTCCATTCTGGGAGCTAAATGCCTGAAATATTCAGGATTCTTGATAGTAAACCACAGAGACTTACAGCAGTTAGCTTAAGCAGATAGGAAGTTAATTGAAAGACTGCCGAGAAGCCCATAAAAATATGTTGGCAGGACTTGGCTCGACAACATATAAATACTGTCATGTAAGCTGATTTGTCTACCACCCCAGTGAGAGCCTAATACACAGCAGCAGTGTCCAAAGTTGAGCCCCCTATCTAAGAACAACCAGATACCTCGGGACAAGCTCATTCCCTTTAATGCCTCCCACCTTAGAGAGAAGCAATTTGTCATCACTAGAATAGAAACTGATTCTAATTTGGATTTCATCATTCTGCAAGCCATACCCATTATAGTTTTTTGTTCCCCTTTATTTTGGGGGAAATTTTTTTATGTTGTCACTGAAATATATACCAGCATGTGCATTATACACATACGCACAAACACACACACTTTTCTTCACTTTACAGCCAAGATGTAAATATCCATTAGGAATGGGCAAAGCGTTGCTTCTCCATTTTGGTAAGATCATCCCTGTGCAGTAGGCTGATACACAGGCCCTAGGGTAAAGGGTGCAGTCTGAGTGTGGGGCTGCAGGGGCCTCAGCTGTGGATATCTACTAGGATCGGTGATGCACTCATTCTTGTACTTCCTCCTCATCTATCACAGCAGTTTGTGGGTATGAAAAATACTAGTTTCAATGACCAAAATATCAGGATCACAGTATTTATCAATTGGCGACTATTTTAAACTTTCAGATATAGGTTTTTCATAAATAGTATGTCTATATGTTAAAATCATAGTTATATTTGTACTTCATGAGCATGTAATAATAAGCCCCTTTTACTGGCCATCCTTTGAGTGTATGGCATTTATTAGGTGCTAACATGTAGAAAAGGTGCCTCCTAATCTTCATTATACCATACTGAGATCCCTTCGAGCCTCATACCCAGTTGCTAAGCACTGTTCTGTGTAACATTTGAGTTCTTTTACCAGCTGTCACAGTTAACTTTAATTGACTTTTGAATACAATAAGTGTAAATTCGTGTGCTTTCTTTCCCTGGCTGCTTATAGGTAAATCAAGGTTTTAGAGGAGTTACAGAAGTGGTTCTCAACTTGGAGCGATTCTGCCTCCCAGGAGATATTTGACGATGCTTGGGGACATTTTTAATGGTCATGACTGGGCTGCAGGATATTCCTAGCATCTGTATTACTGAGGTCTGCACAGACAGGAATTATCTGACCCAAAGTGTCAACCGTGCTGAGGTTCAGAAATCTTGGGTTCAAGTAAGGAGGGGTATACAATAAATGTGCTATTGTGATGAAAAATATTTCTCAGTCTAGTGACAAAAATGACTTCGGCTACTTGATCTGTTTCTGTATACATCCCCTTGACTTGCTATACTGATTTCCATTTAATTCTTAATTTATTTTGCATATTAATTCAGATTAACTAGGTATGACTACATGTCATTGAAAAATTAGGAATACAAAGGCAGCCCCTAAATGAAAATAGGGAAAATCGTCCTTCAAATACAAAAGGTGCGATTTAATGCTTCAACCGTGATAGAAGGGGAGGGTGGAGAGAAGCTACTTAGAAGAAACAGGTGTTTAAAAAGAGCATGTTTTCCTTTTGTCAATAGGAAATGAAATATGTCTGCCTAACAAAATTAAATAATCCAAAGAACAAAGCACATTACAAAGATCAAGAAATGTGACAGCATAGTATAATTCAATCTGTCAACAAAACTCATTAGAAATATTGAATATTTGTATTAAGTAGCTTTGTTATTTTTTTATTAAATTTATTTATTTATTTTCAGAAAAACAGTATTCATTATTTCTTCACCACACCCAGTGCTCCATGCAATCCGTGCCCTCTATAATACCCACCACCTGGTACCCTGACCTCCCACCCCCCCGCCACTTCAAACCCCTCAGATTGTTTTTCAGAGTCCATAGTCTCTCATGATTCACCTCCCCTTCCAATTTACCCCAACTCCCTTCTCCTCTCTAACACCCCTTGTCCTCCATGATATTTGTTATGCTCCACAAATAAGTGAAACCATATGATAATTGACTCTCTCTGCTTGACTTATTTCACTCACCATAATTTCTTCCAGTCCCGTCCATGTTGCTACAAAAGTTGGGTATTCTTTCTTTCTGATGGGTACACTAACAATGAAAATACGGAAAGGGAAATTAGAGAATCGATTCCATTTACTATAGCACCAAGAACCATAAGATACCTGGGAATAAACCTAACCAAAGAGGTAAAAGATCTGTACTTGAGGAACTACAGAACACTCATGAAAGAAATTGAAGAAGACACAAAAAGATGGAAGACCATTCCATGCTCTTGGATCGGAAGAATAAACATTGTTAAAATGTCTATACTGCCTAGAGCAATCTATACTTTTAATGTCATTCCGATCAAAATTCCACCGGTATTCTTCAAAGAGCTGGAGTAGTTTTGTTATATTAAGAAGAGTAAACCACTGCTATTTCCCAAATGGATCCATGTATTCCCCCACATATGGTCAGCATAAAAGAAGTCCGTTACGTAATCATGAAAATGGATAGGAATTTAAACCACTCTAGTTTACAGTCGAGTTTTCCAAGAGCTAGGATAAGTTAAGTAACAATATAATACAGAAATAAGCATGTTATTATAATATTCCCAGTAAAATTACAAGCCTATTGGATAAATATGGTGAGCCATAATAGAATTCAAAATATCCATATTCATCAAAGAAAAGCTCCATCAGTTTTAGTAGTTATTAACTGTTTCTATGCCTAAAAATGTCTGGTTAATTATAAGTGGTGTAAAGAGTTTGAAAGGTGTTATACATGGTAAGTTGTATAGTGGACTCTGCCCTCTCTAATTCAAGAAAAATACAAAAGTTGTTTGGATATAAATATTATGATTGTGGAGCCCCAGTTACACATCAACAGATTTTAAAAAAAATAGATTCCATTAATTCAGTACACTTCACAGTCAGGCATCTCCTTTAGAGATGTCTTTTTTTTTCTATTTTTTCTTTAAGTTTTCATATATCTATCAAAATAAACCATGTGAAACTGTCATGTTTATAAGTAAAAAACATCCAAAATCAGCAATTTCCACTGGTCTCAGCTACATTTCCATCTTACTGGTAATCCTGTTCTATTTCTTCTTTTATAGTTATACACATTTGACACTAATACAGGCTAGTGCTTAAAAATAAGATTTTTGTATACTCTCACACTTTGACCAGATATTTTATTTTGCCATTTGAAGGGAGAAGGAGTTAAATGGTGTTGAAGATTTTGATGTGCAAGAAAAAGTGAGCCCTGTGATCTGTTTTGATATTTGCATAGCAAATAATGTACCTCTTTGAGCTACTGCAGTCTACTTTTAAAATTTCTTTTATGTTTTTAAAAATTTTATTTAATTTTACTTGACTAAGAGAGAGAGGGTATGCACAAGCAGGGGGAATGGCAGGCCAGAAGGAAAAGCAGGCTTCCCACTGAGCAAGGAGCCCCATCTAGGACTTGATCCCAGGACCCTGGGATCATGACCTAAGGCAAAGTCAGATGCTTAATCAACTGTGCCACCAAGGCATCCCTACAATCTATTTTTTTTAGATGATCTCATAATAAGGTACTGAAATGTCTTACTTTTTATTAAAGATTAGCTTAATTGAAATCATTCATTTTTCCTAATTTTGTATTAAAGAGATTTTTTATTATAGAGGTTCGAACATATATTCATTTGGAACTTTCTCTGAAGGTGCTATAAATCTTTCTGTTATTTTTTATTGTAATAAAATATACATAGTATAATCTTAACCATTTTTAAAAGATTTTTATTTATTTATCTGAGAGAGAGAGTATGAGTGGGGAAGGAACAGAGGGGAAGGGAAAGAACCTCTCAAGCAGACTCCACGCTCCGCATAGAGCCTGCCCCAGGGCTCGATCTCACAGTCTCACCAAGAATTGGTCACTCAACTGACGGAGTCACCCAAACACCCCAACCAACTTAACCACTTTTATTTATTTTTTTTTTTAAAGATTTTATTTATTTATTTGAAAGACAGAGATCGCAAGTAGGCAGAGAGGCAGGCAGAGGGAGAGAGGGAAGCAGGCTCCCCGCTGAGCAGAGAGCCCGATGCGGGACTTGATCCCAGGACCCTGGGATCATGACCTGAGCCGAAGGCAGAGGCTTTAACCCACTGAGCCACCCAGGTGCCCCCCAACTTAACCACTTTTAAGTGTACAGTTCAATGTTACTAAATTCATTCACAGTATTGTACAACTATCACCACCATCCAAGTCCTTTTCTCATCTTGTAAAACTAAAATTTAAACCCATTCAACAAATGTGCCCATTCTGCCTCCAACTTGCATCTGGCAACAAGCATTCTACTTTATGTCTCTCGGATTTTTATTTTGACTACTCTAAGTACCCTGTATATATGGAATCACACACTATTTGTCTTTTTGCATCTAACACATTTCTCTTAACCACGTCTTCAAGGTTCTTCTGTGCTGTAGCCTGTGTCAGCATTCTCTTCCTTTTCAACAATGAATAATATCCCACCGCACATATACACCTATATAGACCACATTTTGTTTACCCATTTATCCACCAATGGACACTCTGGGTTCCTTCTACATTTTAGCTATTATGCATAATGCTGCTATGTACATGGGTATACAAATACCTCTTTGAGAACCTGCTTTCAATTTTTAGGAGTATATAACCAGAAGGGGAATTGCTGGATCACATAGTAATTCTATTTCTAATTTTTTGAAGAATCATAGCACTGTTTTCTGTAGTAGTTGCACCAATATGCATTCCCACCACTAATTCACAAGGCTTCCAATTTCTCTACATCCTCACTAACACTTGTTATTTTCTAGGGATCTTTGAGAGTAGGCATCCTAATAGGTGCGAGGTGATGTCTCATTGCAGTTTTGGTTTACATTTCCCTAATAATTAATGAAACCAAGTATTTGTTCATGTGGTTATTGGTCATGTGTATATCTTTTGAGAAATGTCTATTCAAGTCCTTTCCCCATTTTTAAATTGGTTGTGTGAGATTTTTGCTGTTAAAACAGCTTTGAAGTCCTTTATATATTATGCATATTAATCCCTTTCAGGTATATGATTTGCAAGTATATTCTCTGATTCTATGGCCTGCCTTTTTACTTCTTTGATGCATAATTTTTAAAATTTCTTGAAGTCAAATTTGTCTTTTTAATTGTTGCCTGTGCCTTTGGTGTCATATCTAAAACATTACTGTTAAATCCAGTGTCATGAAGCTCTCGCTTATGTTCTCTTCCAAGAGTTTTATAATTTTAAATCTTATGTTTAGATCTTTGATCCATTTTTAGTTAATTTTTGGGTTTGGTGTTGGGGTCAGTTAGCATTTTATTATTTTTCTTCTGCTATGTGTTTCATTGTCCAATTGTATTCTGTTTATTCATTCACATATCTTTTCTCTAGTCCTAGGTTGTAAGTTATACTGAGAGTATATTTATTTCAACTTCATATCATCCTTCGCTGCCATAAAATGGAAGTTCATATTTATTTTAAAAGTATTTTTAATTAATGAAGGAATGAGTGAATACATGAATGTACTACTTCCAAAGATGGCAGAACTAAGGTTTTTAAATCCTTTTCTTTAAAATATACTTAGGTTTTTAACTCTTAGTCTATGGATCTATTCATGAAATTGTTTGGGAGAAGTAATGGGCTAGAGTGCGAAGCAACACTTCAGTATGTGTGATTCTAAAGAACACATCTATTATGGATGATATTGGGATATTTTTAAAACTTGATGGAGAGAAAGTTATATCAAGGGGAAGCTTTTCTCACTTCTCCCTCCCCTGACCTTAAAATCTGAGAAAAGAAAGATGTTGAATTAAAAGAAAAGTTCTAAGATAACAGAGTACAAACCAAATACTTGTTCTCTGTGAATAAAAATGTTTAACTCTCTATGAGACATAAAAATAGACTGGAGACTTCTTATGGATAAAAAGCTATATTTTTTATATGTGCAGAATTGCTTTTAAGTTAAGTTAAAATTATGTTCCTGATGTCTACTCCTTACCTAAAATTAAGAAAACAAAAGTCCTAAAGAAAGAAATGAAGACCATGTGTAATCCCAACAACAGACTCTGCTAAGGCATGGCTAAAATTCCTTCTTATCTTTCTTTTGTGTAGATAGGTACATAGGTGTTTATTTTAAAAATATGTAGAAAAATATAGATGAATGAGTCTGACACTGTAGTCACAGTAGAACAAAAATAAAAGTTAGGGCAAGAACACACAAATATGTTAATGCAAAAGCAGAACATATTCCTACCACAGGTCTAAGTTTTGCTTTTTCAATTTAACATCATACTTTAAGCATTCCCTTTGTTACTGAAAAATTTTTTGAGTGGTCTCAAGAAATTCCTTTTCATGTATATATAGTATTTAGTCATTTGTTTACAATTGGATATGTAATTTCCATGTTTTTCATGTTGAAACTCCTGTTACAGTCTCCTTATATTTAAAGCTTTGTTTGCACAGTGATTATTTTCATAAGTAATTTTCCTACAAGCAGAATAAATGGATTAAAACCTGTGGACTCTTTCAAAATTTTTCATACTCATTAGCAATTTTTTAAAAATGATGTCAATTTATACTTCTAAATAATGTGGCAATCTTACTGTAATCTTATCTACATTAACTATTATTAGACTCTTAAAAATGTGTTTGCTCCAACATGGATGTTCCTCAAAAACTTGAAAATAGCACTACCCTATGAGCCAGCAATTGTACTACTGGGTATTGACCATAAAGATACAAATGTAGTGATCCAAAGGGGCACGTGCACCCAAATGTTTATAGCAGCAATGTCTACAATAGCCAAACTATGGAAAGAACCTAGATGTCCATCAAAACATGAGTGAATAAAGAAGATGTGCCACACACACACACACACACACACACACACACACACGATGGAATACTATGCAGCCATCAAAAGAAATGAAATCTTGCCATTCACAACGATGTGGATGGAACTAGAGGGTATTATGCTGAGCAAAATAAGTCAATCAGAGAAACACAATTATCATATGATCTCCCTGATATGAGAAATTTGAGAGGCAATGTGGGAGCTTGGGGGATAGGGAAGGAAAAAATGAAACAAGATGGGACTGGGAAGGAGACAAAGCATAAGAGACTCTTAATCTCACACACACAAAAAAAAAAGGTTGCTGAGGGGAGGGGGTAAAGAGAAGTTGGTTGGTTATGGACATTGGGGAGGGTATATGCTATGGTGAGTTCTGTGAAGTGTGTAAGCCTGATGAATCACAGACCTGTACCCCTGGGGCTAATAACACATTATATGTTAATAATAAATAAATACACACACACACACACACACACACACACACACACACACACGTGTTTGCTCACTTGGTTAATGTAAAGCTCCATATCATGGTTTGGGTAATGCTATGGTCTTTAATTAGAGTTTGTTACATTTAGAAACTGCACTCCATCCCCAGAATGGAAGAAGCAAACACCAAGCCTTCTTTCAGAAAACCTCAACATCACTTCACTTGTTGTCCCATTACCTCCTGGAACTTATAATTCTCCACTGGACAGATAAGTTTTGTGTCTGTGTGTTTCTGAATGGGAGAAAGCAAGGATAGAAAGAGAACCCAAATTATCACAGTTAGTGTATCCATGTTACAAAATTATAGTGGTCTGGTTTTATGAATTACTTAAGATTACCTGGATAGGGAAAAAGGGAGAGATGAAGACAAAATATATTTCCATCTTATTCCTGAGAGATGCTGCTGTTTTCTTGAAGGGAAAAATGCTTAAGTGGGCCATCATTTGTTTAATGCAATGCTTTGGAAATGTTGCTTTTAATCTTCTGTGCTGTGAATTTCAATATTTTCTTATCTTCACAAGAACTCTAGTGGGAAATTTGGAGATATTGCATATAGGCTTTGGATCAGCAATATGTTCCTCTACAAGTTAAAAAAGAATCCCAACTACAATGACTTAAACAAATACAACCTATTTTTTCTCCCATAACAAGAAGTATAGACTTATGCAGTTACCAGCTGTTGTTCAGTTGCTGAATGATATAAAGCAAGGATTGGAAAACTACATCCCATTGGCCAAATTTTATTCACCGTCTATTTTAGTAAATAAAGTTTTATTGGAACACAGCCATAATCATTCATTCAAATGTTGTGTATAGATGCCTTCATGATAGAACAGGAGAAGTGGTATGTATGACAGAGATGGAATATCCCACAAAGCCTAAAATACTATTATCTGAGATTTTACAGGGAAAGCTAATAAATCACTGATATAAAGTATGGAATTTCTATAATTTTTTTACCTTTCCTTGTGCTACCATGGCTTATTCCTCCCCATCAGGGAAAAACGAAGAAATAAGGGAAGGAAGGACAGAAGGAGAGAGAGAGGGGGAGGAAGAGGTGGGAGGAAAGGAGGAAGGTGGGGAGGGAGGAAAGAAAGAGGGAAGGGAAGAAAGAAGGAAGGAAGGGAAAAATAGGTAGAACTCTCCTTAACTGGCTTCTATTAGCAAGAAAACAAGCTTTCCCAGAAGGTCTCATTATGTTGTATTAACCAGAACTGAGCTATAGAAAAGGATGTAAAAGTGAGTATTTATATTTCTAACCAGTAAGAAAGGGTTGGGAATTCCTGTCTGCTCAGTCGATAAACAATGCCTATCATGAGCTGTTAATGTGTTTATTTTTCCCCTTTTTAAAAAATTTGTGTTATGTTAGTCACCGTACAGTACATAAAGTTATCGGATATTTCACTTTGGATTCTGCTTGTTGTTTTTTTCTCCCCCCACTTGTAATTATTTGGGCAACAGTATTAGCAAAGAGAAACAGCTACAACATTTTAAGCACAGAAATGATCCCTACTGTGTTGTTATTTTCTGAACTGTTCATTCAAATATATCATGTAAGACTTCTGCTTCCTTCTAAAAGCCCTGGACATTATATATAAAATGGACCTATGAAGATTCTGAACAATGAAGAGAAAAAGACAGGTGAGCTAAGAACCTGGGTACTCAAAGAACAACACAGCAGTAAGTTCTGTTTTCTTTCTGCCTCATATATCCAAGACTAAGAGCTTGAGACATGGGCACCTGGAAACGCCAATAGACGTAGACAGAAAGGAGCCCCAGGAAAGCCTGCTCTCACTATTCAAGAAACCAATAAACAGGCAGTTTAGAAAAAACAGAAAACTTTTAGACAATAATTGTCTTACTTCAACCAAATACCCTAGAAATACTCTGGCTCCACCACACCTGCCACTAAACTAGACATCTCCTTCTCCAGGTTATAATGAAGCGTTATAATCCCTCTACCATGGTGGTGCCAGCAAAGGCCAAGTAAAGACTGGGACTTTCAAGCCTCCTGAGTAGTACTGAAGTGTCAGATCCATGGTGTCAGGGGAAGACCACATGGAGAGCCTGGACTTCTAACCCCACCTGATGGTAGTGAGGTGTCCCACCCCTTGCATGGTAGGGGGGCATCAGAGAAAAAGTAACGGAGAGTTTGGACTTTTATTACTACCCAGCAGGAAAGAGGCCACCCCAACCAGTGTCATGGGAGGCTACATGGGGAACAAAAACAAGGCACCCATATTCCTCTCAACCAGCATGATATCAACAGAGACCTAGTGGAAGCCCTAAAAACCACAGCAGCCTGCAATATGTAAGAGTATAAGATACAGTTTGTAAGAACCCGCATAGTAAGAGAAGATATTGATAAACTACGTCTGACAAAGGATTCATCTCTAGAATTCATAAAGAACTCTGAAAACTCAACAGTAAATAAAAATAAACAATCCAATTAGAAAACATGCAAAAGATATAAAGAAACTTTTCCCAGGAGAGGATCTATGGATGGCAAATGAGCATAAGAAAAAATTTTCTACATCACTAGCCACTAGGGAAATGCAATATGAGTTATGACTACAATGAAATACACCCCTATCAAAACAAGTAAAGAAAAAAATAGTAACAATACCAAATATTGGCAAGGATTCTGAGAAACTGAATTTCTCCTACATTGCTTGTGGGGATATAAAAGGGAAAACAGAAGATTTCTTTAAAAAAAAAAAAAGTGAAACATACATATGCCATACATATCTCACTCCTGCCATTTATCCCCTTCAGTAAGTGAATGGTTAAACAAACAGTGATACAACCATACCATGCTATAGAAAGATGAACCATACAAAGCAATAAAAAACAAATAAAAGGAACTACTGATACATGCAACAACTGGGATGGTTCCCAAGTACATACTGAAATTAAAGAGTCGATCTCAAAAGATCATGTCTTGTATTATTCCATTTCAGTAACATTCTTAAAATGATAAAATGATGGCTATGGAGAACAGATTAGTGGGTATTAGGGGTTAGGGATGGTCAGAGGAAGATGGAGAGAAGGTGGGGGATGAATGTAAAGGGGTAATATACAGAAGACCTTTGTCATGAGGGAATAGTTCTCTGCCTTGATTGCAGTGGTAGTTAATCAATATGCACATCTGATAAAAATGACACAGATCTATAAATACATGATTTATGAATGCCAATTTCCTGGTTTTGATATTGTACTCTGTCTATGTAAGAAGTAGTCATTGGAGGAAAATGAGGAAAGGGCACAGAGTACCCGTCTGTATGGTCCTTGTAAATTCTTTTGCATCTGTAATATTTTGATTTTTTTTTTTGCAATTACTTTTTTTTAACTTTTTTTATTTTTTATAAACATATAATATATTTTTATCCCCAGGGGTACAGGTCTGTGAATCGCCAAGTTTACACACTTCACAGCACTCACTATAGCACATACCTTCCCCAATGTCCATAACCCCACCCCCCTTCCTCAACCCCCCTCCCCCCAGCAACCCTCAGTTTGTTTTGTGAGATTAAGAGTCACTTATGGTTTGGCTCCCTCCCAATTCCATCTTGTTTCATTTATTCTTCTCCTACCTCCTTAACCCCCCATGTTGCATCTCCACTTCCTCATATCAGGGAGATCATATGATAGTTGTCTTTCTCCTCTTGACTTATTTCGCTAAGCATGATACCCTCTAGTTCCATCCACGTCGTCGCAAATGGCTAGATTTCATTTCTTTTGACGGCTGCGTAGTAATCCATTGTGTATATATACCACATCTTCTTTATCCATTCATCTGTTGATGGACATCTAGGTTCTTTCCATAGCTTGGCTATTGTAGACATTGCTGCTATAAACATTCGGGTGCACGTGCCCCTTCAGATCACTATGTTTGTTTCTTTAGGGTAAATACCCAGTAGTGCAATTGCTGGGTCATAGGGTAGTTCTATTTTCAACATTTTGAGGAACCTCCATGCTGTTTTCCAGAGTGGTTGCACCAGCTTGCATTCTCACCAACAGTGTAGGAGGGTTCCTCTTTCTCCGCATACTCGCCAGCATCTGTCATTTCCTGACTTGTTAATTTTAGCCATTCTGACTGGTGTGAGGTGATATCTCATTGTGGTTTTGATTTGTATTTCCCTGATGCCGAGTGATATGGAACACTTTTTCATGTGTCTGTTGGCCATCTGGATCTTCTTTGCAGAAATGTTCATGTCTGTTCATGTCTTCTGCCCATTTCTTGATTGGATTATTTGTTCTTTGGGTGTTGAGTTTGCTAAGTTCTTTATAAATTTTGGACACTAGCCTTTTATCTGATATGTCATTTGCAAATACCTTCTCCCATTCTGTCAGTCGTCTTTTGGTTTTGTTAACTGTTTGCTTTGCTGTGCAAAAGCTTTTGATCTTATGAAATCCCAATAGTTCATTTTTGCCCTTGCTTCCCTTGCCTTTGGCGATGTTCCTAGGAAGATGTTGCTGTGGCTGAAGTCGAAGAGTTTGCTGCCTGTGTTCTCCTCAAGGATTTTGATGGATTCCTTTCTCACATTGAGGTCCTTCATCCATTTTGAGTCTATTTTCGTGTGTGGTGTAAGGAAATGGTCCAATTTCATTTTTCTGCATGTAACTGTCCAATTTTCCCAACACCATTTATTGAAGAGGCTGTTCTTTTTCCATTGGACATTCTTTCCTGCTTAAAAACTTTTGTAAAAATCATGTAGCCTAAATTGCCCTATGCTTGTCCCCATTTAATTACATACCACTCACTTGGCACTAAAAATTATCTACTTCCAGATAAATAAAACAAAGAAATCAAATTTTCCAATTAAATTTTTGAATTAGAATATGAGGACTTCTAAACAGTTCTGTAAGTGAAATCTGGGAAAAATCTTTTGCTCTCAAGTCCACAACATTGACATATTTTAAATGAAGGGTTTGGATTATTTAAAAAAAATATTTGATGGTGAGCACTCAAACAGCTATCTATGTAAAGGCAGATCATATTATAACATATAAATGATGAGCCTAGATTATATATGTCTAGCAGAGACATAATACATAGTTAAAAGATCAACAAAATGCATATGCCTACTTATTTTTTTCATAAATTCTTTATAAAATTCTATTGAATTAAAATAAAGCACACAATAATTACTACTTACTATTTAATTCAGCCTTGCATTAAGCAATTTTAAATAGTTGATATAGGTAGATGGTTAGGAATTCCTAGCCTAACAGCCCATGAATGTTAATTCATGTAATTTTTAAAAATAGAAAGACTCTCAGGGAAGCCCCAGGAAAGACAACATAGATTAATTTGGTCAGCGAGCTATACATTGGATATCCAGGGACTCAACAATCTCATAGAGCCTTCCAGCTCTAAAATGCTGTGATAAAGACAGTGCAACATCAGATGACATTTTTGTCTCAACAGGACAATTGAGAATAGCTTAATTAGTGAATAGAAATTGTCATGGTTTGTTATAATTTTACTTGTCAGAGACTCTCAAATTAGTCTTTTTAATACAGTTCTATGGCATTAACAAGATACAAGTTAATATAAAATCAACCATATTAGTTAATGCAAAATTGAAAACATTGTGGATCCAGGTGACACACTAAATTCATGAGTTTATTTCCACGTCCACCCAAAATCCAACTGCAATACCAGGAAGATGTATAGAAGAGAAGAAATCTGTAACGACACTGAAAATGGGAAAGCACCTTTCGCAAACATGATATTTTGACAAATATCTGGATGATTGAACAAATAACAAAGAGAAAAACACAGAAATACACAGGAAAAAAAAGGAAAGACAGAGCATCCACTTCATACTTTTACTATTTTCAAATACATTCATATTTTTCCTTGGTTTTATTGTTACATTTATCTTTCCATCTTTTAGAGAATTTGTTTATGTGAGGAGGAGGAGTGGGGGGGTGGGAGTCAACAGAGGACTGAAAGCCAACTCAAGCATTAAGTAGTGCCACAGTTTCAGGTGATGAGGTGACTAAGTTACGTAGTCAGGGACATACTCAGGTGCTTTGCAACATGTGACTCAAAACCTCCACTGGAAAGTCAAAAAAGAGAGGCAATCATTCATTGGCTCGCATCCTTTTTCATGTGGCACGGATCAAGATCAACTGCACTCAAGTAGGACTATCATAGAAGACTCAGGAGAGGAATCAAGAGATACTCAGCACACACATTTAAAAAGAAAAGGAGCCAATATAAGATCAAAACCTGTGCGGAACAGTGCACGAGAAGTTGGGCTGGAATCAGAGGTCAGGCCAAGAAGATGTAAGGTAGTGCTCCTGCGGTGTTGGGCATACTTTCCTTTCAGCACTGATTTGAAGGACTCACCTAACCATACATTAAATTTCCACAGATATATTAAGTCTCTTCCCAAAGCCTTTATTATGTTCCACTGGTCAATTTTATTATTCCTGTGCCAATAAACCCATTTTTTATTATAGTAGCTTTATAGTATAAGTTGATATCTGCTAGGGGCATGTCCCTTAAGATTGTATCATTTCAGATATGTAATAGCTATTTTCCATATTTTATGTTCTGGATGTACTTCAGAATCATTTTGTTAAGAAAAAAAAAATCCTGTTAGGAGTTGGAGTTAGATTGCTTTGAGCTTATAGATTAATTTGAAGTGACTTAAGAACTTTATGACATTATGCTTTCCCATCCAAGAATATAATATTTTGCCCCATTTGTTCTAGTCTTCTTTTATGCCTTTCAGTTAAGTTTTATATATCTCTTTATACATGTATTGAATATTTCTTGCTAGTTTCATACTCAGGTAGTTAATTAGGTAGTTGTTATTAGACTTTTTCATTTTATTTTCTAATTGACATTACAGCGTGACAAAGCTATGAAATTTTATATGTTGATTTCCTGTGTGAGCATCATTAAATGAACAAGAGTTACCTGTTTTCATCATTTTCCATTTTGTTAATTCACTGGGAATTCTAGGTATCCAACCATACTCTACAACTCGTTTTACTAAGTCCATTTTAATTCCAATATTTTAATGACACTGCTCTTCCTAAGGTCACCAGTTGCTTCCATGTTGTAAACTTATGGTTCCTTTTTCAACAATCCTTTTATTAGATATCTCAGCTGAATCTCACAGAGATGAACACTTCTACCTTCTTGAAATACCCTATTTAATTTGTTTCAGTGATACCCCTCTCTCTTGATTTTTTTTTTTTTTTTAATTCCCCAGTCACTTTTTCCTGGTCTCCTCCTCCATCTTCCTATTTGGAGATCCCCACGATTCTGTCCTGTGCTACTTTTGTTTTTACCAAAAAATCTTTGAAAATTTTCTGTGACACTCATGATTTTAAATACTATCCAAAGTTGTTAATTCCCAAATTTATATTAGCGACCCCGTGACATCCCAAAACTGGAGTGGCAGAGAGTGCACCACTAGAGGCAATAGAGAGGCATCACCTGTAGATAATTCAAAATAATATCAAAATGGAATAAAAGTCAGTCTGTTATTTATTATCACCATTTGTTGTAAATTTTAAATAGTAAAATGATGAAATACTCCTCCCTGGGGGGAGGAGGGGAATCTTGATAAAGTTCTAAAAAACTGCTGTGATTATTGTTGAGTTTTGATAATACATACGTCAACTTCAAACTAATACATTTTAATTTCATACTATTTAATAAACAATATTCTAATGGAAATTAACTGTGGAAACTCTTAGATATACACTCAGCCCCTGATTTACTTGGATTCACCTACACACATCAGTTTCAAAAATAATTTAATAAAGGTTAAATATAGTTTGAGCTCAATTCATGTACACTGTCCGAATCCAAAGGTACTATATGTTTTTGAGTTTAATAACAGATTCCAAATACCCAATGATAGCACAGTAATTGTAAAGATGAAGAAACAGAAATTGAGTTATTTTAGTTGTCATTCTATGCGACTACTTGACATTTTAATTTGTACTTGCAGTTTTTCAACTGCAGAAATAGGTAAAAACTACTGGAATTAGTCTTGAAAAAAACAAAGACATAAACATTATTGTAATTTCTAGAATTTATTATGAAATGGGATTTTTATGAATCTGTCCCAAACTTACCATTATGTTTAAGGTCTTCTTTGTTTATCTTTTACTTCATGTGAAAGAAACTTTGTGAAATTAAAATGAATAAATCATTTAGGGAAGAAGATACATTGATAAATTTCCCCCATCCTACTCGCAAGTGAAAAATATGTGATAAAAACACATATTCATAAGATCATTGATAAACTTACAGATGTCTCAAAAACAAAAACTGTGGGGCACCTTGGTGGCTGAGTGGGTTAAAGCTTGTGCCTTCAGCTCAGGTCATGATCCCAGAGTCCTGGGATAGAGCCCCGCCTCGGGCTCTCTGCTGGGTGGGGAGCCTGCTTCCCTTCCTCTCTGTGCCTGCCTCTCTGCCTGCTTGTGATCTCTCTCTATCATATAAATAAATAAAATCTTTAAAAAAAAACTGTAATATTATTACCCATTATGGTAACAAAACAATAGGTAGATATAACTTATTCCCCTTTGTTTCAAAAAAATGCATTAATATAATTAAAAAGCATTGTTCCATTGCTTTTTCTTTTTGTGCACTAGAATGTTTAATTATTTTTACTGAATACAAACACTCAATAAAATGAGTTTTTTTGTATTTTTTGGTTATTTTTATTATCTGTTTTATATCAGAATTACTACTAAAAAATTTCCTTCTATATAGAAGAGGGATTGCTAGGTAGGTAGGTACACCACTGTAGGATTCAGCACTTACATCTGGCTCCAGAAATTAGTATCTAATATCCCTTTTTCACATTTCCATTTGAATGATCTAAAGTCATTTTAAATCAAACATATCTTAAACTTGGTATTCTCTTCAAAACTCACCCCTCCTATATTTTCTCGTATCTCCATAAGTGATATTTCTATCACTCCCTTTGCTTATTTTATTTCTTTTTTAAGATTTTACTTATTTATTTGAGAGACAGCACAAGCAGGGGAACAGCAGAGGGAGAGGGAGAAGCAAACCCTGAGATCATGAGCTGAGCTGAACACAGGCACTTAACTGTCTGAGCCACCCAAGTGTTGCTCCCTTTGTCTATTTTAGAAAGTGAGGAAGAACATCTGATTTCTTCCCTTTTTTCATGACTCCTCATTTATGATCCATCACTAACTTCTTTTTTTTTTTTTTTTTTTTTATTTCCAGCATAACAGTATTCATTATTTTTGCACCACACCCCGTGCTCCATGCAATCCGTGCCCTCTATAATACCCACCACCTGGTACCCCAACCTCCCACCCCCCGTCCCTTCAAAACCCTCAGATTGTTTTTCAGAGTCCATAGTCTCTCATGGTTCACCTCCCCTTCCAATTTCCCCCAACTCCCTTCTCCACTCTAAGTCCCCATGTCCTCCATGCTATTTGTTATGCTCCACAAATAAGTGAAACCATATGATAATTGACTCTCTCTGCTTGACTTATTTCACTCAGCATAATCTCTTCCTTCTGTGGCTTCTTCCCCCCAAATAACCCTGGGCTTCTGAACTCCTGTCCCCTCTGTCTCTGCCTTTCTAGCTCTAGTTCTAGATCTAGCGCTGATAATTCTAATCTAAAGAAATGTTGGAGGTGAACCAAAATATGGGTAAAAGATAAAAACATATGGTAAGAATTTATAATCAAAGACATTTTTTACTTAATATTGTTTGAAATCAATAGTAATGAGAGGCCTAAAGGCCAAACATGGAAAATAGTGAATGTGGGTGGTATTAAAAAGGTGAATTTTTCTTCCTAAGATGCCTGGCTCTCCCCATTCCTCAGATCCCCCTCTACCACCCACATATATTTGAAGCTTAGACTCCTTTCAGATATTGACACAATGTCCATTGGAAGACTATCTCTCAAGTGACATGAAGGATTAAGAGGGAAGAAGAAATAAATAGAAATGAAGATACGCACCACAGTTGTGACAGATGGGAATATAATCCGTGATATTATTGTGGGGAAATAAAACTTCTTAGAACTAGTGGTTTGTGCAAGTGATTTGCACAGCAGGGCTGGATATTTTATATAACTTCAGAGCACTTCACTTATATGTTCTTGCTTTACTGTTAGGTGCCTGCAAATTAAGAGGAAAAAAACTGACTGGTATTGCATGTCTTTGTGTTTTGCTAAATCAAAGAAATAAAACACTGCTAATTTGTCCTACAAATACCTTACCTATCACTGGTTGTAAGCATCAGTCTTTAGGCTGAGCTTTCTATTCTCATGCATTTTGATTCTGCTTAGAATTTAGCTTTATAAAGCTCAACTGGACTGAAACCACGTTGTGAGTATTGATAATGAGTCTCTGAAAACTCATCAACAATTACCAAGACTAACTTTGTTATACTTCTGACCCAGACATTAAGCAGAGGGCTGACTTTGAGGGATCTGGGATGACTTTCAGAAGCTTTCTGTATTTATCCACCTTTCCCCATGGACCTTCATTCAGAGAGAACAGCTGCATCAAATTCGAGAAAACAAACTTCTAAACCATGAAATCACTAGACAGTGAGTTGGGCCAACACTCTATTTGAAAGAGAATTACAAATTCAGGCAGCATTGCTTTGGTACTATTCAAATTTGATGTGTATTTTATGGTCCATAATTAAGAGCACAAATGCATTTATGTCACCAAAGATCACACGTTCAATTTTTAGTAAATGTTGGCTCCTAGAGCTTGAATGTACTAGGCAATATATGTGAAATACATTAAGCTGTGACAAAATGGCAAAGAAAATGTTACTTTCTTTTAGAGTGTAAATTATTTGAGGAGAAATCCTCAGAGGACTCCTGAGTTCCTTCTCTGTTTCTGCTAAAACTTTGTTAGACCTTTGTGTTAGTTCTCAAAAAATGACCCAAGTGTTCTCCCTTCTAGGTATGCATTACCTTCACCATAAACTTTTAGGGTTCTCCCACTCTAACGCTGGATTTAGCCACCTAAGTTGGTTTGGCTAACAGATTTTAGCAAATGTGATATAAGCAGAAGGTTGAAAAGTGCTTGCATGACTGGACTTTCCTGCTCCTTGCTCTACTAAGGTTTTCATGGGAATATTTCCAGGCCTAATGGATAATGAGAGCCAGTACAGGCATTCCAGATGAGATTATTTGAATCTGCTAATAGCCAGCCAACCTCCAGATACATGGGCTAGCCTAGGCAGGATGGGCAGAGCTGCTTAGATGACCTGCAGCTGACTGTGGACAAGTGAGACAACCCAGACAGATCAACCAAACCCCTCAAGACTCATGAGCCAAATCAACATTTATCGTGCATGTCACTGAAGTGTTGTGGTTGAGTGTTACACAGCGTTATTGTGACATTAGATAATGATACCACCGTCTCATCTTTCCAGGGGTATATTGCTTTCTACAAGGTTAGTATGATGTAATAAAAATATAGATATCGTAGAAGAATCCAAAGGATCTTCAGTCAGAAGAGAGATTTTGAGAACTGAATCTGTTACACACTGGTCTTGTGATACATGCCAAATTATTTAAATTCTCTACATCAGCCAAGTGCGTAATTGTGGAGATTAAAAGATATGTCAAACTTGCTGTGTGACCTTGGGCAAGTTGCTTAATGGCCTTAATCTCAGTTTTCATTAGTAAAATTAGGTTTAGAACAACTGTTTTCCCTCCAGAGTAATTCTGAAGAATAGGAAAAAGGACACAAAGCATTTAACAGAGAGTAGGGCAGTTAAGAAATGCTCAATATATATTAAAATTTGTTAATTTTATTATTAGTTACATCTATAGTTTTGACTACAAAAGTAGCACACTATGGGCTAAAAGATTTCCAGGAAAGTGCACTTGTTACTCAAGTAGGGCTTCAGGGCCCTGGGTACAAGAATCTGTCTTCTGGGGCTTCCTTCTATTAGCACAAATGAGTTGTTTGGTGACAAATTCGCTAATCGTCCCCTTAGAAGATGGAAAAGTCTTCGTGGCAAGATGAACTTAAAAATCTGGAGGTTTAAATGTAAAAAGTGAAGGAAGCAGAGAGGCAAAGTACTTCTTAGCCAGAAGGCCCATATGAAAGAGCTAGCAGGAAGCCACTGGAGTGGTGAGAACCCTATGGGTAAGACTCAAGATGGAAAAGGCTATCCTGAGCATGAGGGTGCTGCAGCGAGACGTGGGTTGGATTAAATAATCTTGGGGAATTATTTTAATGAAAGTTTTGCAGTTCATATTTCTGAAACTGTGTGGCTTTTTTTTTTTTTAATCTTGCGTGCGCGCACGCGCGCACACACACACACACACACACACACAGCTAGTTTTACAAGATGGAAGCCTCTCCTGAGCTCTCCCATAAATTGATAGGTATTACAGAGGATTTGGACCTCTGGAAAGCCTATGCTGCTAACAATTTAAGTTGCGAAGGTGAGTGTTCCAAATCAGATATAACAGAGAAGGAAGGATGAAAGAGAGTATAGAGCTCAGTAGAAACAGAGATGGGAGAATTCTTCTTAGCATAAAGGTGGAGACATGCTACAGCATGCAACAGCTCTAGGAGCTGAAGGCAGACAGAATGAAACAGTTGGCAATTAAGTGACGTCTGAGCACTGAAAGACTTTTAGAAAGAATTTCTTCATTTTTCTAGTATGGAGATAATGAATCTAACTATTGCAGATTCTTTCATTAGTATGTGTCAATAAAAGGAATAATGCCATTTGGAAGAAATAAATATCCAAGAGAACATTGTTTTATACCTCTGAAAGCAAGCCTGAGATTTACAAAACCCTCCAGCAAACGATACCTCAGGCACCAAGACCTTTCAAGATTAGTAGAAATAAGGACAGCTCCAGACAACAAGAGGCTGACTCTGAGTTAATGTGCACAAACACAAGCAGTCCAGAGCGAGGATGAGGAAGAGAACAAAAGGACTAATGAAAATTTTGTGAATAAGAGAAGAGTAAATTATAAGGTGAGTGTCACAGCAATGTTGATGATTTAAGAAAAAATAGTCATACTTCTCATAAGTTCTGTTTCATTTGTGAAAAAAAAAAAATAAAATAAAATAAATAAAATAAAAAGTCTTAATCTGTTACAGCTGACCACTGATTTGGTGTACCAGAAAGATGTTGTCCCTGCCATCACCCAAATGGGGACATGACATTATCACCTAATTGCTTCCCTGAGAATGATTTTCTGTGTCTGCCTTTAGAGTTCCCCAGTAAATGGGTCTAAATTTTCCTTAAATTTGATGGAGGGAACAGTTACAATCAGACAAGTTAAAAATAAACAGGAAAGGGTCCTAGATCCTGGTCCCACAGTAGCCACCAATCTGAGCCTGGGCATTTAATTCCTCTTCAGTAAAGGCAAGAAGGTTCAATTAAAGAGATGTTATTTGTTAGTATGTTTCTGGCCAGAAACATTTCTTTAAAAAATTGTTCCAGGATAAGAATAAAAAGCAGCACAGAAACAAACATCAAGAGAGCACAGGAGTTTCTTTTTACAGAGGTATGGACAAGCCAGAAGATATTCTTCACCTTCAGCAACAAGGTGGTCCTAAAATTTTAACATGGATCTCTGCCTTTGGATGCCATTGATCTAGATTCACACTGCAAACTGAATTTTTTCTGAAAGGGCTATTGAACGTATCATTTTTCCGACTATCATATACAAATTATTGTTCACACTGAATTAATTAGTTAATTAAATATATATTGTTGAGTACCTGCTATATAGCAAATATTGCTCTAGCTCCTGGGGATAGAGCAGTGAAAACAAATACACAAAAAAGAAAAATCTCAACTCCTATGGAACTTGCTGCGTTGTAATGGAGGAACCAGAACAAATATAAATAGATGATAGATAGATAGAAGGTAGAGGATAGATAATGTGTGTGCACATACACATACATTAGAAGATCAAAGTGTTTGGGAGAAAAACAGAAGGACAGGAATTCAGGAAGTTTCAGAGGAAGGAGGTAGAGTGTTCATGAAGTACTATTTTCATGGTGAAATAAGAAAGATTATCAGTTGAGATGGAGGAAAGGGAAGAGTGTTCTGGGTTCAAGAGGATGGGGAGGTATGAAGCAGTTGCCTAGGAAAAAGAAAGATGAAGTGGGCAAGTGGCATATAATGTGATTCCTGCATTTATGATTCTTCCTGTGCCTACAATCAAGAATTCAAATGGGATTCACCTTCCATGGTGAGTGTTTTCCTCCAGATACATTGAGCTATGACTGCTACTGCCACAGAGTAAGCAGAATGGGATTTAAACAGCATTGAGGTGACTGTGAGGAAATGAGAGGACTATGAGGAAATGAGAGAGGCCAAGGGCATCAAATGTACACACAAAGGAGTGATTATGACTGGCAATGAAATTTAAGCTGGAAAGAAATGAACAAGGACATGAACAGAGCTAAAAATCGCTGTTTTTTAAGCACCAATAAGGGGAAAAAAGAGAGAGAGATTGTTGAAATAAGGGCACTAGGGGAAGTGAGCTGGGAAAATAAGAGGTGGTAGTTTGAATATGGAATTCTTAAAATGAGAATTACGGAGTCACATGTACTGGGAATGCTAGGACCCAAGGTGTGATCATGAGTGCAAGAGGTTGGAGAAAGTTGTTGGTCAAAATTGTAGGAGGAGAGAAGGTCAAATAATTAAGAGTCTAGGGTATTGAAGGGATAATCTACATGGATATTGAAATCATGATGAATTATGCCAAGAGCAGTGTTAGAGAATACCAACTATGTCTGGGGGAAGAAAAGCACATCAAATTCTTAAAACTTTGTTTTCTTTAGTCTGCCTAAGAATTTGTAAAATGGCTTATAGGAATAGATCAACAAGGAGTACACCCTACACTTTATTTGAATTGATTTATGGCAGAAGCTTTATGTTATGTTCATTCCTCACATTACTAAGCACTTGAATCTCTCTTGCGCTTTTCTTTGTGTGCTCTGGGCAACATGTTTTATTTTATTGACCAAAATCTCATTTACAGTTCAATTAATGCAGTGGAGAAAACATGGTACATGCCAAGCCCTTCCATTCTTTATGGTCTGCACAGTGATTCTGGCAAGCCAAAACTAATTAATTCAAAAGAGAGAGCAAAGGAGGGAAGAGATTTAGTTCGTTCTTATTAAGAACAAGTAATTCCTCCTGCTCATACAAAATCTGCATGGAAATGTTGATAGCAAAGTAACTACATCTTACTGTTCAGGACCCTTTTTGAAATTTTAGTATCTTTTAGCTTACTTTGAGATGTATTAAAATGCTGTTCACACGATTTAAACTCACATACATAGACAAACATGTATGGAGAGCACAATATAAATCATATTTTGCTCTCATAACTGAATAAACGGTTTCATCCATAGTCTATCTACTTGCTAATATTTCCTTTCAGGGTCAGTTGAGTGATCTGATATACCATCCTGTTTCTAACAGGTACATGTACCTAAATCACTTCCATTCCTAAAGTGGAGGGCTAAAAATGTGGATGCAGAATATCTTGCTTGATATCATTTCATATTGTTTGCCTTTTATTCATATTTCCTTCACTGGAGATTATAATCTACTATCCACAGTGTACTATCAATTTTGGTGCAAAATTTCTTGTCAAGATTCTTCTTACAAAGTGATATGATTATATGACTGATCTGTTTTCTCTCTGCTAACAAATATCCAAAATAATAGATTGCTTTGCCTCTCTACTGTAAAAAGGAAAAAGATACGATTTGGCATAAACAATAGCTATCTTTTATTAATGCACATCTACTTAAAATAAAACCAGCATCAAGCTGTGGATAAATAAATATGTTAAGTCTCTACACTCTTGAGCTTTAGATGATGGTTTGACATCCTATCACAAGCATGTATTTTCAAATGTTTCTTTGTCATATAGACAATGTCACATAATATTTTTTAATATGTCTTAAATAAAAAATAAAATAAAAATAAAAGATGTTTTAAAAAATAAAAATAAATAAAAATGGTGTAATATCTTTTCTTAATTTGTTTTTGTTTGTCCGAAACGAGGACTATTAAACATCCAGATACAGCTGTTGATATGGGAAGGCTATGCAATTATAAAAAGGATTTGAGTTGGTCAGGAATATAAAAATAAAATAATCAATACTGAATTTCATCATATAATCCATAAAGTAAAAATCTGAACAAACTTCAGAGGAAAATAAATTTTACTTAATAGGCAAAAAGGATTTATAATATCATATGAGATTTAAAGATGACAGCAGAAAGTGAACTGAAATATGAATTTGGAAATAAGGGCAGTGTTCACTTCTGCTTTTTGTCCTCTTAGCATTGACTTACAAGCGTTTTTACTCTTTTATGACTTCAATCAGGTTACAATCCAATGCCTAATTAAATGTAAAATCCTCAGTATTGAATGTTGCTTCCTGTTCTCCATCATTACTCTATCTTAAAGTACAAATCATCAGCAGAAGGTGGATCCTAGATTCTCAGACATCTCCACTATCAGTTTTCCAACCACCCTCTTACTTTCCCTGACTCAGAGCTCCATCGGGCCCCAGGCTACTGCATGTTTAATTCATGCATCTTTGGCAAGGATTATCTCATCTGCCACTTGAATAATGCATTCTCCTACAATTCAAATTTGCGTTACTACTACCAACACAATAATAATGTAAGTTCAACATCTGGTGTATGAAGTGGAGAGGCCCTAACAAGGAACAAATGAAAAACAAAAGTACGAAGCAAACGATCTCTACTGTTTCCTGAAATCTGTGCCAGGTCTAACAGAGGGTCAAGTGCAGCTGCCAACTTGCCTGCTTTAGAAGTTCCACAGCACTTTGTCTCTTCTCTCTTTTGGTAGTAAACTGTGTTCCATCTCACAGCTCCCACAATGGGAGTAAAGCAAAAAGGAAAAGAGTCTCTATCGCTCTCCAATATGCACTATCTCATCGGAATTCTATAGCAAGACCTCCACGTGGAGCCCAGTTCTGCACAGAACATTATTAGTTAAACTCATAGTCAACTGAACGTTCTGGCCCAACCTTCTGCAGCCTGCTATCACTTCCCACCAAGAGATGTGAGTTCAGTGAAACTAGGAAGTGGGCATAAAGTGCACCAAAACCAATATTGATGTCATTCCCTTTCAGAGTGATATTCCATTTTCAGGAAGAGGCTAGAGAAGAGATTCCAAAATATATATGTATTCCATGGGAGTCATTTTTGATGTGGAGCAAGGAGTTCCCGATTCCTAAGAATTTTAGCTATTCTTGGCATGGCTAAAAATAGGAGGAAATCCCAAAACAAAAGGGAAGATCCTCCACACAGGCATGGCAAAGTGTGTAAAATGGAGAGTCATGTGGTACCAATTCTCCTCTTCTCACTCAGAAATGGAGACCCAAACTGTTAATGAAGTACATGGTTCCCCAGAATAAAGACCACATAGACTAGCCTTCATTGTGGGTATCTAATTTCTGGCCAATGCAATATATCTAGAAGTGGTAGTGAAACTTTTAGGGAGAAGCCGAGCAGCTGGCATAGAAATGAGATGGGTTAAGCTGGATGAAACAGGCAACTTGGACCACAAAATGGAAGTCAAACATTGAAGATGATCCAGAAGGTATGTAGAAGAACCCTAGTCCTTGATGGTCATGGAGGACCTGGAAACTCTTATTCAGACATTTACCTAAGAGAAAAATAATTGCATCTTATTGCAACCACTGTTATATTTTTTCCTGTCATATGCAGATGAAACTAATCATAACTAATACATTAGAGAAGGCTAATTGTCTCATTTTATTAGAGGCATTCAGAAACAATTATGAAGAACTCCTTTTCACAGGTGTTCCTATGAGATGATTTCAATATTATATGCATTTCAAGAAGCATAATAGCATTAGATAATGTAATTAATTCAACCCATTTTGCTCCCTCATCCAGTTCCTCTAAATCCCACAGTTCCTTTTTAAGCTTGTAAGGCAGTGTTGTAATCATTACAAATGTTCACAAAATTTCTGGTTCTCCTTCCAAGCACCTGGCAGAGTTGTCCTTCTCTGACCACTTGAAGTCAGCTGGCTATGTGACTAGCTTGACCAATGAAATGTGAGCAGAAGTAACATATGTCACTTCTCTGAGAAAGTTTTTTTGTTAATTTTATTTTATCAGTGTTCCAAGATTCATTGTTTATGCACCACACCCCAGTGCTCCATGCAATATGTGCCCTCTTTAATACCCACAACCCCCAACCCTCCTTAATACTTACCACCCTTCCAACCCTCCACCCCTCCAAAACCCTCAGTTTGTTTCTCAGAGTCCACAGTCTCTTCATG
Organism: Mustela erminea; assembly: GCF_009829155.1. Lineage (NCBI taxonomy): Eukaryota > Metazoa > Chordata > Mammalia > Carnivora > Mustelidae > Mustela > Mustela erminea. Next base: position 42,907,346 of record NC_045626.1, read on the forward strand.
GTTCGTCTCTGAGAGAGTATTAAGAACCCAGTGTGAAAGGTTCACACTTTGTGTGAGATGCCCCCTACTTTCTCCCAGTGATGATTATGATTTCTCTTATGAGTTGCAAGATAGAGCCCCTGCCACACTGGGTCCCTGTATAAATGTTATGAATGACCCTGCCATTCCAAAAATAGCATAAATCAGAACAAAGAAATAAACTTTATTTTATTAAAACACCAACTTGGGGGGGGGGCATTGGGTTGTTTCTGCAGCAGTAATTAGACTATCCTAACTGATATGGGGAGCTCCCTGAACAGTTTTTATGATCTAAATCATCCTGTGTGTGACGTCATATTGATACAGAGAAAGAGAGAGAACTTAATAACTTTTAAAGACTGAGCCAATGGAAGTATCAAAGTTCTCCTTTGCCTAAGGGTTTTCTACCTCCAGAGCATTCCCTACATACCTGCAAAAACTTTCAGGTCTCTCTTCCTTACCTCAGAATCTTTCTCTCTCCATCTGTGCTTTTTCAAGGTACTGCTTCATGAGTCTCCTTGGTTCTATTTCCAAACATCTATGAAGGGTAAGTCTATAATACCTCCTTCCACCTGTTTTTATCTCTCATTATTGATTTTGGTGATCACATCCTTACTGGTCTGGTCCCGACCACTCTACTGGAAATGCTGTCTGTAAGTAAACCGATGACTTTATAGTTAACAAGACTAATGGCTTCATCCTCCTCAACTACGTTGCCCCATGGGCCCCGATGACATTCCTCCATAGTTTTAATGATAACAGTTTTCCTGGCCCTCTTCTTCTTTCTCACCACTTTGCTCCATCTCCTTTCCTGACTACTTTCTTAACTTCAACTACTACCAAGTTACTCCCATTAATCTCCTTTCCATTACTCTTTTTTTTCTTTATTTTTCCAGATGAGCTCATCAGCACTACAATTTATGAGCTAATGTCTCAAAACAGCCCCAAAACTCACTCAGCAAGTACTCAGAAACCTCAGAGAATTCTAGCTTCTCATAACCAAAACAGAAATTATTATCTTCTGCCTCAACTTTGGGTTGCCTTTACTATTTTCCACCATATCTTCACCCTGTATGCTGAAAACCTCAGTCATTATTGTCTCCTTTCTCCCTAATGCACATCTCATCAGTGCGTTCAGTCTGTTCCTTTTTGTGCATTTCAGTGGCAATTCCTTTGTTGAGATTTGTATTGTCTCTATTTGCTCTTGGAAACAGCCTCCTTACTCACCTGTCCGCCTTCCTTGTCTATTCATGCCAATCTTTCAGTCATGAAATCTCCTAAATTATCTCTCCTAATAATATCTCTATGATGTTATTAATCATATCTTGACCATATTATCCCTACAAAATGAAGTGTGAATTATTGCTGCATTGAAAAAGCCCTCTAAATCTGACTTTAAAACTTTAAAGCTTTATGTCCTACACTACCCAACTAGCAGTATAATCCAAAAACCTCAGATGACTCCATGTCTCAAATCTTCTTTTTCTCAAGTTTCTTATTCTTTGTTACATTTCTCTACTGTGCTTTATGTTTCTATATCCTCAACTAGACTATGAACTACCCTGGTAATTATAGGTAGATTGAGATTGAGATTTTGTATATGTAATATATGTAATAATTTATCTATGTGATTAATATAATTACAAGTAATTAATAAAATTAATTATATATAATGTACACTGATAAATATATTTTTTAAGCAGGAAGAAATTCTAAGCTTGTATCTTTTTTTTATTAAAAAAAAAATCAATAGACCTGCTATAGTTTCTTTTAACTTTACTACTTGTTTTCCTTCCAGTCAAGCTCTGTGTAAAAACTAGTTTTCACTCTTCATAAAAGTTCATGTTATCAAAAAGCAAATCTTTCATTTAGGCAAAAAGTATTTTATGATCTTTTATAGGAGAGGAAAGTCAGTGCTAAATTACTTAGAAATAGTTTCAGAATGCTGTAAAGTAAAAGCTGTAATGAATAACTTGTCCATACTTTGTATGCCGAGACATTTTTGAGCAAATCTTAAAAGCAATGCATAGGGATTTAGTCATGAGACTTTCAACAAGATTAATGGAAGCAATGCTCCTTAAATCCCCTGGCACAGCTTTGAAAATTTCCCACGTGCTATCAGTGATGTCTTTGTGACTTAAAATTCTGACTTTGGTTTCAGGTTGCAGATTTAAGGAAGCAATGAATGTGTTTGATATTGACAACCTTATGGCCTCAATTATATAATAACAGGGTATCAGGTTTTGATGATAACCCAGAGACTGTTCTATCTGATACTTGAATTCTCTCTACAAAGCTGGTCAAATAATCATGCCACATCTATTCGAGCAGGAAAATCATTAACTTCCAAATGTCCATTTTATTTAGACAAACCAAAAACAAAGATTAAAGTAGCTTAATTTATGATGGTGGAAGATATGAATTTTAAAACTTTACAGAAAGAAAATTTAATCATTATATAGTGTCCCAAAAACCCTACTAAAACTTGAAGCGTCTAATGATAACTGAAGGACACTCATGGAAAAGAAGCTTCATATTTATTTAGTGTGGGTTCATTAGTGTTAGAACTAATTCTTGAAAGTCGTTTCTCTACAGTTAACTAGTCATGGAACAGTGCTTGTTCACAGATATCCTTAAGATGGGTCATTTGTGGAGTCTCCCTCTCAGACCAGAAATTTTAGGTCAGGGAAAGGAATATTCAGGAGGTCCAAGACTAAACGTAAGCAAGCAAACAAAAATCCTTATTTTGAAAAATCAAACTTCTCTGGAGGTTTCTAACACTAATCTTTTTCTTTCGGGGATTTTCCACATCATCAAAATAGTCTTTAGATTTCATGGGACATATTACAAACTCTGTGCTAGTCTCATCCTGATTTAAATCTTCAGAGCAGTCCAGCCATTATAAGAGACCTAACAACCAGCATTCTGAAACCACATTTTCTACTTCTGTAGTAAAGAGCTAAGACACATTAATATTTGAAAAAAAAATTATTTATTTGTTATAGTATTTATGGCACCATTTTTTCTTGTCAAAATCATTTTAAACAACTTCTAGAACACTTAACTTCCACTAAATGTGTCACCAGTTTAAGCCAAAAGGATGTCAACAGCAAACATATTTTAACATGAACTATAATCTATATCTCCATAGAGATCACTGTTTCTAATACAAGATTCTGCCAGAGTGCCAACCTAAGAAAAAGAAAATCAAATGTGTTTTAAGAGAAAAACCTAGAGTCCAAAAAAAAAAAAAAAAGCTACAATTTAGGTATTTTACACTTTGATTTATAAAGTAACTACAGAATATGCATTTGCAGTTACTATAGTTTCCCTTGGCACTAGGTAGAGTCTGCGTATCTTTCAAGATGCTCTGTATTTTTCAAAGATACCCTCTGGTCTAAATTATTTTAACCTGAAGTAGTCCTTTACATAAAGATCATAATCACTTAAAAGTCTAACATGTTTAATAAACGGGCATCTGGGTGCTCCATCAGTTGAATGTTGGACCCTTGGTTTCAGCTTAAGTAGCGATCTCAGGCTCATGAGATTGACCCCCTCATTGGGCTCCACACTCAGTGTGGAGTCTGCTTGAGTTTCTCTTTTCCTCTCCCTCTGCCCCTCCCCCTGCTTTTTCTCTCTTTCTCTCTCTCTCTAAAGTAAATAAAATCTTTTTTAAAAATTAAAAATAAAATGTTTAAGAAAATACTTGGGGGACTGAAATAGGAAGCTCTCAGATGAATATCTGTGTGCTCTTGTGGCAAAATTCACAATAACAATGTAGATTGAGAATGTATGTTATTTTGTTTTAAAATAGTGAAATGAAACCAAGAGTAGCAATCTCTGGGTGCCTGAGTGGCTCCGTCGGTTAAGCATCCAACTCCTGAGTTTTGCTCATGTCATGGTCCTAGGGTTGTGAGAACAAGCCCCACATCAGGCTCCATTCTGGACATGGAGCCTGCTTAAGATATTCTCGCTTTCTCCCTCTGCCTCCATCTCAAAAAAGAAAAAAAAAAAAAAAAAGAAAAAGAAATAGCCATCTCTGATGGGTCACACTGAATCTCAAATAATGCCACTAGAAAGCCACAGGTAAAAAGGAAGGTGACACAGGTGCTTTCTGGAGTTTCTACAGGATTTAGTGTGAGAGAGACAAGGAGTAGGGATGAAAGACAGAAAAGACTGTCTCCAAGACATTCCTTTTAAAGAGTGGATGAAAAAGAAGAAAATATGTGGCTGTAAGATGTCAAAAAGACCAGCAATTGGACTTCAGATGTTGGTGGGGAAAAAATCTGCATCTAACTTTGAAGGAGTAGATAGTTTGGTACACAAAGGATATCATATCTTCAGGAACATAAGGGACTGAGAGTTGGCCCATTGTTAGTTATATTCTCTTAAAGTAGATATGATCCAGAGTCATAGGGACCAAAATACAACACAAAAGCTTTAAATAAGATAGCTTTTGCTTTGGTAATAAAAGCATAGACAGGCCTGTGGGGGAAATTAACACAAAGTTTGCAGGATGAAAAAGAATGAGATGGAATTAAGCTTAAGATTGGTGTGATTAATTTTGTTAATCTGTGCCTACCCTAATTGAACCAAGAGAGAGAAAAACAAAACTTCTAATTGTTTGTTCCTCCTTGACACACACACACGGCTATTGTTCTGCTGTTGATGTTACATAAGTGTCTTCATATGTTTCAATGCTCAGAAGGATGACAAATAGGTTTGTCTTGTTGAAGAGCTAAGTGAACAGTGAGAAAAGCATTTTAGGCCACAGAGAGTAGAGGAAGTGGCGTTATTTGAATTTTGATGACTTGAGTGGAAGCTGGACATTTGTTCCTAGATTTATGTACAAAACATTTGGCTTTCCTTCAAACATAACATTTATCCTCTACTCTAGGCAAGTGGTCAACCTTCCATGCTGGAGTGCTGTATTTATATTAGTATGTGCTCTTAGACTTGTACGTCTGTTTTGCCAACTGACCACACTCTGAAGAAATATATAGATGAAAGCACAGGCAAATTGTTATTTGTCCATAACCTCAATATACTCGAGTGGCTTTTACATGCTACCCCATTTTAGCAAAACCAAAGTACAGAGGTTTAAAGAAAACTTCTAGCATGTGTAATTATCTTTGTTTGAGATTACATACTCATCATTACATAATTGAAATCACAATGCTCTACATGGTTGTGGTAGAAAGACATTCCCTCTAAACCTTATCCAAAAATCACTCCTCTATGTGCAAACTTTCTCTGGCCACTCTCCACAACCAAACAGGAAAGTTGTATAATTTAGTCCAGACCACAGCATTCCCAGATAAAAATAAACTTTAAGCCATAGTTCTGGAGGACAGCATTGTTCCTCAATTTACACAAGTGGCACCCTTTCATTTACAGTCACTCTGGGCTTTATATTCAGTCTGATTCAATCAGTTTAAGCATCAATATTTAACAGTACCTAGAGTGGGTTCCTTAGACTGTGACATTATGAATATTGCAAAATAAATACTCAGGAAGAGATTAACCCACACCCTTTTGAAACCCATACATAGCTTCTATGCCTACTTATACAAAATGAGCCATAAGGAATGCACTGAAGGTTTCTACAACAACTTCCAGTTCCTCTTGCCTTAAGTAGAGTAAAATGTTAAATTATATGGCTAATATCTAAACTACGTGGATGGTCTGTGTTTATACATACTGGTTTTCTCCCTTGGGGTCTGGTCTTCTCTGCAATAGAAACTTTATCATTAACTGTAGGCATGATAGAACTTGCTTGCTAATGCAGAAGTGAATATGTATGGCTTGCATCTTTCTGTAGCCTCAATGTGTGTTTCTTTGGTTGCTCTGTTTGCTATAATTGCTAATCACTATGAATCACTATAATTGGTGACATGGGCAATCTTTCTTTCCAAAGAAAGAGTCACTGTAAACTTGATGTGGGGAATGAAAATGAATTTCCATGTAAGGCCTTTACATCCTTTACATAACATATCCCAGCTATTACTCTTCTTAAAGATAATAAAATGAGGTGACCCATCTTTATCTAAAGAATATGGTGAAGTGACAAGGCACAGTAGATAACAGTCATTTTGCCTCCTTCACTCTCACCCCTGGGAATTCTGTTCACACACATACATTTATGATTCTTGAGCCAGCTTACCCACATTCCCTCCTGTTCTGGTCATAGCCATTAATTCAAGGGTGAGCACTTGACTCTAGATGGGTCAATATGAGAACTTGGGTGAAAATTTTGCAACTTGGAGCTCAAGTTTCTCCTTGGGTCCCTGACTCATATGCTGGAAAGTAAGAGAGCTATCAGATGCTAGTGCTGTTGAATAAAGAAGTAGAGGAAAGGGGGTTGTAATAAAAGGAAAGAATCAAACCACATTACAAAGCAAGGAGATTAGAATACTGTTTGATTATTTCAAATATCTAGCTCCATTTGTCTTTTCAGAGGAATTCGGTGATGCCCTAATAGTGTCATCTCCCTAGTTTGAACTAGTTTAATGATACTGGTAAATGAAAGTGCCCCAGTAAAACACTAGAATATAGTTCCTGTGGCCTTAAAAGGTAGAATGTCTTGTTTTCAGGCAAATGGTCCCCCGTAGTGTATTGGATTCTAAGCACCCTGGACCTCCTTCTCCCTAACTTGGCTGATGCAGTTGACTTGCAATGAGCAGGGTACTGGATATGCTGTCAGCCTCTGGCCAAGTGTTATCCCTAGGGGCTGAATTGTATTATCTACCAAGAGGCTGTGGCAGATGCTTAATGGTCCCATCAAGCCCAATGCTTCACTCTTAGGTTGACAATGCTTACAGTATAATAATTTACAGTTCTTATCAGGGTAGCCTGAACCAAGGAGCTAAGTGAATTCTGGAAAAAAGCCCTAGGCAATCAGTCTGATGGAAGATAATCTGATAAAATAAATTTCATATAAAGGTGTACGTGAGAGACACTGAATATCACAAGCAAGTTTTACTAACAAACAAAGGATAATACTTTAAAATCTCTTAATACGAAATATTATATAGATAATATCTGCTTGGTCTTTTCTAAATTTTCTTTTCTTACAATTGTTCCTGGTTGCCTAGCTACTAGTTGCTTAGATTTCTGCAGCACTACCCTATAAAATTTTCTACTCTGAGCAATTTAAGTTGAATCCCTGTTTTATGAGGCAGGGCCCACAGCAAAATCCACTCAATCCCAAGACTCAAGTGAATGAGAATCAATTCAACGTGAACACAGAATGCTTGCCATGAGGGGTGGAATTGACTTACACATCAAAGAAAGTTCTTACACGATATGACTTTAGGTTGTGAATACAATCCTTAGTGCTCTCCCCATTTATCTTCCTCATTCATTGATTTATATAAAAATTCCAACATTTTTTTAAAACATTAATTCATTAAAAATAAAAATCTCCAAAAATAGGTAACATTTTACACTGTTTTCTATAATGCATACCATGATGGAAATGAATCACTTGAGCAAGTGGTCAAGCAGTGAAGGGAGGGAGCCGAGTACATATATGGGGTGTGTGGGGAGGCAAAGCAGTACCAAAGAAGGAAATTGAGCTTGTTGAAAGCAAATTCTATCACTTGGTGATTTTTTATTTATTGTTTTGCCTTGCTCAAAGGGCCTAAATAATATTCATGATCATTTTAAAGACATGAATGAAGTTTATAAACAATACTATTTTTCTCTTAAATGCTCTGTCAAAAGTTTCAGAAGACTGCTATCAAAGGGGCAGTGGCATCAGAACTACTGATTTCTATTGCCCAAATGACTTTTTGTGTAGGTGTGATTACCTGATCACAATATTCTAACAGATGTTATAAATGATGCTTTTATTGATGATTTCAACACGAATATCAGACTGCTACTAACCTCTTATTAAAATGAATATCCTTCAGAGGAAAAACAACATAAAACTTCATCTCTGTATCTTCTACAATGCCTAGAAAAGAACCTGGAAAATATCAGACACACTAAACACTTGAACTATTAAAAATTATATGAAACAAGATATAAAGAAATCTAAAAAATCTAGGTTCAATTAGCTGACTTCAGTCTCAGTTCTTCTTAATCATAGTCTTACATTTCCTTTCCCTAAATCTTTAACAAATCATGGGTCATGAAAAACCATGCTACCCTTTTTAAATAAAAATAGCTATCATCTTTTCTGAAGATCAGATAGTTAATATGTGCTCTTTTACCTTATACCCAACACACAAAACCTAGGGCGGTGTTTCCCAGACTTAGAATTATAAACACATTGAACACAGAATATGGATTCACCAATCACAAAATGCATGCTTTCAGGAAACAGAGTTTGGGAAATACAGGTTTAAATTTCCCTCTCCTTTTTCACCAGGAAATTTATCTGGATACCTCAACATTTTCTCTCCTAATTTTCAAGACTTCTTTTTAGTAATTGGAACAAAAATTATCATCACTACTATCTTTCCATGTCACAAAGTAACTTCAGATGGCTGGGTTTGACCAGCACTATGCCTCTCAGTAAAGAGGTTACATAATGCTCAATTTAAGTAAATGTTTCGCAAGTTAACATTGTAACAGATGCCTTTATTAAAGGTTATAATTTATAAGTCTGTTTCCAATGTTTAAAGGTCCAGTCTCTCTCTCTCTCTCTCTCTCTCTCTCTCTCTTTTTTTTTTTTTTTTTTTTTTTTTTTTTTTTTTTTTTTTGCCAAACTGTTAAAAACGTATGGAAGTTACAAAGTAGAGTGGCTAACAATCTCACAAGATCCTAGTACTGGTGCTGTCGACACCCCCACCCCAACCCCAGCCACCCTCTTAGAATAATCTCTTTGCCAAAATATTTGTTGGAAGCTTTTATGAGTCCAGCAATATTTTCAGTATTGAAGATATACAAGTGAAGGAGTCAAGCAATTCTCTGCCCTCAAATAGCTTATAATATAGTAGTAGAGTGATAACAAGCATAAAAACAAACCTTCTACCCTAAATTTTCCACCCTAAAATCTATTTTCCAGGAGCCCTCCTTGCCTCAAATGACTAGCTGTCACTTCACCTCTACTTTTTGAGGTCTTGTCATTCTCTTTGCTATCACTGGGCCTCCCTTAGTCTTGGTTTGTAGAAGGCACCTGCCACTTACCTTCTTGGTGATGCATGGGCCACTCTTACTAAAGCATTCCTTGCAAAGCTGGCAGACCCTGGACTCTCCCTTTGAGCACACCCATTGGGAAAGAGATATCCACCCTTACTTATTTAAACATTTTGAGCCGCCTTCTTCCATTTTCTGTAGCACTTCTGGCATTTCTATCATACTTTGAGTGTGCCAATACTTTCTTCAAAATTTCAAAAGTCAAAGTAGCAACATGTTAGATCCAGGGTCTTTGCTGGGTAATTAAAATGTTTAATATTAAAGAGGACTTCCATATCCACAAGAGTTCCACAAACTCTTCTCACCCTGGTGTTCTATAATTGTCCTTTAGATCCAGTACTCTCAGGACCCAGTCCTATCAACACGTGTCTCCAGACTCCTGTGCATTTTGGCTAGGTCTTTTGGCTCTTCATTGGAACAGCTTCTTTCCACCCTTTTCAGGGTTGGCATTTCATCTCTCCAACCAGTCCATGCTGTAATTTCACTCCAGTTACTCTTCTGGTGGTCAGAAGGTGAGGTCTGGCTATATCCTAAAAATGAGGGTGAGGACATTTGCCATTTTGCAAAGCAGAGGTCCTTCATCATCTTCAAGCTTATGGGAATCAGAAAGGCATAAAGTGCTGCTGCAAGTGTAGATGGTTCATGAAAATCTAGGGTTACAATTTTCAAGTACATCCATCCAAATGTCTCTGTCCAAAATCTCAGCATTCCACTTGTTCCAACTAGAGCCCTGAATGGGGGCTTTGCCACAAGACTTGCCAGGGCTGAGAATGCCACTTTCTTGGGTGTTCTGTTGTTCTTATAATTAGGTCCTGGTTCCTCTGCTTTTTTCTGCCTGGTAGCTATAGGAGATTGAGTTTCTTCATATGTTTCCTAAGAGGTCCTCTGACTCCCACACTTAGCCATTAATTTAATTTATGAAATACATGAATTGCTCCCAACAATCAAATTCCATAATTCTTATAATTATTACTTTGCCCAAATTTCTAAGATATCTGAGATATTGCTTCACCAGTGCTTTTCCTTCTATGAGTATACTGTCCCAGCTCATCAAAAATAAAAATGTTTAACGATTGCACCCCAATGTACCAAGAGACCCCACAAGGGATGGGATCCTCCCCAGGCTTTACTGGAACTGGCTGGTGGCAGTTAAATCCTATTTTAGATTCAGACCCTCAGACCACTCCAGGCACCACTTCTGTTAGGCCAGATTCCCTATGAAACACTTAGACAAATAGATGTCTGCAAGAGCTTCATATGGGAGTACCCTGGGGGTCAAATCTGGGGGCAGGGTTGAAGAAAAGAGGACCAGACTGAGGGAACAGTTGAACATTGATGCAGCCACAACAGAGGTCTCAGCCTACCCCACAGACGCTCAGGTTCTCGGAAAACCCTCCAGAGCAATCTTGTCTGGGAAGAGAGGGGTGAGTTTTTGCTCCAGGCTTGGGGAATAAGTACTTTAATCTTGAGAGGTGGATCTGAACAGGGCAACACTTCATTCAGCATAAGCAGAAACCTTTCAGACACAATTAGCAGAAAACAAGACGACATATGCAGCTGCAAGGCAAAATATGGCAATGCAGATGCAAGTGGGTTATTTGATTTGATGGAAGCAAGATCAAGTAATGATTTTTAATTTTTTCTTTCCATGAAAAACAAAATGAGATAATTAGTTGAGGATGAGTAAACAGATTTTGAGGAGAAAAAAAATACACAGTTCTTGAGGACAACGGGACAAGATATTGACAGAAAAGTAGAATAAGATGGCCAGGGACCCCTGAAACTTACCTGAGATATACTGTCAAAAATTTAAGTGAAACAAATCAACATGTTGGAGTGTTGCTTTTCAACAACATTTAGTTTCTCAAGTGCAAGCACAGAGTAGGCAGGAAGGTAGGTTTAATGAGGTTGAAGCTCTCCCTGAGTACAGTGGTGGGAGAGGGATAATGGAATGGACATTATAGGGAGGAGGATACATTTTATATGAATTATAGCATCTAAACTAAGGACAGATATTAAGAACAAGAGGAGTACTAATGACAACAAAAACAAAAATAATATTCAAATGACTAGAAAATCTTAAAGGGTTAAATGTTTGCAGGAGCAGGTGATGCTAGACTTGATGAGCTAGAAATACACAGAATGATGAGGCACCTGGGTGACTCAGTCATGGGGCATCTGCCTTTAGCTCAGGTCATGATCCCAGGGTCCTGGGATCCACCCCCGTGTTTGGCTCCCTGCTCAGCAGGAAGCCTGTTTCTCCATCTCCCATGCACCCTGCTTGTGTTCCCTCTCTCACTGTGTGTCTCTCTCTCTAATAAAGAAACAAAATCTTAAAAAAAAAAAAAATACAGGGGGAGGGCGCCTGGGTGGCTCAGTTGGTTGAGTGACTGCCTTCGGCTCAGGTCATGATCCCAGACTTCCAGAATTGAGTCCCGCATTGGGCTCCCAGCTCCTTGGGGAGTCTGCTTCTCCCTCTGACCTTCTCCTCTCTCATGCTCTCTCTCACTCATTCTCTCTTAAATAAATAAATAAAATCTTTTTTAAAAAATGGGGAATGCTGAGTTTATGGTGCATTACTTCCAAGGGAGAATCAGCTATACCTTTCAGAATAAAAATCTATAGAGTACTTCCCTAGGCGTAGATAGCTGAGTTGATGCTGAGGGAGTGATCATTGTTAGTGAGAAACTCAAAGATGTGAAAATTCAGAGTGTGGGTTGAGTCATCCACATGATGCTGAAGTCATCAAAAAAGAAAAAAGAAAAAAAAAAAAAGGTAAGACGGGGTGGCAAAAAAAAAAAAAAAGAGTTACGTTAAAATTATCAATAAATATGTCAGTTACCATGCAGTTGGTACATACTGCAACAAGGGGAGGGAGTCCTTATTTAAAAAGTTAAGGCTTTAGGGGAATGAAAGTCTGAATAAACTTGAATGGTAATAAAAGAAAAAGAACATTTACACCGTCTTTAGGTATTACGTTATATGGGGTGAGAGAGAGAGACAAAACAAGAGCCAGAACGGAAACAGTTGAGAAACTATAGAGGAATCCAACATCCTCAAGTGATGGTCTGGTTTCAGCAGAACCAGAAGGGAAAAGGAATGTCTGGAGAAGTTAAAGATCATACACAATTTTACTGATAACAGAACCTTAGTTCCTGAGAGCATGTGTGTATAGGCAGTGAGGGCAGGGAGTGGGGAGGTCAAAGGAGGATGGAGGGCAATCAGGGAGCTGTGTGAGATTATATCACATCAGAGGGTGTCCAGAGCCAAATGGAGATATAATAAAGACAATCATGTATGTCTTGAGCGGTTTGGACTTCTGGGGAAGACTACAATCAGAATTATGCACAATAAGAATTATGCACAACTTGAAGATACTGGTCTTGATAGACTCTCAGGAAATAGACAATATTCAGTCTTAATTTTAATATTCCTAAAACTGTCTCTAGGCCATTTGTCATGGTGAAAACATTCACTTGGGAGCTTGGGTGGGGCAGTCTCAGGATACCAGGAATGTCTTTTTGTCTTTCTTAATCGTAGTGTGGATATAGTCATGACCAGTAAAAGGCCCACGACCCAGGGAAGTCAATGTTAATACTACAGCTTAGGCTACAGTGACTGCTTCTGGGATCAAGCTGTGCCCAGGGTTTCTAAACAGAGCTGGCTGCAAGGACTTCTCTTTGATGACTGAGACATCAGTTTCTGGACCCATGTTCCCTTCTATCTACTGAAGAGAGAATGAGCAACCCACAAAGACAAGCAGAGAGGAAAAGGAGAATTTACTGCATTCCACTCTTTGAATCAATTATTTCTATTGCCCATGCAGACCACACGCTTTTATAAGTGGCCAATACATTGTACTTTTTTTATTACTCTGATTCAAGTTAGATATACATCACTTGCAATCAAACATACTGGACTTGCACATATATTTTAAATAAAAACATTTTAAACAGTTGGGACAGTTCTGCATCATACTCTTGAAAGTTCTAAGCAGAATGACCTTGAAAGGTCATCTAATCCATTTCTTTGCCTTCAAGCAGAATGACACTTAAACCGTCCAAGAATGCATGTGGATTTTTAATAAATACCATCTGCTGGTGACATATGCCTGTGGGATTTGTATGTGTAAATTACAATTATGAGACACTCAAAAAAAATTAAAAAACAACTATACGTTTCTATTGCCTTCTCTGGAAAGCAATGAATCATGTTAGAGAGTGCATACTTTGTTTCTCTCTTTGAAAGGGCATTACCAATTACTTTAGTGATTTGATTTTAAACAAAGTGGAAATTGCCTTAATGAGACTATCTCAAAATTTCTGCTTTTTCAAAATATATTCAATTATCATAAAATGTTTAGTTTTAGAAAGTCTTACCTTCAACAAATAACTTATTTTTGTCATTAAGAATGCTGTAAGGAAGAGGAAACGCAAGTTCATGAAATAATGCACTCCTCCCAGAACAGTAGTGATGTCATTTCTGACATTATCAAAGGAGCTTCCAGCAAATATTCTACAAACCAGGGCAATGCTGAAGTTTCTTTTATGAGAATCAGGAACTGTGATCAATGCTCAACAAATAATAAAGCATTTCCTAAAGGTAAAGAGAGAAATTTGTTGAAAATCCTAAAAGAGTACAACCAATAATAGAATAAAAAGAGTTAAATCTCTACCAAATAATAACACATTAGATAGCTTACTATTCCATTATTGTGAATACCAAATAAGACTATAAGTAATATTTTAAATCAGAGTCTGTACAAAGATTGCATATCCTGCATGGAAAGATGCCCATTTCAGGCACAACGCTGAAAGGGGTGATATGGTCACTATGCACTCTAGAGGCCAGAAAATGACCAAGAAATCAGTGGCATCCACCCCGTTCAAGTCCTTCCCATAATGAAGTGTTTCCATAACGCACAATGATGCCTTGGGATTTTATAAAGTCAAAAATACTAAAATAAAACAAAACAAAAAAGGGTTAAGTGAAATTAAATTTCCCCATTCTGTACAATACACAATTTATGTTGCAAATTTGAAAATACGTGTGTTTCAAAATAAGTGTAAGTTTGTATGTGTGTATATCCGTTTGTGTACCATGTGAATATCTGCATAACTGTATCACCTCTATAACTATTTTTATAAAATATCGCACTGGGAACACTGTTACAGACTATTTTCCTTAGAATTCTCCAGACCAGAAAGGCACTGTGACACTTCATCTATAATAGACACCAGGCACTGGAATGACTTTTCAGGAACAAAATGTGATATTCAAATCAAGTAAGGAAACTAGTTTCTTTATGCAATTTACATATCTCTATATAATAAAAGGAATCATATTTTCTTCAAACACTTTTCTTAACTCAATAAACAATTCTTTCCTACTTCTGTGAAGCCAAGTTATTTCACAGTCAATAGTTTCAAGAAATAGCATTTTATATTTGTTTTTCATTTTCATGTTTTATATAATATCTGCCACTTGTATACAAATTACATAATATTTTGCATATTTTGAATTCTCCCTAATTACATGAATTAAGATATTAACAAGTTATTTGGAGATTTATTTTGCAGACTGTAACTTTACCTGTATTTCCCAAGTGGGATGCACTGAACTCTGGTCACAGAAAATATTTGGCATAGTTTTCGTGGAAAATACATTTGGAAAATGCTTCCATTAATGTACTTAAATCCCTGAGACGTGCACACACAAAAATTTATGTAATTTTATTTAATCTAACTTTCCCCAAATGTATGTTACTCTAGACCATTCTGAGGGAAACACCAGAGAACACAGATCTTCCTGATGGAAACACCACAGACTTACCTTGAGGGAAACATAGTTTCTATTGGATTAACTGTAATAAATAGTCTGTTTTTCATAGAAATGAATTAGAAATGAATTTCCCGCAAAAGTACTAAAAAGCTAAACAAACAAACAACAAAAAAGAAGGAAAGAAAGAAAGAAAGAAAAGAAAAAAACCTTCACATATTCACATAAGGCTGTGTGAACATTCCTGCCTTGCTGGATAATCGGAGAAACCCCAGTGAGAATGGCGAGGGATAGCAACACATCCCATCTCTTATTTTCCTCCTCCTCATACCTCTTCCCATCACTCCCAGTGCCACACCATGCTCACGTCTGTGTATCATACTTGATATACTAATTGCAAAGAATTCTCAGATCTGAAATCCCTAATTGCCCTGAATTCGGTCTTTGATATATGTTTTCATTAATTTAATACCCATAGGAGGAGAACAAAATGGAATCATAGAGAACACTACACTAGGTTTTAGGTGAGATGTTTAGTGCAGGGGCTGCCTTGGCAACAAGAATCAGCTTTTATGCATGCAGAGAAAACCATGAAGAGAAAAATATAAGTTGAACTCTTCTTGTTCCAAAGAGACCTTAAATGCACCCTTAAATGCATCTTTTATTTTTCTCAAGTACTTCCCAGCTCTGTCTGGGTCTTGTAATAATCTGAGTATATCACAGATATATGCCACACTTTTATCTTTGTCCTTGCATTTTTCTTTTCTTTCTTACCAGCTTTTAAATATAAAGTTTTCAAACATCTAATCATCGGAGAGCAAACTAAATAGCCAAAGACCTCATCAAATACTGCACTTTGCCTTCTCATCAGCTCCTTCATGATTTGCATCACTCCCCAACTATTTTAAGTTGATCTTCATCAACTTCTGCAATTTTTATGCCCACTCATCCAACTTTTATTTAAACCTTTGGTTTATCAGCAATATAAAATCTAAATAATTGAGAGCACAAGTAGTACTATAGAAAAAGGATAATAATCATCTCAAACACCATTATAAAATATGGGGAAATATCCCACAACAGAACCCAGAAACTTCATAGTTAATTTTCAGATTCTGTTTTATTCCACTGTTTTACATTTTTAGACTACATCAGCTCTTTCAACAGAACAGTAAAGGGAGATAAAGTAATGGATCAACAAATAGTGATTACAAAAAATTATTTGATTAAAGATGAATATATATATTGGTTTGATTGGCCCATATATTAGTGCTTTGCTAAGAGAACAGTGTTTTAGATTCAGACCTTATAAGGAGTCAGGTAACTATAGAGAGTTTCCTAATCAGAAACAACATCCATAATCCAAGCCAGCCGTCCCTAATTATCCTCTTTGCTGCCTGGATGAGTGAGTATGGATGGATCCACATAGAAGGAAAAAATATCACTAATATAACTTACTGAATGACAAATGTCATTTTCAGATATATTTGCAGAGATTTTATTCATTCAAAATAGCCACTGGCAAATGGCTTGCACTGGCTCACAACTAACAGAATTTCTGCAAATCCCTTTTCCTAGTACGTTATTTTCCCTTCCTTCTTCAAGAAAGACTAAAGGTAGCTTCCTCCAGGAACATAAATATGATCTGCTCCCCGACTTCATTTAGGGTTGGGGCATCTTTGTCAGGTAAATGGAGGTTTCACTACTGGGCTTCCTCCCTCTTCCTAACCCACTCTGGAATAGGAACTTCTCTTACATGCCCTGCACTTAATTTCTGAAATAATATTTAACAACAGTATCATCATGACTCAATAACATATCGACTTGTATATCTTCCCCAGAAGATGGTGCTTTCTGGATGGCAGGACAGGATATTTTTCTTTTGTGCATTTTCCCCAAAGAATTAAGAAATAGGATAAATGCTGACCTCCTACACCAAGATTTAATACCATCATAAAATAAAAATGAATTTATCTTTCTAGTTTGCAAAGTCAGATTGATCAACTCTAAGCCTTCATGCACATATCTGGTTGACTGAAAATTAAGTTTCAGTAATTAATTGTGGTGGGAGGGGATCTCTCCACCACTCTAATGTTATGCAAGAGTTCCAGGGATTTTGATGGACCAGAACATTCAGATATTCCCTTCTGTCCAGTCTACTCAGGACGGTGTTGATACTATATGAGCCCACAGGGCAGCTTTCTGTTCCCAGGCCCATCTTGGACAGATTCCTGTCACCAGAAGTCTCAAGTTCTCAGCTATTAGTGATCAGACCACTGACATCTCTGTGTCACACCATCAGAGGCCCATTATCTCCTTAGGAAGCTGAAGGGGAATCCATCCCAGGTACCCAACACACATTTAACTCAGCCACCTAATCGGTCACCCAGGGAACTCTTAGAATTCCTTTGATTCAACCACTAAACTTGCTCACTCCTTTTCCTTTTGTATAATCCTTGCTTAATTCTTCTCAAGGTGAATTTCCCAAGCAGGAGGTAGAGTAGAATAAGGACAATTTACCTTTGGTCCTACAGTGTTGGCCTTTCTTTCCTGAGGTTCAAGTGAGAAAGGAGATGTTAACAACAGATAGTTTCTTCTTTTTCTATTAGCTGACTTGTTAAGTATCCTTCAGAGGAAAAGATTAGCCAGCCATGTCAGCAAAAGCAAGGAATCACTGAGGCGAACTGGTAGGCATTAATTCAAGAACACACCCGGGAAGAGGCACTCTTAGCTGATTATCTTGAAGTGTTGTAGCCCCTTGGCAGTGCTGATGCTGTTGTGAGGATGGATGTATCAGGGTACCTACCCTGCACTGCACTGTGTCAACATTCAAATCTCCTATTTCCTGTGATCCAAGCTCCAGACTCACCCCAAAACCTAACTGTAACTTCCTCTGTAGTTCTGCTGATGAGGATAAATGTAAGAGGCACACCTGTTTGCTGCATGACAGTTGTTTTTCTTATTGTGAAGTAATAAAATGGCATTCTGGTTTTGTAAGCTAGTCTCAGGAGCTTTGATAATGTCGATCTTTGGCTACAGACATGGATTGTATATATGCTGACAGTGTGTAGAAGATGGAAGACTCAAGGGGTCATACTACTACAGATAGCCTTAGGAGACCATCAGGAAGATGCCCCATCATCTCTCCTTGGGTCATCAGGTGTGTTCCTCTCTTCTGGCAGCCCGAACTTACACAAGGGGCCCAATAGTTCATTGTTGAATGATTAAACCTTTTACATTTTGACAGCATTGTTTAGCATACAAAAAGAGTCTCCAAGCCTATGCTCTTACCCCATGTTATATACTGTGAATATATGAACTCCTTTGCCTGGTTGGATACCATAAATCTTGGATTGTACTTGCAGCTTGATTTGTCATGTGCAAAAGACATCTTTTCTACTTGGTTTAGTAGCCATGTTTGAGATTTGATTTCTATATTCATATCTCATCAGGCTTGTACTTGGAAATCTGTCACTTTCTCCAACCCCACATCTGCCAACTTATACTTTCTAACAAAAGGAAAATCCCAAGAACTGACACCTGTACTCTCAATTCTAGATTTCCCAAGTCTTATTCAAACTGTTTCCAAATATAAGTCCATTTATGACAGATAAGATAAAATGACATTTTATTCTATTGAAAGACAATTCCTTTGGAATACCAAGTATATTGAATACCTTCTGCTCCACACTTCTCAGATCAACTTATTAAATGCCAACATATATTTCAATAGGTATCTCATCCTACTGAATATTTTGTGATTTTTAAAAATATTTTACTTATTTATTTATTTGAGAAACAGAGAGAACGCAGAGGGAGAGGGAGAAGCAGACTCCCTGCCAAGCAGAGAGCCTAATGCGGTACTCAGTCCCAGGACCTTGAGATCAGGACCTGAGACAAAAGCAGATAATTAACCAACTGAGCCACCCAGGCACGTCAACTTTTGTGATATTTTTGACAGTATTCTCTCCGTAGGTCACCCACTACAATCATCCATGTTACTCTTTCTTTTGAGAAATATTTATTGAACCACTAATATGTGTAAGAAATAAGTCTAAACAGAATCCTCTGAGAACAAGGCAAAGTCATAGACCTTGTTGTCAAAGAGCATACTATTTATTAAAGTTAAAAGATGTACAGAAATGAGTATTAGAAGAAGACTAATATTAGTTCCAAAAGATTTGTTTTGGAAGAACTCCAAAGGTTTAGAGGAGAGGTTGTTCTATTTAAAGGAGTCAGGAAATCTCCGAAAGGAAATCACATTTCAGTTGGAGTTGGACAGGAATGCCAAGGAAAAGGGCTCTTCCAAGTTGAGCAACTAGTAAGATCAAAGAGCAGGGTTTAAGACACAGCTGAACAGTGATCTAGCTTGTCTGGAGCACTGTTGGATCAAAGAACATAGCAAGAATCATGTGGAAAGGCAGGTTGGGGCCAGAGTTTATGCACCTTAAATGTACAGCCCTGCATTTCACTCTGAGTTAACTATGGAAGTGAGTAATGCTTTTTTTGTTACGTTGCTCGGAGGCTGAACAAAGGGAGAGTGGAGTCAGGTAAAATCTCCACCTCTGCCACTTGGTAGTTGGTGACTTTGCATAAGTCATTCAACCACTGCAGGTCTCAGGCTCCTCATCTGTGACATGATAATGAATATAAGAACTACATGTCAAGGGGCTGTGATGGCAATCAAATTAAGCAATACTTACAAAAGAGGATGGTGTAGAGGTTGGCAATAGTACATACTAGGAAACACTAGCAGTACTGAATAAGCAAGTAGTGAAGACTTCCAGAATTCTCGTAAGTCACTTTGCATGCCTTGGAATAATTTCTAACTCATCTGTGCCACTCTGTGACAAAAGGGATTGGATACCATATTTCACATGTGTGCAGATGAGCGCTATGTGGATGCCTGTCTCCCTTCTGTTGTTTGCCCACTTCTGTGATTACATTGGCCTTTCTGGCAGATATAGCACACAGAGAGTTTATGTTAATTTTTTGTTTAGATTAAAACCTGCAGGACGTTGTCACATACACAACTTCCATGCCAAGCCACCTGAATCCTGTCCTCATGCAATTATTTTTTTTCCTAAATGTAGGTCTTTACATCATCTCTGCTAATTTAATCACATCAATTTCAATTGAAATTTCCCTTGTAGAAATCTTTCTAAAAATACTAAATTTAATCTAACATTTTAACGATGAATCACCTGAAAATTTGATAAGCATTGCACCTATCCCTAAAAATATCTAACTATGTTAGAATAAGAAAAGAGTTCTGAATCACATGCCTTCAAATGTCCCTCTAGTTTTTTAATTTTTTAAGATTTTTAATTTTTAATCAGCTCTGTTAGGCTATGATAATTCAAACAGTTAGATTTTTCTTACTATCCCTATGTATTTATTGCCCAAAAGGCTATCTTCCAACATTAGATCAAATATTCTGCCCCAATAGGATATAATTTCTCTGCCCCATTATCTATAGTAGAAAAGTAAATTAGATGTTATCATCATAACTTGTTCTTTGTAAACACATACTATTTTTCCATAACCACTATTTTCTTAACACTGTCCCCAAATTTGTTTTATACCTACAGTTTTCTCAAAGTTCCCCATGCACATGTAGAAGAAGATTTGCTCACCAAGATGGCTATGGTCAAATGTCTTTACAGGAGATTTCCCAGGGAAGTCTGCATGGATATTTGAAGTTACACATTAGCTGAGTGGGTAGGTAGTATGAAGATGGATCGATCAGAAGACAGAGCAGAGCAAGACTTTTAGCTACATCTATTTCATATATCATGAAACGTATAAACTCTTCACAAGGCAGAGTGAATTGTTTCAGTCTTCTATGTTACATACTATTTTTAAGGCACATTTTAATATATTATGCAAGCAAGAGAACCTATTCTGAGGCCTTTCTTTTTTTTTTTTTTTTTTTTGAGGAACTATCATGCACGCAAAGGAAGAAATACACCAATTAATTTTGTTTCCAATTAATTTTGTTTCCCGAAGTCATTTCATTCCAAGACAACAGCTGGAAATTCCCTTATTTCAAATAGGCATTTGCAATTAATCGTATAAAAAATATTAACAGATGTGAAGATCTTAGTCTTCCCAGCAATCCGAAGAAGTTGTTCTATCAAAAGGACTTGAAAGGGGTTTTCTTTGACCTGACCACCCGCTCCATTTGTAGTCTGTTGTCCCAAATCTCCCGTTCTAAAAAGCTTTCACAAAGCGAATACCTCGGTACCTTGTTCCATCACCTCTATTGCACTTTGTCCAATAAATTGGGTCAATATACTTTCTATTCTCAACCTTTTCTTCCGACTCCACAGGATGCTGGCATCATTCCAAACTGCTGGGTCCCAATCCTGGTTTAATAGAAATTTAAAAAAAAAAAAAATCAATGAGAGAAAAAATGTTTCTGGATAGCTCAGCTGACATAGCCACCAGCAGGAGTTGGCTGTGCTATTTGGCATTATCCTCATGACCAGCCAGACACAGACTTTGTTATTTCACAGTTCACCCTGCCAACCACGTCACTCAATTGTTGCAATCAGTGCTAATGCTTTAGGGTACAAATAAATAAATAACACATGGGGACTAGCACACGTACTGGCTGACACAGTGGATCCATACAGAACTGCGATATAGGTAGCTTCGGCCTGCTAACGTCTAAATCAGTTCATCAATTCCTGATCTTTTTTTGTTGTTGTTGTTTTCTTTTTTTTTTTTGTTTATGCTTTTTCAGTTAACAGGTTGTGTGACCCGTGAGTTTCCTCTTTGGAAAGGAGCTTGTTTTAGGTAATAGTCTTCTTTCTAAAAGAAAATCTACTGACCACACCATCAGTGGGGGACAGTACCTAGCATGAGCTACCACAAGTCAAAGGGAAAAAGAAAGGGCTATCTAGTTCAGTAACAAGGAGATTCCTTGTTTTGAAGTCCATGAACTTCTTTTTTTTTTTAATTAAATTAACTTATTTATTTTTCAGAAAAATAGTATTCATTATTTTTTCACCACACCCAGTGTTCCATGCAATCCATGCCCTCTATAATACCATGAACTTCTTAAATGGCTTTAGAAGCTACCTTCCCATGCAGTAGCCTTGGGATGCTATAATTCATGCAAAGAGTCTCAATCAGAATGGGGAAAATAGAAATATAAAGCTATCCAACTTGGCATGAAAAACTTAAATGGGTTTGAATAATTGAAAGCAAGCAGACTTTACCATATTGCAGCCAAAATTCAAACAGCATGCTGGCTCCTGCTACACAGAAAAGCAATCTAGGGCAGTATCTCATGTGTCATTCTTTCTACTTTTCTTTAAGAAAACTATAGCAAGAGGATTTGTGTTTTAAAGAGGAATGCCAGATATGAGCGCCATGAAGAACGAGTATCTTTAAAATGCTGAAGAGGCAGAAATTTGGGAGAAAATAGATCTATTCATAATTTGGAATTCTGTCTTTCCTCCGTTGGCTGAGTAACCGGCTTTGTCATCCATTATAGGAGCCTGGGATGTGTAAATGTTGAAGGAGTGGGAGGGAAGGAGGTTTCTACAGGCAATATCATTTCTATTATCTGTAGTAAAAGAAAAAAAGAGCATCATGTTCATAAAGGGAGGAGATACCTGTTTTCACCAACAACAATAGAATTTCTTAGTTTGGCTGCACTATTCTAATCTCTCCCAAATTATCTCATTCCCTACCGCTACACTCCAGAATAGTCTAGACTTTGTGCAAAATATAACATACAGATAATCCCCTGTGCATGATGCCTAAAGTCATAATTTTATAATAGTTTAAGTCAGGCAACCAAGTAGGATTTCATTTATAAACAGAAATTCTTGTCAGTTTCACAAGATAGGAGGAAAACTATAAAAAGAACTGGTGAAGAAATAAAAAAGACTGAGGGGTTGTCACTGGGATACAGATTGGTTGAAGGAAAAGGTTAGCTTCATCAGTAGACAAATTATGGAGTAGAAACAGCAGTATCAAATAGAACTGAGTAGTGGGGAAAACATTGAAAAGCAATGGGACGTTGGATAGAACTTGAGACAACTAGCAGATAAAGACATGTTTTTGAAGGAGACTACATGACAGAATGCATGACCAATAATTTCTGGTTTGATTAAGAAGGTTATGAGAGAGAGGTACCTGAGTAGCTCAGTCAGTTATGCATCTGATTCTTGTTTCTGACCCAAGTCACAATCTCATGAGTTGGTCCTGAAATCAAGCCCCACATTGGACTCCATGCTCAGTGGGTAGTCTGCTTGAGATTCTCTTCCTCTGTCCCTCCTCTCTCTTTCTCTCAAATAAATAAATATATATAAAATCTTAAAAAAAAAAAAGTTATGAGAATCTGGGGAAGGGGAAAGATGACCCATTACTGAATATAGATGAGATCGCTGACTGTCATAGCCTTCAAGCCTGTCATGTACTCTGGATTTAACAAAACATTTTGCCATATGTCCTTTTCTTTCATTAAATATCAACATCCCAAAGAGTAACATGGCGCATTTCTGAAAGCTAACCACATAAAATCTGGATTTAGAGGATCCACCTTGAGTAACAAAATAAACTAGATCTTCTCCTTTCATTGAACAGATGCCTCAATTATTTCCTGAAATAGAATCACTTCAACAACACTACCTCTGACGAAGGGTGCTCCTCTAAGCAGGCCTCATGCTATCTGGCAATGCAGCTTGATCACCTCCTCAAATGGGGAGGTCAATTGTTCCCAGTGCAGAGATGGGGCTATATCCAAATCACTGAAGAGATATTTCAAACTTCACAGGCCTGCCATCCTACTGCAATCTAAGAAAATGGCTGTTCCATGGGTTGCTAGATCTCCCCTACAAGGTATAATTATCTCAATCATACCCAATGCTCACCTTCACTCCAAAAATAGAAATCACCTGACAAAGATATAAAAAGGTGAAGGACTACAAGAGGGTTCATATTAACTGAGGACTAGATTTTATACTTTTGAAAGTTTAAATTTGGGATGCCTGGGTGGCTCATTGATTAAGCCTCTACCTTCAGCTCAGGTCATGATCTCAAGGTCCTAGGATCAAGCCCAGCATCAGGGTTTTTTGCTCAGCAGGGAGCCTGCTTCCTCCTCTCTCTCTGCCTGCCTCTCTACCTACCTGTGATCTCTCTTTCTGTCAAATAAATAAATAAAATCTAAAAAAAAAAAAAAGTTTAAATTTATAAAGTTAATTGATTTTAAGGGGTTATTTTGCTTATTTGTTATGTTGACTTTTTTTGAATATTATAGGTTTGTTTCCTTTTTATATGAATAATGCCAAGTAAAACAAATGTAAAAGAAAAAAAATATATTCAGTATGGATTTAAAGGGTTTTTTCCTTAACTGACATTTCAGAAAAATCATAATCTAGATATAAAAGAAATTTTACTTTATATCTTAGTTATTTTCAATATTACTATTCTCTATCACCAACTAATTTCATTGAGAATTTATAAGAAGGTCTATCAAATGGAATCATTACACTTTAGACTTAACTAGATAGTTTCATAAGATTTGAAAAAAATATTTAAAATGAATGAATGAATGATTTTTCTGGTTGTTCCATGAAGCCTTGAGATTTCTGCCGAGTACAGAACTTCCTGAGAATTCAACTTCCCTATTCTGTAGCTTATGCTCCTTCAATTCCATCTCCAAGCAGGCTGAGAAATCTATCACTGAACCAGAGCAATAGTATTTGTCCAGCTGGGTGGATTGACATTTCCTGCTTTTACCAGTATTTTCATCAAAGATAGCATACTGGCCTCAGGGATCATTTAGACACAGATGTTATCTTTCTCCACTGTTTTTCCTCCTTGATTCTTTAGTAAACTGTAAACCAGATAACAATGGCTCCCAGCCAAATACCAATTTACATATCAAAGGTATATTTTGTTGTACATTCCTGTTGACCTATCCATTGTGTTGAGCTGAAGAGAAAATAAGCTGTTAGTGAGCATTATTGTGTTAATTCAGAAGTACAGAGAAAATGGCATTAGATGTGCAAGAGATTTATTAGGGGAGGGAGCTCAATGGGGGAGAAAGAAAAGGAAGGATGACAGGAAAGACTTTCCAATGGTAACAAAGTTCCAAGAAAGTTTCAGCCAGACAGACTTAAGTCAAAGTCACCCACAGGAGGAATCCTACCTTATAGAGAAAGGGGCCACATTAGTTCCCCAGTGTACTTGGTCATTCTTTGGGAGCGGCCCACCAGAAGTATGGTCTCAGGCAAATATGATGGGTGATCTAGAGGGGCCTTTCCTGAGGCTGTCAGTCAATAACCTGCCCCTAACAGGAGGTCTGATCCATGTGTTTTCATGGCCACCATAATGAGTATATTGTTGCAACATTTTATTCTACCTCAAATAAACAGGCTGACTAAGTCACTGACTTTAATTTATTTGAAACATAGATGATATCAAAGAGTAATTAATTTCTTTCATAAACTTTTATTAAGCACTTACTATGTATCAGGTACAATGCCAGCTGCTATAGATAGAAAAGTGATTAAAACACAGTAACAGCCTCAATGAACTTACAAATAGTTTTACCCAAGAGAAAACAATATGTCATGAATGTGCATTACATACTAAACCAAATAAGACCTACTTTATCGTATTATGGAAATCTTTTTAAATGTTTATGATATGTTCACCCAGTAAAGCATTTAAGAAAATAAACTGTATCGTTTATTTTCTCAAATATGTTGTCATTTTCAAAGGCAGGCAGTAAAGCAAACAGTACTATACGTAAATTACCACCTTCAGTTTTAAACTTAGAGTATTTCAGTAAAATAATGTAATATTTCTGCAAATAACAAAAAAGAGAAAATTTCTTTTTTATAACTACTGAGCTATTTTCTGTTAACTAGATCTGCTTATAACAAACATATGATCTCAGTTTTTCCTTTTTTCTTAATTTCAACTGTATTTTTCAAAAGCTAGGAATTCTATGATTTCAACTGATAGACACCTCACATAAGAATGAGGATCATGGGGGCACCTGGGTGGCTCAGTGGGTTGAAGCCTCTGCCTTCGGCTCTGGGCATGATCCCAGAGTCCTGGGATCTAGCCCCACATCGGGCTCTCTGCTCAGCAGGGAGCCTGCTTCCTCCTCTCTCTGCCTGCCTCTCTGCCTACTTGTGATCTCTGTCTGTCAAATAAATAAATAAAATCTTTAAAAAAAAAAAAAGAATGAGGATCATGAAAATCCATTCATAAAGGTGAAATTAATGGATTATTATGCATTAGTTAATGGACTGTTATTATTAATGGAAATTAATTGATAATGATCCCAAGATTTCATGCATTCACTGAAAAAATATTTATTGAACATCTATTCTTTGCC
The DNA here is from genome assembly GCF_009829155.1 of Mustela erminea. Taxonomy (NCBI): domain Eukaryota; kingdom Metazoa; phylum Chordata; class Mammalia; order Carnivora; family Mustelidae; genus Mustela; species Mustela erminea. The sequence continues at coordinate 42,933,657 of NC_045626.1, forward strand.
AGTTTCTCTAGGTACCAGGATTACAGCAGTGAACAAAACACATAAAATTCCTGCCTTCTGTGAAGTTTTACACTCTTGTTGAGGAGGAGGATGGAGAGGAAAAATAAATAAGATAAATAAGATATAACATGATAGTAGTGTATTCTAAGAAGAAAAAAAAAGCAGGAAAGGTTGATAGAAATTTAGAGGGTTGATAAGGTGTGTAACTGATTGTGCATAAGTGGACCAAGAATAAAAACTGTATTGAATGAAAATAGTAATTCACTAATCAAATTTTTTATTCATTTTTTTTTTTTCAACAAGCACTTATCTGCAGTTGCCAGGTGACGGGAACAGAGATGCAGGAGACATGATCACTGTCCTCATACTGCCTACTAAGTAGTGGGAAATCATAACACTATTGTATTCCCAAAATGCTAATACAGGGGCATCAAGTAAACATCAATATATCTGTCACATTTCTAAACAGAGATAAAAACACTGATAGAGTTCACTACATAAAGAAAAATGTAAGCCTCTTAATATTATATAAACCAGTAACTGGCAATGTGATGATGACAACAGTACAATTTTTTGAGTCCTCCCCAAATGCTCCTAAATAATAAATCAGGAGTGTTAAGCAAGACGAGAAGACAGAAGCTTCAGACACAGGGTAGAGGAACCTAAAGGAAGTGAATCCTGGAAAGCGGTATACAGGCAAAATGATGAGAGTACGTCTGGTATCGCTACTTTGGAAGGCAAAGCCTATGTAGCTGAGGGCTGAAGCCTGCAACTGAGAACAGCAAACATTTCTAAGATAGACTTACCTATAAAAGACACAAAGGCAACTATACAGAGGCCATGTTCCGAGTATTTCCCATAACAACAGAAGGGATATTCTCAATCCAAAGAGCTCTCCACAGGAACATCTTCCCAATAGCTCAAGAAAATGCACAACACTGAAATATGGGAAGGGGTGGGAAAAGAAATAGCATCTAAACCATATAAAATTGTTGACAAAAAATGATGACAATTAACCTAATGACCTTTCAATAGTCACAGAGTATATGTTGGGAAAATCTGTCAATAAAGGAAGTAAAAGTAAGCTGAAAGATACCAAGAAAATTATGAACACAATGCAGCTTTGGAAATAGCACAAATCTTAGTAGGAAAGCTCAGAATACATACAACTATATATCAAGAGGATAAGAAACCGAATCTCAAGGAAAAAAATAGGAAAAACAAAAATAAAAACTGAACTAGAATGTAAGAGTGAATATACAAAAGTCAATGTCTGGGCTCTGCCACAGGACCGGTTGTAGGCTGGGTCCTCAGGTTACCCGCCATCATTATTTGGGCTCCCTGATGAGGTCAGGCTGTAAGGTATGCTGTGAGAGGCTGAAGGGTGGCCTCCTTGGCTATTCAGGTTCTCTGGCTAGGCTTCCTGGTTGAGCAGGACTGGCATCTACCCCAAATAGCCTTCTTAAAAATTCTTTTACTCTCTTTTTAAAATTTCTGCTTTAATTTTTATAAAAAAAAAAAAAAAGGTCAATTTTTTCTAGATTTTTCCATTTGTTGCCACACAGTTTTCCCATTATTTTAATAAATTGTTTTGATCGCTTCAATATTAATAAATAAAATCTCTCCAATTTCTCATTTTAAATAAACGCATATATTAAACTAGATCACACGTGCCAATGTTGAATCTGTTTTTTTCGTGTTTTGGGGTTTTTGCGGGGGGCGTTGTTGTTTTGTTGTTTCTGTTGTTTATTTTATTTATTTGAGAGAGAGAGACAGAGCACAAGCAGGGGGAGTGGCAGAGGTAGAGGCAGAAGCAGGCTCTCTGCTGAGAAGAGAGCCCGCTGTGGGGCTCAATCCCAGGACCCCAAAATCATGACCTGAGCAGAAGGCAGACGTCCAACTGACTGAACTACCCAGGTACACTTTATTGGTCTTTTTGAAGAACCTAGTTCCATTTTATGGTTTGGGACAAATTCATTATTTCCTGCCTTTATTTTTATTAATTCCTTCATTTTATTTTCTTCAGCTTTATTAAGCTATTATTTTCCTAGCATCTTAATTCATACATTAATTTTTTAAAAGTTTTTTTTGTTATTTTCAAATGTGTATATTGTGAATTTAATTTATATGATATGTTCAAAGTTTTATCTTTTTTCTTAATGGATTTAGAGCCTTTTAACAGCAAAATTGCCTGCCAATGACATCTGTGCTTTGATATTTACACACAATCTGTGAGTTGCCTATTATTAGAAAATTTCAAAGTACTTAAATTTATTTTTATGATTTATATGTCTGGTCTCCTCTAATCTAGTTTTATGCCTTCTATTTATTATATTTCCCTTATATTGTACTTTATTTAATTTTGCCCTTGTGATTTAAAAGTAAATGTCCTGGTTTTGTTTCATAAGTGTTAAATTTGCATTTTTTAAATATCAAAACCTGGTTTCTCTAATTATGAATATCAACCATTCAAGAGCATATCCTGATCTCTTCTATGTGGAATGAGAAAACTGCCCAATATTATATTCCACTTAGACTCCTCCATATTTTCATTTTTTTAAATAATCTGTATTTAAACCTTGCTTATTGGGGTGCCTGGGTGGCTCAGTGGATTAAGCCTCTGCCTTCAGCTCCGGTCACGGTCTCAGGGTCCTGGGATTGAGCCCCGCATTGGACTTTCCGCTCGGCGGGGAGCCTGCTTCCCCCTCTATCTCTGCCTGCCTCTCTGCCCACTTGTGATTTCTCTCTCCATCAAATAAATAAGATTCAAAAAAAAAAACTTGCTTATCATTTTAAAGCTATTCATTATTACAATTTTGTTAAAATAATTTTGTATTTTTTCATTACATTTTTTCTTAGTGCCACATACAAGTCCATTGTTAAAATGCTGCTCATTTCTCCATACCTCACTGAAGCAACTTGAATACTACTTTTAAAAGTTTTTGAGAGTTGTTCTGGTTATTTGTTTCCAGAATAGAATGAATACTAGCATTTTAGTGTATCCTTATCTTTTTCCCCATGTAAATGGAAACCAGAACAACCCTTTCCCTTAAAGTCCCTGATAAAATACCTTCAACCTGGTGAGCCAAGAATGGTTGCAAGAGTGGGAATCACCGGGATGTTGGGTGGTTAAACAAACACCCCAACCTGGAACTCCACACTAGTGTCCCCCCCCCACCCCGGCTGCAAACAGCCCTAAGCAGTCTCCATGTCAAACGTCACTTCTTCTGTGTGCTGTATTGCAAAGGTGCTGGGAAGGCCTACGGCAAGGCTGTTCTATTGTTTTCTCTTCTTCAAAGTTATGGAAAGGTTTAAAATCCATTTTTATTCTTTGTTGTATTTCATGTTTTTCTATATCCTAGATATGTGTAGATTTCTTTTTTCATTCTTAAATACCCAGACTTTTATCAGAATGTGTTTATAGTCAGTTCCTTTTAGTTACATTTGACAACTTCTGAGCCATTTGAGTTTACAGAGCCAAGTTTATTCTTTAGTTTCGAATGTTTTCTCTCATGGTCTTTTTGTGCATATTCCTAGTAGGTCATTTGTTCTCGTTCTTCTTCAGAAAGAGAGCAAGTTTTTACATTTTGTTGTTCGAACTTTTCTATTTGTCATCTTTGCACTAATTTGTTTTCACCTCTTTTTCCTTTCCTCTGCATTCTAGGCAACTTCTTAAATTAATCTTTTATGTGATCCTTGATCTTCTGTTTTTTACTTTGTCTACAACAGGTAAAAATTTTATTTCCACTTGTTAAAAACCTTTTTAGTTATTGTACCTAACTTTTATGTTATTTTATGTGTCTTAGTCCACATACTTTTTCATCTCTATTATCTCATCTCTTTCTTATACTGTCATGTATATAATAGTCTATAAAATTTAATTGGGTTTAGAAAATTTTTAAGAAGATTTTATTTATTTATTTGACAGAGATAGAGTGAGAGAGGGAACACAAGCAGAGGGAGGGGCAGAGGGAAAAGCAGGCTCCCCACTGAGCAGAAAGCCCAAAGCTAGGCTCCATCCCAGGATCCCTGGGATCATGATCTGAGCCAAAGGCAGATGCTTAACAACTGAGCCACCCAGGTACCCTGTAGGTTCAGAAATTTTTAGTGATTAAAGCTACAATGAAATATGCATATGTTTATTACATATGTATTATTTATCCTTTCTTTTGGTTACCAAATCTTTCTACAGGTTCCACATTTTTGTTTTTCCTTTACCTTTGCCAGAATGGAAAGAATTCTAGGCAGGCACCTATTTTCTCCCCAGAAACAGAGAACTATATGATTTGGACACCTCTCATTCTCTGACAGAATACCACTGATATCCTCTCATTTCATCTGAAGTTGGAAAGTTAATTGATTGGCTGTTGCTGGTTTTTGTTTTTGTTTGTTTGTTTGTTTTTCAGTTGACTAGAAGCCTGAGAAATACAAAGAATTGTGGCCAGTAGAAAAATTGCCTTTCAGTGTTTCTATAAATAGAAAAAATAAAAATACCTCATGTTACAGGCCAGTTCCAGCATCCTAGTGCTGTTACCAACTGTTCCAAGAAAGAGTTTCTGCATTTGGAAAAAAAGGAAAAAAAAAAAAATCTGTCCAAATCTGCTGTCACCCTCTGCTTCTATCCTCTACCCAAACTCTGGCCTCTGGTATGTCTACCCCCAGATTTCACCTGCTCCCCTTTGAGAGGGAGCTGCACCAGAGAAGAGACTGAAGCTTTGGGTAAATATTTTTTTTCCCTTCCAAAGTTACAGCCCTAGAATATACTTAAATTTATTTGGAGCACAAAGTCTCTTTCTTTTTCTAATATAGATAACCGCCCCTCAGACTCATAGGAACAACTTTAGAATAAAGACCACACCTCATCGTCTCTCCCCATCATGCCCTGACATTGCTCAACAAAGAGCTGTTGCTCAGTGTTTGCTTGCTTCCTCTCTGCCCGATGACTGGATGGAGGCGAGGAACCCCAATTACCACAGGCAGTCTCGTGTTGGGGACCTCCTTTTCAAATGAAGACTCTCTCTACTAATCATGGAGACTCCTAAAACTTGGAGCATGGGGGATTATATTTCAATATACCAGAAAAACATGGCATCCCTCTCTCAGTACAAATTCCAACTGTGTTCTATCTGACAAAAAAATATCTATTGCATTTCACTCTGTTTCTTTCAAAATGATAAAAAGATAAGTGATCAGTGGGGAATCTGTAGATAAAGTTTTAATATGATGTTGGAAAGAAAGTATGGGTACCACGTCAGACTTGTGTGACCCGTTCAGGGTATAGAAAGGCCTTTCATAATGGGTGATTCTGCCCACAAGACCTAGTTCAGTGCTGGTCAGTAGAATTTTGTGCAATGATGCACATGTTCTGATTCAATATATTTGACACAGTAGCCATTAGCCCCTGGTGACCAATGGACACTTGAAATATGTCAGAATGACTGGGGAATTGTATCCTAATTTTTAATTTTAGTTAATTTTATTATAAATAGCCACATATATTATACAGTCCATGCCTAGTCAGATCATTGACTTATTTTTAGCCAAATTTCTCCCCCAAATCCAATCTCCAGTTATATCCCCAGCGGCACTAGAGTCTATTTCAAGATTTTTAAAGGAAATATTGCCTTTCTTACAGTTTGACCTTAAGAGCTCTCTCTCAATTTTAAAGGACCTAATACACCCTGTGTATTAGGTGGAGAAGGTTAAAGGACTCATTGACCTCTTCTCTCCAGGAATTCTGAGTTTTATCTCTGAATGAGACCACAACTTAACATCAAATATGAGTTAGCCGGGGGACTAGGAGCCCTATAAGCTTGACAACGACTTTAAGAAGCTATATCTTCAAACTTTCATTTTTTCCCCCTCCGAAGTCCCTTCCAGTCATGGAAGAGTTTTGAAGAGTCGACCACAAAGATAGTGGTTCTCATTCTCCCTTCCCAAGAACTAGCAAGATCTGTTCCCAAACACCTAAACCCCATGCTATTTCTTAAAAGTGTGGAAAGTTTTAACTATAGCAGATATTCAACTTCTAATCTCACCGTGTCTGTAAAATAGTGGATTTTCACTGTGTCTCATCATATTCCACTTCTGAGTTTAAAAACAGAACAAAACTTTTTGCCTAATGACGTATTTTATGCACAGCATGTGGTTAAAATTAAAATAATACTGTTCATTCCGCATAAAAACTATTTTTCATCTTGAGAAAAACATTGATTACTCCCAGAGAACATTGCTGCATAGTAGTTATTACTTCACCATTTCACAGATGAAGAGTGGGAGGAGGAAATAAATATAGACTAAAAGGAGAGTATCTGTGTGGAGCCCTAGCAAAAATCAAAGTTGGACTTTTAAGGTGTGTGATTTTTCATCTCAACCTCAGACCTGTCTCTCTCCATTTAAGGTTATGACCATAAATCAACCTCGATTAACTGTGAGCATATTTTACATAGTAGATCCAAACTCCTATCAACAAATAGCCTTTCTCCTACAAGGAAGGAAAGAAGGAAGGAAGGAAACACGGAAGGAAGGAAGGAAAAGGGGGAGGGGAGGAAGGATGAAGAAAGAAAATTATAAAACCTTTTTTAGCCACAATATGTTCTTAATTTCATAAGCTGTTTTGTTGCCTGGTTCCATGGGAAGGATTCAGAAGTGGATATCTGTGGAACAAGGTAATTGCTACTTCCTTGCTGACCTTGGTTTAGTAACCTGGGAAATATCATGAAACCACAAAGCCCTTATGTACCATCACATAATTTACTAATCATCCACACACAAAAATAGCTGTTTCTGCTCCCAAATTTCTATCACCGATAGAGACTGCCTCATCACTGAAAAGTAACTGTATACATGATGATGTGTGGATGGGTGAGGGGCTCATATTTATTTAGGGAATCTTTTGTTTCATAAGGAAGCCAAGAAGTTTTCTTAAAAGAAAATCTTTGAAAATTTTTACTTCAGAGGAGAATCTCAGTTATAAAAATCCTGTCCATGTGGTTATACCTATCCCAAACATATTTCTTTCCTTTCTAAATATACTTATCTCAGAAATTCCTTCTCTCCTTCATGATACCTAAAATCCTGCCAAATAGAGTTGCATTTCAGTCAACAATAATGTTCTTTTAAGATCCAAATAGTTTTGCGAATATTATAACATCTGTCCTCTCACCAATACCTCAACGAGCTATGTGAGAGAAATTAGATTTTAAATGTATGGGGCTGCAGAATAACAATTACGTGCAGTAGAGCAGATGTATATAACATGCCAAATGTAGGCTAGTGGTCCCCAGACTTTAATGGATGTAATATCACATTCTAGAATTTGAGAGAAATGCAGTTTTGGGCTCCACCCCAGAGATTCTGAATCAGTAGGTTTGAGACAGGTACAAACATTTGCATTCAGGCAAGTTTCTTTAGGCGATTTCATGTATGTTGCCCAATTCCAGGAAATCTGTCCCCTGGTGGCATGGTGTGCACTCTACATGGGGCCCTGGGCGGCATCACTCCGTTTGATATGGGCTTAGGTGATTTGAATACATGGAACATTGAGGATCATGAGGAAAGGGCAAAAATGGAAAGATAGCTGAATATTCGACAATGGCTCAGTGCTAAAGGCATACTTTACCATTTCAAAATGTCATCAGTTTGGCTTTGTACCCGGGAGAGCAGCAACCCCCTGTTTTCTTCCTCTTCCTCCTCCTCCTCTTGCTCGTCTCCTACAAGACTTCCTATTCTCACAGTCTGAAACCTGTTTTCTGTAGTCCAGTATCACACAGACAAAATAATTTTTTTAAAGATTTTATTTATTTATCTGACAGACAGAGATCACAAGCAGGCAGACAGGCAGGCAGAGAGAAAGAGGAAGGGAGGCAGGCTCCTCACTGAGCAGAGAGCCCGATGCGGGGCTCGATCCCAGGACCCTGTGATCATGACCTGAGCCAGCCAGGTGCCCCCAATATAATTTTTTTGCATTGACTTGGAAATCCACCTATCATCTTTAACCTTACTTCCATAAGAAAACTTGTAAGGTACAAAACACCAACACATTCCCACCCTAAGATAGAACCTTTAAATGTATACTAAAAAGAAATCAGACTAGATTCCAAGAGAAAAATAATGCAACTCTACATTGTCAAGAACCAGTATCTAAATTGATTAAATTGCCTCTAAAAAAAAAAAAAATCAGGAGGAGCCTATTAGGGATTTATTGCCACATTCTAGGACTTCCCAAATCTTTATAATTGTTCCTCAGAATGTTTCAATTAAAGTGTTCTAAATTTTTTAAATGTGATATAAACTCATCATCAGATAAGTACAAAAGAATATTCAAAAGTCAATTATGAATGGATTTTGGATTATTCTTCTGCTTCTTTCCATTAGGACAGCCAAACTGTAATTAATGCCTTATTCCCTTGTTACATAAAGTGTGAGGCTAAGACTTCAGCATCAGCATCACCTAGAGCTTGTTAGGAAAGAATTTCAGGCCCCACCACACACCAACTGAATCCAAATCTCCATTTCAACAAGATTTCTGGTGACTTCTATGCATATCAATATTTGAGAAACACCATTATATTTCACATCCAAACTTACCTCTGAGGGAATGTAGAGTCTGTATGCTACGGATATTTTCCTATGTTGGTGATATTAAGTATCTTGACACTGGGTCTGAAATATTCATAGAGATTGTGACTTTAGAATGGATTTTCAGAAATAAATCCATTTTTATGAATGCAGGTCTCTACAAGAAAAATTTTCTTACATCTCAATTCCTACTGAGGATTCTATAAAAGAAGGCGAAAGTCCTCAATTTGGTGGTTGACCCATGAGTAGGTAATGACAGAGCCCCTTTTAAAAGAAAGTTGGATCAAAGGTCATAGTAGCTCAGATTTCTTAATACATATTCAAAAACACATGACATTCTAAAATAAATGCTTGCTCCATCCCTATCCAGTAGTAAACCTAATTAGAGTGTCTGATAATTAGCCACTTTGAATGAAAACGCAGAAGAGAAAACTGTTACACCGAACATCCATGAACTTCTCAGATTATGAAATCCAGAAGCAAATTTTAATTGTTGGCTTCAAAGTTCCCCATCTCAAACACCCCAAACCCTCAATAAAAGACATCAACAAAACTATAAAAACATATACAATAAAATGGGTGTGAGGGGTGAAAAAACAATGGATAAGACGGTTCACTCATAACTAATTTTTCTTTTAATTTCTCTTTTTCATTTAAACTATTTATTTTGGAAAACCTGGGTGGTTCAGTCATTAAGCATCTGCCTTCGGCTCAGGTCATGATCCCAGAGTCCTGGGATGGAGCCCCGCATCACGTTCCCTGATCAGTGAAGAGCCTGCTTCTCCCTCTCCTTCTACTGTTCCCCCTGCTTGTGTTCTCTTACTCGCTCTGTCAAATAAATCAAAATCTTTTTTAAATAAATAAATAAACAAACAAACAAACTATTTATTTTGCTTGATCACTGGCTTCCCAGAAGGTAGGATCCAGATTCTCAAAACTGGGATTTGATTTCTTATTACTTAATCCTATCAACAACTGTGAAAAATAAAGCAACTAGTTTATCACGGGTCAAGAACCGAGTTTCTGTTTGGGGGGAATATTTCCTTCATTTTATTCCTTAACTGTAACTGTAGCCCGTAACCAAGCCAATCAGCATGAAAATATTCAGAATTTTTTAAAAGCAACATGCAAAAGTGTAGATAGATGAACACAAAGCCATCAACCTAATCAAACAATTTAAAGCACTTTTCTTTAGTGAATTCATTATGTATGTGATGAAAAAGCTTATTTTTCTTCACCATAACAAAACACAAAAAGACAATTCTGATGACCCAATTTTTGCTCATTTAAATTATTTTATCTTTAATTTACTTTCATTTACTGATTCCCTAACACTAACTTTAAATTATTCCAATTTACGGCAATCTGATTTCTCCTATCACTTTTACATTGATAATTTCATCCATTTTAACAGTCTCTTTTCTAACATTTGATATTTCCTAATCAACTACAATATTAAAGTAACCAGCTTCTCACAGACAGGACTTGCCCCTGCCATTAGTATGGAAATGTCATACATTCAGCAGAAAAAGGTCACTTCTAGCATTATTTTTTGAAAGTTACACACCCTAACTTAGATGAAGAGCATAAAGGAAGATAGGTATTTATGATTTGGCTTTTATAACTCAAAATCTTCATTTATGGTTTTTAATTACATATATTTAATTTGGCTAATATCTAGTCATGCATGTTATGTCTAAATGTAGCTAGACCCGACATTTGAGCAGAAACAAAAATAGCTTGATTTTAGAGAACAATGCTTTTTTTGGGAGTTGAAATCTCAGCTACCACTGTAAATATACAACCAGATATACACAGCTATGTGCAGTGGGTATGGAGGCTAGCCAGTAGCTTAATGCTATCAAAGTATTCCTGTGATAATGAAACTCAAGCCTCAAAGGACAGTAAGAGTATTATTCCATATAATGTATTATGCATCAATAGTTTCAGGCAGGCAAATCCTACCAGTCACTCAGGCCACCACAACAGTTAGTGAAAAGAATATTAACTGATTCATGAAATGAAAAAATAGAAAAAAAAGAGGGAAACCAAAAAATATAAATCCTGGTTCTCCCCCGCCCCTTGGCCATCTTTCTCTCTCTACCCTGAGTTCCATGAATCTACTCTGTAGACTCTATGCTCCTACCCTGCACTCTCCAAAGCTGCATCTGACCCTTCCTCTGTCTCCACTTATTCTCGTACTCTAGTTTTTCTTTATTTCCCATCAAAGCTCAAAGCCAAGTATATACTTGCCATTCAGCCCCAGATATGATCTGTTAAATTAAAGGTTCTAATTCAAGCCAATCCATTATTATGACTACATTCTAATTCCAACCCTGATTAATATGTGTATCTCACAGCCCATGCATTAATTCCACCTGAACAATATTTTTTTTCCCTGCATAGAAAAAATACTCTGTCACAAGCAACAAATTTTAAAGAAGATTTGCTGAAGTCCCTTTGCCCTATAATAGTTTATCTAGTTGTCATTTCAAGAAAGATAAATTGGGTCCATTATCAGGAAACAGGTGCTATGGCCAATTTTTAACACCAAAACTGCACCTTGATTTTCAAAATCCCTTTCTATTGATTGCTCTCATATCAGATTATGTGGAGCAGACATATTTTAGACAATTTAAGATCATTTCTCATCACTACGTAAGAAATCAAGCAGTTTTTATTGATGTTTACTAGGGGACATGTGCTTCATTTCTTGTATGTCTTATGAAAAATTAACATACCCTTAATATCAAGCAGATTACACAAATTTGCATGGGTATTTGAAAAAATAATATCAAGGGGGTTGAGGTAGCACAGACCGAAGTATTGTTTACAACTTCATTACTCTCCAAAGCAGCAAGCTTACCAGATTTGTGAAACTTTCCCTGTTGAATTTAAATATACGACATGCTCAACTGTTTTAATTTATGAATTTTTAAAGATGGGGAAGGACTTGCTCCTGAGTACCAGGAATTTGTCAACTTAATAAAAAAATTCCAGTAGTTTTGTGAAGACACATTAGTAATTTCCTCCTGGTTTTGCTAGCCTCTTTCTTCCCAGCCATGTGTTCTGAAACTCTCTTACTATCTGCTTCTTGTCTCTTTGACTTATAGCCTCTGCGCCCACGGAGTTTCCTCATCAGGCAAACATCACACAGATACAGGCATATGTCTGCTCATCTTTTTAATTGCTCTATTTACCTAAAGTCAAGAACCCTATGTATTTAAAAAAAACTATTGCAGGAGTATCTGCCAAAAATTAAATGTGCAACAGAAACCCTATGGAAATTTTGGAAAATAAATTTTGTGAGTGGTAGGGGGGCATTTTGCTTGTTTTTATTTTTATTTTTATTTTTATTTACTTGAGGGAGAGCAAGAGAGCACAAACAGGGCAAATGGCAGAAGGACAGGGAGAAGCAGGCTCCCCACTGAGCAAGGAGCCCAATGTGGAGTTCTATTCCAGGACCCCGGGATCGTGACCTGAGCTGAAGGCAGATGCCCAATTGAATGAGTGACCCAGGCGCCCCTGTATTTTATTTTTTTAAGAAGGCTTAACATTTCAGATACAGCAACCCAATGAAACAATACCACATGATGTATGTCCCTAGATAAGTATGTAAATATATATACATGTATGTATAAAATCATTCCATATGTATACATTTTTAAATGTGAAGAGAAAGAATCGAGAAGAAAGGCTTCTTGCTCCTTCAGCTTTCCAGTTAGGACCTACCTCAGCTTGCCTTCGCAGCTCCTGTCCACTCCCTGCCGGCCCCTTGGTATAACCCGAGAAACTAAATGCTGCGACCCGATAATATGCATCAAGCAGTCCCTCTCTCACAAGTAATGTCACAGGGATCAAGGGAGAAAGCCATTAAAAATATAATTAATTAGCCCCCTTTTGCACTGGCAATGGCATTTATAGAGTCTTTTTATGATAAATAAAAAGCATTCAATGCATACCTATATTTTAAAAGCTAGTATAATTCAATACATGATCATTCAAACTTTAACAAGCTTTTGCAAGCTAGACCTGAAATTATACACTGAACCTAAATTATGTTTGAAATGGGTTCCTGTATTTAGTTTAGAACAAATGATTTCCAGATGAGAGTCAAATCTCAAAAATAGAGCCTAGAATTCAGAACTGTTCTGTTGGATTAGGGAATTTTTAGGCTAAGGCAAAATGAAGGCTCAAAATCGGCTAGAAGCATGTATTTTTGGTCTCTGTTCCTAGGAGAATGTTCATGATGGAGGCTATGGAATTTCTGTCAATTTCTAAAATAACCAAATATTCTATTTTTGGAAACCTAAATAAATAAGAATAAGCACAGCTTCTTTCACATAACAGCATAAAGTTGAAAATCAAAGTTTGGAGCTAAATCTGTTAGCAGGAACAGTTCAGAGCAGATCTAGGCAAACGGGCAGCATTGCCTCTCTGCTCCCTTTCCTTCCATGTTTTGGATTTTGTTCCCTATATTAGCAAATATATAGTCTCTTACCTTGGGAAAGGGAACTATGAAAAGAGTGCATGTGCTTCATTCTTCCACAGAATGATTTTCTTTTTCCAAACTGAAAAATGTTGGAGAATCATAAAATAATTTCAGATTCACATTTTTGATGACATTAAATATCCTTATTTCAGCACAAACAAAGTCTGCAGCAGCTTACTGACATAGAGACAATGCAACAGACAAGAAAAAGACCAGAATTTTTATTGGGGAGAATTGGAGTTGAATTTCAACTACATTGCCTACTAGTAAGAAGACAGCTCTCCAAGCTTCAATTTTCTCCTCTGCAAAATCAGAATACTACCTAGCCTTCAAGAATGTTGACAGGGCAAATAAATAAAATCTTCAAAAAGTCGGAGGCGGGTGGGGCGCCTGGGTGGCTCAAACCTTACGCATCTGCCTTGGGCTCAGGTCATGATCTGGAGGTCCTGGGATCAAGCCCCGCACTGGGCTCCCTGCTTGGCGGGAAGCTTGCTTCTTTCTCTCCACTCCTCCTGCTTGTGTTTCCTCTCTTGCTGTGTCTCTCTCTGCAAATAAATAAATAAAATCTTTACCAAAAAAAAAAAAAAAGAATGTTAAGGTGGAGGCTCCTGGATGGCCCAGTTGGTGAAGTGTCTGCCTCCGGCTCAGGTCATGATCCCACTATTCTAAGATTGAGCCCCACATCAGGCTCCCTGCTCAACAAGGGAGTCAGCTTCTCCCTTTCTCTCTGCTGCTGCTTGTGTGTTCTCTCTCAAATAAATAAATATATTCTTAAAAAAAAAAAAAAAGAATGTTGAGCAGGTCAAAAATAATGTATATAAAGTGAACCACACAGTCAGTAGCACATAATAGGTGGTCAGTGTGACACTTGTTACGTAACTGGTGTAACAGAACAAACAGAATTCCCATGCACTCTGATTTATTCTGCAACAGATCCCCCAGATCTACCTATACCCCAAAGCCTCAAAAGTATCTATTATAATTGCTAGTTCTCTCTATTCTCTCTGTCAGCAGAAGCCTTGTTTCACTATAGATTTAGGTCTGCCCTGGCTGTTGGTAGTCACAATACTGGGATAAATGGAAAACTACTTTCACATGAACCAGCAAAGCCACACAAACCCTTGCCCACCTTTTCTAACACATTTTCTTGCATGCAAAATTCCTTTGACAAACCTTATCATAACCTACATTTTATAAAAAGTGCCAATAGTTTTTCGTGCCTTGGCTTCCCTGTTGGTACAGGTGAGCTGGACTCTTCATGCTGCACCCAACCACCTACCCCAGACCTTACCTGGGTCTTCTAGGCAGTGGATAGTGGGCCACAGGGCAGGGTGGCCAGCATAGGCTCCAGAGCCTGGGGCTACTTGTTCTGCCCAGGGTTCAGGTCTCTGAGACACGCAGGGCAGTGAGCTCCAGCGCCACTCTGATGAGGCCAAGGGGCAGGGCCAGGCCTTCACATCATTTTTGCTGAATGTGCCACAAAGCAGATCCTTGACCCCTTACCCTCTCCCCATCCCCTAGTCCTACAGACCTCTGTGCAGACGGGTGAGTTTGCCCCCTACCCCACCTCCCTCTGGCCTTATGACCAAGCATATAGCCATTCAGACTGAGGAAGACCTGGAAACTTTGGGGCCACATGGGCCACAGCCACGGCCGCAGCCACGTGGGCCAGCACCGGAAGCACCCAGGAGGCTGGGATGATGCTGGCAGCATGCATCACCACCTGATCAGCCTCAACAAGTATGACTCAGGTCACTTTGGAAAAGTTAGTGTGAGGCATTACTCCTTAAAGAGAAACCACAGCCTCTACCCAGCTGTCGACCTTGACAAACTGTGGATCTTGGTCAGTGAGCCGACACCAGTAAATGCTGCCAAACACAGGACTGGAGTTGTTCCTATCACTGATGTGCTGTGCCCTGCCTACTGCAAAGTTTTGGGGGAAGGGAAAGCTCCCAAAACGGCCTGTCACTGTGAAGGACAGATTCTTTGGTAGAAGAGCAAAGGTGAAGACTCGGGGCCGGGGGGCGGGGGGTGCTGTACCCTAGAACTTGAAGTCCTGTAGAGGGAGGTTCATTAAATGCTAACCAATGCTTTTCAATAAATAAATAAGTAAAACTTAAAAGTATCACTAAATTGTAGATCATTATGTACATGTTGTGTAAAGTCTGTTTGAATAAAACTCCTCTAGACACACCAGGAAATCGATCTGACAGAACTGGCTTCTCCGCCACTGTTTCTCCTGCCCTCTTCCTCGCCCCTCTCTCATCCCTGCAACTCCCAATTCTAACCGCACTCCACGTATCACCTGAAAGGTCATGTCTTCTTTGAAGCCTAGAGAGGCAATCACAGCACACTTTATAACTCTCTCGATACTACAGTTGCCGATTTTTCACTGTACATATTATTATCAAACAGGGGCAAAGCTCTTGCGCCTGCCATTACGTAAACTCACGAAAAAGCCGCAAATGGCTGTCATCTTCTTCACGGGTAACAGCAAGTGCTCTCAACAGTCACCAAGGCAGCACACACTACTTATTCCTCCTGTCATCCCCTTAATGCCTGACCTTTCCTGACCTGGCGGTCCTCACCTGGCCCATCGCAAAGCCTCTGAATTGGTCCTTCTGCCTCCAATCCTGTATTTCCCCTCTTTTTCTCCACACTGTTAACAGAATGTTCTCTTTAAAGCATCAATTTCATCATAGCACCAACTTTGTAATTTTTTTTTTTTCCCGCTATCTATTTAATAAAATGCCAAGTCTGGGGCATGGCCGCCTGTTCTTTCCCGAGAAGGCAGGTTAGGAAAGGGGCTGAGAGCCTGGGGTTTGGAACGGAGCCCTCCAGGGCTGCCACGCTCACTAGCCACGTGACCTGGGCGCTTAGCCAATTCCTTTAGCTTCAACTTCTCTCTGTAAAATGAGGACTTGTGGGGGAGAACTAGGAGTAATAATGAAGCTATAGTGGTGAGCAGAGGCTCTTCCACATAAAAATTGCTTGGCAAATGGTCCTCACTCTGCCTGCAGCTCTACCCGCATCTTCTACTACTCCTGCGTCCAAAGGCACATGTGGCCAGTGCCCACATGGCGTTCCACTCTCTCAGCCTCTTCGTCTTAGAACACACTGGAAGCTCTCCACACGGAGGGCTCTCCATCCCTGCTCACTTTATTAATAGGACTAATAATAATATGTAGCAGGGATGACTCAGTGCCTACAATCTTGGGTGTGAAGAAATAAAACCTATTTTATTACAACTAAAGATAACTTTTTCTTTTCATATCCATTTCTCTGGGAAGTAAAAACTTAATATCGATCAATCCATGAATCCACCTTCTCTTTACCATCTCCTTGGGGCCGTGTCTAAGTTCCCAGACTTTTGTCTAGCACTCATCCACTGATGGTCATCAGTACATGCTTGCATCCCTGATAATTGTACCGTCTTCACCTAGCCTCTGGTCATTAATCAGGCAATTCCAGGAAATCTCCTTGCTGTTTCCCTGCCCTTCTTGGCCACTAAGCATTCATCAGCTACTCCTGCCTTGCTCTAAAACTGTGAGACCGTCTCTGACATTCCTGCCTAGACCTCCCAGTCATTGCTTGACTGGGGTCAGGTCAGCTCCCGGACTACAATCATGTCTGTGTGTGAAAGCCGCAGGTCCTCTGCAGAGGCTCTGGCCTCCCTTTCTACTCCTTTTGGTGGTAGGAGTGGGGGAAAAGTACAATGTCCCTTCTGAGGGATCACCCACCCCAGACTCCCTGACTCCTCCTTCTCAACTTCGTCCTGTCTGACATGGAGTTTGTCCCAAATCTTAAGTCCTTTGGGGTCTATTCATTTTATACCCCCAAAGTTTTTTTTGTCTGCTATGGCTGTAACAAATCTTTTGAAGAAGTATTAAAATCAGCCATGTACCTGCTTCAAATTGGAAAAGTAAAGTTGAAATAGGCACTATTGAAAAAAAATATATATTGCTCTCATTTCAAAATATTATCACAATGCAATATTAAAAATAGCTAACATTTATTGGGTAAGTTAGATACATCTTCACACAATTTACAATCTGTATCAGTCAGGGTCCCAGCAGGCAACAGATGGTGCACTCAAATTAAGATACTGTGAGTAGGGTTTAATCAAGGGACTATTTGCAAACGTGTGGGAAGGGTGTAGATAAACCAAAAGAGATAATGCAGTTCCCTGGGGCTCGGGATGGTGTAAGTTGGGTGACCCTCCCTAGATCCAAAAAGACAAACACAGGAAGCAATAAGCGGAAGCCAGAAGGAGCGAATCCTAGGGGAACTGCCACCTTCCAAGGGCAGTGACCTATAATGAAGAGAAAGGCAGCCAGAGGTAACCTTGCCAGGTGGGAGGCCTATGAAATAAATACCACAACCTCACTCTCTGCCCTGCATCAGATCTCCTTCCAGAGCTCAACAGGAAGTTAGAGACCAGGGAGACCTGTAGATGTAGCCCATGCAGGCTGGTTTTGTGGAAGAGAAAGCAAGACAGAAAAACAGAGAGTGGTCTCAGAGGGTCAGATGGAAGACATCCAGCACATGGTCCATGAGAAAAGCCCCAGGTAGTGGTCTGCTCTGTCTTATTCACCTCTGGCAGCTCAGTCAAAACACCATGGCTGGATGGCTTCAACAACAAGCACTCCTTTCTCACAGCTCTGGAGGCTCGAAGTCTGCGATCAGGGTGCTGGCATTGTCAGGTTCTTCTAAGAGCCCCTTTCCCGGGTTGTGGAGGGTCCCCTCCTTCATACCTCTTCACAGGAACTTGCCTCTGTGCATGCATGTGGAGAGAGATCTCTCTCTCTTTATAAGACCTCTAATCCTATCATAAAGGCCCTACCCTCATGATCTAATCTAATTTTAATGACGTCCACAGGCCCCATCTCTAAATATCATCACCTTTGTGTGTTGATCTTCAACACACGAGTTTAGAGAGGATGCAAACATTCCATCCATGGTAAACTCGGATAATGCTTTCTTAGTGATGCCTTCCTCAGCTAGCAGAATGGACTCCTCCTGTATTTCCCCCGTGCTGCAGGATTCCATGCATGCCTCTGGGAAGAACACACACAGACTCTACTGGGTTTGGGTGCGACTATCTTTCTCTTTCACCAGACTCAGTGCCTTAAGAAGGGATAAAAGTTTTACTTGTGTGTGTGTGTGTGTGTGTGTGTGTGTGAGAGAGAGAGAGAGAGAGAGAGAGAGAAAGAGAGAGAGAGAGATACCAATGACAATGCCTAAAATATAGAAAATATAGCTTGCTGGCTGAATGAAGAGATAAATGAATGAATGCCTTTTCTCTGTTGCTCAGGATCACACTCCTTAAAGGACAATCCTTTCACAGATAAACAAACTAATTCAGGATCTCTTCCCTCTTTTCCTGATAAAATATGTGTTATTTAATCACGGCCTTCTGTAGGTAATACGCCAGCCTTTGTCAAATACAAACTGATTTGCTCTGATATTGCAAATTTTAGGCAAAGCAAGAGAAAACGGGAGGAGATGTTTGTGACAGGGTGATAAAATATATATTCTATCTATTTGGAGGCAGGCATGTCTATGAAGTTCCCTAACTTATCAACTAGAGCTTACTGGAATTGAATACAAAAGTTAACATGAATTCAGCAGGAAACCCTGATAAATAATACCATCTAAAATTAGAGTACAACTTAATATATGTTTTGTGGGGTTTTTTTTTGCCAGAATAAAGTTCTCTGGTTTTGAACAAACCAAATACATACGATAAATTGTTATTTACCTATCAATGACCTAACTTATGCAGAAGTACAAACACAGCTGTACAGTCAGTACACTGCATAAAGACCCTTGAACAAGATGGGGAAGAAGGTGACCCTTCTTGTTAAATTTGGGCCCTGACATGGACTGCATTTACCTGAAGAAAGGGGGCTTTTTTTTTTCTTCATCCAAAGATATTATTAATGGACCCAGAAAGGGCTGACCTGGAGAGGGCACCTTTTCCAATTTGCTGAGAGGTCTCTCCATGCCAGCAGCAGCCCTGACCCCAAACTCACCACAAATTCAATATACTTGCATAAGCTCTCCATCCTATGCCTCTCTCTTTTTACAGCACAATCGTTATCTTCAATGTGTTTATTCAAGATCAGGGTATTATTTTTGACCCTATCATCCCCTTTAACCCTTCCATCAATCACCAATTTAAATGTTCTTCATGAAATAGGAGGGATGTGAATAAATACAAATATATTGTATACTATAGTGTGCCAGGGACTATAGGAGCTGGTTAGGAAAAGTAAAAAAGAACGCAAGACGAAGACAGGGCTCTCAGAAATTGAATCATTCAGTTCAGGAGAAAGAAGATAAAGTCATGGAGGAGCACCTGGGTGACTCCATTGCTTGAACAGCTGACTCTTGGTCTAGGCTCAAGTCATGATCTCAGGGTACGTGAAATCAAACCCCAGTCAGGCTCTGCACTCAGTGGGGAGTCTGCTTGAGGATTCTCTCTCCCCCTCTCCCTCTTCCTCTGCACCTTCCACCTCTCTCTCTCTCTCTCTCCCTCTCTCAAATGCATCTTAAACAAAAACAAAAACAAAACAAAACAAAAAAAGATGAAGCCATGGAATGACAAATAACTGGGAAAAAGCCAAATGGTAAGTTCAGAAATAGTCATTACAGTCCCTGTGTGCCCCTGACTCCAGTGCCTCTCCTTTTTCTGCCCTCCAAGAAGGAGGTAGAGGGGATCGAGCAACCTCCACCGTCAGTAGTTTCCTTCCTCTGTGGCCGCCCAGCACAATCACTGATATTTCTAAATCCTACGCAAGTGAATGTGGGTATTTTTAGAAAACCTTATTATTTTTAATAATGGAAAACATACAAGCTAAGCAAAAACAAACAATGTGTGTGATATGCAAATACATTTTTAGGACAAGCCTCTCCAAGTATTTTACTCATGTTCTTCCAAAAATAATTTTTTAAAGATACACAGCTCTTCACACTTTTCAGTTGACATCTGAAGTTTTTCAATGTATCTTTAGGTAGTTGCAAAGGATGTAATTTCAGGCATATTGTAAATATTGACTTGTTTAAGGAAAACAGTTACCTAGCTCATTTCAATATATCCAACGGAAAGTTACCATAGCAAGAGGACACCCTTCAACATCTACTTTAAATATACATAACCAAACTGTTTCTTACATCATTCCTTTTATCCCTGAATTCATATTTGCATTCCATTTCACTGCAGAATTTTATCTTATGTAATATATTTTTATGGACAAAGTCTTATGCTGGTTCCCCATCCATATAGTTCTCTTTTCCAGAATCAAAAGTTCTAAATATTTTAACAAAATTCATATTTTGATAACTAGTATATAATTAGTCAAACCAACATAAACGTATCTGATATTTTGTTAACTGCTAAGTATACAGTGCTGAATAGTACCAGAAATACATAACTTAGTGAAAGAGATGAAACTTTAAAAAACATTAGTGCATGTATCATAATTAATTATTGCTAGAATATGATGCAGTTCTGTAACAACTCTATCCATTTTACTTATATGTGGAAGTGTGCATCTGGCAATCTTGTTAAAACAAATAAAAAGTTAGGAATAGAAGTCTTTTTCTTCCCTGTAGTAATCACTCAATTATTTAAACTACCTCCATGTTTAACATTAAAACACCTTATCAAAATTAAAATGAATAATCAATCAAGTGTCAATCTGGTTAGGTTCTTCTTTACATTTTGTTGAAAGAAATGCACTGGAAACCACTTGTCTTGTAAAGGATTCATTATAAGGTTCCTCCTAAGGGGCTCTCCCTTTCTTAATATCCACAACAGTATTTTGGATTGCTTCCTTGTTTGACATTTAGGAGATTTATCCAGCCAAGAACAGTACACCAGCATGAGACTCTGGACTGAGGAGAGGAAATGTTCTTTTTGGGAGAAGTGGGAGAAGGGTCATGGCTCTAGGAGGAGTAAGAGCTAAGAACCAACACGACAGTAATCACAGATGAGTTTTTGGAAAAAAGTAAAAATGAAAGTTGAGGGTTTGGAAATTAGTTCCCTTAGCACCATATCCTTGAAAAGAATATATGGAACCTTCCACTAAAAATACCTCATTTTGAAGACTGCTGCCCCAAATACAATTTTCCAGAATAGGTGACCTAACCCTTTCTTCTGAAAGAGATTTCAGCGGGCCACACCCATGCTCAGTAACTCCCAAAGCCTCTTCAGTGTGTAAGATGTAAACACACAGACACATGAATCCATCTAAATGTGACCATGGTCCCTCCTAATCCTCCCACCTTGACCGCCTTCTTAGGAATCTAAAATAAGCAGGCTGCTATAGTCACATGGTTCCCTCCCCATTTTACGTATATATTCTGCTCATGTCTAGACTGGAATGCCTATTCCTCTTTCATCCTCCCCATCTAACTGTGGTTATCTTCTTGATCCCTTCACCCAGATTTCCCCTTACCACTGTGGACCCAAGTGATCTCTGAATCTATATACGAAAAATAGTTATAAATATTGAGATTACTTTTTCTGAGGGAGGAAAGATTAATGAAAATCAGCATTGCCTACACATATGCTCTTTCATTGTTTTGTTACTCTTCCATATTTATGAATTTTCCATTTCCAATCAGGAAGTGATTGAACAAAGTTTCAGAACAGTGTTACATTTATGCATCTCTCACACTAACAAACTACATGCTCAAAAAAGTAAGCATAAAAAGTGTTGTTTGATTTGACTGAGACTCAACCATCAAACATAAAATAGCCTTTTATTCTCAATTATTTTGGGTCTTTCTTGTGTGTTTCTAAAAGTTCTTTGGACAACAACTAACCAATTAATTCTTCCAAAAGAACTGTGACAGGTAAATTACTTAAGACATTATTTGCTCCAAGTTTTAGTAAATGAGGACAAACATGTTTTCAACAATGTAAGTTAAAATTTATCTGTTAATCCCCCACTAACATAGTACAAGCACCTTCTTATAAGTGAGTTGAAATTGTAGAATTCTACCAGAAGAACCTCTACTAAGTAAATGAAGTCATGGGATGCAAAATACATTTCCCCCCTACAGAATCAGAGTTTACTTGTCACAATAACACCTTGGGTCACTAGTCTTGGTGAAGAAAAATACGCTTTATTGTTTCTTACACGCTGTTGCCAAACAGACTGAAAAATGACAAAGCAGAGATTGAATTAAAACATCGAAACCTAATTAAAATCTCAATACCAACATTACTAACCTTGGGAATGTTTTATTTGCCACACCCAACTACTGCCTCATATATGATGAACAGACTATCTAAGAAAAGGTCACATGGAGTGTCTTTGTGATGCTGTCAAGTTAAAGTTATGGCACTCATCTTAATTATTAATGTGTGTTTTCCCCATTAAAGGCTTGGATTTATTGAGAGTTTTAATTCTAACTACAGTTATTATATGTACTGCTAATTTGACTATGATTTGTTTTATACTATTTTGATATTTAAACATTTTAATTGTATATATTTTTCTCTCCAAAGAAAATATATGTTATATAATTTTTTTTTACCCGAAGTTATCACAGTGATAGCCACATACCCTATGATAAATCAGTGTTTCCCAAGGAATCACAAGGTACAGCACAGTACCAAGTATTCTAACGAGATATCTTTATTGCCTTAATTAACAAAAATTAAGCTTAAATTTTTTTTAAAGTGCTCTATGAAATTATGTAAGCATTTTGGGGCTAGATGTATAAAATTCTCACAAAGGATAGAACAGATGATGTTTGTAGAAAAATGTAGACAGTGAGTACAACTTCATTGCTGAAATTAGATGCTGATATAATTGTAAACCTCACAAAATGTGCAAGAAAGAGTCAAAGGGCTAACAGTGATTGAGATGTTGGAGCAGGATCTCAGAATCATAGTTCTGATGAAATGAGAAAAAGAAAATTAACCAAAAGAAATGTTAGTTTGTTCCCTGATATCCAAATAAACAGATACAAATGCATTGTTAGTTGACAAGTGACAACAGATCAATCAGCAGGACAGATCAAAAAGAAAAAAAGGAAATTTGTGAGAAGCTTAAAGTTACTTAAGTGGTGATGACTCAGTTTCTTGAAAAGGGTTCTGGGCTGGCCAATAGGAATCATTTGGTCAAAAAAAAAAATGCAGTTCTAGGAGACAGTGCAAAGCATTGATATTAGAAGGGAATATTAGCCTAGAAGAGTGTAATGCAATGACACACATTTATGAGCACTTACAGGAGAACATTTCTCCTACTATACTCTTGTCAACACAAGAACAAATAGAAGCCAAAAAAATAAATCAATATTGTACAGAACATTCTGACTAAAAAGAGAAAGAACCTCTTGGTTGTAAATCCAAAATATTCATTATCATAATTTTATTTGTTTTCAAAACATATTGCTCTGTTGATTGTGTCCACCTTCTAAAAACTCCCTTCTCTTTGTCTCTGTGACACATTGCCTGAGTCTTTCAAGGTTTACTCCTTCTCATCCTCCTTGGAAGGTTCTGCTTTACTTCCTCATACATTAATTTTGGGTTTTCTCCATTTTCTGCCCTTGGTCCTTTTATCTTTTACTCCATATAATCTCCCAAGGTAAATTTACCTATGACTTCCACTATGAACTACCTCCAATTACTGTGAAATCCATCTTCTTTCCAAGAGCCATAGAGCTCCCTACCAACTACCTAGCTCCAGCTGGATGATGTAAACTACAACCTCTCCCTCCCCGTTTGAAGAAATGACACCAACTACACTCAGTTGTCCAAGATGGAACTCCAGAAGTCATTATCTACATAGCTGTAGGAAACACCCTGCCCAAATCCCCTTTACCAACACTGTGCCCATCTCCAAACTGCTGGGACTATTAGCCATTAGAATTCACAGCTTCCACCTTTCTCTGGAAAACTGTCCTTAGTTGAGTCAGTTCATGATGAACTTAGCCATTCCAGAGTGGCTCACAGCCCAAAATTGACTGTCATGGGGTAAAAAGCCACTTGTTTTATTTCGATGTGGTGCAGTTTATGTACCAAGAATCCTCTTGAGGACAGTCCAAGCCTCAACTTCACATGAGACCACATCTTTGCTGGGCTCGTTCCCCTTCTCTACTCTGCTTGAA
This sequence comes from Mustela erminea, assembly GCF_009829155.1. Lineage (NCBI taxonomy): Eukaryota > Metazoa > Chordata > Mammalia > Carnivora > Mustelidae > Mustela > Mustela erminea. The sequence continues at coordinate 42,957,856 of NC_045626.1, forward strand.
GAATACTCATTGTCTTAATAAAGCATAAGCACTTGATGCCCTATCTCACGCTCTGCTTCAAGGGCATCCAACAATGGACACAATGTGTTCAATATATCAGAATCCTATCCATTCTATCTCCTTAAGAATCTTCAAACATGTACCTTCTCCATCAAAACTGCCACTACCTCAGTTTGGGGAGCAAAGTGTTTGGTTGCTGCTTAATTTTTTAATTTATTTTTATTTTTATTTATTTTTTAAATTTCTTTTCAGTGTTCCAGAATTCATTGTGTATGCACCACACCCAGTGCTCATCCAATACGTGCCCTCCTTAATACCCACCACCAGGCTCACCCAACCTCCCACTCCTCTCCCCTCCAAAACCAACACCCCACCCCGCTCCCCTCCAAAACCCTCAGTTAGTTCCTCAGAGTCTATAGACTCTCGTGGTTTGTCTCCCCCTCCAATTTCCCCCAACTCCTTTCTCCTCTCCATCTCCCCATGTCTTCCGTACTATTCCTTATGCTCCACAAGTAAGCAAAACCATATGATAATTGACTCTCCCTGCTTGACTTAATTCACTCAGCATAATCTCTTCCAGTCCTCTCAATTAATGCAGAAAAAGCATTTGACAAGACATTGCATCCATTCCTGATTAAAACTCTTCAAAGTATAGGGGTAGAGGGAATATTCCTCAACTTCATAAAATCTATCTATGAAAACCCACAATGAATATCATCCTCAATGGGGAAAAGCTGACAGCCTTCCCTATGAGATCAGGAACATGACAAGGATGCCCACTCTCACCACTCTTGTTCAACATAGTGTTAGAAGTCCTAGAAACAGCAATCAGACAACAAAGAGAAATAAAAGGTATTCAAATTGGCAATTAAGAAGTCAAACTCTCTCTCTTTGCAGATGACATGATACTTTATATGGAAAACCCAAAATATTCTACTTCTAAACTACTAGAACTCATACAGCAATTCAGTAATGTGGAAGGATACAAAATCAGTGTACAGAAATCAGTCACTTTCTTATACACCAACAATGAAAATACAGAAAGGGAGATTAGAGAATCTATTCCATTTACTGTAACACCAAGAACCATAAGATACCTGGGAATAAACCTAGCCAAAGAAGTAAATGATCTGTACTCAAAGCACTATAGAACACTCATGAAAGAAATTGAAGAAGACACAGAAAGATAAAGAATATTCCATGTTCATGGATCAGAAGAATAAACATTATTAAAATATCTATACTGCCTAGAGCAATCTGTACTTTCAATCCCATTCTAATCAAAATTCCACCAGCACTTTTCAAAGAGCCAGAGCAAACAAGCCTAAAATTTGTATGGAATCAGAAGAGACCCCAAATTGCTAAGGAAATGTTGAAAAAAGAAAAACAAAACTAGAAGCATCATGTTCCCTGATTTCAACCTTTACTACAAAGCTGTGATCACCAAGACATCATGGTACTGGCACAAAAACAGACACATAGACCAGTGGAACAGAGTAGAGAGCCCTGATATGGACCCTCAACTCTACGCTCCAATAATCTTCGACAAAGCAGGAAAAAATATACAGTGGGAAAAAAGACAGTCTCTTCAATAAATGGTGCTGGGAAAATTGGACAGCTAGGTATAGAATGAAACTCGACCATTCTCTTACACCATATACAAAGATAAACTTGAAATGGATAAAAGACCTCAACGTAAGGCAGGAATCCATCAGAATCCTAGAGGAAAACATAGGCAGTAACCTCTTCAACATCGGCCACAGCAACTCCTTTCAAGATATGTCTCCAAAGGCAAAAGAAACAAAAGTGAAAATGAAATTTTGGGATTTCATCAAGATCAAAAGCTTCTGTACAGCAAAGGAAACAATCAACAAAACAAAGAGGCAACCCACAGAATGGGAGAATATATTCACAAATGACAGTACAGACAAAGGGCTGATAAGAAAGATCTATAAAGAACTCCTCAAACTTAACACGCACACAGATAATCATGTCAAAAAATGGGCAGAAGACATGACCAGACACTTCTCCAAATGGCTAACAGACACATGAAAAAATGCTCATCATCACAAGCCATCAGGGAGATTCAAATCAAAACCACATTGAGATACCACCTTACACCAGTTAGAATGGCCAAAATTAACAAGACAGTAAACAACATGTGTTGGAAAGGATGTGGAGAAAGGGAAACCCTCTTACACTGATGATGGGAATGCAAGTTGGTGCAGCCACTTTGGAAAACAGAGTGGAGATTACTTAAGAAATTAAAGATAGTCCTTCCCTATGACCCTGCAATTGCACTACTGAGTATTTACCCCGAAGATACAGATGTAGTGAAAAGAAGGTCCATTTGTACCCTAACACTCATAACAGCAATGGCCACAGTGGCCAAACTGTGAAAATAACCAAAATGCCCTTCAAAGGAGGAATGGATAAAGAAGATATGGTTCATATATACTATGGAGATTTATTTTGTTTTTAATCATATTCTTACTTGTTGATTTTAATAGAGTACTAACTAATTTCCCTTTTTCTTGCCTTACTCTTTCCAATCCACTCTCATCATTGCCACTCCAGTGATCTTTCCAAAATACAAATTTAATCTTGTCATTCCCCAGCTTAAGTTTCTATTGACTATGAGACAAAGTTAAGTATTTTCATCATGGTACTCAGGAGCCCTCACATTTATGTCTCTAATGCACACTCTGGCCAGCAGTCTATCCCTATTCCCACAGCTAGAGCCCTAAGGGATTCCACACATTGGAATAAATGTAATGATTGTTCTGACCCAAACTAACCTCTTCACAGGATGAATTATTCCAAAGTTCACCTTCAAACATGCTCAGGCACCAGAACTTCCAGGAAGCTCACCTTACTATTCGCATTTTTCCCTTTTCATTGGTCCTTAGCTCAGGTAAGTAAACTACTCAGGTAGTTTCCATGTGGTCCCCTATGCATATTTCTCTATAAATATTCTGATTACTTCTCTTTTTTTTTTTTTTTTTTTTTTACTACCCTGTAAGTTCCTTGAGTACAGGAACCTTTTTATTCCCTCGGCCTAGCCTGTAAGGATTTGTACTTAGCAAACATTCAAAAGAAATTTAAAAGGTAGTAGTAGTCTTAGAAAGAAAATGGTAACAGAAATTTCTGGCTGTAGAGCAGGGAGTTCGAGCTCCTCTAAATAACACACTGCTACAGCTTATACAAAAGAGAATTGTAGGGGTTCCTGGGTGACTCTATAGTTGGGCATCTACCTTGGGCTCAGGTCATGATACCAGGGTCCTGGGATTGAGCCCACATTGGGCTCCAGCCCTGAGGTGGCTCTGGCCCAATGTCAGGCTCCCTGCTCAGCAGGGATCCTGCTTCTTCCTTTTCTACTCCCCCTGCTTATGTTCCCTCTCTTGCTGTGCTCTCTTTGTCAAATAAATAAAAATCTTTAAAAAAAACAAAACAAACAAACAACAACAACAACAAAACAGAGAGAGAGAGGGAGAGAATTGCAGCCCACCTGGGAAGAGAGAATGGTTTTTCCTAAAAGTACAATTCAGTCAGGTCAAGTAGAACTATAAGGAAGAGGTAGTTAACTATACATGTTTTACTAGTTCCTAATAAGCTGGAATTGGGGATATAATGAAAACTCATGTAGGCATTCAACATAAGTTTCAAGAGCATGTCACCTTGATTTTCACAGGGCTGTGCATTTAAAAGAGCCCAAGCTTGGTTCAATGCTCTGCTGTCACCACCTTGAAGTTTTTAATAATTCTTGGAAAAGGAATCCCACATTTTCATTTTTCAGTGGCCTCACAAATTACGTAAACAGTCTTGTGTCTACATTATTTCCAGAACTAGTTGCAGGTTAACTCATTAGCAGACCTGTTTAAAAAGATTTGTGGTCATGCAATTACTTATTTCCAAGTATTTATTTCCACCTTCCTAAAGTGATTTGTTCCTCCTATATTCTCTATTCTCTTAGTTGTCTCAGCTGGGGTTTCCCTGATAACAGAGTTTGAGACAAAGGCTTAAGTGCACGGGCTTTACTTGAGGACCCAGCAAATAAAGCTGGAAAGGATAGTAGACCACATAAGGATGTGTTAGCAGGTTGCCTACACCACAGAGGTAGAATGCTCATCTCACAGAATTTTCTGAGGAGTTTAAGGAACTATCTGCCAGTAGGTGAGGTATAACATTTATCCATTGACTCTTATCCCCCAACTGGTCAAGGAAAGCCCCAGGATACACTACCCCTTCCTGTTAAACACTCTTGTATAGAGCAGCTTCCTAAAAGCATGAGAGAAACCAGGACAGGTACAGAGGTGTGGTCCCCAGTGAGGTGCTGCCATGTTGCACTTGCACAAAGCTAGTCAAAAACTCCACAGAGCCGGTTGATACAGCAGTGGCCAAAGTGAGAAGCAGGGCTGAGGAGCCATGAGAGACCACAGGAGTGTCTAATAGCCTGTAGTTCAGTTCTTTCTTTGTTTTTTTGTTTTGTTTTGTTTTTTGTTTTTGTTTTTTAAAGCAGGCTTCCACCCAGCGTGGATCCCAAAGCAGGACTTGAACTCACAACACTGAGATCAAGACCCAAGCTGAGATCAGATGCTTAATTGACTGGGCCACCCAGGTATCCCCACAAATCAGTTCCTTTGACTTGTATTTTTATTATCTGTTTAGATGTCTGTCTCAACCACTTTAAATGAAGATTTCTAAGAAGCGAAAGTTGAGGCTTACTCTAATCATACTTCTCATGGAAGATGGAGGACCTAGCACACATGGACATAAGTAAAAATGATAACCAAATGCAAGTCATCCTGTTTCACATTAGTCTGACATCCTCAGGCTTAGACCGAAATAGTGACAAGAGACATGGTGTCCAGGACACAGTTTTGTGCCTCTCCTGTGAACCACAGTTACAGAATTTGATCCTGTCCCTCATACATGCTGCATGCCCCAAAATGGATGACCTCCAGCTTCAGCCAGGCTAGAATCTGGTCTTTGGAAAGAGTTTTTAGAGAGCAGTGGGGTAGAGAAGCAGGTGCTTCACCTTCACCTCGAGAAAAGAGAGGAGCTTTCCGGGAGCCACCATAAAAGAGTGTGTCCTCTGAAGTTTGGGGGACCTTGAAGTGTGAAACCTGACACATGCCTGATAGTCACAAAACAGATGACGCATTGCCACTGTCACTGTGTGGCCAAAGAGGAGAGAATTGGTGGTGTTGCACTAGGAGTAAACTGCACTTTGACAGATGGGAGGACAAGAATATAGGTAAGGTTTTGTTTTGCTTTGTTTTGTTTTTTGTTTTTTGTTCTCCCCAAGAGCTAAGTGGAATCTTGGAGGGCCTCTGACACAACAAGGAAAGTTCAGTGAGGTAGACTGAAATTGGATGTCATAACCAGCAAATGAGAAGAGAGTTATAAACCACATTTTGGAGAATTTCAACTAAGGTCACTCACTAAAGAAATCTTGGGGAAAACACAAGGGCGAAAGAAACCCTGAGGCAAGTAAGCACCCTTTCTCTCATCCTCTTTAAACTCATTTTGGGGACACCAGGAACCACTGCAAGCAAGCACTATAGGTTTCCAGGCCCAAAGTAATAGTGAACTAGGGCAAGAGAGAAAATCAGATAACTAAGAATTCTAAATTTTAATTATGACACTGAACCAAACACATGGATTAGTAAGTTGTTTTTGGTTCAGAAGGTAACAGAACACTTATTTTTTTTTTCTTTTTCATCTCAGAGTAATTAGAAAATCTACGTGACCTCCCCAACATTTCATCCTTTGGGTAGAACATCTCTAGCCTACCAGAAGGGTTGAAATAGGTAAAATCTAAAACACAAAACAGACAAACACAGAAATAAAACAGACTCTTAAATGCAGAGAACAAACTGGTGGTTGTCAGAGGGAAGGTGGGGGTGAGATGAGTAAAACAGATAAAGGAGATCAAGAGGTATAAAATTCTTCATCAAAATCAAAAGCTTCTGCACAGCAAAGGAAGTCAACAAAACAAAGAGGCAACCCACGGAATGGGAGAAGATATTTGCAAATGACAGTACAGACAAAAGGTTGATATCCAGGATCTATAAAGAACTCCTCAAACTCAACACATACAAAACAGATAATCATATCAAAAAATGGGCAGAAGACATGAATAGACACTTCTCCAATGAAGACATATAAATGGCTATCAGACACATGAAAAAATGTTCATCATCACCAGCCATCAGGGAGATTCAAATTAAAACCACTTTGAGATATCACCTTACACCAGTTAGAATGGCCAAAATTAGCAAGACAGGAAACAACATGTGTTGGAGGGGATGTGGAGAAAGGGGAACCCTCTTACACTGTTGGTGGGAATGCAAGTTGGTGCAACCACTTTGGAGAACAATGTGGAGATTCCTCAAGAAATTAAAAATGGAGCTTCCCTATGACCCTGCAATTGCACTACTGGGTATTTACCCCAAAGATTCAGATGTAGTGAAAAGAGGGCCATCTGTACCCCAATGTTTATAGCAGCAATGGCCATGGTTGCCAAACTGTGGAAAGAACCAAGATGCCCTTCAATGAACGAATGGATAAGGAAGATGTGGTTCATATACACTATGGAGTATTATGCCTCCATCAGAAAGAATGAATACCCAACTTTTGTAGCAAAATGGATGGGACTGGAAGAGATTATGCTGAGTGAAATAAGTCAAGCACAGAGAGTCAATTTTCATATGGTTTCACTTATTTGTGGGGCATAACAAATAGCATGGAGGACAAGGGGAGTTAGAGAGGAAAAGGGAGTTGGGGGAAATTCGAAGGGGAGGTGAACCATGAGAGACTATGGATTCTGAAAAACAATCTGAGGGTTTTGAAGGGGTGGGGGGTGGGAGGTTGGGGGAACCAGGTGGTGGGTATTAGAGAGAGCATGGATTGCATGGAGCACTGGGTGTGGTGCAAAAATAATGAATACTGTTATGCTGAAAATAAAAAAAATAAAATATAAATAAATAAATAAATAAATAAATAAATAAATAAAAATTCTGGTTAAAAAATAAATAAGTGGTGAGATGAAAAGTATAGCATAGGGAATATAGTCAATAATATTATAATAATGTTATTTGGTGACAGATGGTGGCTACATTTATGGTGGTAAGCACTGAGTAATATAGAGAATTATTGAAGCAATATGTTGTGCATCTGAAACTAATAAAACACTGAGTGTGAATTATACAAGAAAGAAAGAAAGAGGGAGAGAGAGAGAGAAAGGGCAAGTCATGGGGAAACTATCTTCTGCTTTCACTATATTGAGTCCAACAAATTCAACATTATCTGTAAGAACTCTTTAATACTTGTTTGATGACTGAATGCATGAATAAATTAATTAAGTCCCAGTTGAAGACTTCTGGTATTGTCAGTGTAGGAATACACTAAAGTCAGATTCCAATAAACTCAGTCAGAAATCCCTACAAAATTGGCACCTTAACTGGAATGATAATAAACCTGGTTGCCAGGGGAGCTTGAGTGGCTCAGTGGGTTAAAACCTCTGCCTTCAGCTCAGGTCATGATTCCAGGGTCCTGGGATGGAGCCCAGAATCGGGCTCTCTGCTCAGTGGGGAACCTGCTTCCTCCCTCTCTCTCTTCCTGCCTCTCTGTCTACCTGTGATCTCTGTCTGTCAAATAAATAAATAAATTATTTTTTAAAAAATTAACCTGGTAGCCATGAAGACCTTATGCCTTTATAGACCACAAATTAAATGTATGTACTTCATTAATTAAGAGAGGGTGTATCTCAAAATGTGATATACAGAAAACACAGGCAAATTATGCAATTATTCTGCCTTTCTCCTACAAAGCACTTTGATGTAAACAGGTTTCATTAAGAACTGGTAAAGGGAAAGGTAAAATGAGTAGAGGAAACTTTATGAAATCTAATCTTTTTTTTTTTCCTACTGAGGAATGATTTATACATTGAATAAAGTCTGATTAGTCAGAAAACAAAAATGAAAATACTGAATGGTTGAAATTAAAGATAAAGGGGCAACCAGGTGGTCTGGTTGGTTAAGCGTCTGCATTCGGCTCAGGTTATGATCCCAGGGTCTAGGGATGAAGCCCCAACTCTGATCCCCTGCCAAGCTTCTCCCTCTGCCTCTTCCCTCCCACTCATTATCGCTCAAATAAATAAATAAAATCTGTAAAGAAAAAAAAAAAGAAGAAGAAGAAGGAAGAGAAAATAAATTTGGAAGAAAAAGTGATGTTCAAATTATTTTTCATATTTTACCTGTAATTTTGTTCCTGTATCGACTGAAACTTTTCCTCCTGTCACATCCCCTGGGCTCCATTTCATTTCTTAACTCCGAAAGAATCAGCCATTCATTCATTCAATGTACCATTTTATATTCGTTTGAATATCAGTTGCAGAATTTATCATGTAACAAGAACAAAATTATTTATATGTAAGTATTCTTTGCCTTTCCTCTCCCATTAGGTCTTGTTCTTCTCTCGTTCTAAGGAAGGATAGCTACCTCCTGATTAGTTCCTGGAACATCTTTTGTAGTGCAAAGTTTAGGTAATATATTGACTTTCCTGAGGAAAGCTGTCAGAATTTAGGAATGGATTTTATTTCTCAGGGGTCCCTGATCAGTCGGGTACATCAAATGAGGTTTTTGCAATAGAGGCAGTAGACAGGATTATTTAGTGGAAGGCAAGATGATATGATTAGAAGATATTTCGGTATAGCTGTGGTTGTGTAGATGATGGGGGGAGTGGGGGAACCAGGGCAATTGCCGAGAGAACAGCGCTAGGTTTTAGCAAAGAGAAAGTTGGGTTTGGATAGAAATCAGAGAGTGAAAGACAAAGAGAAAGGCTGTATAGTAACTGTGAGTTGGAGAAGACTGAGGAGTAGGAGAAATGATGAAAGGAGGTTTGAAAAAAATGGTGTGGGTTATGAAGCTACTTCTATTAATATTCTCTGAGAAGTGAAATTCGTGACAGACACAGTTATTGCCTTCTTTTTTCTCTGATTAAGAAAAAAACAAAAACAACAACAACAACAACAAAAACAGATAGCAGGTTGAGGAAGGTCCTGATCTGAGTGGCTTCACCAGCCCCAAGATACAAATCATGACCCGATAATCAGTCCCTGCACTAACATTGCTCTTGGCCAGTGATGGCTATAAACTTGAACACTGAGTCCTGGGTCTGACTAACGGGTGTAGTGGGAAGTCTGACTGAGACAGGAAAAGAGCCTCCATTCCTGAATAAAAATACAAACTTATTAAAGAAAAAGCCATTTTCCTCTTCTTCGTTCGTCATTTCTTGTGCCTTGAAGGAAACCTGATGGCTGAGGCTGGAGCAGCCATCTTGGGCCATGAAGATAAAAGCCAAGAAATCTTAAAGACCTAAGCATTGACTAATTATTGAGTTCACTGATTAGTTATTGAGCCACTAAACAAATGCCAGTGACCACTACTTTTGGCTCTTCTCTAGTGTGAGAAAAATAAACTCCTATTTGTTTAAAACACTCTGGATGGGTTTTCTATTACTTGTCACTGAATACAGCCCTAGCTAATTGAGTAGAGATCCCAATTTTGATAAATGACGGAATTTCTAGGAATGGATAGAACATCACCTGAAGCCAGAACTGCTAGCAACCCTAGGATTTATTAGCATAATTACCACAACGCATTATAATGAATTATGTGCACATGTATACCTCCCATTATGAGACCCTCAAGAAGGACTGCTTTCTGTTAATCTGCCTATCTCCAGTCTTATCACAAGTACAAGTACAAGGCACACTGTGGCAGCTTATTAAATGCTGGCTGAGTAAATGAATACAATTGAGGTTAATCCCAGAACACGGTAATAAAAGCAGAACCAACAGTTATGGCATAAACAAGTTCTTCAAAGCCAACTCAGAAAAGCTTCCATTTCAATCCATACCTTTCTTCCTACCTTAGACATTTTAACTACATAAATTTTCAAATAAATCAACTTTGAATTTTCTATGTGCTAAGTTTCCAAGTCCATATTCCCTACACAGCAATACTAACCACCCAACCCTCCCCCCCATTTAGAGTTGCTTAGGTGTTAATTCAAACCACAGGATAAATAAGTAACAGCTTACATCATACTTTTTACATTCTTTTTTTTTCTATGTGACAGGATGCTTGAATCAAAATACTGATTTGCAAATTCTGCATAAATTTACATATTATGTTCAAGCATCCTTAACACTAAGCTTGTAAAATAAAACCTAATTAATTAATTAGTACAACCTACTGCAATTGTATTTAAACCCAATATTCACAGCATGACACACAGTGTATTTTTAAACCAATTAATTAAATCACATTCCAGTTCTGAAAAAGCAGGCACAGAGCTAGTGACAGACAAAGAGCTAGTGACAGACATGGAAAAAGAAACAGAACAGAGGAGGCTGGGACTCCCTTATGGATTCAAATTTAATAGCAATACTAGAAGTCTAAAAATCAGAAATGTGGATTAGAACCTTGAAAATCCTAATGTCATCAGCAACTGTTCTATTGTAATAACAAGAGATCTATTCTGGATAAAACAAGGGACAGTCTACTCTCAGTGCAATTCTACATAAGTTATATTGCTAGATACTGTGTAAGAATTGGGTTCTCTTTCCAGATTAGTACTATAATTGCTGCTGTGACTATAGCCCACATGAATGCCTCTCTTTCTTCAACTATTACCCTTCCAGTTACTATCACACGATTTCCCACTTAATCATTCCACAATTATTTTATGTATGCTGTGATCTCTCATTGATTTAATCGTAATCTCTACAAAGTCCAAAATCATGTTCTACATTTCTATAGTCCTATGGCTCCCTGGCAGTGCCCTAAAGGACAGGTGTGTAATAACTTGAATCAGAAAGGCCTTCTTAAGCTATGAAGAGTAACATTTAAGAGCCACATGGAAATCATCTAGTGTTGTTTGTAAGTGACTATTATGCTAAGGGACAATACCACATGACTTTCGAGGAAATCACACCTTAGAAGCAGATCCACCCATTGGCCATTAGTGTAACAAGTTGAAATGAATAACTTCAGAGTTTAAAAAAGCAGAAGAAAGGATGAACAAATGATGAAAGATGAAGAATTATGAAGCAGAATTAGAAGTTATAAAAAAAATTAACAATAAGCATTCCATAACAAAAATTCAAAGACCTAAAAATTAACAGTTCAATAGATATGTTGATAGCAGTTTTAACACAGCATGTTGAATAAACTCAAAACAAATAAAAAATATCCAAATGGAAGCACAGCCAGAAAATAATGATAATGGAAGAGAGACCTGAGGACATTTTGGGCAAAATAAAAAATATAATGTTTACAAATTTAGAGAAAAAGAAATGATTGAGAAAGGAATAGGGTAGAACAGTTATTATAGAAATAACAGCCAAGAATTTTGTTTAACCATTGAAAAGCCATAAACCTATAGAATCATGGAGCTCAGCAAACTCCAAGGTAAATACAAAACAAAACAACAACAAAAAAAACACATACCTAGGCTTATCTTGGTAAAACTGCTAAGCACTTAAGTAAATAGAAAAACTTTAAAGCAGGGATCAACCTTCGAAAGACAGTCATAAAACTGACTGGCTACTTTCAACAATAATCAACTTCTCAACAATAAAAATGTCTTCAAAGACAGGACAATGGTGTGACATCTAAGTATTGAAAGAAAATAAGTGCTAACCTAGACTTCTGTATCCACCAAAGTATTCTTCAAAAAAGATTTTAAAATGTGCTCCAGATTTTTTTAATGATAGAATTTGTTGCCAACAGACAATTAAAAGGAAATTCCTTAAAAGAAAGAAAACTTTCCTAGACCAAAAAAACAAAAACAAAAACAAAAATAAACAAACCAAAAAAACCCAGGAAATAATAAAGCACTGCAAAAAAGGAAATTAGATAAAAAATTAAACACAAAGTAATTGTGATTACTAAAAACAATATCTATAATGACTTACAAAATTTAAAATATTTTTATGTGCCATAATGTGTCAAAGTAGTACAAATGCTGTGAAGGGGTTAAATAGAATTAAAGACTACAAGTGTTTTAGAGCTGTCTGTTGAAAGTTAAAAATCAGAATTAATGTGTAATATGACAAAGATGCATATTGAAATCTTTGGAGTAAACAGGAAAAGTAGAAATCAATCAATCTATCTATCTATCTATCTATCTATCTGTATCCAGCTAACAAGTTAATAGAAGGAAATAATAAATAATAGCATTTTGATTACAAAAAATGAGGTCAAGAAAGATGGAGAACAAGATTATAAAAGAAATGGGCTAAAGTACAGGTATTATAAGATAACAGACTATCTCTATTGCATTAAATGCATATGAGCCAAGCACTCTAGTATTACAATGGAAAATTAAGTGTCAGGCTGATAACAATGAACTATATGCTACTTTACAAGAGACATACATTAAATATAATATGGAAAGACTGCAGTAAAAGAGTGGAAGAAAATATACCATACAATACTTCACAACAATGACAGCAAATTGATTTAGCTGGCTTAGATAAACTCATATTAGACAAAGTAGGCCTTCAAGGCAAAAAACATTGTTAGAGATTAAAAATAAAGATATTATAAAATGATTAAAAGTCAGTTCAACAAGAAGATATTGGAATCTTTAATCTATATTCTCCCAATAACACAGATTCAAAATATGCAAAGCACATGCTGACAGAATTAAAGAAGAAATGGATAGAGGCACCTGGGTGGTTCAGGTCATGATCTCAGGGTCCAGCCCTGAGAGATCCAGCCCTGAGTTGGTCTCTGTGCTCAGCAGGGAGTCTGCTTGTCTCTCTTCCTCTGTCCCTCCCCCAACTCATGTAAGCATATGTGTGTGTGCATTCTCTCTCTCTCCTCCCTCTCTCACGAATAAATCAAATCTTTAAAAGAAAGAAAGAAATGGACAAATCCATGAGACTTTAACAACATGTTCAATAGCTAGTAAAAAAAAAAATTAATCATAAAAATATAACCAATGCGAACAACAAATTTAACAAAATCAATCTAACAAACACATATAGAATAGTGCACTCAACAATAATGGAACTATCTACTCAAGGGCATGTGGAATATATACCAAAACAAATCACATGTTGAGCTATAAAAAAAGAATCAACAAATATCAAAGATTTATATCATCTAGAGTATATTTTCTGACCACAGTGGAAGTAAACTAGGAATCAATTTTAAAAAAAGATAACTACGGGCTAGGCACTGTGGTAAGTTCTGGGGATCCCTGCCCTAGTCGAGCAGACATTCAAGAGGGAGAAACTGATAATATACAAGATAAATAGTAAAACCCAAGGGAGAAAAAAAAAAAAAGATCACTAGAAAACCTCTAATTTCTGAATCTTAAACAGTATTATTCTAAAGAATCCAAAAGTCAAAGCAGGATTAAGAGAAATTAAAAAATAATTTTTACAGAATGATAATGAGGACACAACTTATAAAAACACATAGAATATAGCTAAAGCAATGTCCAAAGTGAAATTTATGAATTAGGAGAGAAAAACATCTAAAAATCAACAACTGATGCTTTCATTTCAAGGAACTAAGTTGAAAATATTGAGTTAAGGTGTGCCTGGATGGCTCAGTCAGTTAAGCATCTGACTCTTGATTTTGGCTTAGGTCAGAATCTCAGGGTCCTGAGATCCAGCCCCACATCTGCTCTACAGTGAACATGGAGCCTTCTTGAGATTCTTTCTCTCTCTCTCCCTATGTCCCTCTCTCTATGCCCCTCCCCATGCTTGCATTCACTCTCTTACCCTTTCAAAAATAAATAAATAAATAAATATTTTTTTTAAGAAAAGAAAAAAATTTTGAAAGTGTTAAAAATGCAAACTCAATACACTTTTTAAAGCATGAAATGCAAAAAATAATCAACAAAACCAAAAGTTTGTATGTTTTTTTTAAACGTTAGCAAGGCTAATTAAGCAGAGAGAAAATTCAAATTACCAATAACAGGAATTATAAAAGAAAAATCATTACAAATCCTGGAGATATTACAAATTATGTTGTAAATAATTTTATGCCAATAAAGAGCAATTTGGAGGAAGTGGATAAATTGTTTTTAAAATTATTTTATTTTATACCTTTCCCTTAAAGAAAATCCTACACCCAGATGACATATTTTGTGAACTCTTCCAAGTATTTAATAAAGAATAAGAATAATTTTACACAAGTATTTCCAGGGAGTAAAAAGAGAGAAAACACTTTCCAACTACTTTAATGAGGGAAGCATTATTTTAATACCAAAACCTGAAAGGGGTGTTAGAAATAAAACCAGATACAGATTAATTTCTCTATAAATATAGATGCAAAAATCCTAAACAAAATATCAACAAATGGGGGCACCTGGGTGGTTCAATGGGTTAAAGTCTCTGCCTTTGGCTCAGATCATGATCCCAGGGTCCTGGGATCCAGCCCTGCATTGGGCTCTCTGCTCAGTGGGAGGCCTGCTTCCTCCTCCCTCTCTATCTCTCTGTCTGACTCTTTGCCAACTTGTGATCTCTGTCTGTCAAATAAATAAATAAAATATTTTTTAAAAATCAACAAATGGAACAATATATTTAAAAATACATCATGATTAAGTGAAGTTTATTTTAGAAAAATAAGAGTAATAAAACATTTTAAAATTAAATATTATATCACATCAACAGAATAAAAAGAATAAAATATATTACCATTCTGTATCTGCAGAAAATGCATTTAATTGAATTTAACACACCATTCATGATCAAAACTTTAAGCAAAATAAAAATCATAAACATACTTTAATCTGATAAGTAACTACCAAAAATCCTACAAGAACATCATATTTACTAGTGAAATATCGAATCCTTCCTCCATGAGATTGGAAGTGAGTTAAATTAAGGATACAGCATAAATTCAACAATCTACTGATAGTACTTGCTAGTGAAATAAAGTAAGAAAAAATAATCATTAGAAGAGATTTGAACTGGAAAGGAAAAAAGAGAACCTTTATTATCTGCATAAGATATGATTATATGCCTAGAAAATCCAAAAGAATACACAGATAGTTAAGTAGAATTAATAACCAATCAGTACATGGTCACTGGACATCAAATCCATGAAAAAGTTAGTTGTGTTTCTATAAACCAACAATAAAGAAATTCAAATGGTATTTTAAAACTGATATTATTACAGTAACATCGAAAATATCAAATACTGAAATACAAATAAAATGAAAGATGTGCAAGACTTCTACACACAAAAAAAATATATATACATAGATAGATATACATATATATATCGATAGACGATAGATAGGTTTTGTTTGTTTGTTTGTTTGTTTTTTAAATATAGGCTCCAGCATGGAGCCCAACATGGGGCTTGAACTCACGACTCTGAGATCAAGACCTGAGCTGAGATGGAGGGAAAGACACTTAGCCAACTGAACCACTTAGGTACCCCAAACTGTAAGACATAAGTGAAATTAAAGACCTAAATATCTGAGAGACAGGCCACACTGATGGACTGAAATGCTCAGTATTTAGAAATGTCAGTACTCTCCAAGATGCTCAATAGATTCATGTAATCTCAGTCAAAATACCAGAAAGTTTTGCCTTTGTTTTTTTTATTGATATGGAAATGCAGAGGGTGAGGAATATCTAAGGAGAATGTTTGAAAAAGATAAAAACTGAAAGATACATGATACCAAATATAATATCAATTAATAAAATGTGGTAATGGCACAAAGATAGACAAGTGGAAAATTGGAAGATATGGGTCAAAAAACATATATACACATACATAAATGATTGCTTTATGACACAGGTGGTATTGCAGTCTAGTGGGGGAAAGACAGGTATTTCAATAAATGGGTCAGCTGGATATGCATATTTTAAGTGCCCTGACCTTTTCTTAACATGATAGCAGTTCCAGATGGATTACAGATTATAAATGCAAAAAGTTAAATGTTAAAGTTTTTAGAAGGAAATATAGAAAAACAGTTCATGACATTAGCTTGAGCGAAGATTTCTTGAATAAAACAAAAAGACAAATACCATTTAGCAAAGATGTTAAATTGTAACATATTAAGATTCAGAACTTGTGAAGACACCATTAAGGGGGAAATAAGATAAAACTATACAGTGGAAGATGTTTCTAGCTGATATCATAAATAGAGGACTTCTATCCAAAATCTATAATAACTCCTAAAAGCATTAAGAAAAGGAAAGTAAACTGAATAGGAAAAAAAAATGGACAAAAGAATTGAACAGAATCTTTATAAAAGAGGACATAAGTGATCAATAAGTATATTAAAGTTGCTTAACTTTATTAGTCTGCAGGGAATACAAATTAAAACCACAGTATGTCACCAGTTCACCCCCACCATAATAGTTAAAATTAAGCAAACCAAAAAAGATATTCTCCAGTATTAGCAAGAATGCAGAACAATCAGAACTCTCATACACTGTATGTGGGAATGAAAACTGATGCAATGACTTTAGAAAATGGTGTGGTGATATCCACTAAACATATGTGAAACTTTGATTTAACAATTTCACTTCTAGAAAATATCCAAAAGACATATATACATTCATTCTCCAAAAAAGATAAACATAATAATATCCATAGCTTGAAATAGCTCTAAACACTCATCGGCACTAGAAGGCACAAAGAAACTGTGGAACATTCATACAGTGGAATACTATACAGTAATGAAAATGCAGTGTTTGATTCCATTTTTACCTAAGTCAAAAATGGAAAAATTAACCATTGGTTTGCACTTTGCTAAGTCAGTTCACTTGTTAGATTCTGATCACATGGGTGGGTATGTTCACCTTATAAAATTCATTTATAGATATGTATGCTCTTTCCTATTATGTATGTTATACATTATTTAAAAAGCTCAAAACTCAATCACAGCATGCACGTAGGCTAGTCTTACACGAAGAGTACATGAATAAGTATAATGATTATACTCTAATACTTGTAAGACACTCATAGAACTTTATCTACTTATATGATTTAATTACACAAATGATGAGTTGAAATTGTTACTCCCAAGGTTTCCAGTGAGACTGTTAAGTACTACAGAGTTTAAGAACCTTGTCAAAGAGCTATAACTCAAAATACATAATCTTCCTACTATGTGATTCTCCCTCCTAAAATGTACGAAATTCTGGAGCTGATCCAGGGGGCAATAAGGTATAAAAGCATTAATTCAGTGTTGTCACAGAGTGGTACACTAGAAGATCAAGACCTGTGAAAGGAAGGGGAGGAAGCAGCACTGGACAGAGGGAAAAGATGAACTTTGCTGCAAGCCCAGTAAAGCCTCAGCAACTGGGGCGCCTGGGTGGCTCAGTGGGTTGAGCCTCTGCCTTCAGCTCAGGTCATGATCTCAGGATCCTGGGATTGAGCTCCACCTCAGGCTCTCTGCTCAGTGGGGAGCCTGCTTCCCCCTCTCTCTCTTTGCCTGCCTCTCTGCCTACTTGTGATCTCTGTCAAATAAGTAAATAAAATCTTAAAAAAAAAAAAAGCCTCAGCGAACCTGGCAGGGAGGCCATCATTGTGTCCCTCACCCATCTGTCCCTTGCTTCCCCATCACTATCCGTCACTGATACACGTAAATACCTCTTGGGTCCCAGATGCAGGCTGCCCTGGGCAAGATGTGCTTTTGAGGGCTTGCTGTGCAAGAAGCTACTCTCTATAGCTGAAGCCCCTTCCAAAAGGGCAGACAGCTGGAGTCCACCTGCTGACTACTCTCTCCCCATTGGGCAAGTCCTTCCATGAAGGAGGAACTAGGCAGTTCAACTCCAGGTCTGCCACAAGGCTTTGACTGACCTGTTCTCTTTCAACCCTTACAACCATGCATGTGCTCAGTTCAAGGTCTTAGCCAGAATCCCTCTTCCCTCAGTGACCCATCTGGGTCTTACCTTCTTCAAGTATTCCCTTCTTCATGTATTCCCTTCTAGTATTCAACTCTCACCTTCTCAATGAGGCCCAACCTCAACACTATATGTGAAATTACAACCAACTCCCAACCCTTGCTCCACATCCTCTTTACCTTTTGCTGTTTGCTTCATTCCTTTGCATGTATGTGCATATATGCATATAGACCGTCTCTTAGCATATTCCATCATTTACTTGTGTTTTACACTATGCTGCTTATTATTGGTACCACCTTCTCTTAAGACCCAAGCTCCACAATGACTGGAATCTTTTTGTTTACTGATGTGTTCCTAGAGTAGTAATCAACACGTAGTAGGTCTTAATAAATGTTTGTCAAATTAAATTGAGTAAAAGTGTATCTTTACTCCTGAATATATACCTACTAGTAATATATGATTAATATCAACATCAAAAGAAAAGGAATTTATGGCTTCCAGTAGGAATGAGGAAGAGGATGATTGCCTGGTACGAAGAAGAGGTGGAGTGTTAAATAATTGTATCACTAATTAGTGTTTCCTTCTCTGTTTTCCCTAAGAGAATTTTCACAGTGTGTGTCACTGACTAGGAAAGTAGGAAGGACATAAAGAACTGTCATAGCAGTAGGCATAATGTACAAGCTTCTAAAAATCTATTCCTGGACATTTTTTTTTCATTTTAAGATAGAGCAATTACTATCTCCAGTTAGAGTTAAGTAAGAGATAATAAAAACACAGAAAAATCAGCATTGTTGGAAAACGGTAAAAATACAATTATCTATTCTAAGGAAAATATAATAGAGTAAGTTTACTATATATCAGTTATAGTGTTAAGTCCTTTTCCTCAATTGCCTCATTTAATATTTACATTTCTATGAACTAGGCACTCATTATCCCATTGCTATTTAATTTATATTATCCTAACATTATAATATAAAATTATTACTTTCACAGGTTAAAAAATCAAAGAGAGGAAAGAGTAACCAAGGTCACAGAATTCATCCCTGATAAGCCAGAATTTGAACCCAGGCACTCTGATTGCAGAGCCCATAACCACCCTTTTTTGTCTCCCAGCCTTTTCCATGGTCCACACTATTTACAACTGGACTTCACAGGAATGCAAATCAACTTCTCTTATGATAAACCACTAACATATTGGAGTATATCTGTTTAGCATGCAGTGTTGCTCTGACTAAGACAGGAGCATTTTGATTATGTATTTTTTTAATATTTTATTTATTTATTTGGCAGAGAGATAGAGATCACAAGTAGGCAGAGAGGCAGGCAGAGAGAGAGAGAAGAGGAAGCAGGCTCCCTGCTGAGCAGAGAGCCCGATGTGGGGCTCAATCCCAGGACCCTGAGATCATGACCTGAGCGGAAGGCAGAGGCTTTAACCCACTGAGCCACCCAGGCACCCTGATTATGTATTTTTATATTGCAATTTGCCCACACAGGAGTGAACCCTGCCTGATGCTCCCTTTATTAGCTCCCTGTACTTCTCCCCATGCCCACTCCACCCCTCGGAGATGGCAGGAATCCAGAGAGAACAGTCATGGTGGAAAATTATGAAGGGGAAGATTTGACCTAGGCCAAACTTCACGGAACCTGAGAAACTACTGCCCTTGCTCAGTCCCAGGTTTCTGGTTCCTGGGATTTTCTTCCAAGCAACAATACAGACAACACCAACTAGTTAACCTGTATTGGTTTTTATTTCCCATGACTGGGCCAGGCCTGCAGTTTGCAGAAGCTCTCTCCAACCCGTAAGATCAAGATTAAAATCATATATATGCAAATTAAATGCTTCATCTGACCTTGGCCTTAACTCTTGGTGGTACAAACTCATTGCAATCTCCTCTCAGACTCTCCCGGAAGGTGCAACTAACTAGAACCATTGATGTCCAACTTCTTAATTACTGTGGGTTTCATTTGCATATATATTTTCTCTTTACATACCATTATAGTTAGGAGTT
Organism: Mustela erminea; assembly: GCF_009829155.1. Taxonomy (NCBI): domain Eukaryota; kingdom Metazoa; phylum Chordata; class Mammalia; order Carnivora; family Mustelidae; genus Mustela; species Mustela erminea. The sequence continues at coordinate 42,977,761 of NC_045626.1, forward strand.
ATGTTGCTCTGAATGAAGAATTCCCCAGTGCAGGATTGTCCCAAATATAACTCAGCATAGTGAGATCCTACTATGACGTAAACTTTCAGCTTTTTCTCACTTCTCTTCCTCTCTTCCTGTAAGATCTAACTCTTTCCTTCAAGGTCTAGCTGATAAATCCTCTTATTTAATATTAACAATCAATATCTTTCTTTTGCTCTATTCCTCTGATCAAGATGCCCCACGCTCACTTTCACATGCATCCAATTAGCCTTCACTTAGTCTCAGGGTCACAACTACTGTAGCACAGCCTGGGAAATGTCACCTTTGGCTGGACATCCAGGTGCCCAGCCATTGCTCAGGGTGCTCTTCTAAAAGCAGAATAAGGTGTGCACATTGTTCTCTGACATGAAGTGGAAAGGGGAGAATCCGTTTTGGAGTCAACCCTCTGTCTCTGTCACCCTTGCATTTACCTTTTGGAAAATGTTTGTTCATATAAAAAAAATGAGCCTTCCTTCCTCCCCTCACCTTCTCCACCACCATTTACTGAGAACTCTCTTACGGAGCTTAAGTTTTGCTTAGATTTATTTTTCCTAATGCTGTTGAGCTGCCATGATTTGAAACATTGTTGTGGTGGTGGTGGGGAGGGATGGTTGGAATAAACTTAACTAGAGAAGCTGAAGAGTTTGGAGGGTAGGGAGAGAAAAAGAAAAGAGAATGAGGCAACTATCCGAGGTAGAGTAAAGCTGGAGAAACAGAAATGTTTAAAGGGTTGTTGTTTTGTTTCATCTGTTTTTGAAATTGTACCATGCAAGCTGCTGTATGATTGTTTTCTTCATCTTCCCCTGAAAACAAAATTAAAATATCAATAGCCCTTTTTGGATTTTTTTTTAACACCAGAAAAGGTTGTTTTATTTATTTTTTATTTAAATTCAATTAATTAACATATAGTGTATTATTAGTTTCAGAGGTAGAGTTCAGTGATTCATCAGTCCTATGAAATACCCAATGAGTCCTTTTGGATTTTTAAACAGTCCTTTGTATTTAGGGAGAATTTTACAAATGCGAAATTGACTTTAGGGAAAGTGTGGAACAAAAAGAGTTAAGTCACACTAGTTATGAAGGAATAATACGTAAACATATGTAAGTTAAAAAAGTCTCTTATACCAGTTTTGAGGGTTTTTACGCCATTTTTTTAAAGATTTTATTTATTTATTTGACAAAGATCACAAGCAGGCAGAGAGAGAGGAGAAAGCGGTACCCCCGCGGAGCAAAAGCCCGATACGGGGCTCGATTCCAGGACCCTGGGATCATGACCTGAGCTGAAGGCAGAGGCTTTAACCCACTGAGCCACCCAGGTGCCCCTATGCCATTTTCTTAAACCATAATTAGCCAAAGGACAGGTACTGTTCTGTTTTATGTACATGATTATAATATGCTTATTATTCCAGCGACGTTATAAGGCTGGTTTTATTTTGTCCTATTTTATGGATGAGAAAACTAAAGCTTCAAGATGAAGTAATTAACCCAATATTTCACAGGCACAAAGTAGCAGAGCAAGAATTTTAACCTAGGAGCTGTATAATTTAGCCTGTAACTTTCTCTTCCTACATCTTCCACGTATACAAGTCAACAACCTCATTAACTGACATCATTTTGATGGGCTTTGTTCCCATTCACACCACACTAATGAAAAGCTAATATATATGTCCATATATCGCTGATACATTTCAGCAAAAATTAATAAGTGACTTCTGTGTGTGTGCCAGGGAATATGCTGAGGCCAGGGCAAAGATAAAGAAGACATTGTCTATGACCCTGAGAATCTCACAATTTAGCAGAATAAACTGAATCATATTTTGTTATTTTGCCATTTGCTATAGCATGTTGTTTTTCAAAAAGTCCACTTGGAAATGTAAATAATGGAAATAATAACTAGTCACAGAACACAAAGTGAAATGTATATAAAAAATCATTGGGGGGGCGCCTGGGTGGCTCAGTGGGTTAAAGCCTCTGCCTTCGGCTCAGGTCATGATCTCAGGGTCCTGGGATTGAGCCCCACATCGGGCTCTCTGCTCAGCAGGGAGCCTGCTTCCTCTTCTCTCACTATGCCTGCCTCTCTGCCTACTTGTGATCTCTGTCTGTCAAATAAATAAATAAAAATCTTAAAAAAAAAACATTGACCTGACCATTGTTATAATTCTTAGATAGGTATACAACATACTATGTAGGGTACAAAATTGTGACTAACAAAGCTAATTTTGTTCTATTACCTCTAAAAGATAACGGCCTTAACAAGTACACATAGTTCTGAGTAAATACATATTGCCTTCATCAATAATCTTCCAGAAACTATTCCATCAGCAGCCAATTCATCTATAAACTAAACCATGTAAACGATACATTAGATGAAATGCTAAGTAGCCCCGACTAGTATGAGCTCACATGTCACATAGACAAAAATTCAAAATGTCCCAAAGTCCCAGCGAAAGGATAAGTGAGAAGTACTTAGCTGGCTCTATTAGACTGTCTTTTTTGATTAGCTATGTCAAAGTACTTCAGCCAGGTTTAATCAGATGCTTCTCTTTGACTCTACTTCTCTTAGCTTGCAGCGCTCCACCTGGACATAATATTCCCTCCTGAATCATAGTCAATTTTGTAATGTTTTCCAAATCTATCACTACTGATATCAGTGGTAGCTATTATCCTTACTAAAAAAGAAAACATTGTCTGTAGCACAAGCAATAATGCCCACAGTTAGAGTCTCCTTGCAGTTTGGCAATGTTTGTTCTTCGTTCTCAGTTCTGATTCATCTTAAGATTTCATTTGGCATTGTTTGTTGAAAGTGAACATGTAAATAATACAACTTCTGTTTACAAAGGTTTCTTCCCCTGTTTAATTCAACATTTCCTACTTTGAAATGTCAGAGTTTTTTTTCACCAAGCTATTCTAATATTTTTCCAAATGATATGCAGTGGAATTCCTTTTTTTTCCCCCTTCAAATACAATTCTTCAAAAGCACCCCACATACCATATATGAAAAGATGAACTGTTGCTCAAGAACTTGAACCATTTATTATGTGTTGGAATATTCAATTATTGTAACCTTAGGATTATACACAGCAGTTTGATAATCACTTCTTTAGATATTTCTTGTGTAATTCATGAAAAGTTATCATACTATATTTGTATCGTGACTTCCCCTGTACATGCCAATATTCTTCAATTTATGGATCTTTTATAGCTTTGTAAACTTGGGGTAGGTGGATTCAAATGGAACTAGATTTACACTCTGACTTCACTGCATGCTCATTGTGTGACCTTGAACAGTTATGCAAACTCTGTGTTAGAGTCTTTTTACCACTATTGTGGAACGAACAATCCTTGTGTTATACAGCAATTTTGAGGAGTAATGAGGTCAACATCAATAGATTCTGACACCCACCAAAGCTATCTGGAAAGACTTTGTCTCCTCTACACCATTGTGTATACAAAATACACACTAAAGGATAGTTCAGACCACAAAATGTGAAAAAAAAAAAATGTAGCTGCACTAGTGTCTTCACTAATCTATTGGTTCTCAGAAATTGGTTGAAAGTCACTGGTTTTCTCTGAAGCACATTTCCATTGAAAGTTATAATTTTTGCCACAAGTTAACTGCCTCTTCAACTTCCACAAAAACTTTATCCCGCTTGACAAGAAATGTTTGAACTTTGTTGGTGGGAGTTGATACAGCCACTATGGGAAGAAGTATGAAGGTTTCTCAAAATATTAAAAATAGAACCACCATATGATTTAGCAATCCCACTTCTGAGTATATATCCAGAGGAAATGAAAGCAGGATATCAAGGAGATAACTGGACTCTCATGTTTACGCAGCATTTTCCATAATAACCAAGATATGGAAACAGCATAAGTTCCCATCAATAGGTGAATAAATAAAGATGAGGATAAAAAATGGATATAATGGAATATTAATTAGTTATGACAAAAAAGGAAATCTTGCTACGTGCAACAATATGGGTGAAACTTGAGAGCATTTTGCTGAGTGAAATAAGTCAAAGACAGACAAATATTGTATAATATGTGGAATCTAAAAATTTCAACTCATAGAAAGAGAAGAATGGTGGTTACCAGGAGGCAAGGCAGGAGGTGGGTAGGTGGAGTACGTGGAGAAATCTCTTGGTCAAAGAGTATAAATTTAGAGTTAGAAGATGAGTAAGTTCTGGGGATCTGATGTATAGTACTATGATTATAGTAAACAATACTATATTATACACTTGAAAGTTGCCAACAGAGTAGATCGTAAATGCTCTCATATTGGTAATTATGTGACATGATGGAGGTGTTGGCTCATGCTTCACAGGTAATCACATTGCATTACCTAAGTGTACCAATCAACATGTTGTATACCTTAACCTTACACAATGTTACATGTCCGTTATATCTAAATGAAACTGAGGAAAAAAGACCTAATGGGAAAGTTTAAAAAGAAATGTTTGCATTGTTTAAACCATTTAATGAAAGAGTTTCAAAGTAACTTTCAATTCATACAAAGGGATTAATATATTTTTATGTAACATAAATATTCTTCTCTCTAGCCTTTAAATAGAATACTTTAAACTTTTAAACTTTATCATAGCACATATCTTATTGTAGCCCTATTTTTCTCTATGCTTTTTATCATATATCTACTGTGGCTTTCCTGTAATCATGGCATTTGGTGAGTATCCTACAGTAGTTTGGATATGTCTGTGATACACATGTTTATGTCACATTTGCCATTTTTGAAGTCAAGCAAGAAGAGTGATTGTTGGATTGGACTGTAAAAAAATGTTGAGTTTTGTAAAAAAAAAAAAAAAAAAGAAAGAAAGAACAACAAAAAGAACACAAAAAAACCTCCAAAGTGTTTTCTTTCTTTCTTTCTTTCTTTCTTTCTTTCTTTCTTTCTTTCTTTCTTTCTTTCTTTTCTTTATCTGTTTTATTCAGTGCTTATGTAAACCATTCAGTTATGGATTTTTTTAATTTAATTTTTTTGTGTGTGTTCCAAAATTCATTGTTTATGCAGCTCACCCAGTGTTCCAAGCAAGGTGTTTTTCAAAGTAGTTGCACCATTTTGCATTCTGATAAGCAATAAAGAAGAGTAACTGTTGCTCCACATCCTTGTCAGCACTTGATGTTTCAGTGTTTTCAGTTTCCATCATTCTTATGTGTGTGGGAGTATCTCATTATTTCAATTTTCAATTCTCTAAGGACAATATGATGCTGAATATCTTTTCATATTATTTCTCTATTATTATTTCATCTATTTCATATTATTTTCATATCTTTATCTTTTATGAAGTATTTGTTTAGGTCTTTGGAATATTTTTTAGTTTTTTTTATTGTTTAGTTGTTTCCTTACTGTTGAATTTTGAGACTTTTTAAAGAGTTTTTCTGTGTATTGGGTAACAGTTCTTTATCAGATCTGTTTTTTGCAAACATTTTCACCTCACCTGTGGGTATTCTTCTAATTCTCCTAACATTGTCTTTCACAGAAGTTTTAAATTCTAATAATGTCTCACTTATCAATTATTTCTTTCACGCACCCTGTCTTTAGTGTTATGTCTAAAAAGGTCATCACTAAACCTGAGGTTGTCTAGATTTTCTCCTATGCTTTCCTCCAGGAATTTTGGATTTGTCTCTCACATTTAGATTTATGATCCAACTTGAGTTAACTCTTGTCAAACATATCAGGACTTTAACTAGATTTAGTGGTAGTTGTTGTAGTGGTTGTGGTAGTAGTAGTAGTAGTAGTAGCAGTAGTGGTAGTATTTTGCATATGGATTTCCAATTAATCCAACACCATTTGTTGAAAAGACAATTGTTCCACCACTGTATTGCTTAACCCTTTATCAAAAATCAATTGGCTATTCTTATGTAGGTGTATTTCTGGGCTCTCTATTGTGTTCTATTCATCTGTTCTTTTGCCAATACCACAATGTCTTGATTATAATGTCTTTAGTAAGTCTTAAAGTTAGGTAATGTCATTCCTCTGACTTTGTTCTTCTTGCCAAATACTGACTTTATTATTCTGGGTCTTTTGCTTCTCCATATAAACTTTAGAATCATTTTTGTCAACATGCATACTGAGATTTGTTTTAAAGGTTTTATTTATTTATTTGACAGAAAGAGAGAGGGGAAGAGAGAGCAAGAAAGACCAGGGGAGTAGCAGGCAGAGGGAGAATCAGATGTGGAGCTTGATCCCAGTACCCTGGGATCATGACCTGAGCCGAAGGCAGATGCTTAACAACTGAGCCACCCCTAAATCCACAAATCAAGTTGGGGGAACTAATATCTTGACAAATTTTGAGTTTACCTATCCATGTAATGAATTATCTCTCCATTTATTTGGTTCTTTGATTTCTTTCATCATAATTGCGTGGTTTTCCTCAAGTAGACTTTATACATAGTTAGATTTAGTTTTGTTTCTATAGACTAAAATAATCTCAACTTTTTAAATTTGTAAACAATCAGATGGGGATAGGCAGGAAGTCTAGATCAAGGCTCTAGAATCCCCCAAAGAATATATGTATACCCTAACCATAATGAATGTGTAATAGATGGGGCACAGAATATAATACCAAAATGATAAGTTTAAATTCTAACAATATTTTGTATTAACCATATGACCTTACCTAAACTAATCAACAAATCAGAGTCTCAATAATATGGAAATAGCATTGCACTTCTATTTGATGTGTAATACTTTATATTTTTTAAAGAAACACATTTTATAAAAACAGAATTGAAACATGTAATTTTGAATGAATGAATGAAGCCTAAGTTAAATGATCATGTAATTGAGTTGAGGAAGAAAGGAGTAGAGAATAGAGAAAATAACAGAAAAACACAGCAAAGGATTTAAATAAAAAATCCATATATCAATTCAAAGATTCTGGGCAGTAAGTGATCAAAACCTAGACCACAATCTATTGAATAGTTTTAGAGCTACTGCAAGAAAAATTGATTTTGAGCTAGAGAGTAAGATACAGTGCTGTAAACACTTCAATTGAAACCTAAGCTATTGAGCAAATTGGTTGTATTTGGGAATGTTAGAATCCAGACTCCGTTAGTGGAGTGCATTTTTCTATTTTATTTACTATTATATATTCAGCATATAGAATTACCTGCACTCAAAGAATGTTATTGAATGAACACATAAATTAATGAATAAGATATGATATGAACAAGATAACATGAACAAGTTACTTTTAGAAGCTGGAAATACTCATACTCTATTTTGGGTAAAATAAATCCAACATTTAGCACATCATAAATAGGATGATACTTTATCAGACTGAGAATCTTGATGGTCTTTATTATCAATATACTGATTGACTAATGGCTCATAATATATCTATCTATGTATCTATGTGTTATAACTTAGAAGTATAATAGTTTGAATTTGTCAAGTAAAAGTAAAAAGCAACTAGTAAAGAATAATCCTATTCTTTTTCCCTTGTGCTTCTTTCAGGCCCTAATGCATTACCTGCCTTTGGCTTTTGTTTCCTTCCATTATGAATAAATCGGTTTCCTTGGCTGCAAGCTCACATCTGATTACTTCCTACCTTTGAATAGCAAAGATAGTATTGACTCCAACCCAGGAAAATGACTTTCCTTGCGTTTTTTTTTTTTTCCTTTAATTTTCTTTATTAAGTTAAAAAAGAGGCCACAATTTTAGAAAAAAAAAGCAGCAAGATATAAAATACAAAAGATATTGCAAATCTTTCACAGAACAGCAAGCTGAATAGTGGTATTTCTTAGAAATAATGTGACAGAAAATCAGTGTTTTGTTAAAGACAGCAGATTAAAATGGGTTATTATCAGCATTTTAAAAGTTCTCCCTGAACAATAAATCTAACATTTTTAATAAAAATAACATTTTAAAATTATAAACACTCATTGATTGCTATATAACAATTTGTTAGGTTTGTGTTATATGTCTATTTTCATAACCAATGCTTATTTCTTTAAGAGAGACAATATAATAGGTTTTAAGTATTCCTAGGGTCTAGACGGAAAAAGAAGATACACTATACTGAATACTATATGATCTTGTGTTATAGTACCATAAAGGAATGGTTTTCGTTAAGGATTTCCCGTAAGAAATCATCAAGTAATTTTAATACCTATATGTATTACTAAATTGTTTCTCCATTCTGCCTTCCCTCACAGGTGCTTCCCACCACATGTGGATCGCTATGCTATATTATAACCACTAATCTATTAAATAAACTGACTTTATGAACAAAAACTCACACTGAGAACAAAAACTCAGAACTAAAAACTTTGCACATGCAAAGACTGGGCCAGGTGTTTGCACTGTGTGGTGGGGCTAGGTAACAGCTTATCTACCCCATGGGTAGATCGGTTTCCAATGACCATGTACCATTGCTCTATCACAGAAGGTACTGCCAACTGCCATTTCAGTAATTTCTGGAAAATTTCTCCTTGAAAATTAAGTTTGGTTTTAAGAAAGAGATATTTCCAAGGAAGTTAATTTAGATCAGATAATTCTAAAACATTCATTATCTCTTGTAAGCTTCAAGTTACCGGCTCTTATCCTTCCTCCCTTCCTTATGTCTTTCCTTCCTATCTTCCTTCCTTCCTTCCTCCCTCCCTCCCAGATTTATTTATTTATTTGAGAGAGAGAGTGCTGTGGGGGAGGGGCAGAGGGATAGAGTGGGAGGGAATCTCAAGCAGACTCCCCGCTGAAGCATAGAGATTTACACAGGGCTTGATCTCAGGCAACACTGAGATCATAACTTCAGCCAAAACCCAGAGTAAGATGCTCAACCAAATGAGCCTCCCAGGCACCCCATCACTGGCTCTTTGTCAACACATCCAGTCCCATAGTGAGTCATATTTTCAGTCACATTATGGAGAAGTCATTGTCTCTGCTAGAATCTATTGCTAATTACTCTAGTTTAGAGTCATTCATTTATATTTGAACATGATTAATGTCAATATTCAAGACTAAGACAAAAGTGGTACAGAGAAAATGAAAAATAATTGTGTCTCCCAGAAGTACCACAATAGTATTAGAATACTGGCAGGGGAAGATATATCTACCAAGTGTTAGAATCTCAATCTGGTATATGGTCTACCTATGACCTATGCCTTGAACTCTCACTGTCCAAAATTTGAGGATATTGTGGATATTTCCAGAACTTTCTCCAATTACTTAGCATAGGTCTTCTCTTTACTCAGAATATGTTGGCTACAATTATAGTTACTCTATTTCCAACTGTATTTTGCTAAATTTTCAGATTATGAAATGTGTATCATACTTTATCTATCAACTTCTTCATACATACACATACACACATAGCTTTATTGTTTATTCTTTTATTTTTTCTTAAAATTTTCATTGGCCTTTTTGTTTTTATTTGATTTTAGTTAAACTGCTCCTAATTTGTACATGACTAAAGCACAGTTCACAGTAGCTTAAACAAATAAAAGGCATTCGTTGGATTTACAGATGCAAGCACAGAATTATGGCCAGATTATGGGATTTAACTATTTTATCATTGATCAACTCTATCGTACAGCTCTTCTTCAATTGTGTTGTCTTAATTTAGGGACAGACTTTCTCCAGTGTGCCAGGTCCCAAGATTTTAAGCTTATATATCCCTTGCAATTAAGGCAAGAGTATCTCCTTCTGATGGTTGCTCACTTTGCCCAGAGGTCATTAATTAATTGTAGAATTTGTTTGCCATCTTGAGTGGCTAAAGCTTTTCTAAATCATCTAGTCCTTGTTCCTCTTTGCTTAACAATTTTTCCTTCAAATTATCTTTCTTTTTTCACATTTTACTGTAAACAACAAGAACAGTAACTACCTTCAACACCTTGCTTGGATATCTGTTTACTTAAATAACCAAGTTCATGACTTATGCTTTCTTTCCACATAACCACAGGTAAAACTTTACTAAGCTCTCTGTAACCATATAACATGGATTGCGCCTTATGTTCCTTATTTCCTTTAAGTCATCACTGGAAGTGTCCTCAAAGTCTAAGTTTCCACTAAGTGTTAGAGGTAACTTGGGCTTTCTTTAGCATAGTCCTCAAAATCCTTCCAGTCTTCCCATTGGTTGGGTCCAAAACCATTTCCACGTTTTTAAACATTGATACATCAATAACCACTGTTCTGAGTTCAATGATATCTTCTTTACCCCACCAAAAAATGAAATCTTAACCACCAATCTCTGAACATGACCTTATTTAGAAAGAAGATGTTTACATATGATCAAGTGAAGATGAGGTCATTTGGAAGGACCATAATCTAATATTATTGTGCCCCTATTTTTTTCCTGCTTTTATTTATTTATTTATTTATTGAGAAGGAGAAAGAGAAGGAGGAGCACAGGAAAGTGAGAAAGAGAATCCCAAGCAGACTCCACACTGAATGCAAAGCCCGACATGGGGCTCTATCTCACAATTTTGAGATTGTGACCTGAACCAAAATCAAGAATTGGACACTTAACCAACATAATCACCCAAGTACCTCATGACTGTCCCTTTAAAAAAAAAAGAAAATTTGGACATAGAGACAGACATACACACAAGGAGAACACTATGTGAAGATGAGCCAAGGAATGCCAAGGATGGCCAGAAAACCAACAGAAGTGAGGAAAGAGGCTAGGAACAAATTGCCATTCATAGGTCTCAGGTGAAACCACCCTGCCAACACCTTTATCTTGGACTTCTTACTTCCAGAACTATGAGATGACAGATTTTTATTTCAGCCACTCAGTTTGCTGTACCTCATTTCTTCAGGCCCAGCAAACTAATATATTCATTTTCAGATATCAAAAACTGGATTTGTTTTCTATTACTGTGTAACATTACAATCCCAAATTCATCATCTTCAAATAATACACATTTTGCACCTCACACTTTCTATGAACTGGGTGTCCAGGGATAGCTGAGCTGGATTCTCTGCAAATCTGTCATTAAGGTTCAGTAAAGGCTGAGTTTGCATGATAAGCTCCACTGGGAAAGGACTGATTCCAAGCTCATATGACTATGGGCATAATTCAATTATTTTAAGTCTGTAAGACTAGGGGTCTCAGTTTCTTGATGACTGTCAGCCAGAGGCTGCCATAAATTCTGAACTGTATTACCCTCTCCCTATAACTGCACATGACAAGGCAGCAGGCATCTTCAAAGCCAGCAAGGAGAGAGAGTTTCCTAATAAGACAAACATTATAATCTTATTTATAGTGATAGTGTACATGTAATAACATTTGTCTAGCGACCTTTACATACCATATTATACTGAACCAAGTTATAGGTCTTGCCATATCTAAGAGTAGAAGCTTACACAAGGTCATAAAAATATAAACATACTGGTAAGGGCAAGCATATATGGTTTTATTTACATTGTTATATAATTGTCCACAATAGTCTCCTTGATCTATTTTGGAATTGGTTGTAATGTCTCCTCTTTAATTCCTGATATTATTGGAGTTTTCTTTTTTTTCCATGATTAGTCTAGTAAAGGGCTCGTTGCTTTTATTTACCTTTTTAAAGAACCAACTTAGTTTTATTTTAATTTTTTTCTGTTGTTTTCCACCCTTTCATGATAAAATCTCCCAACAAATTTGCTCTAGAATGAATGTACCATAAAAAAATAAAAGCCTTTTATGAAAAGCCAACAGCCAGCATTACACTCAATGGTGGAAAACTGAAAGCTTTTCCTCTAAGATCCAGAGCAAGGCAAGGATAACCACTCTTGCCTTTTCTATTCAGATACTACTGGGAATCCTACCCAGAGCAATTAGTCAAGAAAAAGAAATAAAAGGTATCCAAATCTGAAAGGAAGAAGTAAAATTATCTATTTACAGATAACATGATCTTATACAGTTGGTCCCCAACTTACAATGGTTAGACTTGGGATTTTTCAACTTCACAATGATATGAAAGCACTATGCCTTCAGTAGAAACCACACTTCAACCATAACTCAAATTTTAAGTTTTGAGCTTTTCCTGGGCTAGAGATATGCTTACAGTCTTCTTTCATGATGCTGGTCAGTAACAGCAAAGCTGCAGCCCTCAGTCAGCCACATGATCACAAGGGACTATAACTGATAACACTTTACTACCATTCTGTACCCATACAACCATTCTGTTTTTCACTTTCAGTATAGTATTCAATAAAGGACATAAGATATTCTATACTTTATTATAAAATAGGCTTGCAGGGGCACCTGGGTCGCTCAGTGGGTTAAGCCTCTGTCTTCAGTTCAGGTCATGATCTCAGGGTCCTGGGATCGCGCCCCACATCAGGCTCTTTGCTTGGCAGGGACCTTGCTTCCCCCTCTCTCTGCCTGCCTCTCTGCCTACTTGTGATTTCTCTCTCTTTCAAATAAATAAATAAAATCTTAAATAAAATAAGCTTGTGTTAGATGATTTTGCCCAACTGTAGGCTATTATTATGAGTGTTCTCAGCACATTTAAGGTAGGCTAGGATAAGCTATGATGTTCAGTAGGTTACTTGTAGTAAATGCATTTTCAACTTACAATTGGTTTATAAAGTCATATTCCCATCATAAATTGAGGAAGATCTGTATGAAGAAAATCCTAAAGAATGTATACACACACACACACAAAATCTTTTAGAATGAAAAATTCAGTTAAGTTGCAGGATATGAAATCAATTTAGTTAAATTTTTATAAATTAAGTTAAATTTTTATACACCAACAATAATATATTCAAAAAGAATAGATCTTATGTTGTGGTCTTTTCACACACAAAAAAATGACAATGATAATAATAATAAAAATAATAGAAGAGGAGAGGAATAAACTTCTACAGCTTATAGATATGTTTATAGCATAGACTGGTGATGATTTCACAGAAGAATACTTGTCTCCAAACTTATCAAATTTTATATATTAAATGTGTACAACTTTTTATATGTCAATCATACCTTAATAAAGTGATCAAGAAACAGCTGTCCTCAAATAGCACATTGAAAAATAGTTGTCCTAGGGCACCTGGTGGCTCAGTGGGTTAAGCGTCAGACTCTTGGTTTCAGCTAAGGTCATGATCTCAGGGTCCTGAGATCAAGCTCAGTGTGGAGCCTACTTGGGATTCTTCCCTATTTCTTCTCCCTCCCACTCTGGGCCTCCCGCTGCTTACCTGCTCTCTCATCCTCTCTCTCTCTCTCAAAATAAACAAATAAATAAATAAAATATTTTAAAAAGAAAAAAAATAGTTGTCCTGAAAGGACATATGTGTGTATGTATATGTATGCATATATATATATATATATATAAAATTTATTTTTTATATTTTAATTTTTATTTTATTTTATTCACTCATTAATTAATTTATTTAGAAAGAGGAGGAGAGAGAGAGCAAGAAAGGAGGAGCAGAGGGAGAGGGAGAAAGAGAATCTTAAGCAGGCTCCATGCCCAGCGGGGAGCCCAACACAGGGCTCAAACTCACTATCCTGAGATCATGACCTGAGCTGAAATCAAGAGTTGGAAGCTTAATCAACTGAGCCACCCTGGTTCCCCATACTCCTCTTTTTTAAAACTGCAATACAAATGCATGGTGACAGAGATGTTCGACTTGGGATGATCTATCCTTCAGAGAAATATCCTTATACTGAGTTACTATTTTATCAACCGTACTACAATTTACTTAGGCAATGAGGAACAGTGAAAAGTGCCATAGTTTGTTGACTTGTCCAAGCAATAAATGCTATAGTCAGTATTTTATATCCTAGTGCTCTTAAACATGTCAAAATGAATTTTGTCCAAAGACTGTGCATGAGACCAGGATAAACTAAATAAAAATAACTGTCAGGGGTACTGTCTTCAATCACCTTCTCTCTCTTCCTTCTAAGAGTATTAAGCTGCTAAAAAATACTATGTTATCCTCGATATAATATTCTGAAGTTTTATCTTTTATGTAATTTTGTGTATTATAAGGCTTTCTTTGCCTTCTTGTGAATGTAAACCCTGTGTACGTATAGAGAAGTTCAGAAAAGCCATGTCAGGTACTTTCCTGTAGGTATGCTCTAACTAGCAGGCCCTAGGGATACATCAGCTTTATTTGCTTGTCTTTAGTGAATTAATTGCAGTGCATCCAATGCTTGTCCTTGCTCTCAACATTCTAAACAGAAGAGAGATCTTAATGGGATGCATGCATTAACTGATTTGAGAGATTTCCTTAGATGCTGTTACTTCATTTTTATATCCAATCTATCTAGCTAGTTTTTTGATTAAGCCTCATAAATGCAGTATCTATTATATTGGTTAAGAATAGCAAATTTGTGAGGTCATACCAATTTTATTTATACATTAGGCTGCCAGCTATTATGGATATAACTTCAAACATTTCAAATTAGGCTTGGGAGCACAACTGTGATCTGAAATTAACTTTTTAAGAATGTGCAAGGAAATAAAATACTTCCAGAGCATGAAAATTTAGTCTGGGTCATGTTCTTTTCTGCCTGAACTGTCTATATAATATAAATACTTTAATACTTTAATATAAATACTTTAATTTAATTTCCTTAGCACATTGCTAACCTTTCCACACCAACATTTTTTTTTTTTCCAGTCTGATTATGAACCAAAGAGTCAGGGACAAAGACTTAACACATTTAATTCAAGCTCCATGAAAAGCATCATGAGCTAAAATGAGGGCTGCACTAAGTCAGAAGCCATCGCAAGGAATAGATGGCCAGAAAGGTAAACACCAGAAGAGACAGCCAGTAGGATGAGCCTACATGTCCACAGTACCAGAGGCCAAAACAAACAAAAGTTTAAGAATCAAACAGGCTGATCCAGAGGCCCAGTGTTAACCTCTGTTGGCTGTGCGCTGGGATTTACATGCAGATCTGTCCAATTTCAACACTCTACTGCCATTTCCATTCCACTGCCCTGACTGTTAGAGTTAGCAGATGGCAAGGACAAGCACCCTTTCCAACAGTCCTCACTGGAAACAACAATGTATTCTTCCAAATGATATTGTAATAAAACACTAACTCTAAACTACAGAGAGAAATGCTTAAAGCCTATTTCAATAGTAAGAAATATATTCTAAGTTAATTTAAATGACTAATAGAAGTTGTTGAAATTTGGCTACCAGGTATAGCTTTTCAAACTTCTTTCTAAGCAAGAAAAACTAAATTTCATAGTGGGTAATAATTATGCATGAAGTATGGCAGGTGACGTAACAGCGGGTTCTCACCTAGAAAAACACATTAAAACTGAAAGTTAAATGAAACAGTTCCATAACTTTATTATCTATGAAGAAATAAGAAGCTGAAGAACTGTAATTGGTGTTTGACTAAAATTAGTTGATTGGATATTTTTATGTTGTACTAAGGATAGCACTGCAATTTTTATTTCTAGAAAATAAGATTACTGATTTTATAAATCACTTATAAAATTCAGCTAACAAAATGAACTAAAACTTAGAGTATGTTCTGTTGGCCCAAATATTTCCAAAGATCATGAAACACTAACGTATTCTCAGAACCCAAAATTTTCTCTTCAGTGAAACAGGGGAAACTGACAGATATCTCCCTCATAGTGTGATGTATTTATAAAAATTATTTAAAGTATAACAAATCAGTAAACAGTAAGAACCAGCTATGCGTTTAGTGCTCTCTGCTAGGTGCTAGCCGAAGTGAAGAACAGCTTCTATATTCTCCATATTCTGCAACTTCTGAATTAACTGAATTAACAATTCATGAATAATTCAGGAAAATTTAGTACTAATCTAGCTGATTCTTGACTGTGAGGATTCAATGAAAGTGAGACCATTATATACTTCAAAAATACGAAATGACTTTATAGGAAAGATGCACATTAACAAGGCCTTAACTACGACTACAGGTTTAAGTAGGTGAAACAAAGGAATGGGTATTTTTCAGGCAAAAAAAGTAATAGGTTAAAAAAAAAACAACCAAACAAAAAAAATCATGAACATCTGGGTGGCTCAGTCAGTTAAGTATCCAACTCTTAATTTTGGTTCAGGTCATGATCTCAAGTTTGTGGGACTGGGTCCCATAAAGGGCTCCATGCTCAGCCCAGAGTCTGTTTGAGGTTCTCTCTCCCCCTCCCCCTGCAACACCCACTCACATGCACATTCTCTTTCAAAATAAATAAATACTAAGGGGCGCCTGGGTGGCTCAGTGGGTTAAAGCCTCTGCCTTCGCTACAGGTCATGATCCCAGGGTCCTGGGATGGAGTCCCGCATCGGGCTCTCTGCTCATTAGGGGGCCTGCTTCCTCCTTTCTCTCTGCCTGCCTCTCTGCCTACTTGTGATCTGTCTGTCAAATAAATAAATAAAAATCTTTTTAAAAAATTAATAATAAATAAATAAATAATAAGATACATTTTTTTAAAAAATCATGAACTTATAAAATGGTATCCAAGGGTCTCAGTGCTGCCATCAGAGAACCACGTAGCAGTAGTACTGTTTCCTTCCCCTTCTGAAAAGCTACATATTATACTGACCAGGAAGGATTTTATGCCAAAAGAGTAAGGGTTAAAAGAGTTGCTAGAAGACCCTCATTTTTTTCTTAATTTTTTTATTTTTTATAAACATATATTTTTATCCCCATGGGTACAGGTCTGTGAATCACCAGGTTTACACGCTTCACAGCACTCACCAAAGCACATACCCTCCCCAATGTCCATAATCCCACCCCCTTCTCCCAAACCCCCTCCCCCCATCAACCCTCAGTTTGTTTTGTGAGATTAAGAGTCACTTATGGTTTGTCTCCCTCCCAATCCCATCTTGTTTCATTTATTCTTCTCCTACCCACTTAAGCCCCCATGTTGCATCACCACTTCCTCATATCAGGGAGATCATATGATAGTTGTCTTTCTCTGCTTGACTTATTTCGCTAAGCATGATACGCTCTAGTTCCATCCATGTTGTCACAAATGGCAAGATTTCATTTCTTTTGATGGCTGCATAGTATTCCATTGTGTATATATACCACATCTTCTTGATCCATTCATCTGTTGATGGACATCTAGGTTCTTTCCATAGTTTGGCTATTGTGGACATTGCTGCTATAAACATTCAGGTGCATGTGCCCCTTTGGATCACTACGTTTGTATCTTTAGGGTAAATACCCAATAGTGCAATTGCTGGGTCATAGGGCAGTTCTATTTTCAACATTTTGAGGAACCTCCATGCTGTTTTCCAGAGTGGCTGCACCAGCTTGCATTCCCACCAACAGTGTAGGAGGGTTCCCCTTTCTCCGCATCCTCGCCAGCATCTGTCATTTCCTGACTTGTTTATTTTAGCCATTCTGACTAGTGTGAGGTGATATCTCATTGTGGTTTTGATTTGTATTTCCCTGATGCCGAGTGATATGGAGCACTTTTTCATGTGTCTGTTGGCCATCTGGATGTCTTCTTTGCAGAAATGTCTGTTCATGTCCTCTGGCCATTGCTTGATTGGATTATTTGTTCTTTGGGTGTTGAGTTTGCTAAGTTCTTTATAGATTCTGGACACTAGTCCTTTATCTGATATGTCGTTTGCAAATATCTTCTCCCATTCTGTCAGTTGTCTTTTGATTTTGTTAACTGTTTCCTTTGCTGTGCAAAAGTTTTTGATCTTGATGAAATCCCAATAGTTCATTTTTGCCCTTGCTTCCCTTGCCTTTGGTGTTGTTCCTAGGAAGATGTTGCTGTGGCTGAGGTCGAAGAGGTTGCTGCCAGTGTTCTCCTCAAGGATTTTGATGGATTCCTTTTGCACATTGAGGTCCTTCATCCATTTTGAGTCTATTTTTGTGTGTGGTGTAAGGAAATTGTCCAATTTCATTTTTCTGCATGTGGCTGTCCAATTTTCCCAGCACCATTTATTGAAGAGGCTGTCTTTTTTCCATTGGACATCTTTTCTGCTTTGTCGAAGATTAGTTGACTGTAGAGTTGAGGGTCTATTTCTGGGCTCTCTATTCTGTTCCATTGATCTATGTGTCTGTTTTTGTGCCAGTACCATGCTGTCTTGATGATGACAGCTTTGAAATAGAGCTTGAAGTCCAGAATTGTGATGCCACCAACTTTGGCTTTCTTTTTCAATATCCCTTTGGCTATTCGAGGTCTTTTCTGGTTCCATATAAATTTTAGAATTATTTGTTCCATTTCTTTGAAAAAGATGGATGGTACTTTGATAGGAATTGCATTAAATGTGTAGATTGCTTTAGGTAGCATAGACATTTTCACAATATTTATTCTTCCAATCCAGAAGCATGGAACATTTTTCCATTTCTTTGTGTCTTCCTCAATTTCTTTCATGAGTACTTTACCGTTTTCTGAGTATAGATTCTGTGCCTCTTGGGTTACGTTTATTCCTAGGTATCTTATGGTTTTGGGTGCAATTGTAAATGGGATTGACTCCTTAATTTCTCTTTCTTCTGTCTTGCTGTTGGTGTAGAGAAATGCAACTGATTTCTGTGCATTGATTTTATATCCTGACATTTTACTGAATTCCTGTATAAGTTCTAGCAGTTTTGGAGTGGAGTCTTTTGGGTTTTCCACATATAGTATCATATCATCTGCGAAGAGTGATAATTTGACTTCTTCTTTGCCGATTTGGATGCCTTTAATTTCCTTTTGTTGTCTGATTGCTGAGGCTAGGACCTCTAGTACTATGTTGAATAGCAGTGGTGATAATGGACATCACTGCCGTGTTCCTGAGCGGAAAAGCTTTCAGTTTTTCTCCATTGAGAATGATATTTGCGGTGGGTTTTTCATAGATGGCTTTGATGATATTGAGGTATGTGCCCTCTATCCCTACCCTTTGAAGAGTTTTGATCAGGAAGGGATGCTGTACTTTGTCAAATGCTTTTTCAGCATCTATTGAGAGCATCATATGGTTCTTGTTTTTTCTTTTATTGATGTGTTGTATCACATTGACTGATTTGCGGATGTTGAACCAACCTTGCAGCCCTGGAATAAATCCCACTTGGTCGTGGTGAATAATCCTTTTAATGTACTGTTGAATCCTATTGGCTAGTATTTTGTTGAGTATTATCGCATCTGTGTTCATCAAGGATATTGGTCTATAGCTCTCTTTTTTGATTGGATCCTTGTCTGGTTTTGGGATCAAGGTGATGCTGGCCTCATAAAATGAGTTTGGAAGTTTTCCTTCCATTTCTATTTTTTGGAACAGTTTCAGGAGAATAGGAATTAGTTCTTCTTTAAATGTTTGGTAGAATTCACCCGGGAAGCCATCTGGCCCTGGGCTTTTGTTTGTTTGGAGATTTTTAATGACTGTTTCAATCTCCTTACTGGTTATGGGTCTGTTCAGGCTTTCTATTTCTTCCTGGTTCAGTTATGGTAGTTTATATGTTTCTAGGAATGCATCCATTTCTTCCAGATTGTCAAATTTATTGGCGTAGAGTTGCTCATAGTATGTTCTTATAATAGTTTATATTTCTTTGGTGTTAGTTGTGATCTCTCCTCTTTCGTTCATGATTTTATTTATTTGGGTCCTTTCTCTTTTCTTTTTGATAAGTCGGGCCAGGGGTTTATCAATTTTATTAATTCTTTCAAAGAACCAGCTCCTAGTTTCGTTGATTTGTTCTATTGTTTTTTTGGTTTCTATTTCATTGATTTCTGCTCTGATCTTTATGATTTCTCTTCTCCTGCTGGGCTTAGGGTTTCTTTCTTGTTCTTTCTCCAGCTCCTTTAGGTATAGGGTTAGGTTGTGTACCTGAGACCTTTCTTGTTTCTTGAGAAAGGCTTGAACCGCTATATATTTTCCTCTCAGGACTGCCTTTGTTGTGTCCCACAGATTTTGAGCCGTTGTATTTTCATTATCATTTGTTTCCCTGATTTTTTTCAATTCTTCTTTAATTTCCCGGTTGACCCATTCATTCTTTAGAAGGATGCTGTTTAGTTTCCATGTATTTGGGTTCTTTTCAAACTTCCTTTTGTGGTTGAGTTCTAGCTTTAGAGCATTGTAGTCTGAAAATATGCAGGGAATGATCCCCATCTTTTGATACCGGTTGAGTCCTGATTTAGGACCGAGGATGTGATCTATTCTGGAGAATGTTCCATGTGCACTAGAGAAGAATGTGTATTCTGTTGCTTTGGGATGAAATGTTCTGAATATATCTGTGATGTCCATCTGGTCCAGTGTGTAATTTAAGGCCTTTATTTCCTTGCTGATCTTTTGCTTGGATGATCTGTCCATTTCAGTGAAGGGAGTGTTAAAGTCTCCTACTATTATTGTATTATTGTTTATGTGTTTCTTTGATTTTGTTATTAATTGGTTTATATAGTTGGCTGCTCCCACGTTGGGGGCATAGATATTTAAAATTGTTAGATCTTCTTGTTGGACAGACCCTTTGAGTATGATATAGTGTCCTTCCTCATCTCTTATTATAGTCTTTGGCTTAAAATCTAATTGATCTGATATAAGGATTGCCACTCCTGCTTTCTTCTGATGTCCATTAGCATGGTAAATTCTTTTCCACCCCCTCACTTTAAATCTGGAGGTGTCTTCGGGCTTAAAATGAGTTTCTTGGAGGCAACATATAGATGGGTTTTGTTTTTTTATCCATTCTGATACCCTGTGTCTTTTGACAGGGGCATTTAGCCCATTAACATTCAGGGTAACTATTGAGAGATATGAATTTAGTGCCTTTGTATTGCCTGTAAGGTGACTGTTACTGTATATGGTCTCTGTTCCTTTCTGATCTACCACTTGTAGGCTCTCTCTTTGCTTAGAGGACCCCTTTCAATATTTCCTGTAGAGCTGGTTTGGTGTTTGCAAATTCTTTCAGGTTTTGTTTGTCCTGGAAGTTTTAATCTCTCCTTCTATTTTCAATGATAGCCTAGCTGGATATAGTATTCTTGGCTGCATGTTTTTCTCATTTAGTGATCTGAAAATATCATGCCAGCTCTTTCTGGCCTGCCAGGTCTCTGTGGATAAGTCAGCTGCCAATCTAATATTTTTACCATTGTATGTTACAGACTTCTTTTCCCGGGCTGCTTTCAGGATTTTCTCTTTGTCACTGAGACTTGTAAATTTTACTATTAGGTGATGGGGTGTGGGCCTATTCTTATTGATTTTGAGGGGCGTTCTCTGAACCTCCTGAATTTTGATGCTCGTTCCCTTTGCCATATTGGGGAAATTCTCCCCAATAATTCTCTCCAGTATACCTTCTGCTCCCCTATCTCTTTCTTCTTCTTCTGGAATCCCAATTATTCTAATGTTGTTTCATCGTATGGTGTCACTTATCTCTCAAATTCTCCCCTCATGGTCCAGTAGCTGTTTGTCCCTCTTTTGCTCAGTTTCTTTATTCTCTGTCATTTGGTCTTCTATATCACTAATTCTTTCTTCTGCCTCATTTATCCTAGCAGTGAGAGCCTCCATTTTTGATTGCACCTCATTAATAGCTTTTTTGATTTCAACTTGGTTAGATTTTAGTTCTTTTTTTTCTCCAGAAAGGGCTTTTAGAGAGGGTTTCTCTAATATCTCCCATGCCTTTTTCGAGCCCGGCTAGAACTTGAGAATTGTCATTCTGAACTCTAGATCTGACATATTACCAATGTCTGTATTGATTAGGTCCCTAGCCTTCGGTACTGCCTCTTGTTCTTTTTTTTGTGTTGAATTTTTCCTTCTTGTCATTTTGTCCAGATAAGAGTACATGAAGGAGCAAGTAAAATACTAAAAGGGTGGCAACAACCCCAGGAAAATATGCTTTAACCAAATCAGAAGAGATCCCAAATCGTGAGGGGGTAGAAAGGGGATAAAAAGAGGTTCAAAAAGGAAGAAAGAAAAAAAAAGAAAAAGGAAAAAAAAAAGAAAAGAATTAAAAAAAAAAGAAAACAAATAAGAAAAATATAAAAAAGAAAATATATACATATTAGATAATTAGATAAACTGGTTAAAAAACGTTAAAAAAGAAAAAGGTAAAAGTTAAAAAAAAATTTTACCAGAAGGCGAAAAAAAAAAACAAAAAATGAAAAAGAAAAAAATTAAATTAACTGCAAGACTAAAAAAAAATCACAGGGAAAAAGCCATGAGTTCCATGCTTTGCTTTCTCCTCCTCTGGAATTCTGCTGCTCTCCTTGGTATTGAAACCGCACTCCTTGGTAGGTGAACTTGGTATCGGCTGGATTTCTTATTGATCTTCTGGGGGAGGGGCCTGGTGTAGTGATTCTCAAGTGTCTTTGCCCCAGGCGGAATTGCACCGCCCTTGCAGGGGCTGAGTAATCCGCTCGGGTTTGCTTTCAGGAGCTTTTGTTCCCTGAGCGCTTTCCAGAGTTCTGGAGGACGGGGAATACAAATGGCGGCCTCCTGGTCTCTGGCCCGGAGGAACCGAGAGCCCAGGGCCCCACTTCTCAGTGCGCCCTCAGAGAACAGCGCCCAGTTACTCCCGTCTGCCTGACCTCCGGCCGCGCTCCGAGCTCTCCGAGCCTGCGACCGGTTCAAGGTAACACCGAGCTGTGATTTCACTGTCAGCTCTGTCTCTGTAGCCGGCTTTCCCGTTCCAATACCCGCAAGCTCTGCAACACTCAGACACCCCCGATCCTTCTGTGACCCTGCAGGACCTGAGGCCACGCTGACCCCGCGTGGACTTCGCTCCGGTTTAGCCTCTGGAGCGATGTCCCTCAGTGGAACAGACTTTTAAAAGTCCTGATTTTGTGCGCCGTTGCTCCGCCGCTTGCCGGGAGCCGACCCCTCCCCCCGGGGGAAGACCCTCATTTGATGCAAGATGCTCTCAGCCTGTTGCCATCCGTTATGTCATCATTCTCATTCTGATTCTTTCTGAAGCATAACTTTCCTTAAGGATGAAAAAAGAAACCCAATAATAGTAAGTAAATGCTATACCTAACTGGAAAAACAGTAACATTAATTAAAAGATAGTATATACCCTTTTTAGGGAAGAACACAAAATATACTATCTCATTTTGATATAGTGCTTAGCATTTAGCACTGAAAATTTTAAAAGTCAGCATGCTTTTTTCATCTACAGCTTCCCAAATATAATTGGGTTACATGAGAAAAAGAATAACATAAAGCTTTGTTTATTTTTATTACATTTTTATGACCTTTTTATTATTACAAAGAAAGCTATGATATTATTTTGGTCAGTTTCTGACACCTACCATGATAGTCAATAGACGATCAAGTTCTTCTACAGTGAATCTTAAGGACAAAAGGGAAAAAAGAAAATAGAAAGTCAAAGGATGAAAGGAAATGTGTCAAAAGGAATATGTAATAGAACTTGCAGATCCTTACAGCCACCTCAGTGGCCAATTTATGCTTTAGATATCTATGCTTTAGATATCTAAGAAAACACTCCATTCTAGAATATCATATATTTATATGATTAAGCATGTAAATGAAAAAACAATAGTACGATAATATGAAAGGACAATGTATTTAAAATCCAGTTGTTATTGAGCAAAGGATGAACTATAATTATATTAAGTAATTATTATTATCGTTATCATCATTAATGTCATACCATATTGTATATAGACAAATTCTGAAATTCTTTTAGAAAACTTAAGTCTATATTAGAAATAAGTAATAATATATATGGGTAATCCCATCCCTAAATGACTGAGCAAAAATCTCTATAAAGGGATATACCCACAGTTATGAATGTGTAGATATGTTAGGATACAATGTGATGGGGTGCTAAGAAACATAGGAAAAATAGAACAATATTAATTCAAAATTGATAAATGTAAAAAGAAATAAAGCTGACGTTCAAAATATAGTGAAAAATTTCAGGGATCTCAGGTGACCAACATCCCTCTTCTCTTCCTACTGAAAGACAAAACTTCCAATTGTATAGGATACCCTGTACAAAAAATGAATTCAGTGCTGACTTGACGGAAAGAATGACATTTACTAAAGCAACACTAGCTTCTTCTTCCTAAAGATCACAGATGGAAATATATACACAAAATCAAAGAGTGAATTTAAAGATTATTACCTGGTCATTGTTTTTAGTCATTAGACTTTGACAAAAAGTATTATAGTAGAAAAATGTTAATTTTTGCCATGGATTAAGACAACCACAAATGAAAGGCCCTTCTATTCTTTTGATAGGATTGTATAATATAAACATGTGCATACATATTTGACAATACATCTTAAAATAATTTTAAATTATTGAAGAATAGATTAATGCTTTCCAAGTACAATATAAACCATACATAAAAGCTAAGAAAAGTGAGATCATCATCCTTACTTAGCAGCAAAGGTGAAACAACAATATGGGATATGTCACCTTAAATTCAGTAATGCATTTGGGTTCCTTTATGTTTGTAACATATAGCGCTTGGAACACATATTTCCAGGATTCTTCAAGTGTTCAGGACAGAAATCCAACCTAAACTATCTTAAACAAAGGGAAAAATATTAGTTCAAATAACTGGACATTCTAGTTGCAGATCTCTCTAAGCCTAGGAAAGATCCAAAGCTCAAGCTAGATATTTAGGATTTACTCTTCCTCTTCCTCTTGGCTGTATTTAAACTACATGACCTCAGTTTCAGGCAGTATCTCTTTTCTCAGGCACCCTTCTCTGTCTACACCTCCTGGCCTAACTTCTGTATTGGATTTTTGGATGAAGAAATTGATATACATACAGCAACATGGTAAGATGTAGAAAACAAAGTACTGAGTGAAAAGAAAAAACAAGATCTATAGCACAATACAATAAGGTAAATTAATATACACACAAAAATAATATTTTATAAGAATTTATATATACATATACAAATATATTAGAGGGAGTATCTATGAAAAATGAGGGTAGGAAAATGAAAGTAGACTATGAACTGAATGGGGAAAAAATAAAATATTAAAAAGCAAGAGAAACTTTGCAAAAACAAACCAATTGATTTTGTTGTACAATGAGCTGAAATCAAGGAAAGAAGGGAAGACCAAGGGAAGATTATGGAAATTTGTATATGGCACAATAGCACAAGTAGTCACCCTCATCAACCTCCAGCTTCTGCCCAATGTCATCCAAAGCACAAGCATCAGTCCCTTAAGTCCAGGCCATAAACACCAAAGATAATCTCTAACAAAATTGAACAGTTTGGGAAAATCTGGTGTGAACATAGATGTTCCAGAGTAAAGCTCTTCCCATTCAACCAATATTAGTATCAATAGCCAGAGAGTTGGCTCACAGCACCCTCACTCTACAAGCAGAGTGAGTCCATCAACAGTGTGCCCCCCACACATGGGATTCCCTTTGAACTTCAGAGCTTCCAATCTCATTCAGGTTGTTGGCAAAATAACTTCCTTGTAGTTGTAGGACTGAGATCTCAATTATTTTACTGTCTATTGGATGAGGATCACTATCACACTGGAGGCCTTGCTCAGGTTCTACCCACATGGCCCTCTCAGAATAAGGCAACTCACATCTTCAAAGCCAGAATCTCTTCCCAGTCTGGTAAGAAGAATTCCTATATAATGTAAATGTAATAATAAAGATGACTATCCTAGCCCTCTGCCAAGTTAGGAAACCTAATCAAGGAAATGATTATCTCATCTATTCATAGGTCCTACCCACACTCAAGGGGGAAGAATTATCTAAGACATTTTATACAAAGTGGCTGGAATCGTGGTTTATCTTAGAATTCTGCCTATCACACATGGGTAAAGAACTTAGAAGACCCAGAGAAGATCAATCCAAGAAGTCCAATATTACCCTAACAGGAATTTCAGAGAGAACAAGAGACTGAATGGAGGGAAAGAAAATATCAAAATTCCCTGAGAACTAAAGAAAACAAGACTTCAGAATGAAAAACTTACTGAATACAAAGTGCAAAGAAAATAACAGATCTATATCTATACATGTCACATCATCAAGGAGAAAAAGAAAATCCTGAAATCTTCCAAAGGGGAATCAAACAAGCCAACTGAGTAGCATCTATCTTTGTAGTAGCAACACCAGTGGTTGGAAAACAAGCTCTCTAATTATAAATAACACTCTCAAAGTTTTAGGGGAAACTTTTTCTCAATCTAGAATTCTATAACAAGTCCAGACACCCCTTATCTATAAAAACATAATAAAATTGGGGTGCCTGGGTGGCTCAGTGGGTTAAAGCGTCTGCCTTCGGCTCAGGTCATGATCCTAGGGTCCTGGGATCGAGCCCCGCATGGGGCTTTCTGCTCAGTGGGGAGCCTGCTTCTCCCTCTCTCTGCCTGCCTCTCTACCTACTTGTGATCTCTGTCTGTCAAATAAATAAAAATCTTAAAAAAAAAATAATAAAATTATCTGATATGTTCAAAAAGTATGTATTTTATATACACTATTTTAGAGAACTACTTGAGATTCTACTACAACAAATAAGGGAATAAAGTAGGAGAGAGAGAAAAAAAACAGGGTATTCACCCAAGAAACTAAGGAAAGCTCCAAGATAGTAGCTAAGGTATGAGAATCAAAGTGGAGAACAGAGGGTTGGGTATACTCTACAAGAGTCATGTTTGGTTCAAGAAACCCACTTGAAAGAATAAAGTACATAATAAGGAATCTAAAAATATTGAGCTTGTGATAAAGGTAAACAATGTAAGACTAGCAGAAATGCAAGGAGAAGCAAGAGCAAATGCAAGAACAAAATTAACAGTGCAGTTATGAAGTTAACTAAAATGTAGCATGATTTTAAGCAATTGGTACAATATAAGAAAAGAGTCTCTATTTGATACCATTAGTGAGAACATTTTCCTTCAAATGGCTCTACATTTAGGGAGAAGAGAATGTCCATCTTAGCAATCACCTCAATCCACACCCAGCAATATTTTCATGGTCATTATATGCTGATCACAAGTATTTAAACTCTGAAATTGCCTATGGTTTATTACACTGTATAATGTAAATATTAATGACCTTGACCAAAAAAAAAAAAGCTAACTGACAGAAGAGGGTAGAAAGATGGGAGAGGGAGGAAACAAGAAAGATGGAGGAAAAGATTGAGACACAATATTTTCAAGTAACAAATGGAGACTTAAGAGATACCATCAAAAATTGACCAATAACAGATACATATGTATAGGATTTAAATTGACCAAATGGGACTAAAAATAATAGTCAATATTAGGATTTGGGAGTAGAGAGGAGATGGAGAGAGTGGGAAAAAATACCCATCTTTCGTAACACAGAGTCAATAAATATTCTCTAAATTGCATTCAAGAAATAGACAAAGAAGTATGTTATCTAGAGTTACAGAGGAAACAAAAACAAAATAACATACAGTAAAAGAGTTTGCCTTTTGACAATGGCACTTAGGGTTTGGAAGGAAAGGAAGAAGGCAATGGCATGTCACCATGAACAGATTTTTCTTCTCCGACTACATTATGAAATGTATGTATTTTTTTTAAGGATTTTCTTTGAGAGAGAGAGAATGAAAGCAGCGGGGTCAGGGAAGGGGGCACAGGGAGAGAGAGACTCTTAAGCAGGCTCCACACTCAGCACGGAGACCAACTCAGTGCTTGATCTCACGACTCAAAGAATATGACCCAAGCTGAAATCCAGAGTCAGATGCTTAACCAAGTGAGCCACCAAGGCACCCCTCGAATATATGTATTAATTTGCTTAGAATGTATTTGAAATTTATTTAGGAACAATATCATTCCTGTTCAGGAAATAACAGCACTTGAAAAACATTTTTTTGCATGTGTTCTGAAATTCTGTGAGCAGTTTTGATGGATTCAAACAAGAGATCTTTTTTTATTCATCATTTAATAATTTTGCAAAGCAGGAAGAAATAAACATTATAGTTAACATTTGCTGAGACTTTACTTACTCACACCATCAAATTAACATGGCACTTGTCACCATCTGTCTAAAAGGGAAAGACTGGGCATTATTGAAACTCCATGATAGAACCTGCACAAACACAGAGCTCAGGAAGTCTTGCCTAGTGGTGTTCTGTTCCCTGGCTATGCCCATTTTGCTGCTCTAAAAGAAGATATAGCTTAACTAGAAAAGGCTTGCTGAAGAGAACAAAGACAAGGAATTTAACCTAATGTAAACTTTTTTTTTTTCCCCAAACATAAGGTATGCTTTGCTACAATGTATTAGCACCCTGCCATCTCTCCAACAACAGTATAACTGGGATTATTTTTGTTTGTTTGTTTCTCAAAGGACACATGGTTATGAGGAATCAGAAATCCCCATCACATGTGGTTAACAGCCGAGGAAGAGGTACTGGGGAGTTCTAACTTCAATTGAGGAGTAAGAAAAACACTGGATTAATTATATATGTCAACCCACATGGGATCTTATTGATTATAAATGGAAGTTAGTTATCATAAAACAAAAACAAAGATAAGTGACCCTTCTGTCAACAAATATAATATCCCCACTTAAAAACACACTCATGTACCCACTCACATCCAAGTGTGATGGCTTGTGTTTCAGAGCAATACTTCTCAAATTTTGAAGTCGAACACCAGTCACTTGGGAATCTGTAATGGGGTTGAGATTCTGCTTTTCTAACAAGTTCCCAGGTGATGGTTAATCTGCTGGTCCCTGAATCACATTTTGTGTAGTAAGGAGAGCTTCCAAATCTGTGTTTTAGTCAAGGACAAGTACACAGAACACTTCCTCTGAAGAATAAAATGCAGCATTATTCATAAAAACCAAGATATGGAAACAATCCGAGTGTCTGATGGATGAATGAGATAAAGAAAATGCAAAATGTACATACACCATAGAATATTATTCGGCCTTAGAAAAGAAGAAAATTCTCCCATTTGTTACAGCTTAGGTGGACCTGGAGGATATTATGCTAACTGAAAGAAGCCAATCACAAAAGACCAAATCCTGCATGACTCCATGTCTGTGAGGTACCTAAAATAGTTAAATTAATAGTAGCAGAGAATGGAATGTTGTTTGCTGGGGCTGGGAGGTAGGACAAACGGGAACTTGTTATTCCATAGGTATAAACTTTCAATTATACAAGATGAAAAGGTCTAGAAACCTGCTGTACAACATATTCCCTATAGTTAACAGTACAGTATTGTGCATCTTAAAATATGTTAAGAGGGTAGGTCCTTTGTTAAATCCTCCTAACAGACACACATGACCCAAAAAAGGAGACACAGGAAAGTTTGGGAAGTATTGTTTAATTGTGGCGATGGTATTACAGGTGTTTGCTTATGTCCAAACTTATCAAATTGTACCCACTAAATATATGCAGTTCTTTGTGTATCAACACCTCAATAAAGCTATTAAATTTAAAAAGTATTTTGGGAATTAGATTAGTAATAGAAGGTATGAGACTAATACCTTCCTGAGAATAAAATGACCAGCAAAAAAAATAGAACTTTGAAACCAGAAAAAAACCTTTAAGAAACCTGTTTCATATTTAGATACCTACATTTTTCTGTTGCAGTATCAGAACACCTCACTAACTGCTTTTTTAAAAAAGATTTTATTTACTTGATAGAGAGACAGAGAGAAAGAGAGAGAACACGAGTGAGGGGAGGACAGAAGGAGAAGAAAACTCCCTGATGAGCAGGGAGCCTGAAGCTGGGCTCCATCCCAGGACCCTGGGCTCATGACCTGAGCTGAAGGCAGATGCTTAACCAACTGAGCAACCCAAGCACCCCTCCTTAAACTGCTTTAAAATGTATGAATTCGGGGCGCCTGCATGGCTCAGCTGTTAAGTGTCTGCCTCCGGTTCAGGTCATGATCCCAGGGTCCTGGCATCGAGCCCCGCATCAGGTTCCCTGCTTGGCAGGAAATCTACTTCTCCCTCTCCCACTCCCCCTACTTGTGTTCCCTCTCTTACTGTCTGTCTCTGTCAAATAAATAAATAAAATCTTTTTTAAAAAAATGTATGAATTATATCATCTTAAATAATCACAACAAAATTTTTAAGAGTTTATTAAAATCAAAAGAGGGATTTTTATTCTTAAAGCCTATCTATTTTCTGTCTGCACACTTGCTTAGGTTGTGCTATGTTCCAATAAAGTAAAAAGTGAGTGATTTGGTATTTTTTCTGTCTGTTCTAAATGTCACAGATTACTGATCAGTCACGGCAAAGAGAAATTTGTAAGACTAAATACTGTAACAGATAAAAAAGGGGAAGGAGGATGTGGTCCTGTAATTATTCTGAAAAACAAAGCCTTTATTTACCTCCTAAGGAACACAACTCACAGGAAATTACAAATCACTGAGGAATAATGAAAAATTAGCAGATTCTTCTATTGAATCAGAGTGTAGCTGGAAGGTCAGGTATGTTTAAAATAATGTTCACTACAAAATTAATTCTTTTAATTTGAGATGTAATACCAACTGTGAACCTTTTTTTCAGACTTTGTCTGTTTTTTCCTGGAAAGTTCTATATTTTATCACCATGCTAATACCTGTAGATGTAAGAAAAAATAGGCATCCAAAACATGTGTATCTACTCTTTTATTTATGTATTAAAATCTTACATTTACAATTAAAGAAAGAATACTATCTTAATGAACCAAAATAAAAACATGTCCTCAAGACTGAGTCTATTGTCAAGGAGTAGCACAAGTCTAAATAAACCTTAAACAGAATTTAACTTTGCAAAGCAAAAGAAATATCAAGCTGTCAAACCCATTTGTACTTGGTTTAAATATTTAAATTAGTAAAAATATTGCCTTTGTTTCCAGAAAAACTATTGAACTAAGAAACTTCCTGACTTTAAGATTATTAAAAAGATTGTCTAATATGTGACTGTTATGAGCCCACAAAAATTCAATTTTTATTTGCCAAGTTAAATCTTCCAGCAAATTGTTGGCAGTGTGAGGTTGGATACTCATATCACAATAATCCTGCCCAAATAGTCATGTTTGATTACTCCTTGTTCTGTGCTGAGAGGAAAAAGTCCAATAAATTCTCACTACTACTTTTCAAACCAGACAGTAGTCACTGTAAACATAAGAGAATAAGACAAAATGAGTGCCAGCAGGAGCACACTTTTTTTCCTAAATGTTGGATTCTGAGAGAAGTATAACAATAAATGTGAAGGAAAAGCCAAAAATGTAATTTTGGAGAGCTTAAGGAGTAGGAACATTTCAGTAGGACACCTCACTATTTCCCTTCCTATGAAGAGATATGAAAATAAATATTTATCTCAATTAGTATGAAAATTTTTAAAAAATACCCTTTCAGTCCATTCAATGCAGCTACTGGTAGCTCCCAGATTCCAGGATATTAACCACTGTAGAAACAGGAGCCTCTACCTATAAGGCATCATAACAAATAATTGATAAATTAAAAATGCCTCTTCTGTTCAGTAATCATTTCAATTTTAGTATATGTGCTGCCGAAGCGAGCACTGTTCAGTAATCATTTCAGTAAGGACATGGGCTTAGTTTCTGTAAATGAGACATAAAATGATAATGTCTGAAATATGACAGTCTATTTCTCTCACACATAAAACCTGAACTGATGAGATACTCCCACGAGGTCACATGTGGCTAAGCATTCTTCCATCCTCTTGCACTGGTATCCTTAGGAGCTGACCCTACCTACATCTTCTAAGATGACAATTTCACATTCTAGCTACCAAAAAAGAGTAAAGAGAAAGAGAAGAAGGCATCCTTTATTTATGAAGGTTAAATTAAAGAGTTGGACCCATCATGTCTTTCCATTGGCAAGAACTTAGTCCTATACTGACATTTAGCTGTAAGGAAATCTAGAAAATGTAGCCACTAAGTGGACACCCACATACCGAAATAACAGTAATTCTATTTGTATAGAAGAAGGGGGACAATGAACAGCCTCTGCCAGGGTCACTTTTGGGTATCTCAAGACACCAACACCTGCCTCATCCTCTTAGTGGTAAGGACTAAATGAAATAATAAGTATGAAAGTATTACGTAAAAAGTAAAGCAGTGTATGCATGGAAGACATTATCTATTCTTCATACCGACATTTTAGTGGCCAACTGGGTAAAAACAAATCAGAAAGATAAAGCATAGCAGATAGGGAACTATTTAGTTATCCTGTTCTCAAGGAAGGAGCATAAAGAAAAATCTGTTTTAGTGACTGTCTGAAGTTCATGCTAGTTATCTGTGATGTGTTAGACGCAGGAAGGATGCGTTCAGAGTGTGAAGGTGAATGTCGTCCTTTGAAATGACACCTGTTTGCATCAGAATTTTTCAGATGACCTTCCAGTTCATGCTTCTCTCCGCAAGAACTGCTACCACATCAACTTTAAGGAAACCAACCCTGTGTGCCAGGAAGCGTGCTCGGCACTAGAGATGAAGATGAATGTTTTTCAAGTAAGAAAGACATCTCCGTGCAGGGCTTTATTTTTTTTTCCCCCAGATTTAAGTCAGAAACTTACAAATCAATGTCACAACCAAAATTATGTTGATATTCCTTAAAGTCCTGTGGGAGGAGCCTACAAAAGAAATTTATTCTAAAAGCATGGCATTTTGGTATCGTGCGAATAATGATTTAAAATGCTCACATATCAGTAGCATGTTCTTCTAAAGTTAAAATATTGAGTAAAATTAATTCATTGCAATTTTGGGAAACAGTGCTCCTATGCTACTAAAGTTCTTGAAATTTCAAAATGAGTAAACTACATGTGTGTGCTTGTGTGTGTATTAGCTTATTACTTATTACTTATTACTTATACCTTTATGTATATGCAATATAAATACAGGGCTGTTTCTTATATTTCTATCTTTACTGAATTTGTTTCTTGGCAGCAAGTACAATATACATGGAGTAAAAGAGACTTTTTGTATTATTGACTTTTTTCTTTGAATATAATTGTCCTTTGAAAACAAAAGAGAGCAAAGCAACCTATCAAAACATAAAATTATTTCCAGTGTGAGAAATTTAGGGCATTATTTTAAAAGGATTTATAACCATCTCCCTATATGTTTGCCTAGATGGATGTTTAAGGCCAGGGTGATAAAATGGTAATATTGTTAGACACTAAATATTCTGGCATTACTGAGTCTGTTATTACATTTCATGTCATCATTAAGTCAAAGAACATCCAGGATGTAATTTTGTTTGGTATCTCTTGCTAGCTAGACAGTAAAATTAGAACTCTGAGGCCAACTCAAAAATCATCTTGAGGTATTGGTTTATAGCTTAATGGATGTCTTAGCATAAAATATTTGCATACTCACGTTGCTTCTGTTTGACACTGGTATATGCAATATGAATACAAGTAAACTTTCCAATTTATATTTGATCCTAACATTTAAGATGTTTCCTGAAATTAAATATTTTTAGCAGGATATCATATTTTATTATGCATTTTGTATCCCTTAGGAACTCATTTGTTTTCTGGGTCATTTCTTTACAATTAGATGCTCATAGCTACTTCACTACTTGATGAAACTTGGATTTTGAAAGTTTTTAAATTATAGTCCCAGTGTGCTCTAAACTTATAAAATTAAACATTATAAAATAGAGTTCTGTTATTCTTCAGATCATGAATTTTTGTGATATTAATTGAGGGATCTCAAGCTCTCATTGACCAAAAATATCTCCCACCCTTCAGAAGTCTCTGAAATCCCAGCCCAAAGACCCATTTGTTCTTACTGCAATATAAACACAGACGTCATTGGCTCCTCTCTGGCAATGCATACCTTTAAGCTAATTATCAGTCATAAACATATGACCATAGAATAGGTTTCTTGACACCTGGCCACCATCTTTGGCCTGGACTGCAGAGAAACACAGAAGCATACTGCGATGATGGAGTGGGTGGGCACCTACCTCCTGCGTGTTGTACCTCCACTGAAGGACACACCAGGAAAAGGTATCAGTGGGTATGACTCCGGATATTCTAAAACAAGAACCAGAACATGTGATGTCAAGAGACGAGCTTGTGGAAAGCAAGGAAACCTAATGATAATGCAGAAAAGCTTTATAAAGAATCATGAGAATATACCAAAGGCAAAAATGGTCAATTTCACAATTATGCCAAGGACCCAGACCTCATGTAACCTCAGAGAGAAGAAACATTTTGGATAATAAAATATTTTTTTAATGTCTTCCAAGTAACTGAAGTGTACAGGTGTCAGCCAGCATTCTGACAGGTAAACCTTAAACACTAGAAGTTGGCCAGGCAGATGCTTAATCCAGCACTCTCCAAAGTGCATCCATGTTGGTGGTCTGACACGATGGTCTGTTAAAAAGGATTTCTACAGTCAAATAGGTCTGGAGAACTCAGCATCTTCTAATTCCCTCTTAGAGACCCAAAACTTGTATTAGCATATTAAAGGCTTTAGAAAGTTTTAGAGTTGAAAAATCTTAGTAAAAGCCAGCAGTTCCCAGAGTTTTTTGATCTCATAACCACGTTCTTAGTAACACCTATGAATATTTTGCTGGCAATGTTGAAATGATTATAATCCCCTTTCAACTGTGATGAGGTAAATTTGATCCTAGCTACAATCCATGACAAAGGAAAGACATCTTGCAATACATTGTACCCAATAATGACACCCACAAAATTATGATTAAAATATATATCTTTGCCAGAAATATACCTTTTAATGAAAATATAGCAGGAAAGAGTGTCAATGGCCATTACTAAAAATTCAAATCATCCTTACACCTTAAAAATAGATATTCTGTAAGCAGTAATCAACCAAACATTCCCTTCCCAACAGTGAGTGGACTGACTGATTTAAAAATGGAATGTAGATTTGACTGATTTAATCAGCACTGCTCCCAGGACCTCCGGAAGGGTTATTAATTGCTCTGATATGACCAACAGTTGACGTGAGGTACAGAACCAATCACTAATCCGAGTCAAATTTAACAAATTATCTAATAGAAAAATCTAGATCCTGTATCTAATCTCTTCCAGCTTCCCCATACCTATTTCCAAAATTAAGCAAATGCATTTAAATATACAAATACAGTATAGAACAATAAGATGCCATGCTCTACTCTGGGACTACCTCTGAGGCCAAAGTCATTTCTCAACATTGCCCCAAACTCTGGACTTCTCTGTTAGCCCAGGTGTCTACCTTAAGCAGAAGCAAATACGATCTCTTCTTAAATAGTATAATTTGACGGTAATTGAAAGGTCTGTGTCGCAAACACTCATATTTTTTTTAATCTGTAGCCATACTGCTCTCCCCTCCATCTGAACTCTTGAAATGATTGCTTTAGGGTTACACAGAAAATGTCATCTGGTTGCCCCACTAACACATTCCTTGCAGAGTTGGAATATATCTCTTAAGATGATTTTAAAAAATGCAGTTTTGTTTTAGTAAGCAAGTTGAATAGCCTGTTGAGTAAAAACATTTCTAATTTCTGTACAGATCATAGATGGAACAATGAACACCTGGACAATGAACTGGTCAAGCAGAGGAGGAAGGAAGAAAACTGAGGAGACACCAAAAGCAGAATGGGACACAGAAGATCCATGTTTCCTACTTCAAAATGTTGTCTCTGGTTTGTTGCTAAGTTTGTAGAAAAGAGGTTTCCAGAAAGCATTCAGAGTACTTTAATATCTATAGTGCTGAATTCCTCTCATAAATATCTAACGTTTCATATATGAGTGTAATGTTCTATAGGGAAAGAGTGTGGACTTGGAATAAGATAGACCTGGATTCAAATTCTAGCTCACTAATATTCTGGCACCAAGGCCCTAGGAATCCCTCCCATAGCCTTACTACCTATCATCACACACATTACCCGCCCCTGCAACAGGAAGCTCAGTGTTTTCTGTAGCCAAAACAACCTCTCCTGCCTTAGACTCACCCAACTATTCCAAATACACTTTTTCTCTAAGTTTTTCAGGATCCAAAACGCTATGGGATTTGTTTTGCTTTGCTTTGTTTCTTTTCTCTATTTTTAACTTGTATTTTGAAATTCTTTACATACTGCTATACGTACCTGGAAAACAGCTTTTTTTTCCCCTCTGCTCAATTATTTTCCCCAGTAAAGCAGTAATTATGCTTGTCTTGCTGACCATGAAAATATAATAGACCTTTAATAAATAATCATTATGCACTTCTGAAGAATATTACATAATATCTCAGCTCTCTTTTTTGTCTCCCCTATAAAATATGGATACTAGAAGTAATAGAATTTTTGCAAAAGTTAAAAATGAGATGACTAATACATATAGCTCTCTTGCATGTAAAAGGTAATCAAGAAATGTTAAGTCTCTTAGCCATGCCCTTTTTTCCTAAGATGTAGAGCCATGGAAAATACAAGAAGATAGGAGGGGATTGGGGAGTGGGAAACTCTTTATCCTTTATGGCCATTATTAGAGAGATTTTATCCAAAGATTATGTAGAAAAATTTGTCTTGTCTCCAACATACTATATTAGGAAATTTTTTTCCAATTACCTGAGCTCATTCCATTTTTAAAAAATAGAGTGTGCCTATCCGTGCATTGTTGCTCCCATACATCCAAATATGTTATTCATAAATGTAAATGATCAGTGAAGGATTGTTCTTGGGTAATTAACATCACACTACTGAAATTAAACAGTGATATTCACAACTTGCTAGGTAGGGAATGAGGAGAGAAAAGGGATAGTTAAAGGAGCTAAAGAGAATATAGCAAGAAATCCCAATTTCTGACCATGAGGAAACTGTTTTCAGCTAGGACTCCTCTCAGAATATTAATCTTCCTGCAAAAACATGTGTAAGATAAAACCCTTTCTCCCCTGAGCAATCAAGGACCCAGGAACAAAACCCAAAGTGCTAGAAAATCATGTCAGCAGAAAAAGAAACCCTTTCAAGATAATAAGTAATTAGGGCTACATTTACAGAACATAATTGAGAGATGATACCTCCTTAAAAGCCCCCATTGATTAAAATTCAGTATTTAAAGTGAACTTAGAGAACCCTTATAAGCAAA
This sequence comes from Mustela erminea, assembly GCF_009829155.1. Classification (NCBI taxonomy): domain Eukaryota; kingdom Metazoa; phylum Chordata; class Mammalia; order Carnivora; family Mustelidae; genus Mustela; species Mustela erminea. Next base: position 43,014,581 of record NC_045626.1, read on the forward strand.
GACTAAGAATTTTCTGTAAATAGTGAAAATGATCCTAAATCAAGAAAGGGAGAGCCTACCATAAACCCATGAGGAAAATGAATACTGAGTAGCAGAGGAAAGTATAAGCAGAATTTGCCAGAGGAAGACAAAGTGAGGAGGAAAAAAGTATTCCTTTACCTATGCCTGTCCAAGTGTTATCCTTGGTTCCACAGCGTCAGGGAATTTGAAATTTATGTCAGAAACATATAGTTTATCATTTATGTTACATTATAAATAAGTATGTTTAGGTTTACTATACGATAAAGTGTCTACAGTTCTCAATTCTTGAGTCAGTCCATGCTCGACTAATTATTTTATCAACTTATTAAGATTCTGAGATAAAATTCATGTACTGCTATATTTTTCAAATAGACGGAGTATGCCTGATTATTGCAGTCAAGACTTAAGAACCAGTGGGGGAAAACCTAGTAAGTAATAATACCAGTAAGTTGATTTAATAAAGTTTACTTTTTTCTGGGTATACTTCTGATTAGACTTGTTATGAAAGATACAGAGAAGGATATAATACAATCACAGTATCTGACAATCTTATGTCTAGTTTCATTCCCCACTCCTTTTTCTTCTTAAATATATCCTCCATACCACTGGCAGTTTCAATTTAATTAAACACATATTTATGGGACACATATATACCAGGCAGTGCACTGGGCACTGTGATATAATAATGAATGACAGTTACTGTCCTCAAATTCATAGAATTCTCCAGGGAAACAGACAAACAGGAAAGTATCTTGCAAGTGATAAACACACACAATGACGGGAGAAGGCTAATATACTGAGAGAGATACCTAAAACCCGACTATTAGTTGGGGTAGCAATGTAGAAAAGGTGATTTTACCAGAGGTGATTTTCAAGATCCACAGCAGTTAAGAACAGTGGTTGGCCAGGTGAATGTGGTAAAACATATTCCCTAGAGGGTCGCTGAAGATTTGAGAGAAAAGATAAGAGAAATAAAGATGGAAAAGTTGTAAAAGACTTTGTAAACCATTTCAGGAGCAGAGGGAAGCTGTCACTCTACTTAAAAATACAGTCAAACGTTCAAAGGCAAATATATTTTCAATGAAATACTTGATATTCATTTTCCCTACTGACCCTGGGATCCCCTATCCTATGAAGGGACTTTTGAATCAGAAAATGGATTGGAGAAGGGAAGATTTTGATAAAACTGGAGGCAGGAAGACTATCATTGTTATTGGAGTAACCAAGGAAAAAGATGATGTTGGACTGAACTAAGTTACCAGCAATGAAAAGGGGTGGGGGTGGATAAAATAAAGAGGTAGTTAGGAACCAAAAACAGAACCTAGTGATTGATTCCATCAGGCTTTAGTGAAGAAGACTGAGGAGTCGAATATAATGAAAACAGATTTAGAGCTTGAGCAACTCAGTGCACGGCACTGCCATTCGCTTAGTTCTGAGGAGTCGTGAAAACAGAAGTGAGGAGGAAAGAAGATCAAGGATGTGAAAAGGGAAGAAGATCAGAATTGAATGTTTTCCATCTTGAATTTTACATATTTTTTTTGTGATTGTCAAGTATAAATGTCCGGTAGAGAGTTGCATATGCAGCCTATACCTCAGGGGAGACATGTGTGGGAAGAGATCTAAATTTGGGAGGTCACAAATCTTTACACAATCTACACACTTGTAAGAGTTTATACAACACTATGTCTTTGTTCTTCCCACTCTTACTTATGTGTCCACCTTTGGAGTAGATCTCAATGCCTCCCACTGCTCAGGGACCTTTCAGTTATTCATTACCTCATGTCTACACCCTCCTCTCCCCTGCTGGCACATTTCCATCATCATTTATATATGCTAAAGCTTCTCTCATGTTTATCAGCAAGGAAGCAAAAAAACTCTGTCTCCTGGTCAACATTCTATATCCCTCCTTCCTAACCAAATTGCCTTTATTTCCTCTTTGTCCTTTGCCCCCATCTCTATCACCATTGGTCCACCAAAATTACTCTGTCCATTTTTCCACCAAAATTGTACTGCTTGCTTTATAATGAAATTCAATGAACTATTCTCAGATCTTATCTTCAGGGACTCTGAGCATCACTTGACTCTGCTGACTACTTCCTCCTTCTGGAAGCCCTTTCTAGACTTTGCAACTGGTTATTCTCCTTGTTACTCCTCTTACATCTCCTTAAGGTGGTCCTCTCCTGTCCCTCGAGGGCTGGTACTCTCTTCTTACTCTACTCTGATGTCATCTATTCTTGTTGGTTATTATTTCATATCAATGATTGCCAAATATATATGCCACTAGTACAGAATTTTCTCTGAGGAGAGCATACAGCTACAGGGTAAAATTCCATCCCCTTAACTAGGCATCCTCTAGTCTAGCAACACTTTGTAACGCTGCCAGTCTAACTTGTTCACTCACTATTCTGTGACACACCACAAGTGCGGTTCTTGGTTCCCATCTGTTCTCTAATCCAGGATGCCCTATTCCTTTATTCTATTAATTTGTATTTTATCATTCTTAAATACAAGCTCAAAACTGACTTCTCCAGTAGACATTTCTCTAACCACTCCATCCTATGAATTCTTATCATGTCATTGTAGCATCCCCAGAGTACAGGAATAGTAAATGGGTTCCATCTTGAATGAAAATGCTGATTCACAGAAAACACCAACCTAGAGCTCAGTACCAGGAAAGATTTGCTTTTATCCATGTTTATATGCAACATGAAAGTCTCATGATTAATTATCAATGCCTACCATCAGCCCAAAAGAGAAGCGGCAGACTCAAGTCACACAGTTACCATCCATGTTATGGTTCTTCAGATTTACTTCCTTGAATTCTTATTTATTTTGATTGCAAGTGCCCTGCCTTACAACCAGATTTGAAATCACAAATTACAGACTGGATTTTATTCTTCATCATATTCTCATGCAAAAATATTAATGATCAGGGCTCCTGGGTGGCTCAGCGGGCTAAAGCCTCACCTTCAGCTCAGGTCATGATCCCAGGGTCTTGGGTTTAAGCCCCGCCTTGGGCTCTGTGCTCAGCGGGGAGCCTGCTTCCCTTCCTCTCTCTTCTCTCTCCACCTGCCTCTTTGCCTGCTTGTGATCTCTTTCTGTCAAATAAATAAATAAAATCTTTAAAAAAAATTAATGATCAGTAAATGTTTGACAAGAAGGAGATGCCAGTAAATTTTAGAAGTGGAAACAAATGTGGTATACCAAAAATGTAAGCGTTCTAAAAAAAGAAATTGATGTCTTATTACTTATTCTCTAAAAATGCATACTAAAATTAAATCACCTTACTCCCTATAGATCCAGATGGGATAATAATATTTTTAGAAAACATTTTCCTTTTGAATTGCATGCACTCTCCTCTTAAAAATCTATCAGTTTTAAGGTATATCTTCTGGTTTAAATGGCTCCCACAAAAACATGCACATGGCCTCTATTAAATCCAAAGTCAAGCTTTATTGTTAAATATTCCTATTCATTTTTCGTTTTAGTAAAACACTACCTTGAGACATAGAGTGCGTTCAGACTTTTAAGCACATGTTGGAAGAAATTTAATATATAGAGAGTGTTATGCTAAAATAATACTACAGAAATGAAAAATGATAGGGGTAAAAAATACCTAAAAAGGAATCTTCTCTCCTTCCTCCCTTTCCCCTGCCACCTTCCAGCACTCATCCTACTGCACGTATCCTTTGGGAAATGCTTTGACAACTACAACATATAAAATACCTGCTTCATATCATGATCAAGAAGTGCCTTAGACATACCGGAAACTAAATCCATGAATCAAACATTTAAATACCTAATATCTTAATTTAGTTTCATAGTTTAAATCCATTGGTGTCTTTTAACACCTTTTGTACAGTTTTGTCATATTAATGGTTGATGGGCTAAACTCTGTTTCAAGCAGCAAATCAGAATATCCAGTTTCCAAATTTAGCTTTTTAAATCACTCCTCCTTCATTACATGCTGTATTACTTCTGTTTTAACACTGGAGAAAGAAGTCTTATAGAGACACAGATCTGAAATAATGCTAAGATAAATGTGTATCAAAGTACTATGCCTCTTTGATTAAACAGTAGCGAGAACACAGTCTTCAGAATCACACAGGCCACATTTGAATCATTCCCTAATACTTACTCTATTATCTCAGGTAAGCTGTTTACTCTCCATATGACTTTGGAAAAGTGCTTCATTTGTGAAGTAGGAATAATACATATTCTACAGAAGTCTGCAGTCAAATGAAATCATGAGTATTGTTTAAAAAGTACAATGCCTAGAGATGCTCTGATTTCCTAGCTCTGATTATCTTCTTTCAAATGTTCCAAAATAAAATTATAAGATGAAAATATGGATTTAAACACCCACTATTATTTTTTCTTAACATACCCATTAAAGAATTTGCTTGGTAAATAGGAAAGAATAGTACTAAATTTTAAGTACAAAAAATTTATAGTAGAAATGGTAATATTGACATAAATGATTTACCATGTTGACTGGGTTGATACAGATTGGACTACTTTACAGTTAACAAATGAACAGGCTAATATAAAAGTTACTCTAAAGTTATTTACAACATATTTATATGAGTAATCTATGTTATAATATTTTTATAGCCCAATAGATACTACATGTAAAGAAACACTTACAAAAGGAATTGTGCCATTAATTCCCAAAAGATGTTCATTAAAAAATAACAATGTTTCAAATATTATTCAGTTTTCACAGCTCTTGATAAATTCCCAAGGTATCTCTTTTTTCTCCCTTTTTCTCAAAAATTAGAAATGCAGTAAGAAGAGCGAGATTGGTACTGACTAGATCCACCTTTTAATTTTTTTTTTAATGAAACTGATTTTATACTTCTATAAGAGGCTTTAAATCTCCTTGTTTGTGCTGACACTGACTGATCTGGGACTATCAACAGGAGATGCTGAGTGACGCCAAAATCTATAAATAACCTAGGTAATGGTACAAAACAAACAAACACTAGAGTTAAACTGAGGCACTTGGTCATTTGGTATACCTGTGGCTACCCTTCATCACTTCTAAATCATAAGACAGATTTCACGAAGTTTTTTTTTCAATTATTGTGATACAAATGTTGACAGTATTCATTATATAATATAGTGATCTCTGGAGAAGGCATGAAGACTCCCATGATATATGAAACTTTAAAAGTAATAAGGCAGGAGAGAGAAAATATCACTTGTTGAACTTCAAGACAAGGGAATAGAAGACAGTAACTCTATAGTATTAGTAGTTTATATAAAATAATTAATATTTATAGGTAAATAATTTTATGTATTTTATTGTCTTCCAGGGTAGGTATACAAAACACTATCTTGGAAATTATTTAACTCTAATGCTATCTAGACTATCTGTCTAAGAATAGCTACTGCGTTCTAGTTGGTAGAATAATAGAATGGGAGAATGTGGGTGTTGTAATAAATAACTGATCATCAGACCCCATAGGGTTTGGTTGTTTACTGAGCACTAATATTCAAGGAAATCACAAGCATTATGTTCTTTCCATTAAGTAATAATAGTGATAGTGATCTCAAAATACTATTATAAGAATTAATGTGGCCACACATTGCAAGCCCCTAAAAAATAGGTTTTATGCAAGACCCAAAACAGTAATAACATGTTAAAAACCCGAAGACTGCTCTTGAAGGTAAGACAGGACTTTCTGTATAAAAATAACACTGTATTATGCTCTTTGAAGCTGCAAACAATTTGAGAGGATGAAATTTTATTTTCTCAGATGTTCCAGTAACACATAATTCTATGAAAAAAAAATTAGATCTAGATATGAAAGAGAGGACACCTGGAGACAGATGAATTGAAAAGCTAAATTTGAAATGAATCATTGAACTAATGCATAAAAGCTATGGGTTTAAATGTTTTACCCATGCTTCCTTTGCTAATTGCATTTGTTTCCTGCTGCTGCCCTTATTGTCATGATGTTGGTAATACTAAATCTGCTTGCATGGAGAATGAGGCCTGCTACCTTTCAAGTTCAGAGTTCCTGAAGAACAGGGGCCCATATTTAGTTCAAAGGTGAAAAGACACGTGAATGAGGGACAGTGTTGATGGACCACCTATCACCTGTCAACCATTTCTTAACAAACTGAGAAAATACTGATTGACAATCCCGACCTGAGAATCCACATGTCCTTTCTTCTTCCCTCTCTAATCTTCCCTGAAATGGGGCAGACATGTGATGATCTGTAATATATTATTCATTAATATTCATATGTCCACCAACTCTGTTCCAACGCAATTGTCTCTCCTAATTCTGAGGTTACATGAAGGAAACAGAAATCTCACTATGCCCTTAATAGATATTTGCAAAACCTATGACTATACTCCATTATCTTTTGTACACTCCCAAAATAGAGCTAAATCCTGGGAATGAAATAATCAGGACACTGAACGTCTGGGGTAAATTAACTTAATGCCTAATTTGAAACTAATCATGAAGCTATTTTTCTTTCTGTCAGTAGAGATGACAGTCAGACAGCTAATATAGGCACTGTAACCAATGTCCATGGAAGCCAATGATCCATACCCTTTGTATAAAAGGCCGAATAGGGTTTGTACTGATGTCAGAGATCTACTGGAAATTTAAAAAAATAGATACCTGGTTTAATCTTAATTTTTACCTTTTTCCTCAGAAGTTTTCAGTGAGAGAGAGAAAAAGATGTCATTTGGATTAAAAGTGAACCATTGGATTCTAGTTCACATATTTCTGCAATAAGAAATTAATAAAGTATTTATATTTTCCACTTTCAATTAGAAGAAATATGATGATGATTTAGTGTGCAAGGAGTTTGATATACATCCAAATAATTCCTAAAATTTAACTCACAATCTGGCCACACAAAAGGACTGAAACTTCTCTCAAATGTTTCAACAAGGGAAAGCTATTCCCCTGAGCCATCTATAATTTCATAGATCTTTTATATTAATTACTTATTAAATAATTTAATATTTATTAAATATTTATTAATTATTTTCTCTTTAGGTTTGTCTCCCTTTGCATACTATCCTAAACTATATAATCAGTATTTCTTTCTGCAAGTAACACTATACAACCATATAGATTGTGAGTCTCACATTTTATGAAGTATAATAAACATAAAATGATCTAAATCTATGAACCAGAATTTAGTACACTTATCTTACGGACATGACAAAAAATTTGAAATGATGTTTTTAGGAACTATAAGCCCAATATTCTGCACATAGTAGATGTTCTGTATGTGCCTTTTGCTAGTGAAAATTAGCAAAATATTAATTGATATCTGCCTTAAAACATTATAATATTAATATATTATACATATTAATAATATAAATATGCTAATCATGTTCATATTTCCATTAAGAACATAAATTTGACAGTTTCCATATGACATATTCTCAATATGCCAACCTCACACAATTAATGTTAATATAAATATGATTAGCATATTTATATATTAATATTGACATGTATATTAAGTATGAATTTCTATTAAGTATGTTAACATGTTTATTATTAACAATACTTAACATAAATATAAGGAATCTTAAACTCTTGACATCCTATCACATGGCAATGTCTTATTCATAGTAGGCATTTAAATGTTTTAATGAGTAATTGGATAAATTAATTCTTCACAGAATACCTTACTAAGCACATTTGGAATATATTCATATATTCACCAAAATATATTTTTGATTCCATTTATTATTTTTATTAATTTATGAATTATTTGAGCCAAAGCTATTTTATCTGTCAGGATCCTAACGGAAAACAGTTGGTTAGGGTCATTGAGGTGGTTTCGTTTTGTAAAGACTTAAGATGTCTTTACAGCAGTATAATTATAAGCAACCAACAAAAGATGGCCCAGGACCCTAAAGTAGGAATAGCAGAAAGCCATTACTTCCTAGGCCTGAAGACAAAAAGGGGGCAAACCCTACTGGTACCTAGAGAGGGGACAGACATGCCAAGAGAAGCTGTGGCCTTTAGTGTAGAGACACAGTTAATGTGGGCCCTGAGAGAGCTGGGAATAACCTCCTTGCTGAGCACAGCTGGCTGCCACCTTTCAGAGTTCCTCTTGGTACCTCCTATTGGCTAAATCCCCCAGAAGCCGAAAAGCAAGAGGACCTGCTGCTTCAGACCATAAAAGCCAGGGCACAGAGCTGGATGCAGGCCCCTAGCAGATGTCCCAGAGAAGGAAAGAGAAAACATCTAGTACAGCCAGAATGAAAATCACTTTGACTCCTCATAAAAAGAAAAAGATTTCCTTAGCCAATTAACAGTAAAGCAAGATGTACACATGATAATTAAAAACACTTAAAAGGAATTGATCAATTGAAACACCTTTTCCTTAGGAAAGCACTATTCAGGAAAAAAGAATTCTAACTATAAATCACTCTTCAAAAGTATAGTAATTGTCTCAGGAAGCTTAACAAGATTCATGGTGTAGTTATTGTTACAATCAATACAGAAAAGAAACAAGACTGATTTTTTATGAATGTTTCACAATCCATAAATCTAATTAAACAGACTCCAGTCTTCCTCAATTTATCTGAATTAGTGAGGTTTTAACATATATCAAAAATATCTAAAAATAATCAAAGATATCCCTTTTAAAACTAATAGAATTTATTAAACGATTCATAAAGTTTAGTGGCTTGTTAGAATAATGTGCATATATGTCAAAATTCTTCAAAATTTCTTATCTGACTTCACTATGCATTGTTTTGAATTATTTGCTATTTAAGCATGAATGCTTAAAAAACTTCATCTTTTTTTTTTTTTTTTTTCCTCTGCTACCCTCTCCTATACCATGCACTTGTTAAGTCACCTGCCTGGATTGATATCTCTGGAATTTTCCTCCTTTAAAACTCATCATTTTCATTTTTTCCTACTCTACCCCACACAGATTCTTTTCTCACAGGTACAGTTATAATATTCACATATCCCTCATTTGTTTATATTCACTGTTATATCATTTTCCAACTGTTGTTTGGGGCAGTTACCAATATTATTAAATCTTTAGTCAGACTAGATGTTGCTTTAAGTGAAAAGAACAACTCCTAAATTCTTCTTATACATTCTACAACATCTTCAGCTAGTGTTAAATTCATGGATATCTCATTTGAACTATGCTATTCATGAGGAAATCATATCTATTTCCTTTATACTTATACGTAATGATGCATATATATTTTGTTTTTATATTCTAATAAAAGTATTTCTTACTCATCTAAAAAACAGAAAACTAAACATTTTAGATTCATCACATTATTTAAATAAATCATTAATTTATGTACCATGTACAAAATTATGTACATGAAAAAAAATTAAAGAATCCCAACTTCAAATTAAATTTGTGAAAAGATTAGATAAATTTAAGTTAAACAGATTCCTTTACTACAGACCCTTCTGAGGCTTCACTAAGTTATATGTGTTGTAAACATCCAAGAGAGATAGTGTACCCCATATCTTAAACTTGTAAGGTACCATGTCAGAGAATTATAGGATTCCTTGCAAAATGGGATTTTTTTTTTTTTTTTTAATCCTGATGTGTTTTGGGTATTCACTCCAGGGCGTAAGTTCCCAAATTGAATACCACTTTCCCACTTCCTTTGGTCATTGAACTGTTTTCTAACTTACATGAGGCATTCGGGCTTTAAGAATTAAGTAAACAATGCAACTTATCTATGTGTTAAAGAAACTGGAATTTAGGCTCAAAGGTAATGTTTGAAATGTAGGCGCATGATGTCTTTTAACAGCATATTTTATAAGGTCTGCAGTGTTGTTTCTGCCTTGCCACTGTGGACAGAATCACAGCTGCACCCAGGTGACCCCATAAATAGAAAAGTTTAAACAGCTAGTTCCCTGCTACTGCTGTGCTCCAGGAGAGATCCACTGAAAGGAAGCTGATCCTCTCAGGGCAGATGAAAGAGGTCCTTGGAAACCTGATGACTAATACAACAATTCCACCCTGTCCCTTTTTCTGCAATTAGATTGCCCTATCATTTCTTTATTTTATTTATTTATTTGACAGAGACACAGCAAGAGAGGAAACACAAGCAGGGGGAGTGAAAGAGGGAGAAGAAGGTTTCCTGCGGAGCAGGGAGCCTGATGAGGACTCCATTCCAGGACGCTGGGATCATGACCTGAGCCAAAGGCAGATGCTTAATGACTGAGCCACCCAGGTGCCCCAGCCCTGTCACTTCTTTACAGGAAATTTCACAAGCCTCCCTTTAAATCAGGTTTCATTTTTTTTTTAAGACATATTTATTTATTTCAGAGAGAGAGAGAGAACATGAGCAGGGGGAGGGGCAGAGGGAGAGAGAGAGAAAGCGGGGGGGGGGGGGGGAGCCGACGCCCAGCTGAACGCAGAGCCCTTTCCAGAGCTCCATCCCAGACCCTGAGATCATAACTTGAATCAAAACTAAGAGGCAGATGCTCAACCGACATAGTCACCCAGGTGCCCCTAAATCAGGTTTTAAATAAGTCAGTTTGTTTAAATATGTATCTTGAGAAATGTCAGTGTCAATAGATATGAAGGGAAGGTTCTATAGCCTTACAAGTTTAAGATATGGGGTGCACTATCTCTCTTGGATGTTTACAACACACTTAACTTATGAAGACTCAGAGAAGATCTGTAATAAAGGAATCTGTTGAACTTAAATTTATCTATGCTTTTCACAAATTTAATTTGAAGTTGGGATTCTTTAATTTTTTTTCTAGAACCTCTATAAATATTTCTTAATATATCCATGTTTTACAGGACACATTTAGGAAATCCTGCTTAAAGCCCTTGAAGATTTTTTTTTTTTTAAGATTTTATTTATCTAGGGGCGCCTGGGTGGCTCAGTGGGTTAAGCCGCTGCCTTCGGCTCAGGTCATGATCCCAGGGTCCTGGGATCGAGCCCCGCATCGGGCTCTCTGCTCAGCAGGGAGTCTGCTTCCTCCTCTCTCTCTGCCTGCCTCTCTGCCTACTTGTGATCTCTCTCTGTCAAATAAATAAATAAAATCTTTAAAAAAAAAAAAAAGATTACTTTGTTAAAAAAAAAAAAAAAAGATTTTATTTATCTATCAGAGAGAGCACAAGTGGGGAGAAAGGGACAGGAGAAGCAGACTCCCCACTGAGTGGGGAGCCTGATATGGGATTCAATCCCAGGATCCTGAGATCATGACATGAGCCAAAGGCAGACACTTAACAGACTGAGGCACCCAGGTGCCCCAAAGCACTTCAAGTTTTAAATGTTTTATCTGATTGGGAATATGGACTGCATCCAATAATATTCATCAAAGCATGTACTTACATCCCTCCTTTTAATTAAATATTTTAGTAATTTCTCCTTTTATATCCATATTCCTTATAATTTTTCCTCACCAAATTGAAAGGTAATAGATATGAATTAATTTTGTTAAAGGATAATTTAAGACAAAGTCATAATTTCAGGTAAATAATATAAAATAAGCACATGTTCAAGATCTTATTTAACTCATTAATTAGTGAGATGATGCAGTCAATTCAAAGAAGAATTCAAAGGGTATACATATAAAGGCAATTATGAATGCTAAAATGAATTTACTAGTAGAATGCATCTACTTTCGGCATAATTCATTGGTATTTTTATGAACAAGAATCATTTTGTATTACTAATTTTTCTATAATTTACACAGTTATAAAATAACACAAATACAACTTGAAGGGTGCCGGGAGGATTGGAGTATAAGTGTCTGTGTGTACGTGCTGTTGCCCATTTCAAGGCTTGTACAATATTTCCTGCCACTTTTTTTTTTTAAGATTTTATTTATTTATTTGACAGAGAGAGTTCACAAGCAGGCAGAGAGAGAGAGGAGAGAAGGAAGCAGGCTCCCTGCCGAGCAGAGAGCCTGACAAGGGACTGGATCAGGACCCTGAGATCATGACCTGAGCCGAAGGCAGAGGCTTAACCCACTGAACCACCCAGGCGACCCCTGCCACTTTTTAATGTAAAACAATCCCATTTAGTTTAAGCACTATTTTTAAGTGTTTGTGTTCCTTGCTCTTTTTAAGACCTACATACTTTCTTTCACTTTAATATACTAATATCTTCTTTACTGAGCGATTACTATATACTTAAAATAATACTTGCATGCATTATTCCATTTAAACCTCACAAATACGATAGTAATTTATCATCAGATGAGGATATGGAGAATCAGAGGGATTAAATTTTGAAGGTTGTACAGGAAATAAGAAGTAAAACTAGGACTCAAATACAGTCTGACTCTAAGGTTCATGCTCCAAACCAAAGTACCAACCTGAACACAGTGCTTAACCTACATCCTTCAAAAAGTAAAACAAACTCACCTTAAGTTTAGCATGGATGTTGGTCTTATCGAGTAAAAGCATCTCAACAAGAGCCTGATTACCTATCCAATTCCAGACCTCTCCTCTCCCTTGAGGCCAAGACTTATATATTCAACCACTTCCTTAACATTTCACTGGATATCTAATGAACATCTCAAAATTAATTTTCCCTTGGCCCATATCTTAACCATCAGCAAATGTCAACATCTCTCCTTCCAACATTGATTCTAACCTTGTCTGCTTTTCTCCATTTTCCTTGCTGCTACTCTGCTTAACTCAGTTATCATTTCTTATCTGAACTGCTTCAATAACTTCTCTTCGCTAGCTGTCAGCCCATACCTGAACAGTGGAAAAAGAATGGGACAAAATAAAGTTCTTCAATTGTTTTCAACTCTAATAAGTTTTCAACTTAGATTATTTGTTCACATTGCCATGACAACCAGTTAAAAATGAATAATGAAATAGTATGTCAAATAATTACTCTTTTGGAGGTACATGAATCCAAATAATGGCTTTTCCCACTGAAGAGCATGATTGCTTCTCCAAATGGGTCAAGTGAACTATCATCTGGCATGTGAGTTCACCAAATTCAGGAACAATGTCTTATTCTCGGTGTCTTTTTATTCCCAGTTCCAAGTTCAGTGCAGAGCGTAGATGGGATAGTCATTAAATTGTAATGAATAAATGAAATGTCATATTAGATGCAGGCCCAGGTGATAGCTTATTTTGCCTCACGGTACATCCAATCAATTGTAATGTGTATAATAATCAAACACTAGTGACAGTGACAGGTAAACTCAGAGGCTGATTTAGTTGTTTCTCAGGCAGGCACAGATGTTAAGAACTAAATGGGAGGTAATTTTAGATCATTAAAAACATTAATTCACTATTCCCAAGAATTGCCAGATCTAATTTCTAACCCTTATGATGGAATATTTAAGTACATGTTTTTATTAAATGATGGATGAACTTCATGAAGAGTAGGGGTTGACATGTTTTTAACAAGACTGCTGTCTTAAAAATCTGCTTAGGTTTTTGTAAGAAATTAAATTTCTAGTTTCACAAAATAGCTCCCTCATGAACATTTAAATAGCTATTTGGGGCAAAGTTATGTACCTTCTAGTATGATTCTATGATGGTTCAGATGGTTTATCCAGGATATTTTGGTATATTTTTCAAAACTTCACAGTTGAAAAAGCAAAAACTACTCACAAAATTGGTATGAACTTGCTAATCCTGAAATGATACATAAACTCCAAAAACAAACTGAGTGGAGACACTGAGAGAGGAAATCAAGTCAAGATTCAAGGCAAAGAGTATTGTGGTTAAGCCCTTGAATTCAGGAACAGGTCATAATGGGAAGCAATCAAGAAGCCATAAAGGCAGAGTAGTATCAACACATTGATTTCATGTTCAAAACCAGAAAGCATAATAATATAACAAATTCAAACATGATTCAGGGGGAACAATGGAACCAAATAATGGAAATTAAGATTAGTCCTAAAAGATCTAAATATATGGCTATCCTATATATAAAATCAGCATGTTAAATAACAGAAGTGGAGTTAAATCGGCAAGAGTCTGTAGTCTGTCCCAAGGCAGCTGACACAGCAGTCTCAGCTTCCAAATGAGCCCTTCTAGAAAGCAAGAAATCTAGAAAGATTCTACAGTCCTTACCATTCATTATCTGTATCTAAAAGATTAGTCTTGTCAGTTAATCAATCACTGAAAAGAACTTAATTTGTAATAATGAAGACTGTTAAGTGGTAAAAATATTAAACAGTTGATCTTAAAATAATGTATGATCCTTAACAACTAAAATTAAATTAGTATAAATTACTTACCTACTGGGGGTGCCTGGGTGGTACAGTTGGTTAAACAGATGATTTCTTGATTTCATCTCAGGTCATGATCTCAGGGTCCTGGGATCAAACCCCGTATCACACTCCACACTCAGCAGGGAGTCTGCTTCAGGATCTTCTCTCTAACTCTCCATCTCTCCCCTCACTCCCACTATCTCTCTCTAAAATAAATACATAATTTTTTTAAAAATTGTTCCTTTACTGTATATAAGAGGAGGTTCAATTGTGCCCAAGTGTAACCACCTCATAGTAATCAATGATGGTAGGAGTAACACCTTCATCTGGCCTTTGCTATGGGCCAAGCATTATGATGCTTCCATTATCTGATTTACTTCTCAGAGCAGCCCTACACATTTGAGGAAACTAAGGCTCAGGGAGGTTAGATAATTTTTCAAAGGTGACATGATACTTAATGATTATTCAAAGAAATGAACGCAGGTCAAACTAGGACAGTCCAACAGAAACCAGGACATGTGGTTACTCTAGGAAAAAGGCCTCTGCAAACCTAATTTTCATGCTAATGGATATTACAAGAAATCAAATTATGACTTTTTACAACCAACAAGATTTTAGGAAGACAGGAAACTACTAAAACTGTTAACGTTTTTAAATTCAGTAAAATCATTGCACATGATTACTGTAAATATAACACTGCTTGGCCTGGAATGATGAACTACATTCTGTATTAAAGGACCATAAAACTGGGCACCTGGTTGAGTCAGTCAGTTAAGCCTCTGACTTTGGCTGGGGTCGTGATCCCAGGGTTCTGGGATTAGTCCCATGTAAGGCTTCCTGCTCAGCGGAGAGACTGTATCTCCCTCTGCCCCTCCACCTTGCTCGTTCTCTATTTCACAAAAATAAATAAAATCTTTAACCATAAATAAATAAGTAAGCAAAAAAAAAGGACCATAAAACCTTCCATGACTGCTGTAAAATCTGGGTCCACTCTGCTCTAGCATCTGCAGTACCCACAACTCGTGCCATCCATGCTCCATCCACCCCTCATCCATCCTCCATTCTCCTCCATTCTCCGGAATTCTCCTCCACTAACTTCCACCTGCAGGTGGAAGAAAATAGATATCTAAAATAAAATATAATATAATATCTAAGTAATATTATATATTAATAATATTTATAGAATAATATCTAAAATAAAATAAACAAATTCTAAAATTTAGAAAATATCTTAAATAAATATCTAAGAAGCAAAGCTAGAACTAACAACTCCTTAGAGTTCTCCTTCAGAACACAGAATCATAACTGCTTAATAAATAAATATTTGTTTTTGTTTTAAGATTTATGTGTTTTAGGCGCACATGGGTGGCTCAGTTGGTTGAGCACCCGCCCCCTGGTTTCAGCTCAGGTTGGGACACTCAATTGACTGAGCCACCCAGGAGCCCCAATAAATATATTTTTATAAAAGAAAGAAAGAAACAGGGAAAGAGGGAGGGAAGAGAGGGAGGGAAGAAGGGAGGAAGTGGGAGGGAGGCGTATAGCAAAGAGCAAGAAGTGAGCAGGGAAGTAGGGGAAAAAGGAAGGGGTATAGTTTACATTACATTACTAAAAATTATATCTTGGATTGTTAAACCAGTTCTCTAAAAAGCAAATTTTTAATAAATATTTCTAAAACCAAGAATCCGTAAAAGTAACTCATATATAGTTAGTAGGCAATATCAAAATAGTTAAATCTGTGCCAGAAAGCCTTGTTAAGTATTATAAAGATTTAATCTAAAGTATAAAGAATTGTAAAAATTTAATGTAGAATGTAGAATGGCATCAAATCTTCTATATTTGTATCTCCAACAATATCTGTAAAAGGAGAACAAAATCAGGTTTTGTTATTTTAAAATGATCTTGGCAGTTTTGAAAAAAATATACTTTCACTTCAGCTAGCAATTAGCTTATAGTGATAACATGGAGTTTTTATAGTTTTAAATGATATTTACTTCATTTTCTTTTTTTCTAATACTTTACTTATTTGAGAGAACATGGGGAGGGAGGGGGCAGAGGGAGAAGGATAAGCAGAACCCCCTCTGAGAAACGAGTCTGTCGCTGGGCTCAATCCCAGGACCCTAGGATCATGACTTGAACCAAAGGCAGATGCTTAACAGACTGAGACACCCACATCCCCCTTATATGACTTTTCCAAAATAAGCTCTTGCCGACCTATTTTTAGGTAAATTATGCTATAAGAAATGGTCAATTTATAACAAAGAATTACAAATGGAAAATTATTCATTATGATTTCATTAAAATTTAATATTTAAATTGGCAGACACTGGTCTCTGCTTATGTTATAAACCGAAAGAACTCAAAATTTAAATTTTTATTTCTCATTTTTAAATTTTACTGAAACTCTTCTCTCTGCGTACATCCATGAAACCATCAGCATAATCAAAATAATTAGTATATCTATCATACCCAAATGTTTTCTCATGTCCCTTGGAATCCCTTTTTCCTCCCCATTCCACTCCACCTCCTCATTCCCTTGTCACTGATTTCATTTTTATCATCATAGGTTTCTTTGCATCTTCTCTAGCTTTATATTAATGAAGTTATATAATAGTCACTTTTTTGTTATGGCTTCTTTCACTTATAATAATCAATTTGATATTTTTCCACATTTTCCCACATATATTGATAGTTCATTTTCTTTTTCACTAATTTTTTTATTGATGTATAATTAACATACAGTGTTATATTAGTTTCAGGTGTACAACATAATGATTCAACAATTCTTTACATTGCTTGTGCTCACTGTAAGTATAGTCACCACTGTCACCAGACAACATTATTACAAATGAATTGATTATATTTGCTGTGTTGTACTTTTCATCTCTGTGACTTATTAGCTGATTTTTTTAAATTGCTGAATAATGGGGGCACCTGGGTGGCTCAGTTGGTTAAGCAACCGCCTTCGGCTCAGGTCACAGTCCCAGAGTCCTGGGATCGAGTCCCGCATCAGGCTCCCAGCTCCATGGGGAGTCTGCTTCTCCCTCTGACCTTCTCACCTCTCGTGCTCTCTCTCACTGTCTCTCTCTCAAATAAATAAATAAATAAAATCTTTTTAAAAAATTGCTGAATAATGTTCCATTGTATGGATATACCACAATTTGTCTATCCATTCATCTATTGATGGACGTCTACATTGCTTCCTACTTGGGGCTATTTAAAAAGAAAGCTGCCATGACCATTCATGTACAAGTCTCTGTGTGGACACATATTTTCACTGATGTCGGATAAATACCTCAGAGTAGAAAGGCTCAATCATATGATACGTATGTAATTAACTTCATAAGAAAATGCAAACTACTTTCCAAAATGACTGTAACATTTTATATTCCCACTAACAGTGTATAAGAGTTCCAAGCTCTAACAGCCTCACTAACATTTGGTATGATCAGTCTTCTTAACCTTAGCAATTCTATCTAATAGATATGTGATGGTATCTCATTGTAGTTTTTATTTGTGCTTCCCCAATGGCTAATGATGTTGACCATATTTTTGTATGCTCACCTGCCATCTATGTTTCTTCTTTGGTGGTACAAGGGTCTGTAAAATCTTTTACCTATCTTTTCATTGGGTGGTTGTTTTCTTATTACTAATTTAGCAAGTAGTTTTTATATTCTGGATAGAAATTTGTATCAGATCTGTGTTTTCCAAATATTTTCTCCCATTCTGCAGCTTGTCTTTTTATTCTAACAGTGTCTTTCAATGAGCATATGCCTTTGGTTTTAATGAAGTCCAATTTAACATTTTCTTTCTTTTATAATTCATGCTTTTGGTATTGTATCTAAGAAATCTATGCCAAACTCAAGATCACAAAGATTTTCTTCTCTACTTACTTTTAAAGATTTATAGTTTTAGTCCTTACATTTAGGTTCATGATCCACTTTTAGTTAATTTGTGTTCACAATTCAAGAAAGTTCACCTTTTTTGCATGTAAATGTAAGTATTCCAGTATCTTTTGCTGATATTCTTAATTTTTTTAATCTTTTAAATCATATATATATGATATATATCCTACATATATACTATATATAATAATGAAAACCTTTAGTAGGTTTATATATATATAAAGCTAGAGAAAAAAAAATTTACCTCTTATTTCTTTCCTTATCATTCCATCTATCATTTCTTGGCAAGTTACTCGAAAATAGATAGTAACAAAGTGAATTAATATTTCCTATGTAAATAAATCCTCAAAGACCCAAGTAATTATAGAGCTCACTATCTTAGGGTCCATTTTTAATTATTAACAGAGGTATATTAAAGTCAGAACATAAAAATTAGAAAAACCAAGAATCAATAATCAATTTTTTTTAATTTTATTTATTTTATTTGACAGAGAGAGAGATCACAAGTAGGCAGAGAGGCAGGCAGAGACAGAGGGGGAAGCAGGCTCCCTGCTGAGCAGAGAGCCCGATGCCGGGCTCGATCCCAGGACCCTGAGATCATGACCTGAGCCGAAGGCAGCAGCTTAATCCACTGAGCCACCCAGGCACCCCTCAATAATCAATTTTTTTTTAAGATTTTATTTATTTATTTGTCAGAGAGAGAGAGAGAGAGAGCACAGGCAGACAGAATGGCAGGCAGAGGCAGAGGGAGAAGCAGGCTCCCTGCCGAGCAAGGTGCCCGATGTGGGACTCGATCCCAGGACACTGGGATCATGACCTGAGCCGAAGGCAGCCGCTTAACCAACTGAGCCACCCAGGCGTCCCACAATAATCAATTTTTAAAGCCTTTAAAAATTATTCTCCATCTGTTAATTCTTCCCCCATATCCATTCTCCCCCCCCCCCCCCCCCCCCCCGCTTTCAGAAATGGACCTCCTGCCCCACAGAAGCACACAGTCATAGCGATTCAATTAAGGATTACAATTTTCCTTGCATCCGTGATTTGTACTCGTCCTTTGGAGGAGTACAAATCAACATGGGCAACTCTCAGATCACACAAAGCTGCCTTTTCCTTCCCCCCTTCTCCTGGTTGATGGAGAAATGGAGACCACATGCAGAGATGCATTCTGGGGTGATGTGCAGGAGTAGAGCTGCCTACCTGCCTTTACACCCTCCGGTCCCCGAACTGCTTCTATACTCTAATACTGGTGTTGGTGCACAAACCTGGGATTTTTTGCTGGAACTTGGTTTGGCAATTATATCAATAAGCTCAGTGGGAGTGTATTCTCTTCTCATGAATGATTCCTGATTTGGGGGCTGCTCCACTGGCTGGGTTTAGGGTTGCTTCCCTTTGTATTAGGGATCAGACAACACGGGGTGCTTCGTCTACTTCACTGTCAATCACCACAGTATCCTTTCCATCATTCTCACATTTCCAGGAATGCCACCTCTGAGCATCCTAATGAGGTTTCAGCACAATCGGGTCTTGTCCTAAGCCCTCGGACCTCACGGGTGGCAGGAGCAGCGTGCTAAAGGCACCAGACTCTTCCACCTTGTCTGCCTGCCCGGAAGTTTGCGGAGTAGTGAACACCCGCACAACCTCTTGTGGCAACGTTCTCAATCAGGCTTGGCCTCCAGCTGCGCCCCCGGGCCCGCCTCAGCACCCACAGGAGAGGGCAGCCCCCAGCCGCCTGCTCTCCTGGCTCCACAGCTCCGCCCCGCCACGCTAGTCTCACTTCCTCCAGTGAGCACCCTAGGGCCACCGCCTTTTCCGGAGACCCCAACTCTCGCGAGATCCACAGGCATCTGACCTGCAAGCGCTGACGAACGCGCAAGGTCTGATGGTCAACTTGGGGCTTCCCGGATGGCGTCTCCCCAAAGCCCATTTCTACTGTCTCCTGGCTGACTCGCCAGTTGTTCCCCAACCTTCCAAGTTAACCCGCAAGAAAGTCAAAACCGCCGGGCATGCAGGACAAGGAGAGGAGGAAGAAACTGGCAGCCGCGCCGGAAGGTGATGTGCCGAGTTTAAGAAGCAAGAGAACTTACCAGGGCTTGTCTTGAGGTGCCAAGGCGAGGGGATTTGCGCCCGCGCCTGTCAGAATTGTGAAGCGTTTCTGTGGAGTCTCTGACGTGGCTCCGTCGCAGGCACAGTGTAGACTATCCCCGTCATACGGTCTTCTCTCAAGGTCGCACCCTTGAAGCATTGCAGCTCCGGAAAGGGCGGCCTGAAGGAACCTTCGGAAGGTGAGGGAAGCCTCTCCTCACCAGGTCCCGCTCGCAGGTCAGCGAGAGGTCACGTTCCCTGGATGAGCACCTCCAACAACTGGACACTTGGTGCTGCCCCAACGGAAATGGAAACTATGTGGCGGTGCTGTATGGGTACGATCAGAACGATGGTGACTTCTGTCATGCCGCAACAAAAATTCGGCAAAGCTGTTACCCACAATGCTTGGAATACAGACCCTTGACATGCGAAGACTATGGCTCCAGCAGACGTAGTTAGGCAATGTCACCGTGCTGATGTAGTTCACTGCCTGTGTCATGTGACAAGGTACTAAAAGGAGAGGCTTCAAGCCAAAATTAGCCACATCGGGGACACCTGGGTAGCTCAGGGGGTTAAGGCCTCTGCCTTAGGCTCAGGTCATGATCTCAGGGTCCTGGGATCGAGCCCCCTATCGGGCTCTCTGCTAGGCGGGGAGCCTGCTTCCTCCTCTATCTCTACCTGCCTCTCTGACTACTTGTGATCTTTGTCTGTCAAAAAAAATAAAAATCTTTAAAAAATAAAAATAAAATTAAAAGTTAGCCACTTCACATTTCATAACCAGAGAAGGGGAAAAAAAGTTCTGCTAAGGGAAGTTCTCTGTCCGTTTGCTGAGAGTTCAGGACTTTGCGGCCGGGCAGGGCAGGATTGGAAAAAAGCCACTGCTCTGTTCCGCCAACAGATCACATGGCTCTACATAGCCTTTCTCCAGAGGCTTGGCCTAGGTATTCTCAAATGTGTATCAGTCAGTGGCTAAAGGAGATTAAGGGTTGCCTCCTCACCTGTGTCTATTGCTTCAAATGGCCTCAAGGTGGCCAACAGTAAACTGAAGGAAACAGGGGTGGTCAGGAGGAGTGGCCGATAAACAAATGAGTGTCTATGCATCCACAAGACAGGAAGAGATTTTTTTTTTTTTTAAAGAACTTATTTATTTGACAGAGAGTGAGAGAAGGAGAGAGAGCACAAGCAGGGGGAGTAGCAGAGGGAGAGGGAGAAGCAGGCTCCCTGCCCAGCAGGGAGCCTGATATGGGACTGGATCCCAGGAACCTGAGATCATGACCTGAGCTGAAGGCAGAGGTTTAACCCACTGAGCCACCCAGGTGCCCCAAGGAAGAGATCTTTGACCATGGTGATTCTTAAATGAAACTGACTGGAAGCACTTAACTGAAAGTCTTATCTTTTAGAGACAAGTTGGCATTAAAAGAATGTCTTCCTGGGGCCACAGAGCTTTCACAGTCTGCTTGCTCCCTTAGAGATTTAGCTGGGAGACCTAGGGACTGTTTTAGGGGTCAGTACATTAATCTCTAAAGCCTTTGCCTCTCAAGACTTGTGATATCCTTGTTTACCAAAGCAGTCCCCCCAAAATCTTAATCAGAAATAAAAAGGCAAATATGGGAACCATAGAAACAATGACCTACAGAATTTCACTAATGCTATGAATCAGTGGTGTCTGTATCTTCCATTTTCTGAACAACAAAAAGATTATATTAGACTCTTCTGATCCTATTTTACCATCCTTTATTGGATGTGACATAGGAATTAGAAAAGTGATCTTTTCATACATCATTGGACATCCAGGAGCCACGTCTGAGAGTGTCAGAATGCACAACATATCACTCAGAGATCCTAGACGTTTGGTTGGTTGTAGTTTACTACATAGGATGTTGGTCTTTCTTACTTGGGGCAAGAATGATGTGGTCACTGTGGGAAGAAGGGTGCACAAGACAGATTGGGTGGCTATAGCAATGGATTTGGGTACACAGCAGGTGTCTCTAAGTACTATTCTCCTATTTCAAGAAACTTCCCTGTGTTTTAGTTAGGCATGTGGCTGCTCAACTTCAGACTACATTCTCCAGCTTAATTTATATCCATTTCCTTTATTCCTATAAATGACATGTTTATTTATTGCACTTAAATACACATTAAGATACCATTCTCAAAGGACCATCAAAGCAGACTGATTAATATATGAAGCTGTCTGCAAGGAGTGGTAGAATGAAGAGTTTAAAAATTATTTAGATAACACAGGCTATAGTAGTATCAACAGGCAAAAAAAGACAATTGTTTATCTGCGAATATTCAATAGTATTTTAGATAATCCTTCATTTAATTTCTCTGTGAAGCAATCACTTAAGTAATATAGCATTGACCTTGATAAATGTGAGAACTGGTCATATTTTGTAAACAATGGTTACTTAGAGATCTGAAAATATGTGGTTTTCTCAGCATATCTAAATTTTTATTGGATCTGGCTTACTGTGCATGTGTGCATATATGCATGTTTATGTGCATTAGATATAGATAGATATCCTCTGATATATACATATATATGTGTATATCACATATATGATATACATATATATCATGTGTATATGTGTATATCATATATATATGTATATATACATATATGTATATATGTATGTTTGTTTTTTTGTTTTTTTTCATTCCCCTCCACATCCTGATCAGCCCTGGGGATGGTCCACCATCCTAACTTCAGACAAGTTATTAAGGGCGTGACTCTCTGGGGCGGTGGTTTCTGTTTCACAAAATATATGTGTATATATATGATATAGACATATATACATATATATATACATATATATATGATATACACATGATATATATGTGTATATATACATCATGTGTATATGTATATATACATATATGTATATATACATATGTAAATATATATGATATACACATATACACATGATATATATGATATACACGTATACATATATATATATCAGAGTTGTAAATTTTTTGAAAGCCAGAAAAACTTTAGCTAGGAAAGGTAAGTTAATATATGGTAAGACAGTTGATACCTCAATTAAAATAAGCAGTTATTAGAAAAGAGGGAAAGGTTATTTTAAATGGATTCATAAGAAAGGCCCCAGCAATTAATATCATATGCTTCCCTCATAGCTTTTCTTTTTTGGAAACCAAGGAATGAATACAATGTCATGTCACAATTAAAATACAGAAAATCATGAAGCTAACATTTAATGTTCCACTAAACCAACATTAAGTAGTTGTGGAGAAAGAACAAAAAAGCTGAGGAGATCCCATCTGCACAGTTCAGATGGTAATATTGTTTAATATATCTAAAGTGCAAAGATCGGGCAGCCAGAGGCCCATGCCTCCACAATGCTGAAGGAACTAACCAGTGTTATATATTCAGTATGAGAGGAAATAGAACATTTATTAAGAAGCAAATGAAAGCAAAACAAAACTGGTATGGATTGTTTTTAAAATGCATGACACAGCAGTTAAGAATTTTTAAAATCATAAGATTACAGCTACATAAAAAGAATGACATTTTTGCAAAGACATAATTTTCATGAGACAAATACATTTGTATCATCTTTTATTTGTAATATGTTCTAATACTCTTTGAACCCAGATGGAATGTGGAAGTGTTTTGTGATTCTGATTTTACCAAAGCAATTGTTTCATGAAAAAAGAAAATAATTCAGGATTAGAAAGCTGGTAAACTATTAAGGCAATCTGTGGTTAAAAAATCTATTTTATTAAATATCACATCATATTTATTCCCTTGCAGAACTTCTGGATAGAGTATGAAGGACAACATTTCTAAAACTGATTGAGTATTAAATAATTCAAAACCCAAGAGTTGTGATCAAACAGATCTGTAGGCATATGTAAGTACCACTGAGGTGAAAGTGCCAACCAAAGCAATTAGATTGAAAATTAATGTCTGGAGGTAATCAATGGAAGAACTGGCTGTGGATCTTCACATCTGCATCATCTTTGTTTATTGCTGTAGCTGGGTATCACAGAAAAACCAGCTCATTTTTCAAAGACAGTGAAAAGATGTTTCCCTCAATTTAGGCATTCCTAAATTAAATTAGAATCTATAGGAAGTGATTCTATTCTCAGATCTTAAGATGATTTTTATTAATGTTGCTGGCCAGTAATGAAGATAAATGGTAGGCATATTCCACTTAAGTCAGAAACTACAAATGCAAAGTTGGGACAGTTGGGAGTGATTAATTATATTCTCTTTGCAAGGGTTCATGGGGGACTAGGGTTACTTCTTCCTCTAATGATGTCTCTTCCCCTGACATTAGCAGCACTGATGTAGGAATTGGATATTTGACATTCTCTTCGGTTTCCAAATGTGACTTAGAGGCATCATAATGAATGTTTCAAGGTGAGTCTATCTTGTACATGTTCTTTACATTTCTTACTGTATATGATACCAGGTGGTAATTAAAATCCCAACAGGACCCATTTTGGCAGTCATCTGTATGATTAGGGAAACTTTTAACATCTTATAAACAGAATTTTTCTTGATAACTAAAGGGTTAAATAGAAAAACCTGTTTTGTTTCGACCTAAGTAACTAAAAAATAAATAAATAAATAAAAATCTTTGCAAAAGATATTAGCCCACTTTACAACCTTGCTAAGTAGGTAGTAAAGAAAATTTAATATTTCTTTTATGATTGATGACTTTGCTGTGCCATGGGGTCACTATGAATTGTTGTTAAGGTAATAAGCTGTAGTATATTGAACTCCGAATCTGAACTGACCAGGTATTGGTTTATTTCATTGTGCTTTGCTTCTTTCTTCCTAAAAGAGAATAGAGAAAAGGAATTCACTGGCATTATAGTTCTAGTTAGAGCTTTCACACATTGTGTTTCTTTGGACAGATGTGGCCTATAAGCCATTGAAGGTTCTCAGTGTCCTAGCCATACAGCCTTAAATGGATGCTCTCATGACCCTGTTCCTGATGGTCGGACACTCTTCTCAGCCCCACTCAATTTACAGGTACTTCAGTGCTTTCATATTCTCCAAAATTGCCATGATTCTAATCAGTGAAGAAATAAGCACAACTGTAATTGGACTGTCAGTATTGCTAATGGCTCTGTGGTCAAATTGGCAAGCATGACAATTGTGCTCTGAATTCTGATCTTTTAATAAGGAGATGATAATAATGATCTACTGTCACATTATGCTATCAGTATAAAATATCATTCTCTGTAGCAGTGGTGCCCAATGCAAATATGCAGGTCTATACAAGCTTCCTTGCCTTATTTGGGAAAGATTATAGAAACCCAACATGTAGGACTTTCCCTAAAACAACTTCTTCAGTAGTTTAGGCAGGGGCCCCATCCCTCTTTCTGTTTTAGTTTTAGGATCTTTTCACTTTGTTCAAACAAAAGAAACACAACTCTAAAAAAATTCTTGGGGAACAAATGTAGAAACTACATAATGGAATAGGACTTGTCGGGAATACCATTTATAAGATCTGAAAGGTCAATTCTCTTCACACCATTGAAAATCTAAGACTGAAGCAGTGCCTGGGTGGCTCAGTCAGTTAAGCGTCCAGCTCTTAGTGTTGGCTCACATCATGATCTCAGGGCCCAGAGATGGAGCCCCAAGTTGGGCTCCATGCTCCATGCTCTGCACTCAGCAGAGAATCTACTTGAGATTCTCTCCCCCCACCTCTGCTCCTCCCCTGGCTTTTCCACACGTTTCTATCTCAATCTCTCTCTCTCTCTTTCTCTCTCAAATAAATAAATAAATAAATAAATAAATAAAATCTTGGGGGGGAGGAAAAAAAAGGGAAGAAAATTTAAGACTGGAAATGCCCATGGGAAATTACAGAATGTTGCATGGTAATGGTGACAGGAGATACATGAAGGCTATTTCAAATGTTTCCATAACTCTTCTAACCTCAAGGTCCAAAATCCTCAGGCTTTCATTTTGCTAAAGTTTCCACAGCACACTCAACAGTTGGGGAACTTTGGGAAATATCTCTTTTGAGAGAACAAAGAAATAGTTCCTTTATTTGATCAAGAAATAAGATGTGGGTAAGGAAGTGAGGGAATGAAGGATAAAAATCATATGTGGAGCCCCTATGCTATGAAGACATTTTGACAAGAATTTTCTGTATATAACCAAATCCTCTTTTCAATCATGTGAGTAATCCAGTGTTAGCCCTTATGTATAAAGAAATTTATATACAAAGAAACTGAGATTTAATGGTATTAAGTAATCTGCTCAAGGTAACAATTTCTTTTAAAGAGCAAGAATAATAATTATTAATAGGTTACTATTTATGGAAAGCCTACAATATGTCAAAAATCGTGCTGGGTCCTTTACATGCATTATATAATTTCATTTTGGCAACAACCTGATGGGGTAGATATCCTCACTTTTTACAGAAACAGGCTGAGGTTCAGAGAGTTCTAAGTGACTGCCAATATCAAAGTAAAAGGCAACTGCAATTAAAATTCAGATTTGTCTGAGTCTAAAGTCTGTTTCATTTCCCCTATACCAAGTTTCAATGGGAGGGATCTATACACCCTAGTTCCTATAAGTATTAAGTGAGCCTTACAGATCCAATCCAAGTGGGTGCTAAATGGGAAGTTTTCTCCATCAATAAAAAAAAATGGGGTTTTCAGGATATGTAACACACAATCTTGGGCATTAAAAAGAATATCAAGATGCATACAATATAGTCTTTACCTTCTAGAAATTTATGATCTGTAAAAGACCCAGAAAAAAGACGAGTCTGACAGTTTATGACACATATCAAATAGCTTCTAATAATAACAAATATTTATTGAGCACTTATTTGGTCCCAGACATTTGTTCTAAGCTTTACATATATTAACTAATTTATTCTATAGGCAAGATAGGTAAGTAATATCTTTACCCCATATCTCCCGACCCCCTATTTTACATAAGAGAAAACTGAGAAATTTCTCTACAACATAAACTGCAGAAATATTTTGAGGTTCAAACAGTCAATTTCCCTTAGGGACATTAGTGAAAGACTTGGAAGTGGGAGAGGAGATAGGCAGAGCTTTGCAGAAACTTCGAAATGGATAGTGCTTCACACAATAAAAGTTGTATCACCTTCAGTATTTTGTTAAGTCCTTCAGTAACAATGGGAGTTTCCATGATGGAAAAATTCTGATAACCTTCTATTTAAGTGGACAGTAACAAGGAAGCAACAAGAAAAGACAATTAATATAATAACTACTTAAAATCCTACATACACATATGTAAAGAACATAGACCCCCAAATCCATTTTTATTTAAATTTTAAAGGAATTATGGAAAGAACCTTTAATAAAAAAAAAACTGAACTCTTGGTTAATAAGAGGAAAAAAAGAGGTGGGAGGAAAAGAATATAGATAGCTTGAAATCATAATAAAATATCCAGGGGAAAAACCTAAGAAGCAGCAGAAGTTCCACTGTTAGAAACTGGCCGTGGAGAGAGAAATGTATAACAAAGACAATGGTAGTTAAAACTCCCAAATTCACCCCAGCCATAAGCAGAGTACCTTTTTTTCCCCACCCTGTTTAGGGAATGACATGGGGTTGAGATGAGCATGAATCAGGTTTACTCTGCTTTGCCTAATTTTACTGAGTTTCACTGAAGAACTAAGTAGCATGTTTCATTTAATCTAAGAAACAGTCCATTGAAAACACACCATTAGTTTAAACGCCACTAAGGAAAATTAAACTATCATAATCAAACTATGCCAAATACTTCCTTAGCATCAATTATAAAGCCATCCTTATTTCAAAAATGTTAAAATGTTAACAAATGAGCATATTCTAATCAATGAAATATTACAGTAGCCAATTCTCAACTAGGTCTTAACCTTAGTTAGTCTGCAAATCTATTCTGGATTAATGAAAACTTGGTTATATGACCAGGCATAAATTAAGGCTGGGAAAGTTAAATCAATAATCTACTTTAAAAGAATAGTAGAACTAGAAAGAAATAGCAAACTGTTGTAAAGAGCATGGATTTTGTAATTAAATATACTTGGCTTTTAACTCTGGCCCCATGCTGTATATATAAGATGAAAATACATTTAATCTTCTAATCCTCAATTGTCTCATCTATAAGATGAGAGTAATACTTGCTGGGTCATCAAGGTTCTTGTGAGGATTGAATAAATTCACCTTATGTATAGCACCTATCACAGTTTCTGGCACAGAGAACCATTCACTCAACAGACCCCCAGTAAAATAAATGAGGATTTACAGGCTATTAAATCATGCCATCAGGTGAGTTGTCAATATTAATATTAAAGGCACAAGGTTCTTTCCAATCCTATGAGTAAATTAATTGTCTCTTCCTTCCTCGTGGCTATCACCGTATATTTCTCTAGTGATTGCGTGCCAAGATTTGGCACCCATGGAAATAAACATTGAACAAAATAATGAGTAAGTTCAAAGCTAACTAATTTCTAGATAAACTTGTGAAGAAAAAAAAAAGTATCGATTATATAACAAATGAAAGCAAAAGTGAAGTATAAAATATGGCAATTGATTTAATGAGTTCAAGATTTATGAATAATATTTGATATGACATTCAAAGGAAAAAGAACTATTGGTGACCACAAATGTTAGTATATTGGCTTTTCTGAGGAATAAGCTATTGTAAGATGGGTTTTATTTGTTCATTTCTTTTCATTTGTTCATGTCTTTTATAGTTATAGTGATCTTTAGACTTAGATTTTGCTACTCCCTAAGGGTATAATAGATTAAACTTTCTTATACTGTGGCTGATTACATTTGCCTACATTATATTCATTCTGATATCTGTTATACTGGACTGTAACTTAGACATGCTCTAGTAGTCCTAATATTTTTTTTTTCTTTTTTTCCTCAGTAATAGGTGCTGTCATATTGACTTGTAGCCAATATGGATAAGTAAAGTTTTAAAAAAAATCAAACCAACAAAGTTCTGGAATGTTGAAAAACATTAAACAAGCCAATTTCCCCTCTCAAAGAAAATGTTTTATAAAAATAAGGAGGGTCATTTCTTGGAGAATCCTGCTTTAAAAAACAAGAACTCTGGGATGCCCGGGTGGCTCACTTGGGTAAACATCTGCCTTTGGTTCAGGTCATGATCCTGGGATGGAGCCCCACCTTGGGCTCCCTACTCAATGGGAAGCCTGCTTCTCCCTCTCCCACTCCTGTCTCCCACGTCCTTTGTTCATGTTCCCTTTCTCACTGTGTCTCTCTCTGTCAGATAAATAAAATCTTTAAAATAGAAAACAAGACCCCTGAAAATTTTAAAGAAATACCTTATTTTCAATTATATCATTGAAACAAAATTCAACTATTATATTTTTATATCATTAAAATGAGGAGCTAGCTGGAAACTTTAATATACTTTTAAGTTTTTAGCACTCAGGATAAATCTCACATTGACAAAGTTAAAAATCCTAATAATAATTTTGTTTAAATGAAGCTACGTCAATGCTAGACCTAATGGCTATTTCTTGTGGCTGTTTAAAAGAGATAATTAATTAATACTGAATTAATCCAAAATGAAGTAGATCATGTGTATTGATAGGGAGTATAGTCTAAGTAATGATTACATGTAATCACAACCACAGTCTTTGTAGGAAGTGCAGTGAATGAAAATTAAAGTAACTACCATCAGACAAAAATCACCTAAAGCTCTATTGCTTAAAACTTTTGTCATAATCATTAAGCATTTGACATATATAAATAAAACTGGCATAAAAATAGATTAATCTCTGATTCTTGGGTCCAATATGACATGTTGATGAAATCAGTGCTTTTGAAAGGATCAAAGAAATGAAATAAAATGACAGAGAAAATTATTCCATTTCAAGCCTTGGTGGGTCAGTCTAGAGTGTTTATGAGTCCTGAGCCCCCAGGTGCATAAAGAAATGAAGATCACCTTCAAGACCTTTTAAATAGGAGGTAACCTGAGTTTCTGGAAGATTCTCAAGGACCTTAAGGAAATCCAGGGTATGGTTCCTTACTTTATTAAAAAAAAAAAAAAAAAAAAAAAGTCCCCATGGTTGAGAATTACTGGAAAAGGCAATTTGCCTTTCCTCTCCTGGTTAGTAGCCATGACTGAGGGTATTACTTGGAATGGACCTTACACTAGTCTTCACCAAAAGAATAATGCTTGTCTTCTACAGCCATCATAGCCTTAAAGAATGGTGGGCATCTGGTTTAAGATTATCCAGCTGGCTATTTTCTTCTGTGGACATGAATGAGGATCCATAAAGCCCCAACGTGATGCTAAGTAAGCCTTTCATTTACACCAATTCATTGCAGAGGGCAGATCCAAAAGTGTCAGAGAGATGCAAGACCTCACCCAAATTCTCCTCTATCTTTGAGTATTTTTTTTTTATTTTTTAAAAGATTATTTATTTATTTGAGAGAGAGTGAGCGAGCGAGAGGGAACAGCAGGTGGAGGGAAGAGCAGAGGGAGAGGGAAAAGCAGACTGACTCCCTGCTGAGCAGGGAGCCTGAGGCCCGTCTTATCCCAGAAGCCCAGGATCATGACCTGAACTGAAAGCAGACCCTCAAGCTACTGAGCTAACCAGATGCCCTGAACATTTTAGTTGCATGATACAAAGCCCTTTTAGTATTTAAGCCAATTAATTACAACTTAAAGCATCCTAACTGAGGCAGAGAGATGGGTTTATCTGTTCATCCAGAACCTGGATAAAGTCAGTAGGCATGTTTTCTGTTTCTAAGACAAAAAGTAAGAATTATTGGCCCAGCACATGTTGTACCCCGAAAGCAGTACAGCCTCTAATTTATCAACCCACTAAAAATTTGAACACACTGAGCTACCTATTTGCATCCTTCTAGCTTCTGCCACCTAAGCAAACAGTCCACTTTAAGTTACCACATAAAGTTGTTACGATGACGCAAAGTCCCTTCATATCCAAGCAGATCTAGATAATATTCTCTTCAAACAGCCAGATGGTCAGTTTGGAAGTGAGGCTCCCCACCTCCTTCTTACACTGCTCTCCCCTATCAATGAAAACCTTTGTGCCAAAATGTGAACACCCCAGAAAATAACTCAGAATGGTTAGCTTAATTCTTTTTCAGCCAAACTACTGAGGATAAATAGAACACCCGGGACTTTGTGCTTTTAGTTCCTCTCTGTGTTTCAAGGATATCTAAGCTTAATCAGCTTTCTAAATAAGAAAGAATGTAACCAAGAAGAGAAAAGAGAAACACGTAGACTTCTCCCTTCCTTTGGGATCACTGAGATGGCTGTTACGGTTGCCAGCACTGGAATTCCAAACCAGCGAACATGGGCTTCCTTCTTTCCTTCCAACCTCAGTCACCAGAGTAGACTGGAAAGTGTAAGAATCTTCTGACTGTCCCAGATAGAGTCACTGATCCCAAAAAGACCAATGAGGAGAGTTACCTGCCTTTATTTTTCTTGGACAAAAGCATACATGGATACATAAACAGCCTCTCCTTCAAGCATCCAAAACTTCCCGTAGTCCTCAAGGGAATAGAGAGAAAGGTATCCCTCCATGCTACGGCACAGAACTATAACAGAATGCTAAATTGAAATCTGACTGTGGTGCCAAAATTAGCAAATATAAAAGTCTAAACTGAGTTGCCAGATGAAGATACACATTTCCAGTAAACATATAAATAAATATTTAGAGCTTTTAATATAACTCGAACTCAATCACAGAGAGGGCATCAAAGTAGAGAGTTGTTCAAGTGCTGTGAGCCGTTTCTCTCCAGAACAAGGTGGCGGCAGGGGGGGGGGAGGGGGGGTGAACATCAGCTATGCATCTCAATCTTAGTAAAAGGGCTTCAGAAAGATTGCTGATAAGGAAATATACCAAACTATAAACTGTTAAACAAACAAAGAGGAATTAAAAAAAAAAAAAAACTGGGAAATCTTGGTGTATGTTCTCTTTAATTGAGAAACACAATTGTTCACTAACTATTGCCTGTACCCAAAACGTCTTCCTCAATGGGAAAGGACAGTTTGCTGCTACATTGGGCTCCCTTGGGCAAAAAGTAGTTCACTCACAGAGACAAGTGCTGGAGATAGGTCATACTCAGTCTTAGCAAAGAAGGACCATCTAAACGATGAACAGTACCTGACAGAGGCTGAGCCAGATCCCTACCAATGGCAGAAAGAAGAGTGGTGAGTCAGAAGAGACAGAGTTAAGTGTGCATTTCTAGCAACCCCTTGATTGAACCCCAGATGGATCAGAAATCCAAGTTACCAAGCTAGAGGAGGAGGATCTTGCAAAGAGAGAAAATACTGGCCATGTCCTTCTCCCCCAACAGCTTTCCTTTTGTAACAGGTCCTAGCTGGGAACTTGGGAAAATTTTGAGTTTGGGAGTTTTGAATTTTATGTGAAATATGATATTCTAATTTCAGATTTTGGTAATTAGGAGGACTTTGGATTATTTTTTTCTTTTTCCTAAGAATGATTATAAAAGTCATGGAAATAACCAAATTTTCAGTCAGAGGACTGGGGAGGTTAGAACTTTTCTCTTTGAAATGTAGATTAAAGGAACGACTGAAGTCAATATAAAGTTATTTAACAATTTTTAAACATTATTGAGGATTTTAAAATACATTTATATGATAAAATCCTTGGGAAGGAGGAAAATCTCTCTATTAAGAACACCTCAGCACTACCAAGAGATAGAGAAGTAATAGAAGGAAAGACCCTTGGGAGCAAAAGGTTGTCCTTTAGCTGATGGGTCAACAGCGGCCCACTTTAGAGTACCAACAATATCCTAATAGCGGATGATGGAATTCAGATCTGGGCAAGATACAAGAGAGATAGAAATGAAAAGACAGAGGCACCTGGGTGGCCCAGTGGGTTGAGTCTCTGTCCTCGGCTCGGGTCATTGTCTCAGGGTCCCGGGACCTAACCCCACACCAGGCTTCCTGCTCAACAGGGAGCCTGCTTCCCCCTCTCTCTAACTGCCTCTCTGCCTACTTGTGATCTCTTTCTCTGTTGGGTAAATAAATAAAATCTTAAAAAAAAAAAAAGTGAAAGACAAAACAGGGCTTTAAACAGACTTTGTAGAAAGAGAAATTTTATTGAATACATGAACAATGTTCTATATTTAATACCAAAGCTTTTGAAATCTGTTGTAATATAAATTTTTCCTTATATTCATATAATCGGATTTAGTTTACAGGGAAACCTCACTGATATATAAAGTCACACATGCTTGTTTACAGCTACAAAAGTGTAGTATTGTTATCAGTATACATTGTAACACTATGGTTCATGGTTCCTCCAAAGAACTCAAAGCAATTATTTCAAGGTATTTCTGTGAAGTAGGGAGGAGAGCTCATTATTATGAAAATAAATAAGGATTTCAACAGATTTGAAATGATTTTTCTCAAGTTCACACAATGAATTGACTCATGCATGGCAGCTAAAACTAACCACCTCTTTCTTGATTTCTAGCTTAGTGCTTAAGAACATTAGTATGCCTAGGGGCATCTGAGTGGCTCAGTCCATTAAACTTCTGCCTTTGGATTAGGTCATGATCCCAGGGTCCTGGGATCAAGCCCCACATTGGGTTCCCTGCTCAGTGGGGACCCTGCTTCTCCCTCTCTTCCTTTGCCTGCTGCTCCGCCTACTTGTGCTCTCTCTTTCTCTCTGTCAAATAAATAAAAATCTTAAAAAACAAAAATTAGTAAGCCTATTTACCATTTTTTGGTATAATCTTTAAAATGTACCATCCACATTCTTTTTCATTAATTCAGCAAATATTTATTTGGTGTTTACTTGTTCCAGGCAGTATGTTAGATGATATCATACAGACTTGAAGGTTATAAACTATCAAAACAACCATCCATATTACAAATTCTGGTAATTGTGAGAACTCTCATTAAGTGATTTAATTTTGTTACTAATACAATATTTCACTTTTATGTCTCCTAAGGATGGAAGAAGGGACTATGGAGCCATGGAAGACTTTGACTGATTCACTTTCATGTTATAGTCAGCCAACATATACTCTATTTCACTGATTATAAACAACAGAAATGTTTTGATTTGGATGCTAAAGTCTTAGTCTGTTTTCATTCAAATATTTAATTCCTTATTTATTCTACTATGTGGTTTTTCATTTTTAAAGGCTATAACTAAACTTTGCAAAGATTTTAGTTGTATTTCATTGCTCTTGCTTTTTGTTATTGTCTGCTATACATTAATTTTATTTTTATGTCACTGTAACCAACCAAGATGTGATTCTTTCCATTTTCCTTTCTAATCACAAAATAACATTAGCAAAAATGAACCTAGAATGGATGCATGTAGTCACTGATGCCTCTTGTCCTGTGTTAGTTGAACCGTGAACATTTAAATAAACTTCGACTGTGTGGCATATAGGTAAAGATGGAAATACATAAATATCTTCCTTTGTTCCTTCTTATACAAAGTCATCTAAAAAATTAGATTCATAGACTATGTTAGAAAGGCTGATTATGCTGTCTCTGCTCTTTATGCAACCCAGCATGGTTTCCCCAGACCATTCCCCCATTCTCAGTGACTGAAAGCCTGACCATTGCATTTCTCAGAATCTCTTACCATTTGGATTCCAGGTTGTATTTTGCCAATGGGAGGCATTCATGCAAGACGTGAAAGGTGCAGGAGAGAGAGCAGAATTCATATAATTGCTCCTACATCAGGGTGGGCAGAAACATGGTCTCTTATGGATTTGAGTTTTTTCAGTGACCTCCAGGTGTTTTCTAGAGAAACACCTCCTTTGGCATTATAGAAAACTTGTATAATTTCTAGTAATCTTTCATGCCTTTTCAAATTCCCTGCCTCTCTTTAAGGTAGGGGTGAAGCTGAGAGTTAACAGAGATCTTCCATGATCTTTGCTTCTCCAGGCATTCTAGCAATTAAGAAAGCTTCTAATGCTCCGTACTACATCCTTCCTTGTCTAAAATAGTTCAAGAAGTTGCTCTTGTCCAGGTAGAAGTTTCTGAGAAAATATTTGATCCTGAAAGTGTCTTAAAAAAATAGACTCTAAAGATGAAGAAGATGTGGAATAGCTTGTGCCTAGCTGAGTTTGAAGATAAAATAACCTCAATGTCATGGTCCATAACGTTCAAAGATTTTAACATAATCATTAACTTCTCACTATAGTTGTCTAAAATGAGGTGGCTCTTAAAGACAAGGAATTGGGATACAAAGAAGCTGCTATAATAAAACAATGGGTTATAAATGATGACCACAGGGACTGTGGGGTAGCCTAACAGCTTCTGATGCACTACTTCTCTTTACAAAGAGAAATTTAAAAGCTCAGGCCATGGCATATTCAGAAAACAAAAGAGCTTCCAAAAATTTCTCCTATTCTTACAGTCAATTATATGGCAGAAGTATTTGAAAACTGAACTCAAAGTCTTAAGATGCATATTTCAGAATTATAAAGCACATTGAATTTACAGCCTTACTTGGTATCATATATGAGAGTTAGGACACTTACTGGGAAAGGGGATTTGAGATGGATTCTTACAGGTTTGAACCTTCAAATTCCACTGAACCTTCTTGAAAGTAGAAGGAGTCTCTCCCGGCTGAAGAAACCATAAGGGTTATACTTGAGGCAATTACCTTGCTTGGAGATGCTGATCCACCACGAGATATGCCTCATCAGCTTGCACAGCTTCCAGACCTATAACTACACTCAAATCACAGACAAATGGGTACAGAGTGTGACTTCAGAGAAGATAGCATATCCATCAAAAGAACTGGAAGATTTTCTGGTTTATATGAATGGAAATCTGGGAAAGAGTGTTATGAATGGATTCTGAGGGTCCTAGTACAGACAGACAGAAACAAGTTGTTAGAATAAGCTAATTTAACCACATGATCGTACTTTCCTAGAAATAGTGAATTAAAGATGTTTGATATTTGAGTGCACAATTGTGGTTCACCAGATTACTTGGTCAGTAGACTGAAATTTGGGCTTCATGATGGCCAAGGCTAAATGAAATTGAAATGCAAGAGTTTCCAGGGTATGATATAGATAAAGGTACACAAAGAAAGATAGAAATAGAAATGCTAGTGCTGATTTATCTAGTGTGACCTGTCACTCATCTCATCATCATGTTACCTGGATGGGCTCCAAGGACATTCCTTTGCCAAAGCACAAAGAAACACCCTGTAAGGCCAAACATGATTGTAAGAAGTAACTTAACTGAAATAATCTTCCTAAATTCAGTGGAGGATAAGAGGATCCTGGAAAATGACAGAGGACAAGTGCTTGTTCTTAGCTAGAAGACCAGACACAAGTGTGCATGATTCCCCAAGTGGGCAACAGGTTAAAACAGTAATCAGAATGACTTAAGCTCTAGAAATCATTGGTGGAGGCAAATAGATCATAGTGTTCACTGGACTGAAACAGAACTACTCCCTGCTACCTACTTGATTTTTACAATTTAAAATATTTTAGGTATCATTTTCAGATTTGGGGCACAATAAAGACTTGGGGACTGTCACCCAATTTCCATATGCAGAACCCTTGGGGATGAAGAGTAGCCCATGTCTGTATCAAAATCATAAACCCTGAACCCTCCTAGAAATTCCTCGAAGGGGTCCATTGTTACCAAGCATAGTAACTATATGTTATATAAAATGAGATAATTTCTTCATTTTTTGAAAGCATAGCAGGCAATTGCCAATGCCAGAAGACCCACATTAGTTCTTTGACTTACGGGATTATTATCAGTCCCTGAAACTATCTCTTCCCTTCCAAACTGTAAAGTAAATTGAAGGATGGCACAGATTCATGCCACCCAACCAAGTCTAGAAGTAGGCAGGCATAGGATTCCTGTCACATCTACATGTAACTGGTCTATTTGACCAGGGCTTCACTAGATGGCCCTAGAGAAAGATAGTGTATTATTATAAACATATTCAGGGAGTAACATCAATTGCAGCTGTTTTTTGTGATCTCTTTTTTGGAATAAATGAACACATCACTGAGATCTGCTATCTAGCTATTGATCAGGCAAATGCTTTATCAGTTACTATTAAGGAAAAAAGGATAGCAAAGAGATTTGGTTTTTCTTAGTAGGACAGCAGTTTATCTTCACTTCATCTCAGGAATAGGTCAGCCATCAGCCCTTCTGTCATAATTGAATCCCCAAGACTTGATCATTTTAGACATTTTGTCAATCTACTACCTTGATAGTGGTGGATTGCGTTTTCTGGGATGGACAAATGGTCTATGTAAACTTCATTTAACTTCTTATGAATCCTGTCCAAAAGACTTTTTTTTTAGTTAGTTAGTTTGTTTGTTTGTTTGTTTGAGCAAATACTGTCCTGGGACTTTTGGTTATGAAAGGATACTAAAATGAGACATAGTAAGCTAAATGATTTGTTCTGACTTCTAAAAATCAATGTTTCCTTTTTCTTTTGGTAGCTCAAGACAGAAGAGTTTTAGAGAAGCTCCTGAACTTGAAGAAAAGAGATGACAGACAGAGACAGAGACATCTGTAGAGAGTGAGAGCATGAGTCCAACACAAGGAAAGCACAAGGCTGTCCCCAAAGGAAAACTGGATTCCGTGAAGGGAGTCCCTGTGGATCAGAAATCGTGATCTCTGATATTGGTATGCAGGAGTTAGTTGTTACTGCTCCCTGTTCCCACCATCATTCATTAGCTTCCCACATTTGGGAAAAATCTCCATATCACATAGAAATGTACAACAGTACACCTATCTGGGTTTTTTTAGTGCTGTATCCAAGGACTAGAACATCACCTGGGACATAGTAGCTACTCAGTTTAAAAAAAAAATAAAATAAATGGATGGATTAAAGGAGATTTTAGAAATGTCTACATGATGTTTTGCCTATGCCTGGGATTAAGTATGAGGAGTGAAGATTGCTAGGTATACAGATAAAGCAACTGTAGATTAAAACAAACAAACAAACAAGAGTCAGAGTTCAGAGTAGGTGGTGTAGACAGCATCATGCATATAAGCATATGTACCCTGTATGCTTTGAAGAATCCTTAGAAATACTGGGCAAGAGTTACATTGATTCTCCATCAGTTACTTGGGATGGAGGCTCACATCATTGTATATGAGAGTATCGAAGGAAAGATTGACTTCCAGAGGCTGAAGGACACAGGGATATCAGGCAGCATGTAATAGATTCATTTCTGTTAAACCTCATAAATGTGCATTCAGCTTGGTGAGAGTTATAAATTACTGACCTAGCTTTTGTCTGCAAAGGAAAATGCAAAAACAAAGGTGCACAGTCCAATTTCAGGTTAGACCAGTGTGCAACTGAAGAGAGAAGCCCTACCAGCTGCCAAAGTATAAATGCCATCTGACGGGCTCTTCCATTTTAGGCTGGACCCTTGAGAGGAGAGGATCCCACTCCACAGGAGACTGAACGTTGTTATTTGCCATGGGTGTGTGAGGACCCGGAGCAAGTCATGAATGGGACACTAAGTCCGTTCGTGCGGGGGGCCCAGATGGAGAACTATGTCTGTGGGAGCAGTGTTCCCAGGCACACAGATGTTCTGTCTCCTCATAGCTCTCAGAAGGGCTGTCCACTCAGACATAGCTCCTATTTTCTCTGTTCTCTGAGGAGGCCCAGGGTATGAGGAGCAGAATGGTGCTACTAGGCTTGTGGAAACGTCTTATAATGTAAGTGTAATGCAAGTGAAAAAGTGAAATGGTGTGTAACAAAGGTTCATTGTAACAAAAGACCAAAGCATCCTTTCTGAATGTTTCCTCTCCAGGAGTCCTAAATTTGTATTTATATCTCAGTACCAAGTTGTACTAAATGCTAACAGACTGGGCTCAAGTTTTCATAGGAACAAAACTTAGGTGTACAGCTAGTAAATTTCTTTATTCCTCCACAACTGAACTGAATTTAGCCCCAATTTCTGCTGATAGTGGTGAATTTTATGTGGAAATTGAGGCTTACTCCCTCAAATCAGTGATTACTTAATACTTCCAGTTAGAAACTCTTTTCAGTAATTTCTCAGAGTATCACAATGTGTCCCCTTCTCCTTCTCTTTCAAGTCTTTCCAGGGGCCATCGATAATCTGAAGGTATGTGTTGGGGAAGGACGATATACCATTTTAGGTTTAGAGGGAAGAGATTGATTTAGAATAACACTATTCAAAGCGAGGTCCTCCACCAACAATATCAGTGCCACCCGAGAACTTGTTTGAAATGTCAGTATTTGGGCCTGGTTCCACACAGACTTACTAAATCAGAAACTCTGGATGAGGAGCCCAAGAATCTGTGTTCTAACAAGGGCTCCAGGTGATTCTGATGTACAATCACCTTTGAGAACCATTGGTCCAAAGTTATCAGCACCCACCCACCTTGATTTCTGATGAGAGGTGCGATCATTGCCAGTCTTTGGTTTTGTGGCACCTAGCTCATTGCATGGGTGACTGAAATGGCCTCCTCTGTTCATGACCACCTCTGTGCTCATTCTGTTCTCTCCTTAGCCTGACCAGAGTGCCAGCTCTGAGCTCAGAGCTTGCAGCAGTCTTGCATGCTGTTTTCTAGTCATTTCTACTTTACAGCTTGTGTTCCATGCTCAAGATGGAGTTTCTCTGAAGAGTCAAGCTCCAAAAGAGGAATATACCTGGAATCTGCTAGGCATCTCTTCCCTGGAATCCCCCAAGAAGAAGTGGAGTTTTGATCATTTTAACCCATCAGAGATTGATTTTAGGAGACAGCAGGATGGAAGCCCAGATTCTCAGGCTCCTGAACCTTAATTTATTGTGCTGTTCTCTTCTTTACTTTTCCTTTCCTTCTCCTCCACAGTCAGGAAGTCTTGTTTTGTTTTGTTTTATTTTATTTTGTCTGTGCTTCCTATGGAAAGGAAAAATATATCCTGGTTAGACACATCGACTTGTACACTTACCATTTTTTATAAGACCCCTGCTGTTTACACAAACCTTATTTTTTATTTTTATTTATTTTTTTTTTAAGAGAGAGAGAGAGCACATAAGCATGGGTTGTTGTAAAGGGAGAGGGAGAGAAACAGGCTCCCCACTGAGCAGGGAGCATGATGCAGGGATCAACCCCAGGACCCTGGGATCATGACCTGAGACAAAGCCAGATGCTTAACCGACTGAGACACCTAGTATCCAGGACACAAACCTTATTTTTTTATCCTCTAGTAATGTCCTCTCTAATCATTGAAAACCTTAACTTGAAATTCTACTGTACCATAAAAAATTTCAAAACCTTAGCCTTGACTGGTCCTTTGCATCTTTGTCTTAATAACCCTAACTCTTTTAGACAAT
Source organism: Mustela erminea (assembly GCF_009829155.1). NCBI lineage: Eukaryota > Metazoa > Chordata > Mammalia > Carnivora > Mustelidae > Mustela > Mustela erminea. The sequence goes on from NC_045626.1 coordinate 43,055,047, forward strand.
TAATGAATGATACCTCTGATTGACTAGAGGAAGATGATGTATAAGGATGTGTAGAAGAGCAAATACATTAATTAAAATTTTAAGATATTATCACACTACCCCTGAATTAGAAACACGGATAATTTTCTAAGCGTACTATCTGATTCTAATCACCTCCTACTAAAATCCTTCTATTAAACTAATTCACATAAAACACTCCTTTTAACATATCATCTTCCTCTTTGGATTCTTTCAATAGGCCGCTTTTAGCAGAATTTATAAACAAGCCCTTATTCTAAAATTCATATTTCTATGGCTATGTACAGTGCTTGAAAATGAATGAATGAATTCTGAACCATGCCTGACCTGGTCTTGACTCTCGCATTAGACCTTATTTCTAACATATCACCAACTCCCATTATATTCAGCCTAATTTACATCATAAAGAGATTCATATTAAAAACATAACCCCCATTTGTGGGCTCTGTCCGACTCCAGGATCTGGCATCAGTTCTTACCCTTGGCAAGGAATATATAAGCAACATCAGACCAAAACTCCAAACTCAGAAACAAGTCACTCCGATGGCCCATTGGGCCCTGTTACAATAGGGTTTCTGCTTTATTGTGAAGAATCGGTCCTTATCATATTCCCATTCATTCTGAATGGGAATTGATCATTGATCAATTGATCCCATTTCATGCTGAAATTCAGCAACAGTGGCAGCATTAACTATTCAATGATATTGTTTTAATTCATTGGGATTATTCATTTTATTGGCATTATTACACTATTTCTAATGACATTTGCAAAATCAAGTTTTCCTCCATTTGCTATAGGACTGGTGCTCTGATAGAATCCAAAATGTATTTGTTAGGGTTTCACAGGGCTGGAAGACTGAGCCCTCTTTAGTAATGTATTCCAACACTTTGGATTCCATAAATGGTTATATCTAAATTTAGGGTAATCATAATTTATATACATGTATAATGTCATCTTTGGCTAAAGGATTTTTTTCATTAAATGTGAAACATAAAGGTTACAATGGCAGTTTCTATTTTACATTTCTATTTTCTGTATTTCAGACTTCGCTGCTATGTGAAATTCTGTTATAGTAACAGGAAGGCTATCACAGCTCTTTAAAAATTTCTCTCCACAGAGAGAGTCAAACTTTCTACCATTCAGTGCACTCTGTTTGATGACAAAAATTATTTCCAACTGTTGTCCCAAGTATTATAGAGTATTTTATTGAAATAATGTGTCCTCTTCTGTTCTATATCACCACCTCTCAATGCACTTCTGTAAGGGGATTGGGCCAATACAGTAGTGCTTCATGATTACTTTGTGGCTCTCTGTGACTCCTTTGAAACCCTCTTTTTCTCACTCACTCTCCCTCCTGGCAGGCTTTCAGGTTGGAGAAAGATCCACTTGTTCAAAATTACCCATATAGCCATGCGTTGAATTAGTTATAGAGAAAGGATCTCTGTTAAAATCGAATGACTCCATGATAGCCACATTCTGGTCTCCCAGAGAGCTGCAGGAGCAACCAAAGACATGGATTAGCTAGCACTCTCTCATAAATATAATTTATGAAATGCACATTCAGTTGTGTGGACCTGAGGCTTTCCTATGAGGGCCACGCTGATTGTCATAAAATGGCTTTAAAAATCTGAAATAAATATATTACGGTGTCTAGAATAAGTATAAACAATGCAGATTTTCTGTCACAGAGTGCCATTTTGAAAATACATATTTTTTAGACTATCTGTATTCTGTGGATTTTGAAAAGGAGGCCATTTTTTAAAAGTATGTAAAATAGTATACCCGTAGAAAAGCTCGTGTAAGTCCATTTTTAACCTACAATGATTTTTACAGCCAAATAATAGGGCTTTGAAAAATAGGACTACTATAATTAACTCAGTTGCCAATGAAGGCTATTTTTCCAGGGCATCCATTCATAGTTTGAAATATTTCTAAATGCTCTAGACTTTTATCATTACTATAACACTTCAGAAAATAATTCTTACTTGCACCTGAGTCTTTCTTTCATCTTTTATTAAGGAAACTACTAAAATTATTTCTCGGCTGTATTATAAGAAAATAGCCTCATGGAACTAATATTGCGACAAGAATTTTTGGAGAAGTTGGTCCTTTTTTATTTGTAAAATCAAAATCACAGTTACAACTCTTCTTGTGTCAGCAAAATCTATTTCATTGTCTAGCTTAAATTGTTAACTGAACCGAAAGCAGCCTTCTGACCCAAAGGTCTTTACATTTATTTAGTATTTCAGCTTCAAGAAAAAAACTACTAAAACTGAAGGATTTACTTAAATTAAAAAATAGCAGTCAACACATTCAGTAGATTCTCCAGCTATAGAAAAATTCTTTTAGTGATGTAAATTATAAATTACACTCCATACGCAGGTCTACTTACCAAATCATAGACTAATAAGTCAATTTTTAAAAAGTTTCTCTATAATATAGCCAAATGTATTTCTCTTTTCTTAGTTATTTTCTTTAGGTATTCGGCTTTACAAAAATAAATCAAGATGAGATATTTATGGCAGTAAAACTGAAATATAAAAGCACTAAAGTATACTTTAAAGAGATTATGGTATTTTATACTAAAATGATTTTAGTCTTTCCATCTTCACTGAAATTGAAAAGACACTGAGCCTTGCCGAGCTAAGTCTTCTTCATACTTTGCTGTTGAGAAAGAACTCTGCTTTTCTTCACCCCATGCTGCTTGGGATATAACAATTGAGTAGGGGAGTTGAAGGGGGAAGAATGTGCTGAGGGAGTAGTAGAGGCTCATGTTGCTGGTGCTTGCCGTTTCTGACACACCAACAACCCAACGGTGACCTAACAAGACTGCAGATACGTGGTGAGGGTTGGCCTGAGTCACACCTGGGGAGTTATGGGGCAGGGTTCTCAGGGAGGTTGCCGCAGAAACCAGCTTCCAGGAGAGCACGCAGAGAAGGAATAGAAGGGGATGCTAATGTGGCAATTCTGTGAGCTTCTAATTGGGAAATTAGCAAGCAATTCAGGCTTCAAAAATAAATCCATGCGAACCAACTAAAAGAGCAGTTTTGTTAAGTGAATGTAAGAACATTTCCTTTCACCCCAAATGTTTGGCATAGTGTAAAAAATCTGTTGATCAAAAGTCTAGTATTATTTTTAGATCAGGAAAGAATGCAGTTTGGGTAGAATGTTTCCAAAAGAGAGAAGACTGGCTAAAAGATTTGACCCCCAAACTTTCTCCTTTCCTATGATGCATATGTATAGCATGCAAAACAAGGGTAGAAATAACTAATCTGGTGATAATTTTTTCATCTTTATCTTCTTAAAAGGCACATCAATCTTTTTGATCGTACTAGAGTTAAAAAATTATTATTTTCTAGCTAAATGTAAGGATCATCAGTCCCTGTTTACTCTATAAAGGACAGGCTTATCATCATGAGGCCTTCTTTACTGCAAAGAGATTTTTATGAAAAAAGACTGCATGGGGAGATTAATATTATTCCCTAAAGACCCTTGACAGTTTTGCTATACTGATTTCTACCACTTTATGAAATGTATGTCCTCTGGGCAACTTAGCTATGCAGCAGAATTTCCCAGATGCCAGACTGCAGACTAGCACCCTTTGCGGCAAGTTTTTACTAATTCACAAAATGTTTATTTCTGGAAAGGGATTAAATTTTCATCACCTGATGCAAACCTGTGGCTCTCTGCTAGTGGCCTGAGAAGTCCTGGTGGTCAAGCAACTAGGTCAGAGTTCAGTCACCTAGGGCTCAGGTCCCTGCCCCTACTGGGTCCACTCCCTCCCTCCTCATCCTCCCTTCCTCTTCGTTTCTCTTTCCTAAGATTTCCAGGTGCCTTACTGAATGTAGGTGGTCCAGGATCTGTGCTGTAAATTTATCCAGCCGTGATTAAGGCTTACTCTGAGCCAGGCACTGTCCAAGTCAGTAAAGTCTTATAGTGAATAAGAAACTAGCCCTGGCCCTGAAGAGTTTATGGTGAACTGGAGTTTATCCAACCCTGACAGACAAGGGAGAGCTATCCCTCCATGGAGGGACCATACAGCACTGAAGTTTGTAGCTCCACAAAGGTTTCAGTCATAACTTCCTGGAGTGAGTGACCTTTAATTAGTCTTAAAAGATGAAGACAACTTGGTCACTTAATGAAAAGCAGGAGAGGGGCACCTGGGTGGCTTAGTCTCAAGGTCCTAGATCAGAAAACCCTGTGTCAGTCAGTGGGGAGTCTGCTCAAGGATTCTCCCCCTCTCGTTTTTGTCCCTTCCCCCAACTCATGTGCACACTCTCTCTTTCTCTCCTTCTCTCAAATAAATCTTAAAAAAAAAAAAAAAAAAAAGTGGGAAGGGCTTTCAGGCCCAGATTATAGTATAAGTGAAGGTCTCAAATATTGAATCTTTAGTTCCCAATATGATTGTATTTGGAGATAGGACTTACAGGAGAAAATTAAGGTAAGGGTAGGATCCACGTACAATGGGATTTTGGCCTTATAAAACAAAGATTTCTCTCTTTCTCTGTCTCTGTCAGTCTCTCGTCAAGCACACACACTGAGGAAAGGACATGTGAGCACACAGCAAGAAGACCACACTGGACCCAGTCATGCTGGCATCCTGATCTCTTCCAGGCCCTACAACTGTGAGGAGATAAATTTGTTCTATTGCACCCAGTCTATGGTGTTTTGTTAGGGTAATGGGAACAGACTAAGACAAGTGCTCTCATGCCCTTGGATTATTTTTAAAAGTATATATATTAGATTGTGAAGTTTGAGGCCAAGAATAGGGGAAATGATACTGGAAATGTAGGAAGTTAGAGAATGGAGAAAAGAAGGGAAGAAAGAGTAGAAGCAGACACCACTCCCCATAGAAGCTTTGGAGAAGGGGAAGGGAACCATTCCCACAGCTCTTAGAAGCACTTAATGAATTTCAGCCTCCCCAGCAACACTTAACCCTTTATCATCCTGCCTAGGACTTGCAGAAGGGTCAACTTCATTCCCTTGAGCGGACTTCCCAGACCCACTGGAATTCCGATTCACTCTCACCTTGGTTCCGTAGCACAAAGAAACTGGAGAATTGAATATTTCTCTTGACCTTCAACATAGGACCATAATGTTCCAACAACTATTGCAAAATAATACTGTGGAGAATAAAGCTAAAACTGAAAATTCAAAACAATTGACATTATTAGGATAATAAAAATGCAAGAGATTAAAAACTCTAATGTAAAAGAGGACATGTATAGATATGGTAATGACTAAGTTTAAGTAACTATAGGAAGTATGGAACAGAGAAAGAAATAGATAAAAGAAGCCTAAATAGTAAACAAGAGCCTCTTTGTTACTATTTTGATTTACTAAAAGCAGTTATGGATATATCTTAATAATGATGAAATAACCATTAACCGAATAAAACATGGGAAGTCTGCTTTCTAAAACCACTGAGAAGATAAAATTAAGCAAAACAGCTTGTAGAACAGAAGCCAAATAGTAAGCAAACAAAAACCAGATGACAAAATTATCTAAGACCAAAAAAATTAATGAATATAGTTTAAACTGCCCTATTAAAAAGGCAAAATGGATCAGATTGAATAAAAAATAATCCAGTGAGTTTATACTTTTAAAAGGGAGATCTAAATAAATATACAATTACAGCAGAGGTGGCAACTCACACAAATGGGACTAAAAGAGATTATTATAACAGTAAAAGAACAAAAAATACTGAGTACCTATAGCAGAATAGCTTAAAATATATTTTTAAAAATTATTACAAGTATAAAAAATACTATTTTAAATACACAACTTTATCTTGTTAAACATCACAACATTCTAGATAAATAAGTAGGTAGACATAACAAATATCTCTCTGGTTTATATCACTGTCTATATTGAGCTGATGAAAACAACTATAAGCAAGTGGACAAGGTAAAAAATAATATATTTTTATCCTCTACCCCTGTTGGGAGATAATTGTCTATGAGTTTCTTGCATTTCTGCAAGATGTTTCATGCTATCTTTCCAGGGATGCTTTTATAAAGGGATACCTTGGTGACTCAGTCGGTTGGGCATCTGCTTTTGGCTCATGTCATGGTCCTGGGGTCCTGGGATCAAGCTCTGGGTTGGATTCCCTGCTCAGCAAGGAAAATGCTTCTACTTCTCCTTCTCCCTCTGCCCCTCCACCACTCATGCTTTCTTTCTTTCTCATTCTTTCTCTCTCTCTCACATAGAGTCTTAAAACAAAACAAAACAAAAGGATGCAATTTATAGAAAATAACCTTGGAAGAGAGAGATAATGTCTCCCTCCGGAGCAAAGAGTTGGTTTGCTTAGAGTCTTGGAGATGGAGACAGTGTTTCTCCAGAACAAAGGAGAGGCATGCTTACTGCCATTTATAAAATGATCGGGTTCCCTAAACTCAGGATTCTTCTGTAACATGTTGTGTGTAAGGGTCACCTGTCCTCTTTACCTTGTCCTATGGAAGTCACAGCATGGCGAGCTAACATAAAAATGATGATACTCTCATTACCACTACTGCTGTAAGTGATAAAATCCTTTCTTTCTGACCCAGGAATTGCATGTCTTCTCCCAACATTCACAACCATGGAAGCTCACTTGTTAGCCATCAAGCGGGGCAAATTCTCAACCTTTCACAGTTCTTGACATTATTAGTAACTTTCTTTCATATAAAATATGCAAGAAGCATGTATTAAAATTGATACCAAACCAAAAGCATATCAGTAATTCAAAGAAATCAAAATCATGCACCATATTAAGTGACAACAGAATGAAAAATACAAATTCTTCTGTTACTGAAAACAAGGTTCAACCTCTTTGAAATGAAAACATACTTCTCTAAAAAACTATTGAACCAAGGAAGAGATAAAAAGTAATAAAAATATTAAAACAAAAGTGACAAACAAAAGTGAATTCATATGTGTTAATATTTTCTAGGTGTTGTGAAGAATGCAAATGAACTAAATTTTAGAAAAAGAAAATAAGATCAATTTTAAAAAGGAAAGAACTAGGTAATAAAATTAATTTAAAAAATATTGGAAAAATAGAATAACAGCAAATGTCTAATAACATAATTAGCAAATATTAAATAAAATTATGTAATAAACACAATAAACAGTATTTTAGAAATAAACAAAATACCATATTCTGGCAATGATATCAACATATGTCCAAATAAATATGACTTTTAAAAATCACAAATAAAATCTAGAATTTGATGTTGCATAAAAAATTCATCAGGTAGGTCTTATTTCAGGAATGTAAAAAGAATCAATGTTGCATATTTTATTATTATAATACATTGAAGCACTATGTTAATTAAGAAAAACAACCATAATTTTTGAGCAAAACATTGAAAATATTCAACAGTCACAATTCTTGAAAACATTAATGGCATAGAATATGTCATCAATATTAAAAAGTAGTCACTGTGATGGGGTGCCTGGGTGGCTCAGTGGGTTAAAGCCTCTGCCTTTGGCTCAGGTCATGATCTCACGGTCCTGGGATGGAGCCCAGCATCTGGCTCTCTGCTCAGCAGGGAGCCTGCTCTCCCCCTCCCCCGCTGCCTACTTGTGGTCTCCGTCTGTCAAATAAATAAATAAAATCTTTAAAAAAAAAAAGAGTAGTCACTGTGATATAGTTCATGGTTAAACCCATGGAAGACTGTCATTAAATATGGACACAAACAATAATGATGTCCTTTTTAGGAGACTATTTGTTCAGTTCTGGAAGACATGACACAAAGGTAAGAGCTATCAATACAAGACATACAGAACAGTGATTTGTTTAAAGAAACTGCAAGATGATATCATATGAAAAATGTATAGAATTATTTTATTTATCATAAAAGCAATTACAAAAACAACAGCAGAACTATATGTAAGTAATAGCAAATGTGGAAATAAAATTGTGTAAAGGAATTTCATTTATTACTGTAACTAAAATATAACATCCCAAGGATCAATTTTAATAAAACATGTTTAACATATGAATAATATTACAAGTATTTTTGAGAGATATAAAAGATATATGGAAAACTAAATATTTTACAATTATTAACAAATTAATTGATAGTTTAATGCTTTCCAAACAAAGATCAAATGTGATTTGTGGTAATTTAACAAAAAACATACTAAACTTCTCCCAGAAGAATAATCAGGTAAGAATAAAAAATAATTTTTTAAAAGAATGATTAGAAGAAGAGATAAATCTTTCCATACAGAAAGCATACGATAAAGCTGTGATAATTAAAGTAACACAGAATTGATGCAAATACAGAAAGACTCTGCTCAGTGGACAAAAAAAGATATCCCAAATCAGTCTGTGAGTCTCCTGGGGACATTAGGCTGGTAGGTAAGTGTGGTGCTGGAAATGGAAGTGACTTTCAATCTCCCTTTCTCACTTTTTATCACTAATAATTTGCAACAGACATGTAGTGTGTGCCAATTAAACCTTTCTTAATCAGAGCCACCAAGTTTTGGGCAGTGTTTGTAAGCCGGCATAATGTTGCCTATCCAAACCAAGAGTCATACTCCAAGATACATTTTTTTCAAGGAGAGTTTATTATTATTATTTTTAAATATTTTATATATTTATTTGACAGAGAGAGAGAGAGATCAGAAGTAGGCAGAGAGGCAGGCAGAGAGAGAGGAGGAAGCAGGCTCTCCACTGAGCAGAGAGCCCGATGTGGGGCTCGATCCCAGGACCCTGGGATCATGACCCAAGCTGAAGGCAGAGGCTTTAACCCACTAAGCCACCCAGGCGCCCCAAGGAGAGTTTATTATTGACTCATAATATAAGCACAGCTTTGAAATATCTTTGAAATACCTATCTTAGGAGCAAGGGCCTTCAGTGTCTTATGGAACTAGGGTGCAAAATTTTATGCTGCCAGTAGGTGTCGCGATCTATACTATGCAGTGTAGGTTTAAAAAACACCACCACCACCACAATGGGGTAGGACTCCAGAGTTGGCTGCCAAAGATAAGAAAGTAAAATGAGTGTTCCTATTCATCTGGAATTAATTACAGGTAACAATATTGTTTAACTGGCTCTCCATTTTATCAGTTGTACAATGTTTAAATTTTGTGTATTGGTTTTCCTTAATATAGAAATTTTTAAAAATGTTTCAGTATAAATGTTTGATTGTCACACTGAACTTGATAACTGATGTGAGATTATTGAAGCCATGGTTAAGTCATTTGAGTAATTCATGCACACTATTCGAAAGCTTTTATACTCGTACAGATAACTATTAACAATAACTTCTATTACAAATAACCAGCTGAAATCCTTTTCTCTCTCCTCTAAACCATGTCTCAGAGGCAAAGAAAACCTTCCAAAGATTCCTGGTGGCCTGGCTTGCCCTTTGGTCTTCTTTGTTCCATACATGTTCGTATCTTTGCTAAACACTTGTCAAGGAGCCAGTCAGTGTGGATTTGACAGAGCAAATAAAAAGCAATGATGGTGGAAACTGAGTAGATAGTTAACAGTCTGAATAGTGTCCAGGGTAGGAAGATGTTAGGGTTTGAAGCTGACAGCCAAGAAAGAATTCTTGAGACATCTTTGGTGCAAAAAGGTGGTTTTATTTAAAAAGCACAGGGACAGGGCTCTTGGGCAGAAAGAGCTACACTGGGGTCATAAGGAGTGGCCCATTATATACTTTCAAGTGGGGAGAGTGTTTGGGGTAGCAAAAGGCTCTAAGGAATTTTAAAAGCAAGGTTTCCAGGACCTTCAGGGGGCTAGCTGTTGTTGGGAAAAGGTCATTTGCCACCATCTAATAAGACCTTAGTCATGAGACCCTTCAGACATATATCTGGTGGGCCATATGCTTGAGGGTGGGTGATTGCCAACATGTATTTTGGGGGTTTAAAGATAAGGACATTTATAAAGGAATTTTTATATGTTAAAGTAGACTTACAGAATGGGGGTGGGTGGGTGGCTAGGATTGCCTTTTGCCCTTAGCAAAGTGTCAACATCAAGGCCATTGAGTCCCTAGAGGAATGTCACTATGCCTATTTCAAGGACTTGTCAGTAGGCTGTAGGTAGTAAGGAAATTTAATAATGTTTTTCCTGCCTTTGTTTCCCACATCAGTGTCCATAACAAATAGCTGTGAAACGGCTTTATGAAAGTAGACTATACCCTGGAGGCATATTCAGTATACAAACATACCCTTCTATTGTACGAAATTAGATACCGCCCTTGGGAAAACTTCCTGAAGACCACTGCTCTACACCAATTATCATCAACTTGATCTGTCTGAAGGCAGAGTAGCTGGGAAGTTGTTCCTTCTCAAATACATGTTTTTCTTTTAACCTGATGTGTTTGTCTAAGGGCCACTTGGTGTTCTGTGGTGATAGATGCCATAGAAACATTTGTTTCTTGGCCTAATTGGATGACTTCGGTTTCCAGAGCTGTCTGCCTGACAATGTTTACAAGCAGGAAGTTCAAGCGAAATGAAATTTCTAAAATTAAAGATAAATTCTACAAAACATAAAAACTAGACAATAAGCAGCCTTAAAGTTTTCAAAAGTTTGTTCAAAACATGAGCACCTCCTAATGGCTGGTTCAAAGAGCAGGGCCACATCACACCACATAGGTTCTAGGATTAGACATTTTAGCAAAGCATAGGAAAAGTCAACAGTGTGAACAACTGTATCTTTTTGCTCTTTCCTCCCAACCAACTCCCTCCTTATGGCTTTTTTTATTCACTTGCTTGTTTTTAAGATATCACAAGTTGACTCAGAGATATACAGATTTTTAAAAATAGCACCAATCACACAGAGCTAAGAAGTAGTATTTGCTCTAAATTTGGCTCAAAGAAGGACAAAGGTAGAGAAATGTTTAGGGAAGAAAACTGTGGTCAAAACCAAATATTTTTAAATGGAATAAAAAATGGGAAACTGGTAACTAAAGATGTAAAACATTTATTTTTATGTTTGAAATACTGCATAAACGTTCTAAGAATTTGATTTCTGGAGAAAACTATTAAATATTAATTATGCACCATTTTGGAGGACCACACATGAGTTTTTTAGTGTTCATGAAGATTTTTAAAAATTTTTATTTGAGTTTAGTTTATCTTTTTTTTTTTTTTTTTTTTTTAAACTAGGCTCCACACACAACATGAAGCCTAACGTGGGGCTGGAACTCATGACCCTGAGATCAAGACATGAACTGAGATCAAGAGTTGGATGTTCAACTGACTAAGCCATCCAAACACCCCTTAGTGAAGATTTTTTAAGGGCAGGGTTTTGTTTTTTTTTTTTTTTTAACGTTAACTTTAGAAAACTATAAGTGGCAATTTTTTTTTACTTTAAATTTGGTAATAATCTGATTTTGCCATATTGATTATAGGAGATGCTGTCAACAATTTAAACTTTAGGATTTATAGAGGAATGCAAAATGACTTCTTTTTTTTGTTTTTTAAAGATTTTATTTATTTATTTGATAGAGAGAGATCACAAGTAGATGGAGAGGCAGGCAGAGAGAGAGAGAGAGATGGAAGCAGGCTCCCTGCTGAGCAGAGAGCCTGACGCGGGACTCGATCCCAGGACCCTGAGATCATGACCTGAGCCGAAGGCAGCGGCTTAACCCACTGAGCCACCCAGGCGCCCTGCAAAATGACTTCTTAACGGTATGCAACATGCAAGCAGCTAGGTCGATTTTTGTGATTCTTAAAAATAAACAAACCAAAAACAAGGAGAAAAAAAAAACGTACTACAAAGGAAAGATTTTTAACCAGTGTCTTGGGTTATCTTTTTCTAGGTTCTGCTAAACAAACTGAAGAATTTCCTGCTTATTCAGATCCAAGCAGGCTGCTTTCCTTTAGGTGGGTTCTTTTTTTTTTTCTTTTTTATAAAGATTTTATTTATTTTATTTGACAGATAGAGATCACAAGTAGGCAGAGAGGCAGGCAGAGAGAGAGAGAGGAGGAAGCAGACTCCCTGCCCAGCAGAGAGCCTGATGTAGGGCTCGATCCCAGGACTCTGGGATCATGACCCGAGCTGAAGGCAGAGGCTTTAACTCACTGAGCTGCCCAGGCACCCCTCTTTAGGCGAGTTCTATCTCAATTTATCTCTATTCACTGCTGACTTTTGCCAGGCACGTGGAGTTTGAAACTCTCACAGAAGCCTCAAGAGTCTGTGTTCCTACTCACCGTGGTTCTCCCTGCCCACCAGCCTGTCACCTCCCCCTTGTTTCTTTTCCTTCAAATTCTAGAGTCTGTGCAGAGATGCTCTCAAGTCTGCCAGTCTTCTGTAGAGCTAAGAGTAAAAGAAAAAGGCTTGCAGTATTAGTATTGTGTTTCACTCTATTCACAGATAAATGATCCAATTTGGACACAATCGTTTTAAAAGTCCCTGGCCCCTTTTTTAAGGGAAATTATTTTCTTAATAACCTAAAATAAGCTTTTTCCTCTCCTATGTTGCTATTAAGAAATAGTAAGCTACTCAATTTTACTATAAGATACACTGGATATTCTTAACAGAAGAGATAAATTTTTGAGAAATTCTTGGGAACTATAACTTCTGGTGCAATGGTGAATAGTTTCTACACATCTGTTAAATGTATCCCTTTTAACTCCAAGCTTGAAATTATCCTGTGTATAAAATCTTTGTTAATCCCTATGAGGTGAAGTGATGGCACATTGTTGAATAACAAGATGATAAAATCCAACCTCATAAGACTTAAAATGAATGAGAGAATGTTTATACTAAGTGTAAGGGAAGAGGAATGAAATATTCAATCAGTGATTCTCAATAGCAGGAATGTTAGTAGGGAAAGTGTGAGTTTTCCCACTAGGAATTTGTCACAATACTTGGGGCAAGGTATAGTAAGGGCACCTATTGACTCACATATATTTATAGGGGTCTTCTTTCATTCCAATGAAAGATGTTTTTTCTAGGATATTTTAGTACATATAGTGTGACAAGCATCAAAAAAAAAAAAAAAAAAAGGTTAAAGATAATTATACTAGATACTTTAGTTACCAAAGTATTTCTTTCTCAACTACTCCAAATTTGAGGTTTGGATTACCAATATTGTAAATGTATATTTCATTACTGTCTATTAGAAATATAAATCTATCCATATTATATAGATAAGTACTTTGTTCTGGATTGTTTTAGCTAGCGCATATACAAGTGAACACACAGGGGTCAATACAGCTTCAACATGATGTGATACAAACTTGGAATTGGTTTTCCATAACTATTATTTATATTATGTTGAAGATAGAGGATTTTGAATTTTTTTTTTTTTAAAGCTGAAAACCACAGGTGTTAAAACAATGAATTGGGACTAGGTAATATATGAAGGTGACACTATTTCCCACAGAACATGACAAATGACAGGGGGTGTCCTTCATGAACTTCAGGAAAGGTTGGTCACAGTGGGAGTCCTAAGCTGCTTCCAGAGATTCAGGTCTCAGTGGAGACTGATGAGTATGTATCTCATCTTTAGATGACCAACTCCGGCAGGGAAAAATGTATCAGCAATCACCTAACCTCCGATAATCATTGAGGGCTCCATCTTTACTTTGTCAAGGAGTTAAGCCACAGATTCAATCGAGACAGAGAAAAGTAAGGTCAAGCCACCAGCAGAGTGCAGTGTGGCTTGAGTCCATCTCAGCTGGGGAGTTTATATACTTCTGCCTTGAGGTACAAGAGGTGGAGTAACAACCCCTATTTCATCACAGTTGAAAGGACAGCGGTTAGAAGAAGTTCTGAGAAGAAGGTTGTTGACGTCTTAGAGATGGTCTCTGAACTCATCCCCCAAGCAAAGCTGAGGCAGAGTAGGATTCTTATGGAAAACTGGAAGGATCTTGTTAAATTCTGTGTACTAAACATACCCCCTTGCCCAAGAAAGCCTCTGACAAGAAAAACAGAGACAAAAACAAATACTGCAAGAAATGCAACAGAGGGTAAACTAGGATGATTCAGGGAACAGAAGAAAACTTTTAAAACAATATGTTAAGAGATAAGAGAAGCTCTTCCATTTATGAAACAAGAGCACGTTTGTATTAAAAAAAAAAAAAAAAAAAAAACTATCAGAGAACAACCAAAAACTCTTAGAAGTCAAAAATATGACCAAATTCTCAACAGAAAGCCTGGAAGAAAAAGCTGAAGAAATCTCCCAGAAAACGTATTTTAAAGAGAGAGAATGTAGGGGAGCAGGGAACATAGAAAAAAATGAAAAAGATAAGAAAATTAAAGATCAATCTGTGAGGTTCTATATCCAGAAAATAAGAAAAAGAAGCCAACCTACATCTTCTTCAGTTAAAGCTTAAACTATCCCATTAACATATGGATAGAGTTTATTTTCAATTTTAAAAAAGTCTATAATTACAAAAAGCCATTTTATAGTATTTCCAACCTTACACAAACAACTTAAGAGGTGGAATTTTTGAAGTATAATAGGTTTTTAATATTTGTTAAAGTAACATTTGAGAATTGGGAATAGCTACGCATATCCCTACCAGCAAACATCGCAGAGTGAAACTTTCTTACTGTTCATGATGACTTGTCCTTATCAAGAGCTGTGCAAATTCTGGGAAAGGACAGACTGAACTGTCCTGGATGACTGTTACTTACCAGTTGACTTGCTGTGTGACCCTTCTGGATGCTAAAAGGAAAAGGCTGTCCCATGCTCTTGTCCAAATTCCCTGTTGTTGTTGTTTGTTTGTTTGTTTGTCTGTTTTGCATGACTCACTTCTAAAGCTGAAAGAAAAAAAATATATTGAGCAATTACTAAGATTACGACCTTGCCCCAGTCCTACGGGTTAACCATAGTCAACATTTTGTCCACGTCATGAGCCCCTCCTCTCATTACAGAACACAAACCTCAGGTTTGTTTTAGTTCTTTTCCTTCTTCTGATGTCCAGCTGTGCCCATTTGTTCCTGCCAGCTGTTCATCGCTTCCCTCATAGCCCTGAGGACCAGAATCCTCACAGAACTCTTCCCTCAACTGAAGACATCCCAGGTGCTAGTAGGCCTCCAAGGGTTTGAAGTTTCGTATAGCTTGGATAAGGTAGTTTGGGAATGCAAATACATGCCTATTATGGTCTGTCTAACAACTTCAGAAGTGAGAGCATTCCCATCTCCTGCAAACATATATTTGAAAGAGCTTCTCAAGGATGATTCAAAATAATAGACCTCCCAGAAAGAAAATGCTTATTTATGATAATCACTCAGGTCTTTTGAGCTATGGAAAAAATGAATCACAGTGACATACATTAAAAATGCTGTAATAAATGGGACTGTTGTTGATTATTTTACGTTCACTGTTTAAAAGGAAAACTTGGACAAGAATCTTCCCAGATTGTATTGCAATGTAAGAAGTCATCTATGAGTGATTATGGTGTGTTTAACTGAATATAATTTCTTATGTATCTATGGAAAAGCATGTGTTGCCTTTGGAATGGAAGGATAAATATGTTATGTTTTAAATCTGTGGATAAGTGGGGGGGGGTTAATAAGCACAAGGCAGCTTGTTGGTTATGCCACATCATTAAAATGTGACTTAATTTTAGGTACCTAATAATCATTCCTTTTATGAGAGATGAATCCACAGCGTTAAAGAACACCTTGTATTTATCTACAACTTTTCTCTAAAGAACTAAATAGGCTTTACTGACATTATTTTGTTAGACTACTCAGCATTTTGTGAGGAAAGTGGAATTATTTAGGATCTACAGGTAAGAAAACATGCATGCAGAGAAATTAAGCAGCGTGTTTAAGATTATTCAGCCAGTCAAAGATCTAGAAGGAGAACAGTGGTGTCCTGCGTCCTGGGAATACTTTATCAACTGCCTACAATTTCACTGGAGGAAAGGGCACAGAGTCAGTAGAAGCTCAGATACTAAATATGTTTTAGTATCCTCTAAACACTGACAGTTGTATTTCAGAACCTTCCGGAAGGCAGATCTTTGCTTTTAAAAGAACACAAGGGCAAAAGTTTGGCACAGCTAATGTTACCAAAGTCTTCAACATGATTTGTTTTATTTTCTGAAGATACGTTTATCTTGAGAAATAGGCCTTCTGATTCTTAAGTAATCCAAAGTGCTGCTGTTATCCCATAAACATCCATGCTTTCCATATATAAGATAGATTTCTTGATCATGCAAATTATATTTTCTTAAATACAACTGATGCTCAAGCAGGACTCTGAAATCAGCTATGAAATCTTGACTCTGGGAACACATAGAAAGTGGTTTGAGAAATGACAGAAGTCAGGTTTACTGGAGAAAGATTCTAAGCAAAGTAAGTCTTAGTCCTGATCTTGCTATTATCAGTTTATGAGATAATGCCAAAATGAATTTGTTTTCTTATGTAAAATCAATACATTAATATTGAAGATCATTTCCTACTAATACTTCATATACTCAGATGTTTTTATGCAGCTTGTAACACCACCAAATATTTATTATTTTTGTCAGTCTGTAGAATATTTATTCAGCCATTACTGCTTATGATAGAGATTTTGTGTCCCTCTGTAAAATTCATGACTCCCAAATAAAACTCTGATTCAAAGCCTTATTTGTTTTAATTTCAGATAATACTGGAGGAGGTGAGAGGAGCATTCACTGAGATTCCTCAGCAACTCTACTCCAAATCCTCAGTGGAAGTAAGAATATTTAATACACATATAGATAAAATGCCAAGTCCCTACCGTGTTCCACTCTGCTCATATCAAGCTTTCTTAAGAAATACCGATCTATTATTCACATTTTAGAGATAATGAAAAGGAGCCTTAGAAATGCTGAGAAACTCGCCCAAGTTCATAGTTAGGTCCACCTGAATTCAAATCCATACTCTGTTTATTATACCCTTCTAGCTTCCAGAAAGGGATTGTTTGGGGGGGAAAGGGAGGGGTGTTTCTTGTAATATAAAGGCTGCTTGTAAATTACCTCCCTGGTCATGGAAATGCACAACTCCTTTATTCACTTACTTGACCATAAGTAGTCCAAGTTACTTACATGGTTATATTTTCCATGGAAACATTAAGTTGGATTTTCAAATACTTAAAAAAAACATACATACATACATATATACATACATTTTTTAAAAAGGAAAGACAGAAAGCAAGGTAAATAATATCTCTAAACAAGAGTAGATTTAACCCAAGTTTTTCTTCTAATATTGGAACAGATGATGACTTCTCTGGTTGAGTACCAAATGAAGGGCTGATTTGTACTCAGCAGCCAGATTGTATAAAAAATAGGAATCTTGATGGAGTGCCTGGGTGTTTCAGTCAGTTGAGAGTTCGACTCTTGATTTCAGCTCGGGTCATGATCTCAGGGTCCTGGGATAGAGAGCCACCCACCCCCACCCCCAGGCCCTCCACCCCCCCCATTGAGCTCCATGCTCAGGGTGGATCTTGCTTGAGATTTTCTCTCACCTTCTCCCTCTGCTCCTCCCCCCCAGTCTCCCTATCTCTTGGTCTAAATTGATAAATAAATTCTGAAAAAAAGAGAGAAAATAAATGAATTTTGAGACAACTAATTTTGAATCACACTAAATACAGTGAGATGACCACACTAAAAATGGCACATGGAAACAGAGACCTATAGGGAGAAAAGCAGTTATGGGCCCTATGTTACTTATACTGCAGAGAACAAAATAGCTAAGAGGAATAGTGGAAAAATGCCCAGTCTTATTAAGCTTTCTGTTTCTCCCTTCCTTCCTTCCTTTCCCTTTTCTTCTTTCCTTTTTTTTTTTTTGTTGTTATTGTTGTTGTTAAACTTTCCTTTTATTCCATATCATTGATTTTTCTAAAGTTAAAAGGGACACTTTAATGTAAAGAGCCTAGATAGGACTGGGAGTAAGAAAGCCCGTGTCTCATCAGGATTCCCTGCTTGCCAGTGGGTAGCCTTGTGTACCTCTTTAAGCTTCAGTGCTCCTAGAAAATAAGGGGGTTGCACAGATCATCTTTAATTTTAATTTAGAACATTCCATCACTCTATAACCTGGGGTATAACCCAGGGAAGGTCAGCTTTAATACCCTTAAAGCTAACTTGCAGTGTGAGGACCACTTCCTAAGGAAGAAGGGACAATCCCAGCTTGCCATGGGGGTTCGGAGAGAAGGAGGAAAAATCCAGGAATAGGGTAAAGACAAGTCTGGTGTCAGTCTGGAAGCCTGGGAGCTGTGTGGTGTGGGCGGGGAGGGGAGGTTGCAGGTAGGGGTGCGACAGATAGACTACTACTATTTGTCATTTGTTTTCAAAATGAGGACACTTTCATACAAATACTCGAATGATGTATTTGTAGGTTTAGCATCTCCTCTTTGAGAAAATGCACCAACACACACAAAAAATTGTTATGATTTTACTTTGAAATAAATGTTTAAAAATGAATCATCATGGTATCTATATACTTGTGAAAACCACCTATGTGTGCAGGACATGTCGTTTACTCATGTGTCCACAATGCTTGGTGCACACACTTAATTTGCAGACCTCTTTAGCAAATCAGCAGCAGCCCACGGGCCAGAAATCAAAAGGATTAGACTGATTTTTCAGTGTACGAGCCTAGCTTTAATTTTTATTTTTTTCTTGTCTTCTTCCCCTTTCCCTACCACCTGGCTGTTTCCCTGGGTCACTGCCAAACTCCCCTGCAGCCCTGGAGCTCTGCAGGCTGATGGAAAGTTAATCTTCTGACTGACAATGTTGTGATTCGAGGCTAAAAATCCAAGAGTTTGGTCACCATTTGCCCAGAGAAATGAAGGGCCCCATTAGATTATTTTAACTATGATGCCAAAGTCAACACTGGGTCTAATTTTATTAACATCAAATAGATGCACAAAGTCTCCAATAACATGATTTTTGACTAGGCTATTCCTTCTTGTGATAAAAGGCTGATTAGCAAGATGTGGCTGACCACGTGGTCAAGTTAATCTCAGGCAAGTTTCCAAAGCAATTCACAACCATTGAAAAATGAGAGGCACACAAGTTGGACCAAATTAAAAAAAAAGAAAAAAATGCAGCAAGTTCTTATCTGTATGATCAAAACCTATTGGAATCAGAGAATTAGTTAGCTAACAGGCATTCCAAAGCAGATTTTGAAGTCATAATAAGAGTTTAATTTATAAGGGGCATGATGTTTAAAGCTTCTTGCAAATAATACTAACAAGCAATAGAGTTACTCATGCTGAAATCTCCTCTAACTTTAAATTAATCAGAATGGCAATAAACATCAATGGCTACTGCTGGGAGTGGGGAGGATATAAACTAAGGTCTCATGTCCAGGATCACAGCTTAATTCTGAAGATGGGATCTACAAACGCTACTTGGTAATAAGACAAACAATATTTCCATCTTGCTACTGAATGTTTTACTATTACGCATGGCTCCTGGAAAGTGGAATTTATCAATACCTTATTGCAAGAACTTTTAGGCAGATTAGCAATAGTGTGACAATAATATTTAACAAAGAAGAAAAAAAGAAAAAAAAACAAGCCAAGCCTTTTATCCCTAAATTTAATTAACATGACCTTCTGTATTCTTTTTGAGAAGAAAATCCCGGAATTATTTTTGAGATTCACTTTAAAAATGGCCTACAATATTATGTTTTAATTAAAATTGAATAAGCCTCCCTATGAATATTAAATTTTTAAAAGCCTAGCCAGCAATAGTACATTATTAAAAGCTGCATCACTCATGTCAAAGAAATTAGTTAGCTGACAGTTAGTACTTCAGTTACCCAAAGTAGAATAATGTTCATTAACTGCAACGAATTTCCAAGACCTCCAGAGTGTGGAAACGCTTAAGTAAGAACCGGTGTTTTAATTTACCTGTAAAACCTAAAAAAATAAAAATAAATAAATAAAAATTAAAAATAAATAAATTCTGGAAAAATGTATTATGTAGCCCAATCAATTACTCCTCACCCCTCCCTCTATTCCACAAATGCTTGTGACCCAAACTTGTAAAGTCTCTCACTTTTTGTGAACCACTCCAAGTTCATGCCTTAAGGAAAGGAAGCAAATGTCCTCTACTGTGAACTATCAGTCATTTTCTCTTTTAGGTAATCCTATCACAGCGAGTTCTGGCTTTTAGGTTGTTCACCCCCTCTCTTTTTCTTTTCTGTTTTTCTTTGTTGATTTTGTTGGAGGTGGTGTAGGGAAGAAGTCAAATTCCCTGAAACTGTGGGTTAAAAATTGTGAACAGTATGCTCACGAGTTAGAAATAGAACACGGGAGACTTCACATAAAATAACACGCACTCAAACTCTCAGAGGAAACAAAAGAAAAGGAAACAAGAAACACAAAACTTGGGCTGTTCCAGCACATTCGCAAAGGTGGGAGAAGTACGAGAGCCACAGAGAAACTGCGGCCTCCGCCCTCCCCGGCCCGCAGGTGGCTCAAGGCAAGCACCTCAGACAACAATGGCCAGGATGGGCTCTGCCTGCGACGCCAGTGTGCTGTGTCTGCCCCTACCAGGAAAAATAATCTATCTCGAAAAAAATGAGAAAACAGAAATAGCGTGTGTTAGGCTACCTAGGAGACATTCTCCCCTTTCCTAATCTCTGATTCCCCATCGCGGTCCAACCAGGAACCTGCCAACCATCAAGTTCCCGTGCAAGTTATTTTATTTGCCCGCAGCCCCTCCACCTGCCGGGGCGGTGCTCCGCGCACCCCAGACTTCCCTCCGGCGACCCCCCGCGGGCTGCAGCAAAAACGGGGTGCTTGGGGGTGGGCGGGGGCGGGCGGCTGCCGTGGATCTGGCCGGCTACCGCCGCAGCTCGGTGGCCTCCGATTGGTCACGACGCGGGCGGGGAAGCTCGGCGGAGGAGGGAGGCGGGGGTGAGGGCGGCGGCGGCGGCGGGAGGGAGAGGAGAGGAGAGAGGGCCGCGCAGCCTGGCAGCGCGTGCGGCGAGCGCGGGGAGAGTGGCGGCGGCGGCTGCGGCTCGCGTCGGTCGCGCTCGCGGAGGCCGAGCGGGGTGCGCGGGCGGCGGCGGCGGCGGCGACAGGGGGTGGGGCGGCGCGCGCGAGTGAGCGGCGCCGGGCAAGGACCGGCAGGCGGGTGCCGGCGCGCAAGCAGCAGGGGCGGCCGCGGCGGCAGCTGCGCGGGACGGAGCCGCGGCAGTAGCGGCCGCGCCGGCCCAGGCCTCACCCCCGCGCGGCCGAGGCCGGAGAACAGTCTCCAAGTCCCCAGGGGGCCGGAAAGGGGAGCCGGAAAGCTGCCCTCAGCCCCCACGCAGCGAAGGCGCCGGCCGGCGGGACTGCTGCCCTTTGTGGGCGCAGCGCGCTCGGCCCGGAGCGCCCTCCCCGCGGCGCTCTCTTCGGCATCTTCGTCTTGCAGAGCGGCCCTGGAGAGGGGACCCAGAGGAAGCAAAGCCAGGAGCCCGAAACATCGCGTTGCGGAGCTCCTCGGGAGCGCCAGCCGCTCCACTTCCACCTCCGCATCCTACCCCGGCCAAGGTCCCCGCCGCCTGCATCCCTCCCGGCTTCCGCTGCGCTTTAGGGCCGGAGCCTAGCCGCCTGCGCTGCCACCGCGGCCGCCTACACACACGCACACACACTCTCTCTTTCTCTCTCTTTCTCCCTCTCTCTCCCACACCCTCACACGCACGCCTGCTTTCTCCCCCGCCCCCTCCCCAGCTCCTTGATCTCTCGGTCTGTTTTATTACTCCTGGTGCGAGTCCCGCGGACTCCGCGGCCCGCTATT
The DNA here is from genome assembly GCF_009829155.1 of Mustela erminea. Lineage (NCBI taxonomy): Eukaryota > Metazoa > Chordata > Mammalia > Carnivora > Mustelidae > Mustela > Mustela erminea. The sequence goes on from NC_045626.1 coordinate 43,076,723, forward strand.
TGTCATCAGCTCGCTCTCCATTGGCGGGGAGAGGAGAGCAGCGGTGAAGGGGGTGGGGTGGGGAGGGGAAGGGAAGGGGGTGGAAACTGCCTGGAGCCGTCTCTCCGCGCCGCTGTTGGTGCTGCCGCTGCTGCTGCCGCCGCCGCCGCCTCCGGCTCCTCGCTCGGCCCCTCTCCGCCTCCATGTGCCGGATAGTGGGAGCGTCGCGGACCCTGCTGCCGCTTCTGGCGGCCCTGCTTCAGGTACGCGGCCGTCTCCGCGGGCCGGGCCGCGGGCGGGGTGGGGCGGGCGGCGCCGGGTCCCTTTGTTCCCCGCGCCGCTGCGGGGCCAGGCTGCGCACCCGGGAAGGGAGGTGCCGCACCGCGCGGTCGGGAGCTGCGCAGGCACGAGGCTCGGGCCGGACGCAGGGACAGGGCTGGCCGGGCCGGCTGGTCTTCCCGCGCCGCTCCGTCCCGAAGGGACCGATCGCCGGCCCCCTCTGTTCTTCCTTCCGGGCCAGGCGAGCTTGTAGGGGGTATCTCCAGGCAGCAGAAGGGTGAGGCAGGATAGCTCCCAGGTTTTGCAGTTTTCTACGCTTCTCGCTCCTCGCTTTGCACTTTGCTCCAATTTTTTTGTTTATTTCCGCAGGGATGGGTCGCGAGTTTGCAGTAGGAATTCTCACTCTGGTGTCTTAGTTACGGGACGTGCCTCCACCCCACCCCACCCTGGCACCCGCGCGCCTCCCGGTGCCCGAGGGCTCCACTGTCCTATTGTCTTTACCCCAGCCCAGAGTTGCTTTCTCTTCTTGTTCTCTTGCCCTCCCTGTATTCTGTCTCGGTCCCACCTGGAAGAAAACCTCGTCCCCCTGCCCCGAAGAGTGTCTGCGGGCCGGGGTCTCCGCACCCAGCCCCTGCCCCGCACGCCCCTTATCCTGGCGGGCGGGGAGAAGTTCCGTTACTCGGCTATTATTTCTCTCCCTCTGTCCTCTCTCTCTCCCCTGCGTGCGTCCTCAGGGACGCCTTCGCGAGGAGCCTCCGCACTTTTCACGCCTTCGGGAGAGCGCCAGACAGCCTCTTCATGGAATCGGTACTAGGAGGCTTTTCCGCGGCAGGAAGCACCTGCTCCAGGCAGGTCGCAGGCTCCTAGCCGCTCCGCGCCACCGGCCCCCAGCCCCGCTGACCGCCCAACTTTCCCGTGGCGTCCGGCCGGAGGACATGCCGAGGGCCCTCCCGGCTGCCCACGGGGTCCCGGGAAGCGACGCTGCGCTGCTCAGCCGCAACCCCCGCGCCGAGCTGGGGCAGAGCGGGGGCCGGGGGGGGGGGGGACGTTCTGAATGGGCCCCCGCAGGCGATGGGGTTCCAAAGCGGCTGCAGGAGAGGGCGTGTCCGCCCTGAATGCAGGTCAGGGTCTCCGGGGGAATCCGCCCAAGGGGCCCCCTGCTCATCCTTGCAGCTGGGGGTGGCCGGCGGGTGGCAGCTCTGAAAAGTGCGGGCGCGGCTCGGAAGTGCCGCTGCGTCGGTGGTGGCCCGGGCTGGGACAGATGGTGCGGATCGCCCCCCTCCGTGGTCTTCACGGGTCAGGGCCTGACGCGCTCCGGCCGCGGCGGGTGGGGTGGGGGACTGCGGGCGCCGGGGGCGGGACGGGGTCGGCGCCCGCGGTCTCGCTCTTTCTCCCGCCGCCCCCTAGAGGGATGTGGGCAAGAGGCCGCTGGAGCCCTGTCCATGGTGCGCCGTGGAGCGGCGCGCCCTGCCCAGCTCCGCGCTCTCTCCCCCCAGGTCGTGCTCTCCCGCTTTCAAGCTCTCGCTCTCTCTCCCTGACTCCGTGGCTGCCCGGGTCCCGTCTTTTCTCCTTTCTTGGGTTTCTCCTTTTGTTCTTTCGTCTCCTGCTGGTCTCTCTCCCCTTCCCCCACTCGCCAGTCCGCCCCCCTCGGCTCTCCTGACTCTGGGGTTTCTGAACTATTAGACTAGACGTTTTTTGGTCTCTGCAGTTTTGAGAAGTGGATGGAATTTCTTCTAACTGGGGGAGGAGACCCGTCAGTCACTTACTAACAAAAGTATCTCCTGTTATAAAACCGCCCTTTATTCTTGGAGTGCGCAGTCCTCATTCTCTCACCTCCTGTCACTTCATTTATTGTTTCTTCTTTTCAAATAGGGTTTACTAAAGGGGTTAGGCTGAAGGGAAAGGAGGGAAAAAAATGCTACTTCAGTGGTTTGAAGTTAGGGGGAGGGCAAGATAAACTCAAGAATTCTATGGACATCAGATATTTTACTTTTTTTTCAACAAAGAAAATGCCGTTGATCAAAAAAAAAAATCATATTTTAAAAACATTAATTTTGAACATCCTTGAGTGGTTTTACTGATTCACAAACAACTTTTCATAAATTTTCAGTGTGAAACCAGCGGTAGATGGTATTATGTTCACTAACTTTTTGATCTGAAAGTAAGTTTTAATTGAAAACTGCAGTGAAGTTAGGACAGGAGGAGATATTTGTTGGTCATTCATATCGTGGGACTAAGTGTGGTACCACTGGAGCAGTCTCATTTTCTCTTAGTCATCTGCCTTGAAGTCAGGTATGAACTTTCTAAGTCATTTCCTAAAGCATTAAAAAAAAATGCGCTTATCTTTACCATCCCATGTTCTTTCTCAGTTTCTTGTAGACAGATGTCATGTTGACATTTGTAAACCCTCAGGAAAAGGGAAATTATAACTTTGTCAGCAAGTTATTTAGCGGTTTCCTGATTCCTGGGTGCAAGTTAAGCCATCACATTGAATGATTTGCAAGGTCATTAGGAGTGAAAGAACAGTGGTTTATGCAACATGAGTTTTAGGGTTAAATGCGCCATGTGGATTGTACAACTGAGATTAGAAATGACTTCGTGCTAATGGCCTGCTTTACACACCAGAATAACAAAGATCTATCTGCAAGGTGAAAATGGCCCCTCTGCAGTCATCTGCTATTCAAGCCTTTTTTTTTTTTTTTTTTTTTTTTTTTTTTAAGGTCAGATGAAGAAGACAAGAGTTTTAGGAAAGAGGATGAATAGGTTATTAGTATAGATGCAGAGCAGCCTTATTTTTTCAGACCGATTAAAGAAGAACAAATATTCAATAGGACTTTATGCATTTATGTGTTAACTGAAGTGTTCTTTGTTATACTTTGAACACTTTTATTTTTACTTTGAGAGATTCCTTATTAGTTTAGTTCTGTTAACTTACATTTACACAATCCTAGTGAATTTTGCACATTATGATATTCAGCTTTAAGATTTTCTCTAATTCTTCCTCATTTTAACTTAGGGCATTCGCATTTTCTTTTGCACTAAAAACAAAAAAGTCAAATTTAACCATTAAATTTCAGGGGTCAAAGGATATCACAAAGTTAGGACAAACTTTTCTTTTAAATTATACAAGTGACTTTCAAAGACTTCAAGAGATTTATCATCAGGCCAAAATAATAATAATAATAATAAAGAGAAGAAAAAAAAATCAATTTTACTTTTAAACCCTACCCAGTAATTACTAGACTAGAAACCTGCTTTGTTTTTCTAGTTCACACTTTAATGCATAGTTCCACTGTTCCAATTCAAATATACTTGTATGGGTTATGAAGCATCAAGGATATCACCTTAATGTTTATAGATACTCTGGATTCTTAGTCTTATCACATAGGTCCTGCTTTCAACCCTTGGTGAGGAAGTCTGAAAATAGATGGCATAAACCATACGTGATTTTCATCTGTTAGGTGTAAACACTTTGAAAGGATTAATATTCAATACATGAAACATAGAAGAAGAAGCTTTTTTTTTTTTTTTTAGGATGTGGGAAATCTAGTACGCAGTAATCATGTTAGATATAAAGCATATTTATTCTCAATGTTTACTTGATTTTCATTGTCTTGTAACAACTTATTGTGAGAGTAAGGAGAATCAACATAGTTGGTATTCACAGTTTATTCTACTTAGTGGCCCTAGTTATTCATAACTTTGCCCTTTTCTTATCTTGTGGTATGTGGTCATTACTCATAGGTGGTGCAATGCAAGCATCTTAGGTGTGATTTGAAAAATAATAATTTGTGCATTCTAAAATATTTTATGAACACATTTTAAATATATATATGCATGGAGATATAGATAGATAGATAATTTATATCCATCTCTCTATATAATTTTTTAAGCCCCAATTGCAAGTTCAGAATTTATGTACAGGTTGTACTTTTTGACTTTCAAACGTTCCTGAAGTCTGCTCTGACCTTCTTCTAAAAGTTCAGATTTTAAGAGGAAGTTCTTTTTAGATTGTATTTTTTTTTCATAAAGAGACTAAAGTCTTCCTGGAACAGATTATTTTGGTGACAGTGTATTGCACCAAACTGTCCTTAATTTCCCTTTTCATTAAAAATTTTCAATTCTTAAATCTGTTGTGCCTCATTAAGCTTTAGGTTATTAATCAGGAAATGTCAAGACTTAAAGCAACAGTTAATCTTTCTTTAAAATGCCTTTAAAAAAATCCTAAGTAACTCAAATCCCCATTCCGTTTTCAAAGGGATATTCTTAAGTTAGAAGAGTGATTTTTAAAGAAAAATCCTAGATGTAATTTAAGAAATGTAGTGTTTGTGTATATACTCTACCGTTTTGCACAAGTTAACATTATTCAAATTTGTTCTTTTGGCTCAAATACAAAAAGTAATCAAGTTTAAGCACTGCACAGACTGGTGGTGAATTTTATCAACCATTTAAAAAATATGATAGATTTGGAGTTTGGGTTTTGTTGTTTGAGTATTTCATATCTGCCATTAGTATACCCTCTAAAAACCTAAGCATTTTCAAGTTGGGTTAAGAACTGTAAGTTGAAATGTAATTTGTATCAACAGATCATTATGCTTCACATTTCTATCTTTTCCTACCAAAAAGTTATTTTTGTTTTAATTTTATAGCAAATTATATCAGTTAATTTGAACAGATGCTAGTCTTTGTGTTTTTAACTAAATGTAGATCAGTTTTAATTAAACAACCCTATTCATTCCAAGGAAGAGGTATATACAGATGAATGTTTTAGTTAGAGCTATATCTTCTGCCTAGATAGAGGGATGTCTTTAAAGTCAAAGAAGGTGAATTCCAGAGCTAAATAGGACCTTTTAACAGATTTGGATTTAAAGATTATGATTTGTGTACAACAGAGTTTTTGAAAGGAAAATTTGGGTTATAAATAAATGCTTCTCAGTTCTTATTTTTGGTCATTCTCTCATACTCAGTGCACTTCCTTGTCTGAGCCTCCCTTGTACTTAGAGAAGTCCACAAGACCTTGGTGTGTGTGTGTGTGTGTGTGTGTGTGTGTGTGTGTGTATGTGTGTGTATGTACAACATGTATGTTGAGGGTTGTTATCTAACCGATGTTGAAGGTTGCTATCTCCTGCAACATTTATCACAATTTGTGTTTGCCGTCAAGGTGATTTGGGTACCAAGGGTGTAGTAATTTTGTTCTGTGCAAATGAGCTGATGTTACATAGTGTCAAGGGCAAGAGCTAGTGTCAAGGGCAGGAAGAACCTGGGGTTCTAATCTAGTCCAGATGTAGTTTATGCCCTTAAACTCTCATGACCTCATTTTCCTCAACAGTAAAATACTGGGCCTGGTTGGGTTAGTTGATCTTTAAGGCACTTTCCAGTTCTGGGACTCCTGGGGCTCTTTAAAAAAATCCCCCAGATGACTCCTTTTCAAAGACTTTGGAATGATTTTAATTTTTAACCTGAAATGCAAAGATTTCCACATACTCAGAGTGGTAGAATATCACTTTGAAGGTCATCAACAATAGTTTATATGGTAGGTTAGAAGTCATCTGTATTTTTTATATGCTTGACTTTTAAAATAATTTTTTTCATTGGCAGTGCTTCTTTTACCACTAAAAGTAAACTATTTTGGGGGGTTAGACTTAAAGAAAGGGGAATATGATACTACTAAGAATAAAAATTATTCCTTTTATACTTCAGTGTTTCTTTGAAAGGAGACGGCTTCCACAAGAACCTTTGAATTGAGTGATATGGGTCAACACTAAAAATATAGCCCATTGACCTAGCAAGTTATTTTTCTACAGATATGTGGGTATTCATGATGTATAAATCATGATGTGTATATAGTCATAATGTATAAATCCATGATGCATACATCATATGTTTGCATGCGTGTATAACGATATGTATTAAAATACTTGTAATTACAAAGGATTGGATTAGTTGAACTCTGAATGTCATCAGTAGAAATTGATTTAATAAATCATGTGTAATATGCATGCAGATTTGAGAGCCCTTACTGTGTGGAGTAAAGCATTTTAGTTCTAGTTCCAGATCAAGAAAGTGATTGTTAAACCACCAAATGTTTGGCACAGTCACGTACCTAGAAATGCATCAGAGAGGGACAGCGGATATGACCAGTGGGACTTCAGGGCTTCCAAATGAGGAGAAATTGGATGAAGACCGTAGTAGAAGCTATAATGATAGAATAGAAGATCAAACAATGTAGAAATAGGATGAAGATGACTTAAAGTAACAGTAGAACATCCTAACGTCGTGTTGAGAACAACCTATAGCAGGCTAAGCTACAACTAGGCCTAAAGAAGATTGGGTAGTTAAATAATAGAATCGGTTCCATGTTGCATCATAAAATGACCATACTTTGCTGAGTTATTTGTGCCTGAGGGATTACATTAGTTCGTTAAACAATTGTGATATCTCTTACATTCCATTGAATATTTAATTTTTCCTTCTATTTCTGGTGGCAAAAGTGCGGTCTAAACACCTTATTACTACTATCTAGAACATAAGGTACAGAAGAATATTTAGTATGGAAATCAGATGTTCTGGTCTACTGCCTTGATTAAATAAACTGTTTAACTTGGGTTTTTCCCAAGTAGCATTGGAAAATTAATTGTATAATGCCTTTAAAACAGCTTGAGCTACTTAAAAGGAAGTGCTATTATAAATATAATATGACAATCATATAGAGATGTGCTTGGAGACATGCTTGATCCATGATCCGTTCTTCAATTTTCTTTGACAAAATATACCTTCATATAACAAAAATAAATAAGTGCTGGAGTAATAATATATTATTATTGTAATTTTAATACTGGTTTTTATGTTAACTTAAAAATTTACTTTACCATAGAGTATTTATATATTTTTAGTTTTAATATTGGTTTTTGTGTTAATTTAAAAATAATTGCTTACTTAACCATCATAATTGAAAATATTTGTATCCAGATTCCCTCTCCCCCATTCTGATATATTATTTAATGTGTCAGTGGATTAGTTAAAGGAATTTGTAAAAAAAAAAAAAAAAAAAAAAAAAAAAAAAAAAAAAGTTAATTGAAGGGATATGTCTTAGAATATTATTCCAGAAATTACTGGAAATGGAAATGTGAAATGGCCATTTTCCCCTCAGTATTAAAATAAATTTTGTGTTTATTCAGCTTTCTTCTGTTACATTAAATATTGAAATTTTTTAAAAAAGTCTGTTTGTTTAATTATTTAGCTAGTCTATATACCCAATATAAGGCTCAAATGGAGGACCCCAAAGTCAAGCGTCACACACACTACTGACTGAACAAAGCCAGGTGCTCCGAAATATTGAACTTTTCTGATACTGCTTTCAGTAACGGTTGTAAGCCTGGCCCTTCAGGTTTTTTTCCTCATATGCAGTTTTAGGACATCTCCCAATTTATTTTATTTTTATTAATTCTCAGTAGGTCATTCATGTAACTCAGAAAAGCACATACACCAGAGAAAACTGTTAAAACTTTAATATTTGCTGCCACCTCTCTGAATGTGTTGTTTTTTTTTTTTAAACTAATGTCTGGTAGTACTAAACCTTTACAATAACATATTTTTTAATTTCAGTGAAGAGAACGATTATGTTATCCCAGTTAATTATCCATAACCCTGTGAAATAAAATTCCCATTTTAGAGATGATGAAAGTGGAACTCAGTTTGAGTAGTTTTTCTGAGAATCCAGAGTGAATGGTATCTGTTAGAGTAGATTGAGCCTGACTACAAAGCACATGGTTTTCATCCTTCGTCTGCAGACTGGGGACCCTTTCAATAAAATTGTACTCAAGGAATGAATATCACATTAGAGAGGAATTTCAGTTCCTCTTTACTGAGTTGATAAGATTTTTTTTTTAAGTAGTGAGCTTCTGAGTTATATTTTCTAATTAATTTGACCTTAAATACTTTGAATTATTTTGGCTTCTGAAGCCAAAATGTAAATCTTGGTTAGGATTATCACTCATTTTTAAAATATGTTCTCTTAGAGAAAGGAGAAAATATCGTAGGGAGATGATTCGTAATCCATTTTATAATGTTCTTCAGATTGTCTCGATCAACAAATAACATGCTGATAAATTCTCAAAAATAATTTTTTTGCGCGAATTCTTAGAACTTTTGATACTTCCTAAGAACCTAGAAGCCCTCAGTCTATGCGTTTTTATTTTTCTTTTGATACTGTTTTTTCAGCTTCTTTCCTGTGAAAATAAATTCAAGAGACTAAATCACCGAATTTTGATATATGTTTAGTGGCGCATTTTCCACATTTGAATCATGGGAATTACTTTTTCTCCCAAAATGAAATTATATGTCCGCATCTCAAAAGGAACTAGTAAAGCAGATTCACATGAATGCTTTGTGGAGGGACAGTGTTTTCTGGCAAATCCTTGTTTTGCCAAGGAGAAAGCCTAGAACTGTTTTGCTTGTAATTTGACCTGTTGTAACTGGGCAGATTCAGTTGGCTTGACCATAATCTCCAATAAAATGTTTCTTGGTTCATTGGGAAGCTGTTACGTGAACTCTGAAATAAATGACTAAAAAGTCATTAATTTTACTAAGTTTAATGGGGATATAATCCACTCCCTCTGCTTAACATAAATCTGTCATAAACTAGAGACCGTGAGGACTTTAATTTTTTTTTTCTTTTGTTGTCTTAATTGGTTAACGCAACAGTTCAAAGTCTGAAGTTCATTCTTTACGGCTTTCTGGTCCAGTAAATAAAGAAAAAAATGTGTTTTGTGTGGCCAAAATATTAACCTTTTGCACCTCCTTTGGCTCCCCTCCCCCCCAGTGGAGTCCATTTGGTGGTGACATGCTCAAAATTAGTTTCTAATGTTTGGCTTCCACAAATTGGACTTTAGGGAATTCAAAATGCAGAGTTGACACACACCCCAACATACACACTCACACTTTATGGAACTATCAAATGCATACAGGAAAGTGCACATGTAAGTGGAGAGCCTGTTGAATGTTCATAAATTGAACATACTGTTGAGTCAGCTTCCAGTCAAGACACAGCTTCAACAGCCCCTCGTGGGTTACCCTCCTCCAATTTTAACTGTCCTCACATGCTGAGCATTTACTTTACTTCTAGGAACATCTATTACTTTTGCTTATATTATGGAGTCTTTGTACTTTATGAAACCCTATAGTATTTTCCCTTTTATGTCTGGCATCTTCCACTCAATTCTAGAAATGTCCATATGTTTGTGTCATATGTGTTTTAATAGTCCGAAATTAGGAAAGTTTCATGGATGTCATAGAAATATCCAGGAATTTAAGGAAGTTCTTTTTTAAAAAAGAAAAAGAATGGAGTGATTCATTGCAGCTAAAATTTGCTTGCCTATCTGTCGTTGGTCGAGCCATGAAACACCTTCTGTGGGTTTTCCTACTCAGATTTTTTTTTCTGTATAATTTCTTTTCTTCTTTTCTTTTCTACTTTTCTTTCTTTTAATTTGGCAGTATTGTTTAACCACAAGCCAGAAACATTTAGACTGTAGTTTATAGCCTCTTTCAGAAGGAGGATAGAAGCAAAGAACTAAATGTCTTTTTGATCTGAGTTCTTCAAGCAACGGGTTTGGGTGTTAACAGATTCTAATCTTTTCCGTGATGCTTCTTAATACCTTCTCTGAGCTTACTGGTGACCCACTTCTCCAAGAGGTCTTACCCAGATTTAATTTTAATTTAAAAAAAGGTTAAATGGAGGGTTATAATGCCATAAACTGCTAGTTTTCCAGCTGTTCAGTGCATCTTTGGGAATAGTTGACCCTCTTTCGTGTTTGTGTAGGTTTTTTAAAGATCTGAAAGGTTGCCATGAAGGATGCAGAGTGCCATATTTGTCCCAAGATCTTTCTTTCTAGAAGCCTTTTCTCGCCGTTCTCTGCGGTTGTGTAGTAGAACCAGATTCTTGGTGGAGGATTCCATGCACGGTGATGAGGAGGACTGAGGACTCAGATTCCAGCTCACCAAGGATTTGTGTGCTTCAAAGCAGCTCTAATATATATATATTTTGTTTAATGTTCTTACACGTGTGGACTTCATTTTTCAGTATTTAAGGGATTGTACTTTTTGCCAGGCCTTAGCTTATTGATAGGTAATACGTATTTCACTTGTGTTTCGCCCCAACCCATACTTTTTCTCCCATAAAAGTTACTGTTTATGTTCGGTGTTTGTGTTTTTGGCATTCAATTTTTATTTACAGTTCTGTCTTTTCTGTTTGGCAAATACTAAGAACATTTGGGAGAACATCATAATCATTGATTTAATTTACAAATCGATTTATAGTTAACTTCTTTGTAAAAGAAAGTGAATTAGCCGTGATTTGGTTTATGGTCTTCCCTTTATTTGAGGCCATCTCTGTGGAGCTGTGTTTAATAAAAGGGGGATCCTGGTATATTTAAATGTAGATAACAGTGGACTATCTGCAGATGGCTCATAACATTTTATGACCTAAAATAAAGATATTTTGGAAAACAGTGAGGTTACTTTTTTAGTATTTGCCTTTGTAATGGATAGTGCCGTGATTCTTATTCCTTATTTTCCTAAGTCTTAGTCCTTCATAATCTAAATGTATACATAACTTAAATGTATATACACATACATATATACATACATATACTCATACATGAGACGCGTTCCTGGAGCACTGCTCTGGTGGTTGTGCCGATATGTAAATTGAGACCGTGCACCTCCAAACACAGTCTTCTCAAACCTCACGTTATATCAGATTGTATATATCTGTTTATATCTTCACATTTAGATATTTACTTAGCTGATTTTTCTTTTTTTTTTTTTTTTTTTTTACTTACCTGAAATTTCTTTTCAAGTATAGTGTGGTATGAAGGTAGAGACTCTTGTTTAGTTTCTCCCATTAATATGTAATACACAAAATACACAGACTAACACATGAATGGCTGTCGTTTGTCAAATAAAGCTGCTTGTTTTCTGATCTGAAATGGTGCCTTTATTACATTTAACATTTCCTTAGGTTTTGGGTTCTTGTCCTTTTTTTCTTTCCAGTTGTACTGATTTGGTTGCCTAGAGAGTCAGTGAGGCACAGTGGGTAAGACTGGTTTCTGGAGTTGGTTGACCTGTGTTTGTGCCCTAGTTCTGACACTTGGGTATTGAGTGCCCTTGGATGACTGACATTTTTATAATGGTCTATCCTAAGGCTGTTATGAAAAGTAAATGGGTTAATATGTATACATCACTTAGAAAAGTGCTTTCATATGGTAAACAAGGTATAAGCTCTTTAACTGAAGATTTTGGGGCATAGCCATTACCACTGTTTTACACAAACACAATCAAGGAATAATTTAATGATTTGAATATATTTGAGCTCTTTTATGTCCAAAGCTTTGCTCTACGTTTGGTGTGATAGCCAGCTAACTTGTAACTCTGAAGTTACCACCAGACTACCACCAGAGTGTCCTTTCCGCCCCACTGGGAAACCACAATTGAAGGACACATATTTTAACATTCCTCTTTAAATTCTAACAGATGTTGTCTAGGATGATAGGATTAGGGAAAGAGGTTAATATATATGGAGTGTTATTCTGCCAGCCATTTGATTTGGGAATTACAGGTAATCGAACAGAAGCTATTCTCCTGTCTTCCAAGTCTGTCTCTTTGCTTCTGTGATTTAATTCTTTAATGTTCTGATATTGATGTAAGCGTGTGTGTCCATGTGTTGAGACTAGCCTGTAGCCCGAGTAACTTACTCATCTCTGAATCCTTTTAACATGATGATGAGGACCTCATAGAGAGGAGGGGGTTGAAGGCAATGTTGGTTGATACCAACACAGAATCTGCCAAAACTGAGTGAAGATTCATTGTTCTTGTAGATGCTGATGATTTATTAGCGATTAGATGCAGGAAATGTTACTTTTAACTCAATTTCATCCTGTCCTAATAATAGCACATCATTTTTGAGTAATTACTATGCACCAGGCACTGCTCTAAGTACTTTAAGCGTATTAACTCATTTAATTCACAGAAGATTATGCTCATTTTACATACAAGGACACCAAAGCACAGATAGTTTAGAATAAGGTACCCAAAGTAATTTTGTGAATGAAGGAACTAGGATTCAAATACCAGCAGCCTGATGTCAGAGCCTGTGTTCTGGTTTGGTACTTATTTGAATGCAGGTAAATAAATAAATAAAGGCTGGGTTGACATCCAGTTCTATTTTGTATATATATGAAGTTCAACCTTTTAAAAAAAAGTCTTTTTTTTTTTTTTTAATTGTAAAATGTGATCCTTGTGGAGGACTATATAAAGCATATATGCACAGGCTAAAAAATAATTATAGTATACAAATATGTCAGTGAAACTACCAGACAGATTAAGAAATGGAATATTGCCAGGATCTTGGAAGTCTCCAGAATACTGTTTCAATTCCTCATTTCACCCCCAGAGGCAACTACAGTCTTCATTTTTCTAATTAATTATTCATTGCTTTTCTTTGTAGTGTTACCGTCTATGTATATATTCCATATATGTGCGGGAGAAGAGATGTATTTAAGAAAATGTGTGTGTATTATGCATTTATAAATACACCGTACATATGTGTGTATTTATGTGCATATATATATATATATATATATATATATACACACATAATGTACTTTTTGTGATTTGCTGCTTCTGCTTGTTTTGTCTTTTAAGATTCATTAATTTGAGTTGTGTAACTCTAATTTGTTCATTTTCACTGCTCTAGGGCATTGCATGCTATGAATATGGTAGAACTCACTTGTTCAATTTATCGTTGATGGGTTTGTGTGTGTGATTTCAGAATTTGGCTACTGTGAACATTGCTGTACTTGCCACCTGGGCATTATGTGTCTGAGATAGCCCAGGACTGCATTTCTCAAACTTGAGGTTGTGTAAGAATCACCAGAAAGCCCATTAAACAGAGATTCTTGGCCCCGCCCTCTGAGCTTCTGATTCAGTAAATCTGTGGTGGAGCCTGAGAATTTGCCTGTCTAGCAAGCTCCCAGGTGATAGAATGCTGGGCTGCTCTAAGGTATGTACCAGGGAGTTAGAATTGCTGGGCTGCGAACAAGAATGTTTTCCAAATAGGCCCACCAGCACCATGTCTGTATTTCTGTTTTTCCATAGTTTTACCATATGTGTTATAGCCAAACTTTAAAATTTTTAACAATCTAGTGGACTGCATAATGAGTTGAAGATTGTTTTGATGTGTGTTGTGGCCTTTCTCTCTTCCTTGAGGTGTTTGAATGAACACTAGCCAATCTGATGAAATTTGTAATTTGTTATAGCTTGGCCTGACTGTTTACTGCCTATTCTTTTTGCTTAACATTTTCACCTGTGGCTTGTGTGGGATGCTGCCAAGGATTGAGCCTTCTTGAAAGCTGACTCATGTGATTAAATCTAATATTTGCTGAGTGCTTACTATGTGCCAGGCCAAGCCCTTTACCTGCATTGTCTCATGTAATCTCACATCAGCCCCCTGAGATAAGGTGGGCATTTTCATCACTATCCATTTTACAAATGTCTCCCTGAAGCCTCGCTTAATCCTTTCACTGAAAGACATGCCTCTAGGATGTGGCCAAAGGGGACCTGAACAGGGTTTTGCCTTGCTGGTAACAACCAGTTCCTTCGAAGTCTGCAAGCGTATATGCGGTGGGAAGAAAATAAGCTTGTCTGTTCTAGATTTTGGAAAGATTGAAGCCTGGAGGAGGATTTGGACTTTAGAATCCAGACTTTAAGGGTCTCGGTTTCAGAGAGTAACTTTTGGCCTTAAGAATAGGAAAATTTATGAGACTGAGTCGGCATTTGGATAGGATATCATGGAAGTAGGTAGTTTCTGTCACTGGCCACATGGCCCCTTGGTGGTGATTTTAAGAGATGCAAGTAACTCATGAGTGGTTGACAGTTCTCTGAATTGCCTTGTTTTTTTTCTGACTTCAGGCTGGCTGGGCCCAGCACCGTAGTTACCGAGCAATCCAGAGGTACATGCGATTTTCTCTTCCTAGCACCTGGGGTCCCCCAAACACTTAAAGAGACTTAGATGTTTGCTCTCCGACCCTCAGTGTTCAGCATCCTGGTGAGCTTGTGGCCCTGCTGGTGGTAAAAGGATGTCATATAGTCTGGCCTTTTTGATCTTTGAGTCTTGGCCTTTGGATATTCAGTAATATTGAGACTTTGTTTGTAATTCTGGTGTCTTTGAAGAGACCTAGTAAACAGTGCTTCTTATCCATCTAAGTTTTGGACAAGTAAGACAAAAGCATCAGCAGATAGCCAAAATACAACCTTTACTACTGACAAAGGTGAGGGTGGAGAATGTGGATTAAGTATGTAGGATCTCCGAATCCATTCCCCCCCCCTTACCTCCCACCTTCAGCGGCGCCACGTGAATGCCAGCCTCCTGCCTGGGGACCCTGCTCTCGTAGGTTCCCGGCAGCATCGTGATACCTGCACTGAGGTGATGGAGGTACTGAACTCTGCATGCCCATTTGTTTCCGACCAACCTGCCAGAGAGGTTGACAGAGGTCAGGAGTACTATCGCTAGTGTAGCTCCCTCTACTTGAAAGTGGGGAGTAAGGGCTCCTGAAAACCTTCCCCAGATTTTGGATTAGCCATTGAGTTTATGTTCTTAACCACCAAACGTGCTTATGCAGAAGCTTGGCGACTGTCCCCTGATCAGGGGAAGATGGGCCTCTGTCAGGAAAGCCTGGCTTCCAACTTCGTGAAGCCTCAGGAGATCAATAGGTTTACTCTGTAAAGAGTTCTCAGAGCTAATGAGGCATGCGAGATGATCCCAGCAGTAGTGGTGCAGCCTACAAAGTTAGAAGGCAAACCCACTGCCACCCTAAAAGATTTATTCCAGGCGAAGTTCAGACCCCGTGGCCTGTCTCTAAGTGTCCCAAAGCCATGACGGGGAGCCCAGGATATCTGAGGAAAAGACTCACCGTGGGCGGAGAAAACCTTCATCAGTTTAGCTTCCCCAGTTGCTAATCAGGCTAAGCCTCTTGTCTATAATCCATGACCTTTGAACTAAGCCCAGAGTTCAAAGGGGAAATGAAGATTTAAAGATACTGAATCTGATGGATGGAAGTCAAAGAGGACAGAGATTGCCACCATGGGCTATTCTGGAACCTCGCACAGAGGGGTAGTATCTCAAGTGCCAGTTTTCTCAGGGAAAATCCAGAATGCGTGGGTGAACCCCCTATGCGGAGGGAAGGACTCCCCCTGGGAGCCTCTCCCTGATGAGTTTCAAATGGTTTGCAACCAGCACACTGAAATATCCTACTTTGCCTTTCCCTGTGAGCCCCTAGAGACTGCCAGGCTGGGGCTGTCCCTAGCGTGGGCTCTGTCTGGTGGATAGTTGTGGGACACACTGTCCTGGGAACAAGTGTTTTCAGTCTCTTGCCACCTGTTGTGGGGTTGCTTTAGCCAAAAAGTCCCTCTGCAAGGCAAGATTTCTCCTTCATCTGTAAAGACCCGTCCAGACCGCTTGGTGGGGGCTGATCCTGGAGCCCGTGGGCAAATTAAGGAGGTGCCTTATTTTGCCTCCGAATGCAGAGGAGAATTAGAGACAGCCAATCCAGTCCTGCCCTCTAGACTTGTCAGTGATTTCAGGAGAGAACCTTGACAGGGCTCTGGAATTCACTGTCTTTTAAAAAATGGCAGATATTACTCTGCTCGATAGTCTTTAGGCAGTGGATGTTGAAATAATCTCCTTTTTCTGTGCCTCGGCTATCTCTGTGTATTCAGCCCAGGGCCCATGGGCACCTGCAAAAGTTTAGAGCTGCCTCAGGCCTTTGCCAAGGGACCAAGCGACAGTGGCCCTCACTCAAAAATGTTTGTCATTTGGGTTAAGGTCGCCCCACATGTCCTGCCTCTTTTCTGAGATCCTTGGCCGATAGCCTTCCCTGAGGCCCCCTGCCTGCTCTAGGCCCCAGCTCTGTAAACAGCCACTTTCCTGGAGAATAACCACCATAAGTTGTGGTCACACATCAAGATCAAAATACCCTGTGGTTTAGGAATTAAAGCCTCTTGATGTTAAAAGCTACCTGCCCAACTATAAAAACCAGCCACACTGCACAATCAAGGTTGCAAACCACCAAGTTGAAAAACATGCAGAGCTGTAGTCAAACACCCTTTCACCCCTACCCAGGGACCGGGTACCTCCATGAGTATTTTCTTCCCCAGAATTGGGTTCCTTTTTTATTATTTGCCAAGATCTCCAGATACCACACCAAACGCAAGTCTCTGAAGGGGTCCAATAAGCAGGACCTCTCCTCCCAAACCAAGTTCTGAACCAAGTGAAATAGAAGCCAGCAGAGCCAACAGTTGGGAAAGGAGGGTATCCTGCGGTTCTGATAAAGGCTGGGTTTGAGGGCATGGCTTTTGTCTGTTGCTAATAGGGAGCCCCAGAATCCCACAAACGTTTGTACTCAGTTGCAGGCAGTTCTGGACACCCTCCCCCCAACCCCCAAATGCTGCAGGGGATCTGTGAACTCCCAGCATGGAAAATGAGATCATCACACTTGTTTTCTGCAGGCCTGTGGCTCCCCAGTGGGAGGAGTAGGGGACAGGCCTGGGCACCAGCTGCCCACATTGTTCTTCTGAATTCAGCCTTCAGATTAAGTTCAGTCCATCCTTCTCTCTAGGGCAGTCATTCACAAACTTCTTGGTATTAGAATCCTTTTACGCTCTTAAAAATTACTGAGTGCCCCAGTGAGCTTTTGTAATGTGGGTAATCTCTGTTGGTGTTTAACGTTTTAGAAATTAAACTGAGAAAAAAATATATTTAATTCACTTAAAAATATTAAACTCATTATATATGTAACATAAATACCAGTTATTATGAAAAATAGCTGTATTTTCCAAAACAGAAGAGAGAAGTTAGTGGGAAGGGTAGCCTTTGCTTATATGTTTTTGTACATCTCCTTAGTGTCTGGCTTGTCTGCTTCTGAATTTGCTCTGTTTCGGTATCACACATCACCTGACCTCAGGAATACTCCACTTTACACTTGTGAGAGATTGAGAGTGAGAAGACAAATAATGTTATTATATTAGAAGAAGAGTTTTTGCCTTTTGACATCTCCTGGAAGGATGTTGGGGACCCCCTAGTGTTCCCCAGCCCACACTTTGAGAACTGCCATTCAGGGTAGGACTGACTGGTAGAGTGGAAAGAGGTGAGAATGTTAAGAGGTAGCGGCATTCCTTCCACATGGAAAGAAATTTCTGGAAGGGGAGGAAGCATTCCCCCTCCACAGGTTACACAGTGGAACTGTCCAAAGGCCAGTCTTAAATCACTCACCATGGCCATGGGTGGAAAAAATGCCAGTCTTCAGCCCCCGAGTTGAGACCGGAACTGATGACATTAGCTCTGTAACCTCTGAGTTAGCATGCAGGGCTCGTGGGTTTGCTTCTTTATTGCTTAACCTATTAGAACACCACTGGGCAGGGTGCTGCTTGGGGAATGAGTTCAGGAATGACTTTGAACTCTGATGTTATTGACAGTGCCCCCGTCTCACTGCAGCACATTTCTGGAAGCTGTGCTGTGAATGTTATTTTCTCACAAGAATAATGGTATAATTGGGTTGGGTTTATCTTATCAAGGACTTAGAATTAGATAAATCACTATGGCCAACTATTCAAATTAAATCAGAGTTATGGGGACTGTAAATATCTGTAACCATTTTTAAAAAGTGAAACCATTAAAAAAAAAAAAGTGAAACCCTGTTCCAGGTTTTATGAAACGGGCCTAATTGTAGATGAATACAAGGGAGACTGGAGTAAGGGGAGTGCACGGAGACTCTATTATGGACGATAATCATTTCCTCATCAGTATCACCTACTGAAAATTCATATACTCGCTATAATATGTATTTGCTGATAATTTTCCACATGTACGTTTAGAAGAGCTTGAGGGAGGTGGAGGGGTTTTGGTTTGGGTGGCTTAAAATAAACAAGATGTTTATACACGTTTGTGTTGATGTCTCTTTCTCTCTTATTTTTCCCTAGTTTCCAGAAACATTGGAATTATTTTAAAAGGATTTACCGTTATCTTCTCACAATCATATGTGAGAATCGTTTCAGCAAAAGTTTACAATGGAATTAAGTAGATTTGTCACTTGGTCTTAATTCATAGGGGACCAATTCCAACCCTTAGCCAGTTAGGTAATATGTGTCATCGTGTGTGGTTACTTCCTGATGTTTTTGTCCCCAATTCGCAGTGGGGGAGGCTGGTCCCCAAAGCCATTTAGTGCTGCTTTGAATGCTATCCCTAAATTGACTAGCTAAATAACCTAGGGCAAATTCCTTTTAGTTTGCTTCCTTGCCTGCAAAATGGCCCTATTACAGTACCTACCTCATAGGGCTGTTGTGAGGATTATTGGGATATAAGGCGTGGAAAGCATTGGAGTGTGGATCCTGGAACGTGGTAAGCACTCCATAAATACTAGTAATCAGTCATACTCAGTGTATTTAGTCAGATGAATTCCCCAGTTGGTTATAAACACCATCTAAGGCTAAGTAATATACTGTTTGATGACATGTTGAACATTGTGTGTAAGCCTCTTGTGATCGCTGGTGAGTGTAATGGGTTCACGGGGCAAAATCAGTGTAAGCCGGGACTAGTCGTCTCTACGGAATAGCATTGGGCACTTGTGGAGCTTCTCCTGGCAGTTTAATTGCAGAGCGGCCTGAGCCACAACCTCTTGATAACACTACTCTTTTTTCCCAAGCCCAGTCCACGAGTCTTTGTAGAGTTGCGACCCATCACATTAAATCCACGGCACTCCTTGGTCAACTCTTGGCTGTGTTTCGGGATTGCACTCCACAAAGCCTCGATGCCTCGGAAGCCTCTTCTCACGTGGCTGACGAGATGGGGGTGATACAGGTCTCCCCGGACTTGACTTGTTCCATGTTTGTGCTTTCATAGGTTCAGCTCCTGAGAAGTTGACTCTCTAAACTACGTTTTATATATGGAACACAGATTTCTGCCTTTCAGGCCGTTGTGCGCTGGTGTTGTCCTCCGGCTTTGAGTTCAGCCTCAGCAGAGTGGTCAGGCTTCCTGGCCAGCATCGATGCTGGTATTTGATTATTTGCCATTAAAAGAAATGAAAATTAGAATAATAAAAATACTGATGCTAGAGATATTCAAGGATGCATCCTAATAATATAATAGAGGTGAAGGTGGAAATTACTAGGTGGGTCATAGAGCGCCGTGGGTGGCCTTGGTCGGGGATTCCTCGCGTCTAAGCTGGTTTGGATTCTATCATAAAGTCAAGAAAGAATTAACCAGTTCAAAATGCTGGGCTCTCCCTCCAGAGTAGTACCTGGCAAAACAAAAATATCAAAGGGCAGGGTTAAACTTCTGCACATTTCAAGCATGTTTCCAGGGATATGAAATTCAAAGTGTCATCAATGGCATGGCTGACACAGAGAAAAATCTTTAAAGAGTGGCAGCAGCTCTTGAATAATCTTCTTAACGCAGCCTCCAACCTCATGGATGGAATCCTGTGAAATGTAGAGAATCTGGCAAATGTAATTGTCTGGTGATGAATTGGATTTAGAAATGCAAAAATTAGTCATGCAGACTTGGTCCAGAACGGTCCATTATTTTAGTACCGTGTACCCCACTAACCACTTAAAAAATGTCTTCACTAGTTGTTTAGTTTTGCATATAACATTTGGAGACCCTAACCACATAATAAAAGTATTACCATAGTTGTCCCCCTTCCTTTCCCAACACTGCTCACCCCCACCTCACAGATACACGTTAGGGAAAGGATTCCACTGGTTTTCTTCCTTCCTTCTTTCCTTCCTTCCTTCCTTCCTCTTTCTTTCTTTCTTTCTTTCTTTCTTTCTTTCTTTCTTTCTTTCTTTCTTTCTTTCTTTCTTTCTTTCTAGATTTTACTGATTTATTTGCTAGAGAGAATGAGCACACTCAGGGAAAGTAGCAGGCAGAGGGAGAAGCAGGCTTCCCACTGAGCAGGGAGCCCAACACGGGGCTCTCGGTCTGATACGGGGCTGGATCCCAGGATGCTGGGATAAACCAACCAAGCCACCCACGTGTCCCTCCACCTGTTTCTTTTGCACACTAATGCATTTTTGTCATTTGGTTGTTGCTGTTTTCTCCCCCCCCCCCCGAATTCCTACTTTATAAGATGCTTTAAAAATATTTCTCAGGTACTCATGTAGCAAAACAATAAAAGTCTTCATAACAGAAAAAAAAAACCACAACAGTATCATAATCATAGCTATCCCTGGTCTTGTGGTGAATCAGGTATTCTCTTTAAGGTCTTTATCTGCTTCACAGCCGTCCCGTGAGGCTGGCACTCGATCAGTGAGCGTAGTAGTGCATGGTTGTAGAGAAGAGGAACCCGAGGTGCAGGTGAACTTCTGCAGCTTCTGAAGCTCACACAGGGCACACAGTGAGTGGAGATAGGGTTTAAACCTCAGTAGGTTTGCTCCAGAGCCTTGAGTCTTAACCACTGTGCACATTACTGCCTTTATTTCCATACAGAGTAAGAGACACACATAAAGAAAAAGGAAGTTTCCAGCTTTGTAGACTGCATTAGATAATCTACTTCACAGAACTTAAATGATTACTAGATTCTGACCATAGAGTATCTGGAAGGGAAGAAAAAATGAAGAGATTGATGCTTTGGGGGAAAACATCCAATTGACTAAATTCGATAAGCAAGAGAGCCTAGGTTTTAGTTAGGCAGCCTTCAGAGGCAGAAAGAAAAGATAAAGATTCCATTAGCGTTGGGCTGCTTTCGGATGTGCAATTTTTAGCCAATAATCATAGATAATCTCGATCAGGAAGAAGATGGAGAGGCCAGGGGCCTGAACGTCCACTGTGGCTTCAGTAGAATATTTTAAAGCTTGGATTTAGGAGTGATTTGGAGGAAATTGGAAAGCGGAGCCAGTGACCGAGGAGGACTATAAAAAAGAATCATGATAACAGGGACCTGAAAGAGTAGTGGACTCGGCGCTTCCAAGCTCACAGTATTGAGACTACGGAGGAAATTCTAACGGGAACAAAAGTGACGTCATTGGGAGTTCAGGACTGGAACAGATAGACTAATCCTAACAGGCAAGCAGTCCTCCTCAACTCCTATTACACTCTTGTCCTTTCTAGACAAGGAGGTCGATCTTCAGCCTGGGAAGAGTAGAGCAAATACTTGTAAGAGGAAATTGAATCTCAAGATAGGGGAACTGATCGTGTGACGGCGCGGGGCGGCTCTGAATGAGTTCCGCTCCTCCGGCCAGCATGAATTTCATCCTAGTGGGCCAAGCGGACTTTTGCTGCTCGCTTGTAATCTTGGAAGAACCGTGGAGACGGATTAGGGATAGGATCATGCCCGATTAAGAGCAAAGCCAACAGCAAAATCAAGAAAGCATAGTTTTCGGGGAAAAGAATAGAGAGCCCTATGCCGACCTGGGGCAAATTTCTGGAACCGGTAATGACAAAAGGATGGCTTGCAGATTCAATTTTCACATGCACACGGTAGCTAGGAGACAGCATGGGATTGTTAAAACCAGGGAAAATAATTGTTTCTTTATTGCTGTTTGTTGCTAGGTTCTCGGACTCGAAGGCTAGGGCACGCAGGTGGGCTGTGCCTGGCGTGCGGAGAGGTTTCAGGCGGGAGATGGGGGCTGGCTGTGTGGCCACCCCGTGCTGTGGAGGCACTGGTTAAGTGTGCCGGTTTATCTACCACATGTCTTGAAATTCTGTTTTAGTGATTCATGATTTAGTTCCAAGAATCTGGATTATAGATCAGGGTTCCAGGTTCCTTGCTATACTGGAGCAAGTATGGGAACCGCTGAGCTGTAGGAGACATGCGGGGGTTGGCTTTATCTTGTCATCATAGTGTTAATACTATTACTGACAGCTGATGCATTGGAGAACCACATGCCAGACACTATCCCAAGTGCTGTACACATATGATCTCATTTAATCCTCACCCCCGCTGGGTGGGTGCTATCTCTATTGTACATATCTACTGTACATATTGTACAGATGGGGAACTGTGACGTCTCTGAAGTCTCAGAGACAGTAACTGATGGGGTAGGATTCAAACTACTGAAGTCTGGCACTTTGAAAATCTGAGGTCTGCACTGCTCAGCAGATAGCTTTTTTTCTTTTCTTTTTTTTTTTTTTTTTAAGGTTTTATTTATTTGTCAGAGAGACAGAGAGAGAGGGCACAAGCAGAGGGAGCAGCAGGCAGAGGGAGAAGCAGAATCCCCGCTGAGCAGGGAGCCCAAGGGAGGACTCAACCCCAAGACCCTGGGATCATGACCTGAGCTGAAGATGGATGCCTGACCAACTGAGCCCCCCAGACCCCCATCAGATAGCCCTTCTTAAAAGCCTGCCTTAGGGCTCCAGTTTGGAGGGAAGGGTGATGTCTGGGCATGTGTCCCAACCTGTCTTTAGTATCTGAGTAGGATCTTTATGAAGACTTTGTGGTATCTCAGGCCTTCTTAATGCAGAGAGCTGGAGGGGTGGGGAAATGACTAAATCTAGGTGGAATTATTATTTTATCACGATCAAATCTGGTAAGGTTACATGTAAATTGCTGCCTCTCGGGGCCCCAAGTCAGCAGCAAAGATACTGGAAGCCATGACTTAATAGTTTTCTGGTAAAAAAGATCAGGAGTTGTTTGGGTTGTCTACCAGCTCGATATAAATCAACAAGCCTTTGTCTATGCTGCACCTTTGGCCTGGAATGCCCTTTCCCACTTCCTCCTCTTTCTCCTGGCAAATTTTTTAATCATCTTTAAAGACAGAGCCTAAATGTCACTTCGGCTATGGAGTCTTCTTTGATTTCTACAGGCAGATTTATCATCCCATTTTTTCTGCTTCTTTAGCACTTTGTTCCTGGTGTTATAATTTTGCGATTATCTTTCTTAGTTTGTGCCACTCAAGTTCACAATCACTCAGCTGGAAACGTGGGGGAGAGCATGCTTCCTTTCCTCCCTCCCTTCCACTCCAAAGAATCCCTGCCCTCACTAAGCCTCTCAGTTTTAACTGTCTGCATACTGATACAATCTGCCCCTTCCTTCTTCCTGCAGCCCCTGTCTGATTCAAGTCTGTGTCCTGACTTGTACCCCAGCTGTCACTTGTCACCGTCATGCCCCCCCCAACATTTTCCCACGAAGTATCAGAGACTTCTATATCAAATGCAATCTGCCTGTGCTTAAAATCTGTGTCCGAGTCCCCATAGGCAACAGGATAACCCCAAGCCCCTAACCATTTATGATCTAACCCTGTCTAACTCTCCATCCTCAACTTTTGACTTCCTGCCTTGCTTCTTGGACTCCAGTGACACTGAACTCATTGTAATTCTCCAGGCAGTCTGCTGTTTCTTGCCGCCTTGTTCCAGCCCAACAGTGACCGCCTGGGATGGCTTCCCACTCCTGGGTTCTGTGTGGGAGGCCCCCGAACCCCTGCCCTGGGTTCTGTCGGTCTCTACCTCCTGGTCGTCACTTTCTATTGCAGTCACTTCTTTATTTTGTACTTGCATTAAGCCTTGAACTTCTTAAAGACAGTGAGGGTGTCTGGTTGGGTTTCCATTGGCAAATGCATACTCAGTACAAGTTTCTGGAAGGAATTGTGTTGTAATTATTTGTTCTACTTGGAAAGACTGTAGGGTTAGCATCTTGCCTCTTCCTCTTCCTGGATGTGGGTCTTGAGAGTATTTTACCACTCTGAGTGAGACCTGTTTGCTCATTTGTAAAATGAGGATAATTTCACCATTCTCCCCTACCCCCAACAAGGGGCTCTTATGAGAATCAGGTGAGATAGTAATGTTTATAAATCTTAACATGCCATTCCAGGGATCACGGACTACAGCCCTGATGCCCATTTTTGTATGGCCAAGAATGTTTTTTTCACATTTTTAAATGCTTATAGAAAGTCGAAAGGAAATATTTTTGCCACTCAAAAATTAAATGAAATTCAAATTTCAGTGGCTATAAAGTTTTATTTGAATGAACAGAGCCGAGTTCATTCCTTTCCCATTGTCTATTAGGGCTTTGGCATTGCAGTCGCTAAGTTTGGTCATTTCAACAGAGTTACTGTGGCTTGTTGAACCTCAAATATTTACTATCTGGCCCCTTAGAGAAAAATGTTTGCTGACCCCTGCCTTGTTCAAATATTAGGAAAATGCATATGATTCACAGCTGCCTCCTTGAACCACAGAGTACTTTTTGAGGGGAAAGTTTCTCTCTTTGAACTTTTGGAGCCTCATCCTGGGTCGGGCAGAGTGATCCGTCGACGTTGGGGCAAACCACAGGGGCACGGCTTTGGTTTTCTGAAAACGAAGATGTCCCTATAAGGCTATGAAGGACAGTTTGAAAAGTCAGTGAACTCCCCACTACGGGGGGAGGGTGGTTAAAGGGTGGATGGACACCCAGTTTTCATGAGTTGCTGAAGAACAAGGTGTTTCACTCTTGACCCTATTGACGCTTTGGGCTGAGTCATTCTCTGTCCTGTGCCTTGTGTGTTGAAGAGCAGCGACCCTGGCCTTCAGCCACCAAAGGCCAATGGCACCCCCTTCCCAGCGGCCACAACCAAAAATGTGTCCATACGTTGAGTAATTTTTAGAGCTTGTTTTTAAGAAAACACATTATAGCATAACAGCATGTTATTCTATGAATCCATTTAGAAGAAGAATTTAGAACAGTTTTAGCTATTTAAAATGAGTCTGAAGGGGCGCCTGGGTGGCTGAGTGGGTTAAGCGTCTGCCTTCCGCTCAGCTCAGTGGGGAGTCTGCTTGTCCCTCTCTCCCTCCCTCTGACCCTCCCCCTGCTTATGCGCGCTTTCTCTCTCTCTCAAATAAATAAAATATTTTAAAAAATGAGTATGAAAATATCATAAAATAACATATGACCCCCATGAGTATTTAATATTGGTAGCTAGGATTTGCTAGAGATGTGCCTTGCAAACATGATTGCAGAAATTCTCTCAGCTGCCTCTTACAGGTAGGCCCCTTTTCCTCCACGAGGAAGCTGAGCAGAAAGATTGAGCAAAAGGTAACCTGTTGCAGACTGAAATGACCTTCTCTGAAGCAAGCTGGAGATGAAACTAAGGAGTGAACATACAGTGACTTCATTCGGCCTTGAAATTCCATTCCTGTGGGTCTGGATGAGGGGCATGTTCCTGGGGCTTCTCCCACCTTAGGGCGGATTCCCAGGAAAATTAGACAGTAGCCGTGTGGAGATCAAGAAAAGGTTCCAGTTTTCCTCTAGTAGTTAGACGTCATGGATCTCTGGGTGCTTATCCAACAGCACGCTGCCCTAACCCGAATGGCCATGTTGGAATGTCACCCCGGTTTACTTCGTGCTGACCATGTTTGCATCCGCCCTGCTGCCCCTCCAGAGCTGTGCTCCCACTCACCCTTGGCTGGAACCCTGCCACGGCCTCCCTCTGCAGAAGCCTGGACTGGAGGGGTAGGGGTAGGCCAACTGCTGACCGATCAGTGGGATGCAGAGTTACAACACATTGGTCCATTTTGTCTGGTGCACCGGGGCGTTCCCTTCAGTTGTTTCGGTTAGCTCAAAGCAAAAGCTTTTACTTATTACTGAGTGCCTGCTCTTTGCCGGACGGACCCAGTGCAAATTCCTAGATATTTCCAGCTGGCAAGAATTGAAATAGCATCCAGTGTCCCAAACTTGATGGGTGTTGGAAGCTCTCCTCATTACTTCTCACTTAGTCCCTAATGTTTTCTTTCTTACTAGGAAATAATAGAGCATACAGGATAAATAAGGAATAATATAATTTGCACCCATGTTCCTGTGCATATCTTCACATTTTACTGGAAGAAGTGAGTTATTATGAATAAAATCAAAGCCGCCTGCCTGTACCACCCTCCCTGAGGCCTTTTGTATCTTGCCCCCCCAACCCCACTGGCAGGTTGCCATTGTCCTCAGTTCTGTGTTTATCACTACCTTGGACAT
Source organism: Mustela erminea (assembly GCF_009829155.1). Lineage (NCBI taxonomy): Eukaryota > Metazoa > Chordata > Mammalia > Carnivora > Mustelidae > Mustela > Mustela erminea. The sequence goes on from NC_045626.1 coordinate 43,102,957, forward strand.
TTTGATATTCTTGCTTTATAAGTGTCAGTAACATCACATCTTTTGTATTAAACTTTACATATACAAATGGAGTACTAAATCATGCTTTTAATTTTGTTTCTGATTTTTTTCAATATCCAAGTTATAGAATGCTTTGTCTGTGGTCTGAGTTTGATGTGTTGCATAAATAGATTTCTGAACTTAACCTAAGAAGAATAGTCTTCCCTGGGTGGATTTAGAATTAAATTTCTCTTGCAGTCTTGTATGAAAGTTAAAGAAACTGACTATTTGGAGACGTAACCCTGTGGACGAATGTAGCTGCAGTCATTCCATTCTAATGCTGTAGGGTGGTTTTTTTTTTTTGGTGATGTGAATATTTTGGTGGCTGTTTAGGTAGTCTTCAGGCCCTGCTGTTATAGCCATGCCGTGGTGGACGTGAGAACATGCCCTCACTATTGACTGCAGCACCCACAGGAGAGTTTCCACAGGAATATACCCAGCATGTGGGCTGGGTATATTCCACATCTTTACAAGAATTTTCCAAACTGCACTCCCGATGTGCCCTTACCAGCTCCATGAACACCTGTACGATCGGGTTGGTTACTCCGGACCCTTGACCAGATGCAGTCCTCTCTTGCCCATAACAGACTTAAAATTGTTTGCTAATTTGGAGGGTCTGAACTATTCTCTCACTGTTGCGCCTAATACTTTTTTTTTTTTTTTTTTTGAGATTAAAGACTATAGTATTTAACAAAGTTCAAATGGACTTTTTTCTTTATTTTTCCAGATCAGAAAAGAACGGTTTAAATATTAGATTAGCGTGGATTTTTATGACTTTAGTATTTGCACAACTTCTCATGCAGAATCCAGGTAGGCCTTTAATTATGAAGCTGTGAGGCTTGCTCTGACACCTGCTTACAGGTTTCCTTCTTTGTGGGACTTCGCTTCTTCTTTCCTCCCAGTATCTGATTCTCCTCCCCAGCGCAGACCACGCCTCATGTTGTCCCTGCAGCTACTGCGTTCCCTCTGGCAGCCGTGTCCACTCCTCCTCCTCCTGTGTATGCATCCCCATCTTGGTTAATGTAAACGCTGCACGAATTCTGTTGAGCACGATGATGCTGTCAGTAGGGCCGGAAGACGTAGGGAAGCTGACTTGTGGGGGGTAAGTGCATAGCACTTGGTATGACTAAGTTACAACCGCACTGGGCAGTTAGTTGCGTATGTGATAACAGAGACAAAAATGACAAGAGACAGGGCGCCTGGGTGTCTCAGTGGGTTAAAGCCTCTGCCTTTGGCTCAGGTTGTGATCTCAGGGTCCTGGGATCGAGCCCTGCATCAGGCTCTCTGCTCGGCTGGGAGCCTGCTTCCTCCTCTCTGTCTCTCTGCCTGCTTGTGATCTCTGCCTGTCAAATAAATAAAATCTTTAAAAAAAAAAAAAAAAAAAGGCAAGAGAGACTTCCTAAGGGAACATAATTGTATTCCTCTTTGTTTATATTTTTAATGTGTCCCTGCCCTCCAAATTAGAGACATACAGACTTTTGATTGATTGGTTTTACTTGGTACAAAATACTCTATATCATGCAGTAAGTATATCGCAGTTTTGTCTTTTAATGAACCTGGTATATCGAAACAAACTTCATAGCTGGAGACTGGATGAGAATGTAAAAATCTGTATTCTTAATGTATACGTTTTTCTTGAAAAGTTAAGTTGGTGATGGTGATATGTGGATCCTGAAAACTAGTTGGCTGCCCCACGCCCCCGATCCACTTTACCATTCTTCAGGGACGATGCCCATTTTAATGGAAATGCGTGGTCTTTAGAAGAAACTAGAATGTGTATTATTTGGATTTTACTGGACAGGACAAGTGGGATTTGTTTCTTCTACTCCAGTTATCAAAAAGATTAACCCTTTGCCCTCTACATTCTAATTGTAACCGTTCGGAAACAAAGGGGTTGTTTGTACAAGATAGCTGAAAAATTGAGGCTTTATGCCAAGTGGAATGTTTCTCAGTTGAAGGAGGTAGCAATCATTGCACATATTTTTTTTCTTGTGTTGCAGGCGTCTGTAGAGGCTTCTGGTGAGATCGCATTATGCAAGACTGGATTTCCTGAAGATGTTTACAGTGCAGTCTTATCACAGGATGTGCATGAAGGACAGCCTCTTCTCAATGGTACTATCTCAAAAGATGTATTTGTCCATACAGTGTCTATGCTCTTGAAACAAATTAGCCGTTAAAAAGTCTCAAAATCATCTCTACTGTATAACAAGTAGGAATTTTTCACAATCGCTATAATGAGACTGTAGGGACTTTATTTTAGGATTACAGAAGAGCTTATGAATCTCTTATGTACATAATTGGAAGGATCCTAATCTCTTGAAAACATCAGATTTCTTCCATTTTTCATTTATAGTAGAAACCATTATGTAATTAATTTTTACCATTTTTCTGCGCACATTTTACTTTTTTTGAAGGGTATGTGCCAAACATCTGATTCCAATGGTTTTAGAAATTATTTATGGCAAAAATCCACTTAGCATTTTGAATTAAAGAAATAAAGAAATTACTATAGTATTATCTTTGATAAAACCTGTCAAAGTTCTTTAACATTTAGCTAAATTATCATAAAGGCCTTAGCAGATTAAATCTTGAGGCAGGAGCATGAGATCCGTATTTTTGTTATGACACTGCTCGTAGAAATTACTAGATCGCTAATTCAGCTGTTAACATATGTGAATTTCCAATATAGACATATCTATTGACATGTGGGTCAAGTTCATTGTGGTAATCATGTCAGTACCTCTCGGTAAAATCTGAAATAAAACTTGGAGTATCCTAAGCAAAATTGAAAGCCCCTTCCTTTGTCTCTAATAAAGAGATATATTTATTTGCCTTCAGGCAAATAAAATTTTGGTTAGTAGTATTTTCATGGGCTTATTTATCATTACATAAAATGTCATTGAAATGTGAAAGCAAGAAGAATTGATTAGTGAGTTGTATTTAAATTGTTATTCCCCACAAATCGTGCATATCTCTAACGCCTTTTAGAGAGCTCCTTTTAGAAAATCCGTGCAGCCTCAACTAATTAATTTACACAGGGCTCTACCACACAGCCTTAATGTGTCCCTGCAACACTGACAAACCTTAGTGGTATAATACTTAAGAAGACCATAGACAGAGGACTTTGAAATGTAAATGGCCTCTTAGCTATGAAGGCTCTTTAGTGCAAGATTATCATTTTATCTTCATTTCTATTCTAATTGTGATTTGCTTACACCTGTGTATTCTTTCTGTAGTTGATTTTTTTTTTTAAGACACCTTTCTATCCTTGCCTTATTACATGGTATTTTAATGAGTAAATGTTAAATTAGTCTCTCTCCACACTGAATTGCTCATCTAGTGGGTGATGGTTGACATGATAAAGGTTTAATTCAAATCAAATCGCAAATGTAGATTTTGAGTCTTGGAGTTCTTCTGCACGTTTGTCATTTTCTTTAAATCTGTGAATTATTATATGATGTCCTAGGATCTATGTGACCAGTAAATATCATTTGAATACTGAAAAAAATGCATCAATGATGCTTTTCTAGAATAACTTAGAGAAAAAAAAATGTCAGTGGAATTGTTGCATTTTTGCCATTTATTTCTGAGATTCATTTTTAAATGGATAAATCTTTCTCTCAGTCTCTTTTCCTAAAACCTTGTTGAAATTTGCTGGTTAAAGATCAACACACAGTCTGTCATTAGAAACCATGGATTTAAGATGAAGTACATTGGCACGTTGGATGGTTTTGCAAATGAAAACTTGTTTTCTGACTATTAGATAATGCCGGTAAGAGTAGAAATTGGGCATAGTGGCTTGCCAGGGTGTTTTTAGTATAACCTAGACGCTGGGATTTTGCTTGAGTTGTAAATGTGAAAGGTCGAAACTACTTTTGACTTTGTGCTCTCGCCATCATTGGGAGAAGTATATATCATAATCTCCGATAGAAATTACATGCTTCGGTATGGCCAGTTGTTACCTTCTTTATCCTTAAGCGTTTTTTTTTTTTTTCTTTTCAAACTATTTCTCTCATGCCACACCATTACTTTTCTCTTTATCATTCATAGAATATGTGAAAGGTCACCAGCATCTGAGAGCTTAAAGCATAAAGTTCAAAATATTGGTCAGTAGAAAACGATGTTTTGGGGTGAGGAAGAAGACTTACACAGGCTTTTGAGAAAAATCCATTTTTTACAAGAGTGTTGTCCCCAGTTGTGTTTCCTTTGGAGAATTGTTTTTTATTTTTTTTTATTTTATTTATGTATTTTTTTAAAGATTTATTTATTTATTTATTTATTTGACACAGAGAGAGAGAGAGAGATAGATCACAAGTAGGCAGAGAGGCAGGCAGAGAGAGAGGAAGGGAAGCAGGCTCCCTGCTGAGCAGAGAGCCCGATGTGGGACTCGATCCCAGGACCCTGAGATCATGACCTGAGCCGAAGGCAGCGGCTTAACCCGCTGAGCCACCCAGGTGCCCCTGGAGAATTGTTTTTTAAAAGGAGTCTATGTTTTTACCTGTTATATCTTTCTGGAGTTCTTAGTACATCTATACACCGAACCCAAAGACCATGCCGGGACTGTGTTCATGAATTCTGGGCACTGCTGTAAGTTCATTTACCTTGTACGTACTATGTACTATGTAGGCCTACCTTTTGTCAAGTTTTGTGATTTATGATGTTTAAGGAAAGAAGTAATTGGACATAAGATATGTATTAGAGTCCTCTAAAGCATTTGCCTCATGGTAAGCCCTGCTGTATTAAAGTTTACAGTAGAGTCTGAAAGCCTCCTGAAATCATAGCTCCTGACTCTTGATGCTTCCTCTGATTTCTCACTGATGACATTTGGGGAGAGGGGCATACAGTCATATGTATAGTATGGTTTCATAGGATATACCCCTGGTGCACTAGTCTTTGCTCCAAACTCTGACATTTTGTTGTAGAGGTGTCATGCATGATGATGATTTATCGAACAATAAAACACCATAATCTTTGTGAAAAGTGATTGGAATGCATTAAGCATTAGATGGATATCCAGTTGGTATTGGTCACGTTAGTGAAACACTATGTGGAAGAAACAGAAAAATGTCAAAGCTGGGCTGGAGTGTGCAGAGCATCCTTTCCTCCCACACACCTTTTGTGCTTTGCTGCTCTGGTGAATTGCATAGGAAGAATGAACCCAGTGAGCTAGTTCCAACCCTCCAGTTTCTCTTCCGGTTGTCATCGGTATGTCTTCTTTAAAATCATAAAGAAGACAAATGTATTTGCGATCAGCCTTTACATTTCGTGTGATAGCGTGTTGAATATTTCCACTCTTCTGAGAATAGTTCAGTATTAAAAAGTGGCCATGTAGACCTTCGTTCCATTTTGTTAGCAAAGCCAGATTTTGCTTAACTGGGCCTCTATTTTTGTACTTCCAGGTTGTTCCCAATTTTTCTCTCTTACATAGAGTGCTGCTATGGAGATGCTTTTTTAGAGAACTTTGATTTTTCTTCAGGGATATTTTTTAGGGGGATGTATACTGAAAAGTAGAATTACTAGGCCAAAGGGAACGTAGACTATTGACAGTATTTTTTTTTTTTTACATTTTTGTGGGACACTTCCTTCCAAGGCTAAACGTATGTTAGTTCTTTTCTACATCCTCACGACCATTTAATTTTATAATTTTTTCATTTTCCTCTTCTCTCTGGAGTGAAAAACATTCCTTTTTCCTCCTGTGTATTCTCTGCTTTTGCCTTTATAAGTTAGGATCAACTGTAATATGTTGAGGTACTCCTTTTTACCTTGCATTTGTCTGTTCTGTTTTTTTTTTTTTTTTTTTTTAGATTTTATTTATTTATTTGACAGAGAGAAATCACAAGTAGACGGAGAGGCAGGCAGAGAGAGAGAGAGAGGGAAGCAGGCTCCCTGCTGAGCAGAGAGCCCGATGCGGGACTTGATCCCAGGACCCTGAGATCATGACATGAGCCGAAGGCAGCGGCTTAACCCACTGAGCCACCCAGGCGCCCCTTTCTGTTCTGTTTTAAAAGCATTTATTACCACCCCCCTCATTTTACAGATGAGCAGACTGGAGCTCAGAGTGAGAGTATAGGCTTTTCCTGTGATTATACAGCTCTTTAGATGGTTAGCTGCAGATCTGGAGTTAGAACCCTAATTTAATCCCGATGACAGCGATGATTAAAGAACAAAACAAAACATTATGGTATAATCCAGGGAAGAGTGAGAGCTAGTGAGAGCTAGCCTAACTGGCCAGGTGTCTTGTGACAAGTTCATCTTAGAGCTGGTCTTCCTTATTCCCACCTCACACCATGACTGTGTGCCACAAGACATATTTGGGAATTGGTGACTATGGAGCAACCAGAGCTCTCTGTAATTAAAAAAGACATTTCAATTACTGTCACCATTCGTATTTTGTGCGTACTTGTTTACAAGTAGCAAAATCTAGGGCTCTGCAAAGTAATATTTAGTCTTTAGTATTTAACTTCTACTCTGCTGAACTAGAAAAATCTCTCATGGTAGCATCTTACCTGAAAATAAAATCACTGCAATCATAAATTTTCATTTTGCCACCAGCAGTGTCTCTGACACTATGAAATCACAGCCACACCGTGACATTGCAAAGAGCATCCAGGCTGTTTTGCGTGTGGATGTCAAGAGTGATTTTCCTGCGTGTTGCACATTGGTGGTCTACGTGCTTAGACATTTCACTAAGTAAACTCCTCCAACTCTGGTCAACATAAATAGCAACCTGCAATTACCAAGAATATTTTCAGTAATCCATTTATACTCACCAACTCTGGGCAGGACATGATGATTATTTTCAACTGGAGGGAATTTGATTTAGATTAGTTTACTTACTGATTGAGGCTTGTCTGCATTAAGAAGCTCTGGGGAAGCTGTAGTGTACGGTATCTTTAGAGGAGAGTACGAAAATATTTTTTATCAGTTTAGCAGGACTTCACAACTGCACTACTTCTAAAACATTTTTTTTATTAACATATAATGTATTATTTGCTTCAGGGGTATAGGTCTGTGAATCATCAGTCTTACACAATTCACAGCACTCCACATTGCACGTATCCTCCCCACTGTCCATCACCCCGCCACCCTGTCCCTCCCCCGCCCCACGCGCCCCCAGCGACCCTCAGTTTTTTTCCTGAGATTAAGAGTTTCTTATGGTTTGTCTCCCTGCACTACTTTTTTAATGAGTACTCTTGTGTATGTGAATTGGAAAGCCATCCTTATTTTAAGTAGCTCGCTGTGTTCGAGGCTTGTATGGAATTGTTGTGAAAACCTTGGCTTTCTTTTCTGTTCTTTTTGTTGTTGTTTTTTTTTTTTTTTTTTTTATTCTGACTTTTTTTTTTTTTTTGGGTACTGAATGTGTAAATGTTTTTAAATATTTGGAAGGTAGGTTTATAAACATCGTATTTATAAGGTTAGCTAGCGACTTGAACTTAATTGATTTCCAATGATTGTGGGAAAAGGCACTAGGTACTGAGATTGTTTTCTTGGATATTATGATAAGCTCTAAGGAGTTACAAATGAAATGCAGCCCTGTGGATTCTCAGGGGTGGAGACCTTGTTTTAATACTGCATGACAGTTTTTTATTGTGGTTTTTTTTTTTTTTCTTTTTAAGAGCAATTAAGTATGTAATAAGATCAACATAAGAACTAAGAAATATCATTCTTGTTTTCATCATCTCATTTAGACTTTATTTAAAACTGGGAATTTTTTGCATCCCTTTTGATGTATTTTAGGTCCATCTTTCTTAATGCATTGCTGCAAACCAAGATAAGGCAGTTCGAGTGGTCACTTTTCTTTTTTTTTTTTTTTGGTCATTTTAGAGTTATTTATAGCCTTCAGTGATTTGGAGTAGCTGAGGCCTGCTCTCACAAGCTTGCAACCAGGTCTGTGTTAAAGAAAGTAAGTCACTGTTCACATAGGCAGACATATTAGCAAGCAGGCACCCAAGTGGTTTAAAATCTGACCTTCTAAGATCCAGAGAGGCCCTTTCTCAATGTCCCTTGGATTCTCTAGTAAAGGTCTAGTGGAGAATAGAGGAAAGACATAGTAAACACGTGAAATTTACTGTATGTCAGATGCTATAAGTGCAGAAAACGTGCAGAAAAAAATGTGCAGAAAAATAATGCAGAGAAGAGAAATAGGGAGAATGTGTCATTTTGCAGTTTAAATAGGATGCTTCGGGGAACATCGTTGCATAGGAGATATTTGAGTAAGAACTGATGTTGGAGGAGATGGTCCAAGAACCATACATATTTAGGGGAGGAGCATTCAAAATAGAGTAAACATCAAGTACAAGGGCCCTGAGGCAGAAGTGTGTTTGGAATGCTGGAAGAGCAGCAAGGACCGTGGTAGGATCTAGAAGAAGGGGCAGAGTAGTCAGGGATGAGGTCAGATGATGTTAGAGCTGTAATGGGCCACACTGTGTGGGGCCTTGTAGACCACTGTAAGGACTTTGGGTTTTACTGTGAGGAGGTAAAAAGCTATTAGAGGGCCTTCAGCAGAGGAAAAACATGACTGACTGATAAAATAGCATCATTCTGGCTGTTGTGTTGAGAAAAAACAAAGGAGATAAGAGGGGATGTTGAGACCACTCAGGAGACTAGTGATAATGTCGGTGAGAGAAGATGGTGGCTTGGAAGAAAGCAACAGAGGTAGGAGAAGAGGTTGGATTTTGAATATTTAAAAAAAAATAAGTTATTGATGTGAAATTCACATAGCATAAACTTAACCATTTTAGAGGGAAACATTCAATGGATTATACATTTCATTGTTTTACAGCCACCACCTCTGTCTAGTTTCAAATCATTTTGAATCATTTTCATCACTTAAAAGCAAAACCCCTTATCCATTAAGCATTTTCTCCCAAATCTTCCTCCTCCACCCAGTCCCATAAACCTTTTTTATCTGGTTTCTTTCACTCAGAGTCATGTTTCGGTGGTTCATCCCATTGTAGCCTGTGTCAGTACCTCATTCCTTATCATGGCCAACTAGTACTCCATTGTATGTATGTAAATATGTATATGGTTTGCAATTTGTCTATAAACTATTCATTCATTGGTTGATGGACATTTGGGATGTTTTCACCTCTTGGCTGTTGAGAATACAGCTGGTATGAACATGTAGTATACGTAGACTTTTCGAGTACTTGTTTTTCATTTCTTTTGTATATACCTGGGAGTGGAATTGAGGGGTCATATGGTAATTCTGAATTTAACTCTTTGAGGAACTACCAAACTGTTTTTCACAGCACCTGGACCATTTTGCATGCCCAGTGGCAATATACAAGGATTCCCTTTCTCCATTCCTCACTAAAACTTATTTTGATGGTAGCCATCCTACTGGCTACAAAATGGTACCACTTTGTGGTTTTGGTTTACATTTCCCTAATGAGTGCTGATATTGAGTATCTTTTCATATGTGTCATTTGTGTCTCCTCTGGAGAAATGTCTGTTCAAGTCCTTTGCCCATTTTTAAATTAGAATTTTTTTTTGTATTCTGTTGTCAGAGTTCCTTATATATTCTGGATACTAGACCCTTAATAGATACATGATTAGCAAACATTTTTTTTCCCAGTTTCTAGGTTGTCTTTTCACCTTCTTGGCAATGTGCATTTAGTCACAAAAGTTTTTAACTTTAATGAGGTCCAATTCACCTATTTTTTTTTATCTTGTTGCTCTTGTGTTTGGTGTCCTATCTTAAGAATCCATTGCAATCGCTTCTCGGCCTTTTGGCTAAGATCAAGTGTAGAATCCATTGCAGAATCCAAGCTCATAAAGATTTCTCTGTTGTTTTCTTCAAAGAGTTTTATGGTTTTAGCTCTTATATGTAAGCCATAGACCCATTTTGAGTTAATTTTTGTGTGTGGTGTGAGATAGAAGTCCTAGTTTATTCTCTGAATCTCTTTTGACAGTAGAGCTGACAGGATTTGATGGCTTGAGTGGATAGTGTATAAACAGAAGTCAAGAATGACTCTGTTAATTTTGTCTGAACCCTGGGAAGGATGTTAGTCACTGTTGTGTGGAAATCAGGAACTTGGTGTGACTATGTGGAGAAGAATATCAGAGATGTCAAAGGGACATTTGAATGAAGGTTTGGGGTTCAGTGAAGTAAACTGGGCTGCAGAATGGGAAGTACTAAGTGTATAAACAGTTAAGTAGAACCAATACTCAGGCTGAAGTCAGCCCAGTGAGAGGAGGAGAAAACCAACGAGAAAGTAAATAAATGGTTTTGAATCAAGAATTTGAGCACTCCAGTGTTAGGAAGTCAGGATTAAGAGGAGGAGTGGAGACTGAGAAAGAGTGACCAGGGAAGTAGGATAAAAATCAGTAAGGTGTGGTGTCTTCGAAGGCATGTGAGGAAATGTGTTAAAGGGAGGGCACGATCATCTGGGCCAGGTGCTACTGTGAAGGATGAACTCAGATGAGAACTGGAAATTCACCATTGATTCCATGACATGGAGTAACTGGTGTCTTCTATTTGGGTGTGTTCAACTGTCAGGTGGAGGAGGGAAGCTGGATGCAGATAGAGTTTTCCTTTAACAGGAAGAAGAGAAGTTAGGTGATGGTTGGAGAGAGATGTGGGGTTAATCGAGGATATTTTTTAAAGAGGGGAGTGTCACGTTTATATGATGATGGGGCACATATTCCAATAAGGGGGGCTGGTGATAGTGCTGAACAGAGGAGCTAATTGCTAAGACAATGTCACGGAGTAGACTAGAGAAAGGAGATCAAGTGGGACTTAGAAACCTGTATTTATGACAAGCTCCACAGATGTTTTTATGTACCTGCATTTGGGAACCACTCTAACACATTTTTGTTGAGTCACTCCTAAAATGGTTTAAAATCCTTCATTCCAGCTTGATGATTTCATGTCAGCAGAAGGTTTGCTCTACAGAAATGGCAGATAGGATAAAAATGAAACCCTTGTGGTGTTCGATGATGTAAACAGTGTTTTCATTGCTGTAGCATCCTTGACAGATGGTTATCCAGTTTCTGCAAGAATACCACTGCTGCTCCCTCCCCCCCAAATGAGGAGGAGATCACTCCCTTACAAAGTCTGCTCCGTCTTTGGAGAGCTCTAACTGTTAAAAAGTGGTTTCTTAAAAAGTTTAACTGGAGCATATGTTCCTCAGATTTTTACCCACTGGTGCCTGTCTCATTTTTTGGTACCACACAGAACAGCATGTATGTTCTCTTACACTCTGAGGTCATTCATTTCATCATTTTTCATTCAATGAGTATTTGTGAACATTTGTCAGATGTCAGGCCTTTTTCAAGGAGCAGGCAGGGGTGGTCAACAAGATAGGCGGGACCCCTGTGGTAGCAACCTACCCTGTAGAGATCCTTCACGTACCTGCACACGGTCACCTTTGCTCCTTAAATCTTGTCTGCCCCAGGCTGAACATCACATGGTTTCATGTAGTTTCCTCGGTGGTATTTGAGCATTCTGGTCTACGCCTGCTTTTCAGTAGAGGAAACCGAGGTTCCCTCCACCTCTGAACTCCTACCTTCTGTATCCTGCCCACGCTGTAGAGGCCTTCTTGCCTTTGATGTGGACGCGGCCCTTCCAGCGCTGCCCAAGGTGGACTCGGCATTGTTTCCCGCTGCATGATTTTGTTGGCTCCTGTGAAGACTGTGGTTAACTAAAACTCCTGGGTGTTTTTCAGATGAACTGCTTACCATCTTGCACTTGTAAAATTGATTTTTAAACTCAAATGTTAGACCTGTAAGTTGATTCTTTTTTCAAAAAAGCCCTCGTTTCAACATCATCTGGAGACCCCACTGGCAACCCAAACACATAGTAGCCTCAGAAATCAATGCCGGTACTTACTTTAAATCCTCATTTGAACAAAGGGTGTACGATAACATCTACAGGTTTTGGATGACATATGCTGCCAAATCGATGGCGTAAACCACACACACACACACACACACACACACTTTAAACTGTTAAATGACCAAAAAGCGGTTGATGAGTTTCAGCCTGCAGCAACTTCAAGAGATATGTTAAGAGTATTTTTCAGCTCATGGCCTATGATTTTCTTAAATAAGACTTCTTAACATCAGGCAATGGAGAAAAGGCCTATTGTAGATATTTGAAGGTATAAATAACAAGGGATTTAGATTGTCCCAGTTACTACTGTTTCAGATTCCTGCTGAAAAATGAATTTCACTAACTTTAACAAAGAGTAAAGAATAATCTATTTTCAAGAATGCATACCTCTTTTAAAGCACATCTAAGTTGTTACAAAGTCTCCGGCTTCTTCTTGAGGACTGTTGTATCAGTAAATGGTTGTCCCCTAAACTGAATCCTAAACTGAATGGTGAGCCCATTATGGCAAATCCATAACATTTGCAAATTGAGCACTATTGGGGGTAACTTTGTGTTTTGAATCATGTCTCGGTAGGAGTTTCAGGTTTCTTTCTTCAGTTGTTCCTTGTTGAATCTTTTATAGATCACACCGGGTTGGGATTTGTTCACTTCAAAGGGAAGGTCACTGTCCCTTGATCTATTATTACTTCTTCTTCCAGTGGATGAGGTTCCTTTTATGGATGCTTTACTTTCCTGTTGTTTTGGGGGAGAAAACGTCTTTTAGGGTTTTTTTCCAAATGGAATCATCTTTTTTTTTTTAAAGATTTATTTATGTATTGATTTATTTGACATAGAGATAGAGAGAGAGCACAAGTAGGCAAAGTGGCAGGCAGAGGGAGAGGGAGAAACAGTCTCTCCACTGGGCAAGAAGCCTGATGTGGGGTTCGATCCCAGGACCCTGGGATCATGATCTGAGCTGAAGGCAAGCACTTAACCGATGGAGCCACCCTGGCACCCCTGGAATCATCTTCCATGCTAATATTCATAATCTGAGTTGTATCAAGAATGAAACTGAGAATGAAGCCTCTTTCGAAGGTGTGTGTTCTTACTCCAGGTCGTGCGTTCCCAGTGCCCCCCCATAGGAGCAGATAGTTCTTTGCGACAGTGTGTCATTTCACCTCATTTGGAGATTTCCAGTAGTATGAGAGGGTATCCCTTTATCAAAAGAACTCATCAGACTTTAATCCAACTGTCTATTAAATTGACTGTTGCATGGTTCTGTATTATTTATATGCTTTTATTACTTCGAGTTTAACTTTTGTTCCTAGTGTCCATATTAAAAAGTACAGGCAATAACTCTAACAACACTCTCTTGTTTTAACTTTTTTTTAAAGCCAGTGTCATTGGCTTTCAGATTTTGGGGGTGCTTGAGAGTTGCCCTGGGGGGAGCTTGTTAAAATTCAGATTCTAAGGCCTACCCCAGATTTTAAGGTCTTAATCCTAAGTCTTAGGTCTAAGGTCTTAGTCCTAAGAACACATGTTATTACAAGTGAACTCCAGGCGATTCTAATAAAAATGGTTTTCCACCAAACAGACATAGTTGGATTTAGTGTGTATTTTCATGACAGAAACACAGATCAGATGGATTTTTAGAGATATACTTTGGAGGTTGTATATTACCTCCTCATTTTTTGTCTTTTTTCTTTTCTTTTTTCAATATTGAAGCCTGCTTTCTGTTCCTGGATAAATACTACTTGCGTTTAAAATAGACATTGGTGAAACCTTTGTTCATGTTAATGTTTGATCAGAACGTATCTATATGGGGTGCCTAGGTGGCTCAGTTGTTAAGTGTCTGCCTTTGGCTCAAGTCATGATCCCAGGGTCCTGGGATCGAGCCCCACATTGGGCTTCCTCCTCATTGGAGAGCCTGCTTCTCCCTCTCCCTCTGCCTGCTACTCTGCCTACTTGTGCACTCTCTCTTTCTAGCTCTCTATCAAATAAATAAATAAAATCTTTTAAAAAAGTAACATAACTATATATACTATTATTGCATTTTTGTTTGTTTTTAAATATCTTGATATTTATTTCACCAGATGCTCAAGTAAAGAGGCTAGTAAATTCTAGTTTAAGTGTGAATAAATAGACTATTAATTCTGTACTTACCTGGTTAAAAAAAAATATGGCAAAGAAAGTGGCTCATAGGTTCTACCTCCAGTTAATTCCTAGTGAAATCTCCTCCTTTCTTGGCTGCTTCATTTACTTGCTGATATTATGGTATAACTAAAGGTGTATCTGTCCAGAGGGGAAGCACCAATATATTGCATTTGATTTTCCTCTGACATCAGCAGGCCTTCCTGAGGTTATCCTTCCATATTGGCATTTGACTTTACTTAGCAGAATGTTGAATTGCATTTTATTTTCTTTAAGATTTGATTTATTTATTTGAGAAAGAGGGAGTGAGAGAGTCTGTATGAAGGGAAGTGGTAGGGAGAAGTGAACTCCCCACTGAGCAGGGAGCCCAGACACAGGGCTCCTTCCCAGGACCCTGAGATCATGACCTGAGCCAAAGGCAGACCTTCCACTGACTGAGCCACCCAGGAGCCCCTTGAATTACATTTTAAAGCCCTATAAAGAAGGGTCAGTTCATTATTATTTTGTCTTATTTCAGAAATTCACTTTAAATTAACTGCTCCAGATTAGCAGGCATTATGAATTTAAGGAAATGTTAATATGGAAATTTTCAGAGCCTGGCATGTCTTTGTGCTCTGTACATTGATTGAGCAAATACTTGTTTTCTGGCGTGTGCAAGGAAGTCAGCGTACATCACCTCGGAAAATGTCAGTGCCCAGCTAACACTTCTTAGTTGTGGTGGTGGGGAAAATAGTCTCAATCTATGGGAATCATTAAATTATAAATACTTCTCTGTAGAATCTGTGTGGTTTTCAAGGCCAAAAAGAATGGACCACCTTAATGAAATAATCAGAGAAAAATCTCCAACATTGCTGAATATTTGTTCTCCTAATTCCTTTGTGAAATTAAATCCTGCAGATTTTCACATTATGTATCTATGTAATTATTCCTTCAGTTCAGTCACTTAGATCTGCGATGGCATCTTTTGTTGACTTGTCATCTATTCTATTGATGCCGAAGACAGTTAGTAAAGCATCTTGTTGCATTTATGTTGTAGGAAAATGGTCCCTTATGAGGTAATCTCACACTAACTACTCAAACTGATAAAGCCCGAGTAGGATATTGTCACTCCATTAATGATTAGCAAATTAGCAGACAGGCTGAATTCTCAGGCCATATTAGTGCCCTGTTGACAGAGGTTTGGTAGTCTTCCATTGAAACATCCTAATTGTTTAACGCGTCTCAAATAATAATTGTAATTTATCATCTTCCAGGCAGCTGTTTAAATAAACTGGACAATTAAGAACAGATGCATCCTTTGTTTTGCTGGTTATTCATATATGATGCTAGTGGGTTCAATGTGGACATTTCATCAGTGTTCTATAGAGATTTGTGAGGATCGTCTTTACCTTCGGCATTCAGATTATTTTTTTAATAAATGTGTTACATTTGCATGGCCCTTTCTACTTCTTCAGAAATTGAATAAATTTTATTTAGCTGCTGCAAACTCTTGAGTCAAGTAGGACAAGGGGGTAGGGTGAGGGGGTGTGGTGGGGACAATTTTATTTTCACATAATAAAACTGAGTTCACAGAGGTGAAGTGATTCACTTAAAATCATAAGATTAATAAGTGGCTGAATGTGGTCTGGATATTTTCTTCTGATTTCTGTCAACTATACAGTCCTTCCCCTCCAGACCTTCGAGGTTAGTGCTTCTCAGAAAGGCTGGTTCTGACAAGGCATTTCATGTACCTTCAACTTCCCCTCCCCTACTGGCCAGTACTCTGTTGCTTGTTTGGTCTTTTAAAATCCATGTTGCCAGTGCCTGTTCATTTTACCATTCTTCTTTTCCCAAGAATGATCACAAAACCTTGCTCAGTTTCCTTAAGGTATTAGTAAGTGCACCCAGAGTTCTATATTTTTTCTTCCATTTTTGGACTCAGCCGGAATACTCTTATGCCATGAATGTTTTCTACTTAAGAAATAGCAATTCATTTCTATGGAAGAGGATAGAAGACAAATGTAGCCCCCAGGATGCAGCATCCTGGTTTTGCCAGACCCAGTGGCTGGCTGTTAGCTGGGCATAGAGAGAGAGATGATGCTCTTGTTTGCCGCAGATTATTAAGTGAAGACCTGGTATAGGAGAACATGAACGGAAACCAGAACCAGAAGACTGCGTACACGCAGATCTCATGATTCATTAATATTAATAGTTTTTTTTTTTTTAATTTATCAAGTTACTTTATGCACCAGGTCCTTGATAAAATGGCCTGGCAACAGTGACTCAGTGTTGCAGGTAAGGAAATTCAGAAGTAAGCAATTTTAACAGGATTTACCCAAGGCATACTATTAGCAAGTGGTGGTACCAAGAGTTAACCCCAGGTCTATATGATTTCCATTCCTGTGCTCTTCCTGATAGACCAGGCTGTCTCCATAGGGTGTGCCTGAAAATGTAGATCGGTAAGGGACCAGATCTGTAGGGATGACTTCATGGAGAGGCAAATGAGCTACACTTTCAAGAGTGGAAGTTTAGGTAGAGGAAGAGAGATGGATAAGGAATATGTGTGTGAGATCAGATTGACATGGGAAGAAGATTTTTACTGGAGATTACTTCCCCAAATTGTAGATTGATGGGACCAAGTCTTGAGGGCCCTCAAGTGCCAGAGGATGGGATTGAGTTGGCTGATGAGGTAGGAGGCTTCTAGAGCTGGGAAGGAGAGTTAGAAGAATTAGAAATCATGCAGAGGACAGTTATGGATGAAGCTGACTCTAAAGGTTGTAAACAGTAGGTGACTCATGTCTTGTGTGAAGTCAGTTTTGTAATAGACATCATGGTGGCCTCCCCCCGAGAGTCCTTCCTCGGTTACTCTTTGGGTATCTACTCCTGGAAACCCCACAGGGTTCCTACCTTTAGGAGAAGCTTAGTCCGCCTCTGGTTCTAGGGAAGAGATGTCATAGTCTCTTCCTCTGACCATGGTGGAACGCTTAAATAGTGAGCTCAAGTTTAAGGAAAGAAATATTGTTCCCTCTCAACTTGTGTCTAGATCTTTTCCCCCTCATGTCATCTGCCCCCTCCCTCCATCACTTTACCTGGATGGGGACCACGGTTCTCACCCTCCCTGTATGGGTACAAGGAAGCAGGTCATGTCAAGAGCTCTTGTTGTCATCTGCTTCCTGGCAGAGTGGAGAGAAGGAAAGAAACCTCACCCTTGTTGCAGTTACTGAACAGCTGAATTAATATGATCCAGAGTTTTTCCTATTCCTGGACTTCTGGTCATGTTAGCTGATAAGCCCCATCAATTGTGTAAGGCAGCATGAGATGAGCTTTCTGTTATGGGCAGGGAGTTGCATCCTAGCTGATAGTGGGTTTTGCTGAAGGTCTCAGTCACAATGGGAGCACAGACTTCATAACTTCTGGGAAACAAGAAGCTCATCTACGTGGCTGTGGCCAGAAAGGGGGACTATCAAGGTAAGGAAACGAAAGGGGTTGCTTTGATCAGGGGTCTGTGATTTTTCTGCCATGGGCCTGACATAATGGTCATTGCTATGAGGTGGGGACTGTGTCACTTATTTATCCAGTACCCCCAGTCCCTGACACAATGCCTTACAAATCCTTCGAGACATTAGTTGGGAGATTAAGTGAATGAATGTGTGTGTGTGAACAACAGTTTGGTGGTTTACTGAGAAAAAGGAAATGAGGTCAAGGAGAGTATCATCTATTGCATGGAATTATATGGAAATTAAAAGGAAAGTAAAGTTCTTAGTAACTTAGAACGGTGGAAATGGGGTAATAGTTTGTGAATTGGTGGGAAGTGTTTGGGTAAAAGGAAATTGTAACTAGGCCGTAGGATCACACCATTTAGGCTACACAAAACTGCTTTGGGAACAATTTCTTCTTTCTCCTTAATTTTTCTCTCTCTCAAATGGACCAATTTTTTCTAAATGTCTTCCCTAATATTTTGATTTTCTTCTAAGAATATATTGTAAGATGGAGCAGAAAGAAAAATTAAGGTTTTTTTCTAGGTCAGATCTTAATAGAAAATCACCATGGCAGTGAGAGATGTTGCTATGCGAAGATTCTATCAAAGTGTTCCTGTAACTTGTCTAGGTGGGAAGGGAGGTGTTGACATTAAAAACCTGCAGTGTGCTTGCATTGGGGCCTTGCTATGATCGTTTTTTGCTCCTGTGGCCTCTTTTCTTACAAAGTAGGGATACAAAAGCTGTTCAGAGTGTTAGATTTTTAAAAACTGACAGAAAATTCACTCTGAGAATTTTTTTTTTCTTCCTTTAGTGCATTCAGGATGTGGCAAGAGAATACCATAGACTGAATGACTCATAAACAACAGAAATTTATTTCTCGCTGTTGTGGAGGCTGGGAAATCCAAAGGTGGCTGATTGGGTGAAGGCCAGCTTCCTGGTGTGTAGACAGCCGTCTTATCAACTCTATCCTCACAAGGTGGAAGGGTTGAAGGAGCCCACCTTTTTTTTTATTCTTTTTTTTTTTAAATATGAGGATACCAATCCCCTTGTGGGGGATCCCCCCTCATGACCTAATCACTGCATAAAAGCCCCACCTCCAAATGCCAGGTATCAGGGAATACGTTTCCACGTAAGAATTTTGGGTAGCCACAAATATTCAATGGATAGCAAATCCCTAACAGAAAAGATACATTTTAGTATTTTGGGGGGAAAAAAAAAAGTTGATTATATAATAGTAGATCTGTGGAAAGGGCAGAAGAAACTTGAAATTATCACTGTCAAATACTGTAGAACTCAGAATATCTTATTTGAGCTAATTTGCATAGGTATTCTGTTGACAAATTAGGTGGTATTCATTGGTCCAAAAATTACATTTCCTGTCTCAGAATTCTGGAACTGGTTTTTGTTTTGTTTTGTTTTGCTTTTGGTTGTATGTCTGGTTAGCTAAGGAAATGGTGTAAAGAGCCTTTTTTAGAAATAAAAAGATTCCATTGAATGGATGAATGTGTGTGCCCATGTATGTGTCTGAAGGTAAATTTTTAATTAACTCTTGAAGGGAGCTTATCTAAATTTGGGATTACTGAAGTCTCAGCTTCCCATCGAAATTTAGTTCTTTTCACTCTTCTGGAGGAGTGCTTGCTCTCACAGTCAAATTCCACCTTGGAAAGTATTGGCAGCAATATAGCTCTCTGCGCCCCCAGAGGAGGTAACACAATTTTAGACTTTAGTCACTGGGGACGGAGCCCAAATCCTCTCCAATGGGGCTCCCTGGAAGAGGCCTGCTCAGCTGCTGTGCTCACATCTTGAAGCTCTCTGTCATCTCAGGACTTCTGCCCATTAATCTGCCTTAGAGACCTTAGCTAGTTGTGGTGTGATTACTTCACAGATGTCCTAGTTGGGTGGGTATAGGCTCATGTCTGTTAGAGTACTAGATTTCAAATTGTTATGCCTGGGAAACATTGTCAGAAATACATTTCACATCATTATTCTTATTTACATATGTGTGTGTGTGTGTGTGTGTGTGTGTGTGTGTATGAATGTCTTTTGGGTGTATATATACACACCATGCATCTATATGTCACAAGACAATATATTTACCATTGATGGTGATGTACTCCATTTTCCATTTCATTCCATCCTACATGATACTAATAATCTATTGTTGTATCTGTGCTTTGAAAAGCATTGCCTTTGCTCTGCATTCTAGGGTAGAGGAAGTACTCAGCCACAGAGATTTCTGTGTCTTTCCAGTAGAAGTAGACCTCTGATAACTGGCTATGACATACCCACCTATGCCGTGGTCTCTCTGTTAGTGTTAATACAATCCCAAAATGTTCCTAATGCTTCTAATATTTATTTATTGGACACTGTGTACTGGATATGAAAATTTTAGTGTGTGAATTAGCACCTGTGGGCCTCATTGTCTTCGGTTAGTTTGTGAGCACTATGATTGCGTATCATCTATTTTAGAAATGAAAAGAGCGGTTCATTATTCTGCCAAGGAAGTAGCCAAGCACAGGGACATTGTTTAATGCTGCATTTTCCCCAAAATTTTGCTTTTTGACCTAGTAGCACTTTCCTCATGAGGTTCTAAAGGTCCTGAAAATCAGTAATAAGGAAGTTATATAAATTATGATTGCTGACATAGAAAATCATCATTCAGTTTTCATAGTTAATACTTTGCATTTTCCAAGTTGTGGCCAGAACTGGAGTCTAACTGGTACCCATATGTTTTACAAATTATAGGCTGGACTTTGAGAAAAATAAAGTTTGGTATATTATCTTCAGTTATGCTTATCAAAGACATCAAGGCCAACTACTTTCATGTATTTTTTTCTTCTACTTTTTTTGATGATCACCACAATTAACATATATTTGCTTAACTTTAAGTACATAGTTTTTATATGCAGGTAGTTATATTTTCTTTTTGAACTTAAAAATCTTTAAAGTAATGATTTAGAAGTATTAAAGCAAAGGGAGTAAATTCTTTCTAAGTGAAAATAGCTTTGCATTAGGAATATGTTAGTCTTGGACTCTGATGTTTTGAAAGACAATTATAATTTTCAGGTGAGTAGCTATTAACCAGATCACAAAATGGCAATTCCAATGCCTGTTTGCAGGTAAAAGGGACAACAATCACGTAATATATGATGTCCACTTGTTTGGAGTTGGATAGGAGATGTCCGAAACCTGCATGTAATGACTGTAAATGTCATTAGAGATTATGGGAGTGACCCACCCAGTGAGGGCTGCATATGAAATTAATTTACAAATTTTACCTTCAAATATAAGCCAAACAACAATTCAGATAGGCTTTGATTTGTACCACTGATGTATCTGCCAAAACTGAATAAATACTGTGTGTGTTGAACGTGTGGCAAAGCTCCGTCTATTTATTGTGTGTTTGTATCTTTCTGTGGGAGGCAGCCACGTCGATAATGGGGATAGTGTTAAACCCAGCCTAAAGTTAACTTCTTAATCCATGGATGCCATTGAGACATATTAAAATAACCCTTTAGCTATTATAGTTTAGCAGTCAAGTTTCTTTGGAGGGGAACCAAATACGTGAGAAATAAATATATACACATCTGATATTTTAAGCTCACACTTATATTGTACACATAGAATTCTTGATGCATCATCTATGAAATAATGTAAGTGATAAGGTTATGAGACTTTGTTACAATTTAAAAAGTTTTGAGAACCTAATTATACATTCTGGTGTGGCTTATTCACTTTTTTAAAAAAAAATCCACTTCGATTTTGTATTTGATTACTGAAAAACCAAAGAAAAAACTGATAAGAAATTTCATGATAACATTTTTAAAGTATATCAAAAGTGTAATAATGAGTTTGGATCCTGGCATACTCATAATACTGTTTCACTGTTTCCTTTAGTTGTGTGTCCTGGGAATATTGGAGGTGTCCCAGGATGGTAGATAACTAGTCATCAGTCACTCCTTTATTTTCTCATTCATTATCAAAAGTATTTGTAACTGAGCAGTTTTTTCGGATTATAAGTTACTGGGTAATATTTTAGCTTGGCAGAATATTTGTGCACTGTCCTCTTTGGCCAGCATCATGGTATACTTTGATGCTTAAGCACATAAAGCTTTGCAATATATTAGCCATACAGTTAGCTGAGTTCATGTGCATGTAGGAAATGAAAGAGGAAATGTTACATATTTTTGCTCCTTTATGAAATAATTTTCTGATTGCATGTGTCCTGAAGTAGCCTTGAAGGACTAGTATGTGTCAGGGTAGCTCTACCTCCAATCAGAATTAAACCCCACTTTTTTTTTTTTCCAGATCTAGTTCTATCTATATATAATTGTAGTACATTTTCTTCTCTTGGCATGACTTATATTATTGTATCATAATCAGTCTTTGCGCTCTACTAATATATTGTTTTCCTTATTAAAAAGGAATGAACATTATTTTGATAAGGCTAAATAAAATCTTAAATGTATTTTTGAGTATATATTGAATACTTGTTCACCATTGTTCAGGAAAAAGTATTTTTCTTTTACCTTAGGGCCTTGCTTTGTGGGTTGCTTCCCAAATTTCAGATAGGACTGTAATAACCTGTCACTATGGCTACCGGAATTTAAATTTGCTGTTATTAAGGGGAAGCTTATAAATTCCCAAGCCACTCCAAAGTTGAATCCATCAACTAAATCCATAACTGCTCCTCTGGGAACTGGGGGAAAGCCCTGTAGATTTTGGTATTATTTCCTTCATATCAGTGTGGTGAATTTGGGTGACTTGACAATTTTTTTTCTATACAAAAGAAGATGATTTAATAAGTAATAGTACTTTATTATTATTATTTTTGAAATTATGCAATTCCTCATCAAGCTCTCTCTCTCTCTCATACCGCTGCTAGACTCTTTTATACAAGGCAGGAATTTGTCTGTCTCCTGCCCAAGGGCTCACGATGGGCCTACATGGGTCCACAGTGTCCTTTAGCCCTGTGGACATTCTGGGTTCATTTCTGCAACTATTATTATTATTTTTTAAAGATTTATTTATTAATTTATTTGAGAGAGAGAAAAAGAGAGAGGAGAAGCAGGATTTCCACTGAGCAGAGAGCCTGATGTAGGGCTTAATCCCAGGACCCCAGAATCATGACCTCAGTAGATGCTTAACCGATTGGCCACCCAGAACCCTATTAATTGATGGGTCCGGCTGCACCATTTGGTCACATTGCCATATCTTTGCATGTGCCGATTTGCCTCTCCAGAACCTACTAGCCCTCTCTGCTCACCTCTCAGTTCTAGCAACTTGCTTTCCGTACTCACCTTGCATTCTGCTAGGATGGCCTCTTATGTCCATCTCTATCTCCTGTGCCGAGCACAGCACACTCAATGTTTGAAATCAGTGATGGCTATCACTCACTCATTCTCTTTATTTCAAAGTTTAGAAAATTGGAGATATTTACCAATCTTAAGATTTTTTTCAAAGGTATTTATTGGAAGACACGACATTGGAAACCTTTGTGTTTTATATTGATGTGAAAGCACCAAATTTGCTTGAGTTCCAGACACTGTAAGGGGTTTTAGACATGTTATTCAGCTTAATTATAACAGCAGTTAGGGTATATTTTATATATATTTTAAAGGGATTGAATAAACAGATTTAGAAAAAACTAGAGAATTTTCAGGAGAACTTAGCTATTAATATGGAAGATTCCATGTTTTTCTCCAAAGGCTACATATCATCTTCCCAAGGCTTGCATATACACTGTACTCTTATTTTTTAAAAAATATTTTATTTATTTATTTGAGGGTGAAACAGTGAGAGAGAGAGAGAGAGAGCATGAGCAGGGGGGAGTGGGAGAAGGAGAGCCAGACTTCCCGCCGAGCAGAACTCCTCCCCAACCCCGCCACCACGTGGGGCCTCATCCTGGGACTCCAGGTTCAGGACCTGAGCCGAAAGCAGATGCTTAACTGACTGAGCCACCCAGACACCCACTGTACTGTATTTTATTTTGAAAGATTTTATTTATTTATTTGACAGACAGAGATCACAAGTAGTCAGAGAAGCAGGCAGAGAGAGAGGAGGAAGCAGGCTCCCTGCTGAGCAGAGAGCCTGATGCAGGGCTCAATCCCAGGACCCTGAGATCATGACCTGAGCTGAAGGTAAAGGCTTTAACCCACTCAGCCACCAGGCACCCCACTGTACTGTATTTTAAAGAAATAATTCATTTTGATTTTTAAAAGTTTATTATGTAGTCATACAACCTCCAATTATTCTACTTAAGTTTAATTTCCTATTCCCATTTGAGAACAGTAGATCCTTGAGCAAATAGTTACGGATTTCTAAGGTCCATTTTTCTTAGGATGTTGACGATCTCCAAAATAAAAATATTTGACCACTTTTAAAAGCATAGGCATCTGGGTGTTTCCTCTAGAATAACAATATATGACCTTTTAACAATGTCTTTTGATTAAATGTGAACCATCGTTGTGTCAGTCTGAGCAGTTCAGGTGTTAGACAAGGCAGTTGATTGTGAACACCCTCTTTTCGATAAGGATACCACACCTGGGGGTACCTGGCTGGCTCAGTCAGTAAAACAGGCAACTCTTGATCTTGGGGGTGTGAATTTGAACCCCATGCTGGGTGTAAAGATGACTTAAAAATAAAATCTTATATAAGAAAATACTTAAGGGAAGCTTTCAGTTTCCCTACTATTCTCAGTGCCAAATTAAGGAAAATGATTAAATTATCTTTCATATTTTCCACACCCCAAAATATTTCTTAAATGTAAGTGCATATATCTTATAATCAGGAGCTGTGAGCTCTAGGTCATCAACGATATCCAAGAGTTAGCTCCTTCAGTTAATTTCAGTTTTCTGAGGATAAGGACAATCCCTTTTTACATGCCTGTTAGGCTGAGTAAATAAGTTAATACCTATGAAGTGCTGAGAATAATGCCCACCACGTAGTAAATGCTAAGTAAATATTCATGGTGATAATTTAGCATTTTTTTTCCTCCACTCTTTCCTTTTCAACAAGAAGCATTTTCAGAAACTGAGTCAATTAATGGTTACTTTTAGTAAATTAACATGTAAGGGTAAATAAGTCCATGTTATAAAGCAAGCATTTGAGTTCACTTTTCCTTACTGCCCCTTTGTAGTGTATTTCTACTCAATCCTGGCCCCCTTTTTAAGAAAAAAGTGAATTTAAATATTGTCTTTGAGTCTTACTTCCTTCTGCCTCCTGTCCTCTTTTGAATTACTGTCTGCAGATAGTTTTTGCATTCACTGTATTAATTGAGAAACAACAGCTACTTTATTCATTCTAGGTATTTTGGAAATACTGGTTAAAAATCAATGGCTGAACAGTAATGTACTGGTTTTCTGGCTTCTTGACCTTCACAGGGAGGAACTTGAAGAGTTTCCTCACATGTGATATAGTGAAACATATATGTTAAAGTAGAAGTCTCTCTTCTCCTCTTGCCCTTCTATAATGTCCTTAATATTTGTGTAACAGCTATGGTATTCTCCAGATAAAGTGGACATAAAGGTATTAGAATCTAAACCGTAGGCAGCTTCAAAAATAAATAATATTTGTCTCTAACGATGTTTTCAAATAATTACCTTAAAACTTTAGAACCAACCCAGTGTGTAGGCAGTGTCTGCTCCATAATACAGAAGCTCATAAGCATAGCAACTTGCCTGATACTGTACTGTGCAGCTCTTTGGAAGCTAAACCAAGATCTGGACTGCATTCAAGTTTGAATTCAGTTCCTGGGCTGGTCCCCCTCCCACCCCCCTTCTCAGCTACAACCAATTACTTAATTTCGTTAAGTGAGTCATCCTTGAATCATTATTAGTCAGTGAGGTTGAAAAGACAAGAAATATTGGAGAGATTAATGTAGTGATTTAATACTAAATTATTGCCATCCTCTTTTAAATACCAAAATATTGGAGTAGTAATGGTAGAGTAAGAATAATGGGTAAATGTGGTCGTATGTCAGAGTACTTAACCCTTTGAATTTAGAAGGAAGGTAGAAAAACTTTCTGGAAATACTCCCTGGACTGACGTTTAGAAAACCTTTTATTGTTTTAAAACTGAGAAGTTTTCAAAAGTGTAAAGGTGAACACTAACAAAATTTGGAAGCACATGCTCGGCCTGTATTCTGAAAACCAGCATAAAGGGGCATGGCTTCTCTTTTTCTGAGATTAAAGCCTCCTGGAAATTCTGGCAGCAACATTTTATTGTAATAAGTTCGCAGCATATTCAGGCTTATTTTGAATGAAAATTGAGTTTGACTAAAGAAAATCATGTTCTTCCAAATGAAAATGAGCAGATGTACAAAATGAACCTTAACATTAATCTAGGATTTGCCCTTCCTTGCGTGCACCATCTTACAGTAATAGTGAAAGTGACAGGGTCGGGGGAGGCGCTGCATCGTTATCATTAAAAAAGTCACTGCAAACATCTTTTGGGGTTTTCAAGGGCACAACTGTATCAAGGAGGCGGAATTGCCTTTCTGTTTGGAAATATGAAAATATTCCTCTTTCAAAAGTCGTGTTACCTTTAAGTTACTGCTACATCATTTTTTAAAACCAAGAAATCTTTGAATTTCATACAGTTTTTATCTCCCTGCCTGTCCTCTATCTGAATGCTGTCTATTATTTTAATCATGTTAATCTACTACTTAGTGTAAAATACTGCTCTGTGGCCTTCCAAGAACAAAAGTGCTTTGTGCTCTTCCTTGTTCAGTGAACTGGCCTTCACATGGTGCATGGTCCTGCAAACAGTTAGGGGTTTAATCCAAGCTGATCAATACATTTAGAACCCTTTATTTAGTGAGATCAATACAGTGTAATGAAGTCTGTGTTCCAGAGTTGCCTCCACTGTTGGGCTAGGGAGGTGTCTGTTTTCCTGTTCCAAAGCACAATCACAATTACGTTTGAGATTTTGGGGTTTTTTCCCTTATTATCCAGGACAGAGCAACATGCTGGAGCTCCCTTCAGACAGGCTCCCCAAAGCTCACTCCCCTGATTTGTCCCAAGACCCATCCTCTAGAATAATGAAGAAGGAATGAAGAGAAACCATGTGATTCTGGAAAGAAAAACCGAGTATCAGCAAAATACTGTTTCAGTTAATATCATGACTTAATCACATAAGATGATTGCTGCTAAGTGGTTTTGAATAAAATCCTTCGTTTTATGAAAGTATGCCCACAGGTTAGCAGCATGATTGTGGAAAGTATATGGATTATCATAGCACTGGAGAGGTAATCTGTCAACTGTAATTTTAACATAGATTCATTTATATGCAACATGAATAAAACAAATTGGAAGCTATTGTACTTTCTTTCTGGGTTTTTATGCTTTGTTCAGGATTTGCTGTTAGACTTTTGAGCAGCTTTCATCTTAGCTTTAAAGAGCTCTGTGGAGGAGTGTTTTCGAGTGTTTGGGATATCGGTTTTCTAACACTTGGCGTTGCGATAGACGGAACGAAGATATGAAAATTGATCCCTTGATAAGGTGTTAAAGCCCAGTTTGTCACCTTGTTGGCTCTTATAGCTTTGTGTGTTTTTTATGAACTTCCATCCTCACCCAGAAATGTCCTCAGGTGGTTTTGCTGGAAAAATCCTATCTCGATAGAGGTTGTCTTATTTATTAGGAATTGCTTTTTTTTTAATTGCTTATTTTTAATAGACTACAGTTAAATCATTAATATGAGGCCCATTGGAGAATTTCTATTGTTTAGTTTCCATTTAAGGGTTGTAAGATGATATTTATATTCTTAGGTAGGAATGAGGTGCATGACTTCTAGTGTGCTAAAGGAGTTGTGGTTGGGGCATCCAGGTGACTCAGTCGGTTAAGCGGCTGCCTTCTGCTCAGGTCATGATCCCAGGGTACTGGGATCCAGGACCACATTGGGCTCCCTGCTCGGTGGGGAGTCTGCTTCTCCCTCTCCCTCTGCCTGCCACTCTGCCTACTTGTGCTCTCCTTCTCTCTCTCAAATAAATAAATAAAATCTTAAAACAAAACAAAACAAAACAAAAAGGAGTTGTGTTTGGAGAAAAGAAGAAAGAAAAAAGTTTGGAGAAATCTCCTTATATAGTGTTGATTTAAAAGTTACTTCTCAGTGTCTTAAAATTAGAAATCTTAACACTGATAAGTTTTAGTTAACCATATTTACAAGAATATGGAATACGAGAATTTTAGACTTGGAAGGAATTTGGCAAATGGCCTAGGAACCCCTTCCTTCCATGGAGTGTTTTAATTAAAAAATAATAATAAAAGACAACTTAGCTAACTGAATTGATGATGACTTTGCTAATAGAGTAATATGAAAGTGTTAAAATACTCTCCATAATAAGAGTCAGTGTAAAGATGAATAGTAAATTTTAAAAACTGCTTGGAGAAAAGGTGACATTTTTGAGTATGTACTGTGTAAAAACACCGTAATGCAGATGTGACTAGACATAGATACGTGTTCTGTGATCTTTCTTTCAAATCATGGTGCTGAGGATGAATACAGAGAGTTGAAGTATTAGGGATCCCTGAAGGAGTGATTACTTGTGTCTGTGGTGGAGGTTGGAAAAGCTTCCTAGAGACATGGCACTTGAGCTTGACCTTGGAACTTAGGCATGAATTAGATGAAACCAACTGGGATTTTCTGCTTGGGATTTGTTGGGCATGAGGTACCAGGAGGAGAAGGGAGCTTAAGATTTTCAAGATAGAAGAAACTAGATGAGCACTGACAGTATTACCTAAAAGAAAGAAGCAGCAAGGGTTCAAGATCGAGAATGATAAAGGAAGACCATCCTCCCCTCCTGGCATCTTGAGTTCTAGCTCTGCTGAGTAAACCTGTATAATTCCTGCCCTCTGTCATTGATGTTCCTTTGTCCATATCACTGGTACCCTTGTAGCCCTCTCTCCCACTCTGTCCTGCTAATTCCTCTGCTTGTGAATTTTATAAAACCCAGGTCAAATATTGAAACTTTTTGAACCCCCATGGGGAGAGGTGCTTTCATTACCCCCAGTCCAACCCTTTATGGTTGACCTCAGTAATGTGAGTGTGGTTCCATCTTACGGTACTCGAGCGACCTTGTTTTTCTTGGTAACCCTAATGCAGGCACACAGTCAATACTCAAATTTCTGCTGGATTGATGAAAAAGGATAAAGAATTCCGATTGTTGGAAAGGTAACTAAGGGGGTGGGGAGACATCCAACAGCTGTGGCTTGGGTTTACTAGAATTGGGGAAGAGTTTCGAGAATCTATAGTTTGAGTTGGCCCTTTGAGATTGGAGTCTAGAGAAAAGAAAAGAATGTGGAAGACTGAATCATGGGACCCAAATGTGGAGCTAAAGGAGGTTAGAGGGAAATTAGCACAACATAAGTTAAGGACAAAGAAAATCTGAACAGTTAAGGAATGACCAAAGAGTTGAAATATTGCAGGGAAGCCAAGAAAAATGAGACATAATGAAAAGGTTGCATCTGGTGAAGGGGCAGTCTTTGAGGCCCCTGAGAATAGTTTAAATAGGGTGGTTAAGATGAAAATATGTGTTTCTTTAAGAAAACATTCACATGTTTTCATATGTCATTTGTAATGATGTGCTGGACAATTCAGTTTATTTAGGTGTTTTCTATTGACCCTTCACCCCTGAGTAATCAGAAGGTTGAGGATTTCTTGCGGTCATTTTTAGCTGATTGAAAGCTAGCTATTGAGTAAACCATAGTCTAAGTACTGAATACTTAGGTGAAACTGCGCAGAATAACATTAGTATTTCCCTGTGGTTTCCATGGGTTTCTCTATTTGTCCTTGACTTGAACTGAGCCTATTAGCTATCAGCTGAGACAGTGCCTGTGGGGACAGTCGGATTCCGTGAGTAAAAGTTTACACTTGTGGCCAAAGGCGCTTTCTCTTGAGAAGGGCCAAAACCCTTGATAAACAATTTTAACTTTCTAATCAGGAAATTGTTCTCAAAGGAAATAACAACAAGAAGACCACTTCTTGATAGTCTGGGTGGTATCTGTGTATGTTGTGTCTGAGTATTTCTTCAATACTGTGCTTTCACTCTTAGGTTACACTCTAGGACGGGTTAGATGAGGTCGATGAAGTACCACAGGTTTTCTGTCTGGCTTGGGCATAAATCATGCCTTCCTTTTATATCTATCTCTTTTATACTCCTGTTCATCTATCTTCTTTATTATGGTATGTCTCACCTTCTAAATATACACATTCTGTCTAGCCATCTACTATTGGATGAAATACCAATTTTTGGTCATAAACAGTCATATATTTGTTTTATGTCTAGGACTACATAACAGCAAAACTAAAGGGAAAAACTAAGTGATGCATACAACTTATGTATCAAAATCTGTATCTTTTCTATTATTGAATATTCTGTAATTTCGTTGCTCAAATTCTCAACTTGCCATATTTCTAGCCTCCAGGGCAGAGGAATGCATTAAGGGGGAGGGAGTTTAAGAAATGTTTTGGTATGGGCCTTTGGTATGGGCCAGATACGGCATCTGAAAATGATTGGACCTATGCACACACATAGTACAGACATATGTGTGTCTCTGTCCATTGTTCCAATCATGTGTATGTGTGAGAGAGAGAGAAATTACTTAGCCACAGGAATAATTAAAAGAAGTGGCTTTTGTTCACTTACTTTATGAATTAGGTAATATACAAATCTGACTGTGTGAAACAAGACCTAGAAATAATAGTAACTTGGGAAAGAAGTTTCTTTTTCTCACAGGTGGTCATTTGGACATCAACATTTAGGGAAGTTAGGGGGCTTTCTTCCGTGAACTTATCCACAGATCCAGGTTTCCTCTTTGTCACTGTTTTGCCTTCCTAGAGTGATGCTCTCATTTGCATTCCAAGATGGCTAGTAGTCAAGTTCACAGTCTAAGCAGCTGGAAAGAGGAGAATGCCCCTTCTTTTTAAAGGCGTGATTTGGAAGTTGCACATGTCACTCACCCTGGCGTCCCATTAGCCAGAGATTTCTTCTAAGGCACAACAACCTAAGGGAAGCAGGGAAATGAACTCTCTATTCTGAGCGGCAGTACGCCCAGCTAAAAATTCTTTTACTTTGAAAGTAGGTAAGAATAGATTTTGGGTTACAATTTTTGTCCTAGGGCACAAAAGAGCTGGTGCATGTAAATAGCAGAAATGCCATTTTCTATAGTTACATTATTATGGATCATTTGTTGAATGTCCACTCAATATTGCTCGATACTAAGGCATTATTGAATGGTTTATAAATTATGCATAAGACATCTCCTTCAATTGGAAAACTTGATGATCTCAGAGTCCAGAATTTTAATCTCCGGGGACTTGGGTTGTGCAGTAGAGGACCCTTAATTTCTGACGGAGATCTGTTTGTTTCCTAGCTGGTTAAGGGTGGTCTGTGTCTGATTACTCCTTGAATATTGCTTTATTTATTCACTCATTTCAGTTCTTTATGAAGCTCTCTTAAGGGAGGGCCCTGTGCCAGGCATTGCATGGCATACAAGATGAGTTGGACATAAACTCTAAGCAATAAAGGTTTTATACCCCTGAGGCTAATAATACATTATATGTTAATAAAAATTAAAAAATTATTCAAATGTCAAAAAAAATAAAGGTTTTACAGTTGTGAGTACACCCCTGTGAAAGCCTGGCCTTGACAATGATGACTGTACCTGGTGGAAATCAAGGGATCTTTGCTCCAGAGTCTCTTCCTCATTCACTCAGAGTCTGCTCTGCACCATATTCCCTGAACAGGATCCACTCTTGATCTTGTTGTGGCAAAGGTTGAAAATTTCTTAAAGGTTCAAATTCTTTATGATCCTTGGATTGTTTTTTGGTTTTGAATTTTCTGATGGATTATGAGGTTGCCCCCAATGTCATCAATGGGTATGTCTGGGAACAAGGAAAGAAACTTTATTGGTACTTATTTAAAAAGGAATTTTCAGGATTTGTAAAATTCCTTCTTTTGACCATAAAACATTATTTTACCTAGTAATTATGAATATTCTCTTTTCTTAAATCAGATTTAAAATTTTCTTATTTAATCAGAGTGTAACTTTTGAATTTTTGTAATGGTCTTTAAGAAATAAAAAGCTGGTTTTAATGCATATTACATACATCAGTAACTAAATAATTAAGGTATACTGACTAAGCCTTCCTTAGGTGCACAATTTGGGTTTTATTCTTAAAATCCCTGGCAAACCTTATGTGACCTTCATACTGCTCACAACCTGAAGTCAGAACATATACACACACAGACACACACACACAGCCAAACACTTACTAATCAAACCTTAAGCCGCATTATAAAACAACAAGAGAACACTGGTTCACCCAGTTTTATCTTTCTTTTTTGGTCATTCTTTAATGAGAACTTTGGATCTTTTTTTTTTTTAAACAGTATTCTTTTGAAATGAGTTATCATTTTCTTTGATTACATTAGAATAGTGAGGACTAATATTAATGTTATTAAAAATCATGTGTAATAGCGGTGCCTGGCTGGATCAGTTGGTAGAGCATGCGACTCTTGCTCTTGAGGTCATGGGTTCGAACTTCACATTGGGTATAGAAATTACTAAAGAAAAATAAACTTTTAAAAAAATCATGTATACTAGAAGAGGGAACATTTTACTTGGCTGTAAATATGCTTTAGTACATGGGGCACAATCAGTACTTCTTCCTAATCCCTGTTTCCCTATTGCATTTCTGTCCCTTTGTTTCTTACTCTTCTTTCAACCTCCTTTTATTCTATGTCTAATATAGAGGCATGTGAATATTAATTATCATATAGGCAACTCTTAAAGTTTTTGGTTTATGATATGGGTAGAATCATGTCATTGGGAAAAAACAAAACTCAACAGAGAAAAAACAGAAAAGGAAAATGTCTGTGTTGTCCCAGACTTGTCGGGAGGGCAGATAAGGTTTAAATAAAGATGGAGGTATCATATCCCTATTCTTTGCTTTTATTTTTAATATATTAAGTCAAATGAAATGCTTAGGTTGGGATATATGACAGCTCTTAAACACTTTCCCTCGGTATTGTGTGTATGAGTTAGGTGACAGGTAGCCTAACGTGCTAGAAAGCAATCATCCCCGAATCCAGAAACTTGGGTTTCAGGGTCATCTGAGCTCCTAACTTCCGTGTAACCCTATTATGGTGTGTACTATCTCTTGG
The DNA here is from genome assembly GCF_009829155.1 of Mustela erminea. Taxonomy (NCBI): domain Eukaryota; kingdom Metazoa; phylum Chordata; class Mammalia; order Carnivora; family Mustelidae; genus Mustela; species Mustela erminea. The sequence continues at coordinate 43,135,583 of NC_045626.1, forward strand.
TGCCTGTTTTTTCATTTGTAAAATGCAGGGCTTGCACTCTGACTACTAAGATTGCACTCAAGTCCGTGATTAGCATGGCACTGGTCCCTTTTATCTTAAAGATAACACAAAATACAGCAACCAAAAAAACATCAGCATTTTTTGAAGCCGTGTCCTATTTAAGAAAAAAAAAAAAAAAAAGGCAGGATTGGCGCCCAAATCTATATAATTTGTCCTAGGGCTGCATAACTTTCTTGAGGGTTTCAACTGCTCATGAATAAACTTTATGACCTAGCAATGTTAAGCTCTAGTCCTGGGGTGTTGGCATGTGGCCCCTTGCTGCTAGTGTGTTTTAGGAGCATTCTAGAGTCTCCTTGAACCAGCTCCTGAGTGAAGCCGTTGGGGGAGCACTGCAGTTGCGCATCCTCTGTGGGTTAAGGGGCCAGCTGGCCAGCCTGGAAGGGTTGTCTCTGACCTGCTGGTTGTGAACATTTGTCCCAGTTGTATATTTTTACTTCAGCCATCGTCCCCTTGGATCACATGTCTAGCCATATGGACTTGGTTTACTTAATCTGAGTTTCAACTCATCTTGTTTAGACCAATTTGGTCTTTTTAACAAATGGATCTCTATGTGTCATTGCTTCCCCTTTTGTTAGTAACAATCAATTTCAGTTTCAGGGGAATATTAAATATCAGTGTGAAAAAGAAATGAGTAAGAGTAAACAAGCCACTTTTCAAACTTCAGAAGTCAGAGGATTAATTTTAAATACACTGTAATTGGTCCAGGAAGGGAAGTATGAAAACCAGATTGTGGGCACAGTTGTGGGAGATGAAGCTACTTAATAATGAATCCTCTGCCGCCTACAAAATGTTAGTAATCGAGTTTTTAAAAAGATGAAATGCTGACTCTTTCTTCATTCCGAGGACAGGTACTTAGTCCATTAAACAAACAGCTATTCCCCTGGAGTATGCCTGTCTTGACCCTGTTAGGGAACTCAGCTACTTTTAATAAGGTCTGGTTTGGTTCATGAAGTCAGGAGTTCAGACTAGGAGTCATTCAAACTATGTTTTCCGTGTCTGTCATCACATGGGTTCTGGGCTCAGGATCAGAAACAAGTAGCGTGAAAACTTCACAAGTGTCAGAGTTTTTTGAAAAAGTGTGAAACATACAGTCTTTGTTATTAATTGGTTTTATAGAAAAACCTTGAATGTCGGTGACCCCTGATATCATCTCAGTTATTTCTTGGGCCTTTTGGGAGTTCTTTTAAAATAGGCACATGCCTGGTCATTCCCTCTCCCCTTAAAATCATATAGTGATAGGGAACTCACTTCTTATCAGGATAGCTATTTCTTTGAGGAACCGTTTTGTACTAAGGTCCATGTCGTCTGACCCAAAATTTGGTCCATAAAAGGACATTCAAAGTAATACATAGAGTTTGATCAGAAAATAAGTTACGCAGGTAGTAAAATTTGAAACAAAGTGTAGATAGATCGTCTATTATCATTCTTACAGATAACTCAAGTTTCAAAGTTATCTAGTTCAAAACTTCTTTGATTATTAAACTCCATCAACTGTTCATCTCTTCCTGACAACTTGTCCTTGTTAGCCTAGCAATCTCAGGTCCCTGGAATTTAAAAAATGAGTGAAATTTCAAAAAAATCGCCTAATGAAGACTTTTGCTTGGGTTTCTCAACCTTGGCATTATTTACATTCTGAAATAGATCGTTCTTTGATGTGTGGGACTATTCCGGGCATTGACATGTAGTAACATCCCTGCTCTCCACCCGTTAGGTGCCCCAGTTGTGATAACCAAAAATATCTCCAAAGATTGCCAAAAGTTAGCTGGAGGGCAGAATCACCCACAATGGAGAACCCACTGCTTTACGTTTTCATTGTTATCACCATTTAACACCAGAAATATCCAGGTAAAGGATTAGCCTTCTCAAGGAGGAATAGGGATGGAAACCCATAAAAATGCAATATTGGTTTTCTTGACACATGTCTGACAGATCTAAACCACATCGTACAAGATGAGATGGAGTTCAGATGGCCCATCTGTTTTATCACTTAGAAAAGGTCTTTGTTCACATTCTGATTCATAGAAGCATGCTTGTATAAATGGGAATAAACATATTAACCCCGCTTACTTGACTTTGGAATATTCTGGGCAAACTGGAAAGCTGACCAGTGAATTGGTTGGAATGATTCTGGTGTGGTTCTAATGAGAGGTGGTTCTTACTGACTCTCTGGTGATCATCAGGATGATACAGCCAGAGGCCCAGATATCAGGAAATTCTCTGAGAAAGATACCAGTGACCAGTGGGAAGCTTTGTCACCAGCTGGTGGGAAATCCTGGCTTGTGTTTGAGAACCCTTAGGTGGTGACTAATTTGATTTCCTCTCCCTTGTCCCTTATGGGTGCCACAATGGTCAGCCCCAGAGAAGCATGGTGATTCACACTGAGGATAATCCTGCATCTTCCAGGTTAGTGGGCATGAAGAATAGGGCAGGAATCAAAATGCTATAACTCATGCCCCCTTCCCACATGGTATTTCTTATTGGAAGTGATCCCTGTGGCATCTTGTGTGTAGCGTGATCTTTGCCAGGAACTTTCCTTAAGATCTTTCATCCATAACTCCTGTACGGGAATCAGTATTCTCCATGTAGCCCCAGTTTTTTCCCAGGCTTTCACTTTGGTTCCCAGGGTTCAAGTAGAGGCTGAAGGCTCCCGGCATGCCTGGATTCTTGACTCAGTAAATTTTAACAGATAAGATACATTCTCTAGGAGTGATAGCATGGGGGATGGCACTGTCCCCTTTGACATCATCACTTTGAATTATCATTTAGGCCTCCCTGTTCTTCTTAGGGATTTGTCATATCAAATCCTCAGCTGAGTTAGGCAAGAAAATGGTTGAGAACCGCTGGAAGCTGAGACATTTTTGACAAACAGGAGCTAACCTTAACACTGGTCATTGTAAGATATTTTCCAACAATATGCTTTCCTTTATGAAGGCAGCCTACAATTTAGATGGAGAGTATTACACTGATATTTTTAGAAGACGGACAGATTGAGCCAAAGGTCACAATATGCCTAAGGTCATGGCCTATTAATAACAGATTCAAGGCCTCAAAATTTAGAGGCTGCATAACTCAAACCTCTCATGACATAGTAACCTGAGTATTTTACTGACACCAAATCCAGATAATGCCAGTGCTGAACTACAGCTTGATAGGTGAGTCATTAGCAAAAACATCTTTGACAGCTACATGGCTTAGAACTTAAAGGAGAAGAACACAGTTTAAATGAAACAAAAGTGCACTTTATTGCTCGTCAGTTGTCAATTAAATTTAAAAACAAGTTCAAATAAAAGCTTAAGCAATCCAGATACGAAATAGTTAATCACTTTTTTTTTTTTTTTTTACTAAACACGTGTATCTGTACAAATTGTATATTGGAGAATCCATGGAAAAAATAATTAGTAGGTGGATAAACAGGCCTGGAATAAATAGGAAATATTTTAGAATCTGGCTCTCTTATCCCACATACCATCGTAACTGTTGGGGAGCATAGGATAATAGTACTAAATACTATGAATCTGATTTCTTTCCAAATGACTACTCTTGTTATACATAGTCTTTTCCCTTCTTCCTTTTCAATAGATTGATGTTTTTCCTTATTTATTTATTTTTTCCAAAGGAAAATGCTTATCATCATTCTGTTACTTTGGGGTTTGTATAAATTGCCTCAGTCTTTTATGGAAGGTAACCTTTTTAAATGTGTTGGAAGTCATCATTAGAAGCTTGAAGGAGTAGATGGCAGTAGTATTCCATATTCCCTGTCTTCTTCCCAGAGCCAATTCAGAGTTACATTTAAAAATCATGCTCATTTTATACAGTATTCCAAGAAGATTCTGTGTAAATGCCTGCAGTAAAAATGTTTCAGTCCCACTAGAGATCAGGTTCTTTCTAATGTCTAAATTTAAATCATTTACCTTTCGTTTGCCTTATCTCTCCCTCTGTTACCTTCCTTTCTCAGGCAGCAGAGAGTAATTGTGCCACACCTTTGGTAAATATATGCTTTTTCTTTTTCTTTCTCTTTTTTCCTTCCTTTTCCTGGCTTATCATAGCACACTTCTGCCTTGCAGGTAATTAACTGTCTATGTATTTAAATGTTATGTTCAGTATGACTGACAGTCAGTAGCTATAGCTCTGGAGCATTTATAATGTGGCTACTCCAGATTTTGAAGCCCGAGTATAAAAAAAAAGAATGTAAAATGTCTTTTTTTTTAATATCAATTACATACAGGAAGGATATTATTTTAGATATGTTGGGTTAAATATCATGTTATATAAATTAATTTCACCTGTTTCTTTTCACCTTTTTAAACTGGCTGCTGGAAACTTTAAAATTACTTAGTATTTCCATTGGGCAGCACTGCCCTGAACTCTGCTTTCCACTTTTTTTTGCCCTTTTGCATCCAGATTCAGTATTTTCAAGGCCAGGTCGATATGGATTGTGTTGAAAGAATACTTTCTTCACATTCTGTGACTACTTCCCTATACTTTCACCCACTTCTCTAGTTGTCTTAAATTTTAACACGAAAAGTTGTATCTATTTAAACACTTTTTTTTGTTTGTTTATTCCACCAATTTGGCCTCCTTGATTTTCTTTCCTGTGTTATCTCACTGCCATTGACTTTTCTTCCTGAAGAGAGTTAGTAACATAACACAATTGAAAAGAGAGAGAGAGAATTAGTGGACACACTTCCAATGGCTGTGTCTTGTTTGCTCACCAGCCTGCAGAGATAAGGGGACTTAGAGTATGGGCTTTGATCTGCATGTCTGAGGGTTTGGGGTTTTGTGGGGTTTCACAGGGATCTACTTGTTTGAGTTTGTAAATCTGCTACTTCGTGGGCAAGGATCCTCTGGAAGTTGTTTTTTGTTTTTTGTTTTTTTCCCCTTTTTTCTTTTAAGATGGATTTTGAGTTAACAATTAGAGGACATTTGGAAGGAACCACATACTTCACTTCATGGAAGAAGAGGTTATTAAAAACTAGAAGATGACCAAAGGAGCACTATGAAACTCCCCCCCTCCCCCCAGAAACCAGACTGGTCATTTCAGAGTGTTTGAAGATTTTGTGAAGTTCCACATACACTTTGCAGCCTTTTGTCAAATGCATCACCTTGGTGCCTCCTTCAAAGGAATTTGGGCCTGGGCTTTCAGGGGCCATTTGGTGTCCTTTCTGCAGAGGTTTGCAGGGAAGGCTTTCCTGCTCATTAAGATCCCGGTGTGGAATTCCGCAGGCCCAGACATCACTGACCCATCTGAGGACAGTGAATAAAGAAAGTCCGTTTTCTTTTGGATCAGTGCATTTGTCTGTGACCATGGGGTTGAAATATGAAACAAACCAGCTCTGGAGACATGGCGTCTTGCACTCACAGTGAAAGAGATTAGACAAGTGGTTGGGTAGTGACACAGACATGATTCATGCTCTATCTACTGATGACGAAACTTTCCAAATACTTTCAGTGTACTGATAGTACATTTCTTAAATGCTAAATATATCTAACTCTTAACAGCTAATTGTCTGTCAGGCTCATTGTCCGTTACCCGTAAATGCTAAGGTCATGCTGTCCTTCTGGTTTTGTAGATACAAAAATATGTATGTGTCACAGAGCCTGGGGAAGTAATATGTAAAAAATAAGTGTATGCTTGTAACACCCTTCTTAGAATTTTAAAAGTAATTGTTATGTATGCAATGCAGCTTTTACACTTTATTCCTGTTTACTCTTGTTCAGTGCATAACAGAATCACAGAACTTTAGGTCTGGGGGAGAAGACTCTAAAGGTATCTCCTCCAAGCTCTCCATCTTTCATTGTTGCTTACTGGCAAACTGTTTTTAAGGAAAGGAAACATGTTTTTCGAGTCTCCAGGCAAGCGGGCAGCATGGGTTCAACCAAAACTTGACTCTCTGACACCCTAGTGGAGCGTTCTTTCTGACTGCACTTGACTCTCCTCACTCAAAACGTGACGAGCAGATCAAGACATCTAAGAACTCAGTGGTTTTAATTTCAAAGAAACAGCACCTGCCTCTCTGGTCCTCTGTTACTTCAGGTATGAAAAGATAGGTCCTGGGTAGATGATTTCCCGAGATTCTTTTTGCTCACACAAATTATAGGACAGAGTTGTTGTGTTTTTTTTAACGTGGACAGTGTTATTACCTCAAACACATATGTTTTTAATCTTCAAAAAAGCAACTTCTATTTCAAGGTTGTGTTAAGTAACGTTCAAACTCCAGATGAAAGCAAAGAGAAAAGAAGGAACATGCGGTTGGACTGCTGCGGTGGGTGGGGGGGAGGGGCGCACGCCCACAGGCGCATGCGGATCCCATGCTCTGATGCGTCTCCATCTAGGTCAGCAGGCAAGCTCCGGAGCGAGGGTGAGGGTGAGGCTGAGGCCAACCTGCCAAGGCTCTGAGATTTGATAATAGAAGCCCAGCTCTGCTGTTTTCTTCCCCGGCAGTATTTGTCCTGCCTGTTTCCAAGGCCTGTAAGTAGGCCAGGAGAGTCACTGAAGGTCAGCTTTGGGAATTGATAGGGGAGTTGATAAGAACTCTCTTCCCCTTATGCAACTAAGCAGGAAGGCCCACCTTCTATGACTCTGCACGGACTGTCTGTCCATTTCTCTGCCATACTAACCTAGTTCAGCTGGACTTACCTTGAGTCCTCCTGCTTCTACAAAATGGACTGTGGAGAAGTCACAGATTGGAGAATAGTGATTTGGGTTCTACAGCCAGCTTTGTCCTGTTCAGCTGGACACCCTTGGCCAAGTCTAGCCATCTGCCTCTGGCCTCAGTTTCCACTGCAGCCTGCAGAACCATAAGCATCTTTCTCCTTGGAACTCTTGATGTGGTAAATAACGGTTAATAACACGTTCGCTTTAGCACTTTGCACATTTATTTTATGTTTGTCACTATCCTTTTACCAGCAGAAGGGCTTTGTCAGTCTACCTTTAGGTCTCAGTAGGGTGTACATTCGTTATTCCTCTCCTGATACGTCCTATTGCTCAGAGAGGATGTCCCACGAGCTTGCAGAGCAGATCCATTATTTTTGGATTGGGGAGCAAAAGTGAAGATGAAGAAATTTGATGCAGTAAAAGAATGTGGCTGATTGAGAGTCCCATGTAGGGAAATGTGTTTTTGTGTTAGTCATTGACTGGAACTACAACAAAGCAGAATTAACCAGAAGATTGTGCTGCACAGTGGACATAATGGCACAGGTCCTGTGTGTAATTAGTACCGTGTGAGCATGGTCTTACTTTCTGCGTTAACATGGACAGCATCAAGTTCATAATTCAGAAAGGGAATAAACTCCTAAGTGTGTCAGGTTTATTGCCTTTTTCCTCTTATCTCAAGAAAGGACACCATATGGCCCTGTGTTTGTATACTCTTGCCATGACAATTCCTTCTGTCAAAAATGATTTTCTCCAGAAGCATGGTATGTAAATTCTTGGCCAATCATTCAAAAAAGGAAGGGAATTACATTTTTTTAACCAGCATTTTTCAAAACACTGTTTTGGCATAAGAAAGGATTTGTAAGTGTTGGCATCATGTATGTGCATTTAATGATAATAAGATTTAAAACGTAATTGTATGAACTGTATGTATGAATTGTATGAACAGTAGAAGAAGCTTTCCTCCTCATCTTCTGATTATCTAGACATGGAAGATTTTTTTTTCCCCCCGAGTTTCATTTTCCAAAGTAGTAGGGAAAAGTGTCAAAGATTTTGACATCAGTTATTTGTGAAATCACCTTGAAACTAAGACTTTGTTCTGTCTGTCTACAGTGATACTGAAATGTGCACATAATATTGCGCGTAATAAATCACTCCCCCATTCTTAAGACTAATAGCCCGAAGTGTCTTATTTATGTGATTGTTCCATACCTAGCTCATGTATTGTTTTGTTCATTATTATTATACTTAAAAGGGGATGTGGTCAATGAATTTCACCTGAAGTTTTCCTTAGGCTCAGTGAACCTTTCATCTTAAATCTTTCATGAACTGTGTAAGGATGTTTATTTCTAAACATGTAGGGATATAGGAATTCTCCAACTTAAAACTACACGGCATCCCATGTTTTATTTGTCAGTTCTTTGTAAATTAGTAGAACTTCTCTGTCATAACAGTGTTAAAAACTAAAAGAAAAGAAAAGGCTAGTCAGGGTCACAGGCCAGTCTACCAAAACTGTATTTATTTTGTGTTCATTTCCTTTCTATTGAAAATTTTCTTATTTTGTATTGGGCATTCCAAGAATGAAATCTCCTCTTGTGCTCCTTATTAGCTCTAGTAATAGGAATTTGTTGATGTAGTATTTATGTCATTAGTTATCTAATTATTTGCCCATCACATGGTGGCTATGGTTCAGATGCTGGTTTAATAAGATTAATCATAATGCTTTTAGTACTGGAGAAGGTGCTGTCATGTTGTCAAAGGATTATTTAATGTTGAACATGAACAAAGCTTGTTGAGCTCTGACAGTTCTTGGATATTTTTCTTTTATTCTGCCTTTCTTGATGGTCAGTTAAATGGAATTCTGCAGACCACGAGGGAAGAGAGGGAAATTTCTGTTATTTTTTTAGACCTTACCCCTCCTTCTAGTTAAGGTGAAGAAAATTTGGGAAAAGCCATTCTATTCTAACTGTGACCTTTTGTTTTTATTTTTGTTTTTGTTTTTAGAGTACCTCTGATATTTTCTCATAGCAGAGCACACATCCATACAAAATGCTAGTTAAAAAAAAAAACCTGGGGTGCGTGGGTGGCTCAGTGAGTTAAAGCCTCTGCCTTCAGCTCAGGTCATGATTCCAGGGTCCTGGGATCGAGCCCCGCATTGGGCTCTCTGCTCAGCTGGGAGCCTGCTTCCCCCTTTCTCTCTGCCTGTCTCTGTGCCTACTTGTGATCTCTCTGTCAAATAAATTAATTAATTAAATCTTAAAAAACAACAACAACAAAAAACCCTTCTGAGAAGTCATGTGCATCCTGCAAAATATTATCAGAGAATAAACTAGAGTTGTTAACTTTGTAGTCGAGGCCTGTGTATATCAGGCACGCACAAATGCATCTTGAGGTCTTAGAATAAAATTGATTTTTGGTAGTTCCTCATCGGGGAAGAGTTGTATTTGACTGTTAAAGGGACACAAATGTGTCTTTGAGCAGCTGTCTGATTAAAGGCTGAGCCCCGGTCTGTCAGGGTGACTTAGAATTGGCCAGGACTCAAGCGTCTGTGATTGCATTTCATCTATTTGCTATCTCAACAGATGGATCTATTTCGTAGAGTCTTTGCGCTTTGTCCTTCAGCAATGACTAGCTCTCCCAATGACTGTAGATTCCATTGACCAGAGTTAATGATGCTTTTCTGTAGATGTTATGTTTCCCATAGTAGTTTTTAAATTTATGGATCAAATAAGCAACTGAGAGTTTTCAGCATTTTTTCCGATCTTTGGAAGTTGTCTCAAAAGCCTGTTCCAAGGAAAATGAGGCCATTTATCTTTCCAGGGGTTTCTGCGCCCTCTCAACACCTATGTGTTAATGGGATAAGTAGGAGTGGTTTTTGCTGCTTGAAACCTGCCGGCTATCAAGTGGAGAGTGGAAAAAATGGAAAGGTTACCGCTTCCTCTGTCTATCAGGTTTTATTATAGAAACTGTTCACCAGATAATTGGGTTTAATTTGTAACAGAGGGGAAGATTTGTATTGTAAACAAGAAAGTTCTTTGAAGATAAATCTTGTCAGTAGCTGCTGGAAGGGTGCTGGAGGAAGCCTTGATTTTTTTTTTTTTTTTTTTTTTCTAAATGGCTTGGAGTGGGAGGGTGTTTTTCTTGCTTGGTTTTTTATTATTTATTTAGTTAGTTCCCTTTTTTTCCTTTTTGCTAGACTACAAAGTGTTAGTGGGGCTGGAAGGTGATAATTAGTAGCCTTCACCTGCTTTTTCTTTTGCAAGCAGGCTAATTAAAATGCATAAAAACTTTTACTTTTTTCCCCTCAAGGGGAAACATACCTCTTTTGACAGCTGCCTTTCTGAATGTCCACACTCCTCCTGCCACCTTCTTAGTATTATTGACTGCTTCTTGACACAACTGAAAACTCTCATGTGCTTTTTTGTAACTCTTAAATATTAGGAAAATTAACCCTGCTTGTCAATGCCAGGTTTGTACCAATATTAATCGGTGATCTGACATATATATTATGATCCTATGAAGTTATTTATTCAGTTCTTCTATATTATTTTACAATGGGCTTTTCCTTATTTTGTTTCATGTCATGTTAAGTGCCCTAGGTAATAGTGTTTATGGTCTCCTGTATTACACGTATCACTATTCAACAGTTTCTATAGGCATCCGTCTCTCTCATTCCATGAATTGTCACTCCAAGAATCAACAAATTTTTCAACATTTCAAGCTCAGTATCAGTAGGTATTGGGTATGGTTTGTTGTAGATTCAGGTTCTTTTTTTTTTTTTTTTTTTTTAGTTTTAGGGGACTTCAGATAATATATTATTCTTGATAAACTTCAATTTGATCATCTAAAATGATGCCAGGTTTTCATAAGATATTCAACAGCAAACATACTGTAGTACTACATTCTAGTTCTGCTTGCTTTTAATTGTCAAACCAACCGCATTTTTCAGTTGTACTGTTTCCAGACTTTTCATCATCTAAGAAAATATTTGTCGTGGAGTTGGTAATGAATGTTCAGCTCGTGTGTGTGTGTTTTCTAATCTGTCAGCTTACCTTTTTGTACATAGTTTTGATTTTTGTTCTTACACCCAAAACAGTTTTAACTAAACATTTGTGTAACTAGATAAACTGTAAAAAAAAAAAAAAAAAAAAAGATAATTATCTCTTGCTCCCTATGATATAAATAATAAGATGCTAAGTCAAAATTATAAATTATTGTAAGGGCTTGAATTTGATTTTTTAAAATGCTGATATGTAAGGTACCATTCTATACCAAAATAGTTTTTAAAACAACAGTTTCTTGAACCAGAAAAAGGAGTCTATTTAATGAGGTAGATGCCCTGGAACTCAGAAACAGATAAGTAGCTCATCTTATGGGCTTCCTTGCTGTCTAATAGTTGGATTTTACACGATATTTTTAAATCTATACATTTATAACTGTAGTGGGTAATTCCTGTAGATGATTTATTTTTCTTTTTCCGATGAAAAAATAAGTTCAAAGCATCTATCTATGAGGAAGAAGTACCTCTGTAAACTGATACCCATAAGATACATATACTAAAACTTTCCTACGCGCATTTGCTGATGGTGACTGCTGACAAGAAATAAACATTTTCAAGGATCTTACATTCAAAATCTTCCCTTCAAGGATCCTTCCCTTCAAGGATCTTCCCTTTCAGTGAAGTAATGTTATGACTATTATTAAAGAGAACGTATTCTACCCATTGCCTATCCATTGCAGTTTGTATTTCCTGTTTTTACAATAAATTCTTAATTAATTAATCACATAGTGTATGGGTATTTTTCTGGTTAAGTCATGAAAGGGTTAACCAGGAATCCATTTATATTCAAGTTTTATTTTTAAACATCTTTTTTTCCCCCCCAAAAAAGCTTTTATTAATTTATTTGAGAGAGAGAGAGAGTATGAGTGGGGTGAGGGGCAGATGGAGAAGCAGACGCGCCGCCGAGCAGGAAGCCCAATGTGGGCTTCTGTCCTGAGACTCCAGGATCATGACCTGAGTTGAAGGCAGATGCTTCACTGGCTGAGCCACCCAGGCGTCCCCTATTTTTAAATATCTTTATACAACGTGTTAGGATACTTTGGCTGTAATAACACTATTAATGAGTGTGATTGTATTTTTAATTAAGGACTCTTCATTGACCTGGATGAATGTTTTCCTCAATTTGAATTTTTATTGTAGAGTTCTGTGACACAGACCATGCCCCAGAAGTTAGAGGAGAGGGAAAAATGTTTATTGAGTGACTGATACAAATTCGTTCTGTTGTCAGATTGAACTTTTCTTCTAAGATTGGGGTAAAATTTTTTTCAAACTTTAAATGTACATAATTGATGGGTTCTGTTTAAGAGTTTACTGTGTTTCTTCTTATGAAAAGCTTATTTTGAAAAGGATACAAGGAATTTGGAAGTATTCCAGAATTCTCTAAAATTCACACTTAATAATTTGCTTCATTCAGATTTTTTTGATTGGCGTGCGATCCCTATGTTTTGTTCTGAAATGTCTGAAATCACAACATCTTGATAGAGTCTACTCTATTTTTGAATTGTTTTAAATAGTAACTTTAAAATTTGCATTAATTGAAAAGTACCTTGTCATAACATTTGCTTTGTGTCATGAAAGGTTATCTATATTTGGAAGTAACATTTTGGTAAAAGGAAGATTATGGAATATTTATGAACTTTCTCTCTCACAGATTCATAGGTTGTTAGAACAGGATGGAACGTTAGAGTCTTGCAACCACAACCTTCTCAGTTTACAGTCGAAGGAAATGAGGTCCAGAGATATTAAATGACTTGCCCAAGGACACACAGCTGAAGAGTAGTATGGGAACGACTGTAACCCTGGACTTTGGGCTCCAGGTCATGTATTTTTATTATGGAAAATTTGCTCCAGTAAAGTAATGTAATTTTCAAAAGATTGTGTGGTATAAAGCTGGTGGAAGGGAGTCAATTTTAAGTACACTTATTATTTAAGTATACTTTATAATTTATTATGGTAAATTTAGTTTTGCATCTCCGTGTATATTTAGGTGGCTAATTTTTTTCCTATTAAAGTATGCTTAATTCAATTTGTGAATTAATTACAAAAATGAGAATAACTTTGCTTGGATGAAGATAATTTCACTTACTCTCGTGACCCAGTTTTAGGACTATGTTCTGGACCCAGTTTAGGACTGTTATTAAGGATCATAACACCTCCATAATGGGGTTCGGTGTAAAACAGTTTAAATTCTTGGAATACTTCGTGATTAAAAAAAAAGTTGAAAAGGATGCAAATTAAATATTGCCTGTTTACGGCCCTTGATTTTAGGATAGCAACAGTGATAATCTCAATTTTCATGTAACCAGAGTTTATGGTATAGAACAAATACCCGACCCCCCCCCCCAAATATTTTGTTTATTTATTTTAGAGAGACGAGGAGGGGCAAAGTCTCTGGAGAGGGGCAGAGACTCTCAAGCAGACTCCGCGCTGAGCACAGAGGCGGACATCGGGCTCGATTAAAGACCTCCAGATCATGACCTGAGCCAAAATGGAGTTGGATGCTCAACAAACTGAACTACCCAGGCACCCCCTACCTGTGCACTTTTAATTAACTTTCTTTTAGTTCATTTTTTCACAAGCAAATGCTTTGGGAACCTTTTAATGAATATGTATGATAAATATTTTCACAGTCATAATAGAACCAAGAGAACCAACAGAAACTCTTGATAACCTTATTTATAGTCTTCCTTCATTATAAATCTGTTTAAGTAACCAAAATCAATAAAATAACCAACTGGAATTAACACTGATTGTTTTCTTGGAGAGGCAGACAGGAAGAAGTCACAGCCAGTTGGCATCAAGAAGGTACTGCAAGAGCTCAGTGCCTCTGGCCACAGCTGGCAGGGTTTGCCAGAAAAAGTGCTGCTCTAACTTCTCCTGGGTCATTGGTATTCACAGTGTGCAGCCTGTTTTCCTATTATAGAGCCAACATTTTTTAAAGCTGCATTTTAAAATCCTGTTGACTTTTTGCGGGGAGGTGGGAGGGGTTCTATATAGAAGTATGTGATAATAAGAGCTTATCAGTTGGGCTTGAGATCCTTACTCTGTCATTCTTTTTGTATTTTATTTTTTCAAGTAGGCTCCATGCCCTGCGTGGAGCCCAACATGGGGCTTGAACTCGTGACCCTGAGATCAAGACCTGAACTGAGATCAAGAGTCAAGAGCTACCCAGGCGCCTCACTCATTTATTTTTTAACTGGTTATTTACTGAGTACCTACTTACTCTAAGTACCTACTGTTAAGTAACTAGTGAAAACAGTGTTCTTTCTAGGCAAGTAATGTTTTGATGATTATAATCAGTTCTGCTGTATGTATGCATGCATATATATTACCTGATTCAGATTTCCGCTATGGATTTTTTTTTTTTTTTTTTAATAATCTACAAACCAGTTTCAGCTGCAGTGCTAGGGATTCTTAGGTATTTAGCATTTACTCACTCTATACTGATAGTCTATTTTTATACCTCACGTTTCCCTCTAATTTGCATTTCAGTTTCTCAGATAAGTGGTTTGGAGCCAGTACTTCCACCCCTGGTCACGTAGCCCACAAATAAGCCAAATAAAGGAGGCCTATAATGACATTAACTCATTCTAAAGCATCAGATAAATTTTAGAATTTTTCTATATTAAATTTACATTAAGTGCCTGAATCCTTGACTTAAAAAGGCAAGGGAATGATCTGCATATTCATTTTTAAAAAATAAATACTCTGCTCTGCAATGGCTCTTCCCCAAGGTACCAACGGCTGTCATTCACTGTTGGATAGCCAGTGTGGAATGGGGCTTCCCATCCTGCAGAGGGACTGGATAGGTAGAACCAGGACACAGGCAGTATTGGCCTATGGTATCCTACCCTGTGTTTCTCATTACAACAGAACAGAACATTTCAAGAAGCGATTCTGCAGAGATGGATCAGAATACCCAGACTATACTTGAAATTTTAATTTCTTGAGTCTTTTTTTTTTTTTAAACATTTTACTTATTTATTTGACAGAGATCACGAATAGGCAGAGAGGCAGGGAGAGAGAGAGAGAGAGAGAGGAGGAAACAGGTGCCCCGCTGAGCAGAGGACCCGACTCGAGGCTCGATCCCAGGACTCTGGGATCATGACCTGAGCAGAAGGCAGAGGCTTTAACCCACTGAGCCACCCAGGCTCTCCTCATTTCTTGAGTTTTTAGGCCCTTTGCTGTCAATCAGTTCCAAACACTTGGGATTCTATTTCTTCATTTGATAAAGTAAAAACACGCACACACAGCATTCTTTTTTTTCCTAGTAAAATTAACTCATGATTTCTTGGTTTCTAGAAAACATAACAGTTTCCTCCAAAGAGAGGGAGGAACCTCTCGCTTTCACGCGCTCTCTTCTCACTGGAGGAGTAGGCCAATTTCATAGTAGAGGTGGCTTCAGCTCTGTGATAAAGGTGAGTCGAGTTGTGTGCATTCTCTGCAGATGGCTGCAGATTCTCTGCAGATGGGAACGTGCTCTATTCAGCTTCTCATCCTGCATGGCCATTCCGTTTCCTCTTGAGCAATTTGAGAAATAGAAAGATATGTAGGTAAAAATGAAGAGGGTAGAGAAGAACTGGAACAGGTGCACAAGTGGCTAATTTTGGCTTTGATAAGATATTCATTAAAGGCCGAAGTTAGAAATCTTTTTAGGGTGAAGTGATTTTTTTTTTAAATTTTCATTTTTTTACTTCCGTGCATTTGGAAACCTTCCTAAGCCATCGAGGAAATTAGAAACCCTTTTCATGCTTAGGGCAGATTTTTGTAATCTATTGTGTGCTTCAAGCTATGCAGTTTAGTTTCCTGGATTCCAGAAAAGTTTATACTTGTACTTTAATCAATTCTTTCTCTTTTTAAAACTCGGAATCCCCAAGAACTGCTATTTCCAGCAAACGTAACATGTTACTCAAATTAAATTGCACATAGGTATTAAATAAGCTAGGCGAGATTTAATTCCCAAATGGGTTCGGGTGTATTTGTTTATAAATCATAGGTGTGGCCACAGTTAAGTCTCCAGGTGGCTTTTGGAGAAATATAAGTTAATAAGGTGTTGGTGAAGAAATGCATATAGGTACAAAAATGACTTAGAAAGGCAGGAGAATCTTCCACTAACTTCAGTATGGTAGATGAAAATCAAGCTATGTGTCATTAGGCGGTCATATAAATAGCTATAGGGGTCATATGACACGGGTAAGGAGGTGGAGGTTATGTGTGTGTACCTAAAAACTGTGAAACATGGAAAGGTCTGGAGTGACCTGGAATGAAAATTTGGATATATAAAATGTTAAGTAGGAAAGCAAACTGTTAAGGTAGTCTAGATACAATGTAACTGGAATTCACATCAATTCTAGTCATAGCAGTAGCTGAGTTCAAGGTAAAATATAATTCCCTTTCCCAAGTCATGGTGTACAGTAGATGGTCTATTCTCCACGGGAGGTCCCTAGAACATATGTGTTGGGATATGTGATATGCCATAAGAAATATGATATTAATACTTGTTAAGAAATTTTACAAAATTCCTTCTTTTTAAAGCATTTGTCTGCGTGAACTCCAGTTTACTCCTCTTCATGGCATTAGTCTCACTCACCTGTATTCAGATCTTCCTGTTCAGTGGAACAGAGGAGAGGGGAATGTTTCAGCTCGTGAGTTGCTACATGTCACTGCCTTACCAGGACCTGTCATGACTTAGCTTGTCAAATTTCCTGTAATAACTGTAGAGGTTCTAAAAATTGAAGTTTTTAAAATTCCACCAAAGAAATCTTAGGTTTTATTAAAAATTTCTTAAAACTTTGGGAATATGTTTTCATGAGTGATGTGGGATTATCTCATGGTAGAAAAATCTGCCAAGCCAGACTAAGCACCAAGGAGAAGTTGTGCCAAATACAAGGTTTAGAGAACCTTAGGACCCACTCTGGCTTGCTCCTATGTACTATGGTAGTCTATCACAGTGTATTTGTTAAGTGTTCTCCAGAGAAAAAGAGACAATAGGAGGTGGGTGTGGGGCTGTGTGGAGGTGTGGATGCGTGTAGGATTTATTATAAGGAATTAGCTCACGTGATTAAGGAGGCTGACAGATCCCAAGATCTGCAGGGTGAGTTGGCAATTTGTAGACCCACAAGACCTGATGATGTAGTTCTAGCCCAAAGACCCTCAGATTTAGGATCTAGGAGAAGTCAGTGTTTCAGCTGCAGTCCGGAGGCAGGAAAAAGCTGATGTTCCAGTCTGAAGGCACTCAGACAGGAGGAGTTCTCTTGTATTCAGGGAAAGGTCAGCCTTTTTGTTCTCAGAGCTTCAACTGATCAGATGAGGCCCACCTACTGCAGGGAGGACGGTCTGCTTTACGCAGTCTACCTATTTAAATGTCAGTTTCATCCAAAAATGCCTTCACAGAAATACCCAGAGTAATAAATGATCAAATTCCTGAGTACCCTATGGTCCAGTCATTTAATGCATAAAATTAACCATCACAAATGGTATCTGTCCCTGCCCAGGACAGTACTCTACAAACATCAGTGCTCAATAAATATTGGTGGATTGATGTTTGTGGTATAGATGGATAAACGAATGTATGTCCATCACAGACGTTAAAAGATTGTATGTTTCCATTTTCTAAATCTGGAAATACTTCTGTTTTTGCTGCTTAAAAAAAGCTATAACTTCACAGGTGTTTGTTTGAATTTTAGTATTATTTGGCCTTGGTGTTCAGCATGTGAGTCAAGCCAAAGGTGATTCCTACTTTTGAATACTCCAGAATACTCAAAAGGATCTAAACCTTTTTCTTCTCTGAAATTACATGTCTTTTTTCTTACTTTAATATCATACTACCTCTCAATTTTTCTTATGGCTTCTTTTTCTTCTTATCAAGGAAGTATTTAATATGTTTATTTCATTTTGTGTCTTTGTATTTATTTATATTTAGTATTTATCTTTTCTTCACCTGAATTCATTTTAGTTTTGGTTCGTTCGGCCTTTATTTACTTTCTTCCAGTGGCTTCCTGCCAATTGCCTTTACTTTTACTATGTAGAAGATAACTTTTCAGATCTTAATTGATGTAAAAGTGTTTGTTGAAATCCCATGAGTGATGACAGCCTCAGTAATATGACTACAGCCATAAAAACTGAGCTACAACATCAATATTTTGAAAATGAATTATATATTCTGTTAGTAACAAGTTTCTTTCCTTTTGTTCTGATACGTGCACCATAGAATTATGAAGTTTTCTTTACTTGCATTTCTTTTAGTGCCTACTGAATATATACTGCCAGTAGTTAAGGGAGATGGTTAACATCAGTAACTCAGTATTACAAAATGCTAACGAGTGTAATGTAGTTCCTAAAATATGACGGAAGTACCCTAATTTACAGGATTTTGCTAGCAATAATCTTCCTTCTCTGATCAAAAAGTTAATAAGTTTGCTATAGAAAATTTGAATAGATAATCATGTATTTTTTTTAAGATTTTATTTATTTATTTGACAGAGATCACAAGCAGTCAAAGAGGCAGGCAGAGAGAGAGGAGGAAGCAGGTTCCCCGCTGAGCAGAGACCTGCCCCCCGATGTGGGGCTCCATGTGGGGCTCCATCCCAGGACCCTGGGATCATGACCTGAGCCAAAGGCTGAGGTTTTAACCCACTGAGCCACCCAGATGCCCCAATAATCTTGTATTCTTTAAATAGCTGGAGAATGGTACATTGACTTTGAAACAGCAGATGAGTAAAAAGAAGAAAATATCCCATGTGGGATACCTACTTCGCTGCTGCTGGAAGACACCTCTGTTCCTCCATTAGTTAGATCCCTCCAGGTCCTCCATCTGGCCATGTACGCGTACGGCTGACCCTCATTATTCATGGATTCTTTATTGGTAAAGGAACTGATTCCCTAAAAATGGTTTGTAACCCCTAAATCAGTATCTGCAGCAGACCTTTCAAGGTCATTCCCGCACATGTGCAGAGGGGTGAAAGCACTAGTCACCTAACACATACCGTCCCAACAGATGTCCAACAGAATGACAGTGCTTTCTTGTTGCGGTTCTCATGCTGTAAGGACGTGTCCTTTCTGCAGTGTATTTAGTGCCACGTTTTCACATTTTTGTGTGCTTTGGTGGTGATTTTATTGTTAAAAATGGCTCACAGGTGTACTAAAATGCTGTCTAGTGTTCCTAAATGCAAAAAGACCGTGATGTGCCTTTTGGAGAAAATGCGCGTGTTAGATAAGCTTCATTCAGGCATGAGCTATAGCACTGTTGGCCATGTGTTCAGTGTTAATGAGTTGACAGTATACAGTCTGTAAGGTGTTTTTAAACACAAACACACATACAAAAAGGTTATGTATTGACCAGGTAATGGAAATGTTATGACCAGAGGCTCCAGGATCCTAACTCTATATTTCTCCTAGGAGCAAGAGAAATATTAGCTAAATCAGCATTTGCCACACTTTTTTTGAACATAACTTCCTGGGGTAATGAAAATCAACTTTAGGGCGCCTGGGTGGCTCAGTGGATTAAAGGCTCTGCCTACAGCTTGTGTCATGATCCCAGGGTCCTGGGATCGAGCCCCGCATCAGGCTCTCTGCTTGGCGGGGAGCCTGCTTCCTCCTCTCTCTGCCTGCCTCTATGCCTACTTGTGATCTCTGTGTGTCAAATAAATAAAATCTTAAAAAAAAAAAAAAAGAAAGAAAAAGAAAATCAACTTTAAGTGATTTTCTTCTTTTAGATTTTGAGTTCCACTATACATTTGTGCATTTTTCCTTAATAGTATATTTTTAACATTTTTCTGTGTCAAGTGCTTTTTAACATCTTAATTTTAATATTTATGCAGCAGAACAGCACACAGATGGGATGTCAGTTTATTTAATAATTCTTTCAGAGGATGTTTACTAGGCTCTCCCCTAGTGAATAACTTTTTACTACTATGTGCAAATCTAGAATATACATCCCTGTAGCTTAATCTTGATCATATCCATGATTATTTCCTCAGGGTAAATTTTCTGCAAGTGAAATTTTTGGAACACGGAATATGCAAATTGAGACTTTTGCTCTTTGCAAGATTACTCTGTGACCTTTCTAATATAAGATGAAATTAACAACAAATTATCCATTTTTATCAAATTTTAAAAACAGAAATTTGAGAAAAAAACTGGTACAGTTACTTTTATATTTTATTTTGGGGGTCATTTATAGCAAATGTGTTTTTATGTATTTAAGTTGCAAGGCCTTGTATTTCAGATGTGCAGAGAATTGCAGATTAACTAAGACATGTTAGGTTTCTTCAGTCCAGCCGCCTCTTTTGTATCGAAAAAGTTAGAGGCTGGTCTGATTATTTTATTGTGAATTCTATTTTATTTTTTTAAAAACACACCAAACTACAGAGCTTTATTTTTTTCCAAATATAATCACCCTTAGGTGTAGAGGAGAACTCAGACTGTTCACCTCCATTTCCAACCTCTATTTGGTTTCTTTCTTCTAGCTTCACTTTAGATATCTAAATTCAGGAAACATGAGTCACACATGTATTCTTTGTAGGGACAGATGCTAAGTGAAGAGGGAACATGAAGACCTTTCTGCTGCAAGGGAGATCCTGATTTCATGTCTCAGGAGGAATCCATGCAGAATGCATTAGAAATAGAGATGCTGGAACGAATATTACTTTCTGCTGTGTTGCCCACCCAAAGAAACGGCATGTGTGCTAGACATTGAAAGATGACTTATGTTCATGGGGGAAATTATCTAACGCCATAAATTTGCATGGTTCTACTACATTGGCAGATTTTTAATTTTGCTTATGATCTTTCTCCAGTAGGGAGCAGGTCTAGCTTCTTTATTTTTAGCCTTGCTGCTACAAGAAAGCAAATGTTGATTTATGCTATCTAATTCTTATTTACAAAGTACATGTGGCATTTCATAGTTGGCACGTTTCCTCTTGACAAATCATTTGGTTTGTTTCTGCAGTGCCTTTTTGATCATAAATCATCAAGTATGTAATATTAGATTGAATACATAATATTAGATGGTGTCGATATATTTTATTTACATTCTTTTCTAATTTGATCATTTTGGATTCCATTCCACTTTTTGATTATTACATGTAATGCCAAATGAACAACGTATTGCTTATATCTGTTTTATTTCCTGTGGGGTATTTTTAGTGCATATATTCCTACAAGTGGAACTACTTGGAAATACTTTATTGCTTTCGTCATATATTTTTATATTGCCTTCCAAAACTGAATTGCTAATTAATAGTAAACCCTACAATAAGTATTACCTCATGATTGTGTATTATGTATGGTATATTAAAACAATAAAAAAGAATTCTGCTTTCTTAGTGGCCATTAAAAAGCATCTCAAGGTTGCTTTAATATAGATAGTTTTGATTATCAGCAAGGATCAATCTTTTTCTAATAGTATTTACTTTGGAATTTTGTCTTGTATAAAGTCATTGTTCCTAATTTTTACCCAAATCCTTGCTTCAAAGAGTCTTTTCTTTGTTACAATGAAGGCCATTCCATTCTTTATAGAGTTATTCCAAGTTAAATATATTTTGTGTATGTAAAATACAAAGCCAGTAACGTGTAACTTTTATAGACCCAGTAGTAGAGAGGGAATAGCACCTCACGCTATTGGGTTCTCACTTGGATGCAGACAGTTTAAGGAATAAGACACGTCTGAACCACCCTCATAATGACCTGTGAAAGAAACAGCTAGGGCTAGTCCTAAATGCTGAATTCCCAAATAATTCAATTTTCTGACATCGGAAAGCTCCCAGTTATTCACAGTATAGCGTCTTCTGCCTCTCACAAATCCATCCGTCCCTCTCTGAGTTATTCTTCCTCTCCATTGTGGGGCTTCATCCCAGGACAGTTTAATTCTTTTTCTGTGCCTGTGTATTTCCCTTCTAGATGCTTCCCAAGGAGTGGAAACCCAGTCAGATTCTTTTTTTTTTTTTTAAATTCTTCATGCCCAAGTTTGTTTATTCATTCAGCAAACATTTACTGGATGTCTGAATGCTGTCCTAAGCTTTATTGGGTATGGAGTATATATAGGTGAAAAAACCTTGGTCTCTGTAATCTGGCCAGATCATTTATAGTGAGGGGAAAACTTGGGGCCCTATGTAGTTAACAGAGTGTGAAGTCTGAGTTTAGAGCTTAGGATGGTTTTTAAGCCTTAAAAAATGCAGGTTGAGATACCTTAAGGCTGCAGTGATTAGAAATTATAAAAAATATATAATAGCGTTATAAATTTTTTAAAGGTTATTTTCTCAAACTTGAGAGATTTTTAGTTAAATTGGCCTAGCCAATTGTAAATCTCCACCCTCATTCGTTAAAAATTTTGTCAGAGGAATGTAGTATTTAGAGCTGGCAGAGATCACAGAAATCATCTATTTAAAACTCCTTTTTACAGTCGAGGAAATGAAACTCTAAAGCAGTTGTGACTTTCCCCAGCCTAGCTGAGGGCTTTTCCAAAAAGAAAATATTTCAAAAATGTAGAAGAGTTGATTTCCTCATAAATACGGTGGAGAACTTTACACACCTCTTTGCACATTTGAGCCTAAGAGATTTAATCAGATCCAAGAATAGTTTAGATTCACCCATAAACATGGGCTGTGACCATGTGTCTGGCTGGCTTGTCCCATCTTCATCCTCTGTGTGTTTCCCAAAATGTTTCAGAGATCTGGGGCCTGTGGTGATTCTTACATTTGTAAGCTTTTTGCTTTTTAAAAAGTGAGATTGAAATTTGCTTTTAGGGTTTATTCTTGATCCTCTTTGTGATCAAGACTTAGATTAATTACTACAGGGTTTTGAGTTTTAGTGTTTCAGTATAATATATAATATGTGAAGAAATGCAATAAAATATGTCAAGGAAATTGTATTAATCATGCAACTGGCTGGCTGTGATTGTGTTTTTCACAATGCTTTATCTGAACTTTAGGGTCAAGTGTTTTACTGTTTTTGAGAACAATCTAATGTTTTCTTTTCTTTTCTACTTTACTTAGACTTTAAAAGATAAAGACAAATTTATCTTAATCACACCAGACAAAGCTATCATAGTAGCCTCCACATGGGATTTGACTGTGTAAAGGACAGAAAGAAGCCTTTGAAACTGTATTGTCTCTTCACTGAATTATTAAAACTTAGCAGTCCTACTGGATTTATTACAGGGAATCTCTTTCAGTTAAGATGAGGGCTCTGGGGCAAGAAACTCCACGTAACATCTTCTAACTTGGGCTTTGTTTTGGTATGTGTGGAGATTTTTTTTTTTATTATTCTTGAGTACTTTTTAGGGAAATATTTGATTTCCCTGAAATACCAAATTTTGTGTATGTGTGTATTTTTTTATTCCTGGAGAAGGGGTCCATAGCATCATCAATAGTATTCTCAAAAGTGTCCTCGAACAAAAAGATCATGAGGAGAATCTTTGCCCCAAACTTTGAGGCAGTATCTGTTGGGATGCAGTAATTTAGGAAATGACGACAACTTTCTTGTCATTTTCTTTTTAAACAAGTCCCTCAGAATGACAGAAATCACAGTTCAGTGTTACCTACACTTGTAATTTGCCCAATAATAAGAAAAATATTCAAACTCATTGATTGCCTTTCAAAATAGCATGTAATGAGACGGAGAGGACATGTCCTAGGCTTGACTATTGATTGCTTCCACCTGATGGCTAAGAAAATTTCTGTGTAACGGACCTCATCCCTCACTGTTAAAATGAGGCGATAGATGTGAAAATCTTAGTGTGTGTGCCTTTCTTCCATAATTTCATTCATTCATTGGAATATAAATAAAATTAGAAATAAATACTAGAGGTATGATTTGATACCACCCCCAAATTACGGATTTTGTTTTGCTGGGGTTTCTTCAAAGATTGAGTCTCTAATAAAACAATATTATACAATTAGGATTTTCAACTGCTTAGTTTTTGTGAGGCTTTTAGTATTTTCCTGCTTTTGTTTTTGTTTTTCCTCATCTGATCAATGTTTTATTCCTGTTTTTTGAAAACAGGGCCATTGATGGAATTTTGATTGGATTGAGTGCTGTTTAATGACACTGGGCTTTTGAGTGGTGATGACTGGAATTTATGTGCCCAGTGGGTCTTCTGACTTATTTATGTTCCCTTTAATAATGATCACTTCAAATTCAAACACAGATTCGATCCACCTAGGAGCTCCTAGGTGGCTCAGTCAGTTGAGTGTCTGTCTTCAGCTTGGATCATGATCCTGAGGTCCTGGGGTCGAACCCCATGTCAGGTTCCCTGACCAGTGGAGAGTCTGTTTCTCCCTCTCCTTCTGTCCTTCTGCCTGGGTGAGTTCTGTCTCTTTCTGCCTCACTCTCTCTCTCAAATAAACAAATGAAATTAAAAAAAAAGAAATTCAAACACAAACATAATCATTCCTTCAATTTAAAAATTCTCAGGAAAAAAACAAAAATTAAAAAGGCTAAGGTTATAACACTACTAACAGCAACTGTTGCTGGTTTGATGTCATGGTCTGTAATTTCTCTGACTTTCCCACATTCTTCTTTCCTTGGCCTTGGAGACAAAGAAACAATGTTGAGCTGAAAACATCAGACATGTAGAGCCACTCAGAAGTGAAGGGTTAATTTCTGGTTTATGAGGATATTGTGGGATGAATTTATTTTCCCCAAATTCATTTGTCGTTGTCCTAATCCAAGGATCTCAAAAAATGGCTGTATTTGGAGAAAGGGCCTTTACAGAGGTATTTATGTCAAACTGAGGTTATCAGGGCGGGCCTTAATCCAATATGACCTCAGTCCTTATAAGAAAAGATTAGGACACAGCCAAACACAGGGAAGACCACGTGAAGACATGTGCAGAAGATGGTTATCTCTTACCAAGGAAGGAGGCCTCAGAAGAAACCAGCCCAGCTGGTACCTCGACCTCAAATTTCCAGCCTCCAGAACTATGAGAAAATAAATGTCTGTTGTTCAAGCTACCCGGTCAGTGGTATTCTGTTATAGCCGTCCTGGCAAACCAATGCAGGGGGCTTTGTTTAAACAGTGATCAAAACAGCTGAGTTAATCAAATGAAAAAATAGATCTATCATTTTCTTTCGAAACAAGTTTTTATTAATATCACTTCCTCATAATCCCTTTGAGGATGCCCTAAAACCATTGGTATTTTGTTAATTAATTTTCCAATGGTAGCTCCTTCGAACAGCAGATCAGTAGGTTGTCTTTAAAGTATCTTTTTCTGTGATGCTTCAAGAAACCTATACTTTGAAAAAATAATTTGAGTTAATCATGAGGATTAATTGCTTCATTCCCATCAAAATATTATTTTATCTTCTTTGATGGTAACGAAAATTAATAAGGTTTTTGTTTGGTTTGGTTTTTGTCCCAACACTTTCCATAAACATATAGGAGGGTTTGTGAAATATTTGCCAGGCAGACTGAAGGACAAAGTCTACTGGCTAACTGAAGGAGAGGGAATTAAACCCAATTAGTTACAAAGTAGGTGAAAAGTGTCAGGGGCTGTTTCCATTTTCTTCCTGTTTCTCAAAGTAATTTGAGGACAGTGGGGGAAATGAGGGAAAGGGGAGAAAATACGGTTTATCACATCTGCTCTCAGTTTGGTCTTGATGTCAGTTCCTGGTAGGAAAAACAAAAAAACAAAAAACAAACAAAAAACCCCACCTCTTTGTAGTCCTAGAGGTGTTACAGAAACAAGTACTCTTAAGTTTACTTTCTTCTTGGCTTCGTATCAGAGTATATCAAATTCCTACCATTTTTACAACTTTGTCCTGAAAATATGGGAAAGTCAGTCTATGCAATTAAATGCAAAATCGATGTAAACTGCCCAAAGGACTAACATATTGGGTATTAGCTTGTAGAGACAAATGTTTTTTCAGGCCTCTTGTGATTCTACTACTATTGGATACAGAAATTTAAGGCTTAATCTCTATTATCTCAGTGTTCTAGTTGTAGGCAGAGTGAAAAGGAATAACAGTCCTTTTTCTTTCCTTCTCCAAACCAGAAAGATGCATGTTGCATTAGAAATATTATACTAGCTTCTGGGTGTTTTTAGGCTGTGATAGATACAACATTCTACAGTACAATAAAAGAAAATTTGTCTTTTGCCCTGAAGTTATATTTTAGCTTTCTTTAAATTCTTATCTACCATAAGTTTGGGAAGAAAAAAGCATATGTAGCATTTCCAAGAGTTTGCTGGAATGCAGTAGATGGTGCTGTAATAAATGCACACAGAGTTTACTTTTAAGTTCTGTAGACATGGGCGCCTGGGTGGTTCAGTGGGTTAAGCCTCTGCCTTCAGCTCAGGTCATGATCTCAGGGTCCTGGGAACGAGCCCCACATCTGGCTCTCTGCTCAGCAGGGAGTCTGCTTCCCCCTCTCTCTCTGCTTGCCTCTCTGCCTACTTGTGATTTCTGTCAAATAAATAAATAAAATATTAAAAAAAAATTCTGTAGGCAGAAGAGAAGTGTACTCTTTGTCAGCAAGTTTGTGGGTAGCACCTAAGCAGTGTTCTTAGATACTACCTAGCCGGAAGCTTGTGGATCTCACTGTAGCCAGATCAGCTCTGTTGCTAGCCAGTGGTGTGACCTTGGGAAGATGGTTCATTCACTTCTGGCATTAAGTATAGAAAGTGGATAAAATTTTTGGTTCTTTCCTTTAATGGGCCTCACTTTCAAATTAATTTAAATATTACTGAGATCAGTGTGATAAACATTTTTGGATTTTTTTTTTTTAAGATTTTATTTATTCATTTGAGAGGGAGAAAAAGAGGGAGAGAGAGAGCATGAAAGGGGGAAGGTCAGAGGGAGAAGCAAACTCCCCGCCGAGCAGGGAGCCTGATGCGGGACTTGATACCAGGACTCCTAAGATCATGACCTGAGCCAAAGGCCATAGCCCAACCAACTGAGCCACCCAGGCACCCCTAAACGTGTATTTAAACACATGCTAAATTTAAAGTATTTTTTTCCATTATGTATTATCTTAGTTAACAGATGCTAAAAAGAACAATTATTAATAAGTTCGAGGGAATCCACAGAGTTCTGTAAATTTGTGTAGTTTTGTTTGTAAACTGAAAAACAGTCCTTTTATTTAGGGTGCCTGTGTGGCTTAGTTGGTTAAGCATCTGACTTTTGGTTCCCACCTGGGTCACAATCCCAGGGTCCTGGGATCAGCCCTGTGACAGGCTCCACATTCACCATGGAGTCTTTTTGGGATCCTCTCTCTCCCTCTGCCCACTCCCCCCTCCCCCCACATCCCCACAATCTCTCTCTCTCTCTCTTTCAAAATAATTAAATAAAATTTTTTAAAATAAAAAATAGTACTTATATTCAGAAGAGAAGGGAAGAACCAGGCTAATTTTCTAGGACCCTTATACCTATGGCATTCAATAATTTTTTGAAGCATGCTAACTACATTTTAGGTTGTTATCACTGAAACCTCAAACATAAATTAAAAGGATATAATCAAAGAGTTTGTAAAAGCAGAGTTTACAGTATTGAAGACTATCTGTCCACCAGACATGGATCTGAAGAGTGGAGGTCTCCACTGGGAGAGGAACCAGACTCTGTCTTGTTTCCCCGTACTCCTGGCATCTTTCATATACGTTTTGGTACTATGTGCCTAATAAATAAATGTGTTGCTGACTGTGTCCCTTGCAGTAAGACCTGGTAAGAGTACTAATCATAATTTCAGCTAATCTTTCTTTCCTTAAGGAAAAAAAAAGTCATAACCAAATAGGCAATCAATAAATTAGGTTTATTAATCACATGTTTTAGAAAAGATTACTGGACTTGAACAAAATTATAGTTGAAATTGTTTTATATTATTTAAATAATTTGAGGACATTTACAGTATGGCTTTATTTATCAACTTATATACAACTTTTTGCAGAAAAGAGATTGTGAAAATCTAGATATTCTTAGGTATAGAGACATAATAAACACTTAAAAAGTTCCTTACATCTAAGAAATGATGTTAACTATAATAATAATTGTAATGTGAAGAAATATATGCCATTGCGTGTACTTTCTAAGTTGAGACTGAATATTACTCTTTGATTTTTCTGAGGTAATTGTTATCTGGGAGGACTTTTGTGGTGTTTTGACTCCTTCATCTGAAGTCCTATTTTTTTTTTTTTTCCACAAAATTATCAGTTCATGGTGTCCTGATCTGCTTAGAGTCAAAGTAAGTTTATTTGGCATTTAGGATTTTATACAGTCTGTTTCTTTCAGTTCTTGTTACAAAATAGTCTTCTGGAGTGTATAAATGCTTTTGAGTGGCAAGTACAGGGAACATACTTCTTCTCTTTTCTGTGTATATTCAGTTATGAGAAGGAACAAATGAGTCAAACTAAGTCACAGGCATGTAGATTTTTATTTGTTTGCAAAGCTCTTTTAGCACTAGTATTTTGGAAGTTATACTTAAAATAATAATATATATACTTTTTTTTCCTTCAGTTATCTTTCTTTTTTTTTTTTTCCCCCCTTTGAATTTGCACTTTATTCTTTACCCAGCACCCAGTATAAAACTCGTGCTTTCTCTCATGGTACACAGTATCTGCTTTCATTCTTTTTTCACTTACACTACTTTGAGTTGTGGTTATCTTTTGATAAGTAGAGAGCCCCAGTTTAGAAACACTCCGGCTTGCTGCAAAGGTGGCCACCATGGGACATCCCCACCCCCACCGACCCAGCCCAGTAGGGATCCTTCCCCACCACTGGGGGCGCTGTTGACGCTGGAAATCTTTATTCCCCTGCCCTCTGGCTTTGGAAGGTACCCAGCTCCCCAGAGCCCTCTATGATAGACCTACACCCAGAACATTCCTCCCCCTGTCTCTGCCTGCATGCCTTCAAGGGCACCAGACAGCTGGCGATGCTGTGAGGTCCCTCGTGCTATTCATTCACTCTGCTCTAGATTAGAAAAGATTCTTCGACCTTGATTGCAGACGTCCCCATGATTTTCAGTTTAGTTTCGAAAAACTTGTGGTTCAAATGTCAGATTTAAAAATTAACTTTCAAAGCCATTTGCACGTTCAGGGCTTCTTATGTGTGGCTTATTTCTGATACTAGCAAAGGACAGTTGCTTAAAAGTGCCTGTAGAGATTTCAGAGATTTTGGTTTATATGCTCAAAAAGGTAGATTGTTTTTTGAGTACCCGTCTATCACCCCTCCCGAAAAAGGAAAAGAAATTATACTTTAATTTGATGTGAAGGTCTCTTTTTCTTTAACCTATTTTTGTCAGCTTAACATTATAAATTAGTTGCTTCTTACCCATTAAGCCTAATTAATCAAGGTAGCATTTAATTTTCTCTGACTTACTGTCTGGTTTAATATTTTTGCCAAGCAGCCTAGTTACCAAAGAATCATCTTTCCATTTTGAAAAATCAAGCATGTCTACTTAAGGAACTTGTGTTTATAAATTTTATGTTTTATCTTCTCTCAGGGGAAGGAAAAAGGCTGAGACAAACAACAAAAAATTGAGTATTGGTAGCCTGGATTCGCCTACACTTCTGTGTAACACAGCTGTAATTTCCCTGTCCAGGGCTCCTATAATAAAGGTCTGGTCAGCATGGTTTTCTGGGGGTTTTCTTTTCTTCTTGATTTTAAGATTGGAACAGAGCAGAAGGTATATTGCAGCAGAAGGCAATGAGAGTGAAGTGGTCTTGCCACACTTGAAAAATTAAATGATATCATATTAAAGGAATTTGTTTTGGGGTATTGGGGTAGTCCAAGTGTAGAGAGAGGATTTTTTTTTTTTTTTAACCCAATGTAATAGAGAGATGGGTTGAAGATGGTCCCAGGAGTAAAAAACCCAATGGGTCGCATCGGTGTTGTTGCCGGAGGACATGATGTCGATGGCGTTCAGACTCTGTGGTTGGTTTGTGTGGGCATGCCTGCCCTGTAGAGGGCAAATCAACCAGAGCGGAAGGCAGACACTTAACCATCTGAGCCACCCAGATGCCCCCATAGTGGGCATTTTAAAATACCTTGGCATGTGAGGGACGGAGAAGATGCTTTGAGTACTTTATCCTGGTTACTGTTTCTGTTAGACCATGAGCTTCTGCGTTCCTTAGGCAGTCCTGTTGTGTTTATGTCGTTTCATCTTTGTCCCTCCTCATGGTGTGGGGAGCACCGCCTTATGCTTCCCCTTGCTTCTCTCCACACAGATGCACAGCCCTTTGTGGGCTTTGCATCAAACTTGTCTTTCATCCTGTCTTTTGTATCTTTGGCAAGGAAATTGATCTCATAAAGAATGCTATCAAATTCATCAACTGGCAAAAAATATCATTTCAAAGTCTGAGGAAGAGACGTAAAAAGGATGCGATCGTAAGCTTGACTGTTTCAACAGATCTGCTTAGCAGAAAATATTAAATCTGCCTCGCATGCCATTGAATCACTCTGGGCATAACTAGCCAAAGAATTTCACAATGTGGATAACCTCCAGCCCTCTGACTGTATGCAAAGTAGGAGGCCTGAATACGAGCATTGTGTTATAAAACCTTAAGCTGGAGAGAGACTAAAAAGCCCAATCTTGCTGGTTATTTTGGACATTCAAATGCTGTCTAAGAGAAAAGAACTCATTATGACTCAGTTCCGTTAATTAGACGTAAATTACCATCTTTTGTCTGATACAAAAGAAGGTAAAGGGAACTCTGCAAGACCAGAGGATACAGAAATTCTAATGAGATGAGAGCATGGGCTGGGAAACCGACTGAATACAAGGAGCCATTGAACTTGAGGCAAGCCCCTAGAGTGGCTTGTGTATGAGCAAAAAGCAAAAACATACATTTGTAATTGTCCAGATTCATATGCTGCTTAGAACCATGGTCAATGTCCCCACAGAGCTGTAGGGTCCTCATTTTGACAGGATGTGAGGCTGGCCCAGGGACTTTGCTCTTCTCTTCCTGAGCACATTCGGAAGATTTCTGTTATGTCCAGTCTGTTCTCAGCGGGACATGAAAGGCCTCAAGTGTGACTGAATGATAATCAATCAATTACTTAGAAATCTTTAGACATCTTTACTTAGAAAAAATAACGGCTTAATAAATAAAGGGAATTAGGAAAGTTTGACCAGGAGACTTAAGGAATTAAGACAGAAGTGGAGGAATTGCTTACGCGGAACAGAAATTACAGAATCCTGATGTTGGAAAGGATCTAATTCTGATGTTGTGGGGTAATTCTGGAACTAAAAAGCTACTTCATTAGGCTAAGAAAATAGGAACCCCGTTAATCCCTCCTTTGGAAATGTATAAACACATTTTCTTAATTGCATCAACTTCTCAATTGCAAACCAGGTTGTTCCAAAGTAAATTTAGCCTCGCTGTTTCTACCTGCCAGAATGCTGAACTTCTCCCTTGCGTTAGGCAGAAATTAACATGGTCTCAAGGGCGCTATAGCCTGGTCACTAATTTATCATTACTTTCTGAAACAAGTTTATAATACAGTGGCGAACATGCTTCTGGCTGGACGATATTTGTATTACCCTTTGAGAAGATGAGCACAGGAGTTTATAACCTGTGTCCTGTGGCATTGCCTGTCATGTTATTCACATGACCCAGATGCTAATTTTGTAGGATATTATAATATTTGAGGTAATTAATCAGTTTGTTCATCAGCACATTAAATATGTAGTAAGTCCCGTCCCCAAAGTGGTATTAACACAGTATGGATTCCAGGGTTGTGATGACCCTAGTGGCAGGAAGAGGGATAGATACAGGACCAGACTGAGAAGAAAGTTCCCTCAGAAGTTTGAGTTTTCCGATGCCTGTCAACATGGCAAAATCAGGCAAGGGCCAAGCAGATCACCGGCTATAGTTTTCTGAATACGGAGGTTAAATCTAGGCTTCGAGGTCGGGATCTGGGAGCTACCAGTAGGAAGTTGTTTGTTAATGGCAGGGGGTGGTGGATGAAATCCTACGGGGTGTCTCAGAAGATCCAGGGCATTGGAAATCATGCCCCAGGGAATGAAGATTTAAAGAGCAGGGGGAAAATTAGGAGCCTGAGATGGGAAATCAAACCTATTCAGAGAGGCGAGGGGGAATAAGTAGAATAGATTATTGTGATTGCTAGGTGGAGGAGTATCTTTCCTCAGCGCGTTTGAGCTGTGCGGGTGTGTATCTGAAAATACACGTGAGTTGTATGTGTGAGGGGTGGGTGCAGAAACTGACAGAACAAAGTGCATTAAGATCGGGCCTGGGGAGAAAAATGACCATTTTTTTAACAGGCTTATGTCCTGTGTACTAGGAAAGTATAAAGACAGATGTTGAAAAAGGAGAGGCTGACTCTATAGGACGTCAGGGTCAAGCACACCATCGGAAAGCCAGTCCTGAAGGACTTCCAAGTGGCGCCCCTAGAGTTAGAAATGGGTGTGGCCCCTGATAGGTTTGTTGGATGCAGAGTGGGGAATTGAACTTTTGACCATGGTTGATAGCCTTCATCGTCCCAGGAGCAATGTTGTTTTGGCCTGATGAAGTTACCTGTAAGTGGGGCCGAGTCTAGTGAAGGATCATAATGGTCCCTGAGGGAATGGGAGGAAGAGAGATAACAGGACAGCAACAAAATAAAATCACAGATACTGGTCACTCCGTTAGGACCTGAGGCATGCATTGGAGAAGATGCATAGCTATAAGATTTTTCTCCAGAAACTCTGGGCTCCCTGCATCTGGGTGCAAGACTGTACTTTGCTCTGTTGATCCCAGTTTTCGAGCTTTTGCGGGATGGATGAGGTTTGAAGGATCAGGACAAACGGAAGCAAACAATTTTAAGCTGGCCAAGAAGCTGGTAAGGGTGGCCTGATGTGTGTGTGTGTGTGAGATCTGTGTGCTGCACGACCCCTTGCTTCCCAGTACCCTTCCTTCTCTGTGAAATAGTGTTGAAACTGGCTTCCTTCCTATGTGGCTTCGAGAAACCAGATTAACAGGGAGAGTCTCTGGCATTTTTCAGATAAACATAAAAAAGCAACTCCTAAAATGTCGGTAACTCCTACTGCTGTTCTTTGGTACTCCTGATTCTTCCTTTTTTCTTTTCTTTTTTTCTTTTTTTTTTTTTTGAAAATTTTGTTTATTTATTTGACAGAGACACACACAGCGAAAGAGGGAACATAAGCAGGGGAAGCGGGAGAGGGAGAAGCAGGCTTCCTGCCGAGCAAGGAGCCCGATGTGGGTCTTGATCCCCAGACCCCGGGATTGTGACCTGAAAGCTTAAGGACTGAGCCATCCAGCTGCCCCCTCCTGCGTCTTCCTGTAAAAACAAAACAAAGAAACTACAATAAACAGAATGAGAAAATTGCTTCCCCCTTGTGCTTGAGCTTAGTGACTTTCTTGCGGAACCAGCCCCATTGGTGTCCTTAGAATTCTGAATAAGGGGTTGACTTTTGTCTTTAGAACTGCTGGCCAGCTTTCAGGTGACATAAAAATAGTAGGTACTGCCTTTGAGTAGTATTTGTAAAGACTCAGAGGCCGATAGGTATACAGAGAATTCAATAAATAGGATTCATTTATGCTAGCTGCTAGCACCGAGTCATGTATTGTTGGTATTTGGTAATTCGAATTTGTCAGACAAAAGTCTTCATGGCTGATTTGCTTACTGGTTACCCAGGACAAGCTTCATTATGTGTGAACCAAGCTGGGGGACAGCTCTCTAAGCTCTGCAAAATTGCTCTCTGCAGAGCTCTGCAAGGCAAATAGACATAGAGCTCACTAAACCAATACATGTACCATCACACCCGCATGCAAAAATGTGAGGTGATGGCTGATCACACAGCCAACATTCCATGTTCTCCAAATGCTGAGTTTAGGACAGTGATTGCCAACCCCTGACTTGATGATGCATGTGCCTGTTTCCATTTGCCTCAAAAAAAACCCCATGGTTTAATTCATTTGACTATAGTGTGTGTGTGTGTGTGTGTGTGTGTGTACATTTGCAGTCAGCTTTAAAATGCATGCTACCTCTTAGGAACGAGAGAGCAAGTTGAAATAAACGTTCAATGAGGCATGAGGACTTGGTGAGTCAACTTGGGACTGAAAATAAGGAAAATCTGGGTTCTTGTTCTTGTTAAGCAACTAACCAGCTTTGTGACCTTGAGTGAGTCGCTTATATTTGGGGTCTTAGTTTCTTCACCCATAAAGTGGGCTTTAAGATCGCCCCCCCCAGTTTTTAATAATTTATAGTTTTTTAAGCTATGTTTAAGAGATATAACTGCCCCCCCCCACACTCTTTCCCACTTAGGGCAAAGTGGCCCTGCTTTTTTGTGTGGACGATGGTGCTTATGGTCCAACTGTAGAGTATCCAGGTTTCTGCTGGATGCAAGTGCTTCCTTTCCAGATTCTTTGTCTTCTCTTTATGGTGTGGCTTTTGGGCTCTCTGTCTATTCATTAGCACCTCTAGTAGAAGGTGGGCAAGGACAATAAAATATGAAATTTAGACAAGATATTGCTGTAGTCTTAGGCCTGATGCTGAAAATGAGTTTCTTGGGGGATGTTATCTTTAGTTACTTAATTACACTGTCTGTGTCTCCAGGAGCTAATTGAGGGAATGGTTCTGCAAACAGATCGACAGCAACAAACGTGTTTTACTGAGCCTTCTCCCGTAGGAAGTCCATAGGCAGCAAATTTAATATCAGCATCCTTTTCTGCTCAGTTGGCATAAATTGTCACTTGCTTTTAGGCTGCTCACAAAGTATTTTTAGACTCTTTAAGTTTCGTTCACTGTGAAGATGAAGAACAAACTCAACTCCTGTGGTCAGAGACCAAGGTGAGAAAGAACCTTTTAGTTGGTGCAGACCAGCCCCCACACCGGTGTTGACGTACTCCCCTGAAAATTGGGTGCGCACTCCTGCCTGTGGGTACTGACAGAAATTTTCCTGTTTTTTTTTTTTTTTCTTTTCTTAACTTGTGCCCTAAATAATGAAAAAAAAATTTTTTTACAGCGTATTTGTGCTAGATTCAAGAAACTAAGTACAATTAAGAAAACAACCATTTAAGGAACAGCTGTGTGGCCGTAAAACACCATGTGTAACACACCATTTTATAATCTAATATAAAATAGGATTAATGAGATGATAAGGATTGCTTTGTGAATCTTGGAACAATTTGTGGGGAAAAATGTAAATTAATTTCTAGATGGGGGTGCCACATAAAATCTTTTGTGTGACAAAAATACTTACTGGGAATTTGACCCACTTTGGCTAGTAGTCCACATCAGTGTGCATGATGGAGTCTCCAGGGAAGAAATTTGACTATAACTCCCAAGTTTTGGCTGCCATTTTAAGTGCTTTTTGCAAAACCTTGAGGTGAATGTGATCCTTATTATAATAAGTACAGAATATTTGGATCCATCATTTGTTTACAGTAAAATTGTCAGTAGTTCATAGCAAGGTTTTATGAGGCTATAATCCTGCTCTTGGACTTGATCATGTTACTCAAGGATATGATACGGGAAAAAAGTGCTATATAAGAAAAGACAATGAAGAAAATTATAAGTTCTTGCTTTCTTACCTGCCGATGCCATGGATTTTGATCAAATGAAATATCCCAACCTAAAATATTTCACCTTTGACAAACTTGATTCACATGTATTTCAATTACCTTCATGCTGAATTATATGTGATGTTCAATGGCCACTAAGCTAACCATTTAACCATGCCAACAGGTGCTGATGCTTGTAGCATAGAAAATAATTAATCTTGCAAATGCAGCGTAATCATTCTTCAGGAAAGTCTTATGAACAGCCCTGAGGCCAGATGGTATTTTCCTCATGAAGCACTGTTACACATGATAGTGAAATAGTACAATTAATGTTGTACTTCACTCATATGATGGAGAAAATTTACTGTTACAGTATGATCTAAGAACTAAGATTTATAATATTGGCACTTGCAAAATGTTAGCAGATCAAACACTACAACTAGTTTGTTAAAAAAGTTTTAAAATAGCTTGTGTGCGAGGGATTCCTTATAATCTTAAAACATTACCTAAAAGTTAATTTTAGTATCTAAGCTATTTGCTTTTTGAAAAAAAAATTCCTTTAAATGGCTCTGCTCTGGGCTTCAACACTAAATGAATCAGCGAATATTTATTTTGCCTAGTACTGGACCAAATGCTTCCGGATATAATGTATGGGACCTGCCCTAAAGGAATAAAATGTATCTGAGGAGAACTATTAACAGTTAAAAAACAATTAAACGCTAAATTGTTAAGAGATGAAGGATTTCAGAATAGGAGGGATTACCCTGACCTAGGTGGACAAAGAGCACCTTGCGATGGTTCTAGAATGATGAAAGGTTGTGTAAGTGAGCCTTGTAGTGTCCAAGAAATCAGGCGGGGCCTCACAGAGGCCTTTTCTCAATGAGTCTTTTACCCTTTCTCACAAAGTCTCTCAGTGACTCGTTTTGGGGTTAAGAAGGCATTCAAGGTAGAAGGAGTGGTTGAATAAAAGACACCAAGGTAGACACATGCTTTCCAGGAGTTAGTAGGTGAAAGCTTATAAGGCATCTGCACATGACTGGACATCTGATTTAGGTTTGAAGCATGACCTTTCTGATTACTGTTAAACATTTCCCTTGTATTCCAAAGCACGGAAGATCCTAAGTGCCCAGTTACATTAGCTGATTGAATGAAGGAGAATTGAGAAATCTGCCAACTGACTGTATAACACATAAGTTAGGCTGGTCATTGGGTAGACTTTTAGCATAAACATGATTTCACAAATAAGTGGTATTAGATGAACAACATGCCTTTAAACTCTATCAAACGTTGTGAAAATGTGTTTCAGCATTCTTTGATCAAGTTTTCAGGGGTTTTGTTTTTGTTATTTTAAGAACTTCCTTTCTTTTTGTTGTCTTGGACTCTGTTTATTTCTGAAAGACCTAATGGTTAAATTTATGGGATATTTTCTAACTACTTCAAAATTTAGAAATTGAGGGATTTTACAGCACAAACCAACCAGTTAGGATTATATACTTGTGTTTTAACATAGCTGCTATAAAATTTTAACTTCTTTTTGAACAGGAATAAGGGATATTTCAAGTTGCCTTATTAAGCAGGAAATAAAAACTGATATTACTATATTCTGGTATTATTTGTAGTTTTCAGAATATCACTGAGAGGCCCTTACTTCTGTGTTAGATTTTCAGGTAGTGACCTTCGATATTCATTGTTAATTTCTCCTTTGCCTTAGAGCAAGTGCCTTTTTGGTTTTTGCTTTGCCCTCAGGGTCTTGTCTTTCCTCCACCTTCTGGTAAATTAATTACCAGAATATTCTTCTGTCTCTTTTGAATATCAGTCCTGCGTCCTCTTTCTGAGGAATCTGTCATTCATCACTGAAGCTCCTCAGGGTCTCTGGATCAGACTGTGGGTAATAGCATTCTGGAGAATTTCAGTTTGTGTGGTAGAGGTAGGAAGGTATTTTTCTGACCTCGAGTTTCCCTTTGCTAAAATTTTATTTTTTTGTTACTTATAAAATAAACGGGCCAGTTTTTTTTTTTTTAAGATTTTTTTTATTTATTTATCAGAGAGAGACGGGGAGAGAGCGAGTACAGGCAGACAGAATGGCAGGCAGAGGCAGAGGGAGAAGCAGGCTCCCTGCTGAGCAAGGAGCCCGATGTGCGACTCGATCCCAGGACGCTGGGATCATGACCTGAGCCGAAGGCAGCTGCCTAACCAACTGAGCCACCCAGGTGTCCCAACGGGCCAGTTTTAAAAAGTGTTTTTAAAAAATTAATTCCCTATGATCATATGGCATATGACTTTTTTCCTCTGGAAAAAAAGAATGTTCATTTTTCAAAAAGACTACCCACTCTGTCTGCTAGAATTAAAGTCTCAGTCATAGGACATTGCCCTAGCCAAGCAGGACTGGGATTTGGGGAGAGTGTGCCGCTTGATAGAGCTCTTCCTTTCTCAAGGACGTGTCATCTTGCCTTTGACTTGGTAGCTGAACCAGAATTGGGAATTTTTACCACTTCAAGACATTGACCAAAAACATCCTTTCTTTTTCTTCTTTTCTTTCTTTCTTTTTTATTTGATCCTACAAAGGAAAAATCATTCATTGGGATTAGGAAACGTTAAGCTATGCCCTCTGAAAAAGTGGAAGAACTTGCTTCAAATGGAAAGACACAGCTTATAGAATCACAGATCATCGGAGAGACCCAAAATAAACCTGAATGTATATTTTTGGTTGTGTATAGACAGGACTCAGACCCCTACAAGAACACAAATAAAGTAAACTCTCTGTTGTGCCTCTACTGTAAAATATTATTTGCAAGATATATTGCCGTATTTTAAGGACTGATGGGGAAATTAAACAATAGAGAGATTGATTGTGGAGGGCAAGAGTATTTATAATCTGGAGCAAGGATGAGAAGTGTTGCTTGTTCCCATTTGTGGACGGTGAGGAGGAGGAGAATGACTTTTCAACTTCACATTATTTGGGGGAATTAAACTAAGCCTAGGAAAGAATCTTTGACAATTTAGGTAGTTAAATGTTGGACTGTTTTAATTATTTATTTAGTTAAATATGTGTTAGGACTTACTAAGTTCCTAGCTAAAAGATAACTAAGAAATATTCGTGTAGGCTTAAGGAACTGGAAGTCCATTAGTAAAACCAGGTAAGCAGATAATTACAGATCAAGGGGGTTTTACCCTTTGATGAGAGAATAAGGCAAATGATATTATTAATGTTCAGGAGGAAAAAGTCCCATTCTAAAGTAAGCAGGGATTTTTGGTGTTTTTGTACCAGTAATTGCCTTTATTAAAGGAAAGTCCTTAATTCTTGTTTTAATTTGTAATTTGATAATAACTTCCTTTGTAAGTTTTTTATTTTATTCTATTTGAAAATTCAATAAATCTCTGATGTGATTTATCCATTTAATATTTGTTCCAAAGAGCATGGCTTCTGCCATTGTAAATAAGCAGAATTATATGCTGTTACTCAACTGCTTGGTTTTTACCATCTTTAACATACTTAAAACAGTGAAGTATGTGGCCGATATACCAGAAAAAACAATAATTATGTAAAATAGGAAAGGTGAAATTAACACGTACTGTCATTTGGTTATTTGATGCAAATAGCACCCAGATTTCATTCTCAGAATGGAAGATGGATAGATGCTTCTATAGATGATGATCATGGTGGTGGTGGTGGTGATGACAATGGCATAGATGATGATGATGATGATGATAGATGCTTCTATAGATGATGACGACAGTGGTGGTGATTGTGGTGGTGATGACAATGGTATAGATGGTGATGATGATGATGATGATGACAATAGATGCTTCTATAGATGACGGCAATAGTGGTGGTTAGTGGAGATTGTGGTGGTGGCAGTGGTGATGACAATGATATAGATGACCATGATGATGATAGATGCTGCTGTAGATGATGACAATAGTTGTGGTGATTGTGGTGGTGGTGGTGATGATAGTGGTATACCTTTATGGAGGGCAAGAGACAGATAGGACATGGAGTTCTTCTTGTGCACTAACTCAGTTAATTTTCACAATTCTCTGCTTTTTCATCTATCAGTGATTGGCAAAGAGGGTTGGGTATAATTTTGTGAGTGATCTGATGAATAAATCAATGCTTTCCCTAAAAACAGTGTTTCTCAAGCTTGATAAATGAAAGGGCCTCTTTCAATGAAAATGTAAATTGTAT
Source organism: Mustela erminea (assembly GCF_009829155.1). Classification (NCBI taxonomy): domain Eukaryota; kingdom Metazoa; phylum Chordata; class Mammalia; order Carnivora; family Mustelidae; genus Mustela; species Mustela erminea. The sequence goes on from NC_045626.1 coordinate 43,174,992, forward strand.
CTTGGTCGTTCTAAGTGTGCAAAAACTAGTTAAAACCTTTCTTACAATACATCTCATGTAATTGTAAAAGCAAAGTAACTGTAAACATACAGCAAAAAAACTAAAAAGACAAAAATTGGAATTTGAGTGTTGATTCCTTGTCCGGGATGATGACATTTTGTTGAAACTATTTATTATTACACAAAGTGTGTCTGTGTTATGCTAGGGGGTTCAGTATTCTCATGTATTCCTGTATCTGAAGCCAACCAACTTTTTTTTACTGCTTTCCTTATTCAAACTATGTCTAAATGTCATACATGAACGTATGGTATAATTTCACTTTTGCTTGACGAGAGTACCATCTATATATTATTAAGTTCACCTTTCTATCACTGCTTGGTATCATTTTGTACATGTGGACACAGTTGGTCATCACGTACTCTTGGTAACTCCAAAGATTATCATGTGAATAAGGGCAAAAGTTTAATTTTCATGTAGAGAGAGAATTTGTAGTTTCCCAGAATTCTTTGGCCACATCTCCCTGCCTTTCCCTCTTGTCAACATCCTAATGAAATTAATGCAATGGAAATAATAAGACAATGTCTAGGTGCTGTGCAAAGCTCTTTCTGTGCACTATCTCATTGAATCTTGCAGCAGCCCTAGGAGCTAGGTAGTCTTGTTCTACTGTGTTTGTAGGTAAGGACATTGGACCTTGGGCATAATGAGAAAATTCCTTCCAAAGTCAGCAGATGATAGAAAATCAAACTGATTTTCCACCCAGGTGCTCTCACTCCAGAGCCTATAATACCTGCACCAGAAGCTTTAATTCTTCCCTGATTCTATAAATATGTGTGGTATAGTTTCCAGTGCACCAAATAGCAGGCCAAATGCTTCCCCTGTATTATAATCTTTATAACAGTCTCAGCAGAGTGATACTGTCATCTGCCTTTAGTAAGGTAGTAAGGCTCAAGGTCACCTTTTTAGTAAGAGTCAACCCCCCGACACACACACCTTAGAAGATAGAAGCATTTCAAGACTCATAAAGGGACAATTTTAAAAGCAGAACTTAAAATAGTGTTTTCATTTTCTAGAGTTTCAGGAGCTTGATTTATATTTTTCAAAGAAAAACAATCAAATAAGGGCTCCTCTATTTATATTGATTTTTTTAAAAATAAGAATTTAAAAAAAAAATGTCATTCGAAAATGTCCTGTTAAGCTTTTTAAAGGCCTCCATTGTATGTGAACCTTGACAAAGGATATGAACTAAATGCCTTGTGAAATGAAGTTCTCTACATTAAAAACATTTTTGGTCAGCAAATTTTGTGGCAAATTTATTGATGCAGTAAATATTTCATTTACTAATAGGGCTATTTGGGAGAAGATTTGTTTACACTGGAGAACTGAAGGAAATGCTGTCCAAATTACAGGCATAATGATTCTCATTGATATTCTTGCAGTACCCTCTAGCTTATATGCATTTATAAAATGATTATTTTTTTGAAAAAACATTCTGTGTCACGATCTATATAATTTATGTTAGATTATTGACAGTTAGTATACTGATAGCCCAGACAGAAACAGGAACTCTAGGTGAGTGTGTCTCTGGGATGGCATGTGTATATAGTTAGATAAGTACACACATAACCATGTGTGTAACCCTCAAATCCAAATAAGGTTCATACGCTTTTGAACATTGATGGATTTTTATTTTGAGTTTACGATAACCACTAATGTGTTCAAGTATTACTTTTCATAGAGCAGAACTTATAGCCTTGGGCACAATTATTTAAGGTCTTGTGATTACTTTTGTTTAGAGAATAATATATTGTAATAGAAAATATATCCTAAAGCTCAGAAAGTCTCCCTGTGTTCCACGTAAACGCTTCCTGGAAATCTCTTGGTTTGTTTTGTATTTAGTCTCTATCATTTGGATATGATCCTCTAGTCTGTTTTATTTATATATCTATTTTATATCTATTTATCTATTATTATATCTATTATTTATCTATTATCTATCTGTTATAATATTATCTATTATATCTATTATAATATCTGTTATTATTATATCTATCATATCTATATATCTATTTTATTTATATACTCAGAACTCTTTAGTAGTAACTTGCTAAGTCCTACAGGAATTCAGGGCTTAACTAGAGGGACAGAGTCCCAGACCCAGTTGCCTGGTGGAAGTGGTGGGTCAGAGGGACAATTAAGAAGCACAGGGTCCCAAACTGTGGTGAGAACAGAGACCTGTGCCAGGTGGGGTCTTTAAGGTTGAGGAGGCCTTAGTCAAATGGGGATGGGAACATTGAAAAGGAGAGAGAGCCACGTCAGTGTAGACGCTATTTAGAGGCTGGAAGGCTTGCGGTATGGCAGCTGTGTGTACGGCTAGTGCAGGGGCAGATGGGGGCATTTGCTGGGATAGGCAAAGGCCTCTTTAGAGCACTTAAAGGACATTCAAACTGGGGAGCTCTGGGGCACCCCCATGCTCCAGAGAGGGGTAGAAGAGACTGATAAGGAGAAGAGACAAAAGTGGGAGAGGACAGCAGAGAGTGATGACCGGGGCTAGGTTGGTGAGGGCTGGGGCAGCTTCTAGGCAGAAGGAATCAGAGACCCAGGATGTCAAATACTGCTGTTTCTTTCAGAGGAAGCACTCTGCACCTGGACGGCTTAGTTGGTTAAGTGTCCAACTCTTGATTTTGGCCCAGGTCATGATCTCAGGGTTTTGGGATAGAGCCCTGCATCAGGCTCTGTGCTCAGTGGGGAGTTTGCTTTAGGGTTTTTCTTCCTCTTCTTCTGTCTCTCCCCCCCCTCACTCCACATGCTCTCTCTCTCTCTCTCTCTCTCTCTCAAATAAATGAATCTTAAAAAAAAAAAAAAAGGAGAGACGCACTCTACAGTGTCATGGACTTTAGCAATTAAGCAGACTTTTGTGGCCTTACCAAGAGGTAGTTCGTTATCACTATTGTCTGTTGAATTTCTAGGATCTCAGAACGGTACGATAAGAAAATCTCATAAATGTAATCATTTCTCCTAATGATGGTGGAATGGCCATAGGCACAATTATCGCCACGGTTAGGGTTACCAGTATAGTTCCTGAGTGTGAAAAAGAGCCAAATTATGGGCTGGAATGAGGAGCAACGCTGGGAGAAAACATTTACTCAAACTACTCCAAAGCAATGGACAGTGTTCTGGGCTCATCTAGAGTATTTAAGTGACAGGATTTATCTTAAGTCGCTTATAAACAAAATTACTTGGGTGGGTTCCTGATTAAGAAAATGCATGCCAGCTTGTCAGCATGCCAGCGCTTTGTTAATTATTTAGCAATAAAAAAGGTTTAATTCTTTCCTGGCTTTCGGGCTAATGGGAAGATAAGAGGTGAGGGAGAGGAGGGCCAGTCAAAGTCCTGCAGTCCCAAGAAGGATGAGGTCAGCCTCCTGCCCTCAGTCTCTGTTGTGGAGGCATGGTGATGGAGTGACAGTTATGGACACATGTCCCTCCCGCCTGCTTCTCTGCTCCTTGCACGCACTCACACTTGTCCTTGTTACCTTCCTGCTTTGTTCTCCAAGGAGCAGAGAGTGACCTTCCAGCTGGTGCACACCTGCGTTTCTGCTCACTAACATTTTTACTCCGTTCCTTTAGGAATCAGGAGAAGCAGACTTTCCCAATTTCTTCCTTTTTAAAAGAAGTAGAAAAGAAGGGGGTCGGAGAGGGGAGGAGAGAGAGCGTGCGCAAAAATTGGCAGAAAACCCTGCAAGAAAATGAGTTTGACAGATTTGTTCCGTTTTGGATTTCCATCTTCCTGTTTCCTGAATCTGTCAGAAAAGCTGAGGCCCTGCCCCCACGATGAATAAAATCCCTAAGGCCACTGTCTGAAAAGAGGGGAGATACACATCATTTTCTCTCCAAATTATCAGAGGAAGATCCATGCAGACAGAACCAAGACACAAATCATTATCTTCAAATTATTGGCGGGAAATCAAATTAATGCCTGAGGCTTTAAAATGGGTGGGCTAATGTGGAGGAGAAAAAAAAAAATAATTGAAAAACAGAATGTCTCATGAATAATAAATAAGTAAAATCTAGTTGTAATTTAATCCAAATCCTACCACTAATGGATTGCTCTTGATTAGCAGCATGGTGTGCTTTTTACCATTTCCTGATATTTCACCTCTCTGCTTTTGCTGTCTCTACTAAAACATTTATCTTATGACATTTAATTACTTGTTTACACTTTGTTGTCTCCAGTATGGCCTTGAGCTCTCTGGGGACTGGACTGGGCCCACTGTGTGCTCACTGCTCTACGCACAGTAGGTGTTTCAGAAGGTTCCTTTGTGCACTAGAGCAAGTCAGGCAGTTCTCATTTTGCAGACCTGGTCTGACTAGTGAGGAATGGAGGCTGGAAGAGAAGCGCTCGCTTCTCTGATGCGCTGACTCAGCACTTCGCTCCCTGCTTTCTGTCCCTGGCTTCCTTCTCTGCTGGCTGATAGTAGTGTCCTGAGGCCTGATGGAATGAGCCCCTGGCTGGTAGTCAGGAGAAAACCCAGTGCAAATCCCACCTCCGCTCCACCCCACAAAGGACCTTAGCCCGTTTTACTCCCTTTTCCAGGCCTTAGAAATTAAATAGGGTAATTATACCTACCTCATTCAGTTGTAAGATGACTCAAATAAGATAATAACGGTGAGAGTACTTTGTAAATTACGAAGGTGGTGGCTGTAGTTGGACTTGTAAGAGAACAGAACAATAGCTGCAAATACTATACTTCCTGAGCATCTCTCACTCCTGGCAAGATGCCTTATATAAAGAAGATTTGGGGTATTTGTATGTACGTTTAGCATATGGATTTTTTTGGCCTCTGGAACTCCTGCCTGCTTCAAAGCCACATCCCCAAACTGCACCCCAATTTCCCCCCATATCTGATCCTATGCAGATTGGGTCCTAATCTCCTGACCCACCCCTGCCTCTTGGGCTACTTGTGGCTATTGGTGACTGGAGGCCATAAAGTAGACCTTCACTATTCTGCATTATTCTCTGCTGGGAAGCTGCTTCCATCACATTTTTTATAGCATTCTCAGGGAAATGGAACCTTAGGGGTGATGGAGGGGTCAAGGTCTAAGCAACTCCTTCCTAAGATGTGTCCAGATGAGTTGAAGAGTCAGCACTGAATACAGCTCGGGCTCGTTTTGGCGGTGTCTCTACTCCTACATGTATTTGTATTTCTGAAGTACATGTCTCAAAACATGGTTGATGCCTTCCTGTGTCTCATATTCTGATGGGGCAGCTAATTTCTTCCGTATGTGCTATAATAACAGACATCAAAGCCTGTGAGAGCCCAGAGACTGGGTACTGATCATCTACAGGTGAGATATCAAAGGTTGTCTTTTATTTTTAAGATCTTGGGGAGGACTGCCTAAAGTAATCTCCTGAAAGAGGCTGAGGTACCCTGGAAAGTAACATTGAAGTGACTTGGTTGTCACTGAGTCTCTCGGTTCTGGACATTTGAAAGTTGGAGCAACACCAACAACAAACCTGAATTACTGTTATAGAAAGAGTATAAAATAAGGAAGGTAGTTCCTTTGGGAAGAATGAAATTCAATGTCCATTGCATGGGAGTATTATTGGAGGTTCCAAATAAAATAGATTTTTGCCACTTAAAGTGTAATCATATAGACCTTTGCAGATTGTTGCCTCAAAAATTTTTGAAAATTCTAGATTAACAGGACAAGCAAAGGTTAACACCTTTGAGTTTCCAAAATTGCAAATACTATTCTATAAGGATACATATAAAACTTTGGGCATCTGAAGTAATGTGCATCTTCCCAAATTAAAAATATATATATATGTCAAGATTACTGCAGTTTCAAAGTGATTGAACTGAATGAGCTTTCATGATGGTTCCACTTCATAATGGTGAATAGAAATATCCTAACTCATTTGTCAGGCTTCATCTTGGAATTCAGAGAGACCAGGAATATGCCCCTTGTGTAACATGTGAGAACGCTGTGCCTTTCTAGTCTCCAAAAATAGCAAAGGAGAAAAAGAATAAAGATGGTTTATTATATGGTAGGGAATGACTTGTCCTTTCTTGTTTAATTAAAAATTTTCATGTTACTAAATAGATCTCAACCTGAATAACTTTTCACCAGCATAACACCTATTGGGTTGTGTCAAATTAGTCTCTAGTTGATGGAATGGCATGGGATCTAGTTCACCTTGATGAGATAGTTCTTGGTTCAGCAGCTCTTCTTTAGCTAGAGGGCATTTCTTGTCAGCCTTTTGGAGACCAAGTTTAGTCTTTGACGGTTGCTAGTACTGACTGATAGTAGCTAATGTTATTATCTTCATGTATGGACCTTAGGTGTCATAACCTTTCCTCAAGACCCGATGAAGCTATTTTGGTCAAACTGTTAACACTTCTTCCATTTTTAATACCGAGTATCTGCATTATCTGCTGGATGAGTAAATTCAGTTTATTTTTAATTTGTTGATAAGTTTTAAACCGGTCAGGAACATTTTCCATTTGTCTTACCAGAATGTTCAGAATGCTCTTTGTTGTGACATTGTGAGTGTTTGGATGTGTGCATTCATTAATTTCACTCCCTTGGAACTTCAGAAATACATACTGATTACTTAATGGGTTGGAGTTTCTGTAACATTCCTTGTATTTATAAATAACTATTGTGTATGCTAATAATGTTGAGACTTTATAGCTAGCAACTCTGGTATTTTTATTCCCTCTTCTACTCTAGCTTTCAAAATTTGAAATGCTGTTTGTGGTGCTTGGAGACCAGATGTCTTCTCTTTGCTCCTCTGGATCGACTTTTCCGCCCCAAGAGGCTTACCTTGTTGTCTACATCAGTGGGCTCTTTTGCCCTTTGTTTCTAGGTGGATTTAGTCCATGCAATCCTTGGCTGAGGTTGGAGGAAGAGAGAACAGGTGAATCAAGACATGTACCACTCTCTCTTCCTGTGGAACACCTTTAGATTACTGTCATACTACATTTGGGTTTTATTCAGCTTTATTTTGATAATTCTTTACAGTACATTATGAACATCAACTTCCAGATAGATCCCTAAAACTTGAAACTCAAATCACTTTTAACTGGAGAATCCATTTCACTAATGAGAAGAATGATATAAGGTGGTGGGTCTTGCTCATGAATATTACAACTTGACTCTCAGGAACATTTGGTACATCCATAATCTTGAACAGAAAGTAAATTAATTTATTTTGAAGAGAGGATGCTTTATTGAAAGAGCTTGATGGGATGAATAGCTTTAGTCAAAAAAGTAAAAGTAAGAAATACTGTTCTTCTAACTAGATGAAAAATCTGTCAACTTGAAGTAACCCACATGTCCATCTACGGGACAGATAGACACATAATATGTAGTATATCCATCTAATATCATATTATTCGGACATAAAAAGAAATGAAATACTGATACTTTGCTCCAACATGGATGAACCTTGAAAATATTATGCTAAAGTGAAAGAAGCCAGTTATAAAGGACCACAGATTGTATGATTCTACTTATATGTAATGTCCGGAATAACTCTATCTATAGACACAGAAAGTAAATCAGTGGATGTCTAGGGTTGGGTGGTAGGGAGTTGAGATGGGGGTGGTAACAGAGGTGATGACTAAGTAAATGGGGTTTCTTTCTGGCAAATAAAAATGTCCTAGCATTGATTGTAGTAATGGAAGTACAAGTCTATAGATACACGAAAACCCGTTAACTTGTATACCTTAAATGGGTGAATTGTATAATACAAGAATTACACTTCAATAAAGGTGTTAAAATAGTCAATATCACTCCAAAATAAAGAAAAACCAAGACAAAACCAAACACCTAAAGATATACACTGCATAATCAATATGAGTTTACCAAAACTTGCTTTCAGATTCTGTGAACTAAAATAAGTGTCTGATTATTCCCATTACCAGGAAATATATAAAGCTATGTGATTTATGTGTAAGTTCATTCGTAGAGTTTTTTTCCTCTCCAGTTTATGAAGTTTTGTTTTCATAAGTTTGTTTGTTTATGAAGAGAATGATCCAAGTAGAAAACTAAATTTCTACAATGTTCTTGTTTTAGGGCTTTTATTTCAATGTTACTTGAAATTTTCTTTAGGTTTTTATATTTTGTGGGGTTTGCCAGTTCTTTCCTGTTGGAGAAACATATATATAAATATTTTAAGAAGTGAGTCTTCTTCTGAATGCTAAATGTGCTTGTGTTGTAGATTTCAGATTCTGACAGTAAACATTTGTGTAACCTACAGATTAAAAATTTTTTACCCTCTGATCCAGTAGTAAAACTTACTCTTTGTACAAATCAGATTCAACATGACTATAATAGAAATCATTATTCAAACAGTAGAGTAGTACCAGCTTTTCAGTGGCACCTAAACTAAGAAGAGAATTAGTAAAATGGTTTTAATTACATGCTTGTCTGTTTGATAGGCAGTAAGAAAAGGAGAGTTTTGCCTTTGAAAAGTGAAGGGGTCTATTTGGAGAAGGGGGCTGTCAATACAATTCCATGCCTTGCTATCAAAAATTATTCTAAAAATTGTTGATGCATTAAACATAAGAGCCTTTGTTCGAACTCTTGCTCTAAAGGTGACAACCTTAAAAATCTAATAATAGTCTGATTTGAAACCCTAGTTTTACTTTAATAGTGTAAAACCCGTATTTCTCTTTATGAAATATCTGCATTTATGAAGTTCATGTGTAGTTAATTTTGAAGACAAAATTATTTTATATTGAGTAAGTGTATGTCAGGGCTAAGTATTTCCTCCTTCCTGTGTGCAATTCACATGTGCTGTCCAGTCCAAGCCAGCGGAGTTACAGTTTTTTAGATAAATACTTCAAATTCAAGAATAATTGTTTTAAAGGCAATGACTAAGTACTTTTTGCATGGTTATTAAAGAGAGTGTGGTATAAATTCACAGTGAAGTCCTGAAACATAGGAGGCTCTTAAATATTCATTGAACAAAACGGGTGGGGGGGACAGGGATTATAGCCTGAGACCAAGCACTCTCTACCCCCACTTTTAACTAGAAAGCCCCAGGATGCCTTTTTGTTTTTATTGTTGTTGTTCAGATTAGGTACCTATCTGAGTACATTATCATCAGAGCCTAGGGAATGTGAAATTTAATTTTGTGATCTTCTTCAAACCCCTAGCATTTAAGTCTGGTATCGCCTAAAGAAACAGATGGTGGTGGTTGTCCTGATTTTCTGAGTTCCTAATTGTATCATCATCCAGAGTACTACTATCGTCCCCTTGCTTATAGACTTCTATAGAACTTTGTACTGGAGAATTGTGATGATAATGATGACGACAATGATGAAGTAGGCAGGATGATGATGATGGTGATGGCCACAACGTTGGAGAAGTAAGAGGTTGATGTAATATTTCTTATAATGTCAGCACCCGGGGCCAACAAAGAACCAATTCTATAGAAGTGACCATGGATTTCCTTAGAGGTTGACAATGACTGGATTATCACTGTAACAGCATTCTTAGCACTTGAGCCAGTGTCTGAGAATGTGGAACAGTAATCCCTTTTCCATATAAGGAGATAGAGGCATTTGTAGTTGAAAATAGCAGTCCTTTCAAGAGATTTCTCTATTATATTTGCTCTAGAATGGATTCTTCTTATCCTGTAACTCAGGTGCCTTTTTCTGGTAAGACATCTTCTATAAGGAAAATATTGCTTTGGATACTCCTTAATTAGCCTTCTTCTACCTGCCTCCTGGTACGTGGGTGCTGTGTTGTATAGATTATAAACTGTGAAAGCCTCATAGAGTTGGGACCCTGCTTAAGATTCTGCCTGAGATCTTGTCACCTCTGTGAACGATGAGGTATCAACAGGAGATAAACCCCTTGGTGACTGAGTTTCTGGCTCAGCTCCCAAGAGCTCCCTTTATAAGCAGGACTGAGGACTGTTGAAGTGAGCTAAAAACTGGGTAGTCACTGCAATGTACAGTTTTTTAGTAACCACTGAACACTGGATCTGAACTGTGGTCCATCTTCATCTGTGACATTCTTGGGTATGAGAAATCTTTATGGTGAAACTGCTGCTGTGAGGAAAGGACTTGAACATCTGTGGTTCTTGGAGGAGACAAGCTGAGGGAATAGGAGACAACAGAGGCAGATTTATCAAGAAGCTAAAGAAACTGAAAGTTTGAGACCCATCACTTTTAGGCCCTGAGTGATGGACTTTGGTGGGAGTTATTTCAGGGTGTCCTAGGAGAGAAAGACAGGCCAGGCTATCATCTGGAAACAGTTCTGGTAAATTGCCTGAAGAGATCTCAGAAGAAAGACACCTGAATATTTCAAGGCTCCAGTAATTTAGTTCTCATTTCAAGTAAATACTTTAATTTATATTTTGTACCTTTGTTAAATAGGGCTCCGAGTTTCTGAATACTCTGGTTTGCTTGCTCAGCACATTCATTTATTTGTTCTTTTTCTTCAAACCACCTCAGAACTGGGGGAGGTGACTAGTTACATTCATCCCTGTTTATTTGTCTGTTTTCTTCCCTTCCTTCTTTCCTCTCTTCCTTCCACACTATCCTCCCGCCCGCCCGCCCTTTTCTTATACTGGCACCCATATGTTTCACTCTTATCACACCCTGGTATATTCTCACATGCTGTGGCTAGTGCTTCATGGAAAACGTAACTAGTTTAGGAAGCCAGCAAAAGAACAGGGTTGAGAGAAACTGTTCAGATCCCCAGGAATTGCTTCCATACATATATCATCTTCAGACCTGAGGTTCCTTTTGACACAGGAGAGAGAAAAATCTCCCGCTGCCCCTCTGCCCTGCTCCCCCCCTTGAGGAATTCATAGTTTTATGAAATCTCCAGATGTTTCTCATCCAGACATGTCTGGAGAAATAAATGAAGGACAGCATATATTTTAAGTTGTTTTGGCTGTTAACGCCTCTCAGGCAGGCAATAAATATTATACTACTTTTTCCTTTGTCTAAGTTTATCTTAATGATAGAATAAATTGGGGCTGGTTATATGCAGTATACTGTGCTGCTAGTGATTTTTGAAGATTCTAGAATATAGGTGGGTTACCAATAATCATTGGAAGCTCCTTGAGGAAGAAAATATAGAAAAGGCGGTTAATGCACTTTTGAAGCGTGAAAGAGGATACTTTTGTCTACAGATGCCAGGGATGTGTAGCTTAAATGGTGTGAAGTTTTACATATACACTGTTATGCTGTCAGATCTGTCCTAGTCAAGTCAATTTGTCTCAGTAGATATCCTGCTGCAGATCATTACTGAGTTCCAGCTTCACTTTATGGCTTCCTGAAGCTCTAGGCCTCCTGCTGAGGTTTTGCATGTAGATGAGAAAGGAGCCCCTGTGAAAAGTTTTTATTAGGATGTGTTAATGATGCTTTCGTGCTCAATGCAATGGGCGAGGGAGATCTGCTCTGGTTGTGGGTGTGTTCCACCATAAATAACGAGCTGGCTTGCCCCATTTCTCTTTGCTCCAGGAGAGAAAGACTGCTGCCCCTCCTCTCCCTTCCACACAATAGGGTATTCTACTCTGCTCAGTCAATGGACTTTTTTCCGTGGTTGTTGGCTGTTGACTCCCTTGCCTTTGCTTTAACACAAAAACAAAAACAACAACAAAAAAACCCCTCCAAATAGTGACAATGTTATAGTAGTGAGATCTTCAGGAACATGATTCAGATTCAAAATACAAGGAAAGTGATACAAACGTTGCTGTGCCCCTGTAATAATTCTGAGGTGTGACTTTTGTCAAGTACTTCTTAAAGCAAAGAAATAGAATTTTACAAAGCTGTATGCTTTTATTTTTTAAAAATCACCCTACAAATGACTCAGGAGGGCTGTGCAGTGCTGCTCAGATCTAGCATTTAATTGGGGCTTTCTAGGGGTGCCTGGGTTAAAGCCTTTGCCTTCGGCTCAGGTCATGATCCCAGGGTCCTGGGATTGAGCCCCGAATCAGACTCTCTGTTCAGCGGGGAACCTGCCTCCCCCTCTCTCTCTGCCTGCCTCTCTGCCTACTTGTGATCTCTCTCTCTCCCTGTCAAATAAATTAATAATCTTAAAAAAATGATAATAATTGGGGCTTTCTAAAGTACTGCTTTTTTTTTTTTAACATAACATAATCTAGTTTTCATAATCCAGGAGATTGTTAGGCTTTGATGAGAGTTGTGTTGTTTTGTTCCATTTTTCTTAATGTTGTACTGTTAAAATTTGAAAAGTCTTTATAGTTGCAGCTCCTGGTTGCATGTTAGTGTGGTGAATATTTGCATTATTCATTCAGTCGCATGATGTGGACCACTTGATTTACAGTATCAGGAGCTGTTTTAAAAAAGCTTTTATAATTTTTAAAAAGCTTAAGAGCTTTAATAGTTTTCATCTACAGTGTGCTATAAAAATAAGGAGGACACACAAAACGGAGACTCTGTTGACTCAAGTGGAATATATTAGATTATAAATCATGGTCCTTAGTTGAATAAGTTATATATTTTCTGTTAGAAAAGTCGTTAAATTCATTCAGTTAGCGGACAAGGACAGGAATAGTTGTCAGTAGTCTATCCTATTGCATTATATCCCCTTCCTTTTGAAATTATTTTAGCCACATTTTAAATTTTACAAAAGAAATAGAAACATGGCTACAAAAATGATTGTCACTTGTTTATTGCAAAGAACGAGGCTTGTTCATTGTAGCTGTTTGTCAAATCTGAAGACTGGAACAAACCAAATGACCATGAGTTAGGAACTGGTTGAACAGATTATAATACAACCATCTGAGGAAGCACTCTGCAGATTAAAAAGGAATGAGAGCTATCTGTAAACTGCTGTGGAGAGATCTCTCCGATAACCTATTAAGTGAAAGCAGCACAGCCCAGGAAAAGTGTACTTAAATGAACATCGCTATTTAAAGTTGCAAGTGTTTTGTGGATTTGACTCTGAAAATGTGTTAATACTTTATTTATTTATTTATTTTTAAGAGGGAGAGAGTAGAAGAGCACGAGCTGGGAGAGGGGGGGAAGGGGAGAGAGAGAAAATCCTAAGCAGACTCTATTCCTTGCCCAGGGCGGAGCCCACCACGGGGCTTGATCTCAGGACCTGAGAAGAAATCAAGTCGGACGCTTAACCGACTTAGCCCCGACACGGGGCTTGATCTCACAAACTGAGACCATGACCTGAGCAGAAATCAGGTCAGACGCTTAACGACCGAGCCACCCAGGCACCCTGAAATGTGTCCATATTTTACATAAGTATAAAACAAAACCAATAAAATGAAGACAACTATTAAAGACGAAATAAAAAGGCTTCACCATATAAAGCAGTTGCTGATATAACCAGTAACACAGAGAAGAATCATTTCAAATGGTACTAAGGCACAGAAATCTGGGTGTGGGTCCTCACTAGGATAGACTCTGAGATCTAAATAAAAGAGGCAAAATTTTAAATTGTCTTAACAGTTGTATATGGTAATAGTGTTACTCTTAGAAACTGTTGTCGGTCTGTGTTGCAGGGTAAAGCATGTGAGTAGCCATGCTTTTGACTGGAGAAAGAGGAAGCAGATAGAGGTGTAGAATCGGTGTTACTGACTTCCTGACCTCCTGAATTTGAATGACAAGTATCAAAATAAATTTTTACAAAATTACGGATTTGTGCCGTTCAAAGATGCCTGAAAACAATGACCATCTACAATGAGTAGCCCTGAGACCCATATTGAAGTTCGCCAGAAGAGCTCTGTGAAGGAATGGCCGGTTCCATGTCTATGGCAAAATGTATAGGAGGTGACCTGAATACCATGTTGCCCTACCACACACCAACATAGCTATCAACAATTACTAGTTTTATCAAAAGGTGTCTCCAAGTGGGGTCACTGTGGGTGTTAACAAGGTTAGTAACTGCAATGGAAAAGAAAAACCCATTTTGGTCACTGTTTTGACAAGTCTTAAGTAAGGGGAAATAATGTATTTATATTGTTTTTTCCATCATGAGCATTTCATAGTAACCCTGTAATGAGTAGATGATGCAAGTGGGTTCTTTTTTTATAGAAGTAATGCGGCTAATAAATGAATAAGGTTTTGTAGAAATTGATCATCACCATTTTGCATCTCTTATTGCGATAGTGGGTCTAAGCAATGATCACCGACAACAAAAAGAAAGAAAATCTGTTATCTCCTCCTGATAGGGATACACAACATCATCTGTGAATTAGTTTGCACTTTCCGTGCCCGCCAAAAAAATAATAATAACCGTGGATTAGATCAAACAGATATTGGATTACTTACTGAATATTTGATAATTTTAATGAATGATAGTTTATTTTTAGGTGTGACAGATAGTAGTATCTTAAAAAATGTTTAATACTTAACATTCAAAAAATTAAGGTCCTACTAACTTGCCTGATTATAAATGAAGTCAGTGGCCAATTTTTAGAGTTTTCGATGTTGCATAGTGTAATAATTTGCCTGGCTGTCATAATAACAAAATATCACAGACTGGCTGGCTTAACCAACTGAAACTTACTTACTCACGGTTCTGGAGGCTGGATGTCCAAGATCAAGGTGTTGGCAGGTTTGATTTCTGTTAAGCTTGCAGATGGCCGCCTTCTTGCTGTGTCCTCACATGGTCTTGTCTCTGTGTACTTGTATATATTTGCCTAGATTTTCTCTACTTATAGGGACACCAGTCATGATGGATTAGAACTCTCCCATATGACCTCATTTCACCTTACTTTAAAGGTCTTCTCTCACAATACCATCACATTCTGAGGTACTGAGTGTTAGAGTTACAACATATGAATTTGGGCGTGACAAAATGCAGCCTACAACACATGAAATGGTAATCTGAAAGGGAGAGATTAATTATTTAAACTTCAAGAAAGAAGTCTGCTAGTTTCAGAAAATGTCGGCCACTTCGTCATGGCATATATTTTCACTTTCAGTGCTTTGCCAGCTTCTGTTTTGTTCCCATGTGCGCTCTCTCTTTATGCATTGGCATCACTGAGATTAGAGCATTATTTAATAACTTTAAAACACTTCTCTATGATCTTTGGAATTTTTTTACCTTTCCAAATAAATATGAGTAGGACATTATAGAGAAGCAAACCATTAAATAAGATATTAGCTTTTCTTTAAATAAATTTAAGAAAGGAGGTACTTTGGAGTTCACTTGTGTATGCCTATTAATGACAATGAACACTGAGAAGTTTAAATTTAATTTGCTATTGCTATAGCCTAAATATAAATTAAAATTCAAGTAATGATTTCTTTTCCTTTATCTGCTTAACTTACAAAGCTGATACACATATTGATATTGTGTCTTCTCTTAGTTGTAACTCCCTTACACAAATTATTTCCCATGTGTAACAAGCAAAAATGGAAATTGTGATTTTTCTAATCATGTTCTCTTCATTTTTCCTTTGGGAAAGCTAGTATAGTGTTTGGGAAATAGAAATAATTTTCCTTGTAAAATAGATTATGATGGAAAAACAAACTTGCTTTAACCTTCATAGAGTGGTTATTCCGTGATGCCAAGCAATAATCATTAATGTGTTAGGGCTACTGGCATTGTGAGTCTCTAAGAAAGTGTTCCTGTTTTTGTTTTTTTGTTGGTTTTTTTTTTTGTTTGTTTGTTTGTTTGTTTTTGAGACACGTACCAGTGGGATCAGGAATTTATTTTAAAGTAGTTAGGCGGTGACAAAAAAGGGAACAGATGAAGCATATGTGGTAAAATTCTGATAATTGTCCAATCTGAATAATCAGCACGAGTTCATTATACTATTCTTTTTGTGTATTTTATAATCATTCTCAGTAAAAAATTAATGCCACAACAGAGTTACCATTGTTACAAACTGATTTCCTAGAAAAGTACGTAACAGTATTTACCACATTATAGTGGCTGAGCCATGTCGTCTGTCTTCCTATGGACACAGAGGCTTTTTCCTAACAGGACTCACATAATGTGTACTGGGAAACTTATTTATAAAGAGTCTTATGTCAAGGGCATCACAATTCTGCAGCTGGTAGGAGGCATTTTGAAGTATGATCCATTTGTAGCAAAAGGTTAAATTATCTTAATTTTTTGGAAAATGTTTCTCAATGAATTTTTTAATTTTTAAAAGTCAGGCACTCCTGAGAGGTATTGGGATGATTCTGACATAGAATGTACCCTCTTACATGCAAATTCCTCCTTTTTTCTTTATAGATTGCATTTCCTAGGATGAGCAGACATCTTTAATTGCAAGCCTGATATTACTGTCTGTAGAGATAACATCATCCTATTAATTATGCAGGGGTTATTTTTTTTAGTGCACTTGGCATCCTCCCAAGGTCATTGTTACTCCTCATCATTATGTCTAGTTTTACCACATCTTAAGGTTTTGAAAGATCTTTGCCCAGTGTCATGTTAGCTATACTTTAGTTTCCACTACCTTGAAATAGTGGTAGCCTGACTACTCTGACATTTTAGCAAATCTGTCTGATAAAAGCTTATATGAGCAATAGAAATATTAATAATCCAATATAATGCTTAGAAGGACTGCCTCTGTATCAGCATCTTTTAAAAGCAACCTCAGGAAAAACATTCATAGAAAAATATTCATAGTTATTGATTTTTTTAAATATGTCTAAGATTTAGAATCAGGACAGGAGGGGCGCCTGGGTGTCTCAGTCGGATAAGCATCCAACTCTTGATTTGGACTCAGGTCATGATCTCAGGGTCCTAGGATCCTGCCCCAAGTAAGCTCTGTGCTCAGTGGAGTGTCTGCTGGAGATTCTCTCCTTCCCCCTCTGCTCACTCGCTCTCTCTCTAAGAAAGACTGAGGGGGAAGGAAATTGTTTGAGAGAATTAAGTGTTTTCAGTTCTTAGCATGACTTAATTAGGAATACACCTGGTTAGGGAGATGTGTATTTTTTTAATTTATTTTTTTAAGATTTTATTTATTTATTTATTTGACTGAGAGAGAGTCACAGCAATGAGGGAACACAAGCAGGGGGATTGGGAGAGGGAGAAGCAGGCTTCCCAATGAGCAGGGAACCCTATGCGGGGCTTGAACCCAGGACCCTGAGATCATGTCCTGAGCCTAAGGTAGATGCTTAACAACTGAGCCAATCAGGTGCCCCTGAGATGTATGTTTAAATAAAAACAAATACCAGAAACAACTCTGATTTTTCTTTTACATAGTCTCTATCAAGACTGAACTAACTTAAAAGTCAGAGATGAAAAGAAGTAAATTTTTTTTTTTAAAGGTATCCTCTTGAGCGAAAACTTATAGCTATTTTAGGAATTTTCTAGGCTGTACTTCTCCTTTGCAAGAAGAGAGCTTTCAGGCCTCCCCAGAGGCCTCTCCTTGTCAAGTGGACCATCTGGGAGTGGGAATGGGAGAGGTACTTTTAGTGCCAGATGAGTCCCTACAGAGCAACAAAAGTGAAAAAGACATTATATCTCCTCTATGCAGTTGGCCTGTTCCTCCGTTAAACATTTTTAAATAGAAAGCAACAAAAAAAAACTTTTCTGAAATATGGTAAGTATTAGGGAAGCACCTACTTGAAACCTAAAGCTGCCACTTATTAACTCTGTGGTCTGAATTACTTAACCTCTGTGAGTCTCGATTTCCTTATCAGTAAAGGGGATAAAGTTACATTATGGGAATTGTTTTAAGAGACAAATGAATAGAAAGTGACCATTTTAGTGCTTGAGACGCTGAGCCATAGTATTCAGTAAATGGTAGCAGCTCATTTAGGCAGCTGGATAGAAAGTGGGAGGGGGTAAAACTTAAGGAGGTTCACTTTTTCTAAGGTTTCTAACTATACTGTATTCCATCAGCAATAATGAAATCTCCGTATTTGCATTTCATCCTAAATCATGTATTTAATATATAGGCACTATTTATGATGCTATGTTAGCTGGACCATTAGCAATATTAGCTAATCTCAGTTAGCTGTTGCAAAAGCAGTGCTGCCTAACAGACCAGTCCAAAACTCAGTGGCCAGAGCAGCAATCATGATCCTTGCATTGGTGGGCTGGATCACCCTTGCATTGGTGGGCTGGATCAGGGCTCAGCTGATCCAGGCTGGGCTTGGATACAAGCCATAGATTGAGTTTAGGTGTGGCCCCCATTCCATCCACCCTCCTGAACTAATGGGTAGCCAGTACACTTTCCTCTGTGTGGCGATGGCATCCTCCAAGAAGGCAAGACTCGATGTACAGGTACATTTTGAACATTTGCTTGTGCCACGCCACGAACATCCCAGTGGCCAAAACGAGACACATTTCCAAGCCCAATATCAATGGAATGGGAAAGTATATTCTGCTCATAGTGGAAAGAGGAAGCTAGTGAATATTTGCTGTACAATAATTCAAATTATTGAAATGATTTCCATCATAATAATAATCATGAATTGCAATCAGTTTAAATTCTATTGGGCTTCTTTTCTTTTTTTTTTTTTAAAGAAGTTATTTATTTATTTGAGAGAGATCACACATGGGCATAGAGGCAGGTGGCGGGGGGGGGGGGTGGCGGGAAGCAGGCTCCCTGCTGAGCAGAGAACCCAATGTGGGGCTTGATTGCTGGACCCTGAGACCATGACCTGAGCTGAAAGCAGAGGCTTAATCCACTGAGTCACTCAGGTGCCCCTCTATTGGGTCTCTAAAAGCAGTGATCAGGTATACAGGATGTGGCTGGGAAGGTTTTTGGTAGTTGTTGTTGTTGCTAGTTGTTTACTTTTTGACATTTAATGTGCACATGGCCATGCGACAGATATCATTCGGTTATGAGTTAATCTACCAACTTAGCTTCCTGATGGTCCATACACCGGGCCTGATGAACAGATGCGTATCATATTTCTGTAGCACACTGATGCTCCTCTGGTCCCATTAATAGTCTAGTCAAGCGGGAGACGTTTTCTACCTGTTTTATCAACCTGCTTTATTCCATCTAACTTGGGCTTCAGAACTACCGCAGTGTGTAGCTGCACTGTTCATTTCATCTCTGTGTGAAGAGTTTCCTTTCTCACAGAAGGCACGGTCTCAGGAGCGTGTTTAGCATTGTAACAGGTGAATCGGCAGGAGCTGTCCGGACCGTAACGGACTGTCGTTCCGGTGCGAGTGCGACAGGCCCACAGCGCGATGTCGGGGCTCCGTCACGGAGGGGGCTTTTGAAATGCATCCACCTGGCTTGTGGGATTCGCCACTCGCCACTTTGAAGTCCTTAATTTTTTCAAACTCTTCCTTTTACCTCCGCATGACCCCAAACAAATCAATCAGCAGCCCTCTGGTTGAAAACTTTTCCAATAGATGATTTGACACCAGCAGAATCTTTTCAAGAATTGCCATGGATTCCTCTGACCATCCAGTGACAAGCAGTAGCCCATGGGGTCAGGCCATGACAGAGAGCCTGAAGAGGCACTTGTGACTGCAGGAGTGCTGCGACTTAGCTTGACAAGGTCTGTCCCCCTGCTTGCATGCAGATGGTATTGTCTGTTTTCTGGGTTGTTGTCCCCCCCCCCGCCCAACCCCATACAGAAGTGGGAGGCGAGGGCTGTTTCATCTGCTGTGGGTAAAAATCAGGCTCCCAATGTCGGATGGCAGGCTGCTATTTCACGCTCTGCCGTTCTTGGTTCAGCAGAAAATTTAGTTTGTTGATTTGCTGGCAGTGTTTGCCTATTCTAACGTGGAGAGACTGCTGCGTTTAGAGAGGGGTGTGGCGTTCTCGGCTTACATTCAAATTCATGCCATGGTTATGGTGCTCCAGATTGACTAAAGCAGAAACACCTTCATGGGCACCGGGAAGTGGCATCATGAGTAACACCGTAGTCTTGAAGAAATGCCGCGAAACTTTCCTGTCTGTCTCCAGGTACCCACCTGGAATGCTTTGTGGGCATTTGCCCCACATTACATACCAAGTACGGTTATCCTTTATAACAACCAGAATCTTCATTTATCACTGACTGAGGTACATTTGTGCTGGGTTGGGTCTTTGTATACATGTCACATAATAAAATCTCTGCCCATAATTTCAAGTGAAAAGCAGGTAAGTGAAGCACAGATGTGGTGGCAAATTTTGCTTTTGCTTCCCTCCCCCTTCAGTTTTTAGTATTAGACACTAAATAAAGGTTAAAATATATCACAGTTCAAATATACGAGGCTTTCTTCTTCCTACAGAAATGATCTGTTTATACGTCAATCTAAAATCTTTTAAGATAAGAGCTTGAATAATCCAGTAAAAACTTAACTTTTTTTTTCTTTTCCTGATACCTGCTGAATTCAGGTCTCACATTGCAAGTTGGTTTTCTTTACCCCTTTATTTTAAAAAGGTAATCATAAGTACTTCAATCTTTTGGCCGAACACTTGACAGGCTAATCTTAACTTCTGGTCTTGAAACATCTTGAGATGTAAAATGAAGAGTATTTTGATGTTTTCTTGCTCAACTATGAATATAGAGGACCAAGGCTTTCTATGACAGATACATACTTTTTATCAGTATCTCATCTCTTTTTAGCTCTTGGCAAGCTTCTAGGTATTTAAATCTCTTAGTGCTTTTTTGGTAACTTACTTGTTTTTTCTACAGCCAGGAACCCACTTCCTAGGGAAGAGATGGTAATTTGTTTGTGAACTGCCTGGAGCATGGCCAATCACAAGGCCACCGAAGATCTGAAGTATAAAGGAATCCCTGTAGGAATCACATCAAATACAACCATTTGGTTTCTAACACATCCCAGTAATGCATGATTCTTGAAATTCATAGTCTTCCTTTTGCAACCCTCCCCTTGATTTCACAAAGATAATATGGTGTACCTGCCTTAAGGCTGCTTTGAAAGGAGAAATTTACTTGTACTCAATCAGTCATGACTCCTGTCACTTTTATCCATTACTGCAGCTCAGCAGAAATGAAATTTTAAATGCAAAATTACAATTTTGCTCTGAGTGAAGTTCTTTGGAAAGGCCAAACTTTCAGAACACTGGTTTTTTGAAAGATTGTTCATTAAAGTTTGAATGTGCAGAACATCTACGTATCTATCAGAATGTTTGTTTTTTCCTTTAGTTTTTTTTTATTGATTAGGCTGAAAATTAATGGATAAATTGCATCAATTTTATTCTGATCTGTAACAGTATTTTGTAGAAGATCTGTTACATGAATTACATCTGTTACTTGAATCTGTTACAGAATTACTTGAATTCTGTAAATTTGCAGAGCATTTTCGTAGTAGTGAGTCTTATATTAGAACTTAATTTGATTCTGTAATATAAGATTTTCCTCTAAACTTCAATTTATATTTATATCCCTTCCCACTTGAATCAGTTTATGTCAAAAAACATTCTTATTTTTTGATTTCTGACAACATCTTTGCATATACTCTTAATGTTTCACTACGGCCTAGCTACCATCGTTTTTGAAGAAATAATTCTGTATTTTAACCTGCTATTAAGCAGATTCTCCCAGTGTGTTTTTATCTTCCAGGTTTTTTCTGAACATTTCATTACTCACCAAGGAAGTTATGTGTAAATTTATTAAAGTTGCTCAAATTTCCTAACAATATAGGAGATGGCCACAAATTACTAGACAGTAGTAAGCTATTTTATGCTGTCTCTCAATAATGCATCATATTTAAATTATTTAGACTTAGAGCATTTATAATGCTCTCAAATTGTCACTTAAGGGCAATAGCTGTCTTAGAAAAATGAGCACTTGCCTCAGCCCCTTCTGGAACAATGTGTCAGCTTCACCACATACTTGATTACCTGAAATCGGGTATTCTGAATAGCTATGACGGACTGTTTTCTTAATTACTAGAAATCATAATTATGAACACTTAGCATTTTCTGTATTGTAACGGATCCTGTGTGACACTGAATGTCTACAAATCCCGAAACATACTCTGAACTTCGCTTCTCATGCTTGGAATTCGAATTCTAAATTCCCTTAACCATCTCTTTCTGTCCGTTACCTCTGTTCATTCAGCAAGCACGTAGGGAAGGGCCTGCTGCATACCCACCCTGAGCAGAGCACCAGAGCCCCTCAAGGAATAAGGCACAGCTTTGCCCTTCAGCTTGGGAAAATATATAGCCAAGCATGTGAAACACAAGTGTGAGTGCTATGAGAAAAGCATTTTTCAGTGTTATAGCTGGAGCACAAACACGGGGGAGGGGCATATCAGCTGGGGCTTCATCAAGGAAGTGACCCTGAAAAGATGTGTAACCAACCACCTGCCAGGTGCAGCAGCAAGGGCGGTCCACTCAGATGGACCAGCACGAAGAAGGCAAAGGAAGCCTGACACAGTCTGATGGGTGCAGGTGGATTTGATTGGAGTGGAGTTCACTAACAAGACATAATGAGAGAATTAAGACACTAGGCCATGGCCACATTGTCAATGACATGTGTAACTGTCCAAAGAGTACATCTTCATTTTCTGATCAATAGAGAGCAATTAATAGATTTAAACTTGATCAGCTTTGAGTTTTAGAAAGACTCATTAGTTGTTGAGAAGGTAGATTTGATGAGTGGAGCAAAGGCAAAATATATCCATTAGAAAGCTCCCCCTGGAGGCGTAATGAGCAGGGTAGAGGGTCTGTGTGCCAGGGCGAGGAAGAGATGTGTCTAGATTTTAAAAGGGAAAGTCTACAGGACATGGAGACTAGTTGGTTGAGGGAGGATTCTAAAATAATCATATTTGCAGCTCTGTGACAGATGATGGTATCACGCTTCAAGGTAAGGGATGGAGAAGAACCCAGGTTGGGAGGAATGTGGTTGTTAATTTTTCCCTTGTACAGATTGAATTTGGGATTTGAGGTGTGTCCACACGGCAGGGTAATGGAGACACTTCAATCTGTGTCTCTGAATCTCAAGAAAGAGTTTTGGGTTAGAGATACAGATTTAAGTCATAATGAAATAAAAATAACTCTCATTTATTGAAAACATTCTTTGTGTTAGGCCTTGTTCTAGATGATTATAAATATAAAATATAAAAAAGATGAAATTACTTATTTGCTTACATATAGTATTTTTAAATCATTAACATGACTCTAAGAACAAAATACTATTATCTTCATTTTATCAAAGAGTAAGTAAGGCCTACAGCAGTAAATTTGTGCAAGCTTCCACATCTAATAATTTGGTGATTTGGTTTGATTTGCATTTGATCACAAGCATATGATTAAAGTAACATTCACTGGTATTTTCCAGTATCATTTTTAGTAAGAAGGGGAAGCAAGGTATGTGTGTATTTAGACTTGGCTTTAAAAACCGATGAGTATCATACAGGGAAGAGTAGAATGTTGGTAGATTTCATTTTATCTTATCAGCAATAGGAAACAGAAAGTTTTCAGCAGGATGATGAGAAAAAAGGATGTGAACATACGAAGTGGACCAGTGGGACGGAATATAATATTAATGTTCTTTTGGTTGCAAATAACAGAAGTCAACTCAAGCCAACGAGATTGTTATTGGAGGAATACCAGGAAAATCTCGGAGAAACAAAGAGGTCAATAGCCAAGAAGTAGAGCAGTTTGTGGAATTTCCCCTTCAGGGTACAGCCAAAAATTAACACATTATCAGCAGGTCCCTGTGTTTCTGTATCTCTGTTGAAAAATACCAAGAGGCTGAGAAACATGAGCAGTCCAGCCTGTGTGGGGCCTTCACTGTTGATCCTGTCAGTGGTGATCATTCACTTGTAAACATGGCATCTCTAGGTCCTTCAGGTCTCTGTCCAACTTTTGACCTAGGGAAACCATTTCTTCAACTTTACTTAAATTTGTTAACTTGACATAAAAATGATCTTTTTCAAAGATGTTGATTGTAAGAGTGATGCTGGTGGAATGCTTATTCATGAGGAAAACCTCAAAGTTTGAAGTGAAATGAGATGTAATGAAAACTAAGTGCCATCAACCACTGAGGAACTTACTTAAGCAGCCTTGAAAATCACGTTTCCCTCAGCTTCTCCAGATCGAACCTGTTGTCCCAATATGCACATTTCCTCTCTACAGAGGAAGGAGCTCTGAGCTTCCTTCCATTCCCACGTCAGGTCTTCTTTCCTATTAAAAGTCACTAGTTCTTATGACTCTGTTTTTTTCCTCTTCTTTATTGGAAAATGGTGAAATCTTTTCATTTCATAGACTTCAAGCAGAAAGAAGGCAAGATCATACTTTTAAAAGCTTAATTTCCTGTAATAACTTGTTTTACAATGCAGTTGTTGCCTTCATTTTTCTTAAATGTTGTGTGTGTGCCTGTGTGTGTGTATTTCTTTTTTTTTTTTTGTTCACCTCTGTATCCCTAGGTTTCATAGCAATGCCTACATGTAGGTGCTCAGTAACTCATTGCTGATTAAATGACTGATTTTATAAGGCAAGTGAAATGTCTTGTCTACTCATTTCAACATGAAAAATAGAGCATAATTTATCAAAATTTAAGATTTGTAAATGCTTTGGGAGTGTAATGTCAGACCATCAGTGTGATATACCAAATATAATATCATCTGTAAAGAGTGGGTTTAAATATCAAAAAGATCATTCTAGATGTCATCTGAGGCAGGGTAATTGTGGAATTACCAAAGAATCTCTAACCTAGAATACTCTTAAGGTTTAAGAAAAAAAAAAAGCATTATTCTAATAATTACAATGTTACATTATTGAGTATTATAAAAGCAGAAAATCTTGTTTATGACTAAACAGAAAAAATATCAATTGTTAAAAGCATAATATTCCAATTTTAAGATTCCCACATACATACAGTCAAAAAAATTAACAATAAAATGTGTTAAGAAAATATAAAAGCACATATGTTGTCACTAAAAAATACTTATTACAGTTTGGTATTTCAAATATACCAGCTTGAGCTTTCCTACTTCCTGTTTTTATGGTGATGATTTTTTTCCTAGTGCAGAGCTATTTCTCAGTTGTAACTACAAAACGCATAACAAAAGTTACTGACAACTATTTAAAGGGAAAGTCATTTCTCCTTGTTAGTTCATTTCTTTCATCAATAAATTGTATTTAAAAATTTTCAGCTATAGGATGATTAAGGTCTGAGGATTTAATGTGAACATGGTGACCATAGTTGATAATGTTGTATTGTGTAATTGAAATTAAATTTTCTAGGAGATTATAACTTATTTTGACCAAAAAATACATATGTGTGTGTGTGTATGTGTATGTGTATACATATATGTGAGGTCATAGATGTGTTTATTAACTGGATGAGAGGAATATTTTCACAATGTATACATATATCAAATCGTCATGTTGTATGTACACTTTACATATCTTGACAATTTTGTCAGTTATACCTCAATGAGCTAAAAAATATATATTTAAGTAAAATCTTTAAGGTAATAGGGAACATTTTAATGGAATATACACTTTTACATATTTATTTTTATTTTTTTAAAGATTTTATTTATTTATTTGACAGAGACAGAGATCACAAGTAGGCAGAGAGGCAGGCAGAGAGAGAGAGAGAGAGAGAAGCAGGCTTCCACTGAGCAAGGAGCCTGATGGGATTGGGCTCAATTAGGGTTTGATCCCAGGACCCTGAGACAATGACCTGAGCCGAAGGCAGAGGCTTAACCCACTGAGCCACCCAGGCACCCCATTACATATTCATTTTTAGAAAATAAATTTATATTTTTATTCATTTCATTCATTTCTGTTATTGGGAACTTTGTAAGTTGCTTATGAAAGATATGTGAACTGTAGGATTGTTGAAAAGTGCCAGATGAGCTGCCCTTGGCACCCAGGCCCTCTTTCGGCTCAGAAAAAGGTGGAAAAGTAACATGGAAGTAGGTTCATGCTCCAGCCATGCTTCCAAATTCTGTTAAGAATGATTCACCTAGAAGAAGGAAGGGAGAGCGGTTGATTGATCTCTAGGCTGATTCTATTCCTAATCTCTCTGAGCCTGCTCACAGTGGTTCTTGCACTGCTGTGGCATTTTTTCCTGTTGTCATGGACACTTATCCATTGAAAACACACAGACGCCTGCTGATTGTCCATTTTTTCACATTGCCTGGCGAGTCTTGGGTTTGATTCAGGCTTTGATTAAAGTGGAAAGCACTCAATGGAAATTTATTCTTCTTATTTCATATAAAATTTGATGTGTGATTTCAGTGAGAAATTAAATGAATTCTCTTTCTTTTCCCCCATAGAAAAATCAGATATTTAGGAAGCCCAGGTGCCTACAGATACCGGATTTAAAGTAGAATCGGTAGGTTTTTACTTCAGGAAACCACTTTTATAAACTGGCGAATTAAAAAGATTGTTTAAATTAAATTAAATTAAAAAAATCAAAAATTGTTTCAAGAATGCACCAAATGATAAAGATGTCATTATTCTATAAATGTATAATCTAATGTGATTCCTAAGGGAAAGACATTTTTATTCATAACGATATTAATTCACGGCTCATGTTCTTACTCTCAACTTGTGCTCACTATGGACTCCTCTCCCATAACTATAAGCAGGGAAGCATTTTGAAAACATGTATTTGGCTTTGGAATCACACGGTTGTGTCTACTGGCTTTACCACTGTGTGACCTTGGACCTGGTACTTTATGTCCCTATAACTTTTTTTTTTCATCTCTAAAATAACATCTCCCTTTTATAGTTGTCCTTAAGATTAAATGAGATAGTATATGGAGAGCCATATTTGGCGTAACTGCTGAGTCAATGGACCAAAGATCTATCATCATGAGAATAATGAATTAAATCCTTGGTGTTTGTTTCTCCTTCATTATATCGTGAGTCTCTGATGGGGCCAGGACTGAAGTCATCTGTCTTGATATCCTGTGTAGTATCGTTGCCCTTAGTGAGGGCAGTGTGGACTGAAGTGAGGGTCTGCAGAGTCGGACCTCAGAGCTCAGCTGGACTTCACTGGTTCAGCTTCTCCTTCTTCTGTTTTCTTTGCTTTCTACATCTAATGGCTTTCGAGCAGTTGCCAGCTTTGCTACCTATAGAAAATTTTGTCCCTGACACTTTTGTTAACAGGAGGCAAAACTAAGAGTTTTTGTGTTGAATGCAGATGGCAGGATCACAATCTCTATCTGAGCACTGACCCGAGAAAACGAGCATGATCTGTCCATCACAGGATTTTCACGACTTGGAAATGAGTTATTTATTTTGCTGATGTGGTGGGCTCTGCCCCTTGGTGATTGGTTTGTTTTTGTTTTTGTTTTTTTCAAGTACTGCACACCTGAAATCATCATTTGCCTTCGGCTTCTAGAAGTGCAGTTGTGTAACTGTTAAGGTGCTCTGAAACAATGAGGTTGTGTGGTCTTATTGTTGTCCTGGTCAGACAGTAATCCATATGACGATATCATTCCATTTGCTAAAGAGCAGTGTCTTAACCGTGAAGCAAAGCAAGGGGAAAGGACTGACTGTGTCAGTGACTTGCTTGGATTCTTCCCTCCAAGGCTCTGTGCACAAATGCTCAGTCAACTTTCAATAAGCATCTCCTACTTCCACTATAAGAAAATAGTTATCTTTCAGGAACACCATTTTAAGATATTATCATAATAAATGCTACTCACAACTTTCATTTGTGTTTAGTTCTGTTTTTGGCATTTTACCAGTTGTCGCCAATCTTAAAATATGCGTTCTCGTCAGGAAATAGTTCAGAAGACATTGACTCGTGGTTGGTTGTCTAATACTCTCTTTTTCTTGAACTGTTAATGTTGACTGACTTTGTTTGCTTTCTTTGTGTTTATAGAATCATTCTAAAATATCAAGATCTGTTCACAGTCACACAAAACTCGAAATTTTGTGGAATTGTTTATCCCTACAACTAGTAGAGTGGGAAGAAAATTATCCTTACAAATTAGTGGTGACCTTAAGTTTGTTTTCTTTGTGTTTACAGAATCACTCTAAAATACCAAGATCTGTTTCATAGTCACACAAGACTGTTTTGTGGAATTGCTTATCCCCACAACTAATAGAATTGGAAAGAAACGATCTTTTTCAAATTAGCGGTGAGAAGAACTTGACAAAAAAACATGTGATACAGATTGTGACGTCCAGACTTGGCAGTGCTAGAGCAGAAAATAGGTAATTATAACAAGCCATAAACTAAATGTGAGCTAGAAAGCCATCATTATTTGTAGTTCATTGGTCCCTAATAATGGTAGTTTGTTCTCTTTGACAGTCGTAGAACCTGGGCAGGTTCCTTAATCTCCCTGAGCCGTAATTAATTCATTTATAAAATGGAAATATGAGTTGCTGCCTACTCAGATTGAAGTGAGGGATCAGATATGATCAGGTCTGTGAAGTCACTGAAGTTTCAACACCACTCTCCTAAATCCAAGAACAGATTGGAAGGAACGCTGGACAAATGCAGGGAGCAAAGAGTGGCTGTGTGCCCAGAAGGCAGACACCTGACATCTCAAACATCATGATGTCCCCAAGTCCCCTATCCCCCCACCCTTGCATCAAGCCTCAGAATCCTCGGATGTCGGAAGTGTGGATTCACAGGAGAGGCCAGGTAGTGTAGGTTGTGAGTTTATTGGGGACAACTTCCAATGGCGGTGCAAAGGAGAGAAAGGAGGGGACTGGTTGTTCATGACATGAGACCCAAGGCATCCATCTGGGGGAGTGCCAAGCAAGGGACCAAGAGCCTTAAGGATGACTGGTAGTGGCCACTGTCCCGTGTACAATACCAGAGATGGGATACACATTGCTCACTTACCATGAAAATGTCCAAAGATTTTTAAGCTTACCAAAAATTACTGAGTCTGCAGAGCTGAGTTACAAAAGAGCTGAAAAGTATTTTCCTTTCAGTGGATATTCGGAGGTTGTTGACTGGGCAATGATTTGCATACCCGCATTTGAGCTTAAGGGATTGGTTTTGTAAGTTTTACATTTGAAAAGGTAGCAGCTTGTTTGAATATGGCGGAGAGAGAAGAACAAATGGCCTAAGGTCCATGAGGGAAGAAGGTAATGCATTTAATACGGAGGAAAAAATAAAGACGAGGGCTGAAATCAGTGCATTTTTAAAAAATCTTTTTGAAGAGGTACCAATGAGATGGCCCTTCAGGTGTCTTTTGTCAGTAAGACAAGTAAACAAGGTAGTCTCAGCAGGAAAAGTTTGGATTAGACGTAACTTTCTCCCTGGAAGATTTCACTTCATTCCAGTGACTTCCTCTAGGCAAATGATTTCTGTGTATCTTTGTCACTGGCCTAGGCGCTCCTCCAGGGATGGTCATGGGTGACTCGTCCACACCTCTGCCTATGGCAGACACTCAGAGATGCACAATTCATATATATGTTTTAATGCCAGATTAAATCAGCAGTTCTGAAAAAATGATCTTTGGTAAACTGTACCCTCCTTCCAGCTGAGCACATTTCCATTCATCTTCCCACTAGTCAGTCAGATTCCAATCACTGGAATCCTTTTTGACTTCTTCTTTTCCTTTCATAGCCAGTCCTTAGTTGTATATCAGATCTGTTACCAGTTCCTCCGGATTCTGTCTTCACACTCTCTCTGGGCATATATTTCTCCTTTTGAGAGTCCTGTGGCCACCGCTCTGGCTCAAATCCTCAATTCAGGCCTCCAGCGCTTACCTCTTTGGTGCTGTGCCAGTCTTTGGGTTTTCATTCATAATTCCAGCCTTGATGTGGACGTTAGGTCGCCTGTCCCCAAACTTTGTGTGCTTCCCCTGCCCTAAAGCCTTCAGCACCCATCTCATGAATTTTTGCAAGTCCTTTCCATACTAAATTTAGAAATGCATTTTCCACTTTCTCCTTATATGAACTAGATTTTAAGCAATGACTGGTTTTTGCCTTTCCCTGGGCCTCTCATCCGCCCTTTATCCTGCTCAGTCATTCCTCTCCTCACTGGAATCCCCTTTCTTCCAATCACTGCCTCTAAGAACCCTTCGGGGTTCGGCATGGACCCAGAGTATTTCTGTTGTCTTTCTCACAGGTTCCCACAAGATTCTTGTCCTGTCCTCGACTATTTAGTGTATGGCGTGGACTGGAAAGTTAATAGTTGAAAGGGGGATGTTTTCAGAACAACACCACATGCAATAAGCCATTGTAAAAAGTAGTTCTGCCCTCCTGGAGGACGTCTATCTGAATCCCCATAAAGTTTCATGGTGTGTTTAATGTCTACAGAACTCTGGGAGGAAAAGCACCCTGTGGGAATCTCCTATCTATCCATTAGCAAAATGATTTTAAGTCATGTTTTGCACTTACAACATCTTTGATCTATGGAGCGCATATCTTTAATTATGGATTTTTTTTTTATTTTAGCAAGTATTCTCAGATACATTCTTTTGACATTTAATCTCGAATCCTTACTCAATTTAAGGTGTAAAACCAATGACTCCTTACCAGCCCTAATTATCTTATAAGCACTCCGAGGGCTGCTGGGTACACAGAGCACATTTGCTATTGACTTTCCATTTAAGTTGCTTCTTTAGAGAAAGCTAGGAGAGCTACGGATCTTTTTACCTAGCAGATTACTAAATAACAGGTGATGGATGGTTACTAGGTGAAAAAACTAGAAAGAACAAGAACCTTAAGGTAGCCAAAGGAAGATAATTGTCCATATAGAAAGGCTGTTTTACCCCCTAAGAGTTTATTCTTGTGTTGTATTTTGTTTTGCAAACAGACAAAAGGACCGGCCAGAGCTCAGGAAGGTTTTGTGTTGCTCTGAGGTTGGGGGCAGAGAATTTGAAAGGGATCAGTGAATCAGATGTAATATGGGCTCTGTTTGAGCCACCCAATCTCTGTTTTGCTGACCGCCAGTATTCCAGTTATAAAAGGCTGCATAGGCATTTCCGTCAGCTCGAAAGAACTTTATCCCTGTTTTCATTCTGACATACCTATTATGACTTTGTTCACTAAGCAGAAGGAATTATGGGAAATGGAAACTCAGTGGCATGTTTTTATTAAAAAGCCATGTGTGTATCTTCACTGAGAAAGTGAGGAACCAAGCTGAATCCTGTGTTTTCCTTTCAGGTAGCAAAAATCGCCTGATTCATTCCCTCCGACAGTGATTTAGTTAGATTGGGAAACAAAGTAACATAATACGAGGCGGCTCATGTACAAAGCTTTTTTTTTTTTAATTTTAAACAAAAAATTCAGTGATTCTGTGAATTTCCGTTATTCTGAAACCAGACTAGGACGTAATCACAAAAAGCCTGGGCAAATATATTCTATGGGGCAGGACTGGTGGCTTAGGGAAGGGATGTTTGAAAGCTGTCTTTCCACTTGGCCTTCTTTAGAGTGAATTGCACATTTACGTTTCAAAATAAGGGGCGTGTTTTCAAATTTGAACAGGGGTACTTTGCAAACAACCTGCATTTGTCCCTTTCTGTACACCGCAGACATTTTCCTGCAAACTGCAAGTAAATTAAAGTAAACCATATATTTTTGTGGCAATTTTATACCACTGGTGATACTCTGTTCAATCGTGTTATTAAATGTCAGCCTCAGCTTTAGAAATTCTTGGCCTAATTTCCCTCATCCCTACTCTGTAACTCTTCATTTTAATTCACGTAATTTGCTAGAGAAATTTTTAGATGAGACTTTGATTTCGTAATGGTAGACCCCAGGCTCTGTTCACTTTTATATTCCTAGCTCCTCTCCCAGTACTTACCTTGTATGAAGACACATATTTTCAGGCATGCGGAGGAGGAACAAGGCAGAAAAACATGCAGCTATGGAAGGGAGCCTTATGAGATGAAAAACATTATTAATGTCTCTTTAAGTTCGTATGTCTGTGTTTTCATAAATTTAATTTATTTTAAGTGGGATTAATCTGTATGTAGTTGCCTAAATGTGTTTAAGAGTAGGATCTACTTTGAGCTCAGTAGATGTTCCCCAAAATAAAGTCAAACTTAAAAGTCCTTAACTATCAGGGCGCCTGGGTGGCTCAGTGGGTTAAGCCTCTGCCTTCAGCTCAGGTCATGATCCCAGGATCTTGGGATCAAGCCCCACATCAGGCTCTCCGCTCAGCGGGAAGCCTGCTTCCTCCTCTCTCTCTCTCCCTGTCTCTCTGTCTACTTGTGATCTGTCAAATAAATAAATTAAAAAAAAAAAAAAAAAGTCCTTAGCTGTGAGTCATCTCTAAATAAGAGGTCTATGTTAGGGGCATCTGGTGGCTCAGTTGATTAAGCGTCTGCCTTCGACTTAGGTAGGATCCTAGGGTCCTGGGATCAAGCCCTGCCTGGGGCTCCCTGCTTAGCGGGGAATCTGTTGCACCCTCTTCCTCTCCCTCTGCCTCTCCCCGCTGCTCGTGCTCGCTCTCGCGCACGCTCTCTCTCTCTCTCTCTCTCTCACTTGCTCTCTCAAATAAATAAATAAAATCTTTTTTAAAAAATTAAAAAAAAGAGGTCTATGTTAACATAAAGTAACTCTGCAAGTTTGAAAAATGAAGTTTAGCCTCATTAATTTTGCAAAAATTTGCCAAACATCAAGGGATTTGAAACCGCCTAGAAAAACAATAAGGTATTCAACAAAGTTGCTTGTTTTAAAGTCTATGCTGTAATCCATTAAAGAAATATCAAAAGGTTCTGTGTGCATATAAAATAGGCTGTTTAAAGAAAATGACTTTGAACCTGAGAAACAGAATGCTACTCATTAGAAACCCAAACTTGCAGTGGAATGTTTATGTGTGGCTATTATGATAAGAACGGAATAGAGGACGTCTCTGGTAACAACTACAGAGTTTATTTTATTAGATACTTTTCAAAGTAAATATGACATATAAATGTTAGAGGAGCACCTTTTCTGCTGTAACTTTTTTCCTGTTTTTAATTAAGCCTGAAACAGTCATGTTGGTTTTCTGGCCGTAAATCTCCCAAGGAACTTCAGTTCATCATTCCTGAAAAACGTTTATCCCATCAAGCCTGGAAACTCAGGAGACCGCGTGTCCTCCGTTGTCCGAAATGCGTATTTTTATTTTGCAGAGTTACAGGAATTTTGTGCTCCTTACTAAATAGTTCTAAAGAATTGTTCTAAGGAAGTTTGAGTTTTACTTCCTCGTTGACATTCATTACTTAAGGGGGATGAGCCACAGATTTTGTAACTTGAAATACTGAGAGTATCTTTTGATCATCAAGATTTATACTCATTGTGACACTTCGTGCTGCGGTGACTGAAATCAGTTTCATGCAAGAAAGGTGATGAATCTATTCCAGGAAGAGTTGTGTTTCAAACAGAATAACTGGAGTTTCTTTTGCTTTTTGTGATGGCATACAAAGTTTGGCGAGAGAAAAGCACCTCGCTTATAAATGACAATTCATTAACTGTAACTTGTTCACCTGTTGAAGAGCATCCCCTAGATAATTGTGGTGAGCATTAGCAGTGTTCCTGTCGCTGCCTCCTTCATCTGTAATTACTTGGGATGTGATACTGGACTGTAACGTTGCTGGGGTGTTGGTAACTTTTAAAAAAACTAGAGAAAAACACATGAAAAGAAATTTATTCCTGTGTGAGTTTTCCTGTGCTTTTTATCCCACGGAAGCCATTGTATTTTAGTGCAAACCTGCTCAAATGATAAGAAAAACAAAAACAAACCAAAATAACTTGAGTACAACCTTCAGTGGTGATAATCACTCTGGAACTTGTCACGATCCCCAATTTTAGACTATGTGTCTGCATATTTTTAGTGCCGTAAAAGATATTAGGAGTGACTGAGTGAAGTGCCCCCCTCCCCCATTACAGCCGAAATGAAAATGCAAACATTTTAGAGAATTATCTGGGATTAGTAGAACCACAACCAGAACTCAATTTACTGGCTATAGCCTGCTGCTCTTTTTATTTTTATTTTTTTGCACCAAATAAGAACAAAATGATAAAAATCTCATTATTGATGCGATTTCTTCCCATTCAGAGGAAAGTACACTATGTCAGACTAGTTGAGGATATGGTTCAATTGAGTATAAAACGATAATGTATTATTGAAGATTACTTATAAAATACATGAGATTAGAGTTGGCCTTTATACAAGCAGGGTTTTTTTTTTTTAGTATCTTTTAGCTTCATTAATAATTCATCTCATTAGATGGTAAAGTTACTTCTGTATTGTACTCTAAATTAAAGTGCATATTTAGTGCCCCGTTGGTTGGACTCTAATTTACACAAGGCGTGCTTGTTATGTAATGAATCTGATTTTTCTGTGTGACTTGTGGAATTAATCCCATTTCTTTATAATCACATCTTGCATATTATATTGTGTATTCTTTAATAATTCTTGTGTTTTAAAAAGTACCACTAACGGTCTTCCTCATATTAATAGATCTAACCCGTGGCTCAGGAAAAGGGGAAATGCTAAACTACGATGACATTTACATTTTAACACTTAATCTTACTATCAGATACACGTCTTATACACACACACACACACACACACACACACACACACGGTCCCTAACTTCTGTAAACCAATTCATCTGCATCAGTAATTTTATCTTTAGTTTGTGCCTGTGTTGACTTTTCTTCTTTCAACCTAATGGATTTCAGTCTACCTGAATACTGCAGTAGAGACTCGAGTCCATAAATATTCCTACTCCACAAAGATAGTATGTCATACAAACACCTTGCCAAACAGATTTGCCCTAGAAAAAATCCTTTACAAATACTTATCTTTAACAAAGGCAATGAGTGAGGAACAGTTGTGATCCAGGCACTGCTCTTAACATCAACATCATGGCCTTTGGGAAGGGGCCATCATGCTGGAGATCCATGACCCATTCATGCTGAAGCCACCACTCTTTCCCTGTTCCCAACAGCCTTTTGGAATCCTGTGCTTCCTTCTATGTTCAGATTAGAAGTCTGCTGCCATTTGCATTGTGTTCAGTGAAATTCTCTTCCTCCTCTCAAACATAATTGTTGAGAGCTTTTGGCTTAGCCCACCTTGTTTTATATTATTTTACTTGACTATTAGTTATTAAAGGCATTTCCTCCTAAATTTTGACTCCTAGACATCAGGGATCTTGTCATTTCCATCTCTGTAGTCAACATAGATGGTAAGACTGGGAATCATTTGGCTAAATTTTATTCAGTGCAGGCAATTCAATAAGAGCTGGAAATTTCCATTGGTCCTAAACTAGAATGTGTTCTTTGCAGATTGCCCCCCAGAATTTCAGGCAGCTGTGCCGTCACTTTCCATGTGACCAGGTCACTCACATTCTGTAGGCTTTTGTTTCCCTATGTGTAAAGGTGGGAAACCATGGTACAAACAGGAAAAGGGGGGTAAAAAAAAGGACATGAAAGTATTTGGATCATTCGACATGCTATCCAAATGAGGATATTAGATCACAAACATTCTGAACCCTGAACTCCTGACTTAGAAAGAGCAGTAATGAGAGAGCTGACGAGGAGCTTTGTTCAGAGTTTAGTGCTAAGCTCTCCTTTTCCATGTAGACGGATAGATGGATTCATTTTCCATGTAGACGGATAGATGGATTCACACATACATACGCAACAAGTGTAGGTGGTAATAATTACCCTTTGCTGCTAGATCTGTGGAAGTGGGTGCAATATCCACCTTTGCTTTTGTTTCCTTGTATTGAGAGCCATGGTATACACATTCTCATTGAAGCAGGATTATAACTGGTGGTTGAGATGCCTAGGCCACAGGTTTATGTTAATTTTTCCCAGTTCCCAGTTTTGAGAAGACTTAATATGCATATGAATGAACCCTGGCTCAACACTGGAATGTTGTTGTACTTGACCTTGTCCTTTACTACTGAAGAGCTAGTTGGAATTTCTTCCATTCCTTCTACAAGTCATCAAGCTGGCTGGAATTCCTTCACTCCTCCTGCACGTTTTCAAACTCCAGCATTGTTTGTGAGGCTATGTGGTGCAGCTGAACACGGGCTTGGGGTGATCTGTAACATCTCACCTGTGGCTTCATGTTCTGGTGGCTAGCCCCCTTACTAGATTACAAACATCAAAACACTTTTGTTTGCTGCCCTGTATTTGCCTAGCTCTTGCTAAAATGCATGATATGTTACACCCCTCCCTATGCATTCAATGATTCATATCACTTATCTCTCGTTAAACCAGCTAATGAATGAAAAAGGGTCTTACATACCTTTTAATCATTAATTGGTCTGATTGAAAAAAGTCAGCTCTAATCATTTGTTGGTAGTGGTGACATGGAAAAGGGGGAAAAAAAGGGAAGAAAGTTGGAAAAATAAGGTAACTTTAATAATAAAGCCTATGAAAAGACCAAAATAAACCTGATGATCTTTTACCTGGACAGTTAGTTTTCCAAGTTGTCTTGCTTCTTTCCTGTTTTATTTTTTTTTCTTTCTCTCCTACATTGTGTGATATTTCAAACATATGAACAAGGACTTGAAGCTTGTTGGAGGAATCACAAGACAGGGGTCTTGTGAGTGAGGAGAAGAGGAAAGGAAGGTGAGAGGTTGCAGGGCCGAGGACTTTTGTTAAGGATTTTATTCTCTGTATGATAGGAAGCCTTTGGGTATGATCTAACATATTTTTAAAAGGCCACTGTAAGTATTATGAAGAGTGGAAGTGATAGACCAGCTAGAGGCTCTAGTCATGAGTCATCGATAATGGCTAATGGTAAGACAATAGCCATGGAGCTATTGTGGGGATATAGTTTGAAAGTAGAGCTGATAGGATCTTCAGATTGATCCACTGGGAATAAGGAGTCAAACTCAACAGCTAGACTTGCAGTCTGAGCATTTATTTGGGTGTGGGGTGACACTGTTCACCATGCTTCATTCTGGGGGGCAGGAGGGAACCAAGAGTTGGCTTTGACACCTGCTTAGTTTGAGTTGCCTTTTACATATCCAACTGGAGATGGCAAGTTGGATATAGGAGTTTAGATCTCAGGAGAACAAAGTTTATGGATACATCAATATTCATTTTTGTCCAGGTGGTTTATAAAACCTTGGGGCGAGTTGAAATCACCTAGGGTGAGAATGTAGAGAAGTGAAGGTCCTAGCCTGATCCTTGAAGCATCCTCCAGAGAAGAAGGAAAGGGAAATGGGATCTGGGAAA
The DNA here is from genome assembly GCF_009829155.1 of Mustela erminea. Classification (NCBI taxonomy): domain Eukaryota; kingdom Metazoa; phylum Chordata; class Mammalia; order Carnivora; family Mustelidae; genus Mustela; species Mustela erminea. The sequence continues at coordinate 43,211,941 of NC_045626.1, forward strand.
TCAAAATGGCCCATGAAGATAATTTCATTTGGTGCATTAGGTTCTGATGTCCTCGTCACACTCAAGTGCCTTTACCTCACAGAAGCTGCATTTTGGTTATCCCTGCTTGCCTCCTGTCCAGGTGACAATTCACATTAAGCTCACTTCTGATCTATTGTGACATTCATCTTGTTTTTGAGCCTGCCTGGATTTTATCTCATTTTGTTTAAACTCTTTATACTTTATGATGGCTATGTATTTGGAACAAAGATAGTGCACCAAAAACATGGACCCAGTGCCACACTGTTGCTCTCGGAATCTCCCTCACACCTTGCATTTCTCTTGGCTCTTGGTTTTTATACCTGTCTTTTTTAAAAAATGAGGATTTTCTTTTAATGAAAAATTCACATTTCGTACATCTTTCATTATTACTGTTAGGTGTGTGTGTGTGTGTGTGTGTGTGTGTGTGTTTCTGTCATTGTCCCATTTATTTACATCTATTGTTTTACTTCACTTTCATGCCTCTGAAAGTCCGGTATCTAAAACATTTTAATGTTTTAAAAAATAGGGTTTTAATATATTATCCTAAAGCATTAGTATTGCTGAGGCTTTTAGGCAAAAGATATAATTCAGACTAGTCTGCCTATTGCATCTGCTTCTCAGGACAGGCTAAGGATATTGTTTTAGCCTAACTCGATTTATTATAGCTAATATATACAGATTGGCAAATGGTAAAGTTGGAAGCCAATAATAAGAGCACAGGATATTTGCCTTGACATCATCATGGTTAATATAATGAAAATAATACATGCTCATGTATTTTCATGGGGTAAATTAAATGTGCAAGATCTTTTATCTCTATAAAATTCTAAAGCTATCTTGACCCTTCATAAGTATACCTAAGGGTTGGACTGTGAGTGCTATGGATTCATTTGGGGAGGGACTGGTACGAGGTATTGCTCCTGGACAGAACACTCATGCACCTACAATGTTTCTAGATAAGTTGTACAGTGTGGAGTACACGTGAGATGGTCATAAAGTTACAATACATGACAATTAATCCCATTCGGTTTGATATAATTAATGAGAATGGTGAAATAGAAACGTAATCATTTCTCCAAGAGGAAATGTCAACCCATTAATGAGGATGAGGCTTATTAATGTCATTTGAAGCGGTAGATTTTTGCCCAGCTCTTCAGACTGCTGAGCTGGTGGGTTCCCTGAGGTAGATGATCATTTCAAGCTGCAACAGAGGGAGAGAACAGTTTGGGAAAGTATTTTTTGATTTATTTTTTGTTGGTTTGTTTGTTTTAAGCGACAGCATTTTGAAGGGAATCACAGTTTGGGACACATTAATAAACATTTAATAAGCATAAAATGTATTTGTAAATATAAATATATAAATATATGTAAATAAATACAAGTTTAAAATGGGTATTACTCAACTAAAGTGTGTATATATTTGTGTAAAATCTTAATTTCAAAGAGTCCTTTATTACCATTATATTAACGCATTAAAAACATAGCCTTTTTTTTAGGTTATATGTCATAGATTCCTTGCCCTTATTTTCCTTGTGACTCTTTGTGACAGACCAGAGTGAGCTGAACTGCATCTAAGAAATGTTATCTGTATTGGTTGTTGAAGGAATACTTTCATGTTCCTGGAACAGCTTTCTAGGGTTTATAAAGGAATTCTTTAAAAAGTTAGACAGTGGATTACTGAGATAATAGTAATAGGATAGACTGGGAGACTATGTTTTTGTTTTGTTTTGTTTTTTAAGAGTTTATTTGAGAGGGAGTGTGCACAGGTCAAGGGAGGAGCAGAGGGAGAGGGACAAGCAGACTCAGTGCTGAGTGTGGAGCCCGATGCGGGCCTTGATCCCACAACCCTGGGATTGTGACCTGAGCTGAAACCAAGAGCTGGATGCCCAACCGCCTGAGCTGCTTGGGTTCCACTGGGAGACCATGTTTTTTTCCAGATTATATGGTGAGGTTTCTCAAGCAGAAACACATTAATTGAATTTTTATTAGAATTTGTTAATTGTTTTTCTACTTAAATTTTATTGCCAACTTAGGGGTTTTATGTAATTATTTCTGATAACTTGGATTTATGAAAAAAGTAGTAAATGATGAAATTTTTATGGGATCCTGCCTTTTTAAAATACTTAATACATATCATGTTGCTAGTTCAGAAAGTATAAGTAGCCTTTAGAAATAGTATGTGTAACATCGTGTGGGTTTTGGTACGCTTTTGTTATATTTGTGTAGTTTGTATTCTGTAGAAAGTCCAGCTTTACTATTTATACAGTTCTTTATAGTGGCTGGGGAGCTGATACATCTTTCATGTGGATTGGCAGTAGTAATTGGGAATTTAGCTTTTAAACTTTGAATTATGTGTCTTTATGTTATACTTTCAAGAGCTATTTTAGTGATGCCTGGGTGGCTCAGTCAGTTAAGTGTCTTCCTTTAGCTCAGGTCATGATCCCAGGGATCAGGGTCCTGGGATCAAACCATGACTCAGACTCTCCCTGCTCAGGGGGAGCGTCTGCTTCTCCTTTCCCTCTGCTGTCTCCTTCCCTCTGCTTGTGCTCTCTCTCCCTCTCTCAAGTAAATGAATAAAATCTCTTTGTTTAAAAAAGAGTTGTTTTAAATACATTGTCATTTCTTCATATGTGATCTTTTTCTCCTAATAGCCAGTAAAGGAATAAGTAGTATTCCTTATATTGTTTTACATGCTTAGGATAAAATCTTACCCTATTTGTTTTATAACTTTACTATCAGCAAATGGTTTTGGATTTAATAGTGCAGTAGTTCAATGGATTTTAATTTCAGTTAATGTGATATCATGTAATACCGTTAGGGTTAATTTGGTTAATGAACATTAGGTTCTGTGTACCTCGTTCTTTTATTCAAGTTTCACAAAACATATAAATAACATCCTTTTGTTCCATGCCACAGCAAGCCGGGCATTCTGGGGAAACATTGGCTCTTTCTGATTTCTGGGGCACAAAGAAAGGCCACTTTTTCGAAATTGATTTAGATATGCGACTAGTTTAGTTCTGCTTTTTCCTTTAGCAAGAACTTCTGTTTTCAGTAAAATTTATGATGAAATTCTGTTTTCTTTAAAAATTAGTAGAAACCCATCACAAAAATAAGGAATCAGAATTCCTTCTTTGTTGACATAAGTAGCCTGATAACTAAATTTAGAAGAACTAAATTGCATGAAATTTCAGAGACTGATAATCACATAGTTGGGAAAAGGAACTTCAACACAACCTGTGCTCTGTCAGAGTAATTTAATTAGAGGTAGTGATATTTCAATGTAATTTGTTAATGGGCACACTCTGCAGAAAAAGGAGAGTCATTCTGCCTGAGCACTGATAATTTTATGTTAGGTGGAGTCTGTAAAAAAAAAAAAAATGTTTTCATTGAATTTCATGCATAGAGATGCCTAGAGGAAGAATATCAATGAAGTGAAGAAAACCTTTAAATTTTTTGAGTTATTAGAATGCATGCAAAGGAAAATGCAATGATCTTACTGCTCTTCCAATAGTGGAATACATAAAATTACATGCATATCATTATTGGACTGCTGAAAACCCAAATTTCATATTTTTAATGTCATAACCATTTTTCTATATCATTTCTGCTGCTTGTTTTGATTTTTTTCAATTTCATATCAAAGCTCTGTTCCTTCCTTTTATTTGTGGCAACTTACATACAGATGTTAGTTAATATTACATGCCTTTACTTAGAAAAGAAATGAAATAACAGTTTCTCTGAGAGATTTCATAACATTTTAGAGAACATGATAATAAAACCTTTCTCTTTTGGTAGGGAACTACCAAGAGGTTCAGGAATAAGAGGTATTTTTGTGTTAATCTACACTAAGTTTGATTCCAATTTATTTTGTTTCATAGACAACTTCATTCTAGTTCTACTGCATTAAGAAGCTTTCAGGTCACTGCAAGTGAGGCTTTGTCAGACATGGTAGGCTTTCTCTTTCATGGGAAGTCCATTTTGGAACAGGTGACCTACTCCCCCTCCCCGCCCTTCTCTCCAGAGAAGCTCCCTACAGAGTGGCTCACCCATCCCGGGGAATTGGGTATTGTATTATACATATTTAACACCTTTAATCATTGCCACTGCTGGGAAAGAGGGTATCAACCTTTAAATGCTTCTGCTGAGAAGTGATGTAAGTCACTTCAGTCCCCAGATTTTATTGGCCAAAGCAAACCACATGGTCATACCTAAGGTCAAGGGAGATGAAGAGTATCCTCTCTTTGAATGTCCATGAAGAGGAGAAAAACTGAAAATATTGGTGATCAATTAGTAATGCCTATGGCAGACTTACTATTTTAGAAGTATGGCAAAATAAATCAGTGTTTCCCAACCACAAAGCCAAGAATAGAGTAACATTGTATCACACATACACATGGTTGAACTTTTTTTATAATGTTCAAAAAGATGTGAAGGCACTTTTATAATAAAACAGTTCAGTAAGTTAACTCACAACACTTAACATTATATTTGAAAGCTCCTTTATGGCTTTCTCTAAAAACTTGCTGACAATTTTTATTACTTTTATTATTTTCTGTTTGGCTGAGTAAGACTTATGTAGACCTAAGTCTACACATAGCACTTCCCCAGATCTTTTCATTGAACAAGACCTCACTGGAGGAGCTGGAACAAAATGTCCCCTTCCCCACAGAATCTGGTTTTCTGGTCATTACTTTTGTATCTGTGTGCTTATCCTAAGTGAAGCTTTTATGCGAGTTTCCATTTAATTATCTTTTCCATTTCACTTGCTTATATTTTTACTCCTAGTTTCCCCGGTTTGATTCTAAAATAGAAGGTATCTGTAAATTAACTTTTTATGTTTTTTTCAGGGGCCAATTTTGTTAATTTTCTCAGTGGCTTATTTCTTTTTCTCTCCCTCTTTTTCTTTTTTTGTATTTCTTCTTTTGCTGTTTTTCTTTCTTTATGTTAGATTTAAGGTTACAATTAGTCAAAGTCTTATTTTTGATGGAAATCAAGAATTTTTATGTGATTTTTAGAATTAATGTATATATATTATTTTAAATTTATATAGGTTTTTAGAATCAAATCTGCTAAAATAATTTTTTTCTGGATATAAAATTTACTATTTTATTAAAGAGGACTGTAGTTTCCAGAAATTGATTGTTTCAAAAATATTTTTTGGTTATCCATATATATGAGTATATTTTTGGACACTTTCTATACTTTTTAAAAGACGTGAATATAAATACTCCACATTCTAATTTAGATTACAGGATGTTTAGTTTTTGAAGTTTTTCATGTCTTTTTTTTTTAAGATTTTATTTGAGAGAGAGAGCAAGAGTAGTGTAAGGAGGGACTGAGGGAGAAGAAGACGACTCCCAGCTGAACAGGGAACCCAACGAGGGTCTTGATCTCAGGACCCTGGGATCGTGACCTGAGCCTGAGGCAGATGCTTAACTGCCTGAGCCACCCAGGCATACTTCCTGTCTTTATTTTAAAGTATTTTAAAAATACAAAAGACCATATCTATATATGTGTACACACACACACACATAATGTATATTACATACTTTTTTGTATATCATATTGTTTTATATAATTTCATAATATTACTTAGTACATTATTTATATTTGTTACATGTATATTATATATTATTTTACAAATAGGTTTCTGAAGTTATACATGCCAGAGTTTGTTTTTAGATGGCATTTTTACATATCTTTACTTTCCCAACCCAATGGATAATTTGGGATGAAAGCTTGAAGGACTTCAGAGTCGAAAGAACCCATTCAAATACTTAAGGTATTAATTAGATAATATAATAATAATTCCCTAATAATTCCCCATAATTGGAATTCATGTGCTCTTATCTTTATTCTCACACTGGGTCTAAACATCTTAATATGAAATGATCACGTGAAGCCACATGCAGGACAAAATTTGTGGGCACTGTATCCCCAACCAGCCATTTTGGGCAGCAGAAATTTTGCACTTTCTTATACAGGAAGGAGAACATTTCCTCATGAGATTGAGTACAGCACTATATGATCAAGCTCTTAAAGTCATTTATAGCATTTCCTATTTGATGCTTTAAGCCACATGCAGAATCCCTGTTTTACCAGCCTATGTACCCATCATCAACACTTGGAGAAGTAGAAAATGAGCCACTTTTGAATACTACAGTTAGGAGGAGTGGTGATGGCACATCACATATAGTAGTGACAGCATTAATCGAAAAGATTATTAAATCAAAAAAGTTATAGTTCCACGTCGATGACTTTAAGGAACTAAAAAATATATCAGTTAATAGCAGCAGCTAGACTCCCTGAAAAGCATTATTCTATTCTGGATTTAAAAAAGGCAAAACAATCTTCTGTTAATTATATATTCAAGGAGACAAATGAATATTTTATAGTAGGATGGTAAGCAAACAGGACACAAGGCTGATGCAGAGGCCCTAATGACATAAAGGTTAAAAAAGCTATAAATGGCATGAAGATGTAAAAACCAAGAGTTTAATCTGAGAACCTCATGATTCTGTTGGTTTTATTCATGTAAAAGCTCTTGTACATAGAAGATTGCTCATAAATCTTAAATCCACATAAACTGATATTATGAAAATAAATGGCTCCAGCTTTGTGCAAAGATAAGGGAATACCATATTTGCTGATATATAGCAAAGTGCATGAGCTGTCCAAAGGACACATTTTTTTTTCAGGAGTTTATTAGCTAATAGAAAAATGACCGTGTGTTCAAATGTTGTTCACTGTAGATTTGTTGAAGGAGAGTTATTCACTTGAGAAAATAGCTTACTTACCTGACATTTTGGAGCACCTGAATGAACTTAATTGAAAACTGCAAAACCCGTGCAAAAAATATTACACACAGTCACAGAATTTATGGATTTGAAGCAAAAATTCAACGCTGGAAAGAGGATTAAAATGATTCATTTGTGATATTTAGGTGGTGTTATATTTTTAAACCATAGAGAAAAATTATTAAGACTATTAGAGCAATACCTGTGTATTCTTGAAGTCGTTATATCATTACTTTTAAATACTTAATATGACAAAATTTGAAAAGCTTTTGCATTTCCACAAGGAATGTCGGTGTTATATTTGTCAGTGCAAGAAAAGGAAGGACCGTGAAATTTAATAAATCCTCATGGTTCGTGCCAAGAAAGAACTTTCTGCCAGTTGGAGAAAAAGTGATGAATTCTTTGCTATCATTTGCTACAGCCAACTTTTGGGAATAAAGCTTTCATTGGTGGTAATTATCAAGAATTTGATATCCAAATCATAAGACTTGTTACAAAAAAGGTATCTCACAAAAACAAGTTCAGATTTCGAGCATTAAAGAATTTTAAAGGATTTTGGAAGTTTATGTATGTTTAATAGTCCATATGTGTAACTAAATTTCTGTATTTCATTTTTCTTCTTATAATTATATGCCATAAAGAACATGTAATGACTTTTTCCACCAAGGTCCAAATGGACATTCCCGTGCTACCTCTAGAAGATCCCACTATATAGGTACAGACGGGGTTGGTACACCCTGAAATGGCTACTAAAGGGGTTGCAGGAAGAGTCGTTCCCCGGATTGAAACTCAGGAAGGGCCTGGGGTGGCAAAAGAATATCTAAGCAGGTTTTTCATATCTGTAAGTAAACTTGCCACGTGGTAACCATTCTCCATTGGAATCTGTTAAGTAAAAGCACAGCGAAATCCCTACTGTTGAGACAGCTCCTCCCTACCTTCTGCACTCACATTTAGATGTCAGGTTCATTAATTAATACTGCTCTTTCTCTGTGGAAGGAGAAATCTCTTGGCACTGTGAAACTATTTCTGTTGTCCCAACATGCTTCAAAAGTAACAATGAATGTGGGGAAAAAAAAACAATAATAAGGTGAAGACATATTTAGGAACAAAAATATTTTGCAGTGTTCTCTTACAATTGTATTCTACTTGAGCAAAAATTGTAAGTCATAGGTGAGTATTTTGCACATTTTCATTCGTATGGTTTATGCAGCGCTATTAAGTGGTAATGCATTTAATATATAAGATCTGTGGTTTCCTGTTAATATTTTATAAAGATATTATGGCTTTATGGTTAAAATTAATTTGAGGTATAGCTTTAAGAGTCAAAAAGTACTTTAAAATAATTATTTCCCTGATGTTTAATTTTGTATTAACCATGTTAACAAAGTTTTATGTAGGCTAGAACACAGTAACTACATATTAAATAGGAAAACTGTGCAATAGCTCTAATAATAAATTTCTTGTTTAATATTGTAATGTTTTCAGCCTCAGATATTTAATTGTGTATAGAGTTGTTTTAAAATTGAATAATCCCATAGATCAAGCTTGTTTTTTTAGTTTTCTAAGGAAATTTATTTCCTTCTCCTGTGTTACAAAATTCTGGAGTTTCTACTTTGAGTTAGGGGAGTATTTAAGTATTTAATGTTTTAATGTAAGGGAGATTATTCTGTTGGAAAAATATTTCAAGTTCCTTGATTATTTTTAAAATAATAGAATTTCTGCTTTATTACACATGTCTAATAGGAAATTATGACTTTTGTGGAACACCAACTCAGCATCTCCATGCCAGAGGTATTTATGTCAAGTTATTGATTTAGTTATATTATATAGCTCCAAGTAGTATCCGTTGGAGGCAATTCACTGGAACTCGTGTTTGTGAGAGACTGAGGATATTGACAATTTTCCCTTTCAAATATCTAATAATATAGTAGTTTAGATCATCACCAGCAAGGAGGTTTTCCCTATTATTAACATCTTGCATAAGGGTGGCACGTTTGTTGCAACCAATAATGATATGTTATGAATAACTAAAATCCATAGTTTATATTAGGACTCACTCTCTCTGCTGTGCGTTCCTCAAGTTTTGACAGATGCAGAATGCCACATATCCACCATTAAACTATCACACAGAATAGTTTCACTGCTTAAGAATGCATTTTAATTCAACATAAATTTATCATCTTCTCTTAAAAAGCCATATATTAAAAAATGATTAAACTGTTTCATGTTTTGGAGGATGAAAGTTGAAAATTGTGTGCATTGTGTTACTCAAAGTTCCTTACCTACCATTTATTAGGAAAATGTTTTAATAACAGGAACGCCTTGGTTCCAGTGAACTATGTATTCTAACAATAGTAACATGTCTATGATTGTTGCCTGCCTTCTTTTCCTCATCTTGAAATTTAAATTTTAAATCTAATTTTAATAATCAAGCCATGTCCCTTGGATGTCTCCTTCTTCCTTATAAATGGCTTCTACCTACTCTCTCTTATTTTTAACCAGCTTTTTTATACACAAATTTTTTATAGTCCTTCCGAAAACTCCTTTGAAATGTTATAAGTAAATTTAATTTATAAATTAAATTAGTGATTTAACTAAGATTCTGTAACAGCCATTTCCCACTATTTTTTTCATTAATATCTATGTTTCTGTAAAAAAAAAAAAAAAATCCTCTTGAATAAGTTTCAGTGGTTCTTTCAAGAAGAGAATTTTGTCAAATTTGAGAAAATATTCTTAGTTGCATCTAAGTTGTAAGTGAAACAAGATAATAGGCAATAAACACCAACCAGTGGTTAATAATTGGAATCTACACATTATCCATTGTGTTAGACCACAAACGAGGTGGTTTAAACAACAGAAATGATTTTCTCGCAGCTCTGAAGGTCTAAGTTCAAGACCAGGATGACAGCACATTGGACTTCTCTCAAGACCTGTCTTTGCTTACTGATGGCTTCCTTCTTGCTGTGTCCTCACATGGTCTTTCCTCTGTGTTCGTGCATGTCTGTGTCCAAATTTCCTCACCTTGATGAGGACACTAGTCTTATTGGATGAGGGCCGACTCATTTGAGCTTAGTAAATCTTAATTACCACTTTAAAGACCAGTATGTCAGGGGCGCCTGGGTGGCTCAGTGGGTTAAGCCACTGCCTTTGGCTCAGGTCATGATCTCAGGGTGCTGGGATCGAGTCGCATCGGGCTCTCTGCTTAGCAGGTAGCCTGCTTCCCTGTCTCTCTTTCTCTCTGCCTGCCTCTCCATCTATTTGTGATCTCTCTCTGTCAAATAAATAAATAAAATCTTTTTTTTTTTTTAAAGATTTTATTTATTTGCCAAAGATAGAGAGAGAGAGTACACACAAGCAGGCAGAGAGGCAGGCAGAGGCAGCGAGAGAAGCAGGCTCCCCGCCGAGCAAGGAGCCCGATGTGGGACTCGATCCCAGGACCCTGAAATCATGACCTGAGCCGAAGGCAGCGGCTTGACCAACTGAGCCACACAGGCGTCCCAATAAATAAAATCTTTAAAAAAATAAATAAATAAAGACCAGCATGTCCAATTACAGTCATAGTCAAAGGTACTGGGAGTCTGTGCTCCAACATAGGAATTTTGAAGAGCACAGTTCAGTTTGGAACACCCATTGAAATTAGTAAGCCTCTTAATTTGTGTGACTTGAAAATAGTGAAATGTGGTTTTCACGGACGAAGCATGTCACCATGAACCAGGCACTCTACACGCATTAACTCACAACCACAGGATGAAGTCAGGACTAGGCTTTCACCGAGGAGGATTTTTTTCAGTTGGCAATGGACTTTTTTTCAGTCAAGGTGTTGACTCTAATGGTTGAATGTACAAAGGGAATTACGTAATGAAAAACACTTCTTTAAACCTGAATACTCCCCCAAAGTGTTGCTTATTTTAGCATTTGAGTAAATGCGGATTAACATTTGTTTAAAAAACCCAGAAGAATTTAATAATAGATATGTTAAACCAACTCATAGTAGTCATAGGTGAGGAGCAGGGGTGACTGAAAACTTACTGACTTTAAAAAATTGACCTTTATGCAATTTCCTTCAGAGAGTTTCCCCAGTGTCAGACTCTCTGAAGTCAACCACTTCTCATTCATAGGATGTTCCATGATCCTTTATAGGAAAGACACGGTTTGGGTGTTTTTTTTTTTCCTTCTTTGCAAATGCATTTTTCTTTAAAGGCCTTCTTTCCCTTTCCTGCATCATTCTGACACCTGAATTCAAATAGGTAACTGAGTACCAAATTAACAGAATCCACAGGCACTGGAACACTAACCATGAATTTCCCCTTCTTCCTTCCGCCCACCTACCTGCACCTCCCCTGCGGGGGCCCAGCTACTCCCCTTTATGGGACATGTAGGGTACACCCCAACTTAAAGACTTCTTTATAATAATGCTCTTTACTGTGGTACTTTTGGAGATCTAAATGTGGCATCATTCTCTTCACGAGCTTTTATCGAACTTCTTTGTCTTTTCTGTTTACTAAAGGTTTAGGTTTCAATAACTTAGGAGTCATGAGTTCAGTTGGATTATTTTTTGCTTTGGTAGGAGAATCTCTAAAGTCAAGCAGCCATGGGCATGGAATTTTCTTTCCCTGGCATGGCTCTCTGAATTTTCTTTCCCCATTTCTAGAACAGAAATAATGATTTCCACTTCAGGAGGTTATTGCTAAGGCTTACATAGATAAGCTAATCTTCGGTATCTTGTTCAATGCCTGGCATGCAACAAATATTAATTCATTATCTTTCACTCTCAAAAGCCTAATACAAAGTCAATGACTTAAAGATCCTGGGTTTTTTGTTGTGATTGCTGAACACAACAAATTGCCAGAGCAGGCTGGACATTCTTCTGTGTTTCCTGCCTATTTTCAAATTTTTTTAAAAGTTGTAAGGTATCACCTATACAACTGGTCTGTGAAAATTTAATGAGCATTTATACTGTCTCTGTCACTGCGAGGTGTCCTAGGAAGCAGAAGAACTAAGACTCACTGTCAGGAAGCCAAAATAAGTTTACAGTCTACTTAGAGAAGATCTAGTCACACGAAACCATTAATAAGTAGACATTAGTTCTTATAATCATTATTCTAATAAAAATAAGTGCTTCTGTGGACAGGAAATGTAAAAACAAATAAGAGTTAAAGTTAAATTAGATTAGATTAGATTAAAATTAAAAAATGTGAAGCCTTCACAAATGAGGCATTGGCTGCTATCTTCTAAAGATCGTCTAGGTGGACCGTTTGCCCAAATGACGGCCTGGCTGTGGAGCTGTGGCGCTGTGGCATGGAGAATGGGGGTGGAGGGACTTTCCAGAGCATGGGATATGGGCTGCAGGGAGATGGGAGAATGACCGAGAAATCTGATTGGGTAGAATATGTTTTAGAAGATGACGTACAAAAAACCCAAAGAGACCAAGTGACCAAAAGTGGAAAGAACATGGTATACCAGATGAAAAAAGATGTATAATATTGTGGATAGTAACCGAGAAGGAGAACTGATTGAGCAACAAATGCTTAGTCTAGGAGAAGATGCTCAGAGAGCTGGAACAGGGAGAAAACCTCTAGGAGGCCGATGCAACGATCTAGGTGGGAATTGATGAGGCCCATTCTAGAGTGGTGAAAAGGGACAAAAACATGCAGAAGGTCTGATCTAGGTTCTATGTTTTTAAGTTCACAAATACCGTTTTTTTTCTTTGATATAAAAAGGTGTTTTTATACAGAAAGATGATAAAAGTCCTTTGCTTTTTCGGCAGGGTTCCCTGAAATCAATTTTACTTTTCATTTTTTCTTTAATGAAAGATTAGCCGTAGATGGCATCGCTCTGTAAAAAAGATTACGCATTTTTCACTTTTTAATCACATGGCAAGTAAGATAGGGTAAATAAGTATCTTTTGGGATACTTCTACTCCAAAGACAAATATTTTGGTATAACATAATATATTGTGAGATATAACTTGTATTTTCGTTTTTTAGATGTTTGAAAAATGAAGAATGATCTATGTCCCACATAGATCATATTCAGTAGTTGAAGTATTTTATTACTGTTATCAAGGATCTTATGGTTACTAAGGGAAATAAGCACACATGTTATTTGGCTGTGATCTTCTGCACATCACAGTGAATTTATATTAATGTAAACAAAAGAACTCATCAATTCATATGTGGAGTGGGAGTTTGAAAAAATTTACTTAGATACCTGAAAAATGCAAAAACTGGTATATGATTCTATTTTGTAATGTGTGCCTATTAATTGCTTTCCAAAATATATCCTGTGTAATTGTGGTTAGGGCATAACACCACATATTTATAGAAATTTTAAAAAATTGGTTTTTCTTTGATTCCTTTATGCTATGCCCAGAGAAATTTTCCTCATAAAGAATGATTAAGGGTTTCAAAGGAAATCATCTTCTTTAGAGAATATTTGTATTATTTTATAATTTTACTCTGGCTTGAACATGTTTAGTCCTACATTTATAAGCATGTGGTTTAACTTTCGTGTTGTTACCCAATGGGACATAAGCTGATTGACATTGCTTTTAAGAAAGCATTAATTTTTTTTCTATTTTAAGTCATTACATGTAAGATAAAGATAAGATACTGAAATCTTTTTGATTTTCTATTCTTAAGACATAGATATTTTTAGTTAAACTTTATTTTGAGATAAATCTTTATTTTTATTTATCTGAAAATTTACAAATTGCTGCTCCTTCATAGAACTATTATAAGCACTATGAGGACTAGAAATTGCAAATTATTCCCCCTTTTAATTACTACTACCGTCTTGTAATTCTAGAGTGTAGTGGGCATTAATAGAAGTTATTGCTTTCTTCCTTTGAGAATTTATTCAAAAAGTATAAATTAAGACTATGTGCCAGGAAATATGGAAAGTATTCAAGATAGCTAAGAGAATTGTCCCTGATGTTCATCTCACCATGAATGTCAGGAATGGCTATAAAACTGTGGCAGTGGGTTCAGATGGCTCCATGAGGAAAGAGAACAAGGGATAGTTCCACCTTCAGTGACTCGAGCTAGGACCGGAAGGATGAGTGGGAGTGTCTAAGGGAGCAGCAGGTAATCCCAGGGAGAGGCATGGCAGAAAAAGCAGGTGTAGCCAAGAGCTATAAGATCCAGCGGAACGTGAAGGGAGGGGGAAGGCTTTGGAACTAAGGAGATTCTGGGGAACAACTCGGATCCATAATCTGGTATTCTCTAGTATAAGAATCTCTTTAATAATGTAAAACTAAAGTTTTTGTGTTTTATGCTTACCGTGTTTTATCCTTTAACCTACGTGGGATTCAGACTTAGATGTTTCTGCATTTATATTATCACCAGACTCTTATGTTTGTTTTCTCTTACAGTGAAGTTCAGCAACTGCAATGGGAAACGGAAAGTCCAGTATGAAAGCAGTGAGCCAGCAGATTTTAAGGTGGATGAAGACGGCATGGTGTACGCCGTGAGAAGCTTTCCCCTCTCCTCTGAGCATGCCAAGTTCCTGGTATATGCCCAAGATAAAGAGACTCAGGAAAAGTGGCAAGTAGCAGTAAAATTGAGCCTCAAGCCTACCTTCCCTGAGGATTCAGTGAAGGTAGAGTATCCAAACATGGCTTTGGAGTTACCTTTAAAAATTAGATTCATACAGTTGGGACTAAATAGATGCTTTGCTTTATGTCACATTGGCCAGTATTTGAATTTTTATCAACTTCAGCCACTTCAAATAGTATTTTGTTGTTGTTGTAATTTTAATCTTACAAGATACTTAGACTAGATGTATATGTAAGCTATCTGAAATTGTGTTTGAAATGGCTGTTTATAATTCGAGATTTATAACTTAATTTAAATTAGGAGTTTGTTTTAAATTTCTTTGAAGCTTTACAAGCTCTTAAATGTAACCCTCAAATAAACAATTCTTTGCAAGATGTCACTAGTCAAGTCTATTAAATGGGAAGTACAGATATACTGTAGCATTTCTAGTGTAGAGTATTGGGTTTTGTTCTTGTCCCTTAATAATCAAATTGGGGAGTATGAATTATTTATATAACTGACATAACTTTAAGGAATGATATACTCCCTCTGGTGGAAGCTGCTATGAACCAGGATAAAAGAAAGAGATACACTTCCCACAAAGTACAGTTTGATTAAATTCAGCAAACATTTACTGAGCACTTATTTCGTATAAATCACTATATTAGGAATTTTTAATAATATGCAATAATTTCTTCAGTAAAGTTATGATAACACTGTTAGTTTCTGAATATTCTAGTTCATGTTAATTTGAAACAAATACAAGGAGGCACCACAATCATTTATTTTTGAAGTCTGTAATTTCATGAAGTATAACTATTACACTTTGTAGATTATTGTACTGTGGGAAGTAAGAATACACACGTTCGCTTTGGCTATTTAGTGTTAAGTGTAACATACACACCCATAATCAAATATGTATAAGTGTAGTAGTGGAAAAGATATCATTTTTCTCTTGCCCCAATGTTAGACTTTTATCATGTAAAATATAATTTATTAATCTATTAACTGTTAAGGGAAATCCTGTCATCTGGGGAATACAGAGTAAGAAACTGGTAACTAATTGAGTGAAAAGATGCTTTTGTTGTTGATGATTTGCTGTGTTCCAGCAAACTAGCTTGGATATTTGCACTGAAGCAGCAAGGGCTAATGGCTAAAATGTCTACAGATATAAGGAGAAACAGAAGAAAATGTTGACATCCAGCAGAGATTAATACCCAATGTGCAAAGTGGGTCATCTACAGCATCCATCATGGCTGACATAGGTTTAGAATAATTACAGCATTAATTCTGTGGGATTTAATAGGGTCATAAATATTTGAGACATGCCTTAGCAGTATGTATTAAACTTCTCTTGGAATTCAAATTATATTTTAGCACATCAAGATCTAAATTTAATGTACAGTAGCACATTACCTGAACTGTGGTTTAAACTAATGAGAGATATATAAAAGGATACCATTAAATTTTGCTCAATATTAACTCCTATCTAAGGTGGTTTATAGAAACTACTAATAGTTTACGCAGCTGTGCCACATAATAAATTGTTTGGAATTCAATTCTTCAATGATCAGTGTAACCCCCAAATTTTACGGTGTTTTCTATTATTTTAATAGGGGGATGAAGACAGGGCCTCCAGGCGTATTTTCTTGTTCATAACAGTGAACCCTGTTCTGTCAGGTATGCATTGATACTGCTGTCTTTCAGAAAATGTTTTTCCTAGTACTCAGCAATGTCTTGTATTTTAATGCAAAGGAATCACAAGAAATTGAAGAAATAGTATTCCCAAGACAAGTGAGTAAGCACAATGGCCACCTACAAAGGCAGAAGAGAGACTGGGTTATCCCTCCAATCAACTTGCCAGAAAACTCCAGGGGACCTTTTCCTCAAGAGCTTGTCAGGGTAGGCTGGCACAGTTTTTATTATCTCCATGGCATGCATCAAGTGTATGTTAGAAATGCTTTTGTCTCTTGTATCACAAGACAGACTTTACCACATATATTAAAAATTTATTTTTTGATATAGGTGAAATGTCTATAGTGCTGTGCAGAGACTTTTTTTTTTTAATTATTATCTCAGATTATGTATAAGTAGAGCTTTCTGTGGGTCCCATCCACCACGGACAGTGAAGCTTGTTGAGCGTGTGCATATGTACTTCCCACATACATCCACAACCAGACCATACCCTTTCTCGCTACGCAAACACACACACACACACACACACACACATACACACCCTTCCTTCACTTCCCCATCTGACAGCTGTGCTCTCCATGATGATCTTTGCCCTCTACAGATAGCTTTTGAGCCAAAGAAGAAATAAAGGGGCAATCATTGCTAAAAATGCCAGCACCAGGTGCATTTGAGAGTTTTTTAAAAGAAAAAAGGAAGTGACCTCTGCTACCATTAACAGAATCCCTGGGGTTGTGCAAAACCATAGGCTTTTATAAATCTGAGAAGTAGTTTTTTTTTCAGTTACTCCAAATGTATGCCATCAGATGTGGAGAAAAAAAAATCACAGATATGTGTACATGTTTGGTAAAATTATCAATCCATTGTTTTATTGCAAAAGGAAAAAGGACAAAGTTATTGTGTATTTATTTATTTGAATCTAGATGTTTGTGTACACGATTAATTTAGCATTCCAAAACGTACTTACTGAAAGTTGTATTCTTTATAAGTCATTTTTATATTGCATATTTTATTTTGATGCACATTATAATTCAATTTAACAATGAACAACATGGCCCCCAAATAAAGGCGCTTTTTCCCCCCCTACTTTAATGGACAATGAGTAAAAAGAGAATTTTGCCTTATAAGAAAACTAATAAACCAGATTCTGTTACTGGGTGAAGTGTATTTACCTAATACATAAAGATCTGTTATTATCACCTGCAAAAGTATTGCCAATTGGCCCTCTCCTTGAGCTGTTCTTCTTTCTTTTCTGTAGCCTTTTCCTATGATTTCTCACCTATAAACTGATTTTTCTGGGGAATTGTTATATTTGGGGGGAAAGGCAGTGAGCCTAGAGTGGATGTAATTTTTGAGAGCAAAAAATAAATGTATTATAAAATGATTTCTTATGTGTTTTGTTATTAATAAAGAATTTGGAGTAATAGATACCACCTTAAAATAACATGGAGAGCTTTGGTTGCAGTGAGTAATGTCAGTAAGACACAAGTGCAGAAATCTGACTTCTGAGCTCAACCATAATATTAGAATTCTCATGTAAGTTTGTTTCACACAATGGCCTAGGCAGTTATTCTCCTAACTGAATCAAAAAGGTAAACAGGTTTTATTTCAATTCAATTGGACACCTGTTCCTGTGTTAAATATTCTAACCTACAATCTCCGTGGATAGAATTTGATACAGTTTAAAAACTGACACTCCTTAATTTTGACTTTTTGGCCCTGCTCCTAGTGATTGCTCTTTTAGACATCAGTGTTGTTCCGAGTCTTTCTGGTGATAGGTGACATCTCTTTTTGAAGCTTATGACAGAGAAGCAAGGATGAGAAACAGGACTGGTTTTCTGGGAAGAGATGCTGTAAGTTTGTAACTGAAAAAGGGCATGAGGTGTGGCCTGTTCTGTCTGTGATAATGAGCTCACTTAGTCTCTCATTTAATATGATTGTCTTCTTGATCCTCAGATCAGGTCGGACAGAGATAAAAACCTTTCACTACGGTATAGCGTAACTGGGCCCGGAGCTGATCAGCCTCCAACCGGTATCTTCATTATCAACCCCATCTCAGGTCAGCTGTCCGTGACCAAGCCTCTGGATCGTGAGCTGATAGCCCGGTTTCATGTAAGATTTCAGCCTGCTGGTAATCTGTTGTATCAATACCCTTCTAACTGTGTAGTTTAATATTCGCTTCTTATATGGGTCTTAGAGATTTGATACTCACAAGTTTAATACCAAAAATAGGCTTTTCAATTTGTTGTAATGATTTCATGGTTTTTATAGAATTGATGAATGTTTAGGGTAAAAAAACAAAACCAAACCAAACAAAAACAGTGCCAAAGAAGAAAGTGAGATTGCCTAAAATCTCCTCACCCTTTACATGTTGGTGTGGCTAAGGATTTAGAGGAACAAATGTACATGAGGGAAGTCAAAGAGTCAAAGATTATTGCCTGTGAATTATAGAGATCACAACAGTTTTAATGATTGCATAGTATTCCATAAAACGTGTCGGCTATTATTTAATGATAATTTCTTACAATTTCAGTAGACATCTATGTTTGTCATCTTTATCTATTCTTCGTGGTCTGATTGTTACCATGAAATAGTCTCAGCAAATGTATATTTTATTTGTTGGCTGTATTCCTTCCAGAAAGGTCTGCCATTTAGATGCTCCCAACCAGAAATTGAGATTTCCCTTTCTCTCATAACCCAGCCAACACATGGTTTCATCAATCTGCCAATCTGAGCAATCTATTCTTAGATATATTCTTAGATATATTGTCTTATTATATTTCTTATGTTCATTTTTACACTCTTCATTTTTCTGTTTTATTCATTTTCTTATTGAGTTATCACTTTTGTATATAATTATCATGTTCATATTTTTAAAAATACGTATATATTTGAAACTGATTTTTCCAATTTAAAAATATTAATTGAAGTGAGTGTTTTAAAACTCAAGAATTGCCTAATATTAATCAAATTCCAGGAGGCATTTTTCTTTTCTTTTTTTCTTAGCCAAGCTTACACATTTCCTGGAACAAGATTTCAACAATTTTTTCATGAGTTTAATATAGAAACCTAAGTTGGTCTTTATTACTTCTCCAATTTCTGCATGAATAACTAAAATTTGCAATGAAATTATCATTTTTTAGACAGAATATATGCACATTATAAAAACTTCCAAATAATGCAGTACTAATGAGAAAGTAAAATGATTTGTAATGTCAGTACATAAAACCAACCTGTTTTTTCCTTTTTTTTTTTAAACAATTTGGTGATAGGTTGTAAGATGCTTTTCTTTGCATAGATTCATAAATGTATTCTTTGAAATTGGCAGCATTCTCTGAAACCAGCTTTTGTCACTTTTGCAATCAAAAGATTTAGCATCTTTCCGTGTCAGTAAATAGTTATTTATTTATAGCATCATTTTTGATTGCTTCAAATGATTTTGTTGAATGAATGTAATATAATTTTAACTAATTACTTATGGGTAGATATTTGGGTAATTTGTTTTTTTTATTTTACTTTGCAACTATAAATAATGTGGCAATGAACTTCTTTTCTGTACATTTGCCCATTATATCCTTGGAATAAATTTCTAAAATTGGAATTATTTTAATAAATATAGTGAAGTTATTCTCTGGAATGGTTGTATTATCTTGCATTGCCTGCCCACTGTATAGGAGATATATTTTCTCCATTCTATTATCTATTCCAGGCATTATTTACTTACCAAATTATCATTGGCAAAGAAATTATCTCAATGCTTTAAGTTGCCTAATCTGAATATCTAATCAAAGTGAATTCCCTATTCCTGTTCTCTGTTGAATTTTGATTTTCTGGAGGGGAGGGGGAGAGGGAGAGAGAGAATCCCAAGCAAGTTCCATGTCCAGTGTGGAGCCCAACACAGGGCTCAGTCTCACAAACCTGAGATGATGACCTGAACTTAAATCGAGTGGGATGCTTAGCCAACTGAGCCACCCAGGAGCCCCTCTCTGTTGAATTTTCTTTGGGAATTGTTTACCCTTTATACTTACTATTAAGCACCTCTTATCTATTTGGGATGTTAATGTTTAGTTTGTCATATATTTTCCTCTTTTGTTGTTTGTTTTTCAACTTTGTTAATAATATCTACCCTGCTATAGTTCTTGCACTGTAAAATTAATTGTTTTTCAATTTTATCATAAAGTCTAGTTTTAGAGATTGTTCTAATCTCCCCAATTTTATCTGTTGTACTTATTTATTTATTTTGGCATCTATATTTTTAACCTCCGTGAAGTGTATTTTACTAAAAGGAGAGCAGTATCTAGATGTACTTTGTTTTTGCTTTATAGATAGCCAGTTGCCTCATGTAATGAATTAGTATTCCCAGTAGTTTATCACTGATACTTAGTCATTCAAAACTTTTTTGTGTGTTTGTTTTTAGACTCTTACACTGCACAATAACATATTTGTTGAATTTTTGCACTTATAAAAACTTCTTAAGTTATTGAAGTTTTGAAAATTGTTAAAATATTGATATTGTGGTAGAGCAAGACTCCTATAGATCTAAATAGATGAATAAGCATAGGAGAAATTTTAAAATGTTTTTAAGGGGTGCTTGGCTGGCTCAGTGGGTAGAGCATGTGACTCTTGATCCCATGGTTGTGAGTTCAAGCCCCATATTGGATGTAGAGCTTAAACAAGTAAAATGAGAGTTGTTCTTTAAAAAGGGTGGGTGGCGCCTGGCTAGCTCAGTCTTTAGAGCATCTGACTATTGATTGGGGGGTTATGAGTTTGAGCCTCACAGTAGGTGTAAAAATAAAGAAATTTTTTTTAAACTCTTGAGTACTACTTGAGTACTACTCAACGTTCCCTTTTTCCAAAGGACTTGATTGTTTCATCAACCATTTCATCAACCAGGATTTTTTTTTTTAATCCTTCAGGAACACTTAATGCTAGTGCTTTTTATATTGTTCTAAACTATAAAGAAAGAAGTAAAACTTCCAAACCTTTCATAAAGACAAATTGTCATTAATACAGAAACTTTATAAAAATAGCACATGATAGACCAGTCTCTAATTAGTGTCTCAGATTTATGAATATAAAGAATATCAATATAAAATTCTAGATAATTCTTCCTGTGTGAAGTCTCATTATCTGAACTCCTGTGGTTAAAATGAGAAATAACTATTTTCAGGTCAGTTTCGGGGTAAACTCTTGCGCTGCAGAGTCTTACCGCCAGGACAGAGAGAACAACACTCATAAAAAAATAGAATCAATTATAGAATTGCAAGGATGTTTCAGTGTAAAGATCTATTAATATGTGATATATTAAATAAGTGGAGAAAAAGGATTATTTTAGAGCTGTTGAAAGGCAATAATAAAAATTTGCATTGTCTCATATTAGATAACCTCTAAATTTTTTTTTAAAAAGGCGATATATTGATGCTTCTTTAACTTGATGAACCATGCCCAACAGAATCCAACAGCTAGCATCATACTTAACAGAAAAACCACAGAAGCATCCCATTAAAAAGAAGCAATTCAACGGAACACTACACAGCTACTGAAAAAAATGTAATGGATCTCTATGCCCTGGATTAAAAGATTTTGAGGCTATTCTACCAAGAGTAGCTGAGTGACTATTTATTTAAAAAGGAAAAAAAAAGATAAAATTCTTAGAATACCATAAAACTCAAGCTTGGGAGAGGAACAATTATCTTACATACTCACACACTTTTAATGTTTATGAGTGACTTGTACAATTTAAAAGACCCCACCTAGTGTCAAAATTCCCTATGCACACTTAATTCTAAATTCTCCTCTGTTCTTATAATCTCTACGACTACTCTGTGCCCAGTACATTTTTAATTACCCTGACTCATATGTACAGATTTAGCAAAAGGATTTGGGAACTGGACATAACTGGCTTTGGATATGGGCTCTGTCAAGAGACAGAGCAAAGTTACTTGGATTTTCTAAAGCTCAGTTTCTTCACCTTCAAGCCCCTATCATTTCTGCCTCTTTCTTTTGTATAAGGATCAAACCAGTTGAAATCCACAAACCTGAGCAGAATGCCTAGCAAATACTAAGTGTTAGCTCTTACTGCTATATCTATCCTAATCACATGAAGTTTGGCAAACTTAATTTTTTTTTTGAAGGTTTTATTTATTTTGGTGGGATGGGGTGCAGAGGGGGAGAGAGAGAATCTGAAGTAGACTCCATGACCTGAGGGGAATCTGACACGGGGCTTGATCCCAGGACCCTGTGATCATGACCTGAGCCAAAGTCAAGAGACAGACACTTAACAGACTGAGCCACCCAGGTGCCCCTGGCTAACTTAAATTTTGATGGGGAGAGTAGCTTTTTCTTCAGTTTCTCTGTTCGCCCTCGTTATTTTCATAGCATGGTGATTGTATATTTTACCTTCTCATGTGAGACATACATTAGTAAATAGTTCTGTTTTCTAATTATTTTTGCAGTTGAGGGCACATGCAGTGGATATTAATGGAAATCAAGTGGAGAACCCTATTGACATTGTCATCAATGTTATTGATATGAACGATAACAGACCAGAGTTCTTACACCAGGTTTGGAATGGGACAGTTCCTGAGGGGTCAAAGCCTGGTGAGTTTAAACATAATAATTTAAAGATTCAAGAAATGTCATGTAAGTCAGCACTGGTTATAAACAAGAGAAGAAATCATGTGAACCTTTCGGTGTTATTTTCTTTCTTGTGAAATGATTTTAGGGAAAAAAGAAGATAACAGGAAAAAAAATTGATAGAAGAGACAAAGCAGAAAAACATCACTTCCCACTTTTTAAAATATATACACTATAGTCTCTGATTCTGTATTATAGGATCTGTGGGATCCTTTCATTTTACTGTCATTGATAAACTCAGTGTGGCCAAAAAAAAAAAAAAAAAAAAAAAAAAAACTCCAGAAGACGAGGGCTTTCTGTTCATAAACTGCAGATTTTATCATATTAGTCGGAGAAGCAAGTAAAACTCGGTTGGAGAGTCTGAAAGGTACTTGGTATTCCTGGGCTAGACAGTGAGGTAAAGCCAAAAACAGAGAGGGGGCTTGGAGACAGCTGTAGTTACACTGGATATTTACTTTGGGATGATCCTAATGTCTTCTGCAGTCCACACTTTTAGACCAGTGGCATGGAAAGTGTCCTAGTCTAGAAACAGGAGTTGCCAAAGCCTTTCATCATCGTGCAGGGATCTTTGACGACAATTTTAGACTCCTGTCCAGAAAACATTGTAGACTTCAGAAGACCAAGGCTATGAAGGCCAATTTGGTTTGAAAAACTAGTGGAAAAGAAAAACAGTGGGTAGAGAGATGGGAAAAGATAGTGTTTCACCAGCCTCCCTGAGCTGATTTGGTGTTTAGAGAGATTTAATTAGCTATGTGTTTATTATTTTTATTTTGTATTTAAAAGAGCCTCACCATTTAAAATAGTACTATGTATTACCTTTGTCACCTATGCCAGTTTATGCCCATAGCTCCTTTATGTATACACAGTTTATAGATAAAACCACACATGCCTTAGATTGGCACTGTTTCTTGCTCCAAATATACCTGTCTGTATCCTCAGAAAGGAAGTTCAGGTAGGGGGAAGGGGAGCTGGAGAGGGAAGTTCAGCATCTTTGGCTCCTCCTGAGTCACATTCCAGAGTAGCTTTCTTTGGGATTTTAAAATACAATAAAATCAAACAATATTAAAACATACACATATGAAAACACAAGACCTATATATATATATTCTAAATATAAGGGAAGATAAAGATTTTTTATGGGGGGTAATTATTTTTTGTTGTTTTTTTAAATCATTTCTTTCATTTGTTCTTCTGTTGTTTCTAACTTTATTAAGAGAACCCCTTCATGAAAATTGTCAAAAATGAACCATTAAAGGTAGATGTATTATGCATTTGATTATGAATTTCCACCAAAGCATCCTTTAAATACAAGACTCAATGTTCATAAGAACTAAAGACATTTCATGCATGTATTTCCAGTAATCATTCTGTAAGGATCTTGAATTAAACAGCATTGTAATCAGTATTTTGGTTCAATGTCCCGGAAAATACTTTTTTTGTTTTAACCATTCATTTGTTCATGCAGCAAATGTTTACAGAGTCTGTGCTGCATGCTGGTCACTCTGTTCTGCTGCTCTGGGCACAGCAGTGACACCCTAGTTCCTAACTCTAATCCTAAACCCTAACCCTAAACCCAAACCCTAACCCTACCCTACTGGAGCTTACATTCTAGTAGGGGAGAAAAATAGAAACCAAGGAAGCAAGCACATATGCAATGAAGTTTAAAAAAAAAAAAATAAGGGTGTAGAATGGGCACATAGTCAAAAGTGTCTCACTCAAGGGACAAGCTCTGGAAAGAGATTCGAATAACGTGATCAACCCTTCGTGAATTCTGGGGCAAAACTGTAGCACAGAGAGGTTCTAACATAGAACTGAGCTCAGAGCACTCATGAGGAAGGTGGGTTAGAGATGGAAAATTTTATATGCTAGTTCTTATAAATAGACCACGGAACAGACCTTCCTAAATAGTAACTACTTTCCTCTCTACTTCTAAATTACACAGTGTGTGTAGCTAGTTTGAACTTATTTGATTCTAATGCGTTGTTGATTTCCTTTCCAAAATATCTAATAAATTGAAGTCCCTGAGTTTGTTACAGCACTCTTGTAATCTCCTAGGAAATAATGAACCACAGTGCCAAACTCCGATTCAATGTACCAAAACAGCAATGCATGGAATGGTTCCTTATGACCTGAGTAAATGGAGTGTGCATCGTTACGCACACAGCTTACTTTCAGAAAGTGACTTAGGCTTTGAGGAGAATCATGCTCAGCATGTCATTTTCGATGTTATTGTATAACAGAGGAAAATACGGCAAAGGGAAAGTATTAGTGGACGTAAAATACATTGCTAATAGCATCTGTACTATTATTTGCCTTTTATACGAATAAAGGTCTGAAGTGATACTTTCTTTGAATCGCATAGTGAACTTCTAGGTTATGGGGAAAAATAAGTGTTTACAAATGTATACATTTTTAATAATTTTCCTTTCGAGGATCTAAACCATGTTTTGTATTTTTTTTAAGGTGAGGGCCGTTCTTATCCGTAGCATTTTTCATTCAATCTAAATGACAAATGTTTGTTTTGAGAAAGTGAAATTAAGATCGACCCAAAAGGCAAATACACCTCTTGGGTATATCTGTTTGGGAGATCCGACTTGCAGGGTGACCATTCATTCTCCACATGTCCTGTTCTAGGAACATACGTGATGACAGTCACTGCTATAGATGCTGATGATCCAAATGCCCTAAACGGAATGCTGAGGTACAGAATCCTGTCCCAGGCTCCAAGCACCCCTTCGCCCAACATGTTTACAATCAACAATGAGACGGGTGATATTATCACAGTGGCAGCTGGACTTGATAGAGAAGTAAGCCAACCAAAAACTATCTGAATTCGTTTTTAATCTTAAGGGTATACAGTATCCCATGCAGTTTATCTCCAGGTAATCAGACGTCGACAGTATCATTCAATATCAATTTTTCAAAGAAATCTTGTCGTGCTGTTTTGACCAGACTCAAGTTGGTGAAGTGATGTGTGCATACTGGATAGATCGTGCTGGCCCGTGTACTATTTCGTGCGTAATCAACCAAGTCAATTAGATGTATCTGGTACCTAATTTTTAAAATCCTTGCCATTTTCTCAGTTTTCCCTTACAGTCAAAGGTTTTTGTGAGCAATTAAACTAAAATCCATGAACAAATAATGTGTGTATACATTTAGGATAATTTTTAATAGCCCTATTGTTTTCAAGATTTGTGTATTTGTTTTGCAGGTGGGGGCGGGGAGGGACATAGGAAGATGGAGAGAGAGTCTCAAGCAGTCTCCATTCTGTGCATGGAGCCCCACCTGGGGCTCGATCCCCCAGCCTGGAGGTCGTGACCTGAGTCGAAACTGAGAGTCAGGTGTTTAAACGACTGCACCACCCAGGCGCCCAACAGTCATATATTTAAGAGGCTACAAATAACGTGTGTGTTGAGGTATTTTGTAGCTTTTCTGGATAGCCCGGTTTAGTAAAAAGAGATTATCTCCTTTATTAGAACTTGCCCCTTAACTCTAAAATTGACTTACTTAACAAGTTTGAAGACCAGCAATGGCATTAATTCTACTGACAAGCCTTTAAAGGTATAAATGGAGAAAAACAGACTTCTGGCATGATTTTTGTTGAAAAGGCATAAAATGTTAACAGCATTGAAATACCATGTAGTGTCACAGTCTGAAAGGGGATGGGCTTTTCTTAATTCCCAATGCTCATCTCACTGTGACAGACCTCAACCCACATTCCTTCCACCAGGAATGATTTGCACCTTCTTCTTGTTCTTGAACCTTCCATTTCTTCATGTCTCAATTTAATCCACACTTCTATCCTTTCCCTAAAACCCCGCTCCTAATGAATCTTTTACACTCTTTCTCTATGTTGTTCTGGCCATTTTCTTAAGAGATTCTCAAGGTCATTATTGACCATCAGTAATCATCATGTGAGTGAATTATCAAAGTACTTAACTCATAGACATTTGTGCTTTGTAGGTTTCTGGCCAAGCCCACTTTTACAGTAATGAGAACTCAGATTATGTATGTCAAAAGGAAACATTATGCTTACCATAATAAATATTATTGACAGGGATTTCAGGAGTTGGTTTTTATGATGTTTTATTTGCCTCAATAGCATTCACTTGAATTGGATCGAAGAAAACATTACTATTGCAATTAATTATATACGCAAGATAGTGCTAAAAGCACTTTAATGAAGTAGTACGAACAAATAAAGTTTACTTTATTCACAACTGAACTGAGCTGAGAGCCTTACTTAGGAGTTAGATGTACACCTAGAACATTGTACCTATTAACTTACGGGTGTGACTGATTCTTTTTCCAGGAATAATCTGTGTTGGAGATAGTTGAAATTTAGTATTTGTGGTAGTGCTTTTGTTCCATGATCCTTGGAACATGTGTGTCTTTTCACCTCTTCCAATATTGTATAATTCACAATTCCTAATGCCAGTGAGCTCAGCATGTGTGCATAGTTCACTTGAGAATAGGAGATTTTTTTTTAAAAGATTTATTTATTTATTTATTTGACAGACAGAGATCACAAGTAGGCAGAGAGAGAAAGAGGAGGAAGCAGGCTCCCTGCAAAGTAGAGAGCCTGAGGTGGGGCTCGATCCCAGGACCCTGGGATCATGACCTGAGCCGAAGGTAGAGGCTTTAACCCACTGAGCCACCCAGGTGCCCCCAAGAATAGAGGGTATTTTTTAACGTTCTCCCCTGAATGCCAGGTTGCTGACATACTGTGGAGGTATATAACTCATGCCCCAATAGGAATACTTCTCTCTCATTCACACGGTCCTCGTGAGATACAGAAATGGGGCTTCATCATGTTTGCACACCGCGGTATTCTTATCGCATCGAGCCGGGCTGTTGGATGACAAGGAAGAGGCACTGAGAATTAAAGGTCGTTTTACGCCCACAGACCGGCCATATTTAAAAACCAGAAGGACTGCATTTAGTTCAGCGGATGAAAGCCTGACGTCGTACCCTAATCGTGGTTAGGTCTATTTCGCAGGGGACGGAAGCCGCCGTGCCCCACATGAAACGAATGTGGGAATGGATTAGAAACGATAGAATCGTGTGTGAGAAATAGCTTTTTGACAGTGAAATTATTAAACACAACAATGAGTTACCAGAGAAAATTACAGAAAACCTTCCTTTTCTGAAAGTCATTTAACGGGGAAAAAAAATGTATCTATCTCGGATGGTTTATGGTAATTCTGCCTGAGGCCAAGGATAAATTACTCTGGCTTCCTCAGGCCTGGTGCAGGCCTGAGTTTCTTTTATTTCTATTAGAATTCACAGTTTTCTCTCTGTCAGAAGTAATTTCAGTTGTCGTTCTCCCAGGATATATGACACCTATAAGTGACTGAACTCCTAATCGTTGAAATCCTTACTGAGATTCGGTTTTTTATTCTACTTTAATCTGTGGGTTTAAAAAAATATCAGTTCTTCAAGTTGCTTTAACTTGGCTGTGCTTCTTCCTGGCACTTTCTTTTCTCTACCCCTTTCTCTTGGTGTCTATCGCCTGCCCTTTTTGGCTAAGACTACTGATGACTAGCCCTCTGCTTCAGTGGGTGTAAATCCTGGGACTGCCTGTTATGGGCTATTTGACCTTCCCTGTGTTAACCTGAAACCTTAGTTCCCACATCTGTGAATGGGGATAAAAATATTACCTCCCTCATGGGATGGTTGTAAGGGTGAGGTAACACAAGGCATAATGCATTCAGCACTGTGCCCATTAAATATTAGCTATTGTTTTCCCTTGTTACCATCATAAATCCAGCCTGGGCATACTGGGTGAGCGCTATCATTTTGGCTCCTCCTACATCACCCAACATTCTATCATGGCAAAGATAGAATGATACTGCCTGTTTTCCACGTCTACTGATCCTTTCCGTTGCGCTCTCTGCTTCATGTTCTGCGTTCCACTGTGTTGGTCTTCTCTTCCCTACAGGTTGCCTTCTAAAACCCAATAGTAGCTTCATAATCTGTAAACATGCTGAGTCTCCCCTGTGGTAAAAAGACTCCCCACCACCCCTAGGATGACATCAGAGCTCTGTAACATGGCGCTCCAAACCCTCTATGACACTGGTCCCAAAGCCTTCTTTGGTCTAACCTCCTGGGGTTCCTTGCCTCCTCTTGAGGAGCAAATGATGTCCAACACTCATACAATCACACACAACTCCTTGTACAAATCTTCTGTTCCTGTGATTTCCTCTGCCTGAAGAGCTCCTTTCCCATCTCTTTAGAGCAGGGGGACTCTGAGAGCCAGTCCCCAACTGCTCCCTGAGCACCCCTAATAGTCTCTGTATTCCCTGAGATGGGCAGAGACTATGTCACATAGACATTATATCTGCCTTCTTGTTCTCAGTATTTGGTGAGGCTCATGTGCTCTTTTTTTACCCTGAATAGGAACCCTGAAGAAATGTTCACGTTATGTGATTTTCTCCTTGTTTTCCACACAGAGTCCTTGAAAGGACAGCCCACACTCTTGCTCAGTTCCCATTCCTTCCTCATCTTGACGTTTGGCTTTCTGCCTGCCTGCCCCACTCAGGATGCACCCTTGTCATGCACATATTCTCACTTCATAGGAGGGCACTCATATAGTGGAGCAATTAATGGCATAGACTCTGGACTCACAGAGACCTGGGTTCAAATCCTACTTCTTCTACTTCTGGCTGGGTGTCATTGAGCAAGCTTCCCTGCCTCCCTAAGCTTTGGTTTCCTTATCTGGAAAATGAGGATTGAAAAAAAAAAAAATCCACCTGCCTTACAGGTAATTGTGAGGACTGAATATGATAGTGTATACTGCTTAGCAGTACGTCTGGCATGTAGTTAGTACTCAGTCTAAAAAAATGTTATTTTTTTTTTCTTATCAAGGTCCCAGAAACTTGTCAGCATACTGTAAGCATTCAAAAAAAAAAAAAAAAAAGAATTTAGACTCCAGAAACACAAGGTAGATGGTACCATCAGCCATCAGCCCCATTTCACAGGTGAAGGAACTAGGACTTCGCCTTTACGAATTTTGAACAGGATCACAAACCTGTACTTATAAATTCTCTTGACATTATTATTTAATTGTCCATCCCCTAACTCAGTGCATATAAAAGCAATCCATCATCACCCTCAATCTATGAGTCCTGATCAATTTCCCATTTCATGTGACCAATACCACCATCCCAGTCTCCCCAAGATCACAGTCTTCCTGCCTTTACCATGCACTGCCATCCATCCACCAATAAATTTAGTGATCCGTTTCCTTTCAGTTTACCTCCAAAATGTATCTTGCATTCATTCTTTGCCCCAGACTCTGATGACTGCTTTGCATGCCCTATTGAAGTCCTTGCATCACACTTTCCAACTCTTACTACAGATGCTTTGTACGTCTGCTCCTGTGATCCATTAATGGCTTCCTTCATCACTTAAGGGTATCAAGGCCATCTCTGGGGTTACTCATTATTTTATCCAAGTAAATACTACATCACCCAACATCTAGTAGACATTCATGAAATGTGTGTCAACTGAATGAATGACCGCTACTCTCACTTCTTCGTTCACTCATATCACTTTAGTTCAGTGTTTCAAAGTGTGGTGCCCAGGTGTGATGATTTTTATTGATACATGGAGGGATGCCTCTAGAGAAAAATGGAGACCACAAGTCTTCAGATGCTACTCCATCAGGTAGAGACTGCCAGAGTGCAAGGATTATATTGTATTTATTTTTATAGTTATATTTATGGGAGGTGATGCTGGTCTTCTATTTATGATAATTTAACAATAAATTAAGTTTTTTAAAAGGGAGTGAATGTCAAGATTAATGTTAAGTGACTCATGGTATAGAAATATGAGGATATGGCAGCATTGGGAAGATGATATATGAATCACTGTAGTTTGGGAAACTGAGCTAGTTTTTACTCCCAGTATATGATTTAATGAGTAAATAACAGCTGCCATGTAAATAAGATGGTATTTTTTTCCCCCCCAAACCTGGAAGGATTTCTATAGTGTAAGACAAGGCCCAGGATTTCTCATCCATTCACCCATCCAACCGCCAAGTCAAAAGCATTTATCACTTGCTTACTCTGTTCAGACATTAGGCTGTATACCAATGACACAAACGTTGACAAGGCAGGGGCCTGAGAAGGGGTATGTGTTTGTGTCCACATAACCAGGAGGTTATGGACGGGGAGTAGCCATATAAACTAGAAACAGTGATAGAGGTGTATACATGACAGTCCAACAGCTCTGCCTCCAGGACTGTCTGAAGTCATCTCTGAGGTGGCTTTTCCGTTTTGTATTTGCCAGGCTCAGGGTGACGGGAAGGGGACTGAAGCCCAGAGTTTCTCAACTGTGGCACTATTGACATATTGGATTGGATAAATCTTTTTTGTGGGGGCCTGTCCTGTATATCATAGAATGTTTAGTAGGATCTCTTGCCTTTATGGCCATCCATTAGATGTCAGTAACAGCCCCCAACTGTGACAACCAAAAATGTCCAAGGAATGAAAAGTCTCCTTGGCGGGGGAGGGGCAAAATTACCTCCATTGAGAACCACCATTCTACCCTGAGGGAAATACGGAAGGCAGTGGTGTAGGGTCACAACAGGCATTTGAAAGTAAGATACAAAGAACTGAAGGTGTAGAATAAGTGGATAAAGGGTGATACATAACTTTGATAAGTTAAATAGATGAGTCACAGGGAGAGTAGGATTGATAGCAAACAGTTGAGTCGAGGTTTTACCCACCTAGAAGAGGAAGTAGGAAACATTTTTAAGCAAAGTCCCCTTGATCAGATGTGGGATTGAGGATGGGAAGTCAAATTATTATGGAATCTAAATGTCAGTCATCTAGAACCAGATGCCCAGGGTCTAAATTAGGCAAGCAGCCCTAAATAGTTTGGTTGTCTAAAACAGGCTGTCGTGTCTTTCTTACTAAATGTAAGAGCATTTTACCAACCAAGCATTTGAAAATGGAGATCATATTATTTACCAAGTTGGATTTTTTTTTTTTTGAAGAGACTTTGTATTTTAGAAATAACAATGTTCTTTTTGTACCTTAAAGATTCTAAGACTAACTTAAAGTGGTAGGAAATTTCACATATTAGGTACTGATCCCAGTATTTCATCTCAGTGGAAAATTGTATATATTGTGCTTATATAATTTTAAAGTAGATATTATAATTTAAAGAGCAGACATTGTTAGCTCTATTTCCATACAATATCTGTGGGTTTTTTTTTTTTTTATCTTCTTTAACAACAACAGTAAGAAAAACCTCTTCCTTTTTTTGAAAATGTTCATCTGCTTCTTTGAATAGCAGCTAACAGAAATGGCATTTCAAAGTCATAACAAATTTTTATTTTCATGATTTTCAGCTGGGAAGCTGAACTGAGTGCCCTATAAAATTCTCTCACTAACCATGAGAACATTAAGCTGAAATGACACTTGATTGGGAAAGGAAATCATTGAGAAATATTTTAGTCTATGTAAGCATTATGGTGAGGTGTTATGGGTTAAGAAAAAATATAAACAGCTCAGCTAGCACTGTTCCTTTTTTTGTTTTTTTTAAATTCGAATAAATGGTATTTTCTTTTTTAGGAAGACAAATGAATAACTGCTAGATTTTAGCATTTGGGTGGACAGGAGACTTAAAATCAGATGTGTGGGGTTTGGCTTTTTCTCCTACCCGTTTCTTCTTCCTTGCCCTTCCCACTAACAACTAAATCAAAAGTTACAATTTCTGTCTGTTCTAGCCAAGCTCCAGAAGTCCCTTAAGAATGGCCATTCATAATGTTACTTATATTTAGAATCAAGGAAAACTGTACTTTGTCGTGACAGTTTATTTTTGTATGAAGAAGTGAGTTTTGTTGTTGAGAAAGCTTTAACATTTATGAAAAAATAATCTATATTTTTTATCTGTGCCAATTTCCACAGAGATTTCCAATGATTTTAGAAAATCATTTTGGTTAAGTTGTCCTAATATAAAGTGTATTTGTCAGTTAGTACTATAGACTTCTCAGACAGTCTCCAGATATTCTGTTAGATAGAGTGCAGCTTAATTTGGCTCCCCCTTTTAAAAATTCAGTTCGGATGGTGCACCTGGGTGGCTCAGTCCATCAAGTGTCTGACACTTGGTTTTGGCTCAGGTTAGGATCTCAGGGTCATGAGATCAAGCCCCGTATCAGGGTCTGAGCTCAGCTCAGAGTTTGCTTGAGATTGTCTTTCTCTTCCTCACCCCCTCCCTGCTTCTCTCCCTGCTAGCTCTCTCTTAAATAAACTAATAAATAAATAATTTAAAAAATTCAATTGGAATTTAAAAGTAGTGATACCTGTTTGGTAATGAGTAATGACTGTATATACGCAGATGTATCTGTGTCCCTCATAGGTATATGGTCATAAGGAGCATTAGGCCAAAATGGAAATCTTTTGAGTGTACAAATATTAAGCACTACTGTGTTCCTTAATTACAAATAAAGACATAAACATAAACCCTATAATTAGGTTTTAACTTCACTTAAGAATATATCTCTGCATAGTTAGTTGTAAATTGTATGTACTGGTGGAAAGTAGGAGAAAATACTCTATAATCCTGTTGTAATAGAACATATATGAGACCATCTTAAAAGAAAGCATAATCTGTAAAATGAAATCTGTGAAATGAAAATGTAAAATGAAATGTGTGTGTACACACATACACACACACACACAATCAAGATTTTTCATTGTCTGGAGTGTTCTAAACTGGGTAGAAACTAACATATGAGAAAGTAAACACAAACCAAGTGACTTGAACGCTTGATCACAGTGTTGTGAAGGGGGGAGGTTGAGATCAGATGGAAGTGTCAGCTTCCCTGTGAATTTCACACATCTGCAATGTGATCTTTTCCGCAAGTAAAGGTGAAAACATACAGTCGCCTCTCTCCAGACAGAAACCAGGTCTTTGCTTCTCAAGCTAAAGTCGGCTCCACTTGGGAACTTTCAAGCAATGTTAATCAGAATGAATGATGCTGAGCTTTCTGTGTGTAATAAAGAGCTACTTACAAAACAACTGCTGTGTCTTCTTGAGGAATTAGTTTCATCTAAGATGTGATCTTTTTGTCTTTTTAGAAAGTGCAACAGTATACATTAATCATTCAAGCTACGGACATGGAAGGCAATCCCACATACGGCCTTTCAAACACGGCTACGGCTGTCATCACGGTGACAGATGTCAATGACAATCCTCCAGAGTTTACTGCCATGACAGTAAGTACAGACTGTCACTCAGAGAATTTAGGTCTGTGGTCCATTCCTGAGAAGTTTTGTCATGAATAATAAATGCATTAAATAGAGGTGGAATTTGCTTTTCCTCATCGTAGATTGGCTACTCTCTCAGACGTTTGCTGTCACCCAGACTTTTAAATGAGGCGCCTAAGTAATTTGTTTTCTCCAAGTCTCCCAGGTCCACTGATGAAGTTGTTAAAATATGCCACCTGGAAGAAATGGCCTAAAAATACTTTGTGCTGTTATAACAGAAAATTTATAAATATTTTCAGGTGCCGGAAACTGAACGGATATTACATGACTGATTTATGCCACTTTGTCAAGCATATAGATACATTATCTCTTGAGGAAAATTATTTCCCTCAGACAAGTCCTTTTCTCCAGCCCTGAATTAATCACCCAGATACTCACAAATGGATACTAATTTTAATATTAATGAAACTATAACATCATTTGGAAGAAATTTTGACTGCTGAGAAAAGTGATAGTATTTTTAAAAGTTAAACATAAATGCTGTGATTACCTGTATTACCGATTTCCTCATTTAGTGTGGGTAATAAAGATTTAATGGAGCAGTAAAATCAGGGCAGTGTGGTCATCAAGACGCCCTGTCCTTCACCGGTCCACGTCGCTCCTCTCGACCGAGGTTTGTTTTTCTTGCAGTTCTATGGTGAAGTCCCTGAAAACAGGGTAGATGTCATAGTGGCGAATCTAACTGTGACGGACAAGGATCAGCCCCACACGCCGGCCTGGAATGCCGTGTACAGGATAAGCGGCGGGGATCCTACGGGGCGCTTTGCCATTCAGACGGACCCAAACAGCAATGACGGCCTGGTCACCGTCGTCAAAGTAAGTGCCCTTGGGCCACTCATCTCTCTGACCGGCAGCCTGCATCGACCAGTCCGTGCTCCCTAGCCTGTAGTTCCCTTTTGAATTTTAGGTTCCCCCCCACCGCCGCTTCAGACAGCTTTAAATCTGGAATTAATATATTTTGGGGAGTCCCCATTTGTTTTTTGGTGTTTTTTGGTTCAGTTTACGTGGATGCTACCTTGAGGCCAACATAGATATTCTCACCTTGTCTCTGGGAGACAGTTGTGTTTCAATCGTTTTGGACAATTGTAATATTCTGAAGACAGGACTGTCCTCCACAGTGTTGACTGTAGGTGTAGTTAGATGTGTTTGTGG
Organism: Mustela erminea; assembly: GCF_009829155.1. Lineage (NCBI taxonomy): Eukaryota > Metazoa > Chordata > Mammalia > Carnivora > Mustelidae > Mustela > Mustela erminea. The sequence goes on from NC_045626.1 coordinate 43,247,053, forward strand.
TACGGCACATCCTCAAGTATTGGGGGGGGTCCTTTTTGAATTTAAATTGAATTAATTAACATATAGTATAGTATTAGTTTCAGAGGTGGAGTTCAGTGATCCATCAGAGGCATAGAACACCCAGTGCTCATTCCATCAAGGGCGCCCTTAATGCCCACCCCCCAGGTACCCCTTCCTCCTACCCGCCTCCTCTTCAGCACCTGCAGTTTGTTCCTTATGCTTAAGAGTCTCTTCATCCTGTTTTCTTTATCCTTGGTGTGTTTCTTTCACTAACCAGAATCGTGCCGTGCGTATTGTTCTTTGGTGGCCTTGCTGGACGTGTCCTCAGCCAAGCACACTCCTTTTATCCATGATGTATCCCACAGTTCCGGTGTCACTGTTTGGGTTGCTTCGTTCTGCTCTTCCACTGATGCCCACTTTTGTGCACAGGCTTGAGCACAGGGGTTGGAATTTGAGGGGAGAAGTGTCCGTGTGAGTCCTCGTCCGTCTGTGGTGAAGGCGTGTTGACTTGGCACTGAGCAGGTGGCAGGCCTTGCACACTCACTCGGGCAGGAGGGTGACTGGGCTGCGAATTTGGGACCCATAGGTCGATGGCATCCTGGGTGACAGGAATGTGGCTAGTTTTGCTTTTAACTTTTGTTTTTCTGGGAGACTCTACCTCTCCTTCTCTTCTAAATAAAGCCTTGCAGGATGGAGTATTCTTGGCTCTAGATTTTTTCCTTTTAGCCGTGGGAATTTATCATGCCACTTTCTTCTGGCCTGTAGAGTTTCTGCTGAAAAAGCCACTGATCGCCACATGGGGTTTCTCTTGTATGTCACTGCTTTCCTTTCTCTTGTTGCTTTTAAAATTCTCTCATTATCACTACTTTCGGCCACCTTACTTACTTTGTGTCTTCGTGCAGACCGCTTTGGGTGGGTTTTGTTGTCTGTGCCTCCTGGATCTGGATTTCTCTTTCCTTCCCCAGGTTCAGAAAGTTCTTAGCTATTCTTTCTTCAGACAAAACTGCCCCCTTTTCTCACTTTTCTCATTCTGGGATCCCTATCATGCGAATTCTACGCTTGATAGTGTTGCTGAGTTCCCTAGGTCTGTTCTCATTCTGGGATCCCTATCATGCGAATTCTACGCTTGATAGTGTTGCTGAGTTCCCTAGGTCTGTTCTCATTCTGTGTATTTTTTTTCCCCTCTCATCTGCTCAACTTGATTACTTTCCAAGACCCTGTCCTCTAGGTGGCTGATCCATTCTTCTACTTCCTCTTGTTTGCTATTTATTCCAGGTGGTCTATTTTTATTTCCATTTGGTGAGTCCAGTAGCTCTATTGGTTCTTTAAAGGCTGCTCTCTCTTGGTGGGGGCTCTCGTGGAGGTTCTGCACTCCTTTCTCAATTCCAGTGGAAGATCTTTATGAACATTACTTTAAATTCAGTATCAGACATGTCTCTTATCTCCATTTCGCTTAGGTCTCTTGCTGTGATTTGTGTCTGTTCTTTCATCTGGGACATACTCCTCTGTATCCTCATTCTGTCTATTGCTGGGTCTGTTTCTCTGTGTTAGGAAAGTCAGTGACGTCTCCCTCAGTTGGAAGTAGTGGCTTAATGATGAAGAGGTCCCACAATGCAATGCCCCTTTTTCCCCAGAACCTGGCACTTCAGGGGTGTCTCCTAGGTGTGCTGCCCCAGGGGTGTCCTACCGTTGTGGTGGACCTATGTTTGCTTTCATCCTGCCTGTGATGGCTCTCTGCCTGTTGTGGGCAGAGTCTGGTCCCTGTGGTGTTAGTGGGCCAGTCAGGGGCCACACTGGGCTTGAGTTGAGCCAGACCAGGCATTTACCAGAGATGAAGTAGCCCCGAACTGCCGGCACTTTCCCTGTGTTGTCCCTGAGAAGCTTTTGGTGGTGGGTGGGGCCAGCAGGCAGACTGGCATGTGGTTGTCCTCCCCTCTCCCCTGGCAGGACTGTCTCTGGAGTGGGTGGCCCTCCTCTGGGCTGCTCACAAACTGTCAGGCTTGTGGCAGTGCTTCGATGGAACTTGCCAAGAGCGATCGGAGGAGGTGGGTCTGCTTTGCTGTGGCCTCTTGTCTTGTCAGGCCTCAGAAAGTCAGTTCTCCCACCTACCTGGTTGCTTTCCGGGTTATCTATGCTGATGGGGGTGCTCTCCAGGCAACCACGCTGCAAGAGCTGAGTCCGGGATCCTCCTCCTCTGCCATCCTCCCCGCAGTCTTTGCATCCTGAAGTATCAATCACCGATTGATAGCTCTTAGGAAGGATGCTGCACACCTATGATTCTCAAGGTGCCCTTTGAGTATTGACTCAGAGGACAAACCCAAAATCATCACAAAAGTAAAAGGGGATGAGTCGGGACAAACAGTGCCTGCGTTTTGGAAAATATTGTGAATTTATACTCCTGTTTTTAAATGCTATATTCAAGACTTTAAAAAATTAGTTCTTTTGATCTTTAATTGTCAAAAACCAAACAAAACAAACACTGAGTGCTGGAAGCAAGGGGATGTTAACTTCACGTGTAATAAATACATAGCTTAGAGCTAATGAAATCACTGAAAGAATTCTATTCTATTTTCTTCCTTTCTTTCTTTCTTTCTTTTTTCTATTTTACTTTCTGGCTTCTATACTGTCTTATTTAAAATAGTTGAGAAAGGGAAGTTGAATTGGTGACTTTAGAGTGAGAGAAAAAGAAACTCTGTGTTTGAAGGTTTTAAGGAGTGGTCTAGGGTAGGAAACTAATAATGGGACATTTTCATTAGCTTTGCTCCTAATCCTTCCTAGACCAACTTTAAGGTCAGGAGAGATCGCTAAGTTCTTTTTTTTCCCTCAAATTCTTATGGCACAATAATTTGTAATCTGCACCCACACTAGAAGGTGATTAGGGGAAATCAAGGGTGAAATCAAAGTCCAGTCTGATCACTTGACCCCTGGTAACTTCTCTGTTGACAGTAGGATTCAATGGAAATTTGGAAGTTAATATTTACACTGTGAGTTATTTCTGCATTACCTTTACCTAAAGTGTTGTTCTTAGATTAGGGATTCTTACAAACTGGTAGAATACCTAAATTTTTTTTGGGAGACAGCCAGAGTTTTAGTTTGCTAAGTAAAGGAATAAGAAAAAAAACAAGAAAAAGCCCTTCCACCTACAAATACTGTTATTTTTTCATAAGTGTATGTACATGTCTGTACTTTAAAATGTATTTCAAATTATGGATGATACTTTTATTTTTTTTTAGTTTTATGAATGACACTTTTAAATAGAATTAAGTTTTTCTTTTATGAAAAAATTAGATTTTATAGTTTGGGGCTTTATTTTGTTTGTTTTGGCCTTCAGCACAGACGGATGAGGACTAATCTTGATCCCAACGTTTTAGAGTATAATCTAGACATTTGGGTTCTCATTTGACCTCAGACTATTTAGTATTTTTGGTTAATAATGCTGTTCTTAAGAATAACCAAGTTTTAAGATGTTGCTGAATGAATGCAATCAGTGCAATAGTCATATGCATTATTTTGTGAACATAAATCATTGAAGTATCGGAGATTTACAAATCTATTCTACAAACAGGCTCAATTGTGATAAATATTTCAGTCATTGGCCAGTGCTAATGCATGTGTTCCAGACATTTGAGAGGAACCTATGGTATAATGAATGAAAAATTAATGTTTGGGAAATGGAGTTGAAAACTGTAGAATGCAAATATTCTTAGTTCCTGCAAAAATATGGTTTCCTTTCTTTTTCTCAGCCAATTGACTTTGAAACAAATAGGATGTTTGTCCTCACTGTCGCTGCTGAAAATCAAGTGCCATTAGCCAAGGGTATCCAGCATCCACCTCAGTCAACTGCAACAGTGTCTGTCACAGTCATTGATGTGAACGAAAACCCTTATTTTGCCCCAAACCCCAAGATCATTCGCCAAGAAGAGGGCCTTCATGCTGGTACCATGTTAACAACGTTCACCGCTCAGGACCCAGATCGATATATGCAGCAAAATATTAGGTATCAAATGCCACCCGTGGCGTTTTTTAAAAAATTTACTTCATGTTCTGTGTTGTGCACAAAATTAATCTACCATTTGAATGAGAAATTTGAACTGGAACTAAAACGACTCCTTACAGAATTATTTTTAATTCCTTGATGAAGCTTCCTGTCAGGAAATAGATCAGTGAGTGTACATCAGATAGGAAGTAGAAGAATGGATCTACTCATGTATTATTTGAAGAAAAAAAAATGTTCCCTTCCTCTTTTTTCTCTGCCCCCTTTTATCTCTTCATATTTCATAATAACTGAGCCTGTGCTATTATGCCGAACGTTGCAAGAAGTTTTCACTGCAAGTAAGTGGGGGACTCTTAGAAGCTGTAACATTTCTCTCTTCTCCACACACCAGGAAAAAAGGAAACTCAAGCCAAAAACAAGATATAAGAGCTAATTATTTTTGCCTCACCTGTACAGTAGTTATAGGGCTGATAAAACATATCTGTAAGACTTCCAACCTCAGCAAAATCTAATTTATCTTTCCTGATGAGGGAGTAGATCATTGGCAGAGCCTACCCCACATTACTCCTCTCCATTGCCGGTGATGATAATTTTTTAAATTAGCTCATAGATAATTTAACCTCTTTCAGGACTGCTGCTAACAGATAATTGCGTGTCTTCTTCATTTCTCTATACATTGATATCAAGATAGATAAATAGCTAACTAGTAGGTGTATTGAACTCCTACAACTTTCACCTTTCAAAACACAGGAAATTTTTTCCAGTCTATATATTGGTTATCTGAGCTTGGAAGTTTCCTCTCCGTGCAGAATAAAAAGGAGTTTATGCTGATAAACCTACTGATACATATCCATCTACTTTATATGATCTTCGACAGTGGCACTCTCTTTGAAGAGTGTAGTTCTGTGTAGTTATTTTTTTAAGTATATTTAAAAAAATAAACTTACTAATGCTTTCATTTTGTAGATACACAAAATTATCTGATCCTGCCAATTGGCTAAAAATAGATCCTGTGAACGGGCAAATAACAACAATCGCTGTTTTGGACAGAGAATCACCAAACGTGAAAAACAATATCTATAATGCTACTTTCCTTGCTTCTGACAATGGTACGTAATTAAATATGGTCACTGTATTACCACATATGTCGTTAAAGAGAGTAGAGCCTCATCATGAATGCATCATCGGGAAATGAGGTTTTCTCTCAAGCTCAATTGTCTGGAAAACTGACCTTTATGAATCTGTGGCCCCTGTGTCTATTTTCCATTTCCATTGGGTGTTCTCAATGTTCCCTAACTTCTATAATGAATGTTCGCCATGTCCACGGGCCCTCAGTGGTAGCCTCGTGTCGTGACAACAAACCTCTGTAGCTCTTCTGCCCTGTGGCACACTGACTGCTCCTTCCTGAAAGTTGAGTCTAGCCTCGTGCCTCAGTGGCCCAGACACTGGTTCCTGAGGTGATTTTTTTTTTTTTTTAAGAGTCTTATTTATTTATTTGACAGAGAGAGATCACAAGTAGACAGAGAGGCAGGCAGAGAGAGAGGCGGGGGTGGGGGTAGGGGGAAGCAGGCTTTCTGCAGAGCAGAGAGCCTGATGCAGGGCTCGATCCCGGGATTCTGGGATCATGACCAGAGCGGAAGGCAGAGGCTTTAACCCACTGAGCCACCCAGGCGCCCCTGGGTGATCTTTTTATATCTGTTATGATCAGTCTGTTTGCTGACATCAGGTGGTCAGTCTCTAGCATTTTTTTCTCTTTGTAATTCTCTGCCTCTATTCTGCCATGGATAGGAAACTCATAATTTCATGCGTAAAGTGAGTGAGTACACAAGTTTTGTATATTAGTTTCAGAACATAAAGTCTAGTCCTTTTTTTTTTTTCCCCTTTCTGGGTCTCTGCCAAATTCTAAATGATTGAGATTAATAGATAGACTTCTTTCTTTCCTTCCTTCTTTCTTTTCTCTTTTCTCTTTTCTTTTCCTTCCTTCCTTCTTCTCTCTCTCTCTCTCTCTCTCTCTTAGTTATATAAGACAAAAATGACTTCCGTAAACCTGGTGATGGATTTATTTTGCCTTGTCAGCCCTCAGTATGACATGTGTTTAAGAGTACAACCTCTGAAGGTCTGCCTGACCATCTGGACCCAGACTCCAGATCTACTACTTCCTAACTGTGGGATTGGCAGTGAGATTTTAAATATTTCCTTTCCTTTTTCTCTTTACTGGGGATAATGGCAGCAGTGCTTAACTCATAGTGTATTGGGGAAGATAAGGTGTTTTGTACACATAGTTTTTAAAACAGTGCCTGACATAAAGACTCGAATAAATGTTTCTGTTAATAGTTTTAAAACTGAGTCACAACCACATTTGAAAATCGTTCAGTCCTAGACTACCAACGTTAGTATCTAATAAAAGTAGCAGGCTTCAGTTTGGTCGTCAAGATGAGCAGTTTGAAAAACGTGGCTTGTAGACACTTTTGATAAGAACCGTTTCAATGGACCTTTCTGAATCCTCTATAGTAAGATTCAGTGAGATGATTATTTATCATAAATCTACATGGTGAGAGGGTCAAAGCTATATTTCTTATCCTCTCTAATGTTAGACCTACTGTTCAAATATTTGGAGTTGAAACATAGTAGGGACAGCTTCTGCCTTTGCACATCAGAGCACAGCATGAGTGTCTGTTTTATGTTCTCACTGCATGTAAGTGGTGGCTTTCTTCTATGAGGGAACTTAAAGCAATATATCTTGCACCATTATGTCAAGATTTAAAGAGCTGTAAAATTATATGTATGGATGTTGGTTGTGCGTTACAACCAGATTTGTCATTCACCAAGGTGGATATTTTTCTAATTGAAAGGACATTTGATAGGAGAGAGAAGTGGGTGGTTGTGTCTGTATTAGCCTTGATGTTTGACAAGGCACTTGACTTTTAATCGAGGCTGAATGTGAAGCCCTGGTTCTGCTTCTTAATGATGGGGCAAGCTCTTATACTCTCTGTGCCTTCATTTCATTATTGATAAGTTATTTTAGCGGCTTGCCTATTCTCTAAAGTTGTGATGAGAGTCAAATGATATTATGTGTGATCATGAGTGTGAAAGTTCATCAAACTGTGGACTATCACTGAGCTCTTGGTGCTATATTCATTATTAGAATATTGTACGCAGCCACCTCGCCCCCTGACCCTGCGACTTTTATTCTCCCTGCTCCCAGAACCGTCTGTGTTCTTCAGACAGGTCCAAAGAGATTTCTCCTTGTCTCAGCAGTGGATGTGTGCACAGTTCTAATCACATGTTCTTGGGCAGGTCACTGAAACTTCTGGGTCTCAGATTTAGGATTTTAACATTTTTTTCTATTTCTATTCTATTCTATTCATATAATGTAAATTATGTAATTAAATGAAATAAAATAATTACCTCGTTATTTATATATAATAATATAATACTGAAAATACATATAATACAGCAGAGGCCAAATGACCAGATTAAAGAATCACAAAAACTAGTAGAGATAGCTTTTAGTGTGGAATGAGAACGGGTTTGGGGTCAGGCAGACCCATCTTGAGTAGTAACCCCACCACTTCCAAGAGTGTGTGACCATGAGCAACTCACAGAGCTATAGGTTTTCCATCTGTTTAAATCTGCTTCGTAGGATTACAATGAAATAATGTATATAGAGCAGCCTAATTCTTGGTCAAGCAGGTAGTTGGTTGAACCATAAATCCTATTTCTTTTCTCCGTGGCATTCCTTCCCAAGATGAGGTCTGTGGGTCTGTGTTACCCATCTGTAGACTGGTTGAATATTTCATAGCTATGTTTGAGCCTTAAAAGCATTCTCACACTTTTTCATGCATGTCCTGGTTCTCCATCCAAAAAATACACAAGGTCTTAAGCCCCATGTTCTGCTTCTCTTGTATTCCCCACAGTGGCTAGAGGAACGTGGTATGCACAGGGCCCCATGTAATGGTCAGTGAGGGAAAAGCAGGTGCAGGATCGCACTTTGCAGGGACATGCGTTGTCCCAGTGCTCAGTTGGGCACACCAAAAGGGGCAGCTCAGGGTCATCCTAGAAAGGAAGCAGGAAGTGGCCTTGTTGGAGAAACAGTCTGCTAGGTGCTGTGGCGACTAGATTTTTCCAAGGTTACACAGTGATGAGGGGAAGCGGGCTAGAAGCTTTGAGAATTCCACCGTAATGGAGACTCAAAGGAAAGACCTGTTCAGCATTGTTCTGTGATTTTTCTTCTTTGAAGGAATACCCCCTATGAGCGGAACAGGAACACTGCAGATCTATTTACTTGATATTAATGACAATGCCCCTCAAGTGCTACCTCAAGAGGCAGAGACTTGCGAAACTCCAGACCCCAATTCAATTAACATCACAGCACTTGACTATGACATCGATCCAAATGCTGGACCATTTGCTTTTGATCTTCCTTTGTCTCCAGCGACTATTAAGAGAAATTGGACCATCACTCGGCTGAATGGTAAGAACAGGTTAATTATTTGACGATAGGTGCAGCTGAGAGGTTTTGAAGCCTGATATGAGAAGTTAATTTTAGGTGCTTTATAATATTCTCATTAAATATATTTTAAAAGCTACTTAAAGTTAAGTAAGATGTTAAAAACTCTCACAGCTTAAAAAAATGTCTTCACAGTGTAGCATAGTTGTATTGCTTGATATGTACTCTTAAGTAGTAAATGCACTCTGGAAAATGCTGCGTGTTTTTTTACCGTATGATGTATTAACTACCCACCATACCTCTTCCTTTCTCATGTAGGTGATTTCGCTCAGCTTAATTTGAAGATAAAATTTCTTGAAGCTGGGATTTATGAAGTTCCGATCATAATCACAGATTCGGGGAATCCCCCCAAATCGAATATCTCCATCCTTCGCGTGAAGGTTTGCCAGTGCGACTCCAACGGGGACTGCACCGATGTGGACAGAATCGTGGGCGCAGGGCTGGGCACGGGGGCCATTATTGCCATCCTCCTCTGCATCATTATCCTGCTCAGTAAGTGCTGACATTGTCTCCTAGAGTTTAATTCTTCAACCCCCTAAGATGTTTTGCAAAGTCATTTCTTGCTGTTGCCTTTTGACATCATCTGACAATTCTCTTCGACCTCTGAACGCATTCTGGCCAACGTATATGGGACAGTCAGGTCCCCCGCAGAGTGAGAAAATCCCTGGGGCACTTACATGCTTTAGAGCAAATCTAGCCCACCCACCTCCTCGCCCCTGACCCATTGCAGCCGACGGCTGGGGGGAGCTGTAGCAAACTCTTTTCATAGAAAAATGTTAGACGGTTCTAAGTGTGAGCTCTTAGCTTATGATTTGAGTATGGATTCATGGCACTTGGTTGATGATTTAGGAAAATAAGTATATTGCTTTCCTTGGCTTGCCTTCGTATAAAGCACAGTCAGCAGCCGACTCCGGTCAGGCAGGGATCAAGGTATTTGTTACTGAAGGGTACGTAAAATAGTGAGCGATTGTACTTCATACAGCACGTTTGATAATAGAAGTGATTGCATAGCTCAATAAATTGTCTGTCTTTAGAGCAAGTTTAGATTAAGGAATTGCTCCTTTTTCAGACACTTTGAAATCTTTGGTTCAAGGGAATGCAAGAAATTAACCACTGGAAAGTACTTTAGGAGCCACTTCTAAGCGTGCAGGTTAAAGGGATAAATTGCCGGGGCCCTGTGTTTTATTGTTAAATAGCAGCAGGACTTAGCTTATTGTGCGACCATGCTATGCACCAATCACTTCCTTGAAAATGTTGGCCATTTCTTTTATGTTTTCTCCATTTACAAGTGTTCTGGCAATTTAGAATTCTGTCCCTTTATTCCGAGCAATTACTATAGAAGCCTGGGCATTTTTTACTTCCTGTGTGGAGACTACTTTGACTATAATTTGAAACCTGCATGCTATACTAATAATCCACTTGCTAGATTTAGCCCGGGAACAATGGCAAATGAGATCATGTATCTGGCTTTAAAAGGAGGATATTTACTTTTATGGCCAATAATAAAAATGTGCTCAAATAGGAGTCATTAAATCTCTTGCTTCAGGATGTAAACCGATATCCTCAGATTTGAGAGAGAGAACGCCCTCTTTAGATGTGCCCTTAGGGATATGTTTCAGTTTGAACTAAAATGTGGCATATATGCCAACCTTATCAAGAAAGACTTTGATATGATGGATGATGGTGTGAAGGAGTGACTGTAGCATTTTGAAAGAAAATGAACCGGTGCTCATTTTAACGTCAACCCTCTGGAAAAATCACGGTGCCAGATCTGGCACAAACGTGTAAAACAGGAAAGCTTAACGTTATTTCAGCGCTCAAAACGAATCCCGTCAGCTTCTCAGTGAAACGTTCGTTTTAGTAGGAGAGGGAATGCAGAATAGCACAGGAGAAAAACACCAGCCTTTGGGAGCCAAAAATCCTCAAGAGCCAATTGCCAACCCAATTCCGATTTACTACTCGAGTCATCCTAGTAGGCACCTTCCTTCCTTGGGCAGTGCTCTTCCCTCTGAGGGGGACAGGATCATGATGGCTGACCCACCTCAGTGACACAGCAGTCGCATAACAAGGAACAATTAACTTATTATTGTTTGTTGGTTTAGAATTCACAAACCATTATATTAGCAGTGTCCTATCCTCCAGCAAGCCAAAGTCAGAGACAGACATGGTTATTGTCCCCCGTTGGTAAATGATAAAATGGAGGCCAGGCATTCCGCTAGTGAGTTCCGAGGGACAAGGTTCTGGAACCCAAGGTTTCAGGCTCTGTGTCCTGCGCTCCGGCCCCAGCACAGCCTTCTCTTTCTTCACAGCAGGCCAGAGAGAGGGAACAGACTGAGAAAGGCCTTACATGCTCTTGACCCAGATAATATGTTATTAGTGTGAAAAGCAGTGATTAAAAAGGTCATGTTTTTAAAATTATGACACTTTTTTTTTTTTTTTAACTCTTTCTACTTAGTCCTTGTTCTCATGTTTGTGGTATGGATGAAACGCCGGGATAAAGAACGTCAGGCCAAGCAACTTTTAATTGATCCAGAAGATGATGTAAGAGATAATATCTTAAAATACGATGAAGAAGGTGGAGGAGAAGAAGACCAGGTGAGCTATATTTTAAACCTCTGAGATGAAATTTTGCGATCACGTAATTCAAGGGGTAGGACAAATGTTAATACATACAAGAAATAAGGAAATGGTCTCAAGTTTCCTGTTTGTCACTTTATCAAATACTTGGGGGGAATTCTTCCCTAGATGTGCCGCACATTTCTTGATTTTTGTTTTTCAAAGTGCCAAATGTCGTCGTATTTTTTTCTGCAAGAAAATCGTTAACATTGAGGAGCTAGGATTTAAACCCAGTTCCAATTATAGTAATGCTAATAAAAATATTTTTTTATAGTTTTTCTTCTTTGGATATCTAAAGTATCAGTAAAATTAGTTTCTACGAGGGGATTTATATATACATAAATATACAGGAAAAGCACTAGATAATTCATTCTATAAACATTTACGAAGCAAGTTCAATATTCTATACACCATTTTGATCACTGAAGATACAGAAGTGGGCAGAGCCAACAAATATCTGCCCTCAAGAGTCTTAAATTCTTGAGAAGTAGTTGAAGTTGGAGACCATATCTAGTTCTTCTTTGTATCAGTAGAGTCTTTCATGTTGCCTGGGTCATACATGTGGAAGTTCCCATTTGGCTATAAAATCACGTGAGCTTCTATATCACTGTGTACATAAGGAACTGCATACATGTTCAAGGATGAGGGTGACCAATATGTGGAGCACCTTTATGTGCTTGAAAGCAAATTTTAGGTATTGCCATGGCTCACATCTATAATGCCTGTACCACATACAAGGCATTCTGCTGGGTGTCATAAAAGCTGGTCTCTCTTAAATCTTCGAAACCCTGTGATATTACACTGTGAGTATCTCCCCTTTTGTGATAGAAAACAAAGCTAAAGTTGACTGGATTCTCATACAGAAGTAAGAAGTGATGGCCACAGAGTTTGAATCCAAGTCTGTCTGATGCCACAGCCTAAACTAACCATCCTGAGACCGTACCTCTCGTAATTAGCTGGAAGATACTAATGTAATCTACAAAAAGTCACCATGACAGGTCACTATATTTTAAATACTTTGATAATTATGTTATTTCCAACTTAAAAATACAAACTTCAGCACGATAGTCAAAAAAGAACTCAGAATTCTTGGGTCATGGATTATCATCAGTAAATTCAAATGTACTGTCTTAATTATATATGTAGACAATTAGTGATAAGACTGTTAATTTGAGTAAAAGCAAATTTTCATGAACGTCTTTTCTCTTTCCTTTCTCTGAGGAAATAATAGATCACTTTTTGGGTGTTGTGGGGTTTTTTTATTATTATTATTTGTTTGTTGTTTGTTTTTTGTTTTTTTTGCTTTTGCTTTTTCAAAGATTTATTTATTTATTTATTTGAGAGAGAACCTGAATACACATTGGGGGAGGGGCAGAGAGAGAGACAGAGCATCTCAAACAGACTCCAAGCTGAATGCGATATGGGGCTCTATCTCCTGACCCTAAGATCAGACCTGAGTTGAAACCAGGAGCTGGTCACCCAGCCAACTGCACCACCCAGGTGCCCCTATATCACTTTCTGTTTTCCAAAGCACATTCACATCCACTCTTGTGTTCAGCCTTTATGGCAACCCACTAGAGTTCTTCATGTTCCGTTTGTAGCCAGTTGCATGATGAACTCTCAGAGTTTGTAACTGGCAGAGCCAAAACTGAGGTCCACCTTTTCTGATTCCAGATTCCGTACTTGGTTTATGGCACCTCAACTCTTGCATGTAGAAGAGATGCCTATTAAAATATGTTGAAAACTTAACTCATGTGTAAAGCTTCTTTGAATACTGACTAATTAAAGTGGCTCTATAAATATGCCCCAGGGTTTCTTGCTTATAAATGTCTTTGGATATTAAAATTCATGTTTGGCTTAATCCTTAATTAATCTATCCTTTCACTTTCCTGAGCTGTGTTCAGGATCAGCAAACGTATATTGATCACATTATCTCATAAATCTTCTACTTTCAGTATTTTATTTTTCATGTCATTGTGCATAATTTTCTAGGCATAAATCTAAACCCAACTCCATGAAGCTTCAGTAGAAATAGTAATAACTGGAAGGCTACCAGTCTTAACTGGGTGTTTCACAAAATTAGAGGTCCAGAGGCAAGGACCAAGATCATTCCCAACGTCTGGGAGTCTGGGCCAGGGCACTCGGTGTTACCTGAGCTTGCTCTCCTGGAAACCCTCCTTCCCACCAATTCCTTTGAGCAAAAGTGTTGAATGAGGTTTTATTGTTGTCGCTATTTTAGCTAAGACTGACTGCCTTTATTGACTTTATCCACTTAGATTAATTCTTGAGATCCAAGAAGTCAAACTTACCTATTGCAAGATTTATTAAAGTCATCCTCATAAATGTTCAGCCTCTTCTTTTACTGACCTTTGAAATTTTCTTTGACCCCAGATAAGCTGTTAGGCACAAATGTTTTGTTTTCTACCCATTTCCCCAAGAGTTGAAGGATTTTTCTGGAACTTTCTCTATATTGTCCTCTGTGTCTAATTTTCTTTATTTAGTACTGGTTTTCCTATAGCTCCTTTTGGTAGCTAGCCTCTTGGTTCTTTGAAGCCATGCTCAACTAGATCAAAAGCCTCTGTCCATCTTGGTTTCTCTGTCATGATTTCTTTTTGCAATTCTCATTATAGAAAACTATAGACAAGTTGGGGTGCCTAGGTGACTCAGTCAGTTGGGCATCTGATTCTTCATTTGGTACAGCTGATGATCTCAGGGTCTTGAGATCAAGCCCCACTTTGAGCTCTGGGCTCAGCTGGGAGTTTGAGATTCTCTCCCTTCCTCTCCCTCTGCCCCTCCCCCACCACATGTGCTCTCACTCTCTCTCAAATAAATACGTCTTTTAAAAAATTGGAAAGGATAGATTGAGGTGACAGGGCTAAGGGAAGGAGCAGGCCAGGTGGATTAAGAAGCAAAATAAACTGGTCTTTTATCAACATGAATAAATAATAAATAAATAATTGAAAACAAAATTGTGACAAAATTACGTAATGGGTTTTTTATTCATTCTGTGACTTACTTCATAATAGCAGAATACAAATGCAGTGTGGGAATGCTACACCAACAAGGGTTTTGTCTATACGTAAAGTGGTTCATGAAATAAATCCCTTTGCTTATCTCCATCACCAAGGCCACTGCCTCAACTTAACTTAGATCAGAATCATCACTGTCCTGTAATAGCATCCTAATGAACATCCTGTCTCTGGCTTCACTTCCCCAGCAGCTCTTTGGAAATTATTAAATCCAGATTTCCTCCTTGGCATGACAGGTCTTTGGCCCTTTGGTACAGTCCCTTAGGGAGCAGATAGAGGGTTGTGGGAAAGAGTTGATGGTGAGTATACACTCCCTCAAGATGCAAATCCATCAGGCTTGTCCACACCTGGCCACTAAAGTTTCCTTGCAAGTCTAGTGATTTGTCCTTATGCTCCCCTCTCTACTTTTTTGGGGTCAAGACATAGTTTCTAAAAATATTTTCCTTATTGGCAGTAGTGTTCCCTTTTTTACTGAAATATAGTCGATATGCAATGTTACATTAGTTTCTTAATGAAACTAATGACTCAACAAATATAAAACATAATGACTCAACAAGTCTTTATGTTACACTGTGCTTATCACAAGTGTAGTTACCATCTGTCACCATACAACACTACTGCAGTATCATTGACTATATTTCCTACGCTGTGGTTTTTATCCCCGTGACTTACTCATTCCGTGACTGGAAGCCTGGACCTCCTTAATGACAGATTCCTTTCTTCTTCCATTCTCTCCTCCTCCAGAGATAAAAGCAGTTATGGGTCTTATTTCTCTTAGAGCTTGTTAGCTTCTTTATTTTTATTCAGTTAGCCACATTATGTTCTCAGTTATGGCTTCAGAAATCTGTGATTTGGTCACTTATCTGGCTTGTTCTTTGCATTAGAATGTGAATAATAGCCTCATGACTTTCGACAACCCAACCGGAAGCAGAAGTCTTCCTGTAAGGTTTAAGAGTATAACCACCATACGTATCAGCAAGAACATTTCCAGCACCCCGGGACCCTTCCTTGTATCCCCTGCCAGGAAGTATGCCCTCTGCCAAAAAGTAACTAGTATTTTTATTTCTATCATCATAGAACAGCATAGCCAGGTTTTAGATTTCATTATGTAAATGGATGTCATACAGTAGGTCCTTTTTGTGTCTGGCTTCCTTTACTCAACTTATATCGGTAAGTTTCATCCATGCTATATACAGAAGTAGTTCATTTTTATAGTTGCTGAAAAGTGTTCTGTTGTAGGAATTAGCCACATTTTCTTCATCCATTCTACTATGCTTGGACTGAGTTCATGCAGTTGCATTATTATGAATAAAACTGCTATGAACATTCTTGGGTGCGGGGAGGGTTTGGTGCATTTCTGTTGGTATGTGCATAGGGATTAAATCTCGAGGTCCTAGAAGGTGTCTGTGGGCAGCTTTAGCACAAGCAGCCAGTTTTCCAAAGTTGACCCCTCCCCTCATCATCATAGTGCATGAGAATTCCAGTGCACCTACATCCTCACTAGCATTTGGCTTTTTCCAGTCTTTCAGGTTCAGCCACTCTGATGGCATGTATCTCAGTATGTTCCTACTGACTCATGTACTGTTTCGATATCTTTTTTTTGTTTTTGTTTTTGTTTTAACTTATTTGATAGAGACGCAGAGAGAGGGAACACAAGCAGGGGGAGTGGGGTGGGAGAGGGAGAAGCAGGCTTCCCACCTAGCAGGAAGCCCGATGTGGGGCTCAATCCCAGGACCCTGTCCAGGGGATCATGACCTGAGCTGAAGGCAGACACTTAACAACTGAGCCACTCAGGTGCCCCCCATTTTGACATCTTTGCAAGGTTTCTGTTTGGCTTTTTTTGTCCACTTTTATATTAGTGTTGTCTGTCTTTATCTTATTGATTTGTATGAAGTCCTTCTATATTATGAATATCATTTCTTTGTCAGATAAATGTATGGTCAATATCTTTTCCCAACCCATAGCTTGCTTTTTTATTCTCTTCATGGTGTCTTAGGGTGAACAAAAATTTTTAATTTTAATGAAGTCCAGTATAACAGTTTTATTCCGTTTGGGTTAGTACATCTATGTCTTATTTAAGAAAACTTTGTCGACTCTGAGGTAATGAATTCTCCCCCTAAAAAAATTAAAGAAAAACAAAAAATTTCATAGTGTCTTCTTGAAGCTTTATTCTTTTACCTATCACATTAAGTCTGTGATCTCTCTAATGGATTATTCATTTGCCATGAGATATTTATCAGAGTTCTTTTTTGTTTTCTCCCTTGATGTCCGGCCCTGCTGCTAAAAAGATAACCCTTCTCCACTGCACTGCTGAGGTCCACTTATCACGAAGCAGGTGGTTCTGAGCGTGGGCGTCTGCCCGGCAGCCCTGTGCACGTGCGTCTGCAGGCCGGCCTCCCGACCCTGAGTTGTACTGTTTGTTCTGTTTCACTGCCATCCCTCTACAATCTCTTCCATCAAGTTGCATCTGTTCTCCAACTGAATTCATCAAGATTTGCATTAAAGTGCTTGGTGGAATTTCTCCTTTACTTTTTCTTCCTTAAGAAAAACTAAACCATTTATATTACACTCTTACTTCTAAGTAAATTTAATCCAAAGATTTTTCTATTTTCTTTTTCAAAACAGATTTAATTTATTTAATTGAGAGAGGGCATGAGTGGGGAGGAGAGACAGAGGGATAAGCAGGCTCCCCCACTGAGCAGGGAGCGGGAGGCAGGGCTCATCCCAGGACCCCAGGATCATGACCTGAGCTGAAGGCACACATTTCATGACTGAGCCACCCAGACATCCCACTATTCCATTTTCTAAACAAGATGCAAATACTTTAAATCTTAAAATTATGGTCCGTTCCTGAGAAGTGCAGCTTTGTGAAATACATTCTATTTCTATTTTCCATAATTTACATATGACCCTCTGTTATACAGTCTTATTTTTTTTTTCCTGTTGACACACAATTTTACATTAGTTTCAGGTGTACAACCTAGTGATTCAACAAGTCTGTATGTTAGGTTATGTTCACCACAAGCAAAGCTGCCCCCTGTCACCATAGGACACTGTGACAATACCACTGACTGTATTCCATATACTGTGCCTTATTCCCAAGACTTATTCCCATGACTTGTTTCTTTGTAGTGTACATTAAGTCTTTTTGGCAGTAGAATATGAATCATACATTTTTATTAGTTTTGGGGGGAAAGATATTATCTCTTTACACAAGTAGCCTTCGGAAATGGGATTGCTGCCATGTACATTTTAGACAAGTTTTAGCTGATTTTTATTACACGTAGGTAGAATTTTATGGAACATGTGTTACCTCAAGCTGTGGATTGGAGACTGTACCATACGAGGCAGACATGGCTTGTCATAGTCAGGCAGGGTCTGCTTGATGTCTCAGCTGCCAAAGAATCACCAGCTTTAGCAAAAGATGTGCAGGTCTCAGAGGGTAGTTTAGGCCATTGGGGAAGCCGGGTAGTGTCTGTGGTGACAGGCAAAGACAGTTGAGCTGAGAAGGCTGTAAGACCCAGCCTCAGGCTGTCTCGGCCAGCATTCCTGTTTCTTCTGCCAACAGAAAGTATCCTTCTTGAGAAGCTAACTGATTAGAAAGAAAACAAAGCAAAGCAGCCCTTTGCAAGGGTAGCCCTTATCTTCCCAGCCATTGATTAGCATCCTTGGCTGTCTTAGTTCCGTGCCAGGACACAGGCTGCTAATTTCTCTAACAGAGTAGCTCAGAAGCCTAAGAAAAGAAAAACAACAACATACCAGCGCGTATCGATACTCTGCTCTGGTTTAGGTTGTCAGGACCCTAAGTGGGTCCCATATTTGAAGTTAGCGTTAGACGCCTTCTGGCTGTTGGACAGACCCTTTTAGTATAATGTCTGTTCTCTTGTCAGAGGGCGAGGTTCCTTCTTTATCTGCTTCACTTCCCTACCATCAGGTCGTTGGGTGGTTATCAAGTCATGTTTAATCGCCCTCATTAGTAAATGTTCATCGGTGCTCTTTTGGCCAGTGGGGCTGGGTGCAGATGCTGTGTAGCTTTTAATGTTCTTTGCAGTGAGTGGCCTCCATATTAGCATCACTAATAAAATCTGTACAATATCGCCAATGGCTTGCTTTTCATGGAAACCTCCTTTTAGCCCCAGGATAGGAAACAGAAACTGTTAGCTTCCTGTTCTTCAAAGCTTAGACTTAATTACGATTGCTTTTATATTAAATAAACATTTATGGAGTGTGTATTATGTTTACAACACTCACTGGTGCTCACTTTAAACAACCTCTGTCTCCATCACTTACCATTACACAGTTTCATTCTTCATAATGATAGCAAAGCCTATTGTTTGAGGTACCCTATGAATTAGGCACTGTAGTAAGTGCTTTTTATACATTATTTCATTTGACCCTCCCACAGTAGAGCAGAGACGGCACACGTTAAAAAGTAAGGACGTGGAGATTAAGTCCCTGTCCATCTGATTCCAAAGAAAGTGGTGTGTTTCCCGGATCCTGTACCATCCTTGGCAACGCTCAGGTTCAACCAGGCGATTAAAACCGCACCTTTCATAATGTCATTTGAATTCGTCAGAAGATGTCCCTTCCTTAAAATGGGCTCTGGGACATCCGGCAGCTTCCTCTGCTCTTGAAGTTTGACTTGGAAATTTTCCCATTCTGAGTTTGGGGCTGAAGGACTCCTATGGGGACTCTGGGTTTGTGAGAGAGGCTGCTGCTGGCCACGTGGAGAAATTTCAGAGGTGACAGTGAGTGGACACTGGGAAGGTTTGGGCCATGGCTGCTGGTTCAAAGCACGCGTTAAGGGAGCAGTGCCCTCTCCACAGAAAAACACATGTAAGATGAAAGCTGGTGCTGGTCAGAGCTGGTCTTGACAGAAAATGTGAGTGGCTAATTAAAGGTTCCACATCAGTGATCTCTTGGACTCTGGATCCTTACTCTTCCCCTGTACCCGGTCTGTCTTCCCACACAGCTGCTGCCGAGTGTAACATCATCATCGGCCAGATTATTGTCTCTCGGTTTCTTCAGAAGAGGCCCAGCCCCTCTTGCACTCAGGAGAATACACATTCCAGAACTGTGAGGACTCTTATCTGAATTCCCACATTTGGTGTCTTAAGTTTTAGAGTCTTGCCTTCGCATCGGAGATGGTTCTGAACTCTCAGAGAAAGTGCCTAATGTCAACCCTCATGTTTCGGGGGGCATGTCTGACAGTTGGATTCCCTTTCCTTCTAAAAGTTATATTTCATTAACTGTGGGTAGGGAGGGAAGGTGTGTCTGGACTTTTTAATATAGCTTGCAAGGTGTAGAAATTGAAAAAATTCATACCAATTTTGGATCTCCCAAGCCTCTCCAGAAAGTTGAAAGATCTAGAAACACGGCCAGCATTCACCCTTGACAACAATCACTGGAAACCAAATAGAGGCGTCTCTCTTTAAGCGAGGCAGATATGTTCTGACCGTTGTTCTTGTTTTCTTGTTTTCATCCCAGGCCAGCTTTATTAACTTATGTTATAAACCAATCCTTTATAGAAATGTATTTTTGCTGACTCTGATTAAATTATATAATAATTATTAGACATTGGATTAACAAAAAACAAATTTCTACAAGGAGAAGATACCACAGTGTTCTGAAACCATGGAACAATTTTCTGTAGTGCTGTTTTGTTTTGTTTTTTAACAGAAAAGAGGAAAAGAAAGTGGACTCACCATAAACATATTTAGATGAATAAGTTAAAATAGGCCAACTGCAGTAACAAACTAAAATTTCAGGGACCTAAGCCTGCTTGAAATGCAATTCTCACTTATTCCGTGGTCACTGGGTTTCAGGTCATAGGAATTGGGGGTGGGGAGGGAAGGTCCACTCTACTTCATGTGGCTTCTAGGGTCACCCCAGCCATCCATACCTGCAATCCTTGAATAACCAAAGGGCAAGGAGGAGGATTTGTGGGAGATTTTTATGGGATAGGCCTGGTGCACATGATTTCCATTCTCCGTTGCCTAGGAAATAACCTGTTGGCTAGGTACCTAGTAAGAAGAAGAAGAAGAAGTGGGTTCGGTGACCAGCTGGAAGTCTCTGCCCCACCCTGATAGGTACTTAAGTTTGGAGAATCTTTTCTGAGGTTCTTTGAGAGGAGTTTCCTCCTAGGGCCCTCCCACAGTAGAATGCTAGCTCATGTGCATTGTTTTTGTGACTGCTGCAGATATGCCAGAAAGAGGTGTGCTCACAGGGGACACAGGAGGTGCATAATTCATAAAAATGAGACACTGTACGTAAGGCTCACAAAAACCAGGGAGGGCATACTTGCGCTGTATCAGGCTCTGTGCTGTGCCCTTAGTTTGCATTTCGTTTATAATCTTCCCAACTACCTTGTGCAGTAGACAGTGCTATTAGTCCAGTAGTTGAACCCAAGGTCCATGTGACTTGAGGCCAAACTCCTAATGCACTTGCCAGCGGTCATATGACGGATGTTGTATATGGTGTTGCTGATTTGTAGCACACAGGTGATACTGGCAAGACCAGTGAGGCTGGGCCTTTAGCCATGGTTTGTTAGAAGACCACTGGTAATCCGGCTTTAGAACAGAGAAAGAGTAAGACTCACTTAATTTTTAAACATGGCTTTCAAAATGGAGCACATTTTGACGTTAACAAAGTCAGAATCTGGAGAAGCAATCTCAGCAAGCAAGTTATTACCAAAAAAAAAAATAATCCAAGTATACAATCTAGATGAGAGGAGCTAAAATTTTAAATCCAGGCTGGATGCCTAGACAGAGGGAAGGGGTACAGGTAGAAGAAAGCCCCTTGAGAGCAAAGGAGCCACTCCCCAAGTCAAGGGACCTTGGCTTGAGGTGGGGCGGTGGGGAGATCTGTCTCCCTGTACTTCCTGCCAATCTCAGGATCCAGCCCTGGTGTGGGCAACCAACCCAGGCCCTCTGACTCAAGCAGAGAATGAAATTATATAATTTAACCATAGTATATTTGATTCTCCGAGATAATTGTTTTACAAAATCTTTCTGCTGTGTAAGCAAACTGACAGATGGCTGACTCTGGACACAACTGTGGAGACCATTCCACAACTGTGGAGATTGTATTGTTGGCTGAAGCACACTCTTGTTACGTTCTCCAGTTATTCATCTACGTATACCCACGTGCAAATACGAGTATATGTTAGTTATGCAAAGGCTGATACTGGTTTCACGAGAGGAGTTTCACCAGGGATTGTATTAGTACATTGTCATTCCCTTTGTGCTAGCTCTTCTCAAAACTATAACCGGCAGGTGACGCACATCGGCAGGCGACCAGCGGCATATTCTCAGCTGGTCTGGGCCCGTTCATTCCCCACCGGGCATGAAGTATTTTTAATGTGCATGTGATTTGCACCCGACCTTTTATTTGTTATTTGTCAAGAACAAAATGTTTCCTGGAATTCATTTTAATATTCATTCTTCCTGACTAATCATAAGTTTATTAGATTCAGTTTTAGAGGAATAGAAAGTTCCCAATATCCCAGTAATAACAGTGGTAAGGATTTTGAATGCCAGCTGTGCGTTAACACTGTGCCTTGGCCGGGGTTGGGGGCGGGGGGGAAGCTAAGACACTAAGTGGCATTTGCCAAAGTTTGGTCACCTGGCCAGATCCACCAACTGCCTGGTTTTATAAATAAAGTTGTGTTAGAACACAACCATGTATGCACCTTGTCCTTTGTTTCCGTGTTATCTGTGGCTACTTTTATGCGGTAGCTGCAGAGTTGAGAGCCTATAATAGAGATTATAGGGCCCAAAGATACTAAAATGTGTACTCTCTGGCCCTTACTAAAAAAGTTTTGCTAACTAAACCCCTGAGGGGTTAGAGGGTATGGAGCCCTCATTAGCATTTTGTCTGAAGTTTAAACACTCTTAACGATAGCACAGGACCTTTATGGAACCTGCCCAAGGTCATCCAGTTGGATATGGTAAAGTCAGGGTTTGCAATCAAGGCATTTTGATTTCAGACTCTATCTTTTGCAGTCATTGTAGTACACTCCCTTGCTGTGTACGTTTATCTTAAGCAATGATTAGTTCTCCTTAGGAAATTCTAAAACAATGTGACTTAAAGTGGAGAAGGATTTTTGAGGCTCTGTCACCGTATTCTCAACCAAATCCTCCCTATTTTTAGGTTTCCTCCAAGATAGAATACTAGTTCAGACTAACATCGAATGGCTTTGATCTTGTCTGAATGGTGACATTCGTATTTTTTGTCAGAATTTGGAGCTTGAGGTGGGAGCATGGCCTGAAGACAGATTTAGAAAGCATACCGTGTGTCTCCCAGACAGACATGCTTGAATGGGTTAAGAAGTATAGGGCTATAACTGAATTGCACTGAAAGGGTGGGAAATGACAAACATTAGTATAAAAAAATAAATGTCAGATTTCAGGAGCAATGTCGTCTTTCTGAAGCCCTGTTCCTCTGCTCCGTGTTCCAGGCCCCGCACAGCCACAGCCTTTATTCCCCCAGCAGCTCACACTTTCCCCTCCCATATTTTTGTAATTATATATGCATTATATTAGTTTTCATCATTTTTGAATGCATTCTTTTAAAAGTCACCAGACTGAGAGCTCTATGGGCAACTGTGTCTGTGAGGCAAGAGACTCTCCGGAAAACTATTTGTTGAATCAAATCTAATGGAGCGGGATTTGCAACATCTTTCCAAGAGATATGCCATAATTTTACAATAGGGACTAAGCTGTGATAAAATTTCAGCAATGTCAGTTTTCTACAACAGAATCATCATTTTGCACCAAAGAGTGAAACTTCAACACATTCAAAATTCTGGAGACTGAATTTTGAGAGAATTTTGAAAGAAGCTGTGGCAGGGCAGCTTTAACAGTAAACCATGAGGCAGAAACAATGAATGTGTTCCCTCTTCATGGAGACAGGGCTACGTTCCTGGTGGGAAATGGGAAACTAGTCCTCTAGTGAAATTACGATGTATATGAAAGCAGAGAATAGAAGTCCTTCAGCTGTCCCCCAAGTTATTTTATCTCTGTAAGGCTCATGATTCAAACCAGAAAAGCTTTTAGCAAATCTTTTGTTTTCGGGGGCTTTCATAATCTGTAGAATCTACTTAGTCTTCCACATCATTTCGCCTGGGTAGGGAGTTACCATCATAGCTATATTTCACTGTGGAGGAAAATCACGGAGTATCATCATTTACATAAAGCTTGCAAGGGTATTTGACTGACTTGTCAGCAGTGGTATGGTAATGTGTTGACACCTTATCACTATTTTATTCAATTATTTTAATGCCAGGAGCTATAGAGGGTGAGATAATAATGTTCTTCTCTTCCATCTTCCATTCCTTTTTGTGTCTGTCTGAAGAGTTTTTGCCTGTGCCACAGTCAGATTTTTTCCAGATAACTTTCTTTTTTTTTTTCCCTTCAGAATTTGGTCCATTTACTTTCATGTTAGTATTTTTACTTCTCTCAGTCACTCAGTCTCGAAACATTAGAAATGTTTTCCTTATCTATACGGGAATTTGAAAGTTCCTTGCCTTTGCTACTAGAAAAGGAAAGTTTTCCACTTGTACCAGCCCTTGCTTAGGAGATAGGGACGCTGGTTGCTGTGTTCCTTTTCTCTTCTCCCCAGTGGAAGCTGATAAACGACCGGGAACTTTCAGTGCTTCCCTTCCTGCTCTCCGCACAGGCCCTCCTGATGTCAGACCTAAATCCTAAATGAAGAATCCTAAATTCTGACTAAAATTCAACGAGGCACGGTTGAACCAACTGCACAGGCCAGAGGGCTAGATCCCCGCGCCTAGTTAGCTTACTTAGCATAACCTCCCTGAACGCTTCTTCTAGCATGGGAAACCCCCTCATGTTTCCCACCTCAGCAAACTGTCCTGTGCATGTCTTCATGGCCCCTGGGGCAATGATCAATGATACACAGAGCTTTTTTTTTAAATTTCGCTTGCTCTGGTGGTCTCTTGTTTTATCCTTCCACACTGCCTACCTGAGTCTGTGACCTTGGGCAAATCATTAACCTCTCTGACCTATGGTAATCAATGGGATAGAACAACACACACTTGGAAGGATTTGTGCTCAGAGTACGTGAAGTTATCACTCAAGAAAGCATGCAGTGTCATTCCTGACAGATGACGGGCACCAGGTGAAGGTTGGTTTCCTTCTTTCATACATACCCTGAGCTGAAAATGGCATCTGGCACTCAGTAGGCTCTCCTTAAATACTTGTGAAACAGTAAATGAGTGTTTTCATCACTCTCTAAACCAGATTTAATTGCACAATTCTATAGATGCTGCTAGCAATGTAGCTTCTGATTTTTTTTTTTTTTAGCTCCCTGAAATTTTTACCTTGGTTCCAGAATTCTATCTATACTGATGCAGCATTTTAATTTATTTAAACATAACCAATGCCTTAGGGTAGATTCGTGGTATCTTTACTGAACCAATTATAAATCATTGCAAGTCAGTGGAATTTAACAAGAAAAGCCAAAACCAGAGTTAGCTGCTAACTAACTTTTTAGTAACTCTCCCATAATTGTATCACCCTTAAGATATTTTAAATCCTAGATGGACAAAAAAAAATAGTTAATTGCAATGTTAATATTCTAAAAACCATAATTCCATGCCTACTTCTAATGGTTGTTACCAAATAATGTATGTTCCAAATATTTTAAAACAAGATTTTCCTTGGCCTTCATTTGAAAATTCAGTTTTTTCAGGAAGTTAATATTGCAAATAAAGGTTGACAATCATAAGAGAATTTTCAGATCTACTTTTTCTCTAGAGTTTTAGAATCAAAATAAAAGATTTCTTCTTGGATTGTTTCTTTGTAATCTTCAGAAGTAAGACCATGAACCCAATGACCTTGAGGATGTTTTCAGTCTCTGTAATTGTCTTTCTAATTCTCATCCTACATGTTGTAATTTGTGTGTTTAAGTAAAGTACTATGGGATTGTAAAGATGTATAATTTAGGAGGTTTGCACAGAGTGACCCCTTATCAAAAGGCTTAAAATTGGACCCTGAGGTCAGGACCTCTGCCATATAACACAGATGGATGTGGACAGAAAAACCCGTCCTTGTGACCTGAAGACACTTCTGCGCACTCCTTAGCATTATCAGATTTTTTTATATTCTGTGCTTGTAATAGGCAGGAGAAACCATCACAGAGAAGTGTTAAGCCACCCATTTTAAGCCAGTTTCTAATTTCCCATAAATCAGTGGTTTTCTGCCTCTTTTTTTGATACCATCACAGCTGAGGAACATGACACGTTTCCATCATTGTGGGGGACTCACCAGGGCAATGAATCTCAGTGACGGGACTTGGGGCGGGAGGGTCTTTCTGTCCCTCCCCATTGCGTACTGATGGAATAGAATGCGATCCAAGGCACGTTTCTTAAATTGGTTGCTCTTTTGAACATTTGGCATGAATATCATCGCTAAGACTTTATTCAACACATTTTTTAATGAGTGCTTTCCACAGGCTTGCCATTTTGATGGTGGAAAGGACGGAACAGCAGTACAAACCTTTGAAGGCTATTCCTGCTCTCTGGTTCTTAAGGTGGTAGGAAAAGGATATCAAAAGAAAGATAAAAAACCTATAAATTAATATGCTGTTATATATATCCCTAATAAGTGAAGCAGGCCAGGTGGAGATGCTGTCCTGGTCCAGAGGAGATAGCTGCAGTCAGGTCTAACAAATTATGTCAGAATTTAAGCTCTATTTTGCCAGATCATCCCATTTTCAGGTAAACTATCCCTATGTCTAAATGCTGGCAATTTATTAGAAAAATGTTAAGGCTTTGCTGGCCGGTCAAAATGCATTCAACTTTGTAACCTTTGGGTATAGTGGAAGCTATATAAGCAATCAGGGACCACAGGTTCTTTCCAGGTAAGGAATAGCATGAGCAAAGCCCGTTTACTTCTTTTGTCTCTAGTTATGCCCAGAAAATTCCTATACAGAATTATCATACAAGATACTGAGTATCAAGGGGTTTGTCACCAGGTGAAAGACAGTCCTTAACCATAAGACTCAATTATTTAATTTCATGTAATTCAGACTTTTTATAAAATATTTTACATCCTCAGCATAAAAATATTTATTAACTCTTATCAGTATACTTACAACCTATTTTTCCCTTCCTATGTAAAGCTTCAGTCACAGTCAGGAGACACAGTTATTCATGGTTTAATCCCACTCTATTATACCTGGGAGTTATGCAGTTAAACATGACCTGGGAAAACATGCTTCTGGTGTGTAAGCATCCAGAGTTCTCTAAATAAATCCTTGTGTTTATTTTGTATAGGATTTTAGCATTTCAAAGGCCTTCACATCTGTTATATCATTGTATGTCTCCAAGATAGTCTATAAATTGCTCATAAATCCCATAAAATTTAAAATGGAGCACATTTGTAAACGATCGAGCTGTTTTCACTCAGGTTTTATATGGAGAGTCTGAAGTCCTCTATCCTGACAAGAAAACAGCATTCCCATATCTTTGCTTATGCTGTTGATAATCCCAGAAGTGTCTTTTCTCTCACACACGTAGATTGTTCAAGTTTCAAACCTCACACAGGTTTTCTCCTTGAGCATTTTGTACTTTGCAATATACAAAGTTTACATGGCCTGTCCTGCCCTGCATACCTGTCTCCTCATGCCCCGTAGCCCCTTATACATCCTCTGAGAGGAAGAGCTTTTCCTCGGTGCCTTCAGTGGTTAGGTTAGCTGAATCTCTTGGTAAGGAGTTGTTTCCAGGACGGGAGTCAGGAGGAGAGTGTCTCAGCTCTCCTGGCCCTCCATATTCAATCTATCTAATCTGTTACCTTTTGTGTGTGTGTGTGTGTGTGTGTGTGTGTGTGTGTGTGTGTGTGTGTGTTTAAGATTTATTTATTTATTTATTTGTCAGAGAGAGAGAGAGAAAAAGCACACACACAAGCAGGCAGAGTGGCAGGCAGAGGCAGAGAGAGAAGCAAGCTCCCAAGCAGGGAGACTGATGCGGGACTGGATCCCAGGAGACTGGGATCATGACCTGAGCCAAAGGCAGCAGCTTAACTAACTGAGCCACCCAGGAGTCCCTAATCTGTTACTTTTTAACTCTGGCCTCAGAGCTTGGAGTTGACTCACTCTCCTAGGTGACTGTCAAAGAGCGAGGCTTTGAAGTAAGGCTCACATGCGTCAGTTGGGCCCTATCTCTGAGTCTTAGTAGATTTGGGACCAAGAACGTAGTTACTTGGGTTATTTGAGATTCCATCTCAACTCTTATGTGGGGATGATAAAGCTGACGACGGATCATTGGTGATCAGAGGATGATGTGAGGGAACACATGTAAGGCTAGTGCCAGTACGGGCTGAGTATTCAAGTGTTGAATAAATCAAAACCACTGTAGAGATATTTCAGATGGTGCCAAGCTGGTTTTAGACAAAAAGATGAAGTCTGAACTATGAAGAGTCCCAGAAAGTCTGCACTCTCTGTAAATGCCCACATTAAATTGGAGAATCTTCTATCATCAGAATTTAGGAGCTTGAAAACTACAAAGTATTTGCCCAAACCCAAAATACTGATGCATTTCCACATTATAGTCCGTTTCTTTATTCCTGTCTCACTGGCTGATGTTAAAGCCAAAAATAGTTCTGAGGGCCCAAACTGGGGGGCTCAGAGCATCCTTCTTCATGAGTGTTCTGTCTTTCTGAAAGTGGGCAGGCTGGTTTTCTGGAACATTCCCAGAGCGCTGCCCTGGAAGAGAATCTACTCCCCCTCACCTCACACCATGGGACCAGAGATCAGCAAACTTTTTCTGTAGAAGGCTTGATATAAGTCTTTGTAGGCCACGTATAGTTTCTGTGGTATATTCTCCTTTGTTGTTAGTGTTGCTTTAGATAACCTTTTACAAAAGTAAAAGTCATTCTTTGAGAAAAATAGGAAATGGGTTCCATGAAGCTCACTGTCATAATTCGCCAACTCTAGACCGCTGAAAGGAAGGACGAGTGGAGATTGGTTTTGAAACCTCGGTGAACTAATGCCTTTCTTTAAGGAAAACACATCAGCATCATTTTTTTTTTCTAATTTTAATGTTAAAGACATTGTAGGAAAGAAAAAAGGCTTCCTCGACCCTCTCAGGGTCTGAAAATTAAACTAGCAAAGATGGATGAACAGAGAAAAGCATACACATTAAACTTCTAAATATGTTCGTGGGAGCCTTGCAAGAGAATGAAGACCCAAAGTGTGCAGAGCGGGAAGCTTTTATACCTTTTAGACAGAGAAACAACACATTTCTGAGAATTGACGGACCAAAGGTTTGGGTGAGGGCTAGTAAATGGTGAAGAAGTAATTAGGGAAATAAAGGTTAGTCTAACTAGGTTTATTGGTACAGATTCCTTGGCCCCAAAGTCTCTGTCTCTGATGAAAAGAGTGTCTTCCTTCCGCCTCCCGGTACAGGAAGGGGACCTTTCAGGTGGGAGCTTTTATGACCTGTTTCAAGGAAGAAGGGCAAGGGTGAGGGGAGTTAGAGTGACCTTCCTACTTGCTGTTTGTTGCTGTTGATTTTGGTTTTTTGTTGTTGTTTTTTTTTGTTTGTTTGTTTTAATTATTCTTTCAACTTGAAATACCTAATATGTGAAGGTGTTCTAAGTTAGGGTAGTGGGTCTCGAACCCCACATTAAGTTAGTAGCTTGGCTGCTATGGTACCGTTCTATCTTCTAGGCAGTTTTTAGTCATTTTAGAGTGGGGCCTTATCTCACTGCTGTTTTCCATTGGAAACTGATGAGAAACATAGGAAAGCAGATGGAGCACAGACTGCAGGAATGAAAAGCACAGAAGAAAGAGCTGTGTGAAAGAAATATTTAATCATAACACGAAAAACTCATGGTGGCAACTTTTCCATTATGTTAAATTTCACTCATTTCTATGCATTCTGGGTATGTGTTTAAAAACAAAGGTTGTAATTTTCCATCTTTATGCCCATCTACCATGGGTTTTTGATTTTGTCTTTTGCAGGATTATGACTTGAGCCAGCTCCAGCAGCCTGATACCGTGGAACCTGATGCCATCAAGCCTGTAGGAATCCGACGATTGGATGAGAGACCCATCCACGCCGAGCCCCAGTACCCAGTCCGATCTGCAGCCCCACACCCTGGAGACATTGGAGACTTCATTAATGAGGTGCAGAGATAAGCTCACTTTCTTTATAAGGGTGTTTATTTTATGCTAACAGTTAGCTATATGTAGACTAGATTGCTTAGCATACAGCTATGTGGTTTGTTAAAGCACACTTGATTTTCTTGATCTTCCCTTCGTGTTAAAGCAAATGTGGCTTCAATAACAGAAAGATATAATTGGTTTGATGGGCCAGAAAAGCATATCTGTCAATTAATATTCTGTATTTGTAAATGACATTCATATACATATCAGTATTAGTCACACTATCTCCAAAAGGCTTTTTCCCCTAGATTACAAGTAATAAATAGACTAACACTGTTATACTGTATTCTAATTTCATTTATTAGCACTGATGAATGTAATAATAGTTCATTTTCATTTTCCTCACACTGTACCCTTTGGATCCCACAAATGTTGAGAATTCAGTGCCTACCCAATGACTAGAGTTCCATCAAATGAGATTAGTAGGAAGAGGAGCTAAATTAAATATTATGTAAGTGATTTAAATACTTGTCTAGTTGAGGAGTTTTAAGAGCTTCTCCAAGAGGCAGCTAATTCTCTGTTGAATATAACAGATATGATTCCCACTGTCAAAATTATTATGGGCATTCTTTTATTTCATTACTGACCATGAGTTCTGCTACATTTAATACTTAAGTTTTGAAGTAAAATGATTTATGCTGCTTCTTTTGATCGTGTCCATAGTTCTACTGCAATTCTCCTTCTGAATGTTTCGTGTTAAGTATAAGAGAGCAATACCTGTTGATACCTATTGATGTCAATTGCGAGTCTGTGGTGGGACTCCTATTCTCTGGCCATGTCTTGCTACTGAGTATCTCTAAGATCAGAATAGGTCTCAGAGTATTACAAGGTGGAATACTTCGGTCATGTATAGCCTTCTGTCATGTGCTGATAACACTCTTATTTCCCAGACTTCCTTGTAGTCCTATATTATATATACACAATCAGACTACTTTAGGTTTTCAGATGCAGTTATCGTTTGTTAAAAAAAAGTTTTGAAACAAGCTTGGAGTATTTCTCTCCCTTTACAACTCTTCATTACTGTCTATTTTTGAAATGCACACTGCTTTCTGAACATAATGCGTTCACCTCTGTTAAACAGGTAATAGGTTAATTTGTTTTAGTCACGGTTTGAAAACAGATGGAAGGTGAACCCACAGAGTCCCAATAACTTCTTTATCTATAAAAATATGCCCTGACTTTTCCACTTATTTGTATAGAGACTTGGTTAGGGGATTTGCAAGGAATTTTATATCTATGACTACATAGATCTTTTTTGAATAGTTAAGAATGCCTGATGATTTTACTTCTTTTTTTTTTTTTTTAAAGATTTTATTTATTTATTTGACAGGCAGAGATCACAAGTAGGTAGAGAGGCGGGCAGAGAGAGAGGAAGGGGAGCAGGCTCCCTGCTGGGCAGAGAGCCTGATGCGGGGCTCGATCCCAGGACCCTGAGATCATGACCCGAGCCAAAGGCAGAGGCTTTAACCCACTGAGCCACCCAGGCACCACTGATGATTTTACTTCTAATTTAGCATTTGTTGTCACGAAAAATCGTTGTGTCAGCCCTGTGGTTGTGGGGTTTGAGATACAGTGAATCTTTTGAATGGAGGTGCAGGAACTGGGCTTTCTTAGAGCAAGCATTTTAGCTTCAGTGTCATTCAACAAATACTTACCGGAGTGTTCCTGCCTCCCCGAAGTGTCAGTATTCTGTGGGATTCCATTCCAACCACAGCACTGTTCTTTTCTCAGTGACAAGAAGTCAAGCGCTAGGTGTCATGTATAAGACTATTGTTCCAATCTGACTCCTGCCCTCTTCCCCCATGACATTTCCTTCCAGGGCTGCAGCCCCGTTGAACTATTTGCAGTTCCTCAGATCATCCCAATTTTGACTATAATGTAACTTCTGCAAAGCCCTTACCTTCTTACCATCAATAAAACACCCCCTTAGCCTTCAGATTCACCTCAAACACCCCATTCTCTGTGAGGCCCTCTTTGATCCCTCTGGGAAGAGTTAACAAGACACTTCCTGCATGATAAGCCCAGCCACGGAGGTGTAACTGTCAACATTTCTCTCTCCTGCGTGAGCCTGTGCCTGCTTTCCAGGGTGGGGGCTTTATCTTGTTCATCTTTTGAGTAACCTCCAAACCCAGTGTGTTGCCTCGCTCTTAGGTTTTGTTGTGTTAAGGGATCCACATGCTGTGGCAGGTGTATAGGGCGTTAAGTGATGAGTACCACCTGATGTGCAGTTGATTGGGATTTTTGTCTGGGCCTTTACCCTACTAGAGCTGACTAAACTTCAGAAAATAGGATATTGATTGTTCTAAGTTGTGTTGTAGTGCGTGTTTTGTGGTTGTGTCTATGTATGTATTCATTTACCTTTTTTACAGGAACTGGATTTTCTTCAGTAGGTAGAGAAGATTAGTTAATAAGATTCAGTTAAATTTAGCTACGCAGCCCCTCAAATGGCACAGTAGAAAGAGTTCCAGTCACAATTTCCATTTGTAATTTCCTCTTCCTAGAACAGTGCTCAACCTAAAACATACACAGCCTAAAAAGTAACTCGAGACCATAATGAACATGTTTCAGTACTTCTATGAAAAACTTGGTGCCAAACGACTGACTTGCAAATTAACTTCTAGAATGCAGTCAGTTCATAATTTGAGGATTGTCTGCCTTGGCTAAAAAAGGCTCATTTGAAATGATCTTGAGCTTGGTTTAGGGTCATTCATTGAACAAATAACTATTGAACATCTCCTGTGTGTACATATTTGTACTAGTAATATGTAGAAAGAAAATAAATTAGACCTGGATTCTCTTTGTGCTTACTCCCTACTTTGCTGCAAGCATAGTCTTTATACCAGGCAAACATTCTAGTATCCGACGCCTTCCTTTGCCAGACACCATTGGGTGTAATCCTTCCTTAGCTCTACAGTTTCATCTCAGCGCCCTCCCCGCCCCAAACCTGCATCTTACAGGCTAAGGACAGGGACTCTACTTCTGCCTCCCAGGCTCAGCTCGTAATTCCATATCCGTACCTGTTCCCATGCTGTCCTCTCTGCATAGAGTGTCCTTCCCTCTTTTTCTAGATGTTAGTTCCTTCATTAAGTATTTATCAACTCAGAGAAGGTCAGGCACACAGAGTTTGGGGTAGGCCATCCGGTGACATCCTATCATATCCAGGACTCATCTTCCTTCATGATTCCTATCTCAGGGTCTGCTTCTGCCTCCAGGGGAAGGGGTGCACATGTCCCTGGGGGCAGTGTGGGACACATTGGTTTGATGAGTACATGAATGCACTGGATCACATTTGGAAATGTTTCTCCAAATAACTACAGAATCCATGACTCTGAATGGGATTATAAGATGGAGAAATGTGGACGAGTTAGAAGACCAAACATTCACACTAGAAATGCCATACATTTAGACGTAGGAAGAAGGTCTACAGAGGTGAAGGTGTCACAGAATAAACTACAATGAGAGTTTAGGAATGAGGTGGTCAGGTCTGTGGGAAAATTCAGGGGGATGAAACCATCAAAAGGCCTAAGACAGGTAACATCAGGTATACCATGTAGATAGTTCCACTTAACACACCCATGAAGACATATTCATTATCTTTCTATAACTGACAGATAAAAATACATTCATGGCAAGTTTTAAAAGTTGAGGACACCTAGAAACAATTCAAGCATATTTTATAACTACATGTAAAATGCAAACAAATTTCTTTATCCCCAGGTGTTATTTGATTTAGCACAGTACCAAATATTTCAAAGGAAGAATAGTATGGTGGGATTATAAATGGAGTGTTTTTCTAATGTGCGGAGTAAGTAAGCTCATGAGAACATTTTCTAGTTTGTTTATTTAAATAATCAATTAATATTGCCTTGACTATCAAAAATATACTATGTTTCTAGTATGATAGATAGAGTAAAACAAATCACACATTTTTAAATTTCAACTGCCAAGTTTCATTCTATTTTGAGGTTTTTAAATATGACCTTCAGAAGGTGAAAAGTTGAAACAAATTCATTTAATCTCAGCCTGACAGTAGATATTAACATACCTCCAATAACTTTACTAATCCTATATATTTCTTTATCTCAAAAATACAAAAACCAAGGACATATTTCTGTTAAAAGACCAACTTTTGATTGATATTTAAAAACTTACAGAAAGTGCTTCTTAAATAACTTGCACGAAACTACTAAAGCATAGAACTTTTGCCTTTTTTCCAGTATTAAATTTATTTGTCCTCTTTAACATGTCTCTGTCCACTTCTTAGAGCAGTCGGGCGTTTGTTTGAGTTCAAAGCCAGCTGCTTCACCTAACAGCTCTGTTACCCTGTACAAAGTCAAGGGCCTTGTATTTAGCTTCTTTGATTTCCAGCTTTCATATATATATATAAAATGAGGATAATAATAAATCCTCTTTTAAGATTTCTGTAAGGACCGAATAAGATACTCCACACAAAGTGTTTGGTATAGTGCCCATCACATAGTAAAATCTCTTAATTATTATCAGTGTTTTATTAGTTAAAGGACAAGTTACTGTTCTCCAGTTATAAATAAAACAAAATCTCCCTCCAAAAAATTTGCTTTAGATAAACTGAAATTCTCAGAAAGGACATAGTAATGTTGGCATTAAGTTACAGAATTCCACTGTAATGTAAACCTAGCATACTTTTATTTTATGTCCACATGCATTTGAAATCTAAATCCTAGCTTCTTCTGAAAGGAGTGTCTATGGAGATGAGCAAGGTGATGAGGTGAGAGCCTAAGTCCGGGACAGCAGTACCAAACGACCCTCTAGGATGCCTGCTGGATGTCAGGCACTGGGGTAGACAGTAAGATATGAAATGAATATCCACATGCTTTGCAGAAAAGGGTGTCACGATCTAGTGTAACCAAAACATGGCAATGAAAGTAAAGGGGACCTTGGGAATGACCCCCAGTCATGACGGGGGGAAATAATCCATGCAGTGAAAGTGACATCTTAATGGGCTTTAAATGATGATGGATGGATGGATGGATGTAAACCAAGTGAAAATTATGAGTGAGGAAGTTTCAAATAAAGAAAATCATATTTCAGCTTGCAGAAAATGAATATACAAATAACATAGGGTGCACAAAAACATGACATCTTTAGATTTGGAATTTTGGTAAATAATTTAGTTGTGGCTGCTGAAGTTGAGAATGGCTGAGATGGAAAACGTGCATGAACACTCCAGGTTCACTGCATGATCTGCTAAAGAGTTTTAACTTGAGCCTACAGGTTACCCAGACCTCCAGCATTTGAGTAACGCCTTCTAGTTCGTTGTTTGTGTGTTTGCTTGTTTTCCCCATATCCACATACCTCTTCTAGTATTCACTTAAACTTTTAATCAATTTTTAGTTTCCTTTTTTAAATAGAGGTGATTGTTGTAAAGTGCTCACGCACCAGTAAAAATCTTGTTGCCCACCCACCGTGGAACCCCTTCCTTATGCAGGAAACACTGCAGTAGGGGATGGAGAGCAATCGGAGTTTTACTTGGGGGAGCGACTTCAAATAACGTCTGAGAGAGAAACTAGTAGATTGTAGGAAAGAAGCAGGACAAGTACTGGTGGCCGGGAGACCAGTTAGAGAGGCTTTTGCTGTGGTCCAGGCAGGATATAAAAAGGGCCCGAACTAAGGCAGGTGGCATTGAGCTAACAGAAGGCAGGATGTAAGAGAATCAATAGGACCTCTTTCCTCTTATATCCCTCATGTGTTCCCTCACTGAAAAATGTGGGTTTTTATAGCTCCCATAAAAGCATATCTCCATCCATAAAGCATAGGATCAGAAGTCTATAAATACAAGCTCAGCAAGAATTCAGCCGGAGCCACGGGCTCTTTCATTCTACAGAGACACCTCAAACTATAGAAAACAGTTCAGATTTATCCAGAGTTCAAGATCTGCCCCTCCAGGAAAGGTGAAATAGGCACCTACTCTGCCAGATTTAGTCAAACCAGGTGGAGAAGAGAAACCCATGCAGATAGTTGGCAGAGCTGACAATAGTTCATTACCCTTTATGTGAAATGGTGTCCACACCTAAGAATAAAGGAATCGCATAAGGGAGGACCAGATGGGTACGTGGCCCACCGGATTTCTCCAGCACGTTCACTCTGCCTGTGTACCTGTCATTTTCAGTCTCTCCAAACCTAACTAGGATCTTTTTAGAATTACCAAAACAGGACTCAGAATTTATAGAATACCTCATCCAGAAGAGTCGTAATTCATTCTCAGATAAAAATCAGTGCTATTCCAAGTGGAGGAGGCTTAGGATACTTAACTTTCAGCCTAGCAAGATGGCTTACCTAAGAGTTCTTGAAAAGTCCAGGGATTTTTTTTTTTCTTTTTATCTTTTGTAATTAAGTACTTAAGACCTGAGACAGTGTGGAGGGAAGGTAGGAAGGTAGTGGGAGGAAAGGAGGAAGGAGGAAACAAAAAATGACCAGGTTGATCCAAAAAAACAAGGACAGGAGCTAAAAGAAATTTAGAAGAAATGAAAATATTTCAGAATCTCCGTAGTGAGGAGGGGACTAGATTTTCAGCAGTGTTGTGCTTATATTAAGGAGCTGAATCAGGGGGCATAGACATGCGATGAAGAGGCTCTGGTCCTTCCATACACCAGTGAAGACCAGACAGCGTCCCGCATTCGTCCCTAAGTCTTAGTAAACACAGGCCATTGCTTCCTCTCCACTGAATCCATACAACACTTGACGCCCTGCCACTGACTCTTTAGGACTTATAATCTTAGTCGTAACCTTTTCATATTTCCAGTTTGGTGCCGACACCATAACGACTGGGCACAGCCCCTGTATTTCTATTTAAATTTTGAGTCATGATAAAAGCAAATGACCTGAACATGGTGACGTTGATCCGCCGCGTCTCTGTTCTGCACATTAGAAAGCAGTTTTACTGAAGGTCATGACGGAAACCGATGAATGCTGGTCCACGCCGCTTTTCAAACATCTGTCCGTCCGCCTTCTGCCGCTTCACTTCTGTGGAAGACCTACATCTGTGCTTGCTTTCACCAAGGAAATCCAAAGAAGAGTTTGCTTTTATGAAAAAAGGTGGAAAGTGAAAAATAATGCACAGCATTTGTTTTGCAGGGAGCTGTTAGAAAGGCAGTGTGCTACCCCAGGCAGCGAGAGCGCCCCGCCGGGCTCCTTCCCCAGAACTACCCCCCGCCCCTCGCAGCCAGCTGCTTGGCTTTGAACTGTGGCTCTGAGCATCTCTGCTTCATCTCCATTTATCGTGGGCATCTGTTAGCAACATGTGTTCTAAGGCACCAGAAAAGCCTCAGAGGCATTCTTTTTGGGGACTGGGAATGCTCAAAAAATGTCCTATAACGAATGGTAATTGCTTCTTTGCATTCTGCCATTTCAGCTTTCGAAGGTTTCATCTTCATGAATGCTCTTTCTGAAGGCCCAGAAAACCTGCATTTGTCTTCAGAAACCTATTCTCCTCATCAGGATTTTCTTTGTTTTTTTGATCTCCCCTCAGATCTTTTGGGGTCTGGCTCTTCGAGGGCCCCAAGTTAACCCATGCTGAACTAAAAGAATCACCTATCGCTTACGTTTGCAGTTGCTAGATTTTGTTGGGAAAAGGGAAAAGGGCACATGCTCACCTTTGAATATAAACTCCGTGAGAACAGGAGTTGGATCTCTCTTCTTAATAGCTGTGTCCCCACCACTAAGCAGGGTACATGGTAATATACATATTCAATAATTATATCTTGAGTTGGATAAATAAACACAAACGAAGGGGTTTTGTTTGATTTTTACCAACTAAGGCTGCAGTAACTGACAACTCCCACGTATTGTGGCTTACAATAACAAAGGTTTACTTCTTGCCTGAACTCTGTGCTCCCTGTGGGGTTGGCAAGGGCTGGGTCCTCTTGTGTCTTCTGTTTCAGGATCCAGGCAGGAGGAAAGCTCCCAGCTAGGGCAATCTAGTCTCCTGGGAGAGTGGGCAAGAAGGAACTGGTGGAAACCCATCAGATGGAGGTCTTACAGAGTTTCCTCTTCATTGCTGCTGACGTTGTTTTGGCCAAAGCCAGCCTGTAGCCAAGCCTGACAGTGGGTTTGGGAAGTAAACTCTGGCTCCAGGGAGGCACTTGTGGTAGTGTGGGCACGGGACCCACCTACAAGGAAAGGATAGTGAATCATTGAGGACAGTAACAGGGTCTACCACAGAAAGGAATGAGGACTTCTGAGAAATTGTAGTTTGTGATTTTCAGCCTTAGCAAAATTGCCTGGTAGCTTATTCTATAAATATGATAAATGAAGTCCTTTCTAAAATTATTTATGTTTTATACATTGAAGTAGTTTGCTGAAGATGTGCTTTATGTTATTCTACACTGGCTTTTCTGAGTTATACATAGTCCAACCAGATATGAGGGAAAGTGGTGTTTAATTAAATGGTTAGGATGGTTGGTAAGAGAGACTTTGGAATGGGAAAACTGGGAGTGTGTACTTTTCTTTCATTTTTGATGGAAGTCAAGCAGCTGCCATTTTGTTTCTTAAAATAGTATGTCTTCACATTTTTCTTTTCTCAGGTTCCAAGGCAAAAAATTTTTCTCTAAACTTAAAAGTTTTTTTTTTAGACTAATCTTCGTTGAGTCCCAACAGAGCGGGTACTGTGATGAGCCCATGGTGCCTTTATTCTATTTAGTCTTCATAATAATCTTATTATTGTTATTATAACTGCAGATGAGGAAACGAAGCCTGTAGAACTTAGCTGAAATCCCACAGAGATACTGTGTAGAGCTGAGGTGACCCCAGCCTTTAGTGGGTGAAAAGTCTGATCTCTTCACCACTAACCGGTATACATGCTAGTCTTACCTTAATTCTCATGCTCTTTTGTTCTCTTCTTCCTCTATCAACTCAGAAGAATAACTAGGTGAACACATACAGATTAAAAAGTCCCACATACACATACTCATCAAATACATGTAGATTGGAAGCGTTGAATATAGGACAATAAGGGAGGCTACCATAACCCATTAGCATTTAAAAAAGCAGAGTAAAAAGCAGATGATGGTATATCTTGGAGTACTAGAAGTGGGGGAAAATTAGAGAAAACACCAAAAGGGCCTTTTATTAAACCTTTAATAAACCTTTATCAAATTTATTAAATTTATTAAACCTTTAAGATTCTATAAAGTGTAATCATGAATTGGCTGTGGATACATGAATCACATATTAAAAAGCATGTTTTTGCAAGAGTTAAATATATAGATAATAATTTCGTTGCTTCTTAGTTTTTTAACAGTCTTTAGTTTAAATTATCAAGTCCCCCGGCCCCCGTATTTATTCTACATACAGACATTAGATAATGACTTCCATAGGGCCTATGGGAACTAGAAGTCAGTCACTCCATTCTTAAAAAATAAGACCTGATCGCAGTTTATCAATGAATGTAACGTTTTATGTTTAATGAAGAACATAAATGACTTAACAAGTAACTTTCCTTGCATTGTAATCACATCTGGCCAGTTTTCCATTTTCCTTCACTTTTCTTTGATTTTCCTTCTTTTTTCCTTCCACATTTAGGCCATATATACCACGTCCTCCTTGAACTCCTAGCTCTCAGTGGTAGTCTGGGGTTTTTTTCTTCCTCTTTTATTTATTCATTTATTTATTTATTTTTAGCATTCTTATTTTTGCCTCTACATTGTAGTTTTATTACTTCTTTATCATTTATTTCACGTGATACTACAGTAATGCCCTTTATGCTAGATTACAAGCTTGTCAAGGGGCAAGGACCACATGGCCCCCATTTGTCTATCTCTGCCTTGGCCTTGCATGTGTAATTCTTGTTCGTCAGAAACCGTTAACTCTGACTCCGGATTAGCGTCGCGTATGACCTGATTTCACAGCCCTCTGCATGATCTCATGTAGCTTATTCCAGCAGTAATAACTCATTCAAGTGCACTGTGATAGAGACGCATTACCAGAGTTTGAGATCCTTCCTTCTGAGCCTCAAGCAGTTGGCCATTCCTTTCTGCCACCTGTCGAGGACATTCTCCCACAGTACGTCTCAGCCTCCCCAAGCTAGACTTCCTCAGTTCTTTCCTGCAGAGGAAGGGCGTACGTTCGTTTTTGCCCAACTTTTAAACGTAGTGATAACCCCAATTTCTGCAGGTTGAAAATTTTTGCAGGTGGAGACTTACAAACAAGTGTTTCATCCCCCGGGATCTGCAAGACCCCAAGACAGGGGTTGCTAGACCCCTGGGATCTGCTGGTGGCTTGCACATTCTTTTTTTTTTTTTTTTTTAAAGATTTTATTTATTTATTTGACAGAGAGAGATCACAAGTAGGTAGAGAGGCAGGCAGAGAGAGAGGAAGGGAAGCAGGCTCCCTGCCGAGCAGAGAACCCGACGCAGGACTCAATCCCAGGACCCTGAGATCATGACCTGAGCCGAAGGCAGTGGCCTAACCCACTGAGCCACCCAGGCGCCCCTGGCTTGCACATTCTAACCCTCTGTACATTCTTTCTTTGTCTTTCCCAACTGTAGGGCCTTAAAGCTGCTGACAATGATCCCACAGCTCCGCCGTATGACTCCCTCCTCGTCTTTGACTATGAAGGCAGCGGCTCCACTGCTGGGTCCTTGAGCTCCCTTCATTCTTCCAGCAGTGGTGGCGAGCAGGACTATGACTATCTGAACGACTGGGGGCCGCGCTTCAAGAAACTCGCTGACATGTACGGCGGAGGCGACGACTGAACTTCAGGGTGAACGTGGTTTTCGGACACGGACAAACGATTTCAACTGATATTCCCAAAAAGCATTCAGAAGCTAGGCTTTAACTTTGTAGTCTACTAGCACAGTGCTTGCTGGAGGCTTTGGCATAGGCTGCAAACCAGTTTGGGCTCAGAGGGAATATCAGTGATCCAATACTGTTTGGAAAAACACTGAGCTCAGTTACACTTGAATTTTACAGTACAGAAGCACTGGGATTTTATGTGCCTTTTTGTACCTTTTTCAGATTGGAATTAGTTTTATGTTTAAGGCTTTAATGGTACTGATTTCTGAAACGATAAGTAAAAGACAAAATATTTTGTGGTGGGAGCAGGAAGTTAAACCATGATAGGCTTCAATACGCTTTTGTTACATTGCATTTGCTTTTATTAAAACACAGAAGTAAACAAACAAAAAGCAAAAACTCATGGAGCGATTTTATTATCTTGGGGGATGAGACCATGAGATTGGAAAATGTACATGACTTCTAGTTTTAGACTTTAGTTTTCTTTTTTCACTAAAATCTTAAAACTTACGCAGCTGGTTGCAAATAAAGGGAGTTTTCATATCACCAATTTGTAGCAAAATTGAATTTTTTCATAAACTAGAATGTTAGATACATTTTGGTCTTAATCCATGTACACTTTTTTTATTTACTGTATTTTTTCCACTTCACTGTAAAAATGGTATGTGTACATAATGTTTTATTGGCATAGTCTATGGAGAAGTGCAGAAACTTCAGAACATGTGTATGTATTATTTGGACTATGGATTCAGGTTTTTTGCATGTTTATATCTTTCGTTATGGATAAAGTATTTACAAAACAAAGTGACATTTGATTCGATTGTTGAGCTGTAGTTAGAATACTCAATTTTTAATTTTTTAATTTTTTTTTATTTTTTATTTTCTTTTTTGTTTGGGGAGGGAGAAAAGTTCTTAGCACAAATGTTTTACATAATTTGTACCAAAAAAAAAAAAAAAAAAAAAAAGGAAGGAAAGAGAGAAAGGGGTGGCCTGACACTGGAGGCACTACTAAGTCTGTGTTTTTTAAAAAAAAAAATGAATAAAAAAACAAGCTTTTAAACTGGAGAGACTTCTGACAGCAGCTTTGCCTCTGTATTGTGTACCAGAATATAAATGATACACCTCTGACCCCAGCGTTCTGAATAAAATGCTAATTTTGGATCTGGTGACTGGTTTGAACTTTTTCTTTTCTACTTGAGCTGCTATAAATTTTGCGAAAATCCGAGGTATTGGAGTTTTGTTGAGAACAACAGTTTCACCAAAGTATGCATTTGTTCTTGGGCCACTCAAAACTGAAACCCTTAGCGTGGCAGCCGTGGCCAGGGCGTGACAGAGAGACTCACCGCGGATCTTACCAGCACAGAAGAAAAACATCCAGAAGAGACTGTGCTGTTGTTGGTATACAAAGGACGTTTGTAACTTCAGAGAACTTTGTATAATTCTTCGTATCACTTAGGCTTTCATTCCTTTCCACTCAAGCTCGTGGCTACAGCGACTCTAACGGGCCTTTCCCATTCGAGCACCCACGTTAGGAAAAGCTTGGTGAAAAGGTAGAGGACTGGCTCTGAAAGACCTAGTATCTCAGGTAATTCACTGAAGCCATTTTCTGCTCGTAGTGAACCCTACTCTGGTACTTGTGTTCATTGACTCTTTCTTTCTGGCTTCATTGAGATATACTTGATAAATAAAAGTGCATATATTTAAGAACCACACCATGATGATTTGATATATGGGGACGTTATG
Source organism: Mustela erminea (assembly GCF_009829155.1). NCBI lineage: Eukaryota > Metazoa > Chordata > Mammalia > Carnivora > Mustelidae > Mustela > Mustela erminea. The sequence continues at coordinate 43,288,904 of NC_045626.1, forward strand.
AAATGATTTCCACAGTCAAGTTAATTAACATATCCATCACCTCATATAGTTACCTTTGTGTGTGTATGTGTGTGTGCGTCAGATGGACTGTCTTAGCAAATTTTGAGTATACAGAACAGTGTTAGGCCTATCTAGAGAGTCACAGAGAACAAAAAAGGGAAATGAACCTACTACATGTTGTAAAATTATGAATGGATCCTACTATGATTCAGAAGTGAACTTTAAGAGACTTGAAGAACATTTCACTGTTTTCTATTTGCTTCGTGATGATTATCACACTGGATTGTACTGTTCAGTTAAAAAAACATTTATACAGTATACCTCTTCTAATTAGCTCTATGTCTTTTTGCTTAACATAAAGATTATTTTATATTAGGGAAATTCACTTTTCTATTGATTCACTCTGTAAGCAATACTTTCTTGTTACTTTTCTAATCATTAAATGCCAGAGGTTGCCTCTGGGAATTTCTGTAATGAAACTTACCAAATTTGCTAATTGGCATAGTCTTTTTAAAAATGGATTCTTAGTCTGTGCTGCTGTGCCACTATACACCCAAATGAATACTGAACTATTTTTCTTAATTCAAACACAGAACTTAAATTAGCCTCATTTAGGTAAACAAACACTCCAGATTTATTTATTTATTGTTGACATAGAGTCAGAGATCATATCTAATATATATATATATATACATTTTAAGCATGATTAATAAGCATTCTATAAACTCACAATCAGTAAATATTGTAAACAATATTTAGAAGTAATACATGACTCTATTTGTGAAAACACTTTTCAAAACAAACAGAAAGGAAACCAATAAAAAGTGGAAGCTCCACCCCTACCCTGATAAAGGAATAACTTTCCTTAGCTCTTTGATGTGTAATTTCTAGTTTTTTTCCAATAGGTATCTTTAAACACATTTCCATTAAGATTCTATTTTGTTTGGTTTTCATGAAAGTGGGTTTGTATATTACATATTTTTTGTAACTTGCCTTTTTCACTAAGCCATGTGCCTTGGAAATTTTTCCATATTTGTGTGTGTGTGTGTGTGTATAATACATTTATAATATCTGTAATATATTATAGATATATAATATATAATTGTGTGTATATATAATACATATATACATACACATACATATAAACCTATATATAATTGCTATAGAGCATTCCTTAATATGGACATATGGGTAACTTAGCCATTTCCTTAGTAATTTGTCATTTTCCAGTTTTTTTGCTACTGAAAACAATGCTACAATTAACATTCTTTGACATATGACTTCCCATGGGGTATTTCTCTAAATGAGATGGTTGGAGATGGAAATGCTGGATTAAAAAATGTGGAGAGAAATGAATTAAATATGACCAAAATTATAAGTATTTTAATGTCATTTAGAATTGACTTTTAGCTAAAAGTAGATGAGGTTTTCTAAAAGCCAGCAACAACTTCTTCTGGCAAGGGGATTTTATGCGGCTCAAAATAGTAACCACAAAATGTAAGACAACCTAACCAAGGCCTTATTCTTTTTCTTTGGAAGGTAGTCTTTGAGTCAGGCAACAGTACTGGTTTCAAGTACTCTGAAATGACTGTCACCATGTGATGTAATAAAACCTTGAAAACCATATTTGTGAACGTGGTTTATGGACCCCATCCAAAAACGTGTTTCACTAGCTTGTTTCTAGTGATTTGGATCTCTTCGGTAACATTACCAAAAAAAAAAAAGGTGTACGCAGTGCTGAAATCTCTGTGCAATAGGCTGTTTTCTATGGTAAAATATGTGCATTTTACATTTTAATGAAACAGTCAAGTTGCTGTAATAAAGACTAAACCAACTGACATTCCACCAACACTGTGCAACAACATGTGGACCTTCACCCTCAGCCGTCTTGGACATTACAACATGATAATGTCCAATATGAGGAGCAAGAGATATCTCAGGCTAATTATGACTAATTAGCTAATTACTAATGATTACTAGTAAGACAGGATGGTGATTTATTTTCTTATGTGTATTAGCCATTTGTGCTTCTTTGAACTGTTTTTCTTTTTCTATTGAATTACTTGGCTTTTCCAATTAATTACTAAGAACTTGTTAAATGCATTCTTTTTTTCCTGGTCTTTTGCTAATCTTGTAAATTTGTCTATGGTGTTTTTAAATACTGAAATTTTTGTTTTATGTGGTTTACTCTCAGTATTTTCAACTGTAGATTTTTGAAAAGTTCTTCCCACCTTTAAATTAGAAAGTTATTATCCTGTATTTTCTGGGGTTTTTAAAATTGTTTTGGATTTATTCAGCTCTTTAATTCACTTGGAAATTCCTTTGTATAAGGTAGAAATATAACATTTACAGAAAATTCTAGATACATGATCTGTTTTCTAAATGTCACTTGTTAAAAAAATCCAACCTGAACCCAATAATGTGAAATAACATATTCATCATCCACACAATTCCCACTAAATGTATGTTCCGAGATGATTTACAGTGTTCCATTGATCTTTAATTCCTGCACAATATTAAACTGTTATTCCAGACCACCAGCTGGATTAGCCACTCCTTTCTTCTATTCAAAAATGTTCTATATTCTTTCCCACATTGTCTTTTGTGCATAAATTTTAGAAACACCAAGTTCCTTAAAAAATTTTACTGGAAATTTTATTAAGTTATGAAAGTTAGTAGTTTTCATCTATTATCCCATCCAATAAGATGTGAATCTCTCACTTTTCAGATCTAATTTACACTTTCATAGAGTTTCATTAAACATTTTCTCACACTTTTATGATTTTAATTAATATAATGAGTGAGATCTACATTTCACAGCATTGTCTTGAATAAATTCTTTTACTGCTGTAGTGGAAATTTTTCTACTTTTATGTATTTATCTTCTATTTGTCTTACTTTATTCCTCTATTAGTTCTAATTGCTTTTTGGTGATTCTCTTGGATTTTCCTGACAGATAATCATGCTGCAAATCATGACAATTTGTTTTCTCTAAGATTAATACTTAGTTCATTTTCTGTGTAGTTAATAATAATGATCATAAGCATTTTGCTGTTTCTTACTTTTGGAGGAGGGTTTTATATATTTTGTCATTATATATAATACCTACTGTAGACATAAATATATTTCATGGTATAACTGGATTACTTTGAGATTTTATGAGTATACATACTGAATTTTATAAAAAATTTCTATATGCCTTTGGTTTTCTAATATTGAACCAAACTTTTTTGGAATAAACCTGGCTTGGTCATATGTTATTCTTTTTTTTTTTTTTTAATTTTTTTAAAATTTAACTCCAGTGTAGTTAACATATAGTATTATATTAGTTTCAGTTGTACAATATAGTGACTCAACAACTCTATACATGTTACTCAGTGCTCATCATGGTGAGTGTACTAGTAATCCCCTTGACCTGTTTTACCCACGCCCCCCCACCTACCTCCCTTCTAGTAACCATCTGTTTGTTCTCTAGAGTTAAGAGTCTGTTTCTTTATTTCTCTTTTTCTGTTATTCATTGTTTTGTTTCTTGAATTCCACATATGAGTGAAAACATAGGGTATTTGCCTTTCTCTGACTTATTTCATTTAGCATAATACTCTTTAGATCCATCCATGTTGTTGCAAATGTCAGGGTTTCATTCTTTTTTATGGCTTAGTAATATTTCTGTGTGTGTGTGTGTGTATACCACAGTTTCTTCAATCATCTATCAATGGACATTTATTTGCATTGCTTCCATAATTTGGCTATTGCAAATAATGCTGTTATAAACATAGGGGTGCATGTATCTTTCTGAATTAGTGCTTTCATATTCTTCGGGTAAATACACAGTAGTGGAATTACTGCATCATATAGTAGTTGCGTTTTTAATTTTTTGAGAAACCTCTGTACTGTTTTCCACAGTGGCTGCCCCAGTTTGCATTCCCACTTACAGTGCAAGAGGGTTCCTTTTTCTCCGCTTCCTTGCCAATACTTGCTTTTTGTGTATTTTATTTTAGCCATTCTGACAGGTGTGAGGAGATATCTCATTGTGACTTTGATTTGCATTTCCCTGATGATTAGTGATTTTGAGCATCCTTTCCAGTTTGTGCCTGTTGGTCATCTGTATGTCTTCCTTGGAAAAATGTCTATTCATACTTTTTTTTTTTTTTTTTTTTTTTAGATTTTATCCATTTACTCGACAGACAGAGATCACAAGTAGGCAGAGAGAGAGAGGGGGGAAGCAGGCTTCCCCTGAGCAGAGAGCCCGGCATGGGGCCTGATCCCAGGACCCTAAGATCAGGACCTGAGCCGAAAGCAGAGGCTTAACCCACTGAGCCACCAGGTGCCCCTATTCATGCCTATTTTTAATTGGATTATGTGTGTGTGTGTGTGTGTGTGTGTGTGTGTGTGTGTGTGTGTGTGTGTTGAATTGTGTAAATTCTTTATATATTTTGGATACCAACTCTTTATCAGATAAGTCATTTGGAAATATCTTCACTCATTCAGCAGGTTGTCTTTCAGTTTTGTTGGTTGTTTCCTTTGCTGTGTGCAGAAGGTTTTAATTTTGGTGTAGTCCCGATAAGTTTATTTTTGGTTTTGTTTCCCTTGCCTCAGGAAATATATCTAGAAAATATTGCTATGGCTGATGTCAGAGAAATTACAGCCTATGCTTTCTTCCAGGATTTTTATGGTTTCAGATCTCACATTTAGGTTCTTAATCCATGTTAGGTTTATTTTTGTGTATGGTGTAAGAAAGTGGCCCAGTTTCTTTCTTTCTTTCTTTTTTTATTTTATTTTTGCATGCTGCTACCCATTTTTCCCCACAACATTTATAGAAGAGACTGTCTTTTTCCCATGGCACATCCTGGCCTCCTTTGTTGAGAATAATTGACCATATAATTGTGGGCTTATTTCTGGGCTCTCTCTTCCATACCCTTGATCTTCATGCCTATTTTCGTCCCAGTACCTTGCTCTTTTGATTACTACAGCTTTGTAGTATATCCAGATATCTGGTAATGGGATACTTTGAGTTTTGCTCTTATTCAAGATTGCTTTGGCTGTTCAGGGTCTTTTGTGATTCCATACGAATTTTAGGATTGTTTGTTGTAGTTCTGTGAAAAAATGTTATTTTGATAAGGTTGCATTAAATCTGTAGATTGCTTTGGGTAGTATGGACATTTTAACAATATTAATTCTAATCCATGAACAGCGACTATCTTTCCATTTGTTTGCATCATCTTGAATTTCTTTCAGGAATGTTTCACAGTTTTCAGAGAACAGGTCCATTGCCCCTTCATCGTTTGTTCATCGCTATTTTATCATTCTTGGTCTGATAAAATTGGGATTGTTTTCTTAATTTCTCTTTCTGCTACTTCATTATTAATGTATAGAAAAGCAACAGATATCTGTACCTTGGTTTTGTATCCTGTGACTTTGCTAAACTCATTTATCAATTTTAGTAGGTTTTTGGTGAAGTTTTTAGGGTTTTTTATGTATACTATTATGTCATCTGCAAATAGTGAAAGTTTTACTTCTTCCTTACCAATTCCTTACCAATTTGGATGTCTTTTTTCCCCCTTCTTCTTAACTGATTGTTGTGGCTAGGACTTCCAGTACTCTGTACAATAAAACTGGTGAGAATGGATATCCTTTCTTGTTCCTAATTGTAATTTGAAAGTTCTCAGTTTTTCACAGTTGAGTCTGACGTTTGCTCTGGGTTTTTCATATATGGTCATTATTATGTTGAGGTATGATCCCTTTCAACCTACTTGTTAAGGTTTTTATCATGAATGGATATTGTGCTTTGTCAAATGCTTTTTCTGCATCTGTTGAGATGATCATTTCTTTTCTCTTTTTGATGTGATATAATGTGTAAATTGTTTTGCAAATATTGAACCACCACTGCATCTCAGAAATAAATCCCACTTGATCGTGATTATAATATTATTCTTTTAATGGGCTGATGAATTTGATTTGCTGTTATTTTACTTAGGAATTATAATTCATATGTGTCTTCCTTGTACTTTCTGTTTTTGTTTTTTTTTAATGTTCTTGCTCAGTTTTAGTCTGAGATTTAGGTTAACCTCAAATAAAAAATTAGGAAGACTGTCACATTTTTCTGCACTCAAATTGTTCATATAAACTGGGATTATCTATTTATGAAAATTTTTAGAATTCTCCTACAATTTTACCACTGTGGTGATAAATTTTCCCTAATAAGAATTGGTGTATTCAGGCATTATGCTTCTTTTTAACCAATCTTCACAATTTACATCTTCCTGAATAATTGTCCATTTTATGTAACTTCTAAAAAATTTATTCATAGAATGTTACATACAATATTTTAAAGATCTGTTGTATAACTTTCTCCCTTTTCTTCTCTTGCTTTTTTCCCTTTTTTTCTTCAGCAGAGCCGTTAAGAGTGTCTATTTATTTTTCTGTTAAAAGAACCAGCTGTTTTATTTATTGATATAAAATATTCACTTGCTTAGAGGGCATACATTTTTCTAACTCTGTAACTTTTGTTTTCAAATAATTGGTGTTTTATTAATCTTTGATTTATCAGTTCCTGAGAGAGGTTTACTAACATTTCCCACTAGTGTTTTGGATTTGTGTATTTCTAGGTCATACTGATATGTGCTTAAAACTGTTCTATCCTCAAGTTTGGATTGCAGATTTTATCGATGGGAAATATCTTCCTTGGCAACTTCTAGTGCTTTTGGCTCTAAAATCCATTTTGTCTGGTATGAATATTTGTATATCCATGCCCGTCTTTCTTTTTCTTTTTTTAGCATTCGCCTGAGGAAGCTTGGTGCGTCTCTTTATTGAAGGCTTTTGGATAATTTTGCCTTTTGTATCTCTGGAAACAACATATTAATTTAATTTCTTTTTACATTGCTGCCATTTTCAAACAGGCACGAAAACAGAGGACTGGCCAAAACATCAATCTTCCATAATGACTTGGTTTTTGCAGTTCACTTTCTTTGCAGTCAGTAACCTCCATTCATGTATTTTTAGGGTGACCTCCGCGGACTCGGCATGTGAAAAATCACTCTCAGGAATCACTCACACTGCTTTTTAGGGTATCTCCCAGCTACCAGCATGTGAATTGACCTCAGTGGTGTAAAGAATAGTAAAGCCACGAAAAAGCCAGGTTTCTTTCCCTCCTCATCATACCTGTAGCTTTACAGTTAGTTGTTTATTTAAAATCCACTGTGTTATTTTTCCTCATTAGGAGAAAAAAGTTATCATTTTCATATTTAGAGGAAAAACTGGAGGACCAAACCTAAGAGAGTCATACTATCTTGCTGAACTCATTCAGAATGATAGTGACATAAAACAAATATAAAATGCCTGGTGGTATTTTACCATGTGTTCTACAACAAACAAATGAAACCCCTCCTTCCTAGAAAAATGGCATTTCATTGACCTCCATTAGGATGGCATTTGAAGGGAGGGCAGCAAGACCATTTCTCTTTCTTTTTCTTGATGCAGCAAATTCAGTCTTACTATAGATACTACTTTTTAATTGATCATTAGCGCTTCTGCAAGATCGATAAAAACTCCTATATCTCCATTTTTTTCTGTTTAGTAACCATTCTGATTAAGAGTCCAGTGGGTGGAAGAAGAGATGATGGATGCTGCAGCAGCTGAAATGAGTTGGAGGAGAGATTATTTGTAGATGTAAAGTAATTTAGATTCCCTTAATTTCTCTTCCAACAAATGATTGTGCTGACTGTAAGTACAGCTAAAGTTGGAGAATATATTCATTCTCTATGGGCTGTTTTAGAAAAACAGGTGTACATAAGAGTTATGTTACTGATTATTTTAAGTGCCTACTTTTAGATGGGGTTGGAGTGGGGAGGGGTAGAGCAGGTTTCTCAAAGAAAAACATTTTTGTGAATCAGAAACATGGTGGGCAGATAGTTTTGAGGTATTCTATTTCTCTAGAAGAACCAATATATACTTAATATATTGGATTCATATATTCCATTTCTTAAAATTTGAACATGTTGATTTCAAGACTGATTCTTAAAAGGATTTCTAAGTTCAGGGATGTATGATCAACTTAATTACTGAATGGCGGTCCTCTTCTACAGTAATTTTTTTCTTAATCTTTCTCTGTGACTAACATACTCGGAATAAGAAAGCTCAAGTTTAAGAATGTTGACTTATCTTAAACATCATATATAAACATTTGTCAGTGAGAGTTTGTTTCTTCAGTTTCTACTTTTTGCGAAAGCTAGTTTGCATAACAGAATTTTGGAGTTTGTTGCCTTTTTCTAATAGGGTATTTGTGGTAAAGTCATTTATTGTATAACATCTGAGGTCAGAGGAGAGATATGACTATACTGGATAAGAATATTTTCTAATTTAGATGATTTCATAAACTGTATTTTATCGTGTTTTTCTTGTTTCATTAGATATTTTCCCTATCTTCCTGTTTCAAATCCATGTTGATTGTTAAGTATCAATAAAGGCATCAACAATCACAGACTCAAAGAAACTTCTTCCCTTTGCCCCAGAGTTTTTTCACCTTCTGCACTTAGCTCTTGTCACTGCCCTAGGATCTCTGGGACCTTCAGAGTAATTCAAACTGAGTCAATGTTCTGCTTCCCAGCCCCGTTATGAACATTATATATTGAAGTTGATTTCTTTCGTACTTGCAGAGAACATGGCCTCATAGACTATATATGAACTAATAACTATGGGCGGTCTCAAATAAACCCATACATGTACACACATTCAACAGTGTGGCTAGATTTCAATAATACTGAGTTCTTTTTATGTGCAACGATTCTATTCATTCACTTGGCCTATTAGCTCATTTAATCCTTCCAGTAATTACCTTCTTTCACCCTTCTCTTGGACATGCCGTTTCTTCCCACAATTGAACCATTCTAAGATCAAGGAGCATCACACGACGACTGAGTAAGTCCCAGCCAGGTGACGCAGTGCTGTGGTAGTTGTGTGAAATTTTTACATCAATACCTTTCAGTAACAATAGTGCATAGCATCTGTGTCTTGGAGTCTGAAATACGTACTGAACGGCCAGATCGCTTTCATTTTGTCCAATTTCATCAGATGGAGAGGCCACAGCTGAAGTTATGGGGCTCATCCACTGACGCTCAGCTGGTCAGTGCCAGAGCTGAGACTTAAGCCCAGCTCTCTGACTCCTGAACTCACACGTAATGTCTACCCGTTGGCTGCAGCAGGCGTGGAGTGAAAAACCACAGGGCTGGTGAAGAAAGGAGAAAGCTGCTCTGTTGCACAGTAGCGTTGTGAAGTTGGGATAAATCATCACCGATTCGTAGACGTCAAGACGGGCAAATCTTTTAATTTCCATCTCTAAGTTAAACTTTTAAATGAGTTCAACCTGAATTTTCAAACTAAACCGTATATTTCACCAGGAACCATACATATCCTACACAACACTCCGCACATTCACGAGGAGGCATGCGGCATGAAAGAATCAGAGATGCTAGGATGAGCGGGAATTCTTTTTTTTTTAAATCTAATAATTTCTTAGACTTATTAAATTCTTTTCCCTCACTGCTGACCCTGAGACTGACATGTTCTTAACGTTCTTATTCTTCAATCTCTCCTCAGTCCCAGGCAGACAGCACGGTGCTCTGTTGACCTCAGGCTCTAGAAAGCTACTCAGAGCCTCTCTCTGCTCTCAGCCGCGATCGACAATCTCTCTCATTCATACATTCAACAAGACCTGCCCGCCGTCTCAGGCCCAAACGTTTCATTTTCTAGTTGTAAGCTGAACAGTTTTGGAAATCAAAATAACATTTCCAGGCTCTAGGGGAACATTTAGTCGGCCAGCAGAAACTCATTTTCTCCTCCACGAAGAAAGATGAATCTTTTATTCTGTTTCTTTATCCAACATGGCTGGTTTGTTTTTCCAATATACTAACGTGTGGCCTTCCCTAACATAGCAGCAACCCCAAGCGCCTTGAGGAGAGACTGAAGTTTACCAGAAGGCACAGACTGATTCTCTCTGGGTTCAGATTGTCCTCCCGCCCCTAAATGGCTACATGGCCTCTGATAATTTGTTTGACCTCTCAGTGACCTTGGCTGTAAATTTAGGATCCGTCACAAGACAGTGCTCGTGACCTGGAAGCTTGTAAGCATTCTGGAAAAATAAGCCACGTCTATCTATTGTTATTAAGACACAGTCATATTTATCTCCATACTCATGTCATTTTATAATTTACAGAAGAAGAAAATGTTCTCCTTCTCAGAAAATTTTTCCACTTTAAGTTACTGTCATTAGTTACTTTTTCAAAAATGATTGTCAAGGTTCAGTCAGAATTTTTATAAGAACTTCATGATTCTGCAATACATAATTCTTTCCATGCATTTAATGCATACTTACCTTCACAAGAGTCCTTACTTCTTCCAGTTGAAGAAAATTTCTGTGTTAGTTTTGCATTCTATGTTGTAAACTCTTTTACTATTGTCCAAGGAAGTATTAAATGTATTTTAGGTAATGTTTTTGGCCCTAATAAGGAAGCTTGTTGAAGCAAAAATGCATGATTCCAGATCGCACGGACCAGAGTGCTTTAACACCTGTCAGATTTGTTTCCTTGATCATCAGCTCTGGAAAAACATCCAGGTATATCCAGGAAACCTGGAACTACAGGAATTCTAAAAATTGATTCGGTTGCCTGGAAATGATAGATTCTAAAGAGATCAAACTTTATTACTTTGGAGATTTTCCTTGTGGATTTGGGCATGAAAAGTACAGACTTCATAACTCAGCTATGTGAGCAGAATCATCCATTTTAGCTTGGCTCACCTAATTCTAAATCCACTTTCTAATATTCCCCTTCTTAATAGCACCATCCCTCTTAAAGCCCTTGACTGCTTATATAGAAATCTTTAAAAAATTAGGTCATCATGAAACACTAAATTTTAATAACTGGATATACAGGGCATAGAAGCAAATATATCAAATTGCTTTTTGTTAATCATGATTACATTTTTGTAAGAACCTAATGCTGGTATCACCCGGTTTATTAAGTCACTCAGCACAACTGAAGAATGACAAATGAGAAAACTGATGTGAAGATACTTTATAAACTGCAAGGGGCTGTATAAATGTTAGGTTTTAAATATTAAATTAATAACTTAGAAAAGTGAATGTATTGTCCAAAAGATGATACTTAGAAGGAAGCCTCAAATATGTATCTCTTTATGTACTAAAAGCAAGTACTTGGCTATACCAGAATGTACTGAGGTCACAACCCAGAAAGACAGAATAGAAATAGAGCTATTAATTTGTCCATTTGGTCCAGGATTTCTTTGCTTGTTGCTTTTATTTTTCCAAATAATTTACTGTAACTATGACTTCTTTTTATTATTGAGATATAATTGGAATGTAAAGTCAAATTAGTTTTACATATACAAGGTAGTGATTTGCTACAGGTCTATATTATGAAATGATTACCACAACATTAAGTTCTGATATTAAGTTTACTTAATATCTATCACTACTCATAATCACATTTTTTTCTTTTGATCAGAACTTTTAAGATCTACTTTGTTTGCAACTTTCAAATATACAACACAGTATTGTTAACTCTAGTTACCATGTTGTAGGTTATATCCCCAGAATTTCTTTATAACTGGAAGTTTGTACATTTTGACCACCTCCACCATGACCTGTTAATGGTGGGATAAAATGATTCAATGGTGTGAAAAAACAATTCCTTGTCCTTTGGCAGATAATGTCTTTGACTATTTCTGCATGTTGGGTTGATTCTTCCGTCATCAAACCAGTACAGTAACATGACTACACCCGTCTTCTAGGAAAGATGGGATATGTGAATAAATCATGGCATTCCTAAAGAATGGAGAAGCTCTAATCTCAGCCAAGAAGAGTGAAGTCACCCATTAGTCTCAGGGTGCTAAAAGCATAGCTTTTCAGATGAGCATCAAATAAAACGATTCCCTAGGTCAGACGCAAAAACACCAAAGAGCTAGCAAGGGTTCCTTTAAGAAGGAAATGCAGCTAAAGAGGTATAGAGCCTGAGGAAGAGTAGGAAGATTCCTGAAGGTGCCTATACATTAGTACCTGAGGATCTTCCAAAAATACTGATAACTTGTTTCCCAACCTAATATTCCCAAGGCCCAGCCTGAGCAAATGAACCTGTCATGCAGGCTTGCCCAAGAGAAGAACCTGTCCTGGTTTGCCTAAAAGCATCGTTGGCACTGTGACTGAGACACTTGGTAACCATATGGAGAAACACTAATTAAGAACATGGCCCAGGATGGGTTCCAAAGGAAGCAGATTCTGCGATAATTGGCATGCAGAAAGTTTATCAGGGAGGGCTCTAGGGATCAACATGTATGGATAGGAAGAGGGAGAAGTTGGATTAGGCAGAAGAAGTTGGGCTGCCTTGCAGTCTCAATGAAGACCTCAGCTGACATCTCAGGCTGATATAAAGCTACAGTGGCCCTTAAGGGTAGTTACAAATTGAGATGAGGGGCCACACATACCTACATAGACCAGTCATTTGATGCATGCCACCCTCGGAGGGCTTTTGTCCTTGAGCGAGTAGACCCTCTTCAGTAGAGGCAGCCTTGGGTGAGGGATGTCAGTAGAACTATCTGGTAGCAGCAATCTCAGCAACTGGGGAAATACATTCTTCAGTTCTATAGAAGGTTCTGGGAGGGACATCATATTGAATGCTTATTAATTTGTTTTAACTTTGGTAACTTAGCCACTTCATTATGTGGCATAATAACAAATCGAAGCAACCGGTATAAGAATTCCCCTTATAAGAACGAAGTCTTCGTTTAGGAAGATAACTTCTTGGGATTGAGACTGAGGGCAAAAAAGAGGTGAATAAGGAGTGCCACATTTGAAGTGACAGGAGTGGGGTGGGAGTGGGGAATGGAGGGAGGACAGAGCACAGAGGTAAAGGTGGGAAAAGATCCATGATTAAATAACAGTGGGGGAAATGCTTAGTACCGGGGACTTTTGATATTCGATTTCAATGTGTACTGTTGTAAATAAATCACCCCCCTCCATTTCCAGAATAAAAGACATATACAAAAGTTTGGAGATATAGCTTTGTTTTTGTTTTTTGTTTTTTTTTTTTTTGTCGTAGTGTGTTTTGGGTGTTTTGTGGCAATCACGTAAAGAGTCAGCAGAAATGTTTGTGCAGTGGGAGTGACAGATTGAAACAGAAATAACTGACTGAGTTCTCAAGGACACTGAGACCCCAGGAGATAGCTAAAATTGCAGGTGTTTTGTTTGTTTTGCTTTGTTTTTATGACTCCCAACTTTTGTCCACAGCAATTAGTTCGTATATGGAAAGGCTTGTATGCTTGCTCAGGTGGCTGCCAAAGAAAATGGAGGAAAAGTCACTAGGACTTAATGTGCTTCCAGCTACACTGGAAGGAGAGGAAGTCCAAAAAACAAAAGGGGTGGGAAAGGCAGAATGCACTCCTGAAAACACGATAAAAGAAATAAAAGTAACCTGATCCAAAGCCCACATTTCTTCTGACAAATGAAGGTACACTCTTTGTGTAAACATCTAGGGATATAGTTCTACAATTTGAAGGAGTTCCTTTTATCTAGGTGGCTCAGTCAGTTAAGCCACTGACTCTTGATTTCAGCTCAGGTCATGATCTCAGGGTCATGATATCAAGCTCCATGCTGGGCTTTATGTTGGACTCCTTACTGAGCAGGGAGCCTACCTGAGATTTTCTCCCTTTGCCCTCCACTCCCGACTCGCGGGCGTGTGCTCTCTCTCTCTCACTCTATCAAAAAATGACATGAAATGATATGAAATGAAATGAAATAAAGGAGTTCCTTCTATCTAGATTATAAATATGACCCTTGAATAATTTAATTCCTTGTTAAAACTGTCTTTGCTTTCCTTCAGATATCCAAATTTAGCAGATAAAATTTGCATGTATTTGCCATTAGTAGACCAATTAATTGGTGTGGATGCCCTAATTCTATTAGATTATACATATAGAAGTTTAGACATGGTATTACACTATGCTGTTTAGTCCTGTGTAAGGAACTAATTAAAAAAAATACTAGAGGTTGGTTCCCCAAGAAAAAGAGAATCTAGGAAGTAATGAAGTGTAATTTGTTAGCATAAAAGGAGGTACCATACAATTAATTCCCCTTTAACATATATTACGTAGCATTTTCTAAACCAAATTTAAAGCTAACTTTAACCTCCAAACTTTGAAAAAATGCTTTCAGTTGGGAAAAGACAAAGATTGATATATCTCATTCTCCTCTTAAAACTTTATATCACCTTAATAATGTTGGTGTCAGAGGTAAGAATTATCTGTTATAAAATTCATCAAGATGCAAATATGTGAGGATAAACATGGTCTATAAACATTGACTATATTATCAAGTTATATATATATCTCCAATTTATGAATACCATGTGTGATTTTCCAAATGTGTGTCTACACTTTTAAAGAAGGTTTAAAAAATTGGTGTTTTCAAAATAAATGCAAGCTGCAACTCTCCATTTACAGCAGATGTTTTTCTGACTTGACTATCTGGATTCAACATTTTCTTGATTAACCAAAGTACTCAGCTATTAGTTCAATTTCTGTCTAGGAAGCTTAAAATGCAGTTCCTACATCTTTGACTCCCTCCTAATCCTACCATTGTGTTGTATACACCATAGGTATTTTAGAAAAACAGTGAACAGAATTTAGAGAGCAAATTAGATCAGATGAGTGTGTAGATTTTTTCTTTCATGTTACCGAGGGTTACATATCAATGGTTATTGACTAAAGAGCTAAAAATACACATTAAAAATAACAAAGAGATAAATTGGCCTAATGTCATGTTGTGATAACAAGAATTCACTTTGCATGTCTTACACTTGATGATATGCTGTAAATAAATTATCTTACTTGATCCAAACATCAGTCTGTCTTACAGTTGAGTAAACTAATGTTGAAGAAAATAAGTAAGTTACCTAAAATCACGTTGTGAATTACAGAGTTTGAAGGAAAACTCAGGCATGTCTAATTCTAAAATCCCATTTTTAACTACTACACATTCTTCAAAGTTTTTATTATAACTATAATAAATACCCATAAAAACTGGCTTTATCTCTAATAAAGCAAAATTTCAGACTTCACTTCTAAATTTTGCATGTTCTGATAAGGCATCAGCCTTTTAAGATATTTGAAAGATGACCTTATCGTCATTTCAATGCTGTTAATGTTCCCGGCAAAGAGAACTAAAACATGGAATTGCAGGATGTTAGTTATCCCAATGTAAAATTTACTTTGTGTTTTGAATTTGAATGAATTTAACTATTTAGCTTGCACTTTTCCTTTGTATTAAATCAGCATCAATAAAAGTTTCCTTTTCAAGCAGAATATCTTTAGAAATTGATTGTTTCATTACTTTGAGTAAAATGAGTATGTCAGCCTCCTACTCCAAGTTGTTTTGAGGCCAAGCAGAAATAATTACTTCTAAACAGGAGAAGAGGAGGTAAGAAAGAGAAACATATAATCTAAGGAAGAATGAGTGAGAACTAGACTGCTGTGCTTTCTAGAAGGAGTTTGCAGGGAGTCAGATTCGTGGAAACAGAAAGATGTATCGTTTAGTGGAAAGAGAAGAGTTTTGAAGGCCGAAGCCCTGAGTTAGTATCCAAGAATGACAATTAGTAATGATATGACAACAGAGGAACCATGTAGACTCTGGCCTCATCTGCATCCTTATCTGTGCCATAGTCATAATAACAACGCCTGCCATGTACTTAATTTAAAAAGCTATACTGAGAAGCAAAAAAGAAAACGTATAGAAAAGACTCAGTAAATGTAAATGTATATAAATATTAATTTTGATCTTTTAACCCCCAACTGGTGATTATCACAGCAGTTGTTCATTATGAATAAGACCATGAACTGAGTCTATAGCCTCAGCTTGGTTTTCCATGGTTAAGACAAAGTGAAATTAAAAACATAAACTAAAAATATCTGACCTTCCCTAGGTAATCTATTTTCTGCCAATATTACAGTTGCATCCACAGTGCAGCTGGATAATAGTCATTCATATCAATCAAAGAGTTCAGCTTTTAGTGATGTCTCCTAAATAGGTTTTGTTAGGTTTAATACTTTATATGGGAATTTTAAAAAATGTTTTTTAATCCTTAAAAACAAATCCTGCAGTGCAAGAAAAAAGATACAAAGCATTAAGAAAGCACATTGCACATTGTCCTTTAACCTAGAAAAATACATAGTCATTGATTAATGGATGAAGATCGAGGGTCTATATTGTGCTGAACACCAGGCCAAGCCTGAGTCTCTAAAGGGATTAAGACTTGGGGTCTACCCTCAAGAGCTCCCTGGTCTAATAAGGAGATAAGTCACATGACCGACCACTACATAAAGTGGTACATGCATATCAGAAATAGGCTCTACTTCATTGGAACTATTAAAAGGAATACATAGCTCCATTTTGAATTACCTCTTCATCATGGCACTACTTAATATGAGTGGAAGGATAATTTTCTTAAGCCCAAAGGGGAGAAAAAGAACATTCTAGAAAGGAACAACATAATTAAAAGCATCAAGGTGTGTGATTAAAAGGCACAGTTTAGCAATGGTCAGGCCATTTGACACAATGGCTGAACAGGGTGGAGTGACAAGGAATTAGGCTCACTTACAAGTGAAGACAGGTTTATACGAAGTTCGGCCCTGTGTAGCATGCTAAAGAATTCAGAATTTTATGCCTTGTGTTCTAGAAAGCTATGGAAGAACTTGAAGTGAAGGGCAGATATCTTTAAGGGTGTGTGTGTGTGTAAGTGTGTTTTGTTTTTTTTTTGCTTTTGGGTTTTTTGTTTGTTTGTTTGTTTGTTTTTGAGCAGTCACACCAGTAGCTCCATAGAGTCTGCAGGACCCAAAGAAAATCTTCAGAGTTCTTATGTATTGACAATATTATGGTGATTCTGCCATATGTAAAAAGTAAAAACAACATTAAATTATAAAAATAAATGTGTAGAAAGCTGACCATGTTCTGATATTTCTCATACTGATTAATTTCAATGCTGTTTTGAAATGTTAACTATGAAACCATCTTAATTATTTTCTCAATTTCCTATATGCTAGCATTTAGCCCAGCACAGAAAGAAGGCATAGCAGTGGGCTAAGGCTCCAGGAAGGAGATAAGTTAGACATCCACAGCAAGAGTCCACAAGAGTGATGACCAAGTCACAGATGGTTGGCTTTGTCTGTGGGCCTGGAAAAAGATGGAGAGATTAAACAAGTTTAAGAGAAGCTTCAGTATAGTTTGAACAAATGAATTCATAGAACAAAAGAAAAAAAATCAATAAAGCCAAAAAAATGTTTATTGATGGTTGATGGAGAGAGAAAAAGACTAGTCACCACTGAATTGACCAGATTTACTAGGTTTCCAGACTGGCAGTTCAGACCACAGTCATCTCTGTCAGTCTAGGTGACAGAGTAAAAGTGTATTTCAAAATAGCTTAATGCCAAAGGGCTGCTGTTGCAAACCAACCAAACAGAGATGACCACTAGATAGTTAATCTCTCCTTCTTGTTCTCTATTGAAGAAAAAGAAGAAAGAAAACACCACAAAAACAAACAAACAAACAAACAAAACAAACAAACAAACAAACAAAAAAACCAGAATGCTGGAATCCTTGCTGTGAATTGAAGAACGATATGATCCTAAAGGCCAAGGCCACATCATAATCCACCTATAGGGACAATATTCAGGATTTGAGTGAACTGATCCGACTAACCATAGAATTCCACAGGCTTAGAGCAAAGATCACACTTGTTTTCAGTGTAGATATGACTCTGTTTCTGACTTTTGTACTAAAAAATAAATTAAATAAGGTAAAACAAAATGAAATGAAATCAAGCATTGTGGCAGCATAAAATGTCTCTTGTTTCTCTCCCCGTTCCCCCACCACCAACAAAAATTTGGCATCCATCCATGGACAAACAGCCTTTGTGGGAATTTTAGGATCCAGCACCACATGCCAAGGGACCTGAGAGTTTTTACTCTCAGTAATAAGTAGACAGATCTTGGTCCAGCACTCTGTGCACCTCACCCACATCCCCACCCCCACCACCCCATTGCTGGTGCTCTGTGAATGCTTCTAATGGTGGGACAAGGGTGAACCTTGGCAAACTGCTAGTAAGTATGCAGAGAAAGCTGGCCTATAGGCCAGAGAGACACCACAATCTTAAGCTTCAGCACCGTGTTTGGAAAAACAAAGCAGAAACTGTCAGCACTCAGCCTGGAAAGAAAGCAAATGAGCTCAAGAATTCTTCCACAAGAAGCAAGAAACATGGAGCAAGTGTACCCATGGAAGTTGGGAGATAGCATCCAAATTTCTAGCAGGGCTAGACGATGTCTGTCTCCTGAAAGAAGCTGGTAAAGACTAGAGGAGGTAACTACTACTTCAAATGTGAGGATAGTGACTCAAAGCTTTAAGGAATTCGTATGAAAAACCAAGATTTGTTGAAAACCCGGACACTCAACGTGGCTGGCAGTTGGACCAGTAGACCTGAAAAGAACCAAATTACCATGTTTACTTATGTTCCCCTTTTACATATTTCCTTACTGTAACCGGGAAATTCTGATAGTGGAGATTTTCAGCGCATAATAGGACTTATTTATGTAATTAGAGATCTGTTTTGTCATCCAGCGTTAATTTTCATTTGATTCCACCTCATAATAATCAATATTTTAAAGTTATTTTATTTTTTGTTTACAGCTCTGTGCTAGCTGTTTTTGTTTTGTTTTGTTCTGTTTTGTTTCTGTTTGTGCCTCCTTCCATCTATAAAACTATATGAAGTACCGTGAATTAAGGTACTTGAATGAATACAACTTGCTAATTTTTAATAGATGAGGACGCAGCTCTGAGGATTACAAAGCTGCTTTAAAGATGTAACCTTTCTCTAAAAATGTATAACACGAGAGACCCACCTTCCCTATTTTATTTCTTTCATTTTAAATGATAAAAAAAAAATCATGTTCCTTTTATGAGATGAAGTACATCAAACTTGGGAAAGATTTACACGAGCAAGGGACATTTTGGAAGTGATTTCTTCTTTCAGAAGGAGAAGAATTCAAAGTCTCTTCCTCTGCTGAGTTCATAGTTCAATGAGAGATTTCAAGTTTTTTTCTGTGTTCTATCATTTTTTTTTTCCTGAAAACTATTTTCAAAAAACTGAAAATAAAATCATAGACTTTTCTTCTAACCAAAAAAAAAAAAAAAAAAACCAAGATTCATGACACCACAGAAGAATCGCAATAATCTTCCAATAATTGAATCCAGATAGGGAGATCAGTGACTTAGCTGATACAGAATTCAAAATATCTGCTTTAAGGAAACTCAAAGAGCCACAAGCAGAAAGACAAGTCATGAAATCGGCAGAGCAATACACAAATAAAAGAAGTTTAACCAAGAGATAGGAATCGTTAAAAAAGAGCCAAAAAGAAACGGTGGTGCTGAAGAACACAAGGAATCAAATGAAAAAGAAATGCAATGGAAAGCAATAACATCAGACTTGAGCAAGCAGAAGAAAGATTCCATGTGATTAAAGGCAGGAACTTCAAAATTATCCAGCCAAAGAAGAAGAAAAAGAAAAAAAAAGGAATAAAAAAGAATGAAGAAAATCAATGTGAGCTATGGATGAGATGTAGATGGTTTAAGAAAACCATTTTGAGAATTACTAGAGTCCCAGAAGAAGAAGAAAGGCAGAAGAGGGCAGAAAACCTTTTTTAAAGACATAATAGTAGACATCTTCCCAAATCTGGGGAAAGATTCAGATATCCAAGTTCATGAAGCTCATATATCATCAAACCAAATCAACTTCAAGAGATTTCCTCCAAGACACATTATAATAAAACCGTCAAAATCAAAGACAGAGAATCTTACAAGCAACAAGAGAAAAAAAAAATGCTGTAACTTACAAGAGAATCTACATAAGGTAAATTTCTCAGCAGAATCCTTACTGGCCAGAAGAGAATGGGATGATATATTCAAAATGTTGAAAGGAAAAAACTGCCAACCAAGAATACTCTACACAGTAAAGCTTTCCTTCAAAAAGGAAGGAGAGATAAAGACATTCCTAGATTAAAAAAAAAAAAAAAAAAAAAGCTAAGGTATTTTATGACCACCAGATCTGCCTCACATGAAATGCCGAAAGAAATTCCTAAAGTTGAAATGAAAAGGTCAGAATTAGTAACATGAAAATACGCAACACACCGGCCAACTTAAGTATATAGTCAAATTCAGAATAACAGTGTTATTTGTGGAGTGTTAACCACTGAACTCTAACATAGAGTTTAAAGGACAAGAGTATTAAAAATAACTATGGCTATAATAATATATTATTGGATATAAAATATAAAAAGAAGTAAATCATGACATTAAAAACATAAAAGGAGGGGGAAGAAAAGGTAGAGGTTTTGTATGTGATCAAAGTTAAATTGTTGTCAGCATAAAATAGATGGTTATGTCTATAAGATGTTTTATGTAAGCCTCATGGCAATTGCAAAGCAAAAACTTAAGAGTAGTTTTACAAAAGAAGTTTACAAAGGAACCAAACTTACCCATATGTAAAATCATCAACTCACAAAGGGAGGCAGCAAGAGAGGAAGCAAGGAACAAGGGAAACAGAAAACAATTAATAAGATGGTATCCTTCCCTATCAATAATTACTCTACATATAAATAGGTAGATTTCTTCAATCAAAAGACAGTAACTAGATGGATTAGAAAACAAGACCCAACTATATGCTGCCTATAAGAGATGCACATTAGTGGGGCGCCTGGGTGGCTCAGTGGGTTAAAGCCTCTGCCTTCGGCTCAGGTCATGATCCCGGGGTCCTGGGATCGAGTCCCACATCAGGCTCTCTGCTCAGCAGGGAGCCTGTTTCCTCCTCTCTCTCTGCCTGCCTCATCTCTCTTGTGATCTCTGTCAGATAAATAAATAAAATCTTAAAAAAAAAAAAAAAAGATGCACATTAGCTTTCCAGATAACCAAGACTGAATATGAAGGGATGGATATTCTATGTAATTAGAAAGCAAAAGAGAACAGGGATGACCATAGCACACAAAACATATTTTCAGCCCATAACAGTAATAAGAAACAAAGAATATCATTATATAATAAAAACGGGTCAGTTGATCAACAAAGGTAACAATCATAAAAATGTATCACTCAACATCAGAACGCCTCAATATATTAAGCAAATACTAACAGATCTGAAGGGATAAATAGATGGTATTATAATATTAACAGGAGACTTCAATACCCCACTTTCAACAATGGATAGATCATCTAGACAGAAAACCAAGAGGAAAACATTGGACTTCAATTGTGCTTCAGACCAAATGGACCTGACAGCCACATACAGAAGCTTTTATCCAACAGCAACAGAGTACACACTCTTCTCAAGCACAGATGGAACATTCTACAGGGTAGATCATATGAAAGACACAAAACAAGTTTTAGCAAAAATAAGAAGATTGAAATAATACCAACTATCTTTTCTGACCACAGTGGTATGAAACTGGCAATCACCACCAAGAGGAAAGCTGCAAAATTCACAGATATGTGGCAATTAAAAAATCCACTCTGGAACAACCAATGATTTAAAGAAGTCATCAAAAGGTAAAGCAAAAATATCTTGAAACAAACAAAAAATGAAAAAACAACATATCCAAACCTATAAAATGCTGCAAAGGCATATCCCAGAGGGAAGTTTATAGTGATAAATGCCTATAATCAGAAAAAAGATAAATCTCAAATAACCTTATTTGAGGTTAACTTTAAGCGTATCAAATTAGCTGGTGGTACACTTTAAACTTGTACAGTGTTACATGTCAACTATAGCTCAATAAAGCTAGGAACAGAATTAAATGAGATAAAATAAAGTGATTTGCATAAAGTCCTGTGGTAAATGACCAAAGAAAGCACAGTAGTGTGACTATTTCACTATATTTTAATGTTTATAGGGTGGTTTAGCACTGGCTATGATGATGTTTTATCTTATTATGGATTATTAATATTGCGGTATGGCCCTTTAAGGGACATGTTGGGTTAGAAAATAATGGATTTTTAAGGTAGAAAGAGATATCATACTAAAATTGGAAAGGGTCCCTGAAAGAAAATCCAACAGTATCAAAGAGACAATAGACTACTCTGATTCCAGTAAAAGAAATCTGTCCTCCTAGTTGCCGTAATGGCACCTTCACTGCCTTGAAAAGAAATCTGACCATCACAGCGTAATGGCGCTGAGATTGCTCTTAGAATCATGTCAGAACGTGATGGGGAGTTAACTGACACAACCCACTGACTAGCTTAATGGACATGGATACAGACAGCAGTATAAACCAGACCCCGAATGGACACAGACAGAAGGAGGAAAAGAAAACAGTCTTAGAATATTCATATGTGTGTGCTTTGCTGCACCTGCTGTTAGTGAAATAAAATTGTATTGAAAGAGACATCACAATGGTTTGGGGTATGTTTTACCCTATTATGTGTTTATTAAAATGAAAGGGTATAGGCAGGTCTGTCTTTACCTCATCCTTTCACAACTGTGTGAGAAGCACTTACACTTTTTATCAGTGGAAAATATTCTCTTCTTCTTTAATTTACTGTATCTTAGCAAAACTATCCACGTGGATCCCAAAGAGGGGAAGCTCTTCAATCAAAGCTACCTAAAATCATTAGCCCTTGCTAATACACTGTACCATCAAAATTAGTAAGTTCTGGTTAATTTTTAACTGAGTTTGGAAAATCATAGTTAAGAGTAACTTCAGGTTTCTAAGGATATCTACACTGAGGTGTAATACCACGTTGTAAAATTCCTAAACACTTCTAACTTGCTTTTCTTGAAACATCCTTTGACTCATTTTTGGTTGGTTTCAAAACTTAGTGACTCTGGGCATCTAAAATAGATTAAAGTTACAAGATGTTTAACTTCTCATAGTATCACATTCGTCCCCCAAATCGTATATTTCTTCGAACGTTATAAATATTTATTTCTCCATCTCATCTTTTCTCTCTCTTTTCATCTCCCTCTTCTATTTCTGACCTAAGAACTGGAATTAGACAGATTCAAACAAATAGCTGCTATTGTAGTAAAATCATAGTAATCATGAAATGTTACAGATTTCAGGAAGAGTATACATTATGATTTATTTAGGCCATGGAAATGGCTTCACGATTGTTAGGTCACAGAGTGTTTATACCTTTTTTTTTTTTTTTAAGATTAATAAAGTAAAGAGAATCTCTTTCCATAGAAACCAGAGTATATAAATTTCCTGGATTTGCTTTTTTTTTTTAATATTTTATTTATTTTTCAGAAAGAGAGAGAGAGAGAGCACAAGCAGAGGGAGCAGTGAGCAGAAAAAGGCAGAGGGAGAAGCAGGCTCCCTGCTGAGGAAGGAACCTGACATGGGATTAGATCCCAGGACCCTGGGGTCATGACCTGAGCTGAAGGGGTGCATTTAACTGAGTGAGCCACCCAGGCGTCCCTGGATTCACTCTTGAACTAAGACAGTCTTTTGATTAAATAAGAAACTCCCCTTATATATGAAGTTGATATTAGATACAGTAAGGGGGGGACAGGTATTTTGGTTAAGAAATCTATTTCACTCAGCATAATCTCTTCCAGTCCCGTCCATGTTGCTGAGTGAAATAAGTCAAGCAGAGAGAGTCAATTATCATATGGTTTCACTTATTTGTGGAGCATAACAAATAGCATGGAGGACATGGGGACTTAGAGTGGAGAAGGGAGTTGGGGGGGAATTGGAAGGGGAGGTGAACCATGAGAGACTATGGACTCTGAAAAACAATCTGAGGGTTTTGAAGGGACGGGGGGTGGGAGGTTGGGGTACCAGGTGGTGGGTATTATAGAGGGCACGGATTGCATGGAGCACGGGGTGTGGTGCAAAAATAATGAATACTGTTATGCTGGAAATAAAAATAAATAAATAAATAAATAAATAATAAAAAAAAAAAAAGAGAAAAAAAAAAAAAAAAAGAAATCTCTTTAAGTATCACCAGTTTCCCTCCTATTTAATGGTATGTTGTTAATATAGAGAATAAGGGAGGTTGGAGATGTAGGCTTTTCATTTTCTCTCTAAGAAACGTGGCCCACACGGAGCTCACACCTTTGACCTTGGCTTCAACAACACCATGATCTCACCAAATTTTCTACCATCCCTGCCTTTTGACCTCATGTTTATGAGCCACATTACATCAGAGAATGCCAGAGTCAACAATTAACATTTAAGAATTACAACTACATATGAACCTATGTGCTTGTGTTTTCTTTCATACTATTGTCTAGTGCTATTTATTTTAAAAATAAAAAAAGAGCAAACATATATGACTTGCTAACCAATATGATTCTGAATGAGCAAATATTGATAACATCTCTGTACACTAGCAGTAAGATTCTATAGGCCAATTCTAGCTTTTCCTTCCTAGGTTTATTTGAATGATACCTAACTGATCATTGATAAATATTAAAAAAAAATCAGTAAATACAACCAGTTGGCCCAATACATATCTATCTCTCTAATACGTCAAAATTTTATGAAGCAATCTGAGAGTTAAAATCAAAGAATATTGTACCTTCAAAGCTCTCCCCACCATTTACACAATTTATAACAACCACCACTATGGCCATGTAACACAATCCCACCTTCAGGACAGAATGGGTGGGGGCCTCTGAAAATATGTCATTCATTGCAAATAGGACTTCAGCTTCATCTTGGCATTTCTCAAAGGAGGCAGTGTAATTGTGGAGTTATTAAATACCCACTTTGTGTCATATGAATTGAGAAACAAAGGGAGCTGGTTTGCAACTAGGAGCTAGGAACCCAGCAACTGCCCAAAGGCAAAACTAATGGGGATAGCAGCACAGTGCCTCCTTCTCAGACATTCCTTAGTACCAACCCCTTTGCAAAAGGGGTTCCAAAAGACACCCAAATGAATAAGACACCCAAATGAATAAGAATAAGACACCCTTGCACCCTTGTACTAAATTTGACTTTCCTTAGAACAATTTTCTTATAGCAAAAATCAAACAAGTCCTAAGAAATATAACCAGTACCCAGAAAGTCTCAAATCAAGAATGGTTAATTGGTTCATAATCCCCAAAGTGTCTGGCCAAAAATTTCTTGCAAAAGGAAAAGTCAATTTCATTTAAATGTTTTTCTTGTATATATAATATTAATCAATTTTCATAAAGAGACAGTACAAAAAATCTCTAGTAAGCTTGCTGTCTCTTATACAATGACCCCCCAAAATAACTATACCGTTTGAAGAGAGGAAAGCCATATGTCATGTTAACGGTTTACCCAAATCATGTCATTCTGCATGTCAGGTAGGTGGCATTAATTTCTTACATGAGTGAAATGAAATTTAGGGATGCCTGAGTGGCCCAGTCGGTTAAGTGGCTGTCTTCAGCTCAGGTCATGATCCCGGGATCCTGGGATCGAGTCCCCACATCAGGCTCCTTGCTCATCTGCTTCTCCTTTTGCCTGCTGCTCCCCCTGGTTGTGCTCCCTTTCTCTCTGACAAAGAAATAAAATCGCAAAAAAAAAAATTTTTTTAATGAAATTTAAATTTAATTCTTATTCATTTGGGAGAAAATAAGGTAGTGCTTACCTTGAGACAGAGGCACATACGGAGATAGGCACAGGCACTGAGAGAAAGGGGCAGAAGAAGGCACATGGCTAAATATCATGACTTTTAATCTGTTTACCGATCGCATCCTAGATACCTCTAAAGGCCTTTACTTTTTACCTCTAAGTTTTCAGGCTACAGCAAAAATATAAATATGTATAAAGGGGGATAAATGATTCAACTAGGATTTATTCTCTTAGCTAAGAGAGCCAAAGGCAATTTCATATTTGCATTTTTATCATCTCTTAAAATGATATTACATAAATTCTAAATTATCCAGTTGTTTTGCAAAACTTTTTGGCATCAAATTTTGAATTAAATTTTATATTTGAAATAATTAGTCATTTTTATGGGAAAAATTATTCTTTTTCACCTATGGGATTTGGTGGAAACTTCAAATTTCTGTTTTTATAATACTTTCTAAAGACTATTGACCATGCAATAAATATTTTAATTTCTGAATTCAAGTCTGGTGGTTCATTAATGTTAATATCTTAAAAAATACAAAGTGATTCAATGAGGCAAATTAAGTAAACTGATTCATACATCTAGCAGAAATGACTCAAACTTCCCATAACCAGCAAATTCACATAGACTGTCTTGTTCCTTATATTACAGTGAATAATTGAGGTTTGCTTTTATTTTAACATTTTTAGTCATTGAAAGCTAATCAATAACATATCTGTGATTTTCAGTCATTGTTAATTCCATTACTTTACAGGGCAACATAGTTTCAAAATCATTATGAACAAAAATCTTGACCTTTTGAACTGGGGTTTGAAAATGGTAGAAAGAGAGTTAAAAAGATATTATCAATTCTTAGATCTTTGCTCCAGGAAATTACATTTCAGCTGCTCACTCGCTGTTACTTTTATAAACAAAAAGAAATGGTTATTGCCAGTATAATTATGGGATGCACTTCAGAGACTGATATTATTACACAGCGGATAAGGCACTACATAAATCAGAACTTTAGAAACAGGCAAATTTGACATGTTGCTTCAAGAGCACTTATGGGCATAGTGCCCTCTCAATGTGAATGACTAACCTCCATTATTGTTAATAATATTTTCTCATATAGGCAGCCCAGAGAAGGAAACCATTTCCCTTTTATTGGTTTCCATTTCCATGTTTCTCAGTGAACGCCAGCTCTCTGCAGATTGAACTAAAAATACTGATTTAAATGTATACTAAACTTCCCCATAGATGTTGAGCTACTTAAGACTCTTACTAGTTTTTAATACTAGAACAAAGATGATGCCCAATGTTGAAACGTTTGTAAGTTATCATTTAATTGTTCTTCCTGTATGGCATCTCACTGTTGTGTTTTGTTTTTGTTTTTCATTTCTATTCTGATAGAGTATCTTATGAGGCTGCAAAAAATTTTACTGTATCTTTTACAAAAAAGAAAACTTCAAATTTTAAAGTGACATGATAATCCCCCCGCCAAAAGAAAAGATCTATCATCCCCATTCAAAAGGTCTTAGAAGCACCTAAAAGACTTAGAAGAAATGAGATTGGGAGATTGGTAGAGTCAAATCAATCCCCTACTGGATATCAAGTCACACCAATATATCATTACACATACTTCAACATGGAGGACAGACAATTGAAAGAAGTTTGAGGATTGTTGTTCTGGGGACAGAAACGGCTTATTGCTTCTTGTAATTGAAAAGGAATGATTTCGTCAAGTCAAATTAGTATTCGTGACAGGAAGCCTGAAAGATAAAAAGACAAAATGGACACTCACTGGAGTGATTTAGAAATGTGAATGTTTGCCAAGACTGGAGAGTATTTTTAAAGATAAAGAAAAATTAGAGTTTGGATAACTTACAACTCTTAAAATCCTGTCAAATGAAGAACGTGAAAAGCAAACACGAAGGACTAAAGGAGGAAGAAGAGGGTAAAATACCAGTACCAGAAATATGTACGGGAGGAGAGATTACACTCTGTACCCACAGAGCAGGTTCTTGCCTATAAAAATAAGGACTGAAGTATTTTCAGCTTATTTCTGGCTAAGTCTCAATTTTCTCAACCAGGAAACAAATATTAATAATCATTCCTATTTCATAGCATTATTTTCAGTATTACATGAATTAATATAGATGAAGTACTTTCAACAATGCCTTGAATATATAGTAACAACTTTTACTATTACTTTTACTGTTTGGATAATTAGTATATAAGTTCATGAAAAAGAGTTTGAAAGTGATCACTTTTCAAGTGATGTGTCCCTTTTCCTCATATCAGAAAGAGACTATTATATAGTTCTTCCCAAAGTATAAATAACTCAGCAATTTTTTATTATTTATTTATTTATTTTTTTAAGAAGAGCTTCTTTCTCTTTCATTAATGGTTGAGGTAGATGTCAACATCACATCAAATTCACAATTAAATATTTGTCTATAAAAGTGTCTTTATAAGTAGTGGGGTATAGTATGTCCCTTGCATCTATTCCTCAAGGCCTCCTATAGAAGCCTACTGGGAAAAATTTTGAAAAATAACTAGAAAAAAATGATGCGTTGTAGATAAAATATTAATTTTAGTCAGGTATTCAGAAACAGTGGTATCAAAACAATGAAACAACATTCTTCAGACTTCCCCAAAATAAAATCTAACAACTCAAAATTCTATATCTAGTTAAAATATTCTTCAAAAATAAAGGTTATTATTTTAAGATAAACAAAAATGAGCAAATTCTTTCTCATCCAACCTGCACTATAATATATGCTACAGGGAGTTCTTCAGGCTAAAGGAAAAACACCTTATGGCAACTCAGATCTACTGCACAAAACAAAGAGCCCTGTAAATGATACATGTAGGTATCTAAATCTTGGGGTCCTGGGATCAAGCCCCACGTTGGGCTCTGCACTCAGCAGGGAGTTTGCATGAGAGTCTCTCTCTCTCTCTCCCCATCTCTCTCTCTCTACCCTTCCTCCACTCACGTATTCTCTCTGTTTCTCTGTCTTTTTCTTTCTCATAAATAATAAATCTTTAAAAATAAATAAATAAATAAGAAAGAAAAAGGAAAGACTTAAAGGCAAAAAATAACACCAGACAAGAGGAAGATTTGAGTATGATGGAATGGTTAATTTATCAAGAAGATATAAAATCTTCAATACATATGTACCTACCTACACAACTGCAAAATACAAAAGCAAAACATGATGGAACTAAAAATAGGAATAGATAAATCAACAGTAAGGGTCAGATATCAACATTCCTCTCTCAGTAACAGGAAAAAAATATACAAAAGATGCAATAGTGAATTGCACAACACTATTAAACAAATTGATCTAATTTATATTTATGGAATAGTCAACTACTGTCCAATACATATTCCTTAAAAGTGTACATGAAATGTTCAGGAAGGTAAATCATATGACAGATCATAAAACAGTCTCAACAAATTTCAAGAGATTAAAACATTATAGATTAGGAGTTCTGACCACAGCAACACTAAAGTAGAAGTAAATAATAAGATATTTTAAAACTCCAAATATTTGGAAGTTAAAGAGCAAACTTCTAAATAACCCATGTGCTTAAGAAATCACGAGAGAAATTAGACATTATGGCAAAGTAAGAGATAATGAAAATATTTGCCCAAATCTATGGCAGGCAACTAAAACAGTGTTTAGAAAGAAAAAGTTGCTTTAAATGTTTATATTACAAAAGAAGAAAGGTTGAGGCTATCTACATTTCCACCTTAATAAAAATTTGAACAAATCAAACCCAAAGTAGGAACAAATAGAAGACCAGAAATTAATGAGGTAGGAAAAAGACAGAATACAAAAACAGTTAATAAAGCAAAAATCTGGCTCTTTGAAAGGAGTAACAAATTGACAAACATCTAGCATGACTGATTAATAAGAAAACAACTACCAATATCAGGAATTAAATGAGTTGTATTAGAATTCTACAGAGGAACAAAACCAACAGGATACTTATCTTGTTTGTTTATTATGAGGAAATGGCTCATGCAGTTGTGGATACTGCCAAGTACAGAATGCCTGGAGAGTCACGAGAGCCAATGTTCTTGTTCAAGTCCAAAGCTAGTTTGCTGTAGAAGTATGAAGAGCTGATACTGTAGATGAAATAGAAGTCATCTGCTAGAGAATTCTCTTTTGCTCGGGAAACACTAGCCTATTTGTTTTATTTAAGCCTTCAACTTATTAAATGAGGCCCACCAACATTATGGAACTTTATCTCAGGAAACACTAGTTTGTTTTATTTAGGCCTTCAACTAATTAGATGAGGTCCACCAACATTATAGAACTCAATCTGTTTTACTCAAAGCCCACTGATTTTAATGTTAATCTCATCCAAAATTGTGTTTTGGAAACACCCTCACAGAAGCACCCAGAATAATATTTGACCAAATAAATGGACACCTGTGGCTCAGTCAAATCAACATATAAAATTAACCATCACAAGTGTGATACTGTTATAGATTATAGACTTCAAAGAATAGGAAGAAAATACTACTACAAACTTTACATACCTTAATTTAGATGAAAAAGAAGAATTATTTGAAAATGTTACTCATCAAAACTACCATATGATAAAAGGAAAACATGGTATATCCTTTTATTTATTAAGAAAACTGAATTCATAATCAAAAACCTTCCTTCACTGAATATGTCATATTTAGGTTCCTTAACCTGTGATTTTTTCTTTCTTTTTTTTTTTTTTTAAAGATTTATTCATTTGTTTGAGAGAGGTTGAAAGAGCAAGTGGGCTCAGGGAGGGGTAGAGGGACAGGGAGAGAGAAATTTTAGCAGACTCCTTGTTGAGCTTAGAGCCCAACATGGGACCTTATCCCATGACCCTGAAATCATGACCTGAGCTAAACCAAGAGTCAAACACTTAACCAACTGAGCCACCTGGGGACCTCCACTTATGATTTCCATCAAAGAAACACTTAAAAAACAATACACACCTGACAAAACTATTTCAGAAAATAGAACGAATATTTCAAAACTCATTTTCTGAGGCCAACATAATCATCATGCCAAAACCTTGTGAAGACATTATAAGAAAACTACAGACTGATATCTCTCATAACCATCACCATAAAAACCTTAAGAAAATAATAGCAAATCAAGTTTCCAGTATATTAAAAGGATAATATTCCATGAAAACCTAGGATTAATCCCAAAATTGGTTTAATATTTGAAAATCAATCGATGTCATTCACTATATTATTCGAATAAAGAAGAATAATTATATAGCTCCCTCAATAGATGCAAAAAAAGAATTAAACAAAATTTTAATATTCAATACTCATTCATGCTTTTAAAAATATTCTTAGCAAACCAGAAATTGAAGGAGACTTTCCTAATGCAAATAAAGTCTTCTTAGACACAGAAAGCAGTAACCACAAAGGAAAAAAAAAGACAAATTAGAGAGCTTCTTCAAAACTAAAGTCTTCTTCTCATCAGAAGATAAGGGAAAGAAAATGAATAGGCAGACTTCAGCCTTGAAGAGAATATTGTCAAAAAAATCT
The DNA here is from genome assembly GCF_009829155.1 of Mustela erminea. NCBI lineage: Eukaryota > Metazoa > Chordata > Mammalia > Carnivora > Mustelidae > Mustela > Mustela erminea. The sequence goes on from NC_045626.1 coordinate 43,320,088, forward strand.
ATGGACAAAGAACTTGGTTGCAAAATACTTAACTCTTGGAACTCAGTCTGAATGACCAAAAACATCAAAACACCTTTCAGGAAGATTCTCTTAAACGAACCCAAGAAACCGTATTAAGAGACAACGTAGTTTCTTCCCTAGAATAGACAATGTCCCCCCTTTCTTCATTTGTGCATCAGTTTATTTTTTTTTTAAGATTTTATTTATTTATTTGACAGAGAGAGATCACAAGTAAGCAGAGAGGCAGGCAGAGAGAGAGGAAGGGAAGCAGGCTCCCTGCTGAGCAGAGAGCCCTATGCGGGACTCGATCCCAGGACCCCGAGATCATGACCTGAGCCGAAGGCAGCGGCTTAACCCACTGAGCCACCCAGGCGCCCTGTGCATCAGTTTAATAAAAATTAATTTAGTTCCTGGGAACACAAAAGGGAACAGCACCTAGTATGGCCATAACATCAAAGGGAGCGAAAGGAGTGAGGGAAATTGCCAGAGCCAGACAAGAAAACCGGCAGCGACAGGACACTTTTATAAGCACCGATGGAAGGGAAGTAGAGAATGCCGCAGAAAGAACCTGGAGGGCTAGCCCACCCTCCAGGCATCAGCAAAAGTTATCCAAGGGGAAAACATGGAAGCCAAGGCCAGAAAGACTGCAAACGTTGGTTAAGAGGAAGCAGTTATGTGGGATGGTGAGAGGACGAGTCACAGTGCAACCGGGAGATTTTGGACAGATGGACCGAAATGAGCAAAGGGCAGAGAAAACGTGGCGCATTTGGCAAACTGAAAATAGCTGCACATGGGAATTCACATGGGGCCTGTCAGCGAGCCTGCTCGTAGGAACACCCAGGGCGTCGGAATATGCCAAGGGAGAGACGAGGCTTGGCCTCACTAGGCAGAGGGAGCACAGAAGCTCATCATTTGGAGAGAGGTCCCACACCAGTGTCACCAGTACCTGATTTTACCAGCTGGCCACCCTTCAAAACAGTTCAAAATTCATCTCTAGGAGGCCTTCTTTCCTTCTCTCACAGCCTCTCGGAGCTCTCTTCAGAGACCCCACATGACATTGGAATTCCTCGTTTCCACAGCAGATGAGGAGCGCCAAAGGCAGGAGTGACAAGTCACTCATCTACATTAGCAGTTCCTGCTAGGGAGCCTGGCTGTCGGTAACCCACACCGGCCTCCTCCCTGGGCCCTACACGTATAGAAGTAGGATACACTGCAACACTGTTCCTCTGACCCAGCAGAACAGGCTGATTTTTCAAATTCTCTGTCTTGTTCCCTCTCAATAAACAATCAAAATATCCCAGCAACTCCGAAAGACATCTTTCACAATGCCTTTTGCAATCTGGGTGAACACAGCCATTCTTTGTCTAACCATGGGTCCCCGGTTTTTTTTCATTCAGAGAATGAGTTCACCAAAGTAGTAGATGCTGCGTTGCCTTCAAGCGTTTAGAGCCTCAGAGGCAGAAATTAATTGTGAGAATGTTCAGCTCCATTGATAGCATGCTGCGGTTGCTCAATACTTATTTAAAATATCAACAAAACTTGTTTCTTTGCTTTGACATTTGAACCAGCTATATAACGTTGGGCAAGAATTTTGATTCCCATACATCTACGTGCCAAAGTTGAAAAATAAGGGATCTATTTTTCCCTCAGAATTGTTTCATGCCTGTATCAAAATACCAAGTTACCATGGCGATAGCTTCTCTTGTAAATAGGGCAACTCTACCCCCCTATAGCCAACTTACCCCCCCCCCCCCTTAAGCAAATGGAGCACAAAAAGGAGGCAAAAGGGCCTCAGAAAGAGAGGACAAAAGAGCCTGGGGGAAAATCCCCACAGTGAAAGAGATAAAGGCTGTTCCAGATAAAAGTCTCGTGAGGTGACAGAATTCCCCCTGCCTGGAGCTCCTCCCAGGCCTAAGTGCAAGCAGAGCAACTAGCCGGCCAGCCGAAAGCGGTAGACACTTGAATATGCCCAGCGAGGTCCTTAAAGGGCTGCACAGGGAGGTAGCATTTGCTGAGCGCGGTGAAGTCCGTGTTAATAAGAACAATCATAACCCACATCACTGAGGGCTCATTCTGGCCTTCAGAGCTTTAGGAGCAGGAGCTCATTCAATCTTCATAACTCGCCTGTGAGGTAGATCTTAAGGCTATTAAGGAGTGAGGCGGAGATTCAAACTTGTGCACTTAACCGCCCTCCTGTATGGCCTCAAAGGTAATGAGAAAGCAATTTGAACAGCCAGAGGAGAGAAAGTGGCCTCATCTTATCTTTGGAAAAGCGTGAGGGGGAGAGGAAACAAAATCAGGGGTCAGGATATGACTCACAGGAGCCATCAATTGCCCTAAGCACTGTGAGGGCCTTTGGGATGGACAGCCAGGCTGGAGGCCGGGGAGGATGTCCGAAGAGGGGAAATGAACGGCAAGTTAGGGAGAAAAGCTACAGTCCGGGGAAGAGAGAAGAAGTTGCTGCCAACTATTTTTGACAGAAGCGGAGTTCTCTGCATGTAACTAGTGCCTTAGGTGAAAATATCTCTTGTTTGCTCCCCACATGTCTCTTGGCTGTGTGTCTTCCTTTAGTGAACTTGTTTTCCATTTCATTTTGATCGAATTTCAACAAATTGGTAGGGTTGAGGGGTTTGGTAACCCTGTGGCTTTTGTTGTCATTTACTCCAGCTCTTTGAAACAGCCTTCATTTGTGGCTTCCTTCAGGCTGTGGGCTCTGTGAGGAAAGAGAAGAGTGGCTACAACCTTCTGTGTTCCACCCATTCTAGAAGAAGACATAGGAACTCAGGGCAGTCCCCCATAATAATAGTGCTGAAGTGACTTCTAGGCAAGAGACCTGGCCCACCAGAAATAGGATGGCTTGTCAGAGGTGTGTGCAACTCTCCTCCAACATTTAAGACAATAAACAAGAACCTCCCCCAGTTTAAATATCAATACTGTAACTAAGGCAAACAAATGAATATTGTTCTTCAAATTAGGTTCTTTGCAAATTTATGTGCTCATTTTAATTAAGGTGCCGTTTGTGTGCAATCCACTTGAATACATTCATGCCTCATTTTTAGCCCAGAATTCTACTCACCAGATTCGTCACCCATTTTTTTCACTATCCTGAACTCCACATCACTTCCTTTTCAAAAATCAAATTCATTATCAAAGGATTAAGATTCTCTACTGAGGATTCTCTGAAGCGTATCTCAAGGTCTGAGAGCAATTCCAAAAGAGGAACTCCAGAAATGTTTTGGTCAAGGGTAGGCATCGATGGTAAATATGACCTCCAAGGTGAGTGCTTTGATGTGGTCTGTACTCACACAGACATGCAAAATTGGTAGGCTTTAAATAAATCAGCTACTTTCCTTATCAGACACACCTATTAGATTATGGCTAACAACTTGGAACAACGACCAAAACAAGGAAGGCAATTTTAGGAAAATTCATGACCAAATGTCTATACCTTTCTTACTGGAGGCAATTTTTTTTTTTTAAAGTTTGCTTTATTGCAAAGTTTTAAATGCATGCATATTTTGCTTTTGGAAACTATCTTTAAGGAAAAAAAAAATCTTACTAAGGAAATTCAGACCTGCATTCATTAGAGCAAAGTTGTGGAATTAAATACGTATTTTGCTACAACAGCTGGATGGAGTTCCCCAGAAGGTGATTTCAGTCTGTGATGAAAGTAAATCCGATTACTTTGATCAATGAAATTACTAATAGACACTTTCCAAGGACATTCAGAGTGTATGTGCCATTGTTGTGCTCCTGGGTATGCTGCTGGCCATTTTATGCATTTAGCTCTGTACAAATTACCTAAAATGTGTGCATCTTATTCAAAGAAAAATGTTAGCTCTTTGAGGGTAGAGCATTACCTATGATAGTGCTAAACACCTGAGAAAGGGTCTGATGCTTCAAATGCAATTGGTCACAATAACCAAAACTACGAATCAATAACCAGTGGAAGTAATAAAAGTGTAATGAAATGTTTTTCTCTACTATTACTGTTCAGCTGACTTAAAAAATATCTGAAACATTTTTGTCTTTTCTACAGTTCCTTGCTACTTGATATAAAGAAATTTGACTGATAATAAGACTTACCCCTGGCAAATTTAGCTGGATCAATATTTGCATGATTTAATTTTATCTTAATTGGGTATCTTGAGACTCACTGCAGGGGGATTTTTCGCAGTATGTGCCAATAAGTACTCTCTTCCATTTGTTCTTCTTAAAATTGTATCCAAAGGCAAATATTCCAACTGTTTCCCTTTCTCCATTGATACCACACTCAGAACTGAACTGCATTGTTGCCAAGATTTTACTATCCTTAAACGCAAGCCAGCTCACATTAGGGACCTACAGATGGAGAAGTAAGCAAACCTAACACTTCAAATTTTAACATCGAAAGGCCTTTTCAGAAGTATTGATTTAATGCAGCGCAACTTCAAATTGCTACAGAAAGCCTCTTTGCAATGTAAACACTTTATATTTCTGCTAGGATCATATATTGTATTTATTAAATATATTGCATTGATTCAAAAGAATTATCAAATATATAATAAGTATAAAATAGTCATGTTACAATGAACTCGTGTAGTCACACCTATGCTAAGAGCAGTAATATTAAAATGACTCTTGAAGTCCCCTGAGTACCCTCCCCAATCTGTTTCCCATCTGTCACCTTCAGATGTAACTACTAGTCTATATTTTATTCTTGCCATTCCTTTGTGATTCTTAGTATTGTTACTGAAGATGTTGTAAACTAAATATATTGTTTTATAAAAACTTTTTATTTAGAAAAGATTTCAGACTTACTGAACTGCTACAAAAATGGTACAGAGAATCACCTTACAGTATAGTCTTCAGCAGGCTTCCCCTAAAGTTACTGTCTTGGATAGTTAGTGATCAAAGCCAGGAAACTAACATTGGAAAAGTGCTATTAACGACGGACCTTTATGAATATCACCATATTTTCTACCAGCGTGTTTTGTGTTCCAGGTTCCAACCCAGGATCTTACATTCTATTTAGGGCTGTTTTAATTTACATATCCTATTATGATTGAATTTAAATATTTCTTCCATAGGTTTCAGGATTGTTTAAATTCTTTGTGTCTGTGTGAATTGCTTATTTGGGTCTCTTTTTTGAGGCTTTGGATCCTTTGTCCCTCAAATTTTAAATTATATATTTATATATTTAATATATATTTACATATATTATGTAAGTATAGATAATAAACATTCAGCCCTTTGAAGTATATTTTTCAAATATTTTCTCCTACTTTTTTCAGTTGTATTTTGTCTTTTTTTGGAAACTTTGTGTCACATGAAATTTTAATTTTTAGGTGGTCAAGTTTAATGTTTTTTTTGCCTCTATATCTTGAGTAGTAATTAGAAAGCCTTCATCTACTCTGAGTAACTTACCCATGTTTTACTCTTGAACTTCTATGGTTCATTTTTTTACATGTAGATACCTAAAGCATTTGGAGTTTATTTTGGTGAATGGCATGAGATATAGGTCTACCTGTATTTTCTCCCTAGTAACTAACGATTTATCTTGACACCAGGTTTATAAAAGTCAATCTTGTCCCAGTGATTTGAGATGCTAGCTCTGTCATATACTGAATTTGTACATGTAGTTGGTTCTATTTCAGGGCTATATATTTTATTCCACTGGTCTGTTTTGTCATGCGCCAGTGCTGTATAATGGTTTAATCATAGAATCTTTAGCAGTGAGCCGAGTAGAGCCATGGAAGCCTGCTGAACCCATAATTAGAGTCTCCAATATGTTTCAATGTCTGGTGAGGTAGTCTTCCTTATAGCCTTACTTTCTTAGTGTTTTTCTGGCTACTCTTAAATATTTGTTATTTTCATATGAATATTAGTATGATATCAACTTTTTAAAATCTTTGCCTTTGATTTATAGACGTATAATTCAGTTATCATTTTTGTGTAGTATTCCATTATAGAATATGCACAACTTATCCATTCTACTGTTGATGGGCATTTAGAATCTTTTTAGTTTTTTATTGTCACAGCCTCTACTGTTTTGAACAATTTGGAGCATGTCTTTTACTGCACACATGCACGATTTTCTCTAGCTTATGAACCTACAAGTGGAACTGTGGGACCACAGGATATAAACATTTTAAGCCTAACTACATAATGCCAACTTCCTTTCCAAGGAAGTTATTTCAGTTAAGATTTCCAGCAGTTTTAAAAAGAGTGCTTGTTAATTCTTAATCACATGGAATTTTCTAGTTATTGTGATCTTTTTTTTTTCTGATGTAAAATACACACGATATAAAATTTACCATCTTAACCATTTTTAAGTGTACAGCTAAGTATATAGTTAAGGTAGTAAATATGTTCATAATGTGCAACCCTCACCACCATCCATGTCCAGAATTCTTTGCCTTTTATAAAACTGAAACTCTATACCAATTAAACAGTAACTTCCCACTCTCCCCTCCTTCTAGCCCATGGCAACCACCATTCTACTTTCTGTCCATGATTTTGACTACTCTCAGTACTATTTGTCATTGTGACTGGCTTATTTTACCTAGCACAGTGTCCTCAGGGCTCACTATGTTGTTGCCTTTGTCAAAATTTCCTTCTTTTTTTTTTAATTTTTAAAAGATTTTATTTATTTATTTCACAGACAGAGATCACAAGCAGGCAGAGAGGCAGGCAGAAAGAGAGAGGGGGAAGCAGGCTCCCTGCAGAGCAGAGAGCCCGATGCTGGGCTCCATGCCAGGACTCTGGGATCATGACTTGAGCTGAAGGCAGAGGCTTCAACCCACTGAGCCACCCAGGCACCCCCAAAATCTCCTTCTTCTTAAGACTGAACAATATTCCATTTTATGTATATACTGCATTTTGCTTATCCATTTATCTGACAATAGATAAGGGTTGTGTTCATGCTTTAGCTACTACATATAATGCTACTCAGATCGTGGGTATAAAAATATCTCTCCAAAACCCTGCTTTTAATTTTTTGGGATATACATCCAGGAGTGGAATTGTTGGATCATATAGTGGTTCTACTTTTAATTTTTGAGAAAGTGCCACACTTTTCCACAGCAACTATACCATTTGACATTCTCATCAGCAATCCAGGATGGTTCCAATTACTCCACATCCTCACTAACACAAGATATTTTCTGGATTTCTTTATTTAATTATGGCAGCTATTCTAATGGGTATGAGGTGGTATCTCATTGTAGTTTTAATTAATTTAATTAATTTTTTATTTTTTATATTGTAGTTTTGATTTGCACTTTCCTAATGACTAGTGATGTTGAGCATCTTTTCATGTACTTAATAGCCATTTGGAGATCTTTGGAGAACTATCTATTCACACTCTTTGCCTATTTTTGAATTAGCCTGTTCCTGGTTGTTATATTTTAGGAGTTCTCTACATATTCTGGATGTTAATCCCTTACCCGATATATGATTTGCAAATATATTTTCCCCATTCTCTGGATTTCCTTTTTACTCCATTGGTAATGTCTTTTGGTGCACAGGATTTTAGAGTTTCATGAAGTCCAATTTTTGTTGTAGTTGTTGCCTGTGCCTTTGGTGTCATCCAGGAAATCTTGGCCAAATCCAGAGTCATGAAGCTTTTGTGCTATGTTTTCTTTTAAGAGTTTCATAGTTTTGGCATTAACATTTAGGCCTTTGGTCCATTTGAGTTGATCTTTGTATAGGGTTTTAGGTAAGGGTCCAACTTCATTTCTTTCCTTCTTATGTAGCTTCACAGCTCTATTTAATTGAAAAGATGGCCCTTTCTCCATTGAATAGCCTTTGCACCCTTATCAAAAATCATTTAACTATATATGTGAGGTTCATTTTTGGGGTCTCTGCTCTATCCCATTTGTCTAAATGTCTGTTTATACTAGTTAGTACGGTATGGTTCAATGAGTGAATTTAGTAAGATCTGTAAAGAATTTAAAAAACCAAGTTACAAACTAGAAGATAATATTTACAAATCCCATATTCAACCAAGAACTTGTATTCAGAATATATGAAGATATAGGCCCACTATAAAACTAGGATAATTAAGTGTAAGAAAGCAGAATGCTCCCCCCTCGTATCTTATCATCACACCTGAAGGATTCCAGTATAACAACAGTGGATGACAATTGAAAGAGTTGCCCTTTCAGGTTGTCCTCTTTCTAAAGAGGAACACTCGGGGAAGCCCAGGGTCAAGAGACTGAGACAAAAACAAGGACACTTAGAGGAGTTTAAAGCCTCTGGCACTTACAGCCTGTACTGTAGGCTGGTTACCATAAATCCTCACACTAAAGGCCTATTTATCTCTTCTCCTATTAACACTATCAATACATTTTGCTTCGAACATAAAATGACAAGGCCAAAAAAACAAACAAGCAAAATAGTATAGAAACAATCCCTTTCCCCAACAGAAACAGTCTGAGGAGACAAAACAATCAGAATCAGACTAAAATATGATACAGATGTAGGAATTACCAGACAGGGGATTTAAAATAACTATGATTGGGGCACCTGGGTGGCTCAGGTGGTTAAGGGTCTGCCTTTGGCTCAGGTCATGATCCCGGGTCCTGGGATCGAGCCCCACTGGACTCCTTGCTCAGGAGGGAGCTGCTTCTCCCTCTCCTCTGCCTGCCACTCCCCCTGCTTATGCTCTCTCTTTCTGTCAAATAAATAAATACAAATTAAAAAATAAAAAATAAAATAACTATGATTAACATGACCACATGCAAGAACAAATGGGTGATGGATGAGACAGAAACTTGAAGAATCAAAAGGAAATTCTAGAAGTCAAAATCATAGTAACAGAAAGGAAGAGCGTCTTTCACAGGCTCATCAGGAAACTAGACGCAGCCAAAGAAAGAAGTAGGGAGCTGGCAGAGAGTTTCAAGAGAAAGTTCCCAAATTGAAAGTGCAAAGAGAAAGAGCAAAACCAAGTAAGTAAAACCAGAAAGGAACATGCAAGAACCATGGTTCGACAGCAAAAGGAGCACACACACGGCACTGGAATACCCAAAGAAGAGAATGGAGTGGAAGAAATATTCAAAGCAATAATGGTCAAGAACTTTTCAGTATTAATGGCAGCACAAAACCACAGATAAAGGAGACTCAGAGAACATCCAAGGGAATGAATACCAAAGAAGACACCAAGGCAGAGTGTAATTGAACTGAAGAAAGTCATAGACAAAGAGAAAATCTTAAGGTGATGGTTACACAACTCTCCCTCTTTATTAGACTCCATTGAGTTACCAATTAAAATGGGTGAATTGTATGATATGTAAATTGTACCTTCATACTGATGGTCAAAGAAATTGAGTTAGTTACTCAGAGAAGTATTAAAAACGAGTGTTGATGTCAAGGCAGAAAACCATTTATCTACATCAGGCAATCATTTCATATCTTTCCTATGCAATCAAGACTCTCATGAAGTAAGTTAAAAGGGGGAGCCCAGCTCAGGCCGCCTTCTGGGGTGGGTGGATTACTGAGAACAAATCCACGGGATCCCCATTCTCTTTACGCTTGGTGACCTCTACGACCTGGGTGAGGCATTGGGAAATAAATCAGCATTTTATCTGTTACGGTCCTACCACCACCCAACTTTGAATCTGAATGTGTTTCAACCACATGTTTTCTCTCATTTAAAATTTTTTAATGTGTTTAACATTTATTTTTATACCTGACTGGCATATATTTTTGAGTCTCAACTTTTTTGAAAAGATAAGGTCGAGCTACCGTGGCTGCAAAGTAAGCCCCCAAACTTTCAGGGACAAGAGTCTACCAGGCAGATATGCCTCCGTTGACACTCCTCTTTCTTTTTAAAATGCATACATATTTTCTGTTTCTAATCAGTGCCTTCTCCTCTCTTCAAGAGAGAGAGAAAAAAATCTTCTAGAGCAAAATAGCTTCACTGACATTTTCCCTCTGATGTAGTGCTTATCTGCTTCCCTCTGAAGGCTTCTCATTGGGTTTACCTGTCTTACGCTTTTAACAGTTTCTGGTCTGATTATTGTTATTTGTATAGCCCTGAAGCCTTTTAATCTCTGCGGGTGGAGATCTATTATAAGAGCTTATTGCTGGAGAAGAACATGATTTTCAAAAAGACTTTTGTCCTTCAACGATAATCAGCACACAAATGCATCCTGCTACTTCCCCCTTTAACCTTTGTTGCCATTAGGGATGTTTTCATATGGCTTTAGGTTTCCTAATCCAGCAATTAGCTACAACAGTATTATTAGGGGGGAGAAAAAGGCAGTGAAAGAGGACAGAATATTGGTTTAGGAACGAGGAAATCCATTCTAAGCTTAGTCCTCTACTCCGTGTAACCCTGGCTGGGCAAATTATTTCAGGCAGTTTGGTTTGACAGCCTAAGCACCTCTGAAGCATTTGGGGGTTGACCTGGTGAAATTCACACCCATGGAACAAAGCAAGTTATACATAAAAGATTAACTGAAATGATTTCATTAAAATTGATTTACCCCATCCAGACAGAAGGGGCAAAGGGCATAATGATTCCTCTGAAATTATTATGGTAAATTCCTCCTTAGGGGGCAGTGAGCCATTATTCAAATGGCTAACCCACTGGCACACTTGCCCTGCTTCTAAGGGCCTGCTCAGGGCAGACCCATCTTCAGTGCCATGATCACAGAGGCGAGTGAATGAAAGAGTACTGGACAGAGTACTGGATTTAAGAAATCAAATTTTTGGAGAGAGAAGTTCCTCCAAGGAGAAAAGGAGGAATTACAAACTCTCTCAACAGATTCAACAGCATTGTTGTGTGAGTAAGTAAACTGTATCTCCAAGCTGGGAGCAATTTAACGTCACTCAGTTCTAGCTCTCTCTTTCTTGGATCTCTTACCAATGGTGAGACCTTAAAACCTAAAATTAAAGATATTAGAAATTTCCCTGGACCTACAAATATGAGGCCAAACTATTGGACTTTTTCCAGGGAGTACACTTCTATTGCATTTTTGTAAAGCAAATTGATTCATGACATATTTCTTGGATTTTTCTTCATGGAGTCATGTAACATGATGTCATGCAGTCAGACAATTTTGGTCAAACATAGTTAAATAAGTAATGCAGGTATATACCTTAGCATACATCAGATGCCAAACAAAATGAACACTACCAACAAAAACAAAACAAAACACTATCTGCCTAAGTTACAATCTCAATTCATTGACTAGAGCAATTTTATTTGGGCCACAGTTTATAATGAATTCCAATCGTGTTCCATAGCCTTTTGTGGGACTGAGTTTCTTCACCTTGAAAGTGGGTATAACTCCTAACTTTCTTGACTGTTGTGACTATTATATTATAGAATGTATTTACACATCAAGCACAGTGCCTGACATATAAATTATAGTTTTCACTTCTATTTTCTACACCTCAATTTATTATATTGCAAACTGGAATTGCTTTTACATTCTGCTTTAAAATTACTGTGAGACAAAGGTCTGATGAATAATGGGAAAATATTGATAAAATCACTAAAGGACACGCTGAATATTAATAGATAACTTGCATACATTACATTCTAGTTAAGTTTGAACCCAGGGAAAGCTCAGGAGTTCTGCCATATCCTGATGCATGATTGGACAAGGAAGCATTTGGCCGGGTGTTTTCACTGGTCCGGTGGTCAGAAAGCCACAACAAATGGTGGCATTTGTATTTCTAGGTCTTTCATATGACCCAACCCTATTGACAAGCTGCGAATATTCAACCTGACCATTTATAATCCTGTTGGAGTTTGTTCATCAAATGATCCAAAGTCATAGCCATAAGTCCCTTAAACCTAAGAGTATAAGAGCCTTTCAAAAGAGCTAGCAGTACCTACTAGTGGTGACTGTGTTTGCAAACATCACTGAGAGGGACCATGCAACACTTCCAGGCAAATAAGACAGGCAAATGATATTAGCAAATGAGGGCAGAGGTCTGATTGTGCAACTTTTAGGATAGCAACACAGAGGAGTCCCATGTCCTTGGCTAGTCTTACCTTTCCTCTTGAAGCACTTGCGAGTACATATCTCCCAATCCTGGAGTACTATGGAGGCTCTGAGAACCAATCTGCAGATACTTTAAGCAAATCTACGTCAACTTTTTTCATCATGTTACATCCCTACTTATCCAACACTGAGGTGTATCCATTGATAGTTCTTAGTCATTATGCTATCCATTCAATACTTAGTGTTCTTTTCCCACATTTCTACACATGGTGTATGTTGCTGGTCACTTTCCAATGAGTTTCTCATTGTGGACTGTAATTTCCCCTCCCATATTTCAAATCACTACCCTGGGTACTTCTGCTGCTCCAGAGAACTCCTTCAACTCCATGAAAAGGAGCTGCTGGAAGTTTTTGTTCTTTAATTAACAAAGATGTTCCAGGCAGTCAAATACTATTCAGTACTCACAGAGCGATGCTGCCCATATGTGTCATAAACTAGGAAGATAAATCTGAATTGTATACCTTACTACATTTAGTTAGTGCTTTCCGGGAAAATAATTAGTGGGTTGTATTTAAGCTTATTTTTTCTCTTTTGTTCCTCTTGAACAGAGGATTATGGCATTTGTTTTGGCATAAAGTTGCTATTGAGACTATTACAAAGCACAGCTATTTTCTTTTTCCAACAAATGAGTTCAGATCACATACTTTCTCATTGTGAAGATTATCAATCTATCCTGTGATAACCAAACCTTAAAGTATCCTTTGGTAGTAAATGATCCCTAGTGGTATGGAAGTCAAAATACTTACATATCCAGTTTATGATTCGGGTCTGAGTGAGACGCAATAATAATCAGAAAAAGCTTGCTTGCAAATGCACACCAAACTCTGATAACAGGCAGCAGCTAAGAGCACAGATATCCATGTGTGTCTAGTGGAGACCAAGAAGAAAATTAATTACATGTTCTCCCAAACAAACCGCTAAAGCATATTTGTTTCACAAAACCAATGAGTAAATGTTCTATTGAAGGATGGGTAAGATAAATGAAGAGCTAGATGAGCTAATCTTTTCTCTTTTTCCATTAGCTTTCATTAGACTGTGGGGTTCTCTTTGTATCCCCAGTGCCTGATAGAGCCTGGCACTTAGTTGGGGCCCCATAAAAGACTATTGAGTCCACGAGGAATAACATCTTTAATCTTAAAAGAATATAATACTATTTTTTTGTTACTTCATGTACTCATGTGCTTGTCTTTAGCTATCAAATGGTAATGTTGATGTATATGTGCATGAAGACTTCAGATTGTAGTTTCTTTAGTTAAAAAATATCTATAGACTACCTATGCTCATCAAATGAGATACAGAAATAAATATGGTACCATGTTCAGCCTCCAAGGAGTAAGTAAATGATTTCTTTTTTTATCATGGACAGAAAGATGGCAAAAGGAAATTGATTTCATGGTTGAAAATGTTAAATTTTCACTGAACTTTTAGGGTCAGATTGCCAGTTAAAATATGGAACTACTTAGTTAAATTTGAATTTCGGATAAGTAATAAATAATTTTTTTTTTAGGATAAGTATGTTCCAGATAATATGTGGGACATACCTATCCAAAATGTAGTATTCACTATCTGAAATTAAAATTTAACTAGACATCTTATATTTCTCTGTGTGTGTATGTGTACGTGCATTAGATCCAGTAATCATACTTTTCAGGCAACTTTTTATATAGCAGAATCATCCAAATTGGTTTTCCTCTTTTTTAGACACCATGGAGAGGGTACATATTATAAAATGCTCTAGTGAGAGAGAAAAGTAGGAGCTCCGAAGAGCATCAGGGAAGAGAGCAAGGCCCTTGGATGATAATGAACCACAAAAGAAATTACTTGTTCAGAATGTTGAAGCTGATTGTGGCAACAGATGGGATTGGGAGGGAGACAAACCATAAGTGACTCTTAATCTCACAAAACAAACTGAGGGTTGCCGGGGGGGAGGGGGTTTGGGAGAAGGGGGTGGGATTATGGACATTGGGGAGGGTATGTGCTTTGGTGAGTGCTGTGAAGTGTGTAACCTGGTGATTCACAGACCTGTACCCCTGGGGATAAAAATATATGGTTATTAAAAAAAAAAAAAAGAAAAAGAAATATTTATTCTTTTGTTGATGGAAGCATAATACTGTGTTTTGGGACCTAGGCTTTAAGGGCAGGATGGCCAGTTCTATAATCTATTTAACACTATGACTCTGGACAAGGCATCTGTGCTTTCCATGACTAAGTGTCACTATGTGACAAATGAAGACAAGCAGAGTACCAAAAGATAGAAGAGCATTCCTTGGGATCTAGGAGCTAGCCTGACACTCACAATTAAGCCTTCTCCTGTTGGGTGTAAGCTATTTCACAGAACACCGAGACTAGACAAAACCACTCTGACCATACTGGATTGAGACAAAAATAAAATCAGTCCATAACCATTTATGACTACAGACAAACACATAAAGAGTAACCACACATCAAAAATGACCTAACATTTTCCCCATCCTGGCTACTATGAATGACTGGCTAATGTAAAAGTTGTAAGAAGTTCCTTATTTACAACTTCATCCTTGGTCTAGTTTTCCCTCTTTCTAGAGAAGATTTATTAAGTTGTCCAATCATGATATTAGTGCCACTTCCTGAGAGTATCCAGTTCAGAACAAAGACCTAAGTCCTTCAAACCTCCTCCAAATCAGTCACACAAACCCCAATACTTTCTAGCACTGTCTAACTGAGACATCCTTTGCCATTCCCCTCCCCCATCGTGTGCATTTTCCCTTGTTGCAAGGAACCATTCAACTTATTCAAATGTAGGTGTGTTCCTGGTGGTCTTTGTCTGGTGGGCATTTCCATCATCACCTTCTCTTTCCCTTCCTTATTTGTCTAGGGTTCTGTTTTTCTCCTTGTACCTTTTCTATGCCTTATCTTTAAACTGGGTCAGAGAGATATGGGTGTTATAAAAATATCAGTGAAAGAGTCATCATCAGGAGTTCATAAAGTTAAATAAATAAACTCAAATGCCAAATTCTGATAATTCTGTGATTGCCTCTGTGTTTCAAATGGGCTGTTCAGGGTTACTCATTTTCCAGATACTTCTCTATTTTAGTATGTTGTCTGTCAAGGACACTAGAATATTTCACAGTTGCTCACATTTTTCCCATTTTCCAGCAGAAAAGAATCCAACAATATAATAACGTGAAGAAAAAAATTTATGGATAACAATATTTAGTATGCTGGTTTTTCTTGGATGTTGTTTCAGAGAACAGTAACGATTGATATAGATGGAAAGTGAATGATACTGTTGGTCCTTGAAGACACTATCTACTTCTAGGCTAACTTTAGGGCTGTGGATTCTGCCATGGACACCAGCAATCCTGGGACATAAGCAACCCTGATTCTTTGTGTCCCATAACCCTCTGTAGTCCTCTTCTATCACGGGGGGAGGGGGGGTAAAGAGATTTCCCTTTCCTGTTATTTTTGTTGAGTGAAGAACCCCGTGTTATTTCAGCTTCAAGTCGGCAGCATAAAACCCAGCCCAGCAATCCCCATAATTTGTGATACTAGACGGCGCCGGGTATCAAAAATATTGATTTTTTTTTTTCAGTTTACACACACAAGGGGTGGAGAAAGAGAATTGGAATGGAAGGTTGAACCAGACGTATGAGTATTTATAGGCTTTAAAAACTCCCCAAGTGATTCTAATTTGACCCAATTCTTAATTCCCCAAGAACTACTCCATATATGCAACATTGTCTCTAAATCAAAATTAGAGTACTTTAAAGAAATCAAATTTAGGATCAAGATGTGATCTACTATTTAATACTATTTGTAGTTCAAACTCTTCGCAAATTTAGAACAGAATCCCACATTCACCTGAGCTGATCTAATTGCTGGTTCAGACACAATTCCATGGCCCATGATAAACCAGGGCCAAGCCCTGAAGAGCAGTAGCAGATCTTGCTGAAAATCTAATTAAAGGGGTAGGAGCCATGATGCTCGAGTTAGGGTTGCTGAGGCCATGGCTAGGCAACCTCTATTTTTCATCCCCAAATAATTTTCTCAGAGTAACACCATTGGGTATACAATTTATCTTGCTTAGTTTGGGCTCAAAAGTGAATTTGAGAAAGAAAGTCTTCAGCAAAATTCAGTGTGTTTTAAAGTTATGTTGCCATGATCAGCTGAATTGTCTTTGCTTCAAGAATAAATCAGCAGAATTTGCTTCAGGATATATACCACTAGATGCTTATAGTTTGATTTCAGCCCCAGAATGGTTTATTTTGAATGTCAAAATTATATGGACATTCTAATATGACAATGATAAATGATTAATGAAGTTGTAACAAAATGTTTCTTGTCTACTGAATTGCTCAAAGCATAATGTAGATATGACCTAATGAGTCTTTATTCCACACTGAAAAATAGATGAAAAGTAAATATCTCCTCCTTAATTTCATCACGATGTCTTTAAAACAGAGGCCACAAGCAATTTATTGAAGAGCTCCACATAATCATTGTAAAGCCCAGTAGTTCAGCCTGAAATCTTTCCAAATAGGAAGAAGACAGACTTTTAAAATATGTTTTTGTCACTGAATCACAACTTGGGTTTTAGGATTGGGTAGTTTGTGAGTTACTTAGAGGAAAGACCGAAGTCTTTGTGCCCCAGTACCTGTTACACTGTCAGATACTGGATAAAACCACATACACACATAAAAAGCAGTCAAACAGGAGCGCCTGGGTGGCTCAGTGGGTTAAGCCGCTGCTTTCGGCTCAGGTCATGATCTTGGGGTCCTGGGATCGAGTCCCGCATCGGGCTCTCTGCTCAGCGGGGAGCCTGCTTCCCCTTCTCTCTCTGCCTGCCTCTCTGTCTACCTGTGATCTCTCTCTGTC
Organism: Mustela erminea; assembly: GCF_009829155.1. Taxonomy (NCBI): domain Eukaryota; kingdom Metazoa; phylum Chordata; class Mammalia; order Carnivora; family Mustelidae; genus Mustela; species Mustela erminea. The sequence goes on from NC_045626.1 coordinate 43,336,941, forward strand.
AAATAAATAGATAAAATCTTAAAAAAAAATAGTCAAACAAACAAGCAAATAACAACAACAACAAAATGAGGCAGATCTTCCGTTTGCTATTATCAAGTCTTTCAAAAAAGGAAGGCCAGGATATTCTGGTAATCTCCAGAGCAGATTGTTAAGGTTAGAATTTGGAGGGAAATATTCTGGATTGTTCACCAATTAGCTAAGTTTCGAATATTTTGTATCAATTAAGTGGTGGATAAAAACCACCTTTTAAAAAGTCTACCACTAAAAGCTAGCTAATTATAATTTTTATGTTTGTTTGATTAAAAAAACACAATAGGAAGTAGGAGATAGTATTCAAACGCTTCTGTTCATTGTTCATTTTCAGAGGTTTATAAATTTTGAGTGATTTGGGTGGTGGAAAATGAGAGCAACCAGGAGAAGAAAATACCCGACACCTTCTTCGAAGCGAAATCTGTTTTCTGTAACAAAGAAATGTGAAGAATTTCTTTGCCTTCTTATCTCCCAATTTGACTTGTTCCTCCCCATCCCCCTGTAACCACCCCCAACCCCTACCAAAGCTTGGCTTCCCATTCCCTTTAACGCTTCAATACTAGCAAATGCTCTTGCTCTGGAGTCCCCTACATGATCGATTAGATTAGATTCATAATAGATTAGATGACATTTGAGATTTGAATGTTTGAATATTTTGGCTTCTAACATCAATTTCTGAAACTCATGAAAATGAAACATACTTATTTCTAGGAAGACATGCATTTATTTATTTCTAGTGTAACTTGCACATTTATTTCTGGAATAACTGACACTCTCACGAAATGAGGGTATCTGGAATGTGGTCAGTTGAGAGGTGTTTATTTCTATGCCAATTCCTGGGGAAACTCTGACTTACCTTACAGTTTAATGGTCCTCTAGAGTTTATTTTTTTATTTATTAATTTTGATCAGCCCCTAGCCTATTTGTAATTAACTTAATTAAAGTATTTGACCCCAGCATGTATTAGGGACTGTACAAGGAGAGAATGAAAGGGGACAAGAGAAAAAGGGCATCCACCTTAGCCTTCCATGGTTATGTGTCGAAGGAAAGAAAGAAGAACATGATAGAAAGAACAAAATATCACGAGAGCACTAAAGAGAAGCCATAATTTCCACTGGCAAGACCTTCTGGAGAATAAATCATCCACTCAGCTCGGTTTTGTGTATCTTTACAGATGTGAATCACACCAAGCTCTGTGCAGGTGTGAGGGCTGCGAGGGTCTCTAAAGCCATCTTACAAGTTCACTCAGGAAACACACAGAAACACACACACAAACAAGCATAAATGGAGGCAGTAGAGATCATGATCCATCTTTGGAAATTATTATTAATTATCCCTGGGTGTACAATGAAACAAAGAGGAAGTGATTGGAAATGTGCATGTGAGCTAGATAAGAGGCAGCTGTCTATGGTATGCGAACAACTTGAACTTAAACACTAAAATACTACATTTTATGCTTAAGATAGGCCATTTCCAATGTTAGAGTGACTCCAAAATATCTATCCGTACTGCTATCATAAACTATATGATACATGTTTTATGGTTTAACTCCATTTTTCTTGCCAGAGTCGAAATTCCTTCAAGGTAATCAGTGTAATCTGGATTGTTGTACCTCAGCCATAGTAGGTGTAATGTAAATGTCGTTTGAATATAATTGATTATCTGCGCAGATTATTTTGGAAGAAAAAATATTTAACACAGACCAATGACACCAACTACTTCCTAAACAGTAGTTTTCAAAATAAGCAGGTATTTGCCGAAATCAAACATAGTTTTTTTTTCCCCAGACAGATCTTTGTTGAAAATACAGCTCGATTGCAAGCCTAATTGCTTCTATAATTCTAGAACCAGCAGTGAATAAAAATTAGAATAAGTAATAAACAGCAAATAGTTTGCCGTTACGAAACAGTCCCGTTTTTGTGGAAGACTTGGTGATATGTTTATATATCATCCATGGGAGAAAACCACTCTAAGTTCTTTTATCCACTGTAGACTTTTTATAAGAAATTGTAATACCTGAATATTATCAGGGAAATTAAAAGATGCAGTCCCTTTCTCATGATTTACATACTTTTACTTTTTTTTTTTTTTAGATTTTATTTATTTATTTGACAGACAGAGATCACAAGTAGGCAGAGAGGCAGGAAGAGAGAGAGGAGGAAGCAGGCTCCCTGCTGACCAGAGAGCCCGATGTAGAGCTGGAACCCAGGACCCTGAGACCAGGACCTGAGCTGATGGCAGAGGCTTTAACCCACTGAACTACCCAGGCACCTCCATATTCTTACTTTTAAGTAGCCATGATTCTCGTAGAGCGGGCCCTATGAATGAGGAACAGAGGGGCTGGTAGAAGTTGACAGCAATTGCTTGGGAGGACTTTGGGTACACATCACATGGGAGAGCGGAATGGCTTGTCTTAGCACAGGCTCTTCTCTGTGTGTGTGTGCTGTTCTCCTAGGAAGTCCTTCATGTCCCAGAAGGGGACAACTTAATGGAGCACCAGCCAGCTAGAGCCTTCGCCCTGTCAAACCTCATCCATGCAGGAGAACTGCTGGAATTCTGAGGTCAGAGTTTCCTTCCTTTTTTTTCTTGCGATTCTTATTTCTGTTAAAATGCAAATAGTCCAGAGGAAGCACCCAAGAGGGGTTCTGGTCACAGTTGCATGATGAAAGCAGGAAGTCACTGTCCAGTTATTAAAGAGAGTTACCTTTGAAAGGGGAACAATTCCAGAAGATTTGGAGCAGCTTGTGCCCTGAAGATGAAGACGACATGGAGTATGTTTCTGCCTAACTTTGACCCTGTTCTGAGCCGGAAGTCCTTGCCTCTCATGTCCGGTTAAGGTAGAAAAGATATCTATCTATCTATATATATATATATATATATATTTTTTTTTTTCAAGAGTCATGGAGAAACTGAAAAATAATTAAGGTAGAAATGTTTGAAAGAGTGTTTTGGGAGTATAAGAAAAAAGACACACTAGACTAAACGTGTTCTCGAGTTGATTTTGTTTTATTCTGCACCTACTAATAATCCAGAAAATATACTAATGCATCATTATAATTAATGTTTTCTCGGTACTATGTTCTTTGTTGTCACTATGCAGAAAGCTTACTTATTTTCTTCACTTTTTGGGGGGAGCAGTTTCCATCCAGTATCTTCTTCGTGTTCCAGTGAAGGAACAGCCTGCCTCGGTCCATGTGATCCAGGAGTCTGTCAAATCGGTATCCCACATACCCCTCACCCCTCTGTTCCCTTTCCTAGTCCCGTTCCAATACCTGACCCCTCGAGCTTGCCACACGGATATATGCCCACGTCCTAAGCGAGAGGTGATAGATTCTTCCCCAATAATAATAATTTTGAACAGGGACACACAAGGGATCAAAAAAGACTGAAGTTTAATATTCCCATTCTGGGAATCTGCAGGGTGGTCTTTGGTTCTTGCTGGTGAGATCTTCAATACTAACCCAGCACTCGGCTTCTCAGAGGCCTGATTGTTTCCTCTTCTTTTGCCTCATGGAGCCCCTGTTGGTTTCAATTAATTCCCCCTTTTCGGCTTAAATTAGTCAGCTATTACTATTTTAAAAAGAAGAACCAGTTAGCCTATACAGTTGCAGGAATAGAGAGATTAAGTAAAGTCACACGAGTGCTAAGATTTTTATGGAAAACTACATTTTCAAGAGAAAGTTCTATTGCTGATTTGTTGTTGTTTTGGTCTTTCTTTCTTTCTTTCTTTCTTTCTTTCTTTCTTTCCTTCTTTCTTTCTTTCCTATGACATGGTCATCTTATTCTTTTACTCCTTTAGTTAAACCAACTTCAGTGCCAGAAATGAAAAGATTGTTTTTGGCCACCTTAAGAAACACTCTAATATTTATTTCAAGTGTGTAAGTTGAAATCCGGTATAAAATTCTGATTACCCCTTCTGATGAACTCTGGTGTGGTAAGTATATTTCTGAAATGTGATTGTTTGCACTTGAAAGGATTCTGGTCCATTCTTCGGTGTCCTCAAAGCATCATTTCTTCCTTAACACTCTGCATTAAAAGCTCGAAGACACTCTTCATTTTCCAAAGTTTTTCTGAAAAACATACTTTGAAACAGGCCCTTAGAGTGGAGCGAACGACTGGATACAGAGACTGAAGAGTGCTGGCTAATTCTTCCATTTTTGTTCTTATGAATTAGCAAACGCATTTCTGATTATGACCCTTAAATCAAAAGCAAATGTTGGATAAATTCAACATTATAAATAATTCAGTAAGTAGGATGCATAATTTTATCTTTCTTTACAAGATAACATGCTGACATTGCTGTATTCAGTAAGGCTCATTTAAGTAGGTATGATTACAGAAAGTCTTCGATTAAGGGACTATGAATACTTTTCTTTATCTTTTAAAAAGATATGCAGAATTCTTTTTTTTGTCCTAACAAAGAATGATATTTTGGATCTTGGAAACAACAAATTTTCTGATATATAATAATTAACATTATTAATTATTAATATCAATTATTATTAATAATATTATTTAATATTAATATTACTTTGGAGTCATCTTCTTTCATTGCACGCCCCTTACTCTGTTTGCAAAACACTAAAACACTAAATCTGTGGAGCAGTAGCTGTATTTCCATGACAAATCTCGGTTTAATGCCAAGCAGAGTTGAGAAATTCATAGAAAATGTGCTGGGTAGCCATTCTAATTCCCCCCATTTGTCCAGAGAAGTTTTGGTAAAGGAAGTTGTATATGTAACTGAATAAATAAAACACAACAATTCAATATCTCTTGTCCAGTTATTTTCACTCATTCCCCAAAGTCTCTACTATTAAAAAAGATGAGTAAACTACAGATTGAAGATTTTTAAAGGTGTCTAAGCCCAAAGAAAAGGAATGATTTCACATTTCTGAGAACTATTGTATTGGCTCGAGACTGAGTTTTACTTTATCATAAACATAATTTAAATTCAATAGAAGTTAGGTAAAAGCAAGCAGCATTACTGTGTTTAGAAATTGAGAGGCAAATGAAATATCCAGAGTATATGCTTAGATGTAATTCTTTCTATTTTGATAGATAACCTAGTAGTAGCTTTCTTTATAGTAGCTCAGAAACATTTTTCCTTTTGTCCCTTTATATGATAAAGGGAAACAAAGGGATGATAAGATACTTTTTCAAGACAGTTTTATTATAAATTAAAATTTATCAGACGCCTGGGTGGCTCAGTGGATTAAGCCTTTGCCTTGGGCTTGGGCCATGATCTCAGGGTCCTGGGATCGAGCCCCACATTGGGCTCTCTGCTCAGCAGGGAGCCTGTTTCCCCCTCTCTCTCTGCCTGCCTCTCTGCCTACTTGTGATCTTTCTCTGTCAAATAAATAAATAACACCTTTTTAATAATTAATTAATTAATTAAAATTTATCATATGTGAAAATTTTATTTTGTCCATATGATTTGCTTTGGTAATAGATATTAACAAACTAGTGTAGAAATAAAATTATAAATATTTTTCTCAATAGCTATAATGTTTCAAAACTAAAATTTTTTGGTTATTTCATAAAGGTTTTCTGCTATCTAATAGATAGAATTATTCGGAAAACTTGTTTTGGGACCAATTTATTGTTATGTGAGAGAAACTTGGATCGACTGATTTTTAAAAACTATTTGCTTATTTGTTTGTTTATTTACATCATCTCTACACCCAACATGGGGCTCAAACTCATGACCCCGAGACCAAGAGATACACATCCTCCTCTGACAGAGTCAACCAGGTGCCCCTGAACCCACTGATTGTTGGTTTTTTGTTTTTTTTTTTTGAGGTTTCTTGCTGGACTTTTAGTAATTATGTGCCTAACCTAAGAAATAGCCTGCAGAGCTAAAGTGAGCCTTAATTAAACCTAAAAAGTCCTTTCAAAACAGAATATTTAAAGAATTCTCATACCTTTCCCTAAGTGAAAAGGATACGTTACAGTGTTTGGTTGAATAAATATTTACATCCACTTCATAGGGTTAAATACAAAGCAAGTGAGAATTAAGTGGGGCTACGATGAACTCTTTATTTCCCTGGAGGTGGTTCATAATGATAACAGCTACTGGTTGTCCAGCACCACACTGTGCCAAGGCCCTCCGTGGGACGCTCCTCTCATGACCTCATTTAAACCTTTCAACAACCTTATGAGCAATGGATTTAGGAGCAGTAGAAAACATTAAGTAGTTAAGGACATTGTATGGCTTCTAAGTGGCAGGGCTGCATTTTAATCTGACTCTAGAATTTGTTCTGTTAACTGCTGCGCTATGGACTAGTGTGTTTGCAGTCTTGGTCTCATTTTCTCCAGTTCATTCTCTACCCGGATAATCCTGTTAAACTCTTCATTTCACAGATGCAGAGCGTCATAATAGATGGCCTATGATAGTATCAGCTAATACTTACTGAGTCTTTATTGTGCTCCCCGTCTCGTTCTAAATGTTTTATTATCCTGGTTTTCGTGAAAGAGAATAGTATTTACATCACAAGGCTGGGGAGGAAGACTAAGAAGGAAGCTGTTATGTGCTGAGTTATGTCTCCTCAAAATCCATATGTTTAAGTCCTAACCCCCAGTACCTCAGAATGTGGTTGTATTGGAAGACAGGGTCTTTAAAGAGATAATTAAATTAGGCCCCAATCCAATATGACTGGTGTCTTTATATGAAAAGGAAATTTAGACACAGACGGCTTTGGAGGGAAGACCATGTGAGGACACAGGGCAAAGATGATCGTCTACAAGCCAAGGAACAAGGCCGCAGAGGAGCTGACCTTGCTGACAGCTTGACCTCAGACTTCTGGCCTCCAGAATTGTGAGAAAATAAATTCTATTATGTACATTTCTGTTGTGTACCCGGTCTGGGGTACTTTACTATAGGAGACTTAGCAAATAACATCCAAGTCGATAAAAAGGTTATTTGCTAAATAAAGGTTTAAGTTAACATGTGGAATAAATTTATTCCACAATCCAAATGACTTGCATTGATTGGAGATTATATCTAAATAGGTTGAATTGTTATTTTCCAGATATATTAAGTTAGTCGCATCCTGAGCTTTCACAACTTAGGCAGCGGAAACCTGCAAGCAAGAAAATCTAGGCAACTTTTTTCTTATGTCTGTTGACCAATAAAGACCGGTGCTTAGATCAAATTAGGAAATGGCTGTAGGATAAAAATTAATGGATTCATAACAATTGATTACCAAGAAAAAAAAGCAGAAAAAACATAAAACACTGAGTCATCAGTGGGAATCAAATGCCAAAAGGAGGAATTGAACAAATGTGAAATGCTTAATGAGAAGACATGAGATGAGAGTTATTTTTCTTATCATTTGTTTCAAGAAAGTTCATTGCTTTTATAGATCAGATTGAACTCTGAGAATGTGCCCTCCCTTTCTTGGCCCTGTGAGGATTCATTATTACAATGCATGGCCACCAGCATTCATCACAGCTGGATTTTCAAGGGGACTTTCCAGAGTTCTCTGAGAACTTTGTTTCATGGTTCTTTATTTCTTTGGTGGGAAGTAAGATAATTAACTTTTATCTGCCTTTTACTTGTGCAGTCTTTAAAAGAGCAGAAAGTATTTCACCTGTGACATTTTCCATTTAGCCATCATCACCTCGGAGTAGTGAATCCCAAAGTGTTTTACAAAACTCCAGTTCCACAGACTATTAATAGAAATAGCATCTTCCTACCTAGAACTCACTTTTGAGAAATTTGTGTTGTATAACTAACTCACATCAAACCAGTAGAGGTCCATATTTTTATTTTAATATCCAAAGTTTCCAAAATCAAAAGTTTTTAGAACTTTATAAAATTATTTTAAATTATTTTTTAATCTAGACTAATGTTAAAAGCCAACTGGCTGGAAGAATCTGAGAGGTAGATCAATGCCCTATAAAGTTTCAAGGATCTGAACAGACAAATTTAATTTGTAGCTAGCAAATAATAAGGGCAATGATGGTGGGGTGCGTGGGTGACTCAGTCTGTCGAGTATCTGACTCCTGGTTTCAGCTCAGGTCATGATCTCAGGGTCCTGGGATCAAGCCCTGTGTCAGGTTCCATGCTCAGTGGGGAGTCTGTTTGTCTGCCTCTGTCTGCCCATCCCCCTGCTTGTGCTCTCTCTACCTCTAAAATAAATAAGTCTTAAAAAAAAAAAAAGGTGATGGTGATGATGATAATGATGACAGTGATGAGCATTTGTTAAATATTCACCAAGTTTTAGATCATAAACTCACAACTTCGTAGAGACTGTGTGTGCTAATGTCCACTCTGATGTTCTGATAATAGAATGTAGTGTGCACGTTTCTTAAAATGATTTCACCTTGGCGATTTCTCTTTTTGTGAGCATCTAGTAGGACTCATGCCTAGATGAGGAAAGTTTGGGGAAGGGTATGATAAACTCACATCTGCTCTTAAAATTCACATCAGTTTAAGTTACTAATTGCTCTGAGTATAATAGAATTAACTCTTCCTGGAGACCATAGAGGCTGCTATGTAAGACCCCTCTATCTTCTCATGACAGAAAGAGTTCTCTATAGCAAGCCCACCAAACTACAGTGGCTTAAAACAACATAACCATTATTTAGCTCACAGGGTCTATGGATTAATGGCTCAAGTGGGTGGTTTTTCTGTTTTTTGATGGGCACACTCTCATGGCTGCAGGCTGTGTAGGGTGGGATCTCCTGTGCCTTGAGCCCCAGATAGACTGATTTTTCTTCCAAGTAGTCTCTCAACCCCCCTAACTGAGGGCTGTTCACATCGTAGCTGCCAAGTTCCAGAAGATGGAAGGGGAGCATGCAATGACTCTCAAGGACTAGGGTTAAAACTTGTACACTATCACATTTTAGATGTTGCAAGTACAGCCCAGCCAACCCGATACTAGTCTTAAGCTGTTTTTTTAACCTGATTTTAATTTTTCCCATTCATAAATAGTTCTAAGTGTAATTTATCAATTCTTAATGTAGGGGCTCTAGGCTTGGTGTCTTACTTAGATAAGCTTGTTTATTTGATGATTTTTCCTGAAAAAGTTAAAAAATTCATGAAAGTACAAATTTATACATTAAAAACCTTGAAGAAAATACAGAGATTTTTAAACTGACCTTAATATGGGAAAGGACTCCTAAACTGAAAAGCAGTAGGAGAAATTGCCAAAAAATAAGGCTCAACAGATTTGCCCTTATAAAAAACAAAGCATGTGTCCCTCTCAGCTGACGAACTTGCCTTCCAATTTAGTAAGAAAAGAGAAGCCAATCAGAAAGAAACTTTCAAGTTTTTACCAGTATATCTACCCATCTACCAGCATCCATGTCTTTATCTTCTATCTCCCCTGAGCTCACTATGGATAAACTATTTCTATCCAAAGTCAAACCTTCCGGGGCATCTGGGTGGCTCAGTGGGTTAAAGCCTTTGCCTTCAGCTCAGGTCATGATTTCAGGGTCCTGGGATCAAGACCAAATCGGGCTCTCTGCTTGATGGGGAGCCTGTTCCCTGCCCCCTGCCTGAGTCCCTGCCTACTTGTGATCTCTGTCAAATAAATAAATAAAATTAAAAAAAAAAAGTCAAACCTTCCATTGATCTACTAGATTCCTGAGTCTCTTTCTGACTCAGTACACTACTGCATTTATTCTTCTCTATTTTGAGTCTTTTCCCTCTCTCTAGGTCTTTCTCATCAACATATAAACAAGTCCTGCTACTCTATCTAAAATAAATGCCTCTCTCATTCACCTTCCCTCTAGTTACCACTGTTCTGGCTACCACTGTTGCAGAGAAGCTCAACCCAAGTGTTGCCTTTACTTGCCATCCCCAACTCTTTTCCTCCTATTGTTCTCTCAAACCCATTTGAAGAGGATGTCACCCAAACTCTTCCCGTCAAAGTGATCCATAACTTCAATGTTGCTGTATGTGTGGTATGTCTGAATCTCAGTCTCCATATTACCCAAATCACTGGCATTTGACCCCATTGATTATTCTCTCTTCTTTGAATGTTTTCTCTATGTTTGAAGTATCTTCTAGCTTTCCTTCTCCCAGATGGCCACTTCAACTCTTCTGCTCTTTGGTATTTTCCAGAACTCAGATTTTGTTTCTCTTCTCTCTAATATCTACTGTCATTCCTTTAGTGACCTCAATCTCATCTCCTGGCTTCACGCATGACTCATGTGTGATGACACCCTAATGAGTATCTCTAACGTCTCTCTTAAAGTTGTTTTTTTTCCAACTGACTACCCATCATCTTCATGAAAATTCCATAGTTTGGCTCAGACCAATCTTAGAGTCATCCCTGACTCATTTGCACCTTCCAGAAACTTGCCTTGAATAAATCCTATCAAGTCTTCCTAGTGTATATCTCGAGTCTGACCATGTTATATTACTAAATCCCTGTTCTATCTTTTGTTTGGATTATGGCAGTAGCCTCCTAACCAGGTACCTGCTTCCACTTATTACCAGTATGACACCCAGAACAAGCCCATAAGTCAAATGCACTTATGTATGTAGAAATCCCCAGTGATCCATTTCTCATTCAAAGGGAATGCCGAAGTCTAACAATGGTGCAGCAGGCTTTTCATGATCAAGGTTCCCATAATCTCTTCTACAGCAGCCCAACCTCAGTCAATTCCAGTCCACACTAATATTTTCTTTATTCTTCCTTACCCATAACTGACATTTCACCCCTGTCAACTTTGCTCCTGCTATTTCTTCTGCCTGGTTTTCCCCACACTTCCCCCAAGTTTTCGCTCAAGTGTCATCTCTTCTGAACCCTACTAAAAATTGCATCTTTTGTGTCCTCTGTATCATTTTGATCCATGGTATTATCTCTTAACATATTATCAATTAATTTCTATCTGTTTATTGTTGTCCTCCTTCAACTAGAATACAAACTTCGTGAAGGACAAGATCTTTAACTATTTTCTTTGAGTTTCACAAAGGCCCAGACTTTTTATTGTTTTGTTCCTTCCTATATCACAGGACTCAGAACTGAATGCACCCCACAGTGAGCTTTCAGTAATTACTTCATGAATGAATGTCAAAAGGCACTCTGAACAAAATTAAAATAGAAATTAAAGTTGGGGAAATATTTAAAAAGTTATCACATATTTGATATCTAGGGTGCTCATAGATAAATAAGAAAAATACTAACATCTCTATTAAAAAATAAGCAATAATAGGGTACTGGGTGACTTAGTTGGTTGGGCAACTGCCTTCAGCTCAGGTCATGATCCCAGAGTCCCAAGATCAAGTCCCATGTTGGGCTCCCAGTTCCCTGGGAGTCTGCTCCTCCCTCTGATCTTCTCCCCACTCATGCTCTCTCTCTCTCTCTCAAATAAATAAATAACATATAAAAACAAAAAATAAAGAAATAAAAAATAAGCAATCATTGATGAAAAATTCTCAGAAATAAAGTATACTTTCAAAACTGTGCAACCTTATTATATAATAAAAATACACATTACAATAATAAAATCTTATGTTTTTTCATGAATTTGGCAAAGAGACAAAATTTTTAATGTTTAACTATATTAGGTTTGTGAGGAAATAGATACTTTGATACATTTTTTTATGTCCCTAAAGCAATTTTGCCATATACATTAAAAAGTCTTCATGGTATTTAAACGTTTTGACTCCAAAAGTTTACTTTCAGAGATTTGTCTAACTAATTAGGGATACTTAACAATGCATAAGAGAAAACCAGACAACTAAACAAATATATATAAAAACATCAAAATACCTAGAGTAACAGAATTGTTTAAATCGTAACAACTATATAAGTAAATATTGTATGGTTATTAAAACATGCTTTATAAAAATGCTTACAACAATAAGAAAAACGTTTTATAATAATGACCTTGACTTTGAATCTATCCATAAGCCCTATTCTAAATTTAACTCTTGCCTCAAACTGAGTACATAATATAGTCATGATCACAATTTTACAAGAAGAATTTAAATGTATATATGCACACAAAAAATTGGAAGGAAATGCAATAGCATTTTAACAATGGTTTATAGCACCATTATAGCTCTAGGACTCAGACTTACATATTTCCTATACTTTTCTTCATTCTCTGAAAGTGAAAATGAACACTTATTTTTTGTTTGACAGTCAAAACCAACACAACTTAAATAATCTAAATAAAAATAATCACAATTTTTCATCTCTTTTCCTAGTCGGCTATGGCTGGTCTTCCATCTCCCTGCAGAATATCTGCTTACAACACACTTCTATGTATTGATGTACTGATTGTACTAAGTGGAATTTAAATTCCCCTCAGTGGGTAGGACAGGTATCTTGTGAAACCAAAGCTGCCAGCATCTACATCTAATTTTTAATTAAGTACAGTAATTCCTAGCCAGTACCAGCTGTTATCATGTTTCTTCAATTCTGTGCCTTGATAAATAGCTCAAGGAATGTTCTATGAAAAACATAATCACACAAACATTTTCTCACTTTTAAAATAAGCTTTGAAAATAAATTCCCTTTGAATTTCTATTTTCCCAAAAAGCTGTGATTGGATGTTTGTTGAGAATAGCCAACATCTACCCATACCCACACCCACATATCACATAATTTTTTTCCATAACATTTTTTTAATATCAGATTGAAGCACTTTTCAAAGATTAATGAAAGGCACAATTATTGTTCCATTTTACAACTGAAGAAACATTTCTCAGTAGAATTTCTCATTATTGGACTCTTAGATCCTTGATCTAGTTCATGGCTGGTTTACTGGCTTAGACTCTTATTGCTGTTTGCTTCTAGTCTAAAGTTGTCAATCTCTTCCTGTATTTCAAGGTATCTTGAGTTTTCTGAAGGCTATTAGCAACTTGGGCACCATGTCCTCAGCTGAGATGTTCTGATCTGTGCTCCATGTTTCTCATAACCATAAGCAAACCTGAGCACAATTGAGAAATGTCTGTCCTCCACTATGGTACATGCTCCTATCCTTTGTGAAGCATCTTCAGGTCAGCTAAAGAGGGCAAGAGAAAGCAATAACAAAATTTTATTTTAGAATTGTTATAAAACATGGATGGATGGATGGATGGATGGTGGGAAGGATTGATGGGTGGAGGAATGGAAAGATGGATGTGTGGATGGATGGATGGAGAAATGTGTAGAGGGATGGATGGGTGGAGGGATGGTGGGAGGGATGAATGAGTAGATAGATAAATAGATAACTTACTCAATGTAGTCAGGAGACATTTACTGAGCCCTTATAGATATTTTTAAAATTCTTCTTATCATGGACACAAGGATTATCAGTCTCTTTATAAAACTGAATACACTTCTGTTAGAATATAGAAGCAGAGAAAGTGCTTCATCTTTGAAATGCTGGATTGCAAGACTAACAATTTTTGTAAAGAGTTCTCTGTGCTATGGGGGTGTGGTAGAGCTATCGGAGGCAAAGAGCTCCTTGAGGGCAGAGATTGTGTTTATCTCACTGGTGTTTCCCAGCCATGCGGTATCTGGTGTGTGAAGAGTCCTTGCAAGGTAGTACTCAAATATGAGGGTTATTTCTGGTGAGTTAGACCACCCCACTCATAGAGTTGAACTATAGTGAGGTGAAATGTTTACATTTTATTCCTGCCCACATTTGCCTTGCTAGCCAGGTATTTATTTATTACCCAAGATTTTACTGATTTATTTGAGAGAGAGAGAGAGAGAGAATGAGTGGGGCGAGGGGCAGAGGGACAAGCAGAAGCAGTCTCCCTGCTGCGCCACAAACTGCAGCAGGGTTTGATCCCAGGACCCTGAGATCATGACCCGAGCCAAAGGTAGATGCTTAACTGACTGAGCCACCCAGGCGCTCTGCTAACTAGGCATGTATACATTTCTGTTGCTTATCAGAGTTGTTTTTGAAGGCCTACAGTATATCAAACACTTCATATTGACAAATAATTCCAATTTTTACCACTTAAAGTCACATCAGGGAAGTCCCTAAAATCTGTGTTAGGTACATAACAAGAATATCATGTTGGCTTTTGTTGGGAGGAAGCCCAGAAAGGTAAAGAACAGAGAGAAAACATAATGTACACTGGGCTTTCATTCATTCATTCACTGAGTGTTCATTGAGTTCATTGAGTTCAGTGGAACTCCACTGACGGCTGAGGACCTAAAGATAAGAAAATCTAATGGCCAACGCTCCACTAGAGCTTCAAGGATAGTGGAGATTAAGACATTAATCACAGAAGTCACAAATACATAAACCAGTGATAAGCATGAGGGGATGCTGATTGTGAGTCGAGTGGTGGATCTGACCTGTGCTGGAGGGTCAGGAAAGGCTTCCTTGAACTGAGATCTGAACGTGAGCAGAGCTCACTCAGTAAGCGATAGTGGGCAAATGGACATTCAGGCAAAGCATGAGTAGCAGAAGCAAGAGCTATGATACTTGACGTGTTGGCTGGAGTGGTGAAGGAGACGACATGATTGCTGGAGAAAATGAAAGAATGTGAATGAAGCACCAAGAACAGTGAACGGATGGCTTAACATGAGCAGGAGGGGTAGGCGAGGTTGAGATAAGGCACCATATTTTATGGCCATTGAGGTAACTTAAGAGACCAGGCGTGGAGAAGGATAGAAGATAGAGTTTGTGGTAATGGTGATATGATCCAAATTGGGTTTGAAAATACCATGCTGGCTCCAAAGGGAGGACAGATTGAAGTGGGAAGTATAGTTTATGTAAGATGATCCAGCGGCTATTTGAGATTCAGGGTGAGATGTGATGGTGGCCAGAAGGGTGATGGTAAGGTAAAATGAATCCTTGACAGGTCACTGGGGACTTAAAAACTTATCTTTAAAATAAAAATTTAGAGATTTATATAAGCAATGAAATCCTGGGGGAGAGGATGTCATGTTGAGGTAACCAACTGTAGCAGTTTACTTACACAATGAAGTAATTCTTGTCATCCTTCGGACAGGTTGATTATAAGAAATGAAACTCAACTACCTATAAAATGTGACAAATTTAATAAGACAACGGAACCAGATGGGCTTTCTGCTTAATTTTGACAAAGTTATGCCTGACATGCATAGTTTTTTTCCTTATAGTTTTTAATGATACTTTGAAATCTGGGAAGTTGCCAGAGTCAATAAGAAAGGCCATAGTGAAGCTTCCCAAGAAGCTAAGGCAAATTGAGTTTTAAATGGTGCATATTGCCTGAGTTATTTTATTTCAGCTTAACTACCAAGGATAGTGTTCTAACATGAAATCGTTACTGAAATCCTGGGTATTAGGAGAGAGGCAGTATTTCTTAAAGAACTATATTCCTCACTCTGTCTGCTATTGTGGCTACACGAATTTTGGTGATAATCAGGAAGATCTTGACTGAATTGAGCTTTGTAGGATAGACTGTGGCTCTGTGAGGGTAAAGATATTAATCCATGTCAGGAACTTGGAAACACTAAACAACATTATAATGAAAGTCACAGAAAAAGAAACAAACACACACACACATTTCCCTAATATCCAAACTGCTTTCATTTACCCATGTTTTAATTAATAATTTTGAATAAATATAATCATAATAGAGATAATTTATGGTATGAGCTATTGCATAATAAATATATTTCCATGTTGCTATAGTTTGTTAATGAATTATTCAATAGAATTATAGTCTATTAAGTTGGTGGCCTGCAGTGGATTTAACTAGTCTCTTACTAGATGGGTGGATGGATGGATGGAGCAATGTGTGGAGGGATGGATGGAGAGATGGATGGGTGAAGGGATGAATGAGTAGATAGATAAATAGATAACTTACTTTATTTTTCCATTTTAATGTTACTATAATGACTTGCATTGAATATCTTGATGCCTATTGGTATTCTCTTTTCTTTTGTGGTTTCTTTAAATAATACATTACAACAACTTATAAATCTTGCAAAATGTTAGAAACATAATTTAAAAATTTGAGATGTATTCTTTACTCTGTACCATAGTTATGTCAACTGCTACCTACAATGCATGTGTACCTACCAGGGTTGGGTCTGATTATTTTCAAGTTTCAATACTTGGATAGATAGTGATATGCCATTTTAATTTTCCTACTGTTGAAAAGATGAAGTTACTATTTTTTCAAGGATTGCTTACAATCTATCTCTCCTTGTGGGATGAACACATTCATATTCTTTTTCAATATATCTGTTGGTAATGTTACTAATCTCTATGAGCTTGGCTTGTGGGACAAGAACTGAGAATAGTAACAGGAAATGGTGGAGCTTTTTTTTTTTTTTTCTTTACTATCTTCCTGTTTAAGACTTCTTTCATACCCCTCTGAGGTATGAGGTAGGCTGGAGGAAATTCCTCCATTCCATCCCAGCTCGTGCTGTCCATTAGTCAATAGCACAAACTTTCAGTCATCACCGCCCACTAACTTTTCTCAGGATCACATAATTCATCTGAAGAATAACCAAACTTTACCAATAAAAAATGAGGGAGGAAGAGTTTTGTGCAAGTTTGGAAGCAAAAGAGCATGAGGTGTGTATGGAATATAAATGGAGCTTTTGCAACACCTGGTGCTTCACTCCCAGGGAAGGGTGAGAGCATGCAGGGAACCAAGACCTACCCCCAAGCAGAGCTGCTCAAAGCCATCTGCTCTCTGCAGGTGCACCTGGAAGACTTTTCTACTGCCAAGATTATGTTAAGAGCATCACAAAATAGAATTATGACTATCCTAAAGAAAAGTTGTGGCATTCACCGTGTATATTAAAAATAATATCATAATTCTTAGATATTTTTCTTGGCAGAGAAAAATAATACAGTGATCATTTGGAAATTAATATTGGATTTTTTTGAGTGTCATAGAGATTGGCACTGACAATATCCCTTTAAGAACACCAATTTGTTATTTTTTTCTGAGGAATGTACACATACATTATTTTATGGCTGTGATTTTGATGCATCCCATCACTAATTAACAATTTAACACAGGTATGTTTTTATTGTAATTATGTGTGAATTTAAAAGTCTCTGTAAATTTCAGAGGTTCTTATCACATTAAAAATCATCTGCTCATTAATGCAAGATCACAGATTGTATTTGCATTTTTGAGGGTTTTTTCCCCCAAAGTTAGAATGTCCTTTGGGCATTCTAACATTTTCTACTGAAGATCACAGACTTTAGGAATCATGTGTATATCATGAGTGTGTAAAAGACTAATTTGGCTATCAGTGTGGTAGTTTTCAGGGATCAAGACACTAGGACAACATATTTGGCCTATGAATTTGTATAGTTGGAGCTTATATTTACGATGTTTATCACATTCTCAGAATTAATCATCTCTTTCTGTTACCTTGACTAAAGCAGATGTAGTACATTTACTCATAGAAATAACTCCCTTCTGAAACCAGAGAGAAAGTAGAAAAGTAGCATGGGGTTTTTATATGCCACTGCTTGATTCTCAGGGGGCTCACACCCCAATTTATGGAAGATTTTTGAAGCAATGTTATATGAGCTAATGTTTGCTTAATGCTTTAGTAGAGATCTAAGTAAGCCATGGTAAAATCTGAGAGAAAAACCTATATTTTTTAAGGTATCAGCTTAGGAATACAAAATTTGCTAGTGAAGATAGAGGATTTTAGAACAAGAAGAAAGCTTAAAAACCATGAAACTATAACCTACTGTGTTCGACACTAATAATGGGCGTGGAATCTCTATTTTAGGGACTTGTCTTTGTTTATTAGAATAAAAATAATATTTACTAATATTAATGTAATATTTACTAAGACCTACCAAAACCAAAGGTATTAGTAAATATGATATTTACTGATAGGGCTATAGATGATATGACATTATCTAAAACTGGCCCATGAGAAGGGACAGGTCATGTTTTTCTTTTTTATTCTTAAATAACAACAAACATAATGACTAAGCATTTTTTTTTTTTAAAGATTTTATTTATTTGACAGACAGAGATCACAAGTAGGCAGAGAGGCAGGCAGAGAGAGAGGAGGAAGCAGGCTCCCTGCTGAGCAGAGAGACCGATGCGGGGCTCGATCCCAGGACCCTGGGATCATGACCTGGGCCGAAGGCAGAGGCTTAACCCACTGAGCCACCCAGGCGCCCCATGACTAAGCATTTTTAATGTATTATTTCTTATTTGTATACTCAGGCAAAGTTCTAAGAACTTTTTATCTCAATTAATCACAGTATTTTTAGAGAGTATGTACGATTATTTTATCTACTTGCAGTTGAGGAAACTGAAATTTGGAAAGGTTAAAGTAATTGTCTAGTGTGACCCAAGGTAAGTACTTAAGACATTCTAACAGCGGAGCTCATGAAACTCTATGCTGCCTTTTATGTGGGTATTGGACCTGGATATTAGACCATCGAAGGAACTTAAACTTTAGACCTAGTTATCCCGTGACCTAGCTGTATGGTGTTTGACATAGTATGTTATAATTGTGGGATTCGGCAAGTAAATAGATAATAGATATAAAACTCTTGACATTTTCAATTTCTTTTGTGTCTACTTTGATAAGTTGCGTTTTTCTAAGAATTCTTACATTATATTGACAATTTTTAACATATAAACATAAAGTTGTTTAAACAATTTCATATTATCTTTTATTTAAAAAAAAGATTTGTTTACTTATTAGAGAGAGTAGAAGGAGGGCAGAAGGAAAGGGGCAGACTCCTCGTTGAGCGTGGAGCTTGGTGTGGGACTTGATCTCACCACTCACCCCGAGATCACTACTTGAGCTGAAACCAAGAGTGGGCTGTTTAGTTGATTATGCTACCCAGATGTCCCCATATTATCTTTTTAATACATGTAGAATGCATAGTGAGGACCCCATTTTCATTTCTGATGTTCTGGTCCTGTTTCTTTTTTTTTTTTTTTTAATTTTTTATTTTTTATAAACATATGTTTTTATCCCCAGGGGTACAGGTCTGTGAATCACCAGGTTTACACACTTCACAGCACTCACCAAAGCACATACCCTCCCCAATGTCCATAATCCCACCCCCTTCTCCCAAACCCCCTCCCCCCAGCAACCCTCAGTTTGTTTTGTGAGATCAAGAGTAACTTATGGTTTGTCTCCCTCCCAATCCCATCTTGTTTCATTTATTCTTCTCCTACCCACTTAAGCCCCCATGTTGCATCACCACTTCCTCATATCAGGGAGATCATATGATAGCTGTCTTTCTCTGCTTGACTTATTTCGCTAAGCATGATACGCTCTAGTTCCATCCATGTTGTCGCAAATGGCAAGATTTCATTTCTTTTGATGGCTGCATAGTATTCCATTGTGTATATATACCACATCTTCTTGATCCATTCATCTGTTGATGGACATCTAGGTTCTTTCCATAGTTTGGCTATTGTGGACATTGCTGCTATAAACATTCGGGTGCACGTGCCCCTTTGGATCACTACGTTTGTATCTTTAGGGTAAATACCCAATAGTGCAATTGCTGGGTCATAGGGCAGTTCTAGTTTCAACATTTTGAGGAACCTCCATGCTGTTTTCCAGAGTGGCTGCACCAGCTTGCATTCCCACCAACAGTGTAGGAGGGTTCCCCTTTCTCCGCATCCTCGCCAGCATCTGTCATTTCCTGACTTGTTGATTTTAGCCATTCTGACTGGTGTGAGGTGATATCTCATTGTGGTTTTGATTTGTATTTCCCTGATGCCGAGTGATAGGGAGCACTTTTTCATGTGTCTGTTGGCCATCTGGATGTCTTCTTTGCAGAAATGTCTGTTCATGTCCTCTGCCCATTTCTTGATTGGATTATTTGTTCTTTGGGTGTTGAGTTTGCTAAGTTCTTTATAGATTCTGGACACTAGTCCTTTATCTGATATGTCGTTTGCAAATACCTTCTCCCATTCTGTCAGTTGTCTTTTGATTTTGTTAACTGTTTCCTTTGCTGTGCAAAAGCTTTTGATCTTGATGAAATCCCAATAGTTCATTTTTGCCCTTGCTTCCCTTGCCTTTGGCATTGTTCCTAGGAAGATATTGCTGCGGCTGAGGTCAAAGAGGTTGCTGTCTGTGTTCTCCTCAAGGATTTTGATGGATTCCTTTCCCACATTGAGGTCCTTTATCCATTTTGAGTCTATTTTTGTGTGTGGTGTAAGGAAATGGTCCAATTTCATTTTTCTGCATGTGGCTGTCCAATTTTCCCAGCACCATTTATTGAAGAGGCTGTCTTTTTTCCATTGGACATTCTTTCCTCCTTTGTCGAAGATGAGTTGACTGTAGAGTTGAGGGTCTATTTCTGGGCTCTCTATTCTGTCCCATTGATCTATGTGTCTGTTTTTGTGCCAGTACCATGCTGTCTTGATGATGACAGCTTTGTAATAGAGCTTGAAGTCCGGAATTGTGATGCCACCAACGTTGGCTTTCTTTTTCAATATCCCTTTGGCTATTCGAGGTCTTTTCTGGTTCCATATAAATTTTAGAATTATTTGTTCCATTTCTTTGAAAAAGATGGATGGTACTTTGATAGGAATTGCATTAAATGTGTAGATTGCTTTAGGTAGCATAGACATTTTCACAATATTTATTCTTCCAATCCAGTAGCATGGAACATTTTCCATTTCTTTGTGTCTTCCTCAATTTCTTTCATGAGTACTTTATAGTTTTCTGAGTATAGATTCTGTGCCTCTTTGGTTAGGTTTATTCCTAGGTATCTTATGGTTTGGGGTGCAATTGTAAATGGGATTGACTCCTTAATTTCTCTTTCTTCTGTCTTGCTGTTGGTGTAGAGAAATGCAACTGATTTCTGTGCATTAATTTTATATCCTGACACTTTACTGAATTCCTGTATAAGTTCTAGCAGTTTTGGAGTGGAGTCTTTTGGGTTTTCCACATATAGTATCATATCATCTGCGAAGAGTGATAATTTGACTTCTTCTTTGCTGATTTGGATGCCTTTAATTTCCTTTTGTTGTCTGATTGCTGAGGCTAGGACCTCTAGTACTATGTTGAATAGCAGTGGTGATAATGGACATCCCTGCCGTGTTCCTGACCTTAGTGGAAAAGCTTTCAGTTTTTCTCCATTGAGAATGATATTTGCGGTGGGTTTTTCATAGATGGCTTTGATGATATTGAGGTATGTGCCCTCTCTCCCTACACTTTGAAGAGTTTTGATCAGGAAGGGATGCTGTACTTTGTCAAATGCTTTTTCAGCATCTATTGAGAGTATCATATGGTTCTTGTTCTTTCTTTTATTGATGTGTTGTATCACATTGACTGATTTGCGGATGTTGAACCAACCTTGCAGCCCTGGAATAAATCCCACTTGGTCGTGGTGAATAATCCTTTTAATGTACTGTTGAATCCTATTGGCTAGTATTTTGTTGAGTATTTTCGCATCTGTGTTCATCAAGGATATTGGTCTATAGCTCTCTTTTTTGATGGGATCCTTGTCTGGTTTGGGGATCAAGGTGATGCTGGCCTCATAAAATGAGATTGGAAGTTTTCCTTCCATTTCTATTTTTTGGAACAGTTTCAGGAGAATAGGAATTAGTTCTTCTTTAAATGTTTGGTAGAATTCCCCCGGGAAGCCGTCTGGCCCTGGGCTTTTGTTTGTTTGGAGATTTTTAATGACTGTTTCAATCTCCTTACTGGTTATGGGTCTGTTCAGGCTTTCTATTTCTTCCTGGTTCAGTTGTGGTAGTTTATATGTTTCTAGGAATGCATCCATTTCTTCCAGATTGTCAAATTTATTGGCGTAGAGTTGCTCATAGTATGTTCTTAAAATAGTTTGTATTTCTTTGGTGTTAGTTGTGATCTCTCCTCTTTCATTCATGATTTTATTTATTTGGGTCCTTTCTCTTTTCTTTTTGATAAGTCGGGCCAGGGGTTTATCAATTTTATTAATTCTTTCAAAGAACCAGCTCCTAGTTTCATTGATTTGTTCTATTTTTTTTTTTTGGTTTCTATTTCATTGATTTCTGCTCTGATCTTTATGATTTCTCTTCTCCTGTTGGGCTTAGGGTTTCTTTCTTGTTCTTTCTCCAGCTCCTTTAGGTGTAGGGTTAGGTTGTGTACCTGAGACCTTTCTTGTTTCTTGAGAAAGGCTTGAACCGCTATATATTTTCCTCTCAGGACTGCCTTTGTTGTGTCCCACAGATTTTGAACCATTGTATTTTCATTATCATTTGTTTCCATGATTTTTTTCAATTCTTCTTTAATTTCCCAGTTGACCCATTCATTCTTTAGAAGGATGCTGTTTAGTCTCCATGTATTTGGGTTCTTTTCAAACTTCCTTTTGTGGTTGAGTTCTAGCTTTAGAGCATTGTGGTCTGAAAATATGCAGGGGATGATCCCAATCTTTTGATACCGGTTGAGTCCTGATTTAGGACTGAGGATGTGATCTATTCTGGAGAATGTTCCATGTGCACTAGAGAAGAATGTGTATTCTGTTGCTTTGGGATGAAATGTTCTGAATATATCTGTGATGTCCATCTGGTCCAGTGTGTCGTTTAAGGCCTTTATTTCCTTGCTGATCTTTTGCTTGGATGATCTGTCCATTTCAGTGAGGGGAGTGTTAAAGTCTCCTACTATTATTGTATTATTGTTTATGTGTTTCTTTGATTTTGTTATTAATTGGTTTATATAGTTGGCTGCTCCCACGTTGGGGGCATAGATATTTAAAATTGTTAGATCTTCTTGTTGGACAGACCCTTTGAGTATGATATAGTGTCCTTCCTCATCTCTTATTATAGTCTTTGGCTTAAAATCTAATTGATCTGATATAAGGATTGCCACTCCTGCTTTCTTCTGATGTCCATTAGCATGGTAAATTCTTTTCTACCCCCTCACTTTAAATCTGGAGGTGTCTTCGGGCTTAAAATGAGTTTCTTGGAGGCAACATATAGATGGGTTTTGTTTTTTTATCCATTCTGATACCCTGTGTCTTTTGACAGGGGCATTTAGCCCATTAACATTCAGGGTAACTATTGAGAGATATGAATTTAGTGCCATTGTATTGCCTGTAAGGTGACTGTTACTGTATATGGTCTCTGTTCCTTTCTGATCTACCACTTGTAGGCTCTCTCTTTGCTTAGAGGACCCCTTTCAATATTTCCTGTAGAGCTGGTTTGCTGTTTGCAAATTCTTTCAGGTTTTGTTTGTCCTGGAAGCTTTTAATCTCTCCTTCTATTTTCAATGATAGCCTGGCTGGATATCGTATTCTTGGCTGCATGTTTTTCTCGTTTAGTGCTCTGAAAATATCATGCCAGCTCTTTCTGGCCTGCCAGGTCTCTGTGGATAAGTCAGCTGCCAATCTAATATTTTTACCATTGTATGTTACAGACTTCTTTTCCCGGGCTGCTTTCAGGATTTTCTCTTTGTCACTGAGACTTGTAAATTTTACTATTAGGTGACGGGGTGTGGGCCTATTCTTATTGATTTTGAGGGGCGTTCTCTGAACCTCCTGAATTTTGATGCTCGTTTCCTTTGCCATATTGGGGAAATTCTCCCCAGTAATTCTCTCCAGTATACCTTCTGCTCCCCTCTCTCTTTCTTCTTCTTCTGGAATCCCAATTATTCTAATGTTGTTTCGTCTTATGGCGTCACTTATCTCTCGAATTCTCCCCTCGTGGTCCAGTAGCTGTTTGTCCCTCTTTTGCTCAGCTTCTTTATTCTCTGTCATTTGGTCTTCTATATCACTAATTCTTTCTTCTGCCTCACTTATCCTAGCAGTGAGAGCCTCCATTTTTGATTGCACCTCATTAATAGCTTTTTTGATTTCAACTTGGTTAGATTTTAGTTCTTTTATTTCTCCAGAAAGGGCTTTTATATCTCTCGAGAGGGTTTCTCTAATATCTTCCATGCCTTTTTCGAGCCCGGCTAGAACCTTGAGAATTGTCATTCTGAACTCTAGATCTGACATATTACCAATGTCTGTATTGATTAGGTCCCTAGCCTTCGGTACTGCCTCTTGTTCTTTTTTTTGTGTTGAATTTTTCCTTCTTGTCATTTTGTCCAGATAAGAGTATATGAAGGAGGAAGTAAAATACTAAAAGGGTGGCAAGAACCCCAGGAAAATATGCTTTAACCAAATTAGAAGAGATCCCAAATCGTGAGGGGGGGAGAAAGGGGATAAAAGGAGGTTCAAAAAGGAAGAAAGAAAAATAAAAGAAAAAATAAAAAAAAAAGAAAAGAAAAGAATTAAAAAAAAACAAATAAGAAAAATATAAAAAAGAAAAAATATATATATTAGATAAACTGGTTAAAAAACGTTAAAAAAGAAAAAGGTAAAAGTTAAAAAAAATTTTACCAGAAGGCGAGAAAAAAAACAAAAAATGAAAAGAAAAAAATTAAATTAACTGCAAGACTAAAAAAAATCACAGGGAAAAAGCCATGAGTTCCGTGCTTTGCTTTCTCCTCCTCTTGAATTCTGCTGCTGTCCTTGGTATTGAAACCGCACTCCTTGGTAGGTGAACTTGGTCCTGGCTGGATTTCTTGATGATCTTCTGGGGGAGGGGCCTGTTGTAGTGATTCTCAAGTGTCTTTGCCCCAGGCAGAATTGCACCGCCCTTATCAGGGGCCGGGGTGAGTAATCCGCTAGGGTTTGCTTTCAGGAGATTTTGTTCCCTGAGCGTTTTCCGTAGAGTTCCAGAGGACGGGGAATATAAATGGCGGCCTCCTGGTGTCCGGCCCGGAGGAGCCGAGAGCCCAGGGCCCCACTCCTCAGTGCGCCCTCAGAGAACAGCGCCCAGTTACTCCCGTCTGCCTGACCTCCGGCCACGCTCCGAGCTCACCGAGCCTGCGACCGGTTCAAGGTAACACGGAGCTGTGAGCTTACTGTCGGCTCTGTCTCTGTAGCCGGCTTTCCCGTTCCAATACCCGCAAGCTCTGCGACACTCAGACACCCCCGATCCTTCTGTGAGCCTGCGGGACCTGGGCCACGCTTACCCCGCGTGGGCTTCTCCCCGGTTTCGCCTCTGGAGCGATGTCCCTCAGCGGAACAGACTTTTAAAAGTCCTGATTTTGTGCTCCGTTGCTCCGGCGCTTGCCGGGAGCCGGCCCCTCCCCCCGGGGTCTATCTTCCCGTCGCTTTGGATTCACTTCTCCGCCAGTCCTACCTT
Organism: Mustela erminea; assembly: GCF_009829155.1. NCBI lineage: Eukaryota > Metazoa > Chordata > Mammalia > Carnivora > Mustelidae > Mustela > Mustela erminea. The sequence goes on from NC_045626.1 coordinate 43,362,001, forward strand.
TCAGAAAGTGGTTGTTTTTCTGTTTCCAGAATTGCTCTTCTTCTTCTCTTCGATCTGCCGATGGATTTTCAGGTGTTTGCAATCTTTAGATAAGCTATCTAGCTGATCTCCGGCTAGCTGAAGTAGTCTCAGCCTGCTACTTCTCCGCCATCTTGACTCCTCCCCCCTGTTTCTTTTTCTTAATTGGTTTTCAGAACTTTTAGAATGTTGATTCCCTCTGTTGTATTTCATTTTTCTCTTTCGTGACTCTCTACCCTTATTATTTATTTCTATCATTCTATATTCTTTGTAACATGCAGTTAAACTTATTCCATAAAATGGACACTTTTGATCATTTTCAACCTATCTTCTTTTCTAATTAATGCATAAATGACAATAAATCTGCCTCTAAACATAACTTTAGCTGCATTCCTTAAGCCTTGATGAAGATTTGGAGCAAGTAGAGCCCTTAGACATTATTGGTGGAAAATTGTCATTTTCTACTAAAGTTGAATGTATTAATTCCCCACATATTAGCAATTCAAATCTTAAGCATGTGTGTAATAAAGTATATACATATGTACAAAAATACATGCATAATAATTCATATTTTTTATCTTTAGAATTCTTTTCAGGAATTACAAATGGAAACCCAATATCTATCCACTGTAGAATAGAAAAATAAATAAATAAATAAACAAATCCTGCAATAAGATATTATACAATTAGACTAATAAATCATTGCTAAGTGCAACAATAGATGAAAGAATCCAGACCAAAAAGGTATACATATTCATTGATTATTATAAAATTCAAAATTATAAAATTCAAAAATACATACACAAAGTTAATCTCTACTATTATAAGATTACTAGTATCCATATCCCTTTCTTCTGCCCCAAAGTAACCTCTATCCTGACTTCTATTTCTTAAATGTTTTAAAACAAGGGATTTATTTAAATAATGTTCTTGACTTGGACAGAAAGCTGAGACTTACTTATTTTAAAGTAATTTCTCCCTATTTAAAGATTGATTACATGTTCAAAAAAGTTTATAATTCATTTTGCTGAACACTTTTGTGTATGTATGTTGTACTTCCATTTAAAAATGTAAAGTAAATCATCCTGGATTTCCTATGAAACAGCAGATTAGGATTAGAGGACCCAAATGTCTTTTTAAATACAAAATTCAGCGTTCCAAAATATATTTATTAAATTATGAAATAGTATGATTGCTTCATTTAAAAAGTGACAAGTAGGATTTTTTTTACCATGACTATTTTATTTTTCAATTTTTGAGAACTACCTAGAAGATTATCTTTCTGGAGCTTTAGGTGGACTAAATAAAAAAACAGATTTACCTGCATTCAGAGATGATTTCATAAATGACACTACTTATATTGATACATCATTTATTTTCTTTCCACTTTTAACTTACCCATCTTTAGAATCCAGGCATTAGTACTGAGCGTATTAATGAATCCATATATTCCTTTAAAAAAGATTTTGCATGTAGTATTCACGTAATTCTAAGTTCTATCTCAGGTTGGAAACATAATACAAGCATCTCCTTTCCTATGCTTTAGATCTCTTCCCCACTGTAGGATTTATGTACTCCACTCCAAAATAGTAATACTTGTGGATTTAAAAGTTACTCCCTAATTTGACATGAACTTGAATTATTTTTCAGATGATTTCAAACTGTGGTTCAGTAATAGCCATCTTCAGACCAAGAGTCACTGAAAACATTCTGAGGAATTTTCTCTGGGAGGAAAGAGTGCCCATACATCCGCTGTGTGTGGAAAAATGCACTGGAGCCTTGTGCTTATAGAAAAACCAATCAAAGAATTCATGTTAAGAATGAGTCTAGGTCCATGGTTGTAATGAAATGTCTTTGTACTTCATTCCTTGTCCAAAAATAAAATAAATATCCAATTCTTGCTGGGTCACTGTAACTTTTCTATCAGACTGAGTAAAAGCTATTTCCCAGCGTTAAGGGAAAGTGAACATTCAAGATACTCACAGTTGTGTTCATCTTTCCCTACGAAGATCTTCTTTGCAGTGGACTCTGAACAGAATGAAGATGGTTGACGATTTTGAGGCTTTGGTTCAGCCTATATAAAGAAGCTTTATTTTTCTCTCTGACGGAGTTGGGTATACGACCAAATTTCATTGAAAGATAAATATTTGTGATAATACCAAATGCCTTTCAAAATAACATGCGTCGCCCCTTCTTGGACAGATGCAGTTTTGTTTGGAAGGGTGATGAACAAAAGGTCAAGTCTAAGTTAATTGTAACAGCTTTTCCTCACCAGTGCCTCTGCCCAACTAGGAAAACACCTCCTATTTCTCCCTGTCTGACCACATCATCTACTGAGAACCTAGAGTTTATATGTGTGTATTAGATACAAATACTTCACACACACTCTGTGTAACTGGTGGAACTTACCAAAGCTTCCCCTGCACTCAGTCCCTGAGTAAAGCAATTGGTTGCACAACAGAAAGTTTAACCACCTAAGTCAACCACCAGATTTTTCAACTGTTTCCTGTGTGCTTTACAAACCTGCTCTGGAGTTTCTGGAGTATAAGAAACACACACACACACACACACACACACACACATACACACACACACACATACACACAGAGGCAATAAAAACATGTAGTAACGGGATTCTAGACTTGTAAAAAATAAGTAAAATAAAATGAAGTCTCCGGTCTGTCAGGTGACAGGCTCTGACTCGGGCACAGGATGGCAGAGAGAGCAGGGCTAGGGGACATTTCACAGCTGTTCATGCATCACTCCAAGGAGCAGTTCTGACAGGCTAGAGAGTGAATCTTTTGGCACTTTCTATATGCTTAATGAGAGCAGCATAGACTGGAGGCATTACACAGATAATTTCATGATTACAAGTAATTAATGAATAACATTTGATCTGACCTACCTCTCATTTTTGGCTTCAGAAAACAATTGTGAGAATTTTTTTTTTAAATTATTAAGTGAAACACCATATAATTTTAGACCTGAGTAAGAACTTATAGGTGTTTACCAATCCAACTGTTACGGGTGGAATTGCATCCCTCTGAATTTTATATGTTGAAATCCTGACACGCCCCCTACCCCGTATCTCAGAATATGACTTATTTGAAGATAGGGCTGTTACAGATGTAGTTAGTTAAGATGAGGTCATTAGGTTGGGTCTGAATCCACTATGACTGGTGTCCCTATAGAAAGAGGAAGTTTGGGGCACCTGGGTGGCTCAGTTGGTTATGCAGCTGTCTTCAGCTCAGGTCATGATCTCAGAGTCCTAGGACTGAGCCCATGTCGGGTTCCCTGCTCAGTGGGGAGTCTGCTTCTCCTTCTCCCTCTGTTCCTCACCATCTCTCCCTGTTCTCTCTCGCACACGCGCTATGTCTCAAATAAATAAATAAATAAAACTGTTTTTTTAAAAAGTGGAAGTTTGGACACAGACACAGACATGCACAGAAGGAAATGATGTGCAGACACAAAGAGAGGCCAACCGTCCACAAGCCAAGGGGGAAGGCCTGGAATAGAGCCTTCCTTCATAGCCTTCAGGAAGAATCAGCCCTACTGATGTCTTCACTTCAGACTTCTCGTTTCTAGAACGTGAACTGATGCATTTGTGCTAAGTCACCCTGTTTGTGATACTTAGTTATAGCTGCCTTAGCAAATTAATATATATATTTTTAATAGTTAAAGAAGTTAATATGGAAGTAGAAGGAAAGTTGCTGAAAGTGGCACTTACAGCTGAGGAGAGCAGGTAGTAGTGTTGATGTCTAGAGATTTAGATCAGGCTCTTTCCACCTCACACTTCCTCACAAACAGTCCCCTTCATTTGCTACTCAAGCCCTGTCCCAATTTGTTTCTTACAGTATTTCTTAGCAGGAGATAGTAACAGAAATTGTCTGCCCTGATGCGCTGAATTTCTGAGGATTCGAGGGGGGCAATTTATGTCACAGTTTGAATCTTTTTCTCTCACCCCTTCCCCAAAACAGTTGCACTTCATGGACCATTATATATTATTTACATTTTTGTAGGGCTTTGCAGAGATACTCTGGTCTCTGGTAGGGCAATAAAGAATTGTGTTCATCGTGCACTTAATACAGCAAAGATTAAATTTGAATCTAGAGGAATTAGAATCATTTGCACTTGCTATCTATTTGAAGGAACCCAAGTACTGTACTCCACTCCTGTGGAGTTAAGAATAGCTCTTCTCTTTGCCTGCCAGACACAAACCTTCAGAACTAGAACCTATGGTAGGAGCAGCGATTGAAAGAACAGTGGAGGCCTGGGGAACGGAAACTCGTTTCTATCCCTGAACTACCGTTCAGCGATAGTTCCCGTCAATATATTTTGGCTTATAGAAAACCCATTTTAAAGCTCTTGATGAAAACCAGACTCATCAGAGTCATAGCACTGATAAGCACTCATGTCCTTTCTTGAAACTCGACTGATACATATTTCTTCATTCATAGTAGAAATAGCACGAAAAACAGTTCATGGAAGGAGAGTAACGCATCCTTTGCACTCTGGAAAGTCTCAGGCGGCCCTACAAGCCTTCTAATTACTCAATTAGGAATTACCTGGGGGAGGGGGAGAGATATAATTTCTGGAATAGAAGCAGCGTGGCCTGTGTATTTGCTTTATAACAAAAACAATCACCGAACTGATAAATATTTGCTATCAGTATAAGATAAGCCCCAGTGGATACTGAGTGGCAAGGGGCTGGTGCGTTTGTTAGAGGCACAGGAAGTAATCAGGGGGAAGGGATGGGCAGGCTTCACTGAGCAAATTACATTTTCCAGCCAATGCTGAGGCCTATCAAATATCGCTGTGTGAAAGAACATGTACATCGGCTGTGCTGGCCATCCTGGCAAAGAGCAGAACATTCTCTCCAGGATTTATTTATGGCTAAATCAATCGTACCTTAAAGGGATAGTTTTTCAAATACTTTTGCTCTTGCTGGCAGTAGCCATCCTGAAATCAGAGAAGCAAGGTGACTTAAGGTCTTCCAAATCCAGGTCACGGATGATACTGTTCTCCTTTCTCCCATTCCCCAATGCTGTGCAATTGATGCGGCTTGGGATTTCTGATCACCGAGGATCCACGGTCAGGATTGGGATGAGGGAGTCCTCTGAGTCATGAAAATCATTCGTGCTTCAGGTGGAGAAGGTCATCTGTCCTCGACCTTTTATTACATGCATTTGAGGGATTAATAAAATTATACACTGCTGTTCCCTTTGTGGATGTTTTAAGGATTTTGAGTCAAGGGAGGTCCCTGGGGAGAAAGAAATCCTGTATTCAAGAGAAGTGCTTGTAAAACGAAATTCAGAGTTTGACCCATGCCAGTTTAACTACCCCCCCCACCCCCCCACCCCCACACCCCCACCCCACCCCCCCCCGCCCTAAAGGGATAACACACAAGAAATACACAAAGGAGTTGTTGCGGCTCTTTGCTTTGCTGGTGAACTGCCCCAGAGCTGCGGCAGGAAGGGCAGAGAGAGCAGCTCCGGGCAGGCGCGGGGCAGGCGCGGGGCAGGCGCGGGGCAGGCGGGGGGCAGGCGCGGGGCAGGCGGGGGGCAGGCGGGGGGCAGGCGGGCTTCCAATAGACTGTGGGCAGCTGGGAAGCCACAGAAGCTGCTGAACCAGCCTGGCAGGCTGCAGTCAGGAAGGACCTGGCTTCCCGAGAGTGAAAGTTCTGGCTGACCAGGAATTCCTCAGAGCCGTGCCAAGCTCTGGAAAGAGCAGCTGCAGCTGCAGATCAAAGGGTTTTGCGAGCGGACCGCATAAAAGGCGGCGCTGGTCCGATGCCGGAATCCTCTGCCATCTTGTCATCATCTTTGGTCAAGGCGCTCACACAGAGCCAAAAGGAAAGATACGTGTTTGCTCGTTTGTTTTGTTTTGTGTGAAAGTGCAGTGGGCCTACGGCAGCTGCTGGTACCGGTGTGAGAATTTCAAGTAGTTTCTTGGTCTGTAAGGATTAAAAAATTAGCATAACCTGAATATCTCGTGCTGGGGGCAGTTTTCCAGAGCTTCACAATGATATTAGCTGGAGGCGCACATGTGCGTACGTCCATGCCCGCCCACCCATACCCCGGACACTCTACATGGCTAACAGCCTCGTCTGGACTCGGGAGGAGGGCTGAGGAGGTGGGCTGGGCTGACTTCCAGGTGAAGCAACCATATTAGATCAGGAGTCTAACTGGATGACAGGAATTAGGCTTCTCAAGTAGAAGCACAGGAAAGAAGGGACTTGAGACACCGCTGAATACAGTTAGGACTCAGCCTCTATGCCTGTCTAGGTCAGGACATGCCATGATAGTGGCCCCTTTGTGCACTGTACATCCCCAGCATCCTTACATGGTAGACCCGGCAATGGTCATCATCTGTTTCTTATCTGTGCTTGAGGACAGACATTTTCGACATTTTTTGGGAGAAATATCTTCAGATGAATGTAGAAACAGAAAGAAATGAAAAATTCTTTCTATCACGCAGCTGGAATGCCGTGGTTACCTCTCTTTTTCTGCTACGATGTTTGTACGTACCTATCTCTGGGCGTATCCTGCAAAGTCTGTTATAATCTATCAGGTTATTTTCTTTCTTCTCCACTAGAGAGTAATATACTCTTGTACCCATTTGTTCTTTTTGTCTCCCCAGATCCGGTGCCTAGAAGAATGCTGGCACTTAAATCTATTGAATAAAAGAGTCTCATGGGTCATGATGGAAAGAAAACCAGGGTAACTTAGTTATTTTTGGATAAATACAATATGCTCTTCTTGAAGTCCCAGCTGCCAGGGTCACATCAAAGATGTCTTGCCATATCTTCTGCCCTCTATGCCATAACCAGTAAAACACTAGGGCCTTGGTCAGAGTCTTTCAAAGAGAACCTTAAGAAGTTAGGAATCACAGACTTGTTTCTAAAAGGAAATGCCCTCTTCTTAAGTGACCACTTTAGAGGATCCTCAAGTGGTTTCCAGTAATAGAAGGCAACATTCATAGTTAAATACAAGTCTCCAAAATTGACAGGTTGTCCCTGAGTATTTGTTTGCCTGGGAGCAGTTTTGCTGCTGTGGTTTGCATCTCTAATTGTTTAATGGACAATGTATTGTTTAGGTCCAAAGCAAAAAAACAAGAAATCCCCATGTTGCGTTGTTGGGTTTAGTAAATGCATAATTAGGATTGAAATCAGCATTTTAGGTTTGATGACAGCTTTTTCTAGACAGGCATGATTAGAAGGCATGAGGAATTTGGAGTGCTTCCTTTTGGGGCCACACAATTATTTTTCTCTGGTGTGCCCTGGTGACCCAACCACATCCAAACCTCTAACTTCATATATTCAGTAAACGATTATTGGTTTTGGTACCTGCTAGATAAGAAGCTTCATAACAAGACTTAGTTGCTGTGTTGGTCTGCTTGAGAGACCATGTCCCTGAGTATAACTGTACTTTATGTATTCCTAAGGACACTTTTGTCTGTATTAGATATTGGCCTCTGTGCTTACTTTAGAAGCTAACCCCATCATAAAATTTTATTCCATCTAAGAGAATTTTACCTTAGAACTATATTAAAGTCCCAGAATGGAGATGTCTGCTAGACTACTGTACATCTGGGTCTGATTCTCAGAGGAGAATTTGGGAATAAAATTATGGGTAGAGACCCATTATATTTGGCTTTTATTGTTGTTCTTTTTTTTTTTTTTTCCAACAAATACATGTTTGGTACTTATTATTGGATTAAGAACTGAATAAAAATAGTCATGACCTTTGCCCTCATAGAGTTTACAAAACAGCAGGGAAGGAGGACATCACACAAATCATGTCAAGTGTGAGGGGTGCTCCAATAGGGTAAGAACAAGGTCACCAAAGAAAGTTACAAGGGAACATAATTTAGTGCTCTGAATAGAGAGTGTAGCAGGAGAACTGACCTATTTTGGGAGACTAACAATTCAGTGAAGACCTCAGCAAGCTTCCATGGGAAGGGGCACCTGGGTGGCTCTGTCATTAAGCATCTGCTTTCAGCTCAGTTCATGATCCCAGGGTCCTGGGTTCGAACCCCTCTTTGGGCTCCCTGCTCAGCGGGAAGCTTTCTTCTCCACCTCCCACTCCCCCTGCTTCTGTTCCCTCTCTTGCTGTGTCTCTCTCTGTCAAATAAATAAAATCTTTAAATTAAAAAAAAAAAATGACCTTCCATGGGGAGGAAGACACTTTCCCTGCTTGGCAATGTGTCTTCCTACATGGATCTCATTTTTTTGTCCAGCTCGTGCCTGGAGATGCTCTGAAATCAGGGAAGGGAAGGTTGTTGTTCCTTACGTTACCCATGCCTCACTGGGTCACATCTTAATTTTCCTGAAGCCAGGGACACGTGGTGGTAACGTTCTGACTGAGAAGACTGAAAGAGGTACATGCTGATCAGGCCAACCAAGAGGAAGAGAAAGTGTTTGCCTCTGCTTAGCCTTCTTGCTTGTGACATTGGTGTGAGTTCTGGTGACTGGAGCTGCTCCAGCTGTCCGGTGGGCAGGGGAAGGACACATACCTTGACATCACTGGCCTGCTGGATATTTTATCTCCAGGTTTCCTGCCAGGTGCGCTAATTAAATCTGCTTATTGATTAAACCATTGTTCTTTTGGTGCTTTTATGCTTGAAAGCATTCATAAACCAGGTAAAGGGAAGCTGCAGAAATTAAACAAGGGCAGACTGTTCCAAGCAGACATGAACAAAGGCCCAAAGGTGAAAAAGCATGTAGTCTAATGACAGAAATAAATTCTGTAAAATGTTGGGTTCCTGCAGAGTGTTTGGCAATATGGTAACAATGGCGTGTCCTGTTACAAAATAACCGATGCGGGGGCACCTGGGTGGCTCCGTGGGGGTTAAAGCCTCTGTCTTCAGCTCAGGTCATGATCCCAGGACCCTGGGATCCCAGGATCCCAGAGAGCCCCGCACTGGGCTCTCTGCTCAGCAGGGAGCCTGCTTCTCCCTCTCTCTCTGCCTGCCTCTCTGACTACTGTCTGTCAAATAAATAAATAAAATTAAAAAAAAAAAAAAAGATGGTGGATGAATGTGTCCTCCTCCTTCTTTGAGCCTTTCTTCCCCCTCCTTGCCTTTATTTCCTTTCCACATTCTCTTTCTCCTCTTGTTTTCCCCTCTCCTTGTTCCTCTTTCCCTTTACCTCTCACTTTTTCCTCTCTTCATTTCCCCCTGAGCTCAGGAGAAATTAAGATAAATCTCTGGACAAAAACAGAATAAGCTAAAGACCAGAATGACGAGCAAAGCTGCAAGTGCTCTGAGCATTTACCTGCATGAAGAACGTGAAACCGTTGACATTGCCAGCTGGTGAAGCCAAGTGACAAGGTTTGGACTTTTGTGGTGGAGAGATTTAGGAATGAGATACTGAAAAATCTAGGACCCTCAGAAGGCCACATACTCAGGGAGGGGTTGGTGAGAAAAAATTGCCTCCTGGCTAAGGCAAATGACGGAGATACGTGTCTGTCCCAAAGGATTTATAATCAGGCACAAACTACTCACACAAGTTTGGAGATTAAATAACCCTATTTTAGTGCCATGAAAAATCTTGAGACAAGAAAGTAATTTCAAATGGACTTCAATTGTCATGTCCAAGGGCACTTAGGGGAACCCAGATTCATACTGAAAGAACAATCTATCAGTCCAGTGTCCTCCAAATCCAGAGTCACATCAGTCAAATATAAATTCATAGTCCAAAGTCATTGAACACACAAGTAAATGAGCCATCGTGCCCCCCCACCAAGGACTTTAGATGATAGAATAATTATAAAACACATAGAATTTTAAAAACATAAAAAGAAAGTTTGAAAGAGAGTGGAAAGCAGAACTAAGGAGAAGGAAACTAAAACCAACCAAATTCTATAAATTAAATAATGCACTCATTACAATGACAATATTAATAAATGAGGCTAGCAGCACATTAGACACATGAGAAGAAAGAGTCTGAGTGAATCAGAGCCATGCTTTTCAGCCTTCAGTGTACAGGGCAATGACCTAGGGAGCTTGTTAAATTCGGGTCTTGATCCTCTAGGTCTGGGGTGGGACCCAAAAGATTGAATTTCTAATAAGTTCTTAGGTAATGCCCACACTTGAGGAGCAAGGAAATAGAAGATAGATTTGAAAAGTGTGGCCCAGTGAGACAAAGAGGTAGAAAATATCTCCCTGAGGGGCACCTGGGTTGCTTAGTAGGCTGAGCATCCAACTCTTGATTTTAGCTCAGGTCATGATCTCAAGGTCATGGAGTTGAGCCATGCATCAAGTCCCATGTTGGGCTCCATGCTCACTGGGTGTATGCTTGAGATTCTCTCCCTCTCCCTTTGCCCCTTTCCCCACTCTTTATCTGTCACTCTTTCTCTTTCTCAAATAAATAAATCAATCTTAAAAAAAAAAAAAGTAAAAGAAGAAAAGAAAGTATCTCCCTAAATAGGAAGGATACAAACAGAAAGAAAAGGGGTGAAGCAATATTTGAAAAGATAATGGCAGAGAATTTTTCAGATCTAATGAAAGACATGAACTCACAGATTAAGGAAACCATACTCAGGAAAGGAAGGAAGGAAGGAAAGAAGGAAGGAAGGAAGGGAGGGAAAAGAAATCTTAGCTTGGAAAACTGCATATCATCAAAAAAGGGTAGATTTTAAAATCACCCAGGGAAGAAAAAATTTACCTACAAAAAACCCCCCAAAAAGCAACAAACAAACAAACAAACAAACAAGCCAACCAACCAAAACCCAACAAAGAAATTGATGTTAGAACTCTCAACAGTACCAATGGATATGGAATAATATTTACCAATATTGAGAAAGAAAGAAAAAGCATCCTGTCAGCTATCTATCTGATCTGTCACGCATCCATCTAAACTACACTTCAAGAGGAAAGGACAAATTAAATCAGTTCATGACCAGCTTTCACTCAGAGGTCTTCTCATGATTCTCAAAGTGTGGACACCAGCAGCAACAGCATCACCTGGGAATATGTGAGAAATGCAGCTCTTTGGGCCCTGCCCCAAACCCTTGAGTCAGAAACGCCTTGGTGCAGATGACACTTCCCTGGTGTATCAGATGTGTTCCTATTGGAGAAGCCCCACTCTGGACACAGTATGTGAAGTAGGAGAAAAAAACATTTCTGAGGGAAGGGCTGAGACATAAAATGGAATCGTGGTCAAATAATTTGATAGCTTTAGGTTAACCTAAATATAATAACCAATATAAACTAATAAAAGAATAATTATATCAAATTTGGGGATAGAAATAATAAGAAAATTAAAATATTGAACAAAAAGAAAAGTAAGATAGGATGCGATAATTGTAGTTAGCGTGTTCTTAAAAAGAACAAAAATCAAGACAGAATTTTTCTATTAAGACAAGAATAATTATTCAATGATGTGATCTTGTTGTTAGCCATGTTAATGCTACCTATAATATTAGGCTTAGAAACATTATAAATTACACTTTCCGAAATCTGTCAAAAACATTACCTTATTTGATCTTCCTAACAATCCTGTTAAATGACCAGTCCAAATATATTCTACTTTTTATTTATTTATTTATTTAGTTATGTTTTAAAAGATTATTTATTTATTTATTTGACAGAGAGAGATCACAAGTAGGCAGAGAGGCAGGCAGAGAGAGAGAGGAGGAAGCAGGCTCCCTGCTGATCAGAGAGCCCGATGCGGGACTCGATCCCAGGACCCTGAGGTCATGACCCTAGCCGAAGGCAGTGGCTTAACCCACTGAGCCACCCAGGCGCCCCTATTCTACTTTTTAAAAAATGAGAAAACTAAGGGACATTATAACTTGACCAAAATCCCATATTTGAGGTGTGACTGAGATAGAATCCGAGTGTTTGGATTCCAGGACTTTAGTCTGGCTTTCCCCATTATCTCGCTACTGCCTTTTTATCACTAATAAAAATGTTATGCAAGCACGCTCTTCTGTAGAAAAATATATTCTTTGAAAAAATTTCAAAAACAATTTTTTGTATATTCTTTTATGTAATACAAACAGAAAAGGAGCTATTTAGGGGGGAAAAAGCCTTTTTTTATTTTGATCATAACAAAGCTTTATCTTCTCTGTACATATGCTTAAATGATTTATGGCCTTGCTCTTCCCAGAGAAATAGACTCAGAAGAAGAGGATAGAATGACAGCATTATTCCCCCCCCCCCAACGTGAAATCTGAGAAGACTTGGAAAAACTTCCTCATAATAATATTCTCTTAAAGATAAGATTGGTTCCCGTCAGTCAAATAGAGTGGATAATATAAATGACAAATTTAATCATGTGCATCTGCTTTGGAGTCTCAAACTAAGTGTTTCTCAAAGTGTGGTTCATGGATTCTGTAGGATAGCTGGTGATGATTATGCTGTAATGGAAGCACTGGCCCCTTTGCCTGCAAACCGTTGTGAAGAATAACAGGTGATCCTCCCTTCATAGCAACTAGAGACAATATACGTCTGTGTTTAAGGTTGGCCATTACCAGAGCCCCTTAGCTTTATACAATGCTGCAGAATTTTCTATAACCTTTATCTATAATTAGATTTACATTTTAAAGTAAAAGATCTTTTGATTTTAAAATTTACACAGGGGCAAAACCTGGTGAGTCATTTGTGGAATTTTTTCCTATAATAATGGAAGGAATTTTCCAATTGGAACGAATGCCAGGATGAATTTCTTGGCCTTCTGTAACACCTTTCATGTAAAGGTCTTCACGTGCATTGCAGACACAAGCTCATTAGCTTCCTGATAGCCTTGGGAGCCTGGTAAGTGCTATCAGATGTGGAAACTGAGGGTAAAGATTAACATGCTGTGGATGCTGGTCCATCGTAGATTCAAATCAGGAGCTCAGCATCTTTCTTTGGAACACAGATTTTTATTTTTACAGGACATAATAATTATATGTTTTAGATTGCTCAGTATAGTTTGAAGTGACTCAAATATGGAAACATTCATTACATCCTTTGGGAGATGATTTCGATCTTTTGGAGGTTTTTTTCTGTCTAACTTGTTATATATATTTTGATTCAGTAAATCTCATTCCTTCTAAGAGAGTTATTTTCCCCTTGGGGGAGGGACTCATTTTTCTTTTTAGCTTCTTTCCTTTAGTTTAGTAATTTTTGAAACATGTTCATTTTTTTCAATAAGTATTGTAGAATACCTCCTACATCCTCATTCCTATGGTATATTTGGGTATACGAAGATGAGTAAGGCATAGTCTTTCTTGCACTGGAAAGAGGTGTGAGGTTAAATCAATAGATGGGCTGGGAATTAAGGGATGAGAAGGTAAGACTCTTGCTTGAAGATTGCAGCAAGAACTTTTGCCGAAGATTGCAGAACTTTTTCCAGCAGAGAGGGACTGGTAGGGTGGATTTCTTTATGCCTTTGCCATCGGGGAAGGGGGAGGTGATCTCCTTGTTCCAGACCTTGGCAGATGTTTAGAATAACAACAAAATGGCTCTAAGGCCATTGGCCATACTCACAGAATGGAATACAGACATGAACCCAAGCCTCCAAATGACTTGGGTTCTCAGGGAGAGCTTTCTCTCCTGCATAAAGAAAGGAGAAACAGGAAGAGAAAAAAAAAACTTTGAGAGAAGAGGTAGATAATATCCTTATGGGTCAATCTTGGCTGCTGATATACTGTTTGTCTAAGTCTATAAGATGTGTATACAGCAAAGTTCGTAAAGCCAAGCATTTGTTTATTCATTAAATGTTTATTGTGGACCAACTCTGTCTCATGAAGCTTATGTTTACCTGATAGGTTATAGGAAACAAATAATAAGGAGGCAAGATACATTCAGGTAGTTGTAATTGATGTTATACACTGAATATTTGTGTCCCCTCAGAATTTATTATATGTTGAAGTCTAACACCTGATGTCATGGCATTAAGGGGTGGGGTCTTGGGGGGGGGGCTCCAGTCATGATAGTAGAGCCCTCCTCTAAGGGGATTAGTGCCTTATAAAAGAGACCTCAGAATGTTTGCTTGCCTCCTTCTGACACAAGAGGTTACAGTGACAGTATGGCCATCTGTGAGCAAGCAGGTCTCACTGCAACTGTGAGAAATAAATGTTTGTTTTTCACCAATCACCCAGCTTCAATATTTTGTTATAGTCGCCTGAGCTAAGACACCTTCTATGAAGAAAATAAAATAAGATGCTTTGATAGTGATTTAGGGAGGTTTATTTTAGATAAGATCAGAGCTATCTTTTTATCTTAGACTTAAATAATAAGGAGAAGGAGCTAGCTATACAAGGTCCCAGAGAAGCAGTATTCCAGAAAGGACAATAGTTTCTGGAAAGGTGGTAAAATGGAGGCACATTTTGTATTTTTAAGGAACAGAAAGAAGTGAGGGGGGAATGATATATGATACACACACACACACACACACACACACACACACACACACATATGTATGATATAGTTGGGGTCAGACAACATAAGAACTAGAGCAGTAAACTGCTTGAAAAATATTCTAAGTATGTTGGAAAGCCATTGAAGTATTTTAAGCAGGGGGGTGACATGAGTTTCAAGTGACCTGATTTGAAAAAAGAAAGATCATTGTAAATGTAATGTATAGTAGAAATGATGGGCCCTGAACCCAATGAAAATTGACACCATAAGAAGAGGAAAAGACATAGAAATAATAATAAAAAAAAAAAACGTGGAAAATGGAGGTGAAAAGCTGGATGAAATGGATGTGAGAGGCAGAGTTTGGGGTTTTGCAGCCACAAAGTGAAGATGAGCAGGGATTGCCTGGAGCCATCAGAAGTTGGAAGAGGCCAAAAATTCTCTTCTGGAGGCTTCAGAAGGGACATAGCCCTGCCATCACCTTGACTTTGGACCTCTAGCCTCCAAATTGTGGGATGATAGGTTTCATCTGTTATAAGTCACTATATTTGTAGTAATTTGTTATGTCAGCCCCAAGAAATGAGGAGGTAAAGGAGGTAGGGAGATAATGAAGGTTTACTACACAGAGGAGGGAGGTATAAACAAAAGTTCTGTTTGGGGATTGACTACAATGTTGTTTAGAAACAGCATGGGGACTATGGCTGGAGCGGGTGAAGACGGAGTTAGAACAGTAGACAGGAGAAGAGAATTCTCAACTTTGAAGGTTTATTAAACACAATGGTCTTTCTTCTAAAAGCAATGGAGAGCCATTAAAGTGTTTTAAGCAGGAAATGACAAGATCAAGCTTGTCTTCTAGCAAGCACATCACTTTGGCTTTATCATGGAGCATGAGTTGGAAGGAGCCAAGAGCAGCTTCAAGACTGGATGGAAGGCAATTGATTGCCATAGTCCAAAGTCATGGCATTAAAATCCAGGAAAAAGCCAAGAGATATTTGGAAGAAAAAAATCTATAGGACTTGGATACAGTTAGGATATGGTGAGTTGGGGCACCTGGGTGGCTCGGTCATTAAGTGTCTACTTTTGGCTCAAGTCATGTTCTCCAAGGGTCATGGGATTGAACCCCACATCAGGTTCCCTGCTTAGCAGGATGGCTGCTTCTCCTTCTCCCACTCCCCCTACTTCTGTTCCCTCTCTTACTGTGCCTATCTCTGTCAAATAAATAAATAAAGTCTTAAAACAAACAAACAAACAAACAAATAAGAAAACCCGATATGGTGGGTGAAGGTAATGAGACTGAAGTATCAAGAATGTTCTTTGTAAGGATGACAGGGACACCTGTGACCATAAAGTTACTGTATGTCTTGGGGAATGTGATGGATGATTTTATGTATCAAATTGACTGGGCTAAGGGACGTCCAGATATCTGGTAAACCATTTCTGGGTGTGTCTGTGAGGATGTTTCTAGAAGAGAGTCACATTTGAAATTTAGACTGAGTGATGATTACTCTCATTATTGTGAATGGGCATCATCTAACCCACTGAAGGCCTGAATGGAGCAACAACAATGACAACAAAACCTAGAGGATGAGTAAATTTTCTCTCTCTACTTGAGCTGGGGTATCTGCCTTCTCCTGATATGGGACACCAGCACTCTTGGTTCTTAGGCCTTCTGGTTTGGACTGGAATTACAGCACCAGGTTTCCTGGGCCTCCAGCTCATAGAAAATAGATCATGGAACTTCTCAGCCTCCATAATTACATGAGCCAATCCTTCATAATAGATTTCTTTCTATATGTCTACATATATTCTGTTAGTTCTGTTTCTCTTGAAGGCCCTGACCAACTCAGAGGAGGTTGTGAGTTCAGCTGGGCACTGGGGTTTATGTTCTTTAAGATATCCAAGCAGAGACCGGAGGTGAGACTGGACATCAGAGGAGACATTTAAGCTCTAGGCATAAATTTAAACTTATTTGAATATAAGTGGTCATGGAAGTACATGCGGATGATACTTCTTCGGAAAGAATCAAGGGAAACAAAACAAAACACTGAAGAACCGTAGAACAGTAACCTCCAGAGAGGCATAAAAAGAGCAGAGATTGTTGAATCATGAAAACTTAGGAAAGAGAGAATTTCAGACAAAAGTCAGTGTTCAAAAACATGGAAATACTGAGAAGTCAGGTAAGATGACAACACTTATTAACATGGAACTCTCTGGTAACCCCAGTAAGAACTGTGTCAATGGGGTTATGGGTGTGGGAGGGAGACAGGGTCCAATAGAACCTATCATCTATACCTATGCTATTAAGGGGATTGGTATGTTTTAGTTAAAATAGTTTATTACTTACAATATGCTATCAATCCAATTGGCAACTTTAAGGAAATAATGCATGAACATAGGGATTTCAAGGCCCCTCACTCCCTACTCTTTCCTTACCACCATTCCTTCCAAATATGAAACCACAATGTTCTTATTGTTCCAGCGGCTAATAACAAATTCTGCTTGCAAGAATGTCATTCTTTGGATTTATATTGGGAGTCAAATGCCAAGGGAGGGAAAAATTCAATTACATTCTTAGAGTTGTTTCTGCTTTTAAATTTTCTGATTCTATGATTTAAGCAGGGGTCAAAAAAATGCATGAAAACAGATTTGATAGCAGGCATTGGGAAAGAAGTGATGGGTCTCTTTAGCAAAAATGGTAGTCACTAAGAGCAGAGTTGTGCCTAATGGGATGCTGTGGTTGCCTCTGGTTCCACTTGTCGTGGGATCTATTAAAGTCAGAAGAATTCAAATGTTAACTTCCTAGAATGTGCAATCTCTGGATGCTGCCAGAGATTGTCGAGAAGCAAGAGGGACAATCACTTCAGGCTAGAGATCTATACAGAGTTTCATTAGATTCTCCTCAGGATTGTTTGTTTAAGAATTTATTTATTTATTTATTTATTTAATTTTATTTATTTGAGAGAGAGAGTGAGCAGGGGGAGAGGGACAAGCAGATTCCATGTTGAGCATGGAGCCTGGCATGGGACTCGATCCCATGATCCTCAGACAATGGGCTCAGCAGAAACCAAGAGTTTCTTTTTTTTTTTTCTTTAATTAAAATATTTTATTTATTTATTTGAGAGAGAGACAGTGAGAGAGAGCATGAGTGAGGAGAAGGCCAGAGGGAGAAGCAGACTCTCCATGGAACTGGGAGCCCGAAGTGGGACTCGATCCTGGGACTCTAGGACCATGACCTGAGCCGAAAGCAGTTGCTTAACCAACTGAGCCACCCAGGCGCCCCAAACCAAGAGTTTCTTAAGGGCTTGAGCCATCCAGGTGCTTATTTCCTCTGGTTTTATAATAGCAATATTAAAATTCCTATTTACAGATGAGCAAATTGGGAGTTAAAAAAAAAATATGCTGTCTACCCACTATTAGTTTGGGTACTATGTTTCTTTTCTTTTCTTTTCTTTTCTTTTTTTAAGATTTTGTTTATTTATTAGAGGGAAAGGGCATTATGGGGGGAGGGCAGAAGGAAAGGGAGAAACAGAGTCTCCACTGAGCAGGGAGCCCAACACGGGGCTCGATCCCAGGACCCTGAGATCATGACTTCAGGTGAAGGCAGATGCTTAACCAACAGCGCCACACAGGCACCCTTGGGTTTTATCTTTCTTAGATTTCAGATTGTTATACCCACTGCTTGGTTACAGCCACTGATGGAAACTTGATAGAATCAGTTCGCTATGGGCACAATATGTGCTCTGTTCCTCTAGGATGGGAAGAATGAAGTAGAAGCCTTCAGATTTGTCTAGGAGGGTAAATTAGGAATAAGCTCCTACCACTCCTGGCAGCAGACCCAGCAAATCTCAGGGTAATCAGCATACCCAGCCAGTTTCTTTCCATGAACCAGAAATAAAGAATGTAATTCAATGTTTTGGGTTGTGTGGCTCTCTCATAGTTCTGCACCCCCGCCCTCCATCCTGGTTCATGTTTTATGGCACAGTCTGTGCTAAATGGCCAGAGGCAGACAAATCAGAGTGGGGAGCAGAGTTAAACAGTCAATGTTTTAGTTCTTGGACTTTTGAAGTTTTACCTCCAATGAATCGATGTCATTGTTCCTTTTTCTCGAAGACACAGAAAGTGAGTTGTTTTTTCCACACCCTTCCTGCCCTTCTTTCTTTTTTTCCCCTCCTGCCCTTCTTGAGTTTTTTTTTTTTTTTTGCCTGTCCTAGTTTTAATTCAAGCATGTAAACATAATATGGTTTTGTCGATAAAACATTTAGTCAGAGAAACAAGCATGCTGAGTCCCTTTCGTGGTTCCTTCCCTGACATTGAAAGAAGAGAAGAGAAGATAATTTATCTCCTTTTACTAATTAGGATATTGAGAGAAGGAGAGATTTAGTGATGGAATCAGTGACAAAATGGTCAGTGACTTACAAAATGGTCAATGACTTACTCATAGATTTGAGAAGACTTTTCTGTTTGTTTGGTGGGGGGGGGGGTCTCAATTTTTTTTTTTTTTTTTTTTTTTTTTTTTTTTTACAGATGCTGATTAGGAAATAAAAAATTGAGTACCATGGCCACAGGGGTAAGGTGGAGAATGAGTCTGAGCAACTGGGAACAAGAATGGTAATTAGCACTTCCACGCCCACCCCACGCCCACCCTTGTTCTGCCCATTGTCTTTACAATTCCTCTTCAGGAAAGAAAAAACAGCTCCTAATGGGAAGATAAATCTCTAGAGGCAAGAAACTCTGGGGGTCTCCCCTCTACACCTTCCACCTTACTCACTGAGTGTGAGGTTTTCTCAGCCTCTTTTTTTATCTGGAGAGTTTTCTCAGTCCCTTCTTTTATCGGGAAATAACAGGAGCGACCCCACAAATTTAGTGTGAGGAAGTAAACAGTAACAGGCACATTTCCGATAATAACCGCGTATCTGGCTTAGATCTAAACGAGGTTAGGAAACTTTGTATGCAGCCTCTAGAGCCTTTGAATCTGGTGTGTTTAGCTTGAGCAACGAATATCTTATCTATTTGGCTTATGTGGGCTGGACTCTAGTAGGTTTCTGCACTGTTCTAGAAGAGATTTCAAACCTGAGACACAGGTCCTTACTATATTCTTGGGAACAGGCTAGTGGCCCATAACTGTATGCATATGTCTCAGAAGCAAATGAGTGGCTTCTCGGAATGGCTGTCTTCTATATAAAGACAACCAAGAAAGCCTTTCCCTATAGAGGTCATTTGGCGATCATCCCGGCTGTGTTAGAGAGTCCAGGCCCATATTCGCCATGTTCCCATGTGGTAGATTCAAATCCTGCTCAGGTAATAAATGAGAATCTCAAAGCCATGCTGTGACAAACAGAGTGGAAAGGCCCAGAGAAGAATAACGCATAACTGTCATTTGTGGATTTTAAGAGTTCTAAGAGGTAGCATTACTTGTATCGTTCATATTAGTTACTTGGTATTGACTCTGTCTTTCTGAGGATGCTTAGAGTTTTTCTTCTGCTTTGCCTTTGAAACTGTTTCACTAGCTTTTTCCCAGGTGTAAGCCAGTCAGCACTGATTTGAAACGAGAGGTCTTTAGACATCTCAGCACAAGGTAGAGGCACTGCACCTTAGTACCAACCATTAGCTACTCTAAGGCTTTCGAAACCTCATGATTTAGACAAGTGCTGTGTTGAGGCCACTGGAGATATCATTCATTTTAGTGACAATGATCAGCTAGGCTGATGGGTTGAGGAACCACCAAAATACAAACCAACGAACTTTTCCAATTTATAACTACTTACTTCATCCTATAGACAAAGTCATGCATGGGCTGTGGTGAGACTCTGTCTTGAGTTTCTTGCCATCCTATCAATGCCAAATAAATTATATAAGTATTAGGAGAATCATCTCACCTTGGCTCACTCTGGCCTCCAGGGTATGGATACAGAGAGAAACCACCAGATGAGGTGATCCTGCTTTGGTGAAAAAGACACTTCTGAGTGTTGTGTGCGAGGGCGTTAGGAACTCTGCAGTCGTATCAGTTTGAGAACAATGTCATTGGATCTTGTAAATAAAGCAAGCACAGAACAAGCGAGTTCCTGGATAGCAAATGTAGAAGCTCCTGGGGAGACTGAGTAAGTCATGCTAGGAATCCAAATAGCACTTCTCCCTTTGCATCGATAATAAATCAGTACCTGGTAGGAGACAAGAGGTTGCCTTTTAATAGGTTCTACTCTTTACCCAGCTTCATTCTACATGGTCCACAATATTTTGGGATAGGTTGCTTATTTCTCCCCCAGATAAAATACAACTATTTTCTCATCACTTGTCATGGAAGTAAATTATCCAGCCATATTCTCCTCTTGTGTGTAGCTACAAAGATGTGCCGTGACTACTTTTTTTTTTTTTTTAAGATTTTATTTATTTATTTGTCAGAGAGAGAGAGAGAGTACAGGCAGGCAGAGTGGCAGGCAGAGGCAGAGGGAGAAGCAGGCTCCCTGCAGAGCAAGGAGCCCAAAGTGGGACTCGATTCCAGGATGCTGGGATCCTGACCTGAGCCAAAGGCAGCCTCTTAACCAACTGAGCCACCCAGGCATCCCTGTCTTGACTACTTTTTATTTCTCCTAGGAAATGGTAGTATTTAAAGGTGAATGAACAAATCTTCCTTAATGTAGGTAATAAAACACTGTTGATCATTGGATTGAGAAATAGATATAAAAATGCAAGTTTGCTTTCATGGTTTATCTGGGCTTTTTTAAAATTAAAATTAAAATTTTTATTTTTTTCCACACAGAGCTTATGCTGGGGCAGTGTAAGGCCCTATTCACCTGCCCTTTCTATCAACTGTGAATGTATTATGCTAGTTCAAACAAAGAAATCTTCCAATGTTTTAATTTTTATTCTATTTTTCATGGTAAAAATACTTAGCTATGAACTCTGTACCTTTACTTGTGCTGATCTATTATTTGAACAGGGTTTCATCGTGTCACTGCATATTTAATGTCATGTCTTCTTAGCTATGTCTCATGTAACCAGGTTCTAATTTCAGCTTCTGCTTAGTTAAAACACTTTGTCAAACTTCCCTATCACATTTTTTTTCCTCTCACACATCATTTCATCCTCACTCCTGAAAAATCTGCTAGTGGCAATTCCAATATTGGCAATGTAAGAGTGAAAAAGAAAATTAAAAAGGGAAAACTGAATTTGAATGTCATCATTGCAAGAAGGAAATGTTGATTGAACATTCTCAGTGAAAGGGCACATTACATCCCAGATATGTGTGGGCTGTTTAGCAAGAGTTATTACACAAAGGTGAAATAACGTGTCATTCACTAAAATAAAAGGAATCACTTAAATATTTATTTAAATAGATATTCCTCCGATACTTTGAAGCTTGGTTTATGTATAATTAATGAATTGAGAGAAAGATTCTGGAGCACAGAAACATAAAGTGTGAAGAACTACTGCCAATTGAGGTTCAATAAAAATGAAAAGTACATAATCCTTGAAATGACAATGCTCTTCACTTGGAAAATATGGTTTCATTTTTAGATAATTTTTTTGGAAACAAATCTCCTACATAAAGCACTGTATGCAGTTATGTAGTTAAATAGCATTAGACAATGTAGGATATGTATGTATAGTATCCCCCCTACTTATCCACTGGGAACACATTTTCAAGACCCCCTCCCCAGTGGATGCCTGTAACTACAGATTGTACCAAACCCTAAGTATACTATGTTTTTCTGTATACATATGGGCTTATACATATGTTTAACTTATAAATTAAGCACAGTAAGAGATTAATAATAACTACAAATAAAATAGAGCAATTATAACTATATGTGGCAACAAAGTTACATGAATGTGATTTCTGTCTTTCACTCAAAATATGTTCCTGTACTATGCTCACCCTTTTTCTTGTAAGGATGTAAGATGATAAAATGCCTGTGTGAAGAGATGAAGTGAACGATGTAGGCATAGTCACCTAGTGTTAGGCTACTACAGACCTGATAGTATGTCAGGAGGATCGTCTGCTTCTGGACTTGTGTTTGTCTGTGGGTTACTAAAACTGGGGAAAGGAAAAATTATGGGTTAGCGAGGACTCCTGTAGCCTCTTTGCACAAGAGACTGAACCAAACCTAAGTGTCAGAAATGACCTCCCTGAGGACATCACCTCTGAGTAGAGACCTGAATGAGGAGAAAGTGAAAAGGGAATTTCTGGGAAGAGTAAGCATCACATGTGATGTCACAGAGGCCGGTGAGATCATGGAGCTCTAGAGAAATTGGAAGGGGTTGTTGGAAGGGAGAATGCTTCCTCTACCCTTCTAGATCGTCCAGCTGGACTAAGAATTCAATTGGCATAAAACAGATTGACCAGAATAAAAACCCCAAACTTTTATTATGTGTGCACAGAGTCCAGTAATGAAATTGAGATACAAAGAAATGACCAAGGCAGGCAGTTTTTTACACTATAGGCAAAGACAATAAATTTGTGAGGAATCTATAGGACAAAGAAAATAGGGACTTTAATTAGTAAGGAATTCTAAGTGGGTGAGGTAGTAGATGAGTAAGAAAGTAGCAAGATTTATTTCTACAGTTTTCTTGACTTTCAAATCCCTTATCTCTAGTGATATGCGTGTCTTTTACTTCTTAGTACAGGGAGGGCATTTTTCATATGGGAGACTTGTGTCTTGCTTTCAAGGGGACAAAGAGGGGTCTAAAGGTTCTTGCACTCATTATTGCCCAAGTAGCTTGAAATCATATTAATCAAAATGCCATGTGGCACATTTTGGGGCACTTGCTGTGAGATCCTACAATGTCTAAAGGCTGAGTTTAGAGGGCACCTGGGTGGCTCAGTTGGTTAAGCATCTGACTCTTGGTTTTGGCTCAGATCATGATCTCAGGGTTGTGAGATCGAGCCCTGCGTAGGGCTCTGTGCTCAGAGCAGAGTCTGCTTGAGATTCTCTGCCTCTGCCCCTTCCCCTGCTCTCCTGTATTCACACAAGCACATGTACTCTCTCCCTCTCTCTCTCTGAATATATATATATATATATTTGTTGTTTAAAGGCTGAGTTTAAAAAGCAAGAAGGACATTGGGAAGAAGTGGGCTAAGTGTAGCAAGAGCCATCTAGGTATCATTTGGTAGAAAGAAATGAATGCAGCTAAGTGTAGGTCTTTTCCTAATTAATTCTAAAACTTATAATTTGGGACTCTCCCTAAAGAAATGTATTTAGAGGAATATTTTTTATACAAAGAAGGTTTCTTATATCCAATTAAGTACTATGTTTTGATATTTTAACCTCATTATTTGAGAACCATTGTTTTGAGATACATGTATTCTTGATTTATTGATTCACTTACATATTATTACACACATGGCAGATAAGTAAGACAGCTGTTGTCTTCAGGAGATGATGGTGTAGGGTGGAGAGTAGGAGATAAAAGATGGACTATGAACCAACAGACTAGGTAGGATGGTGAGAGAAGGAAGGTATTAGATCACTGGTATCATCAAAACATATGGCAAAATACACAGACACTACAGACTCCTGTCCTGCATCTCTCTTACCAGTCAGAAGCTCCTGTTTTTATAATGGTTTATTTTGGGGGTATCTCCTGGTTCTTTTTGGGGGCAAGGTGTATGGGATTGGGGAAGTAACCAGTGATAGCAACTCCCCATTAATAGGTCACTTTACACAACTCTAGAGGGACCATTCACCCTATATTTTATGTAAATGGGGTTGTGGTGACCTCAGAGAATGTAGAAGAGTCCTAGAGGTCCACAGGACCCCCATGACCTTCTTCCTTTCAGGATACTCTTCATCATCAGCCACCATACCTAGGCCATGTTAAGTAGTGGTGAGTCTACTTCCAGCCTCTAGCATTGTCAGTTAGGGAGACCAGCCTTAACATTGACTTGTTAGGTTCCAGAATTTCTGTTTAGTGCTCTAAGTTTTGTCTTCCCACTCAAAATTGGTCATTTTGAGGAAACAGAGTTTTTCCTGTTTAGCTAGGGACACACACACATGCACGCACACACACACACACATATTCTTCCCTGTATTTCTTTTCTCACATCAAGCTTTGCCTAACTTTACCGAATAACATGTTCTCTTGGCTTATTGAGACTTTCTTTAGTTGGTACACTTTTCATTTCCCCAATATATAAAGTCTTCTCCTCCCTGGTGGGCTTTTTTCCAATCTTTCTCTCCCAGATCACAAATGAGTATTCACAACTACATTTTTAAACATAAATTGTGTCTGTAATATTAACAAATGGTCCTTGTTTACAGCCCAGAGAAGTACACTATTCAATAGAAAGAAGAATATTTATAATACTTTCCTGTTGGTGCCGGCTCACAGAAACCGAGCTTGACCTTACTTTATGAAATTGCCTACCAGTCAGAATTTATGAACTTCATTATATTATTTTCAACTATTATTGAAAAGAGAACATTCATTTTGAGACTCTTCAAAATTGGCATCTTTTATGAAAATCTACCCACATAACCAGGGACTCTATGGAGTAAGGTTAGACCTCTAGGATGGGATATGGGAGCAAGGTTTTGGGGTAGGGGAATGTTCAGACAGCCCTGCAGGTCAAGCGGGCTGCCGCAGGAGGGGGAGATCGTGAGGATGGAGAAAAAAGATACAAAATAGAAAAACATATTGGAGAAGCAAAAATGCAAAAGAACTAGTGTGATGTTTTGAACCCAGACAAATTGAAGGTGAACTGACATAGGCAGGAACGAGATACCAAGAGAGAAGAATTTAAACATGGGATGGAGAAGGAAGAGAGCCAGTCTTCTAGATTTACTTGAGCTTTTAGTAGGAAAGTGCCCTTGGAGGGCCAAGAAGAGGCTCAAGTCCACCCAGGCTACCTTGTCTTCCGCTTTCCTCCCGCGGGCTCTCCTTTCCCATCTCCCTCTCTCATTTTCTTTCCTGTAGAGTCCTGAGAAAGGGAGTGGGGCTGCGGCTGCTCCTGCTCTTAGTCCAGTTGGAGAAAAGAGCCTTTGCGAGGTCCAGCTACAAGCTGCATCCATTTGGTTTTGCCAATTGGTCTGGCATGCAATGAAAAATTTGGGATCGGAGCTCCAGAGAAAACTCAGAACTCTCCACAGCTACTTGGAAGTCCTCCGCTTAGAGATGTGCATGGAAGGGATGAGAGCCGGTACATTTTCCTGGAAAACAGCAAGGGGAGATGAAGGCTAAATAGCGAACTCCGGGGCCAAACCCAGGGAAGAGCAGAGAGAGGTGAGGTCAGGGAAGAAGCATTTCTAGGGGAAAAAAACAATAGATGAACAGTGCCAGGGAGGGCAGATCTAGGAGGAGGGATGCTGAGCGGCCGTGTGATGTTGCAGAAAGAGACTCAGATTGACGTGGTGCTGGATTTGGTAGCAGCGGAAGCGCGGTGTGTGTGAGCAGAGTTGGGGGAAGAAGTGGGCGGGGCGTCGGGGGGTCGTTGGGGATGGGGGGTGGGGGGTGGGGCTTGAGCAGAGTGGCGCAAAGCACACTGGGGGAAGGGGCTGTAAGGAAGGGTTACATGTTGCAGCCAGTAAAGGAAGAAGAATTAAAGACAGAAACAGTAGCTTGAGGAATTAAGAACAGGGTTAAATTTTAAATGTGTGTATATTTTACAGGATGCTTCCTGGCTAAGGGGAAATGGCCAATAGAAAGGAAGGGTTTGATTATATGGCAGAGACTGAAAAGTGGAGCCCCTCCCCCACCCCTCCCATTCATACACATCCTCCAAGAGCCTATACAGTGTGGAGGCAGAAGTGTCGTCCCCAGTGGATGAAGGATGTGACCTTTCACTGCAGTGAGTGGCTTGGTGAAGAGAAAAAGGAGGGCTCCATGTTAGCCCCCACATACAACTCACAACCTGTGCAAAGATAACTTAACAAAACTGGATCTAGACAGCCTGCTGTAGGCACACTTAGGAAAAGCTGTTCGTGGGGTGCCTGGGTGGCTTTGTTGGTTAAGTGTCTGCCTTCGGCTCAGGTCATGATCCTGAGGCCCTGGGATGGAGCCCCACATTGGGCTCCTTACTCCTTGCGGAGCCTGCTTCTCCCTCTCCCTCGACTGCTCCCCTTGCTTTTGCTCTTTCTCTCTGTCAAATAAATAAAATCTTTAAAAAGGAAGGGGGAAAAAAAAATCTACTCTTGGACACTCCACTCGGTTTGTCCTCTGTGCTCAGGCACAGTCATTACTCTCCTCAGAATACATGCTTGTTCTAACTTACAGCCAGAAAATCAGTTAGTCAATGTCCAAGGCCAAGCTCCCTCCAAATGCTGCCTCCCCAGGGTCCACAGAGGCTTTCATGTGGAAAAGTCCCTAGCTGAGACGTGTGGTGGCCAGTAATCACATTATTAAGGACACTTTTCCTTCGTTGATGTACCCAGTCAGTTCCTTTCCTGCCACTGCTCCCTGGGACGTAGTTATAATTTTGTGGTGTTGGTTATGTTTTGAAAACTAAACACATTTTCCCCTCAATCTGAGTAGGTATCTTCTAGTTAGAAACACACAGTTTAATCAGAGTATGCCAGGAACAGAAATAATTGGTACTTTCTTTTCTTTCCCACTTGGAAATGAGTGGAAAAAAAAAAGAGTAAATTTAGTTATGGATATTATTTAATTTCCTTGGGAGGACACAAGCCATCAGAATTTTAGCATTTGTGCTTTCTTAACTTCGTGTGAAAATGTCGCAGGTGTATTTTTAGCAATTTCTTCAGGGATTTTAAAAAAGAAATTTTCTATTTTAGCATCTCTAGATGACAATGATCTGGATAAGAATCCACTGGGGAAGTTAAGAAAGAGTCTATCAATGAATAAAGGAGGCAGGAGGTAGCCCTCTAGTTCCCTGACACCAGATACCAAGGCCACTCTCCTGTCCCCTCCTTTGTCTCTGTGCCATTGCATGCAAGAGTAAAGTAGTACCACAGTGCTTGGATTACGTCTCCCTTCCAGCCTTACAACAGCATTTGCTTTGAAAACATGATCACCTCATTATGTCCCCTATCCCTGTTTAGAGCCGTCGCCACAAGGAGCTGAGAACCTCACATCATGCCTCATTCCCCTAATCTGAATCCCCTTTGCCCCCAACCCCTGTGCAACCTGTCCTCTTCATCATTGCCAATTACCACATTGAACTTATTTGTCTTTTCCCCCAATTAGAGTGTTAAGCAGACTTTGGTCTGTTGTATTCACCTCCATATCCTGGTGTTCTGGAACAGTGGTAGGCACACTGTAAGCACTGCAGAAATGCTGGTTAAGTGATGAATGGGGGAAAAAAATCGAGGGAAGGAAAATCTGAACTTGACACAGGCTTAGATGTGGTCCATGAGAGACCAAGAATAGGCTCCAGGATAGGGGGTCTGAGATGTCTCTAGGGTCCCATCGAGTGGCTGGTATTGGGAGGGGCAGCCATAAAGATAACAGGCACAAGAACTAGGAAGTCTCTCTAGGTAGAAATTAATTTCGTGTAATGAGATGACATCTTATCAATTTGCTGCAGGCAGAATATTGCTTAAGAAATAAAAAAGATCTTCAAACCTCTTGAGTATCAGTGACTGACTGCATGATGGTTTTCCCAACGTGAAGGCAGAATTTATGAATGCCTTTTTCAGGTCAACATTTGCCTTCATGGCAGCTGAAGTATTTTAAACAAAATGCAAAAGCAGTAGAAGCTCACAGCATATAATTGGTGCCCAACTACTGTTTGTAAGGTGAGCAGAATCTGAAGGCAAAATTTGAAGAGTCTATTTTCTGCTTCAGCATTGTGGGGCTATCTCTGCTCTGCTGTGTGTGACCCATCCTAAAAGGGCCTTTCATAGGGCGCCTGGGTGGCTCAGTGGGTTGAGCCGCTGCCTTCGGCTCAGGTCATGATCTCAGGGTCCTGGGATAGAGTCCCACATTGGGCTCTCCGCTCAGCGGGGAGTCTGCTTCCCTCTCTCTCTCTCTCTGCCTACTTGTGATCTTTCTCTGTCAAATAAATAAATAAAATCTTAAAAAATAAATAAATAAAAGGGCCTTTCATAGACAACCTAACTTCCCCTTTCCCTGTTCTTCCCCCAGATAGAATTATATGACTTTTGGACTTTGTTCCTGCAGAACCATGCTTTCTCTTATGAGAGTTAGTGATACTGGCTTAATAGAACAAAAGAATTCTAGCAAATTCCTTGCTTCACAGACCATAACACCCAAGAACTTAACAATACCTAAAACAAGTTAAAATGCTCAAGTTTTCTAAAGGTCCCTAAGGAATGATGCTGGTATCAGAAACGTGAGGCAGTGTGGCAAGACCGTGTTATAAGTATTTGAGTGTGACTGGACTTGTTGGGTTAACAATTTAAAATCTAACAGAGAAGGCAGAAAGCTATGTAGATCCAGAGGCTGTTTTTTATTAAGAGTGGGTACACAATCCTTTCATTTCCTGTAAGAGATTTGAATAGGACTTTCAGACATCCCTGTAGGCACACATACAGTATAATTTTCATAGATATTTTCTTAATAGGAGAAATTTCAGGTTTTAATGTCAGATCTCTTCATGTTTCTACGTGTTCAGGAATAAGTTGAGCATGTGTTAGACTTCCTAAGATAAATGTTTTGTGATTTTTTTGTTGCTAAGAGAATCAATGCATAGAAGACACCGTAAGATAGATAGCCAAGTGGGAATGTCAGTTTAGATCTAATTTCCCATTGTTTTTGTTTTGGAGATGGTAGAGTGAATATCAACTTTCAGGAAAGCTTATGGGGGGATTCACGATCTGCCCCTGGAGCGTGAATAAACCATGGCACAAAAATTATATATTAGAACACTTCAGTTACACCCCCTTCTGTGCAAGAAGTAAGAAAATATTTTGTTTCATGTTACTGCACAGTAAATCAGTAAGTTTTTTTTTTTAATCAAAATCGATTTTACAAATGTATCATTTTGTAATATTTCTGAATGCCTACTGTATTCTAAATACAAAGGGTTTCTTATATGTAAAAACTTGTCTGGGTAACAATCGTGGTTCATAAGTAGGAAATTTAAGGGGAAAAAGTTGTGGGTTAAATGGAGAGAGGATAGACAGAAAATGAGAGAATAAACCATTCTGAGTAACTTTTAAGTTCAGGTACACTCTCATAAGTTCTTTGAATCTTCACGATAGGATCATGAAAGAAGTTCAGTTAGAAGATAGGGTTTTAATTAGAATCCAGGATTTCCTACACCACGTTCTGGGTGTAATGTTATCCCTTAAACTGCCAACTTCCCTGACTTTTCCTTTTCCTTCTCAATCAGTCCATTACATGACAGTTTATAAGAATATAGCTGGACTTGGGAGTCTAGAATTTCCTCTGTGCAAAGAAAAATACTTATTTTTAAAAAGGTAATGGTTACTTTAATAATAAGCTGCACCTCCCAATTATTCAAAAAACAATTTTTATGTCTCTAAAAAGAATAGATTTCTTTTTCTTTTTTTCCCTCTCCCAACTTATTATTTATTTATTTTTATTTATTTATTTTTTAAAGATTTTATTTATTTATTTGACAGACAGATCACAAGTAGGCAAAGAGGCAGGCAGAGAGGCAGGCAGAGAGAGAGAGAGGAGGAAGCAGAGCAGAGAGCCCAATGCGGGGCTCGATCCCAGGACTCTGGGATTATGACCTGAGCCCAAGGCAGAGACTTTAACCCGCTGAGCAAACCAGGCACCCCCAACTTTTTTTTTTAATTATTTTTTGAAATTTAAACTTTAGGTAGTTAATTCACAATGTAATATTGGAGTAGAATTCAGCGATTCAACAATTACATACGAAACCCAGGGCTCATCATAACAAGTGCCCTCCTTATTAATACCTCTCCCATCTAGACCATTCCCCAACCATTTTCCCCCATCAACCCTCAGGTTTTTTTCTATCTTTAAGAGGCTCTTATGGCTTGTTTCCTTCTCTTCTTTTTTTCTTTACTCCCTTCCCATATATTTGTTTTTCTTTCTTAAATTCTGCATATGAGTGAAATCATATGGCATTTGTCTTTCTCTGACTTGTTTCATTTAGAGTAATACACTCTAGCTCCATCCATATCATTGCAAATGGCAAGATTTCATTCTTTTTGATGGCAGAGTAATATTCCATTGTGGCTATATATACCACATTTTCTTTATTCATTCATCATTCGATGGACATTTGGGCTCTCTCCACAGTTTGGCTATTGTGGATAATGCTTCCATAAATATTAGGGTGCAGGTACCCCTTCAAATCTGTATTTCTGCATCCTTCAGGTAAATACCTAGTAGTGCAATTGCTAGATCATAGGAGAGTCCTATTTTTAACATTTTGAAAAACTTCCATACTGTTTTCCAGAATGGCTGCACCAGTTTACATTCTTACAAGAGGATTCCCCTTTCCTTTCTCTGCATCCTCACCGACACAACGCTTCTTGTGTTGTTAATTTTAGCCATCCTGACAGGTGTGAGATATATCTCATCACGGTTTTGATTTGTATCTCTCTGATGATGAGTGATGTCAAGCATCTTTTTATGTCTGTTAGCCATCTAAGTGGGTTTTTTTTTTTTTTTTTTTGGGAAAAGTGTCTATTCATGTCTTCTGCCCATTTCTTCACTGGGTTATTTGCTTTTTGGATGTTGAGTTTGATAAAACTATAGAACACTTATGAAAGAAATTGTAGAGGACACAAAGAAAAACATTTTTCACAGAAAAGTCATCTATTCATCCAGAAATCCTTAGGACAGCTATACAATTTAAGGCTTAAAAGTCATAAGTTCCCCAAACTCTGATCATTTTTATGAAAAAAAATTGCCACACTGGAGGAAAGGTAGCAAGTTACAGCTGAAAGTCCCTATTTATTATATGCCTTTAACTTCATTTAAAAACTTTTGCCATCCAAACTATGAAAGAAATGAGTGAGTTGGTACTCACATATCACATGGTTCATTATCTTGTAGTACAAGCAGGGAATGAAAACCTTTAATAGACATTTGACATAATTTTAGCTAATATTCCCAGGGTTTTGTCTAAATTGGTGGATAACAAATATTTAAGGTGAAAATTGCCACTTTGTTGAATGACCCCTTCCTGTTATACTCAACATTGTAATATTCAGTAAATGATACCAACATCCCTATTAAATTTAGGCTTATTATTTGAATAAGGGTATTTGTATTCAACTTTGGGTCTAAATTAATGAGTCTTGGGTTACTTCCTGGCATACTTTGTTACTTTAAAAAAAAAAAAGTCTTTCCAGGTGATGCTGATGTGAAGTCAAGTTCAGAGGAAGAGTGGCAAGATGCCATGCAGGAGAATGTGTTAAGGGCTAAAGTGAACTCAGGATGCAGGTGGCTAAAAAAGGGCGACCAGACTGTGTGAAACTGGGAGACCCCTCAGGAGGGGCAAAGAACAGATAAGGAGAAAAGGAATTACCAGGAGGAAGAGCGCCAACAGCTATGGGAATGAGTACCTCCTCGAAACTTAAAAGGGCATGAGAAGGCTAATTTTTGAAGGTTCACTTTGCAAAGTGGGAGAAAATACCATAGGAAAGGGAAGATACATTACATCCTACCTGACACATAATAGGTTCTCAAGAGATATTTGGTAATTGAATACAAAGGTGGACCAGATTTTGGAGGGATTTAAGAGCCAAACAATATAACTTGTATTTCTTATTCATTATATCTTTCCAGTAGCTAGCATATATTAAAAACTCCATAAGTAATTGTTTCATTGCCTTACACATAGTATGTGCAGATTAAATGGTTGATATTATTTAAATTATGATTATCATTAGTTGAATACCTTTATTTTTCAGATGGAAAAATTCAATGATTTGTTTACATTATAAGGCAGTTTCTATTTTAGTCTGATGGAATAGTTCAGAGAAATCATATTGTTTGGGGCACCTGGGTGGCTCAGTGGGTTAAGCTGCTGCCTTCGGCTCAGGTCATGATCTCAGGGTCCAGGGATCGAGGCCTGCATCGGGCTCTCTGCTCAGCAGGGAGCCTGCTTCCCTCCCTCTCTCTCTGCCTGCCTCTCTGTCTACTTGTGATCTCTCTCTGTCAAATAAATAAATAAAATCTTTAAAAAAAAATCATATTGCTTAAAGACATTCTATCATGTTCCAAGGAGACATTTTATAGGAACAACATACACGGCCAGGTATAGAATTAGAGTTCTTACAATAAAATCCTCCCAAAAATGTGAAAAACAATGAAACTGTTTATGTAAGAATTCCATTAATACCTACTATGACCCTTCTAACTGAAGAAAGCATAAAAACATTTCTGTCCTTATAGCGGTTACATTCTAACTGAAAGGGCAGAAAATAAGCAAAATATGTAGTAGACATAGTAGTGGGGACAACAGGTGTAAAGGCCCTGAAGCAACAGCAGGGAAGCCAGCATGTATTGAGTGAATAAGAAATGAATGGCAGTGTATCAATGTATTCTCTCCTAGGTTTCAGGAGGGACTTTTGCTTTTACCTTGAGTGGCATGAGCAGCCACCTGGGCTTTTGAACTTGTTGGGGTCCTGATTTGGTCACCCTCCTGGCAGCCACATGCCTCTCCATGAAGCTGTCCACAATTTTATTAACTAGAATTGGTTGATCCCTCCTGGGTTTTCTTAGTATTTCTTTCTTTTGGATTGGCACAATTCCTTTTTTTTTTTTTTTTTTGGATAAAAATGGATACAATTTTTCTTCTCCTTTCCCTGGATTACAAATACCTTGAGGGTACCTTGTTCATATTTACGTGGCCAGAGATATCCAATGTAAATTCTGTATATAATAGACTTTTACCAAATGTTTTATGTAACTCTATAGATTTACATAGCTTTATATCTTTAACTATGTAGGCTTTATATAACTTCTCAATGTTGTTTATGGTGAATCAAATCGTGGAATATCACACAAGTGCAGAACAAATGATATTGGCTATGATTCTTCTATATGACTGAATAAAACTTGTGCATCATTTATATGAAAAAATCTGCCTGTATTAATGGGGTTTCGTTTGTTTGTATGTTTTGTTTTTTTTTTTGCTTTTTGGGTTTGGTTTTTTTTTTTTTTTTTTTTTGAGCAATACATCCATGTGCCATTCCATCCATGGCCAAAAACACTTAACCATGTTGCAGTTTGAGTTTCATCTGCAGTCATTTGAAACAACCTTGCAATTCCTTTGGAATTCATTCTGTGAAAGACAGGGCTGGAATTAGTCTTATGAGTGTGATTTGAGGGTACAGAAAGGCCCCTGCTTCCCCTAAAAATATTTCCACTATAAAGACTGCCTCCTCCCTACCTTTACCCATATCCTTTATCCTTCAGTTTGCACCTCCGGAGCAATTTTATTCTCATTTAGCAAAGGAAAGGGCATTGCTCTTAGAAAGCTTTTATAGAATGCATGCTGATATTAAGCAGTTGGAATCTCTCTGAGCACAGCCTGGTGAAGACCTTGTTAAAAATTATGCTGTACTTGCTCCTCTCTTAACCAGCTCAAGACAACCAGTG
Source organism: Mustela erminea (assembly GCF_009829155.1). Taxonomy (NCBI): domain Eukaryota; kingdom Metazoa; phylum Chordata; class Mammalia; order Carnivora; family Mustelidae; genus Mustela; species Mustela erminea. Next base: position 43,395,832 of record NC_045626.1, read on the forward strand.
TTTCATCTATCTGTCTGTCTATCTATCTATCTATCTATCTATCTATCATCTATCAGAGGGCTTCTAATTCTGCAGGCTCCTAATGACTTAGTGAGCAGCCCTCTGCTGCATGATCACCTATTGGATAAAACAATTCCATCAGCTTTGATAATTGGAAATAACAAGACTCTGTCAAGGGACAGGCTCTTCTGATTTGAAAGTAAATGTCTTAACCTCCCTCGCCATGACATTTATTTTCCATAAATGGTGCTGGCTTTGCCTTGGCATTCTTTTAGCAGCAGGAGACCATTATCCTGTGAGAATGTTCTCTCCCCTTTCACATTATCTCTTAATTATTGCCCTCTTTTCAACAGACAATGCCTTTAGGAATTTTCATGTAATTTTTCCCCTCCATTCCTCCTCTGACTTGTACCGCCACGGGAGAGGATTTGGGTATTAACCCCAGAAAGTCCAGAATAATGAATCTCGGAGACAGTTGGCTCAGTATCCAAGGGATCCTTTGAGAGGGACCCGAGATGCCATGAGCAACGTGCAAGGCAAATGCTTGGGAACGAAAACATTTGCACGGAAGCCTTCGAGGGCAAAGAGGGAATGACAATGCAAATCTCTAGGCTGGTTGAGACCGGATGGAAGATTTAGATTTTCCCACATGCCAGACTTTCAAAACCATTCTTTTTATTTATTTTGAAGAAAAGCTTTCCGACTCTCCCACTAACAAAAATAGCCTTCACTAATGTAAATCCCATTTCTGCCCTTTTGGTGAGTCCACAGCCAGCCAGATTAAAACAATAGCTGCTAACTGCCTCCCACCCCCAAACTTCCCTGATGCATCTTAATGGCTGTTTGTTAAGTTCAAAACTGACCATTTAAATGCTAACCCTATTAAGCAAGTAATCCCAAACATAAGCATTCAATTTGAATCATTAGCGTTTAATTGTCTAACATTTTCTGTTGTTAGTTTACAATGCAGGGAAAAGTCTTGATATAAATATAAATACACACACACACATTTTTAAAAAAGCACTTTAGGACCGAAGTTTATGTCTTGGCATAACTACTTCTCCTGCATTATTTATGAATCCATGGGAGCCTAGGTTAAGGTTACCATCTTGTTCAGAGACAGATGCGCACACAAAACCTACTAAGAGGAGCCCCCTCACCCCGTCTCTGGCATTTGGATAGTAGCTAAAGGGATCCCTGGAATTCTGCTGAAGTTGTCATCAATATGTATTGATTGCAAGTGTGATGTCATACAACAGGGAACTCTGAGCTCTGCACACATTTTTGGCAGTGAAAGAGTGGACTTGAAGGTTTTTTTTCCCCTTTTCTTTGAAAATACAGGGGAAAAAAGAGAAATTCCTGGTGCTTTTTCAACATAATATAAAGGTCACTGACAATAGCCCACCTATAGATGGGGATGTGTGACATTTAAACTGAATACAAGGAAAGCATGATAAGCATTAAAAAGAACTAGTTGCTTTCAAGATAATGCTGTTTACCAAATAATTTCTTTTGGGGGAAAAAATAATGTACCATTTCATTTTATTTCTCAGATATTTCTTGAAAAACATACATATATTGTGTTCTTTGAGAATGTGAATAAAGAATAGCATGTCTATGACTGTTATTTAATCCACTGATACATATTTAAAATGTGGCCTGGGCTGTTCAAACTGGCCTCTGAGGAAATACGTTTGGGTGATATTTTCAGTTGTTACGTTTTGGTGAAAAAAAATTTTTTTAAGGTGTTTCTAGAGTTCTTTGTGCATGGTGCCAAAACTAACAGTTGTAAGAAAAGAAGTCATATATAGAAAATGATTCTCCTTTTGCACATATATGGGACACAACCAGCTGGACTGATATCTTGCGCTCGCTCTCTCTCTCTCTCTCTCTCTGTGTGAAATCGAATTGTTGCACTGAATTTATGAGACCAACCTGTTTTAGCTTTGCGCCACGGTGGAATCGAGTTTGGGAGAGGGGTTCATAAGGGTATATGCTAAGCAGAAAGAACTCTGTAGAACCCTCGCCCCCATTCCAACCCAGCTCAAAAGAAACTGCTGAGACTCCGCAGTTTCCTCCAGTCTGGTGTCTGGTGGTGAGCGGAAAGAAAGAGAAAGCGGAGCAGAAGAAGAGGCAGGAGGCCCTCTCCAGCTGAGGACGGCTCTGGAGGTCCAGAGGTGTTGTTCCAGGCAAGCCCTGAGCCGTCTGTAGCTGCGCATCTCAAGGCTCGAGGTACCGCACAATTGCCTTCCGACCCTGACGACACTAGCCAGGCCACCCCTGAGCCCAGCTCATCAGCAGGCCGCGGGAGGGGCCCCAGGTCTCCCCTGTTGCGTAGGCCTGGCTTGTTGAGCCCACGGGGTCTTCTGAGTCAGAACGATTTTCACCACAGCGGGGAAGGTAAGTGCTGACCTCAGGGACGCAACCCTGAGCGTGGGCCGGGGGCTGGGGGACCTGTGTCACCAGGTCAGCAGCGGAGCGGGATTTCCGCGGGTGGGTCTCGCCGGAGGCAGGTGTAGGAACCGCCCCTGGGATGCTCAGGAAAGCGCAGCATCAGAGTCTGTCCTGCGTGTTGCTGCCCTGGACGCTGGGCATTGTGGCTCAGAGCGCGGGTCTCGCGTGGATCCTTCTGAAGGACTCAAGTAAAACCCAATCACACTTATGTCTCTGGTACGGCCTTGTGACTTAAATGGATGAATTTTTGCTTATAGGTTTCAGGTAGTTTTGGCCCCAGCCTGTTGAGGCAAGTGTTACATTAACATGGACCATAATGGGTCCGTGGTCAAAGGAGTGAGACTGATACAAAGCAAAGGTCAAGCAAAGCTTTATTTTGCGACAAGCATCAAGAAGCAAACCGACCCTCAAACAGTCCGGTGGGCTGCCCCTTACAGAGAGGGCAACCCCTGCCTGCCGCACAGACTAACTTTTATAGAGCAAAGTTATCACCTGCCATGTGGTTGAGCCTGGCCACACACAGGTGGCCAATGAGATTGTCACACACAGAGAAAGCTGCCCAGTCATGCTAGGTCACACATAAGTGACCAACTGAATTACAATTTACCCTATAGTAGACATTTGAACCAACCTATCACTTTGGTAAGAATTGGCACCCAAAAGGTGGGGTCCATACTCCTTGGTAACTAGGGAGACAGTATGTGCCCCCACTGATTGGATACCTCCACCTGGCCTGACCCACCCTTGTATTTGGGCTTTGTTACCTGGGACTGGTTTCCCAGGCTTGTTTTTAAGTAAGTCCCCTGGGGGGAAGGGGGGCAAGGACAGTTTAAGTGTAAGTTTTACTGCATAAACAACAAAATGGCTGTTCAACCAAGGTGGGGCCACTCTGGCTGAATAGACGCTTACATTAAGTATCCTGATAAAGTCATGGGGGCAGGGGCACCCCAGCCAGCAAGTCCAACGCCAAGGAAACATCACCATTAACTGAATGAGGGGAAGGGAAACTAGCCTTTGAGTGTCTACTACTAGCAGAGTGTAGTGTGCACAGTATTTTTGATGTACTTTCACTTAATCCTTACAATACTGTAAGACTGTACCGTTTTGCGGGTCATGTAATTTCTAAGCTCAAAGATTTTAAGTGGTCAGCTGGGTAAGTTAAAAGTCCTAAGATGATATTAAAACAACTGGTTTGTAGGTTAACTGGAAGGTTATTGATAGTAAACCATTGGGTTTCAATTTTGCTTTCAGTATTCAATTCAGAGTTGCAAATGGTATTTAATATTTTGGAAGACAGACTTCTGATGGAAAATAGACTCAAGCTAGCTGCAGTGATGGTTCAGGACTAAGAATGTGAAATTAATCACAGCTAAATATATTTGCCTGCACATATGTTAAAGAACAGTAACCATTTCAAAAATAGTATTGAAAAACCTGAAAATAGCAACTCCTATTAAAAAAAAAAACTAAAAACTAATGATATTGCTTGTGTTCTTTCGTCAAACATATGGCTGTCAAAGAAAATAATGGCATTTTAGGCATTTTGATATGTAATACTTATTAGAACTGGTTAATACATGCAAAGGACTTTGCACAGCGACCAGCCCTAAAGTAAATGCTAAATTATCAGCTGTTACTGAGTCAGATCTTAACTAGGGAAGGTCCCTGTGTTGAATGGCAGAAACCTGTCTCATACTCCATGTCAGAAATTTACTACATGTTTTATAAGAATCCTTATCCTGATGATAACCTGATGGTGAGGGGCTATTATTCCCATTCTACAGAGGAGGAAACAGACCCACAGAAATGTTAAGGAACTTGCACCAGGTTATTCAGTAATGCTTTGTGGAGCTGGGTTCCAAACCTGGGCATTCAGACTCCAGGATTGGGTCATTAAGGTTCTAAAACTCCACTCATTTTGAATATTCAGATTCCAGAATTTTCTTGTCTTAATTATCCAAATGAATGGTTTCTATCTCCTTTGTATATAAGCCTACTTAATGCTACTCACTAGTAGGTAATAAAAACCTGTTAATGTTCTAATTTTAGTGGGGCTTTTGTGGACTAAAAGACTTACTTTCCAAATATAAATAAAATGAGTTTGTTCTCCAGTAATACTTGGTATATTCACGTTATTTTTCACATTTCAGAGTGGTGGATCCTCCCCTCCTGCCATTCTTTTCTATTCAGAAATAGTCTATGCATTCGCATTACCATGACCTTTTTTATGAGGACTGCTTCTACTAGATACATTGCCAATATGTTCTTGTCATGTCTGTCAGAGTTTCAGAAAGATCTTGTTTTTAATTTTTAACATCTTAATGAAATGGGGCTATTGGGAACCCTGAAACCATCCTTATTTTATTGAATCCTTCCTCCTGAATATATTCCCTGTTGTCTCCTATGTCCTAGGCACTGTTGTAGGCATGGAGCGTTCAGCATAGAAAATAGGGCACCAAGCCTGCTCCTAGATTGCTCAAATTCTTTTCCTGTCCGTATCACTTTAGACTTCTGCTGTCCTCAGGCCACAGTTAATGGTGTGTAAAACTTTGTTCTTGGTCCTCATTTTTCTACTAGTGGATAGACCTGTGTGATGTCTTACCTCTTGGAGAGATCTTTGTCTCTTCTGGTTTAAAGCTCTCTTTAAATTAAATGTCTCTCATTTGGAAATATCCCATCTTTGGAAGATTTGGATTATCCTTTTTATTCTACTGGGATACCTCTAGCTTCCCAAATAGCTACTTGAATCCAATCTGTTTTGGAGGCAACTAAAAAACTAACCCACCAGGTATGGGAACAGTGAATTACTAGGGATAAGAAATTCTAGATTGAAGGAGATTATAGATTCAGCCTAAGGGGAATTAAAAGCCCCAACATGATATTATTTATTTTCTTTGAACTTATGTTCTTCTTGTTGCCAAACCTTCCTGACAGTAGTGTCTTCTCTGTAAGCTGTAGTTGTACAAAAAATCCATGTTGATCCTAGAGGGGAAAACACCGTGAAATGCCACTGAGACTGCATGTTTTGAATTATTAGAGGAATGGCATTCCACAACCACCTCAACAGACATGAGTCACTGGTATAACAAAATGTCTTATGCTGATAAAATTTAAATTTCTAAATCTAATAACACAATAGAAACTTTAGTATTTTACTGTATAATAAAATGAATTTCTAATTCTCCTTTTCAAGCCCTTATGCAAACCTTCTATGTAACTTGAGTCAGATTTGAGAGCAGCCCTTTACAGCTGACACCTGTAAGAAAAGGCAGGAGCTGCAGCAGATCAAATTTTTATTAATGTAGTAGGGATAAAGGATAATACATTTTGAAATAATTGCTTTGCATTTTTTCCTTTGGATTTCTCCCTGTGTAATCAGGGAGTAATCAGCTTTAAGGTCCAGCAGTGGGACTGTAGTGGGCAAAAGGTGCCCAGCTCAGCTAGCAATCTGAGAGACACAGGTTGGAATTGTTCCCTTTAAGGGTTAAGAAAGCTGGATCCCCACTGTGGTCCCTTGTTGGTCAAACATGGCCCCAGGAGCATGAACTGTGGCTTGCCCTCCGCACTCCCTTGGCCTCCAGGGTTGTATGGGAGCACTTTATAGATGATCTCATCATAGTAGTTGAAAGCATATGGACAGGGCACCAATTAGTCAAATCAGTTATTCTAGTGAATTGTGATTAGTAACTTAGGCACAGGTGGGTATGGTAATAGTTTGCCAGGGCTGCCATAACCAAGTACTGAGTGAATTTAATTTTTTTTTCTCACAGCTTTAGAGGCTGGAAGTCCAAGATCCAGACATTGGCAGGGTGGTGTGCTTCTGAGACTTTTCCTTTTGGCTTGCAGATGGCCGCTTTCTCCCCGTGTCCTCAGGTGGCTTTTCACCTGTGCAGAAGAATCCCTGATGTTTCTCCTTTGTGCGAATCTCCTTTGTTAAAAACAGATTATATGCAGGTTCACCCCAAAGACCTCCTCTTACCTTAACTCTTTAAAAGCCCTACATCTAAATATATTATCCAGTTCTGAGGTACTGGGGGTTAGGGCTTCAACATACGAATTTGGGGAGAACACTGTTCAGTACATAACAGGTGCTACTAGATGCATTAGGGAAAGCAAAGATTTGTCCAAATTATAAAGTAGCTTGATGCAATGTGGATCAGTAGAGAACATTGGTCACTTTTCTGTGCAATGGGCAATTTTCTTGTCTTGAAGGAAGGGTTGGAGATTAAGTATAAATTTGCATACTGAATGGCAGCTTTTCTATTCATCTAATTTTTGGGGGGGAATGCATCTTAATTGAAATAGAGTTGACACACAAGTTTACATTAGTTTTAGGTTTTCATCAAGTGGACCCTCAAATGTGAAAAACTTTTAAACCTGCAAGAACTCTAAACCTTTACCTCTGCTGTCCCCCTTCTCAGGAAGCTGCTGGAAGACCCAAACCACCAGCATAGACAGCACGAAGTGAAGATGATGAGCTGAGGGTCAGAGAGGGTCCCTCCAAGACACAGTAAGGATGTGGTGGGGGAATCTCAGCAACCAATTCAAATTCCAAGAGGATGTTTTCTTGGGAAAAATGGAACAGATAGTTTACTTGATGTATTTGTGTAGGAAGTATTATTGAGAAGCATTTTCCTAAGCTGTTGGATCTGTTGAGCTATTGGAATATTGAGCAATTATAGCCTCCAAAGGAAAGTATACAACAAATATTATCATGGTAATTTTAAAAAAATAATTACATTTAGAGTGATAGTATAAAGAATATTAGCTAAATATGGAGACGAGACTAAGAAGAAAAAGGAACTGGAGATACTATAAGAAAATGAAATCCTCCTCCTCATGATAGGAATGTCTGAAATTAAGAAATAAAGTCTGTGTGTTTAATAACATGAAAATAAGTTAACCAAACATAGCTAAGTGGTAGGGAGCTGCTATTTTATAAGGTTTTTCTGTTTTTAACCTATGTGCTATATTAAGAATAAAACTAAAAAGCTAGAAAACAAATCAAAATAACAGATATATATATAGTTTAATCCATTTAATGTATTTATATACCTTTATGGTCATATACTGATCTTATTACATAGCCTTATGTGAAGATATGCTAACATCTATTCTGTTCATGTGTTGGCATCATGCTTAATATGTACACATTAGACACTTCACTAACTACTTTATGTATAGTTTCTTAATTTTTGCAGTAACACTTTAAGAGATCGTACTACTCCATTTTAAAGATGGACAGTCTGAGGCTGAGAATGTCTTACACAAAGCCACATTGCTAATATGTAATGCAGTGGTTCTCACCTTTAGGGAGCTTCTGAATGACTTGAAAGACATTAAATCAAACATGGCTGGGTCTTACCCTCAGATTTTCTGATTCACTGCTCTCAGATGGGGCCATAAGAAAAAAAAAAATCCTAGGTGATGTAGGTGTTGTTGATGGTTCAGGGACTGAATGTGAGCTGAATTTGAGTTGGAAGAGTGGAAGAGTTGGAAGAGTGGAACCAGTCACAAAGTAGTGCTTCTCTAAAAACATACATAATAGGGAATATTGCTGTGTAGAGGCAGAGATGGGAAAAAAAAAAATTATCCTAAAGTCCTCAAATGAGTAGAAAGCAGATTTTTAGGCCAAATATGCCAAACTGCATAGAGCTTCTGAACACCATAAAAATGATCTGAGATCATTCCTACATAGAGGTTGAGTGTTTTAGTGAACATTGCTAATGGGGCTAATGCTCACTGGAGCTAATCATGACTCTACCATACTGGTTGCCAATGACTAGTCTAGAAAAAAAGACATGACTCAATTCCAGCTGATAGGATCTGAGAGGAGTTCCCTGGATGGACTACTGGGAAACCCTTTCTGGCTCTTATAAAAGACCCACTTAGGAAGAGCTGTTGCCATGTCTAGATCTGAGGTTTATATTTATGGCAACAATTTGGTACGCAGGAGAGAGCCATTCTGAGGACCATGCTGATGTCTTAAACAGTTGTGTAATGAAATTCCTGGTAATATTTTGGAGCTGCTGAGCTAAGCAAACCTGGAACTCCAAATGTGGATTTCTTTGCATATGAAAAAATTTTCTTGCTATTGATAGCCAATTAAGGTGCTCACATCTGTAGGCCCCCTAAGTGATAAAAGTCTATAAAGCTATGTGTTAGAGAATTGGAGCCTTAGTGAAAGCGAGTGAAAAGCTTAGTGAAAGTTACTGGGAGTAACTTGGAGAAAAGTTGTGAGAGAGGATGAAGTTTAGTAAGGTGGAATGGATGAGTGGCAAGCCTTGGCTGCTAGAGGGAACTGTGTGTTTGGATACGGTGTGCATCAAGGTGTAATGTAATGTCATTCTTGCCATTTTATCCCCACCACTGATGTGGCTTCCCCCAGAATATCTGTGTACTCTGAAAAAGAATCTATAAGTAATTCAATGTAATAGTCTAGTAAAATACAGTATTATAATAGAACACCTTTAATATTCTAATACAGAGGATCTATCCTAGAAGGCTCAATCATGTCTGCTATATAGAGTTATCTAATCTAGAGCTACCTGCTATGTGGGCAACTTATTAATAGCCTAGTCTCTTAATTACCATGTAATGAACCACCCACAAATTTAATGGCTTCGGATAACAGCCAAGTGTGTGACTTATACTCTGTGGGTCAACACTTGGGGTCAGCCCCAGCTGGGTGGCTGTCTCCTATATCTGTGGGGAGCTGCACGACAGTTAGGCATGTCTGCCTCTGGTTGTTGGTTGTTACCTGGGCTGAAAGTAGTGGCTGCTTCATGTGGTCTGGCATTCTGGAGCAGGCTGGCTGGGCTTTTTCTGTTGGTGGTTGTAGAGGTCTAAGAGGCACACATCACCTCCCCCACATTCTGTTTGCCAAATCATATTGTAAGTCCAGCCCAGATTCAAGGGACAATAAAGAAAAACCTAGAAATAGCTTCTGCTTTTTAATGAAACATCATGAAGGAAGGGTGGCATTTTTCTTACAAGTAACCTACTACATACAACGGAAAACGAAGCAGAGAACCATCTGACCAGTCAAGCAATGAACAGTTACTATGGGGGTGTGGGCAACAGCTCTGATTATATGGGAGGTAAAATAACCACTTTGCTCTGGACCACAGTCAGTTTTGCTGAAGCATGTGGGCAGGGACATCTGCCCAGTAGTTGAGCATTACTATGGGAAGGCAGGCAGTCAAGGCTGTGGTAGAGCATTTGTTGAAATTGGGAGCAGTGGAAGAGCAGGAGTGAAATTTGAGTACCTTTACAGCACTGTTTTTGTTTATTGTTTTTTGTCTTTGTTCTGCCCCACCCCCCTGCCCAGAGCTAACAGAGAGATCATACCAAAGGAGGGGTGGTGTTGAGACTGGGTTGAGGTAGATGGGGGATGGGTAATTTCAGTATCCATGGGTCACATTTATACCTGCCACTTGTCTTAGAGACCTAGTAATGAGAAAATACATAGCATGATTCTATTACAAACTTCTACTTGTCTTCAACTGAATTAATTAGCCACTTGCAGTCCAGGACCTGCCTGGATTCTCCTGGTTTGTTGTCCTGGTTCCAGCTTGTTAACCTTTTCAGGAATCTGTTCTCCACCCATGACAATTGCATGGCAACTGGTTTTTTGGCATCAGACTATGCCAATTGTGTGGATTTCTCAGACTCATCACTCTGAAGATTTTGCAATTCATACTTCCAGTTTTTTTTTAGTTCCAGTAATATCTTTTCTGATGATACATAGATTTGTATGTGTGTGTGAGCGTGTGTAATTGAGCTGAAGGGCTTGGATTCTCCTGTGATGTGTACTCCCTCAGACTGTATTTCTATGGGGAAATGATGCCATGCTCTAGTCTGTCTGGTCTTTGTTGTATGTGCTATGTACAAGTAATGGAAAGGTCTGTGGAGTTCATCTTATTCTTGGGCATTTGGAGAGAAGCTCCCACCTGATAGGCCTTGACCACCTCCATCAGTGTGTAAAATCAGATTCCTTAATATTTTGTCAAACATTCCCTTTTCCCTTCTTTCCTAGTAGGTTGTTTACCCATTGGTCAGTTGGGGATTTCACTTATAGTTTATCTGGAGTAAATAACATACATGAGCAAAGTAGTTACATACAAAGTCTTGATGGAAAACCTGTAAAGGGACTATCACTAGGGGTTGTCTTTGTAGAACACTAATACATGAACAGTGTACTGGAAAATTGAAGATGGCAGATTTTAGCAGGGAGGGTATCCTGGATAAATTCTCAAAGATGAAGAATAATGTATTTTAAATATACTTAGTATGTGCATGTATTAAATACAGAATGTAAATTAAAACCACAGATCTGTTTTAGAGGAAAGGTGAACTATAACAAAAAGAACAGCTAGTTCCTAAATAACCAGGTATAAAGGATTATTAATAGCTTCTAAAATTTTCTCATCACATTGAAAGATTCAGTGTATAAGCTTTTCAAATAAATCATTCATTAAGCATTCAACAAATATTTCTGTGTTAAAAATGATCCAGGCTGTCCTATTTTTAATAGGATGAGTTTTGGGAGTGATGGCATTTAGGGAAAACTTTGAATCAGCAAAGGCCTTTTCTGTTCCCTTTGCATTTCCAAATCAAATCCTGTTTTAGGAGTTCTAGTAATACTTTGGAGTGTGGATTGTTTGGTGTGAAAATCCTATAGTGGGAACGTATTTGTTAGAATATATGTTTGGATGAAGGATGGGTAGATGATCTACAGATTCAAGATACACAAGGTCTTTTTCACAAATCCCTAGAATGGTGACAGAAGAGCGTTAAGTTTGATCCCAGCTCTCCAGTTGGTCCAGAGCTCCCCTCTCCTATTTTCTGGTAAATTTGTGGAATAAGAAGGGAAGAAATAAGACAACCTTAAATATCATTTTAAAAAGCCAGAAATTGCTGGAAGAGTGGTGCGGGAGTGCACAGCAGGATCTGCTGGGTTTGGAGACTCAATGGGGCCATGCATAAGAGAGAGAAATGCTTGGTCACAGGCTGGGTGAGCTTGGAGTGCGGTGGGAGACCAGGGAGATGGGAGGGATTGACTGCTTTTCTCTGATGGTGCACTGAAGAGTGGGGCCTCAAGCTCTCAGTTCCTCTGAGCTGGAGATTTGGAGGCTACCATTTTCACTCTGGTCCTCAGGAGCTCTACAGAAAGCTTTCAGGGAATGAAAGCTCCCAAGAGCGAACCCGAGCAGATTACTTAGCCTGGAGGTGAAATTCTGCCTCAGGCAAAGACATTTGAGAATCACTGCAACAGGCCTCTCCCCCAGAGGATCAGCAAGAATATCCAACCAAGACCAAGATCACCAATCAACGAGAACTGGGAACTCCAGATAGGGGAAAGCAATGCATAGAATTCATAGACTCTTTCCCTTGATCCTTCAGTCTCGCAAAGTGAATTTAAACACAATTTTTTTTTCTATTTTTTTTTACCTTTCCCTCTTCCCTTTTAACGTTTTTTAACTATTTTATCGTAACAATACCTTTTTAAAAATCTTTTTAAATTTTCATTGTTACAGTCATATTTTATCCCTTCATTGTATTTAAACTTATTTTATGTATACATATAGGTTTTTTTCTTTAAGATTTGGGGATACAGTATCTTCTATTAGATCAAAATATACCCTAAATTTAGCACATGGCTTTGTTCTAGTCTCCAGTTTGATCACATTCTCTCATCTTTTTTCTTTTTTCAACCAACTTATCAATTCCTTTTTTAGAATATTTTAAAAATTTTCATCTTTACAGTCATATTCCACCTCATTGTGTTTACCCTTATTTTTTGTATATATATATGTTTTTCTTTCTTTAAAATACAGGGATATGGTTTCTTCTAAGAAATCCAGAATACACCTAAAATCTGTTCTATTCACCAGTGTTCTCTCTCTCTCTCTCTATATATATATATTTAACTTTTTTTTTTATTATTATTTCCCCCCTTTCTCCTCCCCCCCTTTTTGGATCTCTTCTGATTAGGTTAGTGTATATTTTCTGGGGTCTTTGCCACCCTTTTAGTATTTTATTCTCTCACTCATATATTCATATCTGGATAAAATGACAAGGTGGAAAAACTCACCCCCCAAAAATGAACAAGAGGCAGTACTGATGGCTAGGGACCTAATCAATACAGTCATTGGCAATATGTCAGAGCTAAAGATCAGAATGATGATTATCAGGGGGATAGCTAGGCTCAAAAAAGGCATGGAAGGTATTAGAGAATCCCTTTATGGAGAAATAAAATCCTTTTCTGGAGAAATAAAAGAACTAAAATCTAACCACGTTGAAATCTAAAAAGCTATTAACGAGGTACAATAAAAAATGGAGGTTCTTACTGCTAGGATAAATGAGCAGAAGAGAAAATTAGTGATATGGAAGACCAAATGACAAAGAATAAAGAAGCTGAGAAAAAGAGAGACAAGCAACTACTGGACCATGAGGGGAGAATTCAAGAGATAAGTCATACCATAAAATGAAACTATAATAGATTAATTGGGATCCCAGAAGAAGAAGAAAAAGAGAGAGGGGCAAAAGGTTTACTGGAGCAAATTATAGTAGAGAATTTCCCTAATATGGCAAAGGGAACAAGCATCAAAATAAATAAAAATAGGTCCATACCCTGTCTTCTAAGAGTAAAACTTACAAGTATTAGTGACAAAGAGAAAATCCTGAAAGCAGCTCAGGACAAGAAGTCTGTAACATACAATGGCAGAAATATTAGATTGGCAGCAGACTTATCCACAGAGACCTGGCAAGTCAGAAAGAACTGTCATGATATATACAGAGCACTAAATGAAAAAAAATATGCAGCCAAGAATACTATATCCAGCTAGGCTGTCATTGAAAAATAGAAGGAGAGATAAAAAGCTTCCAGGACAAGCAAAAATTAAGAGAATTTGCAAACACCAAACCAGCCTTACAGGAAATATTGAAAGGGGCCCTCTAAGCAAAGAGAGAACCTGAAAGTAGTAGACCAGAAAGGAACAGAGACAATATACAGTAACAGTCATCTAGGCAATATAATGGCACTAAATTCATATCTTTCAATAGTTACCCTGAATGTAAATGGGCTAAATGCCCTAATAAAAAAACACAGGGTATCAGAATGGATAAAAAAACAAAACCCACCGATATGCTGTCTACAAGAGACTCATTTTAGACCCAAAGACACCTCCAGATTTAAGCTGAGGGGGGTGGAAAACAATTGACCATTCTAATGGACTTCAAGAAAAAGCTGGGGTAGCAATCCTTATAACAGATAAATTAGATTTTAAGCCAAAAACTATATAGTAAGATATGAGAAAGGACACTGTGTCATACTTAAAGGGTCTGTCCAACAATATATAACAATTTTAAATATCTATGCCCCTAACATGGGAGCAGCCAATTATATAAATCAATTGATAACAGACTCAAAGAAACACATTGACAATAACACAATAATAGTAGGGATCTTTAACAACCCCCCCTCACTGAAATGGACAGATCATCCAAGCAAAAGATCACCAAGGAAATAAAGATTTTAAATGACACACTGGGCCAGAAGGACATCACAGATATATTCAGAACATTCCATCCCAAAGCGACAGAATACACATTCTTCTCTAACACACATGGAACATTCTCCAGAATAGATCATATCCTGGGCCACAAATCAGGTCTCAACCAGTAGCAAAAGACTGGGATCATTTCCTGAATATTTTCAGACCCCAGTGCTCTGAAGCTAGAAATCAATCACAAGAGGAAAGCTGGAAAGAACTCAAATACATGGAGGCTAAAGAACATCCTATTAAAGAATGAATGGGTCAACCAGGAAATTAAAGAATTGAAAAAATTCATGGAAACAAATGAAAATGAATATACACTGTTCAGAATCTTGGGGCACAGCAAAGGCTGTTCTGAGAGGAAAGTATATAGCGATACAATCCTTTCTCAAGAAACAAGAAAGGTCTCAAAAATACAACCTAACCCTAAAGGAGCTGCAGAAAGAACAGCAAAAAAAGCCTAAAACCAGCAGGATAAGAAAAATCATAAAAATCAGAGCAGAAATCAATGAAATAGAAACCAAAAGAACAGTGGAACAAATCAATAAAACTAGGAACTGGTTCTTTGAAAGAATAAGATTGATAAACCCCTGGCCAGGCTTATCAAAAAGAAAAAAGGAAGGACCCAAATAAATACAATCATGAATGAAAGAGGAGAGATCATAACCAACACTAAATAAGTACAAACCATTATAAGAACATATTATGAGCAACTATACGCCAGCAAGTTTGACAATCTGGAATAAATGGATGCATTCCTAGAGACATATAATATAACTACCAAAACTGAACCAGGAAGAAATAGAAAACCTGAACAGACTCATAACCAGTAAGGAGATTGAAGCAGTCATCAAAAATCTCCCAACAAACAAGAAAATAGGGCCAGATGGCTTCCCAGGGGAATTCTATCAAACATTTAAAGAATTAATACCTATTCTCCTGAAACTGTTCCAAAAAATAGAAATGGAAGGAAAACTTTCAATCTCATTTTATGAGGCCAGCATGACCTTGATCCCAAAACCAGACAAAGACCCCACCAAAAAGTAGAATTACAGAGCAATATCCTTGATGAACATGGATACAAAAATTCTTACCAAAATACTAACCAACAGGATCCAGCAGTACATTAAAAGGATTATTTGCCATGACCAAGTGAGATTTATTCCAGGGCTGCAAGGTTGGTTCAACATCTGCAAATCAATTAATGTGATAGAATACATTAATAAAAGAAAGAATAAGAACCATATGATATTCTCAATAGATGCTGAAGAAGCAATTGACAAAGTAACAACATCCTTTCTTGATCAAAACTCTTCAAAGTGTAGGGATAGAAGGTACAAACCTCAATATCATCAAAGCCATCTATGAAAAACCCAGAGCGAATATCATTCACAATGGGGAAAAACTGAGAACTTTTCCCCTAAGGTCAGGAACATGGCAGGGATGTCCACTATCATCACTGCTATTCAACATACTGCTAGAAGTCCTAGCCTCAGACAACAAAAAGAAATAAAAGGCATCTGAATCGGCAAAGAAGTCAAATTCTCACTCTTTGCAGATGATACGATACTTTGTGTGGAAAACCCAAAAGACTCCACTCCAAAACTACTAGAACTCATACAGGAATTCAGTAAGGTGTCAGGATATAAAATCAATGCACAGAAATCAGTTACATTTCTATATACCAACAGCAAGACAGAAGAAAGAGAAATTAAAGAGTCGGTCCCATTTACAATTGATCCCCAAACCATAAGATACCTAGGAATAAACCTAACCAAAGAGGCAAAGAATCTGTATTCAGAAAACTATAGAGTACTCATGAAAGAAATTGAGGAAGACACAAAGAAATGGAAAAATATTCCATCTTCATGGATTGGAAGAACAAATATTGTGAAAAAGTCTATGCTACCTAAAGCGAACTATACATTTAATGCAATCCCTATCAAAACACCACCAATTTTTTTCAAAGAAATGGAACAAATAATCCTAAAATTTATATGGAACCAGAAAAGACCTTGCATAGCCAGAGGAATGTTGAAAAAGAAAGCCGAGGGATGCCTGGGTGGCTCAGTTGGTTAAGCAGCTGCCTTCGGCTCAGGTCATGATCCCAGCGTCCTGGGATCAAGTCCCACATCGGGCTCCAGTCCCACATCGGGCTCCTTGCTCAACAGGGAGCCTGCTTCTCCCCCTGCCTCTGCATGCCATTCTGTCTGCCTATGCTCACTCTCTCCCCCTCTCTCTCTCTGATAAATAAATAAAATCTTTAAAAAAAAAAAAAAAAGAAAGAAAGAAAAAGAAAGCCGAAGTTGGTCGCATCATAATTCCAGACTTCAATCTCTATTACAAAGCTTCATCATCAAGATAGTATGGTACTGGCATAAAAACAGACACATAGATCAATGGAAAAGAATAGAGAGCCCAGAAATAGACCCTCAACTCTATGGTCAACTAATCTTTGACAAAGCAGGAAAGAAATGTCCAATGGAAAAAAGATAGTCTTTTCAAAAAATGGTGCTGGGAAAATTGGACAGCCACATGCAGAAGAATGAAACTGGGCCATTTCCTTACACCACACATAAAAATAGATTTAAAATGGATGAATGGCCTCAGTGTGAGACAAGAATCCATCAAAATCCTTGAGGAGAACATAGGCAGCAACCTTTTCGACCTCAGCCACAGCAACTTCTTCCTAGAAGTATAGCCAAAGGCAAGGGAAGCAAGGGCAAAAATGAAGTATTGGGACTTCATCAAGATCAAAAGCTTTTGCACTGCGAAAGAAACAGTCAACAAAACCAAAAGGCAACTGACAGAATCGGAGAAGATATTCACAAATGACATATCAGATAATGGGCCAGTATCAAAAATGTATAAAGAACTTATCAAACTGAACACCCAAAGAACAAAAAAATCCAATCAAGAAATGGGCAGAGGACATGAACAGACATTTCTGCAAGGAAGACATCCGGATGGCCAACAGACAAAGTGCTCCACATCACTGGGCTTCAGGGAAATACAAATCAAAACCACAATGAGACATCACCTCACACCAGTCAGAATGGCTAAAATTAACAAGTCAGGAAATGACAGATGTTGGCGAGGATGTGGAGAAAGGGGAGCCCCCCTACTCTGTTGGTGGAAATGCAAGCTGGTGCAGCTACTCTGGAAAACAATATGGCAGTTCCTCAAAAAGCTGAAAATAGAGTTACCCTACAACCCCGCAATCACACTACTGGGTAATTACCCTAAAGATACAAATATAAGGATCCAAAGGAGCACGTGCCCCCAAATGTTTATAGCAGCAATGTCCACAATAGCTTAACTATGGAAAGAACCTAGACGTCCATCAACAGATGAATGGATAAAGAAGAGGCAGTATACATATACAATGGATTACTAGCCATCAACATGAATGGCAGCCATCAAAAGAAATGAAATCTTGCCATTTGCAATGACATGCATGGAACTAGAGGGCGTTATGCTGAACAAAATAAGTCAATCAGAGAAAGATAATTATGCTCTGTCTAATATGAGGAATTTGAGAGGCAGAGTGGGGGGTTTGAGGGTAGATAAGGAAAAAATGAAACAAGATGGGATCAGGAGGGAGACAAACCATAAGAGACTCTGAGGCGCCTGGGTGGCTCAGTGGATTAAAGCCTCTGCCTTCGGCTCAGGTCATGATCCCAGGGTCTTGGGATCGAGCCCCACACTGGGCTCTCTGCTCAGCCTGCTTCCTCCATCTCTGCCTGCTTCTCTGCCTACTTCTGTTCTCTGTCTGTCAAATAAATAAATAAAATCTTAAAAAAAAAAAAACAAAAAACTGAGGGTTGCTGGGGAAAGGAGGGGTAGGGAGAGGTGGTTGGGTGATGGACATTGGGGAAGGTATGTGTTATGGTGAGTGCTGTGAAATGTTTAAGCCTGACGATTCACAGACTTGTACCCCTGGGATGAACAATACATTATATGCTAATAAAAATAATTAAAAAAATAAATAAAAGCATAAACAAGTTCAAGAAAAGTACTAAATAAATAAATAAAAAGCCAGAAATCTCTAATCTCTGCCTTCCTCTCTTTTTCATTTCCTTAAAACATGCCCACCCACCCACTCACCACTCTGTTTGCTAGGAAGAAAATTAAGGAACTTTAACTAGTATTTTGAAATTTAAATCAAAGTCTTCAATATTCAAACTAATACATAAATCATGAAAATTTTGAGATACAGATACAATAGAACTTTGTTAGTGAAATGAGTTCTTTGTAGTAAAACTTCTGCTTGTGTTATATAACTATCTTTTTAGACTTACCCATTTTTTAACTTAGTCTCTAACTTTTAATCCCCAGTGTAGAGATCATACTTCATTGAAGAGTGCACTTCTTACACCTTGACAAAGCCTTTTCATCTTGCTAGTAGTAAATTGGCATTTTGTTTCCTTGTGTTGCTTTGAAGCATTTCACTTAAAGACTGAAAAAATACTTGTTTTATTTTTTTTTACTTTTTATTTTTTTAAATTTTTATTCTTCAGTATTCCAAAATTCATTGTTTATGTACCACACCAGGTTTACATATTTGCCATAGGAAAAGTTTCCGGTTTTAAATTCTAGAAAGTTTGATTTATACTTCTTATGTTTCCACTTTTATTTGCTGTTTGATTACTGGGGTTCTTGATTATGAAGTCTTTCTAAGTGTGGATCACGGAGCACTAGCCATTTTGAGAATTTTACATTTTCTGACTATTACTCAAAGAAATGACTCTTATTGGATTGCATTCTAGGATATTAAATTATAAATGGTTTCTAAGGTTTCACACTTCCTCTTTTTCTTATTACCTTTGACATGAGTCCCCTGTAACTGGATAAATGTAGTTTTGAGATGGTAATAGAAATTGTAGGCAATTCCTTAATTGCCTACCAAAATCCAACAAGTGCTGAAAACTGACAAATCTGTCCTAATTCATTTGGTAGCATCCTGACCTGTGCAGAGCTGATTCATTGGTAAAACCAAACCTGAAATAATATTTTATATAATTTTATTTAACCTTTGTAATCTTTCATCCCATGGAATATAAATATGTTTCACCAAAGAAACGTTAAGATGTTTGCTTATAGAGTACTGTCCCATGTGCTGCTGGGAGTTAACTATTTCTAGAATATAAAAATACATATAAAATATACACTTCTGCACTTTCTAAAATCTGATTTCTGAGTTCCCAAACCTACCTGATCCCAAGTATTACAGCAGGATTTTCAAAAGTAAAACAAAAAGACCCCAAAACTTTACAAATGTAAAATGAGTACATGTCAAAGATTGTATTCACCTCATTAATAAGGAAGTTGATAACTTAGGCTGCTTCAAAGGAGACTTTGAAAAATAGACTTCTCGAGACAAGCAATCCAAGGAATGCTGAAATTTGTGTGAATAGATTTAAAGGAGAGCTAATGGCTTACAAAGGCAAGAACTTTCACTCAACAGAAATCTATACATTATCAAGTAATTTCAAAATATCCATACTCTGACTAAATATTAAATAACAAAGTTATGTAGAGGTGTGTTCTCCTAGATATTTATAGAATCCTTAAACAATGACACTGAAAAGACCTCATCCTCAAGATTTTTACTTCCAGATTTTGAATTTTTCTCCACTGCTTCCCCGTCCCCTCAGAAATAATCTCTAGGGTCACCTGGGTGGCTCAGTGGGTTGAGCCTCTGCCCTCGGCCCAGGTCATGGCTTCAGGGTCCTGAGATCCAGCCCCGCATGGGACTCTCTACTCAGCAGGGAGCCTGCTTCCTCCTCTTTCTCTGCCTGCCTCTCTGCCCATTTGTGATCTCTCTCTGTTAAATAAATAAATAAAAATCTTTAAAAAAAAAACCCATAATCTCTAAAGTTCATTAATATCAAGTTAGCCTTATGTGTCTACACCTCTTGCTGCATGTAGTCTTTTGTAAACTAATGAAAAAATTTAACTCTTGCAATTTTTAAAAAATATTCTATTTGAGAAAGAGAACACAAGCAGGAGAGGGGGAGAGGGAGAAGCAGGCTCTAAGCGTAGCAGGATGCCCAGTGTGGGGCTCGATCACAGGACCCCGAGATCATGACTTAAGCCAAAAGCAGATACTTAACCAACTGAGCCACCCACATTCCCCAACTCTTGGAATTTTCTAAAGGAATCTTGACTTGGACCCTTAAAACCTCTATTTTACTCTTCTGTTTTGAGTCTAGGAAACCAATGTCAAGAATCTCCCTTCATGAAATTTCACCTATATGTTGTGTGAAATGCTATCTCCTAGATAGTCCCAACATTTTATAAGCTGCTGACTCCTGGAAAGTGGCCTTTCTTATCACTGTGACCTAAGCAATAGACCAGGTTTGCAATGCAAAAGACCGAAGCAATGGCAGTTTTCCTACAAGGGATTGCTAGCCATTGGCTTCATATCTCAAGTATGATTTTTATTGGTAATCTTGTTAATGCCATAGCAAATAAGACTCATTTTCCAATGTGATCCTTTGGATATGGTCTTAGTTGCATAGTTAATTTGTACAGATTAATTACCCTAGTAAGGACAGATTCCTTGAATAAAAGTAAATTACCATATCTTCCTTAAAAGGAGAAACAAATAACCATATTTTCTTTTCTTTCTTTTTTTTTTTTTTTAAATTTATTTGACAGAGAGAGAGAGATCACAAGGAGACAGAGAAGCAGGAAGAGAGAGGGGAGGAAGTAGGGCTCCCTGCTGAGTAGAGAGCCCCATGCAGGGCTGGATTCCAGGACCCTGAGACCATGGCCTGAGCCAAGGGCAGAGGCTCAGCCCACTGAGCCACCAATAACCTAAAACTGTAGTATGAAATTCTTTATTGCAATGAAATATATAAATCTTCTGTGTTTCTTCTGAAAATAGGAATTTGTATGGGCTTGATGATCTTTCAGTGAGTTCTGTAAGGCAAGAGTTTTCAAACTTCATCAGATTGTTGGACTTCACCCTAAGAGTTTCTCATCTGATAGGTCTGAGTTGGGGTTCTAGGATTTGCATTTCCAGCAAGGTCCCAGGTAATGCTGATGCTTCTGGCCTGGGGACCACACTTTGGGAAAAACTATAAAAAGTATAATGTTAAACAACTTTTTGAATATTTAATCTATACACTTATCCTTTCATTTAACAACTTGGTGTTCTTATAGAGCATACCAAACATGCCGTATCTTTTATAGTATTCCTCTTTTGATAAGGCAAAAAAATATGTCATCCAGAGGCTGAATGGGAAATCTCAGTTAGCTTAAGACAACAAAAATACCTTGAAATTTGTGTTTTTCTAAGTAGGGCTTCTGACATTGAAGGTAAAAAAGAGTTCCAAGAGCTTTCTCAAGCCATTAACCATTAAACCATTAAAAACCATTAATGGTTTCCTGAGATGAAGTAATTGACTACCTATTGAATACCATATAGTATTTCAAAATGAGCATAGTAGAGGGAATATGACTGGAGAGAATTATGGTGGACATGAGGATGAGCTGCCTAGGTTGTTGTTCAGGGAGGGAGCTGTTGCCCATGTGTCAGTGTGTAGCCTTGAGATCTGCGCTGCCTTGTCCTCGCACAGTCTTTCCCAGGGTGGTCCGTATCCAGAGATCCCAGGTAGAAAGCCTGGCTAGTCTGGCTTAACACTGGATGTGCTGATGAGCCATGTTCCAGAACTTCCCGGTTGGTTGAAGTGTTGTGGAGCCTACGTCCCCAATTCTTGCTAGTGCCCTCCTCTGTTGCTGCCCTGCCCTCTCCATAGTTATTGACCCCTGTATGCGAACAGTTTCAACATCTGTCCATGTGCAAACTCCATCTGAGCTTAGCACTTTCATGAATGAACAGATGTTTTCCTTTTTTTTTTTAAGATTTTTATTTATTTATTTATTTGACAGAGAGAGATTACAAGTAGGCAGAGAGGCAGGCAGAGAGAGAGAGAGAGAGAGAGAGAAGCAGGCTGCCTGCCGAGCAGGAGCCCGATGCGGGACTCGATCCCAGGACCCTGAGATCATGACCTGAGCCGAAGGCAGCGGCTTAACCCACTGAGCCACCCAGGTTTTTTTTTTAATAGACTTGATAAAGTAGCACAAAGCACAGAAAATTATCTTGGTGAGTAGAATCGTATTTTGACAGACTATCCAGAAGTAAGAAACCATTTTCCTACCTACTAAGACTGTTTTGGGACGCCTGGGTGGCTCAGTGGGTTAAAGCCTCTGCTTTTGGCTCGGGTCATGATCCCACTGGGATCAAGCCTCGCATCGGGCTTTCTGCTCAGCAGGGAACCTGCTTCCTCCTCTCTCTGCCTGCCTCTCTGCCTACTTGTGATCTCTGTCTGTCAAATAAATAAATAAAATCTTTAAAAAAAAAAGACTAAATATTTCAAAATTACTTCCCATTTTAACAGCGAGAAAGGCCAAGTTCTTATTTGGATCCATAAATATTTGGCAGCAAAGGATTCTCAAGTTCTTTTACAAAGTGACATGAATAACCCCATCAAAATGAAGCAAACTTTGTCAAAATTAACATTTCATTAGTTTTCTTAAGACTCAGGTATTATAAACCAAGGTAAATAAAATTCAGTTCTCTCAAAACATGTGCAACTTGGTATACAAACTCAAATTTTATTCTCCCCTGTGTTTCATATTCTGGAGTACCTTTTCTCATTTTCCTGGAGGAATCGTCCCATCCCATTACCTTGCACGCATTTATATTTCTCTGATGTTCCTGCTCCTTGTATAATTTCAGTTTCCCGTAGAACTTTTACAAAATTAAGTTCCATTTTTGCGGAGAGGTAGGTAATTGATCATTGCTTATCACAGTTTAGCAAACTAGCAAAGCTCAGTCCCAATAGCCATAAATATCCAGTTTTATATAATATTACAGGGGCAAAAACAAGTACATCTATTAGCATTCAAAATTATAACCACTCTGGAAGATCTTAAAGAAGTAAAGTTAGTATATTAAATTTGTGCATGGGTTTCAGTGTTTGTTTTGCTTAGAAATTGTCCCCGTATCTGGAGATTATCCAATAAACTGTCTAAAATCAACCTAAGATTTAGTTAATGAGGGATCTGGGAAATTATGTTTAAGCTGAAACTCTACAGAACATACTTTTTTTTTTTTTTAATTTTTTACTCTCCCTACCCATAGTTTTTGTCTGTCATACTTTACATCCTTTTATTTTGTGAGCTCCTTGACTGATTTATAGTTGTAACTGATTTTACAGCTTTTGTGCTTTAACCTCCATCCTGGTTTTATAAGTGACTGGTCTACTTCTAGTATGTGTGTATGCCTGTGAAATTCTTTCCTAACTTTCTTACTCCTGATTGTAGTTTTTCCTTTCCACTCACAGTATTTCCTTTAACCTTTTTTGTAAGGCTGATTTAGTGGTGAATTTCTTAACTTTTGTTTGGCTGAAAAACTCTCTCCTATTCTGAATGATACCCTTTCTGGATAGAGCATTCTTGGCTGCAGATTTTCCCTGTTCAGCACTTTGCTGCCAGAAGAAGTGGCATGATCTACTCAGTTTTTGCTGAAAAATCAGCGAAGCCTCGTGGGATTTCCCTTGCATATAACTGTCGCTGTTTTCAAAACTCTGTCACTATTTGCTATTTAAATTACTGTGTTTTGATGTGAACATCCTTGCGTTGATTTTTGTTAGGGAATTTCTTGCCTCCTGGATGTCATTTTCCTTCCCCAGATTAGGGAAGTTTACAGGTATTTCTTCAAATAAATTTTCTGCCCCCTTTTCTTCTACTTCTGGGAAACCTCTAATGTGAATGTTGTTACATTCAATGGTGTCATTCAGTTCCCTTAACCTTCTTCTTTACTCTCTTCTTCAGCTTGGTTGCTTTCCATTACTCTGTCTTCCAGGTTGCTGGTCTGTTCTCTTTCCTCGAACTGTTCCTCTGCTTTTGCTATTGATGCCCTCTAGTGTATCTTAAATTTTAGTTTCAGAGTTTTTCATGTCCAATTGGTTCTTAGACTTTCTATCTTTGTTGAAGGTCTCACAAGATCCTCCACTATTTTCTCATATCCAGGGAGTATCTTTATGATCATCACTTGGACTTCTGGATCAGGCATATTATCTCTTCCATTTAACTCTTTTGTTGTGATTTTTGTCCTGTTCTTTCATTTGGGACATGGACCTGTTTTCTTATTTTGCACAGTCAGCTAACTCTCCTGATCTTGAAAGTAGTGGCCTTATGATGAAGAGGTCCTGTAGTGCCCTGCAGTGTTGTGTTCCCTGTTCCCAGAACCAAACACTTTGGGGGAGGGCGTCTCCCAGGTATTGCTGAGCCACATTTGTCTTTAGTCCAGTTGTCCGCAACGGCTCTTTGCCTGTTGTGGACGGGGTTTGCTTCATTAGCTGTTAGGAGACCAGTCTAGGGCTGCCTTATATTATTCATAATCTTAATATAAGGGTAGTATTAGCTTATTAGATCAATAAACCAATGTAACAAGTTTTTGGAAATTAATAAAAACAAAATCCAACCCTTAAAAATGTGTTCCAATACTGAACTATGATATAATCACAGAAAAATACATTGCTGTTTTCTTAACCCAGACTATCGAACCAGTCTTACTTATCCAGTAGTTCATCTTGATTATGTGAACTTGAATTTTTATATAAATATGCTTCTGGGCAAGCAGTTTACTTGTTTTGTCTTAAAAGGCTATCATATTTAAAGTTCAGTTTATTTTCTGGAGAAATCTTAAGAATGCTTCACTTATGTAAGTTATTAATCTCTATAAACACAAAACAGGCTTCTCCAGATTTTTGTCATTTAATTTATTAATACCCTTCCGAGGTAGGGCAATACTTCAAATATATAGAGAGGGAGGGTAAAGCTTTTTTTCAAGAGTAGACATACGGATGCATACTTCACTTATCCTGAGCCACAAATCAAGGTAAACAGAAACCTGTAAGAGCTGTTTTATTTAATGTGTGCAAAATATTTTCTTAATTGACATGAGAACATCAAGGGACAAAGTTTTCTCTCCTGACAAAGTAGATGTCTATCATCTTGATAGAGATCACCACACTGTCAAACCATAAAACCAGATCCCTTCTGCTGTTACCAATGGGAAATAATGTATTGGCTCTGCACAGACTAGTTGGAACCAAATGTAGCGAAGAATCAGAAGCAAAACAAAAACACAGGCAGGAAACTAAAAAGAGAAACAGAGTCAGCTAGAGTCTCCTGCTGCTTGAAATTCATGCTGGGCACCAAGAAAATATGTGACTGGGCTGAAGCAGCACAAGAAATTGCATTTCTTGACCAACAGGGCTTAATTGGCTTTGGCAGGTAAGTACATTTGGGCATCTCAGTAGAATCTCTAAAGCTGTGGAAGCACGCTCTCAAAATAAAAACCTGACTTGCCTACAAATGAATACATGTCAATATTTTGATTCAGCCCATTGCTTAATGAAGGAACTAGTCAGATGGTGAGGTGGGCTCAAGAGAGAATTTGAGAAGTGGAAATTTATATGTAATCAGATGAAAGAATATTGGAATAAATTTGCTCATAGAGACAAACCTGTTTAATATCTGATAGGGCAACAGGACTCTAACCTTTTGGATTCTCTATCCTATGGATAGAAACTTAGAAGTTCACATGTAACTTTGCAATGTCTAGATGCTAATTAAACATTGAATAGCAGATGCTTTCCCTTACAAAATTTTCTGTAGGCGAACCTATTAATAGGGCTGAAATAACCATCTTTACTTACAAAATTTGGCAACTTTAAGGAAATTTTTTTTTTAAGATTTTTATTTATTTATTTGACAGACAGAGATCATAAGTAGGCAGAGAGGCAGGCACAGAGAGAGAGAGAGGTAAGCAGGCTCCCTGCTGAGCAGAGAGCCTGATGTGGGGCTCGATCCCCGGACCCTAGGACCATGACCTGTGCTGAAGGCAGAGGCTTAACCCATTGAGCCACCCAGGCACTCCAACCTTAAGGAAATTCTTTGTCTCTGGATTTGAATTTGCTCAGACAGCTTTGGTTACATTATTCAGTATATGTTGGTTTGTGAATTTGTCTGTGAAGGTTCACTTTTTCCCCTTCACAATATCTTGGTCATCAAAATAAAGTGGGCTTAAATTGCCAGGAAGCTCTGTTTGACCTATTCAGTACTTAAAACACTCAGGATTCTAGTACAGTTTCCTCAAAGGCTGTTCTGTGAGACCGCTATGTTGGAATCACCTAGGATGCTTGTTAAACAATTCATGGCTAGGTCTCAAGCCTACTGAATCCATCTCTAGGGGGCGTGGCCTGGGAATATGCATCCTAAAAATTATTCTAAGTGATTGTTATGGCCATAAAGGTTATAATCACTTGTCCAGGAGAAGGAAAAGGGGCCCGCTTTAAAATAAGTTAATACCAAGAAAGTCTCAAGAAAATAGACCTAAATCATTTTTTGCCTCCAGAGATCAAGTCACTGTTTGAGCAAAAAGGGTTATTGTTGACTGACTATTCCAGGGTTAAAATCGTGTATGTACTTAAGGGACCTAGCATCTCACTAAGGTATTGGTGTTCCTGACTGCTATTTATGTAATCTTAAGTGTGATATTGAAAGCTCTTGTTGGTTTACAATCTTTAATTTAACCTTCATGTAAAGTTGATAGTGATCTTTGCTATGGAACAAAACCCCGGCCTCAAAGGAAAGAGGGTCGATTTGTCACAAGATGTGTGTGTGCTGTGGGAGAGACTGAGTGGAATCCTCTTTAAGAAAGATGCTAGCAGATTTCTTCTTCTGTCTTCTTTGTTCCTTGCCAACATAAAATCCAACCATCAGATATTGTGTTTGAATAGAAAATGTCCAGGACCAGTACTAGAGTTGGGCATTTTCATAAAAGCAAGTCAATTGTAGTGGGACATTTATTAATTTTAAAAGTATCATCTTTTATTCCATGGTCTGTGTCAAAAATAAGCACTTGCTAAATTAATACTTCATCACATTTAAAAATGGAGCCCTTACGGCTCTCATCAGCTGTTGGTTTATTGGTGTGGGTGTGTTCGGGGAGGGGAATGAAAAGAGGTGGGCAGAGAAGGAAAGATATACATATTAAAGGTTAAACAAATAGAATTATGAAGTGAAAAAGAATGGCAAATCTTGTTCTTTATCCCAAGTCATTTTAAAAACAATTTCTTCCTGGCCAGAACCTTTAGGCAATAATATCAAGATGATTGCAAATAGTATTTTGAGATCTATTTTACTCGAAAAAATTCATTTTCTTTGCAACAGACCTCCAGTTCCTTTTTACTTTAAAATCCCTTTATCAACAGGCAGAGAAAAACAGGCTAGGGAATGTGTCTTCGGCAGGAATTGAGGTTTGGGGCCAGAAAAAAATGCAAGAGATCTAAAATCTTTCCATTGAACTGTCAAAGTAGTCCTGAATTAATAGGAGCTGAATTTTATTGGCTTTGACCTGATTTTCCTGCTGGAGCTAATCAGTAGAAGGCTGGTAGCAGGAGTTCTGGAGGCTTAGCAGTTTCCCTTAGCCACTTATTAGCTATGCATCTGCTTATTGTCATCTGGGATCCCCAAAGCCCACATACTTTACAGCAGAGCTTGCTTTCACCATTCTAGCAGCTTCTTCAGAGCACCAGGCCCCAAAGATATGTACATCGTTAAAATAAGATTAAGAAAACAAAACAAAATAAAACAACAAACAGAAGAGGTGGTGGTGTCAGAGCTGCCTTAGACTTGGGCAAGAGAGATGCCTTTTTAGAAGCCTATGCTTTTAGAGGGCCTTTGCTGGAGCCTTCCCTGGGCTGTGTCCTTCCTCTAGAAAGTGAGGCTGTAGGCAAAAGTGATGTGTGTACACTCGGCCCATGGTCTCCTGGAGAGAAAGACCAAGCTTTTCTATCCACCTGTGGGTAAGAACTATCACCCCTGCCTTTTAAAGAAATTTCCTATTGAGGAATGACCAATACTTCAGTAAAATACAAAATTTTATACTTGGATCCTATACCTAATCAGCCATGCTGATTGCTGTGAAAGACTCTAAATGCTGGCTTTCAGTCTACAGTGACTTGGTGCAGACTGTAATCGTCCAAGGACCAGCAGGGTTTCAAAGATTGTACTTTATTTTTGTTTGTTTATTTTTTAAAGATATTATTTATTTGACAGAGAGACACAGTGAGAGAAGGAACTTGAACAGGGGAACTGGGAGAAGGAGAAGCAGGTTTCTTGCGGAGCAGGGAGCCCAATGTGGGGCTCAATCCTAGGACCCTGGCATCATGACTTGAGTCGAAGGTGGACACTTAACCATTGAGCCACCAGGTGCTCCTCAAAAATTGTACTTTAAATAGTATGTTCTACACCATGCATGGGTCCCCAGAGTCTTCTTCCCCAAGGATCGGAGCTTGCTTCAGGATCTAAGTAGAACTTTTTCTTAAATCTAGACTCTGGAGGTAGACCACACAACTAAATAGCTGAGCGACAGCTAGGGAGGGTTAGGGGCATGGTCATTGTGAATAATGTTTGAACGTGTGGGTAGGTTACCACAAAAGTGTGTGTGCCAGGCCTCTGGCAGTTTGGGGTAGAACCAGGACTTGAAAGAGTCAGACATAAGAGGAGAGAGAGGGGTGCCATGCTCTTAGTGGAGATCTTCTAAATGTGAACCTGGTCTTCTAGGCCTTCTAAAATATATTTGGGCAGAAGTGTAGAACATATTTAATAGCTTGTTAGATTGATTTATTCTTTTTCTTATTTAGATGTAAGGCATATGGACTTTGATTTGTGTTCTTGTCCAGGGTCCTACAAGTGGAAAAGGAAAGGTCTGAGTGTGGTCCAGAACTTTACTTGGCAGATAACAAAGTCCCTTTAATAAATTCAGATTTTATTAATACATGTCATTATTTAAAAGTCCTAGGGGGTGGGGTGCCTGAGTGACTCAGTCATTAAGCATCTGCCTTCTGCTCAGGTTATGGTCCTAGGGTCCTGGGATCAAGCCTTACACTGGGTTCTCTGCTCAGCGGGCAGACTGCTTCTCCCTCTCCTACTCCCCTTGCTTGTGTTCCCTCTCTCGCTGTCTTTCTCTGTGTCAAATAAAATCTTCAAAAAAAGTCCTTGGGGGTGCTCCCTTTTTTCTCTGGAGTTTGTACGTTTTAAAGACCCTGGGCTTCAGGATTGCCCATGTAGATGAGGATCTACGCTCCTCTTACGTTGCATATGTTCTAACACAAAAAATTAATGCAAGTTAAGTTAACCATGATTCTTACTCATCTGTAAAATGGGCACGATAACTTTATATGTCTGCTGGGGCTATGTTAAGATTAAATGTATAACGTTTTTAAAGTGCCTGGTACGTGGTAAATGGTAGCTGCCATTTTTATGAATTTTCAACTGAAGCCATCTTGCAGTTCTGGATATATTTTTCAGTGTAATTTTAGAGTTACGGTAGACTGGTGACCTATGTGCCAACAAGTGGAACTTAGACCAATAAACTTTCTCACTAAAACTGAAAATCTAGTCCTGTATAGGACAAAACCAATCACAAGATCTACGTCTGTCAATTTAAGCATTTACCTATGTGGGAAATGGTATTCTTAATTTTGAGTTTGAGGGTTTTGCCTAATTTGAATAACACGCCGCTGATGGAAGTCCTTTGCCTATTCTGGTCTCGGTGTTCTCTGCTTAGCTTTTAAATGGGGATTAAATTTTAACAAACCCTCAATTGTATGCTTATGTTATCTCAGAATGTTCTATCAGGCATTATAAATAATTCCTAGGCAATATTGAGAATGGCTTTAAGCCATTTTTAGAACTGGATGAGAATTATTTACAATACCCTGCCCATACACTTTGCCTGTTGTATGTTCATTATGTGTTTTCCTTAAAATCCTCTAAAACAGGGAGGATACCACTGCTACCCAGGGGTTTATTCCTGTGGCAAGTCAAGGATGGTGATAAACATTTTTTTTCCCTCTCCAAAGCCTAAATGAACTTGCAGTTCCATGAACTCACCATCGTCTAATTCGTATCCAGGTATGATTCACACCACTCATCTGGAGCTTCTTGTCTCTTCTCTTTTTGTCCACAGTGCCCATCTCTTTACTAATCCTTATCAACCTAGAGAGCTTTCTCTTGCCTTGAAGTTCGGTTTAAGCAGCGCATCCTACAGGTACCTATACTTACCTCTGTTCTGTGTATTGGTTTGTCTCTACCACTGCACTCAGAGCTTATCAAAG
Organism: Mustela erminea; assembly: GCF_009829155.1. Classification (NCBI taxonomy): domain Eukaryota; kingdom Metazoa; phylum Chordata; class Mammalia; order Carnivora; family Mustelidae; genus Mustela; species Mustela erminea. The sequence continues at coordinate 43,426,052 of NC_045626.1, forward strand.
ACAGAGACGGTCTTGTTAAGTAGTATCTGTCTACACGTACCAAGTGATGGGAAGTATTAACAAGCCCCGCCAGCTGATCGAATGCTGCTCCAGGGGGTCCGTTGCTGTGGCAGAGTGAAGGAGAAACTAGGAGAGACTTCTGAATGGACCAAAAGATTAGTAGGGGTCTTTAGCGAAATGGCATATGTTCTATAGAGCACATTCTTCAAGACTAGCTGATTCTGGGGAATTTGAATTTTTCACTACCTTTGAGCTATCCTGTAACTCTAGAGAGTGAAGTAGTAGAAAACTTATAGTAATGCAAATGTCTGTAGACAAGGAAAATATACCATCTGTATGCTCAATTGCCTTCTCTTCCTCCTCGGTAGAAACCGGTGTTGTTACCTCTTAGGTGAATAAATTTTAACATAGCACATGAACTTATACATTTGATCTTTGAATTCTCTTTTGACCCAGTTAGAACACCTTTTCTGATTCCTTCGACCCAGTTAGAACACCTTTTCTGATTCCTTCATTTGTTAACTAAATATCTTTGACAAGCATGTGTTTTATGTCTGTAGGAGAGTCTCTTTACCTTTTTCCTTTTAAAAATTACCCTTAAATAGTTGTGGAAATCTTCCACTGGGATTATGTAAGGAAAAAAAAGCCTAAGGAAAAACAAAGCTTCCCCTCTCATGAGAGAACTTAAGTTCTTTCTAATTGTGGAATCCTTATGTTTACTTTTAAATGCTTTATTGTTACTTTGATTAAATAGGAAACAAGTACTTTCAGGAATCTATATAAGGTCCTATGTTAATCAAATGCCCAAATTTCCTCTTTATTTTTTGCCTTCAAAAAGTCAAATTCTTTAAACAGAAAAAAGACCTTTCAGGATATCTTTTATACCTAAGCTATATTTGAGATTTCCCAGAAGATCTCTAGAAAATTACAATGATTTGTTCCTGTAAAGTAATGCCAGAAATAATTAGGTTTGTATAATGACTTACCAAATCAGAAGACATGCCAGGATTTCCCTAGGTTACATTTGAATACATAACATGTATTAATATAAATATTTCAGATATTGTGTATTTTCATGGGAAATCCTAGATATTGTCCAGTGCCCTCATGGTGCATGAGTTCGTATTGACCAGAATTCTAGTGGTAGTTCACCTGATAATATTAGGCAAAGGCAGTGTTGCCAGTCAACTTCAGTTATTTTAAATGCTTACTTGGAATGAACTTGCTTCTTTCCCCCAGCTTTATAGAGACATACATTGTGAATTTAGATATACAATGTGGTGATTTTATTACACAGTATTTACCACAGAATACTTGATTACACAATATTACACAATGTTTATTACACATATAATTACAATGAAATTAACACAAAAATCCCTCACATCACTTTTTGTAGTGAGAACATTTAAGATTTACAATCCTAGCAACTTTGAAGTATATAATGTATTAACTATAGTCCTTCTATAGTTAAGGTTCTATAGAACCCTATAACTGGAAGTTTGTACCCTTTACCGATGCCTCCCTATTTTCCTTACCTCAGCCCCTAGGCAGCCACCATTTTATGCGGAGTTCAGGTGTTTTTAAGATTCCACATATAAATGGAATCATGCATTATTTGCCTTTCTCTAGCTTATTTCACTTAGTGTAATGCTCTCAAGGTCTTTCCATTTAGTCGCAAACTGAAGGATTTCCTTTTTTTTTTTTAACGGCTGAACATTTGTGTGTTCATTCATCCATTGATGAACACATCTGTTTCCATGTCCTGGCTGCTGTGAATAATACTGTAACGAACACAGGGGTGAAGATCTCTGATATCATGATTTCATTTCCTTTGGATACATACGCAGAAGTGTAATTGCTGGGATTTTTTTTTTAAAGATTTTATTTATTTATTTGACAGAGAGAGATCATAAGTAGACAGAGAGGCAGGCAGAGAAAGCGAGAGGGAAGCAGGCTCCCTGCTGAGCAGAGAGCCCGATGTGGGACTCGATCCCAGGACCCTGAGATCATGACCCGAGCCGAAGGCAGCGGCTTAACCCACTGGTCCCTTTAGTATTAATTTTTTCAGGAATCTCCATATTTTCCATAGTGGTCACACCAATTGGTATTCCCACCAATCGTGCACAAGGGTTCCCTTATCTTTACTTCTCCAATGCCTGCTCTCTCTTGTCTTTTTGATAATCTGCTTTAGTTTGAAGTAGCATTTTTTAGGCCAGTGATTCTAAATTGGAGAAGCACATCAGACCTACCCATAGTTCTATAAAAATACAGGTGTCTAAGCTCTACTCCAGAGTTACTGCATTTCATTACTTGACATTATGTAATATCTCAGGATTATTTTATGTCGTAACACAAGATTTCCTTTATAAAAATTCACGTTTTTATAAGTCAGGTACAACATTTGAAAATAGACTCACTCATTACCCTCAGACATTTTGCCTAAAAACATGGTTTGCAATGGCTTTGTTTTGTTTGCAGCACACAATCCCAATTCCTTGTTAATCACTTTACTCTGAGCTTTCCCCAGATCTTTTGAAAATTAAAGTAATAATCTCACCTGTGTTACCTTTCATCTATGAATTTCGGTTGGCCGATTCTCCCCTGCGTTAGTGGAGTTTGTGTCTTTAACAAAGCTCTCTTGATACTCCAGGTACTTCAAACTATTGACTCTTCTAAGTAGTCTTGTGTACAGATGGTGTTGCTTGCCAGTGGGCTGACTCAGGATTTTCAAGCTTTCTTTAGTCAAGAAGCAGACGGCTTCCTGAGTGTGCTAACTCAAGATTTAGCAGAACATGACTTAATTACATAGGACTGAATGAACTGATGAGGGCATTTTTATTATGGGTGTTTGTTTGGAACATTGATTTTTTTTTTAATGTTATGTAAGCAAGTTCTTCTTTTTTTAGGCTATCTGTAACAAATAACTTAGCAGACCCTGCCATTGTAAACACATACGGCACCTTCAAATGATGTCTGATTCTCACTAAGTCCTTTCTGTTCATCTCTACTGGAAACATGAAGCTTACTAAATTTCTTTACTGTTTGACAGTATAATTTACATATATTCAATAAGAACATGTCCTTTGTACTGGGAGATGATTGGAAAAATTGCTATAGAGCCAAAGTCTGGCCTGGAATGTCTTGGGAATTGTTTTCGTTTAATCAGGTTTGATGGTCCCTTTTAAGGGATGTAAAGTGGACTTATGTAGGGCTTTCTTAGGAGTAGATGCCTATAAAAGCTTCTCAAGGAAAAGTGGTCTGCAAACTAGTATAAGTGGGCCCAGTCTTTACAGGTAGTAAGGAAGACCAACCACTTCCTGGGAAGCCAGGGGCCTTGAGACAGGGAGTCACCCAGATTTATAGGTACTGCAGGTTAAACTTGATGAGTTTGGGGGGCTTGGATTCCAGCCTTGACATAGTACATGCTAGAAACGTTAAATACAACCTGAAATTCCTTGTGAAAATTTCCCACCAGGGATGCACTTGGGTGGCTCAGTTGGTTGAGGGTCAGACTTGATTTTTGGTTCAGGTCATAGTCTGGAGGTCGTGGGATCAAGCCCCTGTGTTGGGCTCCTTGCTCAACAGTCTGCTTGAGAATTCTTTCTCTCCCTCTGCCCCTCCTCCTGCTCATGCTTGTGTAGGTGCTCTCTCTAAAATCTTAAAAAAAAAAGAAACCAAAAAACAAAAAACTAAGCTTTCTACCAGTTAGTTTTGTGACTATTCAATACTATAGAGCTCTAGATTTCCAAAGAAAACTTGAAAAACCCTCATGCTGCATCTATGCAAATGAAGCCAAGTCAAATGAGACCGTAAGGATGACTTTTCTTCAGGATTATTCTTGATCAAGGGAGGAAGACTACCAAGAAATCGTGAAAACTTAATTTGGCCTAGAAGATTACCAGAAATCTTCAGTGTAAAACTATGCATTATTTAGAATGTTCACAATTATGATTCTATGGGCTTCTTGTCTTTGAGTTACTGTACAACTCTATAGCAATTACTAAATATAAGTAAGTCCATAGAAGTTAACTTGTACTTGTTCTAGTGCAAATAATTCTTGTCCATAGACATGGAGGTGGCTTTGTGCCTTGGAGATTCAACTGATTCCCTCTCCATAATGGAAGCAGCTAGTTCTCATCCCTTAAGCAGATGTTTCAATATCCCTGATGGGTTTGTATATCTGTCCTTACTGCTCTTTTTGACTTACCTTGGGTTTTGTGACCACTTCTTCAGGTCCCTCATTCATTCGTTAAATCTTTGATGTTGTTAGTATTTTAGTTGTAGGAGAGCCAGGATGGTACCTTGCTCTGGAAAAACTACCGTTTAACTATGAGCAAACCTTTCTGCTGGATAATGAGCCATTCTTGGAGACTCAAGGAAAGGCGGTCACTAGGGAGCTGAATGGAATTCTTACGAATCAGCTGGTAAAATCCCCTCAAAGTCTTAAGAACCAGTATGTCTGTATCTGGGCATGCTGCCTGACAAGGAGTCCTTTGTACTTTATAATACTTTATAACAGTACCTGCTTGGTGTATGCACTCTAATTGGCCCCCTACCCCTCCCTGAATTCAATCAGATAGAGGAAAACAAACAAACAAACAAACTTGTAGGTGGTCACATGGCTTGATGTTTATGTTCAAATTAATTCCACAATTGTATGTAACTCCTAAAATAACTCAATGACATTTTTTTCCCCCTGAGACTGTTGGTAACCTAGGTAATGCACTTTTAGGGAACTTCTTTCAGCTACTTCTCATTAAAATGACATTTAATAAGCATGTACTGTGTGCCTGGAACTTATAAGCGTGTTATTGCTGTTCCGTAACTTAATCCTAAATAGACCTAAAAGCAAGTCACTCTTACTGGATCCATTTTTAGGTGAGAAAAGCGAAGCTCAGAGCTGTTCAGTTGTTCCGGTTATACAGCCAGCTGGCAGTTGAAGATCCTCACCCTTCTCTTTCATATTAGATTCAATATATTCAATTCATATTCTGGTCAATTTTATTTTCATGCAGTTCTTACAACCGTCCTATAAGTGAGGAGTTATTTATGCCCATTTTGTAAGTGAGAAAAGCAGAGGTTAAATAAATGGTCATTAAACATCACAACACAGTTTGTGGTCGGTGTACATGGTTTTGTACATGGTTTTCTGCTGAATTAGCACGTTTTCTCCTTGTGTGCACATGTGATTTGCCTACTTTCAGTCTGTACGGCTGCTTGAACCTGCTTTTCCCATGCATTTGGCATGTGATTTCAGGTGCTTAGCATGCCTGTTTAATGTTTGGAGTATTTGGCTCTGTCCCTGTTGCAGTTGGCATATTTTCCTTGAAGAGATGCGGAAGCATGCTCTTAAGAGCCCTTGGGACGCTGCTGTTTTAGGAGGTTATTGTCCATATTTATGGACAATTTAGAGAATCTAGCTGACCAATTAAAACTATCACAAAGATGAGCTCAGAGACAAATGCCTTCTATGGGAGGGGTGATTCCCACTTTTGTTTTTTGCCCCGTTACTCAATATACTTCCTAGCCTACCACCCTCCCCCCGGCCCATTACCAGTTTCCAGCACACTCCGTCCATGCCTTGCTCTGGCCTTCTGGCAAAATCAGAATCACGGCTCTGCTGCTCCAGAGCTAATCTTGGTCTTGCTCTGTAATGACTTCCTCGGTGTGTTCTTGGCTGCCTCTAGCTTGATTTCAGCTGGTTTTTGTTCACTCGGTGGCAGATTGTTAAATAACATGTGTTTCTCATGCACCAAGTTCCTCGACCATGTGGCATCTGACATTTTCATTACTGCTTGTCACAAACTTCAGTGTCTGCGGGTGTAGTCCTTCGCTATTAGTTCAGTATTTACTTAATGCTGGGTCTTCGCTCTAGCACATGGAGGCCTTGCCAGGCCTTGGGGAGTCAGATCTGTCATCTGTCTTGCTGCTGCTGTGTGTGCGCGAAAGCTGGAGTCCTTCTCCTCTCTTTGGCACAGGAACCCCGAAACCCGCCCCCACCCCAGCCTTGCTGCTGTAAGAGGACCGAGGTGGACGGAAGGGGGTTCTCTCTCTCTCTTGAGCTCCAGCCTCTTTGTTTCTGATTTGTGAACGTGCTGCAGGCACTCTGGTTCCAGCAAGTTCAAGATCAAGCTCTCTTCTCTCTCCTCCTCCTTCTTCCTTTTTTTTTTTTTTTTTAAGATTTTATTTATTTATTTGAGAGAGAGACAGTGAGAGAGAGCATGAGCGAGGAGAAGGTCAGAGGGAGAAGCAGACTCCCCGTGGAGCTGGGAGCCCGATGCGGGACTCGATCCCGGGACTCCCGGATCATGACCTGAGCCGAAGGCAGTCGTCCAACCAACTGAGCCACCCAGGCGTCCCTCCTTCTTCCTTTTAATGGAACGGCTGTTTTCCCATGCATTTCTTCTCAAAAGGTGGAACTCCCCTTATTTAAACGTTTTATCTAGTTGGTAGTAAGCCCTGTCAATTCACCCTCGCATCTCGCTTCCACCCTCATCCTGATACTCATCACGAAATTTTCCGTTCCATTCCTCAGTATTCATCGCCGTTCGTCCAAGAATTACATACAGACAGCGCTCCATGCCTATGCTTTCATGTGGTGGCCCATCACCGTATTACGTTCTAGAAACATTCCCTCAAGTCGTGGGGGCGGGGGGCGTATCCCAGACATGGTGTCCTGATACTATTCAGGCTTTGAATTTCACAACACTGGCAGCTCTGTTCTGGTGAAGGGAGCTGGGCCTTATTTGAGTTTGAGACCCTTTTCTCTCATTCTCTTATGGCCTCGAGAATAGATAGATAGATAGATAGATAGATAGATAGATAGATAAGTCATTGTAGTTCAGCTTTTCATTACTTGAATCTGTTTTGCTTTTCAGCAGGGTGGGGGAGAGAGGGGTGTTGGCCTCCCAAGCAGGAAGAACTCTAGTGATTCTCTCAAGCAGGTCTGACTGCTCTACTACTCAGAGTCAAATTGAAAATCCTCTGTAACTCCCACCTGCTCATCATCCCTACTGAGGCAACCCCACTCATTTTCCTTTTGGATTCCACTTTTGTCCTTGGAATCTTCCATAGAGGTGGGATGTGGGGAGCAGTACAAGATTAGGTAACTCAAATTGGATTCAACCTTCCTGCCTTGTGCTCTTCCCTGGTAGTGCCTCCTTTGGGTCCATGCTATAGCCCACTGTCTGACCTAGCTTCTTAAAATGTCAAGCACTATGCTGCCTTCAGTAGCTGTGGAAGCAGCTCATTACATTCAGAATAATGGCCGCATTTCCCGGTCTCTCTTCAGAGCCTCTGCCTGCCCATCTCCCACTGGTTACCTCGACTCGCCCGTGCCCAGCTGGACGGCAGGAACACTGCTCCTCATTACTGGAGATTGGCCGCTGCATTATTCAGGAGCTCTGCTGCGGGTCTATACCTTTGTGTTCAGTGAAGTGGTTCTGCACTCTGTGGGGTGCGAACACGAATAGGTTTTATTTTTATTCAATCATTGCTTTAAACCATGTTCTGTTCGCTGAGTCTTTTGTCCTTTGGTATCTGGGAATGGCAGTCCATTCATTTTATGAAAATCTAGACCAATCTAATTTAAAACTCCAGGGTTCCCGCCCCCCACGCCCCACCAGTTCAGGGCTAATCCATAGTTGTGGGGATCCCCACCCACAGCAGGAAGCTGAGTGGTCTGCTCTGTCACTCCCCCTCTTCACCCTCCTCTGGGGAGGCTGCAGGGACAGTTTCCTGGGGCTGATGGGGCTGTGGCTGGGCCATTCCTGACTGTTGCCTTTCTCTGCCCATTATAAAGCGTCTCTTATACCCTGCTTTGTAAAGACCTCTGCCTGGTGTAATTCCCTCCTCGGGCGGGCAGGTGAGAACCACCTCCAGGTGGTCCATGATGTGTGAAGGATTCCCCTCTCCTGTGGACTTCTAAGCCTCTACGAAGACCTAGAAATCACACCCCAAAGCCAGTCGTTGACGCCATCACTGGCAGGCAGAAATCCAAGTATGTTCTTGGAATTGGCTATTCGTGGGTCATCTCTCTACTCAGAACAGCAACAGAGAAAATAATTCTTAAAAATAGATCCCAGAGATGTATTTTGGGGTGTGCAGCTAGCAGTGTATTTGATGGCTTAGATTTCTTCTTTGGCCATGTTAGCTGAGAGGACCAGGGAAGGGAGAGACTTGGCATAGTCATTCTTCCTTTGTGCAGGGAAAGGAGTATGTTCTTCTGCTGCAAAGCACTGGAGCAGGAAAAGCCAAGACCTGGTTCCTGAGGACCGCCTCCTTAGGTTGTAGGAGCATTTGCTCCATTCTTTTCCCAAAAAAGTTAATCTAGCCTTACCTTTCTCTTACATGGAAACCATCTTTTTCCCTCTCCTCTTCTTGCAGATGGCTGAAGTTTATTCAAGGTGTTGGGTAAGGTCCCAGTAGAGTATAATCAATCAGCCTTTGTGCCTTCTAGGGTCCTTTCAAGTCCTGGTGATGCTTTTAAGTTTTTAAAAATTTTATTTTAGCATTGACACAGTAAAGTTGTCCTTTCTGATGTACAGGTCTATAAATTTTCATACATGTATATTTTCATATAACCACCACCTAGTTCCACCACTTAAAAACAAAACTCCCCAAAACCAAAACAACAAGAACAACAACAAAACCCACAAAAAAATCCCAAAAGCTCTCCCTGTGCCATCCCTTTGTAACTAACTACATCTCCCCCCACAACCCTTTGTATCCCCTGATCTGTCATCAGTCACTGTAGTTTTATCTTTTCAAGACTATGATCCAAGTGCAATCATATGGTATGTGACATTTTGAGACTAGCATTTTTCACTTGGCATAATGCCTTGAAGAATCTTCCAAGTGGTAGATACCATTTTTTTGAGATACAATTGACATAAAATATTAGTTGCAGGTATACAGCACAATGATTTGATATATGTATATATCGATACGATCACCCAGTAAGTCTAACATCTGTCACCACACTGTTACATGTTATTTTATTCTTATGAGAATTGAAGATTTGCTTTCAGCAACTTTAAAATATACCATACAGTATTATTATAGTCGTATTGTATATTTTATCCCCAGGACTCCTTTTATAGCTGAAAGCTTGTACCTTTAACCACCCTTCACATTTCCTTCCTCTGGCAACCCCAATCTCTTATCTATGAGTTTTTGTTGTGGTGGTGTTTCCAGAATCCACATGGAAGTAAGATCATATGGTGTTTCTTCCCCTGTCTTATTTAACTTAGCATAATTCCCTCTCAGTCCATCCCTGTTGTCACAAATGACAGGATTTCCTCTCTGGCTAAGTGATATTCTGTTGTATATATACACCATATTTTCTTGATCCATTCATTCATCAACACTTAGGTTGTTTCTGTGTCTTGGTGATGGTAAAGGATGTGGTGATGAACATGGAGGTACCCCTATCTTTTACATTAGTGTTTCTTTCTTTGGAAAAATACACAGAAGTAGAATTGCTGGATTATATGGTAGTTCTATTTAATTTTTTTGAGGATGTCCATACTGTTTTCCATAACGGCTGCATGCATCAATAGTTAATTTCTAGTTAATTTCTCATCGTTGCTGAGCAGTATTCCATGGTATGGATGTAACAGTTTCCTGGTGGTACTCTTGGGACAATGAGTCCTCTCTCTAGGGCTGGATCCTGGATTTCCTCTGAACTCAGGATAGATCTTGCTCAGCAGTAATCATTGGCTAATCCTAGTCCCTAACTTTCTCTTCAATGAAGCAGCAAGTATCACCAATGAGAGTTTTGTCCTTTATCTTTGTAGCTTTCTTTCTAGTAAGATGTGATTTTGCTCACTCCAGTTTAATCCTTGTCTTGTTCAGGGACTCAGGGCAAGTTCTAGACAGACTGTAGACCATATGCAAGGCTGCTCAGTGTGAAGTTTGGGGATTTTTAGAACTCCAAAGGGATTTCAATATTTCATGAGAACTTGTAGCTTGGGTCAAGGATTCTATCTCCCAGAACTCCATTCCAAAACATTCCAGGTTCTCTTCCTAGGCTCCTGAGGTCACCACTTCCTCTCAGATGGGTCTCTTCTGGGACTTTCAGGGCATGTCCAGGTTGTGGGTGACTTTAGAGTAATAAAATGGGTAATAGTGCCTACAGTAAAAGCACTTTAGTCTCATTTAATCTCTATTACAACTTTATATGGAGGAGGGGGAGACTGGATTTGACACTTAATCAGTGCCTACTATGTGCCAGGCATATCAGATATATGATAACATTTAGTCTGAGGAACTTTATGGAAGAGGATTCTTCTTTTCAATAGGAGTACCCTATTGAAGCTCAGAGGTTAAACAAGTTGCCTAAAGGCAGTTAGGAAATAGTGCATTAGGATTCAAACTCAGGTTGATCAAACTCCTTCCATCATGCCCTTTGCACAAAGGGATCTAGAAAGGGAGAGGTGTACAATTTATACGGTGCTTGTATTAGTTTCCTTTGCTCCTGTGATAAAATACCTCAAGTTGGGTGGCTTAAAAAAACAAACAGTTTCATGGTTCTTAGAAGCTGCAAGTCCAAAATCAAGGTATTGGCAGGGAATGCTTTCATCCCTCTTCCTGGCTTCTGATGGCTTGCTGCCAGTCTTTGGCATTCTTTGATTGGCAGCTGCAGGACTCCAATCTGTCTCGTTGCATGGCATTTTCCTTGGGTGTATTTTCATATGGCCAGCTCATGGGGGCACTGCTCAGACTGGATGAGGAACCCATTCCAGTATGACAGCATCTCAAGCATTTACCTCCGCAGTGACCCTATTTTTAAATAAGGTCACATTTGGAGATGCTGGGGGTTAGAACTTAAACATTTATTAGGGGGATGTGATTGACACAATGCCTATTGTGTATTGGGGTTCATACTGGATATTTAGACAATTGGAAGTAACTATCCTTATCTTTCCAGGGTTGTTTCTTTGTTTTTTTTTTTGTTTGTTTGTTTTTGTTTGTTTTTCCTCCTGTTAAACTTGACTAGTTCACTCTCTGGAGCATTTTATTTTAAAGCAATAATTTCAAAAACTTTTCTGTAAGAGCTCCAGTAGGAATTATATGTCCAAATTCTAGTACAAACCTTGTAATTGAGAAAATGGTTGAAAAAGTCCATGCCCTCTGTGAACAGACCCCTGCATGGCAGTGTAAAGTTAGATTAAACTGTAGTTTTCAGACTTCATTGTTTAAATGTCTACACTTTGTCTAATCCTTTCTGATTTTCAGAAGAACCCTTTTTTGAGCACATGCTTTGTGATTCTTGATCTGTCAAGCTTACAATGGCAATAAGCTGTGGCTGCTATTTCATTATTTTTTACAGCATACGGAAGGAACTTAAAATTTTCTGAACTTTCTGTGTATGAGAAGAGGGAGAAGACTCACATGGGGCATTTTGATCACATATCGCAATGATCGTCATTGAGATTTTCTTAAAATCCATTTTCTTTTTCAATGACACAATGCTATTAAAAAAACATTTTTATAAATTGTTACAGATATTCTCTAACAAAGTTAATTGGCTATTCCCTTTTTAATTCAGCCTTCCCCTAAAAACACATCTTGTAAACTATCCCTCGTGACTTACTGCCATGTCAAATTTGAAATTCCAACTCCCTGGACAAAAGATCATGCCTAATACACCTGTCTTACCTGTCCGTCTCAATATTTAATACAACGATACATTTCACACCTACAGTGCCTAAGTACCAATTCCCATTTTTGTAAGAATTAGCCACTAGTCTTTTCTAAAGATCTTGGTAAGGAATATGCTCAAGGGCATTAAAAGCCCATCTGATATTTTCAACAGAAAATCCAAGGCACGAATATGAAAAAAAAAAGTCTTTAAAGCTTTTTTTGTTTTTTTTTTTTTTAAATGGAATGACTTTAAAATGTCTAATTGTCTAGTTCTTAGTACATGTGTATTCCTGTCCTTACAGCAGAATCATCAGAAGCAGCAGTAGGGGGTTCTACATTAGATGGATCTTAGGACCATTTTCTCCTCTGGTTGATTTTTGACCAAACTTCTGCATGGTAATGGAATATCCTCATGCATTACAATCTTTCGGAGTTTCTTGAAGATAAAGGTATTGCCATTTCTGAAATCCTTTAAGGCAGCTTGAAATAAGGCAGCTATGTTTTTAAAGATAAAGTCAAGAGAATGACCTAGAAATAAGAATTTTAGCATCTTAAGGTTTTATTTTTATTTGCAGAACACTTGGAAATTCTGTGTTTAATTACTGCTGCTCTATTTGTATTTGGCTATTTATACTGTCAGGCCAGAATCCCAAAATATTGGGCCTCAGTATTTTATTCATCCATGAACTCCTGGAACCAATAGAAGGACAGGATGGTTGTTAGAGCACAGACTCTGAAGCCATGCTGCCTGCTACTAATCATGTGACCTTGGGCCTCTGTCTGCCCTCCTGAGGATTAAATTCAGTGAGTCTGTCAAGTTCTCAGACCAATGCTTGATACGCAGTAGATGCTGCTAAAGTCTTATTATTCTTCCGGGCTGGCTTCGTTCTTATATTAGCTATGTGATCTAGGGCAAACCTTTTAAACTTACGTAAAATGTAAATAATAAAACCCAAGTCACAAGCTTTTCATGAGGATTAAATTAGACATTTTATGCAGAAATCCCATGCGCCACATAGCCTACTGCTTCTAACTATGCTGGACTGTCTATGTACTCTGAGGGTTTTATTCGAGACCCTCTGGTGACCAAAATGATTAACATGTCTTCAAAGGCTCTTTAAACTCATTTTTCCCTCGGAGTTGTTTAGGTACTGTGGACAATCTAAATACTACTGCTAGTTTAACATGTTGGTTGTTATTACTGCAATATATCACATACATATGTAACATTGAAGCGTATCCAACCACTTCTTACAGTTCAAGCCATAATCATAGAGTAGTTCATCAAACCATAAAGTATCAAAATCTCTTGAGTAAACACCAAGTAGGAGACAACATTGTTAACATTAATATTCTCATTCTAAGACTTATGGCTTAAGGAAACCACTTGCTGATAATAAAATAACAATCTGGGTATATAAACCATGACTTTCACAACATTAGGGCTTTTAACTTAAAAATATTGTCACGTAGGGGCACCTGGGCGGCTCAGTTGATTAAGTGTCTGGCTCTTTTTTTTTTTTTTTTAAAGATTTTATTTATTTATTTGACAGAGAGAAATCACAGGTAAGCAGAGAGGCAGGCAGAGAAAAGAGGAAGCAGGCTTCTCGCGGAGCAGAGAGCCCAATGCGGGACTCGATCCCAGGACCCTGGGATCATGACCTGAACCGAAAGCAGAGGCTTTAACCCACTGAGCCACCCAGGCGCCCCAAGTGTGTGACTCTTGATTTAGGCTCAGGTCATGATCTCAGTGTTGAGATCAAGCCCCCTGTTGGGCTCTGTGCTAGGTGAGGAGTTTACTTAAGATTATCTCTCTTCTTTTCCCTCTGTCCCTCCCCCATTCATGTACACATGCATGAACTCTCAAAAAAACCCACAAAGCCTTAAAACTATTGTCACCTAAAACTAATAGGACAGTATATGCCAACTACACAATTTTTTAAAAAAAGTATATCTTTGTGCTTTCCACTGGGGTGGAAAAGTAATAGTCAAAATATAGCCTAATGTTTTCTTGAAAAGGAAGAGTTAACATATTCTGTGGTTTTCTTTGAAGTTTATGAGAACTGCCTACATCCTTAGGAACAATTTGGGGACATTATAAGACAAACTGAGCTGAGGTGATAATATTAAGTTTGGAACATAATATTATTTATCATTTGTGAGTGTAATAATTTCAAAAGAGTCCTATAACCTTGTTTTGTGTTTCTAAGCAGTCTGACTCTTTCAGTTTTTGGGTTTCCTGGTTCATTACGTGATCATCATTCCATATGGTGGTGTTATCTTCCAGCTCATATTTTCATCCACCAGCACTAGCTTGTTGCCCATTTAATGATGCAGAAATTCAAATTCATGGATGGCAGTTTCAGATGTTAACACACCATTACAAATCCACCTAAGGAAAAGGAGGAAAAGAACATTTTTGCATTCAGGGCAAAATGAGGCTTTATGCTAAGGAAAAATTCTTGGTCCTCCTCGGTTCCCATACCATATAAAAACACCCAATTATAGAATGCCTAAAATAAGGATTTTAGGGTTTGTTAGCCTACTCTGAATTGAATTAAAGGAGGAATGTATTTTAAGTCCAGCCATGTGTGTTACGTTTACCATTTTGCCATAGACCTCTCATTTGTCAGAATGATTCAAAAAGCAGAAGTGTTTCTGCAGGTATCCAAGCACTTCCCCCACCCAAGAATTTTTTTAAGCCTCAAAATTAAGTTCTCTTAAATCCATCTCTGATTTTCATGCTTTCAACATCTGGCACATGCTAGATTTTCTTAAATTGAAGATGACAGAATCTAACACATGAGTTTAGCAATCTTGGTGTGTTAAAGACAACACAGAACCGTACCAAGCTGTGTACTCCATCACTGAGCAGAATTCTAAACCCTTGGTATAAAGTTGATGAATCTCAAGTTATGCAGCCTGGATGGGGACCTTCAGCCAAATGACCACCATCCTCAGTCTTTGAAACCATTACCAAGCAACGTTTCAGTTAGGACCCTTCAGATACAGGGAGGTTGCCCAGTCCTTTTTTTGGTAGGCTAGAGAGCTGTGCCCGTGACTGCTCAGTGGGTGCCTTTTCAGAAAGAGGTGAATGGGGTTTTCTGTTAATTAACTTCCTAGCTTCCTTTTCTCATTACTTCTGTCTGGGAATTAGTCTTTTTCACACAGTAGGTTGTACTACTTAAATGTTTTAAACTTTGCTGTGGGTTCCTTTGTGGGATTGAAAACCGATTCTTACTATTCTTACTATTTCAATTTACTATTCTTCATATTATATTTAAATATACTATTTATTATACTATATATATTTTAAATACATATACTATATATTTTTAAATCTATCTATATTTATATATAAGTATATATGAAAATATATATGTGATATATAAATGTATATATTTAAGTATATTAATATATATAATATACTTAATATATTATATATTAAATATTTAAGTACATATAATATATATATTTGAAATATATATACTATATATTTATTATACTATAATAGTATATTTCAATATACTATTTTTACTATTTCTTACTATTCTTACTATCTCAATTTATTATTGACCCTCCGCACTAGCTTTTTGTCTTGGCCAGTTAATATCCAAACTACTATAAAAAAAAGGTGTTAGTAAGTGATGAAGTGGTGTAGCCACTGAGTGAATGGATATTTTTTTTTGTAAGTGTAATGGTCACCCTTGTTTATCTAAATAATTAGGTCCCAGACATCTTACAAATGCCTGTTTTCAAAAGTTAGTGGTAAGAAAAAAAGTTGAGGAATCCTGATTTGAATAGGCTATGGGGCCATCTTTGGTTCTTTTATATTCTGGCACTGCTAACAGAAAGCTCAGGTCCTGGAATAGATTTCATAGTTTTTATTCATGATACAAAGCCATGCTTCTAGGTACTTCCAGATGCTTTAATGTTTGGAAACATACAAAATGTGCTATTTGTCAAATATTTAAAATCTATACTTTTTGTCACCTGGAACATATATATACATGGGCAGGAAAAGTATCCCTGATCTTCACTGGTCAGCTGCTGTATCATCTGAAGGCTAAAATCTAGTGACTGGGAGAAAAAAACTTGATAGAACAACTTTTAATTTCTGCCTCTAGCACCAAGTTGGTGGAATGTCAGATCAGATATTGGTCAAGAATCCTCTGTGCCTTTTTTTTTTTTTTTTTTAAATCTCTGGGTGGGAAGCACATATCCCTTTTTCTGCAGGTCAGCTTCAGATTTAATTAAGCCTGAGGAAGTAGTTGGAAGTCACCAGGCAAGTAAGAAGTTCAGTTTACCCACCAAATATACCAGTAAGAAAGCCAAATGGCATTACTTTGCTCCCTTTGCCTCACTCTTTTCCTATCTAGACTTCAAAAACTCTTATTGGAAAAATGAAATGCTTCCTTAATGAAATCAAGAATATTTGTGTATATGGGCATAACTTCTCAGGTCAATGTTTATCTTTGAGTGGTATCTAAGGAAAGAGAGGAGTCAACATAGATAATTTATTTTAGAGTATGAGCAAATGACTTAGGTAGGTTGGGGGCAATTTTTGGCTGGGAGCTCGGAGTCTGGGATTTTCACAGCTGTGAGTCAAAGGTACAGTGACAAGAATCACAGGGCAATCCATCATGATATTCTCTTTGTGCACCGGTCAGGAACATTTTATGTAACTTTTATAAAGTCTGCTGTGTCCATGTCATTCACAAACACAGATTAAGCATAAAGAAATGCAAGGAGACATGTTCACTTTCTTGTGGACTGCTGATACCCTGGGTCACATAGTATTTGAGTAGAATGATTCAAGCCAAGAAGAAGACTTCTTCATAGCCAAGAAGACGACTCAGGTATATTTTGAATGTTTCATTGTGCAGTTTATGCATTTCAGTTTTAACTCAAGCCACCCACAGAATAGTTTCTCCTTCTATTCTTTCAGAAGAAAAGGCAAGAGTTTTTAATATTTCTAAAAATGTAACATGGGCAAATACTGACTTGTCCTCTTCCTAGTTAAGTGCATGAAGCTGAGTCAGCAGCCTTTTCTTGCATCTGTCATTTTGGAGTTTTCATCTGAAATCCTTTCCACTGAATCTTTAGTGAAGGTGGACTGACTTCAGGTCTACAGATCATTGCATAGGTTTTCTCCAAATGCCAAACTTCAGACGAACCTTATTCATTCTCAGTCCTATCCCTGTGAAAGAGTCTTGCTTCTTTGCTTGCTTTCAAGGTTTAAAACAACCCAGTTGTTAAAAGCTGTCCTTTTCTTTGATCTCGGAACATTTTCTTTCCAGATCATCTCATGTGCTCTGTAACAGTATGAATTACCTTCTAACCTTTAGGTTTCTTATTACCTATATAGTCAGTGGTTATTTTTCATACACAGAAATCAAACATCTCTTTATAGTCTGCCTTAGCTAAGTAGCTAAAGCATATAGTCAGTACAGAATGATGTAACTTCGAAAGAGAGTATCAGTGGTCAGATGAGGGCCACAAGCCTCTCTATCCAAGGTGTCATTATATTATTACTAGAGCCCATAATATACCTCCCTATTCTGTTCAGCACTTCATAGACTTGCAAAGGCTGCCTCATGCTAATCAAAATGGCAGGACACTGAAGTATATAAACCATATGGAAAACTTAGAATGGGGATATGCTTTTCTCATGATGGAGAGGAATACATCTACCAGCTTCCCTGAGAAGTGGACCTAACTAGAGCTGCCTAGTGAGTGAAGTGAAAAGGCAGCCTTAAGGCATATTTCAGCAAAGCTATTCTTAACCTGTTGAGCCATCCATCATTACAGATTACTAGAAGAACCAAAAAGTAGGTTTTATTTTGGGACTGGATAAAGTCAATGTTAGGCTCTTCACCCTCGTGCCCTATTCCTGAGGCTGACTGTCCCCCTTTTGTACATTTTTTTTTTCTCCAAATGGGATACAGTTGTATTCCTGCCTTAAATAAATCATAAGCCTCTTACAAATCTGCTTTCCCTCTATTGTATTCAGGTCTCTAGCTTCCTGAGATACAAATTTAGAGAACCTCCTGGGGGTACTACTACAAAGCCAGATCTTGTTTATTGTTTATAAGCTTATTCAGTTCCTGGGTGGGTAGCTGATCTTGATGTCTCCATAGTCCACCAACATATAATTAAATACTAAAGTAATTATTTGCAGGCTGACAAAACACATATACTTTCTAACCAACTTCTTTTAGTGTTTTGTAAAATAGAAAAATGAAAGTATTTGATGCAAATACTCTAAAGTAGTGAAACTGGAAAATATAGAAGCTCAGCTATAATTCTGTAGATCATTGGTCATTAACCAAATAAGCTTGTTTTGTGGAAATTCCTCCAGTGTATCCCGACTGCTAATTATGCAATAGAAATCTGACAAGGAATTCATTGTCTTATGAAATAATCTAACGTATTTTGAGACTCTGAAAGTGTTAGAAAATCCTCTTTTATTGAGGCTATTGGGTAAAAGCTTTAGATTCACTTATTAGGATAGTTTTCCATGACTCTTGTAGGAGAGAATTTTCCTCTGCCCTTCAAGATTCTTCTAGCTGGACTAAGAATCATGTTGACATAAGACAGACTAAGAGTAGAAAATAATTTTGTACATCTCTACACAGACATGGACATTCCAAAGACAGACAAAATGAGGTATGTCACTTTAAAGAGAATAGGATTTTCTACTGTCTTCAATCTCTGCACCTTTCACAAAACTTCAAATAGCGCTATGTTGGGACAAAGCATCCAGAAGTTTACAACCTCTGTATTCTGTAGGAGCCACTATGAGGAGGTCCCAAGGAAGAATTGGCCATTTTCAGTGGAAAACGAGTGGTGATTACTAATTATGATGGCTGTGTACTTTGGATCTGGATTTGCCATACCCTTTTACAGTAAGACACCAACTGCTTAAGAAATAAAGGTGTTTTAATTCATTAAGCAGATGTGAGAAGGAGCATTTTAAGAGGGGTGATCTCTTTAGAAAATGGACCAAACTTTTGAATTCATACTAGATATGTTTGTAGATAAAGGCATGAATCCTTAATGTCTCTCTTCTGAAAAATGGAATGTAGTTTACTTTTTAACTTGGGAAATATTCCAGTATTTGGTCAAAAATTGTGTGTGATTTAGCTTATTTCTTGGTTTTAAATTTTGAGATTTTTATTTAATTTTTGATTATTAGGTCAGACCTTGTTGGTAATTTGTTATATTAAAAAATGCAAATTGGAGTACCTAGGTGGCTCAGACAGTTGAATGTCTGACTCTTGATTTCAACTCAGGTCATGATCTTAGGGTGGTGGGATCAAGCCCCACAATAGGCTCTGTGCTAGTTGTGGAATCTGCTTGAGATTCTCGTTCCCTCTGCATCCCCCCGACTATGCTCACCCTGTTGTGTGTGTGTGGGTGCTTTCTCTCAAATCTTTAAATAAACAAACAAACCAACCAAAAAACACAAAACAAAACAAAAAGCTAAGGATAATGGGGGTATAAAGGTTTGGGACTTGAAAGGGAAAGAATGAAATTTCTAGGAAGATGAAAAAAAATTTTGGTCTTTGTTTGCTAGCCCTTTCACAAACAATAGGACAGCAGGATTTTGAGTACAGTGGCCTTGAGGTTTTTTCCCTGTCTACCAGATGTAATTCACATCATAATGTAGTCCTCTATGCTAGAAGCTCCTTTCTTGGAGCAGGCAGTTGTGAAGGAGGGAAAGAGCTTTTCTTGCATCTGCTGTATTTTGATTGCTTTTAAATCAAAAATAATCTTCATGCTGAGGTGTCCTTTCTTGAGATAGCCTGCCCTTGGCCTCTACACTCATAATCACTTTTCTCTTTCAACCACATCTAGTGTTTTTCCAGTTTTCTTAAATGTCAATGCCTAGAATTGAGCAAGTATATCATTTGGTCTGCAAGTACCCTCTTTTGACTTCAAGGCTCCTGTGTGTGTGTGTGTGTGTGTGTGTGTGTGTGTGTTCAATACATCACACTGTTGGTACATTACAAAACTGATGAACTTAAACTCAAGGTACTTCTTACAAATCCTGATGACAAACCAAGTTGCCCTGTCCTAGACAGGCACACAAGATTCCTTTGATTCTAGGTGCGATATTTTCCATGTATTCTTGTTATGTCCTTTTATTGCGTGGGTTTGGCCTTACTCTTTCAGGATCTTTTTAAATTCTTATTTCACTATGTAGTGTATTTACCTGGTAAAACATAAGGAGGAAAAAACAACAAAAAAGACCCGGGTCTTCTATACCTCAAAATAAGACATTGATAAAAATATTATATTCTAAAAGGCCAGATAGAGGATATGGTGTCACAATATAGGGTTGTATTTCATGAGTTTACTTATTCAGTGTTCACAGAAGTCTGGTACATGTTATGCATTGTGCTAAGCCTTGTGGAGTCTTGGTGAATAAATGAACAAGGTCTAGCTTTTATGAAGCTGAGGTTTTCATGGAGGAGATAGAAAATAGTGTGGTGGGAAAAAGGGATTGCGTAGAACATGACTGAGTTGGGTCGGTGGCCCTCTAATTTAGAGATAGTTCCTGAATAGGTGGCATTTAAACTAATGCCTCCAGTTTGACAAGGAGTCAGCTATTCAAAGAGCTGCAAGAACATTCCAGGCAGAAGGGAAGAGCAGATGCAAACAGGAAGGAAGGAGCTTGATTAAGAATAGAAAGTCACTAGCATGACTGAAGCTTAGTGAACCAGGAAAGAAGTAGGTGGAGCAGACCATGTAGGACATTGGAGATCACAATATGGAGTGCAAGTTCTTTTTTTTCTTTCTTTCTAGATTGCCGCTAGCTTCTGAATAAGTCTAATACTAGTAAATAATCTAACAATACTACTATTCAAGCCACATTTCTCCATGTTGTTCACGAGAATATCGTGAGAAAGTATCAGATGTATGGCAGAATCCTGGTTTACTCTGTAGAGTTTTTCCTGACACATAATTCAAAACAAATAAAAAAAAATCTCTTTAATATTTTTAGTGAATTGTTAGCTTGCTCAGATCTTTAAAACAACTTGATGAATCCATTATAGAATTGTATCAGGGATTCGAGTCAAATTGAACAGTCTATAATTTCTAGAAGTTGTTTTTGAAACTTGAGCCAAAAATTTTTGCATCTTCAGTTTATTCAAATTTCTTTCACCCCTGATTGCACATAGATGACCACAAATACTTCCTGATTGAACTTACAAGATGGTTCAATACTTGGCAAGATAATTCACTCTATTTAGAGTAACTAGATTTTATCTCACTGCAAGTACATCAGAACTTGTTCTGGTTCATTATTCTTTAAGTCTGGAGGCACTTTCCCTTACTAAAGAAGAGGGGAGCAGAATAATGAACTGGCTCTGTCCCCTCTCTCATTTGGCAACCTCATGTGTCCCAATAGTTCACGTCATGGCTACCAGACCAATGCTCCCTCACCTGGTGTTAAGCATTGCTAACATGATTCCAAACAAAAGTCCTCTTAAAGTTAGCAGCAATATTTTCTTGGCAAATACTTTGGAATAAAGAGATTCCTGAATTTCTAGATTAGCTGTCTTCAGAAAGACAGGTATAGGGTGTTTCACTTTCTTTGCCTGCTTCTGCTGGTTAGTGGCAGCCCGTGATGTGGAGGAAGTAAGAGAAATGGCATTGCAGTTCCTTTTCCAAACTGGGAGCAAAGGGCAGGCAGTGATGTGTGCTGAACTCTCCTGTGTAACCATGGGAGTTGGAAGTAGTTGGCTAAGACACTTCACTTTCTGTTTGGAGGTTCTAACCTTTGTGGTTGACATCAGAGTGAAACAAATCTGTATTACAAAACGTAGGTTAGACTTTCAAGTCTCTCTCTACAAAGCTAAAAATGAAGAGGACTACAAGTTACTTAAGTTATCTGGCCCCTAGTTTTCACACCTGTAAAATTAAGTGGTTGGAAAAGTAATCTGAGACTCTTTCCAGCTATAATACTCTGTAAGAAAATTGTTTTAAATCCTGAGTAGAAAGTTTGAATTTTCTTTGCAGAAATTGAGGCAGAGCTGTGATACTTTTTTTTTTCATTCTTCAGCAATTTTATGTATAACTTAAGACACTAGAAAATTGGATCAATTTTCTTTTGAATTTTCAAATAACTTTAAAAATACATCTCATCAGTTAATATTCTCTCTGCCATATAAGGTGGTATTATGTTAGATGTTAAAAATGACCAAAACTCACATGATCATTTGTAAATCATTTTTCCCACTGAAAGACTTTTGTGATCCCACAAAAGTTTTATTGCAGTTAAATACTATAAGAAGATATTCACCAAATCCTCAGTCTTCTGTGTTGCCCAGTTTGAATAAACAATGCATCTTATTGCAACAACATTTTCCACCAAATGATACATAAATGGATTCTTAAGCTGTATAAAACTTTGGGAATATCTTTGCAAATGGTGCCAACCCCTTTTTTAGATGTTAGTTTCTTTTTTTTTTTATTTATTTCCAGCATAACAGTATTCATTATTTAGTTTCTTAAGTTGAAATACACATTTTATCTAGAGGGAAAATAAATTGCTACCAACATCAATCAGAGTTGAACTTTATATGCTTTTAATCCACAGACTTAGAAACAAATAGTCCTAGAATGTATATCAGATAAACTAGATGTTAAAGGTAAAAGTATTCATCTTCAGTCTCAATTTTTATGGACTATTTGGTTAAACATCATCACTCAGGGTGTTCCTGATCTGAAATAATGATTAGGATTAAGTTTCCCAGAGAAAATATTCAGTCTTATTTGTACCAAGGCTTGAAGAAAAAGTTTGAAAGGCAGCTAAAGGTTGTATTAGGTGATATTCTGATTTGAGGGGGTTTGTGTAGCAGAGTAGGGGAATTGGGGGGATGTTGTGGTGGAAGAAAAAGAGACTATGAAAACACGTTCTTTTTCTTTTCTTCAGGTATTAGCTTCATCTCACTTTTATGGATGCTTTCTTCTGAGTCTCAACCAATCAACTTCTAGAGTAATGTCTTTGAATACTGAAAATTTGCAGATGCTTCATAAATTATAGAACAGATTTTTCTGGTAGGCAATACTGAAGCAGGATATAAAGGTTTCTTCAATACACTTAAATAAATTGATGGGTTAATTAATTGTTCTAGAATGCCTGAAATTCTGAATTTGGATGAATTCAGATTCTGATCATTGTTTCCACCCCAAGGACAGGAATAGGAGACCATTGTCTGTTTTTCTTAAATTTTTTGTAATCTTTAAGAAGCAGTACTGGGAACACAGAAGTTTGGTGTTAGTGTAAAATAAAATAGCATGCACTGCCCTTCTCCAACTGGGTTTGGGCATGCACATTATCATTATTGCCACCACCACTACTCAAAAACTTGTATGACTACATTTCCTTCAAGTGACACAGGAGTGCTAAGGACTGAGAAGACTTTGGTCCTAACATTAGGCTCACAGCATTTCCTATCACAACACAGACACGTTGTTGAACTTTCTCCTCTTTAGCAGACTAGGAACACAACATGTTGGTTGGTTTTATTCTCAGTTCTCAAGAAGTAAGAGATGTGCTTGGTCAGTTTAACAGGGAATGATCCAAGGCTGTTGAGGAACAGTAGTTCCTCATGTTTCTTGCATGTCATCAGCCCCTGTGTTCTGCCAAAACATAACCTCCTTGGAACCCTCAGTGGACTAGGTTTGCAGAGCTCTGAATGAAGGGTGGTCCACAGCCCTTTTGTGGCTACAGACCTTAATTCTCATAGAGAAGCATTTCTTTCTGACAAACGTAACTATTTTGTTCTTTTGGTCAATGCGAACTGCCCTTGCTATTTTACCATCTCCCATTTAATTGTTGGGAAAATTTATCTCAAGGATTTTCCAGTTTTCATGTTTTCTCCCGGAAAGCACAAGGTTCATGCTCTTGAACATGTTTTATTTTTAGCTCGTTCTGCTCAGGAACAGTTGGTGTTACGTTTATTGGGAGCATCAGTGTTGTTTTGTTTTATTTATTTTTGTGGTGGTGGCACAACAAGTGCCTACGTTGCCAAAGTGAGAAACTCTTAGGGTCCGTTGTTCTAGCTGTACTGCACTCCCTGGTGTTTGTGCTTGTGCCTGTGAAGCTCCAAGGGGACTTGGAAGAACACATGCAGGCATAAAAAGTGGTGTGGATAAGAGGGGTTCCCTGAAAAGTCTTCTGAGCATGGCATATTCTCGTGATTTCCTACAATCACAGAAAGCCCAGAATTACAGAAGAGTAATTATAAAGGGGATAAAAATATAGCACAGTGTTTGCTTGATTATATAGCATAGAAGGAAACCTGGAACCTGAAGCATCTGTCCTTTAGTGGGAGAGAGGTGTCAAATGTGTAGGACTAACTAGGAAACCTTTTTGGATAGGAAAAGAAGGATCACTGTATGTGGCGAAAGAAGGTCTGGTTTCTTCTGGAGATGCTGGGTTAGAAATATGCCAGACCTTGGCAGTATACTGGTGCCAGTGTAAGTAAAGAAGGGCTGACCAAGGCAGGATGTCACTTTGCTCAGATAAGACCCCCCAAATGATCAGCATAAGGAAGTAAGGATCTGTGGTGTGTACCTGCACATGTGTGTGCACACACACCCCTCAGCCTGGGATTTCTAGTTGACCTTGGCTAAAGAAATCATATGCATTATTAATAAAAAATAATAGCTCTTATCTGCTTTAAGAGTAAGGGATGGGAAGGACCACTGGCACACATGGGGTCATTATCCGGAACAAGAATAGTAGTTCCTAAACCTTCTTCCATATCAAAATCATCCAAAAAGGGTTTTAAAAAAAATCAGGGGCCTAAGCCTCACTTCTAGAACTGCTTATTCAATAGGTCTGTGTTGATACTCAGAAAACCATATGTATAAAATTTCTTCAGGGTCCCAGTGGAAAGAAAGGTTAAAGAAAATCTGTCCTATGTCATTTGGGATGACGGAGGGGAAGGCTCCCCTCCCGGAGGCCCACAGTTCTCTTCTCCATCACTTGGTGGAAGGTCCTTTCACTGATCTTTCATTAGCCATTTACCAAAAACAAATTCAGCAATGATGCTGTGAAATCCCAGACTTCTTCTCTGCGTTCACACATGCCGAGGAGATATTTCAAGCCAAAACCCAAATAATGTCAATTGACAAACAAAATCCTGAAGAGTTGTGTCTACTTGAAGCCAGAGTGGTGTAACCTGGATTGAGTTATGTAAATCTTTTCACTTCACACACACATAGGTAAACTGAATAGCGAAAATACTACAAACATTGCACGCTAGAAATATGCAAGCAGATCTACAAGGATTTGCTCAAAGCGCAAGTGCTTTGGGTGTGATTGCTGGTGCAAATCCCTGCTTTTAAGTCTTGATAGGCCATGGCTGGCACAATTTTATCTTTCTGTTCAGGGTGTAAAGGGAGCAATAGAAAAAGGCCTCTTTTCCTTTAGGACAATAAAAGGAGGAGGTAGCATTGGTACTGTCTCCCTTGCAAGCACCTCTTGCCCTTCCCTACAGTCTCCTGAGAGATAAACCAGGTAAAAAACAAAACAAAACAAAACAAAACAGGATATGGGGCACCTGGGTGGCTCAGTTGGTTAAGCAACTGCCTTCAGCTCGGGTCATGATCCTGGAGTCCTGGGATCAAGTCCTACATCCGGCTTCCTGCTCAGCAGGGACTCTGCTTCTCCCTCTGACCTCTACCCTCTCATGTTCTCTCTCTCCCTCTCTCTCTGTCTGTCTCAAATAAAATAAAAAATAAAATAAAATAAATCTTAAAAAAAGATAAATCTTTAAAAAAAGATATATGTATCTATATATAATCTTTCTATATATATCTGATATATATAGATACATATGTAAATATATATCTTTCTATATATATATCTGATATATATAGATACATATATCTTTATATATATATATCTTTCTATATATATATATCTTAATATATCTGGGAGAGGAAGAGGTATGGAAAAGGGAAACAGGCAATGTCCTTTGGGGTGGGGGGAGGGAATGGCTTTTCAGGGGCAAATGAGAGTGAAAACTACAAGCAGCAAAAGTGGACCTATTATTTTTCTCTCCTGCTAATACTAAACACTGTGTGAAGACAGGAGTGGCATTACAAATATACCATGGACGAATCATTCACAACTTTAAGTTCCAATGTAAGTCCTACTTAAAAATCTTGAAATATTTTGGATTACACATCCTTTCTTAGATAAAGGGGAAACTCTCTTGCTTAATGGGAAGTCCATTACTCTGAGTTTGAATATTTAGAGGATTCTAAGTTTTGGTGCTTTGAATTACTGTTCTAAAGTTGAAAATTATAGGAGTTCATTCTAACCAGATAGCAACTGGTTATAACTGCTGGATTTTGCCCGAGTTTATTTTGAATCTGTGATAAAGGGCAATTTCGTGTTAACCTAGGCAGACATGGGTCCTTCTTTTTTTTAGTGCAGTGGAAAAAAATTCCATCTCAAATTAATCGTTTGGGTAGGAATATAAACACAAAAATGTTTCGAATACAAAGTTGTATCCAGGGATACACTTTTGCACAACTCCTTAACTTGTGTCCTGTATATGCTACCATTTTATATTCTTAGTCTATGCCTCTGTTAAGAATAAATGGTATTGGAACAAATGAATTGAGGCCTCTGGGGCGCTTGGGCATACTTCAGAAATGTAAAGACCTAGTGACTCAGAGAAGCAGGTGGCAGAGAACAGGAACTAGTTCCACCAGCTGCGGAGAAGCCTGGGCGGTGGAGGCAGCCATCCAGAGCTGAACTCCAGACCCAGAACCCCTGGGGGATGACAGGCTTCTGAGAAGTGTTCTGTGCAGCAGAGAGAGCTATCTGATGAAAAGGGTAGGCTCCCTTTTCCTGTTCAAATTGAGAGTAGGCGAACCACAGTTACCCAGGAATGCCTGCCCACATCTAATTTTTCCATCCCTTTGGGTGGTAACCATCCCTGGAGGGAGTTGCTGTTGGCTGAGTCTGCACCCCAGGCTCACAACAACAGCTGCTTGGATAGCAGAAGCAGCCCTGAGAATCCTAAGACCTTCCTCTTTTCATGGCTGGAAGGGAGAGAGGTGGGGAGGGGGGAGGGAGGGGGGAGAAGTGATCCAAGTCTGGAGCTAGATATTGGAAATAAAGGAAGCACTGGAGTGCCTCGGTGGCTTGTGAGTTAAATGTCTGACTCTTGATCTCAGCTCAGGTCTTGATCCTCAGTGTCCTGAGTTTAAGCCATGCATTACAATGTCTTTACACCTGGTGGGGAGCCTGCCTTAAAAAACAAACAACAACAACAACGACAATAAAAAAACCAAAAACAACAAACAATGAAAAAACGAAAGACAACAAAAAACAAAAACAAAAAACAAAAACCACTGACTCAAGAGTCGGGCACCCCCGGAATTCCAGGCCTGTTAGGCACTGGGGATTGAGGGATGCAGTGTGGACCTGGCAGGGACAGCCCCACCTTCACGGAACCTATAGATTGATCTTGTACAGCAGAGTCAAGTCTCCGCCCCCCAGTGACCTCATCTTTACAAACATTGGCATCATACTGACAATGCCACAAGGTGTTATGAAAAAGCATACAAAGCACCTACTTCAGTGTCTGGCTCATAAGAAAAGCAGTAAATGCTTTTTCTTTTTCCTCCTCTTCTCCCCAGCCTGAAACTTAATTGTCTATGTAGAAACTTAAAAAAAAAAAAAAAAAAAAAAAAAAAAAAAAAACAATGGACAGATGGTCAGCTGCAGATTCCTTGTACATATAATCAGCACTCCAACACTATGTGTATCATCTAGCACTCCCTCTTTATTCTACCGCATGTTTCCTTTTGGTGATGATTTCATTTTTCCTCCAAGGTTGTCCTTGATGTTCTTTTTAACCTAATTCCACCCACATACCATATGCCAGAGGGTGGTGGTATAGTGGGGAGGCACTGAGATTTGTTCTGCATCCTGCACCTGCCCAGGGCTGGACCTGCCTATATATAGATAAAAATGAGCAGCAGGAATCTTTGAAATGTCAAGCCAAGGGAACAGGAGGTCCCTCTACTCGTTTGGGGAGTGCGCAGAGTAGTATCAATAGATTGGAACGGCAGCGCTCTCAACACACTGCGCACGCGCACAGTGGCTCAGTGCTCCCCTTCCCATCTATCCTCATTCTTCGGTTTGGGGCTATGTTCAAAGCCAGGATACTGGGGTCCTACAACTGCTTTTAGGATTGGGTAGTCTCCAGAGTCTGAATGACTCGGTTCAAAGCCACCTCCACCATAGTACAAGCTGTGTTACCTGGAGCAAGCTTATAATTAATGGGAACATAGATTTCCTAATCTTTAAAAAAGAATGCGAGTAATAACTCCATCCCTTATAATAATGCCCAGTTCCATAAATGGGAACTTTATTGTTTAGAACAAAAGCCCTGGAATCCTCAGTTTCTCTGTCATCCACTACAGTTACTGGTATATCCTATTGGCCATATTTTCAACATAAATCAAGAATCTAAATCCCGTCAGGTCCCTCACTTCCTTCTGGTCCTAGGGCATCATTTCTGAGAGCCCCGTCCTGATCATTCTGTAACCTATTCATTTATCTTTTCCCTTCTGCCAAGTTATTTTGTCTGTGGGACTTTGTCCCATTCCACGGAGTATGTAAGTCTACTCTGTCTCCCACTAGGTAAATTCAGAGATGACAAGGATTTTGCATCGTGTGTTCACTGCTGTAGCCTCATCAATTAGTGCATAGTCTGGCACAAAATCATTCTTGAGAGGATCCTTGTCAAAGAAAGCATTTAGCCCTTTGATTAAACTAGAAAATATATGTAAATCACCTAGCAGAGTATCCCTGTGTTTCTGTCATGCATTTTGAATCCTAGGGAGCTTTTCTTTGATGTTGTTCAGTAACACAAACTTCAAATTCTAGGACATTGCTTCATGAGAATCTCCCAAAGGCAAGTTGTTAAATCCCTTTTAGAAGGAGAAAAAAAATCAAGCTTACTATGGCAAAAGCAATGTACAAAGTTTGCTTATAAAGCCATGACGCCAACACTTGGATGTGACTTCATAGCAGTGTCTTTGAACACTTGCTTGTCCCTCATCAGCATCAGAATCACCCAGATGCGGGCGGGGGGTGTTAAAATACAGGATCCTGGGACCCAAGGTCAATTCCTTGTTTGAGACCTGCTTTATAGTTGTGTTGGTACATTACTCTTCCTAGAACATTCACAACAACAGAAGCATCCCATGTCACAAACTGTCAGTGCACAGAGTGGCCCCAGTGACCAGATGCTGAACCAAGAAAAAGAAAAAAAATCACATCCTTGCCCCAGTCACCTAAAATACTGAGAATAAGCAGACCAGTACTGGAGAGATCCGAAGAAAAATACTAAACTTACACCTTAATGTGACTTTAGGTATTTTTATACTGAGCAAATTAAGAGGATTGGTGGATGGACATGGTTTGTGTGGTAAAGAAAAAACAGTGGGACAGTAGGCCTCTAGCTAGGTGTCAGAAGTATAATCTGGGGAAGGTGGTGGAGGGGACGTTCCCAACGAGGCCCAAGCGAGACTTCTAGCAAAACCACTATTGATTCTATCATCTGGGGATGATACAAAATATGACTCTTGAAAGCAAGTTACTTTTCTAAGAATTTATTTTAAAAGTGAATTATTTGAGCAAATTGTGAA
Source organism: Mustela erminea (assembly GCF_009829155.1). Taxonomy (NCBI): domain Eukaryota; kingdom Metazoa; phylum Chordata; class Mammalia; order Carnivora; family Mustelidae; genus Mustela; species Mustela erminea. Next base: position 43,455,398 of record NC_045626.1, read on the forward strand.
TTGAAGAAGCTAACTATCAGACGTGAAAGCTTGAATTCTACAGTTTTAATAAATGTACTACCAGGGTAACTGTTTTTCATAGCTCTCCCCATTCCCCTACATGAAGGTCACTGTGCTTGTCCTGTGGCTTCAGACCGGACTCTGGATCATGTACTTTAAACATTCTTACTATTTTAAATTCATAAAATATAGCCCATCACTTATTTCCATCAAGGATTAACTCAGCTGCATAGGATAGTGACAAATCTTGTCAAAATACTTGGCAGGTCTCCACCTGATTCTATAAAGTATTTGGGAGCTCTAAACATGAATTCCAATAATTTGTTCTGGCTGGGATGGGCTTTTGTATGGATGTTTGGCCGCTGAACAAAAGAATGAACCACAGACTTGTGTAGATCTTGTTTCTTCCAAGGTGGTTAACAAATTACAACCTTGAGGAGGGATAATATTTGAAAAGAAAATTGCGGTAAAGCTACATTTGAAGAGCAAATATAGTAGTCCCTTGAGCAAATTGGGGTTTGGGTACTGACAACGCACCATTTGAAAATTTACATACACACACACACACACATACACACACAGACACATATATATTTGTATATTTTTATATATTTATTTTTAATATATTTTATTTTATTATATATTTTATATTTTATTATACATTTCTTTATATGTTATATATTTATTTATATATATATATATATATATATATATATATTTTTTTTTTTAAGATTTGAATGAGCAAACAGTGGCGAGGGGAGAGAGAAAGAAAGAATCCCAAGAAGACTCCCTGCTGAGTGTAGGGCCTGACTTGGGGTTTGGGTACTGACAACCCACCATTTGAAAATTTACATACACACACACACACAGAGACACAGACACATGTATATTTGTATATTTTTATATATTTATTTTTAATATATTTTATTTTATTATATATTATATATTTTATTATACATTACTTTATATGTTATATATTTATTTATATATTTATATAAATAAATATATATATATATATATATATATATATTTTTTTTTAAGATTTGAATGAGCAAACAGTGGCGAGGGGAGGGAGAGAAAGAAAGAATCCCAAGAAGACTCCCTGCTGAGTGTAGGGCCTGACTCAGGGCTTGATCCCATAATCCTGAGATCATGACCTGAGCCAAAATCAGTAGTTGGCTGCTTAACTGACTGAGCTACCCAGGTGCCCCTAAAAGTCAGTGTATAATTTTTGACTTAGCAGCAATCTTACTAATCATCTGTTGACCAAATAACAGTTGATTAACACATATTTTTTATTATTTGTGTATTACATGCTGTATTATCACAATAAAGTAAGATAGAAGATTTTAAAATCATAAAAGATTTCACAGCATTATACTATATCATGGAAGAAAGTGCACACATGTGGGCTCCTGCAGTTCAAACCCATGTTCAAGAATCAACTGTACATGTTTTTTACTTAGAATATATGTTACTAGACAAAAGAACAAAAATTTTCCAAGAGGTTTTCTCAATTTTATATAAGATGTGAATAACCATATCAATTGTCCATCCCCATCAAATAATTCAATTGCCAAATGTTGGGGGGGTGACATGGAGATTATTAGGGGCTAGAGCCTTGTAAGTCACAATTTATTGCTGCCAGTAGTCTTGAATAATGCTGAAACAAATCAGCATGTTAGCTGACATGCTGATGGTTGGTGTTTTCTAGTAGAATTAGGTTCTCCTGTTGGTGGGGAGAAAATGGAGGGACAGGGAGAGGGTGTCTGGAAGGGGGATTAGAGCATTGTTGATACTATTTGTTGGTTGGAGAACTGTAAGCAAAAGCATGGCCATGCTTGGATTTCCTTCTTAATGTGGCACATGGATTTGTTTCTGTGTTTCCTGTAACCTCATTTCATCAGTATTAACAAACGTCCTGCCATTGTAGCACCCTGAAAATTGAGGACAAGGGAGTTTTGGGATGCTCAGAAGAGCAATTATTTGACCTATTCCCTTGATAACATTTCTGGTGCAACAGTGCACCACAAATAACGTTTAAGGTGGACAATTAAGTTGTTTCAGGAGAAAGACTAACAAGGGTTTCTAGCTCATGGGGTTTACTCACTTTTGAACCACTCTGAGTCTGAGACCAAATCAAAGTTGAGTCACAGCTTTCCGAATACCTCTTCCTTTTCAAACATAACGGTCCATTAGTGAGAAGTTGTGAGCATATGGGCTGGGAGAGTCCAACTTTTACAACATACTGTGATTGAATCTGATTGCAATATGGTCTCTTGGTCAATGTTGGTGACTGAGAAGAAAAACCAGTTTTCATTGCTGTTGCTATGACGACATAGAACTTGGAAAAGGTCCACACAGGCATGTCTAAGCCTGGAAACAGGAATTGTTAAATATTGGGATATAAGGGAAGTAACTAAACTATTAAACTTAAGGCAGTCTATATGTGTCAGTGTCAATATCTAAATTGATACCTTTTAGAATTTAACCTCCTTTAAGTTAGCTTGAAAAGTCCAATGTGATGCCAGTGATTTACATTAATGTCCTCGTTGGAATTGTGCAGACAAAATGAAGAAAGTAAACTCTTTAGCCCAAGTTCTCTTTGCCCTTTTATGGGACCTAATGAGTCTGTAGATTTAGTACAGTCTGGTTGGAAGGTTACAGCACAGTAAGTGCCAATATTGACAGTGAAGCAGTGGGTGAATTACCTCAGATTCCCTGAACCAACAGGTTTATGTCCCAAGCTTATTCCCAACTAATGTGGGGGAACTTCTTGGATTTAAAGTTGTTCTTATCCATCATATTTTGTGAGTGGTATAGCTTAGTAAAATTCTATCGTTTAGTGCTTCTAAGTTTGGTTTACTGAGTAAGATGACATTTATTAAAACAAATTTTTTGTTTCTCACCATACTGTGACCCTGTAATACTGTTTTTAGTATTGGAAAAATAAGATTTTCTCTTCATCAAACTGTTGATCTCTGTCAGCAAGAATACTCCATGAACCATGAAGAAATATGTCAAAATTCACACCATTGTCTAATTAAGCATTTTCTCCAAACATATTCCCCAAAGCTCTACACTGTTTGTAAATTGTTACTTTGTAATAGAATTACACATAGAAATTAACTCTTTAGCATAATTGTGAAAAGTAATTAACTCCTCCATAATACTTTTTCATGAGAATATTATTTTGGTCTCTTAATTAAGTCCTATTCCTCGGAATGACATTAGCTTTTACAGAGTAGAGGTTTACCCCCATATAAAAATGTTTGGTAAAGGCATGAAGAAGGAAAAGACCACTTCATTATTCTGTGTATAGTTTTTAAATTAAACCATATTCTAGGGGCACCTAGGTGGCTTAGTGTGTTGAGCCTCTGCCTTCGGCTCTGGCCCCACATAGGACTCTCTGCTCTGCAGGGAGCCTGCTTCCTCCTCTCTCTCTCTGCCTGCTTGTAATCTCTCTCTCTGTCAAATAAATAAATAATTTTTAAAAAACACCATATTCTAAATGCCATAGGTTCACTTATTAAGAAAAACCAAAAATGAGTAGTTTTTACTACTTCCTGTGTAATATGAGTAATATTTCTATTCTAAATTACCTGTGTGTGTGTGTGTGTGTGTGTGTGTGTGTGTGTGTGTTGTAATATTTTTCAAAGCCAGGCAGTCCTGTGGACATGTATTTTAAAATGAAATATAGTATTTAGCTTAATAGGATGGAAAATACACTTCAGTGTACCTGTACTGTTGTCATAGTGTCTAGGTCTTTAAAAAAAAAAAAAAAGTAATTGCTTAGAGTTAATTATCCTTTACATGGATAATCACTATACTGAAAAAAGCTATTAGCTTTATATTAGGAAAACAAAAGACATTGCACAGCTTGTAGATTTAGGACCAGAAATGTATTATGAGGACCCTAAGGCTGAAAGAACTCCAGAGAAAGGACAGAGGTTTAAGCTGCAGATTAACACTCAAATGACTCCATTTACATGAAGGGAATGTTATGGAGATCTTTAGGAGCATGGTTAGGTGGTGGCTTCCTAAGATATGAAGATACTCAAACCTGAAACTCTGACTTCTCCTGAAAAGAATGTCTAGTATAGTAGAGAAAGTCAATGGGCTGACTGTAATTATCTTTTAAATCAGAATAGTCTGCTTTTATAAGCTTGGAATTGACCTTTTTAATGTTCTTTTTTACATGTGGGAGTCTTCGTGTGTTTGTTTTCCTTTGAAAATGTAGCCTTTTTGTTATGCTGTTTAATTACTCTATTTGTTATAGTTCCTAGAAAAAAATATGTGCAATCACATAATTAAATTGGAATCAGTAATTGTGACTGTGATCTAAATTTTCTACAGAGTTCTATCAAATGTCCCAAGCATACGCATCACATACAGACCTCAGCAAATGACTTTTCTAATTTATTCTTTTAAAAAACTATTGATTATACCTCTGTTAAAAAAAAAAAAAAGGTATATATTTACATTAACTCTAAGCTGAACTATACATGTTCTCACTAATTCCACCTGGAATGCTACATAGTTGATGTTCAACTTTGGCCATTCGTGAAATGGTCAGGAGATTGTGGTGGGTGGTATTGTGTGAGACTGCTTATTACCTGCGTGAAAGACCTTCTGGAACAATTGTGGGGATGGACCTGGTGACTAATGAAGGCAAGCTAAGTGTACAAATGCCTTTCGAGGCCAGGAGAGCAGCTCTACCCAGGTCTTAGCATGATATATAATGGGTGAGATTTGTCTTTTTCCAAACTCTCTCTCTTCCATTACTCTTCCCCCCATGTTGTTTGGTTATTGGAGTGGCTATAGATACTTTTGGCATCTGGCCAAGGTATAATCAAGTTGGAAATACATTGTGTTGAGTTTGGGACCTATTGGTGTGATTTCATTCAGTTCAACATAGTTCAGGGAGTGCTAACTGTCCTGGCATAGTCATGGCTTCCTGGAATACTTGACTACCCATCATGCCAACTGACCTAGCATGTTGGCCCAAAAAGACATTGGGTGATTTGAGAAGTTGATTTGGAATGTTTCCATAAAACATGAAAGATTAGAACGATTGAGATGTATGAGACAAGTTCCTTTTGTCATCTTTAAAGTGATTTTTTTTTTAAGAAACTAAAGAAATTTCGGATTTAAAAAATGCAGACATATGAACTAAAGTGATTAAAGTGAATGATGAAATCAAAAGAAATTATGCTAACATTAAGCATATCATTATAACCAAAATTTTTTCAGAGCATAGCAAAAGCACTTAAGAGGAAGTGATAAATTCTTAATAGAAATGGTGAATAGATACTTAGATTGAATCCTATGAGTGAATGGCATAAACACTTGAGGAAAATATTAAAATTCTTGGTGATTTAATGTAAAATACCATTACAAAGATACTTAAACTCATACATTGAGGTTTACATTAAGGTTATCAATGACAAACTGGTTAATATCAATTCAAAGTACACTTAATTTTATTTCTGCCATGTTAATTCTAATGCTTAAATATAAAAGGATTTTTCACATTCGACTATCCTAAAATATACATTAATCTGAGAAGCTCAAGGTAGCTTTTAAGCTACCATAAAACAGATTTATGTCAGCTAAAGTAGAACAAAGATTAGCAAACCATGGTCCATGTTTTTGTATGGCTCATGAATGGAGAACGATTTTTACATTTTTAGGTTAGAAGCTGGGAAGGAATCTTACTCCATGACATGTGAAAATTACATAGAATTCAAAAATCAAGGTTTATTGGAACAGAGCCATACTCATTCATAGGTATTGTCTATCACCGATTTTGTGCTACAACAGAATTGAAGAATTATGAGAGAGAGTATGTGTTGCAAAGTCTAGAAAAGTTTGCTAACTTCTGATGGTAGAGAAAAGACTAATTGCTCCATAATATTCCAAAATCCGTCCTATGAAGAAGTTCATCAAAGAGTATGCAGCCAAAAATAGTTAAGAGGGAAAGTATTAATGGAGAGAAAACTAATCTATAAGCACATCTTGTAATTCTGGATTTTGTATTTGTAGTTTGTTTGTTTGTTTTTAGATTTGTTTGTGGGCACCTAGCCTTTGGCTCAGGTCATGATCTCCAGGTCCTGGGATCGAGTCCCCTTTTGGGCTCCCTGCTCAGTAAGAAGTCTGCTTCTCTTTGTATGCCGCTGCCCCTCCTCCTTGCTCATGTTCTCTCTCTTTCTCAAATAAAAACCTTGAAAGATTTGAGAGAGAGAGCACACATATGGTTGGGCATGAGTGGAGGGGGTGACAGGGGAGAGGGAGAAAAATCTCAAGTAGACTCTGCTCCTGAGATCACGACCTGAGCCAAAATCAAGAGTCAGACCTTTAACTGGCTCAGCCAGCCAGGGACCTCTATATTTGTGGTATCTGTCAGCCTTTCAAACTATTGGTTGTGATTTATTTTTCTCATCCTAAGTATTTTCATCTCTAATTTTTACCTGTAACTATTTTCTTGAACATCACCCTCTCAATTCACTTCAACTCCGGCTCCAATAAAACTGGATACACCAGTATATGACAGACCATATTTTCTCAATGGGAACTTGAAAGCAATTCTCCTGCTGCATATCTGTCCTATTTATAAACATCACACATTTATATTTAAATTAGTTTTCAGAGGGCAAACAAGCATCTAGGGTGAAATAAAGAAGAAAATTCTACTAAATGTTTTACCTTGTTAGAACTTGACCCCCTGCTAAAACTTTCTCAAATATTGTTCCTAAACAGGAGAAACTGCTGGTTTGAGTCTTGAAATGGTGCATTATCGCTCACAGGGATTTTTTTTATGACTAAGTTTAAAATGGAAATGCCAACAGGTTTAATTATGGTACTGCTGCAGAGGGCACAGCACATTAACATTATTGCATGAAAAAATATCAATCTGCTCTATGAATATATTGAGCACCTTTAATATTTTCATTTGCATTTATAAAAACTCCCATTTAAATTTTTCATGAAAGCTAAATAAGACTTTGCAGAGAAATGCCCTCTCAAGATCTTTGTTTGAAATCCCTTATTTTAGAAAAGGTAATAAAAAATACAAGGAATTCTGATTCTTGATATAAATTAAAATGGGCGTGGCATTCTCCACTGTGGCCCTTCTGAGTATCCTACTTGACCCATTTTTCTGGAGGGCAGATAGTATTATAATGGGCTAAACATTCAACTGTTAAGGAATTTAAGAGAAATGCGTTTATACATATGTATTAAATGACTCAAGACAGTGCTATAATAAAGCTAGATGGAGCCATTGACTAAGATGTTTTTGGGCCAACTTTTTTTAAGAGTCCATGTATATATGGCAGAACCAAAAACTTACATGAACAGACTTTGTACCTTCTAAAAATGTGGTTCTGTACGTCAGTAAACCATATTCTCACTGAGCCTTTGTCTCCTCCAAGACATCAGATGGTTATGAATGTCCTGAACTGGTCCATTGCTACTGACCATCTGTCTCTGTCCAAACTCTAACACAGCTTCTAACAGCTAAAGGCTATGTCACTACTTGTCACCAGCCCCCCCCTAAAATGCCTACAACTATAAATTTTTCTCTGTTCTTTGAGATGTAACTCTTCTACCATCTAAAATTGTCTCCTTAAGGACCTGGGAGCAATCTCTTTGAGATCAAACACACACACACACACACACACACACACACACACACTGGGGAGAGTGCTCACTCTCCTTACCCAGTTCCTGAGGAAGGGGAGGAAACAAGCTTTGATAGCATGCTGCTCCAATTTGCACCTTCATACATGCTAGCATGAAGACAGAAGTCTGTTTCTCCTCTGGGGAAGTTCCAGTTAGCAACCCCGGATGGTCTAGTCCTAAGGATGAACCCCTTTCTGTTAACACCTTTGATTACCTTTCCTTTAGTGCAGGTCAGTGTTTAGAAAGTCTCTTGCCTTGTTTCAGTGGACTTGAGCTCAGGTTACACTGGTCTCCACTATTACAATGGTTACTACCGAATAAAATTAGTCTTTATCACTTTTAACTAGTATCCAGATGTGCTTTTCTCATATTCACAATAAAGTAATGATGATTCCATGTAGTTCTTTGTTAAATCTTGGAGTCAGAAGCGACTTAAACCCAATTGATTTCAACTCCCTCTTTTACAATGAAGATTGAAACATTGACCCCTAGAGTAAGGGAAGTGTGGACCAGTAACTGGAGCCGAGGTCAGAAGCCAGTGTTCCTGACCCTCCCCTCTTTTTTTTTTTTTTTTTCATTGCCGGGTCCCTGGTTTAGGAGCAGTTTCCCTCTTATGAAATCATTATGTTAGAAGGGAGGATGGTGTGGGTGCTTTAGCTGTTTCTGAGCTTTGAAAACCAAACAAAACTTCAGATTTCAGTGCAAAGTTTTACAGACATCACAAATAACAAAACATATACTTGTGCTCAACAACAAAGTGATTTCCTAAATTAAGCAGTGGAACCCAACGATTTGTTCAACTAAATGTCCACCAAATTAGATATTTTTGTTCACATTAGGATTAGGACTGAAGGTGACAGCAAATGTTAGAGGGTATTGGAGGGGTTTTAATGCATAGCTCCAATTCAAAGACTCAAGCAGATTGCTCTATACATTTTTTTAAAGATTTTACTTATTGTTTATTTGACAGAGGGAACACAAAGCAGGGGGAGCAGCAGGCAGAGGAAGAGGGAGAAGCAGTCTCCTCGCCAAGCAAGGAGTTCCATGTGGGACTCAGTCCCAGGACGCTGGGACCATGACCTGAGTCGTAGGCAGACGCTTAACTGATCGAGCCACCCAGTCGCCCCTCTATACATTTTCTCATATGTAATTTCTTATATGTATTTCCTATCCCTGAAGAATGAAACTTAGTCGGACATATTTAGTATCAGCAGTGGGGCAGATCTAAAAATCCTTTGATTTTCTTATCTCTATTACAAATATGAGTAACCAAACTAAATTAAGTTACTATAAAAGACCTTTGGGGCCAAAAAGAATGAAAGGGAAAATGAGCTTTAAAAATAGAGATGTCTGTACTTTTCCCCTTACACTACGCATGTGAAAATTGCAAGTAATAGGCTACTAGACCATGGATGTCGTTCACTGCATCTGGCTGGGCTTTAAACAGCTCTGGGCTACACAAGGCATATCTGCAAGCGTGAGGGTGATTAGGAGGAAAATGGTACAATTGCAGTGAAACCAGGCAAAACCCAGCTCTTCTAATGGTTGCGAATTGAGATCAATGATGACACAGTTCAATTATAGCATTAGTTCTTTATGTCAGAGAGGGGTTAAAAATGGATCATAATGACTCTTTAGCAGATAAATTTGAAGCAATTAGAGGTCTGAAAATGTCTCTTTATGTAACTAAAAAAATAATTACCCTTAAATTATCTGGGCGGCAGAACCTATTTCTTTTGCATGTTAGAAGCTGTTTTAAAATTCTATTGCTTCTCGATATGGACTTAATCAAATGAGTTTCTAACCCCCCAGATCTCAAGTGCAGGATCAGATTGGACTTTGAGTTAGTATGGACTACAAGTATTTTTAAAGATTAGTAAATTCTTTCCCTAATGTTTGCTTGTCTTAAAACCTAGTACAGTGCCTTACAGGGATTAAATGCTTATTGAATTAAAGTTTATGTTCCTTCTTCAGATATGGCTGGAGAGTACAAACTAAATACAATTCAGACCAAGCAATCTGGATCAACTGTCTTGTCCCCCAAACATTAGACTTATATCTTTTGTTTGATGCATATAGAAGCTGAATAAACGGACGATCTAAGCCAACACAATTCTTTCATGTAGGTAGGCTGAGATTATCATTTTCTCAGTTGTTTTGAGTTCCCAGACTGGCCATGAGAAGTTTACAGTCCTACTGAAGCCAGAAACATCATCCGTCATTACCTTTGTTTTTCCCCTTGTTAGGATTATTGAAGTGACATATTTATTGCTTCATCTCAGCCATAGATATGTTTTAGGGAGGAAAATATAAACTAATTTGCACAAATGCACAGAGGGACATGTTGGTTTGTGGGCATTCAGTACAAATTAGCAAAGCTTTCATTTTGGCTACCATGAAACACATCCAGACGTCACATGTATACAAAGAAAAATGTTCTATCTCTTCCTTTTAACCTTTGCATGAACCTGGTTATGTAGTGTTCGTGGTTCTTTATCCTCTTGCTTCTTTTGTCTCTCGTTTTCTGTGGAGTCTTGATTCTACCAGCTTGTTGTGGCATTTCACTTAACATCAATATGGAGAATGCATAAAGGGGAGAACACAGAGTTGCAAATTGTTTATTGACAGTATCTGTTATGTCAGATTCTCTATTTTTGTCAGATACAGGAGTTTCTCTTGTTCTTAAGTTTTGAAATGCTAGAAATCACAATTTCAATGATGACGAATGGGTAAGCAGAACTTCCCTAATGAGTACTTAAATGTTCCTGACATGTTGATCATATAATTTCTTTTAAGTCACTTATCATTACATAGACGTAGATATTATTACTACTTATTTATAGATGAAGAAACAGGTTTCAAAAATTTAAATATGCTTAATTTCACACAGTGGGTATTTTGTAGAGTTAGCTAACTAGCTTAAAAAAATAGAGGTTTGTCTATAGATCTTAAACATTAATAATATGCTAATGATACAGACTTGTAATGCTCTGCCAACAAAATATTTTCAGTTTGAATGGAATGCTATGAATTGTTGAAGGGTCTTAGAGAGGTCATGTGTTCTTCCCCTGTATTCATAGCAAACACACTTATGTAGCCTATTTTGCAAGACTTTATATTTTGATTTCTTGAGATGCTCTTGAGGCTGAGTTTATAAAGATGGTATGCATTCTTCCTGCAGGCCTAGATCACTCATGATATGTAACATAATTATCTTGTGAATTTCAGAGTCCAGACATGTGGAATTAAACTGCAACTACACATTGTGGAATTAAACCAATGAATTCAAAATTCTTTTTTAAGAAAATTTTCCAGGGGCAACGGGGTGGCTTAGTTATGTGTCTGACTCTTGATTTCAACTTGGGTGGTGATCTCGGGGTGTGGCGTGGGCTTGAGCATCAGACTCTGTGCTCAGTGAGGAGTCTGCTTGAGATTCTTGCTCTCCCTCTGCCTCACGCTTGCTCGTGCTCTCAAATCTTAAAATTTTCCAAAAGTTGTAGATCTTCATTTTTAAATAATGCGACCTATAAATATACCCCTTTCTATACTCCTGTATAACCTTAAGCTTGCTAATTCAAATGGTATAAATATCAGGCAATATAAAAATTAAGGTTTGATTATCATGTGGGGCTTAGTCTTTTACTTATATTTAATATCTTTAATATTAATATTTTTTTATTTTTTTAAGATTTTATTTATTTATTTGACAGAGATCACAAGTAGGCAGAGAGGCAGGCAGAGAGAGAGAGAGAGAGGGAGGGAAGCAGGCTCCCCGCTGAGCAGAGAGTCCCACGCAGGGCTCGATCCCAGGATCCACCCAGGTGCCCCTAATATTAATATTTTAATATTTTCAGATACTGACAGATTTTCTACATATGTTTTCAGATATTGACAGAACTTCTAGATATGTTACCCTATGATTCGGTGCAAGTACCTGATGTAAGAAATTCAGTAAAAATTTAGAAGCTATTGTGTTCCAGGTATTAGGCTATGTATTGGATCCATAGAAAAGGGGAAGACCTATTTCCTGATCTCAACGATCTCACAGTGTAGTAGAAAGCCAGACGCATTAAAACCTATGAATGTCAGATGAGCAGAAAGAGAATTTAAGGGAGATGCTGACACTCGGGTTGACAGTATATGGCTCGTTAGGCTTTCCAGATTGTTCTCCAGGTATTATTCATCCCTTCCTCAGAAACTATGGGTACTTAAGAGATACGGAGACTTGCAAGGGCCACATGAGAATGCTTCCTTGACATCTTGGCTGCTTGGTTCCCCAAGGCCGGGATGATCACACTTTGTTTGGGAAATCTTCCCAAATAAATTCCCAAATCTTGATGCATGCAGCTCCATATAAAGATAGAAGAGGAATGGCCATGTTTCATTAAATCTACAGCATGGTATTCAAATTCTTTTCATGCTGCAAGGCATTTTCCTGACCCATGAGAATCCATGTGCAGAGATTTTGGATCTCTGCAGGGTTGTTATTCTCCTATCTGGCTCCATATTCTTTGATTGTCCTTTGTTCAAGCTGGTATACATGGAGAGGAGGGAGGGAGGTTGGATCTGTGGGGTAGCTGGATTCCATATACTAATGCACATGGGTCTGCCCACGGCTCTCATACAATTCCATCAAAGGCATCTTTTGCTATGATCTGTTGTGATCTCTATAGGATCAGTAGATATAGGGAGAAGATCACATAAAGGATCTCAGGGCAAGTTTTCAGGAGTAAGGAATGAAATAAATGAGATGATGGATGGGAGATACTAATGAAGATTTTCCGTACTAATGAAGCAAATGAAGCAGTGGACAGAAAATACTCCATTGTCTGGCTTCTGCAGCCCATCATTTTCCAGGTCTCTCTCCCCACACTGCCAACACCCTTGACAAATATAACATTTCTCTAAGTACAGAACAGCTGCCTGTGAGGATATAACACCCTCACCTCCCACATCATGGCACCAAAGATGCAGCTCTTCACTAGGGAAGCCGAATTTGAAAAAGAAGAGTATGTGCCACCCCCGTGGTTTTCTACAGGACACGGGGACGTGCAGAAACCTAGAAGTGTGTCAGCTAAACAGTCTGGACGCAGGTGCTGACAGAAAGGCTGCGTAGCACAAATGTTTAGCTCCAAAACTGAGCACAACTCAAAGTATGTGGGCTGATGACGCAGAGGAGATGGGCTCAGTTATAACAGCAGCCTCTTTCAGGAGTTTCAGGTAATACAGTCTCTGGAACCTACCAGAAATACTTATGGGCTGACCTCCTGTTTTCCCTTCTCTTAGGGCCTCTTCCAGTTAGAAGTCTCTTCTTTAAGAACACAGGCTCTGGACGTTCAACAGAACAATTGAACTTGATTTCTTCCGCAAGATTTCTTGCTTATTCTGTGAAACTATGCATAGTTCTTTCAAGCTGATCGTATATAATCTTAGAGTAAAGCCACTGGAGTTCAGATATTGTCAGGTTTCTCTTTTTATAGGAATATTTTATATCAAAAATCTACTATATTTCCTGTATTTATGATTCCATAGGAATTGTGTAGACACTGTAAGGGAGAGTTGCCTAGAAATTTTTTGAATTAGATATGATCCAGAAATCAGTGTAGAAACATGAATTTATTCAGCTAGACCATCTCTGTATGCCACAACTCTGTTGAGGGCCAAGACCCTACCTTATGAGTCTTTGAACCCCTTGCAGATTCTAGCAGCCTCCTTTAAATATGGAAGATTCTCAAATAATTTCTGATAAAACAAGTACTTCTGAGGCAGTATTAGGTTGAATGAGTTATCTCAGAACATTTGAGGAGAGGAAATATAATTTTAAAAATTTCTTGGGGCATCTGTGTGGCTCAGTTGGTTCAACATTTGACTCTTAATTTTAGCTTAGGTGATGATCTCAGGGTCATGAGATCAAACCAGCTTTGGACTCCGTGCTCAGCGTGGAGTCTGTTCCAGATTCTCTCCCACTCCTGGCCCCCAACCCCCCCACCCCTGGCACACACATGTGCCTCAAATCTTCAAAAAAAATTTTTTTTTCTTGCAGCAAATGCTTTGAATTACTTTCATCAGCATTTAAAAAATATATTTGTAAGGAGCTATTTGTTAATAAATGTAGGCTTAAACTTCCCTTTAGAAACTATGATCTGTTTGGGAGAGATAAGAGGGTGAGGATATTTTACTATTTGTAAAATGAAAACTCAGCCTGGATTTGGCATTTGCCAACCATACACACACATGTCCTTATGTCCTAGAGTAAAATTATAACAAAAAACTGCTGTGCAAAGAAAGTCTATTAAATTTGCCATGTGGATTCCTTCTCCCCTCCCCCAAACAGCTATTTCTGGAATTGATAGAATTCTAATACTTCTCCCTCCACCTACCTACAGTTTCCCCTCCTTTGTGCCTTAGAATATTGTTACTGAGGGGTATCTGGGTGGCTCAGTTAAGTGCCCAACTCTTGATTTCAGCTCAGGTCATGATCTCAGGGTTGTGGGATCGAGCCCTGCATGGGACTCTATGCCAAGTGTAGAACCTGCTTGAGGTTCCCTTTCTCCTTCTTCTCCTCCTCCATGCCACAGGCGCTTATGTGCTCTTGCTCTCAAAATTTTTAAAAATACTGTTACTGAGAATTGTTTACAGGGCAAGTTGTTTTTCTTTATTCAAAACACATTTCTGTGAAGCTGCAGCAGCAATACTATCCCACTTCCACGTTTTGCTTTTCATTCTCAATTTTCTTTTACTGTAATCTGATTTTTTTTTCCAGCTAGAAAAAAATTCAGGTATTTCGGGTTAAAGCTGGTGCTCTAACCCAAACCACTCGCTAAGAGAAGGAATGATTGGATCAGCATTCTTCCATCCCCCCTTATGGGAGCGTCTAATGTGCGCAGGGGCACGCGCATGCGTACACCTTCATAACGTGGTCTGCCCCCATCTTCTCCAGCCTAACGCTAATCTGGGATTCCCCATCTGATGGGCACTTACACAATGATCTTTTATATACAGGGTGGTAATTTCACACTAAATACTTCAATTATTTATAAATGGATCTCAGAGGCAGCAACTAGCAGCTGCGCTATAGAAGCTGCTTTGACTGAGGCGTGGCCAACAAAGCCACATGCCACTTTAAGCAGTGTTATTAATATTTATGTGACTGGATCAGCTAGTTGAGATGCAGGTCTTCCCTGGGCCCTGTGGAAGAAGCCTTCCCATTTTCCCTTGCCTGTAATTACACGCTGATTCTTTCCTTTGCCAAACTTCAGGGTAATAGAAGGTCAGGCTCCTAGGGCTGAAGAGTGTGCCAAACCCATCGACGCCAATAATACTTTCTCTACTTTTCTTGTCTCTGGAGTCCATTGAAACCTAGTTTTAGAGTAGGAAGTCTGTGAAGCTCACACTTAGAACCTTGGAGGAAGATTTTGGATTTAACTTTTGACAGAGTAACGTCATATTTGTGAATGGCAGTAAGTAATCAGACATGAAGAAAATTAACAAAACAGGTTAAGAGTTGGGTTAATGAATTCACAGCTTTGAGAGAGAGAAACACAGATGTGAATGTGGCCATGATCAGTGTACTTAAGGGGCACTACTGCAAACCCCAAGTCTTGCTTTCTGATAAATATTCTTTTTTTGAATGAGGATGCACTGGATTACCATGGAAGGCAGGATCCCTAGTGTTCCCTGACTCCTTCCATGAAGGAGCACGTGATATTGGCTTGACAGTTCCATTTTTCAGGTCAAACACAAACATAGAAAAGTGATGATTCTAGTGCTGATGTAAACAATGCGATTATTTATTTATTTATTTATTTATTGGAAGATGATGTGTTTGGTTTACAACCTGCCTTCCCTCATTGCACATCTGAGGACCACCCTTACATTGGTGGTTCAACAGCTTCCTTCTGGCAGTTGTAAGCGTTTGAGGTGACAACCATTAGAGGGCAGCACTGCTATTTTTTCTTAGCAGGAAACCAGGGGGAGAAAGAAATACAAACTTTCCTTGCAGGGATCTTCATGATTTAGGCAGAGCTGTCTCCCATGTGGTCATTTGTTTGCCTCCCCATTCAGACAGACTGATGGTAGACGTTCAGAGGAACAAATGAAGTTGTATCTGGGAAAAGACAGTACAGGACTACGTTTTAGCTTTTGTGTCATTGTAATTCCTTCCATTGACAACATTCCCTTTAAGACCTTTTTCTTAACCAAACAGCACTTTTTTTTTTTTTGCTTTAGTTTTTTTCATTATCATTCGTCCTGTGGAGATTTTTCTTGCATATGTGTAGTTGGGGAAACTATAAATAAATACGGATGATTTCCCTTGTAATGAAGCTCGAATTTCCAGGTCTTGCAAGACCCAGCATCTATAGCAAGGATAGCTATTGTGGAAAAGATGGGTTTCAAGACACATAGAACTACCGACCTGCAGTAATGACACATTCACCTGTATGGAACCTCATTTGTTAGCAGGGGACATCTCAGCTGCAAGCTGCCAGGAGATGAGATCTGAATAAATAATCTGTAATTACAGTAGAGTAGATGAAGATTGATTGGTGAAAGGAAGTTTTATCCTTTGGGATCAAAGATCTCTTCCTTTTGACTTTACTGAGGCATTAGTAGTTATAGGACAAATAAAGAGGGTAGCCTGCTATTGAAAATACTCCCTACCTGCGCAGTATCTCAGTAGATGAAAGAATGTCTCAGGAGTGAGAATGAGCACAGCAGCTGAAGGGGTGGAGCATGGAACCGAGCCAGTGCCCTAGAACTGAGAGTGACCCAAGAGCGTTCTCCTTGCACAGGCCAGTGGGCTGGAAACTGGGGTAATGAGATAATCAGCCCAGTCTTTACATAACCAAAGCCAACGTCTTCCTCAATTCCCTGCTCTTTTCTCTGATCTCCCAAGATCTCCCAAGAATCTGCTTTCAGCTTCAGCAAGGTTTGACAGCAGCAATTCAGGGATGTAGAATTTGAAAATAGAAGCAAAATTCAAATGTAGAAGGACAAAAAAGAATCAAGTTAAACGGGGGTGGTTGCAACTAATTAGCGTGTAGGCAGCTTTCTCACACTGAACATAGATTCTTGCTTTGAATTTTACAGAGTGAGAATAAGAGGTCAGTGGTGGAAGGGGCTCCATTGAGTGCCAGAGACTTGAATATGTGCCACCAAGGGAGCTATGGAAGATCAGGGAAATATTCGGTACATGTTCTTGAAATCAATGGAAGCTTACATCGCGGAGTTAGCTTTTCACTCAGCCAACCTAACAGTCAAGACCAATGTTCTTCTATGTACTTGGATATCATTTTTGACGCTTTCAAGTACTAACAGCTGTGGCTCTACTGAGCTTTAGGGAGCTTGACAATGAGTGGAAAATAGCCACAGCTACATCACTTACAATTTGACTCCTGTAATTCTCAATATTCCTCTCAATCAGCACCATTTATAACCATTAAGTTGCATAGACTGAGTCTAGAGGAGGTCACACCTTTGCATTTCTCTACTGATGCTTCTGTTATCTATGCTACTAGAGTTTTTTGCCAAGCAAGCTACAGATTGGTGCCCACTGGGGAATAATTCAAGGTATCTCACTCCACTGCCTCATTTAGAACCCCTAATGCATTTACCCCTCTCACCCGTCACACTAAAATCTCATTGCAGTCAAAGACAGAGTATTGGTTCACAACATACCCCAAACTGAGTGGTCTGAACCTAGAAATTCCATGTCAGTGCCCGTTTGGGACTCTAGATGCTGGAGATTAAGAAGATATTGCCATATCCCCCCCCCCCTTTTTAAAGGGCACCGGCCATGTCGAATTAGGGGCCCACCCTCCTCTAGTCTGATCTCATACTAACTTAAGTAATATCTGCAGTGACCCTATTTCCAAATAAAGTCACATTCTGAAGTACTGGAAGTAGGGCATCAATGGAGGAATTTGGGTAGAGGGACACAATTCAACCCGTAACAGGCAGGAACTTGATTAGTAATGTGGATTGAATTAAATATAGCCTTGTAGTTGGCCCTTTATACTTTATTCATGGTAAACCATAATATTTTACAGAGGAATAATGGAAATACTTTTATGATGGCTTCTATATTTCTTCACTTCTTAATTGAAATAACATATTTTTTCCTAAATAGTAGGGTGCTATCTGTTTCTTGGAATTAATACAACCAAGTGAGACACTCAGAACATTATTTTGCTTTCATTTCTTCAGCAGAAGAGCTCTTCAGTCAATCCAAACCTCCCTGGCATTCCTAACAAGCCCATTATAATGCTTAATAACCCTCAAGACCAAGTTCTCTTTGCCTCTAAATCCCCCAGGCTTCAGCTTAAGTTGCTTTCTATTGCTCCTGCCTTCATGAATACAAAGAGTAGTTGGCCAACTACTTTGTAGAACTCCTTCCCTGACTAGTGTTATTAGATTTCCTCTTTATATCCAATAAACAAAATAATCTAACACTGAGTCATCTTTGTGGCTCATACAAAACGTCTTCAGGATCTCCCGATACTCCTGAGTATTTCAGAACTAGAGATGCATCTCTGGGCAGGTCTGACTTCAGGGTTGAGGAGAACAGAACACTGTGGATTCAGGTGTACCTGTTTTCTTGCAGAGTTGTCCTTGGGGGAAGAGGCAAGCCTTGCTCTGAATTTCACACATCTCCTCTCACTTGAGCAGTGCCACATCTATATTTAATTTCTTTGAAATATATTTAATACTTTTCATGAGCTTGATACTGGGGCTTGGGAGACAGATATGGTAGTCAGTGAGGCTAGTGACAAAGAGATTAGAGTCTACAGAAGTAGATCTTAGATCTGCTCAGGATTTGACCCTTTCCAGTCTCAAAAATTAAGACCCCCCCCAACTTTTCTTTTTGTTACATCTATCAATATTTTTATTAGAAAGTAAAACAAATTTTGAAGTATTCATTTAAAACACTAATAACTCATCACATCTTTACATGAATAGCATCTTAATGAAAATGGTTTTTGATATAAAAATGAAGTTAGTGAAAAGAATGACATTGTTTAATGTCTTTGCATATTTGCATATATTTTTAATGCCTGTCTTTATAATAGAAGATAGTTTAATTCTTTTATCTGTTTTTGCATTCAATCCGTTGTAATCTTATTTTGGTTCAAATATAAGAAGATAAGTAACTGGAAAAAGGATGGATATTTTAATTGCTTTTCAAATAGTTGTAGATCTTCTTTAATGCTATAGCAAAATGCAACAAATGTTGGTTCTCTAAATGTTAACTACGGTGTGGATTTTGAAACCATATAAATGAACATTTTGTACTCTACTAAACTCCATTAGTTTATTTGATACTTTTAAAGAATATTTTACCTATGCATTGGTTAATTGGAAAATATTGGCTTATTTAGTTATATAGATTTTCCAAATGTTAATACATTTCATTATACTTTATCAAAAAGTCATATTTGTTAATATCTGCACTAATCATTTTGGAAAATCTTTAAGATGTTATTTACTTGGTGGGGGGAAGAGCACAATTGGGGCAGGAGCTGAGAAAGGGAGAAGCAGGCTCCCTTCTGAGGACTAGGGAGGTGGTGGGTTCCAGGACCCTGGGATCATGACTTGATTGAAGGCCAGTGCTTAACCGACTGAGCCACCAGGTGCACCCAAAAAATATCTTTACTGGGAAGCTTTCAAGCTTCAGATTTTTTTGTTTTTGGTTTTGGTTTTGGTTTTTCAAATGAAAGAACATTATGAAAAACTTAGTTCCACTGATAAACTATTGTATAAGTATTTTTGCTTGAGATAGCAATCATCATTTGGCACATCTTTTGATACTTGCTTTGTGCATCTCACTTCATCAGAAACTATGAAAAAGATATATACTCCAGGGCTGAGATTTAATGGAAATAATTTACTGCTTGATCAGGGAATTCTTAAATGAAACTATCATTGCTTTTACTGTATGTGGCAATGAAGAGTATTGGCTACTGGTAAAGTTTGGTTTGAGCTAAGGTATCAGTACTTTTTTCCCATCAGTGTAAAGGTCAACATAGTGAGAAAGGCAAACAAAATCTGAATATTTCTGGGGAAACAGTTTTGTGGGACACTCTGAAAGTATCCACAGGTACGCGGATCACGCTTAAAGAACCACTGGTCTAGTTTGGTCAGTAAACAGGCAAGGGCAATCCAGAGTTGAGGTACTAAGCTGGGGTAGGGTTAGTAAAATCAGGAGTTAGTGGCATGGGGAAAAGCTGCTCTGAGGAGGTGACATCAAAACCAAACTCTGGAAGACAAATAGAAACTAGAGTGTGTTAGGAAAAAGGAGAAAGGTAAGTGAGAGTCAAAAACCTGTACAATCAGACACTTGAAGGTAAGAAGGCATGGCACTTTCATAGTTCTGCAGGAGGGTTCCAGGGATCTGAAAATATAACGTGAGGTTATGAAGTAGAGTGAAGGACATATATGCAGAAGCTTATGAAAGGCCACACATGCTGTGTAATGACATTTAGAGTTGAAGACCTGCTGGAGTAGTCTAAGGAAGAAAGCACAGTGACCTAAATTAGGGGGATGGTATTGGGGATGGAGAGCATGTATGGAGTAGAGACACACTGAAGAACTAAGAATGGGAAGTCTAAGTGGTTAATTGGATGTCAGGAGGAGGGGAGAGGAGCCAAAGATGACAGCCCTGTTAGTAGTTGGAAGGAGGCAGTAAGCTAATGAGCTTATTTTAATATGTTGCTTTTCCCTGGGCCAGCCATCAATATTGACTTTCAAGAAAGGATCAGAGACTCTTTACAACAAAGATGTCACAATACCATCCTTACAAATAAAGTTGGAACAAAACTTGTATTTTTCAAGCATCTTTGAACTTTAATGCATTTATTAGCCTCTTACTGCAAAGACCATGTTTCAGAAAGAAAGTCTCAGTACATTTTTCTCAAAGACCGACATACCTGAGATGGTAACATTGACTGCAACCCATTGTTACTAGCAACGTTTCACATTCAGTGGGAGTCGGTGGAGCTTACAAAGTGACTTCACATTAAATCATAAAATACCCCTAGGTGGGTACCATTATGATGAAGTTATGTACAACTCAAGTTTAATCGAGACTTGCTGCTACCCAGTAGCACACTAGCTCTATGCAAATTCCCCTACCATGAGTGTTCTAGGAGTTTCCAGAAGTTTCCCATATATGGTCATAAATAAGTGTCGCCAGTGGACCTGGGATCAGCCATGCTTCTTGTCTCCTTGCTTCAGCTGCCTGACCAGATATTGCTAAACTTATGTTGTTTCATCAAATACTATAGATGAGTCTTCGGAAAGCACTCTCATCTGCTGAGCTTTGGATATTTCCTTCTGACTTCCCATGCCCTGGGATAGTTGGGACTTCCATTGGGGACCTGCACTGATAGAATAGAGCCCTTTCACGGGCAAAGCCGGCTTGGTGTCTGCTGGGAGGAGTTGAACCTCTCTCCCATTTGTACACCATTAGAGACATTACTGGTGTCCCAAACATCTTAGTCAGACATCTCTCGAAGGTTCTATGATGGTCTAGGTCCTCACACTCTGCATTCACAAAAAATTTCAACCTCCTTTTCTGCAACCCCAGCCTGTCGTAAGTGGCAATATCCCTAACATATTTTCTCTCAGCCTTTCTAAGAACTTCTCACTCATTTTTGGTGCTTCTTGACTGGTTGACCGAGATGACTGGAAGTGCTGGCTTCTCCCTGTCTGTGTTTCCAGAATTCCTAATTGCTTCAGTGTCTATCGGTAGAAAAGCAGTGGTGGATAGCTTCCTGCTATTTTTCTTTGCGTGCTTTCTCACATTCCCCATTTATTCAGCTACCTTTATTTTTTTGTTTCCTTTGAGGGAGTGCTTATTTTCTTCCCTGCTAGGGTTCTGTAAAAGGGCCCTGACAGAAGCTGTAGGATCCTTTTATTCCTTGTCAGACTTTCTGTTGGGGGAGGGGAGGATGTGAGCTGGACAATTTATTCAGATTTCTGATGCTGAGAATGACTGATTGTGATGGATTCTGCTCATACTGGATTCATTTCCTATTTCTCTTTGATCACATAGATGTGAGGAAAAGGGTTAAAGTGGTTGGAGCAGCAGAAGTGAGATGAAGTCAGAACTTAGAGACAGTGGGGTAATTACTGTATTTGCGACTTTTGTACCTAGTTTCTCATTGAATGTTAGCCCAAGCAGAACAAGTAAAGTGGATTTTAAAGCGATGGAGTACGACAGACTCCTCAAATTGTCAATCACCTGTTCACCTGATAGTTTTAATGTTTATGACAGTTGTCTGTTGCTTTGTTATAGGTTTCAAAACAGTGACATTCTAAGGCTGTAATTCTTTGTGTGTTTTAAAGAGACTTTCCTCACCAATTACTTTAAATATTGTTGGTCCAGAAAGACAAGTATTTGATTTTCTTTCCGTTTTCAGAGTAAGTGGGTGCTCTAGCAATTTCCTAGGATGACCAGTGTGTTTTTAAATTTTCAGTATCATTGTAACTTCATGTATTCTTAATACTGTTCTAAATACATGAATTTTAGGAGTGTATTTGATGTGTTTTAACACATTCATTTTTTCCTTTGCTCAAATTGTCCCAGCTTTTGGCCAAAGAAGTCACTTCCACACAGGTTCATGTGATCCCCTTTAGTCTTTGATAGTTTCCTTACTTTCTGGTCTATTAAGATATCTCAGGCTTATTTTGTATATTTCCTTTCTAAGACCTAGAATAAGGAATTTTTCCAAGGGGCACTGGTCCTTCAGAGGCCTGGATGATGTCTGCATTTATTGCTCCTGGTATATCATTGCTTTTTGGCTTTTCCAGTGGAAAAAAATAAGGAAATACATTACATTTTCCTTTAAAGATGTATTTATACTAATACTTCTCATTTTTAAAACTTGTTTTAGGCTGTGAATTGGTTGTACATGTATTGTCTAAAGCAAGGTATTGAGTTACCTAGAAAATAATCCAGGTAATGAAAGAATGAAAGAGATCCAGGAAATGAAAGGGATGAGATAGAGGCTGAAGAATTCAGGATTTTAGAAAAGCATTTGAAGCGTAGAGCCCCGAGCAAGAGAGAATGCTGGCACCTGTAAAGGAGCCCGAGAAGGTCAGCTGCAGCCCTGAGATGACACCCTAGTCCTTATGCCAGAGTTTGCTTTGGTCATCTGAAGTTCAGGGTCTAAGAGATTCCTCAGAAAGGACTTATGAGAACAATATTCCCAGAGGTCTTATAGGTTGACAAGTGTGTTTTTTGCCGTTTGAAATCCAAGTTGGGTGCATATAAATTCCTGAGGTCATTTTTTTTCCTTCAACATCTTAAATTTATTACTCCATTATATTCTGGCATAAAATGTTACTAAAAAATTAATAGCAACAGTACTTTCTGCTTATCTTTTCCCCTAATAAGCAACTTAGTTTTTTTGCCTGTAGGCTCCAAGGTTTTTATTGTTTATCTTTAGAGTCCACTAATTGTTAGATAATATTTCAGAGTGTGTCGTTCTGGGTTGTTTTTCCAAGATACCCAGCATGCCCTTTTAATAGGTAATTGTTAAGTCTTTTTTTTTTTTTTTTTTTTTGGCAGGAGGAGAGGTAAAATCTTCTTAATTTTAGGGTTCTTTTCACTGGATTTCCTCTCTAGTAACCCCTTGACGTAAAGTATTTGCCATTTTTTCAAATACTTTTTATCCCTTTGTTTTCTTTTGATTGTACGTTATCTTCGTTTTTGCCTTTTACTTAAATCATCTGTTGGCTCTCGTGTGCATTCTAGTTCAGGTTTTATTTCTGAAATCGTTTTTTTTTCCTAACTCTTCTCACCCCATATCTGGATTCCTAAATCCTAATTTGTGGTGTTCTTTAATTTTTAAATTATATTTTAGAATTTCGTTTAGCTTATTGGAAATAGTTGACTACAGTTTTCATCTGTTTAATGGCTGTTCTTATTAGAATACTTCAATATGGAAAGGGTTCTACTTCTTGGTCTGTGTTTTGTTTCATCCTGTGGAATTTGATACGATTCTCTTAATTGCTCATACTTGTATGCTCTTAGATTTACTGAGCTCTCAGGAGGTCAGGGTGGGTCAGGTTAGTTTTTTTAGCTTCACATTTCTAAACCTTTTATTTTTTTTAAAATCTTTGTCAGATGTTGACAAATTAAGAATTCAATAGATATGACCCTCCACTTTCTGAGATACTCTCTTTCTTCTTTCTTCTATTTGTATTTTCCTTTATCCTTTACTTCTGTGAATTATGACTTTAAAAACTTGGGGCCTCTCTCCTGTCCCCAATCCCCCGCTATTACCAGGATGAGGATTTTGTTGAAAGGGGGCTTCTTCCGTTCAGTCCTGTGAGCTACTATTGCCAGAGCTCCAGCTCCTTCAGATGCGTACCTCATAATTACCTGTGAGTGTTCAAAACCTTCCCAGTTTTATTTTGACTTGTCACACTTTCTATTAATGTCTATTGATCGTTTAGGGCTTCTTCCATTTTCAGGTCCAGTAGATAATCGTGTTGCTTTCCTCATCTGTCTTCCGCACAGATGCTGATATCATGTTTTGTCTACTTGCCCTTCTATTTTCAGGATCGTGGGGATACTTTGTCATTTAATTTTGCTGTAAATGTTGCCTGGGCAGTTTCAGTTTTGCATTTTTAGTTGCTCTGTCCATTTTTCTGAGAGCATTCTAGAAGATTAAAAAACACTGTCACTACTGCCCCTGTGTTTCCAGAAATTATGTTCAATCCACATTTATTTTTTCTTTGTTTTCCCTTCAGTCTTATAGTTTACTGGTACTTTCCTTTCATGATGCTGAAATTTTTGGCTGGAAGCATTAATGCAATTATTCTGTCTTGCCATAGATTTATAATAGTGTCAAAATAATCAAATTTCTGCATTTACACTTATTACTTACCTTAATATGTAGGTGACCAAGATGTCCTGTATTGCCTAAGACTTTCTCTGTTTTTGCACTGAAAATCTTGTGTCCCAGGAAACCCCTCAGTCCTGTGTAGAACCTGGACGATTGACTACCTTACACATGCTGCTAGAGACAAATTCTCATTTCCAAACCATCTTTTGGTGTTCTTGTAGTTCATCTAGGTGGCTGTTTTTCTTAGGTTTCTTGTTTATCCTTCTGTTTCTCTTTGAGAAAATGTATTTGTATATATCCACTTTTTCATAAATGTTTCACTCGATGCTTTCTATTTGATAATGTCTCTTACAGATATATCCTGAAGGTAATTTTGTATCCCTTTACAGATACATTTGTTCCATGGTAGGGATGAAACATGGTTTATCCAACCAGGTCTTCATCGCTGGACATGAGGTTGCATTTTGCCTTTAAGAGTTATAAATGGTTGCACAACTGCTAACTTTTAAATACCATTATTTTTGTCAGTGTATCTTTGGGAAAGAATTCCACAAGTAGAACTGACTGCTGCATCAGAAGGGATGTGTGTATGTAGCATTACCAGACATTTGTAAGAGTTGTGCCATTTTGAATTCCCATTAGCAAGGTACAAAAGTACCTGTTTCGTGACACTTTGGCAACATAGAAAAAGTTCCTATTTTTTTTTTTTTTTTAATATTTGACAGTGTATGTGAGAAATGGTACTTCAGTCTAATTTTAATTTATAATTCTTATAATGAATTAGGGCATATTTCCCTTTGACTAAGGATCATTCACATTTTATTTATAACCTTTGTCCGTTTTTTTCTTATTAGTTTGCTAGTGTTTTTCGTAATGTTTAGAACCTCTTTATAATCCTATATAGATAGGTTGCAAAACATTTTGTCAATATTTCATTTTAGTGTGTTTATGTTGGTTTCTCTGGGCCATGTAAAGTTTTAATTCATAACTTTTATGTAATCAGATTTCTAATTTTTAGTCCTAGCAAGGTAATTGATTTTTGAGTCATAGTCCAGGAAGCTCTCCTTACTCTCAGTTTTTAATGTAAGGAATTCATCAGTTTTTTGTGCTAGTACTTGTGGCATTTTATATTAACATTTGGATATCTGATTCCATTTGGATTTTTATATTCATATTTTAACTTTTTTATAAAACTATTTTTGCACTCTGAGAGAGGTATGTTAAAATCTTTAATATTTCTTAGTGTTTCTGTTGATTTCTGCTTCACTTATTTTGTGGTTGTTAGGCACATACAGATCAAGAGTTTTAAAACTGCTTGTTTAAAAACTTTTTACAATCAAGTTTGTGTACAGCAAAGCTAGATTTAGTATATTATTAAATGGAAGTTTTCATAATGTATTCTATAGTCTTTATTAAATCAATCACCTGTGAAAACAAAACAAGCAATAATAAAAACCACAATCCAACAGCAAACAAAGACATGGATTGTCTCTGTGACTGTGACTAGTTCCCAAAAAGAGCGGGGGAGGATGTAAGCAGTAGACTACCTAAGCTTATTTCTATCACCTGATGCCTGAGGGAACTGGGACCCTGGGAAATGTAGTCCAAGTCCAGATGCCTGGGTGATAGCAACACAAGGTGGTGAGGAGCGACTCGCAGGACTCATGATATTTTGTCTCATAAGTGGTGTGGCTAGCTAATTAGGACCCCTTGTCAAGACCTTGAAGTTAACTCACTGAGACCATGAACCCCTCACTGATTCTGCACCCCTCCTCTTAGCAGAAGGAACCCAGTGGGAGAAGGGTAGTGAGGCTCAGGGAGGTTGTAAGAGGAACTCCACCTGCACTCACTACAAGGAAAGACTAGAATTCCATCAAGCAGGAGTGTTCTGATCTGGACCTTTAGTGGCACTCTTCTCCATGGAGGAGAATCTTCCTCCTTTGTATCACCCCACCCTTTCCCCATGCCTCTTCTCCCTTTGCTGCCCCCACCCTGGCCATATTTATGTACCACTTTGGCTTGGTAGAGTCATGGCATCACACGGTCCATGTCCATAATGTTCACCAGCCCAGCAGAATGAAGACACTGAGCACAGAATTGGCACGAGACTTTGCTGAACCCGGTAAGCTCCTTCACCTTTCCTGGACCTTCCCACAGCTGTCCTGACTTCGAGTCAGGCTTTTGTCATCACTCGAAGATGTCCAGTCTCTTGCATACACCCCAAGATATGTTCTTGCTCCCCCCATCCACAGCCTCTGTGCCTGATACATTTGTCAGCCAGGGCCATGGGGTCTGCACCTTCCTCATTTTTGGTTTCCACATGAGGCATAATTACCACCTTAGTCTGCCATTTTTGCTGGTTACAGTTTTCCCTACTTCTTTGGGCTCCTGTCTTTCCATAAAAGAATTATCACAGCTGTCTCCCAAACTCATATTTTTGGGTTATTGGTTTTGTCTCTATAAATTAGATTTTGAAAAGATAGATCCTATTAGAAAGGTACACTTACTGAAACTTGAGGTCCAGACCCTTCAGGTCCATAGAATGAAGAAATTTTAAGATTAAAGCATCCTTTTATCATACATGGTCACCTCTGCACTTCTGGCTGCTGGATATCTGGAAGCCAGCTTCTTAGTAGAGATAGTATTATAGATTGTGAATCCACCATTTTCATCATATTAAAATTTTGCATTTGTTGCAGTATGTTATGAAATGGGCTTACAGAGAAGGAAAAGGGAAGTTTTATGACATTAGTTTAGTAAACTAGTATTTATATAATATCTCAGTCAAATTATGGGATTAATAAAGTGTTAATGTCTTGCATTGGCCACACTCACACACACAACCCTCCTGTTCCCTCCAGGCTCTTTTCTGGAAGAGCAGAACAAGCTGGAGATAACCAGAAGATTCAAGCTCCGCCAACTGCATTCAAGCTTCTCCTATTTACTCAGAGCACAGTATCAATATTTATTTTTACACAGTGAACAGGTTTCAGTGGGCTGCTGTGAACAGGGAAATCGCTGTAGAACCCAGGATTTTTACTCTTCACAGAGCTCGGTTCCTAAGTCTGCAGGAAGCTCCATTCACCTAGGTGGGTAAATAAATGCCTCCGGAAAGTCTTAGGAATTTGTGGGAGGCAGAGCTTGGGGGAATTGGGAGATGGTTGGGTGAGGATACCCAGGTGATCTGATTAAAATGAGCTTCCCTGTGATACGGTTGTGTCTATTAGAAGATGTCCTTGGGAAATACTCACAGAAGCCCTCATTCTGGGAGAGACTGCTGTTTTCTAAACAGAGCCCACCTTTTCCTCTTTGGGTCAGTGGAGAGAGATGGAAGTTCTCGCTAGGCTGGATGCCTCCTATCAAGAGTAACCTGAGGCTTGAGTAAATGAGAGGAGCCGATGGGTTCTAAAACCATTACCGCTGCAAAAGAACGCTTGGAGCCTAATTAAACTCTTTTCTAAATTATGCAGCGTTTCTTCACAAGGATGCTTTCTTGAATGAAACCTTGACATGTCTGTGGACACTCCTAATATTTGCAGGCTTATGCCATGGTGGTAGGAAGGGGGAAAGACAAATATTCAGAACCGCCTCCCCGCTCTCATAATCCGAGGCGGAACGCTGGGAACCGTTGGCCGTTAGAGCCACATAACCTGTCATCTTTGCTCTGCTCTTGTTCACTTCAGACTGAAACGCGGGCACAGTTCTTGGAATGACGAAGCTGAATAAAGATGGGTGAAATTGCACATTTTTCCATATTTATTTATTTTTATTTTTATTTTCTTCAATTTTATTTAATTTCTTTTTTTTTTTTTTTCGGTATTCCAGAATTCATTGTTTAGGCACCACACCCAGGGCTCCATGCAATCCCTGCCCTCCATAATACCCACCATCAAGCTCACCCAACCCCCCACCCCTCTCCCCTCCAAAACCCTCAGTTTATTTCTCAGAGTCCACAGTCTTTCATGGTTTGTCTCCCCCTCCAATTTCCCACAACTCACTTCTCCTCTCCATCTCCCAATGTCCTCCATATTATTGCTTATGCTCCACAAGTAAGTGAAACCGTGTGATAATTGACTCTCTCTGTTTGACTTATTTCACTCAGCATAATCTGCATTTTCCATATTTAGATTTCACTATATTTCTAGATCTTAATTGATGTCAGCAAGAGTTTTCCTGCTGAACGAGGTGCTGATTCTTGTAAGGCTTACACTTTCTCTTACCCCATGGTATCCGGACAGAGTGTTCCAGAAAGGACTTGCTGCCAACATTACGTTGCAGGGGTTTGTTCATTGTAGATCAAGTTCTGAAGTTCAAGGCAAGGTATTTGCAAATTACTACCCATAATGCACAAATAACCCCCGAGTAGCTTAAGGTTTTTTTTTTTGTTGTTTGTTTGTTTGTTTGTTTTTCCCCCTGCACTCTATTTTATGATACAGGATTATGTTGAAGACATGAAAATTTAAAAATGAAAATTCTTGCCTGTGGAGTCACAGTGCTCGACGAACACCCAGGAAGGATGAGGCTTCCTAATCAGACATTCAGATGAGCAATCCGAGCACAGCAGAAGGGAGTTGAAAAGGAAAAAAAAAAAATTTTCTAAACAGTATTAGATTATAATCCTCTTAAGACAAAGACAAAGTTGCTACTTTTTCTTTTCTGTTAGAGTTTATTGGTATCATCAGACTTGTAAACAGAATGACGCTTTTTGCAGGCCAAAAGGAAGGTGCCCCCCCTGAGGTGAGGAGCTCTTTCAGTTGAAGTGTCAAGCTGAGGGTGAATAACCTCAGAGGTTCTGGAGAGGTCGAATAAATGACCTCCAAGTTTCCCCAGACCTCACTTTATAGATCCGCAACTCATTAATGCTTTCAAGAGGAAATTAAAAAGGGAACACCTGCTTTGTGGCACCTACCAAGTGGCAGTTGCCTTCCCAAAAATAAAAAGCACATAGTTATCTACAGTGAGTGTTTGATTTTAATCTTTTTTCAAAAGAATAAAAGAAAAAGCCTTAAATTTACATATGTGAAAAGTTTTCACCTGCACTGGGTTGTTTGTCTTATAAGCTTCTGAGGGGAAGGCAGGAGTGTTTATTACCATTTTGTAGATAGGAGACACCCCAGAGGCTGTGTAACTGAACCCCCTCACCCCCTCCTCGGCTAGGTCAGTGATGGTTTACATGGCATTGAGCAGGATAAGCAAGGTAACCCCTAACCATTATCCCCACTAAGTCATGGGCAGTTGCATTAGCTCCAGAAATAAATTGGGGGTGAGTTCCTAATCTTACCTGTAAAACGGAAAGAAACATAACCACTTGATCTACAGAGGTTTATTGAAAATATCTTAAGAGTAAGGGATGATTTAAATGCAGTTCTTCTTGGGGTTATGCTATGTCGGGGTGTGTAAGATACGACTATGTGCCATAACAGGAGCAATTGGTAGTTTCTAATGGAGTTGGATATGCCTGCGCAATTTCGTTCACAACTTTGAAATTTCTAGGTTGAATTTGTTTATTTGCCTCGTATTAAGATATCTCCCAAATATAGAAAAGTAGGAAGGATAACTTTTAAATAAAAACTGTTGTTCACAACAATGGGTTGGTAATTTGGTGGCTTTTTGCCTTGCCCATCGTTTTTAAAATAGTATATATTCAAAATCTAATGGTTTTGCAGTTTTAAATATAACACTGCATAGATTTATGTAACAGTTTCTAATGACCATATATAATTGCATCATAGGGATTAACCATTTTCTGATAAGCAGTTAGGTTAAAAAAAAAAAATCATAGCCAACATTTATCAGGTACCTTCTGTGTCCCAGACACTAAGTAGGTATTTTCATTTTTTATAAAAATAATAGGCTTAGGCAGGGAAAGTCAGAATTCAGAGCATCTCTTCATAAATCTGTTGTTCTAGCCCATGTCTACCACGACGGCACAAACTGTAATATGGAGCGTTTGTCTAAGACTAGTTGCACGTACTATTGTGTTTTGAGGCCCAAAGGAAATTGACTACAGACTTTTTTTCTGTGACAGCTTTCTGTAAATTTTCACTTAAGATTAGATCCAAAAATCGAGGTCCCAGAAAATAAGAGGTTGCTTCGGTAACCCAAATATGTCTAAATTCTAAGGATACCATAGGGGTGGATCTGGCCTCAAGCAATTGACATTTTGTGTTTAATCAGGTTGGCTTCCAAACTTGAGTCTGGAGTCCTGTGGACATCTAGGACCGTCACTAACTTGAATTTCTCTTGAACTAGAGAGTAGCTTTAGGTTCCTCCTAACCTGCAAAACGAACCAAAGGACTGTATTCCCTGAAGGCTAATAAATGTCCCTTTTTAAAAACATAGAAAATTTAGTTAATTTAAATGATCACATCTGTGATTCAAAGTACATCTGGCCTTACAGAAAACAGCTGGGTCCGGAAACCAAGCTGGTGAAGGCTGAATACATTGTAGCAGGGAGATAATTGGTCTCAGAAGTAAAGATTTCCAAAAGCACAGCTATTCAACATTATTTCAAGGAGGGTCTCTGGAGGAAGATTGATCTTGACATGCCATTCTCCTTTCTGTGGTGTCCTCTGACAGTGCATGAAGACAATGACAGTTAGCAGGGGAGCTGGAGAGAAAAGCTCCCAGGGCGTTTGCAGGAGATTCATTCCTGTGGCAGACAAAGTCGATCACGATGTGGACTCTTTGTTCAGTCCACTGTCTTTCAAGCAAGCCCCGACTCTCTGAGCAGAGGAGTAAGACCATTTGAAGAGGCATCAAATGGTTTCGAGAAAGGGTGCACATTTAGCTACTCCTTCCTGCCAAACTTTCCCAGTTCATGGGCTTGGAGGCCCTGGGAAAATGAGTATAACTGTCAGTGCTGGCTTGTTTTTTAGGTCTAGTGAGTTTTGTGTACAAAGATTCTTCAGAGGTGACTTGGGTTTTACATGTAATATTCAGTTTCATAAAGTTGGTCATTCAAAACCCAAGTTACTCCTTAAATTTCTGTATAGGGCACTGGTAAATTTTTCAGACTATGAAAGTTTGGTACCCCTTACAAACATAGATCATTAACTATTAAATAGTGTAAGCTGCATTTATAAATTGAACATTTCTTTTTTAAAGTAATCTGATTTAATGACGTTCTTAGGTTCCAAAGTTCGTAAGGCATTTTTATGTCTAATTTACCTTATAAATAAATGAATCTTAAGAGCCTGTAAAGCAGTGTTCCTCGAGGTGTGGTCCGTGGGCCAATATCAGCATCCCCTGAGAATGTGATTTAGAAATATAAATTCTCAGGTTCCACCCTAGATCGACTGAGGAAAAGAAACTAGGGCTTGGAGGCTGAAGCTGTGTTTCAGCAAGCTCATTTGAGAAGCACTTCTTTAAACGTTCCAGTATTATCTGCAATTTTGTAAGATTTCAGGTTAAATTACAAGTCTAAATAAATCCCTTAATTAGATTTTCCATCAAAATCCTAAGACGTCTGCATTAGAACACCCTACTCTGTCAGATCCTCTTACGTATTATCAATACCCCAAATACCTCTTATATATAGGTTATTTCTGAACCTAACATGAAAAATGAGTGCCAGGAGCTACGATTGACTTAATTTCTTTGTATAGAATTTATCCTCTGAGGAAACCACTGTGGTTTTGCCTGCCAAGTTTTCAATTCACTCTTCAGCTGCTGAAGGTTGCTAATTGACCGAAGATTTTGGTTCCACTTTTAACCTGGGGCTGGTGACATGGTCCTTTCATAATCATTAAGCCAGAGAACCCACAACTTACTGAAGGGACTGATCACCTTAGCCCACCTCCTTAGGTATGAGGATCTCACATTCCTTGATTTTTTTCGAGAAAAATTTCACGCCCTCCACCCACGTAAACCAGTGGCTAGCTTTTGTTAGTCAATTTGTAACTTCTAAATACTTGCTTTTCCACAATGGCCACAGTTGCCAAACTGCGGGAAGAGCCAAGATGCCCTCTAAGGGACTAATGGATAAAGAAGATATGGTCCATATATACAATGGAGTATTATGCCTCCATTGGAAAGGATGGATAGCCAACTTTTGTACCAACGTGGAAGGTACTGGAAGAGATTACGCTGAGTGAAATAAGCCAAGCAGAGAGAGTCAATTATCATATGGTTTCACTTACTTGTGGAGCACAAGGAATAACACGGAGGACATTGGGAGATGGAGAGGAGAAGTGAGTTGTGGGAAATTGGAGGGGGAGACAAACCGTGAGAGACTACGGACTCTGAGAAACAAACTGAAGGTTTTGGAGGGGCGCGGGGTGGGATGTTGGGTGAGCCTGGTGGTGGGTACAATGGAGGGCAGGGATTGCATGGAGCCCTGGGTGTGGTGCAGAAACAATGAATTCTGAAAAGGGATAAAATAAAATAAAATGAAAAAAAAATACTCGCTTTTCCTATCTGTCTCCTATAACCATTGATCTTCGTGTTCAAATGGCTTCTGATTGAATTTGGAGAATCGCAAAGCTGTCTGGGATTTCACTTCCTACAGGGGCTGTTTCCATGCCAGTGACAAAGGGTCTCTGAAACCCTATGCACCCTACATGTGGTCAGTGAGTTATAAGTATTTGATTTTGTGCATACACCTGCAATTACTTCTCAGATGAGTGGAGATGCTGTTGCTGTTGTACTTATAAAATATGGCATTTTCAAGCATTACTGATTTTATAGTAGCTTTTTGTCATTATGTATTTTCGTCGGTGGGTGCTAAAAATACAGCCGAATGGAAGCGCTCACAAAGTCGTTTTCTGTTAAAAGGGTCCTCATTTGGAAAAACGCACCATAAGCAAGTGAAAGGGTAGGGGCTGTATGTGAAATGCATTTAGTTATTTGTCTTCTTATTATCTAACAGTAACATGTTTTCAGCCAAAATGAAGCAGTTGGGGCATAGAGACTGCAAATAAAAAGTGAATTCTGGTATAATATGTAGGTCTAAAGATGATACTGCTAACCTAGCATCACAAGAGGATGTATTTATAATAGATTCTTCAGTGGAGTGTTGCAGATATAATTCTGGCTAGCTTGAGTAATTTCCTATTTCTATTTATGTGAACAAGCTGCTTACCAACACCTCTTCTACCACCACTTCAGGGCATCTCTCATCTGGAATATTGCACGGGGGCCTGAACTGGCCTCCCTGCCTCTACCCTCACCAACTACATCAGCATGTGTTCTCCTCTACTCACTTATATATAACTCTCATGGTGATTCTGTCATTCTTCCATGCTAAATCCTCCGGTGCCCTCCCAGCTCAGAAGAAAGAGCTATTCTTTAAAATAGCGTTCAGGGCTGCCCGGGATGTGACCTTCATTCTTTCTGACGTCTAGGCTGCTTCTCTCTTCTAGCCACATGAAACTGTTTGCTAAATGTACCGAGCGCATTTTGCCTCAGGGCCTTTGAACCTGCCATTTCCTCTGCCAGGGAGATCTGTTGGTGTTCACGGGACTTCCTAGCTCACTTTCTTGACACATTTGCTTAACTATTAGCTCTTCAAGGAAGCTCTTCCCATCTAGCTTAATAAAATGGCAAAGTCTGCCTCTCCCCCTTCCTGTTTTTTCCCAATACCATGTTTTAATTATACAGCTGTCTCCTTTTCTCCCCACACTATGTTTACTCTCTGAGGGCAGGGATTTGTTCTCTCCCATATTCTGTGTGCTCGAAGTGGTGCCTAAATACATGGGCAGCACCGGGGAAATAATGGCTGAATGAAACCAATGGAATCCAAAAAAAGGTCTGTTTGTTCATCCTCACCATCTTCCATGAAGGACTCCAGAATACAATCCTATAAATTCTGGCCCTGATTCTTTGGAAGAATACATCTTCCAATGGATATGCTCTGGATAACTATTGTTAAGAACAGTAGAGACTCTTTCAGATCCAGGGTGAGTCAAAAACAGGTTGGGGTGTCAGAACTTCATATGCTTGAGAGAAATACAGCGTCCCCTTGTAACTGTCAGCTATAATCGGGACTCAGAATTCTCCTTTAGTGTGGTCTTCTCCTTTAGTGTGGTGTCTCCTGCCCTCCCTTCCCCACTCCACCCTGGGCCCATCCCCAAGCTGGTGACATTAGAAGTGGGGAGGATGGGACCGAGCTCAGTCATTCATTTCCTCCTAGGAACATTCAGGGTCATGGCAATCTAAATTATGGGTTTAACTTTAATTTTTTAAAGAGCAGGTTTAATGAGTTAGAATATTCTTTTGGCTTGGATTTATGATCCAGGCTAGGCCTAAACCTGTTTACCTGTGCTGAACACTATCGATGGTTCTGTTCTGCCAGCTCCACACTGGCTCTCTCTTCACTCTAGGGGTTGGAAGATTGCACGTTCAGTCTCCTAGGCTACCTTTGCCAGCTGTCCTCCTGGTGTGCCCTTCTAGCAAAAGGCCCTGGTGGGAGATTGTCAAGTGGGAAGAGGAAAACTCATATTGGTATGCCTCGGCGTGGGGGGGCAGCTGTGGCTGAGGTGGTTACCCATGGACACGGGCTCTAGCGTTGTTGCTGGCAATTTAGTAGAAAATAGGGGCACACTTCCTGCTTAGGAGTGACGTGGATCCGTCAGTTCTAGTCCAGTCCAGGAAGATCCAGTCCAAAAGATCCAGTCCAGGAAGGTGGTGCCTTCCTGATCCTAGATTAACAAATGGTCTCTCTTTGCTCTTCTACCACCCCTCCCTTCAACCTCAATTCCAGCTCCTCCATAACCAAGGTCTTTCCTTAAGATTCGTATTATAAATGCATGGAGTGGGGTTCTTGTTTCCTGACTGGATGTAGATTCACTGTTTGGATCCTAAATGTAGGCTTTGGTCTCTTTTCCAAATGTATAAACCATAATATGGTTATTCTCTAAAATCAAGGAATCAAAAAGAGAAATTTTGTGTTGACAAGCTAACTAACCAGAAGTGGGTATCCCCTATGATGGGTTAGGGGTGTTCAGGTATTCATCAAGTCCCGGCGGGTTTGGGGCGGGTGGTTACAAAAGTGATTGTCTTCCTGGATTATTACTAGAAATAACAGTCTGACTTGCTTCAAGTCTGACCTATCAAAGACAGATTTCCTGGGCTGATGACAAAGGGTATTTCCTGGATAGATTGCTGGTCATGGCTCAGAGTCATGTACTTTTAAAATTTTTTTTTAATTGAGGTATGGTTGACATATGATGTTATATTAGTTTCCGATGTATGACATAGTGAATTGACAATGGTATTATGCAATGCTCACGATAAATGTAGTTACTGTCCTTCTACGTTATTACAATATTAACTCTGTTCCCTGCACAGTACTTTTTGTCTCCCTGACATTTTATAATTGGAAATGTATTGCACTCCCCGGCCCCCAATCTTTCTGGTAACCACCAGTTCCCTGTATTAGATTCTGTTTGGGTTTTTTTGTTTGTTTGTTTTATTTCAATTTCACATAAAAGTGAAATCATGGTATTTCTTTCTCTGACTTTAGTATGATACCCTCTAGGTCTAACCATGTTGTCAAGAATGGCAAGATTCTGTTCTTTTTTTAAAAAATATTTTATTTATTTATTTGACAGACAGAGACCACAAGTAGGCAGAGAGGCAGGTGGGGGAGGGGCGGCGCGGGCAGCAAGCTCCTTGTTAAGCAGAGAGGCTGATGGGGGTCTTGATCCCAGGACCATGAGATCATGACCCAAGCCGAAGGCAGAGGCTTTAACCCACTTAGCCACCCAGGCACCCTTTTTGTAGCTAATATTGTTACACACACACACACACACACACACACACACACACACACATCTTCTTTATCCATTCATCAATCAATAGGCACTTAGGTTGCCTTCATATCTTGGCTATTATAAATAATGCCGCAATAAACATATGGTGCATATATCTCTTTGAATCCATGTTTTCATTTTCTTCGGGAGAATACAAAGTGAAATACTGGATTGTATGGTATTTCCGACTTGAGGAAATCCTGTATTGTTTGCCACAGTGGCTGCACCAACAGTGTTAAGAGGATTCCCTTTTCTCTATATCCTTGCTAACACTGAATTTTTTGTCTTTTAGATACCAGCCATCTCTGTAGATATGAGAATGATATCTCCTTGTGGTTTTGATTTGTATTTCCCTGATGATTAGTGATGTTGGACATTTTTCATGTGTCTATTGGCCATCTATAGATCTTTGAAAAGTCTACTTGGGTCATCTGCCCATTTTTTAATTGGACTTTTTTTTTTTTTTTTTGCTGTTGTAGGAGTTCTGTATATATTTTGAATATTAACCTCTTATTGGATATATCATTTGTAAATGTCTTTTTCCATTCCATAGGTTGCATTTTAGTTTTCTTGTTTTCCCTCACTGGGCAAAAGTTTTTGTTTGATATAGTCCCAGTAGTTTATTTTTGCTTGTTTCCCTTTCTTTAAGGAGCTATATCCAGAAAAATGTTGCTAAGGCCTATGTCTGAGAGATTATTGCCTATATTTTCTTTTAGTAGTTTTATGGTTTCAGGTCTTAGTTAGGTCTGCAATCCATTTGGAGTTTTTGTGTAGGGTGTAAGAAAGTGATCCAGTTCCTTTCTCCTGCAGGCAGCTGTCCCGTTTTCCCAGCACCATTTATAGTTGGGGGAACAATAG
Source organism: Mustela erminea (assembly GCF_009829155.1). Lineage (NCBI taxonomy): Eukaryota > Metazoa > Chordata > Mammalia > Carnivora > Mustelidae > Mustela > Mustela erminea. The sequence continues at coordinate 43,492,545 of NC_045626.1, forward strand.
TTCCCCCATTGTATAGTTTTTGTCTCCTTTTGTTGTAGATTGACTATGTAAATCTATGTGGATTTATTTCCAGGCTCTCCATATATATGTATATATATCTGCCCATACTCCCCTGACCCCCGGCTTGTGCTCTCTCTTTCTCTCAAATAAAATCTTTAAAAAACCCACAAAAACTCAACAGCTTTGGCTATTTAGGGGAAGTTCTGTTTTTATATATGGTCTGGCCATCGTCCCCTTATATATTTACTCTTTCAGAGGTAATGGTCTTATGGAACCTCTTTCCTGCTAACCTTGGGCAAGAATGTTGGCTCTAAGCCAAGGTTACAAGCTTAAGTAAAAGACAAGACAACCATCTTGGATCTCTTAAGAATTTTAAGTCAGGTCATAAGCAACAGAGAGTGAGAGTTGGTATCAAAAGAAAGATTTGGCATTGCACAAAAACTCAGAATTGCCTGGTCAGTCAACCTACTTTCTTAAGATCGAAAGTTCTAATTAAAACCTAGCAAAATGTGGAAAGCAAATTTTAATAGCTACATACATTGACAGTTTTGTTTTTGGTTTGCTTTTTTTTAAGAATTCCATTTTAGGGAGTTTGCAGAGATTTCTAGTAACCCTTGAGCAAGGCTGCACACATTTGATCTCTTTGTCAGTTTTGGTTTCAAAAAAAAAAAAAAAGAAAAAACTTTGTACGAAAGTCCCCAAAGGATTTAACACTACACTTATATTGCATGGCATGGTGGGTGTTCCAGTGTGTGTGGAATGGGGCCTCAGCAATGCTCTTCGCATGACGTAATTATAAATCAAAATACATCTCTGACAAGTGTAAACATTTGAGCCCACACAATTGATTCTGCATTATGTCATTTTCAGCTGAGTCGTGGCTTGTAAAAAATAAAAAGTTTTCTGCTAAAGAACTCATTGCTTCTATAAATAATTTTCTATTTTGTCATAGCAGCTCTGGGTTTCTTCATGAATTCACTGAGTACCAGTGGACACCAGACGGGAGAAAGGACATGACAGTTATTACACAAACCCATTGCTTTGGCAAAAGATCAGAAGAAAATACAAACACGGAGCCTTGCTATCTCCAGATTAAAGCTGCAAAACTATGAAGTAGCATTTGCCTTTTTATTCTTCTTACTTTGCAGCCTAAAATGATCTAGATCATACTCACTTTGTGGAACGCAACCACCTCTGAATCTAGATGCCTTTTCAACTGGCAAATGGTACTAAGTTCTTTAGAAATCCCTTTGCTGGATTGACTGCTATTCTCAGTTGCCATTTGAGATGGTGACATAGCACTGGCTCAAGTGTTCAAGCAGGTTTTTTTTGTTTTGTTTTGTTTTGTTTTGTTTTACTACTTCTGGAGACAAAGAAGTGTTCCTGTCATTTGATAGCCTTGAAGCAGAAGCAGGAGCTTCAAAGGACACCCTGGAGAGTCAAAGGAACAGGTTCCCCAGCTGCTTCCTGAATGATGCATTTCATTTAAACTCATTCCAAAACCATTGGCATCCCCAGCAAAAGGCCCCATGAAATCTATCTGGAAGTGGCATGCCTTAAAGGAGGTTTTTTTTTTCCCCCCCTTTGGTTTGTTTTTTCTTAGCCTGTGTTTGCTGGAAGTGTGTCTTTTAGGCTGCTCCTACAGCCATGCAAATACACATAGACATGCCGAATGCCCAGACACATGTATGTGCCTTGACATGTGGGCATTTGCCATTTTTGGTCACACGTAGTAATCTATTTGTGATGTGAAGTTTCTTCAGGATGCCACTGTAGTCAATCAACTCCACATTAGCTAAATTGAAGTATAAAGGTAGATATTTTAGGGGTTTTTTTAAGGAAAGAGCCATTTTACTGTGAGTCTCCCTTCCCCCACCCCAAATGTGTCTTTCACATGAACCACACAGTGTGATGCCTTTATTTCTGTAAGGAGGATTCATGCATTGCTCACTGAAGCCCCTCTAGCTTAAAGGGGGTAGGGAAAGGGCTTTCCTTCTGACCCTTTAAGCCATAAGCAAGATGCAACAGCTGGGGGGTGGTTTTTTAATTTAATTTGGTTAAACTGTGTGATCTTTGGGAAAGCATGAAGCAGTTATTTGGATCTTGGCTTTGACCGTGACCTCCTTGGCGATCTCTGCCCCTTCCCCTTCTAGTCCTCTCTCCATTTCCACCTCGATAAAAAGGGAGGCTACAAGGTTGACACCCAGGGGGCTCGACCTTGCTTTAGAGAATATGGCAGAATACCCAGGCTGCCAAATTCCTGATGATCAGAGAGGTCTTGCTGAGGACCAATTTAAACTGGAAAGCACATAAGCTTCATTGGGCTATTTCAAAGTTCACGCAGCTTTAGCGCTAATCCTCTTAACATATTAGCCAAGTGACTCACATACCACAGTGGCAGTGGTGCAAAGTCCTCTTGAATTTTATTTACATTTCTCTGCATGGTAGAGTGCCAGTTAGTTCATTCTCTTCTGAGATGCCTTCCTCACTCTCATGTCCTGCCCCAAGGTGGTAGAAATTATTGGAAGGCCAAACTGCTTATGCTAACGTATTTGAAGATTTTACATAACACTGCTTTCCCAAAGTCCTGGAACACTTGCAGTACATTGGCTTAGAGATCACCACCCCCCCACTTCTGCAAAGGATAACATCTTGGCTGTAGACAAGGTAAGCATTTCCAGTATGAATGTTTAATGAAGATGAAGTCCGTATGCAGCATGCTGTTTATTTTACTTTCTAATAAACCCATGCTCAGCAATAGTCTTATGACTGCTGCGACTTCTTGCCACAATTTTTCAGCTGCTGCTTTGCTCAAAAGAAATTTCTTTCAAGATTACCATTCTTACGATAAACTAATTACCTAAAGCATGAAGAACCCAAGGTTGTGAAGAAATGAGCTAAAAATAAACCCCTAAGAAATTTTTTTAACCTTCAAGTACCATGTGCAAGTTCATATATAACAATGCAAGTGTGCAAGCTCCGAGGTTATCAGGATACATTTTCTTTTTTAAAAAAGTTTTTATTTATTTATTTGTCAGAGAAAGAGAGCGCGCACAAGCAGGCAGAGTGGCAGGCAGAGGCAGAAAGAGAAGCGGGCTCCCTGCTGAGCAAGGAGCCCGATGCAGGACTCAATCTCAGGACTCTAGGATCATGACCTGAGCCAAAGGCAGGGGCTTAACCCACTGAGCCATTCAGGCGCCCCATCAGGATATATTTTCAATTCCAAATGGGTCTAGAGATGTTGTAGACACCACTCAAAAAATTCATCATTGAATAAAAATACTGTGTGAGTAAAGAGCTAGGAACCAGAAAAAGACAGACTTGAAATGCTAGAAGCAGTAAGAAAGAATGGAAGACCCCAGAGGCAATGGAGCAGATTTAAAAGATATGTTCCAGGGGTGCCTGGGTAGCTCAATCAGTTAAGCATCAGACTCGTTTTTCATTGTTGTTGTTGTTTTGGTTTTTGTTTGGCTCAGGTCATGATCTCGGGGTCATGAGATCAAACCCCACGTGGGGCACCACCCTGGGCATGCAGCCTGCTTGCAATTCTCTCCCACCCTCCATGCCCTGCTTGCACTTGTTCTTTTCTTCTCCCAAAAACAAGTACCTAAATAAAAATGCTTGTTTACTAAAAAATATTCCAGGTTTGTCTCAGCTGCTAGCTGTTTGGACATTTTATACCAGGAGGGTGAAGTAACTTGCACAAGGTCACATAGCCATGGTTATGATGGCCATTCATTGAGGACTTACATGCTAGCTGACTGTGTTAAGATATATGTATATATATATACACATATATCCTATATACACATATAACAACATATAATGTTGCTATAAATGGCAATTTTTTATGGCTGAGTAATATTCCTTTACATACACACCACATCTTTATTCACTTATCCATCAATGAACATAAGCTGTTTCCACATCATGGCAGTTATAAATGCTGCAGTAAACAAGAGGGTATAGATATCTTTTCAAATAAGTGTATCTTTGGGTAAATACCCAGAAGTGGAATTACTGGATCACAAGGTAGCTCTGTTTTCATTTTTTGAGGAACCTCCATACTGTTTTTCTCAGTGGTTGCACCAATTTTCATTCCCACCAATAGCGTATGGGGAGTTCCCTTTTCCCCACATCCTTGCCAAAACTGGTTTTTTCCTTCTTGATTCTAGACATTCTAACAGGTATAAAGATGGTATCTTATTGTTTTGATTTGCATTTTCCTGGTGATGAGTGATACAGAGCATCTTTTCATGTGTCTGTTGACCATCTGTATGTCATCTTTGGAAAAATATCTTTCAGAACCTCTGCCCATTTTTTAATTGATTTTTTTTCTTCTGTTGTATGAAGTGTTTGTTTAGGATAGTAAGGCCTTATTAGGTATATGATTTGTGCATATCTTCTGTTCAGGAGGTTGCCTTTTCATTTTGTTACTCAGTCCTTTTGCTCTGCAGAAGTTCTTCAGTTTGATCTAGTTCTCTTTAACTTTTTGCTTTTGCTGTCTTTCCTTTTAGAGTCAGATCCAAAAAACTCTTACTGAGACCAATGTCAAGGAGCTTATCACCTATGTGTGTTTTGTTTTTGTTTCTGGTGGCTTAAAATGACAAAATTTTTTTCCCAGTTCTAGAAACCAAGCCTGAAATCCGTATCACTGTGCTGAAATCAAGCTGTTGCCAGGGCCATGTTCCCTACAAGGCTACAGGAGAGTGTGGCTTCTTGCCTCCTCCAGCTTCTGTGGCTGCCAGTATTCCTTGGCTTGGGGCCACATCACTCTAATCTCTGCCTATGTGATCACATGGCTGTTTCTTCTTTGTGTGTCAAATCTCACTCTGTCTCTCCTTTTCTAAAGACATTTGTGACTACATTTGGGGCTTAACCAGATGAGAATAAATTTCCCCATCTCAAGATCTTTACATGTCTTAAGAAATTCTCCAACTAATCACATATGCTAAGCACAGACTTTTCTTTTTTTCCTCCATATGAGATAATTTTCACAGGTTCCATGAAATAGGACGTGAGTGTCTTTTGGGGAGGGGTCATTATTTAGCCTATTACAGAAGTCATGAGATCATAAGAGCTTTCAAGAGATTTTCACATAAGAGTGTTATTGTTAATTCTACTTATTTTTAAGTGATATGGATTTTTTTTAATTACTATTTTAATAGCAGTCATATCAGTTAGAAATTGCATTCAATTACTTGTTATGGAGTGTCCTAGATTGACTACCCTTTTCAGAAAAGGTGACTTAGACAAACCATAAGTGACTCTTAATCTCACAAAACAAACTGAGGGTTGCTGAAGGGAGGGGGTCAGGAGAGGGTGGGGTTATGGACATTAGGGAGGGTATGTGCTGTGGTGAGTGCTGTGAAGTGTGTAAATCTGGCAATTCACAGACCTGTATCCCAGGGGATAAAAATAATTATATGTTTATTAAATAAACAAACAAATAAATAAATGAGAAAAAAAAGGTGACTTAAATAAGATAGAAATTTTTCTTCTGTGTGGGAGCATTTATAAGTAGGCACCCCAGGACTAGCTAGTATGTGCCTCTAAAAAATCATTGAGGACCTGGTATTTTTCCTTTTTTTTTTTTTAATTTTTTATTTCTTTTCAGCATAAGAATATTCATTGTTTTTGCACCCCACCCAGTGCTCCATGCAATATGTGCCTTCCCTAATACCCACCACCTGGTTCCCCCAACCTCCCACTCCCCGCCCCTTCAAAACCCTCAGATTGTTTTTCATAGTCCATTTCTATGCTGTGTCACCTGGATTCCATCCTCAGGGCTACTTCATGTTTCAAGATGGTGGCTGAACCCCCAGGCATTACATCCAGATACCAAGCATCAGAAGGGCATAACATCAACTTACAGCCTAATATTTGGAACATACTAGGTGTACTGATATGTGAAGTTGGAACGTTTGGTTTTCTACCTGGGCCACGTTAGCCAATTTACTTTTTTTTTTCCCCTTAAGATTTTATTTATTTATTTATTTGACAGAGAGAGAGAGAGAGAGAGAGATCACAAGGAGGCAGAGAGGCAGGCAGAGAAAGGAAGGGAATCAGAGTCCCTGCTGAGCAAAGAGTGGGGCTAGATCCCAGGACCCTGGGATCATGACCTGAGCAGAAGGCAGAGGCTTTAACCCAATGAGCCACCCAGGCACCTCCCAATTTACTTTTTTAAGAAGGGGAGACAGTGGGGCGCCTGGGTGGCTCAGTGGGTTAAGGCCTCTTGCCTTCGGCTCAGGTCGTGATCCCTGGGTCCTGGGATCGAGCCCCGCATCGGGCTCTCTGCTCGGCAGGGAGCCTGCTTCCTCCTCTTTCTCTCGGCCTGCCTTTCTGCCTACTTGTGATCTCTGTCTGTCAAATAAATAAATAAAATCTTTAAAAAAAAAATTAAAAAAAAAAAAGAAGGGGAGACAGATGTTGGACATCAATTAGCAGTCTTTTCACAGTAGTAAACATCCTTAAAACTTTTTTGATCCATTTAAAACTGTTTGAGGAATAATTGACTTTCAACATTGTTTTTCAGGTGTACTACATAGTGATTCAATATATTATGAAATGGTCACAGTCTTGTTACCATCTGTCACCAGAGCTGTTAAATAATTACCTATATTCCTTATGCTGTATGTTATTTTCTCATTTCTTATAAATGGAAGGTTATATCTCTTAACCCCCTTTACCTATTTCATCCATCCCCCTACCTTCTCTCCTCTGGTGACCATCGGCTCTCTATGAGTCTGTTGTGTTCGTTCATTTTTTTTTTTTCTTAGTTTTTTGCATGTAAGTGAAGTCCTCTCTTATTTGTCTTTCTGACTTAGTCTAATATTCTCTAGGTCCATCCATGTTTTTGCAAATGGCAAGATTTCATTCTTCTAATGGCTAACATTCTATTATGTGTACATATGCATGAGTGTGTTGTATCCACACACACACACACCACATCTTTATCCATTCATTGATCGGTGGGCATTTAGATTGTTTCCATATCTTGGCTATTTTAAGTAATGTTTTGATGAACATAAGAATACATGTCTTTTTGAATCAGCATATTCATTTTCTTCAGGTAAGTACCTAGAATTGGAATAACTGGATCGTATAGTAGTTCTGTTTTAATTTCTTGAGGAACCTCCATACTGTTTTCCATAGTAGCTGTATCAATTTATATTCTCACTAACAATGCATGGGGGTAACCTTTCCTGCCACATCTTCACCAATCCTTGTTATTTCTTGACTTCTTGATAATAGCCATTCTGACAGGTATAAGGTGTTATTGTGTAACTGGGAACTTGCTGGCTTTAGCGGAGAAGCTGAAGAGTGCAAGAACTGTGTTTTCTGCCAGTGTTAGCAAGGCAGAGTGAGAATACAGAAATGGCACCAGTGCCTCTAAGATGAATGAAGGGACCTTCATGCCCTTGTTTTTGTGCAGGGCGTTGAATTGAATCAGCTTGCAGGTGCCTTAAGAGTGGGATCTCCATTGCCTACAGCCCTTTGGATCTCTTGGACATAAGCCTTGTTCTTCAAAACTAGATGTTTTAGGGGTTTTGTGTCTCTACTGCAGATCCCATGGGTTATGGTGCCAGCTGAAGAACACCAGTGCCTCACCTCTGAGGGATCTTTTGCTATGTGAGATCCTTCTTGATTGTGGCTCACTGTGCTTGGGGTGAGGTATTTGGTAACACCATAGCTCTGCCTCTCCTACCCATCTATCTGTGTTGCCCCTTTATTATTTTGAAGTAGCTGTTCAGCTCGTTTTCAGGTCTTTTTCAGAGGAAATCTTTCCATCTGTAAGTGTAGGTTTGTCTATGGAAGGAAGTGATTTCAGGATCTCCTCTGCCACATCTTGGACTGTTCTCCAAGCTACATACGTTTTTTAGAATCTTTAAAATCACCCAAAACAATAAAGATGATTACATTATTTTTAAAGTTGTAAAAACCAGGCTTGGAGAATTATCTGCCCATTGTCACTCACACAGATTATAAATGGCAGGTCTGAAATTCACAATCAGGTTTGTCTAATTTCAAAATCCCTTTTTAATTATGCTGTGTTGCATTCACACAGCTGGCAAAAACTCTGATGGATTTTGATAAACATGAAGAAATAGTTTCAACCATCTATTTTCCCTTTTCCCTTCAGGTATAACAAAAAATACCCACTCTGTATGTCAAGAGAGAGTAACATTGGAGAAATTTATTTGTTCAGACTCAGAAGACAACTTCCAGTAGAAAGGAAGGAGCCCAGAAATGAAGAGTGAAGTGTTGGAGTATGTGCCACTGTATTAAAAAACCCACTTATTTTTAGACCAGTTGGAAAGTGGAAACAAGTATAAATGAAAAGTCTGTTATTTTAAAATAATATCTTAAAGGAATGAAAGATTCCATGTGTAAATTGGAAAACTCTGCCATCTTCAAATAGACACCAAAAAATGTGGATCATGATACTTGGTGTTGGAAAATGAAAAGTAAAAATTATAAGGTTTAGAATGCAGTTCCTTGTATGTGTGGTCACCAATGGCTGTTACTCATATTTTATAAGTTAGACTGAAGAGATTGATTGGTACATTACTAGCTAGAGCTAGAAACACTGATCTAAAGAGTTCATAAGATGGGAGGACCATTGGACCCATTTTTGAGATGGTGCAATGAGAAGACAATTGGCCTTGAAATTAGATGTGTTTCTGTCACAGCTCCACAATGTGTGACAGTGGGAGGGTACTTAGCTTCCCTCTATCTTAGTTTTCATTTCCAAAGCGGGGCTCATAATGCCTACCTCAAAGTTTAACATGAAGTGTGATAATATATATAGAAGTACTTAGCAGTTAGTGGCATATGGTAGAAACTCAGAAACATGACCTGTCTTTACTATCCCATTAGGTCTTATTCATATCCCTTGTTTCACAGTTGAATTCCATTTATCCTTTAGAAGCAGTCAGTAGAAACAGACGAGCCGTTCACCATCTTTGTCATGATGATTTTTCAAATGGCTGTGGATGTACAAGGTCTGCTTGAGCCTCAGACATGTCCTCTCCACTCCAAACCATCATATCGGTTCTGATATGTCTTATTTTCACTTTTGAATATTTTTTTAAATAACATATCACTAGTTTTGGGATATAATATCACTAAGAATATATTAAGAGGTTTAACTATATAGTTAGTGGTGGATTCAAATCCCATATTCAGCATTTAAAATTTCTATGATTGGGAGAAACATATTTGTCCTTCTATGATTCCATTTTTCTCATTTGTAAAATTAGGGTAACAATAATGCCTAACTCATTTCTGTGAGTTAATGAAGTCCTTGGAAATAATATCCAGGAAGTAATAAACACTGATTAGTGCAAGCTGTCATAATATCATATTTAAGAATGAGAACTTATCACCTAGGATTGTCATAACTATCTGAGTGTTCCAGGCATTTGACATGTTCTTTCAAGTCTTCTCCATATACAACTCTTATTTGTATATGGATGTCTGTGAACCGTATGTGGCTATTTTCATAGAAATAGGTGATCTAGTTGGATATATGTGGTCTCGATTTTGTTCAATGCTGCCAGGTTGAACATCTTTGCTCTTCTGCGATCTCAGGTTAAACTGATGAGAAATTTTTGGTCCTACAGTCCATCTGTTTTTCCATTTGGGATGTCTACCTCTTGCTGGATTATAGGAATTCCTAACATATTCTTTTTTTTTTTCTCCCAAAGATTTTATTTATTTACTTGACAGAGATAGAGAGATCACAAATAGGCAGAGAGACAGAGCTGGGGGTCGTGGGGGAAAACAGGCTCCCCGCTGAGCAGAGAGCCCAATGCTGGGCTCAATCCCAGGACCTTGAGACCATGACCTAAGCCAAAGGCAGAGGTTTAACCTGCTGAGCCACCCAGGTGCCCTTTCCTAACATAGGTCTGAATCCTTTGTTAGTTATAAACATTGAAAAGCAGTGTTGCATTGCCATTACTAGTACAATGTTCAGTCAGACTGCCTTGGTTCAAATGTTGACTGCTAATTCACTAGCTTTGTGACCTTGCTCAAGTCCCTTCACCCCTCTGGGGTTCAGTTTCCCCATAAAATGAGATGAAAACAGTTACCTCCCTCATGGAGAACAATGAGGACTAAATGGGTCAATGCCTGCAAACTACTTAGAATGGAACCTGAGTTGTCTTTTGGAAACCTTTGATATGCCTAATACAGTGATTTTTCAGTTTTGTTTTTTGACATGAATTTTTTACCTTATTCTTATGCTCACTCAACTTCATTCATTCTCCATCATGAAATTTTGTATTCTTTGAGTCAGAAGGCACATCTTGGTAATTTTTCATTTTCAAGGCCTTCATAAACAGCCTGACCTATAGAAGTGTTCATTAAATGTTTACAGAATGAATGCATGGATGGATGCTTTTGGTGTCATATCAACTCTGTTGGTACTAAAGTCCCCTTTCATTTTCTTAAGATATAGCTATGTGACACCTGAAGGGCAGATTACTTTCTTTTACTATGCCTATGATTAAATCTGTAGAGGGACTCCCTTTGGGGATTTATAACAGCTTGGCTTCTGAGACCTAGTCTCTTACTTAAAATTTCAACAGGACTAAATGCTTCCCACATATTACAACTGTCTGCAAAGTTAAGACCTTTATTCCAGTCACATCATGTGGGTCAATTCTTGAAGCTTTAGATGTCCCTGTGGCATGTGAATGGAAAGACATCCACTGATCTCTTGATAAAAATTCTATAAGTAGGGCCCAAGGAGACCTGCCCAGAGCCCAGAATGAATTGTAGGTGGACTTAGGATGAGCCATTCCATCCCAATTTACAGATGAATTGTCTGGGTTATTTTTTTTTTTTAACTTAAAATCTCACAAATATTTAGATTATCTCAAAAAGTGACCTTGAGTTTCAAGATCTTCTGGACTCCTCTAAGAAAAATGTTTCCAACCTTGGCAATTTCCCTTTACTTGGCATTGAGCTTCAGTGTTGATAAAAATCAATAGAATATTTCACAGAACAAAAAATAAATGACAAAACGTATGTATTTACACAATTTAGAAGGACTGAGAAAATGGAAGGAGGAATGAAAACAAGTTGACACCCAAGAAGAGACCTTGAATGATAATTAATATTGTTTTTGCAATATATTAAAATCTAGTAGGCCCTTTTTTCATAATTCATATATAAATGTTTAGCTAAAACTGTGAGGATAAATGGAAAATAACATAGGAACATAAATATTGCCAAAGCAATAGAAAAGATGTATAGCGAAATACTTGCTATTATTATTAATGTGTAAATGAAAATGTGTGGCCACTAAATTCTCATATAGGATTATCATTAGTGCATTTTTATTTATTCTACCTGACCTAGTAAGTAGAAGACTTTCAATGGAGATGAGCCGTAGAGAACATGGATATAATACAAAATGTTTCCTCTTCAGTCTGTCAGTGTCTTTTGCTTTTTGACTGTCTTCCATCAAGTTACCTTAATGAATTTTACAATTTTTGGCTAATGGATAGGGATTAGTACTTAGCAACTAAAAAACTAAAAAAACAAACAACAAAACAAAAAACCAAAAAGTACCTATATTGTTTCCGTTCCTTCTCTGATTTTTTTCTGGCTCTCCTACATAAATCACATTAATGTAGCCAATACTTGGGCTGAACAACACAGTTGTGGGTTTCATTAATTTTTTTTTAAAGATTTTTATTTATTTATTTGACAGACAGAGATCACAAGTAGGCAGAGAGGCAGGCAGAGAGAGAGAGAGAGGAGGAAGCAGGCTCCCTGCTGAGCAGAGAGCCCGATGCGGGGCTCGATCCCAGGACCCTGAGACCATGACCTGAGCCAAAAGCAGAGGCTTTAACCCACAGAGCCACCCAGGCGCTGTGGGTTTCATTAATTATTTCCAACTGAGTCTTTCCTCTCCTGCTCTAAGCAGAACTATGCAGACTCAGATTTCTTCTCATCCCTCCATTGCACAGGACTTTTGAGGTTTATTAGTAATAAATAAGGACTAAACTGGCAATGCATGGACTTCCTCAGCCTTCTTCTTTCCCATTCATGCATTCATTCAGCAAACAGCAATTAAGTGTCAAATAGAGGACAGTTATTTAGTGCTAGAAATGCAGAGATGAATAAAATTTGGTCCTGTCCTTAAGGAACTGAGGTCAAGTGAGAGACAAACTGTTACTCTATTGTGAGTTGAGTGTTTTGGGTGCGATGGGAGAAGGTCTGAGAGGCAACCTTACCTGTCCTAAAAGGGGAAGGAGTAGTAGGAAAGTCGTACTGCCAGAGAAGGGAGTAAACTGAGCTTCCAAGAATGAAGAAGTATTAGTCTTTGGAGAAGTGAACTAAGAGCATTCCAGACCTTGGGGAATCATGTGAACAATAACTCAGAGGTATAAAACCCTGCGTCTGAAAACAAATCTCTCCATATTTACAGGAGGAGGAGGGTGGAGATAAAGGAGACCAGGAGAGTTAGGAAAGGACAAGGATGGAAGGGACATTATCAAGCTCAATTATCTGCACTTAACTGTGAGGACAGCAGGGAACCATCCAGGGTTGGCACATAAGAATGACCTAGAAGGTGTAGGCTTCCCTCCATTTAAAGAGAGAAAGGGGTTGATGGCAGAACTGAAATATAAAGGATAAAAGGAGGAGCTATTGATAGTTCCAGGTTGGACTTAAGTATCCAGGGTGGGTGGTGTCTGATATTTTGAGGGGGAGAAGATATTTGGGAGGAAAGATGAATTCCATTAGGGATGTTTTGCGTTTCAGATACAAGTGCTACCTGTCCATCATCTAGGTGACCTCAACAGGTAGATATCATAGACCCACATGTATCTGAACAATCGGATTGTAGTGTGCAGGTTGTAATTACAGCTTCCGAGTAGTAATGCTAGAACTCACATGCTCAGTTAGGAAGTGAAATTTACCTTAAAGCTTCTCCTTTCTTTCCCTCAGTGTCTAGTATTCCCTGTGCTCTTAATTACTATGGGTAGATGGAAGGGTAAATCCCTTCTTAACAACGCCTGGCTCAGTCAGATAAGAACCATAACTGAGGTGGATGCCTTAAGCTTAAGGAAACCAATAGCCAATAGGATTGCCCTTGAGAGGCACTGCTTAGGATGGGCCTGCCTACTCCCAGCAGGGAGCTAGTGATACATGTAACAAAAGGTTGGTCTAAAAATGGGCGGGGGGGCGCTTTGCATGTGTTACTGCCTCAGGTGAGGACTACTTTTTAGTTTTGTGCTTAGTCAGGAAAACCCCTGACAGAAATTGGGTCCCTCTCCCATAGTAATTTAAGGCTTTTAAACATAATCTCCTAATTCTTGCAGAGAGCACTCTCTGATGAGTGGGGCATTGTCTGTGTTGAAGTAGGTCCTTCTCCAGTGAAGATGTTCTGGGATGGTGAGGATGTGTGGCCTAGAGTGGGAAAATGTATCCATGGGTTGGCTTTTAGGTCTGAAGTGCTGTGATGAAGTAACCTACTCCCAGGTCCCCTCCTTTCAATGACCCACAGGTGTTAGAGCAGCTCCCTGCCCCCATGCTATAGGTTCCTTGAAGAGTGACCACCTCTTCCATTACATGCTCAGTCAACAGTAGTTCATGACAGGCTAGAGCTGTTAAGGTGATGGCATGTTCCAACTACTCCTGTAGTCCCCTCCTGAGGGTGTGTTCTGACCGCCCCCCTTTCTCCCTGCATAGGAATTCTGGGTTGGTTGGTACAAGTTCTGGGAACCAGAACATCATCCATACTATGTTCCCTGATAACTCAGGGAAGAAGCCAGTTCATTTCTTATTTGTTCTTCTACCCTGTTGTGGACTGGTAGTGTCTCCTCCCCAACCCCAAATTCATACAGTGAAATCTTCACCCTCACTCTGATGGTATTTGGAGATGGGGCCTTTGGGAGGTAATTTGGAATAGAGTAGATCATGTGAGTGGTACCTTCATGGTAAGATTAATGCCCTTATAAAAAGAGGGCACATGGGACCCTTTTTTGCTCTCTGTCATGTGAGGATAAAAAGAGGTGGTGACCATCTGCAAATGAGTAAGTTTATCCAACAGCTACTGGGTCTGATAGTACCCTGATCTTGGATTTCCAGCCTCTAGAACTGTGAGAAATTAAGCATATGTTCTCAAGCCATTCAATCTGTAAGAGTTGTTAGGTATTTGTTAGAGAAGCCTAAACTAAGACACACATCAATGGAAATGTTATTCCAGGAGAATTGTTTCTCTTCACACAGATCCTTGACCCAAGCTACCCCAACACACTTGCCTATTTGCAGCATTGCTGGGATGTGTCAGAGGCCTTAGTCTTCTTCCTGCTAGAAAACCCCTATGCTACTTTTGCCAACAGACCAACCCTCCTTTGAGCATGCACATTAAAGTGGACAGGAGATTGCTAAACTGCACAAATTGAGCTAAAACTCTCCCAGAAGGTGCCTGTTACCTCTCCGGGGCAAGCAGTGCTGCTTGTCCTTCACTCATATAACTAAGTGAAGCAGTCTCATTATCCTTCCTGCAGTCTGGAAAATGTCTCTTCAGTGACTTCTCCCCTCCTAGGCGTATGAACAGTTGATCTGGCAAGGCATCTACTTGCAAAAGTCTCGGGCTTGGGAGGAAGAAGTGAACAGAACACAGATCTTGAATAAGTGCTCCCGGGGTGAGATGACAGGGTTAGAAGTTCTTAAATGACTAATATTTAGGGAACATCAATGGAGAAGGGGAGAGGGAACCAAGAGAACAGGATGTGGACAAGGATAGAGCAGAGAGAGCAAAAGTTGTGCAAAGGGCCAACTGCGAGAGAGTTTCAAGGAAGCAGTGGTCTAAGGTGGAGCATCAGACACTCAGGAATTTAAGTGAGACAAAGGCTTAAAAGCGTTTTGTTTCATAGCTAGACTCAAAAGGCAACATGGAGTCTTAGCAGTTGTGTTCATAGTAGGGCTCTGTGAGCAGTAGGCTGAAATAAAGGTAATGTGTGTAAGGTGTATATATATATATATGTATATATACATATATATGTAATAAAGATATGTGTGTGTGTGTGTGAGAGAGAGAAAGAAAGAGAGAGAGAGAGAGAGAGAGACATTAACATTTTGTGAGAATCCGGGCCAAACACGCTTGGAGATGCAGAGTAAAATGGGATCATGGTAGAGGAGAAAGCAGTGTGGCCAGAATGTGCAAATTACAGGGACCAAAATTACCCTTGGAAGTTTCAGAGAGGTTGCAGGGCCTGCCCCCTCCTCCTCCCAACTCTGCCTTTGTCACGGCTACTCCTAATGTAGCTCACAGTACAGGCCAGGAGGAGAGAAGTGCCTGGGGAGGGAGTAAAGGCATGATTTCAGGAAAGTTGCCTAAAGGAGGGGAAAGAAAGAGATATAATCCTAAATCTGGAAGGGACAGACAGGGATTGCTGGAAAAGGATTAAAACAAGTTAAAATGTAAATAATTTAATCAACACTTCAACACCTTAACTGACTGGATGTTTATTTTTTTGACTCCACGTTTAAAAAAAAAAAAATTGGATGGACCAGTTTACTTAGGCATCTCATAGACATTATTAAACAACCACAAGTTTTTTGTCTGTTTGTTTTTTGAAAAAGAAAAATGAGCCCATCTATATGGTTTTATTGTTCTCAGCCATTTTTAAGGCTTTATATTGCCAAAACAAGCAGTTAATTTCGCTTGTTTAGTCAACCAGCCAGTCATTTCAGGAGGAAAACAAGGCCTTCAGAAGAGTAATGTTTCAACACACGAGCCCCAAACCCCAGCTGTTTGGCTGGACTTTACACTTTTTTTTTTTTTTTTTTTTTGGTAATATTGGCATTGAAAGACCTAGATCTTGTGGACTAGCATGGAAATGAAAGAAAGGCTGTTAAAATGTGAATAGTAGTTGAGGATTATAGCAAAAAAAGATAATCCTACAATATCTCCTCCTGATATAGCAATGGTTTCTGTAAAGCTTTGTATTTGATTGCATGATTTCCCATAAAATCGCAGGGAGAGACGAGAGGCAGGCATGAGCATTATTTACATTTCAGAGAAGTAGAAACGAGAGCCTCAAGAAATTACATGTTTGGAGCAATTCCAAGGCAGCACATCGTGGGCAGGACCAAAACAAAGCTAGTGCCTTTCAAAATCCCACTCTAGGCTTCATCTATGATTTCCATGTTGTAATGAAACAGTCTTCCTCTAGTGGCGTGCACCCTGTGGGCTCTCAGTGCTTATTTGTTGAAGATGGTAGTAATGATCTCAATAATGATCATCATCTGGAATGAACAAATGGTAAGTAGCCAAAGGGAGTAGACTGAGAGAGAACTGTTTATGGAATTTTATTGTTAGGCATAATGGTGCAAATGTAAAAACACTGGAACATCAAAAGGAGGGAAATGTTGGAGAGCGGGCCTATCTCCATTTCAGTTTAGTTCAACTTTGATTTTTTTTTTTTTTTTTTTAGGACACTGAAATAAATGGAGTGTTTTAAAATTAGTTCTTAACAAAATTAGTTCTTACTGGAAGAGGGACATGATGACATTTTTGATAGAAAGCAACTGATAAAATTCCAAGTGGGGAATACCCATTAAAACCGAGCCTCGAGTCTAACAACCTACAGATGCGAAAACTCTTCACCCTGAGGTCGCGAGGAAATGAATTAATGATTTCACAGGCAGCTCCTTCTCTGTCAGTCATGTAAGAAAACTTGAGGCAGTACTGGAATGCCCATAGCAAGCCATTCACTTGGCATCTGACTAATGGCAATGTTAAACCTCAGATGTAATGTTGGCCTGAAGACTTCAGCGATGTTCTCTGCTACTACATCCACAAGATGATACATAGCAGAGAAGCTTTGGTTATGGGCTTTTTTTTTTTTTGGTCTGTTGCACATCATCTTTGTTTTCTACTATATTTGACCCTTTTTCTTGCCTATTTTTGGAGCTGAAACCACTCGTGGATGGAATTGGCTTTCTACTTTAAGAGTAGCATAATCTGATCCAAATACAGCCCATTGCTGGCTAGAGGCTTTCTATTAAATTCTACTTCCCCATAAAATGTGTAATTGGTTATACGACTTTGGGCAAGTGACAAAGGCTCTGGGTCTAACTTTCCTTAGTTTATGAGTTAGGTGCCTTCTAGATTTAAAATTATATGATTTCTTACCTGTTTCATCTAAGTAGTGAATTACTACATTACTTTCATATAAAATGTTACAATTGTACAAAAAAAATCAAGGAATAAATGAACATAGTGAAATTGTTGCGATCAAAGGAATTATAAGGACATTTGCTGGGGGCCTCAACAAGGCAGGCAGAGGAAGGAGAAATAGAATGAGATGAAGGGCACTGCCAGAGCCGCTGAGTTTAGAGTATTACCTGGGGGAAGTCACCTGCATCCTTCCCAGCTGGGAGCGGGTCCAAGAGGCAGATTCTTATTGTGGGTTGGTATTTTCTAAAAATGTGTTCCACGGAAAATGAATTGCAGGGATCTTTCATAGAAATTACAAGAAAGGGAGTTCTGTGGTAGTATAAATTTAGGAACATGCTGGGTTCCATAAAATCAGAATTCTTCACTGGAAGGGTTTTCAGAGTTCTTGATAGACTAATATGTGGTATCTCCATACTAATTCCCAACTTCTAGTAGTTCCCAAACTCATCTGGATGTGAAACACTTTTTTTTTTTTAAATGGAGATTCTCAAGGGTTCAGTTTTCCAATGAACACGGTTTTATGAACATTCTTGGTAGGGATCCTTGGCAAATTCATGTTCAGCCCAGAGTGGGACCCAAGGGATCACTCTGATGTGAGACCTGTCCTTTACAAGTCCTGAATTTATAGGTAACTCTTGGGAGTAAAACCAGCTTCCAGAATATGAAATATTCAACTTTTGTTTGCATGTTTTTTCTTAATTGCTTGAACTTTACCTCCTGAGCAAGTGTTAGTTCAGTTTTGAGTGCAAGAATATTTTAAAGACGTGTCACCTATTGTGTATATCCTCCTGAGGTCTTACTAATACATCCTCCTTTTTATTCTTAAAGAATTTCAGAAAATATCTTATCTGCCTCTTCACCATAAACTTGATGAACCTGACAACTCATTTGCTGAATGGCATCAGAAATCTCCAGTTTATCTGCTTAATTTTCATAAATTCCATCACATCAAAACCCTTCATTTCTCAAGTAATGTGTAAAATTTCAAATATTTGAAAATCTGAAAACTTTGTTTCATAGAATAGGATCAAAATTTAAGAATTGACCAAAAGATGTATAACTCTTCTTTCAAATTTTGAAAACTTCTTGAATGAGACAAAACTCAAACCAAATGAAATTTGGAGATACACAAACCAAATGAAAACCTGATCTCTAGGGATGTCTTTATCTTTAAAAAAATGTGGTAATATTTGGGAAAAACATTTAAATAAAAGAAAGCAGAATCCCTAGTGGAGGAGGAAACTACTACAATCTGTTGCCACTGGACAGTGAAGAGTTACCTACAGAGGAATTTAATGTTTTTTTTTTTTCACCTGCAAATAACCAAGAAAAACTCTGTAGATGGAAAAAAGTGACAGTGGTTTTATCAAGGTACTGCACATATGCATTTATCATATACATTTGACAAACATCTCTTGGTGTTTAAGTGTATTCCATTTGATGGGTCTTTTTGATTGGAAATATGCTGAGAAAAACCATCCTGTTTGAAGGGCTTCATATAGGTCCTGAGAGTGCTGGCTGAGATTTATTTAATTTTAGCTTATCAGAATATTATTAGGTGAGAGCATTGTGGAACCCAAGCATTATGCCTCTCTGTTTAGAAATAATTTTATTAACCTCAAACACAAGGGTGGAGGACAAAAGTGCAAGAGAAATCCATATTTATTGGTATCACAATGTATCACATAGTCCTAATACCATATCAATCCCATCAGATGCAGAACCATCTATACAACATGCTTTATCCCAGTGAAAGAGTTGAGAAGAAGGAAATGAGCAATCGTTAAACATTTGAGACCACAATGTAAAACCTTTAAGTGATTATTGTTAGACAGTAAACTTTCTGTCAATCTGAAAGTTGCTGAGCGTAGATCTTAAATGTTCTCTTCACAAGGAAAAGTTATGTCGCTATGGGTGGTGATGGATGTTAATTAGACTTTGATCATTTTGCAGTATACACATAAGTCATCTTATACACCTGGAACTAATAGAACATATTTTGAAAAAAAATTAGAAAGGTGAACACTTGATTTCTCTATTCCTTCTTTCCATCTAGTATGGCAAACATATTTATTGGATTTGAAAGATCTTTATAAATTCAGCAACCCCTATACATTTTTGGTCTCAGGTGCCTGTGCATTTTCAAATATTTTCAGGATCCTTAAAATAGATTTTTATTTATATGGGTTATATGCATCAACACTTACAATGTTAAAATTGCAAGAGCCATTTTGAAAGTGCTAGCATGCATAAATACACATTTCATTAGTCATCAGCAAGGACATGATAGATCATGTAGTTTCTGGAATATTCTGTTGAACACCTGTATGAGAATAAGAATAACAAAGGCAAAAAAAAAAAAAAAAGGTTCTTGTATTAAGTTTTACCTTATGTATCCCCAGGAAGGGATTCAGGGACCCTAAATGGGAGCCTGGGCCAAACTTTGAAACTACTGCATTAATTCATCCATCAATATAATAATATGTCTACTGTGGGCTGAGTGCTGAAAAATGTAGTATAGGCATGTAGTTAAAGGACTTGGTCTTTCTGATACTTTTGTAGCTTAAAGATGATGCAGTGTGTAAACTTCAAAATAAACGTCTCTAAGGCAGATTTTTAGTCCTAGTACAGCCTCAAAGTTCTATAGATATATATTGTAAATGCTTAATAATAACATAATTTATGGGTAGTCCAAGGCTTCTCTGTATTAAATTTCTGTCCTTTATCTCTGAACCTGTGATACACATTATCTGAAAACATGCAAATTTACACCATTTTTTAAAAAAGATTTTATTTATTTATTTGACAGAGAGAGATCACAAGTAGGCAGAGAGGTAGGCAGAGAGAGAGAGAGAGGAGGAAGAAGACTCCCTGCTAAGCAGAGAGCCCGATGGGGGGCTTGATCCCAGGACCCTGGGATCATGACCTGAGCCGAAGGCAGAGGCTTTAACTCGCTGAGCCACCCAAGTGCCCCAAAGTTGCACCATTTTAAACATGCATAGATGACCCTCTCTCATTTTGCAAAATCAAATAGAGTGAGGAAACCATAATAGGAGAAACCAAGTCAAATGTCAGGACCAAGGAGAAAGAAAAGTAAGTAAATTGTTATTCAATTCTGTGGCATCATTCTCTGAAGAATTTTGAATGCTAGCAATTCATAGTAAATGAAACAGATAAACTTCTTGAACTCAGCCAGACTGGGGTCCACACGCAGCTAGGCCAGAGTCCAAGCTGTAGAACTATGGAAAAGTTTTCTGAGCTTATTTCTTCCCCTTTAAATTTAAAAAACAAAAACAAAAACAAAAACAAACAAACAAACAAAAAAAAGGTGGTGGTGGGAGGAAAGAGGTTTCTATGAAAGTCAGATTGCATGGATATGAATAAGGTTTAAGACCTTTCAAAGATGATGCAAATTTAAGATCCTTAAATTCTTGTAGTAATGTCAAATTATTTGCATTTACAGGGAAAATACAGTAGAAAATAACCCCGAGATAGGGGAAAGGGGCATTGAGATGGGTTCCCAATTCCTTGATGAATTTAAGAAAAGGGGGGTGAAACTATAGACTTATTATCAGGACAGCCTCTGATGACAATGACAAGAGGCAGAGGGTGACATAGACATGAAACACGTGTCTCAGAGAAGAAGCCCCTCTCCCCAGCAAGGAAGGCAGAGGTGAAATTATTTTGAAAAAACAATGGAGAGGGGTGCCTGGGTGGCTCAGTTGGTTGGACGACTGCCTTCGGCTCAGGTCATGATCCTGGAGTCCCAGCATCGAGTCCCACATCAGGCTACCAGCTCCATGGGAAGTCTGCTTCTCCCTCGACCTTCTCCTCGCTCATGTTCTCTCTCACTGTCTCTCTCTCAAATAAATAAATAAAATCTTTAAAAAAAAAAAAAAAGAAAAGAAAAAACAATGGAGAGGCTAAAGAGTTTCTAAGACCATTTTATCCACTATGGCTTATCTCTAAGAGAATGTGAAGCCAGTTCTTTAATGTCATGGTTTCTTCGGTGATTCCTGTTATTCTAGAAAATTGGGGGTAATTACATATTTATAACGGCCCCAGAAACCAGAAAAAAGTGAAAATGGCTAGAATCCTGCTTTTAAGTGGCAGTATATTTGAATCAGAAATATTCCCATTTTTTTAGTCGTGCATTTTTTTCCTTCTAGGATGTATTACACATCGAAATACCAAAATATTTGTTTTCTAACAGCTTCATTGAGAGATAACGCACATCAAGATATATCAGTTTGATGTATGGTAAGGCTACCATACATGACTTCAGTTTTAAAAAGAGTCATTTTCATATATGCCTCTACAAAAACTGACTTTAAGAATTCTTTTATATTTTTCCCTTCATTTTCAAGTAAGATATATCTCTGAAAAAGATCTCTATTTTTTAATCCCAAACAATCAACTTAATCCCAACAATCAACTTTTGCAGGCGCCTGGGTGGCTCAGTGGGTTAAGCTGCTGCCTTCTGCTCAGGTCATGATCTCAGCATCCTGGAATGGAGTCCTGAATCCGGCTCTCTGCTCAGCAGGGGGTCTGTTTCCCTTTCTCTCTCTCTGCTTGCCTCTCTGCCTACTTGTGATCTCTTCTATCAAATAAATAAATAAAATCTTTAAAAAACAAACAAACAAACAAAACCCCTAACTTTTGCGTCGATGAAGATAGTGTTAAATGAAGAGAAAATATGCTGAGAAAGAATTTAAGACCAATGTAAACTACAAGCCAAACTGTCTAGATCATCTTTTATATTTATAGTTACTGCAGAAAAATGAGGTATTGAATGTAACTATTTTCATTATGGCTAAAGATTTCAGGTATGCATATGAATTCTATTGCCTTTCCCCAAGAGCTGAACACCTGGACACTTATCAAAACTCAATTGCTTTTGAATTGATTTTGTCTCCTTAAATTCAGTTCTGTTGATACCGAATAAAAATCTTTCACTAATTCAACAGCAGACACTAGGTTCTGAATTCACTGTAGCATTGAAATTCAGAGCTCTTGTTAAGCTGGGGAGAGTATAATACTTAAATAGAATCCTGTTGCACCAAAATGTCTAAAAGGATAAATTTTGACATATTAGGTGAATAAGCTCTGTCCATATATGCCTATGAGTATTTATATCTGATTTTGACTTATTCACTCTTGTTTGTTCTGATGGTGGTTATCATATTAACTCATTATTTTGTTGGTGATATAGAAGGCAGCAGGCGTACTTATTTAAGGCAGAAATATTTGTTGGATTTAGGATATTAGTCTGTACTAGGTCACCAAATATAAGATCTTCGCCACTGTAGTCATATTTTTATCAGGTAAAAATTAATCATGACTTTGCTAGAATGCTAACATTTGACCCATGAATTTGAAAATTTAGGTGAATTAGAAAAATTTTGTTGAAAATTTTAACTGCAGAAAACCAAAGCAAGAAGAAATAGAAAATCTTAGTAGTCCTATATATTAAAAATAATAATAATAATAAAATATATGACTTAAAACTTTCCCATAGTGAAAATCTCCAGGTCCAAAGATATAAGTGGTTACTCTTTTTAAATATTTAAATAAAAATAAACTTATGTAAATCATCCAAAGAATATAAAGAGGATATACTCCCAACTTTGTGAGGTTAGCATACCTGATACCAATAAAAATTATATGGTGGTTTTTCTTACGAACATAGATATAAAAACCTTAAAATATTAAGAAAACAGCTGAATCTAATGATATATTAAAATAATCACTAATTTGGATTAATTCCAGGAACACGGGTTGAGCTTAATTTTTTTTTTAAGATTTTATTCATTCATTTGACAGAGAGAGAGAGAGAGAGATCACAAGTAGGCAGAGAGGCAGGCACAGAGAGAGAGGAAGGGAAACAGGCCCTCTGCTGAGCAGAGAGCCCAATGTGGGACTCTATCTCAGGACCCTGAGATCATGACCTGAGCCTAAGGCAGAAGCTTAACCCACTGAGCCACCCAGGCACCCCACAAGTTGGGCTTAATTTTAAAAAATCAATTACTCTAATTCACCATTACTGAATAAAGAAAAATCATATGGGTCATTACATAAAGAACAGGTGTTTAGTAAAATCTAGTATTTATGGCTGAAACTTAGAAAAATCAGCATTAAAGGAATGGAAGAGAACTTCTCCAATTTGATAAAAACCTATAGATGCCCTCAAACTTAAATGATGAAATATTGAAATTCTGCCTCTTGAATTGAACAAAACAAAGATTGCCAGTCACTTCAATTCAGCATTGTAAGGAACTTCTTTGCTAGTGCATTTGGGCAATAAAATAAAAGATAACTGAAAAGAAAAAAACCTAAAACCTATAATTGTTGATGTAGAAAATTCAAAGTATTGTACAGACTATTAGAATTAATGAGTGAATTTAACAAAACCTTTAAACACAAGGCCAATATCTCCATACAAAGCAACAAAAAATTAAAAATAGAAAAATATTTTTGATGCTATTATGAATGTTAAGTACTAGGAATAAATCAGCCAAACCACAGAATTTTACAAAATCTATAATACTTCAAAAAAATTTTTCCTTAATGATGTGTCAGTGCAGGAGCACACAGCAGGAGGGAGCTGCAGGCAGAGGGAGAAGCAGGCTCCTTGTGGAGCAGGGAGCCAGATGTGGGGCTGGATGTGGGGCTGGATCCCAGGACCCTGGGATCATTACCTGAGCCAAAGGCAGAAGCTTAACAGACAGAACCACCGAGGTGCCCCCCAAATCTATAAAGCTCTAGAGAAATTAAGACCTTAATAAGTTTTTTGAAAGACTCCAGATATTAAGGGTAACAATTTCTCACAATGTATCATTATAAGTTAAATGTAAAAAAGTAAGGACAGTCTGGAATACAGCTGGAAGACCTACACTTATTAAATCTCAAGCCTTAGTATAGGGTTGCCACACAAGAGTATAAAATTGGTTCAAGAATATACAAGAAGACCAATAGAACATAAAGTCATATAAAGTCCAGAAATAGATGCAAACATATATGTGTGATTTTTCAGGCTGTGTGACACTATAATATAATGGAGTAGAGGTTTTTTGTTGTTGTTGTTGTTAATGTTTCTGGACGGATATGGCATACGTTTGGTAGGAAATATTGAATTCTAGCTTATACTGGTTCCAGATGAGGTATAGAAGTTAAAGTTAAATTAAAATTAAAGTTTCAACATCATTAGTCATCAAGCAAATGCCCAAAAAACCCATCAGGGTAGGGTGCCTGGGTGGCTCAGTTGGTTGGGAGACTGCCTTTGGCTCAGGTCATGATCCTGGAGTCTCAGGATGGAGTCCCTTTTTGGGGTCCCAGCTCCATGGGGAGTCTGCGTCTCCCTCTGACCTTCTCACCTCTCATGTTGTCTCTCACTCTCTCTCTCCTTCAAATACATAAATAAATTCTTTTAAAAAAAAATCAGGGCATTATGGAGTGGTAGGGAGAAATCAGCCTTCTCATGTACTACTAGAGGAAGGAGAGGAGTACCAATTTGTACCACCTCTTTGGAAAAATGGTAACAATGATTACACATACTCTGTTTGTCATGTTGTTTTGCAGTAAACTTTTTAAATAGTCACCAAGTAAGTTGCCATTTATTCTTAAGCCAACTTCTAGATGTTTTATGGTTTCATTGCACTCCGAGCTTTCCCCCCACCTTCTGATTGCATTTTTTTTAAAGATTTTATTTATTTATTTGACAGAGATCACAAGTAGGCAGAGAGGCAGGCAGAGAGAGAGAGGGGGAAGCAGGCTCCCTGCTGAGCAGAGAGCCCGATGTGGGGCTTGATCCCAGGACCCTGGGATCATGACCTGAGCTGAAGGCAGAGGCTTTAACCCACTCAGCCACCCAGGCACCCCCTGATTGCATTTTCTAATTGGTTATTACTGCACTATAGGTGAGCTTTATTTTCTGTTGGTCATGTGTGATTTTCAATTATGTGTTTAGGTGAAAACTCTTAGAACCTCAATTAGTATCTATTCTATGTTTTCATTTCCCACCCTTATTTCTATCATTGCTTTGGCAAAGATCTCAACTAACATGTATGAATATTAGTGAGCACAACTGAAATATCTTGTGCCTAACAATTTAATGATAAGATTTCTAATATTATATTGAAAATTATGCATGTTGTTTTTGGTAAGTACTCTTTCAGGTTAATGAAGTTTTCTTCCTAATTTTCTAAGAAATTTTTATTAAGACTGAGTAATAAACTTGATAGAATTCTTTTTTGCATGTCTTTGGGTGATTAGCATATTTTATTATACATAGTTTTTATATGTAATTTGTCTTATATATTTCCATGCCTTAATGTTGAAAATATTTTCATTTATGTTATTCTTTAATATATATTTCTGTATTTTATTTGGAAGTTATTCACTTGTGTGTGTCTTTTGTATCTGTGTTTTTCTACCCTTCTGGTACTTCTGACATGTTTGTTTTAGAATGAAGTTAATGCTAGGTTTTAAAATGAGTTGAGAAGTTTCTCCTCTTTTTCTGTTCTCCATATCAGAACTATCTTTTTCATTGATCTTGAAGAGCTTGCCCACAATATGATCCAGACTCATTCTTTCTTAGGGGTGTGCATCCTGTCTGGGCCACCTGGCAAGCTTAGTTGGTGAAGCATGGAACTTGATCATGGGGTTTTAAGTTGGAACCTCATGTTGGGTGTAGAGATTACTTTAAAATCCTTCACAAAAACTTAAGAATATCTAATAGAATAATTTTTTAATGTACATCTTATGTGCCTTTGACTATTATTTGATTTTATTTATTTTAAGATTTTATTTATTTATTTGACAGAGAGATAGAGAGAGCACAGGTAGGCAGAGCGGCCGGCAGAGGGAGAGGGAGAAGCAGGCTCTCCACTGAGCAGGGAGCTCCATGCAGGTTTCCATCCCAGGGATCGTGACCTGAGCTGAAGGCAGCCACTTAACCAAATGAGCCACCCAGGCACCCTATTATTTTTTAAAAGACTTTTAGACTTATGAACTTTTTTGGGGTCATTTATGGTAGTGTACATTGGGAGGCCATGACGTTCTTTCTAGGACTTCAAATTGACGTGTGTATTTCAAATTAATAGTTTCTTTTTTTATATATGCAGTTAGATTCCCATCTATATTACTTACCATGATATTGATATATTTTCTTCTTTTGATCAGATTTACCAAAGTTTATCTTCTTTTAAACAGTTTTGTTGTCTTTTCACTGATCTGGAATTTTGTCTTAATGATCTAGACTGAAGTATTTTTTATTTTATTTTATTATTATTTTTTTAAAAAGATTTTATTTATTTATTTGACAGAGAGAGAGATCACAAGTAGGCAGAGAGACAGGCAGAGAGGGGGAAACAGGCTCCCTGCTGAGCAGAGAGCCCGATGTGAGGCTCGATCCCAAGACCCTAAGATCATGACCCAAGCCCAAGGCAAAGGCTTAAACCACTGAGCCACCCAGGTACCCCTGAAGTGTGTGTGTGTGTGTGTTTTTTAATTACACAACACTCACAGATATTCTTTGTACTTTCTAAAATGATGCGTGATCCTTATCTGTACACATCCACTTGATACAGTAACTGGTTACCAGCGAAAGATCTATTTTCTAAATTTACCTTAGACTCTTTAAAAGTCTATAAAAGCTCAGATGTAACTACAACTTGAGGCCGTCTTCATCTCATGCCAGCATGAGGTCCCTGGCCGGACCTAGTCCAGTAATACCAGGTCACAATTATTACTGGTAGATGTCTGCTATTTGCTGCTTCTCTCCATTCTTTAATAATTAAACAGAATTACCCAAATCCAATATTCTATTGTCCACTTAGGGTGTCCCATCTTTGTTAGAATTACTTTGCTTCCATGTATTGTTTGGCCTTTTGAATATCAGAGACCTTGGGGCACCAAGGTGGCTCAGTCGGTTACATGTCCTCCTTCAGCTCAGGCTGTGATCCCAGGGATCAAGCCCCTGTTGGGTTCCCTGCTCAGCAGCCATCTGCTTCTCCCTCTGCCCTCTCCTCCCTGCCCATCCTCTCTCTCTCTCTAAAGATCTTTAAAAGAATATCAAGAGACCTTAAATCAAGATATCTTAAATAAAAGAGAGATCTTAAATAAAGATTTAAAGATAAAGAGATCTTAAATAAAGGATTCAGGACTACAGGTAGTTTCTTTGTATCTGTAACAATAAAGCAAACATTTCAAGGGCTATTTGCTTATTGTCTTGACCCAGCTCATCAAATTGGAATGGCTTTGTATTAATAAACTCTATAATATAAAATATTTTGCTTCAATAATCCTCTCAACATGTTTGCTCATTCAGCCCTATTAGGAAAATGAAAGTTGAAATACTTTTAGAAAAACAATGTTTCAAAAGATTCACTCAGATATACAGTTAAAGCACGCTGTACATCAGCCACCACTCCTCCCTCCCCACCCCTCCGCCGCACACTCTCCCCACCACTGGTGGCTTAAAGTGCCACAAGCCACTGACTGAATAACAAATGGAAAAAAAAATCCATTCTAATTAGCAGATATTTTCCTTTTTGGAAATAAAAGCAATGTCCCTATAACTGGCAGTAGCCCTACTCAAACTGAGATGTGCGTAGACTTTTACTTCACCTAGAAATGAAGTTGCCATGTCCTTGATGGTTTCAAGTCTCAGAGCAAACATTGATCAGAAGCCTGCAGTCATTCTGGTGCTCACTTCCTGATTTACAGCTTTCAGAAACAGAGGGATTATCCCATAATGAGGATGCTTGAAGTTATGCTGTATTGATAATTTTGCTCCTTAAAGAACATGCATAAAAATACTGTGCAAAAAGTTGTATACATGGGTCTTCTACCATTCCTGTCTGTTTCTCCGCTTTATACTCTGTCTCACCTTCAGTCAATTTGCAGAAATAGATGAGGCAGACTGGGCTGCTCATCTTCACTGGCTCTAAACAGACACCGTAGCTCTACGCTGCAAAAATAAGCTACCTTTTCCTCTTTTGTTCTCTTTGGATCTCTGTGATTGCTGAAGTTGAGCTGATTTTAGTGAAAGAGGGGGGAAAAGCCACCCTCTGCTCTGCTTTGCAAACTGCCATTCATTTCAGGAAATAACTCTCTGCCTGTTGGCTGGAGATCCAGCTGCTTGTCATGTTAGACCATGTGGCTTCGACTGCTGGGTCCAGCTGCACAGCCAAGATCAGTGCCCTAAGGACTGAGCACAAAAATGCTGTGATCCCTGGCGGTGACAGGGTCTCTGCTAACAAGCCTCTAGACATTCAAGATGAAATGTCATCACCCCAGCACAGCTATCACGGAAGGATGAAACAAAGCATCTAAAGACCTTTAATAGCATCCGAGTCTGGGAAATAAGTGAGGCATCCCAGGTGTAGTTCCTCATTCTCTGGAGTTGATGTCAATTCTGTGAACAATTGTGACCCCTTCTTTATCACCTCTATTCTCAATACTCAGAGATGAAAAGATAACTTGTAATAACACGTTTTTCCCATGAAGGGGCATAAAACATTTTTAGAGCTCACTGCTAGTTTTCCTCCATTAATAATTATTAAGTGCCTATTCTGTGTAAGTCCCTCTGCTAGAAGTTGAAATAGACAAATTAATAGAGTCCCTGCCTTAATGGTGTAGTTGGTAAGGATCAGTCCATTTTTAGTTTAGCTGAGCCTATGCAGGCCTTCAACCAATGACAGGTGTTTTTCTAAGAGGGGAATTTCAGTGCAGATGCAGGGAAAAGAAAGCCATGTGCAGGTGAATGCAAGGATTGGAATGAGGCATCTATAAACCAGAGAGCTCCAAGGATTTCCAGCAACACAAGAAACTGGGAAAGAGGCATAAGACAGACTCGTTCTTAGCCTCTGGCAGGAACAAACCCTCCTGACCCCTTGATTTCAGGCCTCCAGAACTTTAAGACCAGAAGTTCCTGTTTTTAGCCACTCAGTGTCTGGTAATTTGTTACTGAAGCCAGAAGGGAACTTCCCTAATTCATCTCATCTACAATTCCTGGGATAGGTTATAAAGAGAAGCTTTCAGACCGAGTATAGTCCAAAGGTGTTGGAGTAAGAGACGGAATGCTGGATGCAGTCAGTACGTAGCACTCAACTGTGATGTATTCCTTCAAAGCTCTATTAAGGTCATTCTGTTTTATAACAAGTAAGAGCCAAGATCTCTTTCTGTAACCACCTCTATAGGTCGTGCCACCTGGAGCGGTTTATAAGCAGAGCACTGGAAAGTCCCCTGTCAGTTGGAATATTCTCTGGGTCAGTTCCTTGGTTAGAACAGGTAACACGACAGCCTTAGCTTCTTCCTGGCTGGGGCAAAAAATGTCACATGTGTCATCAGTGGTCTTCAGGCTTGGTCAGGGATGAAAGCCCAAGCACTAGAAAATGGTATTATCCTGGATTATGGATATGGCTCAATTTTTTTTACTGGATCCAGCAATATTTGGCACTATATAGTGTGTGACCATAAGCAATGAGTGTGTTTTAAAAACATGCCAGAGCGAATACATCCTGAGTGCTGTCCATCAAAAACAGTTACATTGGCTCCACATACCTCGCTATTGTCCCCACTACCCTGAGCATTACTAGAACTCCTCTTTTGCAATTTTCTTCAGATCTGGTTAATGAGCCACACCAGAGAATCAGCCTCGTAAATTTATAGTCCCCCATAATTTTGACCATTAAGAATGTCATTGTGCTTGATGGATCTTACCCATCCCATCCATCAGAATTGACTTTGAATAACTTTTGACCATTTCCCCAAATAAAATCCACCATCCATGGAGAAATATTTGCCTCCAGTGAGCACATTCGAAAGAATGATAGCTTCTAAAAATCCTTCCAAAAGAATGCTGTGCATAGTGCCTTGCAGATGGTTGGCACCCAATAAATATTTGCAGATTTGCTTTAAATGAACTGTGTGAGTTCTGAAGACACCACCAAGGGAGTAATTCCAGAAACAGTAAAACAAGTAGCTTTGTAACATGAATTATAGGAAGGAGATACTCAATTATATATTTAAATTGTAATCCATGTTAAAAATAAGTAGTCTTACTTTATTGCCATATTGATAGAAAGCCTATCTTCCTAACCATTAGGAGATACAATTTTATGGGTTTTCCAAATGACAAGCACAGAACACATGTACAGCTGTACTTATGATTAAGTTTTGCTTTCATTTACTTTTTATTTTCTTGGATGATAAATGGCATAGTCAGACATGATTTCAGAAAAATTTTACTTTTTGTTCCATTTTGTTGTCTGACACCATCAATTCATTTTCTTGTCAAACTGTAACTGTGAATCCAGAGGTTACATTGGTAAAAGCAGCAGGAAAGAGGTTAGGCTGATACAAAGACTAAAACCGCTAGCACTGGGGTAACTAATGCACAGGTTCCATGAATTGTTTCTTCACGCCAAGAACTCTGTTGGATAAGGTTCAGAGAGGAAAGAATGGATTATTACTGAGGGATTAGACAACAAGTGTGACTGGATTGTCAACAGAAAAAGCGACAGAAGATAAGTGTTTCGCTGATTTAGTGTGTGATAATGTAGGTTTTCTTTTAGTAGACTTCTTGCTTAAGCTGACTTCTTGGCCGTTTCTTCTAACAGACATAAAAGGACAGATTGAAGCAAAACCACAACTTTTTTTTTAAAGCAAATATGAGATATTAGGCTTTCAAAGGGGCTCAAGTTATAGGTGTATAAGATGATGCAGTTACTTTGGGAAACAGTCTGGAGGGTTTTCAAAAGGTTAATCATAATTACTGTAGGACCCAGCAATTCCACACCTAGATATATATTAAAAAAAAAAAAGAAAGAAAGAAAGAAAACATCTATCCATATAAAAAATGTGTACATGAATGTTCATAGCATTATTCATAAGGCCAAAAAAAAAAAGGGAATCAGCCTAAATGTCCCTTACCTGTGAATGGAAAACGAAAAGTGACATAAGGATATAATAGAGTATTATTTGGTAATAAAAAATGAAGTCTTGATCCATGCTACAACATGGATGAATCTGGAAAATGCTATGCTAAAAGAAAATAGTCCAGAAGGACCATAGGTGATTCCATTTATAGGAAATGTCAAAGTAGGCAAATCTATAGGGACAGAAAAGAAATTAATGATTTCCAGAGCCTGGGGAAAGAACAGGAGATGGGGGAGTGACTGTTAATTGTTAGAGTTTCTTTTTGGGGTGATGAAAATATTTTAAAGTAGAACTGGTGATGGTTGTACTACTCTACGTATACACTAAAAATCATCAAATTGCACACTTTAAATTGGGTGAATTGTGTGGTATGTAAATTTTATCGCAAAGTTGTTAAAAGTTGACGCAAATCTTTTTGAAGGACTCAAGCCCTGTGTTCAAAGGACTTTCTCCCTAGGTACTATTACTTCTCCCAGGAAAGAGATAAGGAATGAGATTGAACTTTTGCTATCTGAACAAACTCCAGCTTCTACTACATACCCAGCAATAAAATGGGTTTAGTCAAATTTGAGGTAGAAATGTTATAGCTGCTTTGTCATTTTGTTTGTTTTGTTTTTTGTTTTTCCAGAGCATATCATACGTACCATGAGTCAATAGATAAGCATTGACATGTGATGTCTTGCAAGCAAAATTAGCTTTTAGGAGACCATAGTAGCTTCTGGTGTTTTAATGTCTCCAATGTCTCAAAAGTTAAGGCCATCACATTCAGGATTTCAGGAACATTCAATCTTTTTTTTTCCCCCCGAAGATTTTATTTATTTATTTGACAGAGAGAGACACAGTGAGAGAGGGAACACAAGCAGGAGAGGCGGGAAAAGGAGAAGCAGGCTTCCTGCAGAGCAGGGACCTTGATGTGGGCCTTGATCCCAGGACCCTGAGATCATGACCTGAGCCAAAGGCAGAGGCTTAACCCACTGAGCCACCCAGGTGCCCCTCAGGAACATTCAATCTTATATATATCCTCAAATTCTGGTCTTGCCCTAGCTTATTTAGGAAGTCAAATCTGATATCATTTCTTCGTTAAATTCTCTGTTTTTTGGCATTTATTTGTGCCAAGGACTTACCTAATTTACGTGGATTCTCTCATTTGATCCTTACAGCAGCACATTGTATAATCCCAAGGGAACACCACAGAAAATGGATACAATGTCCGACTCAACAGTTCTTATATTTCATTATCCCAGTGGCTCAGTGAGTTCCACAGCCTTATTCAGGATGACATAACCAGTAATCAGTGGAGCACACTGTGAGCATTGGCCCACTTGGCTCAGAAACTGTCCCAGGTGAGACTCCTAGCTGAGAGTTAGTGGAAGAAGTTGGTTAGTATAGTGAAGGAGACCATGACCATATAACATAGACACGAGGCAGTACGGCTCTGTTTGCAAATACTATTTGTATCACTTAATTTTGTGGACTGTGATCCGTTATGCTTTTTTGCCTCACTTTTCTTGCCTGTAAGAGCAGAATGTTAATTTTATATATTTTGGGGTTTTAAATAAGATCCTTCTAAAGAGGTTAATACAAGTGTCATCTCTTCAGGTGCCTATGAGTTTAGGGCAATTATATCACTGATTTTGTCCACGCCTCGGAAGCAACAGTCGAGTGGCAGGAATGTCCAATGATTCTAGCTGTTTTAGTGATAGAGTTGGATTTTACCATCATTGGTGGATTCGTAAAGAATGAGTCATTAATATTTTACTTACCTAAATTAGCTACAAAAACACCAGTGCCTGATCAAATATGTCTATTTGTAATTTCCCTGACTCTTAAACGTCCAATAGTGTGCTGAAGAACAAATAATCTGTGCTCTAAAGAGCTACAGGGGGTGCCTGGGTGGCTCAGTGGGTTAAAGCCTCTTCCTTCAGCTCAGGTCATGATCCCAGGGTCCTGGGATCGAGCCCCACATCGGGCTCTCTGCTCAGCAGGGAGCCTGCTTTCCCCTCTCTCTCTGCCTGTCTCTCTGCCTACTTGTGATTTCTGTCTGTCAAATAAATAAATAAAATCTTAAAAAAAAAAAAGAGCTTCAGGACTGGAGCTTATTTTGTCTCCATTTAGTTGTGAGCAGGCATGGAATGTTTAGTTATTTCAATTCCCCAGCACAGTACACTTGTATTTGAGAAAAACGTATTTGAGAAACAACCTATCAATATCAATATGTACTTAGCAATATGTACTTAAATATATATAAATATATAAATAATAAACAAAAATATCTAAATAATAATAAATAATATATATTTTATATATAATACATAAATAATATATGAATTTTATATATGATCAAAAAAAAAACAAGCTGTGGAACAGGGTGATTTCTAATAAACAGTAATGGCGGAACAGAGAAAATCACTTAAGAAAAAAAGGAAATTAAGAGCCAGTTGTTTTCAATCTCTGTATTTATAATTATGAACTAGAGAATAAAAAAAATATAGAGAACACAAGGAGAAACCCCAGGTGGTGGTGGTTAGCTAAGAAGGGGAAAGATAGCTGAGCAGCCAGATTCTGTTGCCTGGGAGAAGATCGTGACCTTGAGACCAAGTGAGCAGGGACACTTACAAGGAGAGAGAGTGCAGCTCCATTATATGCACTAACCATTTCAAACCATAGGATTGTTTTCTCATAATTAACAAAAAGCTAAGGTTCAAAAACATGTTGCTTTTAATACAACGTCTATGTTATATAATATAGGACATAAGGTATGGTTAAATATATGCATGATGTATTTAGTAAAACTTTGAGTTAGTACAAATATATCAAGGAAATCAACTACTTTGAATTGAAAAAAAAAAATCAAAGCTTACCTGAAAATGGAAAAAACATGCAAAGCCAGAAAGACTGTATCATCTCACCACGTGCTGTGCAGTACAGCAAATCACTTTTCTATTGTTACAGGGTTGATTTCGAGGTTGATTATTTACAAACATGATTTAGAACAATTTCACTGCTTGGATTTGTCTGAAGGAGAAATCTGTAAACTTTAAACTCCTTGAGGTCAAGATGAGGTCTTATTTATCTTGTATTCTATTATCAGGCACATAATAGGCCCAAATAGCAGTTTTAAGGATGAATTTAGGGTGACAAACTCAGCTATACCTTTTTTTTTTTTTAATTAATTTAGAGTGAATAGACTAGCTCTGCTTGAGAGAGCCATGGGAATGTCAGTGGGTTGATGCTGTTTACTGTTCTAGGAGGAGTACTTTCCCCCTTTACCTTTCAGAAGAGGGATTAGTCCAAGGATAATAGTCCATCTAGTTGGGGTGCCTGGGTGGCTCAGTGGATTAAGCCTCTACCTTCTGCTCAGGTCATGGTCTTGGGGTCCTGGGATCGAGCCCCGCATCAGGCTCTCTGCTCAGCAGGGAACCTGCTTCCTACCCGCCTCTCTGCCTGCTGCTCTGCCTACTTGTGATCTCTCTCTCTGTCAAAAAAAAAAATAGTAATAATAATAATATTCCATCTAGTCTGAGACATCTTGTGTTATAGAGTGAATTATCAAAAAAAAAAAAAAAAAAAAAGAAGTTTGAGATTCACTCGAGTTTCCTCCCTTGACTGTCCAATGACTTGCATGTCCATGGAAGAAAAAAACTAAGTGAATCGCTGAATCATGGAGTCCTTAGCCACATCTGCTTCGAGAGGTGGCTTTCCAGATAAGAGAATATGGCACAGCACACCTAACACACGGATCCAAGTCCTAGCTCTGCTGCTCCAACTGCTATGGGTCTTGGACGATTTATTTCACTTCAAGGAAGGCTTTAGTTTTCTGCATTGGTCAAATGGGGTGAGGGAGAGAGCAGAGATGACAGTGTGGGTTTTGACAACCAGACCACGGAGACCCTTGGTAGATTCTAAGCAATGTATCAGGATATTACATCAGACTGCTCAACAGCTTTTTATTTCTTGTCCCCACACTGTGGTGGTTAATTTGTCGATGCATATACCGCATGGCTTTAGCTGTATGAATTTGCCCTATTTGGAATTTGGCAAATCCTGTTATTCTGAGTCTCGGGCTGGGCGACCCTCCCCCTAAGCTCGCCTCCCGAGGCTCCAGTCATCTTTGTCCTTACCTTTGTGGTGTTGCCTCAATTTTCCCAGACTTCCTGACAATCCTCTGCTCTTTGGTTTGGTGGTTTCTACCGAATTCACAACTTAACTTTGGTACTGCAACAGGACAATTTCTAGCTCTAAAATGTTATGATTCTCAGTGGCACAGCTCCTTGTGAAAGGAAATTATTTTTTAAGTCTTTTTATTTAGAACTAAATGCACTTATCCTTAAAACTATACTAAACACAATCAAATTGTTAGTGATTCAGAGGCATCCGGGATCTTACAGTGACTTATAGTCATTATTCTGCATATCAGTTTTCATTGTATGCAAGTGTGAAGGCATTTTGATTATTGGAGTGTACTGCAAATTGGCCTATATCCTTATAGTAAATTGGTGTCACTGTTAGCTGGCATTTTGTCTAGCCTTTATATACTTAGGACTATGGTGGGAAAAGACAAACAAATGAAATGCCCAAATTCTGAGACCCCCCAAAGGCAACCACCAGAGTCCAGAGTTAAAGCCAAACAGCAAGGGTCATTTATTACGAATTCCAACCCAGACTCCGAGGGCCCGAGTCTGGGTTCGGCACTCCCAGACTCCGAGGGCCCGAGCTCTTGATCACAACACCTTTTATACACTATTTTTGGTGAGGCAGGGACTTAGCATGCATCATAGTGTCTTGTAACAAATCGCCACGTACCGCGGGAAAATCATAAAACAACTCTATAATATGACTGGCGCGCTACAGAGCGGGAAAAGGCTGGGAACAGATTATTGGTTAGGGCAAAGGGCTGTCGTTCTTCAAACTGCTTGGTTGGTGCCGCTAGGGTATGTGTTGCCTCAGGATTGGCCGGGGTCTCCCTGTCAAGCCACGGGGCGCCAGATGGTTATTATCTCTTGCACCCAGAGCCGGGTTGGGGGGTCCGGGAGCAGTCATTCTGTCATGTCCAATTCCGGGTGGGGGTTTCCCTGGCGGCAGATGGCTGTTATCTCTTGGCCCAGAGCCAAGTGGGGGGGCCCGGGAGCGGTCATTCTTTCGGGTTCAATTCTGGGTAGGGCATGTGCGGTTACAGAGTGTCTATAAAAAGTCTGCTGGTATTTTTCCATCTCCTCATGGGTTAGCAAGCGAAGGTATAGAAGCAGAAATAGCGGTTAGGTGTATAATGGTCATAATTTTATTCCCTAAGCTTCTCACAAACAAACAAAAACAAAAAAACAAGGACTATTCTGTATTGCCTGATCTTGCCTTGAATTTTTCTACTGACTCTATCAAGTTCTATAGAGGGTTCACCTCTTACCTTTAAATTGCTTAATTATGCAGATACAATTTTTGCTAATTTCATCTCTACACTGATTTTCTTCTTCATCACTTAGTTAATACTAGTTTCTCTCCTATTTTAATCTACTGACATCCATGGAGTAAGCCAAATGAAATGCGAACGTGAGACATAGGAGTGCACATGCATTTCTTCATCATACAGGGGGTAAATTAAATGTTGTCTCTCTAGACTTTTGTATACCCTACATTGAATAGAAAAGAGATATTTTCAGTTTACTTGAAACAAACTATAAATAGATACACTATAAGACAATGATGGTTCTAGATGTAAGAAGAGGAGAGTCACTTTATTGTGTTAAAGGACAGTAGAAACGTTGTATTAAAGGACAGTAAAAGACAGTAGAAACGTTATCTTCCCCCAGCCTCTCCCCTACAAATCTACCAGATGACAGGTGTTCCCACCCCCAGACCTACTTGCTTTGTTAAAACACTATATTCAGAACATCTCTATGTTTATGCAGACTCACTCCTCGGGAGAGTGAGACTCACTCCTTAGGAGAATAGGGCACATTTACATACAACCCAAGTGAACACATTTTTGCAATTTCCTTTGTCAGGTTATTTAACTTCCTCCTGAGTGAGAGGACAGGTTAAGTCTTAAGGAAAAGTAAAGACAGAAGACTGATATACCTTGAGGTGAAATAAGAGAGAAAGGACACAAGGGAATATTTAAATTATGAAATACAGAGCAACAGAAGTTGGTCATTGTAGTTTTACTCAGGCTGAAGGACAGCCATTTGAGTTTTATGCAAGAAAGAGGAACAGAAGATAGGACTGGAACATATGATGATGGACTGGGATATGTGAGGAAATGAAGGGTGGGTGGTCCCAACAGGTCAAGGCCAGGTGGAGTCCAAGGAGAGGCTTAGAATGCAGAATGATCCCAAGCAACCAATGGAAGGAGCCAGTAGAGTGAACTTGCTTATAAAGTTTTGCATCATTCCTGCAGAGCAGGAGTTCAGTGGCTACCTTCTTGGGGGCTGCCCAGCTAAGGGGACTTGGGGCAGGGCAGGGGTGGGGTGGGGGGTTCACCTGGAAGACAGTGACAGAGACTGCCAAGGCCATACATACCACTGTAGTTTCCCCTTAGTGTCAGGTGCACCTCAGACTGTGCCTTGGAAACCTCATTCTGTACCCGAACTATCTAAATATTTCTAATACGTGTCTATCATTTGGGCATCCAAGCTTCGCTTTTGGGATTTACTTTCCTCTTTGCAAACAACAGGCCACTTAAAGATCCTTACAGGACCTGCTAGGAAGACTTGCAAGCCTCCCCTTTTTTGTGGATTTTAGCAAACACAGCCTAAAGTGGCATTTTCATACATTCCGGCCGTCTTTTCTGCTGATGGAAACTTCTGTGGCAGTGTGCAAATAGCTCAGCAGGTGATTTGAGGGTGGATGTGGGATTTCTGCTGCACTGCCATAGGGAGATTTCTCAGGAGCGTCTTCCCTGTCAGTACCCAGGAACATCAAGTAGTGCCTCATGGCAGCCAGACTGACACTTACTGTGTCCTCGCCTGTTTGTGCTTCCATTCAGATAGGGTTTTGGTGTCAGCATCGGGATCGTGCGAGGATAAAGGGGAAGCTATCTGATCTGTCACCTTCTCGTGGGTTCCTGAAAGGGCAGCAGCAATTTTGGTTTGGGAAGTAGAGGATATGGAGCATTTGGGGAGAGAAGACCCTAGCTAAGAGAGAAATTGTGGTGAGCTTATCCTTTGTCCCAGCCAGCTCAGCTGGATAAACCTTATAGTGAGTGCACTTTGGGAGAGAGATGGTGCAGCCCAGCATAAGATCGCATCTTTGGGCAGAAAAAGGAGAAGGAAAGCCATATGAGAAGGATACCTGGTTAAGAAAAAAACATGAAAAAGATTCAGAACGAATCATTTAATATAGAGTACAATCTCGGTGGTAATTTAAGTGTGATGGTATTGCCTATAGAGTACATTTCAAGTTAGTGATGGATGGCACTGATTTTTACAAATAGTTTTAGTTCTAAGGAAAGTGGTAGCCAGAATGAATTTGGAAGACCAGAGTAGGAAAGCCTGCTGGATATTTACCAAAATCATTTCTTTTTTTTTTTCTTGAGCTCTTGCCTTAGTTGCATTTCTCCACCTCCCACATGTAGCCATGTGACTTCTAGTAAATGAAATAGAGTCCATTTGAGTAACGTACTCTATGAGTAACATAGTGCCCCTCCCAGCCAAGCCTCCAGCTAGCTGTAACAGTAGTAACATGAGTAACCCAGTGCCACCTCCCAGCCAAGCCTCCAGCTAACTGCCTCTAGGGAGGCTCGATGCTTTTGCCTCCTTCTAATTGGCTGGAAAGGGGTCATTTTCTCATTCTTCCTCCAGCCTTGGAAGCCACAGTTTGGAAGACAACCCCTGGCCCTGGGATTCTTCGCTTGGAAGAGAAGTGCCCACTGATTAGGAACACCTGGTTTGGACTTCGCGTAAACATTCCAGAAATAAGTATTTCTTGGGTTTGAAACTTTATGCATTTTGGAGTTTGTTATGGCAGTTTAAAGAAGATAGCTTTAGCTAATGCAAACAATTCTCAAAAATTCTCATGTGGAAAGTCACTCCTTTTTCTTGCACTTTTGGCTCTGTCTGATCTAGCCATAGGCACTATCTAAGATAAAATACAGCTTCACCACAGTCGTACAAAATAAGATTTGACCAAATAAGCCACTAAAATGAAATATTTTTTTCTTTCTGATATGAGCAAACTCACGATCTTAATGAAAGTGCACCTAAGGCTATAATTCTCTAGGTTACAGTGACGTGAATGTTTGGTAACCATCTAGATAATGCCAGTAAGTTTTTTCCTTATCCTGCATTTCTCAGGGGGGAATGTACTTTATTCCTTAATATGGAGCTCCAGAAGAATAAGGGAAAAATACATTTTGCTTTTGAAATCATTTGTCTACTAACCACACTTGTTCTTAACATATTGTAGAGGGACGCTCCTTCGGGTGTTCAGCTGCTCTGGATCCTGCCAGCTTACAGTCTTGGCCACTCAGGTGAAATGTTTAGGGAGGACAGTCCTTCCCTAAGAAATCAGTGGTAGGAGGCAAGTGACTGAACACTGGTCAGAGACAATGGAGAGTAATCTCTACAGTGACCAAATGCTTTGGGACCTTTTGGAAAACAAGCAAGGGTCCAGAGAAACAATGTTTGAAATGATGGCTGGAACTAGTGAAATCATGAGAAGAGCCAGTGGCTGTCTTAGAAGCTCAAAGGGAGGGAAGACATGAAGAACCGAGGAGAAGGACTTTTCTTGAAGGTTCTTGTCCAGCTTTAGACATGCACAGACTTCTAGGCATGTTATGAAACCTCCAAGATTTAGGGCCCAGGGAGTGAACGTCCAGGGGTGAGGTGTGGCAATGGCTTCATGCCCCTTGACTCTTCAGAAAGAGACTTTCACGTTCACAGCCAAGGAGATCTCAAAGAGTTAGGACCATTCTCTCCTTTCAGTGCTTTGTCTGTAGTCTGTTTTCAAATACCTCCCTTCCCCAAAGTACTCTTAAGGCATGGCAGAGTTCCATATAGTTATATGTGTGAGAGTGTGTGTGTGTGTGTGTGTGTGTGTGTGTGTGTGTGTGTATGAAAGCTGATACTGATTAAAAGGAAGAACACATAAAAAAATAAGAAAGGAAAGAAACATCTGTGTTTCTGATGCCATTAAAACTCAGAGTTCTATAAACTTGAATGCTTGGTGCACCTCTGTTTTTCCTTCCTGGGGTAACTGGCCCAAAGGTTGCTTCCCTTGGGAGACATGTCCACCTTTTGAGCCTGTCAGGCCTTCAGAAGGTGCTACCCACTGATCTGCTCACAGGCAGGGTCAAGAGGAAGGGCCCCACTTAAACATTGCTTCTGTAAAGCCCTTTTCTCATTTATAGAGTCTTCTTTATTCTAAGTGCAAATTGCAAGGCTTCTAATTTTCAGGAGCTACTATGTGCTGAGTCATCTAACTATTACCAATTTCCAAAATTTTTTTTTTTTGACCAGATAATGTTACAGGAAAAAAATATCTCAGTTAGGAAACGCTGGCTAAGGTTTCCTTTGTAGACCTGGATATGATCCTTTTTTCATAAATATTTCTTTGATGTATAAAAGAGTTTCTATTTGGTGGGTATTATATGTATTAAATAGAGCTTATCAGTGGAATAATTCTATTGCTTTATGTCAATGGCTTTGTTTTCTGTTTCTTTACTGGACTTTTAAGTTCATATTTAAAAAGATTCAGCAATGCATATGTGCTTTCACTAAAACTCTTCAGGTTCTCTTATTAGCTTGTGGGTCACATGCTTGCATATTTATTTCCTCTAGCAATTTTATTTCACTGGAACCTTGGGTCCAGAAGGTGCAAGTCCTCAGATTGTTGCTACATGCTAGACTGTGGGAGCGTGGGCCTCCACGTTGTCATCAGTTTGTAGATGCTGGAGGAAGCTGCATGGCTGCCCACTCCCCCTTCAAAATTCCCTCTACTACCAAGGCCACCCCTTCCCAGTCTCAGAGTTTGGGGAGGGGGGAGACACACTTTTTAAGATTTCATTTGAGAGAGAGCAAGTAGAGGAGGAGCAAAGGGAGGGGAGAGAGAGAATCTCAAGCAGACTCCATGCTGAGCACAGAGCCCCACACGGGGCTTGATTTCATGATGCTGAGATCGTGACTTGAGCTGAAATCAAGAGTTGGACACTTAACTGACTGCGCCGCCCAGGTGCCCTGGTGGGAGGGAAGTCTTGTACACCTCTTGGAGGCCAGAGAGACCACCCATATCATCGATCATCAGAGACTACCCGTCTGTCTCATCAGAGACACTCATCTTGTCCAGCCAAGCTCTCCCCAGCACAGTCATTTTGATCCATCACTATCTAGAGCTTACTTCTGGCCCCAGCTGTGAGTGTTCTGGCCCAGTTCTTTCCACTTAGACTTTGGAGGAGCAGGAGGGCTCACCCACAAGCGTCCAGGTCCTTCTCAGACACCTATTCAGAAGTCATCCTGATGGTAGAAGGCAGAGGGCCACATTTAATCTCCCCTTCCGCAGCTCCATTTTCTGCCTTGTTGCCACACCCTTTTTTTGGACAATTGGCTGGACAGACTCTAAACCATTTGATAACCTTAATCTCCACAGCACTGAACTTGTGCCCTGTTGTTACTGGGAAGGTCATCCTGGGTGCAGAATGGATCATTTCACTCTTCCTCTCTCTAAGCTCCTATACTGCCATAATTCAGAGTATCACTTACAGTTCTTTAAGTCGTAAAGCAAATTTCTCACCTTAACGAGACTCACTAGGGAAAGACTGTAGTGATGACTATGGCTTTTCAGGGACTTCTGAATATGTAGAGTCCATTGGTAAGCTTAAATTTCTCTTTGTTCTGACAAAGGAAACAGGGATTCTCTAAAGGGGTGAAATTGTTCCAAGTTCTGTGTGTGTGTGTGTGTGTGTGTGTGTGTGTGTGTGTGTTTGCTTAAAACACTACAGAACCTCTTGCTTATGTCATGCAGGGATGAAAAATTCTTTTCCTGATCATAATATTACTCCAGAATGTCATTTGATAATACAGGAAGTTCATAAGCCATTAGGATAATGATTTCTAACATTACTTGTCAGTAAAATATGGAAATCATTTCTTGTTACCCATTTGTACTAATTTTATCTTACATTTATTTAGTCAGCTAGCAGAGACATTCAGAGGTGATTGTGTCCTACAGATTAATTCCCAGATCTAACAGATCACGAGATAAATAGTAATATTTTCTTACCAGTGCATTTTTGCAGAAATGAAGATTTGTGTCTTAGCTGATTCATTGAGGTGGTCTCATAAATGTGAGGGAAATGACCCCACCTTTTTTTGCCACTGGCCTGTCCATTCTTACCCCAAGATACTCAGGCACCACCAAAGCATCCAATGAATTGACAGCAGCTTCTGTCAGAGTCTCCTATAACTCACTCACCCCCCCCCCCCATGCTGCTCTCCTCCAGACCCTGCCTCTGTTCCCCTTCACTACTCACTCTGGGCTTAGAATTTACCTTTGGCTCCAGATGCCCCCCAGTGGTGTCTGACTCACTGCCCAGTGTCTTAGGGTGCAGATTTCCCATTGTCCTTCCTCCAGAGTTAGGAGTTAGTCCGTTAGGTCAAGTCCTTCTGTTTCATTTACTCACAGTTCTTCTAGCCAGATATTGTAAACTAATTTGAGTTGATACATAGTGGTTTATGCAAGGTGTTAACCCTCTTAATAGTATTTGCATTTTGATGGCTTCAGTAGAGCAAATCCTGGGATTATGGGAAGCATTAGTGACTGGTGTGAATGTGTTTGTGTGTGGAGAAGCAGACAGGGAAGGAGACAGGCATTTAGAAAGTCTTTTGCAAATCTCTCAATCTCTACATTGTTCTCCTTCTTGAAGAGTTTGGACTTTCCCATTGGTAGTGTTTTCAGGCACTAAAAATTCATCATCTTAATGTGGTGGGGTTCCCCCTGCCTTTGGAGATGATAACAGTAATAATAATTATACTGTAATGATTTTAACTTTACACAGTTCTTAAACATCATTATCTCATTTTATTTACCACGTCTATATAGCAACAGGGAAAGATGAGACTCTACCCCAGGGCTGAGAGTTGAAAGGTTTTTGAGGTGGGAGTCCATGAATAAGAATGCAGTCCCGTTCACCCACAAATATAAAGAAACATTTTTTTTTTTATCTTGATAGAGAAAAAAAGCAACGTTAAAAACTGGCCCATTTGCAGGGACTTGCACCTACTTAGTAAAAGCTCTAACTTCCTACTCAAGGCTGACCTCTACTTAGCCACACTCAGCCATGCAAAGGAGGCATTTTCCCCTTTCCCAGGAGAAAATGGTGCAGTTTTAAAAATAGAAAGATGATAGAAAGATAGTGGGAGAGAAATCATGCATCATCCCTTTTCCTATTTCTAACAGTATAAGTCGATGGGGGGGGGGGCGGTGCAGGAAAAAAAAAAAAAAGAAAAAGATCAAACTTTTGCAAGGAGGAATTTATAATTCACCAGCATGAGTCCCCTGTCAGACAGACACTCTATTCCACTGTAAGCAAGAGTGGCACCCTTGGGCGATAAGAGGTAGATAGGATTATGCAGAAGATGGAAGGCCAAGACAGGAGCATTCAAACAAATTAAGTAATCCTAAACCCCTGTCCTTAGGATCAAGATCAGGCTCTGTTTCTGAGGCAGAGAAAGGGGCTGGAGTCCTCTGCGTGGGTGGATCCCAAGTGGCAATCACAGCGCTCTGTCACGGATCTCAGCGTCCAGTGCCATTCCGAAAGACAGGCAGACAACCTATCTGTATGTAGATAAGAGAATATCTAGCATGTTCTTTCCTAAGTCTTATGAGGGTAAAAGCTAAGTATTTGCTTACCTTAATGCTCGGCTGGAGTAAATATACCTAATACATAATTATAACACTAAACTGTCAATTAAACATGACAAAGATTTCTCGGTTGGAATTGTGTTGGAACACAAGGTAATCCCAACTGTCACCGAGCAACCGTGTGAAACTTGCCTTCCAAACAAGGTTTTCCCTCCAATGTCTCTCATGTGTTACAGTGAAATTCCAAGGGGCTTTATCAGTTAATTGGAAGGCAAATACTGACAGTTGCTTCATGCACACTACGTAAAATTTGACTGTAATAACACCGAAGCACCAAAAAAAAAAAAAAAAATTTTTTTTGTTGTTGTTGAAATTGAGTTCATAGTGAAACGTGACTGTGACTCATTCCTGATGGACAATAAGGAGGAATGTCACATGGAGGAAAACAGAATAACTGAAACTGTCCCCCAGAGGCTTCCAGGTAAAAGTGCATCGACCCCTAAGATGGCTCAGCCTTGGTGGGGAAATGATATTTTGAAGTAAATAGCTGTTGACCTCTCTGAATTCTCTTCTGTGAAAGTCAGCCTGTGAGCTCTCCTCTTAGTGTCTAGGGATTTGTTTTGTATTAAAACGTTAATGGGATTGGCTACCATGAAGGATAAATACAAAGATTATTGAACATTGCCTGTCTAGTCCCGATATTCGTGGAAGAATCTTTTTTGATCAGGCAAGGATGCTGAGAGAATTAGTGACACCTATTTTGGAGTCTCTTATAGTTGTGTAAACACAAAGAAGTGGCAATAAGCAAAGACGGCAGAAGGAAATGGATTCTGGTGTGGAAGTCAACCGACCATAGGCTTCAGCTGGAGCCCCAGTCCACACTCACAGTAATGAGAGCAGCAGCAATTTCTCTCCACAGACCCGGTTCACACACTGTAAACCCAATAAGCAGGAGGAGCCAAAGCTTCAAGACCCACAG
Source organism: Mustela erminea (assembly GCF_009829155.1). Classification (NCBI taxonomy): domain Eukaryota; kingdom Metazoa; phylum Chordata; class Mammalia; order Carnivora; family Mustelidae; genus Mustela; species Mustela erminea. The sequence continues at coordinate 43,537,460 of NC_045626.1, forward strand.
CTAAAGTGCAAACAGCAACAGTTTTGTGCGTTGGGAAAGGCGTTTTCATTTGAGTCAAAATGTCTGATCCACAGCCCCTCATAACTCCCAACCGTCTGAGGAATGCGGGGCAGCTGGGCTGGGCTATCATCTGTAACAGCTCTTGGTATTTGAGAATCCCCGGGGTCCCTGAAGGCATCAGACCCTGCATTCATTATTATTCCGGTAGGACGGTAGGAGTCATCATGTATATATCTTACAATCTACTGATTAAGAAAAACAAAAAACAAAAAACAAAAAAACAAGTCCTGAGAAAATAAGTAAGCTTTCCTAGGTGAGGCACACAGACCGTGGTAAAGAATTAAAACCCAGATATGAAAACAGTATCTGTTGGCTGTGGCAAAATGGAGAAACGTGATAAAGTTTACTAGAAGGTACTTAAGGCTAACTACTCACGACATTAAAAATAAAACCACCCAGGCAAAATGAAGAAGGGCCACCAGTCACTGGCCATTCTGCATTTTTTTCTGTATTTTTAAAAATAAATAAATTAAAAATAATTTTATGTTAGGAACATTAATGTGCCAATTTGCCATGCGTGTGAAATATTAGGCAGCAAAAGTGAGTAGGTGCTGATGTGACCGGATTGTGAGGACTGGTTTCTGGTTGCAACATTTCTCTTTCTTTAACATGCCTGGGTAGGAGGTCCCTTTGTGTCCATCACCCTCTGCCTCTAACCTCAGACAAAACAGATGCCTTCCTCCCTGAATTCTCAGACACTTACACTCTTTTAGTAGAAGTATTGTTTTTAATGCTGCCTATACCAAAATCATAAATTTTGGTTTGTATTTTATTTTTCCTGCTGCACAGCAGATTTCTTAAAGATAAGCCTTCATTCATCTTCATCCTCCAGTCCTTAACATACCACTTAAACACCTTGCTTGTCATTAGTACTCAATACATGTGTGCTGAGGGAGTGAATGAATGACTGTATCTAAGGCATATTCCATGAAAATTGATACTATGAACTGACAATGAAGTCACAATATAATTACAAAGAAAATGTGAAACCAATTGATAGGTCTTCTAGTTTTCTCACATGGCATTCAGAATAGATTGTTTAAAAAAAAAAAAAAATATATATATATATATACACACACACACATTAGTGTGCCTTAATTTTTTTTAAATTTAAAAACAAGTAAGGTCTATTTAAATAAGTTGCCCATTCCAGGTTCTGTCATTGGAAGGCTCTTATGCTCCTCATGAGAATTCAAGAACAGAAGTGTAGTGAGTCACACAGCCTATTTTTATTAAAGCAGAAGTATGCTCTCAAGTTGGGAGAGTGGGCAGGCCAGGGAAGGCAAACGTGCCAGGGGTAGGGGGCAGGAGGGTAGGCAGGGTCACAGTAGTCATGTATGGTGGCTTTCATGTATGTATGGGTTTGGGGACATAGCTAGGGCAGTTTTGACTGAGGTTTCCTCCAATCACCTAAGGGTTTTCTCCTACAGAACAGAAAGGGAAGTTTTTGGCCCTGTATGGTCCTTAGTGGAACTGTCATGGCAGCCGTCCTCCACAGAGGAGGTGAAAGCCACAGTGCAAATGTGCTTTCTGGGACTGAGCCAGGTCATTTTCTACTCCATAATAGTCATTGTTGCAGCCCTGGTGTAGCCACAGGGCGGATGCCGCGGTCCCATGTCTGAGGTGTTGCGTCCCTTACTTCCTGCTCCTTGATCATACGTAGACTCCTCCTAGTGAGTCCTATAGTTGCCAGGGAAAGTAGAGGATATCTAGTTAAATTTGAGGGAAACAATATATAATTTCTTAAATAATTTTTTAGTGTAAGAATGTCCCAGATACTGCACAGGCTCTACTTATATTAAAAGCATTCATACTGGGGTGCCTGTGTGGTTCAGTCATTAAGCGCCTGCCTTCGGCTCAGGTCATGATCCCAGCATCCTGGGATCAAGGCCCGCACTGGGCTCCCTGCTTGACGGGAAGAAGCAGAAGCCTGCTTCTCCCTCTCCCACACTCCCACTAGTGCTCCCTCTTTCACTGTGTCTCTGTCAAATAAATAAACAAAATCTTTTAAAAAAATTTAAAAACATCCATACTAAAAGCTATATATTTATCTGAAATTTGTGTACCTATACTAGAGAATCATTCATTGTTTATCCAAAATTCAACTGTGTGTGACTGTATTTCTGTTTGCTAAATCTGGCAACCCTAGGAGTGAGTAAAATCAAAGGGGAAGCGAAGATGACCCGCACCACAGGTGCAGCAATGCGAAACTCCTTGCTTACATCTGATCAGACATTTCAGTTTGTTTGATGTATGATTTCCCTGAAGAAAGCTATGGGAGACTCACACTTCTGAGTGCGATCCCTCTTCCCGGCTGTACCAGTGTGGTCAAATCTTCAAGCAGAAGTGGCTGTGTCGTGGCTTGCTCTTGGGAAATCCTCGAGGAGGGCGCTGGAGCTAGCTCTCAGGTACCTGTGCCATTCTGCCTCGCTGCCCTTTTCCTTCCATAGGTCTTTATAGGATGTTCTTTTAAATGGATCAGTGGAGATTTTCCTGCTGAATAAAGTACTTTTTTTTTTTTCTCCCTAGATGAAGTCCTCAGTTTATCATAGCCTGGGAGCAATAAGACAGACCTTTTATCAGAGTTTCAGGAGGGACAGGTTTGGAGGCCGTCTCTGTAGGAAGGAGAAGAGGAAAGGCAAATCTAGCAAAAACCCTGGAGGGGAGGTAGGGGAGGCTTTGTGGAGGACGGAGCTGCCAGCCAGCCAGCCCAGTCCTAGTCACACTTCGGCTTGGTGGCTGTGTGACTTTGAGCAAGCCCCTCGGCTCTCTTGGCCTCAATTTTGTCATTTGTAAAATAATAAAAATAGCTTTATCCTTCATGATATCTGTGGATATGAAATGAACCTAGCTCTTCCTTGGCATGTGGTGAGCATTCAGTGAATGGTGTAGATGATGATTTCTCCAGTGGTTTAGTTGTGTGCTCCTTTTTTGCTGTTTGTTTGTATTTGTGGCTGGCTGAACAAATTCCTCCCAGCGATGGTCAACTTCCATTTCTCCAGGTTCAGGTGACATAGGCTTACATTAGCTTCTCTGAATTTCAGTGGTCCAGTGCCCTCTACTTCATCATTTTTGAATATCATAGAACCCAGTTTTTATCCGCAACCTGGCCCAAAATGAAAGTATACATATCATCAAAGGGCTCCAATCATGGTCCCTGGGGTTAGAGGAAGAACTAAAGGTGAAGCCAAAATAGAGACTGCAAATTCAAACAACAACAAAATAAAAACTAAAAGAGGAAGGGGGATGTTTCAGATTTTAGGAAAAAATTTGAGTCTAAATTCACATGCATCAAAAGATAACCATTTGTACAACAAAGTGGAACTTTCCCTTCTTGCTCTCACCTGTCAAGAATGCTGTGAAGACCAGTTGGAAAAAAGAATGCTCCTCTTCCTTAGGAGGAATAGCAAATCTGCATTCATAGGGACCCAGGACACCAAGGGCCACTCCACAGAGGGTGTCTAGTTTTTCTTTCAAATTTTTGCCAATCGACCCTTGAGTAAACAGCGCAGGTGGAGAAGTTTCATCCTTTTTTCTACTTTTTTTTTTTTTTTTCATTCTTATTCCCTTCTTCTGTTCCTCCTTCCTTTTTCTTTCTGGTTCATAATAGATGCACCTTCTAATCACTGCCTTTTCAGATCATCAAAACGACTCCCTTGGCCTCTGGTAGAGGATTCATTTGAGCAAAGCACTAAGGACTCTTTGTTTGCTAGATTCCTCTGCTCATTAGGGTTCAATGCAGCCTTGGCCAGCAGACAATAGGCTTGATCTGTGGCCTTTCTGCTTGGCTTAACTGCTCCTAAAATGCTAACACTGAAAGGCCTGGATAAGATTCCTATTACCAAAACCCGAATCAGCAACAAAAGAATCAGCCGAAGGGTTGCACAAACCAGGGAGATTTTCTGCCATGAAGCTATTGATTGTCCTCCTCCCTGTAATCTTTCTACAGACAAACAAATGGCCCTGCCTAACCACCGCACTGCCTACTTATATTATTGTGAACCCAAAGATGGTCTGGATGTTGTCTCCCTGAGAGCGATGATCTTAAAGCCCTCTTTCTCCTTACTGACTCTAATGATTCTCTAACGGCATCGCTTTCATTACGCTCCTTTTGTTCTGCCACTGAGAAATGAATTTAAACAACAGTTATTCAAGAGCCATGGCATTTATCGATTGGATAAACACAAGCCTGAGATTTGGTTGTGTTCCTTCTAAGTCGGCCAGCCCTCTTTTCCCACTTATCAGCCAGCCTGGTTTACCTCCCAACTGCTGGAGGGGGAATTTGCAGTTCTGCTCCTGCTTTGTAAAGGCAGGCAGGGAAGGGGTTGCAGAAACTTGCCTGACAGTAATCCTGAGTCTCCCTGTGGTATAGTTCTGAAGACATCCCCTGACTCACATAGGGTCCATTTAGGGATACACGAGAATATATGAAAATTAAAAACACTCTGCTTTTCAGGGGATTGTGGACAGGTCCCCTCGAATAGTGAGCCAGCAGAATCCAAATCCAGTGAAACTCGTGGCTGAACATCACGAGAACTACGGCATTTCATAGGTCAGAGGTAACAAATGTTGGCATTTCGTGAGATTTACTAGGTTTGTGTCTGCACCATTTTAAGAGAATCCATCAACTTGGACGAAAGAGATGTGCATTTTTGATGAAGTTCTAGAACCTAGGTGAGGTTCGGTGGGCTGAGGTCCGGAGCCGATGACCAAGAAAGAGTTTTTGAGACATCTTTGGTGCAAAATGGTGGCTTATTAAAGCACGGGGACAGGACCCGTGGGTAGGAAGAGCTGCGGCCCCGGGCTGTGAAAGATGGCAGGTTATGTACCTTGCCAGATGGCAGGTTATGTACCTTCCTCCAGGTTGGGGGAAGGTGAGGGGAAGGGAGGTTTCAACGGAGCTTTCATATGCTAAAGAGAGCCTACAAGGTGCCAGGATACCTGAGGCCTCGAGGCTTGATCAATGTTGTCTTGGCCAGCCATTAACCTCAAGATAGTTGGGAGATTTTTGGTGGGATGTCACAATCCTGCTATCAAGCGTCTTTGTTAGTGAGATTTAGGTTTAGAAGAGATTTAACTATATTTACATTTCCTTCTACCTCAGCCTCCTTCAGTTTTGTTTATGGTGGGGAGGGTGACATTAGGGTTTGAGGAACTGAGTTATTTGCTTCTGGAAATTGTGCTATTGATAAGGTAACTTCTTTGTTTGTAGATCTTTAGGACATTTGTAAACCAAGGGAGACTCCTGTCTTGGAGGATTGTGATTTGGGCAAGTTAACTGTTTGTTTCTCGCTTATAGCAGTCAGGGGTGCCTGAGGAATGTCACACACATTACTGAGCTGAACGGGTGGAGAGGGGTGCAAGGTGCCAGCTTTTGCTTTGTCTTCAGCCAGCCTTCTGCTCCCTCATTATTTTGACCCCATAGAGATAAAAGCCCCAGCTGAAATTTGCTCTAGAGTGGTCGTTCTCAACACTCACTGTAGATAAGAGAGGTCTGAGATTTTATAAAATCCCAAATGACCGATTTGGGGGCCTCCTCTCTTGAAACTCTGATTTAATTAGTTTTCGCTAGGTCCTCAGCCTTGATACTTTTTTTTTTTTTTTTTTTTTTTAAAGTTCCTCAGAGGACCTACTGTTTCATCTACTGTGATCTTAATGCAGAACTGCTGGAACTCTGCAGTGTAGGAGGATCACCAGTAGAACTTTCTACATAGACCCACGTCTGGGTTCCTCTCAGGCCAATTGAAGCCAAATCCTTGAGGCATGAACCTTGTCATCTCTTTTAAAAAGCCTCAGGCTGTGGTGCCTGCAGTGAGAGCTGAGGGCCACCACTGTAGGTAAAGGGGATCAGAATATGCCACCCCAAAATATGACACTTTGGCATGAGGGTTAGTTTGCGCTGAGGGCAAATGAGAATCAACTGGTGCAGGAAGAGTTCTCCACACATATCTGCTTGAAAGAAGAACATAAAATTCCCTGAGGAAGATACTCCCCCACCGTCCCCCTACCAGAAGGAGAAGAGGGACTCTTAGCATGGAAGCTGATACCCAGCTGAGTTTGCATTAATGGACCTTACTCAACCAGTCCTGATCTTACATTAGTTCCCCATTAATTCCTAGTCATTTCCCCACAGTTTATCACCCACTGAAGTCCAACCCCCCTTCCTTTGTTGAGAGGATACATATCCCCTGGAGTCTAACTGCTTCTTCAAGTTTATTTCCTTTCTGTGAACTCCTGTACATAAAAGTATGAATAAGAATTATGTGCCTAATCTGTTTGTTTCATTTGCAGGCCCCCAGAAGGTTAACTTAAGAGGACAGAGGAAGGTTGTTCTTTCCCAACATTAGGATTCGAGGCAAAGATAGGTTTTGATTTAATGTTAGAATCAAAGCTCTCATAACTGAAAATTGACTGCTGTGGACTGAAGTCTGTCCCCTCCCACATTTATATGCTGAAGCCCTAAATCCTTACATGGTGGTAATGAGAGATAGAGCCTCTGGAAAATAACCGAGTTTAGATAAGGTCATAAGCGTGAAACCCTCATCACAGGATTAGGGTTCTTATAAGAAGAGACCAGAGAGATTGCTCTCACACATGCTGTCTCTTTCTCTACCACCTTCCCCCAACCATGTGAGGATACAGAAAGAAGAGAGCCATCTGCAAGGCAGGAAGAGAGTTCTCACCAGAGCCCCACCATGCTGGCACCATGATCTCAGACTTCCCAGCCCCTAGAACGGTGAGAAATGAATGTCTGTTGTTTAAGCCACCCAGCCTATGGTATTTTGTCAAAGCAGCCCAAGCTGACTAAGACACTGACCCAAAATATAACTATTTGATTTATGAGATTATGATAAGTTTCCTCTCAGTGTACTTGACACTGATAAAACTTGACAAAAACTAGCTAACAGATAAGCATTGCATAAGGATATAGATCAAAATCTTTTCCAAATTTAGGACTTCAGGGCCACTGCTAGGTCATCTGAGGCCTTGGGTAATTTTTTTTTTTTTTCCTGGTCTCTGCCTATTGAGACTGTTCCATTTAAAAAATGCATCATTAAATGTAGATAGGCATTCATGAGGTATAGAGATTTATTGAAGAAGATATAAAATAATGAATAGAAATACTTATATATTTATACAAGGAATGCTCATCCCTTCTCTAGCACCACTTAGGATGGTCCGTGGAGAAATACAGCAACCCCATGGATTAGAGGCCTGTTGGCACTGAGGAACCCTAACCTCCAAAGCCCTGGGAGGAAATAGTTATACCCACCCATAAGAGAGCCTGATGCTTGGTGTAGAGGCTGTAAACGGAGTGGAGCTGCACTGAGTGCCAGGAGCACTTGGAGCTGCCTGGCACGACATGATAGCCCCAGGTATGGAAGACCAGAGACATTGTTGAGGTCCAAATATGGATGGCCAGAGTCACACATGAGCCTACATCCATGGCTCAAGTCTTACCTTAAGTCTGAAACGGTTTAAATTCCTGCAAAGCAGTATGTCATCACCATTCTGAGGGCCGATCTCATGTGATCCTTTGAAGGAAATATGATGCTAGAGAACCGGAGTAATCTGCTTGCCATGGTGTTCCCTGGAATCTGGGCCTGCCACAAGGCTGCCCCCATAGACCAGAATCTCACAGTTCCTCAGATCATCTGGTCAACCCATGTGTGGAGGTAGTGGGTTGGAAAGTACCCAGAGGGCATCCTAGAAATCATGTCTGAGGACCACGTAGTTCTTGTCTGGCTTGGAACACCACTGCAGGCCTTAGATGTCCCCAGGTACTGAGGGTTCATTAAATGTGGGACCCTGAGCAGTGCCTCAGTTGCCAGGACCTAAGTACAGTACTATAGGAACATTATAGGACTCTGTGTCTCAGTGATACATTGATTGTTTACATGTGATCATAAAGTTATCAGAGAATCCTATAAGGATTCATGTGTTCTTTGTAATTCTTCAAAAAGAAAGGGTAAGAAAATTACTCTTGAGTTTCACATCCATCAACTATATATTTTCCGACCTTTGGAACTGAATTTTGTAAAGCCAACTCTAACTTCAGTTTTTGGATGGCAATTCATGTTTATGCCACACGGAAAAAAAATTTTTGCATTTTATTTTGATTACAATGACTCAATGTTGATTACATATTGGAAATATATGCCTCTTGGTGGTTTGGTGGTGGCTTACTAGAATTCCAAATATAAAGGGACAAGAGAGAGAATCCAACACGTGGCTCTTCTGATAAACTTTGTAATTGTATGATTGTGGTTGTGTATAAAAAAATCTTCCTTACTAACAAAAAAACACACTGGGTGATATCTTAATCTTATTCTTTCCTTAGACTTATTGATCTCCTAGATATCATGCTTTCACATTTAAAAATTAAAAGTGCTAAATCAGATTCCCAGGAGTAATAATTTCACAGTTAATCTGAATCCTCCTACAGTTCACCTAATCATTATTTGATCAAACCTAATTCTTACAGAGTTATTGTCTCATAGGAGTGAAAACATTAATGATTTCCCTTTCAAAGTGAACTCATTTATTAATGAATCACACCTGCTGGTATGAAACATTCGCTCATTGGCAACCATGGCATTTCTTCTTTGTGTGTGTGTGTGTGTGTTCTCCTAAAGTCATTTATAAATTATATGTAACAGTGGTTCACAACTGAGGGGTGCTTAGAACGAAGATGAAGGGGAAATGACTTAAAACCCAATGAGTAGTTATTAATACAAAATACATAATAGATATTGGGAAAGCAATTTGCCAATCGGCATCTAAATCCAAGCTCAATAATATAACAGGAACAAATGAAACTCACTAATCAGGGAAAGGTGCACATGAATTGGAAAAGGACTTAATGGGAGCTATTAGGCGATTCACATGCATTATCAAAATCACTTGCTCTAGTTTCAGCCTAAGTACATTTCACTTCAAAGAACAACAGCTCAAATCAATAAATATTTATTAGTGCCTACCATGTTTGGACAAAGCAGTAAGCTGAGTTAGGGGGATATCAGAATGGGTTAGTCCTATCTAATTTATTTAAATAGAATTGACTGAATGGTTTACTTAATCACTGAAATGTCTGTCTAGACTTCAGACTATTAGGTTTTAAAAACAACTTCAGAAGGTATTCAATATTTGGACCAACAAGGTTGTGATTAGACCAAAGGTTGCCATTTTTCAGTATTTCTCTGAAAAATTTGAGAAACTTAGAAAAAACAGGTAATTGTAAAGAAAGTGGCTGTCATCCTAGAAAATATGATGTGGGTGATTTTTTAAAGTAAAAAAGAAATGCTTTTATGGGAACTGACTAAAATTCACTTAGGGTTTATGCTGTGTTCAAAAGAATAAGGAACTATAGGAAATTATATCTATTGATCGATAGATATAATTTCCTATAGTTCCTTAGATAGAACTATAGATAAATAGATAGATAGGTAGATCTCAATCATTCATTCCCAAAACTTCACATTATTATTTTTGTCCTTCTCAAAATGCAATAATTGAATAAGATTTCCCATTGAAGGGCAAACATGGTGTTGTATTATTAAGTGTCACACAAAGGGCATTAGGAAATATATAATCACCTTAGGGAAAGCCAAGGAAGCATGTGATTCAGTGTAGGGCACTAAATGATTAATCAGCTCAGCTGTGTTGTCTTTTAAATTATTGTCATCCACTTCTGTAAGTGCTCAAAGGGAGTACAATCCGAGTCTGGGACAGTTTATCACCCAGCAGGAGCTGAATAACATTTTGCAGAATTTTGTTGTTAAGTTCCAATCACATCATTTAAATAAAGAGAGCAGGGGAAAAAAGCCTTGAAAGAATTAAACGTCACCTTTAAGAAATTAACAGTTGTAGCACCTGCCATTCACCTGGCCCTGAGCTAGGTAGGTTCTCTGTGGATATTGATCTATGTAATGTCAACACAATTTTCAAAGGAGAACTCATCCCTATTTCACTATGGGGAAACTAAAACTCAAAAAATTTAGGAATTTGCCTACAGCTTCTATATAATAGAGACAAAATATGAACTCTCATCTACCTGGTTACTCTGAAGGAAGAAAGAAATTTGGGTGGCATTAGCCCATAATTATAATGCAGGAACCATGTCTAAGGTATTTTCTTTGATCGGTTAATTAATTGATTGATTGATTCATTCATTCAACAAAATTACATTGAGAACTTATTTTAGTTTGGAAAATAGCCAGGGCCCTAAAATGAAAAAGACCCCTCCTGCTAAGGAAGTCAAAGTCTAGAGATTACATTTTAAATTAGCATTAACTCTCTCAGAATTCATTTTGTACAAAAGCAGTATGTAGGTGCTGAGAACCCTCCTAGAGAAATTATGTTCCTAGCATAGGACTTCCCCCAACTAGTTGGGTCCTCACACCCAAGAAACAATCCCTAAATGTTTTCTGTGTATTCTAGACATTTTCTAGGTATATTGGAATACATAGATAATATATTTAAAAGCAGCAATAGCCACGGTCACCAGACTGTGGAAAGAACCAAGATGCCCTTCAACGAACGAATGGATAAGGAAAATGTTGTCCATATACACTATGGAGTATTATGCCTCCATCAGAAAGGATGAATACCCAACTTTTGTAGCAACATGGTCTGGACTGGAAGAGATTATGCTGAGTGAAATAAGTCAAGCAGAGAGAGTCAATTATCATATGGTCTCACTTATTTGTGGAGCATAACAAATAGCATGGAGGACAAGGGGACTTACAGAGGAGAAGGGAGTTGGGGGAAATTGGAAAGGGAGGTGAACCATGAGAGACTATGGACTCTGAAAAACAATCTGAAGGGTCTGAGTGGCGGGGGGGTGAGAGGTTGGGGTACCAGGTGGTGGGTATTATAGAGGGCACGGATTGCATGGAGCACTGGGTGTAGTGAAAAAATAATGAATACTGTTATGCTGAAAATAAAATAAAATAAAATAAAAGTAATAGACAAAATATTTTGCATTTTCTTAGATGTAAATGGACAAAGAAATAGAGATTTTATAGAGATATTAGGTATGTTGTTTTACCTTCCTTGCACTATCCATCCTTTTGCTCAATTACTGTTGCTTTCTATAATTCTCATGTTCTATGAGCGAGCAGGGGCTCTGCCAGAGGTTCTGAGAAAAAGGCTGGTGAAGATGCATTTTAGGGTCCATAAAAGACTTGTACTCGGACAGGTACTACTTGATTACAAAATTCCATTCTTGGAACTGTTTTAATCCCCTACCTCTGCGTGCTAGGCAGCCTCACTCAATCCAATCAATGGAAGTTGACATAAGAGAAAAAACTATTTGTCATCTGGAATCTAGTTTCTGCTCCCAAGAAATGCTCATTTTCCAAGTGTATAAACAGAATTTGTATGCAAGTTAGAATTTCATCAGCATCTTAGAAGGAGATCCTCCTCCTCCTCCTTAGAGCAGGAGGATTTGGAAAAAGAAAAAGAACAGTTTTAGACATTTAGAAACTTGGACACTGGTGGGGTCAGAGGTAACTGATTTCCATCACTTCAGTAATCTAGTTATAAACAGTACTATAGTTTGGAAGTGAGAGGGGATGGCAGGCAGATGCATCTTAAATTTTCTAACAAGGAATAAATGCTTAACATAAGCAGGTGCTAATATTTTCTGATTTGTAAGAGCTGGTAGCCATCATCATTCTCTCTCTCTCCAGCTTACTGGACACAGCTATAGATCTGCTGGTAGTGTCTTCTGATGGGCAGTGCTGTCTTCATGCATACTGTAATCTAGCGTCATTTCCCAAGGACTTGCTTTGTAAAGCACATTGCCCAGAGAGGGGAAATGCTGCATTGAACTATACTCATTACAACCAGTCTTTCTTTCTTTTTCTTTCTTTCTATCTTTCTTTCTTTCTTTTTCTTTTTTTTTTTTTTTTTTTTTTTTTTTTTTTTTTTTTTTAGGTAGCAAACTTTGCAATAATGCTACTTAGGGCTGGGGATGTAATCTTATTCTGCATCTATAAGCAGAATATTCTGCTTATTCTGCATCTAAGAGCAGAGGGAAGCAACTGACCCATTCAGAAAGCAAACATAATGTGAGGTAACTTCCTTGTTAGACTTTAAAATGACTTAAGATGTTGAAAAATATAAAATAACACTGAGATCTGGAGTGACCTTATGCTTATCCAGGTAGGTGCTGTGCTCTTGGAACACTCAGAGATCCAAGGGGCCAGAGTTCCTTGAACATTGAAAGTTTAATTATGGGTCTGTGTGGCTTTGACAGGGTAGAGGAAAATGACCCATAACTTTTTTTCAGACTCCCAGAAAGCCTATGGCTCCAATGAGGCTCATATACCTCTCTTTATTAGTTCAACTTCCTAGAACACTTGTAACTTACCCAAGACCTTGTCTGTCACCCACAGCCGAATCTGAAGTGGTTAATTGAAGTTGATGTTGTGCTTTTTTTACAGCACCACCTTCCCTGCCTTCAACTAATCTTAGAAAATATGTATTTTTCTTATACAAACCTTTTGTCTTAAAGCATCACTTTTGAACTATTTATCACAGAGACCTAAAAACCCTTCTAGAAAGCTAAGAAGGGGTAGGCCTAAGGGATTCCCCACCTACCCTTCCAACAGAACACTTATACTTATATTTATGTGTATTGGCATTTTGAATAAGTTTTAAAAAAAATTTAATCCTCCTAGAATGAAAACTATTTCATTCAGGTTTACAAAATTATAAAGATGGATTTGGGGACACAGTGTTGACATTGCCTTGTACACTAAATGAAGGAAGTTTCTTAGAGCTGTGTAGCACAGAGTTGCACAGTAGTTCATGACAACCTAAAGAAATCATGGTACTTTGGGGCATAATTTTCCCAGAGTGTTTTGGAAATTAGAAAAACCTTCTTAGGTTGACTTATCTCAAGACAAACTCTGTAACGTCTTACTCACCCATCCTGTTCTGTGATTTTATGAGATGTTTGGTCCACTCATACTGGAAAATGTACTCTTGAAATTTCTGAAACTTCTCAAAACAGAACTTCTGCTAAAAACTTCCATGCTCACAGAAATAGGATTGCAAGAGGAAAAAGATACTTAGCAACATCTGTCTTTAGATATGAAAGTTGAGAAAATGATTAGGTTTATGGAAGAAATTTATCATTTTTTCAAGTGAAGTGGAACAAAATTTCATAGTGATTTTCTTTGAATGGTCTTTTAGGTTGCCCAAATTAATAATAACTGCTTGAGATGAAGAATTCTATTCGTTCAGTCTGCCTCCCCATCCTTACACTTTACCTCTGGTTCTACTGATGTTAACCTGTGCTCATAAGTCAGGGCTGGAATGAAGCATAGGACATATTGAGATCTCCTAAGAGATCAAGAAGACCTCAACATACATACTTTATACCAATTCATACTTACCCCCATTGAGCCCCCATTTATTCTCTTACATATTTTTGTATTATTCCTCTTTCAGAAAGTAGTGCCAAATTTAGTAGAACACAGACTAACTTATTTCCTCAATGACCAGGCCCTTAGCAAAAAAGGATGAAAGAGTTCTGAATTTATTTGAAAGAAAAGCTGAACTCTGTTCAAAGGAGATGTTTTCTGAATTCATTTGTGTGTTCAAGTGGAAGAAAGAAAGACATCTCTCAGAATGTCCATGGTTATCTCCAACCTCTCAGAGAAAGTATTTGGCATACCACCATAACTACAGATTTCTGAAGCACACTGTGCATGTACTGTGATCATTTTAATGGAGAAGAATTACTTGAATAGATTGAACTACAGTGCAGTGGGGACCTAGCAGGTATTTACACCATCTATAGTAATCTGGAGGAAATGTGGAAACTTGGCAAGATGAACAAGCATTTGGTACTGTCAGATAATTATGGAACACTTGAAAGCCCACAGGTAAGTACCTCTTCAGAGCTGGCAGGCATCAAAGGATCATTAATTATTCTCTTCACTGTTGTTTTTCTTTGACAAGCCATCTCAAATCTCCGGGGGAAACAGGGAGACGAGACGGGCTGGATACAATGTTCTCAGTCAGCCAAGGAGTAGGAACAAAAGGGAAAGAATTTGGGCAGTTTTCAATACATCAGGGAACTCTGGTTATCTCAGATTCCAAAGTGTTTGAAAGGACTGAGGTTAAAATAGAACAGCAATTGTCTTGAGGGCAATGACAGCAACCAGAATAGTGAGGGCCTCCTCTACTTGGCTCAGGGAAGAGGTGCCAGGTCTATTCATACACCTGAGAGACGTATGTTTCTTAAGAGCTCTCTCTCCAGGGAACCAAGCAAAGTTACAAAGAAAGAGTATGCACTTGCTATAGACATGTTTGTGAGAAGAACTTTGCACTATAGTTTCAACATTAATTCACTTCACTCAAGGATTTCACTTTTTATATAGTTAAGATGGGTATAGAATGAAGATGGGTATGAATCTGGATCAACAAGTGTTTCTTCTTTTCTTCCTCTCCTTCTTTCTTCCCTCCCCTCCTATCTTTCCTCCCCTTCCTTTTCTTTTCCATTTCCTTTTTTTCCCCTCATCATTTGCTTTCTATGGAACAAACGCTGTATTGAAGATACTGAAGACAAAGTGCTCATCCGTCCTCAAGAATTTTACAAAATTAGCAACTTGGAGATGAAAGCTAGTATTTGGGGAAACAACGAGACCCTAGAATAGGCTGATTGTTGTTTTCAGGTACAGCATGGTTGAAATGGGGATCTATAGCAGTGAGTGCATGGTATTGCTTAGTAGCTCATCACAGCTCCTGGAGCTTTGATTGAACTGCCTGTGAATTAAGGGTAGGATATTGAGCAAAGTATATTTCATCCAGTTCCAAAGTTTGCAAGTACTCTTTTGTTGTCTGAAAAAGGAGACAAGATTGTCAACATAGCTTCAACTTTTTATCACTTCGTAATTGTAAGAAAGGTAGACAAAGTTGCAAAGATTTTATAATTTTTGACCTATCACCTATAAAAAACATCAATATTATAGCTTTAGTTTAAAACCCAGTATTCAATCAGGGTAATGAAACAAGACCTATGGCAGTCTTACCCATATATCTCCTGTGTCTACTCATCTTTTCTTTCATAGTTTATAACTAATCGGTTGTCTTCTGCATTACGCAGACATTTTTGTGTATGATCCTTTCTTATACGAAAGTAAATTTGGGGAATGCTAATTTTATAACAAGAAAGAGTTGAAGGATAAAACAAAATAATGAAGACATATTGGGGCCAGAGTTAAGGTCTAACCTTAACCTTGAGTTAAGTTCCAAAACAAAGAGTAGTCGTTTATTGATCTGATTTAAGTCAGGGCGCCGGATACAGAAAGAATTCACGGGGCTTCAAGGGGAAAACCTTACATGTGAGCTAGTTAACAGTAGTGAGGAACTTGGGCTCAAAAATGGAGTCTAGCCAGAAAGAATCTAAACATTCAACATATTGATACTGTGGCAGACATGATACCTACCAGTTTTAGGGATGACATGTATGTTAATAATGACAACAAAATTTGTACATTAAATTATTCTAAATGAACTTCAGTGATTAAGCAGAGTATCCCTATGTGTCTGTGTTTAGTTTGTGTTCTTTAGGAATGTTTAAAAATAGATGTAATGTACTGTCATTTGCAAATATCTTCTCCCCTTCCGTGGGTTCCCTTTTTTTTTTCTTGACTGTTTCCTTTGCTGTGCAGAAGCTTTTGATCCTGATGAAGTCCCAAAAGTTCATCCTCGCTTTTGTTTCCTTTGCCTTTGGAGACATATCTTGAAAGAAGTTGCTGTGGCTGATATCGAAGAGGTTACTGCCTATGTTCTCCTCTAGGGTTCTGATGGATTCCTGTCTCACATTGAGGTCTTTTATTCATTTTGATTTTATCTTTGTATATGGTGTAAGAGAATGGTTGAGTTTCATTCTTCTACATATAGCTGTCCAGTTTTCCCAGCACCATTTATTGAAGAGACTTTTTCCGACAGTACAGACAAAAGGTTGATATCCAGGATCTATAAAGAACTCCTCAAACTCAACACACACAAACAGACAATCATATAAAAAAAAAATGGGCAGAAGATATAAACAGACTCTTCTCCAATGAAGACATACAAATGGCTATCAGACACATGAAAAAATGTTCATTATCACTAGCCATCATAGAGATTCAAATTAAAACCACATTGAGATATCACCTTACACCAGTTAGAATGGCCAAAATTAGCAAGACAGGAAACAACATGTGTTGGAGAGGATGTGGAGAAAGGGGAACCCTCTTCCACTGTTGGTGGGAATGCAGCTTGGTGCAACCTCTTTGGAGAACAGTGTGGAGATTCCTCAAGAAATTAAAAATAGAGCTTCCCTATGACCCTGCGATTGCACTCCTGGGTATTTACCCCAAAGATACAGATGTCGTGAAAAGAAGGGCCATCTGTACCCCCAATGTTTATAGTAGCAATGGCCACAGTCGTCAAACTGTGGAAAGAACCAAGATGCCCTTCAACAGACGAATGGATAAGGAAGAGGTGGTGCATATACACTATGGAGTATTATGCCTCCATCAGAAAGGATGAATACCCAACTTTTGTAGCAACATGGACGGGACTGGAAGAGATTATGCTGAATGAAGTAAGTCAAGCAGAGAAAGTCAATTATGGTTTGATTCTGGTTTCACTTATTTGTGGAGCATAGAAAATTTGTGGAGGACAAGGGGAGATGGAGAGGAGAAGGGAGTTGAGGGAAATTGGAAAGGAAGGTGAACCATGAGAGACTATGGACTCTGAAAAACAATCTGAGGGTTTTGAAGGGGCGGGGGGAGTGGGAAGTTGGGGGAACCAGGTGGTGAGTATTAGAGAGGGCACGGATTCCATGGAGCACTGGGTGTGGTGCAAAAATAATTAATACTGTTATGCTGAAAATAAATGCAAAATAAAATTTAAAAAATGATTTGGAAATGATATTTAAATCAATTAAAAATAAATTTAGGTTGTTGCTGAGGGTGGTGAGAAGGATGTGGTGGCTGAGTGATGGACATTGGGGAGGGTATGTGCTACAGTGAGAAAAAAAATACTAAGAAAAAGTTTAGGTTGAATGCCAAAAGCAGTTTTTATAAATGCTAAACATTCCTTATTATAATAATGAAAGGAATAAGAGGCTATTATAAGGGAATATAAATACTTCCTAAATATCTAGATTTATATTGGCAGTATCAAAAGAATGTTTCATACTTGACTTTGAGAACAACAAGAAATGGATACTTCTAAAGAACTTACGGTGGCCCACAGAAGTTATAAAAAACCAAGAGTAGGCCTACTTCAAAATCCTTAGATAATAATGCAGATCTCTAAAAACAAACAAAAAAACCACAGTCCACATAACAAAAGACAGGATATAAAGAAAACTTAGAATAGTAAAACTGTAAGCAAGAAATAAGATTTCAAAATTAAGTTTAGGCATATCAGATGCTGTAAGAATAAATAGCTTAAAATTCCATAAGAAAAGATAAGGAATTAATAGGATAAGGAAATAAATTCTAACCATACTTTCTTATAAGAGATAGAAATAAACCTAAATAACACAAAACATTAACAATATAAAAATAGACAAAGATTGGGATGCCTGGGTGGCTCAGTCAGTTAAGTCTTTGCCTTTGACTCAGATCATTATCTGAGAGTCCTGGAATCTAGCCCCACATTGGCACCCTGCTTAATGGGGGGGCTTGCTTCTTCCTCTCCCTCTCTTGCTTCCCCTGTTCATGTGCTCTCTCTCTCTCTCATAAATTTTTCTTTCTCATTCTTACCCTCTATCTCAAATAAAATCTTTAAAACAAAAAAAGCAAATATTAGAAAATATGAAAGGAGAAAACTAACTAGTTGATTGGTTAATTTCAGTCTGGATAAAAATAATTAACTTCAAGAAGGTAACCAAGAATCTCTCCCCAGTAAGAGCAGCCTAATTCTTAGGTGTAGATATATCTGAAGCATGAGGAGCCTGTTTTCTTTGTAAGAATACTTGAGATATTATTTACTGTCTGACTATACTTGTAAATCAAGACATACTTTGTTTTGTGGTATGTTCACTCAAGGGAGCCTAGCACTGCTGTGAGCTACTAAAAAAATATCAGTTTGATCTCATTCTAGAAATTTTTATACTTGAAGCATATGCATTTTCAAATTCTTATTTCAAATTCGTAAGGATTTGCAGGCCTATGTACAAATACATATCCTCAAGTCACTGGGCACCCTAATGTAAAAGAAAAAAAAATTATTCACAGTGAATTTCCCAACCTCATATGTTGCATCACATTCATTTACTGGAAGACTTACCCACCAAATCTAAGTAGTCTAAAGAAACTTTGACAGGTTTCCAAGCAATTTCTCTATAGAGACACGAATGACACTATATTTTTTTCTTCTTTCTGCCTTTTTTCTGCTTTTTAATAGAAATAAATGATTAAAAACAAAGCTATTATCAACACAGAGAAACTGAAAACCCAGAGACAAGCAGCATTAATTATCCTTTTAAAATGGGTTTATGGGCTAGATAATAGATCCAGGAATAGGTAGATTTTTAATTGGAATCATTGCTATCATTCTAGAACTGTGGGAGTCACAGTGTTGCTGAATCAGTGAATTTTTATTCTAAAGTAACCAAGTGGGTAAGATGGGCAGGTGCGGCTGACCATTAATT
The DNA here is from genome assembly GCF_009829155.1 of Mustela erminea. Taxonomy (NCBI): domain Eukaryota; kingdom Metazoa; phylum Chordata; class Mammalia; order Carnivora; family Mustelidae; genus Mustela; species Mustela erminea. Next base: position 43,556,193 of record NC_045626.1, read on the forward strand.
TCATCCTGAGGGAGAATAAAGGACAAGGAGTCAGAGAGGGGAAAAAAAAAAAGAACAAACAATGAAGGATTGCAGGACTCTTTAGTCTCTAGAACAAAAGAACTCCCTGCCCACTTAATTTTCCAGACCAATAGAGGGTGTGTTAGGACTTTTGAAAGTAAATCCTTACGTCTTTTAAGAAATGTCTTCTCATGAAGATGAAATCCTCTGTTTTATATATGCACTATGTGACTGGTTTTGAGTAGCCTGTGTTAAACCTATACAGGTGTATTGCCTACATTTTAACAGTTCAAAAAAAGGTGATTGAATCCCATCGCTGCCCCATTGTTTTGTTATGTTCACTGGCTATGAAAGAAGGTTTGGTGCATTTAATTCATCAGTCCCTGTTTCTACCCAATGACTTATGTCAACACCTGGAATGCATCCTTCCATACTTTCCTCCATGTACAGAGTTTCCATTATTATTGTTCATTTTCTTAAAAATCGTGTGTTATACATTTTTCTGTACCTTGTTTTCATTGTTGTTGTTTGTTTGTTTGTTTTGAAGGATTTTATTTGTTTACTCGACAGAGATGACAAGTAGGCAGAGAGGCAGGCAGAGAAAGAGAGGGGGAAGCAGGCTCCTCGCTGAGCAGAGAGCCCGATGCAGGGCTCAATCCCAGGACCCTGGGACCATGACCTGAGCCGAAGGCAGAGGCTTAACCCACTGAGCCAACCAGACACGCTGTTTTTGTTTTTTGCTTGAAAATACTTCCTGGAAGTTCCTCAAAGACAAATTACTATAGATAACCTTCATTCTTTTTAATAGCTGCATATTATTCCCTACAGATAAGCCAGCATTATTTAAATAATCTCCTTTGAATTGTTTTATATTTTTTAGGGTTTTCTTTCTAGGAGAGTCATTGCCAAGAACGAGACTGCTGGCTCAAAAGGTATGCCAATTATTAATTTTATGAAATGCTGCTAGATGGATTTCCAGAAAGTACCAGCACTTCATATTCCCACTTTATTATTTTCTCACATTCTCACCTACAATACATGTTAAAGTTTTGCCCTCTGATGGCTGTAAAAAGATATCTAATTCCTTTAGTTTGTGTTTTCCTCTTAGTAATTAAGCTTCTTTTCATAAATTTTTGGCTGTCAATACTGCTTGTCTGTGAATTGTTTTCAATATTCCATTGGTTTACTTTCTTGTCAACATGAGAAGTAATGTTTATATAAATTTAAGTATTAGTCTTATGATTATTTGCTTTACCAACTTTTTCCAAAATACATCATTTATTGACTTTGTTTTTTATAATTTCCCTATGTATCTATGTTGTCTTTGGTATTTTTCTGGATCTTCTAACTGAATAAGAATCTCTTTATACATTTTTGTATGAATTTTATTATTTTATATTTTGCACTGAAATATTTATTTCCAGTTTTGTTTTCTTCTAGATAGAGGACCAATTGTGCCATTTACTAAATAATTCCTTTTGTATGTAATGGAAATACCACCTATTTCCTATATTAAACTTAACAAATATATGATATATGAATAATAGGATATACTCTGGGTTTTTCCAGATCAACTTTTACTACTACTTTCTAATTTCACTGGACTATGATCAGACAGAGAGACCTGGGAAGTATCAACTTTTGAGCAATTATCATGGTTTTCTCTGTGATCAGAATATAGACTGTTTTGTAAATGTTCCATGGACAAACAAAAACTATACATTTTCTGTTAGATGTGAAGCTCTATGTAGCTATGAATCAAGTTTACTGATTGTATTAGTGAATTATTCTAGGTCCTTGGTTTTTTTATTTATAATATGTCTAATTCAATATACAATGTTTATAACATTTGGGTAGTGGAAACCTTGCATTATACTATATTGCAATTCTATAAAGTCTGCCTTGCATTTCTAATAGTTCTAATAGTTTCTAATAGTTCTTGCTTTATATATAAGATGATATGATGATATGTAGTACACATGCACTTAGGTCTGTGATATTTCCTTTATATGTGACTTTGTATCATTACAGTGTTTCTCTTTATCCTATATGTACCTTTAATCTAAAACGTTACCTGGTATGGTATTAACCATGCCCACTCTGTTTTCTTTTTGTTTTATATTTGCTTGTTATGTCTTAGTCCACCCTTCATACTCAACCCTCCTTTATTACTTCCCTTCAAGTAGTTTCACGTATATAGCATATAGCTGTGTTTTGATTGTGACCTACCTAACCATCTTTCTTTTCAAAGTGAATTCATTCAGTTCACATTTAGTGTAATGACTGATACTCTTGTTGTCATACCTTCCATCTTACTTTCCTATTTGCCTTACACTTTCCCACTTTTTAACTTTCTTTATGTCACTGATTACATTTCTGTTCATTTAATTTTTCCTCTCATAAAATAGGAAGTCCTTTATTACTTTCCTATTCCATTAATGGTTGCCTTTCTTTTCTTTCAGCCAATGACAGATTTTTCTACTTGTATTTGAAAACTCACTCATTTGGATCTTTCACCTTTCCCACCTGTAATTCCTTAATTTTTATGAAATAGTTTAAAACTTTCAATTTGAAAACTATCAAGTTTACTGATAGACTTATTTAATTTATTATTTAATTTCTCTATGTCTTTACTTCTTTTTCATTTACTACTCTCTATGACATTTTCCTCAGAGTAGGTCTCTCGTGTTCTAGGAGGCCTCATCATCAGTCCTACAACACAACACATTTTAAATCCTCCAATGCATCTTTAGTCTGATGTTTAATATTAACAGCAGTTAATATTAACTGCCTTTGCATATCATTCTGTTTGCCCTGTTTTGCTTTTAATCAGTTGCTTTTTGATTTTGTGATTCATGAGGTCAGTTGAGACTGCCAAGAAATATTTAATATTTTGTTATCTGTAACACTTTTAATAGTGTTTCTGAATATTTCAGAGACAAGGTATTTACTTTCCTTGTTCAGTGACATTTCTCCCTCAATCTTTTTAATGTATTTTGTTTTCTTTTTCTTTCATTCAGTTTTCTAACAAGGAGCCATCTCTCCAGAATCACCATTTGTTGGCAGACCGAATGTCTGTATTTTCCTTGTCTACTTGAATGCCTGTCTAATTCCCTTCTCAGACCTACAGCTGAGAAGGTAATCAATGGCTACGTCATTTCTGTGGTCTAGATAGCGTTTATCTTCTGTGGCCCTGCTAAGTCAAAAATAGCATCTTCCTCTTCCTCACCAGTACATCGCTGATATTTGGGATCACTAAATGTAAAACAAAAAACAAAAAATAAAAAACCGCAGTGACCATTAAGCAGTGCCAACAGAAATCACCTAGAGTTCTTTATGATCAGGATGTTGAATGCTGGCATTAACTTTCTACTTCCTACCTTGGTAGTTTTCCAAAAGTTGCACTTTCTAACGGGACACAGTAAGAGATGTTCCATTGGTAATGGCAAGGGGGATGGCAGTGGGATGGTGACTTCCATGTATTCTGAAAGGCAGCAGACTGTAGGGAGGGGGCTGGATTCTCTCCTTATACACCCTCACGCAGAGATAACATGAGGGGCCACTCAGTACAGCTTGAAGTGAACCTCAGTTTATCTGTAGGATGACAGGCAGTGCTAGGCTTTTAGCAATAATTTTTGTTTGTGTGTATTTTTTTTTAACTTTTTCTTCACAAAAATGTTACTAACAATTTAGGGAAGGCTACATGGTGGCTTATGAGCTTTGGACCATTTATCCTCCTAACTGGACTCCAAATTCAGCCCTCTATCAAAACCTCTACTCTTTTGTTCTATTAATCATGAATTTCTTCTGATATATTTAGTATTTTCCTCTATTTTCTCTTGATAAATTGAGAAATTCTACAAATCTTTTTTTTAATGTTGGCTATATTATTTGTATGATAATTTAGAGTTTGTACAATTATATTCATAAGTCATTTGGTGAAATGAAATGAAATGGACAGAGAACAATCTAAAAGATTAGACAATTATATTTACATTATAATTTCGTGGTCTATAAATTAATGTGGCTTATCACAAATGCAAATTTCTCTATCTCACTACTACCGCCTTTTTAATTTCACATATTTTGTATTTCACACTAGGAAACCAAGGTTAGCCAGCATTTCCACACAGTAATACTTTTCAAGAAGGATAGAGTTTCACGGTATTTCTTATACATTGTTGTGGAGAGTGTAATTTGGGCATTATCTCCTGAAGCTAAGCGTTCATTTTACCATGACTCAGCAAATTCTAAGTTAGGGGAAATCACCAATGAAGAGGGAATTTTGCATTTCACAAAGGAAACATATGCAGAAATATCCTTAGTACTATTTCTAGTAGTATAAACTGAAAATGACTCAGATGTCCATTTATGAAAGAATGGATAAATAAATTGCACATTCACATGGTAGAATATTATCAACAAAGTTAATGGATTATAGCAATAAGCAACAACATAGAAAATCCTAGCAATATAATATAGGAAAAAAAATGAGTCCTGAAAGATTACATGTAGCATGCTATGCTTTTTATAACCTCAAAAACAACTAAAATAAACGAACAAATGTAGATGCAACTAATTATTTTTAAAGGAAAACCAGGAAATGATGAACACAGAATTTTGGATGATGACCATCTTGCAGAGTAGAGCCAAGAGGGATGTGCTGACGCAGGAACCATGCAATTAGGTATAAGTTATGTTCAATATAGTAACTTTTGTTTTGAGGTTATGAGTTAACAGGTGCTTGTTACATTATTCAACAAACATGAACAACCAATAAAAGCAAGACATATGTGGATCAATGATGTTAATGTCACAGTACAGAGATACAATTCATCTAATACTGTATATCTGAGGTTGAATGGGGAAATATTGTTTAAATGAATAGTTTACTATTGAAGCCTAAAGGGTAAGTTGCTAATTGTTCTCTGTTGTGATTATTAAATAGTACTATGTTTTTAGCTGAAACATAAATTTTCAGGGTGTATGATAAGACTTGGACAAAAACCTCTTGTTCAGAAATGTTACCTCTGTTGGATTCAGAAGTATTTTAAATAACTTGTGTTGAGATCTAATACAGAAATCATTTGCTTTATTATGTTTGCTTGAGTTCAGGAGGAGTTCATTTCAATTTGATTTTTCTTTCTCTCTAGATAAGATGTTCCTGAGGCTCATAAAATATTGTTGAAAACCGTAAATTCTGAATCTTTCAAGCCAGAGTTTGCTTGCTAATTTCCTTTCCCCTGTTTCTCCCCCCCTCCCACTTCGTTTCTGTACAACTGTGGTTGGAACAATATTTTCATGCAGTGTCATCTTTCACATTTTAGTTAATTGCCCAAGTCTGTGGAAAATTATTTTGATAACAGTGGCCGCTCACCCTATATTTCAGTTTTAAGCAGCTACTAGCCTCTGAATTCCCTTATGGTACTTGGAGATTACAAACCTTTCTAGCAACTGGGTATTTTTGTTCACCTTTTTATTCAGTACTCAACACAGGGTGAATTCCTTGTGTGTTTATAGCAGAGTATAAATAAGGAGGCATTTCAATCAGAAGGCTTTTGTATTTCAATAGGCATGTTATATTCATTTATGTTGAGGAGTGGCACTCACATCACCTGGGGACTTAGTCTTTTGTTGATAGTCATTTTGCTGGATTGAAAGCATTTCTATGTTATATTTTAAAATTATCCATATTCATGTTTTCTTCGAAAACTTGATTCTCAAGGAAAGAGTGCCTCTTGGTAGTTATTTTATATGCTGTGTTGATCCCATTGGAAACTACATTATTTGTATTATAAAAGGAAGACATATACACAGTGTTCAAGATCTTTGGCTAAGTCAATATTCGGTTGGTATGCATCAGGAGGGCTTTACTGATTATTAGAGTATTGAGATCCTTCTGAACTGATTGTTAAATATCTGCTTTCCTGAGACTCTCAAATACTCCTCCATTGTTCCAGACTCTCCCCAAGACCTGAAACCAAATGGTTACTATATGGCAAACAAGATTTGGTATACCTCTATAGCAATGTCTTTTATTACAATCATTATAATAACAATCATATAAAACCTATTGTTAAATTATTTTGACTATCTCCCCAAATATCAATAATGGTTTAAATCTTCATAGGAAAATCTTCAAGAAGCAAGAGCTAATTAGTAAGGTTCATTTAGGTTGATAATTAATATCATGGCAATGAATATAATCCCTAACTTATAAAAATGCAATTTAATAAATGTATTATAAATAATACTTACCTCATTTTCTATATTATCCAGCAGATTAACACATTACTGGTGTGCATTGTCCAAGAAGTAGACATTGAGACAAAGGTTCAAGACCAAATCTTTTATTTGGGAGATACAAGGAACACAAGTAAGGAAACAGAAAAGTGAAACAGGGAAGGAGGCAGCCCATGAGGGATCTGTGTTAGCACTGTGTGAGAGAAGCTTAATCCCACAGGAAATCTCTGAGAATTGTTGAGTTGTGTGCTTCAGAATTACCCCACTCATGGGCCAAGGGAGTTGAGGTATTTACATACTCACATCACCAGTCACTGGTTGAGGGCTGCTCTTTAAGATGTTAATTTTTTGACACTGCTGATCTGTGGGCCCCAGAACAGAGCAGCCTTCTGGAAAAGCCTGCAGGCACAGAGAACCCAATACTAGTGTATGGAAGTCCTGCTTTCTGAAGGAATAAGGACTGTGGGATATGGGCTGGGCACTGAGAGCAACTGCTCTAATTACTTCATTATCATCGGAGTTAGGTTTCATGTTCTGCAGTTCTTCAATTGCTCTTTTAATCTATCCCTGCCAAAGATCCATTTTGCTATGTTAAAGAACTATTTATTTTAGCCTTTTAGGGAGAGATGGAATTGAGAAGCTTCTTTTAGAAAAGGTCATGTTCCTTAAAATAAAAAGGCTTAGTAAATTTGAAATCTTTGAAGATTTAACTTGCCTTCCAATTTCAAGATTGCCTCCTATATTCATGCAAGGCAATATTTATTTCCATCTGTGCAACCATCAGTGTGTTCAGTGGGTAATGGTCTACCTTTATTCTCCCAAGTATTTAAAGAATAATAGGGTAGGGTTTTATCTCTTATGTACCCCACATGTAGATGTTGCCAAGCAGAATGGAAATTGAAATGGTAGTGAGTTCAGGCAACTTGACTCTACAGTGCCATCATGAGAAGCCACTCTGGTTTAGCTGACAACATACTTTAAAAGAATAAAGCATGGGACACCTGGGTGGTACAGTCTGTTCAGCATTGGGCTCTTGGTTTCAGTTCAGGTCGTGATCTCAAGGTCATGAGATTGAGCTCCATGTTGGGTTCTGTGTTCAGGATGGAGTCAGCTTGTAACTCTCTCTCCCTCTCCTTCTGTTCCTACCTCTCAAACTCTCTCTCAAATAGTTTTTTAAAAAATAAAATTAAAAATAAAACCCAAAATGTGTTTAATAATAAACCCAGGGAAGGAGACAAAGCATAAGAGACTCTTAATCTCAGGAAACAGACTGAGGGTTGCTGGGGATTGGGGCAGGGAGGGAGAGGGTGGCTGGGTTATGGACATCGGGGAGGGTATGTGCTATGGTTAGTGCTGTGAATTGTGTAAGACTGATGATTCACAGACCTGTAACCCTGAAGCAATAATACATTATATGTTAATTTAAAAATGTCTTCGTAATATTATCTCTATGCACATAATATAGTTTACTCAACCGTGACCTTAATTTCATGTTTCTAATGAGTATAGTATATTATTAAAATCTTCATATTAATGTATTAAGATTCTAGAAAATTTCAAATTATTTTATAGGAATGAAAGTACAAGATAAAAATGGGTATAAATATTTTAGGACTATTGGTACATACTGTCATAACACCTTCCCCAAATTGTAAAAATTCATATTTCAAACAACAGTTATACAATTTCTTGTTTGATTTGCTGAATGGGTGATTGCATTCTTTGGCTAAAAGTAGTATGGTATTTTTCTTCATTGTCAGGTAGATTTTTAATATTCGAAGTATAAGTTAAATGAGTGAACGACCTATATGGTTTTCTTGTGCTATGCTTTCAGAACTATGCGTGGCAGCATTTTTTGAGAGAAATTCCTTGAAAACATCTACATAGCTTTGTCCTAGATAAAATGCTAAAGATTAACTATTTAGTTTTATAATTTAAATATTAATATTTAATATTTTAAGAGCTAATACTATAATTTGAATAAACCCAATAATTTTTATGTTCTCCAGAGTACTTCTATTATACTCTGGTCAGAAAAAAGTGAGAGGTTCTCATTAACTTTGTTCCTTCCTTATTGAAAAGTGAAACGGCCATTATGTAACAATCAGGATTGCTATTTATAAGGCAAAAGCGTGGAGGAAGAGGATTATCACAGCTCCACTAAATATGTTTAAAAATAAATAGGGTCCTTAAGTTCAGCTCTCATTGAACCACACGTTTTAAAAACATTTATTTTTAAAACATTTATTAAAAAATAGTCATTACAAATAATCAGGTTTTGTGTTTGTCTTTAACTGTGTGGTCAACACAATGCATTGTATTGGACAAAAGTGTTTCAAAATAGCCTTTGTTATAAATAAAAAAGAAACAAGCAAACATGATTTTCCTTAGATCCTTGAACCCAAATATTAATATGGATTGAAAGATGTTTTCAGTATATGTAATTTTTCTGTTTCAGAGAGAATTACAAATATGGCCATCAAACATTTCTGTGTCATTCTTTTTGGTTTTGGGGTTTTTTGTTTGTTTGTTTTTTGTATCCAGTAGAAATTTCTTACACGTCTGGCAAGTAGTTGGCTCTCTCAGAGAGTTAATGGAATAATTTCCAATAATTGCCACTGTTACCTGTTTCTCATGATTAGAGATTCCGGGTAGCACTGCTGCATGTGTTTGGGCAAGAAGGAACATGGGAAGTATAATGTGCAAGTGGAATATTCAAGAAACTGACCTGTAGTGGGTGCTCAGTCAATATTTGCTCTACAAACACATTACAACTAAAACTGAATATCCTTAGTTGGAGCATGTTTCTGGGATAGAAGAGCAAAGTTTTGATGATGGACTGCAGCTGCTCATTGTATCCTTTTAAAATGTTTGGGAGATGAATAATAGGGGTAAAATTTGACAATAAGAGAAAAAAAAGACAATATGCTACGTTCTCCAATTATTGCCTGCTTCTTGCTTCTCCTTTTAGCTGGATGTTTTCCCTTAGCTTTTGCACAATCTGGATTTAACTTATTAATAAAAATAGAAAACACCTAGAGTAGTAGTATATATATATATTAGGATTCTATGTTTTCCTCTCAACCTTTCTTTTTCCTTTTTATTCTTTTCATATTTATAATTTATAACTAAAATATCAGCTGGATCTATCATATAGTTGCTATAAAAATTTGATAAAATGATTTACAATAATGAAAAGATAGTGAAATCTGTGTGAGTAAACTTCCTTGGGCCTTCCCTCCTTTTGCTCTCCAGGCACTAGTTTTATTAGGATTTGGAAAAGGTGTTTGGGTCACATTTTACCATCTGAGAAAAGTTCTTAAGAGTGAAAAAGGCAGTCATTTACAACAGTATATTATGACCTACACTATAATACCAAGATGTCATAAGGTATGCAGCAACGGGAGGCTATAGTAGAAAATTACGTCCTCTTCATCTCTCTCTATCTCTCTCCCCATATAAATAGATACAGATATATAAACATTACATATATATTATCTTTCTATACATATAATCTATATATAGATATATATATATACAGATATCTATAGATAGATTTTGTGTAGATATATACCACAGTTCATCTACAAGCATCACTGAGCACTTTGCAGCCAATTACTGGTCTTAAATGTCAGCAAGAGGATGTGTTAATTTTTAAGCAAAACCAAAATGAGTTTCCTATCTGAGCAGCCAATGAAATTCTGCATCTAAGGGATTTTCTCCCGCAAATGCCAAACTGGATATATTTGCATATGTTCTTTCTGATATATGAAGAAGTTGGAAATTGCACACGAGTTTAAAACAATTCAAGGAATTGCTTTTACAAGCTAGGTGTTTACATCTGTGTATGATTATTTTAATTTTTGATGTTAGATGATTTTAAAAAGTAATAAAAACTGATTTTTTTTTCCTTGTCTGTTACCTAAATATGTTAAACGTTTAATGTTGCTAACTTGGTACTCGAGTTTATAGACTTAATATAAAGTATGACTATTCCTAGATCAAAAATGTAGACAGACTTGAAATTTGATACATCAGGTGAAGGAATATTATGTTGGAAAGCAAACACATCAATTCAGTTTTTTAAAAATATTTTATTTATTTATTTGACAGACAGAGATCACAAGTAGGCAGAGAGGCAGGCACAGAGAGAGGGAGAAGCAGGCTTCCCACTGAGCAGAGAGCCCGATGTAGGGCTCGATCCCAGGATCCTGAGATCATGACCTGAGCCGAAGGCAGAGGCTTAACCCACTGAGCCACCCAGGCACCCCTCAGTTCCGTTTTATTATGTTATTTGTGACATTTACATTGTTGGGAACTTCTTATAGAGACCAAATATTCATATGGATATTTCCCTTTTCTGATTAATTAGCTGGTTAACTAGCAGCTAAAATTCATAAGTAACAATGGTCTCAACCCCTCTTAATTATAGGAAACCATTTGTCACTAAGTTAACTCCTTCCATATTATATTCAGAGAATCTTAAACTTCTGTTTCATCATGTGCCTTTTAAGTAGCCAAAAAACTCACCACATACTTCATATAAGCTTGTGAATAAAATTTAGATATAAAGTGACAACATTCGTATGTGCGGAATATACGCCTAGCAATGAGGTTATTCTGGTGCATCTCAGATTATTCGTATGAAATTATACAATAAAAATAACAAATATGTAATAAACACTATGATAATTATGCAGAATTGCTTACTAGCCCATTACTATTAATGCCTAAGTTTTAAACACTAATCTTTTCCTGCCCAGCTACCTAGGACCACCCCATGAAGTACCACCTAGGATGCGTACATAATGTTTTTTTAAATTATGTGTAAGTGTCTAATTAAATGGGTAGTTTTGCTGATGAGCAATCAAAGAAAAGGAGAAGAGGAGGAGCAGCCATTAAAAAAGAGAAACTAAAATACTTAAAGGGGGGAGTGGAGAGGGTAAAAGGAGAAGACAGGTCTTTAGTGCTGGATGCCTCTGATTTCCCTTGCTAAGGCAGAGGTACATTAATTTTTCTACATACAGTTTTTCATAGCAGGAAAGAATTTCCTTGAATTTGGAATTTATATTTTGACAGAGTGTGTGTGACAAAATCCATCCAGAAATAGGATCTATACGGTGCCCCCTTTAATAATTTCTTATAATTATTATGCCATAGTAGAAACTGCATGATTTAACTTCAGCCAGCTTGAAATGAACTTTTAAACTGATACAGATCCTTTCTGTTCGTTCTTAATTTCTGCTTCTAGTAGATTAGCTAGTGAATATACAGTGAACTGTTGGATGCAACAGCTCAGTACATCTTCATTTAACCTACCTGCTCTGTACTGAGCATTGTCGTTTTTGTTATTGAGAGATAGGGCGGAGGAAAGGGAGAGAGAGAATCTTAAGCAGGCTCCACACTTAACTCGGAACCCCATACCGGGCTCTGTTTCATCACCCTGAAATCATGCCCATACCGGGCTCTGTTTCATCACCCTGAAATCATGATTTGAGCTGAAATCAAGAGTCAGACGCTTAACCAACTGAGCCACGTAGGCACCCCTATATCAAGCACTGTAATAAAGGGGATGAAGATGAAAAGAGAAATGTTGAGACCTTTTCCCTAAATGGTATTAACTGTACATTAGATATTTAAGGACTCAGAGCTAAAACAAAACCAGCCAAACAAAACAGTAAGTAATAGCACTGAAAGGGAACACATTTTCCAAAGTATGGCTTTATTGGGATTGAAATATTCAGTGACTAACACAGATCTTCCCTTCTTTACACCAAGGGATGGTTTATTCAGATCAATAAACCCACACATTTACAGAAATGATTTGCACAGCAAATATGAAAGACAGCTCCTTAAACAGCTTCTATTGTAGTAATTGCGACTGGTCCATTAAGAACCTCCGGGGGTGTGCATCAGTCACTTCCAAAGTGTTGCTGTTAAAAAGGAGTCACGAGCTAATGCCTCCTGAGATGGAGGGTGCTTGACCTTGTCTGGGCTCCCGCACTCTCTCAGAGGAAAACATGTTGCATTTAGGTAACTGCAGGTGAGGTCTATGTTATGACCAGAAAACCGGTTTACAAGAGAGGCCATTTTTCTGAGACCAGATAATTTTAAGTACCTATTTTTTGAATAAGGTGGGGAATCTCTTGCTTTTTCTCTTCTGTGGTTTATCTGAACTCTCTGATGGAGGACCGAGAACTTCATGGATTTTAGCAATGATAACATTTTGTGTTTCTTATGTCAGGATTTCAAAGCATTTTATTAAGAACATGAGTGCCCTCACTGGGTGAAAATGAAGAGTGGATTGGTCATAAATCCGAGGGAGGGCTCTGCTCACTGGTTCATGCTGCCTCACTCAGTTTTATGATCCCCTGTGCCAGACATATAGCAGCACAATGGTGTCAGGGACTTTCCTCTCATTGTCCTCTTCCTTGAGACAACATGGCCTCCTTACAGCGTTTATGAAGTAGGAGCCCTCCCTGGGGATGCAGGTTCTTTGTTTCATTACACAGCCAGAGGAATTGTCTTTCCTCTCTATTGTTGCCTTTAGATACATTGTTGAAAGGGCTGAAGACCGTCAGGACTGGGCATTTTCCTAAACAAACACACACATCACCAGGCAGAGAGCCCCTTGGCAGGCATTGGACATTCCGGGACCAGCATCTCCTCTCTCTACATGAAGTCTCTTAAAGATGACATGACATCAGATTTTCTTCCTTATGTTAGAATTTTGAAGGGTGGAGGTGTGAAATCTGGCTTCCCCTGAGGCTCTCATGTGAGTCTGAGTGTTGGTTTCACAAGCCATCTATGAAAAGGGTGTATGAACAGACTGTACAGATGCCGCGTCTAGCTTCATTGTGCCAAAGAAATTGAGGGTACTTCTGCCACCAGGTTTTCTATTTTAAGACAACTTCTGTGTCTTTGCTGCTTTCATTTTTTACAAGATGTTTTGTTGTTGTTGTTGATCAATGACCTATACCTGTGGTCAGTGAGATGGAAAATGGCTCACATATTCCTTTCTAGCCAGATAGCTCAGATTTGTGAAAGAAGTAAAATCCTCAAGTAAAGTCATATTTTCATGACAAAACATGACTTGAATATTGAAAATAAATGGGATTAATATCTTAGTCTTTAGTATATTTTTACTTAAATGCAAATTACTCATTTCTCCTCTCTTCTCCCCCAGTTCCTTCTCTTAGAGATCACATGCTTATGAACATCCTACTCCTTGGGCCACACAGCTTGAGATGCCCTCGTACCACAGTGAGGCTAATATAAGGGCACATCTCTGGCCCTCTTGTGTGTAATTCTAGGATCCAAGCCCTATCAGGTTCCCCTTCACCTTTAGGGCATTTTCAGTGTCATAAGATCACTGATGAGTTAGCCCTCAGCTTGTATTTGACTCTTAACATTTCCTCCCTTTCTGTGTCTTTTTTTTGTTTGTTTGTTTTTTTGTTTGTTTGTTTTGTTTTTTTGTTTTGTTTTGTTTTTTTTCCCCTGTGCCTTCTCTGTCATACGTGTGGGGTGGTACTACCTGCTTCTCTGACCTTATGTCCTTCCTTTATCTCAGTGGGTTCAACATCACCCCAAATAGAGATTCTGGCCAGAATCTGATATAGGTGGGCAGTAAGGTCATTCTGACCCAACACCTTATTTTAGTGAATGTTTTTTTACATTTTTATCACGTTAGTTGTACTTCATCTTTCCAGAGCTCTGACATTAGTTTAGACATTAGTCAGATTCTTTTCTTTGGAGACTGGCCCTTGCTGCCCTGGACCAAACATTCCTTTAGGATGAGTTCTTTCTCAGGAGAGACCTGGTCTTCCAAACAAATCATGGCAGAATAGAGGGAACATACACGTTCCTCGTCCATGGCATCCCTGATCCCTTAGCATTACTCCCTCATTGATGGGTTAAATATAATAAATAGATAAAAACTTTAAAAATCTTTATAAACAACAATTAATGTTGCTAATTTCTTAATTTAAGCACCTTTTATTCACTCTCCTGAATACTGATCTAATAATCATATTCAAAAATATGCATGTCTGTGTATTATTTTTAAACACGTTAACTTAAATGGCCTAGCTGCATGAATACCTTGTCATTGGAAGGTAGGGAGGCAATAGACTCATGAGACAAAACACACTTTTGCAAAAAGTTTGGACACTGCATGGCTAAATTCTTTGCAACTCTGGCACCATCAAAAAAAATTTCTGTATTGCGTATACAAAATTTGTTAAAAGAGCAAATCTTGAAAGTCCTCATCACAAGAAAAAAAATTGGTAACTATTTATGGTGACAAATATTAACTACACTTATTGTGATGATTTTGCAATGTATACAAATAACCAAATTATGTTCTATACCTGAAACTAATATAATGTTTTATGTCAATTACACCTCAATAAAGTTTTTTTAAAAAGATTTTATTTATTTATTTGGCAGGGAGATAGCGAGAACAGGAACACAAGCAGGAGGAGCTGGAGAGGGAGAAGCAGGCTTCCCGCAGAGCAGGAAGTCTGATGTGGGGCTCAATCCCAGGACCCTGAGACTATGACCGGAGCCAAAGGCAGACGCTTAATGACTGAGGTGCCCCCTCAATACAATATTTTAAAAACTCTGAACATTTAAAGATGCAGATAGAATTGAAAGAAAATTTAACTTAAGCCTAGAGTAAAATCAGCTATATATTAGCCTGAGAGTAATAATAAATATGTTATTAATGCCGAAGAGACCTAAATTATGTGACCTTATTTATCTATTTATACAAATATGTTTTAAAATAAATATGAAAAGAATAATGTAAAATATATCTATATATAACAAATATATATATGTAGTGTCTCCATAATACATAAAACAAAATATGTATTACATAATATATAATGTAACAATATATAATAATATAAACAAAGCATATATGCTTTGTTACCTTTGAATATAGAGGGAAAATTCAGAAGAAAAACATGGTAATTGCAAAGTTATAAACCTGAGTCATTGGTTGTAACAAAGACATTAGTACTTCCCTTTTAGCAAATAGCTCTATAGATGAAGCCCCCTAATTAACAAGAAACCCTGAATCTGAATTTTTCAGCAGAGACTACTCACTCACCACATCTGTTCTTTTCTTCTTCCAGAATGATAAAACCCCTGATTTTTAGCTAGGTACATGGCCTCCTGAAATAGGCTACAGTTACCAGCTTCACTTGAAGTTAGTTATAGCCCTTGAAATATAAATAGAAGTGTCATATGTAATTTCCAGAAAGGAACATTTAAAAGAAAAGGAGATTAATATCCAGAATATACAAAGAACACCCTACAACTAACATCAACAAAAATCAACCTGATTTTTAAAAAATAAGTAAAGGACTAAGAGACATTTCTCCAAAGAAGATACATAAGTAGCCAATAAGCACATTGAAAGTGTTTAACATCACTAACCATTAGAGAAATGCAAATTAAAATCACAATAACATGCCAGAACATATCCATTAGAACGGCTATTATTAAAAAACAAAGAAAACAGAAAATAACAAGTGTTATTAAGAATGTGCAAATGTTGGAAATCTTGTGCATCACTGATGAGAATGTAAAAATGGTGTAGCCACCATGAAACACAGTATACCAATTTCTCAAAAAATTAAATATAGACTTATCTTTTGACCTAACAATTCTGATTCTACTTCTAGATATTATGTAATAATATGTATATTCTCAGATATATATATATCATAGTTTAATATATAACAATATAAATAATTATATGTTCCCCAAGAAATTGAATGCAGGGACTCAAAATAACAATAGCCAAAAGACTGAAGCAACCTAATTGTTCTTTGATAAATGAATGGATAAACAAATTGTGCCATATACATAAAAATGGAATATTATTCAGCTTTAAAGAGAAAGTAGGTTCGCCTGGGTGGATCAGTGGGTTAAGCCTCTGCCCTCGGCTCAGGTCATGATCTCAGGGTCTTGGGATCAAGCCCTGCATTGGGCTTTCTGCTCGGCAGGGAGCCTGCTTCCCCCCCTCTTTCTCTCTCTGCCTGCCTCTCTGTCTAATTGTGATCTCTCTCTCTGTCAAATAAATAAAACGTTTTTAAAAATATATAAATAAATAAATAAAGGGAAAGGAAATTCTAACACATTCTACTGTGCAGATGAATCTTGAAGATATTGTGCGAAGTGACATAAGCCACTCATGGAAGAACAGATATTATATGACTCCACTCTCGTGAGTTACCTAAAGTAATCCAATTCATAGAGACCAGAAGTAGAATAGAAGTAACAAGAACTGAGGGGATGTGGGGAGTTGTGGATTGATGAATGGGCAGAAATGTTTGGGATGATGAAAAAGTTACGGTAATGGATGGCAGGTGATGGTTGCAGAACAATATGAAGGTACTTAATGCCAGTGAACTGCACACAAAAAGTGTTTAGAATGGTAAATTTTGTTATGTATATTTTATCACACAAACACATTAAAAAAAAAAAAAAACAGAAGAGAAGGTCTGTGTTTCCATTCCTTTCTCTTTCTTTGCCTGGAATGTAGACTCGGTGGTGGAAGTTGAGGAGACACCTGGAACTCTGAGGAGAAGCCATGTGTTGAAGGTGCTGGAGCCACACGACATGAGGAGTCTGGGTTTTTGACCATCACGGAGTTACCATTCTAGTACTGGGCAACTCACTTTTCGATTTTGAGGGAGGAATACTCTATCTTGTTTGAGCGACCAGTATTTTTCTATCACTCTTTCCTGAATTCAATCCTGTTTTTAAAAAGATTTATTGGTTTGAGAGAGAGAGAAAGAGAGAGAAAGCAGTCTGCGGAAGGGGAAGAGAAAGATGGAATCCTCAAGGCGACCCCTCACTGAGCATGGAGACCATTGCAAGCCTGGACCCCAGGACCCTGAGATTATGACATCTTAACTGACTGAGCCACTAACGTGCCCTGAGTTTAATCCTACTTTAACCACCTTCCTACTGATTTGCTTTGCTATAAATGAATGCCCTTCACATTTTTGACCAGAATATTCGATCTGTGCTTTATATGGAAGCACACTATTATCCACTATGACTGTGAGTGACATCAGCAAATAAATCCACAGGCGTAAGTCATAAAAATGATTATCATTCTCCTTCACAAAGAGAAGGTGCAATAAAGCAGGTAAGAATATGTAATTTTAAGTTTCTCTTGAACTTCTCTGTGTTTTGGGTAGATCATTTCTGTAATTGGCCTCTGTCACTTGTAATTTTAGTTCATTCTTCGGGGATG
This sequence comes from Mustela erminea, assembly GCF_009829155.1. Classification (NCBI taxonomy): domain Eukaryota; kingdom Metazoa; phylum Chordata; class Mammalia; order Carnivora; family Mustelidae; genus Mustela; species Mustela erminea. The sequence goes on from NC_045626.1 coordinate 43,573,711, forward strand.
TTAGCAGTCTGGCCATCCTGGTGTCATTCATTGCTTAATTCTCTCAATTTTGTAGTTAAGATGTTCATAAAAAATATTAAATGATACTAGAGGCAGTGTCAAATCTTCAGAAGAGCCATTTGAATTTCCAGCCAGTTGGAGACTGACCCAGAGATTGCTCATTTGGGGGCAACAAATGCGGGCACCTTGAAAACAAACACAAAAAATAAAGCCCAGTTCTTTGGACAATTTGTCCTCAGATCATTACTTAAAGTAGGTTTAAAAAATTAGATAGCATGTATTATGATTCATACAAGTTATATGACATTTTACTGAGTGCTTGGTAGACTGTCCATTAACTATTATATATTTAAACCCACAATAACTTAAATTAAAATTATACCATTATTTAATTCTAAAGGAGACCAATTATCAGACTCTTAAATCCTTGAAGTTTTGGGCTAAAGGCCATCATTTTCACATAATCATGATCACTTCTATAGTTTTGGAATATAATTATGCATAAAATGCAAATATATCCAGTGAAGAAAAAAATATCCCTATGTCTGTTCTGTGTAAATAATTCTTTCTTTAGTCTATTAAATGCTGCATATCAAAAACAAAAGACTAAGCTTCCAGAAGCCTCAGGGATTATTTTGTGTTTATTTGTAGTGTTCCAGGTGAGCTGACATTTGACCATTCCCAGATTACTAAGTGACCTATTTGGAATCTTGACAAAACAAAAGTGTTCAGTCTGGTGATGGCTAGAGATACAAAAGTGAGAGAGGAATGGGAAACAGGGAGACTCTGGGGTAAGGACACTCCTCTGCCTTCACATCACGTCCCTTCCCTGAAAAGATGACCTTATCACCACACTATTCCCCCAACTCCTTAGAACTCCATCCGCCATGCTGTCTTCTCCATGCATCCATCCTTCACCTCTCCTTTCCAACTCTGGAGGACCAGCTGTTTTGAAATTCAAGGTTAATTCTCCACATAATGTGTATCTCATCCCTCCTCGTCTCCTCCGGGTCATTATGGCATCTCTTCACCTTCCTTCTCTCTTGGTTTATTCCCCTCGGCTGATAAAGTTGTTTATGCCTCTCCCTTAGTACAAAAAGTAGACCAATTTTTTTCCTCAACTCCACACAGCGATCTTGTGGCTACCATCGCTCTGGCCCTTCACAATCAAGCTACTTGAAAGTGTAATCTATACTCACCGTTTCAATTGCTCACCTATCAACCACTCCTAACCTGGCTTCTGTGGCTCCCACTCCACTGAAAGTGCTCTTGACAAGGTTACTGATGATCTCATAAACACTAAGTCCAATCGGTAGTTTTCTGTCATTATTTTACTAGAGCTCTCAGCTTCATCTAGGAATGTTGAATCCCTTTTCCTCAAAACCCTCTTGATGTCTAGATTTCCCTTGATCCCTCTTTCTTCTCCTGATTCGGTGTCATGTGACACCTTTCCTCCATCTCTCCCTTAAATATGTTTGTGTTACCTGGGACTGTGTCCTTTGCATTCTTCCTTCTCATTCTCTGCCCTCTTCCTGGGAAATCTTAACAGCCCTCACAGCTTTATCTCCTGCTTTGTCTTTCAGATTTGTTTCTCTGTCAAGTCCAAGACAATCATGATGACTGCAGGACCCATTCTTTCCATTTGGACATCCCATAGACATCTCCATCTCTACATGCACGAATTTAGGCTTATCACCACTAAACCCTCTTCCTATATTCCCTCTTATCACGAATTTAGGCTTATCACCACTAAACCCTCTTCCTATATTCCCTCTCTTGATGTATGATGTTACCTAGTCTTTCTTACAGCTTCCTAAATAAACTAAGAGATATGTTCTTACCTTTGTGCTTTTGCACATGCTAGTCCATTTTCAAAGAATATTTCCCTAGCCCCTTTTACATAGGTAGCACTTTTTGTCATTAATATCTCACCTGAAATATTTATTGAATCCCAAGTTTGTGCTAGAAGATCCTACTGCATACTGCACTTGACCCTTTTTACTTACTCATAATCCCCCAAGACTGTGAAGTCCTTTGTTTTGTTTATTATTGTATTGACAGAGCCTGAGATGTAGTACTAGATATAGATCTTAAATAACTGAAAGAAACTAGAACCCCAGGAATTATCCTAGATCCCTTTATTCCACATTGCATTAGGTTCTAGAATTCAACTTCTTGAATTACTATTGAATCAGTTCCTTTAATTTCTTTTCCTAATGTGATTTCTTTTTTTTTTTTTTTAAGATTTTATTTATTTATTTGACAGAGATCACAAGTAGGCAGAGAGACAGGCAGAGAGAGAGGGGGAAGCAGGCTCCCCACTGAGCAGAGAGCCCAATGTGGGGCTTGATCCCAGGACCCTGGGATCATGACCTGAGCTGAAGGCAGAGGCTTTAACCCACTGAGCCACCCAGGCGCCCCCCTAATGTGATTTCTTGTCAAGTTATTGCAATGATCTTCTTGCTTGTCTTGCTGTCTCTAGACATATTCCTCTCAAATTCATCACATGTGTTGGCACCAGAATTACCTTTCAAAATACAAGTCTGATCATGCCACTTACCTACTCAAAATACTTTCATGGCTCCCCGCTACCATGGTTGTCAAACTGCAAACACAGTATACAAGGAGATTCATGCTTTGTCCCTTGCTACATTTCTACAGCCATCTCTGACCACCCCCCCACTCCACTCACACTTAAGTCTTGCCAAACTTAGCATAGTTCCCCAAATGAGATGTTGTATTTACCCCCCTGAGCTCTTCCTTCTGATTAAACATCCAGCTCAAAAGTTAACTTTTAAAATCAGGTTTTAGTTCTTCAGGCAGAACTCTCTTGACTCCTTTAGACCAAGTGAGATGCCCTTCCTCTATGTTTTCATAGAATCTTCTGCATAATTCTTTATTTTAATGTGGGCTAGAAACTCCAAAGGGTCCTTGGATACCGACATATATGTACTTTTGAAGGCTGAGAGTCCTGATGTTACCCTATAGCAATTTTATCTCTCCAACTAAATTTATTTCCTTTGAGATTTTTATGATTTGTCAGGTTTAATGATAAAATCTTCTCACATTTTTCAAGGCTGTTTTCCATTACTACAGACTGAATGCTTTCAGTCTGCTGAATGTTAAACATCAAAATAGAAGAAAGACCTAGTACTTTTCCCTGGAGCATGGCTCTGCATTTCCTTTGTAAATGTACTCATTCCTCATAGCTGTACTCTTATGGGCAATTTTCTTTCCTTAGACGTTCTCCTGGGATTGCATTCTGTACCTGCTTGGGAAAGAGAACACGGTGGCACATGGCAGTGTTTTGAGAGCTGCCAGGAGAAATAAAAGGGAGACTTCACTGAGCAGTCATGCCAAGGAGCACCTCCAACCATGTGTTGGAACTCTGATCTGATATGCTTCATTGTAGTGCAAAAAAAAAAAAAAAAAAAACAAAAAAAAAAAACAACAACACAAAACAGGTACGCTGTGGACCTCACTTCACTCCACTTGTTCATTTGTAGTTCCCAAATAATTATGGCATTACTAGTTGCTGAGGATACAAAAACAAAGAAGGCAGAGCTCTTTTCCCTAGAGGACTTACAGTTTAGTAAGTAGAATAGATGAGTTTTCTTTAAAAATGCATGCAGAAAGGTCAGTGACAGACAAAAAATATTCCCTCAAGGCACGCCGATCAATTTGAAGCAGAAGAGAGAATCAGGAATGAAAGATGATAGCTTCAGTTTCATCCATAGAGGGTTTGAAGTGCTTATGTGACATTCAGGTAGAGCTGGTGCACAGGTAGATGGCATTACAAGCGTAGGACTCAGGAGATGATCCTCTCCTGATAACATAGATTTGGGATTCCCTAGGGGAAAGTAGAAATCTGAGGCTGTGCAAAAACTGATAGAAGATTAATGGCAGCAATATTTAAGGGATATTAGAGGAGGGAAATAGTGATCTCAGAAAGAGCTTGAGATGAGGAAGATATTTCAGAAACCAAAGAAGGATATTTATGAAGGAAAAAGTGGTCCCCATTCAGGTGCCAGCAAGAGGTCAATTGCAAAGCATCAAGGAGAGCGCATCGGTTTTAGCCACTGGTGACCACTATCTCCGGGCAAATAGAGCAGAATGTGGACCCAGAAGCCAATCTGGGAACCAATGGAAGGTAAGACGGTTGAGATGGTGAATACAGAGTATTTGTCAGGAATTGTGTTTGTGAATGGAAGAAGAGCAATGAAAGAGAAGCCAGGAGAAGCTTGGCTAGAATATATCCTGTTACATTTAAAGTTTTTGAAGATGTGAGAATGTCTAAATGTTGAGGAGGCTTCAGTGGAGTGGAAGAGATTGAAGATACACGAGGGAGAAGGAAGAGGTGCTGATAGAGCAAGGTCCTAGAGCAACAGGCAAGGATTCTGTCATGCTCCCCATTTCACACATGGGGCTGGACAAGGGAGCAATTCATATCGATACACAAGAGCTCTCCAACACCGAACATCACAAATGCCCCTATGAAATCTGCCTACCCCCTTTCAACGAAATCTTGTTTAGAGACCTCAGCAAATGTGATGCATTTATTTTTTAGTTCCCGTTAGCAAATAAAAAAATGTTCCCCTGAGTGCCACGGAAGTAGTTCCAAATATTCATTTCTTTAACTAGAACAAATCTCTTTGGTTCTCTCTGGCACTGCCAAGATCACTTAACTGCTGCACTGAGAATGTTCAACCTCCCTCACTTCACTGATCATCCAAAATGAGCTTCTGCTGCATCTCAAGCACAGCCCAGACAGTCTTCACAGTTCCTAAATCAGACTGAAAATCATATCGCCACTGCCATATTTATTAAGTGCTCAGACCTCTCTGATCATTTTCTCTTACCAATTGTCCATAACTCATTCCTAAACAAATGCCCTACAAATTCGGGTGACCATAAATAATTTTGTTCTCTCTTTATTTAAAATAGAATCCATAATAGTGTGACCATGGCCATCACTAGTGCACAGAATTTAATCAAGAGCTGATTTGATTTGCACGGGAATTTGATATCTCTAGATTGTGGTAAATAAATACCTTCTAAATGGTTGGCATATTTTGTCCTTGTGGCTCAATGAGATTATAATATGAAGTGAAGATTATTTATATTACTGTACCCACTAGAGGGTACACAGTGTTCTTTCCAGGTAAGTACCTGCAATTGGAGTCTTGGGACATAGGAGTACAGTGTTTAGGACAAAGAGGGCTTTGGCTTCCATTGCTTACTGGGCTGGAATACTGCTGCTTTAGCTTTAAGTCTGGAAATGTCTCTTTCTGGGACTCTCTCTGAACCCTCCAGAGTGGGTGAGGTGTTCCTCCTCTGAGCTCACTTCTCACCCGCACACACAGACAACTTCAGCGAAATTACTGCATTGCTTTGTCTACACCACCCAACTAGATGGGTCTCATTAACTGTTACAACAACTTGGTCCTAGAGCATGCTCTGGTTTCTAGTCGCCATTGAAATAGGTACAGAATAGTGAAATGAATGTTGCCAAATCTTATGATTTGGATTTGGAAAGTTACAAAATAATCTGCCTAATAGGAGGAGAGGTTAACTCCCCACTGTGTTGTGTTTTCTGCTACTTAAAACTCATGATTCTCTTGACAGTATGGAGCAGAAATCTTCCTATCATTTTGTGTCCTCAGAAAATCCCATATTCTCAGAACACCTGGAGGGCTAGTTCCTACCTCTCAATTTAGATAATTTTCTCCTCCTTTCTTCACATTTTCATAGCCTTTTGTGTCGTTTCCTCCCCCCCCCCCGCCCTTTTTCTCCCTTTCTGGCATTTCCTAGAATCTGAGATGTAACAGTGCTATTTTAAAAAATCACCCTGTTTTCTTACTGGTTTGTATTTTACTTGAAGAAAGGGATTGCATTTTTTTTATTACCTCCAACAGTGCTTAACACTGTGCTTTGCTTTAGGTAGGGATTAATAAATATTTGTCATATTGAACTTCATCAGCAACTACCACTTAAAAGGGGCAGCAAAATGCTAGTGGACTTTGATAGAGCGGTGGAAGGGGGACCAATGGGTAGTGCTGATCACCGCCAAGTGATGGCTCCTTGAAACAGCACACTCCCTGGGCTCTGACACAGCCAAGTGCAGTGGCCCGGGCCTCCTGCTTGGCAAAGGCTGATGATAATGACTGAGCTAATGCTTATTGCAACTGCCAGCCAGTCATTTGCAAAGTAGAGCAACATGGCAGTGAGAGAAACTCAACCAAATGGGAAGGACCTACAGAGAGAATCAAGTCCTTTTTAAGCTAAGACTTCTTAGAGGAAAATAAATCCCCGAACTCCTTAAATAATAGAATTTCAGTTGAGATTTCTCAGGGCACCTGCCACTGACGAGCGAGGTAGGGTTGAATAAAATAAGTGAGAAACTTACAGGGTGTTTGTTTTTTGTTTTGTTGTTGTTGTTGTTGTTGTTTTTAATGACAAAACATACCCATTATAGCCAAATAGAATATGAAAAATTAAATAGTCAAATATCTATGTGTATGAAAATGGGATGGGGCAAGGTACATTCAAAGTTAATGCTAGATAGTCCCTTTGTCACATTATGTTCCTTAGTGTATTTAAAATCTGTAAGAGTCCATGCCACAGAAATAATTGGATTTCAGCAATGCTTAAAAGATAGCTTAATGCATTATCTTTTCATTTGCTAAAAAAAAAGTTAGTCATCCTATAAAATTTTTCAACATCTATAAGACTTATGAAGCAGAACAAAACCACCTTTCTAGTTATAAGCGGACTAAGAATACAAAGATAAACCTGTTACACAGCCCATCATTTATCACACTTAAATAATCAAGGTGATTTAGAGAACTGCGGGGTAGAAAATATTTTCTGCCAAACACTAATTTTTGGAAACCTGAAATTGTTTAGGAGATAAAAGTGTTTGTATCTGTATCTCAAATTCTGATTATGTAGAAACAATCATATTAAGGAAGGATGGCTATATTTGAATTTGAGTTCAAGATACAAAGGAAATATTAAGAGGGAAATATTACAATTAAACTCTGAGTTTAATGATTTCTGTTACAACTACAGCAATTACACATAGATCTATGATTGTTGAGGTAATTGTAGTACACAAGCTGGTTAAAAACTCTTATGCATAAGAATAAGTGGTTAGTTTGAAAGTATCACCCTCGGATTATTTATTAAGTACAAAGGAAAACATCTTCACAATAAAAAAATCTGGTGAACGGCACAGGAAATGATAAAACCAAATTATACCAATAATGGACAAACAAATACACATTATATTAATAGAACATTTTAACCTAGGTCTAGTCATCAGGAAACAATAAAACAAATCCACATTGAAGGACATTCTTCAAAATGATTATTCTATACTCTTCAAAGATGTCAGTTTCATGAAAGACAAAAATATGAGAGAGGTATTCTAGATTGAAGGGGAACAAAGAGATGTAGCAACTAATTGCAATGTGTGATTCTTGACTTGATCCTGGATATAAAAAGCAAAACAAACAACACAACAACAACAAAAAAAAACCCTAAAAAACCAGAAAGCTATAAAGGACATTTGGACATTATTGGGACGAGTGAAGAAATAGGACCCTGTATTGTATATCTGATAGTATATGTGTATCAATCAGTCTTGAATAGCCCAGGTGTGACAATTAAATTATGGTTATAAGTGAAGATGTCTTTGTTTTAAGGTGAAATATTTGAAGGGTCATTATAACTGTAATTTACTCTCAGTATTTGATGAAAAGAGAAAAAAGAAAAAATTTAGGAAAGTGTTAATTATTGAATCTAATTTAAAATATATGCTGTATATGGACATTTAAAATATATACTGTATATGGACATATATTTTCAACTTTCTATAGACTTGGCATTTGTCAAATACAAAGTTGGTAGAAAAAAGACTCAGTTTGAATAATCATCATTTGAGTAAAAATCACCAGAGATATTTATTAAAAATATAAACTCCTGAACTCTACTCTCGTACATTCAGTGGGACTGAAGTGAGGCTGCTTGGACGAGAACTGTATAAGAATACATAAAACAGAAGTTTCAGCTTTCTAGAATACTCTTTACGAATATATTATTAGTCTCTTGATTTGGTCCTTTATCTCTGTCTTCTCACCAAGCTGCCAGCAGAGTCAACAAAATGGGAAGGTGAATACAAAGTTCTGGGTTCGGTGGTCTGGGACCTTCGTATTGCAAACAAATGCAAATCCCAGGTGAAAATTCTAGGCTGTCCACCATCAGTGGGGTGAGGATACTTTCCTATTTGTATCCAGGCTTTCACCTGCTTTAGGCCCACCTGGTTATCAGAAACAGTCTTGACTGTTACCTTTTTCTTTTCTTTCCTTTTTTAATTAATTTTTAAATTAATTAAATTAAATTGGACTTTTACTTGGTTTATATACAAAAATGAACCCAAAATGGATCAATGACATAATGTGAGAGGGAAAAGAAAGCATAGAGGAAAGGCTTCATGAAACTGAATGTGGCAATAACCTCTTGAATGTAACACTGAAAGCACAGGCCACAAAATGGAAAACAGATTAGTATCCAATGTAGAAAGAACTCCTACAACTCAATATCAACAAAAAACAACCTAATCTAAAGATGGAGAAAAGATTTGAAAAGGTATATCAAAGACGATATATAGATGGCCAATAAATACATAAAAAGAAGTTCAACATCACTAAGCCTCAGAGAAATGCAAATCAAAAGCACAAGGAGATGGTACTTCCCACCCATTGGGATGGTTATATAAAAAAACAGAACAAACAGAAAATAACAGGTGTTGGTAAGAATGTGGTGAAACGGGGGGCATCTGGGTGGCTAAGTGGGTTGGGCCTCTGCTTTTGGTTCAGGTCCTGATCTCAGGATCCTGGGATCGAATCCCGCATCGGGCTCTCTGTTCAGCGGGGAGCCTGCTTGCTCCTCTCTCTCTGCCTGCCTCTCTGCCTACTTGTAAACTCTTTCTCCGTCAAATAAATAAATAAAATGTAAAAAGAATGTGGTGAAACTGGAATCCTTGTGCTGCCGGCAGGAATAAAAAAATGGTGCAACCACTTTGGTAGCTGCATGTTTAATTTTCTGAGGAAGTGGCAAACTATGGTTGCACCATTTTTTAATTTTTTCAAGATCCTTTTGTCTACTTGAGGTTCCTTGAAATTCCACATAAAAACCTTTAAAGTTTCTATTTAAATTCCAGTTAGTTAACGTATTGTGTAATATTAGTTTCAGATGTACAGTTTTGTGATTCAACACTTCCTTACAATACCCAGTGCTCATCACAAAGCACTCCTTAATCCCCATCACCTGTGTCTCCTGTCCCCCCACCTGTCACCCCTCTGGTAACCATCAGTTTGTTCTCCATAGTTAAGAGTCTGGTTTTCCTCTCCCCCTTTTCTCTCCCCCATGATCTTTTTTGTTTCTTAAATTCTATATGTGAGTGAAATCATGCTGTATGTATTTGCCTTTCTCTGACTGACTTATTTCACTTAGCATAATACTCTCTAACTTTATTGATGGATTTTCCTATTTTTGAAAAAAAGTCATTGGGCTTTTGGTAGGGATTGCATTGAATCTGTAGATTGCTCTAGGTAGTACTGGTATCTTAACAGTGTAAGTCTTCCAGTCCACAAACATGGTATGTCTTTCTACTTGTCTACTTGTTTGTGTCTTCTTTAATATCTTTCAGCAAACATTTTATAGTTTTAAGTGTATAACTTTTTGCTTCTTTGGTTAAGTTTGCTCCTAGGAATATTTTTTGGTTTTACTATGGACTAAGTGTGTTCCCCCAAAATTTCATATGCTGAAACTCTGCTTCCCAGTGCAATGGTATTTGGTGATATGGGGCCTTTGGAAGGTAATGAGGGTGGAGCCTTAATCGTGGAGTTCATTTATAAGAAGAAACAAGAGAGAGCCTCCATCCTGTTTCTCTGATGCCTGCTGTGTTTGTGAAGACACAGCAAGAAGAAAGTTATCTGTGAACCAGGAAAAGGGCTCTCAGGAGAACACAATCATGGCAACACCCTGATCCCAGATTTCCCAGTCTCCAGAACCAGAACTAAATGCTTGTTTCAGTCACTGACTCTATGGTATTTTTGTTATAGCAACCCGAATTATGAGAGGCACCACTCTGAAAAATGGTGCTATTGCTTTCTTGTTTTTGTTTTGAATTGTTATTGTGTAGGAATACAACGGACTTGTGTGTTTAATTCTAATTTTTCTTGCACCTTTGTTGAATTTGTTTATTAGTTCTTATAGATGTGTGTGTGTGTGTGTGTGTGTGTAATTTTTAGGATTTTCTATATATAAGATGATGTCATCTGCAAAGAGATGATTTTTCTTTTCCAATTTGGACTCCTAAATTTTCATTTTTAAGCCAGAGTTATTTTTGTGGTAAAAATGGAATGATTGTTCATGTATTCATTTCTGTTTTGAAGTTATGCTTAAAATCTTACACAGAGGGCGCCTGGGTGGCTCAGTGGTTAAGCCGCTGCCTTCGGCTCAGGTCATGATCTCAGGGTCCTGGGATAGAGTCCCGCATCGGGCTCTCTGCTCAGCAGGGAGCCTGCTTCCTTCTCTCTCTCTCTCTGCCTGCCTCTCAGTGTACTTGTAATTTCTCTCTGTCAAATAAATAAATAAAATCTTTAAAAAAAAAAATCTTACACAGAATTGTGAGAAGAGAGGCTTTGATATTTTCTGTGTATTTGTAACAAAAGAACAAATCATAGTTAAGTACTCAGTAGTACATGATGTCGGCTCACATGACCCACATGACCAGGCCCAAATTCGGGCAATGATAGTTAAAGTAAACTGATTTTACCTCTTTGACCAGTAAGGCTGACTTGGAAAAAGAAAAGAAAATCTTATTGTACTACCTACATTTCTCCGGCTCTGGGCTAGATCTATATAATTGATTCTTTCACATTGACTGTTGACAATTTGATCGGTTCTTTGTGTCCAACATTAGTGGCAGAACCCAAAACAATCTGGCCTGCACGTATTGAACTTGGTGGTGCTTTGAAATGTAACTCACCTTAAACGAGCATATAAAAATTCAACAGCAAAACCATTATTAGTGGGCTGAAGAAGGAACCTGACACAGAGAAAAAGTCATTGGAGTCATGGGGCAAATTCTTCCAGGTCAACTCCATCTGGAAAATTTTCTTCCTCCATCTAAACCCAGGATTCCATGAAACTTTCCAGGGCAACTGTAGAAACTTGATAATGAATTTGCATAGCCAGGTGAATATTATGTGGGGGAGAATTATGTCACAATGGGCTTTAAGTACTGAGTCTGTCCAGGATGCCCACGTTTGGGGAAATAAGAAATAAAAATTAGAGGTGAGGATAACAGAAACAAGAGAAACCGGAATTCAGGAGTCTAAATTTCTGTGCTCAAGATTGAAAAGTTCTGTCCTCTAAGGATCCTTTGGACAGGTGTAGGGAGAGAAGCTAAAAACTCTTTTTTCCTTGTACCCCAGAAAATAAGTTTCCTAACCTGAAAAATATCACAAGCAGTGTTGTGCATCCATGTTATAACTCATTAGCAGGTAAGGTATAGTATTTATACTTTAAGAAATTTGACTTTTTCTAACATAGGAAATAAGAAGAGATTATTGCTACTACCACTGGTCTGGCAGGATTTAACTAATCAGCATCTGAAAGAAAATCGTTCTGGTTTGAATTTTCCAAGCACCACCGAAAAGGGGCTTGTTTATTATAGTAATTATGCTATCAGCATACATTTAAAGAAAACTGCTATGGGAAATTTGATGAAAATGGGCTTCAAGCTTTCTTTGGACACCATGATTTAAGCTTCCTTTTAACAGGGCAAACTACAAAAACCTGAAGCTGCAAAGTGGCATTTTTCCACCCATCTAAATTCATGTTGAGTATTAAGCACTAGTAGAGTCTGAAATGAGGAACAAACAGTCACTTAGACAGCACATATTACGGAAATATCCCATAAAGATGTAAGAGTCTGCATTAATCATCTGAGTGGGACAATGGGTGACCTTTTCTAATAAGAACTGGAGCATCTAAAGTGAGCATTAAATTTCACTGCAGTCCTATTTGCTGTCTCTCTGTGGCATTCATCACCGCTGAGATGTAAATGTCCTGAGACTGTTGGAATCTAAGAATCATACTTCATGGAGAGGGAATGTTCTGAAGAGCACAGGAAGCTTGTTCACCCCCAAATTTTGGCAACCTTAGGGCCATTATGGCTTCGTTTCTCTTTCATTATGAAAGCAGAGCAGCTGTTGAGCGAGCAAGGTTAACAAACCTTGGAAAAACATTAAAGTTAATTTGTTTTTAGGGCTTTCCTAAACCCAGAAGTTGGAAGAAGATTATTTTATATGGACCCATTAGTCTTTCAATAGTCAAATCTGCAGAGCTACTTATAAGATTTACTCTTTGGGTTTTAAGTAGATATTATCAAGGGTGGGCATCTGTTTAACTGGTATTTGGAGTCACTAGGGGCAGATGGGTTGGCCTAAAAAGTGTTTTGGACTAATGACCTGTTCAGAGACTGGAGATTCATGAAATCTCAGCTCAACTCCTGACATTTAAAAAGCCTTTGAAATTAACTAGTGAGCGGGGTCGATGTTTATACAGAATCAAAACAACTGTGGAGAAAGGAAAAGTAAGTATAAAAGGTTACTTGGGTGACTTCAAACTTTAATTTAAAATTGGTGAACTTAAGTCAACCAAATTTGTGCAGGCAGTATGGAAGTAAAATAGGAATAGCTTTTGGATCAGTTACATCTACTTCTTGGCTACCTAAGAGCTAGGTGGTCTGCCCTGAACCTCAGTTTCTTCACCTTGAGACTATTACAAGGAGTGTGACCTGCAGATTTAACTTGAAGGTTAAATATAATAAAATAATCAGATTAACTATAATAAAGTCCTTGAGCCTCACATGTAGATGGTTGGTGGTTTACACAAATGATATTGAGGCCTGTACAAATAGTCTGAGGGATCAAGAATTTTCAAGAAACTCTAAGAGTTCTTTAAATAGAATAGGTATACCATTTTCAAGACGAAGTGATTCAATCTTAAATCGTGACATTTGGGGACTGTGGCAGATGGATAATAAGGAAGATTTTTTTTTAAAGATTTTATTTATTTATTTGACAGAGAGGTGGACAGGGGCTGAGGAAGCAGTCTCCCTGCTGAGCAGGGAGTCCAGTGCGGGGCTCGATCCCAGGATCCTGAGATCATGACCTGAGCTGAAGGCAGAGGCTTTAACCCACTGAGCCACCCAGGCACCTCAGGAAAAAAATTTTTTTTTTAGGAAGATATTTTTTAAGAGACCAGTCTACTGCTACTTAAAACATGCTGGTTTGGGTTAAATATGCCAAATTCGAATTCTAATCTAAATGCTGTCTATGTGAATCAGTAATTTTCTTATTGTGGGCCATAAGCAATATCATCTGTTTCTAGACTGGGAATCTAGAAGCTCAGTGGCTGATGTACACAGACCAAAAGTGGTTGATATATCAGTCAGAGAATTAGAGATAAATGTCACTTCAGAAGAGAAGACTGGGTCTGAGTCTGTGAAATTTGAAATTTGGGAGGACAGAAGTTTTGAGGCACTAAGGGCCAAAGGGCTCTTTTGATAGACCCTCATCCAAAGTCGAGACCTTTGGGAAACTGGACATAGCCTGGATTATCACCAGCCTATTGTGCTCTGTTTAAAGCTGGTTTACCTTCCTCTCCTCCAATCCCTTCATGGCTTCAGACATTTTGCTACCAACAGAGTGATTGGGTGTTTCATTCTGTGAGATTTTACTGGGTCCTCTGTCCTGTCAGGCAATACTGCTCCATCTTGGATAGGGTGGTGGTGGCATCATGCAAACAAAACACTTAGCTCAGTGTCACATAATACAAATTCAGGGAACCTTATTAGTCTCAGGTCAAATATAATTGGAGAGACTTCAGAATTTCCACCAGGCATTTGAGCACTCCTGTGTCTGGGCATCCTGCAAGGTCATGAAGAGCTCAGTGTTGAGTGCTCTGTGCCTGGTATCTTAAGGAGTTTCCCAGGAGAAGGGTCTGTAAGAGTGGGAAACCAACTGCCATTTACTTTTAAATGTAAGATAAGAGGGCAAATATACTTAAAAATATTGATTTATTTTAATATTTACATTGTCAGGGAGTGAGAATTCCTGTCCCCTTCAAGATTTTCTTCTAGCTGGACTAAGAATCAAATTGACATGAGACAGATTAACAGGAGAAAATCAAATTGAATGGCATATCTCTGGTCAACCTATGCAGACATGGAAATTCCAAAGACAGCCGGGTATGATGAGGTATATATCATTCTGAACTAAGGAAAAAGGGGTCAGTGTCTGGGACTTCAAAGGAAAGGATGTAATTCACAGGCAATAGGAAGAAGAGCAGATGCTTGGTTATTAGATGTTTATCCTACCAAAAGGTCACTCAGATAAAATTTATATCTGCTAATAACTATTATTCTGGGAAAGACCCCCAAGTTAGATTCTGCTGTGTAGCTAAGGGAGGGGCAAAAACTTTCTCTTGAGCCTGTAAGATCTCAATTGCCTTCAGCTCAAAATAATCTTCACACCACTGTGATCCACTCTTAGCCCTCACATGTTTATGCTCTATGAGCTCAAAGAGGGAAGGGAAACAATTATAAAAACAACAACAACAAGCAAAAAATGAATTTTTGATATTGGAGACCAATGGTAGAGGTACTCTACTTTTCCTGGTTCACAAACGATGTGTCAGGAACTGTTTTAGTGGCTTTAACTCATCGAATGTTCTCACTTTAAGTCTATGAAGGTGGTATTATTATTATGAACACTTACATTAAAACAGAGAGTTTAAAAATTTTGCCCAAGGTCCCAGAACAAAACCGGGACTCAAATCCAGGCTTTTCAGATCTGGAGTCTAAATTTTTAACCCCTATGTTAAGTTCCCTTCTGCTTATGTTTTCATACTCAGTGCCACCTACTTTCTACAGATTAGAATGTTGCCATGAGGCTTTGCATCATCAGCAGTCCCAGGGAAATATAAAAACTACCTTTGTTAACCAGAAGTGAACATGACTAACATTGACAAATACAATCTGCTCTCAACTTGCTGGAATCAATTTATGTAAATTAGAAATTACCACAATGTCTTTAGAAGGAACTCATTCATTAACTTAATAAGTACTCATTGAATGCCCACTACATGGCAGACATTAAGCTGGGTATATAGGGGTATGTGGTGTGATAAAGGCCGTTCAATAGCCTCATCAGACCCAGTGGTGAAATCTCTGAAAATACAGGTTCCATTGAAATATTCTGAATTATCAAGTGTCAAATTCATCCTAGGATAAACTTTAGAGTACCAAAAAAACCTGTCTACTTTTGATAGGAACCAGCAAAATAAATACACATAGCAGTTTAGATACTATATACCAATAACACATATACACTTATATAAAAGAAAGATGAGGGGCACCTGGGTGGCTCAGATGATTGAGCATCTGCCTCCAGCTCAGGTCATGGTCTTAGGTTCCTGGGATTGAGCCTGGCACTAGGCTCCTTGCCCATCGGGGAGCCTGCTTCTCCGTCTCCATCTGCCTCTTACCCTGCTTGTGTTCCGACTCTCTCTCTCTCAAATGAATAAATAAAAAATATTTTAAAAAATCGTTTTTAAAAGATAACTAAATTACAGGGGAGTGGTGAAAAATGCTGAAATTTATCCCTTTCTGATATTTCTACATTAGCAATAGCACTTTTGGAAGAATGGGGTGTGTAGGGAGGGTGACATTTGAAAAGAAAACACTAGGGTGCCTGGGTGACTCGGTCACTTAGGCATCTATCTTCAGTTCAGGTCATGATCTCAAGGTCCTGGGATTGAGCCCCGCACTGGGCTACCTGCTAAGTGGCAAGTCTGCTTCTCCCTCTCCATCTCCCTATGTGATCTCTCTGGCTCTCACTGTCTCTCAAATAAAGAAATAAAATCTTTTAAAACATGAAGAGAAAACAATGATTTGAGATAAATCAATCAGCAAACAAGTATAGAAACGCAATAAGAGTTTTGGTCAAAGGTTTTATGCCCCATGCTTTCAATGACCTCTGAAAACATAGTATCAGACAATTGGTTAGAGAAAGAGTGAAGGTTGCAGTTCTATTATATAGTAATTTCATGTCAAAAAGGAATTAATTGTCCAGTCCCTTTGTGCTCTTGATAGTTGTGGTCAATGAATTGATCTGACACTGAAAATTAATGCCTGCCATATATTTTGTGTGAAATGATGGTACTATGCTCACCAAGTTGTCAAGACAGGCTGTTACCTTCACTGAGAAATCTCTCTGAAGACTAGCTTTTACAAAAAAATGGAAAAGTCTGTCTGTTGTATCAATCAACCATACTTTCTATCCAGCAATGAAGTTCTGGGTACCCGACCAGAAGTTCAAAGTTATCCCTGATCCCAGGTAAGGTATAACAGAGGTTATTTACATGTGGCACCTTGAAGGCGGCTTAAGTAGAACAACAAGAGGAAACTGTTGGAATGGGCCATGCTATGTGCAGCCACACAGAATAATCCTTCTAGGAATTTAGGAGGTGCAAAATTCCAAGTTTGCTCGAGTAATTAACATATAGTAGATATGCACATTCATAGTTGACTGTTAAGATGGACTCAGGTTGTAGTTTTTTTTATTTGTTTGCTTTATGAGAGGGATCTTTTCTGCAAAATGTAATACACCATTCTAGAACAATGTTAGAGATCAATTAGGTAATATATGTAAAATAAAATGGATCGTTCCAAGAGAAGAAAAAAATGACAAACTCATCTAAAGGCTAAGTACTCTGTATGTCAGTTTTTACCTGATCTTATTGTTAATGAAGCAGATTAACACCAATAAAAAAAAAAAAGTCAACATTAAATAGCAAGTCCTTTATTTGAGAGATGCAAGATGATTTTTGGCTAGAATAGAGAAAGAATATAAAACTCAGTGTCATAAAGCAGATAAGCATTTCATTTACTAGTTTGAAATATATTAACTATCCTTTTTTTTTTAACTTTATTTTCTTTTCAGTGAAAAAACACACAGTTAGCTAAAACACACCCTCTCAGATAATGATAAGTCTAATTATTACTTAATATGTATTCGATGATCCACATCTATATAGAATACAGATCTTTCAATAGTAAACTGGATATTTACATTTTCCCTTCAGCTCATGTCTACTAAGGACATATTACACACACACACACACACACACATATTCTTGGATAGCATAGTTTAAAAATGTATTTAGATTTTTTTAAAGACATTGATTACTTTTTAAGAGGCATGATTTCCTCCCGTTTGCATTATGCATTTAAAAAATCTTTTATACAAGTTGCCGCTTCACTAATTACAGATTGGCAAGTGATCAAGAGAACTAATAAGGGCATGCAGATTTCTTTTAAAAATTCTGTTGTAATGTTAATAAAAGGGGCAAAGTTACAATGTCAATTGAAGAACTGTTTTCTTTTCCAGACACTTGTTCTTAATGATGAGTTATACTTGAGGAAGACAAATACTGTTCTTTCCTAAAGAACTCATTTTTCCCCCATGATGGCATTTTGAAGTCTATGATTTGTCAAAACTCTCAGCAGGAAATATAATGGCTAAGCATGGCTTAACATGTCATTTATTCAAGTAACATGGTCTCGGTTCTGTGGGTGACAGAAATTCTCAGTCTCTGGTTTACCCTTGGCCACCATTTTAGTCAACGATTACAATGAAAAAATGAAGTTTGTACTTTCAGAGGTGATTTATTCTGGGTGAAGTTCAGAGTCACCTTGTTTTATCCTTAGGGAATAGCAGTTTGATTGTCATCCAGTAAGGACAAAACAACAACGACGAAAGACATTACCCACAACCTGTACCTTAATTACTTTCCCATATATGGAAAGTGGGCTCCACTCTGAAGAGAGCATTTTCTGTGTATGGTGAAAGTTTCCCAGGAAAAATATACACGCTTCTAAATATTTCCAAAGAGCCCAGCTCAATTTGTAATGCATGTATGTATAAAGAAGATGGCAGCTTTATGGAAATCAGGTACTAACCCAGGTAATCTGCATGAATATGCTGCAAACATATGCATTAGGAGCAGGCCAGGATTTCACCAGACTTGAGTTCCTGCCACTTAGAGGAAGACATCAGGAAGGAACTTTCCCTCACAATGCACTCTTTGACACATATCCTTTGTCTGGGTTTTATGGGATGTGTACATCACTGGTTTACATTTTGTCCTCCTAACCTTTCTTTCTTAAATCATACCATATCTTCCAGAAGTCTACCCATCCTTTGGTCACAATTTCAAAAACTCGTTTGAAATGGTAATGGTATACAACGTTTTCCAAGCGTTATGTTCAGGGTCGACCTAAAAATGAAAAAAAAAACAAAAACAAAAACCTCAAGTCTTGTCAAAGCACTCTTCAACAATCCTTTGAACAGTTGATGAAGAACAGTGTGACACACTTTATTTTATATGTATAACCTGCAGGTGTTTTTTAAGCTTTCTATGACTCACTGTTTCTCTACAGCCCTTGACTAATTATTTAATAATTTTCTCCAGGATTTAAAGACATCGTCATCACCCATGTTGCCTGGGTGACATCTTCCTAAATAGTCTTTGTAAATAGTCAGTAATCTTTGTAAATAGTCAGAAAAACACTTAAGATCGTTCACATAGTTTTTCTTTTGTCACACTAGCACCAAAAGTGACTATGCGAACTTTTTTTTTTAGACTTTGGAAT
Organism: Mustela erminea; assembly: GCF_009829155.1. Taxonomy (NCBI): domain Eukaryota; kingdom Metazoa; phylum Chordata; class Mammalia; order Carnivora; family Mustelidae; genus Mustela; species Mustela erminea. Next base: position 43,592,504 of record NC_045626.1, read on the forward strand.
TTGAAACAGTAAAGGCTTCTTGCTTAATTTAAATTTTGAACACTATCCACACTAAATAATACCATCTTTCTCAACTTTGGTCAAATTATAGAGGAATTAGCCCCGTGAAAACAGCAGTTTGCTTTTTGTGGAATTAAAGGCAATCTCTATGGGTCCAGGCATCATCTGCTGAATAAGCAGGTTAATACAGAGGAAGGAGTGCAGGGGTCAGATTACCTGGATTCAATTAAATCCTGGCTCTGCCTTTTCCTATGAAGGCAACCTTGAAGCTAAATTTATTACCTTGTCCTGAGGCCTGGTTTCCACATTTTAATCATGATGATAATATTATCAAGTCCTTAGAATTATTGGGAAGTTGAGTGATCTACTGCCTGAAATAATGAGTCATATGGAAACGTGCCATACAAACGCTGTTCTTCTGTTTTTGAGGTTTTTTGGTTGTTTGTTTGTTTTTAATGTGCAGGTTGGCAAACAAAGCAATGTAATGAGTTGAGGTGAATAGTTATAACTCAAATGGCTTTTTCCTATAAGTTGTTCATATGGCCTTATCACAGAGCGATTTAGAAAGAGCCACTAAGAAATAGAGATGTCCCTTCTTGGACATGGCTAGTTCAAGGCCTGGGGAAGATGGTACATTTGGGTTTTATTTGCTAGGTTTCCAGGAGATGACTCAGGTAGAGGGTATGGGGTGTTTTTTCTATATCAGAATATATTCTCCTTAACCAAGTGACCAGGACCTCCTGAGTTATTTATCACTGGTCTTCATTCTGCTCCCTCCTCTCCCATCTTATTTCCCCACAAGCAGAACATCTCCATTGTGTATAACCGAGAGCCGCGTTGGATAGCTGTTCAGAATTAGTGCATAAACACTCCAGTCCCCCGCACTGTGTTCTCTACATCAGACTCTACGTCTCCTCTCTACGTCTACTTCCTAATCACTGCTCGCCTGCCCAGCGTCACACAAGATGAGTGCTCTTGCTTTTTTTTAACACCTGTGGGACCTCCACCCCTGCTGTGAGATCTCCGTTCTCTCCCAGTTGTGTCATCTGAAGCTGTATTTGCCGAAGTCACTTGCCAGCTGCCTCCCGGCTTAGCCCCAGTGACTGGTTCCAGGGGACCTCCGAGCACTTGATAAGTTGGTCACACGTTCTTTCACAGGCTCATCTTGATTTGCCTCTTCACGCATGGTATTTCTCTCAGGGTCAGTCCTCAGTCTTCTCTTCCCACTGTGGACAGAAACACTTGGTGAGCTCATCATCTCCCAAGGCTTTAACTGGCATTTAAACACCCATCACTTCCAAATACTTGTCTCGAGAACTTCTGTGTATTTCACCGTCTGACAGACACCTACAAATTTCATATAAGACTAAAATTCAAGCCATATTATCTTCCTCAACACCCCCCCACCCCACCCCACCAAAAAAGAAGGAAGGAAGGAGTGAAAGAAGGAAAGAAAAGAAACTTGCCTTCTTTCTTATAATTTCTGTTTCAGTTGTATCACTTTTCACCCAATCTGGGAAGGCAGAAAACCTAGGAAAATCTTTGCTTCCCTATGTGCCTTTATTCTGCATAACCATTGGTTAGTACGCCATGTATCGCCTTTTCAGAAATGTCTCTTTAATCCCTCCCTTCCTTTCACCACCACTGGGTCTTCATCAGCCTCGTCCCTATTACAGCCAACACCTCACCAATCTTTTCTGTCTTCCATCACCTTCCGCACAGCCACCTAACTGGTCTATCTAAACCAAAGCCAACTGTGTCGTTCCTTTTCTGCTTAAAAACAAACACTAAATAAAAATTACTTTTTCCATGTCCCTCTGAGGGAATACTCCATTTTTAAATTCAGCAGAAACCTGTCACACAGTCTCTTATACTCAGGATCGCCACGTCCTCCTTTTTTCTCTCTCTCTCTCTCTCTTTTTCTTTTTAAAGATTTATTTATCTATTTTGGAGAGAGAGCTTGAAAGCATGAGTAGGGGGAGGGACAGAAAGAGATAGTCATCAAGTAGACTCCCCTCTGAGCGCAGAGCCCCATGCAGGGCTTGATCCCGTGACCCATGAAATCATGACCTGAGCCGAAATCCCAAGAGTCAGACACTAAATCAACTGAGCCACCCACACGCCCCACCTCTACTTCTCTCTTGATGTCACTCTAGTCAATTTCTCATCTCCAGCAATCCTACTAAAACCTCTCTGGTCAACATCAAGTATGACTTCTATGTTGCCAAAGTCGTTTTGGTTTTCATCTTACTCTTTTAGCATCATTTAGCAGGGGTAATCTCTCTGTTTTTGAAATGCTTTCTTTACGTGGACTCTGGGCCACTGTTCTCTCGTGAATCTCCTCCTTTCCTTCCCAAGATTCTTTACTGGTTCCACCTTATCTTCTGGATCCCAAATATTCAAGTGCCCGAGGGCTCAAGCCTCCAAGCCTTCTCTGCCTCCACTCACTTTACAGTTGATCTCCTCCATTCTCATTGCCATAAATTGATATGTAAGCTGACTCCCAAACCTATACCTGTGGCCCTGACCTACTGTCTGAACTTCAGACTCATGTGTGCACTTGTTCCTTTAAGATTCCACTTGGATGTCTAACAGGCCTCTTACGTGTTCAGAATTGCAACCTGCCTCCTCATCACCTTCAAATCTGCTTGGCCTTGAGTCTTCCACCTCAGTGATTGTCAACTCCATTGTCCATTGTTGAGGCCAAAAACCACGGAAGCTTTTTTGACTTTCTTTTTGCTCACACCCCACATCCGGTGAGACGACTTCTCACCCTCCTCTCTGTTACTTTCCTAGTTTGAGCCAAGTGATGTCCACATTTGCAGCATTGTAGTGGCCTCCAGCTTGTCCCTCTTCTTCTATCTTCATCCTCCTTTGGTCTTTTCTCAGCATAACAGCCAGAGTGATCTTTTAACATATGAAGAGATCATATCATTCCTCTGTTCGAAACCCTTAATGCCTTCTCATTCTTACTCAGAGCAAGCCCCCAAATTCTTACCATGGGGCCAAGACCTTCGATGACCTTGCTTCTCTACACCTCTCACACCATGATCACCTGCTACCTCTCAGCTCTGACTACACTGGTCTCCATCCTGTGTCTGGAACATGCCAAAGATGCTGTGGTCTAAGGGCTTCTCTCTTTTTTTTTGGTCCAGAAGCTTTTTCCTGATATTTAAATAGCTTTTCCCTTCAGGTCTCAGTTCAAATACCAATTTATCACAGAAGTCATCTACCGTGAGTTCATGAAAGTAACACCCTTGATTGTTCTGTATCTCCTTATCTTACCTCCTAATAACTTGTCACTTTAGAAATATTGAGTATTTAATTACAATTTATAGCATTAGACTGTGAGCCCCGGTGAAGACTAGGACTTATCCATTTTTATTGATAGTTTTTTTGGCCCTAGATAAATGCCTCATACCTCCTAGGAATGATAAATATTAACTAAACAGACAAATGGTTAACATTGTGTACATAGAACTATGTGAGCAAGATTAAAAATTTAAAGAAAAACAGGCAAGTCATTACAATTTCTGGCAAAACTTCTCAAAATGACTGAGGGGGTCTGTTGTTTCAATAATCCAAGGAGGGCAGCACATGGCATTTCACCTAACATTTTGTTCAGAAATTAACATTAATAGTAATTAATTTTTAGCAAAGACTGTGGCTCCACAAGAACAATTAAGCACTTGAAAAAGAAGAGGATTAACATCAGTGAGACCAGAAAACCAAGAGGAACTTAATGATTAAATCAATATCGCTGTTTGATCTCGGCCTCCGATCAGCACGCTCCTGCCAGTTGACCCCACAGCAATCACAAGGACGGCATTTACTTTTGCTCTCACTTCTCTAGAAGCTAGTCATAGTCATACACAGACGGAGAGGTGGGTAGATTATAGCTGGGAATTGTTTCTTATTGCAGTTAGAGTGGAATGAACCTGACAGATTAGCTGGATCAGTGGTTTTTAACCATTTTTCCCCCATTGCAAGGTAGCTGCCAGGTAACATTTATCTGAGCTACATCTTCACGTCACTCAGTTGACTTTGCTGGGCTGGCGATAGAGCCTGTGGGATCTGTGCAAGTGCCAGGCACTACCTGAATACCATCTCCCCAGAGCCATTTTTCCTGTCCATTTACACACTCACAACAGGCTGGGAACAGTTTCTAGATGAAACCTGTTATTTTGGGGGGAAGAAATCTGAGGCCAATAGCGAATAAATGGCACACCCAAGATTACAGAGATAGGAGACTAGAGAGCTAGGAAGATGGAGACTAGGAGGTCTAAGGGATTGCAAGAGATCTCTTACAAGCCTACCGTTTGTTTCTCTTATGGCAAAAAACTAAATATACAAAGGGGCCATGGCCAAACCAAATATAAAACTACAAGTCTAGCCCCCAGCCTGCCACAACCAGCCCAGGAGGCCAATCTGCTATCTACAAGGTGGGGCCAAACAGACCCACGTGACAAGCGATCCAAAATGGCGAGGACACGATTAATAACTACTTTTTGCCCTTTTTTCCAATGTAGAACCAACCAGACAAAGTCAAGTAGGCACCCCTAACTAATCCCATAAGGATGCTCTACTCCTGTGTACCCCAGCTGCTGTCTGTCCAAACCAACAGCTTCTCATCAGGGCATACCTGAAGCCAGCCCCTCCTCCACCAGAAAGCTCTCCCACTCTTCTGCCTGCCTGTGCGTTGCTGCCAAACACAAGTGATGGTGGCTGACCCCCTTGCCTAGGGAAAGTTTTGAATAAATAGTCGCTTCTTGTTCTCATGTGAGTGGGCTTCACTTATTTCCACAGCTCTCATGGATGTTGAGATACAGATGGTACGCAGCGGGCATGGCTGTGGACCCCATCCTTCGACCCCTACTAGAGAAGACAAAGAGGCCTCTTGTGCTGAGCTCTTCTCAGCTGGCCGAGTCTGCACGGGCGTGGTAAGTCAGCAATTGGTCTGGACTCCGCTGTCTTCACCTTGAATCTCTCAGCTGTTAATTCTCAATTTGGTACCCAGGTTTTGTTATTGGCTCCCACTTATTTGGCATCCTTGGTGAAATTAGGCTTTAGCTCTACACCTAAAAGCAATATAAAAACCAAGGGTAAACATTCTGAGTAATAAAACCTATGAGAGTTAGACAAGACTGAGAAATGAAAGTATGCTTTTTTAAAATTTCATGTATATAAAATATTACTGTATTAAAAATGGTGATCAAATATTTTTTTAAAAAGCAGACAAAGGTAAATAATATTAAACAGCATCTTGAGGAACATGTATATGTAGGTGTGGAAGCTAAGAACTAACCTTTTTTTATTCTTAGCTTTATTGAAATATAAATGGCATGTAATATTATATAAGTTTAAGGTGTTTTGCATGATGATGTGATATATGCATATATTGCATGTGGTTGCTACAGTAAGTTAACACATTCACCACCACATAGTTACCATTTGTGTGTTTGTGTGTGCGTGTGTGTGTGTAGTGAGAACATTTAAGACCAACTCTCTTAGCAAGCTTCAAGTATACAACATAGTATTGTCATCTGTAGTAACTATACTAGACATTACATCCTGAGAAGTTACCCATCTAATAATTGGAAGTTGGTACCTTTGGACGAACTTTAATCATTCTCCCCATCTTCCCTTTCAACCTGCAACCACCAGTCTCCCTCTTTGGGTAAGTTCAGCTTTTTAAGATTCCATGAGGATGTGAGATCTTACAGCATTTGTCTTTCTCTGACTTACTTCATTTAGCATAAGACAGATTTTATCCATATTGTTGTGAAGGGCAAGATTTCCTTCTGTTTTATGACATAATGAGATTCCATTGTATATGTAATGCCACATTTTCTATATTTATACATCTGGCAATTAGCACTTAGGTTGTTTGTGTGCCTTGGCTATAGTAAACAAAGACTAACGTGTTGAATTCCTACCAGACCCCGGCAACTGTAGCAGTGCTGTATTATACGGTATTAAGTGACTTTGTCTTTTGTATTTTCATAATGCCACACTGTGTGATGTGTTGACTATTTCCAAGAAACGTTACATTATGATAGTAGTATTTCTAGTGTTTTCTTACTCTCTGCTTGAACCACTGACAGAGGACTTTGGCTCCCTTGGCCCATTTAATTCAAGACTGGTTCTGGGTAGATACTTTTTGGTTCTGCCATGACGTCTTGCAAGACACTTGGGTATGCTACACATTTGTAGATAATTGTTTTTCTACGTGGGAAAGAAGCAGAAGTGGGAAGACAACTACAAAACATCAAGGGAAACCTGTATTTTATTTGATCTTACATGAACCCCAGGAGGCGAATCTTAGAATCTGTGTTTAAAGATGAAAACAAGGGTTGGAAAGATTAAGTAACTTGACCAAATCACACAGCTAGTCAGTGTTGGATTCCAGATGTATTAACCTGCTCTGTCCAGCCCATGGGCTACATCCTTTCCACTTTGCCGCACTCTCCATCAAAGCATAAATGCACAGTTTGAAATCTCCGATAGAATTTGATGAAATGATGTTAACACAGAAAATGTTTAAAGAGTACAATTTCTTGAGGAGACTTTTGTTGAGGTGGAAGAGTTCCTGAGATGTTTGTCACTAGAACACTTACCCAATTTCTGGCTGCTGAAGTAGGAATTCAGCACAACCTGCTTGCCTAGTTAATGAAGTGTGTGCTGCCCTCTACTGGCGTAGAGGAAACACTACAGCCCATGCTTTGTGTTGGCTCTGCCTGGTTTCTAAAAACCTAGATTGTGAAATTCCTATTCTTCAGCCCAGTGTTAGAGATTTTCAGTGGGCCTGGGTTCTTTCTATTACATTTCCTCCCAGAATAAACTTAGGAACTTCAGTTTCCTTCTTCGCTGATCTCATGTGGCCATGCCTTTCCTATTAATGTGCAGGCTTTAGCACAGGTATCTAGAAAACTAAAGCTATATTTGCGTATACATAAATCCAGATTAAAAACTGCCATATATGCTAGGGTTAAGGATGCATCAGTCCCTGTTATTTGCTCTTAATATTGCCCTAAATTACAGGTGACCGATATGTAAACTTTTGCATCCATTATTCTTTCGTGTTCTATATAAAACAGACTATTGATTCTCAGTAGGGTGACTTTTTTTAATATGCAGCCATTCATTTACTCATTCCTTCATTAAACAAAGACTCATCAAAGTCTGTTTTGTGCCACTGTGCTAGTGGTGGGTCGGTATCAGTAAGAATAAGCTTTCTCCAATTTGGTGGTGTAGACAGGCACATGAACAAATAATTGTTTAAATAATACTATGATATTTACAAAGTGCTAGGGGATCTCAGAAAGAATGAATAATGTTTGCATGAGTGTGACGAGGAGGTTTTACAGAGGAGGGTAGGCTCACGCTGAAGGATGAGAAAGGGTTTACACGACTGGAAAAAAAAGGGGGAGGCATGCTTTTCAACTGAGAAATTCTCATGGGTAACGATGTGAAGATAGAGAAATATGGAAGTCAAAGAACATCCAGTTCCCTCGTTGATCATGGGGTGTCCTCAGCAAGTGGTGTGAGTCTGGGACATGAAGAAGCACAGAGTTACGGAGGGGCTCACTTTGCCTGAGGAGTCTGGACTAGGTGTTGTGTGTATTACACAGAGAGAGGGGGGCGGGAAGCTGTAGAGGGATCCTATTTTAAATCTATGACGCTTGTGCTGGTTCTATCTTGTTCAATATAAAGTGAAAATCTGACTACTCTAAGGGAAATTGGTCAATACCCATAAATACTGATCTCACTCAGAAAATGTTTTCCAAAATCTTACTGATGTCCAAATTAAATGGATAACTACTGAATTCCATTTAATATTCTATTATAGCACCATATACTGCCTTTACAAAATTAAAGTGAATTTGAGAGTAAGATATTTTACAAGTGTCCCTTGGATAAAAAGATAATCACCATTCACTCCCTTTCAGAAAACATAAAATTCTCCGTTACATTTTTGATAGTATAAAACCAGTTTCTGGCTACACGTTATCTACTTTCTACCAGTCTGATTTTTAAAAAAATACATTTTACTTCTGTAGCATAAAAGTAATATTTAATATAAAAGATGCAAAACAGAAAAGTAGTTAAAAATATTCTTTTAGATCTAATTCTTAAAGATTCTCCCGTTTAAAGTACGTATGTATTTGTAGAGCCCAGGTAGTTAGCGAAACTTTGCTCCTAATAGCTTTCCGTGCTGCGTGTTTTATGGTAAGCCTTTAAAAGATCTCATCATTATGAGCTCATATGGCATTTGATTCCAGCAGCACCAATCTTAAGTAAATTTGGTATCCAGACGAACTTTCCAGGGCTATGGTAATTTATTGTAATGAACTAATAGTTAATGCAAGTTTAAAATAATGCTACTTTTCACAGTCTGGTGTGGTTACTGCTTTATTTTCTTCACCATTAATTAATTTTCTATTTATAGGGAACCAGTAAAGTTGCTGTAGAAAGTCTGCCGTGTTATTATATTTAGCTAATGAGTTCTTTTAAATTAGTTTTACCTAAACTTTTATTAGAAAACTTTTCAATTAGGCAGCAATATCTTATTGGGTGCTAGGGTGTGGGAGAAAGTGAGATGAAGGAAAGCCTCCTGTATTAACCAAAGGATTTACTGAACTATGATTAGCAGGAGATTCCTGCTCAGATTCTTGCTTCTAAAACCTGTTCTCCCTTTCCGCATCTCTAGTACTTTCTGTATTCTGTAAATTCCGTTCCGCGAATGAACTATAAGAATTGCATGAATTTCAAACTCAACTTTTAAATAATCACCATCGATTCTCTTACACACTGGAAACAAAAGAGAAACACGCAGAAACAGGCCAAGAATCACGTGCCTTAATTCTTTGGCCCTTGTCTAATTACGCAGTAGCAATCCCAGATCCAGCATGCTCTTGCATGTTAAGGGCGCGCTCTCCTAGCTGCAGTTGGTGCAGCTGAGCCGCGAGCTGGGGAAGCCAACCTTGTGGTCAAAAGGCTCCGCCATTTAGAAATTTGCTTACTGAAAGCCCAGCCTCTTCAGTGCCATCTTTCCCCAGATGGAGCGTGTCTCTATTTCTAAAGTAGTCCTGAGTCAGTAGCAGAAGGCTCACCACTCATCAAGAAACACATACTAAGCTGGAGGTTCCAGTGGGAAGTACTAGCCAGGGTCACCTGTTCCTGGTGTGGGGTGGAACTGTCTTTATTTTTCCGTAAGGAACATTCTCCATTTGCATCCCTTGATGAGCCTAACAGAGGCTGCTGCAGTTTTCTTTCCAGCAGCCAGGGAAGCATCAGTGTTGTCTGGGGTCGACCCACCTCTGAGGTGAGCCACGTCGTGCTTTCTCTCCAGCTGATTTCGAGTAGTCTTTGGTGGTCCCCTGAAGGGTGGCAGACTCTGGTCATTCTTGGTTTTGTTCTAGGTTAAGTAGTAGACTTCTTGGAAATGTGCTGTTTCCTTGAAACCCGAGAAAGACAAAAACCCTATATTTGGGATTCCTTTTATTCATGCCTCCAGATCCATTCTCTACCTGATTCCACCCTGTTCTCTGTCCTGTGAGGCTGAGGCTGATTTCTGTGGGTTGCCTCATTCAGTCTCCATTGCTCCTCAGCCTTTCTGTTGGATTGGCGGCAGGAACAACAGATGGAGAACTTCAAGAAAGAGGCTGGCTTTTGTTCCCCTGATCCTCCTGCTCGGCCTCCTCCTGTTGACTATGGGTGCCAAGGCCTGGCCCCTTCCTGGGACTAGAAGTCTCACCCAGTTCTGGTCATTGTCTCCCCCTTTTCCCTTCATGCCTGGCAGTGGCAGAAGCTTCCCACAATCTAAAGTTTCCCTGTCCCTTATGGGTTTCCCTCAACTCCGCCAAACCTTTGTAAATAGTCCTGTGGCAGACACCCCTTCAGGTGACAAGTCCCTGCCCCACCCCCCCCAAAATGGGTCATGCCCATATGTAATCCCTTCTCCTTGAGCACAGGTGGAATCTCACGTGTTTCTAACCAACCCATCGTGAAGGTGTTGGAATGTCACTCCTTAATTAGGTTGTATTACATGAAGCCCTGTCGGCCTTGAGAAAGCAGTCTGTGGTGAAATGCCCATGGAGAGGGGTCACGGCAGAGACCTATGGGTGGCCTCTAGGATCAGATGGCAGCCCCTGGTCAGCAGAAAAATGAGGACCTCAGTCCTACAACCATAAGGGGATGAATTCTGCCAATAATAGGAGGGTGATTGAAAAGGAATCTTTCCCCAGCGTAAGCCTGTGATGAGACCATAGTTCCCAGCAACAACTGGATTGTGAACTGGTGAGACCTTGAGCAGAGGACCGTAGCTGTGCCCAGACTCCTGATCCACCGTGAGATAATACATGGGTGAACACATGTATTGTGAACACATACACCGTGAAACCGTGAGATAATACATGTGTGTTGTTTTCAGTCACCAAATTTATGGTAATTTGTTCTGCGGCGGTAGCAAATGAATGCAAGTTCCTTCATTAGATGCGCGCGCTCTCTCTCTCTCTTTTAAAGATTTTATTTATTTATTTATTTATCTGACAAAGAAAGCAAGAGAGTACAAGTTGGGGGAGGAGCAGAGGGAGAGGGAGAAACACTCCTCTGTGAGCAGAGAGCTCAATGCTGGGCTCTATCCCAGGACTCGGGGATCCTGACCTGAGCTGAAGGCAGATGCTTAACTGACTGAGCCACGCAGGCGCCCTCATTAGATGGCCTCCTGAGGATGACATCTGGTTCTGTCCAGGACACTAAATGCTATAGGATGAGGGGCCCCAGATAATAAATATCTAAGCTTTGTAGGCCATAAATGATGGCGGTTGTCTCTCCTCTCTCTTATATTCTCTCAACTATTTGAAAATGTAATAGCCGTTCTTATCTCGTGGGTTATACAAAAACAAGGGATAGGCTAAGCTTGAGACATAAGCTGTAGCTCGCTGACCTCTGTATTTGACAAACACGTGGCATCTGAAAGGTGTGTATGTAATACATTCACCGTCTTGCTGTATGCTCATCAAAACCTATTTCCTCTACTTCCTGAGCACAAGTCTTAGCCAAACACTACTTCCTTAGCCTATGAAGCATGTGTGTGGCCACGTGTAGGAGCTCTGTCCAGTGGAATGAGGGTGAAAGTGACATAAAGCCGTCTGGGCCTGATCGTGCGCAGGTCTCCTGCAGTTCTCCGCACTCGCTGGCCCTCCATCTCTCGGCGGGAGTAAAAGGGTCCCAGGTCCTCCTGGATGGAAATCCCATAAGAGGGAGAGGTCCTTGGTCCCCCCATCTCTGCACAGAAGACTGCCTGCAGAACACTTGTGTTTTATTGGCATATGGATGAGAAAGAAACATACTGGGGTTTTAGCCACTGAGATCTGGCAACCCATTTCTTCGAACGTATCCTAAAGCTGAAGGTGCCAAAAAGTAGCTCCTGCTATTTGACTTTTCAGAAGAGAATGTTCCAGAGATTTCGTCTCATTGATAAAGAAAACTTCCCCAAATTTATTGTGTGCAGGTATGGTCTGTGGGAATAAGCAAGAGTAGGAAAGACCCAACAGAGTTAGATCATGGCTCAAAAGAACACAGTAGGTTAATGGAAAAATTTACATCTAAAGACTGTGAGTCCTGTGCCCTTGTTACTACTTTGTAGTTGCTCCAAACCATTTCTGAGATAGAGCTCTCCTCTCTACCAGGCTCCCTCTCGGACACTTCCCGGATCTCTGTACACACATCCCCTCCCTCTCTGCAAAGCAAGAGGTGATCACAGCATACTCTCTCTCTCGATAGCTGCTTCTCATGTCATCACACACTGGCCACTCCAGCTTGCTCTTCACCATGGTATCCTAACTCTTTGCATTTCTAATAACCATGAATAGCTTCTACTGAATGGCATATAATCACCCCCATAAAATGGATATGGATCTTTAAAGTCATTTAAATCTCATTATTTTAGACCTTTTAAAAGGTAGTTCCTATTCAATGAAATAATTTCTCACACAGGAAAATTATTGTACTTTGTCTGATCAATTCAGTTGGCATACAGTAATGGGATTCTTTCTTGGACTTATCTTTGCCCGTAATCCAAAATGGCTTGGTGGTCTGTGAGTTTCTTCCGAGGCTGTTGGCCCAGCAATTGACAACAGCATCCTTGGGGGTTTGGAATCAATAGGGGTAAAATAAAAAGGACACATTGCTATCACACGTGGGTTATTGCAGCATACATCTATTTATAGTGAATTTCATCAATATGAATGATTGCCTTAAGCTACCACATTGTCTTCAGTATTCATCAATGTAAAGCCTTCAAAGGATTCAAATGCCGAGCATATTAAAGAAGCATGTCTGGAACCCAGACTATTCAAATATAAAAGAGTCAATAGAAGGAGACAAAAGTTTCCTAAATAATTAATTACTAAGATCATTGCTAAAGTAACCGATCTCTTTCTGTCTCTCTCTCTCTCTCAATGCAGAGGATGGTGTCTCTGACACACAAGGCAGGGGATCAAGCCGAGGCAGTGCTTGTCCAGTAACACTAGGTGGCAGCAGTGGGTTTTTAGCCAAAATGCTCCTTTTTCCAATGGGCCGAAGTTACCATGATTAGGAACGGGCCAGTTAACTGAGGAACAATGATTTTGATCAAAATGAAGACCTGAGCTTCCTTTTAGCACAATTTTAACAAGTAAAAAAAATGTCCAAATATTATCAGAGGGTTAGAAAGCAAATTTGCCTTACAAGGGGGTCTAGGATGGTATGGTTCTAGTGTAGGAAAATTGAATATAGCACACATAAAACTTCTTAAAAAATGAAAATAAATCTCTTGCAGGAAACAAACTATTCCTTTAGGAGTAGTAGTTTCACAGAAGGCTTCCATCTGAACATTAGCAATTGCTACCAGCTAGACAGTTCTTAGCAATTTGTAATTTGAAAGGGACAGACGTGTCAACACATAATTGATATTTGAAAGGTAACTTGAACTTTCGTTGATTTATTTTCTGTAATGCTACTCAGTATTTTTAAGATTCTGGTGTAAATATCTTTTAACACAAGGGAAACCCATTAATCCTTCTGGAAATAACTAAATTGCGTGTTAATTTTTGAATCAAGAAATAAAACAAGACTAACAATCTGACCTTAGTCTGTCATGTGGGAGCAAGAAATAAAGATAGGGCGTGTTGTCAGATTCTCCCAAGGTTTTAGGCAGCATTTATCTGAGTAATTGAAAGCAAGGAATGTTACTAATAAAGGCAGGATGATGGGGTGGTTGGAGGTCTGGAGAGAGACTGAGTTTTAGTTCTGGCTCTGCCGCTAACTTATTTTGTGACTGTGAGTCAATAATGTAACATTCCTAGATGTCAAATATTCACTTTTAAATATGTAAAGTGTACATGTTGTGTAGGTGAATTCTACATTCTCATCTGGCTTTATAATCAATAGATTCTAATTTTGTTTGCCCAATGACCAGCTAGTATATGTATTTGGCACATAATACATGTGTGTGTGTGTATATCTGTATGTATATGTGTGCATGCGTGCGTACGTGTATGTGTGTGTGTGTATGCATGCTAAAGGATTGAACCTGGTTTTAAACTCACACTGAAAACAACATAGCCATGAGTGTGCTTCTTGTGAGGGACTATGCTGTATATTTATTAATTTACTTTACAAATAGCTCTTGAGAACGTTGTTTGTGCAAGTCACTGTATAATGTTATAGCCAGAAGAAGAAAAAGGGAACAATAACAAGTGATTTTGTTATAACCACAGAGGATTATTTGCATTTTTGTCATTATTTTCTTTATTCTCCCTTATGAAATGCAAATCAAGCACCTGTACATGAAATCTACCACAGGGAGCAATTTCACTCTAGTCATTAGGTCGTGGCTTGGTCTCCACAGAGAGCAAGCACTTCAGTTTTGCTAAAGCCGAGAATGTCCTTGAGGCCCAGAGATACGCTGGTAAGATTTAACTTGCTCACTGTGTCCCACAGATTGGACCCCAGACATTCTCAAAACACAATGAGCTCAATGTAATAGCTTTCACGTCTTCCTTAATTAGACATATGTGTTTGTTAGGGGAATGACATCACCATCCAGTTAAATCATGGTTATGACCAATCGTGAAATGAGGGGTGACAGGAGTTCAAGTTTAGGGGAGTTGAGAATTCTACCTCTGACAACAACTGGCATTTATTTAGTATTTACCATATGCCAAGATCTGTCCCAAGTGCTTCCTCAATAGTATTTCACTTAATCTTCACATGGGAATATGAAATTTGTATGACCAATTTATAGACAAGGAAGCTAAGCTGGAGGAATAAGAGACTTGCGTGGTAATCAGTGGCAAAACCAGGATTCAAACCCAGGAAGTTTCAGTTCTGAGAACATGTTCTAAACCATCTCTTCAGGTAATGGGTCCCAGAGTTGAGTCTGCTGTGTAGGCATTAGGGAGAATGATGGGACTTTGTGGAGAGTGAATGGGGTAGATATAGCTGTTGCCTTCCAGGTTTGTCAGCCTCAGCATTGTTTTGTTTTGGGGAAAAGGAAAAATTGGAGAGCCGTCGGTCTGTAAAAACTCATCCTGCTTCCCCAAGATCCATAGTGGGAAAGCTTTATGCTCTTTAGTCAATACCTCTTACTTTAAAAACAAACAAAAATCTCAATAGTTTCGAAGGACTTTTTCATTATTTTGGGATGAGTCACATAAAAAGATGTTTCATCATTTTCTCTACGGAAGAATCATATCTCATCTCCCTTTATTGGTTATGTCTCTTATTACTAATGTGTCCACAGTCAATAGATCAATGCTGCTTAGGAATCTTCTATTTGTCTCCTGTTAACTGTTACAACAGAAAGAAGCACAGATAGTTTTGCTTTTTTTTTTTTTTTAAATGGCATAAAGTATTTCTAACTAAAAATTGCCTTTCCCAATTCCACCTGGTTATACCTGCAAAAAAGAATAAATACATTACTTAGCTTCTGACAGCGTATGTATTCTACAGCTATAAATTGGTTATATTACATATAATTCTCAAAGGTGCTGGAGAGAGTAATAACAAATTCCCAATTAATGGAGAGGTGCAGACTCATGGGAAACCGTGTCATTTGACCAATGATCTCTTCATCGGGGGCGAAGTAATCTCTTTGGCTTTCATGTACTGTGGAAGTTACATTTTTCCTTACCTCAACCAAAGCCGGATATCACCAGGGATGATCATTTAATTTCACATTTTATTAAAACACTTAATGCAAAGCCATGTTATAACTGAAGGCAAAACACAGAGCCTGGTGTAAGGAGCTCTTCTTCAGAACATAGTAATGAGAGAATTACCACATTAATCTATGTATAAAGGCCCTTTAGAGATTTTCATGCCTCCTGTGGTTTCATTTTCCATGGAAATGTGGAGTAAGAAGGCTTCAAACACAATTATTCATCGTTAAACATTTCACTTTTATAGGTACTGCTCTGTCAAGATGCCGCTTCCATGGCGACACGAGCTGTGACACTGTTTCCGCTGGGTTCCTTGTACTATCTGCCTGCGGTGCCACACCTGGATCCCGCGCACGCCCAGCCGTCGCTCAGCCAGGGGGTACATCCTGGACAAATAGAGCCTCCTCCATTATAGAAAGAGATGCCCTCCACGTGGCGATTCCATCACCTGTCTGCCAATTGTACCCAATTGATAGATTCTGGCAAATCAGAAGAACTCGGGGAGTGATCTTATCATGCCATTCAGGAATGGCAGCCGTCCAGCCTGGAGTGTCACCAGTCTGCTCAGCTCTCTTGGAAGTTTCCAAAGGGGGAAAAGATCAGAAGGGAGGCTAAAATTATTTTCCTACATGTGTCTGCCCCCCAGGAGTCCTGCCCTGTTTTCTCGGGTTCCAGAAATCACCCAACCAGATAATGAGGTGAGTTGGAGCTTACTCCGTGAGGAGAGGAGGCCGCATTCGGTGGGTGCACCCTCTGTGTTTTCCTCCTCCTCCTGGCAGATGCTTTTCGTTGACCAAGGTTCTAGCACAGGATAAATGTGATCAAGTCAACAGGCCAGGGTAGTTAAATGGAAAGAGTATGAAAAGTTCAATGATAGGTAGTTTTTAAGAAAGAAGAAGGAGAAGAAAAAGAAGCTTACGCAGACGTACTTAGCAGCATTCTAAAGTTTTAGGGATTTGGTACAAGGACAGCTTTAAACACCTGTGTAATAGGCTAAAATACTGTCTCCTTAGTAACAAAAGACAGTAGACTTTATATCTGTGAGAGCCAAATGCAACCTGCTGTCCAGGCCAGTTACCAAATGGATCTTGTTGCTATTAAAATGATCACCAGTGAGTTCAAGGACTAGGGAGTCATTTGAAATGGCCTTGGAAAATATGTTGAAAGGATTGCCGCAAACCATTTTCCCTGGTGCTTGTTCTTTGTCCCTGTGTTCCAACATACAGTACCTGATAAAATATATCCTGTGTATTTATAGCGTGTCCAGAAAATGCCAAAGTGCTTAAGGCTCTGACATTGTTTTCATTAGAGACAGATACTTCAGGGAATGTAAATGCCAACTTTTCAAATTTGCTGTGAGTAGGAAATCCAAATGATGCCAGCTTTTAAAAATACGTTGTATTGTGTGAGGTTCTGGACCCGCTGCTGGTGAATTAGCGCGGAGAAAGGCTCTTGTGCAAGACGCACACAAAAGCACAGGAATGCTGGTGCTCATCCTCCCTGAGACCCAGGAACTCGACGGTTCAGCTAACCTCATCTTTCTGCGGCCTCACCAGTACTAGTCAATAAATCTGAGAAAGGGACCTAAAGATTAGTAGCCTTTAACATCACGGTGCAGTTCTTTCCTTTCCAGAGGCCTTCTCCTCATCCATTTGCACACAGAGGTGTTCCCTTATCATTGGTTTGTTTTGTTTGTTTTTGTTTTTGCTTTTGTTTTTGAGCCCTTGTGCACCAGGGTCCACAGCATCTATGCTGCTAAAAAGTACCAGACACAGCCTGCCCTACTACGTGTCCTTTGCTTTCCACTGGGAAACCATCAAATCCAGTCATCACGAGAGCAGGCCAGGCTGTCTGGTTTTGTACTCTCTAGTCTCTCTGTCAGAGACTCTGTAAGGATTCAAGCCAGTGCTTTTCAAGTCATCCCCTCATTCCTGTGAGATAAGTGTTGTGAGGTTTTCAAGCTGAATGAAAAGCTTAGAGTCATCACCCATTCCAGGTAAGAGGCCAGATGACTGGAGAACTGTTCTCGAGCCTAATTCTGTATGCAGCGATGGTAGAGCATCGCCTTGCAATCTTCCGTTAAGTAGTGAAGCTGTAGTTATGCTTTCCTCAGCCTGGGGATAATAGACAGATGATAAAACCTACTTCCAGTCATGGCAAAAGATGAGGATGGGCGTGATAATGATGCCTCCTTAGCCAAAAAATAGTGCTTCTGTTGTCTTCAGGAAACATATATTTCTCACACAGTTTGTGTCAGGTACTGTGTTAGACATTGGAAGTATAGAGAGGAATAAGAAATACTTCCCATTGTGTAAGGAGTTCACAGTTTTAATAGAAGAGCTAGATTCATTAATACCAAGATGGTACAGGGTTATGGGAGCTCTGATGATGGTAGCTATGCAGACAGCATGGTTAGAAGGACATAGATGAGGTCTCCTACTGAAAACTGGGAAAGTCACGAAAAGTTTCTGGAAGGGAAGACAACTGAGCTGAAAATTCTGTAACGAACAAAGTTAACCAAAGAAAGGATTTGGATCAGGGAATGATATCGGGAGTGGAGACAGGAGGGATGGAATAGTAAATAAGGAGGAAAGGAGTTCTAGTGGAGGAAACAGAAGCAAGGCGAGTTCGGAAGACCTCAAAGAGCTGTGCATGTGTGATTACGGAGCGTACTGCCGTGGCCAGTAAGACAGCTGAGGAAGAGAGGACAGCTGAGAGCTGACCCTGTGGGGCTCAGGATGCCTTGGTGTGAAGGAAGTTTCATGCCAAGCTGAAGGTTATGAGGAGCCAGTGAAAAATTTCACTTGGAGGAGGAACGTGATCTTCCTTGTTTTCAAAGATCATGCTGTCCTTGAAATGAACTGTGACCCAAGGATAGTGGAATTTAGGGCTGAGCTGGGGACAAGCAGTGGGAAAAATCTTAACATGGCATTTAAAGAGAAATATACTTTTTTTAAAAAAGATTTTATTTATTTATTTGACAGACGGAGATGGTAAGTAGGCAGAGAAACGGGCAGAGAGAGAGGGGGAAGCAGGCTCCCTGTTGAGCAGAAAGCTGGATGATGGGCTGGATCCCAGAACCCTGGGATCACAACCCGAGCCGAAGGCAGAGGCCTTAACCCACTGAGCCATCCAGGTGCCCTGAAAAAGCTACCTTTCACTCCTCTTTTATCTATTATTTAGCTTAGGATCTTCAAATTTGTATATACATATGTTTAAGAAAAATAAATTCACATTGTCATTAATATTTTTAGAAATATCCTTTTTTTTTTCCTTAGAAGGGAATAAATCTACGCCAGAGATGGGAAAGAAGATTTTGCTTAAGATCCTCAGTCTTTTCTTTTTTTTTAAGATTTTGGTTTTAAATAACCTCTATACCCAATGTGAGGCTCGAACCTACAACCCTGAGATCAAGACTCACATGTTCTACCGTCTGAGCCAGCCAGGTGCCCCAAGATCCTCAGTCTTTCTAATAAAATGATTGCTGCTGCAGCCTAGGAGAAATGATCTATTTGAACCTGATGTGGGAGAATTGATTGACTATCCTGTGTCTTTCGGGTCTAGGAGGTGCATTGAGGTGTTTATATACTAAGTGCAGTCAAGTTGGTAGACGGTCAGGTTGTACTAGTTTCTTGATCAACAGGTGCTGCGTTTAGTGTCTAGACCTAATTCAAATGGAAACATTTCCTTCATCCCTTAAATCTTGGCTAACGTTCATTGATAATTGTATTAAAAGGATCATAAAAGCAGGTAATCTGCAAACTGACCATTTAAAAGTCCATTCAGTGACTCTGGCTTTCTTACATTAGCACACTCAATGTCTTTTTTTTTTTTTTTAAGATTTTATTTATTTATTTGACAGACAGATCACAAGTAGGCAAAGAGGCAGGCAGAGAGAGAGGAGGAAGCAGGCTCCCTGCTGAGCAGAGAGCCTGATGCGGGGCTTGATCTCAGGACCCTGAGATCATGACCTGAGCTGAAGGCAGAGGCCTTAACCCACGGAGCCACCCAGGTGCCCCAGCACACTCAATGTCTTGCTGAGTGTTCTGAATTGGCCATCAGAACAATACCAAGTTGTTCTTTTATCAAGTACACATGGCCTAAGTTTATAGTTTTGATTTCCAGCACTAGCTCATCAAATACAAAATTAATCAGTCAACTGAAATATGGTGGTCATAGAAAACATTCATTATGTTTTTGGTTAGTCGGTACATAATTTTCTCTTCCTAACAGCATCTTCATTTTCTCTGAGTAATTTACCTTTCCCTCCTTATGTGTCATCTCGGAAGGCTCGGAACTGGGGTACCCTTTCCTCTTGCTAAGGAAGCTAACAGGGCTTTGGAGACTCTTTCCGGTAGATTTCTCTCACTGCTCTGTTGGGGGAATGAAGGTACGTTTGTGGTCTAATCTGAGCTAATCAATTCTCTCTTCCAGAGTTTTGGATTCCAGGAGAGTCACACGCTGGTGGAAGGGAGAGCTGGAAAAGAATAATTTCAGCATCAGTGTTAGGTAAGAGCTATTCCTTCCAACGCCTGCTCTAGTTCACACATTCTCATCTGTGCCAGGCCAGTTATTCAACATCCCCTTTCAGTCTCTGGGCTCCTCATATTGTTTTGGTCAAATCACTTTTGCTTGGATCAGTTGTATGTGTTTTCTGTTGCTTATTATCAAAGAATCCTAAATGCTAGATTGGTAATGAATAATTTGCTTTTCACAGAAACTGACATACTTCGCTCGTGACTCACACAAACTCTAACAGTATGCTTCTGAAATATAGAGGAACCAGCAGGTATTAACTCTACTATAAACAGAAGCAGCTAAAGTACTAAGAAATTTTGTATTTGGTTTACATCATGAAGCTCATCAGAAGCAGAATTAAAAATAAAATAGAGACCTATTGGCTCCTAACTCTGACAATAATTAGTGGCATGACTTTGACTAAGTTACTTAACCTCTTTTGGCTCCAGTTTCTTCAACTGTAAAATTAGAGGATTGGGTCAGATGATCTCTAAGCCTTCTCCGTCCCCTAAGAACATTTGGTTTCTCATCTGGGGCTCTTTTCTAAAGACTTCTGCTCCATGGTTGGAGACGCTAATCTGTGGACAGAATATATTAGTAGCTGATATACAGTGTTCCTAATAAAATATATTTTAATCATCTGTGAAAGCAAAATATGAGACAGATTTCTTATTTGCTTTTCCATAGGTTCTGTGGCTATCTCTCCCTAATAGCAAAACTTTCCTTCTTTCCCCAAATAGAAAACATCCAGAATGTTTATTGTCACTTAAGCATTTACTCTAAATGTTTAGAAACATCCTAAATTTTTATTGTCAATGGGAAAGTCAGTAAACTTATCAGAACCCAAACTGAGAACTTTTGGCTTTGCCTAGTGGTGTATTTATATGCTTAAAGCCATTAAACATATCAGGAGACAAAAATACGTTGGAGTCAACATTTCACTAATGTTCTTACATAGGTTATTTCCCTATTTCTGAGAGACAATCAACCTCATGCTTACCATCCTAATAGCTAGAATTATGGTCTTGTAAATCTCAACTTGGTGAGTACTTTGTTTCATCATTTTGTCCAACCAATACTTTAAAAAGCATATACTCCAAAAAGAAAATCCTACAGTGTCCATTTGTGCACGATTACCAGTGTCTGTTTATTCCTGTCCCCAATAAGAAAAGTGAAGCAAATGAAAAAAGTAAGTGAAGTACAATTGCAAAATGGGAGTATTTAATTGGAAAATTATTATCAGACATTTGATAATCTGTGTCACTCATAAAATGATGAAAGCACAAATGAAAGCTTTCAAATGGCTTTTGATATCATATTCCTCTGATGTTTTGAAGCTCTGGGTTGAGGAATGAATGTCTTCTAATTTAAAGAGAAATAACATCATGAATTGATTTTCTCATTCTTGATGATAATACCCAGAAAAGTTTAAGCAAATCCTATATAAACAAAAAAGGTCCTGAATTATACTTAGAAATTTATATTTTTTAAAACTGAGTCTAAACTATGTTATTTTTAAAATTAAAAAGTTAATAATTTTCATTTTATTAATTTGGGTTTGTTGTTTCAGAAAAAGCCGGGTGCCTGGGTGGCTCAGTGGGTTAAGCCGCTGCCTTCGGCTCAGGTCATGATCTCAGGGTCCTGGGATCGAGTCCCACGTCGGGCTCTCTGCTCAGCAGGGGGCCTGCTTCCCTTCCTCTCTCTCTGCCTGCCTCTCTGCCTACTTGTGATCTCTGTCAAATAAATAAATAAAATCTTAAAAAAAAAAAAAAAAGAAAAAGCACAGGTTAACACATATATACATGTGTACCTAGACATCTGTATGTACCATGCATGCATACATACACACAATATGGAAATTCATATTATGAGAAGAGTTAATCCTGTTGATAAACAGTTAACCATCTGAATCATGTGTAACTGCCACCAATGTCCACTACAAGGCAGCTATTAAAATTTCAGAAAGTGATTTAAGGAAAGCAGACAATGTCCTGCTTATCACTTTTCACATCCAATGCCACAAAATAAAAAGAAAGTTTACACATATGTTCTGTATCATTATAGTTGGTCTCAAGTAACAGAAAGCCCCAATCCCAAAGTCATTTCCTGGGGTGAGAACAATTGATTCAGTAGTTTACAGAACTGAAAATTCTAGATATAAACAGAGCTATGGACAAAGCTCTGTCCAAGGCTCACAGCTCACAGGTTGTAATCAGGACTAGCTTCTTCTTCTTTGTTTATAGGTGATGATTTTCGGGTTGGCTCGTGGTTTAAAAGGACTTGCCAGTAGTTCTGAATCCACATGCTTATATATTTAGATCCAGAGGTAAAGAAGACAAATCTCTTCCAGAACGCCCACTAAAAATACCACTGTGACTTGGTGGCTCTAACTAGGTAACATCAAGAATGTAGAGGTCTGGGGCACCTGGGTAGCTTAGTGGGTTAAAGTCTTTGCCTTCGGCTCAGGTCATGATCCCAGGGTATTGGAATCAAGCCCCACGCCAGGCTCTCTGCTCAGCAGGGAACCTCCTTCCCTTCTCTCTGCCTGCCTCTTTGCCTACTTGTGATCTCTGTCTGTCAAATAAATAAATAAAATCTAAAAAAAAAAAAAAAAAAAAGAATGTAGAGGTCTGATCGGCAAGATGTGGATCATTTGCCTTCTCCCTAAGCTGAGGGTGGAGGTGGGCATTAACTTCAATGAAAGAACACTGAATGGTGGAAAGGAATAAATTAAACAGAAGAGTGAATAGATGCTAGAAAAGGAGCAAGAAAAAAAATCTACCTTTCTCTCAACCATGATGTTATCTTTCTCTGCATGAAAATATGGGGTTTCCAAAGCTTGGTCCTCAACATACTATTTTAGGCTCTTCTATCTTATTTGAGGAGCACATTCACTTTCAGTCCTCAGGTACAGTATCCCTCGCCCTGCTTTACACACAGTTTTTATTTTCTGTGGTTTCAGTTACCTGAGGCCCATCACAGTCTGGTAGCAGATGACCCCTCTTCTGAGAGATCATCAGGCCAATAGTAGCCTAATGTTATATCACAGTGTGTACACCATTCACCTCACGTCACCTCTTCATGCAGGCGTTTTACTGTCTCACATCATCACAAGATGAAGAAATATCCAGGCAACAATTTTTAAAGTTTGGTTAGATATCCTAATGCCTTCACAGTGTAATTCCAGGCAGGATATTTAACCAAACTTTAAAAATTGTTGTCTGGACCTAAAGACAAATGCAGATTGGAAGTAAAGGGGTGGAAAAGTATTTATCATGCAGCTGGAAGTGCAAAGAAAGCTGGGGTAGCAGTACTTATATTGGAAAAGTAGGCTCTAAGACAAAGACTATATTAAGAGACAAAGAAAGGCACTACATAATCATACAGGGAACAATCCAATGAAAAGATATAACAATTATAAATATTATGCACCCAACATGGGAGCACCCAAATACATAAAGTAGCTATTAACAAACAAAGGAAGTAATTGATTGCAGTAATATGATAATAGTACAGACTTGAACACCCCACTTACGTCGATGGGTAGGTCATCCAAACAGAAAATCAACAAGGAAATAGTAGCTTTGAGTGACACACTGGACCAGATGGATCTAACAGATATAGTCAGAACATTCTACCCTAAAACAGCAGAAAACACATTCTTCTCAATTGTACATGGAACATTCGTCAGAATAAATCATGTATTAGGCCACAAAACAAGTGTCAACAAATTTAAAAAGATTGAAGTCACATTAGGCATCTTTTCCAACCATAATGCTATGAAACTAGAAACAACCACAGGAAAAAGTCTGGAAAGAAGAAAATACATGGAGGCTAACTAACATGCTACCAAATAATGAATGGGTGAACTAAGAAATCAAAAAAGAAATTAAAAAATACAGAGACAAATTAAAATGAAAATACAAGTCCAAAATATTTTGGATATAGCAAAAGCTGTTCTAAGAGGAAGTTTATAGCAATATAGGCCTACCTCAAGAAGCAAGAAAAATCTCAAACAAACAACTTAAACTTACACTTAACAGAGGTAGAAAAAGAATAAACAAAACCCCAAACCAGTAGAAGGAAGGAAATAATAAAGATTAGAGCAGAAACAAATTAAATCAAAACAAATAAACCAAAAACCACAATAGAACAGATAAATGAGAACAGAAGCTGGTTATTTGAAAAGATCAACAAAACTGATAAACCATTAGCCAAACTCATTAAAAAAGAGAGAGAGAGAGAGAGGACTCAAATAAGCAAAATCAGAACTGAATGAGGAGAAATAACAACCAACACCACAGAAATACAAAGGATTGTAACAGAATTTTATGAAAAATTATACAATTGCCAACAAATTGGACAATAGAAGAAATAGATAAATTCCTAGAAACATATGACTTTTCAAAAACCGACTGCGAAAGAAATAGAAAATCTAAACTGACCAATTGCCAGCAATAAAATTGAATCCGTAATCAAAAAACTCCCAACAAACAAAAGTCTAGGACCAGACGACCTCACTTGTGAATTCTACCAAACATTTGAGGAAGAGTTAATACCTATTCTTCTTAAACTATTTTTTAAAAAAGGAAAAAAGCTTTCAAATTCATTCCATGAGGCCAGCATTTCTGTGGTACCAAACCAGATAAAGATACCATTAAAAAAGAGCACTCTAGGCCAGTGTTTCTGATGAACAAAGATGCAAAACTGCTCAACAAAATATTAGCAAACTGAATCCAACAATATTTAAAAAAAAAAAAATCATTCACCATGATCAAGTGGGATTATTCCTGGGATGCAAGGGCGGTCTGATATTTGCAAGTCAATCAGTGTGATACATCACATCAATAAGAGAAAAGATAAACATCATATTATCATATCAATAGATGCAATATATGACAAAGTACAACATCCATTCATGATAAAAACCCTCAACAAAATAAGTTTAGTGGAAATATACCTCAATGTAATAAAGCCCATATGTGAAAACCCACAGCTAGCATCATACTCAATGAGGAAAAACTTGTCCCCTAAGATCAGGAGCAAGACAAGAATGACCACTCTCACTACTTGTATTCAAAGCAGTACTGGACGTTTTAGCCACAGCAATCGGGCAACAGAAGGAAATAAAAATAATCCAAATTTGTAAGGAAGAAGTAAAACTTTCCCTATTTGCAGAGGACATGCTATGCTCTACAGAAAGCCCTAAAGACTACACCAAAAAAACTATTAGAACTGATAAATGAATTCAGTAAAGTCACAGGATAAAAAATTAATATATAGAAATCTGTTGCATTTCTGTACAGTAATAATGAAGTAGCAGAAATAGAGATTAAGAAAACCCCATTTATAATTGCACCAAAAAGAATAAGATACCTAGAAATAAACTTATACAAGGAGGTGAAAAACCTATACTCTGAAAATTATAAAACATTGGTAAATTGAAGATGGCACCAAAAAAAGGGACAGATATCTTATGGTCATGGATTTAGAGAACGTATATTGTTAAAATATCCATAGTATCCAAAGCCATTTACAGATTTAATGCAATTTCTATCACAATACCAATAGCAATTTTCACAGAACTGTAACGAATAATCTTACAATTTGGATGGGACCAGGAAAGACTCCAAATAGCCAAAGCAATTATGATAAAGAACAAAACAAGAGGAATCACAATCCCAGATTTCAAGATATATCACAAAGCTATAGTGGAACAGAATAGAGAGCCTAGAAATAAATCCATAATTATATAGTCAGTTAATCTACAACAGAAGAGGTAAGAATATGCAATGAGAAAAAGACTGCCTCTTCAACAAATGGTGATGGGAAAACTGGAGAGTTACACCCAAGAGAATGAAAGTGGACCACTTTTTTACACCATACAAAATAATTTTACACCATACAAAATAAATTTAAAATGAATAAAAGACCTAAAAGTGAGACCTGATACCATAAAAGCCCTAGAAGAGAACAAAGACAGTAATTTCTCTGCCAGTGGCCACAGCAATGGCTTTCTTTACAGATATGTTTCCCAAGGCATGGGGAACAAAAGCAAAAATAAACTCCTGGGAATATAACAAAATAAAAGGCTTTTTCACACCTACTGAATGGGAGAAGACATTTGCAAATCACATATCCAATAAGAGGTTAATATCTGAAAATATATAAAGAACTTATACAAGTCAAAACACACACACACACACACACTCACTCCAATTTAGAAATGGGCAGAAGACACAGACATTTCTCCAAAAAAGACCTACAGATGGCCAATAGACACATGAAAAGGTATTCAGTGTCACTCATCATCAGGGAAATGCAAAGCAAAAGCACAATAAAATGTCCCCTCACAGCTGTCAGAATGGTTAAAATAAAAAATACAAGAAACAACAAATGTTGGTAAGGATGTGGAGAAAAAGGAATTCTCTAGCACTGTGGTGGGAATGCAAAAGGGTGCAGCCGCTGTGGAAAACAGTATGGAGGTTTCTCAAAAGAGTTAAAAATAGAATTACCATATGATCCAGTAATTCCACTACTGAATATTTAACCAAAGAATACAAAAACACTAACTTGAAGAGATATATGCACCCCTATGTTTATTATAACATTGTTTACAATAACAAGATATGGAAGCTACCTAAGTGTGCATCAGTAGATGAATGGATAAAAAATAAGTGGTGTGTAGTTACATATATATATATATAACTATATATGTAGTTATATATATATAATATATACTATACACACACACGGTGGAATATTATTCAGCTATAAAAAGAATAAAATCTTGCCATTTGTGACAACATGGATGGATCTAGAGGGTATAATGCTAAGTGAGTAAGTCAGTCAGAGAGAGATAAATACCACGTGATTTTATTCACGTGTGGAATTTAAGAATCAAAGCAAACGAACAATGAAAAAAAAAAAGAGACTAATGAAATCAGCTCAAGTCATGATTTCAGGGTCCTGGGATCGAGCCCTGCATCTGGCTCTCTGCTCAGCAGGGAGCCTGTCTCCTCCTCTCTCCCTGCCTACTGGTAATCTCTGTTTGTCAAATAAATGAATCAAATCTAAAAAAAAAAAAAAGAATTGTTGAATCACTATATTGTACACGTGAAACTAATATTACACTGTATGTTAAATATACCGGAATTTTAATAAATAAATAAATAGTTTGACCAGATGTGGGTCTCTATCAAGACCCGATAAATTATCTTTATTTTGATTTTTAAATCAAACAGTACAGCAATCCTATCACTCTGTTTAGATGAATAGAAATAAACATTAAAGTAAGAATTAAAAAAACAAATCATTGTCTGGCTATTTCGTCACCTTGCAAACACGGCTACGAAGAGTGCAGGTGAATGTGTGTGCCCAGGCATACTTGATAGCATATCCTTAGAGTAGGCTTGAATAAAAGGCACATATGTTTTCAGAATTATAGCTATGACATATTAGAAAGTACTGTAAGCCTTTTCTTACATGTTATCAGAGAAGAGCAGTTCATTATTCTCCATCTGAATTTGAAGGTGATGACAGTTTTTATTTAGCCCAGTCATAAACAGCATCTGAAAAATAAAATTTCCTTTTGATTAAAACAACCCGAACAAAAGCCTGCTGTTCTTCAAAGTATTCTGTTCAGAGCCTCAGTCCCTACAAGTCTACTGGCTACAAAGCAACATGTGGCAATCACTCGGGAGAGGTTGCCCGCTATCCCCTTGACTAAGCACATTTCTCTCAGCATCCTTCATTCCACCATTAAACCAGAAGAGAAAGAAAATACTGATTCCGTGCCTCCTCCACTAAAATGTGGGAAATAAATGACAGCTAAGGCCATTCAGAAATGAGTAAAGTCCCCTTGTTGACTCACGTCATAATCAACATGAGTGCCACATGGATTTGCCATTTAAATATTAAGAAATGAAATTGCAAAACCATTTCCTAAAAGAAAATGTGGGTGCTTATTTACATGGTTCTGTGTGGGAAGTTCATTCTGAGCACACACAAAAGGGAGAAGCCATAATGACAAAGAATAGGACATGTAAGTACCTTAAGTAAACACAGGCGTGCAGACACACACACTACTGCTTCTGGGCATTAAAAAGCCATTAAAAAAAACAACAACAACAAAGATGGGGCGCCTGGGTGGCTCAGTGGGTTAGGGCCTCTGCCTTTGGCTCAGGTCGTGGTCCCGGC
Organism: Mustela erminea; assembly: GCF_009829155.1. Lineage (NCBI taxonomy): Eukaryota > Metazoa > Chordata > Mammalia > Carnivora > Mustelidae > Mustela > Mustela erminea. The sequence goes on from NC_045626.1 coordinate 43,620,427, forward strand.
GTCCTGGGATGGAGCCCTGCATTGGGGTCCCTGCTTGGCGGGGAGCCTGCTTCTCCCCCCCACCCCCACTCTCTGCCTACTTGTGATCTCTGTCTATCAAATAAATAAATAAAATCTTAAAAAAAAAAAAGAAAAACTGGGAAATATTAAAAATGAGCAACAGACAATACGTTAATATTTTCAACTATAAAGAGCTCTTGTGAACCAATGGAAATAAGACAAACATCTTTCAAATAGGATGTTCATAAAAGGAAAGTGAAATGACCAACAGAAACCAATGAAAATATTACTAATAATTCAATTTAAAACAGAAAGATACAAATTTTTCATAAAAACTGACAAAAATGCCCAAAGAAGATTCTCAATGTTAGTGTGAAAATCGTGTATTCTCAGACACTAGTGAGCAGCTTGTTGATATGCACCAAAAGCCTTAACCGTGTGCATAAGTCCATGACACAGCCCTTCCCTGTCCATAAATTCATCACAAAGATATCTGCCAGAATATAAATAGAAATCAAAACACTGTTGATGAGTCTGAACCAAACTGACCAAATAGAAGTTTTTTGATATGGACTTTTATGTTATTATTGAAAATTATGTTGAATAACTTTTAGTTACTTATTTTTATTTATTTCACGTATTTTGTGCATGCTATTGCTAGATAGCTTAAAAAGAAACTGACAAATACATTTGATCCTGACACAGGCTGTGAAGTGAGGCAGTTAGTATAATTATCCTTATTTTGCAGATGAGAAAACTAAATCCCTGAGCAATTATTGACAGGTCCAAGATCAAAGAGCAGGTACATGGTAGGGGTGGTCCACCTGATAATGTAATATTCCTTGAAATGTTGATGCTCTATTTATGTTTTGGCTGGTAGCATTTTTTTTTTTAGATTTTATTTTATGATTTATTTGACAAAGAGGGAGAGAGCACAAGCAGGGGGAGTGGTAGAGAGAAAGGGAGAAGCGAAGCAGGCTCCCTGCTGAGCAGGGAGTCTGATGACGGGCTGGATCCCTGGACCCTGGGATCATGACCTGAGCCAAAGACAGACACTTACCCGACTGAGCCACCTAGGTTCCCCAACTCATAACATGTTTTAATTCCTGGAATTTAAGCGTCTAAGTTAGGTAGACAGAATATGATGTAATAAACTACATTTCTTCCTTCCTGTGTCCTTCTGAGCAAGAGCTGCATTTCAGTAAGTATCATTCTATGAGGTCACAAGAACAAAATCAGCCTTGGGAGTATTTCACCGTAAAAGCCACTTGGAGGATAGGTCGACCCCGTGTTACATCATCCTTGCATAGTGCCCGTTCAGAATAAATCTCTTCCTCTCTGAAAGATTTTCTGATAAAGATAAAGCAGTCCCTTTCAGTGCTCCCATAGTACATCTATACATACATCCCTCCTTCCCCCTGCTTTGAGTGCTAGCTCATGCTCTGAGCCAAAGAACTGAGAGCCCAGCAGACTGCTTTGCACATCCTTGGCCAGCGAGTTTTAGCGCAAATTCTCTTGGCCAGTAACCATTCTAAAGTGCTATTCAGAACTGACTGTTCTATACCATGAATGATTACATATTGCTCTGACCTCCATTGCCACCATGCATTTTATCTTTGGCCAGGAGTTTTGACACACCTCACACTGATAAAGGATGAACAAATGTTATAGTGCCAGCTCTGTCCCCAAAGTAACCCAAGATGAGAATCTCGGTGGATATTACAACGAAACGATCCATGCGGACAATGGGTGTGGATGTGCATGGGATGGGGCAGAGCTTGAGGTAGAGAAAACAGATGGCAGAGACGATGAAGGACTGACAGTAATTCATTGACATTATGAGGGACAGCATAAACATCACTGCAACCCGTGAAGTTTACCCAGAATTGGTTGGATGGGGAGAGGAGCGTTATGACTTCAGGAACATTGAGAGAAAAGGAAAAGTAGTTGCTAAGTTAGGATGATTAAAGCATACACTGATTTGGTTTCTCTTCCATTTCCCATTTCTGTTTTCTTGACCAAATCCATTCCCTAATCTCATTTCTAAATAGTGCATTGGGTTTTTTTGGTATTGAAAAGTGGAGATCAAACTCAAATATTTTCATCAACTTAACTTTAGATGACTCTTAGTCCGTTAAAGGCCTAAGGATAAAGCCCTGGTTTAGTGCAGATTGACTTCTGTTACTGATCAGGCTAATGAGTGAGAGAAGCTTCTTTATCTCATTTTGTTACAAGTCACAGGCTAAGCAGGATGGCTTCAAGAGGTGGTGCTCCAGGGTGGTGCTCCTCAAACTTCTGTTCCTCAGAATCAATCCCCAAAGTGTTATGAAAGGACCACAGTTAAGGAAGTCTCCTCTGGCTCAAAAAAGTTCTGGAAAGCCTGAGTTAAGCAGAGCCTGGCTACCTCATTTGGGAGAGCATGTGACTCTTGTTCTTAAGGGCATGAGTTCAAGCCCCACGTTGGGTGTAGAGATTGCTCTAAAAAAATTAAAAAATTAAAAAGAAAACCAACCCAGAGTTAAATAAAATTCTTCTATGTTCTTCACTCCTGGATTATTCACTTATATATCTTAGCATTTCCAAAAGGGGGCTCTATAGTGTTTCCCAAAGAGAATTGACAGTAAGGACACTGTTTCAGGGAGCTGCAGCTCTGCAGGACAGACCTGGGGAATGAGCAGCAGGGCACAATCCAACCAGCTTCTGATCTGAGGATCTGGGTCTATGTGTTACCACATCTTCCTCCCACCCCCCTCAGTTCCCACTTAGTTCTCTCATGGTTAGTTGAAAGAACTCCACCAGGTGTTAGGTCATCTGTTTAAAAGTTTCCCGTGTAATTTGGAGTATCATGGGTTTTCTTAAAAGTTTGTTTTCTCGTTAAAAGACAACACATACTGATTGGAAAAAGATTTCAGCGTGAGAAAAATGGAGACAATTATGAACATACATGATCCCTCACCTATTGGAAACTTGTTTGCATTTGGTTGAATTTTTATTCTACTTTTTAAAAAATCCCTATGTCATAGTAAAAAATCATGTTGTGTAATAATTTGGTGTCCTTATGGCAACTTTCCACCACATCATTAACAGGTTTCAGTGAGATTACAAATTTATGCAAACGGAATAGTTAGAATAAAATCCAAACTATTGACATGCACCCATGTGGCCCTGGCCCTCTGTCTTGTCTCCTTGCTTGCAGCTCCAGTGAAAGATCCAACCATTTTCTTCTCCTTTTAATGACACTCTGGGGACGTTTGTGTCCTTGGTCGTTCTCACCTCAGAGCTTTAACACTTGATTTTCTGTGCCCCAGGATTACAGCATACCTGCTATTCTCATTAAGTGAAATTCTGGTATTTTTGTTAGTACCACACTGTCATTGTTCCAATAAAAAAATTTGAAATTGGAATTATTGGTGTTTTGAAATCAAGATAAAAAACTCAATTGTTTAATGTATTAATGTACATGAGAAGAAGGGAGGCTCAGTCGGTTAAGCGACTGTCTTCGGCTCAGGTCACAATCCCAGAGTCCTGGGACGGAGCCCTACATCGGGCTCCTAGCTGCTCTCCATGCTTGTGCTCACTCGCTCTTTCTCTCTCTCTGACAAATAAATAAATAAAATCTTTTCAAAAATGTATATGAAAAGAAAATAAAAATCCATGTACACGTCTGGCATGGTTCCAGCCTACAGATGACGATAGAGTATGATGCTGCAGATTGTCTAAGACTCTCACTTCAGCTCAAAGATATTTTGAATGAGTAGAATGTAAATGTCAGAGTATTTCTATAGATTCAGGCAGTTTATCTATCCATGAAAAAACACAAAAAATGATAGATAAATTGCAGGTCTTTTTGGAAACTGAAAACTAGAGTTTCCTCTCAACAAAAACACGATAGTCCCTTCAAAAATACCAATATATAAACCTATAAAAAAAAGGTTTTCCAAAAGATCTCTTCAAAGATTTCTAACAGGAAATGGGATTATTAGAAGAGTCAGAAAGAAATATTCGGAGATAGCTCAAAAATCCCTGCTCACTTGCATCTTCACTAATGGGTAGAACAAACTTGGTGGGAAAACTTGGCATACAATACTCTTTGGTACAAAATAATGACAGCATAAATGAACTTTGATTCTCAGTAACTACACTATATAATGTGACCTTTAACATTTTTAGGATTCAAGTTTCTTCATTGTGTGAGATGACTAGCTTGTTTTCAAGCCGTAACTTACCACTAATAATTTTATCAGCTAATCATTTATGTTGGAAGGATGAGCCTTGTTTGACCTTTGAATTTATGAATGTGTGGAACAGCTGATGTCATAAAATATTTATACATTTTTATTTTTGAAACTATTAAATATTTAGCTTAGATTTTTATCTGATTTTGTAACATCTCAATTTATTTATTTTTATTTTTATTTTTTGCAAAATACTGGCAGATTAATAGTAAGTAAAATAGATGAAATACTGAGGGGGATCCTTCATTTCCAGTATCCTATTCACAAATCACTTCTTTGTGTCTCTTGTCTAATGCCACCAGCTCAGAAAGGCCTTTCCTTGGGGTGCCTGGGTAGCTCAGTCTCTTAAACGTCCCGCTCTTGGTTTCAGCTTAAGTCATGATCTCAAGGTCATGATCTTGCGGTGGTGAGATCAAGCCCCACATTGAGCCCCACATGAGGCTCTGCACTCAGCCAGGAGTCTGCTTCAAATTCTCTTTCTCCGTCTCCCTCTGCCCCTCCCACTCATGTGTGTTCATGCTCTCTCAAATAAATAAATAAATAAATAAATTAGTAAGAAAGGCCTTTCCATCTCTTCTGTCTAGAGCAGAGTATGCTCCCACACCAGACCCTCTCAGTACTTACACTACTTCATTTTCCTACCACTTAGATATTGTTCTGAAATAATAATATTATTGTTAATATATAAATAATAATAATATTATTATTATTATTACTTTTTACTTGCAAAGCGTGTATCTTCTCTAAAAGCTGGTATAAGCTTTCTGAACAAAGGAAGTTTTCTGTTTCTGGCTCGATTGCATAGACGAGTATCTTGTAGGGACCCCTAAGTGGCTCAGTTAAGTATCTGTCTTCAGCTCAGGTCACGATACCAGAGTCCTGGATCGAGTCCCACATCGGTGGTCTCTGCTCAGCAGAGTCTGCTTCTCCCTCTCCCTCTGGCCTGCTGCTCCCCCTGCTTGTACTCTTTCTCTCTGTCAAAAAAAATAAAATCTTAAAGAAAAAAAGGAAAAAGAAAAAGAAAACTGTCTTGTACGCAGTAGGGGATTAGGAAATATTTGTTTAAAAAAATGAAAAAAACTGTAAAATGAATGTGGTTATAAATGAAATTAATAAATCATTAAATAATTAATAAATTATCCAATTTTTAATAGATAATAATGGTAACAATGATCACATAAATTGCTTTGATTTGGAGGGTTATTCGTAGTGACACTGAGATGAATATTTTTTATTATATTTTATTTTATTTATTTATTTTTAAAGATTTTATTTATTTATTTGACAGACAGAGATCACAAGTAAGCAGAGAGGCAGGCAGAGAGAGAGGGGAAACAGGCTCCATGCTGAGCAGAGATCATGACCTGAGCCGAAGGTAGGAGGCTTAACCCACTGAGCCGCCCAGGTGCCCTGAGTACTTGTTATTTTAAAAGTTGATATTGTTTATTTAAGATTGGATCCATTTTTTAAATTCCTGGGTCAAAGATAATGACTCTTCTCAAGCAAGCAGGAATCCATTTCAAAATTCCCCTTCGGGAAGATTACACCAGTTTACATTTGTACTTGTGATTCATTCTCAGTCTCATCCTGGGCTTTCAAACTTCTGGGCATCAGCTTCTGTCTCCTCTGGTAGTGGCCTCTTCCTACTTGCTTTCTCTCAAATTATGGTATTAGATCTGCCTTTTCTCCCATTGCAGAAGCAAAAATTTGAGATGACAACTTGAAGTGCTATTGTCATTTGCTTGGGAGCTCTCCACAAAATGTGTCCTGGTCAGTGACCTTAAATGTATGACACAAAATTTACTGAAAGTCAACAATTTCTTCAAGTATACCCTTGTAATTATTGCCACAAACAAACAGACAAAAACCAGATGCCTTTTATAGGATAGACTTGAAGTTTGTATTTCCATCTAGTTTATACACCAGCAAATTGTTTCATGGTTATTTATATAATGTCTAACATTTTGAAGTTTGCCAATATACAAAGAAAACAATCCTCTTTAGGTTTTATTAACAAGTTGCTTGTCAGAATCTGTATGTGCATAGTACTACGAAGGCAAGTTTTTTTTTCTTTCTTCTTCATTTTTTTAATACTTGCATTTATTTTTATTTTTTTTGTGGCTAATTAATGTGGAGTACTGTGTATACATCTGAAAGGTAGCACCTTTAGCTCTGCAGGCTTTTATCCCAGACATCTGATAATAATTACCACATAAATAAATTCATAACACCAGGCAGTTAGAAGCAGTCTAATTGCAACAATTAATTTGTAGACTTACCTAATTAAATTTCCCTAGCCAGAATGTGTTGTCTGCATACATCAAAGTTTACAAAGGAGAAGTAACAGAGCAGAATAAAAAATGACAGTGTCCCTAATAGAGTCCCTTGAGAGGAACTTCTAAGGTTAAAATAAAAATCTATCAATGCTAAACAAGAAAATATGCAGTTCGGCTGAAATGATGGATGGTTCTGCTAACCTTCATGCAAAACTATCCTGACATACATTATTATTGAAATAGAAATGAGCATATCTTTGTCTACCTTACTGCTTTTACAAAGTGGATGAAATGGTCTCGGAGTCTGAAAACTCTTTTTTATGTTGTACTTGGGAACATTAAGACGATCCTGATCTTTTCCTTCCTCTTGAGAGTCTATCGCTACTTGTTTATCTGTTTTCTTGCCTGCTTGTAAGAATTGAGTAATTGCGCGAATGCATGGTGAGAAGAGAAAATGACATAGCGGGCATCTTGGGCTGGCTCAGAGTGCACGCCTGGCCACAGAGGGACACAGGAAAATTCAAGTTTTCCAGCCTTGTGTGTGATAGATGGGAACAAATGACAATTATAACGCCCTACTATTTTTAAAAAGAGATAAAAATCATTGAGTGGCTGAAAGGAAATAGTACAGATCAGCTTAACTTGGAAATAATCTTATCACCATTCTTCAGGAATTCCTTCTCCCCCTCCCCTTTTTTTTGTTTGTTTTTGTTCTTTTGTTTTGCAAAATTTTCTTTTTCTTTTTATCATCAACACGGGTAACTAATTTTCCTTTTCATCTTGGTGTTTATTAACATGTAAAGAACGCTCATTTTCTACCTTCTAGTTCAGCAATTCTACATACATCTCACTGCCCTTCCAGAACTGTTAAGTGCCTGTCTGGTCCTGCTTCCCCACCATGGCCCGTCTCCACCTTCTCTCTCCCTCTCTCCCACTTCATGGCTGGCAATGATCAGCTTCTACCGTATGAATGTCCTGCCCTTTGCAAGCTCCTGAGCCGATCTGGGGGCGAGCAGGATGAGGATTAGGGGCCCCATTTCTCATCTGTACCCTGTCGGAGGTAAGTGGTATGGATTTAATCAGCCTGGTTGACTGCCAACGGATGGTACCATCTGTAGAAATTCTTCCTGTGGTCTTTAGCCTTAGCATGCAGTTGTTGCCCCCAAGCAACAAGCTCTGACTTGTGAGGAGTGGGGATAGGTTTTCTCACTAAAATGAAATATAAATTAATTTAAAAGGGGACCTATGCAAGGACATTATTAATAAAAATATTATTATAAAACTGTAGTGGGGGATAAAGCCTTCACTTTAGACCCTGTAATACATCTCGTATTCCGTCTTTTTTATTTTTTTAAGTTTTTTTAAATTTATTTGACAGGCAGAGATCACAGGTAGGCAGAGAGGCAGGCAGAGAGAGAAGGGGAAGCAGGCTCCCTGCTGAGCAGAGAGCCCAATGTGGGGCTCGATCCCAGGACCCTGAGATCATGACCTGAGCAGAAGGCAGAGGCTTTAAGCCACTGAGTCACCCAGGTGCCCTTCATATTCCGTCTTGACCGGTCTCTGGAATTGTAGGTAGAAACAAAAAGCAGATATGACAGGGTACGTATGAGTTTTCTTACTGAAATGTCTGCGGAAGTTTTATCATCAAATAAAAGAATAGTTACCACCACAAGAAAATTTAGAAACTGTGTCAGAGTGCAAATTATGTAACTTATATGTTAACTGGTTGTGGGACTTCCTTTTCCGTAGAACAATGTGAATTACTCACCTTGAAGTAGAGGCATTTACAAGGACATTTGTTTATTTCAAGTCTCTTATTGATGTCATCATGAGCTCTTTATTTTCTCTTCCATTTTTAAACCAACAGGAGACTCTCAATGCCAAATGAAACACTTCCCACAAAATTGTAACAGCCTTCTCTCCAGTCCCTTACACAAGAAGCTGTAATTCCAACAGTTTGGTCTAGAAATATTTCCTTTGCTTAGACTAGGCTCTATTTATGTCCCATACCGAACATGGAGTGACGATGTGCTGAGCAAAGAAGGGTGGATATAGTGTAAGGAAACCAGAAAATTCCTTGGTTAGTTTTCAGTCAGAATGTTAGTTTGACTTCACTATTTTATTTTACATGTAGATTCGCAGTAGGGTTAGTTGTACTCAGATTCAAGTGCGAGGGTACTGTCATGTCATGTAAAATACAATTGATCTTTGATCCTCTGTAATAATGGGTTATTACCACCCTTTGTAAAATTAGAAAATTAGAAACTTTCAATCCCTTTACCTATGACATATTATTTGATTTATAGATCTGATTCAAATAAATTTGACTTTGAAATGTGCCTGCCACCAGCAGGGTCTACATAGAGAATTCAGGTCAAAAATAAAGTAAAAGTAAATCCTATCTTCTGAGGTGAATTAAATTAGAAACTCTCAGAAAGATAGGAAGAAAGAAGGATAATGAAGTTTGGGTAATGGAATTAACCTGGAAAGAACTCCTCTCCCAACCCCGTTGACCTCTTTCTGAACACTCACTCCTTTTGGCTTTTGTGACACCGCACCCTCACTATGTGCTTATTCTCAGTAGACTTCACTGGCTCATTCCATTTTACTTGGATCTCTTCAAGTTTTTCTCAGCCTCCTTTTCCTCTTGTTATAGTCTAGTGGCTCTCCAAGGGAGCGCTCGGAATGAGCAGCGTCACCATCACCTGATACTTGTTAACATTTCAGGCCCTTGAATCTCAAGCCTATTTACCTGGTCAGAAACTTGGTGGAGGTGAGGCTCTGCAACCATCTAAATTTGAGCGAACGCTGCAGGTGATTCTGAATGAACACCCAAGTTGGAGACCCTCTACTGTGTTCTCCTCTGAGATTTCTTGATCCAGAAGGAGGCTTCGGTGATGTACATGCTGTGGGAGATTGTATTTTCTAAAGATGGCCACAAACATAGTCCCTTTCTGATCAGCCCTTCTAGGATCTTGCTACTTTCCCATTAACAGGTAGAATTCAATTGCCCTTCTCTGGAATGGGAGTAGAACTGTGACTTGTTTATAAACCAGTAGTATGCAATGGGATGGATTCTGAGTAACTTCCAAGGACTAGACATACAAAGTAAGGTCTTTTGTCTTGTGTACTAGAACACCCACGGTGGGGTATCTCCTGTCACCAAGTGAGACTTGGTGGCTGACTTTCCTGAAGTTGCCAGGAGGCAGGGGAGCCAGCCCAGAGAAAGGCTGTCTGTTACAGCGGCAGTCTGAGACTTCAGGCTCTTCCTGCTTGGGCACCAGACCTTGAGTATAGGAGCTGGCAGATTTTAGTTCATGTTTGTCTAGTTGTCCTCCTGCCTTCAAGCCCTCTGAGCCTTGGCTTAACATCATGGAACAGAGGCAAGCCATCTCTGCTATGTCTCTTCTGTGTTCTTACTTCTAGAGTCTAAGAGCATACTAAAATGATTCATCCTTTCCCTTAAGTTTGGGGAAACTTATGTAGTGATAGTAATTGGAACATATAGTATAATCAAATTTAGATCTCCATTTAAAAATTCTATTTGAGGTCCAGACATAGAAATGGAATTTCTGACCTGACTTACTTGGAAGTTCACAGGCATCTCAAATACAGAAGTGGTGGTGGGGGGAAAAGGCAGGAATCAATGAGTTAGAAAACAGAGAAATAAAACTACTATTACTTAGTAAATCTAAAGGCTTGTACTTTATAAAATAGATACATCTTGAGCAAATTGAACTTAGATCAAAGAAGAAAGGGAAACTTCATAAGATAAGGAAACCTATCCAAAGAGGATTTAAAAAAATAATAAAAGACTTATTTTCATCACTCTATGTAAATAAACTTGAAAATCTACATGAAAGGTTTAACTTTCTGGAAAAATACAATTTATTAAAATTTGCTTCAATAGATCTAAATTCTAGATACAAACCTAGAGATAGAAATTCTCTCCTGATAACCTTTCATATAAGATTTAGAGAAGGTTAGAGAACAGTTCCTCCACAAGAAGTGAGCCTGAGGACTATATGGCCTCATGGCACAACACTTCCAAAACTTGCAAAGTTGAGTATTCTTCACCAATATTTCACCGTTTCAGAGCACTGCAAAAGTAAGAAGAATCTCCAAGTCCTTTTTATGAAACAAGTTTACATTGTTACCAAAACTAACAAAGAGGAGGTGCTTGGGTGGCACAGTCAGTGAAGCGTCTGCCTTCAGCTCAGGTCATGATTCCAAGCTTCTGGGACCAAGCCCTGCTTGCTCTGGAAGGAGTTTGCTTCTCCCTCTCCCTTTGGCCGCCACTCTTACTGCTTGTACTCACACACTCCCTGTCAAATAAATAAATAAAATTAAATTTAAAAAAACTAACAAAGAATATACAAAAATACTGTAGCACCATCTCATCTAAGAGTATCAATGAAAAACAAATAAAGAATCCAACATCCTTATAAAAATAATATATGTCATATCATGACCAGGTGGAGTTAATCATATTAATAACTCTTAGAGGAAAAGGCGTGGGATTATGTCCATAGATAACAAAAAATTGTATTATGATAAAACTCAGTTTTTATTCATGATAAAAGAACACAGAAAATAGAAATTGGTATTTTCTTATATATATATGTATTATAGATATATAAATCACATCTACTTTGCAGAGAGCTTCTCCTTTGCTGTCAGTATAAAAATCAGTATCCTTAACATGGACTGAAAGTTTGTGGCTCTCCAAAATCCATCTGTTGATATCCTAACCCTCAGTGTGATGGCACTAGGAGGTGGGACCTTTGAGAGGTAATTAGGACCTGAGGGTAGGGCTCTCATGATGAGATTAGTGCCCTTATAAAAAGAGACACGAGAGCTTGCTCTCTCTGCTATCTGCCAGGTGAGGACACAGCAAGAACACGGGGAAGAGGGTCTACCAACTGGTTAGAGTGTCCTCACCAGAACTCAATCTGCCAGCACATTGATCTTGAACTTCTCAGCCTCCAGAACAAGAAATGTTTGTTGTTTAAGCCCTCTCAGTCTATGGCAATTTGTTAGAGCCGCCGCAGCTGCCTAAGACACATGGCCTTTGTATCTGTGAGTACTCTGGTGTTGACCACGTCTCTAGCTTCATCACTCACCAATCACTTTCTTACTTCCCAAAGTCTAGCCATGAGAGACAGAGACAAGTATCAGTTTCCTTCCCTTCTTCCTTCTTCCTTCCTTCCTTCCTTTCTTCCTTTCTTTCTTCTTTCCTTGAGAGAGAAAGGGCAGGGTTGGGGGAAAGAGTAGGAGAGGGAGAGAGAGAATCTCAAGCTGGACATGGAGCCGGACGCAGGGCTCTATCTCAGGACCCTGAGATCATGACCTGAGCTGAAATAAAAAGTCAGATGCTTAACCAAATTAGCCACTCAGGTTCAAAAATTTCTTGAACCCCTCATATTCTCTTGAATCTCAACATCTTTTTTGCTGTCTTACAATGCTCTCACCTCCCTTCTCTTGGTTAATTTGTATATATTCTTCTAATCTTATCTTCACTATCACTTTCTCTGGATTTCCTTCCCTGACTCCCATGACTAGATCAGGCTCTCCTGCCTGACCCTATACCCTCTTGGTCCCACGTAAGTTCCTTTGGAGCACATATGACAGCACATAATTTATCTGTTCACTGTTAGCTGAGTTGCATGACAGCAAGAAAGCATGTTTGGTTATTTTCACTGCAGCCTCAGCATTAGCACAATGCCCGATATGGATTAAGTATTCTGAAATAGTTTTGGAATAAATGAATTGATGGATTCCTAGGGACACTGAGATAGTCACGATATAGTCCCACACACCCAAGACTTTGAGAAATGAAATTTGAGTTTCTTCTGTATCCTAGCTATGAATCCAAATTCTCAGAATCCTATTTTTTTGTTCTTCATTTAAGGTCATACATCACAAGGAGGTCTTAAACAGTAAAGCACTGACGTATGTTTAAGCCATTAGCAAGCTTTAGGACAATTAAAATGATGCAATTGTGCTTAACACTTTCAAAGAATTCTTAATATCACACTATTACTTTGTCGTTTTATGGAACCAAATGGGACTTGTAGGTATTGACATATAGTGCAAAGTTTACAGATGTGTAGGCATTTCAGAATGAAGTAGAGGAAAGAGCATGGGCCCCTCCCCTGTCTGCTGCTCAGAGACTCTCTGACCTCAGGACTCCAGGTTGGGCCCCTAAGCCTCATGTGTCTCATTGGTAGAAAGGAGAGGAATAGATACCCATGAAAAGAGTGGAAGCTTGGAGCCATGGAGACAACTACAGGACTTCCTTTCCCCTTCATATGTGAAGCTGTGTGTGTCTGTGTCAACGTGCAATTGTAAAACTCAGGAATTACTGGGTTTTCTAGGCTTGAATTAATTGTAGTGTTTTAAATACAAGAAAAAAGGAACACATTTTAAGATACAAAAATTTCAGAGGCCAGTTCCAATGGCTTTTCTACTGGACTTTATTTTCTACCCCAAACCATAATTATATTGTCTACGTTGGTCTCAACCCTCTACTTACATGATTCTTCTCTTTCGTTTTCCTTCTCTTTTTCTATCTAAATATCTTGGCAGAGCTTACGTCTCTACCATGCCCACCATTTTTGCTTATGACTACTGTCTGTTTAAAATTGGAAAGTTGTTTTGATGCTTTTAAAAAAATCTATTTTGAAGCACAAAAGATTAGCAGCATTGAGAGTCTGTCATGAATCCATTATCAATTTGAGGTGGGTTTCTTCTCTGTTTTTAGTGAGAAGATACTTGTAGGAACTTCAATAAACATTATAGTTCTAATGGTGGTGATTTGTGAATTTATTCTGGGGGAAGGTTATGCACTGATCTCAAATTGACATACCCAATTATAACAGCACATGCTAATTCTATATATTTCTTGTGGGAAAAAAAAACCATCAATTGTAAAGGTAAGTGATGGGGGTCATATCATATCCATAAGGAGAATTTGATTGCGTCTTTCAGAACATAAGCACAATACTTTAATATAAATACTGAAATACTCTCAGATATGTTGACCGAAATATCCTGAAATATGCTAGACTGATGTGGGGGGCTAGCCTATTCCTTTTCTGAAAAACAAGTATCCCCCTCTTCCCTCTTCAAAGCTGGAGCACATGGTTCTTGGGGACCAGTAGGCCACTTTAAATTCCTACCATCGGGGTGCCTGGGTGGCTCAGTGGGTTGAAACCTCTGCTTTCAGCTCAGGTCAGATCCCAGGGTCCTAGGATTGAGCCCCGAGTCAGGCTCTCTGCTCAGCAGGGAGCCTGCTTCCTTCTCTCTCTCTGCCTGTCTCTCTGCCTGCTTGTGATCTCTGTCTGTCAAATAAATAAATAAAATCTTAAAAAAAAATAATAAATTCCTACTACCAAAATGGTCAGGGGTGCAGGGTCAGGTCCCAAGTCCTGACTAATATTTTCTCGTGCAGACTGAGGGGTGGAGAGTAATTTCTGCCATCTCTCCTGCAGATCACAACAGAAGAAAAGGGAACAAAAAGTGAGTGAGCCAAGCCACTCCTTGCAGGCTTATCTCTGCTTTAAATTTGGTTGAAATGGAGGGTGGTTGGGTCATGGATATTGGGGAAAGTATGTGCTATGGTGAGTGCTGTGAAGTGTGGTAAACCTGGTGATTCACAGACCTGTACCCCTGGGGCTAATAATACATTATGTGTTCATAAAATAAAAAATTAGAAAAAAAAGAGCCAAACACTCAACTGATTGAGCCAACCATGCACCCCAAGAGTGCCAGATTTTGAATTCAAAACTGTAGTAAATAAAATGACAAAAGAAAATTAAAAAAAAAAATTGGCTGAAATGACCACTTGGACTTTGCTGAGATTACTTTTTACTTGGTTCTGCTATTGAAGAAACAAAGACACAGTGCAGATAAATAATGCTCGTGCGATTTTCCCCAAGGCCTCACTTGTATCTCAGTGAAAGATGCTCAGATTTCCATGGTCTCAGGAGCTTGCATGGAGTGAGGACTTTACCTGACCCAATGATCTAGACCCATTTTGAAACAAATTTAAGGTGAAGGAAGAGGTGGTCTAGTGGCTTTACATCCCCTTACCTCACCTGGACTTAACATCTTTGTTCTGGGGGCATTGTCTCCTGCCCCACCATGAGGATGAACTTCTGCAATGGATTTTTTTTTTTTTTCTGCATCATCAGCCCTCTTTGATGTTTCATTGCAGCAGGATGGGCCATGCCCACAGCCCAGAGAAATGGAATATTCCATGGATAATGAGTGAAGTAGACTTACAAATGGAGATAAGTTCTTGGAGTATTAATCTATGACCTCTCACGTGTGATAAAAGAACCATGGAGGAAGTCCCTCTCCACCACTCATCAGGAAATGGTGGAATAATAATATAAAGCAGAAAAAAAAATACAATTTCAGGGCATGTGTACTCTAATTGGAAGAAAGGAACTGGACAGTATAGTTGATAGAGAGTGAGCTACTCTGCTTCTCAGTGGCTCATCCAGAAAGCACCAGCGAATTGTACCATGTAAGTGACCACTTGGCTAGGATTGCATCTGAATGTTAATGTTTTCTTTATTCAAAATGCCCCAGGCATTCATCAACCAGTGGCATCTTGTTTTTCCTTTTCACAAGCTCCCTTTTGACTACAAATGTGTACAACATTTATTAATTCATCTACTCTATTCAGATACATCTGAAGCTAGTATATCCTTTCCCCCTTAGCTTTTAAATGAAAAGAAACTAAAATTGAAAAGAAATCTTTCATCTCACTACTTCTCCCTCAGATGTGAAAGCAAGAACTTGAATAGCTTTTCTGCTACTCCTCACTTCTTGCGGAGTTGTTGGGTAGGTTTTCCTATACAGCAAGGCAATGTATTTTGCTTTTAGAGAATAAAGAAAGATTTTTTTAAAATACCGTTCATCATCAAGTAGATTTCCATTAGCACAGTGGTCAGTTTCATTACATGGTATGAATACCTCTATTATGTGCTAGCAGTGCTCACTCTCCTTTCAAAAATATATTGAAAATAATTTGATGTCAATTTCCATGGTGACAGAAGAGACGAACATCACTTGGAACCATAACAAGCGCCTGTATCTGAATTATTGTGAAACACTGAGATGGTCCCCTTATGTCAAGAGTTCTCTGAGTTGTTGTTATTGTTTCATTATATGAGAAGAAAAAAAAACCCTTTAAAATTGTAGGGTGATTATTAAATCTCATTCTCTTTTATATCTTATTGGCCAACTAATTCTCTCTCTATATATCTGTGTGTGTGTGTGTGTGTGTGTGTGTGTGTGTGTGTGTGTGTGTGATAATGCTTCAAAAAACATTCTAATTCTGGTTTTGGGAAGATTTGAATAGTGAACCTCTGAGTGGAAAAGGGTTTTATATAAGGCATCAATACCTAAGATTCTCTCTGTATGGCCAAATGCCACCATATAATCCTTTCTCATTGTTTATGAAGCAGAGAAACTGTTTTCTACATAGTACGTGGATGTACCTTCCTGGTCTTCTCTTTCTACCACTCGTTTTACCCACTTGATATCACATGTTAAAGCTATGTGAGACTGAGCCTTACTAATTCAGTAGTTTCTGAGGGATGTAATTAACCTGGTTGCCTTCTCTGGCTTCCAGAATCAGGCCAACAATTGTTTGATAGGAGCCTCTCAGTCCAGATAGGTTCTACATCATATTTTGAAGAACATCAGAGAGTCAGGACTTCAAACAAGAGGCTGAGAATTAGTTCAGCATGAATGAGCTCAACTATGGCTTTACTGCGTATTTTACCTTATTGAATAGAACACTCAAATAATATACCTGTGCTAGCCTAGTTAAACCCTAATTACTCAACACAGAGAAATTCATGGAGATCTTAAAGGCTGTAGGCAGATGTTCCTAAGGCCTTTGTCTTAATCCTGTTCCTGTTCAAGTTCTCTGCTTTCATTATCCTGTGCCTACATCCTGCCCACTTATATCCTACACCAGTTTCTATTAAAAGGACCTCTTGGTGGACTTTTAATGACATTTGCAGAAATTCATTAATCTCCCTTCCTGCAATGATCTCTTTTTTACTATGTATCTGGGGAGTTTCAACTTTGTGCTATACTTCCTCCAAACATTGCTAGCCTTAGTTACTGAGAAAGTTCTAGAGGTGGCTTTCTCTCTGCTGGCCAGCAGCCCTTTCACATCTTAACCGAGGTTATAGAAGGTATTTCCTTGACTTTGAATTTTCTCCAAGTTAGGCATGATTTAGAAAGGACGGGAAATAAAAGAGGGATTATGTTCTTGGGGTCACCTCTGGCTCTGGGATTTACTTCCACTTAACTAACCTAGGTAGAGGGTCATTTTGCTGTCTCAAGCATGCTTCCCTTATTCCATGTTATGATATGGGGAGTGGGTGTGGATAAGTTTGACCTTTCTCTGATTTACACTGAGAAAGAGAGAGAGAGAGAAGGAGGAGGAGGAAGAGGAGGAGGAGAGGAAGCAGGGGAAGAAGAAGAGCAGGAGAGAGGGAGAGAAGAGAGACTACAACAAACCTTACTAATGACTTAGAAGATGAAAGAAGTCTACATTGCAGAAATTTAAAAAAACTTGAAGTTGTATATTCAATATCCTTCTTAGAAAGGATTTTTACCTGGACATCTGGATGGCTCAGTCAGCTAAGCATTTGCTTTTGGTTCAGATTATGATCCTAGAGTCCTGGAATCAAGACCTACTTGCCTCTCACCCTATTCATGCTCTCTCTCTGTCTCTCAAATAAATAAATGAAATCTTAAGAAAAAAAGGAGGGGGTGGTCTTTTACCTACCGCACCACTTGAGATTTTTCCTTAATCATTTGTTTATTTTCTGTTTCTATTTTCTTCCTTTTCCCTCTCATCTTATCTTCAGTTTCCTGGGATTCCTCCCCACCAAATTCTTTTCAATCTGTGTTTTTGGCAGAACAGTTTGGTCTCTTTGCTTCTACTTTCAAACTTAATCCCAAGATTTTCCCAAAGCTACCACAGTGTTCAGGTGAATGTAAGGAACTTCTGCTCCATTAATAATAACACAGAGTCCTGGCAAAGAACTTTAGATTTCACGTCATGAGACTGTAGCTCTGACTGTATAATTTTCCACTATTATACTAGGTTATAGTCTCATTATCAATTACATTGATAGGACTAAATCTGCATTGTCACATTCAATTTATGGCATTTTATTTTTTAAAAAATGGCTAAACTGGCATTAGAGGAAAAGAAAGCCCTTAAAAATCAAATATCAAGAGACAATTATAGTAACTGGGATGTATTAATCCGAAGAAAAACAACACAACCGGACAAGAGGGAAAAATTAGTGGTTAATCTTCTATTAGAGATATTTCTGCAGAAAGTACTTTAATGTACTTACTACCCCTATTTCAAGTGTTTGAAAATAGTAATCACATTCACTAACAAATTGTTACATAAACTGTTTGGTGGTACTTGTTATGATTAATTCAAATGAAGCTTTCATTATAAAAAGGTGACTGGTTGCAAATGGTAATAAAAACTTACAGCGAGAGCACGGTTTACCTTTGTCTGTAACGCCACCCTTTCCAAAAATGTTACATAGAACCCTTCCTTAATAACAGAAACTCATACATGACCTTTGAAAGGATGAACAGAAGACGCTGCCTCTGAATTTTATACTCAACTCTTTAGGATAAGCAGCTGCTGGAATTCATCCCCAAAGTGTGCCAGGAATGTGTACGTGACTGAACCTTCCAGAGTGATACAGGTTGCGTAATTTGGGTTCTCCGGAGATGGATATTTGATGACATGATGCTGGGTTCAATTTCATAATTATCCCAAGAGAAATGCTGATCGGTTTTGAATTTATTTTAGGAAAGGGAAGGTAATCCACTGTGTGTGTCTCGGGCAACTGCCAATTCTTCTGTCAGAGGCCAAATTGCCTCAGCCAGCTGCCTTGGCCTTCCAGAGCATTTTGAGCCCTGCACTGGCCATAGCTCACGACTCATCATTACCTCGGGCAGAGACTGTGTAGGAACAGACAGGACCCGAGGGCAGACTCATTCCTGATGACACCTGAGCTTGTGCAGGAGCAAGTCTACCTCCCTGTTGGGTCACTGTGAGAACTCAGGTAACCCTAGAGTTACTCTGACTAGAACAATAAACATAGAGCTTTTATTTGTTGGCAAGATTGTGCCACAACACGGAAAGCAGACTTTAATAGTTTTATACACGTTGGTTTCTTTGGACACTCACCTCTCCTCCATTTACTCATGCCATCCATACCTCATTAACACATTAATGAACTTAATTTGAATATGATTGGAGAAGTTTAGTAAAGAATCTGATATTTATTAAAAATATTTTTAAACCTCACTAAAAGCAAGGACAATAAAGTTTTTAAATAAGACTACTGTACTCTTATTAGAAATTTCCATCTAGGGGACTTTAGGGAAGTGCCTTAGAGACATTCATCCTTTCATGAAATAGTTACTGAGTATCTCCTTTTTTTTTTTTTAATTTGACAGAGAGAGATCACAAGCAGGCAGAGAGGCAGGCAGAGAGAGACAGAGAAGGAAGCAGGCTCCCTGCTGAGCAGAGAGCCCGATGCGGGACTCGATCCCAGGACCCTGAGATCATGACCGGAGCCGAAGGCAGCGGCTTAACCCACTGAGCCACCCAGGCGCCCCCTGAGTATCTACTTTGTATCAGACCATTTTTTACAGTGGTGGATAAGGCAGATAGATGATAGTCTTTATGGAGCTAATTGTTTCTGGGGGAGGCAGCCAACAAAACAAGTTAAAGACAGACACAAAATAGTCAAGTTTAACAAGTGTTGTGAAAGGAACAACCAAGGAGTTGAGAGGGAGAAGAGCAGAGGCTACCCTAGGAATGTCTTCTAGAAGGGACATTTACCCTGAGACCCAAAGGAAGAAGGGTCTGGAACAAAAAACAAACAAACAAACAAACAAACAAAAACTAGAAGAAGATTAGAACAAGATGAGTTAAAGAGAAAAACAGGGGTCAAGTCATGCATGGATTTATAGATCAAGGCAAGAAGTTGGGTTATAAGATAAGGACAATGAAAAGTCCAGTGAAGGTTTTTTTCTCTTAATGATATGATTCAACTTCTGTCTCAGAAATGCCATTTTTCTCACCTATGTGTCTGTGGCCCCTTTAGTGCAGTTTTAGCAAAAATCTTGCTGGGTCACATCACCCACCCTTGATATCTTCTCCTCTGGCCTGCCTTCAGCAAGAATCCCAATGCGTTCTTCTAGCAAGAGTTGTTAGGAGATGTTTCCTCTGAATAAACCACCACCCGACCTCTTCTCCTGGGCTATAAATCTCCCCTTGTCCTTGTTGTATCAGACGTTGAACCCCATCCCTCTCCCTTACTGCAACCTCCCTGCCCCTGCAGAGGTCCCCTGAATAAAGTCTATCTTCTTTAGCAAGTGTTATGAATAATGTTTTTTTCTTTAACAGTGGAGGGAAAAAAAAAGAAAGAAAAGAAAAGAAAGCTGGCCTGGAAGAATGAGAAAGGGTGGCAAGAGGGAGTATGCTGGGAAACAAGAAGTGCGTGGATGTGTTTGAATGTCAGGAAGGGGCAAGTGGAAAGGAGCGCTGAGGGGTGCATTTGGAGAGGGCCCTCCGCGACAGAGCGGCAGGACCCACGCCTCAGCATCGCCTCTCAGACATTGGGGCCTGCTCAGACTGTTGATCAGAAGGGAAAAATCTTCTGCTCATTCCCCCCCTCCCTTTCAGCTATCCAAATTGTCTTGGTGCTGAAGGGAGAATTCCTTTATCCCCCCACCCCCTACCGTGGCAACACTTCTGTGGAAATGGAAACATGCAGTAACATTTGTTTACCAGAGTCAGCACCTGATTCGGCATCCCCTTAAAAGAACCTGAATTGGATGCACCCATATCTGGAAGGAAAGTGACCCAGCTCTGCTAGACACAGAGCACGCTGAGTTCATTATTGTTGTCGTTTCCGTGACACTTACATTTGAGTTATGCCTAAAGCTCTTGTTATTTTGAAAGCCACTTTTCAGTATCATGTAAAGCAAATCAATCTGAAACCTTAAACACACACACACACACACACACACACACAACTTCACACCTCTCTTAAGGAGTATATGTAATTTAAATCCCGAGTACTCTAGATCTCAATGAGTGTGATGTTTTTCCTTCCGGATCCCAATATTCATCTGAACACAGGCTTGGCTCAATTTTCAGCATGCATCTCGTTGAAAATGGTTAATGCATTGACAACTTAAAATCCATGCAGATTATTTTAGCAGTGTTTGTCCCCTAAATTAGACGCTGTTGAGTACACTGGTCAATATTAAAGTCCTTAAGCAATTTTACTGTGTATGCATTTCTCATACTCCTAAGAGTCCAGAAGAGACTTTTAAAACATGTGATTCGAGTAAAGTGGGCCCTTGTTCCTCTGTAATATTTTCTTTTCTTGCTCCTGGATGTTGGTGGCGATCAGTCCTGAGAGATAAAGAAGACCAGAGCACAGGATGTAATTTCAGTATCTCTGGGACCTGGCATTAGATTTGCCATCTAGAAGTCAGAATGAGGGTTAAGAATCTCTCGGCCAAAAGGACATTGGCATTGGAAGTCTAGGTGTCTCGTTGACAGTTTGATCAAGTAATTTCATCAGGCGGACCACTCACGTTGCACAAGAAGCTGCATTCACATAATGCAGTCCGTCTACATCAATACCTTCTCCAGGGTTTTGTGCACTAGAATGGCAATAATATCCAACCACAGCATTTATCATCAGGCCCAAAGTACTTATCAAGCATGAGCATTCCTTTAGCACTGAATCAGAGTGAGCCTGCGAAATAAACCCTCAAAAAAAAACTTTGTTCTTTGGGTCTTGAACAGAAAGAAAAGGCTTTCTCATAATAATCTGTAGCCTAATCAGTGCTTCCCAGTCAATCAGAAGACAGAACTTTTATAGACGACAGAGGAGAGTTAGGTCTCTGAAACATATTTGTAAAAATGCAAGTGCTGGTTCTAGGATCGATTTTTCAGTTTTCGAACTCAGAACAAACTACAGTGATGATATTGAAAGCTCTTCCACTTGCTGATACCCTGAGGTCTTCCTATTCTATCCGTGTGTTTCTTTTAATGAGAAACAATCCTAAATCACAAGGCATAGCACAAATGCTGTGAGAGCCTAAAACCTGTTTCACAAGGACTATGAACAGAAATTTGACGATCAAAACAGGTGAAGATGGAATCTGGGAAAACGCAAACATACTTTTAATTCACTTACCCCATACCTCTTGTCAGGTATTTTTCATAGGAAATTTAATTCTGCCTTGAAAAAGCCTTGCTTTTTCTCTTCATAATTTATGTTGCATACTTTGTTTTCCTCCTGTATTTATGGAACATCTTTTTTTTTTTTTCAAAATCTTATTTATTTATTTGTCGGAGAGAGAGAGAGACAGACAGTGCACAAGCAGGCAGAGGCAGAGAGAGAAGCAGGCTCCCCACTGAGGAGCCCGATGTGGGACTCGATCCCAGGACCCTGGGATCATGACCTGAGCCGAAGGCAGTGGCCCAACCAACTGAGCCACCCAGGTATCCCTATGGAACATCTTTTAATTTTTTAATTTAAATTCAATTTGCCAACATATAGTACATCACTTCTCTACTTAAATTTCTCTTCTCTACTTTGGCGTCAGCCATCTGTATGTGTAGGTGGAGTGCGGGGAGGGGCTTCCAGGCATGTGCACAGGTAGGTAAAAACATGTTGTCTTTTAAGCAACATTCTTGATGTAATCACATATTATGGGCTATATGAAATTACACAGTGGTGGTGATTTCTCTTTCTCCCAGAACACCATCATGGCATTGCTTCTCACGTCGTAAAAGCAAACATAGAATAACGTCTTTTGCATGCTGTGTCTGAAAATTCTCCCTCACTAGCCGAGTTGCAATGTATTGTTTCTGCAAGCTGAGTTTCCACCACGATTGTACATATTAGTCTGCCCCAGCAGAAGGCTAACATTTCTCTTCATTCCTATTGTTTACATATAGAGATCTGCCAGGGAGAGATGCAGATTGCATTCCCATGAATGGCAAAAAATAAGTTAATTAGATGCTTGGGGAAATAATTATGTAAATATACCTGAAGAATTCCATACATGGGCTATAAAATAAGACAACAGAGAGCCACAACTGGCTTTGGATCTATGAGCAGAACCCAATCACAGGACTCATTTCCGAGGAAAAATTGAAAATATATTTTAAAATTTAAAGCTGTGACCACCGTAAGATGTTTGAAAGTGTTTGGAATCATTTACCGTAATCAGGGATTTTCCAACTTTTCTAAGTTAGCAGCAGAGAAGAGTAAATATGAGTCTTTGAGTAACTCAGAGGAGAAAATATTGCTCCCTGATCCAGGCATGAAATTTCTTTGAAGTCCTGTGGCTTCCTGTAAATATTCATGAGCCTTTTGCATTCTATATGTGGTATATACATGCTTATTTCAATACAAAAGTAATATGCCCCCCATCTCCTTGAATAAAATGATGCTGGAAGATAAACCAAATTTATTCTGAGGCCTTGGGTATCTATACGGGTTCTGCCAATACCAGGGTGTCCCTCCCTGCTAAGAGTCATGAAGGGATCTGGCTGGCTTGTCACAACAGTATTCGAGGAAGGTGGCTCTTGTTATCCCTAGTTTTCAAGGGCAGGAACTGAGCCTCAGAAATTTTAAGTAACCTGATACAGGGGAACTGGGCTCTCCCAGTGATGCCAAGCCCCACTGCTCTGGTTATGCCACTGGGCTGCCTGATTAGATAAACTTCAAGCTTCCCTGATCTCAGTGGAGCCCCAAATCAAACCTCTCCTGTTAGCACCTCCCTGTTTCTCCAACCCCTCACCCCAGGGTAAGAATTTGAGATGTTATGTAAGACCTGTTGCTGCAAATAAGCTCTGAAAAATGTCACCAACAGTTGGTCATTTTCTGGGTGAGGAGCATGAAAAAAAAGAAGCACGCAAACATGGGGCTTCCCTTTTCCAGTTCATTCGCTTTCTAAGTCACTCACTTGGTCCTTCCCTTGCTCTCCCTACAGGCAGGCACGCATTCACCAAAACTGTAGGCACCACATTTCATGCGCTGTGCCATGAGCTTTCGTTGCCATCCACAGCCAAAGATCAGTTTAGTTGTTTTCTCTTCTTCTTTTACTTATATCTCTTTCATAGACTGGTGTGAGGGATAGAGAACTAAATATAGAAGATGATACAGTGCAAAAAGCTCTTTCATTGAAGTATACCCAGAGTTTTCTGGATATGGAGGAGAGCTATCAAAATAAGAATGCTCCGTCAGGGAAGGCTTCAGGGAAAGGTGGCAAGTGAGCTGAAATTTGATGGATGAGTAGGAGCTGGCTTAATGAGCCAACGTGTGTGCAGAGAGGGAGGAAAGAAAAATGGGTCGGGGAGGGGAGGGGAAACCAAATGGTTTCCTCGCGTTGCTACTTCTTTTTTTAATTTATTTTTTATTTTCAGCATAACAGTATTCATTATTTTTGCACCACACCCAGTGCTCCATGCAATCCGTGCCCTCTCTAATACCCACCACCTGGTACCCCGACCTCCCACCGCCCCACCCCTTCAAAACCCTCAGATTGTTTTTCAGAGTCCATAGTCTCTTATGGTTCACCTCCCCTTCCAATTTCCCCCAACTCCCTTCTCCTCTCTAACTCCCCATGTCCTCCATGTTATTTGTTATAACTCCACTCCCATGGTGGAGTTAACTAAAAGAGTGAGTGAAGGTGGATAGGACACCTGGTCCATGCTCTGTTAAAAAGAGGCCCCAGGGGTGCTTGGGTGGCTCAGTGGGTTAAAGCCTCTGCCTTGGCTCAGGTCATGATCCCAGGGTCCTGGGATCGAGCCCCATATCAGGCTCTATGCTCAGCAGGGAGCCCACTTCCTGCCTTTTTCTCTGCCTGCCTCTTTTCCTACTTGTGATCTCTGTCAAATAAATAAATAAAATCTTAAAAAAAAATTTTAAAAAGAGGCCCCAGATGAAACTGTGATGTCTAGCATGGGTTTGACGACAATGCCAAGCATTTGCTTCCTTAGCCCTATTCTCAACAGATTGTTAGAAATTAAAAAAAAAAAAAAAAGAAGAAGAAGAAGAGAAAAAGGAAAATTCAGGTTTAATTGTGATTTGTGGCAAGAATGGGAAGAAGTAAACCTGATAGATGATAACATTGAAAATATACTATAAGAATAACAGGAAGTTACACAGTTGTTCATATCTTTCGTGTATTCTTATCTCTTCTCGTTTAACAGAAGGAAAATATAATTTTATTTTTCCTGTTAGATTCTAATAATGTTACTGTTCGTATTTGCACATTTATTTATCGATTTGCTGCCTCGGTTAAAAAAAAATGCCACTTGGCTTATTTATACGAAGTGTTTTGAGAAACCTGATATGGGGAAGACTGGTCTATTTGTTGATGTATTATACATAAGGATGATTTGAATGTATTTTATCCAAACCTGCACCATCTATTCAACTTTGAGTTTGCATAGAATACATATTTCTATTGCCCTTAGGATACATGGCATTTTATCAAAAGTGACCTATATGCTCCTGTGTGTTTCTCCTGGAATGATGCCTCCTGGGTTTCCCGTAACAAAGAACCTCAAGCTTCTGAGGAGCAGTTAATGTTCTTCCTTTTGAAGACTGTGAGTTTGCGAGATCACACACCAGGTAACTGAAACCCGAAACATCATAAAGGTGTTTTCAAAACTCAGGCACTCTGTGAATGAGACATGAAATGAATTTCGTACGCATCGGCTCGCTGGAGCCCTTGTCACAATAGATAAGGCCAAATCGAAGGATGTGGCATTACTTCTTGTGGGCTAGTGAGCAGCAGAGTTAATAACTGAATCATAATTGCACTCCAGGACATAGAAGCTGCAGCACCCTGGCCCCTTTTGATCCCTTTATCCATAATAGCAAAAGGAGAAACACTTTTAAAACAGACTAGATGATGAATACGCCTAAATGTGCTCTCCTATAATTTGGTATGAACACTTCCTCAAAATGCCTTCCTTTGGGTGGGTTTCTTCAATTAATCCCACCATCTGATGACTTAAATACTTCATTTATGTGGTGCCTTGATTGTATGAGTGATCCTGCTTCTTCACTGCCAACCCCCAGCCCACCCCCTAGTTACATCTTCCGCAACGTGACGCCGAAGTCCTTGGCATTCACGGAATAGAGTTCCTTTCCCTCTGATTCTGAGCTGACCGTGTGACTTGACTTGGCCAGAGCATATTCACGGTTGTGATGCAAGTAAAGGTTTAAAAAAATGCTTCCCATTTCCATCGTGTCTTTGCCCGTCTGACTCTCCACGAGAACACGTCTAGGCAGGCTTAGGTGTCCCTATTGCCTCCGCTGACAGCCAGCCGAACACCAGACGTCATTATTCCCGCAGTAAGCCACAGCCGACTATGGACCAGTGACGGGTCCAGCGGAGCCCAGCCCACATCTGCTGAATGCAGCAGACTCATGAGTTGCCTCCACGCCTACTACCTGATGATACCAAGATCTTGTGCTTGGTATACAGCTGTATGGTGACAACATATACGGATCACAAGTTCTGTCATTTATTTATATTTTATAATTTAGAGTACAAAGATAGATTTATTTTATACTTTTGTCACATGTATTAAACATGTATTCTATTATCCTCCCATTTTATCCCCCCATTTATTTATTTATTTATTATTTATTTATTTATTATTTTTTTATTTATTTGACACGCAGAGAGAGGGAGAGAGAGAGAGCACACAAGTAGGGGGAAGAGCAGGCAGAGAAGAGGAAGAAGCAGACTCCTTGCTGAGCAGAGAGGCCCGACGCAGGGCTTGATCCCAGGACCCTGGGATCATGACCTGAGCCCAAGGCAGACGCTTAACAGACTGAGCCACCCAGGTGCCCCCATCCTCCCTAATTAAAGAACTTTCTCTTTGAGAAGTTACCCCATGGCCCTTTATCTCCATCTGCCAGCATGACTCTTTGGACTACGGTTGTGTCCCTGTTTCAAGGACAGACAAGTCATTGGCTGGCTGGCAGCTAATGGGATTCCATATCTCATCTGAAAAGCTTGAAATCAGGCAGAGGCACTTGGTTCCTGGGGGAGTGACTGTGATGTTAAGGATGTCGCCTTTGCTGGAGCATGTGTCTAGTTAGTCCATAGTGTGGTGGAACAGTTTGTGAGCGAGAAGTCAGTATGCCGAAGGAAGCATGGATGACAGACCTTGTCATCACCGAAAGATGGAAAGGATAACCTTGTTCCTTACTGCTCTCTGGTCCCCGGCCCTGGTTCCTTAGAAAATAGCCATGAATCCTCCCTCTCATTCTAAGAGATCATTCTAAGAGATTTCCCTTCAGTCACCAGCCAGACTTCCCTCCCTCCACTCCTTTAATAATATTAACTTACTTTTTAGAACAGTTTTAGATATACAGAAAATTTACAAAGGTAGTTCAGAGGGACCCTAGATATCATGCACCCAGCTTTCCCCATTCTTTTTTTTTTTTTTTTTTTTTTTTAACTTTCCCCATTCTTAGTACCTTATATTAGTGTGGAACTTTCATTGCAGCAAATGGACCAGTATCAATATTGGTGTTATTAACTGCAGTCTATGCTTTATTCATATTTTCTTAGCTTTTGAACCAGTGGTAAAAGCTGTCTCAGATCCCATCTAAAACACCCCAGCGTATTTGATTGTCCTGTCTCTTTAGGCTCCTCTTGACTGACAGATTCTCAGATTTTCCTTATTTTGAAAGACTCTAACAATTTTGAGGAGTATTGTTCAGGTATTTTGTAGAATGTGTCCTTGCTGGGATTTGTCTCTTATTTTCATGATTACGCTAGGGTCATGTGCTTTTGAGGAGAAGATCACAGAGATGAAGCACCATTGTCATCATATCAAATCAAAGGCGCATGCTATCAAATGACTCAGCATTGATGACCCTGACCTTGGCCACCTGGATAAGGCAATGTCTGTCAGGTTTCCCCACGGTAAAGTTCATCTTCTGCTCTGTTCATGCTGTACCCCTAGAAGGAGTCCACATTTTGAGCAACCACATGTAAAGTGTGGGGAATTGTGCTCCTTCTCCTTGAGGACAGAGTATCTCTGTTTATTATTTGGATTCTTTCTGCATGGGAGACTTGCATGGATATTCGTTTTATACTTGAGGTTATAACCCAGTACTAAGCTATGTATTTTATTACCCATAGTGTTTTCATCTTTGGCCAGTGGGAGCTTTTCAGTTCACTCTTGTGTCCTTTTGACATTTGTGGGTTTTATTTTGCTTTAAGAACTTCCTTACTTTCTGGAAGTAAAAGACGGTTTCCCCTGGCACATTTTATTGGAGGCAATTTGTGAAAGTCTCCATTATTTGCGTTCAACAAGCTTGAACACAGGTTCAAGAACATAGGTTTGGTTAGGTTCCAACTTTCACGCCATTGTCATGAACTTATTTTCTTTTATTTAGTCATACCCCACTTTAGATACATGTGGGCATTAGTTCACTGTGTGAGTACTTGTATGTGTAGCTATCAGGTAGGTGGGGAGGCTAGCAGGAGGGAGAGAATTACAGTGAAATAGAGATAAAAACAAAAGGTAGGAAAGACCGGCTTCTAGAACTCCCAAAAGAAGAGTTAGTGAAGGACCAAACTCTTCTTGCTCTGTTCTAGGTGTTTGCCAGAGGAGAATATAGATGTTTTGGCATAATTTTTAAAAATTTTTATTTTAATTTATTTGACAGACAGAGATCACAAGTAAGCAGACAGGCAGGCACGGGGTCTTGGGGGGGAAGCAGGCTGCCCGCTGAGCAGAAAGCCTGACGTGGGGCTCGATCCCAGGACCCTGGGATCATGACCTGAGCCGAAGGCAGAGGCTTTAACCCACTGAGCCACCCAGGTGACCCTTGGCATAATTTTTCATCACCACTTTAGCTTTATACTAATTGTACCTTTTTAGCTACCCATATTTATAATATTTTAACTTCTTCAATCAAAAATTTTCATTCCACAGTGAGCCCTGAAGGAGAAAATTAACATATAAGAATAATACTAAATATTATATGCTTGTTCTTCCACTCAGTGGTTACCGAAATATTAATTTTAATACTCAAGATAGAATGTCATCGAAATGGCAACATTGGTGTTCCCAACTTCAGTCCCCCTCATAAGAAGAATAATTAACAACTATCCATATACAAGACACTATTGTGAAATTCCCAGAACCTGGGGATGAGGTAAAAACATACCCTTGGGCCACAGAGACTGAGAAGGACCACATTAAAAGGGTAAGAAGAGTGGTTTCATGTTGACCACCTTGCCCCACCCCTAGGCCAGTATAGTTCTGCAGGGAGGAGGCACCCCTGGGCCTATGGTTTCCTCCAGTGGGTAAAGAGAGCCCAAGGGGAATGTTCAGTTTTCCCAGAAATACAGCGTTCTTCTCAGGAGGCACATTCAGGTCTCACTTCTTGGGGATGAATGGGAGAATCTATAGGGCTCAAAGACAGAGGATCGAATAAAGATGAAGAAAGGGGGACAAGGCTTATAGAAACCAGGGCTCAGATCTTGGCAGACTGCACTTCTGCTTAGAGCTGCTCCTGAGCAGATATCCTAGCCACTGGCTCTGCCCATCTGTAAAACTGAGCCAATAGTCCTGTCTAGCCAAGGAGTTCAGTTGGCAGTTCTGCCTGGTTTGAGTCCCTGGACAACAAGCCGTATCAGCCATCTGAGCAAAGAAGCAGGCTCAAGGCCCACCCAATTGCTGAGAAAAACCTCTAGCCCTGTCCTAATGGTAGCTTGACCACAGATGCCCATTGCCAAGGGAACACATCTTATAGTCTGCCTGGGCAGGTAAGCAGGGTCACAGACCTGTTCAACTGCTGAGGATAGCCTCTAGTGCCCTTTCACTGAGAAGCCTAGCCAGTGAATCTGGATAAGAAGCCTATCCTGTGGGCTGCTCAGATAGAGAGCCAAGTCAGCAGCCTTGTCCAACTGTCGAGCATGGCACTGGGACCTAAATAACCAGGGAGCCTGGACAGAGATAGTGGACAGCATCAAAGCCCAGCCACAGGACCTAACCTACAACCCTGCCCAGCAGAAGAGCCCACCTTACGGTTCTGCTAAATTGCTGAACACAACCTGCACCCCCGCAACTAGGGAGCATAGAGAGTGACACCACCCTAATGCAGAGCCTCATCTTCAGCCCCACCCAACTACAGGGAGGCTGAACAGAGAGCCCAACCTATGATCTCACCCAACATCAGAACACAGCCAGTGGCCTACCCAAGCTCCAACACCAGCCTGTGGGTGGTAGATTTAGCTAGAGCAATCAGGCACAAAAAATAAACTTAAAAAATCCAAATTGGGATGGAACAAGTAAAATTGTCTTTATTTGCCGATGACATGATCTTATATATAGAAAACCCTTAAGACTCCAACAAAAACTATTAAAACTAATAAGTTATATACAATAAATGATATATAATTATATATATAATTCATTTATATATATATATATAAATGAATGAATTCAGTAAAGTTAAAAGATACAGAACAACACATAAAAATCAGTTGTGCTTTTATAAGCTAACAACAAACTATTATTCAGCCATAAAAAGAAGGATATCCTGCCATTTGCAACCACATAGTTGAAACTGGAGGGCATCGTGTGAGTGAAATAAGTCAAAGGAAAACCAAAATTGTATGATCTCACTTATTTGTGGAATCTTAAAAAAATGATTTCATAGAAACAGAGTAGATTGTTGGTTGCCATAGCAAGGGTTCAGGGGAAATGGATGAAAGTGGTCAAAGGGTACAAACTTCCTGTTATAAGATGAATATGTTCTGGGGACTAAGGTATAGCATGGTGACTGTGATTAACAATATTATATTATGTACATGAAAGTTGCTGAGAGTTGACCTTAAGTTGACCTTAAAAATTCTCCCTACTCACAGATCCAAAAATGATAATTATGTGAGGTGATGTGAGGTGATGGATGTGTTAACTAACACTATGGTAATCACTATGGTAATCATTTTGTTACATATGTATATATCCATAGTGATTACCATTATATATTATATTATATGCATTATATAATTATTTATATATTAAATATTATATTATTAGATAATTATATATCTTACATATAGTTCTCTATATATTATATATATACAATATATATTATATATTGTATATTTATATACAATATATAAATTATATATATACAATATATATTATATAAAACTATTATTATATTATATAAAACTATATTATATGTATATAATATATAGAACTATATATTATATACATATAATATATATAAATAGATATAAATAGATATTAACTATATACATATAATATATATATAAATAAATAGATATTAACTAATTAATAAATAGATATTAACTCCTCATGTTATACACCTTAAACTTACTCAGTGTTGGGCTGCCTGGGTGACTCAGTTGGGTAAGCATCCGACTCTTGATTTCAGCTCAGGTCATGATCTCAGGGCCCTAGAATCAAGCCCCTAGTAGGGTTCCACACTCAGCTGTAAGTCGACTTGAGGATTCTCCCTTTCCCTCTGCACATCCACTGCTCATGTTCTTTCTTTCTCTCTCAAATAAATAAATAAATCTTAAAACAAAAAACCAAAACCACTACCACCACCACCACCACCACAATAAAACTTTCACAATATTATATGTCAACTGTATCTTAATAAAGCTGGAAAAATAATCAGAAGAGCTCTTTTAAATAGGTGGCGTTACTCCATTCCATACTGAGACTCTTATGCTGGAGAAGGTTAAGCAATGGTCCAAGATCATACCATTAGTGAATGAGAAATCATGATTTGGACCCAGATTTTTCTGACTCTAAAATCCATGCTGTTAAGTCCTATACTCATTATCTCACCACAAAAACTAGTATATGGGAGAGGGAAAAAGAGAGAGAGA
The DNA here is from genome assembly GCF_009829155.1 of Mustela erminea. Lineage (NCBI taxonomy): Eukaryota > Metazoa > Chordata > Mammalia > Carnivora > Mustelidae > Mustela > Mustela erminea. The sequence continues at coordinate 43,651,961 of NC_045626.1, forward strand.
GAGAGAGTATATCTTGTTTCAAAGAGGAAAAAGTCAACAGGGTGATCTGACGAGTCTCTTAAGGAGGGAAAAGTCACCTGGAGAAGTGGTAACTGCCTAGAATTCCCAGATAACTTCTGATGAATAGTGTTGCTCATATGTTGTATAGTTTCCTGTCTACAATAGAACAAGCCTGCACAAGCCTCACTTATAGTGAAAAACCAAATTCAAAATGCACAGGCTGTATCCTGAACACTGACAAGTTGTAATTAACTAGAGTGGAACAGGTAATAATTAATAAGGCTTTTCCACTGCTATCTTTTCCCATGATAGTAAGAAAGTAAGGATACAAAATAGGAAAAAGAATGATCAAATTGGAAGGCTGAAAATGATCTCCAAATATTATGGAGCTATTTTGACAAATCTGGACTAGAATATAAATCTCTTGATCTCAGGTGAGTGTTCTTTTCTCTAAAATACATAGTTTACAATAGAAGTATTTGAGAAGCTGGTTACAGTTACTGCCAGTAGAGCCCTCCCTTCCCTGCCATGTTCTAGTATAATTATGCTTTTTATTTTTATTTAGTTATGTTTTATTATGTTGTGTTAATCACCATACAGTACATCATTAGTTTTTGATGTAGTGTTCCAAGATACTTATGAATATCAGTGTGATCCACAGAATTTCAGTATGATCTATTGCTATCATAATCATAATGTCTACCTTATGGCACCTATCCCATCCAAAATACAACACTCTTCCAATCTCCTTTCAATTCTGTAACTATGTTAATTTATATTCCATAATGAACAGCCACAGTATTTAATTTTTTTGCTAGATACCACAAAGGAAACTTCTAATATTGCTCTAAAAATGGAATGAGGGAAAATTCTCTCTGTCTCTAGTTTCCTTGTAGTAGAAGCGGAGGAAGAACAAAAAGAAATTCTTGTTAATAACCTGAACAAAGTTGGGCTATGGACCAGTGTTATTTCCTGGTTTACAACATGTAATGCTTGACCCTTAAATTCATAACTATGGCAATGTGGTCTCTGGTATTCCGAGATTTGAGTGAGAATAACACTGCTGATGTTGAATCAAGTGACATGGCTACATTCTTTTTACCTAATCTTGATAGGAGAACTTCCCATATAAACTACCAAAGAGGTGGTGGCTAAATCTAGTTGAAAAAACCGGGAGTTGGGGTGCCCGGGTGGCTCAATAGTTAAGTGTCTGCCTTCCACTCAGGTCATGATCTCAGGGTCCTGGGATCAAGCCTTGTATCCGGCTCCCAGCTTGGCAGGAGGCCTGCTTCTACCTCTTCAGCTCCCCATGCTTGTGTTCTCTCTCTCACTGTCTCTCTTTCTCTCTCTCTATCAAATAAATAAATAAAATCTTAAAAAAAAAAAAAGAAAAGAAAAAATGGAGTTATCTGAATCCTTGACATTTAATCTAAGAATATGTTAACAAAAATCATGTAAAAAATGTACTAATTTAGAGATCATGATAAATACTGACTCTTTGGTCTTAAAATTTGGGATCTTTAAGAACACAGCTAAGAAAAATATGCTGGATAAGATAAAAACCCATAATTTCTACCATTAAGTCTTTTATGTAGAGTAGAATGCAAATTTCTTGGGAAAAAACTGTGTATTGCTTTCATTGTATTTCTTGCAACAAAGGACAGGGATTGTCAAAGAATAACTAACGAGTATATGTAAAGTGAAACTCATATATTATATCTTTTCTCTCTTCTTTCAGCAAATTTTGTATTTCCTAGTTAATTTCATTGAGTTCTTCTTTTTTTTTTTTTTTTTTTTCCAATTTACTTTATTTGGTGTCAGAAAGGTAGAAAGGAAGCTAAACTTGAGTCTATTTTGGCTCATTATCCTGCAACAGAAAAAAAAAATAACTTTGAAAAAACTGAATTACAGTCAGAAAATACTTGTTAGACAGCTATTATATATACTGCATTGTGACGGTCACAATGGTGGTGGCCTTCACCTTACCTGTACTGCTTACTTCCCCTCTCAGAATCTCTAATTTGTGTATAATTTTTTTCATTTTTTGAGAGAGAAAGTTAGAGCATGTGTGTGCAGGTGAGCAGGAGAGGGACAAAGAAAAAGGGAGAGGGAGAGCGAGAATCCTAAACAGGCTCCATGCCCAGCAGGAGGCCAACATGGGCTTGATCTCATGACCCTGAGAATATGACTTGAGCCAAAATCAAGAGATGGCTGTTCAGTCAACTGAGCCACGCAGGTGCCCTCCTCAGAATCTCCAATCTTTGAAGCACTTCTCTGGTTTCAGAGTCTCATTTATCTCTTGCCTAAGGTCCAACTCCTTGTAAAGAGCCTTGTTTCTTCTTGATCTATACAAGAACACATCAAGACATCAAAAAATACGGTATCAGAGGTCAACTGCTTCTAACATATTGAACGTTTTACTGAGGGTAAAGAACAGCAGACATTCGATAAATCCTCAGCTGGTGATCATTTATTAGCAGTATAAATGATTAATTATCAAATAAGTAGAACAATTTAAAAAGAGAAAACTCTTCATGTGAGTCTGGGAACGGTCAAAGAAAACAGTTTGTTGGTTTTATTTCTTGAGTGAACTTTGCTTTCCTTGTTCATCAGTTCCTCTTCTCATTTCCTCTTCCTTTTTCCTTCAAAGATGGTCTAGTACAAAATTATGAAGAAGGCAATACTTTATTCCTGTGCCATGCCACTGTTTCCCTCACTGCCTTTCTCCTTGCCTGACTATTCTTCACAGCCACGGTTCCATTTTCAAAGGGACTTAGTAACAACTGGAATCTCCAAGAAAGCTAATACCACCAGATTGTTAAACGATTCTAATAGCTAAATCTATGCAGAAAAGAGATGTGACCATGGAAGCTGGGTCAGAATGACGATATATTAATCACATATGGAATTACATTTTATCTTATAAACATAGCATCTTAATTTGTATTATGATTTTTTAAAAGATTTATTTACTTATGAGAAGAAAGTGAGCAACCAGGGGAAAGGGCAGAAGGAGAATCTTCAAGAAGATTCCCTGCTGAGCGTGGAGGCCAACGTGGACCTCGATCTCACAACCCTGAGATTGTGACCTGAACTGAATTCAAGAGTCAGATGCTCAGCTGACTGGGCCACCCAGGAACCCTTGTATTCTGATGTTTTTTAAATCTTGAAAAAGATAAGCACTGACCACTCCTTGGTCTCTTTTTCTGGTTCCTTTTCCAGTCCCTGACTCTGCAAGTAAAAATAACCCAGGGATCTGTCTTGGATTCTTTTTTGTTTTTCTTCTCTATATTATCTTAACTACCATCAGCCCTGACCAACAGAATATTCTGCAATGATGAAAATGTTCTTTGTGCTGTTCAATATGGTAGCCACTAGCCCCATTTGGTTATTAAGAACTTGAAATGTGACTAGTGTGCCTGAGAAATTAAATGTTCATTTTTAAATTTTAATTCATTTTAATTCAGAGCCACATGTAATTACTGGCTACTGTATTAGACAGTACAGCAGGATGGTCTCATCTAACCTTATGGCTTTGGAAACCACCCTTATGCTGATTTTACACCCAAATTTTATCCCAGATGTTATCACTTACTGTTGCCATCACCTTGGCTACCTTAGTCCAAGCAACCATAGCTATTTTTAGCATAGCATTTTAAACTAGTCTTCCCGCTGCCATTTTGTCCTCCCCAACACTATAATTCTCTACATGGTTGCTACTTAAAACATGAGTCATAGACACTATATCACTCTCCTCTCAAAACCCATGGAATGGTTTTACATTACTACTATATAAATTACCACAAACTCAGAGACTTAAAACACACAAATTTATTATCCTACATTTCTGTGAAGTCAGAAATCTGACACAGGTCTGTCAGTAGGCTGGCTACCATCTAGGTGCTAGTAGGGCTGCATTACTCTCTGGAGTCTCTAGGAAATAATCCATTTCCTTGTCTTTTACAGTTTCTAAAATCCATCCACTTTCCCTGACTTGTGACTTCCTTCTTCCATCTTCAAGGCCAGTCACATATCGTCATTCTGACCCAGCTTCCATGGTCACATCTCTTTCATTAACTGTAGTTGAGAAAAGTTGTTTGAGCTTAAGATCTCATGTAATCAGATTGGGTCTAGCCAGATAATCCAGGATAATCCCCTCATCTCATCATTAAAGATGCTTACTTTAATCATATCTACAAATACTTTTTTTCTATTTAAGATAACATTTTTCCAGGTTCTGGGGATTTGGATGTGGATATCGGTGGGTGGGTTCCCGGGCTTATTCTGACCACTTCTGTAATCTAAACACCTTTCATGATCTGGTCCTTCTCTACCACTTTGAACTTTGTTCCACTACTCTACCCTGCTCTTACTCCATTCTTGCTGGTTCACAATACTTGAATTCTCAATATTTCCTTCTCAGAGACTTTCTCTTAGTTTTATCTTTTCCAACATTTCCCTGAACTTTTCCATGAGTCATCAGGAATTTATCCAATTGTCGTTTCCTTGGAGATACATTCCTTGACTGCCTTAACTAAAAACATGAAAAACATAAAAACCCTCCCCACCCAGATCAAACTCTGTAGATTCAGCTTTTATTATTGTTCTTCTTAGAGCTTACCATTATCTGAAATTATATTAAACAGTAGTGTTTATATTTGTATATTTATCTCTTCCAATAAATGTAAGCTGTGAAAAAATAGGAACACTATCTTTTAGCTTATTGTTGAATTCCTAGCATCTATAATTGTGTAGATGTTCAGCACATATTTATTAAATAAATGGATAACAGAGTAATGTTGGTATATAATATTTTCATAAAAGAAGTTGATTTGATGCTGTGCCAAGGTGGCTCAATTAGTCAAGGGTACAACTCTTAACTTTGGCTCAGGTTATCATCTCAGGGTTGTGAGATTGAGCCCCATGTTGAGCTCTGTACTGAGCACAGAGCCTGCTTGAGATTCTCTCTCTCCCTCTCCCTTAGCCCCTGCCCTGCCCCTGGGCAATTCATGACATCATGACAGCTCCTCTGAATATCACATAAACTTAGAGAATAGGAAGCCCAGTGATTTTTCTGTTTCTTGATGACAGTGAAGTATTTAAAAAATGCTCTTAGATTCTGCTCTAGAAACTTTTCTTAGCATATAAAAGACAAAGGTTGAAAACTATGAGTCAAGTTCATAGTGTGACTGGAAAAATTTTGGAAGGAAGTCCATATAATCTCTAGTTATTATCTCATAAAACCTGGCATATTTAGACCTTATAACCTATTGTATCTAATATGGGGAATTAGATCTGGATAAAAAGAAGGAACTATTTAATAATGCAGGTTTCTACATTGTAGAAACTAAAGGTTACCAAAATTTAATAGCTCTGAGATTTTTGGCCAGAGAGTTAAATTTCTGAGTCTCATATCTATCCTCATAAAGGAACTCCTACTTTTAGGGAGTTATTGTAAAAATCACATGTGAAAATACCCTGAAAACCATATGATATATGATGATGATATCTACCAATTTAACATAAGTCTGTCTTCCAGCTTATTTTTTGTTGTTTTTGTCTAGCCCCAAACTTTCCAAATTCATTGGCTGAAGATGATGGTGGATTGCCAACCCAGCTAGGGATATGAAAAGAGCTGCCAGAAAGGTACTCTATATCGAGTTTATGGATTATACCAATATGTAAAGATGTGGGAAGACTAAAGGCAGAGCAACCAGGTTGGAGGGGGTTGTAAAAAGGCCCCCTTAGAGGAAATAGATCCTCTGGAACTGAGATAATGAGGGTGTCAGGAATCAAGAGGATGACCTGCATCTGTGAAGAGGCAATGAGTTCAATTTCAGCTGGGCTCAAGACCTTGAAGCAGAATCTCAAGAGTCTGTTCTGATTTATTCATCTCTATAGCTATTTAAAGTCATTTGCCAAGCCCTGAATAGTTGTCCTTCTCAATACCTGGCAAAAGTTATCTTTTTTCATTTGTGTTTCCAAGACCCTCATCATTTCTAGGCTGACAACCGCCATAGGCTCCTCTCTGGTCTGTCTGCCTTCACTCTCTGTCCTTTCAATTTTCTCAGCCAGACTATTGGCACTTAAGTTGTTAAGTATAAAAAATATATATATTCTTCCTCACTCAACTCCCAAATCACAAGCATTTAAAGCCTATTGATTTACCTTTGTTTAGACCCTGTAACCAAAGGGGTTTCACTTTGGGAGGAGTCTGCTCTATCCTGGGCTAAATCACTCCTTCAATTCAAATTTTACATGAAGACTTTAGGGTCCCTGGTGATTCCTGTAAGAGGATACATCAAGAAAGTAAATGGTTATTCTGAAATCATTGCAAAGCCTTTAGGGAAGCGATGTTTGGATACCGTGAAATGTGTAAATAAGATTTACCAAGGATCAGCTCTTGCTTTAAATAAAGTTGAGCAGGTGTTCATGAAAAGTTCACGTAAACTTCCCGTAACAAAGCTTACATTTGACTAAAATAGCATTTAAAGTTCTAGAACATTCTGGCAAATTCTAGAATGAGTAAATAGCATCACCTAATACCACAATGATAGCTGGGTATGTATTGTGAAGAGTTGCCAAGAGAGCACAGTAATTAGAGTTTGATTGTGAAGTGAAAATGAAATCAGATGAAGGCTCCTGAAAGGATATATCACTGGCATTAAAGACAGTACTTAAAATTCTACCAGTTGGCAATTTCATAGACTTTTAGATAGAGTGTCTAATATCTTTGATTTTTTTTTTTTAAATATATGGGCCCTTTATAAAGTGAACTGTCCTGATTTTTTCCCATGATTTATAAAATCCAGCAGTCTTCATTGGTAATATTATGAACAAATAAGGTGATTGAAGGTCATTTCAATTACTATCTTGCACGATATGCCTGTATGCTCTTGACCTTTGAGCATTAAACAAATGATTAAGCATCACAGTTTTGAAGGTCATTAGTTGTGATGGATCTATGAAATTAAATAAGATTGAAAGAAAGTTAAAAACTGTCAGTAACTGTGGGGTGCTCTAAATGTAAAGTTGTGAGACAAAGAGTAATTTCACATGAGCATGTTAATATATAGTATTATATACTCTATGTGTGTGTGCACGCAAACACGTAGAAAGAGAAAAAAAGACAGAGGGCGAGAGGGGAGGGAAGAGAAAATAAAATTTTATGAATATGACTGAAGGGAAGGAAAAGTCAGGACACTGACATGGTGCTTGATCAGTGGAAATGTGTAGCATGCAGACAGGAGAGCAAGAGTTAGGGTATGGTTTAGTCTGAATCAGGATAACAGTCACTTTATTACTTCTGAGATTTTCTAGTTTCCTTCTAGGCTCTTGGATATCATATTCCCTCTGTGGGAAGGCTACACGCAACTTTGTCAACCAAGACACTTTGCGTCTTAGATAGATTACTCTAATTTTCATTCATTTCATCAAATTTGTAGACTTGGACCATGAGGAAGGGTTAGTCAGTTAAACGTTCAACTCCTAATTTCTCCTCAGATTACAATCTCAGTGTCATGAGATCAAGCTCTGAGTTGGGCTCCATGCTGGGCATGGAGCCTACTTAAGATTTCCTCTTTCCCTCTCTCTCTGCCTCTCCCCACATCCCTCTCTTAAAAAAAATTTTTTTTTGAAGTCTTGTATAATAGCTCCTTCATAGCAATAGAGTTGGGAGTTGTTTCTTTTTCAAAAGTGTGGGGATTTATGGGGTACACTATACATGGAAAATGTATCATCCCCATCACATGCATACAGCAATAAGCACATGGCATTTTTCTTAGTTATTTTTTGTTTGTTTGTTTGTTTTACCTACTTTCTCTGACTATACTGTGAGCTCTTAGAAGCAAGAACTCACTTATTTATCTTTTTAACTCCAACAGTAAGCCCAATGCTTGCTTTATGAAAGATGCTCAACATATGATTATTAAACTCAAGGAATTTTGATTTTACCAAAAGAGTTTATGATAGCCCAAGAGGCAGTTTTACTCTGGAAATTATTTAGTGTAGTAAGTTCAAGGGCAAATGTTTTACACAGACCTTTTAGCAAACCAACAGCAAATGTTTTCTTAAGTAAAATTTTTTAGCACCAGATTTCTCCTAAAAAAGAACTCCATGAATGGAGGACACACAATTAACTTAGGGGGAGACTACATGGTGGAAAAGGCTTGTGATGACTGCCTTTAAGTGGAGCTGCTGAGGCACCTGGCCAGCTCAGTCGGTAGAGCATGCCACTCTTGATCTCAGGGTCATGAGTTTGAATCCCACATTGGATGTGAAGTCTACTTTTAAAAAAGTAAGTGTGGCTGCTTATTGAAACTCAAAACAAAAGAAACTGAAAATTCTTCTCCTCCAACCCAGACATCTTAGACATAACACAACTTTCAAGGCATCACAATAAAGAAACCATGAGGCAACAGTATTGATCTTGAATAGTCCTTTCTAGGGACTGATCCTGCCAAGACTTTAAGCATGATGGTGTATGAACCAGAATAATTCAAGGAAGGGAAACTTGGAGAAGGGTGAGAGAAAAGTATGGGGAGTTTGGTAAGGAAGCACTCGATGCTCAGTTTACTCTCCCTTCATGCCATTTGATTGGCCATAGAGCACTTAGTCTCATTATATAGAAGTCATAGGACACACAGCATGTATTTACTTCCACTCTCTCCATCTCTTTCCTCAAACTTCCCTCCCCTCAGCACCTCCAAGGCCCAGAGAAAAGCTGGAGTGTTTACACGTGGAAGCAAAAGTGTTTTTAAATACTGCTAGGGAGCAGCACAGCTTGCTTCCCCACAACAAGGCAGAAAGGGCTGAACTTTAAATCAAGCTCCGGTGGGGGTGCAGGGGCGGGCTGTGTGCTATGCCCCCGGGGGTGGAAGATCAATTCGGCTTTGCTGAGCCATGTCAGCAGTGGCTGTCTTTAGATGCTGACATGGCTCTGGTTGACAGTTTGAAGAAATTTAACTGCTTTGATAAGGTTAAAGGGGGCAACCAACCACGAATAGAAAACAAAACACAAGGCTGCTTAGAAGCTTGAGTGCATGCTGGAAACGAGTTGTCAACCCACTCAATCCACAACATTACCAACACCCTTCCTTGCCTCCTTTACATTAAAAAAAGGGGGGAGGGGGCAGAAAAAAGAGAAAGCAAAGAAAAGGGGGGAAAAAAAGGTAAAGTCTCTCATAAAAACTAGCCCACTGATTTAGGATATTTTTCACTCTGGTTGAGATTGCAAAAAGTGGCTACTGCCAGTTAAAGGCACATAAGCCCTATTGTTTCTAAACCCTTCAAGGAGTGTAATAGCACCAATTAAAAATTCACGCAGGATCAAGGAAGGAATAATGGCTTTTATGAATCTGTTGGGAAAAATAACAAAGTTTGTAGTTTCTTTAGAAAAATAAGACATTCAAAACAATTGCTGCAGATGTCCATACAACATAAAAATATATTAGTATATATTAAATATAATATATAAAATATATAATATAAATATAATAAAATTTAAAATAAAAATATAATAAAATTTAGTAATGCATACCTAAATATGACCTATACTCTCATTTGCAAAAATCAAGCAAGAAGTGTTAAATTTATACCTTGACATTGATCATGGCCATTTAGCTTTAGTGGTAAGTGATTTAACTTAGTAATATGGCATAGGACCCAGCTTATTAAAGAGGCTATGAAAATACTTCCCAGAAGCCTGCAAGAGCTGTTGCACGAAAGAACAAAATAAAATAAAAGAAGAAAAGAAAAGAAAAGAATAAAATATCTGGCTGAATATATTTGTTCACTTTAAAAAAAAAATGAGATTAGATCACGCCACTCTTAGGATCGAAATATCCACTTTGTAAAGTATCTGGTGGAGTTAATCAAAAAGCATAACCTCCCAGTTTTTGCTTATAATATTAATGGCTGAATGTATCATTGATTACTTGCAATCATACAAACTGGGCGTTCCTTATATACTCATTATTTTTTAGATTCTAGGGATGCATCAGTGGAAAAAAAACGTGTTCTATCTCTCTTTAAGGAGCTTCAGTTGGAAGGAAGGAGCTGTGGATGGAGGGAGAAAGATAAGGAAAGGTAAATAAAACTGGTAAGTAAACGATCTGGTGTGTTAGAAGACAAGACTCTATAGAAGGAGAAGAATGTCCTTTGTGATGCTGTTGCACCATTAAATAGAGTTGTCACCAAAACCTTCATCAAGAAGGAGAGATTTAAATTTGTTGAGTCGGTGGCTCCGGGAATGCAGGAGGAACAAAAAAAAATGGCTGCTGGGCCGTCATCTTCCAGGCCTCCCTCTTCCTTTACCCATGACTCTCCCGCCGGAAGGACGCATGCCAAGGACACGTCACTGTAAGTAATCTGATACCTATGCAGTAAACAGGAACATCAGGACTCCCACTACCCTCCAATCACCAAATACCTTACCTTATATAGTTGTGAACCCACGCCCCAAATACCTTACTTATATGTGAACCTATGCCCTGTCTTAACCCAAATAAAAGACCCACTCGACCCCCTCATGGGCGCAACTTCCCTGACTCTCCTTTCCTGAGTCTCGGAACCTCACCCAAGGACACCTTTAATAAACCTCGCCTTGCGCCCATCTCGCCTGGTGTCCTATGTATCTCTCCTGTAAAACCTTACAAAACTCAAGCCAGAAAATGAGGTACCATATGTGTGGTGTGGGGTGTGTGTTTGGGGCAGGGGATAGGGAGAGCCCCAGAGGGACCAGTTTTGTGCAAGGCTCTAAGGAGGTGATGGGTCTGGAGTGTTCAAAGAAAGCAAGGAATTGAGTTGGCATGAAAGGAATGATGGAAATGGGGAAAAATAAAAAGTCAGATTAGAGAGAGGATGAGGAACCAGATTGCATGGGTTTTGTAGGCCTTTCAAAGGACTGATTTGCTCTGATGGAAGTTAAGAGTCATTACAGGATGTGAGCAGAGATGTGACATGATCTGACTGACGTGTCCCAAAGATGATTCCGCAGGGAGTGAGGGAGAGAACAGAAGCAGGGTGACCGTTTAGGAGGCTGTTTCAATAATTCAGGGGAGCTGGCTCACAGCCAGGGTGGTAGAAATGAAGGTGTTGAGAAGTATTCTGATTCTTGTTATATATTTTGACCTAATTATTTAGCCCAACAGAGATTTGCAAAAGTGGGCTGAGAATACCAGTATACTCCTCACTCAACTTCCTTTCATGGTAACATTTTATATAACCAAAGTGCAATTATCAAAAATCAAGAAATTAACATTGTTACACTGCTAATTGACTAAACCCCAGACCCCATTCAGACTTCACCATTTCTTAAAATGTGTTTTTCCAGTTGTGGGATACTATCCAGGAACCCACCTAGCATTTACTGGTTATTTTCCTTACTCTACCATCTGTGACAGTTCTCAGTCTTTCTTATCTTTCATAATGTCTCTTTTGAAGAGTACTGAGTGGTTGTTTTGATGACTGTCCTTCAATTTGAGTCTGATCTTTTCTCATGATTGGAATGAGGTTATGTATTTTTGTCAGGAATACCACAGAAATGACACCCACTCCTCGGTGCATCATGTCAAGCCGTTTTCATGACGTTGGTGTGTCTTACTACTGGTGACGTTCACTTGAATCACTTGGTTATGGCGGTGCTTTCCAGATTTCTCCACTGTAGAGTTAATACTTTCAGACTAACCAAGTCTGTTAGCCCTCAAACATCTGTCTACTAATTTTAGTATCCATCAGTGGATGTAGTCTGCAACAATTTTTACTGTGGTATTTGATAATGATTTTTTTGTTTTATGCATTTACCAATTCAAATTCTATAGTACAGAAGGACTGTCTTTTCTCCCTTACATATTTATTGACCCTATTTTTTATTTACACACTCATGAAAATTTATGTTATTCCATGGGTTCAAATCCAATGCTGTTATTATTTATTTTGTGCTCAAATTGTTCCACTTTGACTGCTGGGAGTTTTTTTCAGGCTGGCAGCCCTTTCTTCCTACAAGCCCCCATTCTTGTTTAATCACTTCCTTATTTATGGTACGATATGACGCTTCAGCCTCATCTTGTATCTTCCTTGTAATCAACCACTTCTGCAATGAACCCTGGTTTCATTGATTATAAAATGGTATTTAAAAACCAGGGTCAGGGCACTAGGTAAGCTGACGTGCTCACTGAGCAGGGCACATACGTAATAAAGTCGGTGTCATTCTGGATCATGTAGTTTTTCTCAGAGAAAAAGCAAAGACAAAGTTTTGTGGTTATTTCTATCAGTCTCATGACTGATAGTCCCTTCTGGTTTTTTGTTTTTATTTTCTCTCCCTCTCCCTCCTTTCTCCCCTCCTCTCTCTTTCTGTCATTTTTATTTTAGATCCACTCTAATTTTTATTTTAACTTCTCTTAGCATTTTTTCATTCAAGTTTATCTCTGTGTTTTTTCTTCAAGATATCTTGGTCTCTTCTGTAATCAGTTTCACTCCCTTTCAGAGAAAATCTTTTTCAAACATACAGAAGGTAATCAAAAATCAGCTTTTTTGTTTCTATCTGTCAGGTAAGAAATATGTTGTGACAATAAATAACACTCAAATCGCAACACTTTAAATCAACCATTTACATTTCCTGCTCGAGTTGCATGTTTTTGATGGGTTGGTTGATGTTCGCAGCCTGTCCTCTTTGCTCTAGAATTCCCACTGATTGAAAAGCTTCCATCTGATCTCATGAATGAAAGAAGAGACATAGTGCACTGTGCTCAGAAGAGACAAACATAGCTTCAGCATGAAGTTTCATTGTTTTAAGCTGGTCATATGGGTGGGACTAACATCAATGAAGAAAAGAAATTTAACCTTCCAACAAGGGATGGAGGTTTCCAATGGGAGTGGGTATTGTGGGGTATCAGATATAGGTGGACAGAAATCCAAATCAGATGTAGGTGGACAGAAATCCAAATCTGAACTACCTCCCTCTTCCTCTTGCCTAGGTGTGGTCTAAAAGAAAGCTGTTCTAGCCTTGTAGGTTTTGTGGTGAATGCTCATTTTTTTCGTGGGATGCTTTCTAGCTACAACTCCAGGCCTTCTAAATTAACTAGTTCCCTTCTTAAATAAAGTCCAGGATAAAATGGATGGTATTGATGACAGGGTTCCAGCCACATGGCGTGACTACATTCTCAAGTTGATTTGCATCATTTTTATCTTATCAACTTTGGGATAGAGAGTCAGCTATTTTTAATGCCATTTTTCTAGCCCTGAAAAATTCCCTGACTTAGTCTTTTTCTTCCAGCGCCTATGCAGTTAGTTACATGGCAGCCCTCTGGAACACAAACTTTAGAGCAACAGAGGAGTGGATTCACAGAATTGGGTGTATTTACTTTCAAGTATACTTTAAGCTATTCTCCAATCTTTTTCTTAAATTTGATCTCATGAAACTGGTAGAAAAGGATCACCTTTAGCAAGGTGGACTTAAACTCAAACAAATACTATTAAACAAGTTTAATCAAATCTCAGCTATCCCTTTGTCTTCAGGATAGTTTTGATAACACATAATAGAAAAAAATGTGCTACTTCAAAACATGTCACATCTGATGGAAAGCATTTTAGGCATTTGATCGGTGACAAAGTATAGATTCTGTATTTCTTTATCTTTTCCCTGAGACTAATATGAAAATCAGTCTGTATTCGAGTCACTCATCAAAAAACATATTTTTTTAAGATGTTATTTATTTATTTGTCAGAGAGAGAGAGAGAGAGTGAGCACAGGCAGACAGAGTGGCAGAGGGAGAAGTCGGCTCCCTGTGGAGCAAGGAGCCCGATGCAGGACTCGATCCCAGGACGCTGGGATCATGACCTGAGCCAAAGGCAGCCGCTTAACCAACTGAGCCATCCAGGTGCCCAATTACATACAGGGCTTTATACAAGGAATCTTTGGTTTCCCTGAATGGGCTTGCATGTTAGGGGTGAGATAAATAATTGTTAAGTAATTTATTTTATTAAATTAAATATTTTATTTAATTATTAATTAATGAGCTACAATTATGAAGAATGTGCTTAGCCTACTAGTCCAGTGGATAACAGGGAAATCAAATGGTATGCAAATTGCTTATGGGTGACTGTCAACCAGAAACGTACAAAGTAAAATGATAAAGGTAGAAAAGATTAAAAAAAAAATTGCTACGAAAACTTAACAGCATGCAGAATCTGGAGCAGCTGTTAAATTACACCAGCAGATAACATCGTAAACGTGACACATCATAGGCATCTCTGTTGGTATGTTACACAAAATGTGGGGATCGATTAGTACGCAAAGCAAATGCCCAAGCTGGTACAACATTGAAGCAAATAAAGGTCTTTCTGATATTTAAGGTATACGACTTAAAAATTTGGAGATTTTCGAGTTTGCTTTGTCACTAAGCCACTTATTCAAATTATTCAAAAGTTTACAGAGTTAGGAATGTGTCCTGAGGAGCTGGGTATTGTAAAAGAAACTTCTATTTCTAGGAAAGTTGTTAATTAATTTGGTTACCTAAAGCAAATAACAACCCCTCTGGGTGTCATTTTTCTCGACTCTAAAATGAGAGATTGAATTGGATGATCTAAGTTTCCTTCTAGCTATGCTTGCTAAATGCTTCAAATGATTGAAGCAGATTGAATGGCTGCGCACGATATAATATGCATGTACCTGGAGGACTCCATCCTTAAGCAAGCCAGGCACCTGTGCTGTTTCATGGTTTTTCCCATATTTTTATTCTCATTGACATCCATCTGACATTAAAACAATCGGGCACCTATATAAAGCAAACCACTAGCTTAATTTACTGATATTTAGTTATAAGATTTATTTGGAGTAAAAAATGTCTGAAGAATCAATACAACACAACTTGATACAGGTATATAAAATTATGTGTGTATACACACACACACATAATGTATTGTTTCTATTGTACAGTGTGTTGTATCTAAAATTGTGTCTATGTATGTAAGTGATCTCTTATATATTTTTTTTTATGATCCTATGCTTTTCTACAAATAAGAGTTCTGAGAGCTCCTGTTGTAAATTAAAAAAATGCTTGTTTTTTTGCTAAGGATATTGGGTCAGAAAAATAATTTAACACTTTTTCATTTGTATAGAGCCACTTGCACACACCACTAAGCCCTGGGGTGTTTTGTGGCCATCTGTGGGGTGCTCAGACATTTCTATCAATCATGCAACAGATGCCATTCAATCAGAGTTCTTGGCTCTCTTCCCTGATATCTTGGATCGACAGTCAGGCATTTTGAAAACGGTGTTCCAGCTTCCAGTGGATTGGCTTGTCTACGTAAAGCAGTGACCAGATGCCTGATGGTATCTATCAGTCAGGTTTTCCCACCCACCTGGGAGCCCCAAACCTGTGGCTTAGGTGGGCCTTCAGAGTTCCCTCCCAGACCACTCTTTACTACTCTTGACCATTAGGAATGCTAGGTTGGTCCAGGAAGTCAGTCAGACTCAAAGCTGAAATCTAGATTTGAGCTGAACCTCCGAATTCTAACAGTCCTTCAGGAGAACTTGAGTTCTTCCGTAGGATTTGGAAATGCTCCTGGATATCTGAATTCTGTTAGGAAGCAAGACACATTTTCATAGTTCTGGGCATGTTCCGTTGCTTGAGTAGAGTTTGGCTGGTATTTATTAAGTAGATATATGTGTCAAGTGTAGAGCTACAGGTTTCTGCATGCATTTTTGAATGTCATTCTCACACAACTGCCGGAAAGTGGATGCTCTTAGTGTTCACATTTTGCAGAGAAACTGAACTGTATAGAGAAGCAAAGTACCTTGTCCAAGCTCATTAAGTAGCATAGTAGGGAACTTGAAATGTCTGACTTTAAAACTCTAATATAAATCCTAAGCTACACTGCCCTTCTTGGAATTTCAGTCCCTCCCTCTTTTTCTTCTCTCAGGACAGCAGATTGTTAGAAACCCAGGAAGAGATTTATGGTTACAGAAAGAATTTTGATTTTTCGATGACATTTCTGAACTACACAAAGCTAGGCAAAATCCTGGGTCTGTCAATTACTAAGTATGTTATACTCTATTTCTCTGAATTTCAATATCTTTTTTGGGAAAAGGAGATGGTCGTATATATATGTAAAATTATATATATATATATATATATATATATATATATATGTAATTATATATATAATTTTTTTTACCGAGATTACAGATATTAGTGCATGTAGACCCCTTAGCAAATAACTCTCATCTAGGTATCAGATCTGACAAATAAGTATTTATTTCTTTACTTTTCTTTTCAGATGGCTCGAAGCCTCAAAGCCAACTGGACATTCTTTGAAATATGCTAGAGTTTTATGAGTTTGGTAATCACTTGCAGGACCAGGAGATCTTGTGGTTTATCTCCTCCATGTGGCAAATTCCTTATCATTATTAAGAATAAAATATCTCTTGTATAACTTTCTCTGATACTTTAAGCAAAGTTAGTCCTTGTTTCCTATATATTTAAGGGATTGTGATGATCATTCTCATGCTAGTGTCCCCCCCACCCAGATGAAATTGTTTGAGGATGAAATAGAGATTATGTGTTTTATTCCCACTGCTAAGCACACAACATGTATCCAAGAAGTGAACAAATCAACTCCTAGAGCAACTACATTTGCTTTCAGATATTTCACAGTAGTTTTGACAATCTATCATGGAACGAGTTTTAGAATCACAAATTTTAATATTTTTAAGTTCTGCGAGTTATAAAAAGATAAATGTAAAGACTTAAATCTCTAACAGGAGAACCATGTATTTCTAATTGGAAAAGACACGCAAAAAGTGCTTTGCCATGGAATTACCTTCCTGTAAATTATTAAAAGGGGACTTTCCTATTGTGCCACTCTAGAGACCCTGCTAATGCAGGATGCTGTACCATTTGAAAACAAATGCATTTACTTTATCCATTGTCATCTAGCAGGATATTCTTTGGGTTTAGTGAGTGAGATAGAAATGGTGGAAATTCTCTTTGGCACAGGATATTAGAAGCATCAGGAGCAGTGTCTCCAAAATGTATCCTTTGGAAGGACATTGCACTGGGTGCTTTATCCCCAGGCTTATCTCATATCCCCTCTTGGTGTCCATCCTCGAGAACAAGGTCAAGTGTAATAACCACAGGAGGGCCAATATATGCCCATTAGTCTAGAAATAAAGGAGAGATTTTACTAGTTATTTTCCTTATTTGGACTTTACATCTAAAGGCAGCACATGAATACTTTGATCCTTTAAATAAACCACATCTTGAAGGTAGAGTAATCAATTAACTTAGCGAATTCGGCAATACTGACTTCATTAGAAAACAACATGAAGGTGTTTTATAATGACTGAAGATTAATATTAGAAAAAATGAATTATAGTGTAATTCTGAGCTTCAATTTTCAATACAGTATAAATAAGAGGATTGTTAATTATTGTGGCTAAGTGATCAATGCAAAATACCAGGCAGACAATTCATTTACTAAAACTCTCTTGGGAAACTGAATTACTTAGTTTGCTCTCTTCGTTGACAATTAATCTATTTTGTATGGCATAGTCTTGAAGCAATGATGAAAAATATATTTACTTTTAACACTTGTTCATATGAAGGGCATTACAGAGGAGTTGAAAAAAAATCAGTGCTTTTTTCTGTTTGATGGTTCAGATTCCATTCATCTTCCCTCTCAAAGTTGGCACCAATTACTTACATGTTAATTGATAACAACCTAATTCAAAAGAGCAAATATTGGTTTTCTAGACTAGAATTGATAGAGAATGAGAGAACTATTTCTTACTCATAATGCAAAAGACCTAATCTCAAAACACTTAAGCATGCAAATAGCATCCTTTCTTGAATGTGGGATCCAAATAGGTCATCGAAAATGAGATATCCTGTGAGTGATGGAGACTGTAGGATAGTGTGTTAAAGAAGCAAAGGTTTTGCCTCTCACACAGAAATCCAAGACAACTCCATTCTCAGGAGACGCCAAGCTTATTTTGTTTTTCTCCACCACACGAGATATTCAAACATCGTCATCGCGTGGTCCAACAAGGTTCTTGGATATCCAATCACATTGTCTAGATTTCATTCTGGAATAAGGAGGATAAGCGAAAGAGAATCTCCCTTTCATGGGAAGAACATTTTTGGAAATGGGCTTGTACACCATTTGCCAGTGTTTTGTCACATGTCACACGGGCCACATGGCTCTTGACTGGGCCTGGGGCAGAAAGGGAAATGGGAAAATGGGATTAGGAGCCTTTATCACAGCCACAGTAACTTGAACTTGGACCCGACAGAATAAAGGAAATAATAAAACTGCAGATATCTCTAACACCTTATTATGTGCCAAGCATTAAACTAAGTTTTGGATATACTCCCCCCACCATTTAATGTTTAAAACAACCATATGCAATGAGAAAGATGAGGTTCAGACAGGGTAAGTGACTTATTCAAGCTCATTTGACAGTGGCAATACTGGATCTAAAACCCACACTACGCTGTTTTGCTTTGCTAAAGTAATAATAGATTAGTAGAGCAGAATAGAGAGCATATATAATAAGTTAAGATAAGCTTGTCATTGATTTCTTAGGCAAAAAGATAATGGAATTAATGATACTAAAATAATTGGGTTATTACTTAGGAAACAGCCAAGTTAGATCCTCAACTCACAGGATGCAATAAGATTTATTTTGTATGAATTAAATATATATATATATATATTTATATAAAATACTTGAATAAAATATATAAGTATACCCTATCTAATACTGACTCAGCAAGGAATTTCTTATATATGTGAGGAATAAAATACAAATGAAAAATTGATTTGACTTTAAAACTACTGTCCTTTTAAGAGAAATAAGTAAAGATAAGCTAAGCAAAGAAAATTTGAAATTAATGGAAAATTCAAAACAAATTGTTGATTTGTTACATAAAAATTTCATTCAAATCTGAACACACTAAATACTGACAAAAAACATGTACAACAAATGGGAAACCCAAACACAAATGAAGTAATAAACATAGGAGCACCTTAAACATGAAAAAATAGTTCACTATTTTTTTACTGAGCAAAAATTAACAAAATTAAAAAGCAAATCTGAATTTGGCTGCAGTATATCCACCTTTGATAAGACTGCTCAGAAAAAGCAGTTGGGCAGGGTAGCTCAAGGTACCAAAACCTGGACCCCTAGTTCTTTATAAATCTCTTCTAAGGATATATATGATTAAAGATTTATTTCCACTTGTGTTTATCCTAGCATTTTTTTTAAGATTTTTTTATTTATTTGACAGAGAGAAATCACAAGTAGGCAGAGAGGCAGGCAGAGAGAGAGAGGGGAGGAAGCAGGCTCCCTGCGGAGCAGAGAGCCCAACATGGGGCTCCATCCCAGGACCCTGGGATCATGACCTGAGCCGAAGGCAGAGGCTTTAACCCACTGAGCCACCCAGACGCCCCCTAGCATTGTTTATGTAGCACATAAAGGCAATGACATAATCAGAATTTGAGTATTGTGCAATGACAGTAAACAGTATAACATGGGAAAAACTATAGTCTATGGAACCATAAATAGTTCTACAATTTATTGGCTGTGAGACCTTGAGAGAGTTGTCTATTATGTCTGTTTCCTTAGCTATAAAATGGGCCTCATAGTCATCACCATCATCACCATCAGCAACAGCATATCTACCTCATAGAGTTGTTCTGAGAGTAAAATATTATTATATGTAATAACACTTACTCTAGTCATTGATACAAAGAGTTATTGTTTAATTATTATAATTATCATTATATAATGATGATGATGATGATGATGATGAGGATGAATACATAGGCTGCACTTTTATTCAGCTAGGAAAATTGTGTTCTTAAATAAAGTTAAATAACATGAAATAGTTCTTAATAATGCATTAGGAAATAATTATACAAATTATATAAAAACCACTTTTCTATTTTCTTACATAAATTATATTTATAGATTAAAGTCTGGGAGGGATTTACAAAAATGTGGACGGTGGTTATCTCTGGGATTGTTGGAATTATGAGCGATGGAATTTATCATATCAACAGACTAAAGAAGAAAAAGTGCAGAGTCATCTCAACAGATACAGAACATACATTTGGTAAAATCAACATCATTCATGATATTAACTGTCAGTGAACTAGGAGCAAAAGGAAGATTTTTCAACTTAGCATCTATTGAAAAATCTATAATTAACATACTTTATGAAAGACTGAAATGAATTTTTCCTCTAAGATTGAAAACAAGGCAAGAATATCTGTTCTGACCACTCTATTCAACATTATACTGGAAGTCCTAGACAGTAAAATAATGAAAAAAAATTGGGAAAAGGCAAAAAATTTGAAATGAATGCATGAATTCTCTTGATTTGCAGGTAATGTGATTGCTTATACAGAAAATTCCAAATAATGTATACAAAAAATATTACTAGATATACTAAGTGAGTACAGCGGAGTTGCAGGATAAAAAAATAGAAATTAATCAATTGACATACCAAAAATTCCTCTATTGTATTTCTGTGTGCTAATTAATTGCTAATTAGCAATTGAAAATAATTGCAAATTGAAATTATAATAAGTGCAAATTGTAATTTTGTAGAAGTTCCATTTAAAGTAGCATTCCCAAAAAGGAGCTGCCTAGGACAAATCTAGGATAAAGTATGTGAAAGTTTGTATGCTGAAAAATATAAAATATTGAGAGAAGCCCAATAAAAGCTAAATGGTGAGATATACCAGACTCATTAATTGGTAATGAATAGTGTTAGATATATCAACCCTGTCCCAAATTGATATATGAATTCAACACAATCCTGATAAAAATACCAGCAGGATTTTTTGAAAAAAATCAAAAAGCTAATTCTAAAATTTATATGGAAAAATAAAGGCCATTGAATAGCCAAAACAAAAGAACAACAAAGTTATCAGATTCACACCATCTGAGTTCAGTACTTACTATGAAGCTATAGTAATCAAGAAAGCATGGTATTAACAAAGGATAGAGGCACAGATCAGTGGGACAGAATAGAGAGCCTAGAATAAGCCAATGCATATAGATAATGAACTGATATTGACAAATTGCTGAAGCAATTCAGTGAACAAATGGTAGTGGTTTCAACAAATATTCCTGGAACACCTGGGCATTCTTATGCAAAAATATGAATCCTGATCCATATTCATGCCACTTCTAAAAATTAACTCAAAATGCATCATAGACCTAAATGCAAAAGTAAAACTATAACATTTCTATCAAAAATCATAAAAGACAATTTTTGATTTTAGGTTAAGCAAAATTTTTTAAATTAAATTTATTTATTTTCAGCATAATAGTATTCATTATTTTTTCACCACACCCAGTGCTCCATGCAATCCATGCCCTCTATAATACCCACCACCTGGTACCCCCTGCCGCTTCAAATCCCTCAGATTGTTTTTCAGAGTCTATAGTCTCTCATGATTCACCTCCCCTTCCAATTTACCCCAACTCCCTTCTCCTCTCTAACTCCCCATGTCCTCCATGCTATTTGTTATGCTCCACAAATAAGTGAAACCATATGATAATTGACTCTCTCTGCTTGACTGATTTCACTCAGCATAATCTCTTCCAGTCCCGTCCATGTTGCTACAAAAGTTGGGTGTTCATCCTTTCTGATGGAGGCATAATACTCCATAGTGTATATGGACCACATCTTCCTTATCCATTCGTCCGTTGAAGGGCATCTTAGTTCTTTCCATAGTTTGGCGACTGTGGGCATTGCTGCTATAAACATTGGGGTACAGATGGCCCTTCTTTTCACTACATCTGTATCTTTGGGTAAATACCCAGGAGTGCAATTGCAGGGTCATAGGGAAGTTCTATTTTTAATTTCTTGAGGAATCTCCACACTGTTCTCCAAAGAGGCTGCACCAACTTGCATTCCCACCAACAGTGTAAGAGGGTTCCCTTTTCTCCACATCCCCTCCAACACAGGTTGTTTCCTGTCTTGTTAATTTTGGCCATTCTAACTGGTGTAAAGTGATATCCCAATGTGGTTTTAATTTGAATCTCCCTGAGGGCTAGTGATGATGAACATTTTTTCATGTGTCTGAGAGCCATTTGTATGTCTTCATTGGAGAAGTGTCTGTTCATATCTTCTGCCCATTTTTTGTTATGATTTTCTGTTTTGTGTGTGTTGAGTTTGAGGAGTTCATTATAGATCCTGGATATCAACCTTTTGTCTGTACTGTCATCTGCAAATATTTTCTCCCATTCCGTGGGTTGCCTCTTTGTTTTTTTGACTGTTTCCTTTGCTGTGCAGAAGCTTTTGATTTTGATGAAGCCTTCCTCTTGAGATCAGGAACAAGACAAGGATGCCCACTTTCACCACTCTTGTTCAATATAGTAATAGAAGTCCTAGCAACAGCAATCAGACAACAAAGAGAAATAAAAGGTATCCAAATTGGCAATGAAGAAGTCAAACTCTCTCTCTTCGCAGATGGCATGATTCTTTATATGGAAAACCCAAAGGACTCCACCCCCAAACTATTAGAACTCATACAGCAATTCAGCAACGTGGCAGGATACAAAGTCAAGGTGCAGAAATCAGTGGCTTTCTTATACACTAACAATGAAAATACAGAAAGGGAAATTAGAGAATCGATTCCATTTACTATAGCACCAAGAACCATAAGATACCAGGGAATAAACCTAACCAAAGAGGTAAAGGATCTGTACTTGAGGAACTACAGAACATTCATGAAGGAAATTGAAGAAGACACAAAAAGATGGAAGACCATTCCATGTTCTTGGATCGGAAGAATAAACATTGTTAAAATGTCTATACTGCCTAGAGCAATCTATACTTTCAATGCCATTCCAATCAAAATTCCACCAGTATTCTTCAAAGAGCTGGAGCAAATAATCCAGAAATTTGTATGGAATCAGAAGAGAACCCGAATCGCTAAGGAAATGTTGAAAAACAAAAATAAAACTGGGGGCATCACGTTACCTGATTTCAAGCTTTATTACAAAGCTGTGGTCACCAAGACAGCATGGTACTGGCATAAA
The DNA here is from genome assembly GCF_009829155.1 of Mustela erminea. NCBI lineage: Eukaryota > Metazoa > Chordata > Mammalia > Carnivora > Mustelidae > Mustela > Mustela erminea. The sequence continues at coordinate 43,675,020 of NC_045626.1, forward strand.
AACAGACACATAGACCAGTGGAACAGAGTAGAGAGCCCAGATATGGATCCTCAACTCTATGGTCAAATAATCTTCGACAAAACAGGAAAAAATATACAGTGGAAAAAAGACAGTCTCTTCAATAAATGGTGCTGGGAAAACTGGACAGCTATATGTAGAAGAATGAAACTCGACCATTCTCTTACACCATACACAAAAATAAACTCAAAATGGATAAAAGACCGCAACGTGAGACAGGAATCCATCAGAATCCTAGAGGAGAACATAGGCAGTAATCTCTTCAATATCAACCACAGCAACTTCTTTCAAGATATGTCTCCAAAAGCAAAGGAAACAAAAGCGAAAATAAACTTTTGGGACTTCATCAAAAGCAAAGTTTTTTTGTTTGTTTGTTTGTTTGTTTTAGATAGGACACAAAATGCATCAGCCATGAAAGAAAATATTGATAAATTAAACTTTGTTGAAATTAAAAATTTCTGCTCCTTGAAAGTCACTATTAAGATAAAGAAAAAGACAAGTTGCACTCTTGGAGAAAATTTTTGCAAAACACAACACTGGTAAAAGACTTATACTCAAAATATAAACAACAGTCACTTATGTTTAGAATCTATAAACAACTCTCACAGTTCAATAATTAAAAAAGAAAAACCCAACTCTCAGCAAATTAGGTCTAGAAGAAATGTACCTCACTGTAATTCAGGGTCATATCTAAAAGCCCGCAGTTAACATCACACTTAACAGTGAAAAGCTGAAAGCTTTTCCAGCAAGTTCAGGAATAAGACAAAGATTCCCATTCTTGACACTTGCGTGTTTACAAATACATCATCTTGTGGACTGACCCCTTTATCACTATGTAGCGCCCTTCTTTGTCTTTTATTTCATTTTTTGTTTTAAAGACTATTTTGTTTGATATTAGTAGAGCCATCCCTGCTTTCTTTTGGTTTCCATTTGTAGGAAATATTTTTTTTTTTCCATCTCTTCACTTTCAGTCTGTATATGCCCCTAGACGTGAGGGAAGTCTCATATGCAACATATAGATGGGTCTTGCTTTTTAATCATTCTACCACTCTGTATCTTTTGATTGGAGAATTTAGTCCATTTGTATTTAATGCAATTATTGATATATATGTACTTATTGCCATTTGGTTAATTGTTTTCTGGCTGATTTGTAGTTCTTTTTTCCTTTCTTCTTTTGATTTCCTCTTTTGTGGTTTGATGACTTTCTATAGTGTTATGCTTACATTCCATCTCATTAACTTTTGTGATAATGAGACAAAAGTGAGACACGTAACACATGTAACACACACACACATGCATATATATACATATATATATAAATATTAAGTTTGTATGCATTGTTTATAACTCTCCATTTTTAATTCTCCCCTATGTTTTATGTTTTTGATGTCACATTTTACATCTTTTTACTTTGTGTGTCCTTTAATTATTGTAGCTATAGTTATTTTTACTACTTTTGTTTTTAACCTGGCTTTATAAATGATTAATCCACTTCTTTTATTTTATATTTCCTTTACCAATGAGATTTTTACTTTCATCTGATTTCTTATTACTAATCAATATCCTTTCTTTCCAGCTTCAAGTCTCTTTAATATTTCTTCTAGGTCCAGTTTAGTGGTGACAGACACCTTTAGCTTTTGCTTCTCTGGAAAACTCTCTTTTCTTCATTTCTGAATAACCTTGTTGGATAAAGTATTCTTGCTTGGAAGTTTTTTGTTTATTTGTTTGTTTGTTTAGCATTTATAATATATCATGCCATTTTCTTCTGGCCTGCAAGATTTCTGCTGAGAAATCCACTAATAGTCCTATAGGGGTTCCCTTGTAGGTTGTTTTTCTCTTGCTGCTTTTACAGTTCTCTCTTTATCTTTAACTTACTGATATTTTAATTATAATGTGTCTTGAGGTAGGTCTTTTGGGGTTCACTCACCCACCATCGCTGGGAGGTGCTGCAACAGCATCGGGGGGTGCAGGGTGCCTGTCTGCTACTTCTGGTGGAGCAATGTCATTGATGAATGGGGGTGGGGCACTCCCCACATTTGGAGAAACCATGGTAGCAGTGTAGAGGGATGTGGGCATTCAGTCACTGTCTCTGGCAGGGCCATGGTGGTGGTGTAAGTAAGCAGGTGCTAGCAGGATAGAATGAGAGGGAAAAATGGCACCCACCAGCACTTCCATCCCTGGAGAGAGTCCCAACAGTTGTTTGCCCCTCTTGCAGATGCTTTAAGATTAGCAAATGAGTCTCCTTTACATTTAGTCTAGGCTCTTTTCAAACCATGGCTTCCCTCTGGGTCCTGGGGCAAATGGGTCAGCTCTCAAACTCTGTAAGACTGAAATCTTTGTTTCCTACAGCCCTGAATATAAGCCCCACTGGTTTTCAAAGTCAGATGTTTTGGGGGTATTTCCTTCTGGTACAAGTCTCAAGGGTTGAGGTGTCTGATGTGGGGCACAAACCCCTTGCTCCTCATGGAGGAGTTCTGTATTTATGAGACCCCTTCCAATGGTGAGTTGCCATTTCAGTGTTGTAGTTTTTGGCAAGATCACATTGCTGCCTCTCATACCAGTCTCAGTGTGGCCCTTTAAGACTCTGTTGTAGAGTAGCTCTTTAGTTGATTCTCAGATTCTTTTCAAAGGGAATTGTTACAAAAATAGCTGCAGATTTGTTGGGTCCATGGAAGAAGGTAAATTCAGGATCATCTTATGTTGCCAGCTTGAGCCACTCTCCTATCATGAACATTTTGATTTATGCTAAGCATGAGCTCCAAGAATGAAGCCAAATAAGATTGAAATAGAATGCCATGTGTGCCTAACTCAGCCTTTCAAAAATTGCCTGTCTTCCATGGTCTGTAAGGTTCCAGCCAACAGAAGCTCTTTGGAGAAACTTCTTAGAGGTGAAACTCAGAAACAAAGCCTCTGTGTGGATTAGCAGCTATGACACTGATTAGGACAATGGCATCTCATCTTCTCAGGCTTTAAGCATTGTCATTATTAGTGATAATTAGGTACATGTAAAAGTTATGGCCACTTAAGTCTTCCCACTTCCCAATCTTAGAATCTTTTGTTCTTAGAGGAGATTTACCTCACGCAATGCTTCCAGAGGCATCTTCCTTATTTATACTGAAATAAAGCCTTAGGTCATGAGCAACATTTGGAGGAGCACATCATTCATCTCTGCAGAAGGCCAAAGTGTTCCATCTCAATTGTATAATGTCCTAGAGGTACCTTAGACATCAGTGTCTCTGCCTAAAGTTTCTCTACTTGTAAATTAAAAAATAAGAGTGTGAAGAGGGTCATAATTCTTCTCTGTACCTATTTCTCCCAGTTACAATAATTTTCTTTGTCTAGCAAAGCAGAAAAATCATATATACAGTGAGCTTGGATAACATGCTGAGCTGTCATCATTAGGCATGTTTGATAGATAATGTACCTCACCTCTATTGTATATTCAGTAAGAATACTGGAGAAGAGTAAGTACCTTTATGTGCAGTACCACTGACTACCCTGTTATAAGTAGTTCACAGCAAAATTCTCCCTCCTCTTTGAGGAAAGGCAACATATTCTAGGTAGTATTCAGTTCCTGACTTTAAAGTCCAGTGACATGGGACTATTTTCACACTGTTTTGTTTGAAACCACTTGCCATGGGGATGGCAGTTCATGAGGCAGCTCCTATTATCTATAATGACAGTCCACTGGAATTCGTTTTTGATCTCCCAATGCTGTTATACAGCTGGAAGATGTGTGTGTAGATAGATAGATAGATAGATAGATAGATAGATAGATAGATAGATAGATAATAAAAAGAAAGAATAGATAGTAGGGTTGTAGAATCTTGAGCATATCGTAGTATGTTAAAACCTAGTCATTTTGAGCTTTTATAAGGTATAAACACTTTAAAGATTCCCATTTACTAAATATGTATCTCAAATTCAAAGTGAGTTCTATCAATTAACTCAGAATATCAGTTAACACGGGACATGATTCTGATATGTGGACAAGGTTTGAAATCACCTCACGAGGAGGATAATTAGCACGGCTGCCTATCATTTGACTCAGGTTTCACATATGGACCTTGTCAATCTCATACACTGATACAGAATCAAAATACTCTGTCATTTTTCCTCCAAAATTTTTTTAAAAAAATTTATATCTGCCACCCCATGGTATTTTTATCACCATAATTATAAACCTGGATTATTGTAACATCTGTCAGCTCACCTAATCATTATTTGCACCCTCTACATTGCATACCAGCTTTCCAACAAGTTTGTTGTTTCCAACAAATTTGCATTTGACTGGTGTCATAGAATGATAGTATCTACTTTGCTGTCATAGTTTGTGTATTGTCTAGACCAACTTCTCTCTGCCATGCCTATTCTCAGTGCATCCACCTAAGCAGAATGTGAAGAAATATGGTATAAAACTTTACTCAGCTTCCCATCCCAGTGTTACTGTCTTTCAGAATCTAATTCTTGGGGTTGGAGACCAGGGCATGTGGGTAAAAGTCCTGATTCTGTTACTTACCAGCTTTGATCTTGGCCTTCAGTTTCCTCACTTATAAAATAGATGCTGAACAGTGGTTCCTAAACTTGGCCTTGTATCAGAATCTGTTAGAGAGCTTACTAAAAACATAGGGTCCCAGGTGCTACTGAAGATGTAAAAAAATCAAAATAATCAGCAGTGGAGGACTAGCATTTATATAATCAATAACCTTCTCAGGTAGTTTTTATGCATCTATCTAACCATTGGCTAGAGTTCATGGACCTTTGATGAAGTGACTTTTGAGGTCTTGTTCAGATTTCATAATCTTTGATTCTAGGTCAAAGAAGTAAAGAAAAAAGAAAAGTGAGTAACATCCAACCCCATGACTGGCATGTATTAGACATTTTGTTGGCGTAGGTTGACTTATTTATAGTAACCATAACAATAGTATCACACATTAAATTGACAGACATTTTTAGGTACTTTATAAATGTTATCTCATGTAATGTTAATAACTACTCTACTAGGTGGCTGTTGATATTCTTCCTTCTCACCCAACCTCTATGATTCTTAGAGGTTGGGTGAGAAGGAAGAAGGAAACTACCCAACCTCTTGCCTGGCTATAATTATCTACTGACCCTTGTTTCTCCCGTTCATTTACTGATTTTCACACCTAGATCACTGTGCCTTCTTTCCACTGCTTCTCCTGTCACCCTTTCTGGTAACTTCAGCATTTTTATGAATAATGTAGCCAATGTCATTGTCTCTCTGCTCCATTGCAGCTACATATTTCCATGGTCAAACCCTTGACCTTGATATAAGTAACTTCTCTCATTCTAAAACCTCAACTTCAACCACCACCTCCTCCAACCAGCCCACCTATTACTACCATTTCCATTGGAATCAATCTTCAATTTCATCAATGCATCATCTGTTGAACCTGTATGTTTCTCACCGTTACTTTCTCATTTTATTTCCTCACATTGCTCTTTATGTGACTTAGATTTTGTGTCCTAGAATTATAATCACTCCCTTATAAATATTCAGAACTCCTCTCCTTCCACTGTATTATCTGGTTAAGCCTGGATATTGCTTAAACGCTACTGTCTGCCTATTTTGTGCCTGCACACAAGCAGCTAATTACACATCGCTGGAAAAAACAACAACTCATAACCATGTGGACCAACATCAGTGCAAACTCACGACCTGATATTTAAATGGGTTCTCTGTAGCTCTTTTTTAGTTTGTTGCTACCATTACTCAACAAAACCATTGCATACCTTTTCTTTCTCTCCAAAGAGTCACACCTTACAAGGCCAACTCATTACCAGCTGAAGGCTACCTTGCAGTTCATTGAGGAAAAAGTGACCAAAGGAACCAGAGCATTTGTGTTCCCAAATACTTTTCTCTTACAATTCTCTCCTCTTTCACACATCATCGATCTTCTTTCCCAGAAAGGGTGCTACATTCAGCCTACAGGTGTGCTGTAGTGGTTCTTTTCTTTGGAATGAACAGACATGTAAACAAATATAATGCAGCCCCTATTTAAGGGGACAGTCCTCCCTGTCCCCTTTACATTGAAGCATCTTTAAAAGTCACCTGTGGTTACTAAGTCCACTTATTTAGGCTATGTTTACTTTTCAATCATTCTCTGTTGTTTATGTCCCCTATTCCATGAAGATTCTTTGCAGGATCACCAAGGATTTTGCCATTTTTCTCACTTTACCACTCAGTTCTAGGCTTACCACGCAGCATTAAAAGATATTCTGTAAAATCACATTTTCCCTATTCTCCATGACATCACACTTAATTTTCCTTTCATCTATCCTTTCTCAGTCTTTTCTGGTTTCTAATTTACTAATATCTCCCCTTCTCTTGAACCTTTTCATGCTAAAGGGATGCAAGGATAAGCCAAGGTGTGGCGTGGGTCAGAACGAAGGCACTCTAGCTAGTTTAAGCAAAGAGGGTATTTTTAAACGTGGGGGATTAAATACCTTACATCACTTTAAGTGAACAAAAGACTTAAAATGTTTGCGCTTCCAAAAATGACTCTCACTGAGCTGCTGAGCTTGCAGGAATGCTCCATCCCTGCCATGATTAGCAAGCTATAAAGTTAGGGGCTGCTTTCAGAGTTAGGAAGCTGTCACTCTACCTTCCAACAGCAGAACCACAGTCGTATCAGTACATGATGCCGATGCCCTGCCTCACTGCTCACATATCTCAGTTCTCTACTGCATACTTGCAAGTCTGATTGGAACTGAAATTCCACCCAGAACCCAAGTCACTGGTTTTTCAGGCTCCCCAGCCCAGGAAGAAACATTAGGAGACTAGAAAGGACATAGTGAGCCAATCCACTGTATTTGTTGCAGTCCCGTTTATTTCTCTTTACAACCCTAGGGGCTTCTTCATGGATTTAATATCATCTATGTGTGATAACTACTAAATCTTTATTTCTAGACTTGACCTCTCCCTGGAGTGAGCTTCAGGCAGACACATGTCATTTAGCATTTCCATTTGGATGTCTACTACAGACTTTAAACTAAAATTGCAAAAATACTCTTGATTTGTCAACCTGTGTCTCCCCATCTCATACTTACCTTACAAAACAACAACAACAACAACAACACATAACCTTATAGTCAGTTACTTCAGCCAGAAATGTAGGGATCATCTTTGATTCCTTGCCTTCCGTCACTCTCCAAACTCAATTTCTCAGAAAGTTCTATTGATTCTACCTCCCGAACATATCCCAAATCTGAGCTTCTCACTTTATTTTTCATATTCAGTCCCATTCCAAGCCATCATCACCTCCTTCCCAGATGTCTACAGTGGCTTTAAACTAGTCCCCAGCTCTGACTCATGTCCCTTTACAACCATTTTCTACTCAGGGATTGTGAGTTGCAAAAATACTGTCTATTCATTTCCCATCCTGTTTAAAATGCATCCAGGGGTGCCTGGGAGGCTTAGTTAAGTGTCTGACTCATGATTTAGGCTCATGTCATGATCTCAGGGTTGTGAGATTGAGCCCCCCATTGGGCTCCATGCTGAGCATGGAACCTGCTTAAGATTCTCTCTCCTTCTCCCTCTACCCCTCCTTCCTCCCTCTATAAAGACAAACTAACAAACAAAAATGTATCCAGTCCTCTTACCCTGGCTCCTGACTGTCTCCATCATTCGGTCCTCATAGTCATTGGTCATCATCTCGTATCACTGCCCCGCTCATCAACAAGTACACACTGACCTTCTTTCAGTGGCCTGACTGTGCCTAACTCATTCCTTGCCTTTAAGATGCTTACACTAATTCTACTAATAATCTTCTTCCCATGAAATGCTTGTCTTCTTTACTATTTGTATCTCCCCTTTTTACTTCTTAACTTGAATGTTACTTTTCAGAATGACTCATGTGAGTAAGCCCTCTTTATACCTATACCTATACCTCACTCATGTGAGTAAGCCCTCTTTATACCTATACCTAGAACAGAAAATACTGAATGAATTAATGTTATACCTATGCAGGAGAGAAAAATGATGCATAAAGAAATAAGACACTTAGGGTCTCATAAATAGTGGGTGGTGCATCTGGAATGCAATTCTAGATCTCTCTAACTCAGAGGCATGTGCTCTAAGGACTCCATTCTCTTGTTGGAGCTAGACTCCTGACTTGTTGCTAGACCTATACTTTCCTCCCTTCAAAACTATTCTTCTAGGTAATCTTAAAGAACTACGTTGATATCACTATTTAAAAAATCTTTGTGAGTGCTCTGTTGCCCCACTGCCATGCTGAGGCAAACTGAGGAGAATGCTCCTCTTTCTAGTGGTTAAAGCCCTCCTCACACTGACTTCATTCCATTTGTGAAACAGTTCTTCCACTGCTGTACAAAATCTCTGTCTTGTTGTGACCAATATTTTCCATGTTTAAAAACCCCTCTATTTGTTGTTTTTAATTGCCATCATTGGAACTCTGGGTCTGTTTCCTTAGTTCTGGGTTTTGCACTAGATATTCATTCATTGGACACTCCTGGAGGGCGAACTCTGTGCCAGACATTCCTCGGATTCAGGACCCTCCTCTGAGCCAAGACATTGGTAAAGGCTCTGTTCTAGAACATTCCAGGAGGTACGCCGCTTTGAGTGCAGTGCCCTTGAACGCAGCTCCTGCTGGGCCCACGCTTATGATCACTCAACTTCTCATTTCATGAATCAGGGCTCCCCTTTGGCCTTGATTCTAAAGTTTCTAGAAAATCAATGACAAATGCTATAAATCCCTCTACAAAGTTAATCTGAACCAGGACTTACTCTCCTTTTCTCTAGCAAAGCTTGTAGTGAGTGAATTAAAAAGAAGAGAAGTGAGAATTGGGTCTATTAAATTGTAAAACTACCCAAAAAAAAAAAAAAAAAAAGAAGAGAAGTGAAAAGAAACTTCTAAGTGCTCTCAAACTTCATCTGTAGAAACCCACTGCCATGCTGAGGCAAACTTTAAAAATTATATACTTTTAATGAAGTCCCATTAAAAACAGATACACTGTGCTGGATAGCTTTTATGTATTTCTTTTTACATTGTTGCTGATTTCCCAAGGTGCTTGTGTTCACAGAAGCTCTCCCTTTTTCTGTCAGCCTGCTCCTCCTGCCAGATGCATTTGTTGAGGCCACAAGGCAAAGATTTAGGGAAATTGCTACCATGGAAGCAAAATGATGGCTCCAAAAACAGCACTGTAATTCTGAATCCTACAGAGGGAGCACACTGATTTAAGAAGAGAGAGTTCACTTCCATTAAAACTGAGGGAATTATGTTCAGTAATAGAGAACAAAAGGGAAGAAGAGGAAAAAAGAATAGTATATGCCTTTTTATTATTTATTTTGGAAAAAATTACTGTTAAGAACAGCCACCCGTGACACTGCTAGGGCATTCCTTTCATTTTTCAAAGAAACAAAAAGACCTTGAATTCTGAAATAGATACAGTGGACCTCAAATTCTTACTCCCTTTCTTCAGAAAGAGTTGGTTTACTCACCAATTCTTGCCTTGACAGGATTCCTCCACAGAAAGATTAGCTTTCCCTTATGGAACTGGAGATATAGGGTATAAAACTAGTGGCTACACCTCAAAATAGCCATCCCTTTGAGTCCTAGGAATTGTGACTTGTAGTGATTATAACTAGAATGCCAGGTGATTGGTCTCCTGATTCTCCAGTCACTACTTCCTGTATAAACTTGGTCCATTTTTATTTACTTTTTTCAGGGTGATTTTTCTTATCCATTAAATGAAGCCTGTAATACCTGTATTATATGACTTTTGTAAGGGTTAAATGAATGCTATGACAGGCTTCATCATCTCCTTCCCACTTTGAAGTTGAGCATTTTCTCATGAGCTATTATTTTCTTTGGAGAAAGAACCTTGTCCTTAAAATCCTGTCTCTGTGTCTTCGTGCTATTTATTTTTTGATTGATGTAATTACCTGTTTTCGGAGATTTCTGTCGCTTCCAGAAGCCCTACTCCTGCATGATCTTCCTCCAGCGGTTTATGGCTAGATTTCCCTGATAGATGGCTTGCCTACTAGAACTTCTTCCATTTATTGATTCCACAACTATTTAACGACCACCTGCTCTATGCCAGGGAATAGGCTGGGTACTGTGGGTTCCAAGATGGGAAAAATGCAGCTCCTACATTGAGGGGGGAAATTCTATCAAGCACTATAGATCAGCTCTAGCTACCAAGAAGTTTCCAGTGGAATCTTGAAACAGGAGGTACAACAGTTTGGGAAGAATTTAAAAGAAGAAAATTTCTGCTAGTCATCATTTAGGTTCTCCCAAAGAAGACCAAAACTAAGACTTGGGTACAGGTGATATATCTGAAAAGTGGTCCCAGAATGAGAAGGCAGTAAGGCAAGTGGGACAAAACGAATAATAGGTGTGTAGCTTGGGTGGGCTGCGGGTGACCAGAGCTCAGTCTTGCTGGGAACATTCTAAGAAACCTTGTGGAATACAGCTTTGTGTTTTCCCACCAAGAAATGGAAAGGTTGGGGATGCTTATCCTCTGACTGTTGTCTCCCTTTGGCTGAGGCATGTCCTCTGGGTGTTGAATCCTGGGCAGTTCTGGTTCCAGTTCCAGTTCCACTCCTGAACTTCAGTGAGAAAAGTGTCTTTAAGCTCTCCAGCTAAAAAAGGGAGTTTCAAAGAAAACCCTCAGGCAGGGAAGCAAAAAAAAGGCAAGAATCTGCTAGGGGTGCTATCAGAGTGCATGCAAAGTCTCCCCCAAGTCCCACACCTACACCTGCAAATGAGCTGAGGGGACTTGGGCAGTGCAGCCACAGAACCTGCTGTATTCCTTCTTACTAGTTTTAAAAGTTCAGACCCTTGACTGAGGTTTCCAAGTTTATACTCTTGCTCATTTAGCCATTGTTCCACTGTTACTTGAATCTCAGCTCCTCCAGAAAGAGCTAATTGGTTCTAAATAAGCAAACACTGTAGAAAACATTCACCTTGTATTCTTACCTATTGTTCTCTTAGTTGTAGATATGAGTGATTTCCCCAACAGAGTGAAGGTTTATGTGTTTTACATAGACTGGTATGGAAGGTAGCTTTCTGTTATATCCTTCTGCTCAGGTTGACAATAGCTGGTTGGTTTTCCCCCAGTTTTATTGAGAAAGAATGGATATATAGCATAATGCTTGACTGAGTATATTGTAAAATGATGATGACCAGAGTAATTTTAGCTAACACTCATCATTTCATATGGAAACCAAAATAAATTAAAAAGGTAAAAATAAAAGGGGAGCTCCCCTTGTAGTAAGAACTTAAAAGATCTACTCTCTTCACAACTTTCAGGTACACCATGCAGCAGTGTTAACTAGAAGCATCATATTGTACGTTACATTCCTAGAATGTATTCATCTTGTTTTGTTTTTTTAAAGATTTTATTTATTTAGCTGACAGAGAGGGAGCATGCAAGCATGCATAAGGGGGAAGGGGCAGAGGCAGAGGTGAAGGAAGAAGCAGGCTCCTCACTGAGTGGGGGGTCCAAAGCAGGACTTGATCCCAGAAGCCTGGAGTCAGGGCCTGAGCCAAAGGCAGATGCTTAACCGACTGAGCCACCCAGGCATCCTACTTACCCCATCTTGTAAGTGGAAGTTTGCTCCTTTGAGTCATCTTTATCTGTCCCTCCCATCCCCCACCTATGATAACCACAAAGCTAATCTCTGGGTTTGATTTATTTATTTTGTTTGATTTTTAGATTCCATATATAAGTGAGATCATACAATATGTGTAATTTTCTGGGTTTTTTACTTAGCATAATGGCTTCAAGGACTACCCACATCTCAAATGGCTTGATTTCCTTCTTTTTCATGACTGAATAATATATATTATTTTATATTATATTATATTATATTATATTATATTATATTATATTATATATTGTGTATATATCACAACTTCTTTATGCACTCATCTCTCTATGGATACTTAAGTTGTTTCCATATTCACGATAGTTACTCTAAATAATGCTACTATGAACACACAGGGTTCAGATCTCTTCAACATAGTGTTTTCATTTCCTTTGAATTTATTACCAAAATTAGGATTGCTAGATCACGTGGTAGTTCTAGTTTTAATTTTCTGAGGAAAATTTTCTGAGGAAACTCCATACTGTTTTTCAGAGTGGCTATACCAATTTATAATCAACTGGTGGGTTTTTATACTCTGGAGCAGATAACACAGAGGGTGATTTTCCTTACCCACTTATTGTGAGACCTTCCTTCTAGCTCAATGTTCTTTTATGATTTGTGCCACTTTTACTAAAGTAAAAATGATGCTTAGCTATTTTTGAAGCTGTTTTACCTGTATCAAATGATTCCCTCTCTCTACTTCAAGTACCCAAATATATTGAATTTTATGATGACAGGGGCCTTTGCTCCCCACTACCTCCTTACACCATCCTTTTCATTACTGCCAAGGTCATCTTGTTAAAACATAAGTCAAAACATAGCATTCCCTTCCTCAAAAATTTGTGCTGGCAAGTTCAAACTTTGTTATGAGATTCAGAATCCTACAGGTCTGACTTCACCCTATACCCCCTTCCTTACATACCACTCAATCTGTATTCTCCCCTTCAAAGTCTCTTTAGCTTCCATTGTTCCCGTCATTTGGAATCTACACCCACATGCTTTGTGGCCACTTATTGAAATTTCACTCATTACATACAACGTGCAGTAGTTGTGACTTTTCCACCTGACTGCAGAGCCTCTGCTATTACAAAAGTTAATATAATACCTGCCACCACATGAGAACAGTATAGACAGGGGATGAAACGTAGAATAAAAAGTGGAGAGGTGTGGAATCTCATATCCTGTACATACCTGAGTTCAGATACTTACCACTGGGTAATCTCATTCAACCAAATAATGTGGGTTGTTTTTAATTCTATTTTCTGAAATAACATGTGGTCAAGAATGAGGACTCTAGGAAGATGGTAGCCTAGGTGCACTGAATGCCACACAGAAACCTAGGGACTAGGATGGTTAGACAAAGTCCCACAGCCACTGTATATAACAAAGTTAGTCACAAGGAATCCCCATGGACTCTAAAAGACATACACGTGGGAAAATGCTACAGCACCATGATTCATACTGTACTGGGCATGCAGGAGAGAAGCGGTCTTGACTAGAGGAGCCAACTGCATACAAAGCTGAACATGTGAATCTGAGATCAGGAGCTGAAACATGGAGGGAGTCTGTGCAATCTCCAGGTCACGGATGAGTGCAGAGCTAGAGTAGTCTGGACCCCAAGCACTTTGACAGTAACCAAAGACCAAGGTCACACACTGAGGAGAAACTTCCAGAAATACAATAAAAATTGATCAAGACAGGGACCATAAAGAAGAAGAAGAAAAAAAGTTCTAGATAAAAATGTTAAAGAGTAGAACTAGAAGAAACCCCAGCGTGTCCAGAGCGTGTGTCTGAATATTTCACAAGCATATAGAAATGGAAGTTCCAGAGCTGTGAGGCTGGGAAATCCAGTCTAGCCTCACCTCTTCTTCTAAGAAAAGAAGAAAACGCATTCAACTTGACATAAGAACAGAAAAGAACTGTGGGAAGGGTGCCTGCATGGCTCAGTTGGACTCTTTATTTTAGGTCAGGTCATACATGATCTCAGAGTCTGGAGGTCAAGCATGGTGTTGCTCACCAGGGGGTCTGCTTGAGAGTCTCTCTCTCTCTCTCTCTCTGTCCCTCTGCTCCTCCCCACATACATGCTCTGTCTCTCTTCCTCCCCCTAGAATGAATGAATGAATGAATGAATGAATGAATGAATAAATAAATAAATAAACAAATATTAAAAAAAAAAAAAGAATTGTGAGACAATTCTATAGAGAGAGTTACTGTAAAATACAGAACAGAAAAGACATGGCTACAGAATAATTGAAATTCCTAGCCTAATATTTAAATATAACATAAAAGAAATTAAGAAAATGATAGAAATAGAAGTCTTACAAAAGCAGAATAATCAGCAATTATTGGAGAAGGAAAATTTTAAAAAGAGATCTATCAAAGTAAAGGGAAGATAGAAAAACAATAATACTTCATCATTTCTAAGGTGAACATTAAACAACAAGGAACTCAGGACACCTGGGTGGCTCAGTTGATTAAGCCTCTGCCTTCATTCAGCTCAGGTCATGATTCCAGGGTCCTGAGATCTAGTTTCCATCAGGCTCCTTGCTCAGCAGGGAGTCTGCTTCTCCCTCTACCTGCTGCTCCCCCTGCTTGTGCATGCACTCTCTCTGACAAATAAATAAATAAAACCTTAAAAAAAAAACTATAAGGAACACAAAAGCAAATGAAGCCACAGATAATAATGTAAGACTAATAGATGATTGAAAGGATGAAACACTTAAAACTCACAAAGTGAAGAGAGATGCCAAGAATGCAAGAGGAAGTTAAAAATATAGAATGCAGCCAAAGAATATCTCCTGTGCATAAAATAAAAATTGCCAAAGAAGAAAAATCAAAGCAAACAAATAGAACTAATACTAGAAATAAAAATCAAGAAATATCTCCTGGGATAGAAAAAACTGGAAACCAAAAACTGAAAGGGGTTACTAGCTATCCAGGAAAATTAACCTAGAATTGTCAATATTGATCCATATTCTAGAGAAAAAATTGGACTTTAAAGAAAAAATATATATATTTATAGTCTCCTTTGAACATCCAGTCAAAAGGACTAAGTAACAAGGAGAGTATCAGACTCCTTGGCTTTTATGTCAGAATGCAAATGGGTAGTGGTTATTTTGTATTTAAGATACTTAGGGGAAAAAATTTGACCCAGAGTGATCTTTTTGTAATAAAATCCAAAGATAAGTGCTATGAGTTTTCAAAAATTCAGGAAATATTATTTCCATGTTCACTCTCCAAAAACTCTATTACAGAATAAACTTCAAATAACCAAAACCATTGGAGTGACATCTGCATAAAGACCACTATTAAATATGTATTTTTTAAAAGATTTTATTTATTTATTTATTTATTTGACAAAGAGGGAGAGATCACAAGTAGGCAGAGAGGCAGGTAGAGGGAGAGGAGGTAGCAGGCTTCCCACTGAGCAGAGAGCCCGATGCGGGGCTTGATCCCAAGACCCTGGGATCATGACCTGAGCTGAAGGCAGAGGCCTAACCCATAACCCACCCAGATGCCCCTAAATAGCTATTTACCTACAGAACCCAGACTAGGAAACATTTCTAAAGAAGGCAATGTGGTATATAATGGCTCTATCTCCGACAGTCAACCGAATATGGGGGAAGTTTGAACATTGAATAAACCTCCTAACAGTCTCTAAACATAGAATAAAAGGATATTACTTCAAAATAGCCCTGAGGAAGAAAAGGAGGGGAGGGAAAAAAAAAGAGATGGTGGCTCATTTTACTAGTTCTCACAATGGACAGCCAACAAAGAGAACCTTTATGCCCCTGAAAAGAAAAGAACTAAGGCCAGCATGTAGTATCATGTTAATCTGGAGAACAAAAACACAAATGTTTTTAAATACCTAAAGATACACGATGCTACTTTCAAGGATCCATCTCAGCACTATGTTGCCAATGTAAAAAAATATATATATATATCCACAGAAGGCCCTTTATTGTAGCACTATTGGTAAAAGCAAAGACTGCAAAGGACCAAAATTATCACCAACAGGGAACTACTTTGAATAACAGTGGTACATTCACACAAAGAAATAGTAAGCAACTGTACAAGGGAATAAATAGTTCTTACACTTCTACAGAATGTTCATAGGATATATTACAGAGTGAATATATATGTATATGTATATGTATACATATATATGTACGTATACATATATATATTCTATACACACACACACACACACACACACACACACATATATATATATATATATACATATATATATATAGTATTCTAATTTTGGTATTTCTGTGAGTTTGTACTGGTTTGGTCATAAAATTAAATACTTGATATCAGGGACACCTGAGTGGCTGTCAGTTGAATGTCTGACTCTTGACCTTGGCTCAGGTCATGATCTCAGAGTCCTGAGATCAAGCCCTGCATCAGTCTCCATGCTCAGAGAGGAGTTTGCTTGATATTCTCTCTCCCTCTCTCTTTGACACCCCTCCCCAAAGTAAATTAAAAAAAATTTTTTTTAATAAAAATAAGCTTAAATAAATAAATACTTGATACGATGTTGGGACTGGTTCTTCTAGATTAGGCCCAAGTTTCTCTATCTATATTGTTCTATGTAATAAAAATGCTTGATTCCCTTAACTGATTAGCAATTAAGAGGCTTAGAAGAAAAAATTTCTAGACCATTAAGTCATCAGGCTAACCCTTGGGGAAGGTATTGATATAATGTAAACTTCCTCTTTCTTAGCACCTTTTCTACCTTTCCTGCAATCTAATTAGATGGTAGACCACTCCAGGGTCTCTAGTGAGTACATTGATTCAGCAGCACTCGCTGGGCCTTGTTATCAATCCATTTGAACCTACCGAGGATCAGGTATAGAAGAGGGAGCTAGATGCCTCCCTCAATCCCTTCTTCATTCCTTATATAGTAATAGAATTTACAACTAGGTATATGACAATCCAGTTAAAGATCACATTTTTATCCTCCCTTGAAGCTAAATGTGCTCATGTAACTAAATTCTTCCCATTGGGCTGTGGATGAACTCTTAGGTGCCACTTCTGGGTTATGCGTTTCAAGGGAAGAAGCATGCCTAGCAGCTTCAAGGACCTCCTTCCCATGGGCCATAAGGAGGGTGATTGGCAGGACCCGGGACATCCATCTTAAACAGTGAAATTCAAGTTCTGTGTTGAGGATGGTAGAGCAACAAGATGGAAACAATGGATGCCTCTGTTGATGGTGACATGCTCAATACATGCCTTGGATGACTAACCCAGAAAGGGTTAGTGAAGAGAAGCAATTTCATTTTCTTTAAACCACTATCATTTTGGTTTCCACCTTATAGTAATTAAACTTATACCCCTAGCTAATACTAATAGGAACTGAGAGGAAAGGACTTGGACTCTGGGAAGGATAAAGTCAGTTTGTTTGTCCCCAGTTAGCATTCTTCTCAATGACTTAGATTTTGTGTAGAAAAGGCTAAAAACTTAAATGCTAAAAAAAAAAAGTTTAAAATTGAAGTAATTTTATAGTTTGAAAATCTGTACTGATAGAAAGTGCTTATATCTACAATCCTAATATGTTTTGCCCTGATGCCCTTAATCTTTTATGGTTTGCTCTCAAAATTCTAAAGTGTTTGAAAGTCCAGCAAAGGGACAATGTATCAAAAAGTTTTGGTTGAAGCAATTTACTGACACAAGTTTCAATATCAATTGTATAGTGATATTGCCAATTGGCAGAAGACTGAAATGAAATCCAATGTAAACCTTGCCCTAAAAATAATTGTCTAAAATACTGATGTTCAAAGAATATGTGAATAACCTGAGGTCTCAGCCATACTTGGAAATTGGAAATGGCCTTATAATGTGAGGGCCAAAAGAGTTTGTGTAATTTTCAGGCTATGAGAAAGCAATTATTTTCTTTGGTTAGGAAAATTACACTAGGTACTTTTTCATCCCTGTTTTTTAAGCTTATAGCTTCCAGGTTGTTTCCATAAGCAACCTCCCTTTCAGGATGACATGCATCAAAATATTTTAATATTTTAATACTCAGTAAAGAGTCAAATGCTTGACAACTCTGGAACTCTGAGGAATGTTTTTTTGAAGAATATTAAGAACAAGGATAAGTTAGGAATAATTCAACTGTGAAACAGCATTTCTCAAAACAAGTTTCAAGGATCACCAGAGTTAAACTCTCCAGGGGTAGGTCCAGAATAACTAAATATTTGAGGAGGTCCCCAGGAAAGCTGGTCACACACAGAAGTCAAAGACCACTGATTATGTGTCAAAGCCAAGTGTATGGCTACTATGCTCATTCTAATAGTTCCGATACTGATAGTTACTATTTCCCAAATACCTGATGTGTATCAACTTTGCTTGTATTATCTCATATAACATGCAAACATCTCGAAAGGCAAGTAGCAGTTCACTATTCTGCAGATTTCTAAATTGAGAGGTAGAGACTTTGGGTAAGTGGGAGTCTCAAGCTTTGGACCCATGCTGATTCTCATTAGGATATATTACATAGGCATTTAAAATTGCTAATGTTTACCTTTAATGGTAATGCAACTGGTATAATAATCAGATATTTATCAAACTACTTAATCACTGAGTGCTTAAGACCTCTTAATGCCTAGATATGTACGTCCTTTCAAAAATAAAAAGAAATATTACATGATGCCTTTCCTCAGTGAGTTTAAAATGGAGAATGAAAACATGTAGAGAATAAAAATAAAATGACAACATACAACAGCCCAGAAGAGAGACTCTCCAAAGTGCTGGGCTTCAGAGGGTGGAGAATGTATCCAATGTGAAGAATAACTAGGAGAACATTGCAGGCAGTTAATATTTAAGACAATCAGTTAAATTTTACAATCCTTCTCTAAATCACCTATGTTTAAATTATGAACTCATTTTTCATCCTAATCTAGGAGATCTGGAATTATAATTGTGATGTCATATGCAATGGTGTACCTAAATCTGTGCCTAAGAAACGACACTACCCTATTTGCTTGACATTTTGGCAGATCTTGAAGGTAACTGAGAGATCACCTCTTCTGACACCATGTTTCAGATGTTTCACAGATGAAGACACTGAGGTTTAAAATGTAAAGTGATTGCCCAAAGTCATTCAATTTGTCCATCATAGTGCAATGAAACTAAGTTAATTACCAGCAGAGTTAGAATGGGTTTCCAACTTCTACTCTTTTGCCCTTTAGCAAGAAAAAACATAGGGATAGTTGTTTCAAAAGAAAACACATTCTTAAAGTCTTCTAGAAACATTCACCAGAAATGTGTTGTATTTTTATATCACATCAGATTGTCTACTGCTTTGCTGCCTCCAGTTGGGAATGGCATGGGATTTATAGACATGACCAAGGAGACAGGGTCACATCACTGTAGACATAATGCAATTCCATAGCATTTTTATGCCGAAGAATTCAGAACACTTTGCAAACATGGTTTAATTAAGCTTTACAGCAGGGATGTTTAACGTGAAAGAAAGCAAGAAGGATGAGATGCTTAGAAAATGAAAAAGACATGAAGATGACCTTTTTATGATCACTGTCACTTTATTGTTCTCAAAGGTGTCTTGGTCCCCTATGAGAAGCTCTAGATGGCATCAAAGAAGGTGACATTTTTTCACTTGAACTATATTTTAAAGTTCAAGATATGTCCATCTTTGCCTTTTTTTTTTGTTTGTTTTCATTCTGTTAACTCAGAAAACCTCTCCTAACTAAGTACATATAGAAAGTACTTTGGTACATACTGTGGGATTTAATGAATAAATAATAAAGATAAATAACTCACGATTCCTGATAAGGAGAATACAGTTTAGAGGAGGAATCAAGAAATGTATAAAAATCACTGTTATTCAAAGTATAACATGATAAATGCAGTGTTGTCTCTATGAAAGAATGCTCAAACATTTATGAGAAGGAATGACTCAGCCCAAAAGAGAGCTAATTTTTGGCCTGTTATGAATTAAACTTATAAGGTTGAAATTTAGGGATTTGAATATTACCCTGTTTTGCCTGCCCTTTTTACAAATGAGTTGGGTAAAGATTTAGGTGACATGACAATCAGGATTGTGAGTTATAGGGGGCCAGGAGGGACAGAAGAGGAGGTGGATGATAAATTTGAGATCTAAGACAATATTAATATGGAGGGATGGGCTGCATTTAATGAGAAGACATGTAATAGCAATGAATGTAAAGTTCTGCACCTGAACGCAAAAAAATCAATACTGTAAGTTGGAAGCTATTTTTACAAAGCTTAGTCACCAACCACCCCCAAAAAAACAAACAAACAAACAAACAAAAAAACCCTATAATAACAACAACTAGCACTTGCTGAGTTTCTACTATGTGTCAGACACTCAACTGCATGCCTTATACATTTTTAATTAGTCCACACAATAATCCTATGCAGTGGGCATTGTTGTTATCCTCATTTTACAGGTGGGAAAACGAAGTGTTGGGTAAGTTAACAACTTATCCATCTTCAATTTGATTGCTGAGCCTGTCGTTGAAGCATGGCATGTTTTGTAACAGATCAAGCTTCCCCTTCTCCCCACCCAGTATCTCAGTTAGGATATGTAAGAGTCTTCCCTGGGCACAGAAAAACAAAATAATAATAATAGTAATAGTAATAATAATAATTATTATTATTATTAGTGGATTTGGAGCCCCTTATCAGATCTTTTTTAGAGTAAAATGCTAATTAATCGTACATGAGTAACTTTATGCAGTCTATTTTTAATGAAAATGTTGTAAAGATTTTATTAAAATATCATTTACTTAGCGTGGTTTGTGAGTTATGTTTTCCTAGATATGTTTGATGAACAGAAAATTTCCTATCATCAACATTTTTAATGAAAAAAGACCCATGATAAAATGTTTTTTTAAGTGGCCACTATTACTGTCTCTGCTAAGTGACCTTGACATTTTAATTAGCTTGCTTTTCATTTCTAGAGCGTTTGCCTTGTCATCCGCTTGTTCTTCTCTCCCTGGGAGGGTGAGCCTTCTTGCTTGTGTCAACTAACATCAAAATATGTTTTTATCATTCCTATGAACAAATGAGATCTCTGCTTGGAGTTGCAGTCATTGAACAAAACCCATTTTATAATAGAATTTAAAATCATCTTTCTGTGATTACATAGTCTTCTTCTTTACCAAACATTTTTAAATGTTGAATCCGAGTTTCCCTTGGATATCTGTTTCACCATTGTAAGTTTTACATCCTCTTCCCACTTTTGAGCCCATTTATGCCTCATTTACATAATAAAATAATTGTTTAAACTAGACCTTGGAAGGCAAGTTCAGAAAAATTGGTATATTTTATGTGACAGCATAACATAGAGTTAAAAAATATTTGATGTCATAAAGCACAAACTACCAACTTTCAATGCCCAGCTGAAATAAAGTATAAATACCAGGTCTTATATAAAAGTGACACCAAATGTCCTAGTTATAAAGCCACAGAAAATGAAGTCAGTGTCAATAGGCCTGAAGCCAAGACCTTTAAATTTCGTTCTCAAAAGTCGCAGATCCACAATAGCTCTGAAGCTTTCCGCAGCTGACTGTCTTCGAAATATAGAGATGTCTATGGGTGCTAGGATAAATTACTGTTTGTCTTTCATTTTCCCTTCCTTATTCTGAGCAAAGAAGGTTTGGGCCAAGTTTGTAAAGCTTTAGACATTTCAAAATAATCTGCCTCATGGCTTTGCTTCTCTAAAAGTGCTCTATCAGAAGTAGCACAGAGGCCCAAGAGTAGGGAGACATGGTTCCCCATGCTGGATGGGGAATCGAGATCAGGGGTCTTGAGTAGTGATGACCCAGCTCACTCTACAGTAGTCCATCAGAGATGTGGCAAGACTCAGAGACCCCACAAGAATGGTTTGCCTGTGAGTCAGGACTCCATTCATTCATTCTGTCATTCCACCATATTTATTGAAAATTTCTGTGTGCCAAGTGCTGGTGTAGACACATGGGATGCATCTCTATAGGAATAAAAAATCACTGCCCTGGGGCACCTGGGTGGGTCAGCTGATTAAGTATCTGCCTTCCACTCGGGTCATGATCCCCCCCGCCCTGGGATTGAGTTTCATGTCCAGCTCCCAGCTCAGCAGGAAGCCTGTCTCTCTCTCTCTCTCTCCTTCTGCCCCTCCCCACGCTCATTCTCTCTCTCTCTCAAATAATAAATAAATATTTTTTTAAAGATTACTGTTCTTCAGGAAAAGCTGTCCTCTCTAGAAAAGACATAATAAACAATGACCATCATTGATATATAGGATGTTCAAATGCAATAATTGATTTTTTTTTTAAAAAGCAAAATCATAAAGATTAACAGGGGTGTCTGACAATTTTAAATAGAAACATCACCATAAACCTCACTGAGTGCTATTATCTTTGGAAAGGTGAGATGTAAATAAAAACTTGAAGGAGGTAAGGGTTTAGCGATGGATCTATCTGGAGACTGAACAATCCAGGGAACAATTCAGAGAAGAGCTAGTTCAAAGGGCCTCGTGGTAGGAATGCTCCTGACATTTTTGAGGAAGAGAGGGAGGTCAGTGTAGCAGAGGGAAGTGAAGTGTGTTTGTGGGAGACAGCCCAGAGATAGTATCGGCCATTACCATGGTGAGGACTCTGGCTTTTATTCTGAATGAAAAAGAGAGTTGTTGAAGATTTCTGACCTGAGCAATGACACAATCTTTGTTTTCAAAGAATCACACTGGTTGTGTCATACCTGGGGGACTCAAGAGTAAAGGCCAAGAAACTGGTTCAGAGACTAAACCAGGGAAGATATGATGGCAGTTTACATCATGGTCGTAGCCGCTAAGGCAGAAAAACATGGCGGGACTGTGGCACTGTGGGAAGGCAGAGCCCACAGATTGCCTAAGGGCTTGGATACAAGACGGGAGGGAAAGACCGCAATCAAGAATAAGGAACCAAGGACTGAAGTTACAACAATCTTCATATAATGTTCAAGAAAAATCCCTGTTTTGAATGCAAATAGCAGTACCAGAAAGAAACACGGGATTTGGAAAAGGAGGACATCACTGGTAACTGCAATAGTGCGAAGAGGGAAAGTGTCTCCTCAATTCTCTGGGTACCACAGAAGCTCCCAAGATGACCTAAGAGAGAGGAGGGAGGACTTCAAGAATTTGAGTTGCATTTTCTTATAATAAGTCAGATTAAGTTATTCAAATAATATATGCTTACACATATCATAAGGGTGCATCTTGGCAAACTTTCCACGAACTGAGCACACCTGTGAAGTGAGGGGCTCCTCGTGTCATGAGGGTTACTCATCCGGTTGAACATAACCACTAACCCAGATTCTCAGAGCGCAGGTTGATTTTGTCTGTATATACGGTGTGATTTGTGGATAGAACCCTTTTCACTCAACATGTTGCAAACCCATATTGTTGTTGTAGCTATAGAGTGTTCATTCCCTTTGCTGTGTTCAAGGTCTGCAAGTTTTTCTGTGAAAGACGAGACCGTAAATAGTTTAGGCTTGGGAAGCCACATATAGTCTCTGGTAAAGATTCTTCTTTGTTGTTGTTATTGTTTTGTTTTTGTTTCTGTTTTTGTTGTTGTTGCTTTTACAACCCCTTTAAAAATATGAAATCCATTCTTCTCCCAAGGTCCATTAATACAGCAGATGTTGAGCTAGATTTGGCCAGTGGGTCATAGTTTGCCAGCCCCTGTTACAGAGTATTGCAATGTGGGTTTACTACAATATATTTATCCAGGTGGGTAGTTCCCAGTTTGGGGCTCTTAGAACACTCAAGTGCAAGTCTTCTGGTGCACAGATGTATACATTCTTATTTGCATATACTTGGTGGTAGAATTGCTGGGTCATCAGATAGAAGTATACATGTGTGTATGTGTGTGTGTGTTCAATATAAGTAAGTATTGTCAGTTTTTCAAAGAGGTTTACCAATACTTGGTATTTTTCATCTTTTCAAATTTTTCACCATTGTGGAAGATGTGCAGTACAATCTCACTGTGTTTTAATGTACATTTCCTTTATAATTAATAGTTGAGCATCTTCCCAGTGTTATGGGCCGTTTTGATACATATAAATTGAGTTAAAGTCAACAAAAATAGGATAATTATTAAACAGTTTTCTGAGCAGAAATTACTTGATCATATTATTCTAGTGGCTCTTGTTTCACTTAGAATAAAATCCAAACACTTTATCTTGGATTGCAAAGCTCTATACCATCTGGCCCTGCCTACCTCTCTGACCTAATTTCATATCTGTCTCCCTCTTGACCACAGATCTTCAATTATGGGGACCTTTTAAACTTTTTCTTGAACAGATCAGGCTTCTTCCTGCCTCAAGGCCTTTGCACCAGCTATGTCCTATGGCAGAAATCATCTTACCCTGATCTTCCTATGACTCACTCTTCATTCAGGTGCCAAGTTAAATGCCACCTGCTGTGAGAATCCTCTGTTCACCCTATTTAACTAACCTGTCAGTTGCTCTTCTTCCCATTCCTCTATGGTAATTTTCTCCATGGCACGTGTTACTACTGGAAATTTCAGGGACCGTGTTTGTCTCACTCATGTTCAGCCCCTAGAGCAGTACCTACACGATGAATGTCCTCAGCTATGATGTTTGGCCCTCCCCCAACATGTATTAGGGAAACGTCCCCACCCATGGTCCCAGTACATTGCCACCTTGTCACAGAGCTGGACTGACTTGAAAAAATGACTTCAGTGAATTATAGTTCTTCTAAACTCTGAGCCAGAAGAGAAAGAAAGGATTGCCAAAAAGTGAGGAAGACTTCATCGTGGAAGATCGTGAAACAGGTCTGTGTCAGGGGAGACCGTGACAGAATAGCATTAGTTGAAGTGGCAGGGTGGGATGGGGGATGGGGAGCTGACTGGGAGAAAGCCCAATCCTTCCCCGTTTGGGGTACCTGGAAAGTGACATCAGGTCACCAGAAGGAAGGTCTTGGAAAGTCTAGTAAGTTCTCCAGAACCATTTCAAATACTAGATCTAAAGGTCAGCTTAGAGACCCTCACTCTTGTGACGCCTGACCTCAGAGTTCCATAGGATCCCACTTAGACTTAGAGCAAATCAACCTTTGTTGGCAGTTGTTTAAATAAATTAGTACCCCTCAAACACAAATGCAGCACGACTGTAGTGTTACTATAGCCTGCGGGTGAATACTCGGTAATCGGTTGACTGAGACCTATTTACAGAACATGAGATCAATTCACTAATAAGCATTGATAGAACAGGCCAGTTTCAAGCTAACAGGTATAGGAAACTTTAAGACATAACCCTAACGGCAAAATAAGAGAGTACAGCTGCAGTATTTTTGTTTTCTCCAAGTCCTTCCCCTCCTGGCAGTCAGTGGGCACCTTGCGTTTCAGTGATCATCTACGGTCCCCCGCGGTGAACACAGCAGCCTACACCTAATCAGGGAAATCATAAGTGAGATTATTCTGTGCCATTTGGCTATAATTAGACCGGCTTTCTTTTTAGTGATTCATTAGCATGATACTTTGCTCTCAGAACCAACAAACTCTATCTAAATTCCACTGGTTCGCAGAGTTGCGAACCAGAATGAGTACTCCTGGTAATAAGAACAAGGAAAAAGGAAACAGAAAAGAATATTGCTTGGTTTCCCTTTATCCCCAAATTGTAAATTGCAAAGCAGACAAAGGCAACAGCCTGTCTTCCTGCACTGTTGAGCAATAACCTTCATATACTCTGCTCCCAAAGGAGACCTGGCTGACAATTATGCTCTCACAGCATATCTAGACTTTCTCATACAATTGTTCCAATCCCAGTTTTCCCTTTCTGTGTCGAGAAGAGATATATTGTATACATGAAATTCATATGTCCTACTGTTTTCATTTGGCCATTGTCTCCTGTTGTCTCTGGTGTGTGAGACATATAAATGTTTTAACTCTCACTGGTACCCACTGGCACGGAGCTAGTATTTGCCGCCATTGTCATTCCACTATGGGAAAAGCACTTACAGCAGCAGAAAAGGAATACCTTACTATTTACTGAAATCAGCATTTAGGAAGCACTGAATAAGCCTTCAAGAGAAAACATATCATAGGTGCCTAAAGAACTGGGGTATCTCCTCCATGGACCCTGTGCTCAAAGGATTGCAGAAGCACAGAGGAACACAGCCGTGTCTGTTGGAAACTCTCCCGATCCAAGAAACTTCTTCTCAAGCTGTAATATGAATACAAATAGCTCAGGCATCTTAACATGCAGATTCTGATTCAGTCGTTCTTGAGTGAGGCCCAAGAGTCTGCATTTCTCACAAGCCCCAGTGGATACAAGCGGCTAGTCAGGAGTCACACAGAATACAAGGTCTAGGAAAGTGCTGTCCAATGGCCCCATGATGGAAGCCCATCAGTGCTAAGTTTCTAGTAGCCGTGTTACTGAAAAAGTAAAAAGAAACAGGTAATACTAATTTTAATACTACCTTACATACCCCAAACATCATCCCAATATGTCAACAGCATACAAAATGTTAATGAGAACGTTTGTATCATTTTTTTGTTGTTTTGTTTTGTTTCAGAACTATACCTTTGAAATTAGAGTACATTTTACATTTTGGCTCATGTCTGATTGCACTGGCCATGTCTCAGAGGCTCAATAGCTACATGGGCCTAGTGGCTAGCATACTGGGCAACGCAAGAGCTCAGGGGACAAGCATAAACCTACGTATCAGTGAAGTCAGCATCTACCTGTCCCAGTGAGCTCCAAGTACCACAGCATGCGTTTGGTCAAAATATCTGCCCTGTAGTTTTTTCTATCTGCCTGCTTATTCCCAGATTATTCCTATCCTATTAGATTCAGTTAGGTGATGTTATTAGATTACATTGTAGTCACAAAGGATAGTTTTGAATCCAGGCTCTGAACTATGTGACTTTGAGCAAGTTATTTTAATCTAAATCTGTTCAGATGTTATAAAACTAGGAAGTTGATGTCTCATCGCATCATATACTTGCCTGCATAACATATGCTCATTAAATTTTATTCGAATCTCAATATTCAGATTTAACCATGAAACGTTGTTTAGTGGGTGTGGAAGGCAAGTTTAATTAATCATTAGTACTCTTTTATACTCCTACTTGGGTGAATTAAGTTTTCATATTGCTAGATCTTACAGAACAGAGAAGGACCAGCTCAGATATGCTTTGATGGGAAAGAGCAGGAATGTGACAGAGGGGAGAAATGGTATGAAAAATAGGCCAACAGAGAAAAGTAAAACGAAGAGAGACTTCGTAGTGGGATTCTTTGAACAACACTTCATAGTAGGATCCTTTAAACTGCGTTGGAGATGGCGGAGGATGTGCTTCCCAGCGTCGTGAGTGGAAAAAAAAAGGAGAATGCACTAACTGGCATCTCTTAGAATTTAAAACATCATCTTATTTAATTTTGAAATCAAAGAAACTACATACTCTTATGGCGTATCACAGTCCTTTAAATTTAAAGCTAAGTCCGGAGTGGGGTTGTGATGACTGTCGAAGAATCAGAGGAGAGGACTTTGGCAAATGGCAGAGATATCCACAGAGATTTTAATTACCCCTTCACGACCCAGTCAGTTTACAGAATGCGGAACAGTTCACACTTTAGAATCGTCACATGATACGTCCCTAGAGCCAAAAGTCACTGTGTTAATAAATTCCTGAAGAGGTTTTATTTATTGCAACCAATAATTTATTTGGTCTTTGGGAGTGAAATATATACTAAAACTAAAATTCCATCTTCTGTTTTCATTCATTCATTTATTCATTCTTATTCACTTGACATGACTTAATGCATCCTACATAAAGAGTAAATAGCTTAGCGTCTACCACTTTGAGAAATGTCCTCCAAATCTTTTAGTTTGGAATCCTTTAAAAATAGTCCTCTGTTCTTCACTGTACCTCCCACCTCCAGGAATTTTTGTAGTATATAATTTCCTGTTGTAGTCCAGTCTCTCCTTCTAACATTAGAAAGTTCAAATACTTACCTTCTATGTGATAAAACTTCATTATTTTCAATTTCACAAATTCAAAATGTATATGAATTCAGACTTGGCCTTAACTACCATTTGTTCTTATGGTATGTATTAAGTGCACACAAATTAAATCTACGGGTTTAATCAAAAAATTTTAATCTATTTAAGCATTTTGGTCATACCAAATTTTGTATAATATATCCATTCATAAATAATCCTCTTCTCTCCATTAAATCCAGCCTGGAAGAACTTCTATTTTCCAGCATTCATTAGCTGTTAATTGTATGCATATATAACTCTCCATCAGGAAATAAAATTCAATTTAAGACCCTTCATAAAAGTGATATTCTATTCATTTAGGCTAGTCTCCTTTCCAATTGTGTTATTAGAGTTTAGTCTCTTCTGAAAATTTTTTCCCATTCAACATGGATTAGAAAGAAATCTAAAACTCTTTTGAAATGTGTAATAAGTTGACTGTTAAAATTTACACAATAAAGGCATGGTGTATTTCATGCATTGCAGGACTAGATAGATGGACTTGGGTTCTTGTGTCTTGTGCCTAGGGTTTCTTGACTTTGTCTTTCCTTACAGTTGCAATGTCCTATAGAAAAGGAAGAAAAACAGAACCAGAAACTAAATAAACTTTATATATTTAGGGCTTTGGTGTATATGCTAACTGAGATACTGTCCCTGACCTGAAATCCTGTTCCTTAACAATCAGACCTTTTAAGTGGACTCTACTTACAAATGACCTTCCTCATCTTCTTGCTTTTGCTTATGTGGTCTCTAGAAGCCTCTCTTCTAGTTTTTTGCTTGCTGGAAAATACCTAAGTAGATGTTTTCACATGTTCTTTTCTTTATGGCATTTATTTTTGATGGTGGGTGTTTTTATTCAGTACAATGGGTCAGTATTATAATTGCCCTTCTGCATATATGTCCCGTTCACGATGTTTATAAAAATCACTTTTCATCATGGGGTCTGTTTTTTGGCCACACAGGGAAAGCTCCAGGGTGAGGTAGCATTTGTGGGGTTTTACTGCTATTTTTGCGTCTGCTGTGGTTTAATGGGTTATGTTTTAGAAGTTCATTCTCCTCTCACCTAAGGTATACACTGTTAAATTATCTCATTTTAATTACCCTGCTCCTATTTTCATCACATTGCCATCATTTCTCTTCATGCCCAATTTGTTAGCTACTGTAATGGCGGGGAGGGGAGGGGGGGAAGCATGTCCTGGTTCTTCAGTACTGTGGCTGAGCATCGAGATTGGATGGGTCATAGCAATTTGCTAATGAAGAGCCGCTGATGACAGGTTACTTGATTGTGAGTTCGGGAGCCTGTCGAAATAAGGCAAAAAAAAAAAAAAAAAAAAAAAAAAATCCGAAACCTTAATGTTTTAAAGAGATGGAATGATTTCATCGTGAACTGAGGCAGTTCTCAATATAGGCAGTTCTCAATATAAGCAACAAACAGAAAGTCTTCAAAGAAATGTTTCTATTTGTCCATGGCATTTTCTTTTTCTTTTTCTTTTTTTTTTTTTTTAGATATTTATTTATTTATTTGACAGAGATTACAAGTAGGCAGAGAAGCAGGCAGAGAGAGAAGAGAAAACAGGCTCCCCACAGAGTAGAGAGCCTGATGTGGGACTCGATCCCAGGACCCTTAGATCATGACCTCAGCCGAAGGCAGAGGCTTTAACCCACTGAGCCACCCAGGAGCCCCTGTCCATGGTATTTTCAACCCAGGGAATCTTGTCACAAACCTTATCATGACGCTAATCTGTTGGCTAACATTTATTATTTTGATACAGTTATTTCTAACAAAGGGACATTAGCATCATTTCTCTCATACACACTCTTGTCTGATTTCCCTCTTCCACTACTTAGTTTTTATTTCATGAAGATCTTCGTAATTTGAGGAAGTATTTTTTTTCTAAACACAGACAGATAAAATATATTTTTCCAGTGTTATAATGTAACCATTATAAATACAGATCTGTAAAATTTAATTCTGAAGAAATGTAAAAAGTAAATGCCTTGAATTTGACAGACAGGGTTGGAGTTTTGGTCCAACCGTTACCTGTGTGACATTGCCAACTTCTCCTTTCTGGGACCTTTAGCTTTCTCATCTGTGAAATGGACAGAGGCCTCAGGTGCACAACTGCCCGTCCCAGCTTGAAAAGCTAGGTGCCAGAAACATTATGTTGCTTGCTGTTCTTCATACAAACCATGTTCCTTTTAACTTCTATGCCTTTGGGGCGTACCTTCTGCCTCAAATGCTCTCCTTTCTCTCCACCAGGTCACCTGGCTCGGGCCCAAATCTATTAGTGCTCAGCTGTCTTCTTCCTACAGGAAAGCGTCACTGTGTGCTGGTGACCCTCTCCCCATTGTCTCAAGCCTGCAGGTTGGGAGTGCCTCCTCTGTATTTCCACACATCCCGCATCATCGCCAATCTGGCACCTTAAACGGTGTCTTAAAATGTGTTTAGGAAGGCGTCTGGGTGGCTCATTCGGTTGAGCTGTCATGATGTCAGGGTTTTGAGATTGAGTCCCACATCCGGCTCCACGCTCCGTGGGGAGTCTGCTTGCGATTCTGTCTCTCTCTCTGCCCTTCCTGCCCACATCCCAAAGTAAAAAAATCTTTTAAAAAATGTGTTTATCCGTTTGTGCCTCTCACAGTTTGAAAGCCACGTGGAAGCCAAAACCACCTACACCTCACTCATCATTTTATCCCCTTTGTTTTGCCCAGTGCTGTCACAAAGAAAGCTCTCTATACCTGTTAGAAAGGTTTCTCTCCTCCCTACCATGGCTCCCAAATCTCCCCGATCCATGTAAACGTTGTGTTAAAATGATTCATTTTAGAATAAAGTGAATGAGTGTGTTCCACGGTTTCTAGGGCACACTATAATCAGAGTGCCCATAAATTTTATTTCTTTTTAGTTTATCATATTATCTGTACTGTGTGATTCTTGAAAGTAGAATTCCATCTTACTCTCCCTGAAAGCCTCAGAGTCTTATATGAGACCTGGTAATAATTGCCCTCAGAAAATACAAAGGAATTTAAAATGAATAATTATTTTGGTGATAATGATTACCAGCTCTCCATTTATGAGACGTTAAACCACATTCAGCGTCAGTTAACTGGTAAACTTATTGAATTAGGTATTTATACATTATATATGGACATCTCTGCATACATGATAAGTCCTCTGAATCCAAAAGAGCAGTTACATTATTTTTCCTGTGAAAACAAAGTATAGTTTTTTTGATTGAACATTATAAATATTTTTATCTATCTCCTAGCTATCCCTCTTTAAATGCTGTCTGGAGGCAGCATTTGAAGTTATGAAAGGATCTTGAGATGTGCTTTCAAAGATTAACTTCCAACTCAATGATCCATTGTGAAGTCTTATTGCTCAACATAATAATAGACTCTACCTTATTGGGTCATTTGTTAAAATCATACCCCTTAATTTGGTGCAATGCCATGTATAGTTATTCCTCAACCTCAGCCAGGCCTTCGGTGTGTTCATCATTCCTCTTCTTCACCCCTGCTTAACTCTCTAGCTTACCCTGTGCAGCAGATCATCTGAACATTTCCCATTTATTTCAGATTCATAATTGCAGGTCCGTGCACTCAGGCTCAGCTGTCCTTGCCTCCTGCTTTAGTGATACAGTCAGTGGCAACTAATGTGGATTTCTGCCACTTGTAAACCTTTCTGACGTTACGTATCAGCACTCCTGCTCACACTCCCTTCTGTCTCCCTCTTTCCTCTTTCTCCCAGACCCCCGCCCCCTGTGGAGTTACCATTCCAGCTTTCTCCTCTCCTTACTTTTCTAACCAACTTTCTCTTCACCACCGTATATAATTCTTTGACTTACTCATGGAAAAAGTCAACAATGGCCACTTTGTTGGAATATATGATGGTCCTTTCTTGGCTTACATATAACTCAACTTTCCCAGTACATCGCTGTAGCACCAAATGTGCTGGGAGGTTGTTAGCCCATGATTTCTACTATGGCCCCTCACTCTGATCAACCTACCCAAATACAGTGAAACCTAAGTGAAATTGATATTCTTCCTTCATAGATGCAATTTTGAGACAGATGCACCACTAGCTTTCCTTCTTATGCACGGGTACCTACTGCATAAAAATTCTATAGGTATTGGTACTATGGTATTTGATACTACTGATTACCTACTTTCTGCTAGAAAATCTTTCTCGCCTCCAAAATGAAACTCTTCTTCTCTCTCTTCAAAGCCTGCTCTTGCCCTCTCTTACTGTGATTCTTTTTGTATCCGTAGATCCCCAGTTTAGTCTTTCTCTAAGGATCTGGCCTGGACTCTTTGCTCTCTTGAGAGAATTTCATTCATTTCTTTGACTCCAATTATCACTTTAACATTAATACCTCCTATATTGTCAGCTTCAAATCTGGCCTCATTTTATTTTTGGTTTACACATAAGAAATTATGTAAATATCATGGTCCTTTAAATGCCTATTAAGATGATTTACGAATTTATGGTTTATTGACAAAAATACATGTAATACATTTTAGCATGCAGCAATGCTGCTATGAATTTAATCTAGTTCTTATTTTTATTCAGGAACTATCGAGTTTACATCCAAACATTCTCAAAATCTTAAGCAAACACCTGAATTATTTTTTCAGTAATCCGTCACACAAAATAAAGAGATCCACTTCAAGAGGGTAGGCTAGCTAAAGTGGTGTCTGCTTTAATCCAGGATGTGGTACATATTGCCTCTCTTGACTACTACCCACAGTATTTAGGACTAAAGTGAACAGACCTTTGAAGACCTTTCTCTGAAGGAAAGAAACCATTCTTTTGATAGCTACCCACAAAACTGTCCTTGATCTCCAAAAAGGGAACAAATGTCTTGCTTCAAGATTGCTGATTCATTATGTTGTGGGAATTTAATGAGCTATTATTCATCCCTTATACATAAAAGCAAGCTCATTGCTTGTGTTTGGGTGAAGATAGTGCACAATAGTGACAACATCAATGACTATTACTATGGTTATACATTAAATGCCGCATGAGAGCATGTAGAGCTTTACCTATTTGTTTATTGAATCCTCACAATAATCCAAACAAGTAGACACTATTATCATCATCATTTGACAAATAAGAAAACTGAAGTTCAGGGACCGTCAATAAGTTGCTGAAAGTCATACAGCTAGTAAGTGGCAAAACTAGGATTTGAATTTATATCTATCTAATTCCAAAGCCTACCTTGTTACCTAGTGTGGTTTTAAAGAACACAGAATTGTGTGTCAAAACACACACTTCTGTCATCATCTAGCTGTGTTACTTTGAGCAAATCACATCAACTCAATGGGCCTTACTGCACACACACACAAACACATAATTAGAGTATGAACTAAGGTCCCCTATAGCGCCAAACATTTTCAACTTTTTGTTATATCTTGACTTTAATTCTTAGAGTAGAATTTCAGGTCACTGTCAATACCATAGATGTTTTTTAAAGAAGAGCTGACTCTAAACTCAGAGTGAGAAATAGATACATTTCTGTTGTCATTGTATTTCAGCCACTTGAAATTCCACTATGTCCTAGAAGTTGTCATAAGACTTAGATATGCAACAATGAGCAAAACAGGAAGAATCTTGAACACATATACTTGCTCTATTCTCTCTTAAAAGTTAAAAATCATAGGCTTCTGTACTTGTTGGTCTAGTAATATGGTAACCCAAAGCTGTACCCACCTTTCCCAGATTATGTGCCTGGGATTTTTCCCAGGTTTCAGTATTGAGTTGCTCATTATATCATCAAAATATGCAAGCAAAACAAAGACTGTGACCCCAGAATCATGCTTGGGCCATGTCTTCCCCCAAACACCATTGTCATTATTTTTCTTCTTCAATGGAGACAGGTATTTTCCTCCTCCTTGTCTTGCTATCTCAGTGTCAGAAAATCCATGGTTGTTTGGGGAAGCATTTCCTACATAAATGATTAAAAATTATTAAAAGCTTGAAAATATATGTCACATAGTAAATTCATTTTTACCAAAGTTAAGCATTTTGAAAGGGACTAATTTTGCAACTGCAAAGCATTTTCCTTTCTAAAACAAATTGTCTGTGTTAAAACATTATTTGTAATGTGCACAAAATCATCCAGATTTTTAGAGATAAGTTTTTTTATTCCTTCATTTTTTACAATACAGAGGGAAGAAGTCTGAGATACTTGTTCTGAGGAAAATAGTGTAAACTCCAAAATTGTTGTTTTACAAAATACAAAACTATTAAACTTAGCACACTCAGACTAACATTAAGATCAATGTGGAAGAGCCAAAAAAGAAAAAAAGTGTTTCTTTGTTTGTTTGTTTTTCGTTTTTTTAACTCATTAGAAAGCTAAGAATAAGAAAGCTAAATGGTGGAGTAAAGATTTTTTAAGAAAGGAGTCCCGTGCTTGCTTGTATCCCTGGGTCAATGAAGGAAACAGAGATAGGAAGAAATTATACCAAACTTCTAAAATTTCCTAACAGTGCTTGGGCTGGAATGAGAGATTAGAAAATTAAGGTCATAGAGATTGTCAGCACCCCACCACAGGCACACACACTCCTAGTGGGAATACACTGAACCCTGTGAGGTGTGAGGTGTGTGAAACCTTCCTCTGAGTGTAACACAGTGGCCTGCCCAGGACTGGGAGCAGAGCACACTGGCTAAGAGAGATGGGCAGACAACAGCTATGAGAGATCTTTCAAGGTATGGAAAGTTCTTTGGTGATGGGTGGACAACTCTAATCTCAGCTCTGATTTGCCAGCCTTTCAATGCAAACTGCTTTGAACCATACCTCTATGTTTGATTTACTGGTCAGCCAGAGACTTTGTTGGAATTTATATGAAGATATTGGTGTATTAGTTGTCTCAGGCTGCCATAACAAAACAGCACAGACTGGCTAGTATAAACAACAGAAACTGATTTTTTCCTAGTCCTGGAGGCAGAAAGTCCAAGAACAGGATGCCAACAGAGTTGGTGGTGGATGAGATCTCTCTGACTTGTGGACAGCTAGCTGCCGTATCTGTGTCCCCACATGGCTTTTGTTCCCGTGCAGGGCGGTGGGGCTGGTGAGAGGAAGAATCTCTGGCATCTCTTCCTCTTCTTATAAGCATCCTTATTCTTATAAGAACACTGATTCTATCAGATTAGAGCCCCCCACTTAGGATCTGTAACTTTAAGGAGATAACTATATCTCCTTAAAGGCCCTAGCTCCAAAGACTGTCACATTAGGTTTTAGGACTTCAGTATTTGAATTCTGCAGGGGACACAATTCAGGCCATAACAGTTGGGGTTTTCCTTCCCCCATTTCTCCCCTTCCTGGGATTCCACCCTTCCCTCTGCCATGGCTGCAATTGCCTGGGGTTCTTCCTTCTGGTAACCCAGACAGTAAAATGATGAGTTTTCTATAAGAGCTTCAGCTACTGAAGTCCACACTCAGGCAACTACAGAAGCAAGGAAGTGACGTCACATGGCATTTTGACTCCCTCCAAAATCTTTCTGCCTTTTTTCACTCTCTAGAGCTGTTAAGGTTGCTTCCTTCTTCTTCTTGTTGTTGTTTTGTTTTGTTTGTTATTCCATCCAGAGTTCTTTGACACTGATTAATATGTCTATTATTTTGTTAACACTACATATTCTCTTTTCCTAGGTTTTAGGGGCTAGAGATGAAGACAGTGATCACTTCTCTGGTAGTGACACCCCTGCTTTATAAGCAGGGCACTAAGTCAGGGGAGGTAGCCTCTGGTTCCTTTTCTTGCCTCTCCTAATGCAGAATCTCTGTCCTAGGATCAAGCTGGGGAAAGGACAAGGGCAAGAAAACCAGGGCTCCAGTATTCTGGGTCTGACATGCTTAAGGTAGAGCTTCTGCTCTATCAGCGGAGGCTGGGTAGAAAAATAGAACTCCTGACGGTCTAGCTGCACTTGCCTGAAACATAGTGTCTGTACCATGGAGCTGGGGCTCATGAGAAATGCTGGAAAACTGCCCTTCCCAGAGAGATACCATAACTTGGGCCTGGAGGACATGGGAGCCCTGTATTCTTGGTCATATTCATCCAGAGTGGAGTTTTTGTCACTCTGAGTTCTGGGAGGAGGAAGGGAAGCATGGGGCTTAAGGGACACAGACTCCCACTATTCTTACCAGATTTAGTACATTTTTTCGTATAATTTGTCCTCATTGATTGGGCCCTTAGAGCAATTTTCAAAGACTTTAAATAACTAGGGATTCTTTAAATACATTTTTTACTAGTTATGGTAGTTTCTCTGGGAAGCAGGTCTATGGAATTCCCCATGCTAGCATCCTGGAAGTGAATCTCTCACTGTACATTTAAATCCCATAAATCATTTTTACTATTTTATACACTCAATATTGAATTTACCTATTTTCTCCTACCTTCTAACTGGGATAAGCTCATTCCTACTGGCAAACACAGTTTTGTATGTACTATAAGGCAAGTCTGATGGTGACAACAATTCTTAGTTTTCATTTGTCTTAAAATTTCTTTTTTTATTACTTCTGTAGGATATTTTATTTATATCTTTTTAGAAAGAGAAGGAGAGCATGAGTAGTGGGGGGGAGAGGCAGAGGGAGGGAGAAAATCTTAACCTCCACCCCAACACAGAGCCCCATGTGGGGCTCAGTCTCATGACCCTGAGATCCTGACCTGAGTTGAAGCCAAGAGTCATCCAACTGACTGAGTCACCCAGGCACCCCTTGTAGGATATTTTAAAACTAGATAGATTAGCAAAGAATTGTTAGCATTACTTTTTTCTGAACTTTGACAGTATCATTATTTGTCTTCTGAATTTTATTGTTTATGCTGATATACCAGATCTTAGGCTAATTATTATAGTTTTGAAGATTATTTGGCATTTTCTGTTAATTTCCAATAGGTGATATTTTTGTTTTATTTTTTATGTTTTTTGTGTGTTCGTGTAGATATGGTCTTCCTTATTTTATTCCTGCTTGGAGTTTATAAGGTTTCCTCTGAATCTTTAACTGATATCCTTTATCAGTTTCAGAAAATCATTTCTTCAAATATTGCTTATGCCTCCCTTCCCAGTATCTTTTTTTTAATTAGAATTATTATCTTTTAGGTTCTCTAACTATATTTCCTATACCACTTACTTTTTTTTAAAGCATATTTTCCATTCTTTTGTTTGTCCTTTATTCTGTATACTTTCTTTTAATCATCTTCTCTCTTTACTTACTTTCTCTTTATGTGTGTCTAATCTATTATTAAAGCAACTCTCTCCTCAACCCACTGAGATCTTATTCACTGTAATTTTCAATTTTAGAATTTCCATTAGATTATTTTTATGATTTTCAGTTCTCTGCTGAGTTTCAGTATTGTCCATTATTTCTTTAAAAGTCCTTGTTTGATTAACCAATGATCTGAATCCCAATATTTCTTTATTTATTGCCTGTTATTTCTCATAGTTTCTGTTACATGTTTTGTCTCCTTGTGTGTCTGGTATAGACCTGTATATGAGAAGCTGTAAAATAATTTAAAGCCTAGGATTATTTTATCTTTATCTAGAGAAAGTTTACATTTGTTTCTGGCAAACATTCTGGCCTATTCGCAGTCATAGATCATTTTAATCCCATTATAGGAACTGAGATTATTTACAAATGGACTTTATAAGGTTAACAACTGGTCTACTTCACATACTTCACATTCACACTTATCAGTAAGATGTAATCTTTAGAGTCTCAATCTAAAATCTTGTGCATTTATTCAAGCCCCCTAGCTTCATTCTTGGCAGACATTGAAGTACAATATTTTTTCTCCTACTCCAAAAGTCTTTAAAATTTCCAATTAACTCCTCCCTCTCTCTGTTGTTTCTTTTGGCTTGAACAGAAACTTCTTGGAGAAAAGGGATCCCAGATATCTGACCTACTTACCTAGGTTTCCTTCTAAAAAGTTACAAGACCTGTAATTTCTCATGCTTTGTTAGCTCCCTAGTGTATTCAAGGAGATGATTTTTATATATTACCCATTTTTCTTGTGCTGAGCAGGAGGGTTAATGTGTCAGTCCTTACTGAAAACAGAAGCCCTGCAATCTGTTCTCCAAAATCAACTTGGGCGATATTTTAAAAACTGAAAAGGAAACAAAATAATCAGTGGCTCGTCAATACCTTCATAATGAAATCTAAGTATGCAATCATATTCTACAAGGTCATGCAAGACCTGGTCACAGCTTGAGTGTGAGAGACCTTGACTGATAAATCCTTAACTCTTTAATTACCACAAGATTAACCTTTCTGCTCTTCATACACACCAAACAACTTCCTGCCTCTTGAACTTTGTATTTATTGTTCATCTTAGAACATTTTCCCAGAACTTTACCCATGATTGACTCTTATCCTTTTTTATCTTTGCTCAAATATTACCTTCTCAAAACAGCCTAGATTGTCCATCCAACTAATGAAGAACTTCTACCCTCTTGATTTGTCTTCTGGCATTCACCACGATCTGTAATTATCTGCCTTTTTATTAGAATTGTATTTTTACAAGGACAGAACTTTGTGAGTCACCACTCCTTAAGCAGTATGAATAATACCTGACACCTAGTAGCTACTTATTAAATATCTATTTAAACTAATGAATTATAGCCCATGACTACAAGTAAATTCATTAACTTCTTTGGCCCTCAGTTTTTCACATTTCATTTTAAAGTGGAAGTAATCATAATTATAATGCTTAGTGTACTCACAAACCTAGCTAATTAAATACTAAATAAGAAAATATCTAACACTTAGAAGACATTCAATAAACTTATTTTTTCCTATTTTTTATTTCCTCTTCTTTTCTTTTTTCTTTCCCAGGTAGTTCCTGACTGATTAAAACAAAGTAAGCATTATTTTCTCTTTTGGTATAACCTATTCCCCTGGAGAATGTAGAAAGGAATTATTTCTAATACAATGAAATTACAAGATGGGGAGATAGTATTCAAATTTCCCTGAAAAGCTATGGGAATTTTCTCTAGTGCTTTTTGTATGATCTAGATTAAAAAAAAAAATTCTAAATAAAATGAATATTTCTTTGATTTGGGTTTGGCACTAATTTGTACATAGCAACAATATTGGAGAGATAGCAAAATACTTGCCTCTGCTGTGTATCCATTACTGGCTGTCACGTCCAGTTCCCCAGTCACTATCTAATTAAGGCATTGCCTAGATTTTATGTCCTAGAAGTGAGATGGACAGAATTTATTCACTGCAAGACCCTGGCTACATGATGGTTAAATGGTCTGAGTATACAGGACTGTTTATTAAATATTATTTGACTATGATTTGTACTGTGTTAGTGTTGAGACATCCTGCAACTTCAATTCCCATGTATCCCATTATTTCTGTTCTTAGGTTTTTAATGAACAAGCATTTCACCAAGTAGATCTCATTAGCAGAGACATAGCAAAACTGGTAGACTTGTTCTATACTTCATTCCATGGGGGAGCATATGATGGCACTCTGCAGAGGCTGGCAGGCCTATAGTCTGTTGCTATTGAGCTATAGAATATAAGATAATGCATGCATAATAGATAAGCAATTTGAAATATTTCTTTCTTGAATTTGTATATCCATAATATATAAAGCCTTGTTCCAGGAAAAGTCCTTCTATTAAAAAAGAATCCACTCATCCCATCAAATTTTTTCCGTTACCTGTATCTAGCATTAGGAACAAGAAATACTTATTTATTAGGATTTCACACTAAAATTCCATGCATTCTGTTTTGTTTGTAGATAGCAGAGTGACTGCAAATTCTTTGTGCTTAAATACTTTGTGACCCCATTAGAGAGAGAGCACAGTATAAAAATATTCAATGTGTCATAAACACAGTCATTATTTCTTGCACACACTGAAAATTACCAGTATCAGCAAGGATATGGAAACCTTCAAATTAAAGTCACAAGATAAAACAGAGTAAATAACCATTCTTTCACAATGAATGTGAGGCTATAAATTTATCAAATGTGAAGCCAGAACTATACACACTATGAAGTTTAATATAATATGTCTTGAGAATTTCCTCTCAGGTAGACACATAGCTTATAACATTTTCATTAGAACAACATTACAATTAGAAATATTTGAAAACTCTGGCTCTTGGAGGAAGGTGTCTCTAATACTGTGAATTGATTTTGACATCATTAGCAGATTTATTCAGCTAAAGGTAAATGCTTCTTTCAGAGATGAAAGATATAATATTTTAGTTTCTTTGGTTCTCTCAAAGACACACAAAGCTGACAAAATTGGATGCCTTTGAAAGTTCATAATCATATAACTTGAGTTATTAATTATTCTTCCTTTATTGAACAACTTCATATTAATTATTGCTTTCTAGACTACATTTCATTTTCCAAGCTGTTAGATTGGTTTGTATTTTTATCACAGTTGAGCAGATATTTATTTGTGAAGCCTTTTGCTAGCAGTTTCTCTTGGGAAAATTCTATGTGTTTAGAATGTTTGGTGGCCTTTCCAATAATCTGTAATTATTGCATCCCAAATAGTGGCTGAATTACTGGTATTTGTCTATCATTCCCTCACTCATTTATTTCTTCATTCCTAATTTTTTTATAATAATGTTATCTACCCTTTGAGTTTCTTGTAACAAACATACCTGGGGTTAGGATACTATTGGCACATAATTAGGGCTTAGTAAATGTCAGTTATTTCTATTTGTATTAATTTAATTATTTAGTCAAGAATTAAAATAGATTGTGAATGGTGGATGCTATAAAAATGTTGAGTAAATCCTCAAGCCCATGAAACTTCTATTCCATGGATGAACCAATTAAATGTAGATCTATTTTGGATGACGTATTTTCCTATTAATAACACAAATGAACAAAACACATCAAAATATTAAGTCATTCCATATTATCTCTTGTTAGTAACAAGTCTCCCATTCTTAAAGAATTTCTGTGACCTAGAAAAAATTTTAGAGTGGTTTTCAATCTTTCTAGTCTCTATAAGACCGCTGTATTTGGAGTTAAGAAAGTTAGGTCCAGGTGACCTCTAGATGTCTGCATTGCCTTGGGCAGGTCATTTAAATTCACTAGGTCATGTAGAATGGAAGGTAAATATCTGGGCAGTGAGACCCACAGATTTGCAGTGTTAAAATCTCCCAAGGTGCTTCTAAAAACTTAGTCAGAGTTAAGAAGATTGTTAACAGATCTTCCCATTCTCTTGTACTTTGGCAAAAACTTCAAAAGTAGGGGGATAAATGAATGATGTAATTCTTTTTTTCTCCCTGCCACAGTGCCAACATGTAAAAGACACACATCTAGCTCTTTAAAAAAAAAAAAAAAAAAAAAATTTTTTTAAATTATTATTTATTTATTTGAGAGAGAAAAAGCATGACCAGGGGGAAGAGCAGGGAGAGAGGAAGAGGGGAAACAGACACCCTGCCGAGCTCAGAGCCCATGGAGGCCCCTATGCCTAGACCCGGAGGTCATTACCTGAGCCAAAACCAAGAGTCAGACACTCAACCTGCAGAGCTACACAGGCACCCTGACACACATCTAGTCTTAAGATGATTTTCCCTAATGCATTTTATCAAGTAGACATTATTTTGGATTCAGAAAGGCCTCTATTAAAATGTAATCCATTCTGAGGCAATTAAACATATCAGTCCTTCCATAGCTTAGTATGAATGATTTTACAACCTCATCCTTTTAATATCAAGCTAAAATTAGTAGGGGACTTTGGCTGTGGGTAAAGGGTGAGGTAATTTTCAACATTTAGTGAAGTTTGGGTTTTTCAGAGGCACTGTGACAGCCAAGGGGCAGAACCATGAAGGTAAGTGACTTGGTAGATAGAGAAGAGATTTCAGGATTTGGGGAAATGACATCAAATAGGAGATGGGGAGGCAGAATTCATTTGTTCACTCATTTGTCCCACAAGCGTTCTTTGAATTTGACTTTCCGCGGAGCAAATATTTATGCAAGCCAAGATTACGCAACCTAAAAGGGATTACAGTTTATTGACCAGCAATTGTTATCTACTTTATCACTTTGCCTGAGATCATGATACCTAATAACTGGCCGGGGCCATTAATAACTATCTTACCTTGGGGTCTAATTTATTCCAACATTTAGTTTCAATATACCTCCTTCAAGATCTTCACCAAATCACATATCCATGATTATTTATTTTATATATTTTATATATTTAATTATTTTTTTATCAATTTATCATTTATACCTAAAGACTTTTATTTAAAAGGTAAAGCTAAAATCAGTACCGTAAGTGCAAAATTAATACCATCTGCCACACATATATGGTATTAGTTGCAGTTTCTGATTAAGGCACAAGGATGACTTCCATATTGTCAAAAAAGTGTTTCAGCAATCATTAGAGAGCTGTTAAAGATGTATTTTCAGCAAGTTGTTGTTTTCTCCTTACCAAAATATCAAAAAAAAAATTATCTATTTAGTAATGTTAATTTAGTCATATACTGTGCACAATATAAAGATTACTGGGCTTGGCAAATGCACAGAGCCTAAACAATGAATATTGACAATAAAAATACTTTCAAATATAGAATAAATGAAACAAGATGGGATTGGGAGGGAGAAAAACCATAAGTGACTCTTAATCTCACAAAACAAACTGAGGGTTGCTGGGGGGAGGGGGATTGGGAGAAGGGGGTGGGGTTATGGACATTGGGGAGGGTATGTGCTTTGGTGAGTGCTGTGAAGTGTGTAAACCTGGTGATTCACAGACCTGTACCCCTGGGGATAAAAATAAATTATATGTTTATAAAAAATTAAAAATTAAAAAAAAATACTTTCAAATATATAAAAAAATCCCAAAGAATTAACGACAACAAAAAAGACACTTGGAACTAATAAGTGATTATAGCAAGGGTGCAGGACACAAAGTTAATATACAAAACTCAATTGCTTTCCTATCTCTTAGTAATGAATAATTCGATTTGAAATTTAAAACATAATAGCATTTACATTAGTATACCAAAAACGATTATTGTTGGAAATCAGAAGAAGTTTTTCCAGAGATAACATTCCCAGAGTGTCTAAATTCCCAGTCCTCTCTACAAAAACTTTTTCAACCCATTGTGTAGTTGAGCACATATACTCATACTGCTACACAAAGTCTTCGCCCATCAGTATACATTTCCATTCCTTTCTCATAAAAGGAAGGGACTCTCTGATTTCTGAATTGCTTTAATTTGGGTCTCTCTGCATTAGTATTTTTTTCAGAAAAATAGGGTAGAGATTCCAGATTGATGGGAGAAGAGGGAAAGCTCTCTGAGAAATACAGAGTATCTTAGACCCAGAATAGGTGATGGTTTTCAGTGGGAGACTTCATTTGGGAGTAAATCTCTGGGAATTACATGGTTGGAAGTGGGGAAGCTATTAATGGGTAGGTTTGGTAAGTTTTTATTTTTCTTTTGATAAGAGGCTCTAATTTATACCAGTATTCTTAAAATATGAGAACCATGATTATGGTTCATATTTAACGGTTGCTTCTTATGTGCCACAAATTAAACCAAAGACTTGGTGTTTATCCAGTTAATCCCCAAAACAACCCTAAGATACAAGTAATATTATTATCCCCTTTTACAGAAGTTTTAAGATTAGATAGCTTAAGTAACTTGCCAAAAATCACGGATTTAGTAAGTGGTTATGCCTGGATTTAAACTGATTTAGTCTAATAATAGACCTCAAAAATCTGAATGTGCTATATATTTCTTAAGAAAATAGCTCAAATAAGAGGAAAGAAATTTCAATATCAGCTTTTATTGGGCTTGTTTCCATAAATGTGTACTGTGGTTGCAAAAGCACAATAATTTGGGACTCCGGATAATTCCAATTGGGAAATACCATACTTAGCAGAAGAATCCAAATCATGATCCAAAAGCCAAAACGAGGGGTTTACTGGCCTGAAAATTGTGCACAGTCACCCCAGTTTTGATTCTAAGAGCTGAAAGAGAAAGCAAAAACATTTTTCTCCAAATTGACTTACACATAGTAATTGTATTCCAGGTCATATCCATGGGAGCTTTCCTTTTCCCTTGCATTAAGCGAACCTTGGCTGAAATAATACTTTGTTTCCTGTTTGATTCTTTTGTAATGATCCTTTGCTGAATGCTGCAAAGAATGCTGTGAAGAGAAGAGGGCAAAAAGCCCGGAAGGGAGTGAATGATTTACCTGGGCATTAGCC
This sequence comes from Mustela erminea, assembly GCF_009829155.1. Classification (NCBI taxonomy): domain Eukaryota; kingdom Metazoa; phylum Chordata; class Mammalia; order Carnivora; family Mustelidae; genus Mustela; species Mustela erminea. The sequence goes on from NC_045626.1 coordinate 43,718,864, forward strand.
TCTTGGATCTTTGATCTGGAGAGCCCTCTGATCAATGCAGAGGGCAGAGGTGTGGGTCAGGCTTTGAGATACTTTGAGATAACTGTTCCTGGGGGTGAGGAGTCCCGGTGGGGGGAGGGGACAATGGGCTGGAGGAGAGAAAGGGAGGAGGAGGGAGAGACCCAGCAGGGAGTCTGCACAGAGGAGTTCAAGCTCTGGCTGTAGAACCTGACCTGTAAGGCAGTGAGGCAAAGCCTATCATAAAAGCAGAACTAGCCCTCTGAGCCTCTAGAACTCAGTTCTAAGCATCTGTGATCTGCCTCCTGAACATTTGTATCTCACTATAGGAAAGAGGATGAAACAGCTGCACATGTTGTCTCCAGTGCTGTAAACCTGTCATCAGCCCTGCATTGTTTACATATGGCTACAAGGTCTTTAAGCCCAGGATCCCTTAGCTATACAGCAGGGACAGATATTTACATGACAGCTGTGTCAATTGCAAGCAGTGCTGTGAGCTTGTTTGTTTCACTAAAGCTTCAGTCACCACCACCTGCCCCTCCCCCACTGCCCCAAAGACACAAATCTAATTCTTCCCCCCTTTTTAAAATGAGCTCCATGTTAATAATAGAACTGCAGTGCAGATGCTCAAAATGGAAATAGCTGGCATTTCCCTAACAAGACTCATAATTCTGCTAGAAATAATGGATTTCAAGTGAAATAGCTTGAGTCCAAGAAGAGTGGTTATAATTCATGACCAGACGCCCAAATGAAATCAAAATCTGGGAAACATGCAAAGTGCTAATTTTCTACATCAGTGGAATTTATCAAGTTCCTACTGATTAATTTGAACAGTGGTTTGGTTGTTCAATTGATAGAGCTTTGTTTGCTTTGCAAAGACATCTGAATGACATTGATTTAAATATTATTGCAACTTCCTAGCTTTGTGAAAAGCTTTTGAAACTGTAAACCAAAACCTTTCCGAATCACAAGTGGCTCATATTAAATGTTTTTATTTTTATTATTATTATTCTTTACTGTTTGTGGGGGAGACTCCTATGTATTTCACCGGTGAGGTGAATAGCAATACATCTTTGGAGAACAATTACCGTGCAATTCTCAAGGAAATGAAGCTTAATTCATTTCTGTTGCTTTAGTTTATTATTAGCTTTTCCAAAGAAAGTACTTATAATATGATAATGACTATTTACAATTAGCTTGGTTGAAAAATAAACTATTCCTAAAATGCTTACACATACTTCAGCATCGATAATATGCCCTGTAATCTCTTTCCCACTATCTTACAACGTAAAATAGAAGAACACTGTCCGGACCTAGTAGGGTCAGTAATGACCCCTCCCACCAACAGCACGGCGTGCACGTCCTCATCTCATCCTGGAACCTGGGAATGTTACTTTATATGGCAAAAGGGACCTTGGGGGCTGTGATTAGGTTAAGGATCTTGAGATGAGAAAATTACCCTGAATTATCTGGGCAGGCCCTGTGTAATCACAGAGGTCCTTGCAGTAGGGAGGCAGGAGATCAGAGAGATAGAAGGCTACAGGATGATGATGAAAACAGGTTTGAAGATGTCACACTGCTGACTTTGAACATGGAGAAAGGGAGTCAAGGAATGCAGCTTTATGAACTGGAAAAAGTGAAGAAAGGTTTTCCTCTTGCTAAAAACAAGTCAACAGCATCAAATGGCATTGCTTGAGCTAAGTCCCTCATCATCAAGCTGAAACTCAACTTAATGAAAATTTCAGTTCTCCCAGAAATGGAATCTTAAACCAGCCAGTCAGGAATCTCGCCTGCTCAGCACTAGTTAGGTAACCAGATAAACTCCTGCCATTCCCTGAAAGGAACCTTGGAATGTATCTTCCTGGTTTCTGCTCCCTTCTGCCTATAAACGTCTTTCATTGTGAGCAGCTCCTTGGAGCTCCTTTCTGTCTGCTAGACTGGATGCTGCCTGATTCGTGAATCCTTAAATAAAGGCAATAAGATCTTTAAAATGTACTCACTTGAATTTTTTTTTTTTTAACACCCTAGAGCTTTCTAAGGGAGTACAGCCCTGCCCACACTGTGGGTTCAGCCCAGTAAAATCCATTTGAGTTTCAGAGCCGTAAGGTAGTAAAGTTGTGTCGCTTTAAGTAACTAAATTTGTGTTCATCTGTTTCAGCACGATAAGAAGCTAATACCCCAGCATCAACCTGAATACTTATAGCAATTAATGCCCTTAGATAAGCAGAGGGAGTGAATGTTTCTTTTGAATTGGAAAATATTGACTAAGATTTAATGCATTCAGGTAACTTAAGACCTAAGATTTCTAGTCCTTTTAAAGTGAAACCCAGTCTCTGACTCTGGAGCCCTTAGGTCATTTGGGATTCTGTTAACTTGAACATGGCTGGACCTGAAGCAGTGTGCCTTTGGAATACCCAAAAGGTGTGGAAAGGACCAAGATAAGGAATGAGCTGTTGGATTATTCAGAAAATTATGAAGAGGTGCTATACAATTCATGTCCTATCATTATTATTTATCAAATTAACAGTTTCAAATTGCTAATTAAGGTTTATGTTTCTTTAAGTCTTTAAAAAAGTTCCACTATATCAATACTCTAAATCCCTATTTGTTACCTTGTAAATCTAGAGGAGAAATTTCCCAAAAAGGCAAGAACTTGAAACATGAGTTTTGAAGTCAGCAAACCACTCAGGTTCAAATCTCAGTGCGACCATTTACAGACTCTGTGACCTTGGGGAAGCAACCAGATCTCTCTAAGCTTAGGTTTTATCCTCTATAAAGGAGGAAGGACACCTTCCTGTTGGTTTACTGTGGAGATCAAATGAGATAAAGAGTGCATGTAAAGATTATCTAAAATTATCAGTCATATGGCATCATCTTTAATATTGGAAAATTTCACACCGCCCATCTCAGAAAGTCATTTCAATCCAGGAAGGCTCAGGATTTGACTCAAAGCCCCAAATGTGCTCTGAAGTTTCTAGAGGAAGAAGACTGATCTGGCTGAGAAAAATGTGTCCCTTCTCTGTTGTCAAGGAATGAAGAATATGAAACCCAGGAATGAACTGCATGAAGACCAGAAGAGCAGTCTTTTTTCTCCTGGTGGTATCCACACCTGCTCTTCCTTCTTCTTCTTTTTCTTAACAACACAAGGCTATTATTGCTGTGCAAATATTCTTTTCTGGAAAGGCATGGTTTAAAATGATGACAGCTTTAGCAATCTTGCAAAAGATTAGAACTTTGGATAAATGAAAATCTCCATGCTTCACCATTTCATCCGGAAGATGGGTTAGAACGCACAGTAAATCCTGTCTGATTTTTGTTCCTTGGTTCATTCACATATACCTCTAAATTAGAAAATAATTAGCTAATCATTCACTAATGCTTTTTCTCCTAATCATCTAGAATTAGGAGCCAAAAAAGTCTTGAATGTAGACTTTGTAGAATTTGTCTACTAATTAATGACATTCAGTTTTCATCGAGCGCATTCTCAGAATGGTTTGGGACTGGTCATTGTGAGAACAACAAAACACAGATGAAAAATCCCAAAATGTAATCTCACTTCTGCCATTTTAAATATATATAGAAACTCTATGTATGTAAGTCTCTAGTTCCTTCATTTATAAAATTAGCATAAAGTTATCCCCAGTTAAAGATTGTGCTTGCAAAAATGCCAAGCATATTCACTTCTCAGAGTGTTCTGTCTACTTTTCCTTCTAGAATGAAGAGTACAGACATTAGTCCACAAACCCAGATATGCAAGAAACATAATGTGGATTTATTCATTTTTCTAGTACTCAGTGTTGAACTCCAGAATTTTGAGTTCCTGTTTCCTTAAGGTGGTAGAAATTGCCATCTGAGCCCATCCTTCAGAAGCAATGAAAACTATTCTCCTGGGAACCAAACTGCCAGATTTGCCATCCTGGCTCCACCAGCAATTATCTCCAAGACCCTGGGACAGTTATTTTATTCATTTGTACCTTGACATATTCATTTGGAAAGGTTATAATAGCAATAACTCCACCACAGAGTTTTGTGAAGATCAAGCGAATTAAACCACGGAAAACACATAATGGGGCCGACACACAGCGAGCCCTTCAATACACACTAGCTTGTTTTGTTTATCATTATTAAGTGATCGTTCCAAGTTGGCTGAAAGTTGGTGGGGAGGACACGCGCAGGTCTGCATCTCAGATGCTGAATCTCTGTATGGACCCGAATTCTGCTTCTGGATTTTAGGAACTCCATCATTCCTCATATGAGCAGACCCACCTCACATCTGGGGTCTGCATGCTTTCCCCACCGCTCAGACACACCCCCACATAGACCAGAAGGACTCACTGGGACTGCCTGACATTCGTGTGCCTTGACGAGTCACTCAGCCAGCTCCCCTACAAGGGCTTCCCATGCTGTCAGAGCTCTCTCCAGATTCTGCTGGTATCTATCTTTCCAGATTGCCCCAGAGCCAAAGGTCAGAAGGTATTTTCCTATGTTATCTTAAAGAAGCCTTATTATTTGTGCATTTAGACCCTCGATCAATCTGAAATTCATTTTTAGGTAGACGGTAGAGATTAATTTTTTTAAAATATGGATATTGAACTGACTCAGCAACATTTAGGAAAGAAGGCCATCTTCTCTGCACTGCAGTACAGTGTAGCTATTATAACAATACCAGTAACCCGTAACCATATACATGTGGGCTTTCTATTTTATTTCTCCTCTATTCATCTATTTGTCTAAACATAGACCACTACCACACTATTTTAATTGCCATAGTTGTAGAGAAAATCAGATCATCTGATAGTGTAAATACTTTGGATTCCTCTTTGATTTTCCTGGCCCATTCCTAGGCTTTCATATTTTCAATATATAGTTTAGAATAAGCTTCCCTATTTAAACACACACACACACACACATGCACACACACACATGCATACACACACATACACCACAACACTACTGGGAGTTTGATTAAGCTTTTTTGACTCCATAAATTAACCTGAAATTTATCTTTACAATAATGAATCCAATCTATGGACATGATATATCCCTTCATTTGCCTAAATCTTTAAAACCTCTGTATAACTTCTGGTGAGTTATAGTGTCTTTGTGTAGTAACTTTAATATCTAGGTACTTGTGAGCATCTGTTTTTTCTCTTGATTATATAGTCCTGTGTCTTGGCATTTCTAGCATTTGTTATATGGCATAATAGATATTTTATACAAAATAACTACAGTGACTATTGATGATATTACCTTTTCCCGAAGAGGAATAGAAGTTTCTCATTCTCAACAGGTGAGGTTAGGGAGCTAAGCACCTTAATCTAATCCAGAAACTGTTAAACTAGTTTGTAGTTTCGGTAATAATACATTTACATTTTTGTTCAATGCCCTTCATATGTCATAGCTCTCCATAGCTTTCAAATAAGAGCTTGGGGCGTTTCTTGAGGTCCTTCCCACTGACAGGTTCTGAACTCTCACCTTTGTTTTGCAAAGACGAGAGTAAGAAAATCCCACTCTGCTTCTCAGAAGTCTGTGGCTTAGTTCCTTATTCCCTTACACTGTGTTCCTTCAGAATTCAGCAAATGACTTGCAGGCGAAACCTGTCAGGAGCTGGAGGCCACTCAACTCTCTAATTTTTTCACTGCAGCCCCATAAGCTCTTTCAAAGCCCTCCTGGTTTCTCTCTCCCTAGGAGGATGTTTCTACCCAGAGAGATCTTAGATCTGTCTCTATCCCACACTCAGAAATGCCAAGTGCCTCCCAAGCAAAACTAACTACAGATTGCAGTTCTTTTTATGAAGTTGTAACTCCCCTTATCCTCCTTGCTTAGGGAACTGTCTGACACCTTTCAAAAGATGACTTTTGTGTTTTAGATAGCTTTTGTAGTTGTTCTTAGTGTGTGCACTGGCCTGCCACAAACTACCCTGTCTGACCAGGAAATAGAAACTTCTGTGGATTTTGAGACCTGCTCCTTAGACCTATTTGAGAGAATAGCTCTTTTTTTAAAAGGAGGCTTCAGGCAAGATATACCCTGTGGAAGTGTGACAATGAGGAACTAGCCCCAGACTCTAAGAATAAAGACGACTATGTAACACAGAGGCTGACCACTGTGAATGACTAGACCTGTATCCAGCTGATTCTTGGGTGACTCATTTTTAGTGACATATTTCAGTGCCTTTATAAAAAGTTTCTGTGGTGATTAGTCCAAATACTGCCTTGCTTTCTCCTTTCTTTCAGTTTGTTAAGAAAGTATGGTCCTAAACGTGTGTTTCATTGCGATTTCAAATGGCTAATTATTATGGACTAGAACCATTTCATCTGGGGCACTGCCCTCAAATTTATAGAATTTACTAGTTAGAATGATCTAATGCTGTTGATCCCACACATATTTTTTTTAGAAATCACTTATTATCACACATTTTACCCCATTTTATCACTTCCCCCCAAATTCTTCTCTGGACCAGAATTTGACTCAGACAATATGAAAACATACTATGCCATCTTTCCCAATCACAGTTAGCTGAGATAATCTGTTTTTATGCATCAGCCTTTTTTTTAACTTTGGCAAGTTTTTATTATCATTATTTTGGTAACTTCTGTGTCCCACCTTTGAGTTACCAAATTCTGACTGGCAGGGACATTGAATGATGCTGACTACATACATAGGCTGGCTGGCCAAAGCAATTCCCATATAATTCTTTCCCATAGCATTATATCTTGGCATAGTGCTAGCAAGTTACAAAGTAGATTTATAATGCCTATTAATGTCATTTGAGGAGAGAAGTCAGTGTCCATGCAAATGAGGGATTAATGCTGATCCCTAAATGAAGTGTTGGTGCAGCCAAATGCTCTGACAGCAACGCCTTGCAGCCGATTTAAAAGGCATTTGCATCATGATATGATAAACTGCCCCCACACTAGGCTGCGCGACCTCTCTAAAATAGGAGAGGCCAACTTCCAAAAAGATACAGCCACTCGGGAACCCAAAAACATTTTGTTTGGCTTCTAAGAGAAAAATCTACCCACTCTCTTGTATATTTTAAAGGCAGGAACTTGGCCTCTATCCCTAGCAGTGAGATGAGTATGTGTCTAGCTTCTCTGTGTGTAGATGACTTTGGCAGTGATGTGGAATGATACAGACGGGCCATAGCTTTCATGTTCCATGATGGACTGTGAAGACTTTGCCACAAGCATAGCCCCTTGACATTTTTGAAAACATGAAGACATATTGCAGCGTACAGGAGATTCACTATTGCAGTAAGTAGAGGTAAGCCTCTCCGGCCAGACCATTGCTTAGGAAGTACTGGATTTACATAAACAAGTAGGACAATATGATTGGCCTCATCGAAGTAGCAAGCCTCATTTTGCATTCATTTTTTTGTGATAGGTTGCGGTAATCTAGAAGCAAAAAAATCTGTATTAGACTAGTTACTTCAAAGTATCAAATGTAATTATCACTTAGCGATTTTTCACTTTTAAGGGTCAGGAAGAATCCCGAGGACCTGGAATAATTTGTTCTCATCACAGTTGGCATTTTGCTTTGAGACTCTGCTGTGCTTTTATGACACGAATAAAAGGTAACAAATTCATCTCTTCTACCCAACGCCCCACCCTTTGCCTTCTCCACGCTTGCCAAGGGACACCTTGTGTAGTCTTTTCTGGTAATCCAAGGCAAATACAGATCTAAGACCCTGTCTCAATTGAGCCTCTAATTATGATGTTTTAGTAGCTCATCAACTGTCTTTACAACACAAATGAGAAACACAAAGACGTTTCTACATGACCTATATTTAATCTACATTTTTTTAATTTAAGTATTTTACTTCCAATCTGTGAAGCAGTTATCTGCTATTATAATTTAAATATGAATTAATTCAACCTGAGACCCACACTCTCTCTTAGAAGCCATTGTACCTTAATGAGTAAATATGTATTAGCATGTCTTAAAACTGCACATTATTGACCTGGGAGACAACGGGGAGCTATAATGATGGATTATGTAAATCCTCAGTTGTGGATTGTCACCATACTCCATAATGTCATTAATTTACATTAATGTCAGTCTTTCCTTCCCAGGCACCTATTAATTAGCTGTTCCTTGACACATATTCTAACGTAGACTTTTTGTGAGTCATTGAAGTCCTTTGTGTGGAGACCTTCTTGAAGACCTTCTAGTTTGTGTATAATTGACAATTCAGATGACAGCTTTTACTGTTGATCATAAAACTGCAGCCAATTCACTTGGGTGCTAGATTTATGTTTTGAAACCTTTCCTTTTAACGTTTTTGTGGAGAAAAAGTTTAAATGCGGGTACATTTTATTTATTAGATGGTCTAAAATATGCCCTTTTCTGCAAGGTCAAGTTCTGATGAGTTATCAAACCGAATGCACAATGCTTTTGGAGATTTTATCATCACAAAACCTTCTCAAAAGCATCCACTACATACGGATACTCTAAAAAAAACTTGTGTTTTAAGATGGTTTTTCTAAACTAGCATTTAAAAGTATAGACTTTCATGGGTTGAATACAACATCTAACTGAATTACCTCTCTGAACATCCAATGCCTGGCAACATCTACTTCTGGTAAAAGGCAACATCATTTGATTTCAAGGTAGTGCTTACAAACCAAGGGTATCCAAGGTCTCAGATTGTCTCAGTTTTGTCTTTGCTTCATTTAAATGAATTACTGTATTAGTAATCACTATAATCCATTCATTAACTCCTTGATTCATTCAAAAATACATTGTAAGCATGAATTCGATGCCCAGAACTACCTAGACTACACTGAACAAAAGAGACCAAAAAAAAAAAAAAAAAAAAAAAGCCTGCAAGCAGCTTACTTTATAAAAGGGAGAGGAGCTAGATAATAAGCAAGAAAGTCACATAGAACTTTAGAAGATACTAAAGTGTGGAGTGAAGCAAAGGAGAAGTATAGGAAATGCAATAAAGGCAAGGAACAGGGTGGGATGGGGAGTAGTAATTTTAAATAAGGTGATCAAAGAAAACATCCTTGAAAATGGGGGTTTGGACAAAAGTTTGAGTGAGAGGAAGGAGATTTGATCTTTTAAGTTGCTCTTTAAAGAGAGAAGTAAATCCTGGGGATGAGTAAGTTGGGGGCCTTCAACTTTACTTTCATTTGTGTCTCTGAATCTATTACTCACAAGATCGTATGGCTTGGAAAACAATTTAAAAACATTCACTGAAAGAAAAAATATTGATAAAACAACATTTTCGAGAAACAGTGTTCATTCTCTGTCAGGATCTTTTCTCTTCTTCCTCTTCCCTAACTGACTTTGTTTTCTAGGGTGGCATTAGGCCTACCTAAATAACTCAGCTTCCCTACATACCCACCAAAGAACATACAATAGGTCTGTACAAGTCACTGGGTGGTACTTGTGGGGAAGTTCGTGAAAGGAGGAAGGTTCCAATGGCAGGTATCTTTTTGCATTTCCCCTTTGCCTTTGTCTCCTGCTCTTCTATCTGGAGGGACAGATGCCTGGGGATGGAGCAGACAGCTTGCGACCACGTGGATGAAAGCTATTCATTGATGGTGGAGAAGCAGAGAGAGAGGAGGAGTCTGGTTCCCTGTGGCATTGTAGATACACCATGCAACACTTGGGCTCTCTACTCTGGCCATCTCATGGTATGAGAAAAATAAACATCTATTCAGTTAAGACACACCATTTGTGCTCTGTTACATGGAGCTAAACAGAATCTTATTTGTTATAATTTTTTGCTTCAGTGATTTTTTTTTTAAATCCCCAGCCATCTACTTGTTATTTCTGTTTCTTTCATTTCCAAAGGTAGTAATCTTGGTCTGGCATATCTGATGCTTGTACTGAAAGTTGTTTTCTAAATCATGATAGTAGAATTTTTTTGTCTGTCTATATTATCCACAGAGGCTCCCCTTGTGGGTAATGTTAAGATGACCCCTTGGATTTGAAATAAAATCAAGGTGACTGTTTTACCTGAGGATTGTGTCCTACATGCTAATTGCCTTAACTCTGTCACTTGATTCTCTGAAATGACTGGCCTGAGATATACTCACTGCTGCTTTTTCTTTCTATAGTCTCCATATTTATATGAAAGTTGTTTGCCATCTATTCAAAGTTGTAAGAAGCTGACTACCTAATATGTATGATTTTGAGGGCCAGAATCCAGTTCTATTGAAGTATTTGTACTTATAAAATTAAAAATGTATGACTTTCCGTGCCATCTTAATCAAAAGACAACTGACAGAATGGGAGAAGATATTTGCAAACGACATATCAGATAAAGGACTAGTGTCCAGAATCTATAAAGAACTTAGCAAACTCAACACCCAAAGAACAAATAATCCAATCAAGAAATGGGCAGAGGACATGAACAGACATTTCTGCAAAGAAGACATCCAGATGGCCAACAGACACATGAAAAAGTGCTCCATATCACTCGGCATCAGGGAAATACAAATCAAAACCACAATGAGATATCACCTCACACCAGTCAGAATGGCTAAAATAAACAAGTCAGGAAATGACAGATGCTGGCGAGGATGCGGAGAAAGGGGAACCCTCCTACACTGTTGGTGGGAATGCAAGCTGGTGCAGCCACTCTGGAAAACAGCATGGAGGTTCCTCAAAATGTTGAAAATAGAACTGCCCTATGACCCAGCAATTGCACTATTGGGTATTTACCCTAAAGATACAAACGTAGTGATCCAAAGGGGCACATGCACCCGAATGTTTATAGCAGCAATGTCCACAATAGCCAAACTATGGAAAGAACCTAGATGTCCATCAACAGATGAATGGATCAAGAAGATGTGGTATATAAACACAATGGAATACTATGCAGCCATCAAAAGAAATGAAATCTTGCCATTTGCGACAACATGGATGGAACTAGAGCGTATCATGCTTAGCGAAATAAGTCAAGCAGAGAAAGACAACTATCATATGATCTCCCTGATATGAGGAAGTGGTGATGCAACATGGGGGCTTAAGTGGGTAGGAGAAGAATAAATGAAACAAGATGGGATTGGGAGGGAGACAAACTATAAGTGACTCTTAATCTCACAAAACAAACTGAGGGTTGCTGGGGGGAGGGGGTTTGGGAGGAGGGGGTGGGATTATGGACATTGGGGAGGGTCTGTGTTTTGGTGAGTGCTGTGAAGTGTGTAAACCTGGTGATTCACAGACCTGTACCCCTGGGGATAAAAATATATGTTTATAAAAAATAAAAAATTTAAAAAAAAATGTATGACTTTCTCAAAACACTTGGATTCAAACAGCCCTATCAGTCCACTTACCCCCCCATGTCCTCACCAGAGAGTCTTCAGGAATTTGGGTGAGTTTGGAGTTCTTGAGTATTTTGATCCATCTAGGATATAAACTTCTTAGGGACACTATCCTAAAATCATTTGTATAGTCCAAGTGATGAAAAACAGCTTAGCATCCTGTTTTAATAAATCCTTAGTGAAGCACCTAATACTTATCAGTGGGCTAAACATCAGTCTCTTTTGTGGATTTCTCTCTGAACTTAGGTCAGATGATGTTCCAAATCCTTTTGGAAAGTATTTGACAATTGAATGCAATGGATCATCCAATTATTAAGTGGAATATTGAGAAGATGGGCATTAGGATCTGTACATATCACTTAATAAGTCTTTTTATCTTTTACAGATCATCAAGACTGCCCAAAGATAGGTTCATCTCTCCTCTTCTTTCCCTAAGCTTTCCCCCTCTAAGTAGCTCCATCATCTTGCTTCTATCTCCTGTAGGGACCTGCTTCCAGTTTGGCTCCATCATAAAAATAAGTTGAAAATAAATTCTGATTTCTCATGAACTTACTGTTTTTTAAAAAGATTTATTTATTTATTTATTTATTTATTTGAGAGAGAGAGAGAGAGAGCTCAACTGGGGGAAAGGGCAGAGGAAGAGGGAGAAAGAGAATCCAAACAGACTCCCCTCTGAGCTCGGAGCGCAAACCAACCCAGGGCTGGATCCTAGGACTCTGAGATCATGACCTGAGCCTGTATCAAGAGTCGGATGCTTAACCCAGGCACCCTATCCTGCGCTTATTGTTGATAAATTGTTGTATCAGCTTTTGTATGAGAGGGAGGCATTTGGGCTGTCCCTATATTTGTAAAGAGGTCTGATAGGGTCTCTTTATTTAAGGTACACACAGTTTCATTAAAAGGAGGGATGATTACAGTGGGTGTATGGAAGGCATGACAAATGAGATGCACAAAGCCTATCTGGCAAGAAGACGTTCTTCACATGGAGTCTCAAGTCTAGGAAAGGTGGGACTGAGATGTGCTTTGCACCACTCAGAGGCGTAATGGACTTTAATCGTAATGATGATAATGAGCTACCACTGATTATTTGCTGTGGTCTAGATATCATAGTAAACATTTTTCAAAGATCATCCCAAGAAATCTCAATCATGATACTAGATTGGAGTGAATTTTAGTTTTCTCTCCCACTTTAGAGAAGAGAATATTGAGAGTTAGAGAGGTATCTGCCCAGGATTACCTAACTAATAAATGTTGACGATGGGATATAAATTCAAGGTAGTATGGCCCCTGATCTGTTTTAGCTCTAAACAGGAGGACCTGAGAAACAAATTCTATCTACTTTTGATCCATTTACCATAATTTACAATTGTTAGCTCTTAAATTATGCTCAAATTCGTGAACCAATACCCCTGGATTTCAGTATGATGGCTTTAAAATCAAGGAACTCTGCACTTGGGCTTACTTAATGGGCTGATAAACTGCCAGGACTGTGAGTTCATTGTTAAACATTAGCCTGGAAGTGAAAGATAAGAACGCACATGCTTTGTCTACAGATGGAGCAAGTTGTCATTCAAAGCAGCAAAATATAGCTAAGGAGTTTAAGAACTGAGGGGAACATAAGTTCAAGACCCAGGAGGAGAACATGAGACCAGACAATATGCCAATTAATGGAATTAAACTGAAAAGATTTAAAATGAGGTCCCCTCAGGAGACAATGTGAAAGAAAAGGCAGTTAATTCAATAAGGACAAAAGGATAAGCGAGCTAACTATGAGAGGATCAGAATATTTAAAGTTGATAGTGTCTTAAGAATTAAAGAACACTGGCTTGTGATTGCTGTGAATTTATTATGCCCCAGTAGCTCGGTCTAATTTGGTCCCTTCATCCTCTGAACAAATATGCTCATCCTGAGATTCCAGGACAAAAGCAATAATCCTTTTTGTTGCAGTGAAGCTATAAAAGTGATTATGATCAGCAGCCATTCACAGAGGAATAAATAAAGGACCCATCCATCATGCTAGTAAAGTTTTCTGTCCATCTGTCATGTTGCATTTCAAAGTCTATTTCACCACATTTAGTTGTGTTAAAAGGTGTACTTAAAAAATACATTTTATACTTGGAGACTCCCCAGTACACGGAGAGTTTAAATGTATGGATGTAATTTCTCTTTTGCTAAGCAGGTTTTAGAGTGCCAAAGACATGGCAGGGGGTAGTTAATAGAGTGTAATAAAGTGAATCTGTATGTCTCTGTAGCAAATAACTGAAAATATGAATTTAAGAAATTCTGTTAGAGGCTGCATTCTCTAGAAAAGCAGTTGCTCAGTGTCATTATTCAATTGTGTATCAACAAATGTGCCTCTAAAGACCAGAGTCTGAAGACTACAGCAGGGAGTAGGTTTAAAACGCTGCACAAAATGCAGAGGCACCAAAATCCCTTAACTGAGTTTTGGCAGGTGCACACTTAGAGGAAGGGCACTGGGAGAATGTGGGATCGGTGGAGGCAAATAACATTATCTGAGATCAGGGGGATATAAACTAGGAAGAGCCATTTATGAGGAAGAAAAATTTTTAATCAATGAATATCAATGAGGCTGAAACAGTGCAATTATATTTAGAAGCTTCCCTGTCTGATATTTATACCTGGAGACTATCAGTCTTTATAATTGTTCTCCAGCTGATAAATTGCACCCTTTTATTTTTTATGAAGCCCTGGTCTACACAGATTTCATTATCTGAAAAATTCAAGAGCAAGACTAATAAATTTGATGAGTTTTTTCTTTTTTTTCTTTTTTCTTTTCTTTTTTTTTTTTTTGGTGCAAATGATCTAGATTATCTGGCAAATCAGCTATACTCGTACACAATTTTCTTTTGCTCCACTTCACTAAGCCTATGTGTACATATAATTAAACTTAGTTCCTTAAATGTGGCAGAAAAAAACGTTGTTAGTTTATAAAGAAATACAGTGTCTTATATTCTGCAAATTCTCTGCTCTAAAACATTTCTTTAAAATACTTAATTCAAACTAGGGCCGGGGAGGATGGAGATTCTTCTCTATGAAACAAAGAGCCCTTTCTCCCCTGTTTGTTGTTGCTGTTCTTGTCGTTGACCATAGAGTTTAAGGAACTCATCACTCAGGTTATTGACAGAAGTGGATTATCACAGAATTTCTGACACCTGCTAATTCCCATGAATCTTAGCATTTAACTAAAAATAAAAGGGGACACTCTAGGTTCTGCTGAAGCTTCTGAAGAGGTCCTTCTCAGGATTAAGTCTGATACTGCCATAGATCTACTTTCCTGGAATTTTTAATATACCTTCTTATAAGGATTTATAAACTTACCCCCAAATGTCCAGTGGTAAGAACCTAGAGGTAGACTAGAATAAAAGATACCTGAAAGTTGAATACACACTTGAAACATGGTTTGTGTTTGACAGAGAGCTCTATACTTCAAGGGTACTGCCCACCAGTGAATGCCAGTGTTCACAGGACTCAGTAGTTGTTCTATTTCACTGGTGGCATCAGATGAAGAAATGGGCCTTCATACATTACAGATCTCTAGGGACATTTGGTTCAATACTTCTCTGTAATCCAGTACCATGGAGGAACTAGAAGATCTAGTAAGTGGATAATTAAAATACTTTGCCTATGAAATGCATGGTTCTGGGGTAGGTATAAGAGAAGAAAAAAGCTAAGAGATAGGATTCCTCACCAGCTAGAATACACACATGTGGCTACCTGAGCTAAGTGCCATGGGGTAGTGAGGTAGGGAAGGAACTAACAATCTCATGAAGGTTTTTAACCTTAAACCGATCGTCTTTTTTTTTTTTTTTTTTTGGCGGGGGCGATGGGGGCAAAGGGAGGGTAGGTAATTAGTACATTTTAGACACCATGTGAGGACTTTATCAATTTTAGGTAATTTTAATTAATGCTACAAAGAATAGAAGTTCTAGATGTTAGTGCTGAAAAGGTAGAGAGTCATTATGGATTTGATGATCTCGAAAAGGTTTCATGGGATCGCTAAAGACAGGGTAGAGTGAATGGAAGTTGAAAAAATGAGTTTAGTGGTTGTGGAGGAGGAAGGCAATTGAGTGAGAGAGTGGTCTAAGTAAGGGAAGGTGGGAGGAATTTGCGAGGAAGAGTATTTGGCGAATGAGGGATGTGCACTTTCCCTGCACTTATCATTTGTCATTCCAATGGTGCCTCACTGATCCAAAGGCTATCAATAATTCATCTGACCTGTTTACTTTGATAGCCACAGAAACAACTGAAGAGAGATCCTTTTGTGATTTGAGATTCATGGCATGTAGCAAATGATCATTCAGTGGAGCCATGCCAACTCCTTGTTCTGCAAATTGCAAATGTTTCAGCTGAGTTGCTCCTCCATTGTCTTGGTCAGTGTCGAAAGGTCAACGTTCTCTTCATAGAGGTAGGGCAGCCAAAGCTGCTTTAATCCCAGAGAGGGTGTCTGACTCATATTGTACAGTAACTTGTTTAGTCAGCAAGAAATTGTGTTCTAATATAATTCGAAGATTGCTGACTATGAAGTCTATCCAATGTACACGAAGCCCCTCTTCCTCCTGCCGAAGAGAACTCTGTGCCATGAAATCACCCCTTTGAGAAAGTCGTTCCTGTCTGAGAATTATCTCCGAACAATTTGATAGAAATAGAAATCAGAAAATTGAGACAAAGGGACCTGCAGCTTTAATTCACCTCTTTATTTTCTACTGCATTTGGAAGTGAGGCTGACACCTTGCTGTGTGACATTGCGTTTTCCAGTGGAAATCCAGAATTTACAAACATGATCTAAGTTCCCCAGACACTTTATCTTCTGGGTTGTTTTTTCTTTTGATATTTCCAAATAAAATCACTCCTGTTGCCATTTTGCAGAACTGAACAAATCCCACACCTTCTCTCTCCCCAAATCTATAAGAATGCTGAGGGAGTGCTTTGTGCAAACTGGGTGTTACTTGTCACCTCCCTCTCCACGCTGCCACCCAGGAATTTCCTCTCACCTCCTTCTTGGCCATGCTCAGGCAGCTTCCTGTGCTGCATTCCTCTCTTCAGTCGTATAAATTCCCACCTTTCATTCTCCTCTAAGCACTATTGAACTAGGCTTTGGTGCTTAAAAAGGTTCAGGAAAGACTTGAGGCTATCATAAAGGAATTAACAAAATGGCAAAACTCAGAACTCAGCCAGCATTTCTTTTGCTCCTAAAGGTCTCTTAGCCATCCACCATCAAAGATAGAAAGATACCTCCCTGGCTTCTCTCTCTGAGGATCCCAGCCCTGGCACATTTTGCAGAGCCTCCCTTGTCCCCAGAAACACAGACTTTCTGTTTTGTTCTTTCCTCCCAGTGCTTGGGGGCACCAGAGAAAACACTGCATCCTTTCATACACCTTAAGAAATCTCTCTATAGGGGCGCCTGGGTGACTCAGTCAATTGGGCTTCTACCTTCGACCGGGGTCATGATCTCAAAGTCCTGGGATTTAGCCCTGCATTGGGCTCCCTGCTCACTGGGAAGTCTGCTTCTCTGTGTGTGTGTGTGTACTTGCTCTTCTCAAATAAAAAGAAATAAATCTTCAAAAAAAAAAAAAAAAGAGGGGCGCCTGGGTGGCTCAGTTGGTTGAGCAGCTGCCTTTGGCTCAGGTCATGATCCTGGACTTCCAGGATCGAGTCCAGCATCGGGCTCCCAGCTCCTTGGGGAGTCTGCTTCTCCCTCTGACCTTCTCCTCTCTCATGTTCTCTCTCACTCATTCTCTCTCAAATAAATAAACAAAATCTTTGGGGGGAAAAAAAAAAGAAAGAAAGAAAAAGGCAAAATCTCTCCACAAAAGTTCAACTCCTATCCTTATCATGGAGAAAAACAAAACAAAACAAAAACAAAAACAAAAACAAAAAACAAAAAAACTTCTGTATTATCTCTAATGCATTCCTTTTAATTATTGCTGTCTCTCCCTCCCTACCAAAATCTGGAACCAAAATGGCCCTGAAAGTACATTGTTTCTCCCAAAATGTTGCTTTCATAGGCTGAAGTACAGTAATGGTACTGACATCTTTTAGAACATTAGTAATTTTTTCACTCTGGGTTTCAGGGTAGAACCAGGGAAGAGGCTAGAAATGAGTAGGAGGGATGTAAGGAGAGATTGGAATACTGCATCATTTAAATGGAAACTGCTCTCAGATTTTAGGACCTTGTAAAATGGAATGTAAAAGTCAAAAATGACTGAGGCTTCTAAGGTCAGCCCAGAACTCCCTCTGAGCTCAAATGTGGTAACCTGAAGCCATCTTGTCTGTGTTATAAAAGACATCTTCCAGGGAGGACTAGATCTGTATGTTCTTAGAGAAACTCCCAAACCCATCCTACAAATCCATTATCAGTGTTTTTCATCTGCAAATGTGTACCCCTCCTATTAAAATAAGAATGTGCTCCTAATTATTTCTTCCAGTGCTACCCAAGTAATTTACAAAAGTCATCTGCAAAAATAAAGGACCTTTTAAAATAGATTTCATTATATTCTATTTTTAAAAGTAGATACATGAGAAGGGCAATTAGGTATATAGAATGAGAAACATTCATCAAAGATATTCCTGCAAATTTCATAGGAACAGAGGGCCATTCATTTTCTGGGAAAATTATATTTTAAACACCTCTGTTATATATATTCAATGAAGTACACTTTCCAAAAGCCATTTTACCTTCTATCCTAAAGTGACCTAAAAACAAAGTAAAATATGTATTTGGAAGAGGGCAAAAAAACTTCAATTTTCTGTCTTATTAATACCCATACCATTGTTACTGATTCTTTTCTAACTTTATTGTCTTCTAACAACATTTGTTACATTTAGTGGTGAACACCATAAAACTTCACACAGGGGCATCGAGACAAGTAAATGATGTTATTTTGGTGATCTTGGGAGTAAGAAATCTTTTTTTTTCTCCCTTTTTTATAGCTGACCTTTTCAGAAAGGAATCCCTCTTGAGAAATCCCACTTTAATTTGTTATATTTTTCAAACCAGACTGTCACGCTTTAATGACACAGCATTTTTTAACACCTAGAAATAAAACCAACACCGCTTTTGTGGTTTTTAACACTCATGCGGTCTTATTCACTAAATTCAATCTTCATTAGCAAAATATTATTTTATACACGTTTTCTTTTTGAGGGGTTTATATGCGTCAGGATGGATCTCTTGTTGAGTAAAATTCAATAACAAGCACCTTGGGAAATGCTCTTAGCTACTACTTGGGTGGAAGAGATTGCCTTGGTCAGGAGGGTTTAATGAGGTTCATGAAGGAGTTCTTTTGTGATTCCTAACGTAGAAGACTGTGGAGTTAGACCTGTTACTTCATGGATCATGAGAGAATTTAGTGCTAACCCGATGCATAGAAATAAAAATGTGGGAAGATACATTTTTCCATTTCTTTATTTTTTAAAATGTTGGCATCATTCCACACCTGGTAGTAGGAACATCTTGACCTTGCTTTTTTTTTCCTGCCCCCACCCCAAAACTGGTCAACATTGAATAGATCTCTTAATTGTCCTAGCCTTCAGTTTCCACAGTTATAAAAGATGCAGATTGTGTTTAACAATGCTTAAAATCCTAATTGCAAATCATAAATCTGATAAGAGACTTGTATCCATAATATATCCAGAACCCTTATAACTCAATAATAAATAGCCCACTTAAGAATGGACAAAGGATCTGAGTAGACATTTCTTCCGATGAACATACGTGAATGACCAATAAGCATCACTAATGATGTTCAACATTATTATTAGTCTTTAGGGAAAAATGCAAATCAAAATCACAGTGAGATACCACTTTATATCAAGTAGAAAAACTATAAGAAAGAAGCCAGTAGCAAGTGTTATGAGGATAACGAGAAATTGGAACCCTCATATTTCCTGGTAAGATTGTAAAATGGCACAGCCAGTGTGAAAATAGTTTTGCAGTTTCTCAAAATGTTAAAAATGGAGTTCTCACATGACCTAGTAATTCAACTTCTAAGTATATACACAAGGGAATTGAAAACTTACATCCACACAAATACTTGTATGCGAATGTTCATAGTAGCATTATTCTTAGCAGCCAAAGTGAAAATAACCTAATTATCCATCAAGTGATGAATAAATAAAATGTGATATATTCATAAAATGGGGTAGTATTCATAAAAAAGATATTTATATCCATAAAAAAGTAATGTGGTCCTGATACAGGCCATAATTGAATGAACCTAGAAAATACTGTGCAAAGTGGAAGAAACCAGTTACAATAGACTACATATTACATGGTTCCATTTACATGGGAGTCCAGAATAAACAAGGCTGTTGGAACAGAAATTATCATTGTTGCTTGGGTCTGGGGAGAAGTGTAGAAGAATGAGAAGGGGTATAAAGAGGTATAGGGTATAAAGAGGTATAGAGGCATAAGAGGTATAGAATTTCTTTACCTAAGAGGTATAGAATTTCTTTCTTGAGTCATGAATATGTTCTAAAATTGATTGTGGTGATGGTTGGACTACTTTAAATATACTAAAAACCATTGAGTGGTATACTTTAAGTGGGTGAATTATGTGATGTGTGAATTATATTGCAGTAATGCTATTGTGAAAAAAATCTCATCTATCTCTAAAACATGATTTTATTATTAATTATGATTACTAGATATTACTTATGTATTTGTCCTTATGAGCAACTTTTATATCATTTTGCTTCCAATAAAAATGACTCTCCAGGTAAATTGGATATATGCTCATTTTGAAGGTAATCAACATTTTTTAAAAAAAATATGCATTTTCAGTAAATTACTATACTGGTATCTCAACACAATTCTTGGTGTCTATATGACACGAGTAAAATTCTTCCTAGAACAATAGATGTCTATAAACTATGATGCCTCCGAGAGTCTTAGCAATGACAAATCTTTGAAACATTAATTTTAAGCTCTTGTCACAATTCCCATAAGAAAGAACATATCAAAAGTGATGAGTGCAGAAAGCATTCTAAATTTTGCTTTAGTGAAAGAATAATTAAGAAATGGGTTTTCATGAATGCATGGAGGCTGGATGAAAATGGGGAGGACAGCATGGGATGAGTATCAGATATTAGTTACCATGGAGACTGCAGTATGCTGTAGGTCTCAGCTAGATGCCTTAGATCCAATATTGATCACTTATGTTCCAAAGAGGGACTCTGGGCAGAGGCTCAAGGAACTATCTAGAGGTTGCATCACAGTAGATATGCTCTGCTGCCCAGGTCATAAATGTGGCAGAATCAGAAAGAAGGCTATAGTTTCATTCTAGTAAAATATATACTATGTCTCTTTTGCACTTAGTTTTGTGTATTTGTGGCACTGAACACACCATTTGTCAGAGATGTCAACAATCTAAAGGAAGATGTGAGTAATGATGAGATGCTCTCCACCAGGGCCATCCAAAGCAGCAGATTTCAATCAGGGGAGCTGGAGAGGGGGAGAAAATAAAACAACAGTTCATGGACACACAGAAGATACCCTCTGGGGATTCTCAAAAACACCTGGTGGATGGGATGGGAAGGTGATAGTGACCCAGGCTCTGCTTACATAGGTGAAATTTAGGAATAGCTATTAACATGGAATCAAGAACTATGAAGAGCCTGAAATTTTACTAACCTACTATCCTGCCCATATCCCTATTTTTTCAAAATTCCAAACTTCTAGGAAATGGAAGCACCTTCAGGATAGAGGTGAGAGTCTCAAATAGCAAGGCTCATTATAGCTGAAGAGGCAAATTTTGCAATAAATGTGTCAACCTACAGAGTCTTTTGTGTTAATGTGTCTCTATAAATTGGCCAGTGTGATAACAGCTGTTACTGACAAGAATAACGTCTTGGAATGGTCTTGTCTGAAAGTCAATGTTTTGTTTTGTTTTTACAGTCTGCTGGCCTTATGATTTCACCCGCTTTCTGTGCATTTATACGTGTGTGTGTGTGTGTGTGTATGTTGTCTCATGAAATTTCCACCAAGGTCTACATGTGGGTGCCCACCACCACAGCCAATGTACAGAATATCACCTCGTTTCGGAACTTCACAATGATCCCTCATCCAACCCTTTCATAACCAGTCACCTCCCTTCCTACCCATTCCGAATCCCTGACAACTACTAATCTGGTCTTCATTTCTATCCTTTGTCATTTCAAGAATACTATATAATGGAATCATATAGTATGTAATATGTTGAGATTGGTCTTCTGTCCCTACTCATTCAAATTTTCTGGAGTTCCATCCAAGTGAGGTTTGGATAACTTGCACCTTTCTCTCGCTGAGTAGTGTTCCATGGTACTTGGTCCTTTGCTTCACACTCACCCTTGAAGGGCATTTGGGTTGTTTCCAGTTTGGGGCTATTCCACAGAGAGCTGCTATGAATATTCAAGAATATCTGTTTGTGGGAACAGAAGTTTCCATTTTTCTGGAATTAATGCCCAAGAATGCAATTGCTAGACTGTGATAAACATTTTAAGTGTATGTATAGCTTTAAAAACAACTTCCAATTTTTTTTCCACCAGAGTGGCTATACCATTTGATATTCCCACTAGCAATGTTTGAGTTGATCTAGCTTCTCTGCATCCTTGTCAGTATCTGATGTTATTACTGTTTTCTTTTTTAATGCTAGCCATTCCAATAACTGTGTAACTATATCTCATATGGTTTTAATTTTTATTTCTTCCATGCCTAATGATGTTGAACATATTTTTGTGGATTTACTTGCCATCTATATGTACTCTTTAGTGAAATGTCTACGTATGTCTTTTGCCCAGTCTCTAACTGTATTTTTTAGCTATTGTGTTTTAACAATTCTTTGCATGCTCTGATTACAATTCTTGTGTCTGAATGGATGGTTTGCAAATATTTCTTACCCAGTCCGTAGCTTGTCTTTTTATCTGTGTAACAGAGGCTTTTGTAGAGTGAAAGTTTTCATTTTAATGAGATCCCTTTATCAACTTTTGGTGTCAAGCCTAAGAACCTTTTGGCTAGCTCTAATAATGAAGAATTACTCCGATGTTTGTATTTTGTTTATTTGTTTGTTTCTAAAAATTCTGTGGTTTTCTGTTCTACAGTTAAGGAGGTGAGCCAGTTTAAATTAATTTTTGTATATAAGGTGTGAGGCTCACCTGAAAGTTTACTTCTGCTTCTTCATGTCTGACTGCTCCAGAATCATTTGTTGAAAGTGCGGTCCTTTTTCACTGAATGGATTTTGCATCGGTGTCAAAAACCAGTTGGGTGTATTTGTTAGGGTCTATTTCTAGGTTCTTTATGCTGGCCCACCAACCCACTTGTCCATGGTTGATATTTGTTACTGTGGCCATGCAATAACCCTTTTCATCAGATAAATAATATTTACCACTTTATTCTCCTTTTTCAAAATTATTTTAGCTATTTTAACCTCCAGGTACTTTTACGTATAAATTTTAGAGTAAGTCTGTCGATGTTTAAAAAAAAAGCTTGTTGAGATTTTGATAGGAATTTTGTTCAACCTATGGATCAATTTGGGGAAAATGGACATCTTAACTATGTTGCGTCTTTCAATCCATGAACATTGTATTTGTCTTCATTTATTTTGGTTTTCTTATTTCTGTCATCAGTATTTTGTAATTTTTGGAAGTCAGATTTTGTATATGTATCTTTAGATTTATACTGAAATATTTTATTTTGGGGGGTAATTATAAATCATATTGTGTTTTTAATTTGTTTCCAAATGTTCATTGTTAGTTTATAGAAATGTAGTTGAAGGTTTTTTCCTTTTTTTTGTATGTTTATCTAATAATCTCCACTCTTACTGAGCTCACTTATTCTAAAAGGTGTTCTATAAATCATGTCATCTATAAATAGCGATGAATAGCAATGATTTGTTTTTTCCTTTCCAGTATGAATGTCTTCTTTTTTTGTGGTGGGAGGGGCTTTGTCTTGCTGTCCAGAACTTCCAATGCTATTTTGAATAAGAACAGTGAGACTAAAAAAAAAAAAAAAAAAAGAACAGTGAGACTAAACTTTCTTGCTTTCTTCCCAGTCTTAGATGGAAACCATTCAGTCTTTCACCATTAAGCGTGATGTTAACTGTAGGTTTTTTTGTATATGCTATTTTTCCATTTGAGAACATTCCCTTCTGGTCCTAGTTTTCTGAAAGTTCTTATTGTGAATGTGTAGTGGATTTTGTCAATGCATTTTCTGCATCAGTTGATATAATTATATGATTTTTTCCTTTATGCTGTTGATACGGTGGATTACAGTAATTGTTGAATGTTGTATTAGCCTTGCATATCTGGAATAAATACTACTTGGTTTTTCTTTTATATATTATCTACATAATATATATATTCCTTTTATATGTTGTTGGATTTGATTTGCTAATATTTAATTGAGGATTTTTGTCTCTAAATTCCTGAAAGATATTCATCTGTAGCTCTCTTTCTTTTCTTTCTTTTTTTTGTTTTAAAGTATCTTTGTCTGGTTTTAGTATCAGCATAATACTAAAATAATTTAGGAAGTGTTCCTCTTCTACTACTGGAAAAGATAGTGTGAAATTGGTGTTAATTCTTTAAATGTTTGGTAGAATTATCAAGTGATTCCATCTGGGCCTGAAAAAAATTTTTGTAGGAGAGTTTTAATTTAAAATTTAATTTCTTTAATGGTTTTAAGACCATTTATGGTATTAATTTCGTATTTTGGTTTTTGTGTTTTGTAAGAAATCAAAAGACTATTTTCACAGTGGTATGACATTCATACTTCTGTACTGTTTCTACTCTCTCTCTCTCTACAGAGGCCTTCTTACCCCTAGATCTAATACAGTATCCAAGATTCCTCGTTCAGGATTCCCTTGGTCCAGAATCCCCCTGGGTTTAAAGAAGAGCACTTACACTGTTTTTTCCTGCTTTCATAGCCTACTGCTGGGCATGGCTCCTGGAGTTCTTAAGTATCCATGTTAGTAGGCAGAGATGGCCTTCTGAGGCTTTATACTTTTAACACCCATGACACCTCAGAAATCTTTTTGGGTAACTTTAATCAGTTAATAACATCAAGAGGGTAGTATGGTAGACTGGAGAACAAGTAGGGGAGGATATCCTAGGCTGCAATTTTCACTCCTCTTTTTAAGAAGCTATTTTCCTTGAATTGAGGAGTAAAACCTAGTAAAACCTATAGCAGATTCCTCATGAAAGTGTGGACTGTTGTTCTGGCTAATGTAAACCTGTGTGCTTTCAAAGATGTTTAAAATGAATTTGGACAGTATTTTATACTCATGCTCAATTGCTGGCAGAAATCACATTTTTCAATTAATATGTTAAAATTTTATTCTCTGCTATATCATGAATAATCTAAATTCAGTTGGTCTAGTAATCAGATTCAACTGCACTTGATCTGTTAAAAACACCTACTTTTGCTGACATAAATTAGTGTCAACATAAATCTCAAAAAAATTTTTTTTAATGTTCTTCTAGACCATGAAATTAAAATGCACTTTGCTAATTCTCTTGCATGTAACACATGCAAATGTCCAATATAGTAACTCTAGAGACATTCAGGAAAGGCTATTATATGTTAACCACAGTAAGTTGCAAATGATAGTTAAACTAAGAAGTACTCTCTTTTTGAGAGATGTTTGCCTTTTAAGGATCAAAATGTCTTTTTGGTATAAACCAAAGAAATTGGGATATAACTTTGATATTTTAAACACCAGAGAGCAGGATAAGAAGGTCATTGTTTCAGCAAAGAGACCAATGGTTTGAAATTATGTGTATGACTCCCCCACACAAGATCAGCTCTTCACCATATTGAGAGGGTTCTCTTAAGTTTTGCACCCAAAATCCTGGCAAAGAAATCAGCCTTACTAAAATCAAAACAGCAAACTAAACAGAATTTAATCTACCAGGAAAATGAGGAGCCATGATTAGGATTTCAGCAAACTAATTGACTGTTTATCACTGTTACAATGGTTCAAAAGTATTTATGGTGCGGATAGTTCAGTTTTGTCCATTTTGTGGGTATATTACCAAAGTCAGAGACTTAAGAAAATTGTTCTTGTTTCCACTCTTCAGGCTATGTCCTCTCTCCATGTTTTGAAACTTCTTTAACATTGTTCAAACTTAAATTCAGAGTAGGGGAACAAACTACTTGTGTTCTCTTTGTGTGTTAGTGGCTTAGATCTGGAACAGCAGTATCTAAATGAGCCTCTTATGTGCATATCATTCCCCGGGTAGCTCCCTAGATCCATACAGAATATTTTTAATAGACCCCTCATTTTTCCTGACTATCAGCCTTCTACAAAGTCAAGATTTATTCACTCCGAGGGCGTTCGCATGGCTGTTGGCCGTGGATCCAGCTCCTAGGCACACTTCCATTATGATTCATGGCATAGGCTGTGCAGCACTCCACTGGGTGAGTCCTTTCTCTTAGGGGTACATGGAGTTCCCATTAGTGTCAGTGGGGTTGAAGCTTGTATTTCAAGGGAATCTAAAACTTGCCAACAGTAAGAGGACATTTTAGTTTCTCATGCTTTGATGGAAGCTTCCTGTGGTGATTTTGATATCTCTGATAGGATTTCTTTTCTTTCCTGTTGTTAATAGGTTTACAGAAAATCGACTGTCTGAAGAACATATGGCAAACTGGAGTTTCTCTTTCTGTCTCTGTCTTTTTTTTCTGTCTGTCAGATCATTACATGTTTATTGGAGATAATTTCCTTCTTGTTTCCTTTTCATTGATCTTTAGGTCAGTGACTTCAATGTTTCTTAGCTCCGTTACTCATTCCAGACTCTTAGTCTTAGAGGAAATCTCCCTCTGATCTTCATTTTATTCTTTTTCATTTATTTTGAAATGACTCAGTTCTGCCTTCTGACATAACACAGAATTTGTGATTTAAATACTTGAGGGATGCAGTATATTTTAATTATTTAGTCTACGTACGACTCAAGACCATCAGTTAAATGTTCAGAGAAAGTTTATCTCGATGCTATAAAAAACTTAATTTTTCCCCCCCTGGATTCATAAGTTAAACTGTAATTTTGACACCATTAAATTCTCATATCTTAGGAAATCACAACTTTAAATTTAAAACATAGCAAAAAATGCAAGTTCTCTTCTTTCCCAAGTCCCTTAGCTTTTTTCTCACAACATAGAAGTCACTCGAACAAGACTTCTTAACCTAACTTCTATGGACTCCATATGTGTTCATGGATGCACTTTAAAGGATTTGCAGAATCCCATGAAATTGTTTGTTAATTTTTGTTTACATGCATTTTTCTAGGGAGAAGGTTCAAATCTTTCAATGGATTTATTACTTGAAAAATGTTAACCATCCTATTAGCAATGCATTTCAAGTTTCTTAGATTATTTTTTTAAACATATAATGCATTATTTGTTTCAGGGGTACAGTCTGTGATTTATCAGTCTTACACAATTCACGCACTCAACACAGCACGTGCCCTCTCCAAGGTCCATCACATTTCAGGTTTCTTATGGGGATAGCCCTAATTCTGATTCTCCTGGAAAGTGGGTAACTTCTAAGGATTTGATGAGTGTGTAAAAGCTCTTGCCATCCCACCTTGTGCTTTGGCTTCCTGATAAACTATCTCGACACTCCTTAGCAGAGACCTACCAATTTCTACTCTCCGAAACTACTAGTTCCTGATAAAAAGGATTCATTGAAGCGAATTTCAAAGTGTCAAGAATATAACCCCTTGGGCTGCCTGGATGGCTCGGTCATTAAGCATCTGCCTTCGGCTCCTGGGATCCAGCCCTGCATTGGGCTCCCTGCTCAGCAGGAAATCTGCTTCTCCTTCTCCCACTTCCCCTGCTTGTGTTCCCTCTCCCAGGGTCTCTCTTTCTGTGTCAAATAAAAAAATAAAATATTTAAAAAAAGAAAAGAGGGGCGCCTGGGTGGCTCAGTAGGTTAAAGCCTCTGCCTTAGGCTCAGGTCACGGTCCCAGGGTCCTGAGATCAAGCCCCGAATCAGGCTCTCTGCTCGGCTGGGAGCCTGCTTCCCATCTTCTTTCTGCCTGCCTCTCTGCCACTTGTGGTCTCTGTCTGTCAAATAAATAAATAAAATCTTAAAAAAAAAAAAAAAAGAAGAAGAAGAAAGAAAGAAAAGAACATAACCCCTTGTTCCTCTCTGCCAGATAACTCAAGAGTCAGGTAAACCCAGAGAGGCATGATCCTAGCCCATCCCTGCCCGGTAACAACACGGTCACTGGTCATTGAATCAGTTCACCCTGAATTGCCCGATTTGAGTTCCAGTATTATGCATATAGGCAAAGTGAGGTCAGCTGATTCTCACACTGTGGATGAGCATAAATATTTATATAGTAAAGCAATACTGATTTTCTTTGTTTGGATTTGTTGCTTTCTTTTATTACCTTTATTCATTACCAAAGATTTGCGAATCCCCTTTGCAGTTGGCTCAGTTAATCCCATGTGAATTCAGTTCCTCTCTCAACATCCTGTCTTTGGCATGCTTTTGTAGTCTTTCTTTCTTTTTCTTTCTTTCTTTCTTTCTTTCTTTCTTTCTTTCTTTTTTATGCACCTTCTACATGCCAGCCATTATTTCCTTCAGCTTCTGCTCCCCACCTCTGGGCTCTAAGTCTTTGGAGGGATCTCCTAATGTTGGTTCTCTCTCTCTGTGTCCTTTTCATTGGATCACTGACTTTACACTGGAGACTGTGATCATTCACGCTGGGTGCTGCTCACTCGAGCTCACTAGTTTCTGTTCTATTTGTAACTATTGAGTGGTTCTCTCTGATGGGAATAGTTTAACTTCTGATCAATGTCATCAAGAATAATCTCCTCAGGAAGGAAAAAAAAAATCTGCCTATTTCCTGCTTCTTTTCTATTAAAAAAAGTGACAAAGCTGAGAGTGACAAAGCTATCTTATATTTCAGGGATACCTACTATCTCCCTGGTTCCTGTTTGTATGTGTTTGTGTATATGTTTACTTTTCTCTCCAACAGACACAAATGTGTTAGACATTGTGTAAGCTCCTGGAGATAGGAAGTCGTCTGTGTTCTTGTCTCTGCCCCCAAAGGGCTTACCATCTAAGATGAGAATAATCTTTGTGGTAACATTTACTGTTCACCACACTTAGATGGCATTTACATCTCCCAGCAGTAGTGAATCACCCTCTTTTTGCTTTTTTTTTCCCCCAGAGTTTGTCATGCTATTTATATTTAGTATACCAAGAATTACCTTCTATCAGGAGAATATTATGCATGTTATATAGAAGAGCTTTCTTTTTCTTCTATGTTACATTTTTACAGCCACAACCTTTGACACCCATTTCTATTCCTGCCTTCTCCCCAGAACCTTCTCCTTCCGAGCTTTCTTATTTTATGAGAGCATTGAAAGGCATTCCTCAATCCTTTTTACCTTTTCACCTTCTCTTCAGTCAGAGACACCAGCTTGCATTTATAGCACGCAAAATTGATGAGTGCCTCGGAGAGAAAAGGAAACATAAAGCTCAGACTGCATGTTACCTCCATCATTCCGATCCCTTGTGCTCACATCTCCAGGGAAAGAAGGAGAGCCACAGTTCTTTGTAACTCCCTCAGAAATTTTTCTGTAAATGCCCAAAGCAAGCTGCCTTTTGATGAGACCTGTTTATCTCTGGGCTCCTGGGACCACTGTCTTGAAATCAACCTGGGTGCTAGTCTCTATTCCTTTTCATTGAGACTCCATTATTTTCATAAGACGATAGCTTGACTTACTAATTTACATTCTAGGTGTCTGTCTTTCTCAGATACCGAATAGACAAACACACTTCATTCCAATTTTCCAGAAACGTTTATTCGCCTGCCTTTTCTGATCATCCTTAAATTGGGAAAATTCGTGACCAAATGCGGTCATGAAACGTGGCATGCCACAGCCATGCGTCTGGTAATGTGTTGGATGCTGGAATGCAGAGATGGATCAGGCATGGACAAGAAAAATGAGAAGACAGTTATACAAAGAAGAAATTACGGCAAAAGTGTCCAATGTCATCCAAAACAGAATTATACAAGAGAAAGAGAGAAATTATGTTCTCCTACCACTATCCAGGTATGGGAAGAAACATAAATCACTGATCCCCCAGTTTTTCTGAAGTTTGCTTTATGCCACTTTGCTTTCACGAAAGACCTACACTGGTACCTAATTTTGCTAACAACAAGAAATCCGAGGAAGATTTCCACTCCCCCCTACCCAAAAAAAGTGGAAAGCAAAAGTAGCATTCGGCATTGTTCAACTGTGAGTCCTTACAGAGGCAGTGTGCCCCCCAAACAGCCAGAGTGGCCCCACCAAGCTTCTTTCCCAGGAACTGCTCTCAACTTCTCAGCATCCGGCCCCCACTGCTTGGAACGGTGTCTGTGAACACCTGTGCTTTATCTTCATTTATTTTGTGCATCTCTTAACAAGATGTGTCCTAAGGTATCAGAAAAGCCTAAGAGAAGTGAATTTTGGCGTCTGGGAAAGTAAAAAAATTTTCCATATAGATTAATGGTAATTGTCTCTTACTTTATGCCATTTCAGCTTTCAGAAAGTTTCAAGGGAAAGCTATATACTATGGGATAGCAGGAAAAACCTGTATAATGAAAAGCTTTGATGTAATGGTGAACTGTGAGGTAAAGCAGATCTGGGGTTAAGCCGAGGCTCAACCGTTTACTAGTGGTAAGTTCTCTGTAAGTCACATCCTCTTAGCCAATTTCTTTTCTGTACAATGGGAATACAGGAAAGTACTTCTAGTTGTCAAGGTAGTTAAATGAGCTAGAGGATAGAGTGCAAAGCACTCGCTTAATATATACAGTAGATGCTCAATTAAATATTTGTAGAGCAGACGAATGTATGCCATCAGCCACAGGCTCTGGTAAACATGCAAATGTGATATACGGCATAGTATTTTAATGTCACAATAATATTGGTTTGAATCACTGCTCTCCCGTTTCCCAGCTTTGGGATTGTGGGTAAACATTCCTCCAATTCTCAGTTAGTACAACTCCTCCACAGATGAGTCAGAAGGACAGAAACATAATATGCACAAATCAATTATCATAGTGCCTAGACTATGGTGAGCAGTCAACAAATATTAATAATTTTGATACCATATTCACTTTCCTCAGATTTAAAATACATTTTAACAACAGTAAAAAAAACTTTTAACTGGAAAAATAATAACCCACTTACTCTTCATCTGTTTTGCATTGCAACAGTTGTCCCCCCAAAATAAGGCTGTCAGTCACACAAATAGAACTTCCAATATTTTCAAAAGAAATAGATTATTCCTAGGATTCACTTTTCCCACCACTCCCAGTGTTTAGTGCATGCAGTTCTGCCTTCATTTTCATTTGCCCCATGGATTTGTTTAAATCATTTTGATAAACTACTCAAAAATCAAAATAACTTTTTTTTGGTTTAGTCTCATTTTTTCAAACTTTTTAAGTTCCAAAATTACATATGAACCTCTCCTGGGTGTTACATATTTTCCCTTCACTCTGGTTTTCCTTCATTGTTATTTGTATGACTTTTTCATTTAAATGCTTTTTCTGAGCACTAGGACTCAGTAATGTGAAATCCTCATATGGGTTTCCGAATTTACAAATCTTTCCTCATATGGTTAGCAACCATCCCTAATCCTCCGCCTGGCACGTGAGACCCATGGCAGGAGGGTGCTGTCATTTACTGATCGAATCCTTCAGCAGCCAGGACAATGCCAGCTATACCATAGATGACTAAAAACACATTGTTGAATAAAAAATGAATGTGTTTACAGAAAAAGTACATGCCTAATCTCCTGGGGTTTTTTTCAGCCATTTGAAATTACTTAATATATATTAGTAGACTATGGATGTTTTACTATGCTTTTATAAGCGTTCTAATAAATTCTTCTTTTTTTTTTTTAAAGATTTTATTTATTTGTCAGAGAGAGAAAGCACGCACAAGCAGGCAGAGGAAGAGAGAGAAGCAGGCTCCCTGAGAGGAAGGAGCCTGATGTGGGACTCAGTCCCTGGACTCTGGGATCATGACCTGAGCTGAAGGCAGCAGCTTAACCGACTGAGTTACCCAGGCATCCCAAGCATTCTAATAAATTCTTTACTAAATAAATGACTTGCATGTTCAATTATTTTAAATAATGGTAACCTAGAGCACTGCTTTTCTTGGGCTACCTTTTCCTGCCATTAGATCACTTCGGGGTACACATTTTCCTGTTTCCTGCCATCTGCTGATCTAGAATATTTGGGGTTTTTCATTAACAGCTTTTTGGTTAAAATACAAATTACAAAGATGTTTGTTAGAAAATATATAATTAGGATATGACCCATTAGTTGTTTGAATTGTATTACTAGGGATGTAATATAGTGAATGGGTGTTTCAGTGGAAAAGGAACTCCATTCCTGTTGATGCACCTGTCAGAAGACAACAGTGTTTATGAGAAAATTTATTACCTATAGTTATAGGTAATAAAGCAGTGAATCCCAGCCTTTTTAAAGTGCAGGCATTCCCTCTGATCCTCAGGCCCTATGCTTTTAGAATTCATTTGCACAGAATAATAAAATATGTATTAATTTGGGAATGTTAAAGTATACTTTATTGATTACAATAGTATCTTCATTTTTTGAAATAGCAGTCAATACCAGTTAAGAATATAATTGTTGCAATTTGTACTAGTTTGCAGGTCACTCCAAGTGGCTCTACAGGTCAGTGTGCTCTCAGTGGATCTCAACCCAGTTTGTTCATGAGAATCATAAGAGAGCGTTTTACAAAGTATGATTTCTGTGACGAGGGCTGACTTCATGGGCATGGGCTGACACGAAGGACCATGCTTGGAAAAGCTCCTCTCTAGAGTCAGTGCTCTGCTGTTGCCATGTTGACTTTTTTATTTTATTTTATTTATTTATTTGTTTATTTATTTATTTTTAATAAACATATAATGTATTTTTATCCCCAGGGGTACAGGTCTGTGAATCACCATGTTTTACACACTTCACAGCACTCACCATAGCACATACCCTCCCCAATGTCCATAACCTCATCCCCCTCTCCCTCTCCCCCTCCTCCCAGCAACCCTCAGTTTGTTTTGTGAGATTGAGAGTCACTTATGGTTTGGCTCCCTCCCACTCCCATCTTGTTTCATTTGTTCTTCTCCTACCCCTCCTTAATCCCCCATGTTGCATCTTCACTTCCTCATATCAGGGAGATCGTATGATAGTTGTCTTTCTCCAATTGACTTATTTCACTAAGCGTGATACCCTCTAGTTCCATCCACGTCATCACAAATGGCAAGATTTCATTTCTTTTGATGGCTGCATAGTATTCCATTGTGTATATATACCACATCTTCTTGATCCATTCATCTGTTGATGGACATCTAGGTGGCCATGTTGACATTTTTAATGATTCCGAACAAGGGTACCATTCATTTTCACTTTGTACTGGTCCCCCCAAATTACATAGTCAATCCTGGCTGTGGCTTCACCCACAGCTATCAAATCATAGTCTAAGGCTGGGGAGTGGATGAAGGAAGCTATGGATTCAAGGTTACAATTTGTTTTTAATGTAAAGGCTAAAAAGCAGAGCACTTTAAAAAATTTTATAAATAATGAAATACACTAATCTGAAGTGTGTATCAGTAAGTACTGACCAATGTTTGCAAATGGCTCTTATGTGGTGATGTAGTCTATGTTTTTAATTTTAACTAAATTTTTATCCTCATCTATGGAATGTCTTTTATATTTTCTTTGTGGTTTCTTTTAATAAGCAGATTTTTTTTTAATTTTGAAGAAATCTAATTTATTTCTTTTATTTAATTTTTTCTAATTTTTAAAAAGAATTTTTATTTGACACAGAGAGAGAGAGAGAGAGAACACAAGCCAGCAGAGTAGGGAGTAGATGGAAAGGGAGAAGCAGGCTCCCCACTGAGCAAGGAGCCAGATGTGGGGCTCAATCCCAGAACCCTGGGATCATGACCTGAGCCGAAGGCAGAGGTTTTAATCCACTGAGCCACCCAGACGCCCCATTTAATTTCTTTTTAATGGCAAGAGTTGGCAAACTAGAGCTTGCAGACCACTCTTGCCACCAGCTCTTTTTTAAATGAAGTTTTATTAAAACGTTGGTTCATTCATGTGGTTGCATATTATCAATGGCTACTTTTGAATGATAATGAGAGAGTTCAATAGTTCTAACAAAGATTGTATGGCCCAGCAAATTAAAAATACTTACTTTACTATCATACCTTGTGCAGAAAAGTTTGTCAAACTCTGGTGTATGTTATAAGAAAGAGATCAAGTTTACTTTTCTGTGGCACTTAATCCAGTTTTTTATCACTATTTACTGAAAAGATTTTCATTCCTATATTGAATTGCCTTGAAACCTTTGTTGAAAATCAATTGGCCCTGTTTCTGGACTCTCTGTTTAGTTCCATTAATCTATCTGTCTGCTCTTACCACACTGTCTTGGCTATTTCATTTTTATAAGTCATAGATCTTGATATCAGGTAGTATAAGCCCTCCAGCATTATTTTCCTTTTTTAGGATTGTATTGGCTGAGTCTTTGTTATTCCTTATACAATTTAGAATCAGAATCAGAATTCCTTTGAATGATTCAGAAATCCTTGAATGAATTCCTTTGAATGATTTGAATATAAATTGCATGAATTTGTAAATTGATTTGGAAGAAATTTATATTTTAACAATATAGTGTCTCTCCATCCACGAAGATGATGTCTCTCTCCATGTAGTCAAGCCTTTATATTTCTCAGCAATATTTTTAGTTTTCAGTACCTCTTTTGTTAAATTATTCTGAATTGTTTTATTTTTTGAAACTGTGGTGAATAATATTTTTAACTTTATTTAACTGTATCTTCCAAAAGCTATTGTCTTAGAATATGGAAATGTATTGATTTTTAGCGCGCGCGCACACACACACACACACACACACACACACACACACCCTTTTTAAAAAAAAAAAAAAAGATTTTATCCTTTCATTGATAGAGAGCAAAAGGTAGAGAGAGCAGGAGCAAAGGGCAAAGGGAGAGAGAAGGAGAAGCAGGCTCCCCACTGAGCAGCGAGCCCCCCATGGGACTGGAGCCCAGGACCCCAGGATCATGACCTGAACTAAAGGTAGATGCCTAACTGAGTGAGCCACCCAAGTTCCCCAATTTTTGACCCTTTGTATACTGCATCTTTGCTCAGATTATTAATTCTACTAGATTTTGCAGATTCCTTAGGATTTCCAATATAAACAATCTCTCCTACAAATCTTTAAAAAACAGAACTTACTTTTTCTTTGTAATATTTGTGCTCTTTACTTCATTTT
This sequence comes from Mustela erminea, assembly GCF_009829155.1. Lineage (NCBI taxonomy): Eukaryota > Metazoa > Chordata > Mammalia > Carnivora > Mustelidae > Mustela > Mustela erminea. Next base: position 43,753,445 of record NC_045626.1, read on the forward strand.
CTTACCTTATTTCACTGTCTGGGATATATGATACAATGTTGAGTAAGAGTGCTAAGAACGAATGTCCTTATGCTGTTTTTTATTTTATGGAGGAAGTGCTAAACATTTGACAATTTGATGTAGTGTTGGCTGTATGTTTTTCATAGATAATCCTTATCAGATTGGCTAATTCATCTCCCATCTTAGCTTGCTGTCCTTTCAGGAATGAATTCTGAATTTTGTCAAATGCTTTCGCTGTATCTATGAAAGTAATTATAAGATCTTTCTCCTTTTCCTGGTAACAGGATGAAATATAGTGAAAATTTTTTGAATTACAAACCAGTTTTACATTTTGTGACAAGCCTCAATTAAACAAAATGAATTATCCTATTTTGGGATATTTTAGGAGTTAACTTAAGAGTACTTTGTTAATAACTGTTGGATTTTTGCTTATGAGTATTATTGGTCTGAAATTATGATGAACTCATAAAATGAATTAGGAACTATTCCCTCCACCTCTGTTCTCTGAAAGATATTTTGCAACATCAATGTTATTTCTGATTTAAATACCTGAAAGAACTCACCAGGGAATCGATCGAGACCTGGAGTTTTCTTTTCAATGGGCTTTTTCTTTATTATTATAAATTAAATTTCTTTTATACGTAGAGTTTTTCTGTTTTCCATTTCTGCATCAGATTTGGTAAGTCATGTTTTTGAATAAATGATTCCATTCTACCTAAATTCTTGAATGTATTGGCATAAAGTTCTTAATAATACCCCGCTTATTATTTTTAATGTTTATAAGATCTGTATGGACATTCACATTTTAATTAGTATTTCCTCTTTTTTCTTATCAATTTTGCAAATAGTTTATCAATTTTATAAGCTGTTCAAAGAATGAAATTTTGACATTTCAAACTTTTTTTTTCTTATTTTTGCTCTTCTCATTATTTTTAACTTTCTTCAGCTTACTTACGTTTCTGTTTATTCTTTTTTTTACTTCTAGATTTGCCATGTATAAGCTTAGGTGTTTGTTTGCTTGTTTTACTTCAAACAATTCTTCTTTCATCTTACATGCAATTAGAGGACATTTCCGTCTAAGCACTCTTTTAGTTGGGTCCCCCCAAATTTAGATATGTTGTATTTTCATTATCACTCAGTCAAAATATATTCTAATTTTCTTTTTATTTCTTCTTTTGTTCATGAGTTATTTAGAAGCTTCTTGTTTCATTTTCAAAAATATAAAGGATTTTCTAAATAATTTATTATCACTGTTTTCTAAGATTATTCTGCTTTTGTCAGAGAAGATATTCTCTAGAGTTTCAATCATTTGAACTTATTGAGACTTATTTTATGACTGACTCCTTATAAGTTCTATTTTGAAAATGTCAGAAGAATACATACTCTTCGGTTGTTGGTTGTACCTCTAGAAATAGCCTTCAGGTCGGGTTATTTTATTGTGTTGTTCAAATGTTCTATGTTCTTATAGTGGTGGTGGGGGATGGTAGTCTGATTTCTCTAACACTATTAAAAAGGTTATACAATTTCCGAACAAGATTATGGATTTGTCTATTTCTCCTTTTGGTTCTATCAGGGTCTCTTGGGCTTCGTTCTAGAGCTTGATCTTCGAGCTCTGTATGTGATCAGGTACATACACATTTGGATTGCAATGTTTTTCTAATGAGTTGACCATTTTATCAATCTAAAATGATGGTCTTTAGCACTAGTGATACTCTTTTTCTTGAAATCTACTTTATCTGACGTTAAACCAAATACAGCAAACTTTCTTATGCTTGCTGTTTACACTTAAGGCTCACATTCTATAACTTTTTCTATCTTTATATTTTCAAACTATCAGTGTCATTAAATACATTTTTTTGCAGAGAGCATGAGGTGAGGTACTGCTTTTGAAATTGGAATACTCAGTCCATTTATATTAAATGTCATTGTTGTGCTACAACTGGACTAATTTTACCAACTTTTTGTTTTCTATTTGTCCTATGTCTTTTTGGTTCATTTGTTCTGCCCTGATTTCTTTTGTCACTCTATGTATGTGTTTCTGTGTCTATGTGTGTGTGTTTATGTGTACACACACACACACATTTATAATAGAGATCTAGGAATATAAAGTATACATATATTTTAAATTTTTATTCTTATATGTAAATATACTATATATTTTCCAAAGTATTTCACTTTGTTTCCTCTTGTGTTTTAGATATATTCCTTTATATACTTTTTAGTGCTATTTAGGAATTATAATATACCTCCTGAACTTCTCATTGCCTACTTAAAATTAATATTCTAGTAGTTTAAGTAAAATCGAAGAAACTCATAACAGTACAATTTCACCTATGCCCTATCTTTTGTGCTTTTCTTGTCCTATACTTTATTCTAGATGCACACAGTCAACATCATTCTTACTTGAAATAATCGTAACTTTAAAAGATGTACCATTTACCCACATATCGATCCCTGCTCTTAGTTCCTCACTTATTATAATTCAATTAGTATAATTCCTAACTTAGTTATAAGTTTCTATCTGATAACATCTGCCTTTAGCCTGAAGAACTTTCTTTAGCATTTCCTGTAGCACAGCTATGTGGACAACCTTTTGAAACTGTTATTGAAGCAAATATCTTTTTATTTCACCCTCATTATTGAAGGAGAGATTTCTGGTTTGATAGTTTTTTCCACAGCACTTCACATATGCTATTTCACAGGCTTCTGGCTGCCATTATGTCTAATGGAAGTTAGCCATCATTTTTGTCATTGTTCACTTAGAGATGATGTGTGTTCATTCTCTGGCTACTATTAAGATTTTTTGTGTATCTTTTGTTTTCAGCAATTTGATTATGATGTGCATAGATGTGGTTTTCTTTGCATGGGGGTTGGGGGGCATTCAGTTGATCCCCAGAGAGGACTTTAATGAGAGTGAGGACTGTGCCTTAGAGTAAGACCATAATTTAGGTCCGAGAAAATAGAACACTATAGACCTAGTTTAGCCAAAGATAAAAACCAAGCCAGCTAGGCCTGATGGGATACAGTATGGATCTCACCACCTGCCAGAGCACAGCTCAGCCTTGGTGTGTGGTCAGGCCAGGCCAATAACTTCTCCCAACAATGCACCGTCTTGAGGTTCCGTGCAGCTCTGGTTCTGTGCAGCAGCCCTGACAGGACTTATGGCTCCTCAGCTCCCACCCCTGGATGCGCTGGGCTCTTAGAGGGACACTCCATACTGTCTGTGGGACCACCATGTACAGGATCAGCTCCTCTCGTGTCCTGTTTCAACGGACCCCCACTGCACTCCCAGCTCCTCTCCTCAGTTCAGCAAGATAGCTGCTGTCTGCCTGGACTCCACCTGCCTGTTCTCAGGCTGGGAAAGGAGCACCAAGGCGAAAATGGGTCACCTCTCTTGCCTCTTCACTCTCTCAAATACCGCAGTCCTCTGCCTCTGACTGCCCAATGCATAAAAGCAGTCATCTCATATACTCTATCTGGTTTTGTATTCATTTACAGCAGTAGAGAAAATTCAAGCCAGCTATTCCATTATGGCCAGAAATGGAAGCCCTATTTTTTTTGTTTTTGTTTCTGTTTTTTTCCCAAAAACTTCAGGTGATTTTTTCATAGGTAACCTAGATAGAGATGGCGTCAGCTGGACACTTCGCAGTGCTGGACACCAGGGCAGGAGGAAAGGTGACCAGAGAGGGGATTCCAAGAGAAGGGTACCCAGTTTTCCTTTCCTGGAAGTCCATTTCCAGGAACTAAACTTCTGAGACAACAAGGTACAGTGGATAATATTCTCAGAGTAAGAAAGCCTTAAAGTTTATGTTCTGTTCAGCCAATAAGCCAATAGCTACTGGATGTCCACCATTAGGCCCATTCCTCATCCACAGAAAGACAGTATTGGATACAAAAAAAAAAACTTACTTTTATCTATCATCTAGAGTCTGGGGACCATAAAATATTATACTATCTGGGGCGCCTGGGTGGCTCAGTGGGTTAAGCCGCTGCCTTCAGCTCAGGCCATGATCTCAGGGTCCTGGGATCGAGTCCCTCATCGGGCTCTCTGCTCAGCAGGGAGCCTGCTTCCCTCTCTCTCTCTCTCTCTCTCTGCCTGCCTCTCCATCTACTTGTGATTTCTCTCTGTCAAATAAATAAATAAAATCTTAAAAAAAAATTATACTGTCTAATGATTTCCATAATCAAGTGACCCACTGGAAGGCATTGCAAAAATTGGGTTTCTAGAAGCACCTGGGTAACTCAGTTGGTTAAACTTTGGGCTCTTGGTTCCAGCTCGGGTCATGATCTCAGGGTCCTGGGATCAAGACCCACATGTGGCTCTGAGCCCAGCACAGAGTCTGCCCGAAATTCTTCCCCACATACACTCTTCCTCCTCCTCTGTCCCTCCCCCAATCCGTGTTCTCTCTCTAAAATAAATAAATGAATATTTAAAAAAAAACTTAAAAATCAAAAATCAGGTTCCTATTATGAAAAACAAGAACAAAAACTTCATGGAATAAGCTCACATGCTTCTAAGAAAATGATAAGACAGAAGTTAAAATTGCCTGTCAGAGGCTACAGGGATTTTAATATATTGTCAAGAACTCTTTGCAGAACATCAAGATTTTCCAAAGCAGAACACCAACTAAATCCCAAGTAATTGAGATGATCAGATATTTTAAAGAAATTTTCTAGTCTCAAATGTGCTCTATTGTTAAGAGGGCAAGTGAATCACCTGACTATAGCCAAATGAAACCACAGCCAATAAAGAAAGGGGGCATGTGAAAAATTACTTTTAAGCCTTAAATAAATTAAATATTTTGAAAGCATAGTACAGAAGACTTACCACTTGGCATTTCCACATGCTTTTTAGCAAACATATACATTGAAATGATAAACTTTTTCCACCTCTTCACATTCCTATTTCTCAAGTTACTTAAGGGCTGATCATTGAATCCCTTCCATTAAGCATTAGAACCGACTCTTAGGCTCAGCTTTCTAAGAGCTATAACCTGCTATCATGGATGAAACAACCTAAAAAAGTCCAGCTAGGTAAAAGTTTTGGCATATGTTGAGCTGGGAAAACAGAACACATTGTCTTAGAAGGCATGTTTTGAGGACAAGACTGGGATTCTAACAGAACTTTGAAGTCTGGGGTTCTGTGCATCCTTGTCCCATGAAAGTCCTGATTCCAAGGCTTCCTTCTAACATAATTATAACTTCCCTTCATCTCTGAAACTCTATGATTTGCTTCTGCTCAGATTGTATTTCCGATATCCAGAAGAAACACATTCAAAATGGTCAGAACAAATTCAGTTGGGTTTTCATGTTTTCAAGAAAAAAAAAAAAAAGAACACCAAAAGACATGCTTATGGAGACTCATTTTGAGACTCATTTGGGTCTGTCTTTAGAAAGAGCATTCTATGTATAAGTAGGGTGAAGGGGGCTTAAATGTGACATAACCTCGGAAAACTCATGCACATTTTAAGAAAGGCATAGGTGTTAGGGTTAATGACAATTTTGAATCAATATCTGGCAGCATACTATTTACAATAATAATATATCATGAGAACTTGTAGTTTCATTATAAGAAATGAAAATTGATGTCAGTAGCATATAGAAGCAAATTATGCTCTAATGATTTTCTAATAAAGTAATTTGCTCATAGATCAGAGGGGATACAGCAAAAACCTGCTAATACTGAGACCAGAGTAATTATTTTTCAGCCTTTAAATATTAAGCAACTTGCCCACGGCTTGTCCTGGCACGCTATATAATGCTTCCCTGGCCCACCAAGTTCTTGGGGAAGATGATAGGTCAAAGGCAGAACTTCAGAGACAATTGAGTGCACTTAAAATGCAAATGTTTACCAAGAAGGAGCAGGTTAAATTCATATTTCCCCTGTGGCTAAGTCAGTTTTCCACCTGAGGCCTGAGGGGCAGACTGAGAGATTTGTGTAGATGCCTATAATCTTGGTGTTTAACCAAGGGACCGGGATCGCTTGGCAGAATCTGTAGAAATTTGACCAAATACTGTCCGCTAACCACATCCTCAATGACACCTGGATTTCATCCCTGGGTAGGTAAATATGAAGGTTAAATCAAATGGCGCCTATGAAAATGCTTTGTCTATTACAAAATGTTATACAAATAAAAGTTATTAAGACACATTCGACTGAAAAAGACAAACTGTTTCAGAACCTAATTACATTTCCTTCAGGATTTCTAAAACTAAGCTATCTTGCACTTTTTATTAAGAAATAGTGAATAATTGCATTTGCATACAAGCAATAGCATAGAAATTATGTTCCTGTTTGGTGGACTTTCAATCAAGCAAAATAAATTGACAAATTAAAAACACTAAGGATGGACATTTGGGACAGCAAAGCCTTTTGCACATGCTTTTCTTCATTATTTCTCCTTGCCTTACCTTGGGCTGCTTCTAGAGCTTATTTTAAAAGGTTAAAACAAAATTGAGGAAGGAAGCAAAACTAACAAGGCAGATGGCTTGTCAAATCAGAAACAGGAAGCCTTTCCAAAAACAGAATAAAGAACATGGAGAATTATGAGAGCGAAATGTTCATCGTGGGTCTACTGCATTTCCTTTGGATGTAAAAATAAAACATTGCTATAGTTCAGCCTTTAATAATTCTTCACGTCCCTTCATTTGTTGATCCTGCATTTTTAACAGGCTCAGCTTTCCTAGACGTACATCTCTGAATCGTGAAGTTTGTCCGATCGTTATAAAAACCCCCCAAACAAGGCTCTAATTTTTGTTCCTTTGAAATCTGCAATTGCAGACACTGCCTCCCTCTAGAGCAACTTTTTGGATTCAGGATGAAAAGGGTCCACCACATGGCGAATAACCAGAGACCAAAAATCTGGCGTTACGTGGGGGTCTGTTCTCTTCAGCGCCTCGTGCCTCTCCTCCACCCCCTTATCCACCGCACCCAGGGGTGAAGGAGAAGCAGGAAGCTGGAGGCATCACCAAGTTTGCGAGCACAAAAATGAGTCAGATTTTCTTTCCATCACAATTACCATCTGATCCTCTTTTTGCATGTCTGCCTCCCCCTCCCTATTGGGGACCTCTGGCTTCTCCTTCTTCCTCTTTCTCCTTTCTTTGAGATTCTGTTTCTCCGTCAGCCCTTACCATATTAGCTTCTTTTTTCTATTCCTTGTTATCAGCTCTCTCTTAGTTCGTTCCTTCTTTATAAACGTGGTTTTTTTTTTTTTTAAATCTGCTTCTCAGTAATCTTTTTCAAGTATAAAATGCATCAAACTCTACACTTGTTAGTCCTGGTCCTTTGAGAATCAGGTATCAAAAACAAGATGGCAAGAATTAAACATGCAAGTGACTTATTAAGAGAAATCCCACTCGAAGAAAACGGAGGGAACGTTTGGGGAGACTAGCAAAGGAAGAGAGAAGCAAGAAAGGTCAGAAAGTGGAGTGGAAGCTGTAACCTGTGATGCAGTTCTGAGCAGCGTTCAGCAGGGGGAGCGCCCGAGGCAACGTCGCTCGACAAAGGAGCCTCTGTTAACCAGGAATGGTCCTTCCTTAGGATCCAGGCTGTGCTCAGTGGTTAGGAGCAGCTGGCGGGAAGCAGGGCCTCAGTTACAATGTGGAAATGGGTCTCGGTCTACAGAAGCTTGAGGCCATCAGTAAATTATTCTCTCTGCATTTGGAGTTTGGTGAGGTGTATTCTTCTGGCGGGCAAACTATTCTTAGAACTATGGCATGGGTGTCTGTGTGTGTAAAAATAACTAACTAACTAAATAAATAAATATGTATCTGCATACATACATATGTATGTATATATATATATATACACATATATATTTCTAAAATTTATAAGATTATTTATAATTTACATATGATATATAATATATGTATAAAATTTATAAAATTATGTTATATAAAATATATTTATATTATATTTACTTATTAATGTAGGCTTTACTTCTTCACAAAACAATTTGGAATGTGTAAGTAACTAAAATAACCCCAACAAATTAGAAAGCTGTTTCAAGAAATTACCTTTAGAACCACATTTGCTGAGCTGGTGAAAATGAGATCCATTTTTCTCAGCAGGAAAATAGACTATTCAACAAGCTATTGGTAAGAAGTTCTGTGCTGATTCCAATCAATGTCAGCAGCCACCATGGCTGCTCTTACATCTTCATCTAAAGAGATATTTCTCTGATTGTTAAATTTCTTTTAAAATGTGTATTAGCACAATCACCATAGGAGTGAGAAAACACAACAGTTGGTGAAAGTTTTCTTTTATGTGAATGGTGGTTGTGAATGTAAAGCTATATAAAAGTCACCTAAGAGAAAAAAAATCAAACACTAAGGAATATGTTTAGTCTTGTGGGTTTTGAACTAGACCAAGTAAGATTAAATATAAAATGTAATAGCTATTGCTAAATACAATAATTTAAAAGAAATGTATTCTGTACTTTATACCTCCTAAAGACATTAGGCCTGTGGTTATAAAAGGGTCATGATAATCAAAAAGCTAGAATAATATGGTCTAGTCAAGAACTACTGCCGACTTTTTCTGTATCTTGTTGTACAGTCAGCACATTAAGCAAGAGAAAAACAAACAAACAAACAAAAATTCAACACAATACAGAAAGAAGAGGGGAAAGAGAAAAAGTAGACTGATTTAAAGAGACTATAAAAATATTGATTTCTAAACAAATGTTCACTCCTTTTGATGATGTCCCAGCTTTTGACTTTTCTCAGTTCCTGCTCACATGATATATATCTAAACACACCTACTACTTAAGTAAAAAGCAAGTATGAATAGAAATAATAAATCACAAGAAAAATATAGACTTTAGGTGACTTTGGATAGGTTATAGTAAGTATTGAGAGGTAGAGATAGTATTTGGAAAGAGTAATGACAGTCCAGGTAAGGTCAAGGAATTAATGATAGTAATGGTAGTCTAGAACTTTGAGGGGTTGACAAACTGTATGAGTCAGAGTTCTCAACAGACACAGTAGGATAGAGAAATACATATATAATATGATTTATATTTGCATATGTTACATAGTTATAGATAGAGAAAGAAGGAGGGAAGAAAGGATAGAAGGAAAGAAGGAAGGAAATTTACTGTAAGGAACTGGCACTCACAATTATGGATGCTGGCCAAGTCCCAAATCTGCAGGGTGGGCAAGCAGGCTGGAGGCCCAGGATAGCTGATGTTCCAGCTGAGCTTGAGAGCTGTCTGTTGTATAACCAAGCAAAGCCTATTTTGCAGATAAAGTCCAAAGAAAGTTGGTTGCAACATTTTTTTTTTCCTCCAGGGAGATGGTCTTTTTATACTAGCCAGGCCTTCAACTGATTGGATGAGGCCCACTCACATTGTAGAAAGCATTTTGTTTTACTTGTAGTCCACTGATTTATGTGTTGATCTCATCCCAAAACACCCTCACAGAAAAACTCAGAATAGTTTGGCCAAATATCTGGGCACCTTGTGACCCAGCCAAGTTAACACATAAAATTAGCCATCATACAAGCCTTCCAGATTGCCTAACTCTGGTAGCTAGGATAGTTAACTGGGTGAGGCCCCACCCACTCTGATTCTATGAATGATGAGAATAAGCCCTAAAAGTTGGGTCAACTACCCTATGAAAAGGTTTTGGAAATGGATCCCATCTTCCTAGACTTGCCTTCCTAAGTCATTGAAATTCATTTTGAAATTCAGCAATGTTCTACTGGTCTTTCTTTTATGCAACATTTTATTGATATAAAGCATACATGCAATAAATTGCACAACTCTGAGGGGACAACTAAATGTCTATATCTCCATGTCACCACCACCCAAAACCATATACAGGTCACTTTCAACATTCCAGAAGACTTTCTCATTTTCCTTTCCAGTTAATAGACCCCAGAGAAAAACGCCACTCTGACTTTTACCATGGCAAGATTTGTTTTGCCTTTTCCTGAATGTCATATAGGTGAAATCACACGAAATTCCCTCTCTTAATGTCTGGCTTTCTTCCTGTTAAGTCTATAGCTGCAAAAGGACTGTAATACCCTCCCCATGAGATAACAAATTAGCTTGCCATCATTTTATACACACACACACACACACACACACACACACACACACACACACACACATCCTGACAAACAAAAACAAGATCCTAGGTCAGACACACAGATGGTTTATTACTCATAGCCAAAAGCAGCCAGGACAGCATCTCAGCATCTGTTCCCCATGCCCCAGTCTCCACGAGGTGACAGAATGAGGGCCAGATGTTGACCTGCACATGCACTGGGTTTGCAGCACGAGAGAGGAACCCTAAACAATGAGGCTTGAAACTTACACCGGGCAGCTGGCACACCTGCCCTTCTTCTGTGACAGACAGACTCCTGCTCTCCTACTCTGCAGAGTAAACAGTCTTCTCCAGAGGAAGGGCAGGGTATGAGGACCACCCTGGACTGTAAGCAAACATCTCTGGAAGAGTGGAAGGAGGCATTACTAACTTGAATGTTTCTGGAAGCTTCTATGCTTGCAGATATACTGTCTGTAACTTCTAAGGCATGTTTGTGAAGCATCCCCTTTACTCAGAACCTAAACCATGCAGAAACACTGAGCCATCCAGAGGAAATTGACTACCAATAACACCAATCTTTTCTTGACATAAATACATGTTTTTGCATAAATCAGTGGTTTCTTTCCTGTCTGATATGCAGACTATCACTATCGTTTACTGAGAAATTAGTTGTCGAGTACTTACCATGTACTCAGGCATGATGTTTGGCGCCAGTATACCTTAATGAAAGGACTGATAGGTTCATGATTATGGAGCATGGGATGTAGTGCAAGAGTTTTTAAGGTGAGTTCCACAGATCACTTAACAGTTTCTGTTTGGGATTCAGGTGGCTCACGATCCTTTCAAATTCTGCTTAGAACTTTGTGGTTAATGTTACCTGCATTTTTCTGGGGGAAATGGAGCCACTGGCTTTATCGGGTATATAAATGTGCAGAGAACTGAAAAGATGAAGGATTCCTGGTGCGGTAATTCCATCACCGCTACCTTCCAGCCGAGGTTCTTTGGTCTTGCTTCCTCCAGCCTAGTCGAGACCCTGAGACTTTAATTACCTTAAACTGCTCCCCGTCCCCTCCTCCTCCACCAGAATAGTAGCACTGCCAAGAAACATATAAAAAGGAAGGTCGAAAAACATGGTGGGTACGAGAAGTCAGGCAAAGTAGAAATTATTTACCTTAGATGAATAATTTCACAATTGCTGTGTGTTTGTGTGTGTGTGTCCTTTTTCTACTATCTTGGGGAATGAAACAGTAATAAAAAGACTCAGGACCAAGGCCCGAGACCCACATGGCTGCTGTAGTCTTCCCAGGACTTAATCTAAAAAACCCTTACCATCCCAAAATGCTCAGGTCTGCCCACTAGTCTGACACATTTAGAATAAATTTCCCCCAACTTAACATTCACCTGCAGGTGTGCAATTTCTTCTCACCTGGCACTGAAAGTAAATTTAACAAATGGACGCTCTTCCTCATTTGAATTTTTGCCTTTTTGGAATATTTGCATTTTAACATGGGTATGCCAGAAAAATAAGTTTCTGCTTGAGGGAATGTATTACTAATGTTAAAATGTGAGGCATTTATTATAGCCTAGTTGAAGACGGATTTAAAGATGAGTAAGCTTTTCTGTCACGCTGTCACACAGCAGCACTCCCATCACAGACTACCATCATCTTCTCACGTTGGCTTCAAAGAATTCTCTATTTTTCTTATTGAACAAGTTGTTCTTTGGAACAAAATGGCTGCCCAGATCACCTCACTAGGCTTCCAAGGATGGAGTCCAAATCATGGAACCGCCACTTCGTCCAGCATGACCTCGGGCACATTCATAAATTCCCAGAGACTCTGTCTGATTAGTGGTAATACTGGATAATAATGATTGTGGTAGGACTTCATGAGCTGTGAGGTGTTTTATAAACTCAGGTAATACCGTGACATGATCATGCCCCCAGCCAACCCATGCAACCTTCTCTGGACCATATCTGCTGGTTATAAGACCATTTCTTGAAAGTTCAAAATTGCAACACTGTTAAGATGGAAGTTTTGAAATGTCCTTTGGGTCAAGGTCGGGGGAGTGGAAGAAAAGAAGGGGAAAAAGGAGTTGAGAAGAGATTATGCTTTCCTTGAGCATGCCATGGTTGCTATCCTTGGGGGAAACATTACAGTTAGCCAGGTGCCTTTGCAGTGCAGAACTCATATACATAAATGTTTGGTGCTCTGCAATAAATCAAGAGTGAGTTGCATACCTCTGTCAGAGAGAGACTCAGCTGTCTCTTCGTTAGTCACAAGTGAGAAAGAGCAACCATTCACCCACCAAGACACATGAACCCTGTGTCTTCACACCATTAGCCTTATAGGCAGGTTGGTGATTAGCAACTTTGTGGACTGACAGGTGTGTTTAACGTGATAATCTATATCCTAATACATTTAGAAATGTTAGTAGAAAGCAACCCCATCCTTTGCTTATGGAAGGCAGAGCGCAGTATCTTCCCAACATCATTAGTATTGAACAGTGTTTGAGCTATTGGAGCCCTAGTGTTTCCAAATTTAGAGTAATGGCTGTAGAAAGGTAGAGAACTATTTTGAAAAAAGAATTAGTTATATTCTTTGGCATAGGACAATGCAAGTTGCGTCGACTGTAGTCACATCTTTGTCTAGAGGAATTGCCATTTTAACTGACTACTTCATAGCTGTTCACCTAAAACTTTCACTCAGTGAAGAATGTTTCCTAGGCTTCTGGATGGGGATGAGAACAATAGCATAATGTCAGCTGCTTTTTTAGAAGGACAGAACAAACACAGAGGCTGAAAATGGGCTTCTTCAGGGAGGGGATGGGAAAGATAGCATTCTTGCATTTGGTCAGAAAGAAAAGTAAACAAGCAATGGGGGAGCCCAATAAACTCTCTTCTGTTTCCCCTCCCATTCCTACCAAATCATACACGATTTTGAAAATAAAAAAGAAAGAGAAAGAGATGCACCATTTTTTTTATGGCTAATACCCCACCATGAATGAGCTGTGATCAGAGAATGTAAGGACTGTCTTTTGGTTGAGGACCATAAATGGAAGTATAGCATTCGGTCTTTTCAAAAAGAATGAACTCTGTAACTTCAAGTTTCTTTCCTTGACTTAGCACAATCACTTTTTTTTTTTTTTTTTTGCCCTAAAGTTGAGGTCGTTTATTTTTCTAAAAATCTAACATTCTTATGGTTAGGTTTGAAATTCTGACATGTCAACATCATAAGAAAAGATTGGAAACCTTAGTATCAAATCATGAAGTCTTTATTAGATAGGTAAAAGGTCAGACAAGATTATTACTCAGTGATTTACTACTCAGAATGAGGTAGTATGTCAGTTACTCTTAGATATGTGGCCCAAGAGATGTCTGCTTGAGGAATTTGGAAAACTCTAGCTGGTAGACTTTCAAACTTTCCTTTTATATCTAAACCCCCTGACGCTGATTTATAGAGTTTAAAGTAATGATGATACACACATTTTTTCCTTGGCTTCTAAGAGATCGTTGTTCTAAGGCAAGAATTAAAAAGTGCCATGGCTCATGACATTGCTATGACTCCCAAATAATGTAATGGTACCATCTCATTTTTTAGATGTTAATTTTATTTTGTTTGTGGGCCACTTGGGTAAAAATTAGCCTGAAGTTCAAACTGAGCTTACTATCCTAACCTCTACTGCTGGGGAGTCGGAAAACATGTCCACCAGCCCAGTGAATGGTTGTATATTTGTGATTCTTGAGTCATCCCACAGAGCACGTCAGGATCCCACAGAGCACGTCAGGATTCTGAGCCATTTTGGTGGGCAAAATCTAACGTAAAATTCACAAAACTTAAAGAACAAGTCTTTATTTCCTGTTTTAGTGTGTTAAGAAGTTTCCCTTGAGCCCATAATTTTATGGGTTGTCATTTCAAAAAAAAATTTTTATCTAACATACACACACACGTGTGTGTATATGTATGTATATATGTATATGCATATGTGTGCATGTATACATATATATACATATACCAATGTATATGACACTCTTTCCGTGTCTTTTAAAGAGCTTCTAGAGCATTTCTTTGCAATCTCTGAATCCTATTTTCAATAAATCATGTAGAAATGTAGAAACTTCATGAATCTCTGAGACTTATTCATAGACCTATGGTCTCCAACTTAGAAAACCACTGGCATAGAGGAATTGGAATTGTATCAGCTTAAATAGATGAATATCACATCTTACATAGTTCTAGGGACTCAGCAAGCACTTCATAAAACCTTCTGGAGGAAACAGCAGATAGAATATTTTTTTCCTTCTCTGCTCTGAAATTACATTTTCTGGACCACTCAGAGACCCAATAAGGTGATCACTCATCATTGCTGACATCCCTGCTGTTCATTGCTCAACTACAAGGAATGAGAGGCAGGAGAGTAAAGTCCATATTTCAGTATTCATGAATCTTATCATTACATGATCTCAGAAAGTTACATTAGGCTTTTCTCTCTTGTCTTTTATTGGTCACTGAATTTGCTCATGAATGGAACTAAATGAGCTTTAAAAAGTTTTGTGAAAGGGAGACAAATATTTCATTTGTCTTCTTTTAATTTTTATTCATTTGTTTTTCTTTATCTCTTTGTCTTCTGTCTGTCTCTCTCAGCCACAAGAACTTGTTGTGTGTTACTAATTTAATTCTGTAAATACAGTAATGAAATACTTTGCTCACAGGAGGAACGAAGGCTTAGTAATTCAACAGAACAAATGGAATCATCTGAATTCTATAATATAGTTTTAGCTTCAGATACCACATCAAAACCCACCTGCCTATTTAACCTCAACCATTGTGATTTTTATTCCCTTGGGTCACTGTGTCATTGAACTATTCTGGTTTTAAAACAGGTGAAAAATATTTTTTAAGTGAGAAATTCATTTCTGTAGTTGAAAAGCTATACTACTAATAATTTTCATGTTTTATTGGCCTACTAGTTTTGTCATTATATAAAAAACAGTAGTTTAACTTAGACATAAGTAAGGTACATTTTATTTTCATGGTGAAACTTCAACACGGTTTTCAGAGGTTCTTAGATTTTAAGTATGACACAAGTTTGACTTTTATTAAATAACTTACAAACTGGGATGCCTGGGTGGTTCAGTTGGTTAAGCATTTGCCTTTGGCTCAGGTCATGATCCCAGGGTCCTGGGATGGAGTTCCCCAGGGAGTCTCCTTCTCCCTCTGCCTGCTGCTCCCCCTGCTTGTGCTCTCTCTCTTTTTCTGACATATAAATAAATAAAATCTTAAAAAAATAATAAAATAATTCCCAGACTGAGTCTTTTAAAATTGTGTATTAAAGAAAATTTCAAATACATACAGAAGTGGACAGAATGGTATGATTTTATAACCAAATTTTAAGGGGGGGAGGGGCAGAGGAAGAAGAAGAGAGAGAAACCTGAGCAGACCCCACACCCAGCGAGGAGACCAATGGAAAGCTTGATCTCTCAACCCTAAGATCATGACCTGAACTGAAATCAAAAGTCGGACACTTAACTGACTGAGCCCTGGTTTTGTAACCAATTTTTAAATTGATTTTGAGAGGCGCCTGGGTGGCCCAGTGGGTTAAAGCCTCTGTCTTCGGCTCAGGTCATGATCCCAAGGTCCTGGGATGGAGCCCCGCATCAGGCTCTATGCTCAGCAGGGAGCCGGTTTCCTCCTCTTGCTCTCTGCCTTCCTCTCTGCCTACTTGTGATCTCTCTCTCTCAAATAAATAAATAAAACCTTTAAAAAAATAAAATAAAATAAATTGATTTTGAAGTCAGTGATTAAATTATGGCTTTCTAGAACAAGTGTATGGAATTATTACCTCATTCCCCTTCCCTCTCTCACTTCCTCTCCCACCTTAAAGAACTGAAGCTAAGTAAATGCCTTTCTATATAGAATTAATAGATGCTTATTTAGAAAAAGGCATGCAGTTCAGAAAAATGCAAAAAAAAAAAAAAAACCAAAAACCTTTTTTGAACCATATCAATTTCCATCCCCTCCAAATTACTCAAGTTACTCTTTTGTGAACAAACCTTTCATAATTAAAGAGATCAAGAGGTGATAGAGTAAAAAGCGTGATCACACTATATGTACAATTAAATGGAATTATAGAATTTAGATAAAAATAAATTGAAAAATAAACTGAAGTAAAACTAAAATAGCAGTTCCCTTAAGAGATTCTCCATCTTTAAATATTTCTTACATTTAAATATATAGAAGGGTTTATTTAAAAACTACATTTCTGGGGCGCCTGGGTGGCTCAGTGGGTTAAGCCGCTGCCTTCGGCTCAGGTCATGATCTGAGGGTCCTGGGATCAAGTCCCACATCGGGCTCTCTGCTCAGCAGGGAGCCTGCTTCCTCCTCTCTCTCTGCCTGCCTCTCTGCCTACTTGTGATCTCTCTCTGACAAATAAATAAATAAAATCTTAAAAAAAAAAATCTTTAAAAAAAAAATAAAAAATAAATAAAAAAATAAATAAATAAATAAAAACTACATTTCTATTTTAAATAGTATCTATTTTCATTTTGATTAGGAACCATAATTCCCATAATTCTGTGTTTAAATTGATTCACTATTTACTGCAGTCTTTTTTACCATGTTTTTTCCATATCAGAGTTTTTATTTTGCTTCATCCTCTGCTGCCTGGTATTCATTCTATTCGAGAGTGTTAAGTTGTTAACAAAGTTGCTAACTTCATGGAAATAGCTGTTGCCTTTCATTTGAGGACACTGGACAGTATA
This sequence comes from Mustela erminea, assembly GCF_009829155.1. NCBI lineage: Eukaryota > Metazoa > Chordata > Mammalia > Carnivora > Mustelidae > Mustela > Mustela erminea. The sequence goes on from NC_045626.1 coordinate 43,770,255, forward strand.
AACTATTGGATTACTCTCTTGAAACTTTGTAGCTCTTGCTCACTGCCTTCAGGAAACCCCTGAAGCCAATCTGATTTTTACTCTTTGTCCACTCTTTGTCTTTCTTGTCACATGCTCGTATTTTTTTCTGAATTGTTGAAATACAGCAACTTCCACAAAATGTGTCGGATAATTCTGTCTGAATTTTTTAAAGATAGAATGTGCCCTTTCGATTTGCAGATTCTAGTTTTTTCTCATTTCCATGATATTTTCCCCTGTGATACTGCTTTATAATTTTAACTGTCCCATTTGTTCCATACTCTTCTTCAGAAATTATGGGTATACCAGATCTCCCTCTCTTCCACATCTTTAATGTACCAACAATAATTGTTATTTTCCATTTCATTACTACTACTACTACTATTCCTTACCTGACTTTCATCTTTATCATGGTTCAATTTTCTCTTACATTTTCTCTCTGAGTTGTGCCTGCTCAATTTTTTCTCTAACTGCTATTGTACAGTTTCTTCTTTGAATCCTATATCTACCCTGTGAGATCTTGTCAGGAGTTATCAGGCTGTTTGCAGTTTCTTTGAGACCTAACAAGGTAAATGCTTCTGTGATATAAGCAAGGCTGTTGCAATATTTGGTAGGTCTACTTATAGTTTGAGGTCATAATAACTTCCTTGTTTCCCTGGAGAGTAAGCACTTCTTTTTTTTTTTTTTTTCTTTTTCACTCTTCAGTGTGGGTTTTAGGAAAGGAGAGTGGAATTTTAAAAAATGGCTTGCCCAACCATCTTTGACCTAAAAGCTTACAGAGAAGTTTAAATTCATAGTTTTATACTACTTCATTGCTATGAAACGCCTTCATATTCAGAGGGGCATCCTTCTGTCAGGAACAAGCAAATTCTTAGAACAGGCTAAGAGGAAGGAATTGAGAATACAGGACTATTTTTTGAATGCTCCCAAACACCTTCACCTCAGAAAATTGGAGGATAGAGTCATTTGCCCCAGATACCAGAGTATGACTCTCGGGTAAGACGCCATAGATATTATTAAAAAGAACCCTTTTTGCTCACACAGAATTGAAATATGGGTGTCAGAGTCAGTAGCTTGACTAGGTTGGTTTTGGCCGCTTTGCACCTTGGGTAACTTTTTACTGTGCAGGAGGTTGAGATATGAGTCTCTCACGTCAGAGGTTCTCTTCCTGTTGGAAGGGGGTCGGGGGGAAGAGTCGAAAGACTTACCAAGAGTTTTCACCAGCAATAGAAATATGTCTAGCTGGAAATACTGACTAGATTATAAGAAAAGCTCTCCTTTCACTCTTTCTGACCCTTCAGGTTCTTCTTCAAGGAATGAATTCCTTATAACTAGCCTTTCTGTGTTTCTTCTTGTTCATATAGGCAAGTCACTACAGGTCTTCTTTTTACAGTCAGTCAGAAATTGGTTCTTGACCAAGCATACCACCAGTACCAAACCACCCCCTCCAGCTTTGGGAAGCATCTATGTTTGTACTAAACTTATATAAGATGATTTTGTTTGACTATCAAAGCCCAAGAGGCATACTCATCAGTTGACTTATCAGTATAAGCTATTCCACTACTATTATGTCTAAGTGGCAGTGCCAAGTCTGAACTCTTGGCTTATGGATTAGACTCTTTGCTCTCTTTCTCCATATTTCCTTCCCTGTCTCATATACAGTCAACAACAGTACATAACTCTGAATTTATTCCCAGATGCAGCCAGCTCTGAGATGAAAGAATAAAAGAAATAGTCGTCTCCTAAATAAATAAACACTTTAGATTTAAAGAAAAAAGCATCATATGACTTACTTAAAGTGCAAGAAAATGAGGAAGTTTTTGAAAGTAGTTATTCCAAAAGATATTGAAAGAAAATCTAAAATAAAAATAAATCCACAAAACCTTTGGTGTATCAAATCTCTCTCTAACAATAAACACTATAGAAAGCTTGCACAAGTATATATATATATATATATATATATATATATATATAAATTGCAGCTGATTTGGGTGGTAACTGGAAGTAACAAATACCCAGGCATTTGGAAATAATGACATATTCTAAGGAAAAGACATAGCCATTGAATAGTATGAAGTCGATCTCCATATAGGAAAGTGAAAAGAGATTCATGAGGCAGTGTTGAATTTTTTTAAAAAGGCAAGTTACAAATAGTAAGTAGAAACATCATCTCATTTTTTATAATTCATGCTTCATACCGAGGAAGGTGTCTGTGGTTTTAAATTATTCAAGAAGGGTGAAGATGTTTTATAAATGTAAAGGATTCTTAAAATTCATTGTGGGTTTAATGGTTTGAGCATTTCTTCAACTGCTGATGCATCTGCATAGATTCTGAGGTTCCTCTAATGGTGGTTATCCTAGGTGAGTGGGAGATTGGGGAAGGGAGAGAGGAGACATGATTTTTACTTTTAAAACTCCAGTCATCAAATGCATGTAATTAATAAAGAATCCTATGTAAGTATCTCCAAGCAAATCTACACTACCTCCTTCACTGATGACCCAGTCATTACTCTTCCCACATCCCACCTGACTTATGAAAACATACAAGACAAATGCATAGAGTGATGTAGGAGACATGCTAATAAAATGCATTTCTAATTCAATGTATGCGTTTGGCAAATTAAAGAAGAAATACTGTATTTGAATTCTTTGTAGTTACCTTCCCCATGGTTGATGGAGATGTGTCAGACATGTGAAATAGCCATGTTTCTGGCAGCAGTGACTTAGACCCAAGCTCTGTTTGGTCCCAGAAGAGGTGATGTTATCCATACCAGTTAGAGTCTATCAACATGGCTTAACAACCCTGCATTAAACCATTTCCATAAAGAGCAGCTGTTTCTTCCAATCTGTCTCTCCCCTGTTGTCTCTAAATACATGTTCATACTTTCATTGGTCTTTGTGTTTTGATACCATTTGAGGTGGACAAAGGTGTTTTATAAATATGAAAGATTATTTTCAAAGGTGATCTGAAGGCTTACTATTTTAAACATGATTTAAACTGTAGATGCTCAGTGTTTTCAGTGGCTTAATGCAATAAAACCCACCTGTTATTTTTGGCTGCTTTATTTAGACCATCTGCTCCACAAAGAATAAAAAGCTCAATAGTGGATGGAGAATTGTCTACTTCTCATGTGTCAATAATTTATTTATTCTGTCTATCCAAGCCTTCGGGTCATTGCAAAAGTGTTTATTCATTTTCTAACACAAGGGAAGCCAATATTTGGTGTTTGGCTTTATTAAAAATCATCACAGGAAATTGCATTTTTTGTTTTAATTCATGGTTTCTTATTTTCCCTTATGTTAAAATAACCTGCTGGTGTCCTTTATTTTAAAGACCTGAGTCTCTCTTCCTGCTGTGGCAAGAGGAGTATCTGCTGGAGAGGTATTTTTGGTGATGGTGAAATGAATAATATATCATTCACAGGTCAGGTAACTGTGTGAGCATAATCATGTTCCTAAATCAAGGAGTCTCCACCAGAGACAAGAATGGTAAAGGCCGAGCACTTTGGTCACCAAATGCTTCCATTTGAATGGAATGGTTTTATAGTTCTCATCCTCATTTTATTGCAACAAAGACCACTGGAGATCACCTGACTCTGACTTTTCTCCTTCCCTTAGTGACTGTGACCTCATTCTCTCTAGGGTTCACTGTTACATCCTGGACTATCTCTAATAATAACAGCTTGTATTTATTGAGTGCTTACTGGGTTCTAAATTCTGTACTAAATATACCTCAAACCTATGGCTCATCTTTATTCAACTCCTCTTTTTTTCTCAGCATAGGCTTTCCCTAAAACGTACTCAAGGGTCTTTTCTTCTACTTATTCATTTATTTTCTCAATGAGATTGCTTCCCATATGGTTCAAAATACCACCTTTTTGTGGATGCCGTCTAACACATTTCTAGCCTGGGTTAGTTCGTCCTGGCAGCGATAATAAAATGGCATAAATTAGGTGCCTTCCAAACAACAGAAATTTATTTCTCACGGTTCTGGAGTTGGAAGGTCAAGATGATGGTGCAGGAGAGGACCTGCTTCCTCCTTGATGGTCATCAAACCTCACATGGCAAAGGGGGAGCAGGAGGTCTCTCTTGGACCTTTTATTAGGGCACCAATTCCATTCATGAGGACATGACTCTCAGGACCTAATCCACTGTCAAAAGCCTCACCTCAAAATACCATCACATGAGGGGTTAAGACTTTTGCATTTGAACTGGGAGAGGTTGCAAACATTCAGACCCTATTATAGCCACTAAACTAAACTAGCCACTATAGCCACTAAACCTAACTTCTGGTTTCCAGCTGCCTCTATGATATTTTAGGGTTAATTAAGTGGAATAAGGAACTAATGTTTCTGGGGTGCCTACGAATTACCTGGCACTTATTCAACATTGTACATGTTATCTTGTTTAACTCTCACAGAAACAACTTTAATCTCCTTTCAGATTTGGGGAAACTTAGGTATAAATAGTTTAATAATTTTCCTGAGGTCACACTGTTGATAAGAAGCAAGCTGGAATGAAAACCCAAGTGTAACTCTAAAACCTGCAACTTTACAGCATTTCCTGCGGGAACTTTGGGATGTAATACTTTTTCCATATCATCGACCAGCATGTGAGATTATCACCTATGTCCTGCCAAACCATACTTTCAAGGTTTCTCTGTTTCTCTCCGGCTCACTTCCCTGTTCTGACTCTCACTCTTCAACTTGAAATCATTGTAGTTGCTTCCCTTCCCACTTTTCATGTCCAATCCATGCTGCACAAAACTATCCAGTTGATTTTCCTGTGGCACTGTTCTCCTACTATCATCCCTTGGCTAAAGAATCTCTATTGTCAGGGCGCCTGGGTGGCTCAGTGGGTTGAGGCCTCTGCCTTCCACTCAGATCATGATTCCAGGGTCCTGGGATCAAGCCCCGCATCGGGCTCTCTGCTCAGCAGGGAGCCTGCTTCCCCCTCTCTCTCTGCCTACTTGTGATCTCTGTCAAATAAATAAATAAAATCTTTTTTAAAAAGAAAAAAAAGAATCTCTAATGTCACCCATGGTATCCTTCAAGGGCAAATTATAGATTCAGAGTTTTCCTTCAACTTCCACTAAACTACCTGTCCAAAATGATCCTTATTTATTAATTCATTTCACTCACAACAGTCATTTCACTGGGCTCTTCAGTAACTCTGCTCTTTGCTATTCCTATTCTATGTCTAGGAATCTTGCCTCCTTTTCTTGGTGGAGGCAATCTTACCCTGGTTCAAAGTTCCCCACCAAGTCCTTTTCTTCCAGGGAAGTCATCTTGTCTGTCTATAACCTGCTATCACATTTTCATCTTGGAATCCCTGCAGTTCTTATAGTATGCTCCATGCCTTTATTTAGTGCCTCTTATTTGCCTTTCTTCATTTGAGTCTCCAGGTATTAGACAGTAAACTTTTGATATCAGAAGTGTTCTATGCTACTTTTGGGAACTTGGCATAGGATGTTGGCACGTAGTGTGTGTGCAATTCCTTCTTTTAGATTAGTTGACTGGCATAAACTGTGTACTTAGAAATGACAACCGTTCTGCCACCTAGAGCTTATAGCTTCCCCAATAACCTTACAGCCTGTTTCTCCCACAGATGTTTGGAATTTCTGACTTTTGATATCATATATGCCTAATAGGAACCAACCAACAATATTTATTTAGATCTTAACATTTGTTTCATATCCAGGACAATCTCTCATGCAAAAAGATAATCAGACTTACATGCTGCCATACTTCAGAACCTACCTATGGTTAACTCTGAAAATGCAATGTCTGTCATTTAAAGAGAGAGAGTAAGATGAGATAAACCATAGTATATCACTAGGTTTCTTATCTATAGTCACGATTCCCTCTTCTTTCCAAAGGATATGCTTATGAAGTATTGGATGAAGAATTTAAAATGTCCCTTCTGTCCTTGAAATGCAATCTCTTATGAAACAGCCTGAAAAGATTCCAAAGAGCAAAAAAGGTATGATTTACTTTGAGTTGTTTCAGGGCAGAAACTAACATTTCAACTATCTCTAAGATAGTGATCTCTGCAGAGATATTTAATGCACCTTGATGAAGATGAATGGTGTGACAATAAATAAAGTAAATGACTAAGAATTCAGAGCTCAGACATCCTGGTGACTCTTGAGATGCAAGCCAGGTACCTCAACTCTCTGTAATATGAGAACAAAGGACAGTACGTCCTAGGAGATTTAGCTTCTCAGCAAGAGAACACATTGTGTGCAGAAAGCACCAGTTTTCCTTTCCAATATTTTAAAATATGTTGGCATCATTAGTGCAGGGCCATTTAAAGGTCTATAGAATTCCAATAGAAAAATCAATGATCAGTATAGGATAACACTAAGGTCACACACACACACACACACACACACACACACACAGGGTATGAAATGATCAACTAATTCCCAGTGATTTACTATGTGATGCCCAATGGGACATCTGCTGGAAGAGTGATTAAGTAGAATTAAAAACTATTAGCAATATCTCTGCTGTGTTCATGCATTAAAAAATGAATCTATATTTTTGGTATACCAAAGATATAATCTAAATTGCATGATGAGGTAGAAACATAAAGATACTAATTATGTCCCCAAATAGAAAGTGTTACCAATTTAGGAATTATATCTTGTTTAATCCACAGACCAATTCTGTGATGTTGGTATTTGTATCTTAATTTTATAGATGAGAATATTAAATCTTGGAAAGATTAAATAACTCACTCAAAATCAAAGTGAGTAAAGGGTAGAGTTAGGATTTAAATAAGTCTGAAAGTTAATTCACTTTCCCCACTCTTTTATTCAGTGTTTTGAGAAATCCCAGAATAAACAACTCCTTTTCACATTGTTTAGACCAAGCTCTGCTGTAGCCATTTAACCAGCAAACCTGTTTTCTGTGGGAAGCTTTCTAAGCCCCAAGACACTAATGTTCTTTAGCACATACTTTGGGGTGTCCTCCACTGGGAAGATGAGTAGGTTGGCAGGGATATCAGATCTCACACAATTTAAAAGCACTGCTGAGGTAGCTGAGTACAATCCAGTCTGTGGCCAAAGTGCACACATTGGTGCTATGGGTTCAAAAGAGGTACCATTCCCTCTTTGCTTCTAAAAGCAGAAGTGCACGCAGCCATCTGCTCCAAAGTAACACTGAAGGAATAATCAGCAAAGTCAACAAGTCAGTCATTGGTCTCACGCAGGATTCTGATCAAATCAAGCAAGAGAAATCATGGTGGATGCCTTTCTTCTCCAAGGATGCTCTAGATCTAAAGTAGATTCTCCCGTGAACTTTTTCAATGCTAGGTATTTGCAAATGTAGGCAATTGCACTCTACCTCCAATAGCTGGAAACCACTACTCTGAATAAGCTTTCCTGGATAATCCGGATGACCCCGCTGGAAGCTGCTTACTTCTACTGAACCTGTGACCCTGGAGAGGCCAGGAGTTCTCCATGAAGACAATCTGATGCAGCTGTTTAGATGAAACAGCTATTTTTACATGGCCTGAAAAATCAGCTATTAGATTTTAAGCTTTTAAAATAAAAAATGAAAGTTTCTCCTCCCATCTTTGGCCCCATCCCTTATCTGATCCATGAGTTTGAAGGAGCGAGGAGTGGAAGGAAGTTTGGAGACAAGGTAAGGTTTGATTTCAAATATTTTTACTGCTTTAGAATAATTACTTTATATTTTGACACAGCTACATGACAAATATCCTTTGAGTCAAAGTTCTCTTGAGAAAAGAGGTAAGTCAAATTAGCCAAAATAATTTGACCTCTCTTGAGGCAATGACCATGTCCTATTTATTTTATGTTCCAAGGACCTAGTGCCCTATTTCACACTAATTAAGAGCAATAAGGAAAACCACTGCCACACTCAGTCCAATCTAACCCAAATGGTTAAAGACTATGAAAAGGAGAAATAGAACCTTGCAGTCCCCGCTGTAACCTCTGACTACACTGTTCCCTTAGGGACTCCTCACTCTTTCTACTGTCAATACTCTCCTGGCTTCTGGGGGCTCCATTTCTTCAGTACATCCATTTTGTACCCAAATTGAAACAAAGTTGGATATTTAAAGAAGACTTTTACTGGGTGCCTGGGTGGCTCAGTGGGTTAAGCCGCTGCCTTCGGCTCAGGTCATGATCTCAGGGTCCTGGGATCGAGTCCCGCATCGGGCTCTCTGCTCAGCAGGGAGCCTGCTTCCCTCTCTCTCTCTCTCTGCCTGCCTCTCCATCTACTTGTGATTTCTCTCTGTCAAATAAATAAATAAAATCTTTAAAAAAAAAAAAAAGAAGACTTTTACTTAAAGGCTTATTGATAAGAATGTGGTGCAAGACCCAGAGATAAATGTATAACTGGATATGAAACATGGCTTACTCATTTTCTTCTTGGGAACATCTACAGAGATCCTTTATTTCTTAACATGTATCCATAATATAAGCACCATCTTCCCTCACCATCATGAGCTAAAAACTTCAATTCTAAATTCCTTGTGAGCCCCGAAAAGAAATCAAAGTTCTTCTCAGCTAGAGTTGCCCTACCCTGGTTTTGACAACTGTAGGAAATACCATTTCATTGCCCAAAGACCCCAGAGAGTATACTGTAAACAGTAAGAGCTCAGTACTGTGAGCTGGCTGACTCACAAATAGCCTTGGGTTAAAGCACAGAACCTGAAGGCAACAACTTAGCTGAATGAAGGCGGTGCTTCTGACCTGGAGTTCAATGTCATAAATGCTGGCTCCTGGCCTACCTGCCCCAAATGTGTCCCCTTCGTATTTCCTCCTCACTGTAATATTCTGTCACCACTCTTCCAGGGAACTCGCTACTGTGGGGTTGGCAGATTCTGAATTTGAAGTTGTTTCAACAGTTAAGATTCTTTAGGGGTTGTTTGTAGAGCTGATTTAGCAGGTGTCAGTAAAGTGATGGGGAGATTTTTCTGTGTCCTACCTGATAATTCTGAGGAAATATTTTGCTTTGAGGTTCTAGTTCCCACAGATCTAGTGTACAAGAATATTGTGCTTTTTCAAAGGGCCATGTAATAAATAACAGCTGAGAATATTTTAGTTAACTCTTTCATCCTATTCATTCTTTCTCGTGCTAAAAAGAGGTTTGGAGGGACAGGGGGATGCCTGGGTTGCTCAGACGGTGGAGTATCTGGCTTTGGCTGAGGTCATGATCTCAGAGTCCTAGAATTAGCAGGGGGAGTCTCCTTCCTTGTCCCTCTCCCTTTGCCCCTCCCCCTGCTCATGCTCTCTCTCAAATAAATAAAATCTTTTTTAAAAAGAGTGCTTTTAAATAATTCTTGTCTCTCGACCTCTGGCATTTCAATTTTTCAAGAAATTAATCTTTTAAAATACTTATATAAGTATTTTAAATACTTGTATAAGTATACAATACTTATACATTGTACTTATACAAGTACAATGAGGATTTTTTTCCCTGTCGTTAGAGTGCATATTTTGCAAATATACAATTATATAAAGAGCTAAAATATCCCATAATTTCCTTTTTGGAATACTGATAGGTATGCTATGTTTAATTACAAATAGCTCTTTAAAACACACACACACACACACACACACACTAACCCCAAATAACTCTTTACCATTCAAAAAATATGTTTTTGCAAGGCCCCTAGGTATCTCAGTTGGTCAAGTGTCCAACTCTTGATTTTGGCTAGGGTAATGACCTCAGGGTCCCAGGTAGGGCTCCCCGTTC